>NC_038044.1:10828705-13706127 GCF_002211085.1 Panicum hallii
CAACCTTTTGTGCACTTTTGCACTTTGGACCCTACTCTTACTCGTATTTACGAATAGGACCTGTCCGCGAGGAGCTGACCGACGACCAGGACTACCCGGAGACTCAGGAGGACTTCGAGGAGACGCCAGGTTCACGCCCATCTACGAATTGAACTCCTATTAGGCATATGCTTGTAGTTATGCTATTGCTGTATGTGTATATATATATATATGTATATATTTCGAGATAAACCTGCATGGCCTCTTTACGATCCATACTCCTTGTCAACCCATCTTAACTTGTTTATTATATGAAATGCCTTGTAAATCCTTGAAAGTGTATGTGTGGGATATGGCTGGATAGTCTTGGCGTGCGTGAAGTGGTTCTCTTCAGGAGTTGGTGATTAGGGTTTAGCCGGGAGTGGGCGACCTAACTCGATCGTGGATCGAGGGCTTGGGGTGTGTATCTTGGCACACCCTATGGAGTACCTGTGGCGGGTACAATTTTGTTACGTGTTGAGGTGTTTGGGGCACCCGTTAAGGGTGCAGTTGCGGACCACCGTGGTGGATACGCGAGAGACGAAGATGCCCGCTCCGGCAGTTAAGGACCGAGTGAGAGTAACCATGACTTGTGGGACTTTGTAAGCGTGCACACCACTTACCCATTATGAGGGTGGGCCCGGTCCGGACTTAGCAAGCGCGGTACCAAGCCGGTAGGAGGATCGAGTATCAGTGCAGGGGAAGGAGGTGCTGACCTCACGTTCCCCGAGACGCATGGGAGGCTTCACAGTCCCGGGGCGACCTCTCGCGGGAGGATGCGCCCAAGACCCGGGAAAACCGGATGGTGCCGTGGCTCCTATTTCCGTTTCGTAGACCGGTGTTTCGTGCACTAGTCGGCTGATCTCCGGCTAGTGTCGATTCGAGTGGGACCAGGTGTACAACCCCTGCAGGGTGAAAACTATACGTATAGCCGCGTCCTCGGTTATGGACATCCCTACTCCTCTGTTGCTCTTATTAGTTAGTGTTACTCATGATTTCTACCTCCCTCTAGAATTTTGTCCTGCCAGGGGGCAGTTGAGATGCGAGGAGAGGGAGTTCTCGCATCGACTTGGTGGTTTTGGAAGGTGTGTGTGACCGGGAGTCCGGAATGCCGGAAGAGCCCGAGTCGGAGTTGAAAGGAGATGTGTATTCTTATATATATTATATTGCATGCATAGGGAAACCCCAAGCTTTACCCTTGAACTCTGTTATACCCGTAGTATAGACCACATAAAGCTTGCATACGGATGGTGACGTGAACCTATCCCATTCCTTGGGGATAGCCTGGTACGATGCAGGATCCGACCCGGAATTCGACCCCAACGACGACGGATGGTACGACTGAGGCCCGAGCTACGCTCAAGTCGCCTGTGGAGGTGGAACCCGAAGATGGAGGACGGCCGAAGACCTAGCTACCGCTATGCGCTTTCTGCTTGTTCGATTTAGCCGAAAGGCTTGTAATAAATTCCGTACTACAGATCCGCTGGATTTATGTAATAATTAAACCCGTGATTGACCTCTTAATGAGCACGACTGTGATATTATGCCTGAAATGAGTTCTGTATGTGATAGCGCTTGATCCAGGGACTATCACGACGATACAGGGAGTCGGATTCCTCGATACGGGAATCCGGTTCATTTCAGTTGGTATCAGAGCCATGTTTGACCGTAGCACGAGCCTTAGACATGGTCGGTAGACCTAGGAAAATCTATACTATTCCATCCACTTATTATAATACCTTGGACTAATTTCCGTCAACACCTTGACTCAATTTCCCTCCACTCTTGAGTTACTCTCTTACCTACGCTGACTCAATTCTCGCGTTCCTACGCAGGGTAGCAACTGCGATGGCAACTACGATGGAGAGCGTGACCCACGACCTCGCGCTGTACGAGGAGTACCACCAGAGAGGCGTCTTCAGGTGGTTCGAGCGCGTGGTGGAGCACATCGGCATCGACCTGGCCTACATCAAGCTCGCCCTGAAGTCGACCACTGCTCCCCCATACTACTCCAAGATGGCCACGCTCGTCGTCCTGCCAGACCCCGCAGTGCCCGCCTTCAAGGGCAAGATGATCCACAGCTTCGGCGTACTCACCGAGACCGCTGTCCAGTCAGCCGCTCGGAAGATGACGATGGAGCTGCTCGCCCAGTTCTGGCAGACCAAGTTCGCCAACTCCTCTTTCCGCCTGCTACCTCGGTCCGTCCTACCCAATGAGGATCCCGAGGCCGTCTACCTGGAGATGTACTCTGCCCCGGTTCAGGAGACTGGAGGGGACCAGCCCATGATCCACACCACCGGCTCTTACCTCTACGACCTGGACCACCTAGCTGTGAACCTCTCCTCGGAGAGCGATCAGCTACACCTGGGTTTCTACGACAGTGTGAGGCACATCCACGTCCTGCAGCACGAGATTCAGGGGTGGAACCAGCTCTACACCACGGCTCAGAGGGAGGCCCGTCGCAACCAAAGGAACTACATGGAGGCACAAATGATGCGTCAGACAGAGACCCAGCTGAGGAAGGCCGCCGAAGCCAAGCTACTCCAGACCGAGACCGAGCTCCAGAAGCTCCGGGAGGAGAAGGCCGAGTGGAAGCTCAAGGAGAAGGACTACCTCGACACCATCAGCAAGCTCAAGGACCGAGCCACCGACAGTGAGGCCGAGTGCCGCCAGCTGCAGACTCAGGTGGACGACCAGCAGGACTTCATGACCCTACACGGCTACTTCGAGGCCAAGACCGAGGACCGGGTGAAGGAACTGGAGACCCGGCTGGAGAGGAACAAGAAGAACATCGCCTTGCTGACCCGCACCGCTGTGTACCTTCGCGACAAGGCCGCACGCGCCTTGCAGACGTGGGAGATTTCTGACTCCATCCGCGTCGACGAGATCCACGAGCTGAGGAATCAGCTGCCCGAGGAGAGTCAGCCCCTGGTGAGGAAGGAGGACTTCAAGCTCATCCCCACGGAGCTTCGCCTACACCTGTGCCCCACGAGGAGATGCCGCCCGCGATCGAGACCGAGGAGGTGGTGGAGGCCGTCGCCGCCATCGACGCCATCTTCCCGGAGGACTACCCAGAAGCATACAAGCGCGTGTTGTCCTACAAGAAGCCACGCGTCACCTTCTACTAGGGCGTGAGTTGGTGTCTTAGGTAGGAGTAGGTGTAGGTAGGTAGCCGCCGATGGTCCATTCCGGCGAGAGAGTCTCATGAGTCGTGTTTTGAGCCGATAACATGTTTCCGGCTAGCGTCCTATGATGTCACGAGTCTAGGTAGACACGGTAGGAGTCACCACTCTTTTGTAAACATTCACGATGTATTCTTAGAGTGTGAGTAGGGGGTGTAATCTTGAAGGCTTTTGTGTTGACCTCGAGATAACACCGGTGATTCCTTGTACTGCCTGTTTGATGTCTGAATGGATGGATGTTATGACTCTTCATTCTCGTATTATTTTATTCGATCGTTATTTTCATTTTAAAACATTATCGCCTTTATTTTTGCATTTTTCTCGGATAATTGGCATGTTTGCCCATGTGTGTATTCTTTTATTTTGGGTGGTGAGTGCCGGCTTTTACGCAAGAGAACTTCCCCCTCACCCTACACAGGAAATGTCGATCCGGAGATCCGACCGCCTGATGGCTCGTTTCGAGCAAGCCGCCCAGGAGGAAGCCGCAGCCGAAGCACGCGGACGAGGTCGCCCGTTTGGCCGTGGGCGCGGACGTGCTGCCCCAGCACGTGCCCCGGCAGCAGGGCGTGGAAGAGGCAGAGGACCTGCCGCGGGTGCCGCACCCCGCGCCTTTGGGGAGGCACGCCGTGGAGACGAAGCTGATGAGGAGGAGGTCGATGAGGAGATCGACGCTGAGCCAGCACAGCAGCCACCGCCGCCACCGCCGACACTCGCAGAGATCATGGACAGGCAGACGCAGCTACTTCAGCGTCTGGCCGAGTCAGTTGACCAGAGGAACCATGGGGCCAACCGCCATGGCCCGCCTGAAGAGGACCTCCAGCGCAAGATCGAGAGGTTCATCCGCCTGAAGGCCCCGACTTTCAGCTACGCCGAGGACCCCTTGGAAGCCGATGACTGGCTAAGGGTGATCGAGACCAAGTTGGACCTCACCAACTGCACCGACGAGGAGTGCGTCGCACTCGCAGTCCACCAGCTTGAGGGTACCGCCAAGTCGTGGTGGGACAGCTACTGCGACTCCCACCATGACCCAGCACACATCTCGTGGGAGGAGTTTGCCAGGGCATTCTGTGAGCAGCACGTGCCCCGGCAAGTAATGATCCAGAAGGCTCAGGAGTTTCGTACCATGACCCAGGGTACGATGAGGGTGGAGGAGTACGAGCGTCACTTCACCAAGATGATGAGGTACGCTGCTGACGACACCAACACCGAGGAGAAGAAGCAGTTCTGGTTTCTCCGAGGACTACACCACGGCATCCGTCAGATCGTGACGGGATGCGAGTACCCATCCCTCCGCAGCTTGGTCAACCGTGCCATTGCTGTGGAGAGGGAGAGACTAGGATGGGAAGACCGCCAGCGCAACAAGAAGCGCCAGACCGACCACCAGGTTCGAGACCGACCCTTCCAGAAGACTCGGAACGCGCCACCTCTGCCACCGAGGAGCGGTTTCCGATCCGGCTCCAGTCAGCCGGGCAGGAACTTCAGTGGAGGAGGCAACCACTACTCCGGCAACAGGACCCACGGAGGACAGAACCAAGGAGGAGGCAACTACCACCGCCAGCAGCCGGCACAGAGGACCAACAGTGGCTCGACGCCGTTTGTTTGCTTCACCTGCAACAAACCGGGCCACAAGTCCTACGAGTGCCCCGAGAAGAAGACCTCGACTCCAGCTCGCGCGCCTGGCTCCACCGGCAGGCCCGCTCAAGCTCCGCGCTCCGCAGACCGTGGCCGCCTCACTCACCTGACTGAGGAGGAAGCCCGGGATGCCCCCGACGTCGTGACAGGTGAGTACCTTATCAACGGCTCTAAAGCCTTGGTGTTATTTGACTCTGGAGCCACTTGCTCCTACATCTCTTCAAGGTGTGTTGCACAAAAGTCCCTTCCGATGACCCCGAGAAGCCACCCTATCATCACTAGCTCCCCGCTGGGGGATCATAGGTGCACACTAGCATGTAAAGGAGTGAAGATCATGATTCAGGGACTGCCATTCACCGCTGATCTGACAGTACTGCCGTCAGAAGGGATAGATGTTATTTTGGGAATGGATTGGTTGACAGCACATAAGGGTGTCATCTCTTGCTCGCCCAGATTGGTGACCCTGGAACACCCTAGTGGGAAGAAGATTGAGGTTGAACCGTTGAAATCCCGAGATGTACCTCAGGTGTACAATCTGAACAGTTTGGAGAAGAAGACACCCGAAGATGTGCCGGTGATTTGTGAGTATCCTGATGTGTTTCCCGAGGAGCTACCAGGTTTACCACCGGACAGGGATGTCGAGTTCGTGATTGACCTCGTGCCAGGGACGGCACCGATCGCGAAGTGACCCTACCGCATGTCCGCAGAAGAACTCACCGAGTTGAAGAATCAGCTGAAGGATCTGCTGGATAAACAGTACATCAGGCCTAGTGCATCGCCATGGGGATCACCCGTGTTGTTCGTGAGGAAGAAGGACGGAACCATGAGGCTATGCATCGACTACCGATCGCTGAACGCCGTGACCATCAAGAACAAGTACCCGTTGCCCAGAATCGATGATCTGCTCGACCAGTTAAGAAAGGCCAAATTCTTCAGCAAGATCGATCTGAGATCCGGATACCATCAGATGAAAATCCGGGAGAGCGATATCCCGAAGACAGCATTCGTGACCAGATACGGCCAGTACGAGTTCACCGTAGTATCTTTCGGACTGACCAACGCACCCGCCTACTTTATGAACATGATGAACAAGGTGTTCATGGAAGAACTGGACAAGTTCGTTGTAGTCTTCATCGACGACATCTTGGTCTACTCCGAGACAGCCGAGGAACATGCTGAGCACCTGAGGGTAGTACTCGAGAGGTTAAGACAGAACCAGCTGTATGCTAAGTTCAGCAAATGCGAGTTTTGGCTAGAGAAGGTTGCCTTCCTAGGCCACGTGTTGACTGCTGAAGGGGTTGCCGTAGATCCCGAGAAGATCGAAGCAGTGTCCGAGTGGCAGCAGCCGAAGAGCGTGACCGACATTCGAAGCTTCCTGGGTTTGGCAGGTTACTACCGACGATTCATCGAGAACTTTTCCAAGATTGCCAAGCCTATGACCGAGCTACTCAAGAACAACGTACCGTTCGTATGGTCATCCAAGTGCGAAGCTAGCTTCCAAGAGCTCAAGTCCCGACTTACTACCACTCCAGTCCTCACCCTTCCGGACATCCGGAAGGACTTCGTTGCCTATTGTGACGCTTCTCGTCAAGGCCTGGGTTGTGTGCTGATGCAAGATGGCAAGGTAGTAGCGTATGCCTCCCGGCAGTTGAGGAAACACGAAGAAAACTACCCCACCCACGACCTTGAACTCGCAGCTGTAGTGCACGCCCTGAAGATTTGGAGGCACTACCTCATTGGCAACAAGTGCGATATCTATACCGACCACAAGAGCCTAAAGTATTTCTTTACTCAGGCAGAGCTGAATATGAGGCAGAGGAGATGGTTAGAGCTGATCAAGGACTACGACCTGAACATTCAGTACCACCCCGGCAAGGCTAACGTCGTAGCGGACGCCTTGAGTAGGAAACACTATTGCAGCAATCTGCTAGTTCGAGAGGAACAACCTACTCTGTGCGATGAACTCGAGAGATTGAAGCTGGAAATAGTAGAACAAGGGCACCTGAACGCAATGACAGTCAAGTACGATCTGGAAGATCGAATCAGGCAAGCACAGCGACGATGCCCGGAACTTCAGAAGCTCAAGCGAGCAATGCGAGACGGGAAAGCGACCGACTACCGGGTCGACGACCAAGGAACCATATGGCTGAAAGATCGCATATGTGTACCTCTGGATCAAGGGATCCGTGCCGAGATTCTGGACGAAGCGCATAACTCCAAGTACGCCATACACCCGGGATGTACGAAGATGTACCAAGACCTAAAGGACCGATTCTGGTGGAATGACATGAGAACGGACATAGCCGAGTTCGTGGCTAAGTGTGACATTTGTAGAAGAATCAAGGCAGAACATCAGCGCCCTGCCGGTTTGCTGAAGCCACTTGATATCCCCGTATGGAAGTGGGACGACATTTGCATGGACTTCATAACAGGGTTACCCCGGACTCTGAAGGGCAATGACTCCATTTGGGTAATCGTCGATCGCCTAACCAAAGTGGCACATTTTATCCCCGTCAAGACCACGTACCCCGTGAGCCGATTATCCGAACTGTACATAGAGAACATTCTGAAACTCCACGGAGCACCGCGAAGCATAGTATCTGATCGAGGCCCTCAGTTCACCGCAAAGTTTTGGCAGAGTTTGCACAAATCCCTAGGGACTCAGCTAGAGTACAGCACCGCCTTTCATCCCCAAACCGATGGGCAGACCGAGAGAGTGAACCAGATACTCGAGGACTTGCTTAGAGCATGTGTGCTAGCCTACGGCAGTGATTGGGAGAAGAGTTTGTCCTATGCTGAGTTCACGTACAACAACAGCCATCAGGCCAGTTTGCGAATGTCACCCTTCGAGGCACTTTATGGCAGAAAATGCAGAACACCACTGATGTGGTCAGAAACCGGAGAGAGATCGTATTTTGGTCCAGACTCTATATTAGAGGCTGAGGAGAATGTCGCCAAGATCAGGGAGAACCTGAAGATAGCGCAGAGCAGACAGAAGAGCTACGCCGACAAGAGGAGGAGAGACCTCTCGTTTGAAGTCGGAGACCACGTATACCTGAAGGTATCACCACTCCGAGGCACCAAGAGGTTTCACGTCAACGGGAAGCTAGCCCCGAGGTTCGTTGGACCGTATCCGATCATCCAAAGGATCGGAGGATTGGCGTACAAACTAAGGCTACCAGAAGAACTTGCTGGAGTACACCCAGTTTTCCACGTATCTCAGTTACGCAAATGCTTACGAGTACCGGATGAGACTATACCCCCAGAGGCAGTGGACTTGCAAGAAACGCTCGAATATGTTGAGTATCCCGTGAAGATCCTAGCCCGGGCAGATAAGGAAACTAGAAGGACCTCCATTCCTTATTGCAAGGTTCTTTGGAGTAATCACACCGAACGGGAAGCCACTTGGGAGAAGGAGTCTGATCTGAAAGAGAAATACCCACACCTTTTCGAGGACCAGGTAAACCTTTAATCTCGGGGACGAGATTCTTGTGAGGGGGGGAGTCTGTAACATTCCATGTGAATATTAGTAGGGTTTGTTTAACAAAAATCGTGAATTTCAAAAACTTTTGTGTATAAATATGATTTGAATGGTTAAGGCATCTTGTTGGGTTGGATTTGTCGAATTGGATAAAACATTTGTGTGAGATTTGAATTTGGATAAGCCATTCAAATTCAAATCTAAATACTAATCACTAACACCCCTACTGGGCCACCAGCCCACGCAGCCCGGCCCAGTCCACTTCCTCCCTTCCCCTTCTTTTTCTCTCCCCGCACGCGGATCAGCCCACGCGAGCCGGCCCAGCCCAGCCTCGCGCACCGTTTCGGCCTCCCTTCCCTTTTCCGCCCGGGGCAGCTGACAAGCGGGTCCCGCTTGTCAGCTTTCCCCTTCCTCCCGTCGCCCACGCCCCCGGTCTTCTCCCGCTCGCCCGCGTCGCCGTTCGCCGCCGCGTCGCGACAGGAGTCCAACCGCCGCTCCCCCTTTTCTCTTTTCTCCCCCGGCCGCGGCCCCGCTTCCCTTGCGTCACCCGGCAGCCGCGCGCGCCCCTGTCCCCGCTCCGCGACAACCCGCCGCAACCACCCGCGCGCGCTCCTCTTTTCCCCCGCCTCGGCCGCCCGCGCTGCCGAGCCCTAACCCTAGCCGCGCCATGGGACCGCCACGCGTCCCAGCACGGACGCCCAAAAGCCCTCGCTGCCGCCGACCCCGAGCCCTAGGGCCGCCCCATAAAACCCCCACGGCCGCCGCGGAAACCCTAGCACCTGCGCCTCTACGCCTTCCCGCCGCCACCGCACGAGGAGAGGAGGAGGAGGAGAGCTCGGGGACGACGCCACCGACGCCGCCGGAGCCGCGGAGGAGCCCGAGGACGACACCGAGCCGGCGACCGTACGACGACATCGACGCCGCGGATCTCCCTGCACGGCAACAACCCACCTGCCTCGCCTCACCGCAGCCCCAAGTTCCCCCTTCCTCGGCCCCTCCGGTGAGGACCACGACCGCCGCCTTGTTCTCCCCCCACTGCTGCCGGCGTGTGCCTCTGGCCGCCGATGAACCCACCGTAGTAGGCCGTAGGATTCCCCTGTCCCTCCGGCCGCCGTGCCACTTCTTCTTGCAGGAGCCCGACGCGCCGCTCATTCCCCCGCTACCGCCGTCGCCCCTCGCCGCCGCGTCGTGCCGCGGGCCCGGAGCGCCGGTGCCCCGCGCACGGCACGGCCGCGCCGCGGTCCTGGGCAGCCAGGCACCGCGCGCGTGCGTGCACGCCCCCGACCGAGCCCAAGCCGAGCTGCTGGCCCAGCCTCGCCACACCCACGCCACGGCCACGCCGTGCGCAGCCGCCTCCGCGACGCGACCGCGACGTCGCGTTCGCGTCGCGGCCAGGTCACAGGGGCGTTTCCCCGAGCACCTTTCGGGCGCTCTCTCACCCGCACACACGCACACACGCACACGCGTCTGCCACACCGGACCCGAGCCCCGCCACACCGGATCCCACCGTCGCTGACGCCTGGGCCCAGCCTGTCAGAGAAGAGAAGGAGGACGACGCCGCCGGCCCGCACGGAGGAGAAGATGAAGGGACGGCCCAGTCAGAGGAGAAGAAGGAGAAAAAGAGGGCCCAGCCCAGGAAGGAGGAGAAGCCGGTCCGCGGTGAGAGCCGAGCCGAGACAGACGTGAGCCCAGCCAGCCCTTTCGCCCGAGCCGGCCTGCTGAGCCGCAGGCCGAGCTAAGTCACGAGCCGAGCCGAGCCTTCTGGGCCAACCAAGCCGGCCCATTACCCCTTTCGGCCCAGAAACCAAACCGGGACTTTTCTTTTATTTGCCACCTGACCCGTGGGGCCCGTCTGTCAGCCTCGGGCTGAGGCTGACCGGTGGGGCCCCTTGCCCGCTGACCGCGGACCCTGAGACCGTTGACCGTTGACTGTTGACCGGTCAACGTTGACCGGTCAACGCTGACGTCAGCAGGGCCCACTGCTGACGTCATCACCCGGGACCCCCCCCCTCTGCTGACGTCATGCTGACGTCATGCTGACGTCAGCATGCCACGTGGCACATCCAGGTGCTGCCACGTGTCCCTGTTCAGGCTTTTCTTTTCTGAAACCCTTTTATTAATTTCAGAAAATAGGTTTTTCCTTAGAAAATTCATAATAAATTATCCGGACCTCCGAAAATTATGGAACCAGTTTCATAATTCATCTAAAATCATGAGCTACCTGTTAGAGTAGGTTTTTGATGATTTGGAACTTATTTGCAACCTTTTGTGCACTTTTGCACTTTGGACCCTACTCTTACTCGTATTTACGAATAGGACCTATCCGCGAGGAGCTGACCGACGACCAGGACTACCCGGAGACTCAGGAGGACTTCGAGGAGACGCCAGGTTCACGCCCATCTACGAATTGAACTCCTATTAGGCATATGCTTGTAGTTATGCTATTGCTGTATGTGTATATATATATATATATGTATATATTTCGAGATAAACCTGCATGGCCTCTTTACGATCCATACTCCTTGTCAACCCATCTTAACTTGTTTATTATATGAAATGCCTTGTAAATCCTTGAAAGTGTATGTGTGGGATATGGCTGGATAGTCTTGGCGTGCGTGAAGTGGTTCTCTTCAGGAGTTGGTGATTAGGGTTTAGCCGGGAGTGGGCGACCTAACTCGATCGTGGATCGAGGGCTTGGGGTGTGTATCTTGGCACACCCTACGGAGTACCTGTGGCGGGTACAATTTTGTTACGTGTTGAGGTGTTTGGGGCACCCGTTAAGGGTGCAGTTGCGGACCACCGTGGTGGATACGCGAGAGACGAAGATGCCCGCTCCGGCAGTTAAGGACCGAGTGAGAGTAACCATGACTTGTGGGACTTTGTAAGCGTGCACACTACTTACCCATTATGAGGGTGGGCCCGGTCCGGACTTAGCAAGCGCGGTACCAAGCCGGTAGGAGGATCGAGTATCAGTGCAGGGGAAGGAGGTGCTGACCTCACGTTCCCCGAGACGCATGGGAGGCTTCACAGTCCCGGGGCGACCTCTCGCGGGAGGATGCGCCCAAGACCCGGGAAAACCGGATGGTGCCGTGGCTCCTATTTCCGTTTCGTAGACCGGTGTTTCGTGCACTAGTCGGCTGATCTCCGGCTAGTGTCGATTCGAGTGGGACCAGGTGTACAACCCCTGCAGGGTGAAAACTATACGTATAGCCGCGTCCTCGGTTATGGACATCCCTACTCCTCTGTTGCTCTTATTAGTTAGTGTTACTCATGATTTCTACCTCCCTCTAGAATTTTGTCCTGCCAGGGGGCAGTTGAGATGCGAGGAGAGGGAGTTCTCGCATCGACTTGGTGTTTTGGAAGGTGTGTGTGACCGGGAGTCCGGAATGCCGGAAGAGCCCGAGTCGGAGTTGAAAGGAGATGTGTATTCTTATATATATTATATTGCATGCATAGGGAAACCCCAAGCTTTACCCTTGAACTCTGTTATACCCGTAGTATAGACCACATAAAGCTTGCATACGGATGGTGACGTGAACCTATCCCATTCCTTGGGGATAGCCTGGTACGATGCAGGATCCGACCCGGAATTCGACCCCAACGACGACGGATGGTACGACTGAGGCCCGAGCTACGCTCAAGTCGCCTGTGGAGGTGGAACCCGAAGATGGAGGACGGCCGAAGACCTAGCTACCGCTATGCGCTTTCTGCTTGTTCGATTTAGCCGAAAGGCTTGTAATAAATTCCGTACTACAGATCCGCTGGATTTATGTAATAATTAAACCCGTGATTGACCTCTTAATGAGCACGACTGTGATATTATGCCTGAAATGAGTTCTGTATGTGATAGCGCTTGATCCAGGGACTATCACGACGATACAGGGAGTCGGATTCCTCGATACGGGAATCCGGTTCATTTCATTTTTCCTTTCAAGCACATCCTCAAATTTGGCCTCTAACAGCAGAGCTCGAATTATTTGAATGTATTGTGTGTTGTCTCGTGCATGTAACAAAATGGCTACAAAGATCAAATATGTACCAGATCATCATGAGTTTGTGTGTTAAAGGATGAATTAATTACTCTGCAGACAGCCAAATAGACAACACATTGTACAAGCTGTCTGTTGTGTGACAAAAATACAGCAGCTGTCTGCACTGTTGTACTTGCCCTGAGGTCTCGAACCGGCAGGGACGTTCCCTTCGGGCCTTCCCGAAGCAAAGCCACGGCACGCGCGCACGCAGCGGCAGCGCAGCTACGGCTTGGCAGATGGAAGCTACGACCGCGCCCGCAATGATCGCCCGTCTCCTCCGCTGACGAGCGACTGAACGGAGGTCGGAGGCGGAAGTGCTCGGGGGACAACGACAATGGCCGTGACCGCGATTAGACGCATCGCAAAAAGAAGCTGTTCGCCACCGCCAGCCACGGCGCTGATCGATGCTTCGTTCCATCGCGCGTCGCGCCCCTACTCCGTAGGTCAGCAAGAGCGCGAGAGAGACTGGCCGGCCGCCGAAAACTGCATCATCAGGCCGGGGAAACCGAGGCCGGAAAAGCTCGCCGGCGTTCGTTTCAGGCACCGGTCACCTCGCCCTGGCGCTTCACCTGCACCTACAGTAGCGCGTGGTTCGGCCGGCGGCTTTGCCCCGCGCAGCCTTCGTCCTGCGTAAACGTCAGAGGCACTTTAGTTGGTCGATCGGTATGCGCATTTCCTATCGCAAATCATAACAACCTGACGACACAAAAACGTTGTCTGAACAGAGCTGGAACCTTTTAGTTGTTCCACGACCTTTGCTGCCTTCATTAGTTCCTGCCTAACTCCACTGAAAACCATTCTGTGTGATCGATCGATCGCATTTGGCTTCCTCCAGCCTTTACAGAGACACGATCATTAGCAAGAAGTTTCCGCCGTTGATTCGCAAGGTTGTTGGTCTAATCTTTTCAGTTACGCTCGCACCGGCTGCAGTGCAAGTGCTACTAACAAACTCGCACAGAAGCAATCCGGCCGTGCGATTACACATGATCCTTCTTTTTCTCCTTTGAAAAAAACGGTTCCAATAATTGTTCAGCGGGGCCGATCCGACTGATACTGTTGGCCTGTTACGGGCGAATAAAGCGCTGTACCGTGGCTTGGGATGCTGTCTCTGCTTCGCTCGCGATCGCAGTTGGGCGCGAGGTCATTGTCCCACCGCGCTGCCTCGACGCAACTGAAACTGAAGTGATGGCCGCTGGGGACACTTCGGCATCATTCTGCTACTAGCTCCTTTGCATTCCTCCAGGGCCGAAAAACAAAGCTCTTTTACATGTCTGAAAATACATCAGTGTTACTCTGATGAACTCGGAACACTTTCCAGCCTTCCAGGGCTATGTTTTTTTTTTGTTTCTGAACAAGCAGTACTACAGACAACAGTCGATCGGCATTTAAACATGAATGGCCATTTTCCGCTGAAAATAATCTAGTACTGACTAGTATAGTTGGTAGTTGTGGTTGCTATTGTTGCTTTGTTGCTTTGTTGCTTTCTCCCTTTTGGGGTCGTTGCACTACCAAGTCTAGTCTAACCTTACTTGTTTTATAATACAATCAGCAGCTGCCATACCCGGTTCGTACCTTGTAGCCAGGTCAGCATAGGAGCCCTGAACAGTTACATACAGCTTCTCGTTGTCACCTCGCCGTGTGTTATCCATTCACTGTATTTCCTGTTCGGTTGTTTCTCTGAAAAGATCCGTCTCGGAGAAAGAATACTTGCTTGTCCGTGTGGTCGTCGTGGCCAGTGACACTGCGCACGTCTGAAAAAGAAAACGAGGCGCAGCACCGGAGAGAAGAGAGGCCGTCAAGTGTCTGTACGATCGCACTGATCATGTGCCGGGATCGAATGGAGAAATAAACCGTCGAGAAGGGCAGTCAAAATATGCGTACCGTCAGGTTGATCATGTCTCTGAAAGACTGAAACTCACGAGCCCAGGGGAGTGTACTGCCTGTCCGCAACTTTTGTTATTTTCTTCATCATCTTCATTCAAGTGGATGCTTATTACGCGTTTTCTCTTTCAGGGTGTGTTCGTTTCACCCCTCTAGAACCCGAAACATCTAAACTTTAGAGGTCCAGCACCGAACAGCGCTCTAATTCGGCCTCTAATAAGACTGCGATTCTTTATAGTGAAGGAACACTCTAAAATTTTTAGAGAGCTCTGATCGGAAACGAACACACCCTCGGTGCAAGTAGTGGGTGTGCGTGTCCATCGTGTCAGAACGATGCTCCTTCCTTGATGCCGCAGAATACACGAGCTCGTCTTGGCTACTTCGTCTGAAGAATGTTGAATTGGGGTAGCTGGGAGGACTACTGAATCCTAACTAATCTGGTCTTTGTTTGACTGACTGGCATTGTCAGGCCAATTAATTGCAGTGTTGACTGTTGACCCAGGTTTGGAGAACTGCGGAGATGTTGGACCTGAAAATCTGAAATTGTAGGTGGAACGGAGTGGGAAAGGAGTCAAGGAGATGAAAGACTCAGGCAGGCAGAGGCAGAGAAGAAAAGAAAAGCTGTGAAAGCTCCTGGAGCAGAGTAAGCATGGCGCTGGATCCATCGAGTGCGGCGCAGGCTCTGTAATTCTGATTCCTGCGCCCGTATCATTCACTGCGCTGCGCTGCATTGCACGGAGCACGCACCACACTCTGTTCTTCTTCACCGTTCACTCGATTACTAGCGCTGAAATGGCCTCTTTTCTTTTGGAAAAACACTAAAATGGCTTCTCCTGGGGCAGGGGAGGGGTGGTGTGGTAGACTAGAGAGGCTGGTAAAGCTGGAGCGCCTTGCCGCCCATGCCCGCTCGCTTTCTCCGCGACGCGCCGCCTTTTCTCGCTCGTTTTCCCGTCTTTTTTGAACCTTCCGCTTCTCGTTGCGTTGCATGCGTCTAGTCCTTTTCCACGCTTCCGAAGAAGTCGACGCCAAATCGCCGGCATCCACCGAGCGAGAGGGCTGCGTTTTGCACGTAGGTTGGTCACGAGCCATCGTGATCACTGATCACGGTAGCAGGCTAGCCAGGGTTCCGAAAAATCCGACGGCCATCATTGCCCCATCCCAACCACGTGACCGCACCGCGAGATCACGCTCTCGCCTCTCCGCAGCCGCGCGGGCGCCGGCGGCCGCCCGCGCCTCCCTCGCCACGAAAACGCCCCCACCGATTCCCCAGCCGGCCCAACACCTCACCGGTGCGCCCCCCACCGCACGGCAACCAGGCAGGGGCGCAGCTCCTCACCCCGCCGGCCCCCGCTCCCGACGCCTCGGATCACAGCACAGGGCTCCGGCCCCGTGCCGGGTGCCGTGCCACGGCCCTACCGCCGCGCCGCGCGCCACAAAACGCACAGGAAATATACTCCTCGGCTTGTGGTGTGCGGTGCGGCCCCGCTCCGTCCGTCCCGTCTCGTTCCGCGCTCCCCTGCTTTCGAACCAGTTTAAAAGCCCGCCCGCCCGGCAGCCAGCCAGCCCCCCACGTCCCCGTCACGGCACGGCACGGAACGCACCCATCGCGCGCTCCCAGCCCCGCCACCTCGCCAGTCGCCACGACACCATGCAGCTGCAGGTCCTCCGCCTCCTGGCGGCGCGGCGCGCCGTGTCGACGACCATCACGGCGCCGGCGTCCTCCGAGGCCCCGGACAGCGACGCGGAGCCGGAGCCGGAGGAGGACGAGGGCCCCTTCTTCGACCTCGACTTCTCCGGCTCCTCCGTCCGGGCCTCCTCCAGCTCCGCCGGCAGCGCCTCCTCGGGCTCCGAGTCCGACGACGCCTTCACCGAGCTCGACTTCATCATCTCCCTGCACCGGAGCCGCTCCGCCTCCCCGTCCTACGACGCCCTCTTCTTCGGCGCCGGGCTCGCGCCCCCGCCGCCGCCCCCGCCGCTGCCGCAGCTCAAGTTCTGCGCGTCCGAGCCCAGCGCCAAGGCCACCACCGACCCGCAGGGGCGGTACGGCAGCAAACTCGGCGGCGGCCTGCGGACGCTCAGTTTCGGGGCCAGGAAAGCCGCGTTCTACGGCGGCCGACCCAGCTTCGCGCGGAGCTCCAGCAGCGCGCGCTCGCTGCGGCTGTTCATTGAGTCACCGGCGGACGATGACGAGGAGGAGGCCACCGAGGAGCCGGAGCCGAGGCGAGCGCCGTCCAGGGACGTCATCAGGAGGTACCTGACCAAGATATCGCGGCGGCTGCGGAGCGTGCGGCCCCGCTCCGCCGGCGGCGAAGCGAGGGGGCTCCGTCGCCTGCGCAAGAGCCGGTCGGCGTCCGCGGCCGTGACGCTCGCGGCGCCCGCGCCGTCCCGCCGCGACGACTCGCTCGCCGAGAAGCAGGACGGCATCGCCAGCGCCATCGCGCACTGCAAGGAGTCGCTCCACCGAGGTCCGTTCATGTCTGAAACTACACGATGTTACATGCAGTCACAGTGCATCGATCCAGTTTACTGATCCTGAAACAATTTCGTTCTGCTCTGCAGCGTCCCTGTCAGAGTGCGACTCGCCGCTGCTGCGTTCGCGGAGTGATCCTGGGAAATGCAACTGATCGAAGGTCGCCATTACCGTTCGGAACTCTTGATGAGACTGGAGGTCGAGCATGCAAAAGCCTCTCCCCGAAATTCAGCGAAGAAGAGACAAACAAAGCACAAGCGAATCATTAACGCATCAAGAACATGCGGCGGCCATGCCGGCTTGAGGAGATTTTCATATGCCTGTTTTGTTTATGCGCGTGTGTGTGTTTCACGTCCTTTGATTTAGCTCCTTTTGTTGGAAGCGTGGGAAAAGAGCTCTTTTTAGGCTTTCTTTACCCCCCTCATGTAGAAGCGTGGACTGCAGTAGCCGCGTCTTTTGCCGTTCCGTGTGCTCGTTTTCTAAAGTTTTGGTTGTACAAGTGACTTGTAACATCGACCTGTAACTAGGTACATTTTGGACTCTGAGCTTTGACCACAGATTTGCCTTCTCCAGCGTCCAGTGTTCATCCGGTCAGAACTGTTCGATTCACTGTGCACGCACTCTGCGAAACCAAGCCTGGCCAGGGCGCATCAGTGAGGCTAATTGCAGAATTAACTGGGGCTTTCTCTGCAAAGCTGAAGCCGTGCCAACACATTCGGGTAGTGGGGGGAAGGGAGGGATAAAAAAGCTGAGGAAAAGCTCGGCGGGGGC
This sequence comes from Panicum hallii, assembly GCF_002211085.1. Taxonomy (NCBI): domain Eukaryota; kingdom Viridiplantae; phylum Streptophyta; class Magnoliopsida; order Poales; family Poaceae; genus Panicum; species Panicum hallii. The sequence continues at coordinate 10,846,172 of NC_038044.1, forward strand.
CGCTCTCATGGCGTCGCGCCATGATGGCGGCGGGCGGAAAAGCGCCGCGCGCGTACGTACGGTGCCGGTGGGCGAGGAGAAGACAAGGATCTGTGCGTGATTCTGATGGGCCTCGGGAACCGCGCCGGCCCATTTCTTTCCCCTTGTTTATCATCAGCAGCAGCGATTCATCGTCTCTCCCACCTCCCCCCATCACCGGCCAGGAGAGCGGCCGGGGGGGGGGGGGGGGGGGGGGGGGCGCAGCGGCAGCCACGGCAGCCTTTGCTTTTTCACTGCTCCGTGACTTCCTCCTCTTCCGTCGGGCCGGTGGGGTGACGGGCCGCTTGCCGCGTCTTTCCAGTGGCTGCGTCTGCGTGCCTGGGTCCCTATCGTTTACCTCTCTCTCTCTCCCCGCTAGCTTTTGCAGGGTGCGTGCAGCGCCCAAAGCTTTGACGACGCACAGTGCCGGGAAAGAGCTAGCTGCGCGAAAGCTTTTGTTCCGGTCAGAACCTTTGGCCTCTCGCTTCGCTTTGTATAGCTTTGCCCGTCTTTGCAACGCTCAGCTCCTCCTAAATTTATCCTGAAAGGCACGGCGGCGTAGCAAGCATGCAAAGCTAGCGGAAGCCCTACGTGCTCGGCATGCCTCGCCGTCACCACCATAAGCGCTGTCAAAAAAAGAATTCACCGGCCCCGATGCGGTGCGATTACAGCGCAGTGAGTGCAATGGAATGGATTGGATTGGATTGGATCTAGCCGTAGTGGCCACTGGTTACTCATGGTCAGTCAGGTGAGTCGAGAGCGATCATGGCGTCTGCATGCCTCGGGTAGTATGAAGTGGAGTGGTATGCGCTTCGGCTTGGTCCTGCCCTTTTACCGATGACAAAACTGCATTCCCCTGCAGAAGCTCGCGAGTGCAATGATGGTGAGCTGCAGGGCGCTGGGTGTGGCCGTCTGGGTATTCTTCAGTCTCCTGCAGCCCTTCTTCTCCTCTAAAAAGCAGAGAACTCTCCGGTTATCAGGTTGGCCCCGGCAGATCAACGCTAGCATTTGACTGTAAAAAGGAAAACTCTGAACATTCTGTACTGTAAGGTACCGGTCTTGGATTTAAGCTGACGCGCCTGAAGCCGGATGGAGAAAATACCAGCACCCTAATATCTGATGATCATCTGAGCAAGTAGCTGCTGGCTGTTGCTACTACGGCGGCAGCGCGACCGGAGCGCCAAGCGTCTCGAGGCAGATGCCTCGCCGTTGAATCGGAGCAGCGTGGAATTGCGCCGTTGATCCTTGACAGCCGCCGGAGGACACGGTGGTCGCTGCCGGCAGAGCCTGTTTGCAGAACCACGAGCAGCCTCCTTGGGCTCCCCTCGCCGTGTTCGGATCACTTCGGTTTTGAGGCTTCAGAGGTGCATGCACGGGCAATTGGGCGTCAGAGGGCGTTTCCATCCAGGTCCCGTGCACGTCGACGGCCAGGGACAGAGGTCGATCGAGCACGAGGTGATCAGAGGATCTAATCTCCCCGGAGACGAGAGATTGTCTCTGAACTCTCCAAGCTGTTCCAATACATGAACCTTTTCTGACGGTATGTACATGCATTGGATGCCGCCTTCGAAAGTCTGCAACCATGCGTCACCACATGAAAGAGCAAGGCGAAGCATTTCCAGCCATTTTCTTGCCTTTGCCCAAGGGAGGTTGTGAAAAAAAAACAGATTTTTTTTACGCCAGCTTTTGCTTTTCCAAAGCCAACTGTTATTTTTGCATGAGGCTTATCCTTTATCTACCCGTGGAGGAGAAAGGCGCCACGCATTGCATGCTCGCTTTGCCCCTCTCTTTCCGTCTGGGAGTGTGCTACAGTGGGTGCTAGCTGCAGGCTGCAGCGGACAGTGGAGCTCGCTTTGTCTGCTGGATGTGGTCAGGGTCAACTGCGCCCAGCTTGCACGGCTGCAGTCGTCGTCCCGCAAGCAAAATGTATCGTTCTCTCAAGTGGCTGACTCGGACGATCTCCACGGCTCCAAGCATCCATTCCTTCGTGTATACAAGAAGGTGAGGTGACTGACTGTAGCAAGGAGTCTGTCTGGTACATGCATCGTGTTGGAGCAAGAGCAACTGCTCATTGGGATTGTTCCAGCCAATTATTTTGGGCATCCTGTGGATACGCCTGTCTAATGGGAAGGAACTGCTGGTTCTGTGATCCGTGAACGGCGAATTCATGGAGGTATCCACGTGCTTATCATGGGAGAAATTGGTTGATACTGGTTTCAATCTGACAGATCAAGGTTGTCTCAGACCATGAAAAATCTCCATTCATTTTTAGTCTTTCTTCTTTTTGTTATGAGTTAGTCCTGTTTAGCCTTTCAGACTTGGTTTGTTCGTGCACGTATTTTTGGTCAATTAATCTTTTTTTTTCTTGTGGTGGCTGAGTGCATCCGCTGTGCATACGTAGACCGGAACCAATATTTTGTCTTGAAATAAATATTTCCTCATTAAAAAAGAGCAAGTGCACAGTAGTGTGTGTTGTTCGGCCGCCGTCTGTCTGGGCGAGAGACCCGGAAGCTTTTTGGGTCCGCTCTCGCCGGGCCGGAGTTCTTCGTGACTGCACAGGATTCTGGGCCTATGGGCTTTTTGTGCTGGGCCAATGGGCTGAAAGTTGTGGACTTGTAGGTTGAGTTTGAGTATGAAGCGAGGCTTGTTCCGTTGTTCCGACCGCCATGTTCAGGGCCTGAACCTGAACAACATGTGGGCCTGAACCTGAACAACATGAATTTAGCCCCGATGAGAGTATGAGACTATCATGGAGCAGAAACCAGCCGACATTCCATCGTTGTTACCACTCACCAGCAAGTTTAGAATGACACCTAATGGTGTTTGCATAAGCAGTGTAAAGCTGATTGTACAACAAACAACTGAAATTTGCGCCAAGGATTTCACTGCCGTTATTCAACACGATGTTAGAACAAACAAACAAGCCAGCACTCGTATGGTACAAAACGAGGTAAGAGAAGAGGAGCCGGAATTTACTGACAAGGAGGGAAGAAGCACTCGGCGGTTATACCTAAGCCGCCACCGTCACTGCCTACGCCGGTCATCGCCGGTGAAGAGAGGATAAAAACTATACCGGCTCACCCACAAACACACGTACGGCCCCGCACCAAGTCAACCAAAGCATCGCTCCGCCGTCGCACGCTGCGCCTCCCCGATGATGCCCAGCCGTCAGCGGCCGAAATCCGCGACGCAGGCGGGGCTCCCGGCGACGACGACGGCCGCCGACACGCGCAGCGCGACGCGGCACCGCATGGCCACGCGCACCGTGCGGCGCCCGTACAGGCCCCCGAGCACGCTGACCCGGCCGTCCACGGCCGTGCGGCTGGCGAGCCGCACCTCGCCGCCGCCGAACAGCACCTCGCCCACCACGGCCGAGCCCACCCGGTCGACGAACACGTCCAGGTCCGCGGTCACCCGGCTGGCGCCGCGCGCGGGGACCTCCCCGGGCGGCGCGCGGCCGACGCCGACGGGCCCGGCCACGCCGTCCACGAAGATCTCCGTGTCGCTGGCCCCGAACCGCATGGACTCGTAGTTGGGGTTCCGGATCGCGATGCTCCCCGCCAGCGTGACGTTGATCCGCAGCGGGCGCGCCGCCCTCGCGTCGAAGCGCACGCTGAACCACCGCACCGCCACGGACTCCATGGACAGCGTCGGGTCCCGCACCTTGAGCACGGTCAGCGACAGGGCCAGCATCACCACCGCGGCCAGCGCGCCGAGGACGGCCAGGCCGCAGCACGCCCACCGCAGCCAGCGGCATCGGCCCGGCGGCGCCGCGCCAAGGCCGCCGTTCTCGGCCTTGCCGGCGCTGGCGTCGACGGCTTTCGGTTTGGCCTTGGCCTTGGCGGCGTCAGCGAAGGCGGAGGGTGTGGAGGCTTTGGGTTTGCTCGGCTTGGCGTCGGCCATGAGTCGCGGTGCGCGTGGCGGGAGCAGCCGGCATTGGGTAGTTGCTGAGCTTGAGGCGGCGTTGGGCGTTGGGAGGATTAAGGCGGGTGGCTGTCGAGCGCGGTGAGTGGCGGCGTCTTTGGCAGTGCAAGGGCGATCGATCGGTCCGGCCTTGGCGCCATGCTTGGTGGTTGGGGAGTTGGCCGTCGCACTCTGACTGCTGTTTCGATCCCTTGGGATTAAATTCGGTCAGAGAACTTGGCACTCTGCTCGACACGCCGAGTGACGAGACAGCAGACAATTACGTCGATGGTTGCAAGAGGAAGTAGAGCAATGGCATCCACTGATCCACTCCTTGTGTCCTCGGACTTGTCTGCAATGTCTGCACTTTTGTGTTTGTGTATCGTGGGCGTTTCTTTCCTTTCATTAGAGTGGTGTATGGGCCGTGCACCCTCTCGCGCGCGCTAGTCCAGCAAGGACATAAAGACCTACTAACCGAATACCATCGGCCCATCCATGGCCCATCTCTTGTACAGAATAACGGTGCGCGGCTGCTAAGCGCTGTGTGGCTCCTTTTGCATTGATCAGAGCATATGCCCTCGCAAAAAAAAAAAAAGAAAAAAAGAAAAGATCAGAGCATATGCACATGAAACAAGCAATTTCTATAAAACAATGAACCACTGTATCTTAATCCTGATTTTGTTATCAGAGGAAGACTGTAGAGGGAAAAGGGGAGGGGGAAACAAAAGCTCACCGCGCCTAATGTTATTGTGCGGGGTTTGGACCTTCGGAATTAGGGTTCTAGGCTCCATGGGTTGTTGGTCCCAAAGAGATAGCAAGGGAGCTTGCCGGACCAGAGGTGGTGGCGGAGAAATGGTGAAGCCATCGGGATGATGAGAGAGGCCGGTTTGGCCAGAGAGGTGGTGGGGCACGGAGCTTAGATGATGCTTCGTGTGGGCGGCCATGGAGACTGACAGATAGGAGCAGTAGGCGGTTGGATATGGGATGCTTGGACCAGAGGCGACGGCTGGGTCTTGGTTAGCCGTGGTGGCTGGGGCCGTGAGGGCACCGCTTGAGCCGGGGTGGCGACTATGGCAGGTGTCAGACCCGGGTATACGGGATTGTACACGTAGCACACTTTTTCTAGAATACGGAATGGGGCATGGTCCGCGCTCTACATCTGTTGTAACTACTCGTAATGCAGTACGATTACTTATACAGTAGTTAGACTAGTCGTATATGGTAGGAAACTATCTGAGAAGTACTCGGGTAGGACTCTTGGGGTTGTATCCTACTAGGATTTCCATGTAAACCTGTCCACCCAGACTATATAAAGCCGGATAAGGACCCCCTCGGGGACAATCATCATCAAAGTCAATCCAAACTACATAGGACGTAGGGTATTACGCTCTCTGTGGTCCGAATAAAGATGGCAACGGGTACAAAATATCCGCGTACCCGCGGTTAGCAAACCCGACGGGCGCGGATACGAGTTTGCATTTATACCCGCGGGCGCGGGCGTGGGTACAACCTTAAACCCGAAGGATATCCGCTAACGGGTTTGAAAAAATAATATCCGCATCCGCAAACCCGCCAAACCCGATTTAGCGATTGACACATGGGTCCAAAGCAACCTTCATTTAGGCTTTATGTTAATGGTTTATGTTAATGCGTGATATATTATTTATTCATGTATGAGACTAGTTCATTTATATGCTCATATTTATTTATTTTCTTAAATAAATGGTGTTTATTTGCTGTTGAAATGTAATGTATGCTTAATTTCCTAAAGCTTGCGGGTACACGGGTGTGCCCGCGGGTATGCGGATATCCGCGGATAGCGGTTATGGGCGTCGTTTCGTGCCCGTGGCGGGTTGCGTGCGTGGGTGCGGGCACGGATTTTAGTACGCGGGTACGGGTTTACAAAGTTAGTATCCACGCGGATTTTGCCCGTTGCCATCTATAGGTCCGAACCTGTCTAAAACCTTGTGTTCCTTTGCACCTTCGAATTCCTGATCTCGGTGGCACCCTACCTACAAACTCACCATCTCGGGGGTACCCCCCCGGTGGGTATGGTGGTAAAACACCGACAGCTGGCGCGCTACGTAGGGGTATTCATCGAGCATCCATCGGAGAATTTGATGGCATCCTTCAACTTCACCTGTGCTGTGCTCGACGAGGGCACAACTTTCATCTTCGGCTTCTGGATCTGTGTCGTCGACGGTTTGGGTGGCTTCAACAGCCACCTGTCCAACTCCAAGGAGCCGAAGGCCACTTCATCGACTCCAAGCAGCGATTTAGATGACTTCATCGACAATCTCGATGACATGTTGCTTCCCGATCTGGCCCAGCGGATAGAAAAGATGTCCATTTTCAACGCGACTTTCGCTCGTGATGCACTAGATCTACTCGGGTCGGATTCAAACAGATCTAAAAAGACCTCACGATCTAAGTCCCTCTCCGACTTGGAGTAGAATTTGGATCTGCTGCTCAAGATCAAGGACATGGGCGCCATTGCTTGCCGGGAGGCCCCCGTTTTCGATATCTACTCGGATTCCGACGAAGAGTACTCCCTGTGCAGTACTACAACTTCTAGCCGGACCCGAAAAGGACTCGGAGACGAGGGAGCCGCCACTCGTCGGGCAGCCCCCACCCTCGAAAACCACTCGCAACCCGACGGCCACACCGAAATATTTTCAGGCAGCCTTCTAGGTTTAACCATCACATCAACGCTGCAAGGACGTTTCGTGTACTGGAAGGGCTTTGAGCCCTCCGAACTATTCGATTGCAAGTCCCGTCTTGTGGCCTTCACGCAGGAACTACCCTTCCAGGAGGGTAGACCTCTTTCTCCTATCAAAGAAGAAGGAGAGAGTAGCACAGAGCTACTCGAGTACAGCCTTAGGGCTAACCAATCGGCAGATCACCTAGTCTGCATGGCTTCCATTCGCAATGCGGAGGAAGACGAGCCGAGCACCCAGTACGATGATGAACAACTCATGGACGTCTCAGCCGACGAGCTCACAGCTGGCACTCCCCAAGATGAGGACGAGGAGCACCGAAGGATCCGGCAGGCAAAGAACGCCAAGCGCGCTCAATGCAGGCGCAACACGCAGAACCGTGCCTGTGAACCAAGGGATCTTAACAACACGTTTGCAGCAGTCACGGATCGCAAGTACCGTACACCAATTGGCGCCATCTCAGAGGTAACACTCTTAGCCCAACAACTCCCATCCAATCCTCACATACAAAGGCTGAGTACTTGACCCAGCGCGCGCTCGTGCAACTCGATGGGCAACATCGAGTGTCTTCCACTCGGAATCAGCTCTCGAGGTCTGAGTACCATGGTGATACCGTGCTGGTCAATCGCACCCTCAAGAAGGCCATAGGAGTCGGAGGAACGACAACCGCTAGCACAATGAGGGCCACCCATCCGCACGTGGCAACAATGAACAAGAAGTACAACAACCCCCTCGCAACCAGTGCGGGGCAAAGCACCATGGCAAAAATCCAGTCGAGGCCAACCTCCATGATGCTCCCACGGTCGACCTCGGGTAGAAAATCAACAAAACCCGTGACGCGCGGTTTGTTATTGAAGCGAGGAGAAGGGACCGTCCCGGCAGGTATCACGACAACGACGACAGTGACCGCTTCCCCACCTTCACCACTAGCATCACCGACAAGTCCTACCCTAAGAACTTCAAACTAGTCAGAATCCCCAAGTATGACGGTTAGCAGGATTCGCGTCAGTGGCTTCGTTGCTACTCCGTCGCCATTGAAGTTTCAGGGGATCCAACTCTACAAAAGCTCTCTACTTCTGGGTGGCTCTGGAGTCCGCGCCCCTCACGTGGCGTGAAAGGCTCAAGCCAAACTCCATCGACTCGTGGGAGGACCTCAAGCAGACCTTCATCGACAACTTTCAGGGATTCATGATCAGGGCGGGCACTCACCATGACTTATTCCAGGTAAAGCAGGAGATGAACGAGACCCTGACATCTTACACACGGTGTTTCTTTGAGGCGCGTGCCACCATCACTAACATCAACGATGTGGATGTCATCCATTACTTCCAACATGGCCTCTTCTTGAAAAACACGTACCACGACTTCGGACGCAACCGCCTGACTACTGACGTGGAGCTGCGTGACATGATGGCAAGGTGGGCTGACCAGGAGGATGAGGAAAATGACTGCTTCCCCAAGTGCAACCACGACAAACAAGGCAACGGCAATGGCCACTTGGGCAAAAGCCAGCGGAACCACTCGGGGAACCCCCAAAAGCGCAACCCAGACTATGAAGTCACGGCTGTCGAGCAAAACCCGCGTGGCAAGAAGTCGGGGAACAACCACTCGGACTACGAGCAAGTCCTGCATAAACAATACCCGATACACCCGAAGTCGCGGCACACGCTCTTCGAGTGCGTCACCATTCGAAAATCACTCAATGCTCCACCCCTCCCCTAAGCAGGGAAGCGAAAGGACAAGGAGGATGATGAAGAAAGAGGAGACAAGTCAGGGGCTCAAGACTTTCAGGATCCAAAAAACTTCGTCAACGTCATTTTCGGCGGAGACGGCGGATTCCCTCCAAGCACGCGCAGAAGCTAACGCTGCGCGAAATACTCTCTGTGGAGCCAGCCACGACAAGGCCTCTGAGATACAGCGAGGTTCCGATCTTCTTTTCCAGGGACGATCAATGGACCAGCTTCACCGAGCCGAGAAAATTCCCGCTCGTACTAGACCCTGTCATGGTGGGCTCACAGCTCACCTGAGTACTCATCAATGGCAAGAACGGCCTCAACCTGCTTTTGGCGAGTACTCTTAAGAAGATGGGACTGGACAACTCCAATATATTCACTCCCAGCAAAGCTCTTTTCTACGGCATCATCCCGGGTAACGCAGCTACACCACTCGGCTCAGTGGTCCTGCCAGTCACCTTTGCAACAAAAGACAACTACCGCATCGAGTACATCAAGTTCAAACTGGCGGATTTTGACTCATCATACCATGCCATCCTTGGCAGGCCGGCACTAGCCAAATTCATGGTTGTGCCCTACTATGTTTACCTGCTACTCAAGATGCTAGGCAAGATAGGAGTACTCACACTCCGTTGCGACCTGAAGAATTCGTACGAGTGCGACCAGGAGGTGATCGAGTACGCCACGAGTTCACGCGTGCTAGAGCCATCTGTAGAAGTACTCGCAGTCGCGCTGAAGCTGACCAACACAGAGATGGAGATCTCCAACCAGCAGCCAAGCCAGTCGAGGGTTAAATTCAACCCCAGCGACGTCGGTATTAAGACCATCCAGCTGCAAGAAGGCGATCCATCCAAGACCGCTTTTATCGGGGGCGGCTTAGGCGATAAATAGGAAAGCACGCTCATCAACTTCCTTAGGGCTAACCAGAAAATATTTGCGTGGAAACCAACGGATATGCTAGGGGTGCCCAAGGAGTTGATTGAGCATTGCCTAAAAGTTGACCCTAAAGCCACTCCGAAAAAGCAACAACTACGATAGTTCGCCCCCGACAAGAGGGAGGCCATCTAGAAAGAGCTAGCAAAACTACTCGCGGCTGATTTTATTTAACAAGTTTACACCCTGAGTGGTTAGCTAACTATGTACTTGTACTAAAAAAGAATAATAATGAATGGAGGATGTGTGTGGATTATACTGATCTCAATAAACATTGCCCGAAGGACCACTTCGCGCTCCTACGCATCGACAAAGTGATCAAGTCCATGGTTGGCTGCGTCTTGCTCTCCTTCCTCGACTACTACTTAGGCTATCATTAGATAGCTCTCAAGGAGAAGAACTAGATCAAAACGGCATTCATCACCCCGTTTGGAGCATATACTTATACTACATTATCATTCGGGTTGAAGAATGCATGAGCCACCTATCAACGGGCCATCCAATTGTGCCTTGCGGACCAGCTACACCGCAACGTTGAATCTTACGTGGATGATGTGGTCATCAAGACCAGATCCCACAACAAGTTCATCACTAATCTCGAGGAGACTTTCAACAGCTTGCGACGATTTTAATGGAAGCTCAACCCGACAAAGTGCATCTTTGGCATGGCTCAAGGCAAACTACTCGGGTTCATTGTTAGTCATCGCGGGATCGAAGCAAATCCAGAGAAGATTAACGCCATCACAACCATGGATGGATGCTCCAAAGACGATCAAGGACGTCCAGAAGCTCATTGGCTGCATGGCAGCTTTGAACCGATTCATCTCCCGACTTGGAGAAAGGGAACTACCCTTCTTCAAGTTGCTCAAGCACCACGATAAGTTCAAGTGTACCGTGGAGGCAAATCAGGTGCTACAAGATCTCAAACACCACTTGCAGTCGCCACCCATCCTGATAGCTCCCCAACTAGATGAGAACCTGCTACTCTACATCGCCGCGACTACTCACATCATCAGCACGAAAATCGTGGTGGAACAACAAGAAGAAGGCCACGCCTTTGGGGTGCAGCGACCAGTTTACTTCATCAGTGAAGTCCTCTCTGAATCTAAGGTTTATTACCCAACGATTCAGAACATACTTTACGGTATACTCATCATTCTCAAGAAGCTTCGCCATTATTTCGATGCATACAACATCCTGGTGGTCTTCGACTTCCTATTGGTGGATATCCTCCACAATCGGGACGCCACCGGGCGCATCTCCAAGTGGGCAGTGGAGCTGGGAGCCTTTACACTCGACTTCAAGCCCCAGACAACCATCAAGTCGCAGTCACTAGTCGATTTCATGGCGAAGTGGCGCGAAAACCAAGTGGAAGCCCCAACCAACCAGCCGAAGAATACTTTGACGGTTCACTCAAGCTCGGTGGCGGTGGTACAGGAGTACTTTTCATCAGCCCGAGAGGAGAACAACTCAAGTACGTGTTTCAAATACTATTCGAGGTCTCCAACAACGAGACCGAGTATGAGGCTTTGTTGCACGGGCTACGCCAGACAATCTCCCTGGGCATTAAGCAACTACTCGTCTATGGCGACTCCTTACCGGTGGTACAATAAGTCAATAAGGAGTGGGACATCAACAAGGACACCATGGACGCTTACATCATGGAAATGCGCAAGCTCGAGAAGAAGTTCTCGGGGCTGGAAATTCACCATGTGGTTCGCGACAATAATGTGGGCGCGGACGTGCTTTCCAAACTGAGTTCTCATCGAGCTAACATCCCACCGGGAGTTTTTGTTCATGAGTTACCTCACCCTTCCATCAGGGCACCAGAATCAAGTTTCATCGCTCAGGGTACCAAGGAACCCGATCGAAAGGTCTTGATAATCGAGGTCGACTGGAGGGTGGCCTTCATCGACTACATCCAGGAGTACAAACTACCCTCCGGTGTCAACCCAAAAAGTGCTGAATCTACTCGCATCCTACGGCGTAGCAAAGGGTATGCTCTAGTCGGGGGCAATCTGTACAAGCGTGGATCAGCATTAGGCATACTCATGAAGTGTGTCAGCAAAGAGGAGGGCAAAGAGATACTCCAAGAGATTCGCGAAGGCATGTTCGGGAACCATGCGGCTTCTCGCACACTAGTCGGCAAGGCATTTCGATCTGGTTTCTACTGGCCGACTGCTTTGGCAGATGCCGAAGTACTCATTCGCGGGTGCACCAACAGCCAATTCTTTGGCAAATAGCCTCATGTTCTGGCTCATAATCTTATCACCATACCATCTTCATGGCCGTTTGCATGCCGGGGCCTGGAGATGATAGGACCCTTCACAACTGCGCTAGGAGGTTTCACACACGTGTCGGTGGCTATTGACAAGTTTACCAAGTGAATTGAGTAGAAGCCTATCGCAATGCTCAATGCAGATCAAGTGGTTACTTTTATCTGCGATATCTTACACCGTCTTGGTTTTCCCAACACCATCATCACAGATTTGGGATCCAATTTCCACTCGCATGAGTTCCGGAGCTTCTGTGAACGCAGCTCTATTGAAGTCAAATATGTTTCGGTGGCTCATCCGCGGGCCAATGGCCAAGTAGAGCGCACCAACAGCTTGATTTTTGATGGACTGAAGAAAAGACTTTATGACGAGAACAGCAAAAAGGGAGGCAAGTGGATCAATGAGATCTCATTGGTAGTCTGGGGGCTTCTCACACAACTAAGCAAAGCCAAAGGCCAGTCACCTTTCTTTCTCATATACGGGTCTGAAGCCATATTACCAGCTGATGTGATATGGAAGTCTTCACGATTGGCGATGTTTAAAGAAGACGAGGCTAACACCGCAAGACATCTTGAGCTTGACTCAGCGAAATCTGATGCAATGCATTGTTGCAGTAGACCCGTTACTTACAAGGAGTTCGTTGTTACCACGACAGAAATATTTAACGACGCTCTTTAAATGTTGAAGATATGGTTCTTCGACGAATCCAGGATGATACTAGTCTACACAAGCTTAACCTACAATGGGAAGGATCTTTCATGTGCACAAGGTTATTGGCATGGATCTTATCGCTTATAGTACCCGGATGACCAGGAGGTACCAAACTCTTGGAATATTGAACATCTACGATATTTTTATTCTTGATCACCTGGGGACATCTTCTATCGGTGTCTGGAGATTGATACTTCCAGTACAACCCTATTTTACCAGTTTACGACTGGTATTATGTGCAAGTTGGCTGATGGGGCTGCTCTCGTACTTCCAATAACTAATTACTGGTTCCCGACTAGTTTCTTAGGTTACTGAAAAGGGGCCTTGTGCTCATACCTCCAGTACAACGCCGCTTTACTGGTTTACGACTGGTACTACACGCAAGTTAGCTAAAGGGACCTCGCTCCCTTATTTTCCAGTAACATATTACTTATTTTTGACTTATATACTATGTTATTGAAGGGGTCTCGCATCCATAATAAGAAGTTTACTAGTTTACGACTACCTCTGCACATGTTCAACTATTTCGACTACTTGTTTTGACTATAACCCTAGTCAGGATCAACTTCGACTAGATGTATTCGTCGACTGCTCCAGCTCTAGCGGCTACTTGCTCAATGCCTAAAATCGGGGGCTAGCGCCACCGTTCTGCTATGACTACTTTATGCTCATCATCTGGTTCCTGACTCGGGGGCTTGATGCGACAAGGCACTCAACGTGCCTCAAGGGACAACTCTCATGCTTACCCGCTGGACGCTGCACAATTACTCAGCAATGTCCGATCCAAGAGGCCTTTTAAGATTTGTCTTGGGTATAGGTTTGTTAACCATTATTTTATTGATTTTATTTCGAAATAAGGGGTTTGTTCAAAATGTTACCCAGATGTCTTATTTAGTTATTGGATCAGGGCATAAAGATTGGTTTGAGAGGTAATTTTGGGTGTTTGTTGGGGATGTTGTTTGTTTTACCATTTTTTAAAAGAACTTATTCCGAAAGAAGAGGTTTTCAAATTTACTACACCAATTTACCCATGTTTACTATCAAATTTTTGCCGTCATATATTGCATGCCACGACTCTTTGGACCCTTTATTTCAAAACTTGAGGATTTGAATTCAAGGCTCGGAGGCTACGGAACACGTGTCATCAGTGACTTATTTTTCAAATTTGTTGGAAGATAAGGACAAAAGACTCAAGATTAAATTGATCCTCAGCCTGATTCTATGAGTCAATCTAAGGCTCGGGGGCTACTCCATATGGAGTGCGAGTTTAATCGCACCCTATATAAAAAAGACTAAACAACTATTCGGGGCATAAGCACCTCACAGCCTCGACGCAGCCAACAAAGTACTCGGAGGACATCTTCAAGATGAAGTTCGGGAGAACTCGAGGACGCCTTCAGAAGTACTCGGAGGCCTGCGGTACTCGGCTATGAAGAGCTCGGGGGCTTGTCAGACCCGGGTGTATGGGACTGTACACGTGGCACACTTCTCCTAGGATACGGGATGGGGCATGGCCCACGCCCTACATCTGTTGTAAGTACTCGTAATGCAATAGGATTATTTGTACAGTAGTTAGACTAGTCAAACACGGTAGTAAACTACCCGAGAAGTATTCGGGTAGGACTCCTAGGGTTGTATCCGACTAGGATTTCTATGTAAATCTGTCCCCCAAGACTATATAAGGGCGGATAGAGACCCCCTCGGGGACAATCATAATCAATGGCAATCCAAATCAAGGGTATTACGCTCTCGGCGGACCGAACCTGTTTAAAACCTTGCATTCCTTTGCACCTTCGAATCCTGATTTCGGCGACACCCTACCAAAAACTCACCACCTCAGGAGTATCTCTCGGTGGGCGTGACGATAAAACACCGACAGCAGAGGGAGGGAGGTTGCAAGGTTGGAGAAACTGTCAAGCAGAAGAGATAAGGTAAGAGAGTTGAAGAAAAGAAAATGATCAATAATAGCTTATTTGGTGGTTGACCACCAAATAGCATCCCCATCAAATAAACTTCCCGGCCGCTCTCTCTGTTCAGACAAATCAACATTTACTAGAGCGGGTGCCAGCCTGTTCACATCGGGTACTTGATTGGTTATGTATTATGTGCTGTCGGCAGGACGCGGCCCGGACTAAAAGGAAGAAAAACCAACCGTATGTCGCCATCTCAGTGGTGAGAAGGCTCGTTCGCGTGGCACTGCCGGTCGACTTCGTGTAAGGTTCTGTGTTGCAGATCCCGTGCCTCACGGAACAGGAGATCTACAATAGCCTTTTCAATGTGCAACCTGAACCTGGGTGGTGCTTGCGTCTCACCGGAGCCGAGGATGATCCTTTGCCAAGACAAATCAAAACCAGTTCCTGCGTTTTCACGCTGGGCGCCAGAGGCCAGGGAAAATGACACAATCTTTACCATGCAGGTAAACTTGTACCAGTAGCATTTGACTTTTCGGTCGGTTCATCGGCGCGGTGGCATCCGCCGAGATGCGATCGGGCTGCAGAGGCTGCAGGGCGATGCCGATTCAGCACCGTCCGTTTCGAGGCATCGCGCCGCGTGGGGCTCCTCGCCGAACCTTCCCTTTCTTCCTCCTCCCGATTTCCCAAATTCCCCTCGCCGCACATCGAATTCACGGAACCCCAAAGCTTCGTACCCAACCTTCGCGGCTCATCAGGCACCGACGCGGGATATCGCAAAGTCTCACGTACCCGGACGGCAAGGACCCCACCCTGCCGGTGCGGATTCCACGCGGCCCTGCACGTGGTGCCCACGCCGCGGGCCGGCCGCCGTGTGCGTGCCCCGGGTCCTGCTCCGCTTGATATAAACGCGGCCACCACTTTCCTCCACCTACAGATATTTCCCAGCCATCCTGCCGCGGTTCACCACCACCACCAACACCACGATCCAGGAAAGAATCGAAGAGGAGAGCGGAGCCATGGCGAGCGAGCACGCGGAGCCGAAGCAGAAGCAGAGCCTGATGGACAAGGCCAAGGGGTTCGTGGCGGACAAGATCGCGCACATCCCCAAGCCGGAGGCGTCGCTCGACAGCGTCTCCTTCAAGAGCATGAGCCGCGAGTGCATCACCCTGCACAGCAGCGTCAACGTCTCCAACCCCTACGACCACCGCCTCCCCATCTGCGAGGTCACCTACACCCTCAAGTGCGCCGGCAAGTAAGCCTCCGATTCCTTCTCTGCTCCGCTCCCTCCATTCGGGCCTCTTCCTTTCTTTCCTCCTTACTGCAACAATGGTTGCTGATCGCTGAATCGATCGTCCGCGCAAGGGTTGTGGCGTCCGGCACCATACCCGACCCCGGCTGGATCGCCGCCAGCGACACCACCAAGCTGGAGATCCCGGCCAAGGTGCCCTACGACTTCCTCATCTCGCTCATGAAGGACGTGGGCAGAGACTGGGACATCGACTACGAGCTCCAGGTCGGGCTCACCATCGACCTCCCCATCATCGGAAACTTCACCATGCCGCTCTCCACCAGCGGCGAGTTTAAGCTCCCAACCCTCAAGGACATGTTCTAATAATTCATTAGCTTCTGTGGCATCGACCGCCACCAATGTAACTCTGTGATCTGATCCCCCACGGCTGTATGAATCCTACTATCTTTCTTGCAAATAAAGGCAGATCCTCTGGTTCAATTCTACTACATACTGCTACGGCATACCAGTATCAGCTGAACTGAACATCTGTTTCTGAATGCATGCCTAATGGTTGCAATAAAGAGCTAGATGCCTGAATTTCAGGTGTCAATGGAAAATTGTGGTGCTGTGCTGTTTTCGGAAGGAATTTATTCTTGTCGATGCTCTTGATTGAATCTCTCTGCAAGCATGGCCATCATAGTATCAAATTAGCAATGGAGGGACCGGGAGGTCTTGGTTACCGTACGCAACTTGTTTTTGTAGATGAAGATAAAGGTAGTCTTTATTCTCTATTGAGGCATGCACTCAACTATCTTTATTTATTATTTATTGTATTAGAGTTTATGCCCGTGTGTTGCTATGGGCAGAAAAAAAATTCTACTGGATCACAAAAAGCTATCCCGAAATATTGAAAATTATGTAACCACATTGTATGAAAATAATTCATTCAAATTATATGATAAAAGGAGATAATTTACCAAAAAATATAGAATTGGTTTACTGAAATTAAAAATCACGTATTAAAGCAAACAAACACCATAGCATGCGGTGACTATGTCCCATAGGTATAGAATAACCTTCTGAATGGAGATCGCGGGCAATCCAACTGGTGAAGTTGTAGGGATCGGTGCAGAGGTCGTTTTCACGGCAGTGAGGGAAGGAGAGAAGCTTGCGAGGTCGGCGTGGATGGATCTGCAACGACGTGCTCGTCTCTTCTTCCACGATGGGGTATACGACTTTTGTCCCTTCCTGCTGAATCATGACTAAATATATAGAAGTTGCCCGGCAACCCTTGTGTAAGCCCCTCGGTATCCTATCAGCAAGATGGAAACCTACAAAACACAGGAACCATCAGCAAAACCAAAACCCTAAACGATAGCGAATCGTAAATTAAATGACACGGCACTGTTAGAGCGCGGTGCCAACCCATACCCATTGGCTGTTCAGGCATGGTAGTAACGCGGTCGCCGGATGCATTAGTATTAGAGCCATTAATATTAAAATCCTGTGACTACCATCTGCATAGAATTTAAACGGTTTTCAGATGTCAAAAAAATATGATGGACACGTTCACTCCAACGGGGGCAAACCTGGGTCATTTTCCTTATTGTTTGCATCACACTTATTTCTTTTGTAAGCCTCTTGTCGTTTCCTGTTCCTTTCCTCTCTTTGTTCAGATGTCATTGAGGCAGAACGGACTCTCTCACGTTCTCTTCTAAGATCGCGCGGTTGTTCAGAGGCTGAATCAACAAAATTTGTACGATGAGGAGAGTAACCGTAAAGCACGTCATCAATGCACAGAACTGAAAGAAAATAATAATACCTTTGGTATTGGTGACAGAGTCCATCTACTGGCACATGGTGGCCGGAACTGAAAAAAAAAAGAATATATCCATAAAAAAGAGGCAATCAAAAGGGAAACTAACTCTAGTAATCTGCAGTCGTGATCTAGATATAAGACCATGACAACCTTCAGCATGAGCATTCTCACCTTTTCCTTGTTAGATACATTTGAGAAGTTGACAAGACAAATAGATGGTATTAATTATATGATTATAATGTGCATTCCTCATTTCAACGGTTAGTAGATTATGACAAATGGAACTATTGTAACAACATTAGACAACAGCATTAGACAGTAACATACCAGACTATGCTAGGCAATTAGTATAATTGAAGTTGTCACATGAGTACAAGCATATCATGGTATTGCATGTTGTCAAACTCATTTGCATACAGGCCAGATTCTTCTGGTAAATCACTAACCAAGTACCGGAACTTAATGCAAGTTTGCACCACAGATCCAATCTCTTTGAGCTCAGAAACTATAACACTGTCATGGTCTGACAAAGAGTCTTATTGCTAAAAATTTGTTGATGTCAATACAGTTGGGACAGATCTTAAGAAAGAGATAATCTCTTACTAAAAGATCCAAAAAATGAGAACACGGTTACATATCTAAAAGATCAATATACTGTAACTTATGCCGATGGAAAATTTGATGGTCATACAAGAATTATTCATTACAAAAAATTCTTGGTATGTTCTTACCAAGAAATCCTATATCTAATTGAAGGAGTCTCAGTTGCGAAGGTTCAGTCATTTACTATTTTAGATTATTGATATAAGGATCACCAGGCAGTTCCCAGTACACCTTTTCAAAACCAAATAACAAACGGGAAAGAATCGTATGATGAGAGGTCTTTAGAAAAGAGATCACGTTCCTACCACCCAGTTTTCATTTTAGAACGCATCTCCATGAGTATAATGCCAAGGAAAGAATTCTGGCAAGGTTAAAGCAGCTAAGTGGAAGACCTGTTTGTACTCAACTATTTGTTTGGGAAGCATCCCAACTGCTTAATTCAGAGGACATCGTTCTGAAGTCTTGCTTTTCTTCTTTTGAATGGAATTGACTCGAAACTCCATCTATCTTCTGAGCAGCAAGAGGAAGATCTGCTTGTGCTTAACAATTCATTTAGAAAACACCCCGCAACTTAACTCGGAGAACATTATTTCAAACTCCCTTTTTGTTTCCCTTTTGAAAAGGATTACCCAAGAACTCCATCCATCATCTCCGGACTGAACACAAAAAACTAAAATATCTGGAGGCTCCTGTGAGGTTCACTCTCACAAAACATAACTCAAATTTCTGAACTTCAAACTACCATTTAACAGTAGATTTAGCAGACCAGTAATCATCGTGACTCAATATGAGGTGAATTATAAAAACTTTGTGAGAGGGAACCTACCTTTTTCTTGACCTTACCACCAGGCAGGCGTTTCACCTCTTCAGGCTTAGGCGCAGAAGCATCCCCTGGAACAGCAAAGCAGCACATGTAGATTAGAGATCAAATTTTCAACCTTCGAGAGGTTCACATCTCTAGAATTAACAACTCAAGACGGGCAGGAGACTACACAACCTGCAGCGCTGCTGGTGGAGCCGTTCCAGATCCCCACGTCCTAGTGGCGCTCCCCGACCATCTCCACGTCCTTGCCGCCACCGCCGCTGCGCGCCCGACCAGATCAACCGCAGATTATATTAGGTCGCACCAGAGACAGTGGATAGCGCGAAGGGGGGAGGAACGCTGCGGCACGGACCGGACGAGGATGAGGCGATGAGCTAGTCCGGGTAGACCCCGGCTCAGGGATGCGGCGGTGGCCCATGCACCGCAGAGTGTGGGCGGGGTGGGCGCCGCGGTTGGGTCAGCGTAGGGCTAGGGTTGGGGGCGGAGGAGGAAGGGCCGCGCGGGGCGGTGGCGGCGGCGAAGAGGAAGGATGGCTGCAGCGCGGCGGGGACAGCGGCGGCGACTCAGGCGGGGCATAGGCGAGCTGGACGTGGCGTGGACGGCGGTGTCTACCTGAGGTGGCGCAGCTGCAACCCGGCGTCGATCGAGGCGGTGTGGAGGCAATGCAGGGCAGCTGGACGTGGGCGCTGGATGTACGGGATGGTAGACATTTCGATCGGACGACTAAGGTTGTCGCATGGCAGAATGAACAAACCAGTTGGGGTAAAGGTCGCACCAAAAAATTGTCCCCCAATTGATTTTTTAGAGGTAGAGAAGTTTCAGCCATTGGCCATAAGCAACGTGCCAGCAAATAGCAAAATGTTCACAAAGTCCAAATGAAATGCCTAAGCACAAAGCCTATAATAAACACCCATCTACAAGCAGTGAAGGGCTCAATAACCATTATTTCCGAAGCTCGGTAATATTCATTCACGCATGCATATTATTGCCTGCATATATTTACAAAATTGGCACTAATTCATTACTGAACCTGGAATATCAAAAATAAATCAAGCTCTTTTGAAAATTTATTGGAAAAGGTTGGGAAACATATTTTTCTTAAAATGGATTCATGTCTGTAGGTTGATCAATATTAAGATAAGGAAGAGCTCAGGTTAAGATAACTAGCCGTACTTTCTCTTCAAATTTTTAGACCTCAAAACTCAATGAAGTCAAGCACATGCATGTGCCAGCGTCTCCGACCGGGGTACCTGGACGTGCCACATGCAATAGACGCGAGGTCACGTAAGTGATGGACACAAACCGTGGCCTCAAAGCCCCACGATAGAAGTTCCACGACAAGACGAACTTCCTAAGGCCTCATTTGCAACGTCAATAAAAAGGATAGAGCATCCGATTGATCGAACGTTCCGTCCACCATACAAAGCAGCGCTCCTATCTTACGGATAAAATCATCCGCGCCGTCTCCCCCTACACCTCCTATTTCCAGCGCATGCGCCACCTCACCGCCCACTTCGCTTTGCCACTGCGCGCTCCCACTCCCCACCGATGCGCCCGCATAGGCGGCGAGAAGGGCGGCGGTGGAGGCTATCGGTGGCCGCCGGGAAGAGCACGGCGGTGCTCGTGCACCTGTGCCCAGCGCACGCGGTTCTTGGCGACCGTGGCACTCCTGCTCCCCACCAACTGCGCGGTGCTCGCGCTCCGCTCCGACGGCGAGGTGCTCCGGCGAGAAGGACGACGACACATCGAGCGGGATGGAGAAGAAGACGCTGCTCCCTCTACTCCCTTCGCCTTTCATGGGGCCCTCACTCGCCGTCGCGACCTCCTCGCTCCCCTCTAGGCAGCGGGGCAGCAGACGGGGCGCGCGGGGGGGGGGGGGGTGTCCCCCACGCTTTCTCCCGCGCCGATCGCCACTCTCCCGCCAGGGGGCGAGCCATGCTAGCCGTCGGATGAGCTCCGGGCGGCGGCCATGGCGGGCAGCTCCGGGAGGTTGCAGAGAAGGAGCGAAAGCTCTGGCAGGGGTAGCACCGGATCGTGATGTTGCAATAGGTATCCCATGTCGTTGCAGTAGAGATTTTAGGATGTTGCAATGGGTACCTCATGGTGTTGCAGTAGAGATTTTTGAATGTTGCAAGTGCTGTAGATATGTGCGAATGTTGCAATAGTCAATTTTTGGTATTTCATCTATTAATCTTTGATGTTGCGGTGTATGTGTTTTAATGTTTCACTTTGCTCTATCTCAACCTATCATATTGTAATTTTTGTTTATGAATATTGCATGAAACATGCGTTCGATGTTGTGATAGGAATTTTTTTCTCAGAATACGATGTTTACATTCAACTATTCTTTTCGTATTTTTTCAATGTTGCAATCTTACAATTTTTTTATATTTTAGATATTTTGTTTCGATGTTGCAGTGGAGCGTCCAATCCATCGGATGTCCAGGCGCTAGCAATGCCTCATTTGCAAAGGTATTGAAGGGGATTAGATAGGATTGGGAGGGATTAAATCCCCAACGAGTTAAAATCTCCTCCTATCCTTTCCAATCCCCCTCCACCCCCTTGTGGAGGGAATTAACCGAATAAGATTTAAGGATAGACGAGGTCAAGATCCCCAGGGGCCTGTGGGAAGCTCCACGGGCCATGCCATGTGGCATGACACACCTCCACCATGCAAGGAAAGACCTTACCACTGGACAAGATGGGAAACTTCTTAAGGTATTGCCACTAGGCGGGTTGTGCTTTCCTAATGGGTATAGGCATGCACATCGCAGGTCAATTTTGGGAGATGGTGTATGTTCGCCTAGGTAATACTCGGATTGCATTAATTGTGAGGGGATAAGAGAGGCACACCTAAGATCACGCACACCACCATCACTTGCTCTCATTTTGTTACTGCCCGTCGCTTCGGAGCTGGGCACGCTTCCAAAAGGAGCTAGGCGGGCGCGGGCCTTGAGCATCCTAGACCATGTAAGACGATATTGGCGGTTGTAGGTCCCCAGCCCTAGGTGTGAAGGGGATGAAATGATGCCTCTACAAGTGATAGGTCTTGGCCTCTTGCGTAGGGATCCCTATGCAAAGGATGCTAGTTATTGATATAGAAATTACACTATTTATTTGTCCGAATCTGTACAAAGCTTTATCCTATGTGCTAACATCGTGTACAAATCTTTATCCTATGTGCTACCATCGAGCTCTAGGTCCGGCGTATAGCCCCATAGGCCATAGACTGATAGGTGGAGAAGCTCGCAGGCATGGATGAAAATAAAAATCAAAAGTGGAAGAAGGCCAGCAACCAATGAGTTTGAATCCAATATTGAAATATTCGTGTGCGGGAAGTGAGGCAAAACGATGCCCGATTGGAGTAGCTAGACTATTTTCCTTTTACATGGCGCTGGTTCTACGATTTCACTTAATGATAAATGGTGCCACTGGGTTAATCTTAAACATATTTTGATTTGACTACAGCTTTTATTGTTCTGAACCATGGAGCAGTGCAAGAGTAGATCAGAACTGATGGTCCAATTCTTAAAGAATCTACTACGCCTTATATTTTTGGAACGGACTATAGGATAACGGATAACCCGTGTCATTTCAGACATGCATCCAAGTGGCGTCATCTTAACCAACAGGAAGTGACACACGAGGCGTTTTCCTTGAGATGTCGTCATGTCCATGAACCCTGACAAACAATGGATACATCAAGGCCGTCGTGCGTGTATAAAGTATCCATCCTTTCATCAAGCTAGAGATGTCGCCAGACACACTGACTGTAATGTAACACGGTCAACTGTACGCAGCACAGTTTTTCGTCTAGGTGCGTCGCATCACCAAGACACCAACCTCTCTTGATCGAAGAAGGAAGAATCGGAGACAGTTTGCAGTCAATGATCAGTTGCCCTGCTTGCTCCCAACTACAGCGACACCCGGCGCTCAAGAACGCCGTCGTCGTCCTCCAACAACCGATCGAAGTCGTCATCGAACGGCGCCAGGAAGTCATCCAACGGATATTCGTCCATCGCCATGTCGACCAGCTGCCACGGCGGCTCGTTCTCGTCGTCCGCCGTCTCTGCGCCGCCTCCGTCCGCGGCCGTGGAGGACGCGTCGGCGCTGTCCTCCTCGCGCCTGCCGCACGCCTCGTCCGACGCGCCGTGGGACGCCTGGCAGCCGCCATCGGGGGACGCCGGGCGGTGCCGCGTGGTGCCGGCCAGCGCGTTGAGCATCGTCGGCACCGCGTGGCAGTGCTCGGCGATGTACGTGACGACGAGCACCCCGGGCTTGGCCGGGCTGCGCTCCACCAGCTTCCGCGCCATGCACGCCTTGAGGCTGCTGCACTTGTAGTACCCCCTGAAGACACGAGCGCAGGATTTGCAGAACCAGATGGTCAATCGGCTGTGCAGAGAAGTACATGGAGGTACTTGGACGAGAAGGGTGGAACGTGGGAGGTCACGTACCGTGGGTACGGCGAGCCCTTGATGGGCTTCTGGCCGTACTTGCGCCATGCCCACAGGTCCGTGGACACGCCGCCGTCGGCCACCGGCACCTCGCACACGACCTTCTTCATCTGGCTCTTCTTGCTGCACCAAATCAGTAGTTGCGTCGAGGTCAGTTAGCATCAGTTCATGGAAAGTTGGAAACAAATCATCGTCATGAGCATGCTAATAAGCTGCAAAAATTCTCTACCTTCGTTTTGGCCTGGGAGTGCGGACGCTCGGCTTGCGGCCGGGCTGCTTCCTCGGCTGCATAAGCTGCTGCCCGGACGTCGAGGCGGCCGGGAAAGAGATGAGCACCTCGTGGTCGAGCGCAGCCCCGCGCTCACTGGACGGCGTGATCGAGAACGGCGCCCGCGGGAGCTCGTGGTCCAAGCCCAAGTAGTCCAGCTCCCGCAACGCCGCCGCCGGGCGCACCGGTCTCCCGACGAGGAACTCCGGGGCCGCCGCCGCACGGCCGACGACGTTGCTGATTATTCCACTTCGAGCCTCCTCCGGCCGCGGCGGCGGCGGCGCTGCTTCCGAGCTACCATCGCTGCCACACGCGGCCGTGCCGCAGCTCCGCACGACGGCCTGCAGATCCCAGTCGTTGGTGGAGCACTCCATGACGACGCAGCTCGAGGATCGATCGCGTTCGTGTACGAAGGTGGAGGTGGAACGAGGGGCTCATATGGCGGGGCCGGAGGCGTGGTTGACTTTGGCTATGTATGTATGGGTGTGTGTGTCAGTACGCGGCTGCATATATAGCCGCTCTAGTGGGGCAGGCAGCGCAATGGACCGAGGCTGTAAAAAGTCAAAGAGAACGGCCGGTCACCGGCTAGTGGTGGGCACGAAGATCGCCGGCGATTGCTCAGTGCACTCGCCGGGGGCCGGATCAGCCGGATAAAAAAGCACCATCACGTCAGGGATCCGCACGCAAACCAGTCTGGCCGGCCGAGCTAATCTATCCCGTGCTCACGTGTAGTATACCGATCGCGTGGCAGCCGCAAGACATCTTGCCCTCCCGTGTTGTTTTCGTTTGACTTTGCTCCAAATGTCAAACGAGAGAGAGAGAGAGAGAGAGAGAGATCTAATAAGGTCAGAACCAGGCCAGGGAAGGAAAAGAAAAACATGTGCTACACCTGGCAGGTGGATGGACTGCAGAATAAACCTGGAATCATGCTTCCGGCTCGAGTTTGTTTACGCGCAAATAGCAAAATTGACATGCTAACAGCGAGTTTATTAGTGCTACTACTTCCTTCTCCTGGGTCGTGAATCCATTTGTTATTCGTTTGACTTTCCCAAACGTCAACCGACGGAGGAGAGATCGAGAACCATAAGCTGAAGCAACCAATGTCCTGTCACCCTCGCGTAGTACACTAGTACAGATCGGGAATCTTTTGAGCTAGCAGAGCATGTGTGCCGGCTGGGACTCCAGCACCGGGGCTCTGGGAGAAAGAGAACTGGAACGAAGTGGCTGTCCATGGCCATGGATGGGGATCCGTGGCGCAAGATTGCGCGTGCGCTTTGCGCTTTTCCGGCAGTGGGGTGCACCCGGAGCACACGCCGCTGGTTCTGCCGTGGCCCGTGGCGACTACTTGGCGCGCGCGTCAGTGGCTCAGTGCGCGGGGTGGGCACCGCCCGCCGGCCCCGGACGCCGGCGGGTGGTGGTGACGGATTGGGTCGGGCTCCTCGAACTGTCCATTCGGAATAAGTCCACGCGCACGCCACGGCGCCATCGAGCTCGCGGATAGATGGGGGACCCTGCCCGTGCATGCATGTGGAGGTGTAGCACTGCGGCAGGATCTCTCAGGTTTTCTCAGAAAGAAGCGGCGGGAGATACATACTATAGTACAATGCAATGGAAGAGCGGACGAGCATAGAGCTGCCGTTGTGTTGCCGACCTCAGTGTACCGATCGATTGTGTACGTCTTGCTTCGGTCACGTGTGTGTATGTATGCACGTACACAAGCTATAGCTACAGGTCAAAACGAAATGGGGATTTCTTTTTTCTTTTTTGGCAGTGAAAACAGGTTTCAGACGGCGAGCTCTTAGTAAACCGCTAGGCCCCGTCTGGAATCTTGAATTGAATTATGTTCTAATAATTATAATTATAATTTAGATGTAAATCTATTAAGCTAACATAATTATATACGGAATATATTTGTATACTGTTGTTAGTTATACGAGAGGGATATTTATGTGTTATATTTTTACCATAGAGGAGTGAGACAAAGAGTGTGCTATAAGTTACGAAATAGAAATATAATTTGCTGGTGTATATAAACAATTTCCATCTCCCATCCTATGAATTTATAATAGGCTTATATCTAAACTTTGGAAAGTGGTTGGAAAGCTATGGAATATTAAATTCTAAGCTAAATAGTCTAGTTTATTAAGTAGATTTTAATTCCTCCAAAATAAGAGGATCCAAACAGTCTCTAAATACAATTGGAGAAAGGGGGAAGAGCGGGTGATAGCTTGTCGGCGTTGGCGATCGACAAGGATCATGCCGAGTCAACACGAATATCTCCAAGAGGGGCACCGGGACCGGACGTTGACATGGATCGCCGCGGATTTTGGCATTGCGGCTACGATTTGGACGGGTGCGCCGTCGTGGTACCCGGGCACCCGCGCGGAACTGGTGCGCGCGCGTGCCGTGCTAGCCGCTGTAGCTCCTGCCTCTTGGCCTGGACGAGTCATCGTCTTTCATCTATCCTCTGAGGACCACCACCCTCTGAGTCCGAGCTTCTTCCTATGAGATGAGGAGGGCAGCATCAGCATGGGCCTGGAGCAGTACCGATCGATGACCACAGCGTGGCGTTCGGATCCACGGTGTAGCCGCGTGCTACCCCGAGGGGATTAGTGCTGCCATCCCCTCCGTCGCCGTCAGTTCAAACGTCGATTCACAGCGTTGCACATTGGTGCAATGGTACAAGCTTACGCAACAACTGACGCACGCGTGCAGCTGGAAGTAACGCGTCCTTGCCCTGTACAGTACAGTAGCACATACTGTTTCTGGTCAACCGGCTAGATAAGCTAGCACGGCGATTGATGTAACACGCAAACGGGGCTTGGCTGCCGTTAACGCGTGATAGCTGATGAGATAGTAGTTGATGACGCATGATTTGACTTTTAACCGGGCTCTGAAAAATCCAGCCACTCAAAAGCTCAGAACGTTTCATTGGGCCAAGGACACGCTTCACTGGGCTCCCCCACCCACCCCCACCAAAAAGGCCGAGGGCTAAGGAAGCCAGTAGCCACTCGTCAACCGGGTCTCAAAGTGGCCCGATAAAGGGCCCATAGGATTGACCAACAGTGCTCTGTCAGTCACTGCGATCAGACAATCGTAACGACTAGTCTACTACTTCTCGTCTTCTCCCTAGAAAGAAAGGCAAATGCCGAATGGTAACTACTAACACTGAGCCATAGCAATATAGCATGGATCCAAGATGGACAAAGCCAGGAGCATCTTTCTCAGCGTTCATGGGAGGAGAGAATCCGAAATGTGCTCTCCAGGTTCCGACAAACCCCGGCGGCGTCTTATGCTTGTCGTCCCGTCCCGTCCCCGTCCCTGCTTCCGCAACTCACTGACCAAACCCGTTCTATAATCCACAGCGCGCATCAGTTCAGAGGGTCGTTAAGAGGGAAACTTCCACAGGCTCCGCGCCAACTTGGCTGCGCCTGCGCTGCGCTGAATCGCGGATAGGCTAGCAATAGCCTCAGTTCCCTCACCGACTCACTGTAACTTTAGTTTTTAACAGCTCCTCTCCTCTGCTCCGAGCACAGGCTCTCCAGCTTGCTAGTTACTGTATTTTTATGGCTGCGTCTGAACTCTGAATCTGCAGTTAACTTACCTAGCCTTGCTGTGCATGTTACCTGCATGAAACTGCTGTCCCTCCAAACAGAAAAATGTTCAGTTTCAAATTTGGACAGTGGTAAAGTCTACTCAGGTTCCTCGGTGAAATGTCTCAGTTTTACAAGCAGGGTGTAGCTAGGTGAGTTCACTCTTCACTCCATCTCTACAGACTACAGCGGGGAGCTGCCTCCAATGAACCTGGTACTTCATCATTTCAAGGGGGCAAACATATCCATGGTCATGACAACCATGATGATGCCCCGCGTCCTGATCCGACGAGGAGGCGTCCGGGGACTATCCAGTATCCACTAGCCACCGTGATCGTCCTCATCGATCCGTGCTAGACCTTCGTGGGGCCAGGTCGAGCCCACGCACCGGGGCCAGGTGCTCACCTCTGGCCTGACGCGCGGATCGGAACGCCGTACGGTGGTGCCACTACTCGAACTCCAACAATGGAGAGCGAGCCTGCTCGCGTTGCATGCATGCATGCTTGTTTGGTCAAGTGTCCTTCTCGCACCAACCTGACCTCACCCACTCCATGCATGGGCGACATGGATGATAGATCTCCGCGCTGATTCTGACGCCATGCCCTCCTAGTAGTAGCTCTTTGCACGAACCATGGCAAGAACACGGACGCATGGAGGAGAGCTTGAAATTGCATTGAGCAAACGTGGCAATGCTAGCTGACAGAATCCACACACACAGCACGCGTTCAACGATCGAAAGAAACTGATCGACGAGCTATACCGTATCTTACATGGGAGACGCGAGTACGCGACACACTACGGGCGTAAAAGGCTACGTCGATCGATCAGGGGTCGTTGCCCAGGACGGCCTCCCAGACGTCCTCGAAGGCGGCGAGGATGGCCGGGTGGTGCCGCGGCGAGTTCAGGGACAGGTACCACACCAGAAGCTCGCTCAGCGCGTCGGCGCCGCGGAGGCGCCGCCCGGCCACCATCTCCACCATGGAGCTCCGGAAGTCGGCGTACGGGTTGTGCGACCGCTTCACCACCGCCGTGCTGCCCGCGGCCGCCACGGCGCCGTCCTTGCGGTCCACCAGCATCTTCTTCTCCTTGTCGGGCGTGAACGCGTCGGCGGGCCTGAGCGCGCGCCTCGGCGGCGCGCGGCGAGGCGGGTTCTTGTGCCGCCTCGGCCTGGCGCAAGGGCCGGTGGCGGTGTAGAAGTCCGCCGTGGAGTCGGAGGAGAAGCTGTGGGACGAGAAGAGCGTCGACCTCGTGTCGGTTGCCTGGCCCCTCTCCCCGTCGCTGCTGAACGGCGCCAGCTCGGCGTCGGTGTCGGTGGACGACGACCAGCTGTACAGCGGCGAGCGTGCCTTATCGCCATCGCGCTTCTTGCGCGCGCCGCTCTTCACGGCGCCGACGTCCCTCGCCGCCGGCATCGGCGAAGGCAGAACCGCCGCGCCGACCGAGCGCGCGGAGCAGTCGATGGAGATGTGAACAAGCGCCCGCGAGCTGCGGCGGCGGTGGCGGCGCTGGGACCTGCCGTCCATGGGCTTGGGCCGCTGCTCGTGCGCGCACCGAGGGGGAGGTAGTGGTTCCTGGCGCGAGGCCGCGGCGTTACTGGTGACGGTGGCCGCCGCGGCATTGGTGCTACTGGCGACGCCGACGAAGGCGGTGGCCGAGGTGGTGGCGCAGGACGAATGAAGGAGGATCTGCGCGAGCCGCTGCCTCAGCCGGCCGCCGACGCCCACGCCGTGGCGGCTCTTGTCCATGATCGGGCACTCGACAGTACAGGTGTGCGTGCGTGTGTCTGTGGTTTCGGCCTCCTCACGCTGCCGCGGCGAGGGGCTTAAAATAGCTAGTTGGGATGGGATCACGATAGTCTGGCCAGATAGATGGGCAGGACCAGCCGCATGTGTCGTAGTCACGCAGGGAATTCTCCACAAACATCGTTTTCTTCTGCGGTCCCAATTTTTGTTTTGCACAAACTTTAGAATAAACAACTCAATTCCTGCAGAAGTATGAAAATTCTACGAGCTTATTTAGACATTAAATTTGTAGGTTCATTAAAAACATCCAATCAGACAAGCATGTTCCACCTCGAAAAGAGAAGAGAAGATGAGAAGACATCGTGCAAAATTTTTAGTATATGTTTGTTTCAGCTTTGGATTTAGAAAAAGAGGATTGTAGACTGTGAGTTGTGAAAAGTTGTATTTTTTTAGAAAAAGGTGTAGATCTAAAAATTAATGACTGTCTGGCAACCAGAACCGTGCATGGATTATAATATTTTTCTATAACTTACATGTAATGTAAGGTTGTAAGATGGTAACGAATCATAGCGCTAGTGCTCTCTTCGTAATTCAACTTGAACTTAGCTCAAAATTGTATAAAATTAAAGCTCAACTTTTTTAAGACCCGATCTTTAAATTATCTAGGCTAAAATTTAAGATGCTTTACCACCCTACTTACATGTGGTGAAGATAGTCATGGCTGGCATCCATGACCTCTTCTCCTTACGGCTCGGCGATCCAAGCGCAAGGACGGATTACTCATGATCTCCTCCGTTCCTCTCCTATTTTCTCCTTTTGTATCATGGTGATCGCCGTGCTGGCGGGAGTGCACGGGCAAGCGAACGGGTACACATTATATTTGTTATGCCATGCCGAGTAAATATCTGTGGCACAATCTAGCTGAAGCTGGTGGAAAATAGTTCACTATATTATGCAGTCCTTATCTTGGCGTGGGAAAAGTCACCGTCGGAACCTAAAACAGACAGGCGGATAATAGTGCCCAATGCAATGTCATCAACCAGAAAACGAGAAATGATGATCACCGAGCAGGCTGTTGATTGGTACTGTACTTGCTTGGTCGCACTAGGGTCTGCACTACTGCAATGCTGCTGCATGCCGACTGCCGTGGCCACGCTCATATTCTCCGTGTTGCGCGGGTGCGCGCGTCACGCTGCTAGCTCCTTGCCGCTGCGGCTCGTGGTCGTGGCGTTCACCCCGCTGCCATGCCATCGGCCCGCGGGAATAATCAACAGGTCGCAGGCAGGCCCCGCGCGCCAACCGACGACAACGCCGGGGTGTTGGGGGTTCTGACCGCGCTAGCTCAGCGGCACCGCGCGTCGTGCGATCGGGCTCACGGTGGCGCTCGTGATCCCGCCGGCCGGCTGCTGCAGCTGCTAGCTCCTACCGGCCGCACGGCACTACGGCAGGCAGCGGGATGTGGGCGTGCTGCTGAGGGCGTCTCGCAACACCCAGATACCCTGGCTGATCCCCGAACGATATTGCCGTCATGTGGCTGCCTGCCCTGCCCCCCATGATTTGGTCCCTTGCTAGTTGCTGCCACCACTAGTAGATAGTCCAATCCCCACCGATGAAAGAGCGCATCAAAAGAGGAGGGCAGGGTAAGATTCAAGAGCAGCATGATTGTGAGAGGACTGAATCACTGAAGACGGAGTGCGAGACAAGGGAATCTCCAACGAGATACACAACCTCCAATCGATCGAGGTTAAGAAGAAGAAAAAAGGTCTCCGCTGCTATTTTGCTGTTACGCCTCGCACCAGCATGCTTGCGGTTCTGCAAGCAGCCAGCCCGGCGCGCATAAGCTTCGGAAGCATGCGCCGAACCGGTTGGTGAGCGTTGGGCGTTTGCGCAGCGCGGCATCGTCTCCGGCCAGCCTCGCTGGCTGCCTGGTTTAACTTCGAACGGTGGCTATTCCGTCGTCACGAGAGCACAGCGCGCCGGCATCTTTTATATATATATATGCATCTTCCCTCGGGCTCTGACCTGAACTTGTTTCCTACTCAGCAGGGGGAGATCACGTCAAACGCAAACGGCATTCGCCTACACCTACTGCTTGCTCCCCATGGTGGCGGCCCTCGCTTCGATTTCAAGCGAGGCCCGGTAGTTTCCAAGGAGCAGAGACAAGCACAACGGCCTGTTAGCATTGACACCCCCATCTCGAAGTTTGTAATCGCATGATCGGGCCGGGTTTTTTTTACAGTCCAAACGTTTGCAAGCTTCCAAACTCCGATACAACCGGAGGCAAACTATTGTAAGCACCATTAGCGCATAGTTTGGGCGAGTGGATCCGTAGCTAAAGCCAAAGGCTCGAAAACAAGGTCATGACTCATGAATGCAAAGGTACAGTGCGTACTTGGACACGTCACCTACCTATCAATCAGTGGCCAAGGACCAAGGACGATCCGGCTGACGCAGGCAGGCGTCATCTCGTTTCACGGGGGATCGTGTGCTAGTGCAAGCACGCTTTGTTCCTCGTCGCTTCGGATCGGTCGCAAGACACGGAGCCTGGCTCAGGCTCAGGCTGCCTGCCCCCGGGGTCCCGGCTGCCTACGGGAGAAGAATCCCAAAGCGCTGTCCCCTCTGGAACAGCACCCGTATTCGTACCAGCCTGAAGCCGAGCAGAAAGCCTGTCAGCACCGCCAGAGACATGCTGCTCTCTCCTCATGAGCGTTCGTGTGCAAGCCGGACGCCGTGGTACTGCACACTGTGCGCCCCGTGCCTCTCTGTTCGAGCGAGACGACGAGCTGGGCAGCCTGGGCTGCAGGCTGCTGCCGACGGTTCAGGGAGGCCGTGTCGCTGTGACAGGTTCAGAGAACAATCCCGGAACCGTCCTGGCTTCGGGCACGTAGGCCACGGCACAGGGCCATGCGAGCGTACGACGGGACCATGGCGTTTTTGGACGAGCGCGCCGCGTTCGTGACGATGCGCGCGCGGCCGTGCTCGATCGGCGTCGGCCTGGTAGCTGATGTGTGATCCGAGGACTGGTGCGGCGGATACCGCCCTCTTCGTCCGTGGTTTTCGCGACCAACCGGCCCGGGTGCCGGTCGGGGTGTCAGGCACTTGCCGTGATCCTGCTCCCCTGTGACTGAGGTATCCAGGGGCGCCGTTCAGTAAGCTGAGTTGTGATCTGTAAACTTGAAAAATCTGTGAGAACCGAGGGTGAACGAGCCGAGCCGCTTGTCAAAGCTCTGGTTTCAGAAGATCTTCAAACACGTAAATAGATGATCGATGCGATAAAAGCAAAGTACTTCATTGTTAGCACAAAACTGTGCCGAGATGATTCGACAGGGGCGGCAAAAAAAGAAAAAAGAAAAAGAAAAGGAGAGCAAGGTGCAACCAAATCAAAGTTCATGATTCCAGAGAGTTGTTAGAAACAACCAGAAACAGCCATATTCATTGATCAGTCTGTATCTTCGCCGATCACCATGCAGATTTACACAGGTTGGGGTACCACCAGAAAGGACAAAAGAAAAGTATAAAGAAGCTAAGAAAGAATACAGCTATGCTACGCTACGGCAAAAAAAATACTGCACCAGCCCCTCTTTCCTTGCAGCAGCATTTCGTATACCAAATCTCTTGTGGGAAAAATGACACCGGTCTTTCTGGCACAAAACTGTCCTACCATGGTCCAGAGTAAAAAGGGAACCATTCCCACACCTTCACCCTCCTATCGAACTGTATTCACACTCCACAAAGCCACCTCCTTTGAGATGAGATCAAAACGCAGTAGCCTTAAATCACCTTATTTACAGATAATCAGGCCAGCACTCTGGAAAGACAACTGAAAAACTGCTCCGTGACCACATCATTAGACACATAGTTACAGCGCACGGAACTGCTGTTTATCATCATGCCACTTCTTCACAGTGCCATCCAACTCTGGAAATGCAGCAAGAACAAGCAGCTCTAGGAGCTCGAATGCTAGCTGCTTCAAACAAATCGGGGACTGTATGGAAAAACCAAATATAAATGTAAGTCAGGGAGATAGCCGATGCTACTTTTCTTTTAGCTACTGTAGTTTCCTACTGTTTCCCAAATATACGTTGCTTAATACTACTTTCTACAGAATTAATTATGACCACTAACTGTTCATCTGTAGTTGCCGGGAAAATGTATATTCGTTTGTCAGGAAAACTGAAGCGATTTTAAAATAAATCTCCTCATGTCATTTCATCTGGTCATTTGCACTCAATATGAGTTCATTCCTCCAAGAATACTTACCTGAAGAAAGAAGTAGATATCCTGAGCACATTTTTCATAATCCTTTCGACCAACCAGACTCACTAGTGGAGATGGTGCTTTATCTGCACATACAAAACAGTAAGATGGTAAACAGATCAACAGAACTATGAAGATTGCATTGATTACATATCATTCAAGCAAAAAAATAGGCCCCATCAGGCGTGGACTGCATGTCAATTTTTCGTAATGAAACAGTTCAGGTGGGAAGCTTGCCCCCCTTTTTGTCGAAAAAACATTCAAGCAAAAAAGTCTATTAGAAAGGAAACATTATCTGAACACATAATGGAAGAAAAAAAAAAGAAGTACCGCATTCACCTATTATTAATTCACGGACAAAATTTGCACGATGAGCAGCTTCTAGCCGTTGTTCAGCACTTAGATAGTTGCCCATGCCATTGTTCTGAGTGCCAGGAGGTGGTGGTGATGTTTTTCTCTTTGGATGTTTTGTCATGAAAATCCCATCAGGCCAGAGAATCTGTATCCAGAGAAATAGAGAAAAACGCAGACTAAATTAGGGGGCAATCCTGCACAAAAGTCTGTTGGTAATGGGCAGCTGATGAGAAACTGCCTAACTGCACAAAGAATGTTTGTCCCTTTGTAAACTGTTGGATGTCTGAACCTTCTTTGCTAAAGATACAACCTGAGACTTACTTGTTCAACACGCTTAACAGCGAAAGCAATTATCCTTCCTTTCCTAAGTAACTGGATTTTGTCAACAAGCCAGTCATCAAAGGTGTCTCCCATTCCCAATTGTAGTAGTTGCTTTGCTACCCAAAATGCTTGACGCCTACAAAAGATCAGGAATTCAAAGTTGAATCTAAAAATGCAAACTGCCAGAGCTACAGTTGCAAAATGTTAGAAGACCATAATGATGGGTCATGGTGTAGGGTTATTTCACCTGATCCAACCTCCATCTTGGAGCTGGAAAACCACATCAACAAGATGAAACAAGGGGACACTAAGATTTGGTGCCACCCACTGCAATGACATATATTTGAAATAATTCGTCAGTAAGGATTCAAATAATATAACTAGAACAAATCTGGTATTAATAGCAACAAGTTCGCAGAAAATAATTAGAACCTACATCATTAGGAGATACAGAGAATCCATCAGACTCCAACATTTGAGATGTGTCACTGGTTTCGCTTGGACGCAGCTTCTTAGGATTTACTGAATCTATTGAAAACGAATAATCATTCTGCTCCGGGTCACTTCCAGAATTATCTTGATAAAGATTGGCAGTTGTGTCACAAGCACTATTTGTCATGTTGCCAGCACTATTTGCTAAGTTGTTTTCCACATTCCCTTTCCTAGATCTCAAACCATCACCGACAGTGAAGTCCAAATCCTTACGCACAGTATTGTCTTTATGTCCATGGAAAGATTGACCTTCAGAAATAAGATTTCCATTCAAAGCTCCAGAAGAATTCAATGCTTTTCTATTCTTCCCATTTGATCTTTCATCTAAACTAACTGCAGGATATCAGGAACAAAGCATTAAATTGTGGAAAAACACAATGATTTTACAGAGAACTAGTCATTCGACTCTAAGGGCCAACACACCTGACAACGTCTGGATAACTGAGAGCGAGTCTGTGAAAATATATGTCTGCAAAGAGACATTTACCAATTTATTAAATATCAGTTTAAGAAAACTAAGCTGAATAGAATTATATAAGGAAACTAACCTGTGAGTCCACACTGAGAAAATCCCAGACTTCTATGCAGCTTGAAACAATAGGAATTTGAAGAAGGCTCTGTATAATAACAAGTAGAGTTATGATTTTTTTTTCTCGAACGCAAGTAGAGTAATGATAGTGTGTCTTTTGTTAACTAAACTTCATGTGCAGGTTTCTTATCACAGATCATGAAGCACAGCAAACATGATCTAACAGAAAATGCTTACTTTAAGGTTAGAGTACCATACTGCAACAGAAAAACAAAGCCAAACAAAGAGAAGTGGAATCGCACTGATGCTTAAGCACAGCACACCCCTTTATATCCCTACACCAATACAAAGAAAATGCCTGTTTCTTGCATAGCTCCTGATGAAGCTATTCTTAATCTAGTTCTCAAATGTAGTAGGCTCAATAAATGAATTTTTGTTTAGAAATATCAGTGCTTAAAACTCAAGCTTTAGCAAAACTTGGAGAGAAATTGAAAATTAACTAGAGTCCCTTCAAGTAGCACAAGAAATACCTTCAGATATATGTCAAGCAGCTTGCATCTCTCTCGAACAACAGGAACCTCTAAACCTGATGAGAGAAAGTGTTTTGGAGGCAAATGAAGATTGTACTGGGCATACTCTTTCAGACGTCGATGCAGCTCTTCGAAATGACGAAACCTAATCAACAGCAACCACCGAGAGTAAGTCATGCACTTGGAAAGAAAACAAATAGCACATTTCAAAAATATCTACTGTGGCTCATTAAACAATAAAAACCAAAACACATCTACCTCCTCTTGATGGACCAACTATTCCCATTGGCATCAGTCACAGAAATAGAATATACGGCAAACATGCCAGACCCACTTTTCACAATGCTAGCTCCTACCACCTGAGTAAGGAAATCTGATAAGATCTGTGCCACCAGTAGTTATCAAGATCGAAGTAAGTTAAAGTGAAGATACGTTACCTCGCAACTTAACTTCAGATACGAATCTTGTAGTACATTGCCACTTGAAGAATAAGAAGAGTCAGTTGATCCCAAGGAAAAAGTTGAAGAATTTGCACTACTAAACATTCTACCCATACTTTCTGCCTCAGTATCCTCAACTAATTCATCTGTCTTTGAATCATTTGCAGATGCATTTAGTATGTCCAAATCATCCCCAACCGAGAAAGAGGATCTCTCTACTTCTTGCCAGATGGGAGGCTTTTGAGCATTTGACCTCGACCTTTTTCTTCCTGAAGAAGTTCTCGACATTTTCAGTTTTCCCACATGACTTCTATTCTTCTTTGCTCTATGGAAACCAGAAGACTCAAGTGGGTGATGTATATGTGATGAGGTAGCATTTCCTTTACTTTTGCTTTCCCATACTCGGGTAACAGGAGAATCAAGTCCAGTCACATTGGTGATTTCATCATCCTCAGTGGCATATGAACTCTCACTCTCTACTCCAAAGTCTTCTGGTCCAGCATGTTCTGCAATTTCTGCAGATAGGCTTTTCGGCATGTGGTTGGTGCCATTTGAATATGTAGGTGCAGTTGATTGTCTTATTAAGCGCTGGTCCTCAGATTGAGATATAAGTGCTTGCCTTTGAGAAATTGAAGTCCTGAAGGGAATCGACTGCTGTGCTGAAGAACTCAAGCCTAGAAAATCGGATCTAACATGTACTTTTGCATTATGTTTTGCATTTTCGAATTTGTAATTCTTTCCCTTTGTCCACATATTCTCAAGGTGCTCGGGTGCTAGAGCTTGATGTGTTCGCTGGGAGCTAATACCCCAGGGCTGTGCATGCTCTCTCCCACGACTATCAGGAGATGCTCTGTCGCTGCTTTTGGAATGTAAAGAGAAATCATTACCCGAAGCAATGAGGGATGTGGAAGGTAAACTTGTCGACTCAAGCGGATGCGAACTACCGATCAAAGAAGCATTAGTGGATTCTAGGTTTAGACTAGATGGATTTTTACTTCTGCTGGGTTGCATATCTGATGCTGTATTGGACTGACCCTGATGAAATGGAACAAGTTCAACACCAGGACTCGAGTGATCTATTAGTGCAGAAAATTCATCTATAGAGGGCATAGAAGGTTCCCTTTGCTTAACATTTGTAGCATCCTCCATTGATTCTTCAACTCCTTTCGCCAACTTGTTGGCGCGTGAAAGAGCCAACAATTCAATTCTTTCATTTATAAACCTGCAAAATTAACATTTCAATATGGTGTCAATAAAAAAAATATTGTATGGAGTAAGGCAGTGAGTTACTACCTTGGATTTGCTAAGTTCATGACAGGTCTCAAAACTGCACAAGCAAGAAGTTCTCGCGCTGTGCACCGGAAGAAAGTACATAGTAGATCTTGAGGCCTCACTATGATTGAGATCAACCCATCAGCAAGACTTTGTAATACCTAGTAGAAGAGAAAGGAAACAGATACCAGTAATATCAGATGAGCTTAGATGATTACAAAGATACACAGCCATTAGAGCAAGAAACATATTACCATGGTGATCAACTCACAAACAATCCTATATAGGTGTGCAGTGAAAGTGATATAAGGCGTGACTGAACAATGTAAAATGCAATATCTCATAAACTAATTACGTAACAAATTGCCATGAGTGCTTAATGTCTATATATTGGACATGTACTTACTTATGGAAATTTCATTCTACTCTTGCACAATATGATAGAATATATGTATTATCATTTATCAATGATGAAATGAAACATTTCGGAAAGAACCTAGTAGCCAATTAGCTAACAATGCCCTAGGCATTTAACGACTGTGTAATATGTGCTAAGTTCTACATGTATAACAAGTATTTGCTTATGTATATTCAGATCGGCTGAATCCAGAATTCTAGATGGAGTGGTACTGAAGTTGGGGTGATCTGGCCTTGTCTAGGGTCATGTTTTGCACACAGATTTATTGTAGAGGTAACTTCATAAGATATATATTGACCTAGCAGCATTCAACATACCAAATGCATGGATCCAACAACATGCTTATCTGGGTATAGTGGAAATACATATGAAATAAATTCCAGCAAAATTTGAAGTAAGAAATGCGTGGACCTTATGTCTTATGGTTCAAGAAAAAGAGAAAAATGGGAAGTGTTTATGGTAGTAATAAAACATAACCAAAAACACCAGGCAAAGTACTTCATTGAATTGCCACACTGAATGAGTTAGACAACAAAAGAACCTACTAAAAGCAAGAACTGAAAATTTCACCATCCACAAAGTCTTACCTTGTATTCGGCATTGGCTGAAAATAAAGCAGGATGCAACTTGTTTTCAGCTATAAGGGTCATTTTCAGTTCAGCATCACGACGCTCTGACGGTAGGTTCACAAACTTCTCTTTTCCAATCTTGGCTTGACAGAAATGATAACATTCCAAACTGTTGCAAATAAGATCAACCAGATCTCTGGAACAGGGAGAGAAGGTTTTAATGTAAGATATCCAATGTTCTGAAAACATTACATTGCATATGCATTTATTGGCTAAAAACAAAGATTTTTTGTACCTGGTTAGCAGACTGATAAGGTCAACATTTCTTGCCCGGACTGAAATCTCCCCCAGGACAGTATTAACTACTGCGATGAGTTCCTCTGGACCTTCCTTGTCAGGTGTTACACGGGAGTACCACAGATCCGTAACCCATTCTGTGACAAGGTGCCTTGAGAACTGTTCAAATGCAGCTTCAACTGGAGGTGAATTAACCTTGCTCCTCCAATCAGATTTTCTATCCTTTTCAGTCAGAAGGACTTTCTTTAACTCAGTGCTCTTGGTTTTTACAAGTGGACGACTGATGTCCTGATCTATGCTAGTTGTGCTCTTTCTACGGAGGTCATAGTCAAGTGATATGTAGCGAAATAAAATAATCAGAGCTGTGGCAAATGGCAGGTTAAACCATACTGACGAGCTCGTCACTGCAATGGTGGAAATCGATTATTCAGCAAAGCTATAATCAAGCGGAAACATTTTGTATGTCTGCAATACAAATTTGTCTAAAAAACATAGCCCTTCTATCACTTTAAGAAAACACATTTCAAATTTGTATGTGCCTCTTCAGGTCTTGCTAGCATATTTCCTAGGATCATCATGCATAAAGGCCGGAAAGTCTTGAATCTTGATCAATTAGTAATGCAAATTGATGATCTCAGAGTCCATGAGACCATGAGAGAAGGGAGTTGTCTAGAATGAGATGCAAGTACCATTAGTATTGTGCATTTCAGCAACAGAATCCATACTCTTATGAAAATAACTTGTACTGTATGCAAGAAATTAGTAACAGACTGCACTGGCAAAGCTTCTGAGCATACAAGTATCACTAAAATGTATCAATAAGTGCTCAATGCAGCAGACTAAACCATAACAGGAAGCCAGGAACAAACCAAGAACACAACTCCACGGATAAGTTAAAAGGTTTTTTAAAAATCGGTGTCTGGGAACGTTAAGTAACAAGAACACAAAGTACGATCCCCAATTCAAGCAATGAGCAACCAACATAAACCCTAATCACGGCACTACCGACCCAGAAATGCATCGACAGAATCGCCGACGCGCACCTATCCCACTGGGCAGCGAAGCCCGGAGCTGGTAGCTACAGGATTCGGATCTCGTGGAACTCACGGGACATGAGGAACGCGAGCCCGAAGGCGAAGACGAGGAGCAGGACGGCCCGCTTCTTCCCCTCCTCCGCGAGGTCCCGCAGTGTCTGCGCCCTCGGCGCGCCCGCGGCCGCGGCCGCCATCGCCATCGCCGGCGGCTCCTCCGCGCGGCGGCCTGCGGTCCGGCGGGGGAGGACGCGGGGGCGACGGGGGGATGGGGGCCGCCGGCCTGGCTCTGTTTGTTTCGGGGGAGACTGTACGGCCGGCCGATCAGGTGGTGGCGTTTTCGGGGACGTTTCGGGGTGCCCCGAAAGCATTTCCGTTCCTTGCCATTTTGGCATTATTTTTAACATTTCTGCTTTGCTTTTAAGCCATTCGAATTTCGAAAAGGACCCGGGCCCTCTTCGAAGTTCCAAGTGAGCTGGTTCGGATTGCCCTCCCTGTATTCGTGAACGAAAATGGCCCAGCTCTGCTCAGCCTATGGCGACGTTTCGGCGAGGGAACAGTAGCGCGCACGACTTGTCTAGAGGTGCATCACATCGGCATACGGATTTGGCAGCGAAAAAAAGAGTGGTTCTGCTTGATTCGAGAGTGCAAGTTCAGCTCGCCATGGGCTCATGTCCTCGCAAACAGAGACAGAGACGGTCATGGGCTAATTGGGCCGCAGGACCATTGGGTGGGTTTCTTCACCTCAACTCGACTCGTTTGGGCTTTTTGGATATGTACCTTCTGCGAATTTTGAGCTCAATAGTTCGGCGCAGTAGAGTCAACGAGTGTGCAAAAACTCGAACACGAGAGGCAGACAGCTACTAGCTATTCCTTTTCGTTTTTCTTCCTTTCCAAGAGGAGAGATTGCGATAGCTATCGGAGACATCACAGTCCTTGATTACGACGTGCTCGTCTTTCCCCATCGTTCATTGAGTTGGTTAAATCCACCTTTGGGAGGCTCTCTGGTCTGAATGCTCAGAAGCTCTGGTCCAATTTACATTTTTTGGAGTTCAGTGAAAAGGTACACATGCGCTAGCTACGGCCGGCCTTTTGCGTTCCAACCAAAAGTCTCAAATCTCTCTCTCTCTCTGAAAAACATGTTTTTTCTATCAAACGTGAATACGTGATGCATAAAAGGCAAGGCCTGTCCCATCCCAATATCCCATCTCCTACGCAAAAGATGTGGGCATGTGGCAACTGCACAGAGGAATGACCCCATCCATTCACGGTCGCAGGTCCGAAGTCCGAACCAGCACGGTATACAAACGCAAGAAACACGCGCGCGAGAACAAGAATCTCCGATCAACCTGTCGTATCGCCGCCCACCCCCACCGCATCACGATCGAGCATCCACCTCCTCCGATCGGTAATCCGATCGACGCACGGGCAGAGTCGCTCGACGCGCCACGCCTCCTCGCGGCCGCGGGTGGTGCGCATCCACCGGCCGCCGCCACACGCGGCGCGAACGCTGCATCGTCGGCATCGGCGGCGGCTGCCGTTCCTGGTTCCCATATCCATCGTCCTGTATGTATCCGCAGCGCCGAAAGCCCCCGCGCCCGTTCACACCCACCGCGCCGCGGCGCGCGCGTGGGGAATGGCATGGCCGGGGCCGGGTCGATCGGTCCCGCTGCGCGCCGCGCCCACATGCTGCGGCGTGCATCCGCTGGATGCGCGCGGCACGGCGTGCCGGCCCCAGTTCAGCGCCAGGGCGGACCGGCGTGGCCCGCCCGTCGGGCCGGCACGGCCGGCCGGCGGCCGCCGCTGGGCCGGCGCCGTTTGGAGCTTGGAGGGAATGGCCGCAGCCCGCAGCGCGAGGCGGCAGCCGCGGTGCTGCGTGGCATACGACTGGCCGCTCCAGTTGTACGGTCGTGCGGCGTAGTGGCAACCATCTCCTTTGTCTCGTTGCAAGCTCGAGGAGTAATCAGGATTTCATTAACAAAAGGGAGCGGGAGGTGACACACTGACACGGCACGGATGGGGATAGCAAGTTCGGCTTTAGCTCATTGTTTTCTGTCAAACTGCTAGTGCCGAAATAAGAAGAGAAACAATCCAGACACCAACGTGTGCGCTTGAGGAAATATCTTGTCAATCAACGAGCTAATCGTGCGCAGCATAGTGTCTGCACGCTCCTGACCCGTGCCAAACCTCGTCTGCCCCGGCCGGTTCACGGCTAACACATCGTGCTAATTGGGGAAAAAAAAATATTCAAGCATGGAACAACCACGCAAGTTGTATGTACGGAGGAGCCATGTAATGATCACGGCGATGAAATTTGCGCCTGTCCTCTGCCGAAAAGGATCGCGAGTTGGGCAGAGGCAGATCCAATGATCCATCCATCGGTCGACAAGCCAAGCCGTGTACCGCCCCTTCTCCACGTGTACCGGCCGGGCAGCATTCACATGCCGGAACACGCGAGCGCGTCCGATATCCGGAGGCGTACGCGTGCGTACGTGGCATGGGCGAATATAATACGAATTGCAGCTAGGATTAAGAAATGGTCGAAGAAGAGGCCAGAATATACTAGTACACGGCAGCTATCAAATTTGGATACCAGTATTGTACTGTATACTTTAGTACGACGCACGGGCGCACAAGTTATTCCAAATAAATAAATGCAAGAGCCCCGTGTCTGTCTGTCTGTCTCTCTCTCTCTCTCTCTCTCCCGGCGGCGAAGACTTGCACAAGTTCAACGCTTCTCTCGCTCAGTCCCAGCCCTACCATAATCCCATTGCACACTTGACTAGCTCTCTTCGATCGCCATGTCTGCTGGAGCGGGAGCGGGAGGCCATGCTGGGGGCCTCTACGGGGATCCTGCCGCCGCTGACCACTTCGCCGCCTTCGACCACGACGACTTCTTCCAGAGATCGCCGTGCGCCGGGGAAGGCGGCGGCGGCGATGGGCTGATGACGCCGTACTCGAGCATCACGGACTACCTGCAGGGCTCCCTGGACCCCGCGGGGCTGGCCGCGCACCTCGACGCGCCGTGCCGGTCGGGCGATGACGCCGTGAAGCAGGGAATGGAGGCGGTGCCGGTGCGGTTGGTCCGGCATGACGGCCAGACCGGTGCGCCGGTCACGCCGAACTCGTCGGTGCTGTCGTCGTCCAGCTGCGAGGCAGGAGGTGCCGACGAGGAGCCGCGGCGCCGGCGCAAGGCAGGTAGGCCGGAGGAGGAGGAGGAAGAGGAGCAGGAGGAGATCGATGCTGATGAGGGATCTGCCGCCGATCGGAACTGCAAGCAGTAAGTCTACAATTTATTCTGGTGCAAAGGCAAAACTATTTGCACGATCTTCTTGTTGATTATATAACAATCGGAGTTAATTGATCAGAACATCATGGGAGCAAATAAAGAAGTTTCGTTTTAAGGGCTAGAGATCTTTCTCTTCTTTTTTTTCTGAGCAAAAAAGATCCTGTTGGTGTGTATACCGGCCGGTGTGAACATAAGGGCTTAGGGTTTGCTACCTAACTTGACCGACAAACAAGGTAGGCTCACTCCAATTGCATTAGAAAAAGCACGTGATCAGACAAGTTAGAGTAAACTGCACTTTCCCCCTGCATTCAATAATACTACAAGCCATTCAATTTTTGCGTGGTATTTATTCATCAAAATCAAGTTTTATTTGACCAGTGTATTCTTCTCACACGCTGTATCATCTGTGGCTGCAAAACTAGTGCATAGTTTATAAAAACACTTTGGAATTTGAATCTAGCTATGTATAATTTGACTAAGTACTACCTTCGTCTCAGAATATATAGCTATTTTTAGATTTTCTTCAAATCAAATATTTTAAAATTTGACCATAGATAATAAAAAAATTATAAAGATTGATAACATAAAAATAATATTAGTTTATTCATAATGAAACCAACTATTATAATATGTAATTTTTTCTATCTAAAAGTAATTATTTTTGGAGATACTATTGGTTAAAGATGAAAATATTTGACTTTGACCAAATCAAAAAGTTGTTTTATTTTAGGATGAAGGTAGTATTTTTTTTGGACAGAGCATTTGCCCCTCATCATTAATACTCACTGGCGGAACACAGTGGAGGCCAAGCTGGCTTCGGCCTCCCTTCCAATAAAAATTTCTCTCTTGCATGCCTCCATGCATATATACACACACATGCAAGTTGCTGTTTCAAATTAACCCCCTTTAGTTTAGCTCACGTTCCGCCATTGTTAATGCTCGTTCCGACGACTTTGTAGACTAGCTGACCACCGATGTCAATCATTTACTAATCATTTACTGCAGTTGGGAGTGTGACCTGTCGTCCTTGATGCATGTACAGCACACTGACCGTGTTCAATTCCTTCATTCATCAGGAGGGGCAAAGAGAAGAAGGCGAGAGGCGAGAAGAAGCCGCGGGAGCCCCGCGTGGCGTTCATGACCAAGAGCGAGGTCGACCACCTCGAGGACGGCTACCGGTGGCGCAAGTACGGCCAGAAGGCCGTGAAGAACAGCTCGTACCCGAGGAGCTACTACCGGTGCACGGCGGCGCGGTGCGGGGTGAAGAAGCGGGTGGAGCGCTCGCACCAGGACCCCTCCACGGTGATCACCACGTACGAGGGGCAGCACACGCACCCGAGCCCCGCGAGCCTCCTCATCAGGGGCGGCGGCGGGGCCTACGCGGCGCCGGCGCGGCTTGGCTTCCGCCCCGACCTGCGCGCGATGATCGACTACGCTCACGCCACGCGCGTGACGCCCGGGAGCTTGCTGCTACCTCCAGCCGCCGGCGGCCTGCTCCCGCCGACGCCGCGCCTTCTTCAGGAGCACCGCCGCTCTTCCTCGCATCTGGCTGCGTACGGCAGCGTGCTGGACCTCATTCCGTCGGAGATGGGCAGCGAGCATGCATGAGCATTGCTGATTTTTCCAGGCCGGCGTATATATATCTGTCATTTTAGTTGAATGCTTAATTAAATACTGAAATGAAGTGTTTCTCTTACTTTCTGAGGTGAGGCTTGAGTACAATGGAAACGCAAACTGAAATGAAATATCGCACGAATGGTTTCATATATAGGCGTATACCACCTGATCTTGGCTACTTCATTTCCGTTGGACTAATCAATTACTGCCTCATTCTAAATTTACTGGTCAATTTAGCTTTGTCTCAAATTAAACTTTGATCGAGTTCATCAAATTAGTTTCATTACATTCATCATGAATATTTATTTGGTATTTTCAAAATTAATATATCTTTGTTATACTAATGGTTAAAATTATAGCGTTTTGACTTGTAATGAAATTAAAGTGATCAATAATTTGAAACAATGTGACTACAAGATATAAGTTTCTTACATATCTTATCTTTAATTGCTTGATGCGCTGTAAAACATCCTTCATAACACCCTAATAAAGATGACACCATAAGAAAGTAGCCTAATCACAATTTGCTAAGAAGGGAGATATTTCTTTTGTTAATATTAAGAAGGGAGATATTTCTTTTGTTAATATTAAGTAGGTCTAGCCGCAAAAAAAAACTAAGTACAGATCGTCT
Source organism: Panicum hallii (assembly GCF_002211085.1). NCBI lineage: Eukaryota > Viridiplantae > Streptophyta > Magnoliopsida > Poales > Poaceae > Panicum > Panicum hallii. The sequence continues at coordinate 10,890,956 of NC_038044.1, forward strand.
TAATCTTGTTTATGGTAAAGCTCTGACTATCAATAGCAACATAGTTCGTTTTCACTATCATATTCTTTACAGATTGGCGAAATTTCATCTCGTAGATTGTGTCACACTGTCACCGTTCAAAACGACTTGTATAGTATTTCGGCGTCCTAGATGCAGCACAGTAGCACAAGCGCCGTCGACGTGTGCACATCCCCACCGTCAAAATCAAATACTTCCCCTGCTTGGCTTTGGGGTCCGCTGATCCGCTCCGGTCCGGTCAACAGAGCGCGCCCGCGCACCGGCACGCTTCCATGTGGGACCAGAAGTAATCGTCCACTGCGGAGCGGCGACCGTATACATTCCTCGGTGCGGTGGCGTCCGTCCCCCTCTGCTTCTCCGCGCTCCCTCGCTCGCCTCGTCTCTCTACCCGACTGCTGCCTCTGCCTCGGCGCCGAGGGGGAGTCGTCGTCGAAGGCGGCCAGGGAGCGCGGGGACGCCAGCAAAGGGGGCGCCAGAACGCGAGCCACGAGCTATTTCGGTGAGCGTCCCTCTCGTCTCCCCCCTTGCCTCCTCGGCTCCTCCCATGTCGAGCGGTCTTTTGCTTGCCCCATCTTAATTCGCTGCTGATTTCCCCGCGGTTCTGCCCGTCTCGCCGGTGATTTAGGATCCGTGTTTAGTATTTTGCGAGCGTATAGCACGTGGTTTCGTCTACTCGATAGTTCCTGCTCGAACGACGAATCGAACTGTCGCGTACAGCGTACTATTAGATTGGGTTTTTTTCACTTGTTGCTGCTAAATTGAAATCCCAACGACGTGGTTTGAGTGCCGGAGGGAGTGGGGAAAGGAAGGGCGTCTAGGGCCGCGCTGACCGGGTCTACCGGTTTCCGGAGACCAGAGTAACTTTGACTTGGAATGCTAGAAGAATCGCGCGTTTTGCCGTGGTCTTAGGGAGTTGGTTGTTCCAAGTCGCGAGGCGGTCTCCAGCAAAACTGCGCTAGTTTCTGCTCTGAATTCCTTGCCCGGTCTATAGCTAACTTGACAAAATAAGGGGAATGATGAATGTGTAGAGGATGCTAGGTTGGTTACTTGGTTGGGTGGCTCCCTAGTCACATCAAGGTCTGGTGCACCGCCCACCACAATCCATGGAGGATCATCGAGTAGCTGAGGCCCGAGGGATAAACATTTTCTAAACTCCTTTTCTTTTCCAAGATATTTCCTGATACGAACAGCCTTAAGCACTTCATTTTATTTTTTCTTATCATAGACTGTATATCACCTAATTTCTTTCAATGTACACAACAATAGTCCTGCTAAGATGGAATGAGTATGGTACATCAGATTTCAAAAGAATTAGGCCTTTTGTCAAAGATATTGCGCATAACGTTGAACTTACTTTTTTTACTTTTTCTTTTTTTAAAAAACATATAAGTTAAATATGTTCTTTCAAGTACCTCATCTGCCTTTAGCACGTAGATAGTTTACTAGTTCAAATCTTGACTAATTTGAAGTGATGTTTATGTCAGCAGTTTGTCTTTTTTCTACTGGAATTGCAGTTCTTTCAACATGCCTTTTGCAGTTGTCCATTAAGGAAGAATAGAATGTTAAAGAATGGACTGTTTAGGAACGCAGGAACCCCATTCAATTGGTATATCTACGGGACTTTTGGGAGATCATCATCATCAAAAGAGTACGTATGACCAAACATCAAGGGCAAGCCAGCAAAATGGTAAGCACAAATCCACTGTGTTGGTCTCAGGTTAATGTTTTCCGACTCCCAGAATCCTTCTTGGAGATCATATGAATCGTTACTCTATTGCTATGGAACTAAAATTATGTACTGTGGTTGCGCCAAAATAAAATGTTCCCAGAGAAATAAGGCCATGTAACAGAAATCATGCATATCCAATAAATTATTAATATGTGTCCCCTATTTTCATAAGCTACAATGCTACATTGATATTCACTGCAGGATGTTCCAGTAATGAAGCATCAAAACATAATATTGGAATCTCTGAAGTCCATTTCTCATGGGATGATTCTAGTGCAGCGATGACCAATTTACATCCACTCTTACCATGTGATTATGGATCATTGGTAATTACTTTTTTTTCATTTTTACTTCTTTTCATTGATTATGCAGTTTTTCATTTGCTATAGCCATATCCTCCTTTATTTTATTTACTTCCTGAAGTATACACCATTAAACCATGTGCGGTTTTCAGGTTCCTACACTGGCACCACGCTGCTCAGACTCTGAAACTGTGTTGTCACCTAATTGGAAACAGAATGATTCTCAGTCAAAAGCAATGTATCACAGTGGTGAAGGTTATCCCAATTCTGATTTTTCCATCCATAATGATTTTGATAGTCAAGTTTTTCTTGACCGTAATCTGTTTCGTATGTCGACAGAGCAATAATTTCATTTTGTTTCTGTCATTGCAGCAACAGATGACAACTCCGAGTTTCTTCAGCTAATTTTTAGTGACACTTACGAAGGGAACAGTTCAAGTGATCTGCAAATTTGGGATGTTTTGGACCTGTATTTCCCTGAAAGCTTTGCTGCTGTTCAATTCAATACTCTGACGGGTTTTGGAAATGATGATTGTACTTCTTATAATGAGTGTGTGGATGCTGCTGATATGGTAGAGATGAGCATTTCTCCCCCATCTCCAGACAGGGACACAGATGATGCTAATTGCAGGGTTCCAGTTGATTACACTAGCTTTTACCTTCAAAATAAACCACCAGATTCAGATAATGAGTGCAGCTCTGCCTCTTGCATCGTGACAGGATATCAATGTACTGATAATCAAGAACTACCTATAGGTCTTCTGAATTTAATGGACATTGGACCACCAGGCGATTCAGATGACTTATCCAGACCATCACTGACCACAAAAAACATCATGCTTGTGCTGGATCTTGACGGTAAGCTGACTTATCTTTAATTATGCAAACCTTCTAGTTTGAAAGGTCTCCAATCTCCAGTCTCATGATTTTTCTTTTTGGAGGGAAATTGTCCAATCATTTTAGGCCAGTTTGGATTCAATATTTTCTTTTTTCGTTTTGTTTAAACATTTTGAGCTAGAGAAGTAGAGGTTAGGATATAGCTTTATGTTGAATATCTGACCCAGATCTCTTTGACAAAATAAAGTCCATTTTAGTGGCTTCTTATCTGTCCCCTCGCTATGAGGTATTTTTGTGTCCTAAAACAGGCTGTCCTGAATCTGGCTGTGATCTCAGCGTTTTTAGTTTGGCAGCTAATCATTTTTAGTTTTAGCTAAAGCTGTGTAAATGTGTAATGTTCTAACCATTTCTCCTTTGCAGAAACCCTTGTCCATTCAAAGTTACAACCCTGTGATAATTTTGACTTCACCCTTCAAGTTTTCTTTAATATGGAAGATCATACAGTATACGTGAGGCAGAGGCCTCACCTCGAGATGTTCCTTCACCATGTTGCTCAGATGTTTGAGGTTGTCGTTTTCACAGCTAGTGAAAGTGTTTATGCTGAGCCTCTATTAGATAAACTCGACCCAGACCGGAAACTGATTTCACGCCGTTTTTACCGAGAATCTTGTACGTTTTCCAATGGTACCTACACGAAGGACCTAACGATTTTTGGAGTTGACTTGGCAAAAGTTGTGATAGTTGACAATACTCCACAGGTAAAATTTTACAATCAGATGTGAATGTATATTTCATCACCAAATGTGTTTCTGTTATCTAGTTTTTGACCACATGAATTCTGGTTTAAAACTGATTTCGTTAGACCTAAAGTTTCTGCTCTTCCATCTGTGCGGCTGTACATGCGGGTTGTAGTTTAGTTTCACCTGATTCTTTCTAAGATGTTTTACGTGGTGTTGGACCGTGCAAGCCTAACATTTTGTTCAGGTCTTCCAGCTACAGGTCGACAACGGCATACCCATAAAGAGCTGGTTTGACGACCCCGCAGATGTTGAGTTGATGGAACTGCTTCAATTCCTTGGGACCCTCGTCGACGCAAAGGATGTTCGACCAATCATCTCGAAGAACTTCAACAACAAAGGTGTGTTCGTTTCATAGGGTCTAAAACTTAGAGGTGTCACATCAAAGAGAATCTTATCATTTAGAAGTATTAAATAAAGTCTAATTATAAAACTAATTGCAGAACTCCAGGACTAATTCGCGAGACGAATCCAATGAGGTATATTAGTCCATGATTAGCGGATGATTACTGTAGCATCACTGTGGCAAATTATGGATTAATTAGACTCATTAAATTTGTCTCGCGAATTAGCATCCATCCGTGTAAAAAGTTTTATAAACAGATTTTATTTAATACTTCTAAATAGCAATATTCTCTTTGATGTGACGGGTCTAAAACTTTAGAGGGGAGGAAAGGAACACACCAAAAGTAAAGTTGCTCCCTCTTCGTTTGACAACCTCCATTTCTGCATCCAGGTCATTCTGGGTTCAGGTTATTCTTGGGTAATTAGGTATAGAATCTACACAGCGTTCATGAATCATGATATGTTAGTAGTTACAGATAGGATGGCATAAGCCATAGTCACTTCCATGCCATTGATGCATGGTTCCGTAGTTTCATGTATTGCAGAGCTACAGAAACTAAATTACGAGACATTAATTTGTGAATCCAATTTTGATTGCTCAACGATATCTCGTCATTCTAGCCGAAAGGTTTTCTGTGGATACAAATTAAACACCTTAAATTTCGACTTCGGACATATTCTGCTGCGAACTCTCTGTCATGAACACAGGAATGTTCCGAGGACCGGGATCCTGGCGGCACCACTCGACCTGCCGGCTTCTTGCGTCACTCGTCACGCCTACGGCCTACCCGCACTCCCGTCACAGCCGGTCTTTGCGTGGCCAGCCTCTCTCGGTTCAGGCCGTTGTCCTCGTCCTAGATTCCAAGTTGCTCCCGTCACTGCTTGTGGTTTTTTGCAGAAGAGGAAAGGGTCACAAGTTCGACGCGTTGCTGGACAAATCGCAGTTGCGGTTTACGTCTCGTGGACCATCCTGCCATGTGACCGCGGAGCCGCATTAAAAGCTGCGCCAACCCAGCATAGGAGTTCACTGCGACGCCCATACGATTGTGCGCACACAGACAGACTGACGAGCCGCATCTAGCAGCCGGACTAGCTCAGCTCAGCGTAGCTAGTCCCATGGCTCCGGCGAGTCCTCTGTTCGTCCTCGTCTTCCTCGCGGTAACCGCCCCGCTCTCGGCTGGTGCGGGGGCGGCACTGGTGTTCCCCGATGAAGCGCTCCCGACCAAGTCGGGCTACCTCCCCATCCCGCCCACCAACGCCTCGCTCTTCTTCGCCTTCTACGAGGCCACCCGCCCGCTCACGCCGCCCGCCTCCACGCCGCTCCTCCTCTGGCTGCAGGGCGGGCCCGGCTGCTCCGGCCTCGTGGGCAACTTCTTCGAGCTCGGCCCCTACTTCGTCAACCCCGACAGCGTCTCCCTCTCGCCCAACCCCTTCGCGTGGAACCGCCGCTTCGGGCTCCTCTTCATCGACAGCCCGCTCGGCACCGGCTTCAGCGCCGCGCCGTCCCCCGCCGACATCCCCACCAACCAGTCCGTCATCGCCGTGCACATCCTCGCCGCGCTGCAGTCGTTCCTCGCCCTCGATCCCAGCTTCCGCGCGCGGCCGTTCTTCCTCACCGGCGAGAGCTACGCCGGCAAGTACGTCCCCGCGGCGGGGGCGCACATCCTGGACGTGAACCCGACGCTGCCGGAGGCGCTCCGCGTCAACCTCCACGGCGTGGCCATCGGCAACGGGCTCACGCACCCCGTCGCGCAGGTCGCCACGCACGCGGACGCGGCCTACTTCTCGGGGCTCATCAACGCGCGGCAGAAGCGGGAGCTGGAGGCGCTGCAGGCGGAGGCGGTGGCGCTGACCCGCGCGGAACGGTGGCGCGAGGCGGCGGACGCGCGGGGCCGGGTGCTGTCGCGGCTGCAGAACATGACCGGCCTGGCCACGCTGTACGACGCGGCAAAGCAGCGGCCGTACCGGACGGACCCCGTGGGCGCGTTCCTGAACCGGGCGGAGGCCAAGGCGGCGCTGGGCGCGCGCGGGGACGTGGCGTGGGAGGAGTGCAGCGACGCGGTGGGCGCGGCGATGCACGCGGACGTGATGAGGAGCGTGGTGCCGCAGGTGGAGTCGCTGCTGCGGCGCACGCGCGTGCTGCTATACCAGGGCGTCCGCGACCTCAGGGACGGCGTTGTGTCGACGGAGGCGTGGCTCGGCGAGGTGCGCTGGGACGGGCTGCACGCTTTCCTCGACGCCGACCGCGCCGTGTGGCGGACGCGGGCCGATGGGGAGCTCGCGGGCTACGTGCAGCGGTCGGGCGCGCTCGCGCACGTGGTGGTGTATAGCGCAGGGCACCTCGTGCCGGCGGACAACGGGCTCGCGGCGCAGGAAATGATCGAGGACTGGGTGCTGGGCACGGGGCTGTTCGGGCGCCGCGGAGGCAACGGCAGGAGGCGCGCAGCCTGATGGTGCCCGGCGCCCGCTGGTGGAGCACGGACGAATATGATGGACGATTGCGTGGACGCGAAATGGTCTAGTGTAGTAGTACAATAAGGATTTTGATGTTTTTTTTACACAGATTTTGATGGGTTTTGTGGAACGGTGATACTAATGCAGATCGATTCTGATCCTGGCCGCCCATTCTAATCACGAGCAGTTCAGAAATCTTCCGCTACACTTCACGCCAAACTAAATTACTAGCACACCATTTTTCGGCAATATCAACAATTATTTTGGTAGGCCTGGGCCACCACGAGATAGGAACAATTCCTGCCGGGCTGTCGGGCTGACTCCTGTCTAGATATTCTGGTGCCAGCAGATAGGACAAGGGTGAGGTGGCCAGCTCGTTACATCGACAGCGTTGACGTTGCCGGACGTGCGATGGTGACGGCATGTGTTGTAAGCGCGGACTCGATCGGGAAAATGACGTCGATCTCTGTCCGCACTTCGCCTCTACGGCTTGGAATGGGGCCATTTGCTTGCTGCTTACACGAAACTTTCGGCCCGTTCTACGATTACCCCGTGACCTCGTGAAGGAATGAGAGCACCGATGGCTAGTTTTGCTCCACAGTATGGCACCTCTTCCATCCCTTTCTCCCCTCCTGGCACCACCTTCAAACGCACGCTGGTCGTGTCAAAAAAAAGGGTACGCTGGAGCTGCCCTAAGTTGCATTAATCATGTTTTCGATTCCGCAACCTACAAAATGGTAATTTTACAATGTAATACCTATATGTTTTTACAACATCACTCGTGCTTACTAGGATCCGCTATGCATGCGGGCCACAATGTAATTTTACATGCTGGGTTCGTTGGGAATCGCCAATGAAAATGTAAGCTCTACAATAGAATCCACAGGCAGGTCCACAAACTGTCAGTTCCAGAATGCAGCTTACGACGCGTTCAGCGAGAGAGCACCGGACGCAAATAGAAGGTTCCGCCGAGAGAACTGCCATTGCCAGAAATCAGTTAGTTCTTCAATTAGATTGCACATTCGAAAAAAGATTTTAAATTTAAGATGTTGAATAGATGGGAACTTTTCTCACCCGCAGGCTATAAACAGGAGTTGATTTTGTAGGGAGAGCTTTAAGCAACCTCAGTCGGTTAGCTGTACTGCCTTTGCTGTTTCAGAGAAAGAGGAAGGATTTTTTTGCAGTCAGAGTTAGAAGTATATATGCCCGAATGGACCAGTATCTTTTACATGTCAACCAACTTACGTGTCCTCCGTCTTCAGGGCCTTTGTGCTGGAAGCGACATCCCATAGTTTTACGGTACAGTCGGCTGATCCAGATGCAAGCAATGCCCCTTCACAGCTAAAACAATAGCAGGATATATTAAATAAGAAAATATTTCACTAGATCATTAACCAAGTAACGCTGCTTTAACTAAAATTAAACCAAATGCAGTACTACACGACATCACAGAACAGCACATCATGAATTGTCAATGAAAAAAAAAACATACATTTAAAATTGCAATGGAAACGATGCAAAAGGGATAATCTACAGCAGTGTTTTAATCTTTCCACATTATATATCTGATTGGAATTTGTTACAACTAATGACTATGTTCCTAGGAGTCAGTCTGCTCATTGAACTGGCTATGGGTGGCCGGACTGGCCAGCATATTAAGCCATGGTTTTAACTACAATGATCCCTTCTTTTTAAAAAGAGACTTGGGGTGCTACACTCAACTACAGAAGTTCAACAATTTGTATTGATTACCTGAAAGCAAGTGTCCACACACAAGAGCTGTGTCCTAGTAGTGGTGAAACACAGCGACCAGTAGATAGATCCCATATCATGATGGTTCCATCTTCATCTCCAGAGGCCATGTATCGTCCATCAGGTGACATTGCCAGTGATAAAACCATACTCCTATGACCAATAAACATCCGTATACAATCGCCCGACTGAACATCCCATAGTCTTACAGTTTTGTCGCTAGAACCGGTGGCTATGTAGTTACAGTTTACATGCCACTGGACACACTGTTAAGCAAATAATTTGCAAGCAAAAGAAAAAGGATCAGCTAAAACATGCTGGGTCTCAGCACAGAGCAATGATAAAACAAGCGGATATCCTAACATAAAAAGGACTAAAAACACCGAGCATTTCATTTAGCCGAACCATACATTTTCGAATTATATGAAATTATTAGACCAGAAGTTCACTTACATCAACATCGGAAAGATGCCCAGCCATTATCCGCAAAGGCTGAATTCTTTCCATTGACCAGATTCTAGCAGTCCTGTCATGTGAAGCACTAGCAAAGTAATGGCCAACCGGGCTGAACTGTCAAAAAAGTAAACAAATAAGGTATCAATATAACACATAGTTATGCATTAAAAATGTTTACAAATGCAAGATCAACATCATCAATGGTTATCACATACTTGGACATCCCAAACTGGGTAGTTGTGTCCTTTGTAACAGACAAGATTCGCGTTCAGCTTGGTACTCCAAAGTCTAACTGTAACAAATAAAAAGTAAGGATAAAACGTTAGTTATAAATATTAAGAATGAAAGGATTTACTACAGAAGTAAAATAATGATGTCTAGATGTCTTACTTGTTGAATCTGAAGATGATGACAAGAGAAAATCGCTAAACGGGCTAAAGGCCGCTGAATAAACTGGTCCAGAATGACCTTGGAATAGTGTATAAGGTCTTTTCCCCTCATCTATTGTTGACATGCGTTCACCCTGGGAAGATCCATTCTCCCCCTGTGAACTAGCTGAAATTAAAGTTTTCCGAATTAGCAAAAAACCATCAGTATTTAATTGGAAATATTTGAATGTCCTTCAGGCTTTGGAGATGAAGAATGCCAGGTAGTTGAGAATTGTAACACATTGTACACTATCAAGTCTGAACCAAAGATAATATTGCAGTGGGCGGAGAAGAATTTTAAAAGACTGCCACACATGCATTATTTCTAACTTAAAACTTTTCATCATGGAGAATGCCCGAATTTCATTACTTCAGAACCAACGAAATTACAGTCTTACAAGCATAGTTTTCAGCGTACATCCAACCAGAAAAGCAACAAACTCCACAAAGACGAAACGCATAAACAGCAATCGACACCATCTTAACAAAGAAAAGCAAGTAAATGGGGCTTAGTTTCTAACTTGAACTCAAGGCAATATATCAACCATGATTTTGGCCTAAACTATGCAAAAATGCAAGTAGTTCAGCACAGCAAGCATTGTAATACAGAATAGAATGATTGGCTAGGAATGAAAAGGGCTAATTACATGTTTTTGCTGCTTGACCAATCTTTGACATATCCCAAACCTGGTGAAAATAAAGGAAATTTTACCAACAAAAAATACATATAGCATCGCGAAGAAGACATGGTCTTTTGACCTGAACGAACTGACCTTCACCGACGAATCAGAAAACCCACCCACAACCAAAGATCCATCGTGTGATATTGATGAGCAGTTTAATCTATGTTCCATGGGATGATACTCAGCCAGAGTATTAACAGAGAAGTTGTAAATTGTGAATATCAGTTATAGTTACCCATTATGTGTATTGAGGAATGTGTAGAAGCTAACAGACGGTAATGCCACACTATTCAATTGTGCACGGTTTCGCAGATCCTCAAGAATCGATTGTTCAACTTCAACAGGCCTGAAACAAATACATAAAGATTTCTCATACTCATATACGTCAAGGTTGATTACTATCACGAGAGCCTTGATATTTGGCCCTTGAACTATCACGAGAGCCCGATTTTGGTCCGCAAAATTTTAATACCAGACAACTTCGACCTTCAAACTATTCGAACCAGATATTTTAGACCCTTCAACCTATTTGAAGCCGGTTCTCATTGTAATCATGAAGGACTCAGAAACATACGTTGTTGGCAGAGTTAGCTCTGGTTTCACACGAGGTGCCACAGAAGCCATGCTTGTTTCAGTTCTGACGTTTTTTCCGGTTGCACCTACAAGCTTATCCTTTTTGCTCTTCTTAAGAGAAGCACCTTGCTTTCCACCTTCTGCGTTTCTTTTCTGTGGCAAAATATAATGAAAAAAATCTTATGACCAAGAACAAGGAAACATGAACTGCAAAGACAACAAAATTCTTATGACCAGGAACACAGGTATGCATGTGAATCCAAACAATGAGCATTTGCTATCAGCTACAGCCTACAGATAGCGCGCGCGCGCGCGGGGGGGGGGGGGGGGGGGGGAGGTGGGACATTCTCAGATACACGTGGGTAAAAGGAAGGCTGACATGTAGAATACATGATGTAAGAAGATTCTGATATCACAAAAGATGAAAGTGTTCCTTGCCTTGTTATCTTCTGTGTCAGCATCCTTGCTTTCAGCTTCAACTTTATCAGATTCTGCTAGTGCCTTCTCCATTCGCTCTTCAACAGAATCTTCAAGCAACTGCAACACAGGACTTGAATTAAAGAAGTGCAAGAGAGCATATTGGACCGAAGAAATTGGAAACATATCAAATGCAAACTGTTTAATCTGCAATGTTGTCCTAGCTTAAGTGGAAAGCAGCCTGGCTGATGCATAACATACCCCCCAATGCACTTCCTTCTGATTTATCTGCTTTGCCAAGTCCTTACTTGTTCCAATCAGAGCAACAACGTCCGCATCATCAGAAATTAACAAGGGCTGTCCAGGAGATACTGCCAATGTAGCATCAATAAAAGTAGTAGAGAAGATTCTCAGAAGTGAAAATTTACAACCACAATACATATGAATACTTATTTCAAACATATCATGAAATCATATTCGTACCTTCAAAAGTTATGTGCTCATTGATTACCCCAAGCACAACTAGAGCTTGTGTTTTTTGGATATACTGGAGAAGTAATTCATATGAATACTGCAATTAAAAATAAGAACGAAAATTTAGTTGGAGCTGCTGATTTATTAATTCCAAATAGCAACATCGAATCTTCCAAGATAACATATCATGACAGCTATCTAGGAATGCAGCAAAAAAAAGATATAGAATAATGTGCTGTACTGTTGCTACAACACAAAAATGTGAAAGCTTCAGTTGAGAACATTGAACTTGTTATTGCCTATAAAATCCATAACATGCATCGGCTAGAACTCCCAAAATAATAGTAGTACGCTGTAACTATATTACTGTCCAATAGAGATACTGGATGAAATGACACTTCCATTTTGAACAACATCAGATTAAGCAACAGATACAGAAGGAAGAACAGAAACAGACTCTAAGGTGCCATTCCCCAGTGTCTACGGTCATCAGCCATTTCCATGACGGCGTAAACACCACTGGGAGGATGGACAGGTGTAGTCAGCTGCCAGGAATGAGAGACTGGATCATAGACCAGAGGGATGAGGGTGCGTTTGGCAACTGAATGGGAAGAGGCATGGGAATTAGCGGTGGGAGTTGATTGAGGGAATTAACTTGGGAGTTTGATTTTTAGTCACATTCCCTTGTTTGGTTCGTGAAGGGAATTAAGAGAGGGAGTTGGAGAGGGAATTCATATCCTTTGTTTGGTATGTGGATTTTAACGTGGGAAATCATATCATAATTCATGATGAAAGGTTAAGATTATTCGTTTTCATTGTAAAGCACAATTCCCTCCCAATTACCACCCCTCCCAATGGGAAGAGATCGGCGGGAATTGGGCCTCTAAACTCCCTTTCCCCATCCAACGTGAACTCCCCCTCCCACGAAACAAACAAGAGAATTTTAGTCTCATATCTCTGAACTCCCATTCCCTTGCACCAATTACCCCAAACCAAACGAGCCGTGAAGACAAGAGGGGAACTAGACCGATCGCTCTTCCTTCCTTGATAGATACATCTCCTCTCTTTATATAGAGGAAACTTGCCTCCTAAATAAACCGAGGGAGACAATCTAACTCTAACAAACCATACCTAAAAGATAGCACCCTCGAACTTCCTAATCTCTAGTTAAACTAATCCTATCTCCTGTTGTACATGAGGGACGGCTGGTCCACGGTCATCGGTCATGCTGGCTTATGACCCCCTTGATCCATGCTCATAAGACTACACTTAACAATATGTAGGTTTGAAATTAAAATTAAAGTAGGCTATGATAAAGCTTTTTATGATTATTTTATGTAGTGCAATCATTTTGCAACCAATCTAAGTAAAGCATTGTGGTAAACTAAAAGGCACAATTCAAAAGGATATATTATTAGTAATGCAGTTACCTCGCATAATTTAATTTTAAATTTATTTTGCCTTAAAGCTCGGGCCAGTTCCATTTCCTGAAAATTATGGTAAGCAGAAGATAAATGCACAGTTCCAGAATCTTAAGAAGGCACAATCAACTAGACAAAACAAGAACCCATTCACAACATAATGGTACGAAATAACGGAAAGCTAAATAACCTCCAGATGTGAAGGAGAGAGGACGCCTTCCAGCTTCTGAAGATCCCTTGAATGCATTACTTCATGATCTTCCCGAAACATATGGAAAAATGACCGAGCTGCAGGATATAATATCAAAGAAAGAAATCCTCTGAATAAACTAAGGTAAATAACAAAAACAGGGCAATATATCCAATTATATCTAACCATTACAAATACCTTCCTGCATATGTCCCTCTGCCACTAGATCCATGAAGCAATGGATAAAAACTGGGTAAAGGACACGAAGTAATTCATGCTGCACACACACAAAAAGAGAGAACTAAGAAACATGAATTATATTGCCAGATTTAAGAACAGAATGGTGCAACACAGGTAAAAAGAATCATATTGAGATAGTAAATAGTTGGCCTACCACAAGCATTAAGACCAGAACAGTGCATCACAAGAAAAGAAATCATACTGAGATAGTAAATAGTCTGACTACCACAAGAAACCACCCTTTTGACAAACTAAAATAGCATAACTTGTCAAGTGCATAACCATGCTTATATGAACAGATTGTGATTAGTAGGAGGTCAGCAGTATAAATTCGTGGCATAGGGCACAAAGGCAATTCAATAAAATACAGTACCTAAAGCTAACAAAAACAAATGAGCAGTTTGGGTACAAGGTATCATATGCCTCAATGATTATGAAAAAATAATCACATTTACTAGAGATGTGAGCGTGAAGTACAATCAATCTATAAGCAATGCACCTTGTATTGATCAAGAGAACTATATGCCCATGTTCTTAGTCTACTATATCCATCATGGTATCTTCCCGGATCATTGTCAGATCTGTAATTGAAGAAATATAAGCAATCAAAAGATAGTATAAGGTAAGATCACAAGAGAAAACACAACCTGAATCTGCATATACTAATGGAGTAGAAAAGTATGTGTACACAGACACAACAAAACAAACTGAACTTTGATTATTACAATATCGATCAAGCACCATTGAATATTGACAAAGCACCACTGAACCAACAAAGCAGACTGCTTCACCAATTCTCACATGCTAGTAGCCCAGAAAATGCAGTTCTCCAAATAGCTACAGACAGCAGCCTTTATCAATTGGATGTCAACGAAATTTCAGGCAGAGATTTGAACATTGAATTTGCTGTTACCTATCCCTTCCCTTCCCTTCCCTCCACAAAATGGTAGTCCTAACACCTAAGCAACAGGTAGCCCATGGCTCCATCTCCAAATAACAAATATTAGATATGTGAGTGAAAAAAACCCTAAGAAACCTGCATGTAATCATATCAAGAGGGAGAGTAGAATTGTATGATTAGAACACAGCACAGCACACACTTCCTTCTTAGATAAAAAGGAACAGCGTATCCACCAACTCCATAAGTAAAAAGTTCAATCAGGGTTTCTACCATGCTTTGCATGAACAATTGCATTTATTGCAGGTGGCAACCGCTTAGAGCTTTGGATCACCATGGAAAACTGAATTGCCAAAAGTTTGCAAGCTTAACTCCACAACATGAGTGCCAATTCCTCCTACTCGACTCTCTAAGCTAATTTTAACTCAGAGACGAGAAAGTAGAGAACAATTCACATCCAAGCAAGCAAACTAGTCAAATTAACAGTCGAGCGAGAGAGCCGAGGTTATACACTCCGAGCACACAAAAAAAAAATATAAGCACCAATTCTACTTCACTCGAACAAATTATACAAAGTCCACTAGGTTTCCTCGTGCCGGAAGCAACCGCCACTGGCCGAGATGACCAGGTCCGAACTAGGGACCCTAGCATGGGAATCGAGCGAACCTACCTGGCAAGCGTGATGTCGGAGACGGCAGAGGTGGAGAGGCGGTTGCGCTCCTCCTGCAGCGCAAGCTCGGTGAGGCGGAACCCCTTGCGCTGCAGGTACTGCTGCACTTTCTTCTCCATCTCCTCGTCCTCCATTGCCGCCGCCAGCGCCAAGGGGGCGAGCTGAGCCGGTAGGGTTTAGGGGGTGCTGGATCTCTCGAGTGCGCGCGGGTCGCGGGCGCATGAGGGAGGAGAGGGGCTGGCCGGCGAGGCGTGGGAGTGAGGCCGCGCGGCGGCGACGGTGAGCTGCGAGTGTTGCGCCCGATGTCGTGGCGAGCGGACCTGGCAACGAGCGGCGCAGGCCGACGGCGGCACGACGGACGAGCGGACGCGACGGAGAGAGAAGGGTTCGGACTTCATGTTGTTTTGGGCTTTTGGCCCGTCTGGGATGGGCTTCGGTGTGGAATGGCCGCGTTGAGATGGGTCAAAATGGTTTGCGGCCCTTCCTCATGTTATGCCTCTCTTTTTTCTTAAAAAAAACTCACGTTATGCCTCTTTTTTTTCTTTGAAAAATAACTCACGTTATGCCTCAGTTGAACATCTGAGCATGCAAAAAATTTTCTACTAGGCATACTTGTTCCAGAACAGAAATTGATTTCGCACTGTTCTTCCATGGATCTTGTACGTTTTCTAATGAAGGGCCTAACAGTGTTTGGAGATGCCTTGGCAAAAAGTAGCAATAATTGACATTTGATAATACCCCATAGGTAGTTTTCACTATCAGAAGTGAATTTATATATATTTTGATCACCATTTCAACGGGGGAAACATCATAGCCAAATGAGTTCTGGTTTGAAACTGATTTCGCTAGACCTAAAGTTTCTGCTCTTCCATGTGCGCGGCTGTTAGGCTGTGGATGTTGATTGTATTTTCTTTTGCCTTATTTTTGTAAGTGATGAATAAACACATTTTCTTCAGGTCTTCCAGCTACAAGTGGAATGCGCTATACCCATAAAGCAAGGGCTGGTTAATGACCCCACAGATGTTGAGTTGATGCGACTGCCTCCATTCCATGTGGTCCTCGTCAATGCAGAGGATATTAGACCAATAACCTCAAAGACCTTCAACAACAAACCACAATACGTAGGATCAGATCAGATAAAAAGTTTGCTCCCCGTTGGTTTTATTTAATATTTTCAATTTAATTTATAACATACTGGAGTCATGTCGCTAGTGAGTAATTAGGCGTAGAATCTACACACAGTGTTGATGGTATGTGTTGGTAGTTACAGGGGCATAAGCCATAGTCATTAGTCGCTGTCATGGTTTTTCCTGAATCTAAAAAAAATTGGTGTCGCATGGCTCCATAGTTTCATGTATCGCAGAGCTATGTAGTTTAGACAGAGACTGAATTACGAGACCTAGCTAATGTCCTGAATCCAATTTTGATTAATCAGCACTATCTTGTTAATCTATTAGAAAGGTTTTCTGTGGATATATCAGAAAATCAACATTATTATCTCGTGATTTCTGTGTAGTACTAAATCAGAGGAAAAGGCAGCATGAAAACGGAAACGAGCGGCTCCTCCGCAGGCATCTACTGAGTCTAGCACAAGTCCCTCGATCAAGCTTCACCATCGTCGTCGAAGTAGGCCTTGTTTAGATTGCAAAAAATTTGTAACAGTGCTACTGTAGCACTTTCGTTTATATTTGACAAATTTTATCTAATTATGAACTAATTAGGCTCAAAAGATTCGTTTCGTGATGTACAATTAAACTGTGCAATTAGTTATTTTTTTTACATACATTTACTGCTCCATGCATGTGTCCCAAAATTGATGTGATGGAGAGAGAGTGTAAAAATTTGGAATTTGGAGTGCATCTAAACGGGGCCGTAGTCGAAACCGGACTTGTCAGCTGAAAGCAAATTTGTATAATGAGCACGCGAAGGCGTTACCCGGCAATATTCCTCCACTTGCATGTCACGATTTCCAAGGAGTTTGTGTCGAGGGGATTTTTTTTAAGGCTCAAACCCACTAAGCAGCGCAAATAGGAGAGGAGCCGGCCAAGACACCGAAACAACCTATTAGGCCATCTCCAGCAAGCTTACCCTTCCTCTATCCTATTTTAAGGGAAAAGCCTCTGGGACCCACCATCTCCGCAACTAGGTTTGAGCGTTGTTTTCAGTGGAGTCGCGCTTCCGTTGCCCCATCCCGCTGGCGGCGCTGTGGGTCGTTGGTTCCCGCGCTCGGACGGAAGCCGATCTCGTTCCCCGACGGGCGCGGTAGCTCCCCGGCGACGCGCCGCTCCCCAGCGAGCTCTCCGACGACCAGGTATGGTTCGACGCCCTCTGCTCTCTCTTTTTTTTGTGACATCAAAATTCCCCATTTTTGTTTCACAAGCATTTTTTTCTTTGTCTGATTCTTCCAGCTTCCATCTTGCTAAACTGGTATGACATCGGCACGCTCCTCGGGGGGGGGGGGGGCGATCTCGTCGTACTTCTTGGGCGTGCTGCCGCCAACGGAGGCGAGCACCATGGTGAGCGCGGCGGTGAGGGTGGTCTTGCCGTGGTCGACGTGGCCGATGGTGCCGATGTTGACGTGCGGCTTGGTGCGCTCGAACTTGCCCCTCGCCGCGCACCACCAGCAGGCGCCCGCGCCTCTGCCCGCCCGCCGCCGCCGCCGCCCGGCCCCGGAGCCGCGCCGGCTGCACGGAGAAGCCCAGGGAGGTGGACAGTCGGGCGCGGCTCCTGGAGGAGGAGGCCTGCGGGAAGAGGAGGGAGGTGGAGGCCGAGGCGAGGGAGGCCATGGCGGGCGGCGGAGGCGAGGGAGCAGCGGGAGGTGGGGATTATTTGGGGGCGGAATGGATAGGGAGAGGTGAGGGAGGGTAGGGGTTTGCGCTGCTTATCTAGAAGAGGGGAAGCAGGCCAGGGGGGGAGCTCGAGCAAGAGGCGAGGGGGAAGACGAGCGAGAGGAGAGTACCGGGGAAGACGAGGAGCGAGAGGATTCACCGTTGGCTCCGGAGAGGATGGGAGAGAGAGAAAGACCCATAGAAAAGGGGTGCCGGGGTGGGGGATGCGCGTTCTGGGGAAAAGTTTGGGGGAACCGCTGGAGCAGTGAATAGGATCAAAACTCCTATATTTTAGGATAAAGTGTGGGATGGGAGACATTGCTGGAGATAGCCTAAATGCAAAGTTGCGCAACCTAGACCCCTCCTCCCCCCTAAAAAAACAAGCGAGACACACAAATCACATGGAAGCCGGCAAGGTCCCATAACCTTCCTTCATCTAAAATGGCGTTGGAAAGCACCCACAAAGGAGTCGAAAGCCCTCTTGGACTCGGTTGACATGTCCAGGGGATTGAAAGGAGAGACAAGGGTTTCTTTTGCGAAAATAGCGGTTTCATTCCTTAGTTGGAAATCAAGTCAAGTTTTTATTAATATCAGGGGGGCTTCCCAGTATAGTTAGCCGGAGACTGACTCTGCGCTAACTAGTAAATCCACATACAAACGCACCAGATCTCAGCATCCCGGCAATATCCACGGCCTTCGGCCAGTAAAACCAAATAGAGGGAGAAGGTAGAAGTAAAAATCTAAGTAGAGGTCCCTCTCCCTAGAGTGTGCCATGACCGAGACACGCAGCTAAGTACCTAGATTCTTATACATGCCGGGGTTATACACTTGTACCCGCGATAAGAAGCAAATCCTCGCCGGTCCATCAACCGATCTCAGAAGCTACTCCCTCGTCAAACTAGTGGACTCCTTCCGGGTCACTAACCTCCGGGTTGGAACAGCACTACTCACAAAGATACTACTCCGGAGTTGTGTCGGGGATCTGTCAGGCCTCTCAAGGGATCACGTCGACGCGGCTACAAAAGCCTCTCCCCTATTCGGAGTTGGACACAAAAGGCCCACTCCTCTCCACGGCCTCGTGCCTCTCCTATAGTGGGTTTCGGAAGATCGCTTCTAGCTCAAGGAGTCCGCGCCTATACACGACTTGTGGTGTGCATGCTGCCGGAATCAGAGGAGGTGGGAGCACCACTACGAGTTCCCAGTGGTTGACCAGAGCAAGTGTCTTCAAACAAGCAAGTCAACACCCCGCCCTCAAACCGGACACTCCATATCCAACACGACAAGGGAATACCCTTCAACGTGCACCCTCCATGGACTTTGACGGCGAGAGTACCAACTAGCCCACCCAATCGGCCATCCGCAGACGACACCGTACTCAGTCCGGTCAGGAGTTTTGGTTTAAACGCAAACCAATTACTTCCAAACCAAAGCTCTTTCCAAATCTTTAATCCAAGTAAATAATAGAGTGGTACTGCAGCTCGTGAGCAGGCCTAAGCCATTCTAAAGCGCGAGGCTCGATCCATGTCATGAGCCGACATGAGTGGATCGAGTGGGATAGAATTAATAAGGGGAAGAATGGCTAGAATCTAGAGCAAGCTAGGGCTACGCAAGGTATAGCACGCGTATATAGAGTAAAGTATAGCATTTTGCATAAAATCTAGATGCAATGATAAAACGTAGGATCAGATGGAGTATTTCCTACATCGTCGTCGTCCTCCTCGGGTCCGGAAAGTCGGGGGCTGAACGAGAAAAGGGGGAGAATAAGACTAATGCGGGACTACTGGCAATAAGAGGCATTGAAGTCGTTCCAAATTAACTCCAACTAAACACAAAAGGAGCTCCATTGCAAAGAACACAAAATTCGGAGAATTTTGGTGGTGGTTTCACATTTTTAGGATTTAAAATGCATTTACTAGAATTTAATCAAGTTTAAGGGAGTTTTCTTTAAAGAGAAAGAAAAGGGAAAAGGGCTTAGGGCTCATTGGCCCGGTTTCCTCAGGCACAGCCCAGTACCAAGGGCGGCCCGGCTCAGGTGAGGGCGTGAGGGAGCGGCCCAGCTCGGCCAAAGGCGTGGGTCCGTGGGGGCGGATCATGGTGGACAGCTGGCCTCCTGGTCTTCGGTCTACGACCGGTCCACGATGGTGGCGCGGTTCGCGGTGGGACTCAGCTCACAGTGGACAGTGGGCGTCTCGGTATGCGGTCTTCATGCACCGGGTGCACCGAGCGCCGGGATGTGGCTTCCCGTTCGGTCCGTGGCGGCGGGTCAGCCGGAAGTGGCGGCGGCCGATCGGAAAGCTTGCCGGCGGTAGCTGTGGTTCACTGCAGTCGTTGAGGCTGGCACCAGGATACTCCTCGCGCGACGGTGAAGCTTTTGGCGGCGATGGAGCGGCTAGGCGGCTAGGGCTCGCCGAAGAGGCGGCACGGCAGCGGAAAGGGGGTTTCCGCACCAAGGGTTTAGGCTTCGATTTAGAGCGCAAGGCTGGTCCTTGGGGCCTCGGGTAGCGGCTCCGGCGAATAAAAAGGTGGGGCGGAAGCTCGCCGACGGCCACACGGCCTAGCGGCGGCTGGAGGAGTGGCGGGATACGACGATCGAGCGAACGAGTTGGCAACTAGGGCAGGTAAGGGTGCTGACAAGTTCATCTCAAGGAGTCTCCCTAGGGGGTCCTAGTCTTCGATAGGGCAATGCGGCGACGGGAATAGGCAACGTCATGGCCGGCGGCGGGGCGACGTGGGGCGGCTCCGGCTAAGGCGAGGGCACCTACGGGGTCGTGGTGGCTCGACGAAGCTAGTCACGGGGTCCTCATCTCCACACTAGGCACGGAGGCCCGGTAATGGCGGCTCGGCGGTGGCGCCATGGCTTGCTCGGCCATGAGCATGGTGGCCCATGAGCATGGTGGCGGATACCTAGCTCGGCTCCTAGGAAAAAATGACGGGACGGAGTGCGGCGAGGCTTGCGTGCTCGAGGCGGCTCTACCTAGGCCAACCTAGTCATGGGTCAAGCTGCGGCTCGACCGGAACGCAACAGCACGTCGCGGCGACGTCCGCCATGGCATAGCACGCCGGGGTGCATCACGGCACGTCGGTCATGCAGTGACGACTCTGGCAGCACGAGTGGTGGGACGGAGACACGGTCGCGTGTCCTGTGTGCGCAACCATGAATGGTCTAGCCCGCAGGGACTTGGGAATGGGTATGCGGTCACGGCGGCGTGGCTGGATGCATGTATGCATGGCGCTCGCTCGGCAGGTGTGCGCTCGCGCGGCGCGGCGGACGGCGAACTACTCTAGGCAAACTTGGGCTTACGGGTTCCGTTGTTGGGGATGGTAGCAAACTTGATGCCGAGGTGGTGCAGGGCACGGTCGAGGCTGCATCTGGACCGTCGACGATTCTCCACCTCCTTGCGGGCGCGATGTCGCACCCCTCCCTTTCACCCTTAGCGGCGGCAGCCAGTGGATGGGAAAACCCCAGGTGCCTAAAGGGAGATGACGCGGCGACGGGGTGACCATATAGGCGGGGCGCTAGGGTTTGTGCGAAGCCAGCACGATCCGGCCATCCATGGCGTGGCTCCGAAAGCTCTTTGCGGGCAGGGCGACGTGGCGCGCATTGAGCGGGGGTGAATGACTCGCTAGGTCATGCCAGTTCCCTCCCATCTGCCATGGGAGCAAGCTCGGCGGGCCCGAGGTGGCAGTGGGTGGCACTTTGGAGCATGTTCTGCCGCGGCGGCTTTTCACCGCGAATCGCGCACGGGCGGTCGGCTCGACGTGGCGCGAGATAGGGGTGACCGGGTCTGTGTGGCGCGGGACGACGATGTGGTGCACGCGGACGCGCTCGGCGGGCACGAGCTCAGCGGGGACCACACGGTCCGGACGGGGAAGAATAACAGGGCGGACTGCGTCCCGTTCGGATCCACGAGGCAGCAACGGATTCCAGCGACGGGGTTGGTCCACGAGCTATCGGCGGCAACGGAGGCTGACAGCTCGGCCCCATGCGTCAGTGAAGGCGAGCACGGGCAGCGGCTTGTTGGGCCGGAAGGGTGAGGCTGGCCGAGGTTGGCCTGGCCGAAATCGGCCTAAGCAGGTTAAGGGGTTTAGGTGAGGTTTAAACATTATTTGATTTAATTCTCAAATAGTTTGACCAAATTTGATATAGTTCAAATATGGTCCACGTAATTTAAAATCCAAGAATACCAATGAAATCCAAATAAAACCAAGAAGGCAACTGAGCAACTGGTTTCGAATAAAAGGTTTCGTTTTCAAATGAAAAATAGATTTGCTCCATCTATTTCCCTTTAAACATTGGGTAATAATAAGTTTGCACAAAAAGTTTTAAAAAATTCAAAAATTTGGCATTTTCAACATAGGCAAAAATGTGGGATGTTACGGGATGAAAATTAGTTTTTGTCATATAGACAAAATTTATCATGCAGAGTCGTCGACTCGCCCTATGGTTGTACAAAAGGTGTTTTCGTCCACTCGTTGAAATTTGGAGCTTTAGGGTCAAATCCTTCACCACCAAAATAGAGGGTTGAAGAAACCGGAACTTAGCGCAGAACAAAATGAAGGAAGAGATCAAAGTCGTCACAACAAAAGACAGCCAACTCCATCTCCTGATTGGCACACCAACTGCAGAGATCTAAAGAGAACCTTGAGATTTGGCAGAACCAACTCTCACTTGCCCTTCGTTAGCGCTGGATCGAATGTCGTCGAGATTTCTCGCGCAGTGTCCGGTGTGCCCTCGGCGGCCCATGAAAATCCAGAGGACCGAGTACCGTCCACGCCCGGTCGTACTCATAACCGCATTAGGTCTCCGAGGTGACCAACCTCTGGCTAATGGAACAATGTAGGCAAGGAAAGTCGGCAAAATGGATCCGTAACCTCGGGAAAAGGATTCGCTACGAGGGTTGGGCTCGGGGATCCCGACCCTGAACCCGTCGGCTACCGGCGAACAGCTCGAGCTGCTCCCGCTGCGAGAGCGGGCCGCCACGTGCCGGTCGGGGGACGGACCGGGAATGGCCCTCTTGGGACCCTTCCCCGAGCATCGAACAACAACCAACTCAGAACTGGTACGGACACCATGCCCATGTGTCCGCGATCTGCTTATGTTTTACAACAAGCATGGTGTCCGCTTTTACAAGAAGCATGGTGTCCGCGATCTGCTTATGTTTTACAAGAATGTCATCTTATTGTCCAGAAAGCCCATGCCCGCATTTGTTGGAACACCTGACGAATACTCAACATAATCTGATCTTGCTGTCTACTCTGTAAGGATACCTATATTGCAATGCCAGGAGGTGATGCACTAGCGCGGGATCAACTCAGTAGTTCTGTGCGCCAGCTATGCTGGCATGACTGGTAGCCGGATCATGTGGTGGCCTGGTGGGAGTGCCACATACGCACTGTATTGCATCACATACGCCAGTGCGGCAGTGCCGCACCGCAGCCGCACCATTGTATGTATTCAAGACGGATATTCCTGCTACTGAAAAAACCTACAGATTTTGTATTAACCAATATTACGTCTTTAGCAGTACTGACTAATGATGTGACCGAGGCTAGTTTTACACAGCTTGCAAAAACATTTAACGCATATGACCCTGGAGGGGGGGGGGGGGATACAATTCAGGTCTCGCATGCATGCACAAGCATGAAACCCTGCTTTTGGAGCTTTGGGGTCAAATCAGGCCATTGCCGCGCATATAGCTCTGCACCACCGCTGACAACTCATGCTGATGCATCTCTGGGCTGAAAAGGGAACAGAAGATTGAAAGCTGTGAGTCACTTCCGCAGGCATTAAAGTCCCTGCATCTCTTTAGTTTGAAAATGAGGCCAAGGGCCTGTTTAGATGACCTGTAAACGCAAAAAGGTGTAAACGTAAAATGGGGGCCGTAAAAATTTACAAGTTTTTGCGTTTACGGCTCCCACCCCATAAACGCAAAAAAGCCGTAAACGCAAAATTTTCGAAGGAATCTTGCCAATTTGAAATACTAAATGAAGTCTATTTACAAAACTTTTTGCATGGATGGGCTGTAAATCACGAGACGAATCTAATGAGCCTACTTAATCCATATTTGCAACAGTGATGCTACAGTAACCATCCGCTAATTATTGCTTAATCATGGATTAATTAGCATCATTAGATTCGTCTCGCGATTTACAGACCATCTGTGCAAAAAGTTTTGTAAATAGACTTCATTTAGTACTTCAAATTGGCAAGATTCCGTCGCAAAAAAATTTTACGTTTACAGGGCCCAAATGCCAAAAAAAAATGCGCCGGTCCGTTTAGATGCGTAAAGACAAAAATGCCGTTTTTGCAAAAAAATTTTGCCTTTACGGCATGATCTAAACAGGCCCCAACTCAACAAAGTACTTGCAATCACCAAAATAGAAAAGGATAAATCAACAAAAGCACAGCCCTCTATCAGGAACTGAATCTTTCTGTAGCATCATACTCAACACCAAAACAATAACAGGAAGACGTAAACGTTGTCTCTTATTCCTGAGTTAGACCTAAATGCACATGTTGACAACATAGCAGCTTGTAAGGATCACACAACTAGTCCCAACTTGCAGATGACAAGGGCTTCTTTGCCATGATAGATACACGTACCCTAAACTCTTGCAAATCGCTTATGGAAGTAAAGTTAGGAAATAAGAGCTTTGATTAGGGGTTGCCACAATCATGAAAACATAAAAGTTACTTTTCATTGCATAGCTGCCCCCAAACAGCTATAAACAAGACAGAAGTATTGTCAAGTGATCCTAAATTGAGATGAGTGGATAATAGGAATTGAATCAGACACCAAATCATCCAACTCTGGAAGGCAATCTGGTGCAGCTTACGGTTGCGCATTACCATGAATATCACTCTATTAATGCACGTGGTTCATACTGCAGGGAATTAACTTTCGATTCAAACACTAAACGAATTGAATTTTTGTTACAATTCAACAAGATCATATGAGTTTAGACAAGAAAAAAGCAAGCAGGTCCATATACGGTTTTAGCTACTAGTCGACCCACATACTCTATATCTACATTATATCTACAAGAAAATGAAGATGTATACCTAGGACCAAGTGATAAGATGTAGGCGGTAACTGTGCCTTGGCTTTGAGCTCAGGGCACTTGGCAGCCATGTTCAAAATGACCTCTACTGCCATGGGCTTGACGCGATGATAGAGCCTGGATGCCCTGCAAGTATGGAGATCGCGCAATCAATCAATCAATATTTGATATGCAATTACACATTGCATTGCTCAAGAATCAACCTTGTTTTTTTCGAAATAGTTGCTGCAGGTAACTAGTGGTAGCAAATTGACGAGTGCAGCTAGCCCCCACATCAAAAAATAGGGGAAAAAGATACAGTGATTTGTAGTACGGCTACTAGTTACTAGCTAGATGGAGAATAATATAATTAGCTATAAGAAAGAGGGAGATGGTCCGTGCACCTGGCTCGGTCGGAGCGCATGGAGAGTAGGGTCCTGCGGAGGTGGTGGCAGCTAAATCTCTTCACGGAAGACACGAACTGCCCCGTCGGGGTGGGATTGGAGGGAGGCGTAGAGGCGCCGGAAGAGGGCGTCGATGTCCTGGGTCCAGCCGGCGGCGAGGTCGGCCATGTCGCGCAGGATGAGGATGCGGACGACGAGCATGTCGGCCTCGCGGCTGCAGTCGCGGACGGCGATGAAGCCGAGCACGTATGAGGATGCGTCGGCCCAGCGGAGGTCGCGCAGGAGGCGGCGGAAGTGCGCGGCGTCGAAGAAGGCGCCCGTCTGCCTCTCCAGCCTGCAAAATCGTTGGATGCGTCATCCATCAGAAACGAAACAATGGGGGTTGAGACAGAGATCATACGCGTGGGTGGTGTCGTAAAGGCGGTGACGGCGGAGGAAGGAAACGATGCGGCGGAGGCGGAGGCCCGTGAGGGTGGGACGATCGCCGCGGAAGCACCACGTCGACATCATCGTCGCGTCGGTTTTGGGGGAGGGAGACATGAGGAGTGGGAACTCGAAATCAGGGGAGGCGCAGAGAGAGGGGAGAAGGAAGGGAAGAAAAGAGAGAGGAGCCGCCGTGGTGGGTTGCGATTCGGTGGAGTCGCGGGCCTGACCCAGCTTACGGTAATACAATATGATGGTGTTTTGGGGCCTCCCACATAACTTCCGGAAAGTAGATCTAATATTTTTTGAAAATCAGTTCAACATTTAAGAAGAATGGATTCAATATTTTTTGGAAACATATACATCAACATGTTGAAAAATACTAACCTTCAACATTTTTTACAAACTATTTCAACATCTCAAGAGAATAGATTCAACATTTATCAAAATCTAGATCAATATTTCTTCAATAGATTGTCATATCTTCTTCCCCGGCGGCGACGCAGGGGAAGGAGGCGAGCGACGTGCGGCCGGAGGCACCGGGGATGGGGTTCCGACCGCAGCGGCAGCGCGCGGTGGGGGTAAAAAATCTAATGGATAGAAGGTGTTGTACAAATCTTAGAAATTGGAAGGTGGGGAAGAAAAATCTTCGGGAAGATATATAGGATTTCGGGTGTTTGGTTGGTTGTATAGCCATTTTGTATGGGCAGAGATTGTGTTTGGTTGCATTGTTCCAGTAATGCACTCGTCTTCCTCGTCGCCGCGAGCACGCTCTGCCCCTCCAGCTCCGCCGTCATGGCCGACGGCGAGCAAACCGTAGGCATAGATACACCCTACCTACCCTATACACAGCCGGACGTCGATTCCGCCGGCCGCTCCCCCCACCCCCCGGGGAGAAAGTCCGCCTCGCAGTCGTCCCCTTTTCGCTCGCGAAGTACCGTAGCAAGGGATAAGGCGAGGGGAAGAGATTACTCTAACTGAGAGCTCAACTAGAGATGGAAGATGTAGTAATGCCAGTTCCCCACTGGTACCAGTTGTGGTTTGATCACTTCAAACTGGACTGACTATTGTGCCAAATTCCCACACTTCAAACTCGAGGCTTTCTTTCTGATATGAAGTTTTGCGTGTAGAGGCGGCTAGGTTGAAGCTGATTTCAGTACCAGGGAGAGCGCTTATTAGCAATAGGGGATTCAAATGTTTATTTTTTAAATAAGAAAGTGTATTTTCTATTGCAATTAACATTATTACTCGGTGATACAAATATCATTATCGGTGCACAGTTGTGAGCTGCGAGCCTGCGACAAACTCGTTCGCAAGGGCAGGCATCAGGTGGCGCTCCTCATGCCGCCGCCACGACGCAACCGCGGCGCCCGAACGGCCCCGACTGCAGCACCCAGTCCTCGATCATCTCCTGCGCGGCGCGGCCGTTGTCCGCTGGCACCAGGTGCCCGGCCCCGTACACCACCACGTGCGAGAGCGCGCCGGAGCGCTGCACGTAGCCCGCGAGGTCCCCGTCGCGCGTCCGCCACACGGCGCGGTCGGCGTCGAGGAAAGCGGGCAGCCCGTCCCAGCGCACCTCGCCGAGCCACGCCTCCGTGGACACGACGCCGTCCCTCAGGTCGCGGACGCCCTGGTACAGCAGCACGCGCGTGCGCCGCAGCAGCGACTCCACCTGCGGCACCACGCTCCTCATCACGTCCGCGTGCATCGCCGCGCCCACCGCGTCGCTGCATTCCTCCCACGCCACGTCCCCGCGCGCGCCCAGCGCCGCCTTGGCCTCTGGCCGGTTCAGGAACGCGCCCACGGGGTCCGTCCGGTACGGCCGCTGCTTTGCCGCGTCGTACAGCGTGGCCAGGCCGGTCATGTTCTGCAGCCGCGACAGCACCCGGCCCCGCGCGTCCGCCGCCTCGCGCCACCGTTCCGCGCGGGTCAGCGCCACCGCCTCCGCCTGCAGCGCCTCCAGCTCCCGCTTCTGCCGCGCGTTGATGAGCCCCGAGAAGTAGGCCGCGTCCGCGTGCGTGGCGACCTGCGCGACGGGGTGCGTGAGCCCGTTGCCGATGGCCACGCCGTGGAGGTTGACGCGGAGCGCCTCCGGCAGCGTCGGGTTCACGTCCAGGATGTGCGCCCCCGCCTCGGGGACGTACTTGCCGGCGTAGCTCTCGCCGGTGAGGAAGAACGGCCGCGCGCGGAAGCTGGGATCGAGGGCGAGGAACGACTGCAGCGCGGCGAGGATGTGCGCGGCGATGACGGACTGGTTGGTGGGGATGTCGGCGGGGGACGGCGCGGCACTGAACCCAGTGCCGAGCGGGCTGTCGATGAAGAGGAGCCCGAAGCGGCGGTTCCACGCGAAGGGGTTGCGCGAGAGGGAGACGCTGTCGGGGCTGACGAAGTAGGGGCCGAGCTCGAAGAAGTTGCCGATGAGGCCGGAACAGCCGGGCCCGCCCTGCAGCCAGAGGAGGAGCGGCGCGGAGGCCGGCGCGGTTAGCGGTTGGGTGGCCTCGTAGAAGGCGAAGAAGAGCGAGGCGTTGGCTGGCGAGATTAGGAGGTAGCCCGATTTCGTCGGCAGGGCTTCCGTGGGGAATACCACTGCCGCGGCTGAGAGTGGGATGGCGACGACGACGGTGAGGACGAGGGCAGGGAGCGGTGGAGCCATGGGATGGGGCTAGCTGAAACTGAACCGAGTACGGTTGGGATTGGGATATCAGATTGTTAGTGAGCTTTTCTTGAAAAAAAAGATTTGTCAGTGCGTGTTCAGTGCGGATGGGATCGGACAAGAGTCGTTGTACCCAACACCCGTGTCGGTTTTGTTGGATTATATTAGTATGACGAATGACCGTGCTCATCCCGTGTAGTAGATGCAATTAACCCGCGGAACGCAGGGGCCACAGCTCCTAGCACGAAATCGAAGTATTATACAGGCTAGCTATGAGAGACGCAACGCTAAGCCTCGAATGGCAACAAGAGGAACAGACAGAACACCAGTACATGATCTGATCATGCAATTGTGTGCAGTTTTGTTTCACTAAGCCGGCCGTGCAGACGATAGAAAATTTCGTCTGCCGGCTGACCGGCTCATTGGTTTCACCCAGCGCTCCTTGCTCAGTGCGCTCCGACCACAGCCACAGGAATGCAGTTGCAACCTGAAGACAGACGAACATTCGTACGTTACCGTCTGGGTGAATCCTGGAACTGGTGAACAGCCTACCACCGTTTTTGTTAAGCAGCAGGACATCATCAATCAGAACTATTGCTATATAGTAGAGCATAGTCGGTCGATCTGACATTGCTAGTACTCAAAAGTTTTATATGCCTAGAATGCAGTTGTATTTGATCTAATCTCGTTCTCATACAATGCAGCAGCAGCAAAAATCACCACCAGCTTATGGTGGCATGGTAAGCTCATCAAACAATTTCAATGCGACAACCGAAATTCAATCCAATCCCCAGCATCAACAAAAGAAACAGGACACATATAGAACTCAAACTAAGGAAAATCCATGAATGATTTATGCCATACAAGTGCACCCAACACAGGATAACAGTTACATTTTGGTTCGCATAAAATGAGTCACCGCACGAGCAATAGTAACAGGACGACACTGACTAGCATAACCTAACAGCGATACAGTAAGCATTCAGAGTGAAAGCTAAACTCGAACACAGCTGCTGCATACAACCAGAGAGCATCCAGCAAAGTATTTATTCATTGCCTGCCTCGAGACTTCGCCCTGCTGGCCTCCTCCAGGGTTGATGGGAACAGCTCCACATACCTTGTCCCGATGGTCATCTTATCCTTGCACATAGCCGTCTTTGCAACTTCAGCTGTGGGGAACTCAACAAAGGCTTCACCAGTAGCCTTCCCGTCAGAGCGGTACGCAATATGCACATTCTCCTCTGTCAGCTCGTATTCCAGGAAGAACTTGATGATGTCCTCGGTGGTGGCAGAGTAGGGAAGCCCACGGAGCTTCAGCACCTCAGTGTACTCCATGCTGCCCTTGTCTTCAGCCGGCTTCTTTGGCCTTGGAGGTGGTGGGGAGCGGCGGTACTCTGGCTCGAAGTACCCACCTTGGTTCACCTCGTTGGCTATTGCGCAGTAGTACTCCTGCTTCTTGCATCTGAACACCTCAACGTATCTCCGGCCCATATTTTGCCTGTTGCGATGCAGTGCAAATTCTGCTTGCATGGATCCCGGGAAGATCACAAAAGCCTCACCAGTAAAGCGACCATTTTTGTTAACCAGGAGGCAATCCACTATTTCCAGCCCCACAAAGAACTTGCAAATGTCAATTTCGTTGCAATCAAAAGGGAGTCCTCGCAGTCGGACACCTGGAAAGTTTTGGATGCCAGTGCTAACCCCTGCACCAGCTAAGTTGCTGTTGAAGGGCTGGTAGAAGCCACCGCTGGCACCACCAGCGTTGCTGCCCATTGCCCCAAAATAGGGAGGGCCTGGTTCCATCATCCTGGCCCTCTTTGAGACATCCAATGGACTCCCTGCGTTCACTGCGAAGTAGGGATTCGATTCCATCATCATTCGTGGCCTCTTTGATCCCTCGTACCCATCCGAAACCCCCCAGCCTCCCATCATTGCCCTTCAGATAATCCAGAGTCCCAAAAAGAGAAAAGAAAAGGAGAATAACCCCCCATCTCTCAATCCCGATTTCATCAAATAATAACCCGAATATAAAGATAACTGTGCAGAAAAGAAATACTTCCTCCGTTTTTAAATATATGGCGTTTACGTTTTCCTAAACGTCATCTATTTAAAAACGCAAGGAATTGAGCAGACAGCAAGGATAACATGTAATAAACAAGCAAAATTTTAGCCAAAACACAAATATAGTAAACATCGGCAACATTTATAAAAACAATTCACTACGACCGGAATTTCTCTGATCATTTTAATGGCTTGTTTCAGTGCGCTGAAACTATAATTATGACTATGGCAAAATTTCCTATGATTATATTTGATTGCTTTACATACAGTACACAAGAACACATGGACAAAATTTTCAGTTTACATTAATAAAGAGGTGAAACTTTATCCCCTAGAAGAAATTTGATGCACCGAAGCTGAATTACAAGTTGATATTGTGTGTTTGATGACAATTGGACAGGATAGTTAGAATTCGGATTAAGGACAAAATTATTTCAGATACCACAACCTAGCACACAGAGTCGCAATAGGGGCAAAATTATTTAAGAAACACCCTATCCTGATATTTTCTTATTGTAAAGGAATAAAATCAAATATAGCTAAAATAATCAACATGGCACACAGAAAATTTATTCGGCACAGAATCGCGCTGGACTATTTCAGTGCCCAATAATTTCCCATGGGTTGCTAAGAGGGTGCACGAAATTAACAGCCCAAAATCCCGTAAAGCACCTGGCATCTTAGTCGACGAATTGCACGCGGCATCAATTTGGTTCCCTGCCAGCGGCGGATTTGCCGTGGGCCACGGCAAATCAGATGAACCCCCAACAATCCCGCCAGATAAAACCAATCTAATCCCTATTAACCAATCCGGATAAACAACCCTAAACAATTCGGGACGAACTAGATTTATTGTTCCGAGTTTCGGGGGACGAATCATCAATAGGATTCAGGGGAACGCATCAGGGAGCAGATTCTACGGCGGAACAAGCGAGCAATCACGGCAAAAAGGCTAGGGCATCGTAACCAGCAAAAGGGGAATAAACTAACGGGGCAGAAGGGGGAGCGGCGTAGATGCGGTCCGAGCATACCTGGATCTGGACGGAGGCGTGTTCATCTGGATCGGCCGGCGGCCGGCTCGGTGGCGGAGTAGAGGGCGCCGGGTCGCGGTCAGGAGAGGGGACTCCGCCTCGGGCGGCTAGGGTTAGGGTGCCGGGGGAGAACCTGAGATGGCGACGAGGACGAGGAACCTTTCAGCCGCTTGGGCTGGGGGCGATTTATTAGGCTTTCAGGGCCCAGGGAGACACGAATCGAGGGCGTGCACCACACGCACGACGCGGACTGACCGGCTGAGATTGAGGTGGGCTGACCAGGAAGTACATGCGTGGTGTTGGGCTGTTGGCGGCCCAAGGCACAAGCAGAGCGGCCTGTACCACCCGTCTGGGGAATTTTTTTGTATATATTTTTTACGTTTTTGCAGAAATATATTTAGGGGAAAATAATTTGCAGAATTAGTCCTCTGCCGCCGGTTGAATTGGCGACCACCAATTCAAATGGCGGTATGATAGAAAACCGCCGGACGAAACGGAGATTTATTTTATCTCCATTTGAACTGGCGGTAGCAAAAAAGAATGTCCAATTGAAACGGCGGTAGGACCTGAGCTGACGCCTGCGCTGACGCCGTGTAGAGCCCGCACATATTCATGCCACCGGTTGAATCGGGGGCAGCTTGTCGGTGCCTGGGCCCGGAGCGGCTCCCGCCATACCATATGGCGGTAGTGCCTTCCGCCGATTGGAACGGTGGCTTATGCCTGCTACCGCCGGTATGCTCCCTGGGTCTATAAGAGGCCAAAAAATGGCCCAAAATGTCATTTTAATTCTGAAAAAGAGAAAGAGCGGAAGGGGGGAGGAGGGGAGAGGGAGAGGAAAGAGAGGAGTGGGGAGGGGAGGGGAGGCACTGGAAGCTTTAGAAATTTTTTAAATCTCAATCATTTTGCAGATCTTAGTTTATGTAGATATTTTATTATATGTGATTTCTGTATAGTAGTTTTAGAATGACATGCAGTGCATTAGATGAGATTTAGTAATAGATATTACACTTAGATAATACTCTTCCATCTACTTTTATAAAGCGCACACGCATATCAAGATTCAAACTTTGCAATCTTAACTAATAATTTGACTATTAATTTTTATTTTTATAATGTAAATTTTATATGATTGGATTCATAATCAAATATACTTTATCATACATATAAGTTTACAACCGCAAAAGATATAATATATGATAAATAAATGGTCAAAGTGTTATTTAGAAGACCGTACCATGTTATACTATGCCTTATAAAAATAGAGGTCTAGCAGGGTCCCTACTAAAAAAAGAGGTCCAGCAGGGTCCCTACTAGCCCTCATTCTAGGAAGATCTCAAAATTACCCGTCCACCCTGAGGCCTAGAGGCTCTCTCCAGGGTCGCCAACTCACTGCCCATCTGCTCTTCCCCGAACTCCCTCTTGCGCGTCGGCACTGCTCCATCACAGTGCCTCCGTGATCCCTGCACAAGAGATTTGACACCACTAGTCTCGGACGCGTCCTCGCTAAGCCCGCCTGACGTCTCCTCACCGATCCAGTACCGACTCCAGTTCCGTTGGCCCGTGCTACGGCCGCCAACCCCAAGGTGAATTTCCATATGTGCATGTATACGACAAATCATTGTTTACTGTATTGTAGATAGGACTAATAGGTGCTACCTGACAAAAGATGAATGAGTCTGCAACATCTCCATCCATCTCTTGGATTTGAGGATAATTGATTCTTATAAAACCAGGTTACTCTTCAGTAGTCTATTATTTTAGTATATGTGGAAGTGCTAATATTAGAATTGATACCCAATTTGATGATGCACTTTGCATATGTCATTTCAGATAATTGTGAACATGGCCTTCTCCGACGATGATGACCTCATTGCTCAGTGCTGGAAGGAAGAGGAAGAGAAAGAAGAAGAGGAAGATGAGTCCAATGATCATGATGACCTCATTACAGTTCTCATACTTGCTGACATGGACTATGAGAGACACAAGAAGAAGTGTCGTGGTTCAGTTCCGGGACACGAGGTAGTATATAGGGACATGTCTAGTGGCCATTTGTACATTGTGGATGATTATTTTGCAGATTGTGCAATATATAATGCAAAAAAATTTAGGAGAAGGTACAGGATGTCGAGAGACCTTTTCTTACGCATAGTGGATGGTGTGGAGGCACACGATGACTGCTTCAAGCAAAAACCAAATGCATCGGGTCTTCTTGGTACTACTGCATTGCAAATGGTGTTCAGATCATTTTGCATGCTTGCATATGATGTTCCAGCTGACTCTATGGATGAAGTTGTGAGGATTGCAGAGAGCATCATGTTAGAGGCTTTTCACCAGTTTGTGCGCGCTGTGGTTGAAGTGTTTGGGGAGCAATTCTTGAGGCCACATACCGTTGAGAACACTACAAGACTGATGGCTAGAAACACTAAGAGGGGATGGTCTGGCATGCTTTGTTGCATTGATTGTATGTATTGGAAGTGGAAGAATTGCCCAACAGCATGGAAAGGGCAATATTCAGGGCATGTGGACGGGCCAACAATGATACTTGAAGCTGTTGCATCTAAGGATTTGTGGATTTGACATTCATTTTTTGGTCTACCTGGCTCTCTAAATGATATCAATATCTTGCAGAGGTCACCACTATTTCAGAGGCTAACTTCAGGAACAGCACCACCTATGGAGTACATGGTTAATGATCATAATTATACTATGGGATACTATCTTGCAGATGGAATCTATCCTTGTTGGGAGATTTTTGTGAAGAGTTATAGTAATCCACAAGGCAACAAGAAAGTTCATTTCACTAAAGCTCAAGAAGCGGTGCGGAAGGATGTAGAGAGAGCATTTGGTGTTCTACAAGCTCGATTTTCCATGGTGAAGGGTCCTGCTAGAATTTGGGACAAGGACACCCTATGGTACACAATGACATCAGCTGTTATCATACACAACATGATCATTGAGAATGAACGAGATGAAGAAGAGGATTACGACTACGATCAAGATGGTGGCGAGGTGCTGAGGCTGGAGGATTACGAACAGCGGGATCCACTTGTACTTGAGGAGTTCCTCAAGATACATCAGAAGATTGAGGATAGACAAGTGCATGAGGGACTTATGGAGCATTTGTGGGCGCTTCATGGCTCTAGCTAGTATAATTTGTTCTTGTAGTTTGTTTTGTGTCATGCGGTGTGGGTGTGACAATTTTGATATGTCATGTGAATTTATCATGAATTTGAGTATGCTTCATTGTTATACTCTAGAATATTTATAGCTTAGTGGTAATGATTAGAGATGAAAGATATATAGAATATATTAAAATAGAAGAGAAAAACAATAGGGGCTGAGATTAAGAGACTTTTGCTGGAGTTAGGCGTAGAAATAAGGATAGCAAAAAGTAGGGAGAGCCCCTCCTCAGAAAGTAGGAGTCTTGATTTAATGGCTATTGCTGGAGATGCTTGAAGAGCGGATGAAATATTTAATATGGATGATCTAAGATACCTTGGGCCCGGCGAAGACACCTTGGGGCGTGCATGGGAAAATGTGTGCTGGTACGACGTTATTTCTTACACGGAAAGCCTCGTTCCAATTAATCAGAAAAGGCCAGCTCGGAGGTCTAAAATGTAAAAGTTTGTCTTGAGTTCATGTCCACCATCATCTTCAGAAGTTCAGATGTACTGGCAGTAGCATCTCTCTCAGGAATAGCCCTCCACTTCAAAGCTTTTCTCAAGCACGTTTGTGGGTAATGCATGAAGACCAATTAATGTTGCACAGAGATTTAAACCGAGGCCTTGCGCAAATTGTTCCTTTAGAAACTAGTTTGAGCTGTTCTTGTTGTTGTGAACTTGTAAATCTTCAGTTGTAACAGTACAATCAATTAGTTAAGTCCATTCATTTTCAATACAAACTAATCTTCAGTTGTAATAGTAGTAGGTTAGGGTTTGTTTGGATCAGCCAGACTAAAATTTAATCTCATCACATCCGTGTTTCAACATTAATTAGGAGTATTAAATAAAGACTAATTATAAAATTAATCGTATAAATGAAGGTTAATTCACAAGACAAATTTATTAAATCTAATTAATCCATTATTAGCATATATTTACTGTAGCACAACATAGTTAAATTATGGACTAATTAGGCTTAATGGATTTGTCTAATGAATTCGCCTTTATTTATATAATTTTTTTTGCAACCGTGACTGAGCACGTTTTTCATTATTTATTTATATAAAATTAGTTTTGTAATTAATCTATATTTAATACTTTTAATTGATGTGCAAATATTCAATATGACGGGTTTAGTCCTGTCATCAAACAGACCCTTAATTCGCTTGAGGAATGGAAAATTAATATGCTTGCCAGCCAGCACAGCTGCATTAAGATTCAAGTTTCTTAAAATATATTTCTGAGGATAGAGCTGGCTTTAGAAATAGCCAGCGCCTCAGACCCGTGTCCGCGTGCACGGCCACCTGCGCGAACTAGCAGACAAGCACGTTGCCGACGCCGATGCCGTCATGCCGATGCCATGCCACACAGGATGATCCTCCGGCAGCGACGGGTTGGCTGCCAGGATGTGCGCCGCCGCCGCGGGGATGAACTTTCCGCCGTAGCCCTCGCCGGTGGGGAACAACGGGCGCGCGCAGAAGCTTGGTTCCGGCGAGAAAGACTGGAGCGCGGCGAGGACGTGGGAGGCGATCACGGGCTGGCTGTGGGGATGCTGTACGGGGAGGGCGCAGCGCTGAAGCCGACGAAGAAACAAGAGTGTCTGTGTCTGTCGATGATGAGCAGCCTGAAGCGGCGGTTCAACGCGAAGGGGTTGGGCGGCATGCAGGGAACTTCAGGCCATGGCATCGGCGCCGGAGGGAGAGAGAAGACCCAGATTCGGAGGTAGCATGACGTGCGTATCGTCCTGCCGGCGAACGGATAGGCGGGGCCGCCGCTGCCTGCCGGCGAGCGAGAGGGAACAGAGGAGGTCCAAGGTCGGGGCTAATCTGCAAAGAATAGGGGTCAAATTGCAAAACAACTGGATCGCGATTAATAATCACGATCCAAACCAGGGATCAAATTGAAAATTAACGGATCGCGGTTAATAATCGCGATCCAAACCAGGGGCAAATTAAAAATTATCGGATCGCGCAGGGTTGTTATATATAAAATACAGATCCAAACTAGGGGTTAAATTGAAAAAAACCGGATCGTGATCAATAGTCACGATCCAAACCAGGGGGCAAATTGCAAAAAAGGGATGGGGCATATGCAAAAACCTTGTTCCCCTCTTCTCTGTCCCCGACGTAGCGGAGCTCCGGCGCGCCCTCGCCGTGGCCGACATGGGCGCTCTTCGCGTTAGCGCCGGCATCCCCGATGCACTGGATTCCGCACTAAGCTGATGCTGGACGAAGAACGACGTGTGAGCGATTCGTTGTCCCGAAGCCTCACTGGCCGCTTGGTGCAGGCTGTTGTCGGCCGTGGATTGAACTGCTCGACGGCCGCGCCAAGCTACACCGCGCCTCACTGGCCGCTTGGTGCAGGCTGTTGTCAGCCATGGATTGGACGGATCGACGACCCCGGCAAGCCCCGGCGCGGCGTCCGCGCCTCACTGGCCGCTTGGTGTAGGCTGTTGTTGGCTATGGATTGGACTGCTCGGAGCCACGAGGGATGGGAAGAATGCGTGCTTGATCCCGGATTACAAGCTGGGCAATGGGCCAATGGCAATCGACGGTACACGAGGAAACCATCGTGGAGCCTGGCAGCTTTGAACTCCCTGCTCTACAGGATCTCAACACTCGAAACTTGCCAAGGTTGCACACTGGCTGTTGGCAACTGCAACTTGAATGACTAAAAAGATTCATTTCAAGATACCAAAATCTCGAGCTAAAGAACATGCAGATCAGCCTACAAATCCCAGCTGATGAAGACATTTGAGATCCATCTCAAAAAGAAGACATTCGACAGTCCAACTCGCCGTCTCGTCCGCAACGACTGGACGTTCCAAAGGGATGCCACACCGCATCCGCAACTGTTGCATTATTATGAAAAATATCTTCAGTTCATAAGTTAAACCTTTCACTAGTGTCCTTTTACTCTAACAAAGTAGTGATTTCCATTAAAAAATCAATTAATCGATACTTCAGTTGTGCACGAATGGGCACCATTTTCCGCCTGAATAGATGGCGTACAAACAACGGGTAAAAGAGGACAGGAGCCCAAGACTCTTGGGGTCACCTCTTATGAATTGCTTATATCATATGCCACTTCTTCCAGGCTAGTCCTGATGAAGCTGTGACCATATAGCTAAGATTTGCAACCACTGCAGCAAGCTAATACATCCTTGACATGCCGGAGGGCACAACACCAACATTTCTGTGAGTACCAGTACCAGTGCCAACTGATGCTGCTGCGGCAGCAACAATGCCGTTAAGAGATCTTGTGTATATGTCAGTCCCTGATGCTATTCTATCTAGCGGGTTATTCTTGGGGCCAGCTGGAACATGGAACGGGGGTGCTCTCATGTTTACTGCGACATCAGACGTGCCTTTGCTGTTTGCACAAGCATGGGCCTGCGAATGCAGTGTATAACCACCCATGGCTTGTGATTGGTTGGTACTGTCCAATCTTGCAGGCATTTGATGGTAACCATATGCTTGTGGGATTTGCTGATGGGAAGGATACCCTGAATTCATCACTGAGCCATTAACTCTTCCTGGTCCTGTTGTCAAAAAGGAAATAATCTCAGAAAAAAGACCCATCATGAGTCGAAATATATCAGCAAGCCAGCTGTAGTAAATGAACACAGAAATACCTGCTTGTGCTTGCAGCCCTTGTGGAGGCAGAGATGCCCTGGGAACATTTCCAGGACCTCTTTCTTTCTCCCAAGGATTCTTGCATGAATCATCAGAGACTGGTCTAACCCTCGATGAGGCAGCAAGAGGTTGTTCCTTGGCAGGAATGGGATTCGAGTGAACAACGGTAGTCCTGCAAAAATGAAGCAGGCAGATTAGCAAAAGGCAAAATCTTCCCTGAATTGACAAAAGGACAGAACACAGGTCTATGAACATTCTCAGCACATACTAATCAACTCTCAGTTTTTATTTCAGAATAGAACCCTGACTAGTAAATATTGACCAAGCACTGCACAGTTGACTTGAAATTTCAAGAACCTACAAATCAATTATGAGCACCCCAAGTCTAGAACATTGGCACTACTGAATACTCCCAGAAACGCATCTGGTCTTATTCTGCACTCAAGGCCATTTATAAAATTTTTGAATTATCAAGGAGAACTACGATTGTATCCCTGAACTCCTGTGATCATCTAGCCTTGGTCACTTCACTATCAAGTTCCAACATCCTGACAATGACCTCCTACCCAATCCTTAAGATGAAATCAAGACTATGATTCCATATTACCTGGGAAGGGACGCATGTTTTCTATCCATTGGGACTGATGGGCCATTACCACCGCTTTCTTCGAGATGAGAAAACTGCTTCTTAAATTGATCAACAGCACTGTGTAACATAGCCAGCCAGTGTTCCCATCAAAGAGTTGAAACGAAGGAATACATGAGTAAATAAATGCATGCACAAAGCACCATACATGTGCAAATACAGAAAAGCTAAAACCTTGGGTAGAGAAAGGTTGTCCTCTCTGTGCCGTTTATGTAGCTATTCAGCAATTGAGGGTGATATTCCAGTATCTCACGGAATATCAACTCCCTTATCTCTTCCTTTGACATTCTTTTGTGCTCAAAGTCAAATTCAGCTTTTTTGATTGGCTGACAGGATGGCTCTCTTTCAACCCTGGCAAGACCTTTGAAGTATGGATCACGCAATGCCTGACACAAAACAAGTATTTAAAGAAATGTCACAAACACTTAGGATTACTAAGTAAGGTTGCGATTTCAAAAAAAAAAAGAAAAAAGAAAAACCAAGTAAGGTTGCAAGCAACATCACAGGCCTAGTTCCATAGAGGAAAATGAACTTAGGCAGCAGAAAAAATTAAGGTAACAGGACACCAAAGGATTACCTCTTCTGCAGTTGGACGGTCCTTTGGGTCAAATGCTAATAGCTTTTCCAATAGTTTAAGTGCCAAAGGATCTGCATTGGGAAACTTCTGAGAAAATGGAACTGGGTCTTTCTTTCTCATGCTGCTCAAGTACCTTCTTGCTTTCTCATTCCGAACCTGAAAAGGAATTAAAAATGGAACAGGTTCAACTTTGGAGTCACTGGAGAAAGACACAAACTAAAAGGCGAGTTTCCCCTGGTTGTAGCACTATACCCGAGAAATTGTATCCATTGATGGTGTGCCTAGAAGATCAGTCATCAAGTCTAACTGATGGACAACATTTTTACCAGGAAATAATGGCTTCCCTGTCAACACCTCGGCGAAGATGCATCCAATGCTCCAAATATCAATAGCTGGTGTATACTGCATTTTTTTGGGGGGACAACAATGTAAAGCACATACAGACTATAAGCATATCGGCAATGATTTAAAAAACAGTAATATGCTTTTACCATTCTGAATAGTAAAGAAAGCTCATTTTATTATTGTAAAGCTGCTATTCAACAGGTCATTGGTTCCTATTTGTGCACAATACAGAATAAAAAGATAAATACAAATCAGATTGATCATGCATGAAAATAAACCACATAGCAAAAATGAAATACAGAACAAGAAAAAAAACGAGCATTTATATCTCCACCTAAATATATACAGAGTTTAACAAGGCCATGGTGAAATGTAATAACATGCCATGATAGAACTCATTGTCAAGGGGGGGAAGAATAATATGCTCAAAGAATCGTAATTGCTAACTTATTTAATGGGACGATCAAACGTAGCTTTTCACAACCCAAACTGAATTTTTCTGTCAATATAGGAGCATTTGTATGATATAACTATAGGGCTCACCTTGGAGAAGAAGGATCCACAAAGCTCAGGAGCTCTGTACCATCTTGTTGCAACATAATCCTAAAGGGCATATGTATCAAATATGATATCCATTATAATTCAATCCAATAAATAAAAGAACATAATTTTTGTTTCTTACATACCGTCCAGAATACTGTTGTCGGGGTATCGTTGAATGAAACTCGTGCTAGTCCAAAGTCACATATTTTCAGTTTGCAGTTAGAGTTCGCTAAAATATTCTTGGGCTTCAGGTCACGGTGATAAACATTAGCTGCAATTATAGAAGCTCAGTATCAGCTCAAATGATGGCTACGAATGTAAAATAAAATATGCAGTTAAATGGTCGCTGTGAGTTGCTATCTAAAAGGAGATGAAAGGGAATGTGATCAGTCTAAACATAAGTGGACATGATGTGGAATCCCAGATGGGGCATTCAGGAATGGTTGGCAAGCAAATATATAGAGGGAATGGTTTCGTACCAGTATGAATGTATTTGAGGGCTCGGAGTAGTTGATAGAGAAAGAACTGGTAATGCTCCTTCGTCAAGTCATCGTTGGCCTTTATAACTTGGTGGAGATCAGACTCCATAAGTTCGAAAACAACATAAATATCCTTGAAGTCCTTTCTCGAGGGTGGTAACATAATGTGCTTGATCTCAACAATGTCAGGATGCCTTAGGAGTCTGAGAAGTTTGATCTCACGAAGGATCCTTGCGGCATCAGAGACGTGCTCAAATATATTGTGTATCTTCTTTATGGCCACTCTCTGTCGAGTGTGCAGATCAATGGCCGAGCACACAACCCCATAGCTTCCCTTACCAATGACTTCTTGGATCTTGTACCGGTTTGCATCTCCATAATCCGTGAAGAACTCGGCCTCTGCAGAACTCTGCAAAACGAATTGCACACGCTGAAACAACGAACTGTTTGAAAAAAATCCTCCATTACAGATAACTTCAAAGGTCAATTTGGGAAACTGAAACGGGGCAATAAATGATGGGGTTGCAAAACCGATGGAGATAGGCACAGATTCGGAACGGACACAATGCAACAGAACACGTCACCAAGCAGTTACCATGAGAATGAGATGAACAGTTTTACAAATGAAATCGTTTCCTCGTGGGCATGTCCGATGAACACCACAAGCAAAGTGAACTACTTTGCGAGCCGACAGGACAAGGCAACAGCACGCGGCTCTGTTTAATTTGGGACAGATGGCATCTCGAAGCGGCACGAAACTGGTCAGCTTTTGCATGTGAAATCAGAGCTGTCCGCAACTCACCGCTCAGCTCACGCGGCATTTGACCTCTTGCGTCACAGCAATACCCAGATCAAATTCAGACTCCGCAAACGGTATGAACATGAACGAGTCCCGTCAAAACTTATAAAAACAAACAGAAAAATTCAAAAAAAAAAGTTGTTCCGAACATTAGCAATCGACGGCTCACGATTATTAGCAGCCTAGAACTGGGATCGACATCAAGCATCGACGCTTGTGCACAGAAACACAAGATAACCCGGAAATTCGTGAACAAACATAAAAGAGGCAGGAATCGCTGGAACCCCCGCACCCACCTTCTTCCGCTGCTCCTGCTGCATCCCCGCTCACCGGATCTCCCACCGAACCGCCGCCCAAGCACCGCTTCCCTCCCTTCCGCAGCACTCAACACCCGCCCTCGCAACCACCGGACCCTACGCGGCAGCACACGGCATTCGCTGCCCCCGCGCGCGGGCCGAGGGTATCAGGGGGGCGCCGCGTCCGCGAGGCCGCGCCGCCGACGCGGGTGGGGAGCGACCGCTACAGCACCCGGGGGGGGTCAGGGCTGCCGGCCGCTGGCTCCTCCGCCGGCTCCTCCTCCTCCCGATCTCGCGTGCGGCGCTCTCGAGAAGAGAGAAGCGGAGACGGGGGTCGGGGAAAGAAAGATGCAGAAAGGGGAGGAGATTTCTTTCGTGTGCTCGTGGCTTGTTGCCGTTATATGATGGTGGGGGCCGGGGCAGGCCGCCGTGGGTGCGGGTGGGTGGCTCGCTGGCCGGCTCCCCGCCGTCCGATCTGCATCTTTGCGTGATCCACCGCCCGCCCATCTACCCCCCAAGAGTTCACTAACGCCTGGCTGGTGGCTTTCGAAAGCGCACCGTCCAAATCTCATTTTGTAATTTAAATTTAAATCTAGCACCCGACTAAAACAGAAGGCGTAGTATTAAATTAAGCGGATAATTAGTCTCTGTTGCGTTAGTGTCGGCGCATGGCGCTCGCATCCGCGGTCGGTGTGGGTTGGGACTTGGGGGTCGGTATCGTGGTGTGGCTCCTTACCACGAGCAGCGCCCTGGGGTGGTTTAATTAGGTGGCGGGCACCTGTGATGGAATTGAAACGCCAACTAATAGTAACCTTGCCTTCAAATCACACTTTGCCCTAGCTTGCTTGAAAGTTAAAACCAGCCTCCACCTCCAGAGTCTAGACAGTCTCTTTTGCTAGACCAGGCGCGCTCCCTGCTGCGAAGAGGAGAAATCTGCCGAAACCCAGCTGCATCCTGCCGAACCTTTGTGTGTGTGTCTACGTACGCCGGATGGGATGCAATGCAACAGCAACACATGGGGCGTCTAACTGCGAGCGCTGTGCATCACGTGCCCGGTGCGCCACGGACAGGTAGAGGCAGACGCGCTCGCGCAACGCAGGAGCAGCATCAATGAATCGTCTCTCTCGATCTACGCGGGGGCGCGTGACCGCGTCCTGAACTCCTCCTGATCGGTGCCCCATCTCGGCATTGATTCTGGCATTCAGATTTCACAGCCGTCAGAGATAAAATTCGGAGGCCGCACAGTTCGTGGATGTACGCCTGTACTGCCTCCCGGCTCTTATCCGCGGTTGGTATTTTACCGCCACGGAGTCGTCGTCAACAAAAGAAGAAAAGGAAACGCAGGCTAGCTGGCCGCTAGTAATTCTGGCGTCTACCAGTCGTCTGCAAAAGGAGAGGACGCCCCCGGCCGTGCCCGTCACAGCATCTGCTGAGGATGTCGCGTCGGAATGGCCTTCACACACACAAAACGATCGCTTGCCCGCCACCGGCCACCAAAAAAGAAACCCAACCCAACCACGGGTGCAGAGTCAGTGGCGCCTAACTCACACCACACAGCGCCAGCGCCACGGCACCGCAGAACAAAAGAGTGATAGGCAGGCAATGGACACCACTGTCACCACAGAATAATCAATCATCAGCCGATGATGAAATCAGCAGGCACTCATGCGCATCTCCGCCTTCCAGAACGCGTTGCTCATCACAATCTCATAATATACAGTTGTAGATTAACGCGTTATTTTCGTAGCTGTCCGGAACAATTTACCTGGCTTTACTTGCTACAACATTTCAACAGCTACAACAAGCTAGAACCAAAAGAAATGGAAAAAAAAGATCAACTATACAATATGCTGCCTTTTTCTTATTTACCTTGCAGATGCTACATACATACATGAGCTGCAAAAGCAAATGCTCCCACGAGGTTGGTGGTGGGTAGGCGGCAGTGTCGGTTGCATACTCGCATGTGATGGCTGCTGCGCCAATGATCTCCCCGGAGCCAGCATGATACCACTAAAAAACATGGATTTCTGCAGGGAGCTACTCCAAA
Source organism: Panicum hallii (assembly GCF_002211085.1). Taxonomy (NCBI): domain Eukaryota; kingdom Viridiplantae; phylum Streptophyta; class Magnoliopsida; order Poales; family Poaceae; genus Panicum; species Panicum hallii. The sequence goes on from NC_038044.1 coordinate 10,934,609, forward strand.
TCCACATGGAGCCCTGTACGGCCATACCGGATCTTTCAGAGAAACCGAGCGAAGCTGCTACCTACTCAATCCTCTGCAGATTGTAGTGCACCACCTTCTCAAGGGTGCTTCTGAACTCGCTCCTCGGAAGGCACTGCAGGCTCTGTATGGCCAGGTCACCTTTCTCCTTGGCGAGCTCCTGGGCCCTTCTGATCCCGTCGCTCCGGTGAACCAGCTCTATCGCTGCGCCAAGGGAGCCAGGTTCGCTGAACTCAGAATTGATTATCTCCCGTAATCGCGGCTCGTCTTGCAGCGCGAAAATGACTGGGGCTGTCAGGTTTCCCTTGGCCAGATCGCTGCCTGCTGGTTTGCCGAGTTGCTCGGCTGATTGGGTGAAATCAAGAATGTCATCCACTACCTGGAAAGAGAGCCCAAGATTCCTGCCATATTCATACATCTGTTCACATATACTGGTGCCGACACCGCTGAATATGGCGGCAGACCTTGTGCTTGCAGCGATCAGGGAAGCGGTTTTATAATAGCTCTTGAGCAGATAATCATCAAGGGTGATGTCGCAGTCAAAAAGAGAGGATGCTTGTTTTATCTCACCACTGGCAAAATCTTTGATTACCTGGTACACAGCATTCTTTTGTTATTGAAGAGAAAGCATTTAGGATTCGAAAGAAGATGAAAGCTCGCTCTCAAGTCCTTTAGTACCTGGCTGATGAGCTTGATAACTTCAATGTTTTCTAGGTTTGCGAGAAACCAAGAAGACTGCGCAAACATAAAATCACCGGCAAGCACAGCCACCCGTGTGCCATAGAGCTGATGGATCGTCTCTTTTCCTGCAAACGATCAGATCCAGCTTAGAATAACTTGGTCAACTTATTGATACCCTCACCAAACCATTAAATTATGATGGATAGCACTGAGTGGAAAGGAAATAAACATGAAGCTTCCTGCATCAGGAATGCGACAAGGAAAATTAGAAAAGAGAGGTGCAGAAATGAAATCCTTATTTCCAAAGTAACCCATGTCTTCAAAGCAGAAGGGACAAAAGAAATCACTAGAAGATAGATGTACCATGCACAGCCATGGCTAGAAAACATTAAACAAATGTTTGTAAGAGGTTTTAGCATAAACAAAAAAAGAGCATGATGAAATGATGACTACTGAGAATACAACCGACTTTTTAATGAATAAACATTGTACACACCTCTTCGCATCCCACTATCGTCTATGACATCATCATGTATTAAACTTGCAGTATGAATCATCTCTATTATCTCTGCCAAGCGCTGATGTTCTGTAGTTAGCTCCCTGCATGGCAAAACCAAAATATCTGAGTACATAATATTAAAGATTCTAATACAAAGTGATAGATCTGACATGGTCAAAGGAACTTACGACAAAGCAGCTAATTCAGCAGTTGCTCTGGACACCAGAAAAACTAAAGCTGGTCTTAATCTCTTTCCACCAGCACCAAAAATTTGTTCTGCTGCAGAAACTAAAACTGGATTTTCTGCACCAACAAGCTGTTGAAGCTATATTAGTTATTACTGTGGCATATAGGATCCCACTAAACATGAGCAGTTAGAAACAAAATCTTCAATAGCCATGTATAGCAGTTACATATTGCAAGTGCAGGCATACATATTTGATTGTAATGCTCTAAATATCTTCCTTAATTATACAGAGAAAAATGAACTATGAATGAAAGCCTTTGAATCCGTCTTTGGATATCTCTTAAGGAAGACACTTTTGTATTCTGCATAACCAAAAATGCTATTATGAGTATACCGCCCACATTTTCCCAAAAACTTAAGCTTTTGCAAGAGTGTATTTGTGCATGAAACTTATTATGTTACGAAAGCTCAAGGTCTTAGTCTGAGACTTGGCCATCATATCTTTAGGAATAATAATTGTGGCCTCTTCATGTCAATATCATAGGCATGAGGTCTAGGGCAGTAGAAGTATGTGTACTTGTTATTTTCAGCCAGCTACTTGAGATTTTAATTGAATAGATGCATAAAGCTTAACTTAATAATTATAAATTCTGGGGGCATGTCAAAATTCAAGAAATGAACTAAAGTTTGCAGGAAAAGGGAAACACTCAAAGAGGCAGCAAAAGAAGTCATGGATGCCACAGAAAATAATAACAGCCAGCAAAACCGCAAAATCCATCGGTCCACTTGTGGTGTTCTAAGCTCCAAATCATCAAAATATGAGGCCAATATATGAAGACATGTCGCTTTGAAAGGGATGGAGGCAACTGTTAATGTCTTTAATCATCTCTAGATTCCTGTCATTTTGCAGGCCACTTTGAAGAACTGGTGCGGCCATGCACAATTGCTGATAGCATATGATGGTCAGTTATTTTACTTTGGAATATCATTGAATATTTTGCCTTCCATGAACTATGAAAACTTGGGAACATGTCAGAGACAAAGGCAATTTGAGATGATATAGTCAGTAAACAGCATGCTGGGTATAACTTCTGGAGCACTTCTAAACAAAAACCAAACAATATATGCAACTTTTTGGATGCAGATATGTAGAATGTGAGTATGCATTATTGGCCTTTCTCATACTTAGTCACATCACAGCTATATACTTGTGGTTATCAATTGCACTCAGAAAAGAAAAATATACACTTGTCAGTCATGCGTGCATAGCCTGAACTAAACATGCACTCTCTGGAAAAGGACCCTTAATGATGTGGCTAGTAGACAAAGCTCACCGATTTGAGATTGGTGTTGAGGTTGAGCAGGTCGTCCGAGACGACCTCCAACAGTGACGAAACAGAAATGCGTTCAGGGACGCTTGCCGTCGTCGCAGTAGGAATCGTCTGCGGGGGCACGCCAACTGCAGCAAGGCCTGCACAAACACACCGGTGTAAGTGACCAGGCCTCCCTCCAGTCCAGCACCGCTACTGAAATCAAGCTAGAGCACTAGGAAGCAGTAATAATTAAGTAAACCGAGCAGCGGAAACAGAGAGGGGAACAGCATACCAGGCTGGGTGGCGGGTGAGGCAACGAAGCAAACACATGGCGTGCGCCGCCGCCTCGGCGCCGCGCGCGTGACGGGCCAGCTGCAGCGGCAGGATGCCAGCTTCCCCAAATCGGACGCCTTCTTGCTCATGGACACCCCGGGGCAGCTCAGAGACAGCATCTCGGGCAGTCACAGAGCAAGAGACGCAGCAATCCAAGAAGAAATCACCTGGAGCTGGAGCTCCTATGGACCACGGATGCCAAAATCTTTGGACACCCCCCACCCCAAAGACCCTGTTCCTGGGACTGGGACGATACTTGACTGCGATTGGTTTCGTGTGCGAATCAATCAACCTGGTGGTTGATATTTTTCCCCCCTTCTCTCTCGTTGCGGAGCGGAGGTGGAGTGGGAGCTCCGGGTGGAGGGACTGCGGGATTTAAATATGGAGCATGCGGAGGCGAAAGGGGGCTTTGTGTATCCATGCTGGCCATAGAATCCAGGAGCTTGTGTGTGACTGTGCGAGCTGGGGGAGGGAGGTTCGACCGCTCGAGCGTGAGGCCAGCCAGCTTCGGACGATGAGAAATTGAGAGCCCAATCAGCTGGTTGAAGAGCTTTAAAAAAAGTTCCACATAAAACTATGTCAAAAGAGGTATTTTTCCAGTAGTTTCATTCAAGAAGCATCTGCTATTTCTGATTTATATTGGGGAAGAGAAGCTGAAAATCCTATCTTCACCCAACTCTCGTGGACCCACGATCGCTAAAGAATTTTGAAAAAAGCTCCAGCTCCACTAGAGAAACTGTTTCAGGATTTATTTTAAAAGAAGCTGAAACTATACCAACCGGGGTCCAAGAATTGTTCGGGGACGTTTTGCAATTTGGCTATTGAAAATCTCTCTAATTGCCTGTGCTTGAGCGAGACGACGAAAGCGCCACGTATTAGGGGCAGGTTTGAACACCAATTAGAAATATCAAAAAAAGACTAATTATAAAATTAATTGTATAAATGAAGACTAATTTATGAGATAAGTCTATTAAATCTAATTAATCCATCATTAGCATGTCTTTACTGTAGACATGGTCAAATCATGAACTAATTAGTCTAATAAATTTATCTCACGAATTAGTCTTCATCTATACAATTAGTTTTATAATTAATCTAGTACCGGCAGCGGATGTCCCGGTGGTGAGTGATCACTTATCACGGTACAGTCTTTGCTCCATGTGTTTATATTATCTTCCGTTGCTCTTCCAGTGGTGAATGATCGAAGGCCTGAGAAAAAAAATCTCCATTTGTGCCTAAAATCTCTACACCATCGATGTGCACCTAACGTTACTGGGCATGTTTGGCAGCACTCCACTCCACCAAAAACTGCTCCACTCCACCAACTCTACAAAATTGCCATCCAAACATGTACAGCTCCACCAACTCCAGCTCCAGAAAAAAGGTGGAGTTGAGGGGCAGATCCACGCTTTTTGTGGAGTACCTCAAGAGGTGCTCCAGAAACATTAGTTTCGTACCAACTCATAGAGTTGCAAGATAATTACCCACTGCCACTGGTTACAACGTAACGGTTCAATCCAACTCCTCCTTCTTTTCTCGTCCCGTCGCCTCCTGCCCCTCCCCTCCCCTCCCCTCCCGCCTGCTCCTTCCTCCTCGCCCGGACCGCCGCCGCCCCTGCTCCTCCTCCCCCCACCGCCGCCGCCGCCCCTGCTCCTCCTCCCCGCACCGCCGCTCCCCCCACGCCTGCTCCTCCGCCGTCCCCCTGCTCCTCCTCCCCTGCGCGCGCCCCCCTGCTCCTCCTCCCCCCACCGCCGTCGCCGCCCCTGCTCCTCCTCCCCCGCGCACGCCCCCCCTGCTCTTTCCCCCCTCACGACGCCGCCGCCCCGCCCCCCTGCTCCTCCTCCCCCGTGCGCGCCCACCCCCCTGCTCCTCCCCCGCGCGCGCCCCGCCCCCTGCTCCTCCTCCCCGCGCGCGCACCCCCCTGCTCCTTCCCCCCTCGCGATGCCCTCACGGTCGCCCCCCACTGCTCCCCCCCACCGCGCCGCCCACTGCTCGCCCCGTGCACGGCCGCCCCTGCTACCCCCCTCCGCGCGGCCCACTGCTCCCCCCACCGCGTGGCCCCCTGCCCGCCCCCTGCGAAAATGGAAGGCTCTGCCGGTGCTCGCTCTCCATTTGTTCCGCCGGCTCCTGCGGCCGGCCTTGGCAGCGGCAACCTCGGCGACGAAGTGGAGGAGCTAAGCTCCATCGGCGGCCGTTGCTCCATTGCCGGCCGGGCTGGATCGGGCGGCGTGGGCGGCGGCCATGGCCGGGTTGCGTTGAGCGCCGGTCGTGGCCGTGCTGCCCTAGGCGCCGGCCATGGACGAGGTGGCCTGGGCGCAGGCCAGGGCATGTCCGATCTTGGCAGCCAGGCCGGCGAAGAGATGGCACAGCGCAAAGGCAAGAGGAACGTGCAAGATACGGTAAAAATTTTCCTTCCTCTCGTGAAATTGTTGTTTGAACTGTATAGTGAGCAGGCAACATGAGTAGAGACATATTAGCGCAGATGTTATAAAGTGGTTACTGTCATATTGATCAGGGTGATTCAATTGATTGGACTGATGCAAATACGGCGCTTATATGTTCGTTGTTTGCCAAACAAGTTAACAAAGGGAATATACCGAACACCCATTTGAACTCAGTAGGTTATGATGAGGTCATAGAGGATTTTTTCAACCTCACAGGAATTCGTTTGTCCAAGCGGCAAACGAAGAACAAATGGGATAAGTTGAAACCTGATTTTTTAGCTTGGAGGAAATTAATGAGGAAGCAAATAGGGCCAGGATGGGATAGAGCAAGAGGTGTTATTGATATGGATGATGAGTGGTGGAAGAAGGCAAAAGCGGTGAGTTCTTGAGACTATATGTTATTTATGTTTTTTTAGGGAATTCGTTCAATTATTTTGTAGTAACACCAATTGCCTTCTTTCAGGAAATTCCAGGTTGTGGAAAGTTTAGGAAAAAACCATTGCAAAACGAGGATGATTTGTCAGTGATATTTGGTGATATAATTAATGATCAATCGGATCATTGGAATCCTATGAGCTCTAATCCCATCATTCCGCCATCTCAAGAGGTGCCTGGTGACGCTGACAGTGGTAATTTGCATGAGTTCCCTGATGATTGTGACCATGATTCTGCTGTCGGGGATCAATCAGATTATCCCCAAGAGGTTTCTCCTTCTCCTACCATTCTGTTGGCAAACAAAAGAAACCAACCAGCCAAGAAACCAAGAATAGGCACAGCACTAGTTATTCAAGAGCAAGTAACTAAGATTGCTGAGTCGGCCTCTTCTTTTACATCTAAAAAATTAGGTGAAGTCACTGTCCAACAAATCATGGACCTAGTGTTGGAATGTGGGGCAGGCTACGATACAGATGAGCACTATATTGCTATAGAGTTATTTGTGAAGAAGGACCAAAGGGAAATGTTCATGACCTTACCTACAAATGAGATTAGATTTAATTGGCTTCGCAGAAGTACAATGCCAAGTATAGCAATTGAGGAATAAAATTCTTGCCATGTTTTCTTTTTCTTTATTTAAACTATTGTCATTTTATTTATGTTTTGTCATTTGGTCATTGTGGTCTGTACCAAACTATTGTCATTTCAACTATATTGTGTGATCACTACATTTATGTGTTATCATATGTGTTACTTATTTTATTTTATTATCATATAGCCTGTTATCTGCAGAAAAGTGAGAGTGATAGTGATGACTCTACTGATGAGAGTGAGGTCTTTTGGAATCTTGTTTTGGGTGGTGCAGAAATTGCTCAAATATATGTTGATCTCTACCTTGCTAAAAACCCACCAAGGACATCTGGTGTTAGTGGTTCAGGATGGCTGCTAGAGACAATGAATACTCCTGGAGAATGCCACAGACAACTTCGTATGAGCAATGAAATATTTCTGGATCTCCATACTATGTTGGTGGAAAGGTATGGGCTACAATCTTCTATGCACATGAGCACAGATGAGATGCTTGCTATTTTCCTATACACATGTGCTGGAAATGAGTCTAATAGGAAAACTCAAAATAGATTCAAGCATTCAGGAGAAACTATTAGTAGGAAATTTGATGAGGTTCTAAATGCTTTGATGGCTATGGCAAGAGATTTTATTAGACAAAAAATCCTAACTTCTCCACAGTCCATAAAAGAATAAGAGATGACAGACATGCATATCCACACTTCAAAGATTGTATTGGCGCACTTGATGACACTCATATCCGTGTTGCGCTTTCACCTGAGGAGCAAGTGAGATATATTGGAAAAATGGGTATAGCAACTCAAAATGTTCTAGCAGTATGTGACTTTGACATGCGTTTCACTTATGTTTCCGTGGGAAACCCTGGAGCTATGCATGATACAAGTGTGCTGTACAATGCACTCAGAGTTGATGAAGATTTTTTCCCACATCCTCCACAAGGTAACATACGTGTATTTGACATTATATGTTTAACATTTACCATTAATCCATGACTCTTATTGTTTTATATAAATTTAGGAAAATACTATGTTGTGGATGCGGGATATCCGAATCGTCCTGGCTACCTTGCTCCTTACAAGGGTGCAAGATATCATATACCGGAATGGCATAGAGGTACCGAACCTAGGACTCCTATGAAAAGGTTCAATCGGGTTCACTCATCTATCCGCAATGTGATTGAGCGATCTTTTGGATTATTGAAAATGAAGTGGCCAATTCTTTGGAAGATTCTACCATATCCTATGTACAAGCAAAAAATGATTATTGTGGCTACTATGATCCTTCGCAATTTCATTCGTGAGCATGGAGGTGAAGATGAAGACTTCGCTCGATTTGATCATGATCCTAATTTTATTCCTACAATACCGGAAAGATACAACAAATATGCCGTTCCACAAGCGGCGCGCGATGGTTCAACTTCCGCGGTCAACGCCCCAACTATGGATGCCTTTCGTGATGGGTTGGCCACATCACTATCTATCGCTTGGAATTAGTTTGTAATAAAAATATTGATTTTGTACCATAGTTATTACGATCTTTAATATTATTTGGTTGAACAATGATATTGGAACATTATTGTAGCAGCGGAAAAAACAAACCAACCCTTCATCCAACCACCATGGGCAAAATAGACTATTTCTACCAAGTTCTCATATTTCTGGAGCTGGAGCACCACAATCTTCCAAACACGTACGTCAGCTTCAAGTTTTGCTAGAAAAGATGGAGCGGAGCTGTTAAAAGGTGGAGCTAGTGGAGTGGAGCTTGTTTTTTGGAGTGGAGTGCTCCCAAACATGCCATAAGTGCCAGATTTAACCACGTCTCGTCCGGGCACGGACACGGGCAGGAGCGAACAAAACAGTGGCCAGGCCGGGCCATGGCACGGACAACCTGAGCGCTTCCGTTCAGAGACGCCAGTCAAGTGGTTGCGGCCAAACCCGTGACGGGCTCCCATTCCGGCGCCACAGAGGCAGACGGGAACGTGTGCTGGGCGAAGGGCCGACGTGGACGAACGGGGATGGCTGGCGCGGTACGCGTACGCCGGACTCCGACAACGACACGCCCGTGGCCGGTCTCGGCAGCCAGTTGCCGTTGCCCGTGGCCCCGCGCGCGCCGTTCGCAGCACCCGCGGCCATGCGTCTCTGCTCCTCGCCGACGAACAGAGAAGAGTTTACCCTCGGCACCGCGGCACGGCACGGGAGTTCTATTCCCGTGGTCACGTGGCTGCAGAAATGGAACTGCCTGTGTTGTGCGCGCCGGGCCGGAGCTGTCAGATCGTGCGGATGCCGACGACTTGGGTGGGCGCCGGCCTAGATGATGCTGCCGTCTGCCGATGAGCGCAGTGCACTGGTGTACGTCTACCAGCCCGGCGTGGACGGGCCCGCCGACGCCCAACCATCCGCGACTTGACTGGTGACGCCGCCCGTGCAGCAACCCGAGGGCCAAGGCTGCCCCCGGCTTGGATCCTTGGTCGGACCACCGCACGTGCCACAGAATAGCCTAGAACTCCACAGGAACGCACGCACACACAGACGACGCTGGCATGGCAATGGTACACTTCTTCGAGCTCGGCCTTGGAGGCTTATGCCGACGCCTCGCCGCGCGCTAGGCTCTGAATACGGAACATGTGCATGAATCGCTCCGCGTTTCCTCGTATGGAAGGAAATCTATACGAATGTGCCGTGAAGGTAAGACTCGTGTGCCGGATCATCTGCACTGCGCGGAGCATGGTCCCGTGGTCGACGGACGACGGCGGCATCAAGGAGTCTGATTGGGAGCTGCAAGCCCCTTGCTCGGTCAATTGGCTATCGGGTTCGCATCGAGCGCTTGAAGCAGCTCTGGTCATGTTTGTGTTGTGTCATCATCGTCTGTTCGATGGTTCCATGGACGGAAGGACTTAAGAATTAAGATTGTTCAGCTGGCGGATGCATTCGTGTAACTGGTAACACTACGTTCCCTATGCGGCCGTGGATGCATCTTTGGATGAAGCGGATCGCTTTCTTGCAATCTTTTTTTGGAAACGCTTTGTGTTGGTGAACTGCATATGTCAAACCTGTACTTTTTTCTGAAATTATAGAATTTAAAATTACGAGATGCACAATTGAAACAGTGACTTTTACTAATATTTTTGGAATCCCATGTGGCGTATCACTGTGCATTTCTCACGACATTTAAAGCCCACATTGAAAGTTACCTTGTCGGGCCGCATACGTCTGAAAGGCCCAGTGCAGTCTGGGCCTCACATCGGCCCAATGCACAGCCCAGCACAGTACTCCTTATATTACAACTAGGCAATCTTAACCGTCGAAGCAGCCTCCATCCCGCCGTCCGTCCAGGCTCCCATCAACCCCCTTCTCCGTCGTCCCCCCGCCCCCGCTTTCCCTGATTCACGCCGGCGCCCGCGAGCCTGCAAAACCCTAGCTAAAACCCCCACCCCCACGCACCCCCCGCCCCCCGGAAGCAGCCGCCGCCGGCGCCAGCGGATAGAACCAGCGGCAGGATGAGGAAGAAGGTGCCCGAAACCATCCGCGACCTGATCGAGAATTGCGTGCGCAAGAGGCAGCGCTCCATGTTCGTCATCGTCGGCGACAAGTCGCGCGACCAGATCGTCAACCTCAACTACATTCTCTCCAAGTCCCGCGTCAAGTCGCGGCCCTCCGTCCTGTGGTGCTACCGCGACAAGCTCGAGATCAGCAGGTAATGCCCTTGCTGCCCGCTGCTTCCTCCGACGCCGCCGCACGCTTGGTTGCTTGCTGTTGGGCTGGTGAATTGGTCGTTGCTGTATTACTTACTTGTCGCCGAATCCATCTTGTACCTTAGCCACAAGAAGAAGCGCGCCAAGCAGATCAAGAAGCTCATGCAGCGGGGGCTCATGGACCCTGAGAAGGCCGACCCGTTCTCCCTCTTCCTGGAGACCTCTGACATTACATACTGCCTCTACAGAGACTCTGAGAGGGTCCTTGGTAACACGTTCGGCATGTGCATACTGCAGGTTCCTCCTCAAGCTTCCGATTCCTTGCAATTGGGGTTGTCGCCCTGGCTTGCTTGCTGCTGAATTTTCTTCTGCTGTTGTTGATGATTTAGGACTTCGAGGCACTGACACCCAACCTTCTCGCACGGACCATTGAGACAGTCGAGGGTGGTGGTTTGATCATTCTGCTGCTCCGTTCGCTGTCCTCGCTTACCAGCCTTTATACCATGGTCATGGTGAGCTTCATTTCTCCTCTGCATTTCAATTACTTTCACCCATAAATATTCAATTAACCAAGGAACTGGATAGGTTTTTCGTTTTTTGGTTATGATGATGTCCGTGTAGCTTCTATACTCCCTGTCCCATTCGTGCTGAATTAGACCTTTGAGTTGGGCTCTTCCTGTGCCAACAGGATGTCCATGCAAGGTTTCGAACGGAGTCTCATACTCAAGCAGCCGCGAGGTTCAATGAGAGGTTCCTGCTTTCCATATCATATTGCGAAGCATGTATTGTGATGGATGATGAACTTAACATTTTGCCGATATCGTCTCACACACAATCTGCAAAACGAAACCAAGTTACAAACAATGAGGTATGGGTGCATAATTCCATTTCCTTTATTTGTATGTCAAGCGTTCCTTTTTAAATTGTCATTCTAATAGGACCTTTTCTCTGTTCCCCTATGAATGCATATGCTGAGGTTTCCAAATTATGCTGAATCTTCAAGATTTTGTTTCTGTAATTCAGATCATTTGATTCCTCTGTCATGTACATATTTTACCATGCTACTAGGATTCTGAGGGATTGTCAGAACGGGAGAGGGAGTTGAAAGACCTCAAGGATCAATTTCGTGAAGACTTCCCTGTTGGTCCTTTGATTGGCAAGTGCTGCACAAAAGATCAGGTATCTATGCTAATGCTGTCAATATTCTCACCAAAAAAATATTTTTCTTGTGTCATATGTTGAAACTTAAAGTCACTTGCAGAGTAATGCTGTCATCAACTTCCTTAGCTCTATTTTGGATAAGACCCTGAGGAGTACGGTTGCCTTGCTTGCTGCTCGTGGACGTGGTAAATCAGCAGCCCTTGGTCTTGCCATTGCTGGGGCTATAGCAGCAGGGTAAAGTTCAACCCGATGAAATCCATTGTTTGAGTTCAATGTGCTATCTTATTAGTGCTAACCATTTGACTTCTTAGGTATTCAAATATATTTGTTACCGCTCCAAGTCCAGAGAACTTAAAGACTCTGTTTGACTTCGTCTGCAAGGGAATAAATGCATTGGAGTACAAGGTGCTTTTCTATTATCTACTTTTGTTGTTAAAGTGTGACCACATGTTCATAACACTTCATTTTTCCTCTTTCAGGAGCATTTGCATTATGATGTGATAAAGAGTGCAGATCCGGAATTCAAGAAAGCAACGGTTCAAATAAATGTATATAAACAACATCGTCAGACAATCCAGGTAAATACTTGATTGCTGCCAACCCTACCATTTCAGTTTGATAGTCATATTTGGAGCATCCAGGATGATGCTTCTTGCAGAAGCTCACTTCTTGAGAAGTTGGAGGGTGACTTCAGCACATGTATACAAAAGAGTCTTAGCTTCATGTGAAACTGTAGGAGTTGTATCCCATATGGGAGGGCTTCATTTTTTTTCTTAGTCTGATTTCCTTAGAGGGTGCAAAAAGTAATTACCTCTCAAGAAGCCATCAATCATGACTGAGCAAGAGGAGTGCACATTTTTAATTAGTGAGATGATGATCATAATAGGCTATACTCGAGGTCTTTCCATTATTAATTGTTGAAGAAAGGCAAAGATCAATCAACATAAGCCTATGCAGTTGATCGGATGGTTAGGTTTGAACATATGCTGTGGTGGGTGGGTCTAGAACAGAAAGCAATTGATGCATTGTTTGTTACTATAGAATATTTACTCTTTGGTTACTTGCTGCCTGGTGGAGATTATGGTTTCACTATGCTTTCTTTGTTCATTTGGCAATTAATAATGTAAAAAAGTGCCTGTACCATCTTATTGTATTTATGGTTCATAAAAATGTTGAATCCACACTTATACATCAACTTGAACAATTGGTCACTATGGATGAAGAAACATGTATCCTATGACTGCATAATGTGTTTTGTGTTTCATTTCATTCCAAGGGAAAGATGTATCATCCTTGAACTTTATATTTTCCCTATCCACCTTGAATGTGTATTTATGAAGAAACCCATTCTGGAACTCACCTTGCTTAATACCAATGTACCTGTTTCTTAGAGTTGCTAATGCTTGCAGTATCTGAAACCACATGATCATGGAAAGCTTTCTCAAGTTGAACTCCTTGTTATTGATGAAGCTGCTGCCATTCCATTACCAATTGTTAAGGCCATGCTTGGTCCATACCTTGTTTTCCTGTCTTCCACTGTCAATGGGTATGTTTGTTTTCAGTTACTAATAATCTGGTACCATAAGTCACCGGGGTAATCGATCAGGATTGTTTCATGTTGAACTGTTGAAGGTATGAAGGAACAGGGCGATCATTGTCTTTGAAGCTTCTCCAGCAACTAGAATCCCAAAGCCAACCATCTACTCAATCTAATGGATCTAATTCAAGTAAGAGTTGTTTAGGTTTTCAACTTTTTAATGAATTACTTTTGGAAGAAACTTCCATGTTCCTTGTTATTTTGCATTTATTGTCTGCTTTGTTTAATCCTGTAGGTAGGCAGTTTAAGAAAATTGAATTGAACGAATCTATTAGATATGCCTCTGGTGACCCTATTGAGAAATGGCTTAATGACTTACTTTGTTTGGACCTTGCAAACTCCATTCCGAATATTACTAGGTAAGCATTTTCCAAATACCCCCCCTCTTTTTACCGTTCTAAGTTTGTAGGATGTCTAACAAAGAATTCTGGTTCCTTATTAGGCTACCTCACCCGAAAGAATGTGATCTGTATTATGTCAACCGGGACACACTTTTCTCATATCACAAGGAGAGTGAGATATTTTTACAGGTGCAGATAAATTATGTTTCATTTTCGGCTCTCCCTTCATATATTTGGAAAGTTAGCTCACTGATACTTAAAAGGAATTATATAAACTGAAGGAGAATGCATTTCATGTTCCTAAATGGATAGTGCTCTCCTTGATATTTTCAGCGGATGATGGCACTTTATGTTGCTTCCCACTACAAAAATTCACCTAATGATTTGCAATTAATGGCGGATGCACCGGCTCATCATTTGTTTGTTTTGCTTGGTATGGAATGAGCCTCCTGCACTATAATACCTTTTCGGTATGGTAATATTATTGTGTGGTACTTATTTTTTATCTTTGTTTGGTAGGCCCTGTTGATGAGTCCAAAAACCAGTTCCCAGATATTCTGTGTGTAATCCAGGTGTGTACTTGAGTTAATCTTGTAGGATACTATTTTGAAATTTGCTCCTGATGATTCTTCTCATTGGTATCTTTTATTCTTTGATTGCACAGCACTGATAACATGAAACATTGTCACATAAACGCATAAAGTATTTGTCCAGACACTAAGTGCGGCAATACTTGTTTTTATTGTACTTATCCCAAAAGCATCTGGGTTGAAATATGGCTACTTCATTGACCTAATTGACTTTTCTTCGAGTTGATTCCCTGTGGACTAAAATTTCTGCACATATCAACCTAGTCCTAGAACCTCTCGAGCAACATTCATTTTATTTTTATTGGATATATGCACGTATCGCTGTATCAGTGTTTTTTGGGAAAAAAATGTTGTGTTTGCTGTATTTCACATCCATATCCTTATTGGGGTATATTTGTGGAATTTTGTCTCTGCTACTTTTGTGCTTTGATCTATTTAGTCCTTTGTTTGCTGATAATTCTTTAAGCCATTGTGTACATGGGAACTTGTCAAATAATTACTAGTCTTAAGATTTGTAATGAGAACTAGCATTCTTAGCTGTTGGATTCAATCTAAGAGAATCTAATATTCTAATCAAGCACCGAAGCCACATATAGTTTTCATATTTCACCTTGATCTACACTGTGCCAGTTTGTTCTTGTTCTTGAGACCTCTTAATGTTCCATTTTAAGGTTATTTCATCTAAATTCGCCATGTAACTCACAAATACTAGATATGTAATATTTTAATTTGTATTTTCAGGTTTGTTTGGAAGGGAAAATATCTCGAAAGTCGGCTATGAAAAGCCTTAGCGAGGGTCGTGCACCTTCTGGCGATCAAATACCTTGGAAATTTTGTGAACAGTTCCAAGACAATGTATTTCCTAGTCTCTCAGGAGCCCGGATAGTGCGAATTGCTGTCCATCCTAGTGCCTTGAGGGTAATTCCTTTTTTCTTTTCATGTGACTTGGTTTGCATATGTTAACATCATTCTAAATGTTCATCGCTTAATGCAGCTTGGGTATGGTTCAGCTGCTGTGGACCTTCTAACAAGGTACTCTCCTTTACAGTGATTTAGTTTGCATTTGTATGGCATTTATGATTATTGGTGATCTGATCCTGATTCTAAATTATACTGTTCTTGACAACGATTTAGTTTAGGGATTATTGGTGTCCTGCTTCTGGTTCTAAAACAAGCTCAACACTTACAGCTACAGTCTTAACCATAGTGGCACTTTTTCACATGTACAATTTTTATGCAGAAACATTTCTCGGAAATATGTATATCATTTTGTGTTATTTTATGAAAAGGGCCGATAGCTGAACGAAGGATGCATCTTTTGTAGCTCTTCTCATGTTATTTGACCAGTACTTCTTTTTTTCATTGAAGGTACTATGAAGGGCAAATGACACTGTTTGCTGATGATGAGGAGGAAACTGAAGAGCCTGAAGTGAAGATTACTGAAGCTGCAGAGAAGGTTCGAACTTACAACTGTATTTATGCAATGATTCATTTTTATGTCTTCATTTAAAAAGTCAAAAATAACTTGAACTAGCACAAATTTACAAAGAAACTTAGATATACTTCACATACTTGAATCTCTTGCTAATCTTTAACTGTATGACACTAATTAGGGAAATTATATTTAATACTCACCAATATATTGCATTGAAAAAGAATCCCGTTTTCATTTTTGCCTACTGTTTAGTCTGGAGCATATGATTGTTTACCAGGTGGTGGCACAGTTTTTTTTTTCTTGGGGTATATTTGGTTATATCCATACTGTTATACAGTCATATTGTTGTACTTTGTCCATATTTATGCATATTTCATCCTCAACTTTGAGTTAAACAATGCATTTGTTGAATGATCTCAATTCAATATTGAATTTGTTGTATATTACCCAGTGAATACATGATTACTGAATTTGTTATAGTTGTATGCATCCATTCAATATTTAGTGTTGGACATATGATTCTGTTTAATTGTATAATCAATTATATTATTATTATTATTCTACAGCTGGCACTAATATGCTATCACTGAGTTTATAATAACATCGGCACATTACTTATCCTTAGGGACAACAAATTTCAACTTCTTATATGTTGTTTCAGGCTTCACTGCTAGATGAGAACATTGAATGTAGGGCAAATCTTCCGCCACTCCTTGTTCATCTTCGTGAACGTCGTCCTGAGAAGCTCCATTACCTTGGTGTATCTTTTGGACTGACACAAGAACTTTTCCGCTTCTGGCGGAAGCACAACTTCTATCCATTCTATGTGGGCCAGATTCCAGTAATATATCTAACTTGACCTGCCATAGCAGACCAACAGTTCTTCACGTTTCACCTTCTGTTGTGCTTATTGTTGTCTTTTTTTCAGAGTGCTGTTACTGGTGAGCACACCTGTATGGTTTTGAGGCCCTTAAATAGTGATGACATTGAAGTTAGTGAGTCAAACAAATGTGGATTTTTGGATCCGTTTTATCAAGGTATGAAATTCTTCCATGTTTTGTTTTACACCGTTTGCATTTCTAACTGAAACTGCTTCGTATGCTTCACCTGAAATTCCATATTTTTATGGGTTCTAATCTTTGTAATATGTAGATGTACAAGATGGCATATTTGCTATTTCTTTTACTGCCTTCATTTGTTTTAGGCTTATTTTTGGCACACGGTGTTCTAATCTTCGAATCTTTTGTGTTTCTTATTCTTATTTTCTATGGGTTTCATCTCTAGCCTACCCCAACTTGCTTGGGACAAAAGGCTAAGTTGTTGTTGTTGTTATTTTTGGCACACTAACTAAACTTTAAAGCCATATTCAGATTTCAGACAACGATTCAGGCGGCTATTGGGAACTTCTTTCCGGCATCTCAATTTTAAGCTTGCAATGAGGTATGAACTTTCAAACTATTGGCACAATGAATTTGGCAGTATTCTAATTTTCTGTTTGGTCTATTTTCTAGTGTCTTGGCTTCGAAGATTGATTATTCAAACCATGGACCATCGGAATATGATAACAATAGCGCATCAAAGTTGTTGGGAGACATGCTATCACCACATGACATGAAGCGGTTAGAAGCGTATTCCAACAACTTAGTTGATTATCATCTGGTAAGAAATGCAATTATCTATTCCAGAAGATCAAGTATATGCAGTTTTAATGCATGTGCAGAATTTATTCTTCTGAGTGCTGTAAAATATCTGCTTTATGCATCTAAGACATCATTCCAAATTTCATGCCCTTGGTATTGTAGATTCTGGATCTTGTCCCTATTCTTGCACACCAGTATTTCTCGGAGAAGCTTGCAGTATCATTGCATGGTGCCCAAGCAGCTGTTTTGTTCTGTATGGGTCTGCAGGACAAAGACATAGGCACTGTAAAGGTTAGCTCAGGTTTAATTCCAAGTACAGAGAACTTAACATTCTCATCAAGATTATTCACATCTGTTCTCTTAATTTCTATACTGACAGGAAGAACTGGGGATAGAAAGGGAACAAGTTCTTTCTAACTTCATCAAGACAATGAAGAAGTTATACAGTTACCTTCATAACATTGCAGGAAAAGAAATTGAAGCAACATTACCTCGACTGAAGGAGGTAAGCTAGTACATTTAGTTTCATTTTGTAAACTTCATAATTCCATGTAATAGTTCCATTTCAAAGTTGGCCTCTATTGGCATGCTAGCGGGTATGCATTACTATAATATAATGGAATTTGTTTTTACAAACTTCATGTTTTTTTTTACTATACCCAGATTGAAATGCCCCCTCATAACAAATCAATGGATGAGGATCTTGCAGAAGCAGCCAAGGAAGTAGAGGTGAGAATTCAATTCATCATCAATTAATACTTTTAAATTCCATGAACCATCAGTGGATGCAAGCACATTGACACTATAATAGGTGGAAGAGCAAGATTCTTGTTTTTTCTTTTTGAGAATTCAGTGAAGAGCCAGATTCTGTCTGTCTTTAAGGCAAAACTCGAATTTCAGCCCCAGTTTAGCTATGACTATACATTTTGATCCATCTTTCTAATATAGATCCATAAAGGCAATCATGTGATTGTGTCAGGCATGAAACCAAACATGTAGACTTTTCCCCATATTGACACTTATGTTTGTGCAAAACACAGGAAAAGAGAAGAGCCGCAAATGAAGCTCCAGTGGACCCAAAATTTCTGCAGAAGTATGCAATTGATGATGATGACAATGGAATTGAGAAGGCCCTAAAGAGTGCCAAGGTGTCTGCAAGCGGTGTTATTAGCGTGAAGTCCAACAAAACAAAGGCAGACAAGAAAGAGAAGCACAAGGAGATGGGCAGATCCAAGAGGAAAGGAACTGATGGCGGCAGATCCGAGTTGAAAAAGAAGAGGTCTTAAAGTATCCCTTTGAAGTTGGGTCTGTCAAACAATTTGCCCTACCCTATTGTCGGAAACCACGATGGTTCTTTGATCTGATAGAAAAGGAGGCGACGAGCAGAGGGGGTTGAACGTGGCCAATTCTCTGGTAGCTGTCTACAATTTTGATGTAACATTTCATGTTTTAGAAAACAGTTTTCGCTGTATCTTGACTGCTTCCTAGTTTGATCAACTGCTGATGTTATATAATAGTATTATATTAGATTGCTTTTGCTTTGCTGATTTAGCTGGTTAATTTCCGATGGCTCTTCTGTTTTTTTTGTTATCTCGCTGCACTGCATATTGGTCCAACATATCCATTGATTACTCAGGGTCACTTGCAACATGCTAGTGCTTCTATGCTTCTCATTGGAATAGCAACAAGGCATCTACTAATTCGAGCCTCTTGACTTGAAAATTCCACTGTATATCGGTAGTTACATGGAGGCGTCCCTGATAACCGGGGGTCAAGCGGCAACAATGCACAACGACGAAGACATGGCACTTAATCGAGATGGCAGAGCAACATGTCGATCCAGCAATCTCCTGCAACACAAACTTCTGCGATGAAACGCCAGGTTTACTTGGGGAAAAATATCCATGAGAATCGCGTCACTTTCTCCACGTATCAAAAGAATTACTCGTCTAATAAATTCCAAAGGCCAACACATGCACCATCATTCCCTTTTTCCACCAAAGCAATAAAATACCCTCGTCCTAGTTAGTACACTAGCACCTCACCAAACGCCACAACCCTCAAAACTAATCAACCAATCTGTCTATCGACCCAAAGCTCCTGCGACCCGCAGCCGCAAGAAGGGGAAAGAAAAATCAATCCCCGTTGGTGGCTTGGTGCACCAGCAGTTCCAGACCAGCCTACCGTTACACACCCGCGCAGACGCGGAAACGGAGGGCGCGTTCCTCTCGAGCACACGAGCACGACGCCGACGACGACGGGGGTCTGATCTGGTCTCTGAAAACTCCGGAAAAACTAAGCCAAAAAAACGGTGAAAAGGAAGCGAGCGAGCGAGCGAAGGGTGGTACCAAACGCAACCACCCCGATCCCGTCAACCCAACCAACCAACCATCACCCTCCGCCCTTTTCCGGCCTCCCCCATCATTTCTCCGTCCCCCTCCCCGCCCGCCCGACCGCGACCAGCCACCGTCTCGCCCGCTCCGCCCCCGCCCCTACCCCCGCGGTTGCTTCAGATCCCCTCTTCCCCCCGAGGCCGAGCGCCCTCCAGCGCGGCAGCGCCACTGCGCGCGCATATAAATCCTAATCCTATCCCCATCGCTCTCCCCACCCGCTCGCCCACCTGCTGCGCGTTTGCTCCGCGCGCCATGATCTGAATCCCAGGCGGCGGGCTCGGTCGGTGCGGCTGCCGTCCTCTGGATCTGGGGGGTGATCGGTCGCCGGCCGAGTCGGGGGAGGAGCGGGATCTCGGGCGCACGGAATGGAGGTCTTCGGCCCCGTCACACCCGGACAGGTGCGGGCGCGCGCGCCATTTCCACGCTCTTATCCGCTCGCCCCCTCGTTTTGTTTTTTGCTTCGTCAGCTTCAGCAGTGAGATCTGGCCGAGCTTAGTTTTAGTTCGTTGGTTTGCTTTGCTTTGCTCTGGGGAGTAGCTGTGCCGTGTGCGAGCGCAATTTGAATTCCAGCACGACCAAATTCCGCGAGATTGTTCGAAGCTCTGAGTCCGTGTACATGGAGGCAGACACGCAGTTCGGAAGTACAAACAGCAGCTGGGTCTTGAGTAGTTGCAGTTTTAATGCCATGGTTTAAGGTAGCTCCAGGGTTCCAGGGATAATTCAGTGCCCACTAACTAATCTGTGCCCCCGCACATGAGTCCCCGTACCTAACAAGTTTGGTGGGTGGACTTGTGCTCCTGGGAGGTGTCGTAGCTTTGAAGTTGTATGCTACTTATGACTTAACGTGAAGCATAATTCTTGCTCTGTGGTTGTGGTTTTGACTGGGTCCAATGAAGAAACTCGATTTTCATCTTCTGCTCCTTGTAATATTTTTCCTGTTAGTCATCATGGTTCCGTTTCAGCTTGATCATGGAAGAAATTTTATTAATGCTTTGAATCAGTATATGTGGAGTTGAGCTGTGATATGAAAAAGCAATGGGAAGTATGTTGTCTGCTGAAAACCACTAGAGCAGATTTGCCATCATATCAACTCCATTATGCTAGGATATAGGGATCCTGGAACAACATCACCAAATTATAAATTTCTGAGGACTACAACCTCAATGCAAAACGATAAAACAATGTTAATTTTAGTCTTACTAGTCTGATGCTTTCTTTTATGAACTAACTGCTAGCTATGATTATTCGGGGTGCTAGCATGGACTATGGCACTAACATTTTGCTTTCTCTCAGGTGTCATTTCTGCTAGGTCTATTCCCTGTCCTCATCGCATGGATCTACTCCGAAATCCTCGAATACAGGAAGTCTTTATCACATGGCAAAGTGTAAGATTTCTTTCCAGAAACTCTGGTTTTAATTAGCGTTAGGGCCGCAGATCTGAACCGGTATCTCTAATTAAGCAAAAAATCGTAATAAGTAAATGTTAAAGGCGAACTGCATACTGCCGTTCCAAATTATTCGACGCTGCAATTGGAGTTTTCTTTTTTTAGATCAGGTAGTATTGAAATCATGGAAAAAAATTGAAGAACAGTGTTTTAATATTCCCCTGTTATTTCATTATCTTGTCATCTGCAGTCATTCAGATGCTAATTTGGATAACGGAACCATCAAGGAGGATGACAAAGTGGTATTACTTGAAGGAGGCCAGTCCAAATCACCATCTACAAAGTTCAGGAACTTGTCTACCAAAGCCAATTTGATACGGTACTGTCTAACGGGCTAACTCAAGCTATTAGGGTTACAGCCTTATAGCACATACAGTTGTGGATTATTGATGTATCTATGGTTGTGAGCTGTAGGTTTATAACAATGGACGAGTCTTTTCTGCTTGAAAACCGTGCTGTACTGAGAGCCATGTAAGATCTTTAATAATAATGGCATGCACCCTCAGCCTTCTGGCTATGTGATCATCTGCTGATACTTTTCTGCCCTCTAACTGTTTTATAGGGCTGAATTTGGCATTGTTCTGGTCTATTTTTATATTTGTGACCGGACAAACATATTTCCAGAAAGCAAGAAGGTAATAATGTTACTCTGGCTGGTTACTCTTGACAAACAACACTGCCGTAAGTGGTACATTAAACTGCAGTAGGTGTTTGTTTACTACCTTTTGATTATAGAATGTTTCTCATTGCTGAGGATTGCCCTAGTTACTTCTAGTTTTATGATATACTATGGCCTGTTTCTTACATGTTCTTTATGTCTTTTTCTTGGATTATAACCCTTGTTTTGTTTTTGACAGAGCTACAACCGTGATCTGTTTCTGTTTCTGTACATTCTTCTTATCATAGCGTCAGCGCTTACTTCACTTAAGAAGCACCATGAAAAATCAGCATTTACTGGGAAGTCCATACTCTATCTTAACCGCCACCAAACTGAGGAATGGAAAGGGTGGATGCAGGTTAGTGATATTACCTCACTTCTTTACTTTTCTTGACAATGTGATTTTTAGGTATCTATATCATTAGAGATTTGAGAAAATTGCAAGTATGGATACATATAAAATCCACTCATTAGACATTGATATTTTGTACAACATTGTTTCTTGTGTCTTCCGATTTTCCTTTTGCGAATCTGCATCTTGCACTATATAGGTAGTGCATCCATTGTCGTGATGTTCCTTCTATACCCCTCCCCAGTCACAACTAGTGTCATGTACACGGATGTCACTTAAAAGTTCTGTCTTTCATATCGGTGATAGTGGAACACTTCTATTGTGATAACTACTGCAATAGCTTTCCTCGCACTTGTATGTTACAATTACTAAATGCCACTGTAATGTACTTACTGAAGTAGCATTTTTGCCTTGTTTTTTGACTTCGGTCTTACAAAGGTATTGTATTAACTCTGGTTGTAAGAGTATACTGATTGTTGATTCTGTATTTCCAGGTCTTATTTCTGATGTACCACTATTTTGCTGCCTCAGAAATATACAATGCAATTCGTGTGTTCATTGCTTGCTATGTCTGGATGACTGGATTTGGGAACTTCTCATATTACTATATCAAGAAAGATTTTAGTATTGCAAGATTTGCTCAGGTGCCTAAGCTACCTCAATCTTTGTTTCTGCTATGCTCTAATGAGTTTAAGTCTCTTTTTTTTTCTCTTGTTACCACCCTATGAACACTGGACGGATAACTATACTTTTATGCAGATGATGTGGAGGCTTAATTTCTTTGTGGCATTCTGTTGCATTGTCCTTGACAACGATCTAATGCTCTATTATATTTGCCCAATGCACACGCTGTTTACTCTTATGGTATACGGATCACTTGGTCTGTTTAACAAATACAACGAGATACCATCAGTCATGGCTATTAAGATTGCTTGCTGCTTCTTATCTGTAATTTTGATATGGGAAATTCCTGGGGTATTTGAACTGTTATGGGCCCCCTTTACATTTGTACTAGGTAAGTTATTGTTGTAATTGTGTATGGCATTCTTTTTTATCATGTTTCAGGACTAAGGAGTTCAGGACCAACCATAAATATATAACCTTTTTTAATCATTATTCAGGCTATAAAGATCCATCACCTGCTAAGGCAAACTTACCCCTTCTACATGAGTGGCATTTCCGATCTGGCCTTGATCGATATGTATGGATTATTGGAATGATTTATGCTTACTTCCACCCTAACGTAAGTGTTTCAGATATCTATATTACTCTGCTCTGCCTCGTACTGCATCTGAGATGTTATAGGTTATGCCAATACATTGCTTCCTTAACCTCTCTATTCCTTAAGCATCCGTTTCTTTCGTCTAGCTCATGTTAATCTAACATAGAACCTTTTATCCTACACAGGTTGAAAGATGGATGGAGAAGCTGGAAGAATCTGAGACTAAGGTTAGATTATCAATCAAGGGAACCATTGTGACTCTTTCGTTGTTGGTAAGTTCCTCCATCTCTTACATTTGTTGTTGTGCCTATTAGGTTGAATTTCTTTAACTCAACACCACCATGTTAACTTCAAAATGTTGTACTAACTAGGTATTCTGTTTCTTCTTCTAGGCTGGCTACCTGTGGTATGAATATATATACAAGCTAGACAAAGTTACGTACAACAAGTACCATCCCTACACGTCATGGATCCCTATAACGTGCGTATAAGAAAATGTTAACATGTATTTAGTCAATGTGGCATATTGCATAGATTTGCTTCGTTGCGGTTGACAGAGTACCTTGTTTCTTACAGTGCTTATATCTGTCTGCGCAATTGCACCCAGCAGTTGAGGAGTGCCTCTTTGGCTCTTTTTGCGTAAGCATTAAAATTTCTAGTACCTACATTTTTCAAGTGTTTGATTGGCTTACTCCATGTTTGAGTATTTATAATCTATATTTTTGACAGATGGCTTGGCAAGATTACACTGGAGACTTATATTTCTCAGATCCACATTTGGCTTAGGTATGACTCTGAGTTGTTGCGTTCGCTAGAGCTGTAAGAAGTAACCTATATTCCTATAGCATTTTGGATATAAGGTCAAGACTAAAGAATGAAAATCAAAAGTGGTCGAATCGATCTTTCTTTAATATAGCAGTAGTTTATTGGATTTAATTAGAAAAGGCTGTTGAGATACTTTTTGTCACACAGTGACCAAGCTTCTTTTGCAGGTCTAGTATGCCAAATGGACAGCCAAAATGGCTTCTTTGTTTCATACCAGATTATCCTATGCTTAACTTCATGCTTACAACTGCGATCTATCTTCTTGTAAGTTTACGAACTTCACAGCCATTTCATTCAACAATCATAAAAGGAATACTCATTTAATGATCTATACTGCAGCTGTCATACCGTGTCTTCGAGATCACAAATGTCTTGAAGGGGGCTTTTATCCCCAGTAGGGATAACAATCGTCTATACCAAAATTTTATTGCTGGGATCGCCATCTCAGTGTGCCTGTATTTCTGCTCACTTATTCTTCTGAAGATTCCTATTGTTTAGGTAACATCTGGAACTTTCTATACTTGAAACAGTCTACTCTGTCTATCCTAGTGTCAAGCTATCTTTGAATGTAACTCATGTAGCATATTGCATTTACAGGGATGAAAGATATACCAAAGGAAGCAATCTTGATAGAAGGTTGCTCCTGCAAAATATTTGCTTGATAGGATGTTCAGCTCTGGCCTCAGGATGTTCCCTCTTGCAGTTGGAGATAGTCGGGATGCCTGAAGCTGCTGCTCATCCGAACAACTGGGACATTGAACTACCAGAGGCTGCAGATATAGAAGTCCAAATTTTGATCATTTTGTTCGTTGAAAACATTGTACACAATTAGGCAAAATCCGTGCATTCTTTGGAAGTTGTAGCAACTACTAGCGTAAGTTGATACAATACAGCCTTGTAAGAGTTATATCCTGTACAATTGTACCATAGAAGGGCTTTCCACTTGTAAAAGAAAAATATACAGGCAGAGCCCACGCATTTCAACTGTAACCTCCTATAGTTTTCGCTTACGCCTAAAATCCATCCTGTTTCTTCTCTGAATTGTTTGTTGCTACACGAGGCACCCTGATTCAAGACTGCTTGTTGCTTTAAAGTCAAACAGCTGACAGTGCATGCATTTGTGGTGGGCGCACACTGAACGCTCACGAAGCGGCCGCCGATGCCTCCAAGCCGAGTGCAGGACACCGTGCGGCGTGCGCCCGTCGTGCCCGCGGCCGTTCGCCCACTCCGGCGGCAGGTGGCTGGACGCGCGCAGCCCCCGGAAGAGAGGTGTGGCCGCCGCCGCGGTCGGCCATCACCGGGACGAGGGGAGAACGAAAAGAAGCTAACCCGAAACAGGGGCCTTTCTTGAAAAAATCGGATCACCATTAATGGTCATTGGTCGCTATCCAAAATAGGGGTGTATTTAGGATGGCGATCTGGAATAGAGTGTTTTTTAAAACTTTAAGGTGGTAATTGTAAAAACTCTGCGGCGGCGACATGGCGACCGGCGGGGCAGCGCTGCCACCGGCGAACGCCGCCGATGCCATCTCCATACATCCCGAACCATCATCCATCGTCCAAGCTCGCCCATATCGGGTGCCTATCTGGGAGCCGGCTAGCCACCGGCACGGCATCCTGGTTCGCCTCCGCCGCCGCTGCCGGCATGTGTCGACACCAGCGCACGCGTTGAAAGCGCTTCGCCTCCACTGTCAGTTGCGGCGCATCGATATTGTCTTCTTCTCGGTACCTGCCGTAGCAGATCAAAGGCGGAAAAGATGGCTGCGCTCACCGCGTGCCGCAGGAACGGAGCTCTCATGGGTTCTTCCTCGTGGTCGGTGCTGGCCGTTTGCTACTGAAACGGCCGGCAAATAATTTTTTGCCCCCTCGCGTTCAGGTACAGAATTGATGCAATCCCCAAAGAATTGAGTGAGCTCTGTTTACACATGTTTAAAGGCAAAGATGCATTGAAATCACGATGATCAATTAGAAGATTTGGTTGTGATCTTGTGCAAAAATGGCCGATGGCTTTCTCTGTTGTAGTTCTGAACTTCTGAGGGTTGAAAACATGACGATTAGCTTTGGACAATTGATCATCAATCCTTGTAGACTGCAGTACTCCGCTGAACTCATCAACCTGACAACGATTATCCACTTTCGATTTGACTCATATATCAGAGACGACATGCATTACTGGTAACTTTGATCAGAAGGTCTCTGATTCAAGAGTCATAGTTCTGATCACAGGTGCATGTTTCAGAGCATGTGATTGTTTCAGGCTTTTATTTCAGCAGTCAGCACTTCATATGCCTGAATATTAGTTTCCAGTCAGCAGTCAGCACTTCATATGTGATTAGTTTCCTTTTCTGCAAGTCAACTGTTGAGGTTCAGTAATCTTGGCAGTACTGTGTTCAGCTGATTTAAAATAGATAGTTGTTTAAATATTCAAGGAAACTCTGATTCGAATTTGACTTGCCGTTGGACCACCAAGCCATGGGCGTCCACCAGTCCTCGGAATCCCCTGCTGCTCAGCTCAAACAGACCTGAGTTTCTTTCTCGATGCGCGCAGGCGTGGTGTACTACAGCCTCAGTCGCTCGTCGGCGACCACCGCGTCTTACGGCGGGGTCGACCGACGGGCCGCGTTCGTTCCAGCCTGCAGTTAGCGTCACCACCGATGGTGCTGGACGCCGGCGACACGCGTGCGGCGGCGCAGGCCACGCCGCTGACCTCAACGTGCAGTCTGTCGTCTCGATCGCCGCCGTGTCCGATCGAGTGCCGAAGCGGCGGCTCCGCTCACCGTGGAACTGGTAGGTAGGTCGCGCGGCGGCGGCCGGCCTGTCAGATTTTTTTCTTCCGGGGGCTCAGGTGCAGAAGGGACGGGATCCATAAAAAATGAGTGAGCTCTGCTCGTACAAGTGTAAAGAAAAGTTGGGTTGCGATCAAGATGATTAATACGAAGATCCGGTCGGATGCATCGTGAACGTCGTGAAAAGAAATAAAAAATTTCTATGGAGGATGAGAGCTAGACGGTGGTTGGATGAACGCATGGCATCATTTGCGTGATGGTGGCTGGCCAGTGGGTTTGTGTGTGTGGTGCTTCCGGGGTGAAAATATCCGCAATGGTCTGAAATTTTTGAGCTTTGAAACTCCTTTTGTTTTGCAGGGCGATGATTAGCTCAGATGATGGGATTTATCTGACCAAACGGCGGGTTTTAGCCACAAACCAGAGATAAAAATGCAGTTTTGAGAATTTTGCTCACAAAACTGTGCATTGCCTCTGAATTTATCTGGTTTTAGACAGAGTTTTGATGGATAGTTGCGTTTCAGAGAAAGTGATTGCTCAGCACCTCATACGCCTAGGCCTAGCTAGTAGCTTCTCATCTGCACGTGGATAGCTAAGGTTTTAGCAGTCAATTTTTTGTCGAGTAACTTTTTCGCTGAAAGCAATTAGCCAAATAACAGATAGATCCACTGTAAAATTGTAAATCTCTCTGCAGAGAAGACAAAACTAAGTGGAGTACCTCGGTCAAGTGCAACTTAGTTTTGGCCATTATCTCTGATGAAACCCTGTCTGCCTTGGCCTGGACTGTTGGACGCGTCCCGGAAAAATCTGTCAAACTGACTACCGGACGGCAACCGCACCTAACACGAACCGAATCATTCATTCATTCGGACGCCAAAACATTTGCCGTTAAATAACCCGCGCCGCTTGCATTATCGTGGCAGCCAGTTCCACTCTCGCTTCGCCCGTCGGCTCCCTTGCTTACAAGCACCGGCAAGGAAAGGCTCGGTCTTTCCCCGGCCGTGCTCCACCGCAGCAATGGAGGCTCCTCTCCTCCTCCCCGTTTCCGCCGCCGCCGCCTCTTCGTCCTCCTCTGTTGACATCGACGACATCACCGTCCACGCTGTTCGGGCCCCTCGGGTGTCTTCCTCCTCCCCTTCCACGCAGAGCATCGTGTTCCGCGTCGTGGCCGTGATCGCCGTCGCGTGCGCGTCCCTGTTCGCGCAGAACGAGGCCGCCAAGGGCTTCGGCATCGACGTCGTGAGCGCCGGCGCCCCGCGGGGCGATATCGCCGGCCAGCGGTTCGACCTCTTCCTCGTGTCCAACGGCCGCGCCGAGCGCATCCTGCAGTACGCCAGCCGCGGCGTGGAGCGCGCGCTCTTCCCGGACGCGTCGTTCCCGCGCAAGCAGGTCCGGCGCGTCACCGTCAAGATGGCCGGGCACAACCTCACCGCGGCCGCCACGGTGGACGCCGCCGCGGCGCCCGGAGAGTACGTCATCTCCCTGAGCCCCGCGCTCTTGTCCAGCACCGGCACAGCCTCCGCCGATGCCGTGGCCGCCGCGGTGCGCCGCGCCGTCGCGCGCATGTGGCTGTGGGACGGCCGCGGGGCCGCCCCCGCGCGCTTGACCGAGGCCATGGTGGAGTACCTCGCCTCCGCCGCGGCCGGCGACGCCGCCGCCGAGGTGTCTGCATCGCCTCTGTCGTCGTCGTCGTCGGACGACGGGGGACGCCGGTGCATGTCGGCACGGTTCCTGAGGCACCTCGAGCGGCAGCGCGAGGGCTTCGTCGCCCGGCTGAACCGGGCGATGCGGGACCGGTGGAGCGACGCCGCCGTGGACGCGGCGCTCGGCGCGCCGGCCCGCCACGCCTGCGCGGCCTACCGCGCGGCGACGCCGTCGACGGGGCAGGACGGACCCCGCCGCCACCACGCTGGTTGACTCCACGCCGGACGCCACCCGTGGTTCCAGCGTGGCAACGTGAGGCGGTCCGAAGCGAAGGGCAGTTCCGGTATTGTACACGCCCATGTGCGCCGCGCCCGGTGTATATTAATATTAAACCCGCCAATAGCGGGCGGTTAAGCGCGGGGTGGGGCATGGCCGCGGCCCTAATCGTGGCCGGAGGTGAGTGGGTGGTCGCTGTCGCCGTGGTTTCATACGCTGCTGCTTGTAATGATCCTAGTATGATTTATCGTACCAATGTGATGTGAGCAAAAGATTTTTGGTTGGCTACGTGGATGATCGTGGTTGCTGATAATGATACGAGGAAGGTTCCAGGGCTCCTGATTTGTGACCAGACGAAACGCAGGGGGCCCTGATGCTGGTGACCCGTTCTATCCATCACTGTCACTAGCGGATGATCCTTGGTTCGTGGCTTGCAGGTGATGATCGGACCTGATATTTCCCAGCGTAGCAGAAGGGGAAGAAACGGGAGGCCTGCGTGAAGGCTGGAGTCACTTCAGGTGTGATCCCACGGTTGTCTCGTTCTTCCTGTGGTAGCAGCTGAATGTTCCATAAAAACACCCAAGCAAAAAGTCGCCCAGTTTTGCACCAAAGATGCCGACGTCGCCTGCGAGCAAGAAGAATTCGCACAAATTTTGAACGGTTTGCCTCCTTGCGAGCAAAATGAACGGAGGAAACGCGATCGAACAAGCGACTATGCTCTGGAATTTCAGCTACAATGCCCGCAGCCACTGATTAGTTCGCCGGCGATCCCTGAAGGGAGAAACAGTGCCGTGATGTGCATGCATCTCGAGAGCGCGAGCAGGTCAGCCTGCTCTGAGAAACGGGATGCTCGTATCTGTTGCTCTCGGTACCTCGTTTCCCCAAGTTTCTTTAGAGCAAGTTGCGGCATTTCTTGAGCCGTCGGCACACTGCATTCGATGAGTTGTGATCACTGAATGGATCCAAGTCAGACGCCATGTGGAGTTCTGGATCAGAAAGGAACAGCGACAATAATACAAAAAGAGTACATCATTGACGCCAACCACTGTTCAGTACAAAGAGAAAGCCGTATTATTGGTAGATAAGCGCCGAAACGAAGCAAGACAGCATTGGACAATAAACTAGCTAGGGAGATGGGTGCTAGTGTAGTGTGGCCCCAGAAAAGGTTCCTGTTCATCCCGCTGGAAAATTCGTGCATGAACGTGACTGCCAATGGACTCCGTTTCTTCAGAAACGAATGCTCAACTTATCGCTCCTTCCTTCGACATCACACATGCGCCCTTTTTTCCTTCTATGAATGTTGATGTGCGTCGTAATCTAAAGAACATGAAGTTTTGCAGCCCTCGACGTCAACGCTCTGGAAACTTCGAACCGAACCAAGTGGACTCCGATAACCCTTACTGTTGAAAATGCCGCTTTTTTTCTGTTTGTCAGTCTCGTTTACTTGGTAACTGCTATGGCTGTACGTTTTTTTTCCCCGATAAAACGGCTGTACGATTTTGCCCTTGCGCCATTGGCAAAGCTTTTGGTTTTTTTTTGTGGGAAGAGGAGAATGGTATGCATGAGACCATGAGAGCAAGCAATTTGCAGTTTGTACTCAGCTCATGTGAGCTGTTCTTGCTCGTTTCCTTCTCCCTTCTCTTTCTCAGTTCCTTACACGGCAACTTGCGTTTCTTGTACCCTCATGCCACACCCCCACTCCACTGGAAACGGAATACATGCATGTGGTCAATGGCTGCATCCATGTCATACGCACGCCATCTGGATGAGAATAAACAACAGCAATAATACAAGCACACAGCAGGACATCATTGGAGCAAAATACGGTCAATATACAGTAGATTATTCCTGAGAGATGCAGAGAAGATTCAATCAGCACAAAAATAATCCAAAACAAAGGAGGAGGTGTGCAAGGAAATAGAACACAGGATGGCTTTGAATTTTGGGTGGTAACTCCGCCACACCGGGAGAGCGAGGAGTATGTTGAGGTGAAGAAAAAGCGCGCCACTTGTGTGATTGTGTTGTGTCCCTCTTGTCAAATTCAGATCTCTGTTTCTTCTACCCAATAACGCCGAGTAGTCGCCGTTAGCTGTAGATCGTAGAATTTTTCAGGCCTGGACGCGAAACCTCTGAAAACTGCTTGTAAGCGGCCGTGAGCCGCGTAAAAACTGCCGTGCACTTCCCCCCCGGTCAGTGTTGTCGCCCTGGCTGCCACGCAAAAGGTTCTTGGCTGAGGATGCTTCAGCAAACAATCATGTCACCGGAGCATGCAATGGGTTTCTCACCGAGGCACATGTACTTGTGGGGAGGGGGGGGGGGGGGGATGTCCCAAGTGTCAAGCATGCTGTCAATCAGCAGCTGAACAAGTGGCTGAGCGCGTTGATGCTGGAGTTGCTGGGTCCTTGAGGCTGGGTAAGCTCCCATTGGTGCCTGTCATGTGGCGGCCAGCCAACTCTGCAGTCTTGTCCTGGAACCAACACCACCTTCTGCTTAAACCAACTGCCTGACTGCGTTGCAGATGGTATGCAGATTCAGGGGTTGTCAGTAGTTTCCAAGAACCAGGAGTTATCGTGCCGCGTTCAAAACTACTAGATTTATTGTTTCGAATCATCTCATGGACATGGTCTTTTTTTTCAGAAAAGATCAGAGCATTTTATGTAACCGTAGTTTTTTTCCCCCAAAATCCAGAAATGTTTTGAACCTAGACAGGACCCCGGTCTTTGCTTCGTTGTATGGGCCTGTATTTCTGTTTCCTTTTTTTCTCCGAATAAAACTGCATGGGTCTCAACAGGATTAAGGCGTTGGCATTATTTGCTTGGATCAAAAGGAGGATTGAATTATTGTCTTCGGTCCATACTGAAGCTGACAGATGCTGGGTTGAGTTTCTGAACTGATTGGAGGTAGGGCCAGCACGAAGAACAGTGGGTCATTCACACCCGTTCAGTTCTCCACCGGAATCAAAAAAGCGCTATCATTTTTCTCCCCGAAGCGGGGATGGCCGTTGGTTGCAACTACAGGTCTGACCTGGATAATGCATGAGGCAGTGGTGCAGACTACAGAGAAGCGAGTTACTTCCTCTGCAGGGCCGATCTCGATGCCGAACTCCTGTCGCCGTCGCCGGTGACGCGCCAAGCTTTCTGCTCAGCTGGACCAGACGTTGAGAGGATTGAGGCTGGGTAGCTGAACTCTAGCTTTGCTGTCGATCGAGTGACGGCTTTGAGTTTAGCTGCCGGCGACTTACTACTTTGCATTGCTTTGGTCTGCAGCAGCATTTCCATGGATTTGTTACCTTTTCCTTTTTAACGAACAATTGCTGTCTTTCATGGAACTAGGAGGGTATGGGCATCGTGCCAATCACTTGAACAAGTAGCTGGCTTGGGCTCATCAGCTCCAACAGTTGCTGTCAGGTTCGCCCCCAACTTTTTTTGCAGTCCTGTCCTGGGAACCGGACGGCGTGGCTCTCGTGGATGATACAAACAGAATTACTATTACATTGGCATTATCTCCTTATCGGCTTGGATGATCTGATCGATGAGCTGCCTTGATCTCATGGAAAGTGATGGAAGTTGGCTGCAGTTTCCTGAATTGGTTGAAGACGAGGGTCGATATGAAATGAGTTCGTGGAGCGAAAGGTTTTGGGCCACAATGTAGCCTATGATCCGTGGGCCGTGGCCAACTTGTATTGGGCCGAGGAGAAACTATCAGCACCGGAGCCCAATTCTGCTCTCATTTGGCCCAATCATGTATGTCTTCTTTGATTTTTCTCATTTGGCTCAGTTCTGCTCAAATCTGCTCAGGCAAAGCGTCATTTGGTCTTTACTTGATGATTGGTCTAAGCCGCGGGCTATTGCCATTATCCCCAAGCAATCATCGCGCCATCCATAGTGTTATCAGCAATCCCGAGCACGGCAGGGAGCTCCAGACCACTACCCAAGCAAACGACACTAGTATAAAATGGGGAGGATGCGGCGGCAGCGGCTTTGTTTGCCTGCCCCTAGGCGTGGACGAAAATTCACAAACTTTCCTTCCGACAGCTTTTAAAATTCGCAAACAAGTTGCTAGTCTCGTCACTAGTGTTGGACCCCCTGTTCGAGCTACGACTATGACTGCCACACCCAAAGCCCACTAACGACGCCATGACTAGAACGCTTGCTTCTTGCTTCCACGGCAAATTCAATCAGACTGCAGTACTCCTCTGCGCCAAGTCTCAACATCATCCTTCTTTTGTTCCAAAAAAAGTTTGATTCCTAGTAGTTTCCCGTTTCCATACGAAGTCTCTGCACCTGAGAAATTCGGCCATTCCATGGAAACATTCTAGTAGGGTTCTAGTAGCCCAGCGGCCAGTGGCGACTGGCGACAGATTCCTTGGCTTTACACCAGCCTAGTGCGGCTTTGCATCTACTCGTGGCACTGCTGGGTTTAGCTGACCCCACTGTTCATCGGATGCTCAGGCTTCAGCGGGTGGCGAGTGGCGACCACGTTCTTCTTCTACTACTCCTAGGCGGCGCCGGCTAGCCCTGGACCTATGGCTCGGCTCGAGGGACAAAAGGCAAATCTCCGAGCTTTTTCAGTGGCCGGTCCGGCTCTGCTCCGCTCAAGAAGCGCGAAAAAGAGATGCAAAGCGTGGAGCGGAGAACCTGGATGGAGTCATCGGCTTGCTCCAGCTCAGGCGCTTTCCGTTTCGATGCGTCTTTTTGTACGCCCTGTGATCGCTGATCTATCGGCTAGTCCCTGGGCTTTGCACAGTAGAAAGGAGACGCAGGCAGGCCGACGGCATCAGATGAAAAGCTGGTCTCCTTCTCTTTAGTCTTTACCAACTTATCGCGAACTCGATCAAGACCAACCTGTTCGACGGGTAACGGCAACGTGCGTGCCATCAGGAAACGATGAGCTCGACATCTCTATGGTAGTACGGGGTTGAAGCAGTTCAGTGTGCACAATGACCTGAGAAGCAGGGTACAGAGTACAGTGATTCGGATACGTACATGATCGTTGCAATACAGGGTATAGAGTAGTACATGATTCAGCATGTACTTGCACAGGAGAAAGCAAGGAATCACATTCGCACACGAATCTGGAAGAAATTCGCTCCGATCTACAAGATAATCTAATCCCGGTGTGTGCCCGGCTGCACCAAACGGGAATCCATGGCTCATCATGGCGGCTAATTCGCCATCATGAGGGCAGTATACCCGTACCCCACCACATAGCATCAAGAATTTGTCCTCTCATTTCGTTCACCTCCCAACTCACCCAACCCTTTTTACTTTCCCACTCCTTTTGTCTTAATCTATTGCCCAGCACCGCGGATTAAAGCCCCTGGCCAAGCAGTCTCCCCGCCCAAGTTTCCTCTTATTCCCCGACCCGGCCTGCGAATTCATTAGTGTGCTGAAGAAACTGCGTCTGCACTCTGCACACCAGCAGCTTCTGCAGATAGGTGCAGTGAGTAGAAGAGTGGCAGCAGCAGAAGCAGCTGGCGAGCTCACTTTACACTTGCTCCTGAATCAGCACACCCCTGCCGGCTACTGGTAGGCACTTACCTTGTTTCGAGGCAGAGCTCAGAGCTGAGCAAGCTTCGCTCGGAGTGGTCAGGCGCCGGGCGAGCTCGAGGCGAGGGGGCTAGGCTCATGGAAGGTCTGAGGCCAGTCCATTGGCTGGCGTCTCTTCTCGCCGTCCTCATCTTCTGCCATGGTGAGTTCAACTGCACGCTGTCTCGCAGCTGTAGCTTCTTGATTGGCATGTCACTTGCAACGAACTTGGATTTGAACAGCAAAGCTGGTTGGTTACAGAGAGCACAGAATTTTCTGTGTGATTACGTAGATGCGCTGTTTCTGGTTGGAGATCGTGTGTTTGTCTTTTGCTTGCTTAGTCACTTGATTAAAGTCCGACGTGGTTGCTGCTGCTGACGAGCAGAGTGTCGTGTCACAAGTCGCAACAACAGACAAACACCCACTTTATCAGGATCAACTACGAAACAAATATTTGCTTTTGTTTTTTTAAATCGCCAGGGGAATTACGGTACTTAAAATCAAACTAAGCACAAGGCGAAAGCTTCATCCAGGTACTGGAAGTGAAAGATGGTGATTTGGTTCAAGCTGCAGGCAGGGGAAGCGAGCAGAGACCGGAGCACGCCAGGCTGGGGCGCGCCAGCGACACGCTGGAGCGGGACGTGACCTCGCCCCTGGCCACCGTCCCGGTGGTGACCCCCACGGTCACGACGCCCACGGCGATGCCCACCGCGACGCCGGCGACGCAGGCGCCGTCGCTGGCCGGCGGCGGTGGCGGGAGCTGGTGCGTGGCGAGCCCCAGCGCGAGCTCGACGGCGCTGCAGGTGGCGCTGGACTACGCGTGCGGGCAGGGCGGCGCGGACTGCTCCCCCATCCAGCAGGGCGGGAGCTGCTTCAACCCGGACACCGTCCGCGACCACGCCTCCTACGCCTTCAACAGCTACTACCAGAAGAATCCCGTCCAGACCAGCTGCGACTTCGGCGGCACCGCCGTCCTAACCAGCACCAACCCAAGTAAACTACTGTAACCATCAGCAAGCTCCTTCCAGAATACATCTTGATTAAAGAAAAAGAAATTTCTGCTTAGATATTCATCCGGTTCTTTCCAATCGTATCCGCAGGTACTTCGACATGTCAGTATCCATCAACGAGGTAGATTCTAGCAGTTAGCTCGACCGAAACTCAAACAAAAATTAAAAATTAACGCGCTGATGATTTCTCTGGTTTTTTATGAACTCTCTGACTGACAGCACCGGCGCTTCTGTCCTGAACACGTCGACGCCGTTGACGCCAACTTACGGGTCTCCTCCTGGCGGGTACGGGAGCGCTCCCCCCGTCGGATACGGCAACTCCCCGCCGCTCTACGGGTCCATGTCGCCGCCGGACTACGGCGACAACATCAGCGCCGCGGTGACGGTGTCCGGCAACAAGAAGACGACGATCCTGTCGCTGGCGACGTGCCTCCTGATCGCAACAATGACACTGGCCGGCTGAACCTCCACACGCAGTAGCCTAAGCCGCCGCGTCGCCGTTGTACTGTGCACACCGCAGGAAGTTCAGTCGCGGTACGTCCAGGTGTCAAAGGTGGTGAAGTCTTTAAGGCTGAAGGTGAGGTGGGAATCAGATCGCCATGACTTGATGCCGCAGAGGATGCAGAGGCGATGTACAAGTAATCTGCCGGATCGGAAGAGCAGATGCAGTCATGCAGATCAGTGACGCCGAGCAGATTGGCAGTAGTGTTGCCCTTGTCAGTACTCAGATATGTAAAGATAGACTGACAGATAGTAGCCCTTGTACTACTGAGATACTGATCGCGCTTCGTCTCTTTCGCCGGGAGCCTCCACCTGCCTGAAGCAGCCATGCGCCGGCCGCGCCCTGCAGCTGCACGGGTGCTACGCACGCCGGCGGGCGGCCAGGGCACACGCATGCGTTAGCCGTTAGTCTGGCAGTTGTTGGGCCGTTGGCACTTGGCGACACGCCTCTACTCGAGTCTAAGTCCAAAGCACTCACTCCACTATCCTTCTTACTGCACAAGGCCAGTTACATAAGCCAAGCTCGCGCCGTCGTCAGCACAGCGCTCCTGCGATCTTCCCAGGAAGCTACCGGGCTCGTTAGCACTGCGCCTGTCGTGTGTTGCAATTTGACCTGACCAGTTCGGATGGGTAGCTAATCTTCAAGCCTTTTGCCGCCTGGTCTCAACCACTCGCATATCATATCCCAAACTATAGAAACTGGTGCAACGATTCGTCAACACGCGGCTGCAAGAACACGTCACCTTCCAACATAAAAGGCTCGAGGCGGAGTAGCCAGCCTAGCAAGAATTTTCCTCCACACAGGATCAGGTACTCAGGTTGAAGTAGAGATCGAGCTCGGAGACGCCAGCCGATCGGCCGGCCACCTCCCCATGGCCGGCGGGAGGAAGCGGGAGTGGCTGCGGAAGAAGCTGGCGATGGCGGCCCCGACCGGGGGGCGTGGGCAGCAGCAGTCGCCGTCGCCGCGGTGGACGCTGCGCGTCCGGGCGCTGTCCGCCGCGCTGCGCCGGCGGAGGCTCGGGACTGGCGGCCTTCCGCGCGTCGACTTCTTCCAGATCCTGTACGAGAACGTCGTCTTCCACCTGCTGTGGGTGATTGAGTCCATCATCGTCCTCGCAAAGCTCTGCTTCTTCTTCCTGCGCTTCGGCTTCCGCTTGTGACAAGCCTGGACCAAGATCCATCGTGCGCTTCGGCTTCATGTCTTAGGATCGATCGTCAGTTCTTGCACTCCAAATGATGTATTTGCCCCCCTTTTACGTCTGTCATGCGTGCAATCGAACATGTAAATACACAAAAAGTAAAACGACTTGTCGCCTGGTCAGAGCCTACCATAGCTTTTTCATGGATTTTTCCCAAGATTCACATAGTAATAGACTACTGAATGACACGGTAATGGATGAGACACGATCTTGGTTATGGATGAGACACAGTCTGGGTATTGGATGAGACAGTCTTGGCAATGAGTTAGCAAAGCAGGCGAAATAAGCCAGGCACGCAGTGCTGGTGATGTAAATCTTGGCTCCTCTTTTGCTTCCTCGAAAATTAATGGTGCTGCTGTGTTAGATATTTCAGGATTATTGTCACAAGATATGTAAACCGCAAAAAGGAAAAAAAATAAAATAGAAAAAACGATTCCTTTCTATCAGAATTTCAATAAATAGATCGAACTACAACCTTGCCCATATCCTAGAAACGCTATAAGTTTCGAACATATATCTCTCGGGCCTCTCAAAATGTCCCGATAGCAACTCATGTACACAGCTGCTATCCATCTGCCTGGATCAGGCCAAAAGCCATTGGATGCCATCTCTGGCGTCGCGCACAACAGGACCGCCTTCAGCAAAGTTGACAAGGGATCGATCAGTAGCTATTTGGCCACATTGGGTTAGCCTGAGCAGCAGCACTTAGGTTGCCATCACTGGGGTTTCGGTGTTCTGGGCCCAGGCCAGGCTGTGACTGCCCAAGCGCGGTGCCAAACTGCGAAGGTAGCTGGCCCTGCCGAAGCCCAGCCTGGTGACTCTGCCCTTGATAGCCATACATGGTACTGGCTGCAAGTGGGGGCATTCCTCGTGAACCAGCTCCATGCATCCACATTGCAGGGTTCTCATTCTGTCAGCAACAAATGAAAAATTAGTGATCA
The DNA here is from genome assembly GCF_002211085.1 of Panicum hallii. Lineage (NCBI taxonomy): Eukaryota > Viridiplantae > Streptophyta > Magnoliopsida > Poales > Poaceae > Panicum > Panicum hallii. The sequence continues at coordinate 10,972,339 of NC_038044.1, forward strand.
CATAAATGCCCATCTTGGATGCATAGCTCAGGTGTAATATAGTTACCTGCTGCTGAAGAGAAATAAACTGATTTCCATCTTTGTACTGCGGAGGCACTGATCCATCGAACCCAAGAGTTGTGGTCGCTGATGCTGTGCTTTGGTTCACAGGGAAATTTCCAGGCATGCTGTTTGCAGTTCCAAAACCACCAACATAGCTCGAGAGCAGAGAACCTGGCTGTGGTAAGCTAGCTAGAGTTTTGTACTGTGGTAGAGGGTATTTCACACTCGAGTTGGGAACTGCAGCGGCTGCTTGGTGGAACATATTGTTCATATATGGTTGCTGAAAAGCAGTAGGCTGGATATATGCATAACTTGGTGGCAGAGATGGATAGCCAATCATGCTTGCATACCCAAGAGGAAGAGTTGCTTGAGCATAGGGATGAAGAAGATGTTGAGGGAGAGGAGGCCCTGACGCAATGCTGGTGCTTGGCTGAGATTGAGTCAGTTGAGGGTTGGGTAACCCAACTGGATTGGCACTCTGCAAGAATCAAACACACAATTAAGAACGTGAAATATATTTGTTGGATTCAATACGAAGATAAACAATACACAATAAGCTTGCTCATGACGTATTTAGCATAAATAGGAGCAGGTGGCAGAGTTAAGAGAAGGAAACTTATCGCGCTAGCACCACATTATTTAACACATTTACCGGTACCATGACAAATTTAAAGATTAGGAAATGATCAGATAGCAGGGTAACTAAGTTCTATGCATCGTTTCCTCATCTTTTGCCAAAAATTTCAAATGTTCCACCAGTTCACATCATATGACTATTGGCAACCAATACAACAGAAAGAAAGGCACATTCTCTATAGCAAACTCTGGGTCCTATTTGTGACATTTAGTTTGTCAACAACAAAAAAAGAAGGAAATATATGCTACCCTTTTCCAGATCGCAACTTTTGCTGATTAGTTTACCTAGCAACATCAATTACCTACAGGTAACATAACCAGCAAGATAGAATGTACGAAGTTGGCAAGAAATACATGGCTACCGAAAAGCATACATGAAGATGAAGTCACATGATTCAGTGAGATGTGTACCTCCTGGGGCTGCGTAGAAACCGTTGCATTGTTCATGGACGATGACGTCGTACCATGCATCATAGGAGGGTTAGTGAGCAATAGTGAAAACGCTGGATCAAATTCACGCAATGGCGGGATTGCGGGTGGCAGGAGACCATTTTGTATTTGCTGCAGATACAGAGTAATAAAACAGCTGTTAGTAGCGAAAAACAGTAGTGTGAATAAACTGATAATTTTGTGTGAATCCTTTTAGGAAGGTGTGGCATACACTCAAGTGTCTGTTCAAGGGTGGGTGTGTTGTGTTCGAATGTGTGGGTGGGTTGTGTGGGGTGGTGTGTGTTGTGCACATCTTGGTACTTTTTTTCTTCTTAATGAAATGATGGACAGCTCTCCTAGAAAAAAGAAATAAAAACATCTTGTCTCTTTCTTTTTCAATTGAGCTATATCAGTGCAAGTTAGAACCAGGGACACATGGGTACATACCATAAAGTTTGACAGAGGAGAAACATTCTGGAATTGTCGGTTTTCCTGAAGATAACTGTGTGGAGCAGAATCTTGCAGTGCTGCACTTGAAGTTGCAAAATCTGAGGTTGATGACAGGGTATATTCAGTAGCGTTTGTGACATCCAGGAAATTGGCTCTTGTCACTTCAGATGATGTAACATCAAGATTCTCCATGTTGCTGTTTGTCGTGGAAGCAACATATTCATTAGCTGCCGGAGTTGCTGTCGCCTTGCTTTCATCCTCATGCATTCTGAAAAAAAAAATAGAGGACTTATAAGCGGTACAAAACAAAATGGGGGTGAAGAATACTAAAAAAATAGAAAACATACATGATATCTGCCTGGTTAATTGAATGCTCATCAGCAACTGTCGCAGCTTCCCCATGACACTCAAGAGGCTTTGTGGTCAAAGATGCATCAAGTGTACCAGACACAAAACTACCAAATGTCAAGTGTGCGCAGTCAACATTTGAAACCTGAAGATGATCAGGTATTATTACTGCCGGATTATCATCAGATGATTTTGGTCCCTCATGCAGCGTCAACTGGTCAAATTGTTTCGTCGTGGCAGACATACCATTATTCAAATCTGCCATCAAAGGGGTAAACGGTAATAAAAAATGAGATATTGATGAGCAACACCAAAAGGTTAAGTACAAGAAAGACAAAAAATTCCAGAGACCCACGGGCCACAAGTCACGAAGGAGTATTTTAGAATGACGATATGAAACAGAAGGTCAGTAATTAATGTGTAATGGGGTATTGTGGCATGTAAGAATGCAATATAAAAGTTTACATGCAGATAGAAATGGAGAATTCCAGAAAGCAATTTCAGCTGACTAACTTCGCATCATGGTAGCCATATGATGGTGCAATAACTGATAACCATAGGAAACAAAAGAAAAATCATCCACAGAAATAAAATAAGCTAGCTTCCTACTTAATTTACAAAGTAGGCCTTCAGAATTATATAAGTTGACCAATCACATGCAGAAATACAAATTACAATGAGCTTTGTTTTGACTTACTTTGGTTATGCTCAAATGAAAGGCCATTGGAATGAAAGTCATCTGTTTTCTCTATTGAAACATAATCCTGATATGTGGCAACTTCAGTATATTCCGATTTATCTTTACCAGAAGCAGAAAATTGTTCAGACATTGTCAGACTTTCTGTATTGCCCTCCTCCAAATTTGCGTCTTTGTCAATGACATCTTCATTGACATCCGGAGTTGATGAATCTTCAACTTTGGAAGGAGCTGTTGTATCTGCTCCATCAACTGGAGGTAACATGTCAACTGAGGAAGCATCTTTAGGTGCAGAGTACACTTCAATAGCACCATTTGGTAATTTATCTGCTGTGCCATGGCCTACTTCCGGCGCAACAGTTCTGTTGTATTCCTTGGGTGGTGTATTGGAAATGACTGAATCACCAACAGCTGGCATGGTTGTGCTACTTGCAACAGATCTGCTCCCAACTTTAGCTTGAGGCCTGCCCATCTTCACTATTTCAGCCATGGAAGGGCGACCTGGAATACCACCCCAACCATGCTGCACTTGAGATGGAGGCTGAGTGTTCTTTGCATCAGCTTGGGCAACATTGCTGCAAATAGAAGCACAAACCATTAATATGACTGTCAAGGATGTCTTCAAGCTACCTTGTTCAAATTATCAGAAAAGTTTAACTAGTTTGCATGAGTGAATCTGTACATTGTCGAAATTTATAGATAGTCACAGTTTACCTTGGAAAATGGTTACGATATGATATGAACAGTAAATAATATAGACCACAATGCAAAAATGAAGAGAACATTGTTTGAGAAGAACAAATGATTGATCTCTTCATAATAATCAAGCCAAAGGGTATCAGGCCCTGCACTTGCGTGGCAGGTAACTTGTAGAGTAGGGCATCAATACTATATCAAATAAACATTTTCTACCATTGCTTTCTCTAGCCATATGTTAATGAAACATACGAAGATATAATGAAACTTGAGTACTGTTTTTATGATGAAACTATTATTATACCTTTTGTGTCACATTGCACGTTAACTAGGACAACTAGTAAAAAAATAACTGATGATTATATGCAAAAAATACTGACACTCTGTTCTGTGGCACCTAAATTGTCTATCATCCACCTTTGTGAAGAGACCCCTAATACAGAAAGAGATGAAACTCAAGCCATTAAGGTTTTGCCTACCAGCCCAAACATCTCTTTGTTTCTGATGTAATTTATTAGAAGAATGGACAAATGTTGCAAAACCATAAAAAATTATAGGGTAATGACTGAAACTAATGCAACAGCTTCAACAACTACAAAGCCTGTCCCAAGCAAGATGGTTAGATTAGCTATAAACCCAACAAGAGTCACAAGAAATAATGCGAAATAAAGAAAGAAAAAGGGTGAGAATGAAATAGGAGAAAGAACATTGACTCAAGCAATAGAAAGGAAAAACATTAACTAAACAATTGGCACATAGATTATAATCTCTATGCAAAATTATTAGTACCCCTACCCTGTAGCAGAAATAGCTTCTGTATGATTGCTTGTCTTGACATCCAAGGCTGATGAGTTAAGTGGGGCATGTAGCTCTGGTTCTTTCTTGATAGGGCCTTTGAAAACGCCCATTGAGTCTGTTGACATGTTGTTGAAAAAACAAAGAGAGTGGTTGGACCGAGAAAACTACGAACTCCATACACAATATGAAATGCAGCCTACCTCTCCCACTTCGATCAGAACCAGCCTTATACCCGCGATACATAGGTTTCTGGAATGAGCGAGGTCTTGATTCCTGAGAAGCTTTAGTCTACAGATGATAGAATTCGTCAGGGGAACAACTGGCAACCAGATGACATGCATTGAATCGGATCAAAATGCAAAGATGCACTAAAGATCACAGAAAGGTTGTTGAGTGTAATAACATAGGCATATACATGAATCTATTTCAAAGGAAGTACCATAGAATGCGACTGCTAACCTAATAACTGATCAGTTATCAGAAGTATGCTAATTCTTTGTCAAGCAAGAATGGCACGCAACTGTATACATCAGCCAGTACATAGCATGGGAGGACCCAGGTCTCCCATTAGGTGCAAGCTTGCATAATCCATGACCCTAAACTCACATTTCAGCAAAAAGACAACTCCCACAAAGAAAAACAAAAGATGGAAAAGTAGACAGTGAGCTTCCATTCAATGCAAGCTTTGCAAAATCAATGGTCAAGTCAAATTGCAGTTAAACTCTCACACAAAATCAAAGGATGGAAAAGAAAACTGTGAACTTACAGAAAATCTGGGATATAAGGAATTCAAGCATCTACTAACCTCCTTTTTCTTGTCCCGCTTTCTCCTCACTTCATGAAAAGTATCTGAATAGACATGAAAAAAAGTTATAGTTATAATAATAAACAAAAAATTAAGAGTCTACATGATTTAGGTACATCAGGCATAAATGCAGTGATTAATTGACAACAGAGAAAATACCAGATGCATAGGTATGCATTTAAAATAGGCAAATCTACCCTCAGAATTGAAGAACAGGACAAATAGAAGGCTATCAGCACGTGAAGAACCCAAAGATCACTGGCACCAAAGCATCTCTACACTGAATTTACTGGAAATTCCACTTTCAACAAATATGTATTAGTAGGTACGTATCAGTTAACAGCAAAAACAGATAATGCACCTATACCAAGTTATTAAATAGATAGAAAACTTAAAAACCAAGAAAAATATAAGAGAATGCATGAGTGAACTCAAATACCATCCTATTGCTGAGGATAAAAAGACATGTTTATGCAAGACATTACATAATATATGGGCCAGCTGTCAGGATTCTGCAACACAGCTGGACTACAATGGGATATGAATCAGGAGTTCAGGACTTCTGCGCTAAATTGAACCCCCTTAAATCATAAGTTGCCACATCTGTTCCATAAGCCACATCCATAAATGCAAAAAGAGTTGCTTGTTGACAATAAATAAATAAATAAACGGATATATCACTAATCTAAAGGCGTGACAGAACTAAAACTTCCCGGTATGCTTTCACGCAGTCACGTTAAACCTAAACTGGCAAGCAAAAACAGGTCACAGCGTACAGCTTCCGCGGAATCAGACCAGATTGGGAAACAATTCAATAGCAGCCGTCCAGATTGGGGGGTTACGACACGAAGCCGCACATATCCGCGGCGCCCAATCACCGCGCGAAAAACAAACCCTAGCGCTGACGAGCATCACACGACAACATCCGCTCTAAACAATTCGACCCGTGAAGCGGGAAAAAGCGAGGGAGCACGCAAGCATACCTTGGGAGATGAGCCTCTCGACGGCGATGTCGGGGTCCATGCCGCAGTCGCAGAGCGTGGCGTAGATCTCGCCTTCGGAGCGGTCGGCAAGGATCCCCTTGAGGCTCTGCACCATCTTCCTGGAGGCGGCCGGGATCGCCGCCGCATCCACCCCGTCCGGCGCCGGATAGGGCTGCCTCCCGCCGCCGCCACGGCCGCCGCCCCTCATGGCGCTCCCGCTCCCGCCGCTGCCGCAGCCACCACAGGCGCCGCCGCCTCCTCCTCCTCCTCGATCCGGGGCAGCGAGGAGCTGCGGTGGCGTCGCCGCTGCGCGCGGTGTGGGAGCAGCAAAACCCTCGTCGCCGCCGCCTTGCTCCCCCCCCACGCACCCTGTATTGCCGAAGCCACGCACGCACGCAGGAAGAGAGGGCCGGCCCGGGCAGGAGCTCAGCTAATAAACGGGGGGCTGGCTTCGAGTTTCCTTTCGTGAATTGCGAAAAGCAAAAAAAAAAGGATGGTGCCTCTGTCGGACGCCGTAGGATTGCAGGCTCGCGCCTCCCAAATCCTGAGGGCTTAGGGCCTATTTGGTATCCTGCCTAAGGCGCCACAACTTGCCTAACCTTAATCGTCCAAATTGAAGAACTAACCTTAGGCAGAAAAGTTAGGCAAACTGTGGCACCTTAGGCAGGATACCAAACAGGCCTTTAATGCTTCCTGCACCCGGACTCTCTTCGCCCGCGCTTTACGAGTCCCTGACAGACGGGTGCCGCTTAGTAAAGGAGTTTTAATTGCAATCTTTTTTTCTACATGAGAAAGGGGCAGCATGAGCTCTGCCTTTCAATTAAACCGGAAGTCATTGATCTTGTGATATTTTATCGTTCAAACCATATACTTAATACGGTGGACGCCGATTTGAAAAGATCGTGGATTCAATAAATCACTCTGGTCTGTTTTTTTTTTTGAAAAAAAGAAGAAAGAGAAACACCTATGGTAAGCACTTGCCATTTCTCATGCGTTGTCATAGGTAACATGCCACGTTTCTGAATCACTGGGTTACAGCTGGGCAGGGATCGGTGATGAAACAAGTACGTGCTGTCAAAAACGCGTTCAGTGAAACAAAAAACGTGAGCAAGAGTACGCCATGGCACGTTATTGTACTACACAACCAAATAAGACGTAGAGAGTAATAAAAATGTACACAACCAGGTGTGACCTAGGACCTAACAAGAATGACCGCTTTTGATGCTCAATATGTATTGTCAAAAGCATGTCTAGCCAAATAAGAAAAAAGAACTTTCCACAAACGTCATAGCACGTCCCAAGACAGCATAACCGGGTGGGAACCTAGGGATGTAATAGGAATATTTGCATCTAACCCAATTTGTGCAATTTAAAATATGTCTAATGAAATGCAAAAGTTATGCATGGAAAATCCGTAGTTATACAACCGAGTAGGAATATTGGGACATAACAAAAATGTTCGCTTCGTTTTCTCAATATGTGCTATCAAAAATGCATATAGAGAAATAAAAAAAATTGCATATGGGTGCTACCACATGCCCACATGTGTGTCATAGAAAGTCTTTAGACAATTGGATGGAAATCTAGGGATTTAATATGACATTTTGCCTCTGTTATTCGATAAGTGGTGCCAAAATTGCATTTTGAAATAGTGTGCATGTTTTTTTAAGAAGATATCGATTGTCATGTTAAATTACTAGTTCGGAGATACTGCTCAATATTGGTGTTTGTAATAATTGCTCCTTTACCATCTCCTTTATGGGTAATGCTTATACTGCTTAATAATCAGATCAAATGAGATTTAGCCTCATTCATGATATAGACAACATAGGTATATAAAATTTGCAACCTGCATATATCATATGTCCAGCGGTGGAACGTGGAGTCAAATCAAGCAGGGGCCAGTTGAGCTCAATCTTGTGTATTTCTATTTATACACATCAGCCAAACTAGCATAGATGTATACTTGCAGTGGAGCAGTGCGTGGAAGAAGCAAGGGCTAATGCTTAGTTTCGCTTCCACCGCGGTCCATCCCTGCATATGTCTATATTATATTTAAAGAATGGACTAGAGTAAGATGAGTGGATATGAGATTATTGATTTGAAAATCGACAACAAACTATAAATCTCTTCCTAAAAAAGCAAAATATAAGTGTCGTTTCATACTACCAAACTACAGGAACTTGCCATCATGTGGCAAATACGGTTAGCCACCATATACTATTGTTAAATAAACGTCTTTTGAAAGGATACTAAGAAAAACGCCACACTATACGTCCAATAAGTTTTTTTCTCAATAAAAGGTGCACGAAGTTTAGGTGCTTAATGGTTTACAGCCGTTTACACTGTGCGGGACTATGCCGACATGCCATAGTAGGGAGGATATTTTCCTTGCTTCTGTGCTAAGGTTTCTGCGGCCTCTTCCATTTGCCCTAGACACCAAACGTGGAAGAGAAAGTGTGCGAGCCGACCGTTAAATCGGCATATTCTGTGACTCCCGCGGCTGCCATGCACGGACGCCGCACGGCTTTGGTTTGGGCTGGACTGGTGTGCAACCGGAGCGTGCTGCCCACGTAAGGCTCCTCTGGTCCTATTTGTTACAGATTCTGGGCCAAAACTGTGAGACGCACTGCCCGGCCCGCAGTTCCTGGTCCTATTAGGCTGATCAGGCCGAGCGTCATGCTGCAGCCTGCAGGCTGAAATTCCCGATGGCATTTTCGGCCGGCCTGGGCTACAAGAAAGGAAGCGTGCACACTTTCGGCCCGTGTTCGTCTTCCCGGACCTTTTAGTTGGGGAAATGCAGAACGGACCTTCTAATCGTGGCCCAAATGGCGCTCTTTTAGTTCTTCTCCTTTTTTTCTGAAACATTTTTTTTTGAGCGAGTTAATTGGTGGTGTTCAGGCAGTCCTCTGGGAGACTGGGACCCAAAAAAGTAAAATAAAGGGAAAAGATGCTGAGTCTCCTCTTTCTCTAATCTCTATCAATAAAAAATAGAGAAGGATGCACAATCTGAAAACTCTACATTTGTTTGTAAAAAAAAAAAGAAACAAGGACAATGATGCATAATCTGAAAACTCTGCACTTGTTTGTACGAAGCCACAAGTGAACAAGGATGCACCGGAACAAGAGATTGCAGGGCTTGAGGTCCTTGTTTCGGTTGTCTTGGACGCGGGGCCTGGCATGTAGTACCTGATCGGGCTTTTGGTTCAATCATCATGCCACAACTCGACCCAACAGAAACAAAACACCAACGTCTTTCGTACAAACAGCTCCCGAATGTGCTCCTCCTGGTGGGGAGCGAGAATGAACACATCACACATCAACTGCTTGCATTTCAACATCCCTGCACATATAATAATAGCATGCAACTCATCAAGGGGCTGGGTATGTAGGGTCAGGTTGGTGGTGCTCTGCGTACTCCACTTAACAGGCAAGCACCGGCAGCATTATAACCATAAACCAGGCACACAAAGTGACAGATTCCAAAAGCCATTTTCTGTTCCTGCTGGTAGCAGCATCCACTATCCACTGAAAACCAAGGGCACGGCTGCACTTCTGCTATCTTTCTTTCTCCCTCTCTCACACACACACAGGGTCCATCAGTCATGACCCATAAACTAAACAAAACGATGCGGTTGTTAGCAAAAAAAGAAAATAAACAGATACAGCAATGCGGCAAAAAGATCTAAAATTATGCGTCGGAATACGGGCTTTGCCTGGAAGGATGTTGACCCTGCCTTTTGTCCCTGCTGCCACACCAGGAGAATCATTTGGTGGATAATGGATTTGGAGGGCAGGGGGCAGGGGGCAGGGTGCCAAAACTGTTACCAGCGGATAACATTGATATTAGTACTCTCGGTAGTGGCGACCGAAACAATATTCGGGGCAAAGCAGCTAAAAGCAAGGGCCAAACCGTAAAGATAATAATATACTCGCCGAGAAATGCTTTTGTACTTGGAATAAGTACTAGCATTTAGCCGGCGTGGAAAATAAAGGTGGCATTTTCCCCGTTCCTCCAACTTCCGAGTACCAGTGGTTGAGAGGTGATTGGTGAGTTACTTGCAGGCATGCGGCATGATGATTTGTTTGCGGCAGTTAAATTTGCTTCTCAGCCCCCTCACTAGACTGTGGAGAAGAAGCACTCCTGTACTGCCTTCTCTGAAAGTCTGAACTGATGAAGTGGTTCCATTCATGTTATCAACTTATCATGCATCATATGGTTTGCTGCCCGTCGCTGCACTGGAAAATCTGTCTGGCGACCTCTGCAGCTAACTCGGTGGAGTGATCGTGATCCAGTGTTGAAAAGCTCAAATTTATTCCTCGAAAAGAAAAAGCTCAAGTTTACCTCGCCCACTATTGTGGCATGAACCGCAGTACACAACGGCGGCAGATTCCGTTGGACAGGCAGGCAGGCAAGCAACCAACCAAGCAGGCGGCCATTATATTGTGCGAATCGAACAAGAACACGCTGAAAACGACCGGAACCTCCCCTCCCGTGTAACGCACCAGCACGCCACGGGACGGGGACACGCCCCCCCTCGCTCCTGGAACGCATCAGCCACCGATCACCCGGCGCCGAGGAGACCAGAGAGAACGAACGAGAAGATCTCTGGTCAGGCTGCCGCCGCCGCAACCCCAAGTGGCGGAGTGGAGTGGAGGTGGGGGCGGGGCGGGGCTCGTTTTTCGCTAATGGCGAATCGGCTGAAAAATCAAAATCCCTTCCCAGGGGGAACAAGGAATTTGTTCCGTCTCCCTCCGCTTTCCGCTCTCTCCCCCCTCCCTCCCTCCCTCAGTCCCTCTTGTCATCTCGTGCGGAGTAGCCGCGTAGCCGTAGGCCCGGCCCCCGGCCCCCGGTGGAAGAACAGCTGATGGACGGGTGCGTGCGTGCCCGCTCGCCGCTGGCGGACTCCCACACTCCACGCAAGGTGTGTTGTCCGGCAGCCGGCCGCCGGGCACGAGCGGGCCGATCCATCTTTTCCGAGGAACCACGGAGCGGGACACATCGAGCAAGCGAGAGCTTGCCATTTGTACCGCCCGCCCCCCGTGTCACGTCAGCCTCGGGTTCAATTCGCGGGCGCATGGCGCTGCGCAGCCGTGCCGTGCCGGCGTGTGCTCCAGGGCCTGCGAGAACTGGTGAAGGACCCTCTGGCTGGGTGAGCAGTGTTCGAAAACTACTGTCGATGCTGCGCCACTGTTCCTGTTCGAATCCGATTCCGGGTTTCTGACGCGTCGTGTCATCCCCCGCACGGGCGGCCCGCGCTTGCTCGCCATCCCATCCAAAAGTCTCCAGAAATTCGGATCGTCGTACGCGTCAGAATCGAAACATCCGAATTCACGATGAATTTTCACGTCGTTTGAGCCGTCGGGAAGAACATGCATGCAAATTCAGTCCATTTCCTTCGTCGTCAGACCACAGGATTTGCGATCGCTCTGCTGGATCCGCGATCCAGCGGCTCCAAAACCCCCTCGCGCCTACTCGATCTTTCGCAGGTTTCCTATGGGCGACGAACGAAACGAAGGAACGCGCCGAGAAAAGAGAAACTAAAAAGAAAGGGGCCTCCGGATCTGAAGAACAGGAGCAGCAGAGCCCTCGGCGAGGGTATGAACACGGAACAAGTTCAGCAAGGGGAGCCTCTCCTTTATGTACTCTGCACAGGGTGTTTTCCACCGCTACGTCAACTTTATTCGACGACGGCGAGGGCGCAGGCGAAGGCCTGGTCGGCCCCACAGTGCGCGCCCGCTCCGGCCATGGTCAGGGACTCCTCGCGGTGGAACCGCGTCTGCTTCGCGATGAACGCCTCCACCGTGCGCCGGAACTCGTCCGCGTCGTCCATGCCCCAGCACGCCTGCGCGTCGCGCGCCGTCACGGACGACCGCCGCCGCCGCCCGTTCTCCGACTCGGAGCGCCGCAGCTCGGGGGACACGGCGCGCCGCGCCAGGCGCGGGCCCATCTTCTCCGACCTGCTTCGCCTCGGCGCGCGCGCCAGCCTGCTCGCGCGCACCGAAGGCTGGTCCTCGAACGCCGTGCCCGCGCGCGCCGTCTCGGGCGCCGCCGGGGCTGCTGCTGCCTCCGGCGCCTCCATGGCCGCGGGCGCTGGAACCGCCGGCGTGGCGAAGGAGGCGGCTTCTTCCAAAAAGGTGCCGGAAGGCGTCGGAGCTGGCGTGGCGAAGGAAGGGAAGCTGGCGCTGGCGGCTGGCGCGGCCTGCGGAGGCGGTGGGTTTGCGGCAGTCGCGCTGGCCGTGCTCGTCTGCTGGTTGGAGGAGACGGAGAGGTCGTGTCTCGACAGCGCGACGAGGAGCAGCACGATGGCGTTGCCGAGGACGAAGACGAAGCGGGCGTTGAGGAGGAGCGACCCCGCGAGGCGCAGCACGGCGGCCGCCGCAGACGGCACGCGGGACGACGACCAGGAGAGGAAGGCCACGAGCGCGAGGAGCTCCCCCACGCGCAGCATCCGGTACAGGAGGCGTAGCCGCAGCGCTGCTCCGGCGGCCGCCATGGCTGCCTGGCACCGTGCTCTAGAGCCTGTAGGCTGTACGTACCCTCGGTGCTTGCGGCGCCGGCCGGCTGGCTACCACGTGGTGGCGTTCCGGGGGCTTTGGCTCCGCTTGGGTTTTTGGAACGAAAGCTGAAGGTGAGGTCTGGGAGAGTGGAGGGTGTGCGAGCTGCTGCTGCTGCTACTTGAAATTCTTTGGCTGGAGTGAGGTGGATGTGGGGTTTATATAGGCTACTTCTGGGGCATTTATCTGCGGACTTTTGTGTTTAATACATTTATCCGCCTCTTAGTACTCTAGATATTTCCTTTTTTTTTCTTTGTGTGTTTCGTATGGGCATACAGTATTTTAATTGTTAGGGGAATGTGGTACTGTTGATGAATGGATACAAAGCTTATTCTTTCTCGCATTAGTTTTGCAGCGTAGAAGCTTAAATTTTTAAGAGGTGTGATGATGATTATGAGACAATAATGATTGGTGGTGTGCCACCAATTTGTTTCATGCGGTAGTAGTAACCGGGGTCAAAGGGGAACCGTAAAAACATGTCCTTTTCCTTTTCGGTGGTTATGATTAACCTAAGTGGCTACGTGCAATATTTAGTGGTTGGTGGGTGCGTGACGTCCAGAGTTTTTTTTTGAAAGACCAGGGACGCCAAGATTAGGCTTGCACATTTGAACTAGGCGTCGGCCTAGTTGAAAATTCAGTTCATGCAGGCAAACATAGTACTAATTCAACCTGCTTCTACAACCTAGCGATCCATTCACTCTTTCATCCATTTCCCCGAGCTGTTTGAACTGATCCTCCTCCCAAATGGGGGTAGTAACAAACATGAGCTGCGAGGTGTCGGAGCTGGGGACCTCATCAGATCAGATGAGACGATACATGTGCACGTAGACCACGTCTCCCCATGCGTGGTTCAGTGTGCCGGGCAGGGGCGCCATTGCCCATTGGCGTGGCCCGGCCCGGAGATTCGTGCGCGGGGGGCGTGCGGCGGGGCCACCGATGCCGGCCTCGATCAGCCCGACCAACGCGAGATCGACTCGGATGTCTTCTTCTCGATCCGGCTTGCCCCGGGGGGGAGGGGGGCACCGTGCTCGGTCTGAGCCCTGGCCTGGCCCGGCCCGGCCCGGGCCACGCTTTTTCTACGCCTTCCATGCACACGCCCACGCTTGGAACGGCGGACGAGCGCTCGCGTCCACGTCGCCCCGCCCCCTTTCCCTTTTCCCCGTTCCGCTGTCCCGAAGCGGGTGCCTGGAACAGCGCTGCTTGTCACGGACCGGCAGGGGAGATGATCTCCGGCCGTCTCGAGTTTGAAAAACACACAAAGCTCTCTAACCTCGGCGACATGCTGGGAGCAAGTCAAAAGTCAAAAGAGAGATTAGCAGCACCGGGTTGAAACTGAAGGATCGAATTTTTCTGATTTTTTTTTCAGTGTGCCGTTTGGCCGCCGCATTTATGTTTCCGGCGGTTTTTCTGACCAAATGCTGCAAGGACACGGCACGATTATGAGGTCGGAAGCATCTTCATGACGAGCCCAGGCAGGGAGCGAAATTACTCCGCCCGCTTCCGAGCGAGCGGGCAGTAAACCCGAAGCCCTGACGGGCAGCGGCAGCGCGGCACGCAGGACGGGCACGAGGCCCGGCTGACCCCGGCCGGCGCCAGCGCCCAGCGCGCAGCGCATTTGCCCCGCGTGCCACGCTCATGCCGATGACCCCGCGCAGGCCATCCCTGCCGCTGCTGGTTCTGGCTGCTGCAGGAGCCAAGGGTGCAGGGGCAGCAGGGTGCCCTGGTGCTTGGCGGTGGTGGCCCTTGCGCCGAGGCCGGCGCCCGGCACGAATGTCCCTCACGTGGATCGTGGCGAAAGGAAGGGCTCTGCCTCTGCTCTTCTCTGATCGCAGGCCATTTTCTCGTACCACCGCCCGTGGACCTGCCTGTCTTGTCTTCGCGTACGTGCGTCCACGGTTTTTCAGGCGCACCGGAAAGTACGAGCAGCCGTCGTACGTGCCACGGAGCGGCTGCAATAGCGCAGCGTCCTGGACTCGTTTGGAACATTGGGATTCGGGGATTTATTCGGACGGCACCACTACGGCAGCTCCTCGTAAAATCGCCGGGACTCCGGCGTTTCAAATTGGGTACTACCAGCAGCAGCAGCAGCTGACATTGGCGTAAAGCATGCGCTGCGGGTGGAGGATGGAACGGAAAGTCCAACACTCCAACCCCACGAGACTGGCCAGTCAGATCGGTGTCTCGCGACCGTGGAGCCGTGCCAGTTGCCACGGCTAATGGCTCGAGGCAGCTGACACGTGCGTGCACGGCTCGGCCGGGCCGACGGCCGTGTCCCTTCACTTCCCTTCCCTCGTTCACCCGCTTCCGTTTCTTTCCGGCCACGGCCCAGCCAGTAGCGGCTATGGCCTGGACGCTTTTGGCCGCGCGGGGCGGCCGGGCAGGGGCGCGCGGCGCGCCCGCGCGCCGAGGAGGGGACGGGACGGGGCGGGCCGCGCCGGGACAGGGGGACGCGATGGGACGGAGCCACAGAGGAGGGCGCTGTGCACACGTGTGGTGCTTTTTGGTCTCGGCGCGCCAGCAGGCCAGGCAGCGGCCGACGAGACACGTCCAAACAACCCCGGCCGTTGCCGTCGGCGCCCTATAGCCCCAGCCCGGTTACGTGTAAGCAAGCGCCTGAGCCTCTCTGTAATGAAAGCCGACATCACTAACCATATTCTTTCGCCTAGCTAGCAAGGTAGACGGCTACTACAACAACAGATAATGCGAATTAACTAGAGTGAAAAATCTGCCACCACACTGCAATAAAAAAAAACCCAGAATGCACCAGCCAGCACTCTGATCTCGCAGCACATGCGCACCATTAGCGTCCGCGAAAAGATAAAAAAACACAAGCATCACTAACATAATCTTTTTTTTTAAAAAAATAAACTGCATGATTCACAGAAAGGGGGTTAAAAAGTGCCCGTCTTTCCCCCGTTTTCTCCAGTACAAAACAAAAGCGCGGGCATCATGGGGATCGGAACAATTTGATTTCCGCCTAAAGGCTCGACGACGGAAAGCAGGCGCTGGCGATGGTGCTCGAGCTAGCCGCTACCTAGTTCACATAGGAAGGCTGCAAATTATTCTCCCCCGCCGCGGCGGAGCGGGGGTCGTCTTCACCCCGCATGTGAGGTGCCGGCTCACGAGGCGCCGGAGATCGCCGAGAAATATGCAAAGGTCGCCAGCAGCTTAGCTTTTGGCACTAAGAAGGTCGCCGTATATGTTAACAAAAAGAAGAGGGTTTGGTGGGGGAGACACGGCGGCGTGACCCGCCGCTCGTCGCCGTCGCAGCGGAAACGAGTTTGGTATCGCTAGCCGGTGATTGGGTCGGGTGCTGCCTTTTTGATTTGTGGTGGCAGCCGTGCGCGAGCGGCGAGGGGAGCTCCGGCGTCAAAGCGTAGGTTTCTGGGCTTGACCTTGGCTGCGGGAAAGGGGAAAACCCCTGCCTGCTGGTTAGATTAGATTAGCTGCTGGCGAAGCACGTAAGATCGGTTTGAATAGTGCGGGGGCAATGATTGACTATGGTGGTGGTGCAGGATTACTGTAATCATGTCGGGCAACCAGGTGATACGGCTAGCTACGCCGGTGCACGCCCGAGCCTAAAAGACTACGATTAGTTTTAGGTCTGTTGAAGTTGCATTGGCACTTGTTTAGAAGAAGAGATCTACGCAGGTGCACTATCAATCTATCAGCGCGGTGTGGTAAAAAAAAAACATGACGTAGATACAGCGGAACAACGTAGTAAAAAGTGACATGAGTAAAGTCTTAACGGGGTTATAAAATTAATGAAGCCTTTTAAAGGCAGAATTAACTATTAAATATCAGAAAACAAAAATGGAAAATTAATACGCGCCAGATAGGGGTCGAACCTACGGCCTTCTGCTTAGGAAACAGACGCTCTATCCACTGAGCTACAGGCGCTTTGATGCCTGCTAATGGGAGAAAACCTTCGTATCCTTTTTTTACATCTGAAGCAGAAGCATACTACGGATAAGCATGGATGATTCTGTTTTCCGCTGCGAGAACACCGACTATTATTCCCACCAACAGTAGCCTCCCCACCATCACGCAGGCTGCAGTGCTCTCGCCCGGCTGCGGCACCAAACCCCACTCGAATTCAACGGAACACCGTGTTAAGGAACGGACATATACCTTCCGCGAGCAAACAAAACAAAGCATCGCATGGCATCGAATCCGAACCCGATGCCGCAGCCAAACCAGAAAAGGCACCGCTTCCGTGCTCACTGATTTGCCCAGCCACTTGCCGCTGCCTCAGCCCATAGCGTCTTTGCTCATCCTTTCCAAGTGCCAAGTGCCTGTGCCGGTGTGCCCCCCCCCCAAATTAGGACCCTGTTCACTCTTATCCTCCTAATCCCCACATCCGGTTCCCCCCGTCAACAGTCGCTGCCGCGACGGAAGCGCGCGCCTTCGATTCGTCCCCGTCGGATTATTCCCTGCATGTTCCTCCGGCAACCATCGCCGCCGATCCTCCGGCGGCCACCTAGAATTCGGACTCGCTCCGGCTCCCCGGGGCACGATCGGTTGATTCGAGCTGTCCCGCCTTTCGGAGGTGGTCGTCCCTGGGCTCGACACGTCGGCTACCAAGGGCATCCTCCTCCGTGATCCGTACCAGTGGAGCTCGGAGGGAGAGGGACCAAGGGCCTAACATCCTAGCCATGGAAATGGAGCTCTCCTCTGCTCCTGAGATGCTACACATGAAAGCAAAGAAATCTTTTTTTTTCTCTCCTTTTACTTTCCTTTCAGTTCTAGAAGGTTAGGAAGGGAGGCGTAGTGGTAGTAAACTATTACTAAGTAGACACTAAAGTGGTAGCTTTGCCTTGTCCTTGATTAGCGATCTGTTCCCTTTCTTTCTACCAGTAGTGCAATTTGGAGAGGTTGATCGATCGGCCGGCTCTGGCTCCATCATTGCAAGGGATTAGAGTAGTGACAGTGCGATGCTCTACTGACCTGAGGCGCTTTCGAGACATAGTCATGGCTTATGATTCCGGTAGGGCCTGCCCTGGTGTTTGGTGCCTCGGAGTCACGGCCGGATAAAACTTGTAAACGGCTGTGGATGGAGAGATGAGTAGGACGTGGGGTTAGTTAAAGCGTCTCCCGGAGCCTAAGCTAAGCCCCATCACCAAAGCGGCATCATTGCTACCACTCCATTACTAGTATCTATCACCGGTGATTTTTGTTCCTTTCTAACCCCAAGTGCTCCTACCCTAGCCCTACCGTCGCTCAAATATAATGCGTGGGTAGTGCAGCTAGCTTGTTCCGCGCATGGGCCTCACCTGCTTCCTGCAAAGATATACACAAAAAGAAAGAGGCAATTATCATATCCAAAAGGGGATTAACCGTGCTGCTTGGCAGATCCATGGCGAAATCCCAATGCACTTTGAATATCCAGATTCCGTTCAATTACTACTCATGAAACCAGTGTACTTGGCTCTTCAAAAATTAACAGAAAACACGCGCACATGATAGCATCTAGCTCAGTGAACCAAGCACGGGAAATTTGCACCCAAGGGATGTCATGCACAACACGGAGACAGGATTTAAAAGGCTGTACAATAGAATAGACATGACTAAGCATTACATCATTCTGTCGTCAACATTGTAAAAGAGTAAAAAAATAATATCATATGATTAGTTGGCACAAGGGATAAAGGCAACCCCTTCTATTATTGTAGAATGAGGATCAACATTATCAGCCTTTACAAGAACATTCACCAAGGAATCAACAAGTTAGTCAAGAAATAATTTACTACCTTTTCTATCAAAAAGGGATAAAGGTGTACAAACTACAGAGCAGTGCAGCATGGAATACGGAATTGTTGTCGTGAAGAGTGAATTTCCTTCCAAAAGGTGGCTAGCCTTCCTTCACAAGAAAAATGAATATGGCTTAAACAATCCCCATGCTTTTTCTGTAAAAGAGATCACCAGGCAGCTAGCTACTCACATTCATGCTTCGCTCCAAGCCACTGGGCAACGCACCAAGGTTACATCAGTTTGGTACACTAAAGAATGAGCTTCTGCAATACAAGTCCAATGCAGAAATCAACTTGGCTTGATTTAGCCTGTAGCCTGCCACAGCTGCTTTATTTGATTGGAATAGAATTCCTTTTTCAGAATACTTGATTGGACTGGAATACAGTGCACCCTAAATATCTGAATACTAAATGTTGCAGCCACCTTATCAAGGTCTGTATGCAGATCAGTACAGCATTAGTAATCGGATTTCCCAGAAAGCAGAAGCACAAAATAAGTGAGACGACCAGACCTTATGTTGTCCTGTAATGGATGTTCCGCCATGGCAATTGGCAAGGGTCCCTGTCCCTGTTGCAGTAAGTGATCCTTTCGGGATTACTAGTTAACTGTTAGCTCCACTTCTGATCCTAAATCCAACTGATCAGGGATATGGCAAACCATTCCAGCTCCATAGTACATCAAGTTAAGCATAGCAATGATGGCATTGTCTTGGGGATTTGTCCGGTCTCCAGAAACAAACACTCCGATCCCTCTGTCTTCCCCTCCAACTTCGACAGATGACCACCCTGCCCCTTTTACAACACCTTTCCGCTTCATCAAATGGCGTTCCTGGGCTGCCTCACGCCACTGCCCTTTGCTGGCATAGAGGTTCGCCATTGCCACATGTGCTCCTGAACCCCATGGCTCTGCCTCCATCACCCTCTTGGCAGCTCTCTTTCCAGTTTCCTCTGCCCCTCGAGCTGCACATGCCCTAAGCAAAGAAGTCCAAACCACACCGTCTCTTTCATCGTCAGAAATTCTTCCAATCAACTCCTCAGCCTCATGTACTCTACCAGCTCTGCCCAACAAATCAACAACACAACCATAGTGCTCCTTTGAAGGCTCCACTCCATGCCTTTTGCTCATTGCATTGAGGTATCTCAACCCGAGCTCAACTTCCCCCGCGTGAGAGCAAGCAGTGAGTACACCAATGAACGTAACATGGTCCGGCTTTAGCCCCACTCGGCACATTTCCTCAAACAGTTCAAGCGCCCCTTTGCTGTGACCATGCTCAGCTTGCCCAACGATCATAGCAGTCCATGAGATCACATCATCATTAGTACGATTGGAAAATACGACATCAGCATCTGACATGCTACCACTCTTTCCATACATGTCAATGAGCGCACTCCTGATCATCGCATGGTGTTCAAGTCCAGCAGACACAGCAAGTGCGTGCAGCTGGCGTCCAGTATCCATTGCTGCAGCACCTGCACACACACTCAAGAGGCTGGCAAGAGTAAACTCATTTGGCCGAGGGCAACTGCTATGATGCCTCATTTCAGAGAACATAGCAAAAGCCTCCTCGGCGTAGCCTTCCTGTGCATATCCTGATATAATTGCACTCCAAGAGACGACATCCTTGACAATACTCTCCCGGAACACATCAGTAGCAGCTGAAAGACGGCCACAGCGTGCGTAGAGTTTGACAAGGGAGTTCGCCACGGAGCGGGCATGAGACAGCCCTCTCCGTGCAGCTTGTGCATGTATCTGCTCACCAAGATAGACACGTTCAATATTTGCACACGCGGCAATTACGGCAGAGAAAGTATACTCATTGGGTGATGCAGAATTCGATGACTCGTCGTGAAGCATTCTGACAAACGCCTCGATGGCTTCCTCTGCACGGCCGGTCTGGACGTAGGATGCAATCAGTGTCGTGCACGCGGCAACGTCGCGCGAGCTCATGCGGCTGACCGTGGCTAGCGCGCGGTCCACGTCGCCGAATCGCGCGTACAGCGTAGCGAGCGTGTTGGCGACGTAGGGCGTGGCGTCGAGGCCGAGCTTGGCGCAGAGAGCGTGCACCTCGCGCCCGCGCGGCAGCAGCCCTGCGTCCACGCACGCCGTGAGCGCGGCCGCGTAGGCGTGGGAGTCGCAGGCCACGCCGGAGGTCCGCATCTCGGCGAAGCGGCGGAGCGCGTCGTGACGCCGGCCGGCCCGCGCCAGCGAGGCGACGAGCGTGGTCCACGAGACCACGTTCTTGCACGGCATTTCGTCGAACACCTGGAGCGCCAGCTCGAGGCGGCCGGCCTTGGCGTACGCGTCCGCAAGCGCCGTGGAGACGAACACGGACGACACGGCCGACGAGCGGACGGCGAACGCGTGCAGCGCCGCGGCGCGCCGGAGGATCCCGGCGTCGGCGGCCGCGGAAGCGCACGCCTTGAAGACGGGGCTGAGGACGAACGGGTCCGCGGCAGCGTGGGGCGGGGAGGAGGCGCGGAGACGGTAGAAGAGCGCCATCGCGCCGGGGAAGTCGGCAGCGGCTGCATAGCCCGCGAGGAGCGTGGCGTAGGCGACCTCGTCGCGGTGCGGCATCGCGTCGAATAGGCTCCTCGCGTCGGCGAGCTTGCCCGATCGGACCAGCTGCCTCAGCATCGGAAGCTGTGGCGGGCGGGCGGGGGTCGGCCCAGACCCTCCTCCTCCCGCCGCCGTTCCGTAGGCCGGCCGTCCGCCGGAGCCTGTGGCGGTCCTCCGCTGCTTCGTGCTGCTGGCCTGCTGGGGCGCCCGCACCGCCGCCGTCGAAGAGTGTGGAGTTTTGGGCTGGAAAGTATCTACTGCTTCGTGCGTCTGGGATTTGGGCCCGCGTTTGTAGTTTTGGGCTGGAAAGTAGTATCTACCGTGCCGCGCCAAGAAGCCCATCTGTGGTTTGAGTGCCTTACAGCCCGCTGTGGCGCTGTCTGTGGAGGCTGCAGGTGGCCCTGGCATCCGTGGCCAGTCCCCAGGCATGATGGTAGAACAATGACGGATGTCGGATGGGATGAAGCGGGAAAGGTTGGTAGGGGACGCGCGGCGGCGTGTACCTCCGCCGTACATGACGCCGGCAGTTGCAAAGCAACAGAGAACAAAGACATAAGTGTCTAAAAAAAAAAGAATTTTCGGCAAAACTGCTTTTGTTCGTCACCAATTATCACAACAATATTATCAGTACCACACAACCTATAGGCATAGCTATAATTCACTCTCCATTGCTGGCCTCCTGAGTAGCTGCTGCCACACAACCTACAAAAGGACGGACCATCGCCGCCGCGCGCGCGCTCCTCCTCGCCCGCTGGGTCCTGTACCTCCTCCGACCCTCCGCGCGAGCTGGCCGAGGCAGGTCGTACAGGGGGGCCGTGGAGCCGGAACGAGACGGAGTCCTCGTTGAGCACAAGCCGGAAGAGGCCGCGCCCGGTACCTCTAGCTCTAGAGCGCGGCGGCGACGATGGTGGCGAGGTGCGCCCTGATGCTGGGCAGGTGCCGCCTGCAGGCGTCCCATTCGCGTATCCCGGGGACCCTGAAGTACGTCAGCGAGATGAGGAGCATCTCCTTGCGACTGAACCCCAGCGTCGTCGTCGTCAGTCTCAAGGAGATGAGTACAGTACGTACGTACGAGGGTTGCTCAACGGAATGTGGAGTGACATACGTGTGTTTAAGTCGCACACAAATATTCAGTGTATACAATCGGATTTCAATTCAGACTCTAGTAGGTTTTGAGTATGATAAATATGAAACTCGATTACAGTAATCAATCCACCTAGATATACTAATTAAGCTAGCTATCATCCGAATAGGAAAATACAATTAGAATCAAACGCAATTTTGTTTGAGGTAATAACCAACCTAGCTAATACTATCATCAATGAGCAGGTATATATACAAACTTATTAGCAGATCACAAACATAACATACATGTAGCATACAAACATACAGTAGGTAATTCTAGATAGATGCTCACCACTGTTAAAGAGGGACACCTATCACCATATCCACAACTATTTTTTTGAACTTAAATATCCGCAACTATTAGCAAAGCTCCGGACACCCAACAACAATATCACCACAATCAATGAGGTAGTTTTTACCGTCCATGTCGGAGGTACTTAAAAAAAAAGCACTGAACAAGCTAGCAAGAGGCTAAGCTTAAGCTTATCAACAGACTTGGTAGGCCAAACATATATGGCATATGATCTACTTTTATTTAACTTAAATAATAATACTGGCAAATAGTTCATAGACACTAAACCATGCTAGCTAACATGCAAAAAAAGGGACACCCATCACCATGTCCACAATTATTATCAGAGTTCAATAATTACTATAAACTAATAACACCATAGCAACCATGTGGCTGTTTTTTACGGTCCTTGGAAGGTAAAAAAGGTGTTTTTACCTTCCAAAGACCGAAAAAAAATCACCCACGAACAACATCACCTCGCCTAGGCCCAGAAATCAGATATGGAGCGAGAGGGTGGCCCGTCGCAGACGTGGCCGTGGGCAGTATGCTGCTGCTGTCCCCATGACCTAGGATCCTGACTCTGCAAGGCTTCTGGATTGCTCCCATCCTGTGCGCCCACACACTCCTCAGGATCATCATCACGCAGCATGCTCATACCATCAAATTCATCATCAGCGGCAAGACCCATATCACCATCGCTTCCGGAAGCAGCAGTGTCACCCTGAACACTCCCAATGAACTGGTCAGACGAACAATAGCCTCCTGCTTGTGCAGGCAGATAGCCGCTGCACATCAACTCGTAAGGCAACTGGTCATAGTATTGAGCATTTGTCTGCTGGTCTGGTGTTCCAAAGGCACCTCCAACCTCTTGTTGGTAAATCTGATGCTGACCATGCTTCCAGATGCTGCTATTCTGTGTTGTGTCGCCGGGGAAAAGGTCAGAGTCTTGGTACAGGTACTGCGATGCGTACTGGTCCTCAAGTGCAAAGAACTCGCAATCATCTTGTTGCTGGTAGAGCTGATACTGAGCATGGCTGTCTGCAATAACCTCATTGACAGTGTAACACGGTAGCTGCTCCTCTCGGCTGCAGGATCTCAGAAGGTTCTGGATCTCGAGGCACCGGGACATGTCGTCATCACGCTGGAAGCTGCCCGCACGCGTGTCTTCTTCATGCATGGGGGCATAATCTCCGAGCATTCCATCTGAGGGTGCTGGGTATCCCTGCAGCGGCAGGGCGGTGAGGACCGGCGCACCGTACGCTGCCAACGCCTTCTGTTCGTGCTGCAGTGCTTGGGGAGGAGCCTGCAGCTGGTGCTGGGGCGGCGTAAATGGCGGCTTGACGGGGCTGCTGACGAGTGCTACTTCCTCCTGCTGCTGTTCCTCCTCCGCGCGTGCTGAAATCTTATTTTTTCTCCTCGCAATTCTCTTGGTAGAAGCAGCCTTATTGATCGTCCTTTTCTTCTTAGTCTTCTCCGGATCCACGTTCCTTGCCCTAGTCCTCTTGCGGCTGCTGCTGCTGCAGCCCTCGCCGGCGTTGGCGTCCACGGTCTCCGAGTGTTGCTTCCGTTGAATCGAGCACAGGGCATACTGCCCTATCTGCATCCATGTCATAGAAAACAATCAATACAGACATAGGAGGAGATTAAATCAGTCAATTTAATCGCTATTTCTTTAGGCCAATCAGGCACTGTAGGGTATGAGATAGAACTGCAGAAGGAACGTTTTAATTTTTTTAGGCCAATCAGGTAAGCCACGGGCCAGGTCTGACGCGAGGCAAGCCACGAGATGGAAATCGTGTCTTCCAAGTCAGAATTGTGATATATTGAGCCAGTAAAAAATTAGATGCCTTAACTAGTGTATTATTTTCCTTGAGAAACGTTAATTATCTATTGACAGATTTTTTTTGGCAATAATATGTCCGATTTGTAACGTACTGGTTCAAGAAAAAAAATGGTCCATTAGTGATTAGGGCAAACAGATCTTTGACAAAATTTGACTTTGCAATGTTCAGGTATAAGAAAAAATGATCTAGGTAGAGAAATAAAATATTTAGAAAATTAAATACAGTTTTATCTCATATTTCTACCATGGATGGATGAATATAAATGCATTTTAGTCAAATGGTTAGGAAAATGACAAATATTATGTCTCACAACAATGATATTCATATTTTTCGTAAAATTGTGTAACCTTCTTTTATACATAGCTCTTGATATTTAAGAAATTATACCGCTTACGTACCAAAGAAGTATTTGAATCTATCACGAACAAATAATGCCCACTCTCAAAGGTGTAAGCGTGCACGTGAGTATGGTGGCATGAGTGCACATAAGTGTCCGCATCCGTATCGTGTCTCAAAAAATAATACTCAATTTGTTCTCAAATACAAGATATTTTGATGGATGCATATTCAAACTTACAAACTGGACCATAAATATACACAAAATACTAATATTTGTGATGTAAAAAATATAATAGTAGTATTTTTCCTTGACTAATATATACTTTGGAACAACTATATTGTCAATAGATTCCAACAAAACTCTTAGAAAAAGTAATGGACAAAGACATGTGTTGGATACCATACCCAAATGTCAAGAAAAAGGTACATAGTTATACACCTGGTCACATTAATGTAAGGCTTATTGTATTGTGCAAAAGTCAAACTTTACAAATTTTGATCAACAATTAGTAATATGCATATGTAGTGTACAAAGTTACATCAATAGATTCGTATTCAGATCACTATTGAGATATTGGTTTTGTAACAATTTGCAATATATATAGTGCAAGCATATATATATATATACATGTACGTATGCGTACCTTGGCGTGGCCTTTCAGGATGTACTCGTGCATGCTCCACTTGCCGTCCTCCTCGGCGTCGCTGGACTGGTAGATGAGCACCCTCTTGGTCCCCACGACGACCTTCTCCTTCCTGCGGACGGCGCCAGGCTCCTCCTGCTGCCGCTCGCCTCCTTCCACCGAGATGGGCACCAAGCTCCCCGTCGCCTTCCACGTTGCCTTGACGCCCGGCACCCTCACCTTCCGGTTGGGCTCCTCCTCCTTGTTCGACGACGACGGCTCCCGCACCGTGAAGAAGTACCACTTGTTCTCCCCGTACCCCTTGTACGCCTCTGCGTGCAGCACGTGTTTACGGTCAGCGGGATCAACAAGACAAGCTGCTACTAATTCGCATCATCAGATGAATTATTAATATCAGCTTTAACTTATCATGCATGTAACTATCGGACCATCATCAGTAGGAGAGTTTATTTTAATGAAGACTATCGATCTGCATATATATAGCTATAGGTGATTAACAGGTATAGAGAGAATTGAAAGCCGGCCGGGCCGGGTTTGCTTACCGACGAGGCTGCCTGGCTGCCAGTCGAGGACGGCGACCTCGTTGACGATGTCGAGAGGCAGCTCCCGGCCGTCGATCTTGCCGCGGAGGTAGACGTCGACGAGCTCCGCCTCGGTCGGCACGAAGTGGTAGCCGGGAGGGAACTGCAGCTGCCGGACCAGCTCATGCGGCTGCGGCCTGACAGCGACCTCCATGGAAATCGGAAAGTAGATTGAGTAGATGCCAAGAACGGGAAGGGGTTAGGAGAGAGGGAGGCCAAGGAAGGGAAGAGGTTGAGAGAGAGAGAGAGAGAGAGAGAGAGAGAGAGAGATCGGTTTATGGTTTAAACGGTCACATATATATTGGGAAGGTAGTACTAGTTAAGAATTATTGCAATTAATAGTTAATAATTAATAATTAAAGAGTTGTAGGCGGACATATCCTTGTTTCACGGGCCCACCTTAGGGCCGGAACCTTCTTCTTCAGGCATGAGAAAACGGTTTGCCCCGACAAAACTTGACGCTGATCACAGTTGACCGTGCATGCTCGTGCACGCGCTACCGTTGAAGAGAAACCTGCCCTGGCACGGCTGCGGTGGCTGTCGTCAGTGAAGGGCTCCCAGGCGTCGTCAGGCTAAAGTATTATTTGAATGAATTATTACGGATAATTGTAGTATATACTAGGGGATAAGACAAATTGGCCAGCGATAATATATGGACAAACGGATAAGGTTAAGAACCTATGGTCGAGATCACTCTAAGCCTTTTCAGGTTATGTGACCTCATAAAGTTTAAGCTTTTTAGCAATTGATGAATATTAGGCATACATCTTTAGAAGATATCCAGATATACAGTGTCATTGTCAAGGAGGTAATATCAGAATGAAAGGCAATCAAGAACAATATGCATTCAGATTCGGTACATGCATAATCATATTTTGCAGAGGTGAAGTGGTAAGATCAGGTACACTATCCTGAACCATATACATATAATATAGAACCAATGAAATCTAATGTGCGTGCGCAGCGCAGTACATCCCTTTCTATATATAATGTCATGGGACTTCAATCCTATAATAACTTACTTCCTATCAAACGTCTAGTATCAACACTCGTTTGACTTAAAACACAAATCTACTGCCTTATAACTTGCTTCCTTCACTCTCTTCAGCAGAAACAATAACAAGACCTAACAGACCTGTGCAAAATGTAAGCGCTGTATAATATTAACACGGATGTACGTGTGCCTGCAGGAACCTCAGCAGCAAAACTGTTCCCGACTTTCAGCACCAAGTCACATTCACATCTTTGCTCCCCTGGAGATCGAGATGTCCCCGTATGGTTCCGGCTGCGTAACCTTGATGTAATCAAAAGTTGCCAAAACTGCAGAACAAGCATTCCTCAGTAAATAATATGTTCCATTCTAGCAATACAGTAAAACTGAATGAGTGCTACGATAAACTTCCCATTAGCCATTCCTCTAGCGTAAAACATTTGAAGCAAACTCAGTAAGCCCAAGTTATCTGCCCGGGATAGTGTAGGACTGTGTGAAACTTGTCAGAACTATTATTTGCCACAATTCAGAAAGCTGTGGAGCCATAACGTTATAGATTCAAAAAAATTTCTAGCAATATCAGCTGAGTAACCATGATGTAACCAAAAGGAAAGCATCTTGCATAGCATTCAAAGTGTAAAGCCGAACTAATTACAGAAACTATGAATGGTCATTAAGCCAACAAAGCTAGCATAACATTAAAAATCGTGTCAGAGCGACGAGTGTTTTTATTCACTTAAGCAACCACACTTTTTTTTTCTGGTATAAGCAAATAGCGGAACACATACCGGTCATTTGATAGAACAATCGAGCTGCCCTGGCTGTGGTCATCCCAGAAGCTAGCAGACTTAGTGATTCAGATTGCGGGGCACCTGGGGTATCAAAGTGTAGTTTGAGGTGCCTGCATGAATATAACTCTAGAATCAGAAATGTATGTGCATCTGTTGCACTTCATTTTAACAAACTTAAGTTACCCAGGCACTATGAGCTTTGTTCAGGATACTTACGACTGGATTGATTCTGTGACCTTGTCGATAGGATCAGAGCGCTTCTCATATGGGGTTTGAGTCGGTTCAGTTTCTTCCAGAAGGTCTAAACCGAATGTTAACTGTTAAATTCTATGTTGTTGAAACATTTTCACATGTTTACATATAACAGAGCGAATAAAGGACAGAAATGCAACCAACCAGGAGTTGGCCCAAAATCTGAAAGCCTTCTCATCTTGAAGTCCCTCACTTCTTGCTCCAGTGGAAAGTCTTCATCAACTGGATCAAGATTCCCCAAGCTTCTTCCAGATGAATGTTGCCTCTTGGACCTGCTCAATAACCATGGCACGGTCACTATAAGAACCTAACCAAGATACTAAGGACCTTAGGGAGCTAAACATTTTCAGTTTCTACCCTTTCAAGCATATACAAAAGGAGGTTCTTTTGTGAAAATGAAAACATTCTTTAGAGGGCCAAGTTCTTTCAGTGCCAAAAGATCACATAGCCATAATTCAGTGTACTAATATAGGTGACATGTTGCTATTACTATAAGTGAACAGTCACCTTCCACTTCCTGATGGCAATTGCACTTCTGGATCCAGTGGTATAAACCCACGTCCAGAACCACCAGAGCTCGAAGCAGACCTCCGACTTAACCCTGGTGAAGGATTTATGTTATTGACTATCTATATAAGCACGAACTTAAACTTATTCACTTCTCAACTTACCAGGACTTCCAGGAGTAACACTATGGTCACTAAGCAGATTATCGTAAGCTCTGTCATACTCTGCATTCATGTTTCCTCTGAGTTTTTCGAGGCCATCTGTGAAGTCCATTGGGGGAGCTCCAGTTTCCATCTCATATTCTCCTTCAGGCTGCAAATTCAACCACACATCAGGATGACTGGCTCATAGGGAAAGACTGCTATTTTTCTAGAAAATGAAAGAGTCTGGAATAACCTGAGGTGGAAATTCATGAGGTGGCGAGTTTCTCCGATGTTGTTCTTGTGATGATGATGGCTGGCCTGCTTTGAGAAAGTAATAAACAGTGAAGGTTTTTAAATTAGCATTTAGCATGTTCGAATAGTACAATTTCTTCAAGTGACACAAAATTAGAAATAATGCAGTGACCTGAAGATGAAGCTTTTGCAGAGTCGACTTCAGTGCATTCCTTCCACAGCTGCATAAGTGGCTTAGGATAATATAATTCTGAGGGTGACTTGTCCGAGAAAGATATTAGAGCAACCGGGGGCATGTCCATGAGAT
Organism: Panicum hallii; assembly: GCF_002211085.1. NCBI lineage: Eukaryota > Viridiplantae > Streptophyta > Magnoliopsida > Poales > Poaceae > Panicum > Panicum hallii. Next base: position 11,001,156 of record NC_038044.1, read on the forward strand.
CACTTATCTTTGTTGATCGAATAAAACAAAAATTCTGCAAGTAAGATAAAAATCATTTTTCTTTATTAGAATTGGTACAGAAATCTACAGGAAAACTGGTAAATCAAACCAAACTTACGTTGATAACTTTCCGCCTTTTTGAGACAAGGTTAGATGTGTCCTTCAGCCATGTCTGATACATATTTCCTGGGATCATTATCTGGTTATTATCCATAATCACCTGGGGGAGTTTCCTACGTGCTTTCCGCTTTGATGCTTTAGGTGGTTGCTTTTCCTGTGTCAGGAAAAGTTCTAGCTCAGGTAAACAAGAACAAACTAAACAATCAACCGTTTTTCCATCTATATATTATACCCTAGATGTAATCAGGCTTGATAGATCATGTTTACCTTCATCTTCTGTTCCTCTTGCCCCTCTAGCGAACCCCCTGCAAAAGAACCATCAATAATTGCAACAAGATACTTCAAACATGGTATAAATACAACAACACATGTAGTCAAATTATGTTTAGCAGTCAAAGTATCAGGTAGCTTGTAAGTGAAAACAAATCATGAAGGGAGAAACTAAACGCGTGCCAAAAAAAGGTAAGATATTCCATATAACAGTTAGCAGACTTAGTAGTTGCAACCAAGAGTGCGCTACCTAGTCATTTAATCTGAAATAGAGTTCTGCTGTAGCCATTTGAGTATGTACATAGGCAATAGGAGATAAACATGAATAGTTTTAGCTATTTCATTAAACAAAATATTCTCCAGAACATCCTAACAGAGTATGCAAATTACCATTAGCTTTCAGGAAGAACCATGAACTGAAAAAAAATTGGATGCAAGTTTCACTCAACTAAAACAACATCTCAATGAATAATTGACATGGATTATCATTTGGCGAAAAACAGAAATAATTTCTAGTCTTAAGAAACTCGAGTCTTGTTTCCATATAGAACCATAGAGTAAATCATGTGCTTGATTTAACCTTGTTGAGGTTCTTCTTGAACAGGGGATGGGGCAGCATAATATGGCTCTTCTTGCTGAGGAGGATCTTCCTGCCTAGGTGGTGAGGGGACCAGCGTACTTGGAACCTGTGGGTGTTCATCAGGAGTGATATTGACTGTGGTCTCATCATCTGCTATGTCAAATCTGCATACAAGGCATTTTTGCTTAATTATATTGGTACTGGACACAAGATAAGAAAAAGAAGCATACAACAGTAAATGATAAAATAATAGTAAATTAAAATATGTAACTTTGTTTTACCTCTCAAAACGATTAAACACATCAGTTTCTGCAAGCCCAGACTCAAAATTATCAACCAGGGTGATATTCACTGCCTCAGCTGAGAAAATATCCTAGTCATAAAATACTCCCTAAAGCAAACACAAAAGAAATCCATATGAGCAGAAAGACAAACCTTGGTGATGATGCTCGGCACGAGAGAAGTCATCATCATCTAGGTTGACATTAACATAATGTACGTCCAAATCATCCAATCGCTGAACAGGCATGATATTATCAGTCAGAAGAGTGAAGACAATCAGGTCAAAGACATAAAAAATAGCGATCATGTGGTGATTATTATACTGTACGAATATAATCATTGTTCTGAAAAATACAGGTGCCAAGGATTACCATTCCCCGGAACCTGGTAGCATCAGCCTCTGAGAAAATCATGGGCTGTTCCACCTCCATATTCATAATTTTCTCTGGAAGTGTTACTGCTTCGTACCTGTAAGAAGTTCCAATGTCAGATAAGCATGCCACATACTTTCTTTCGTTCTTTCTTTTTGGAAAGCCACATTACTTTCCTACTCTTAGCAAGGAACAATATTCCCTATATCACCAGTTCATAGCTATTCCATGCTATTTACAGAAGGGAGAAACTGAGGTCTTTGAAAAGATCCACTAACAATGAGGTCAAATTTATATGTGGAATCTTAACCAGAAAAGGTGTCATATCAGGAAAAGATTACATTAACTCTCGAGCAAACTCCACAAGGGATATACTACAGCCGTAATGGGTTAGGCAATGGTACTTCTGAAAGAAATCAATCATGACAGTAGATGTTTATTTCCAGTTCTCAAAGGCGATGGAGGACTCTTTGAAGATAGAATTATTGATTTAGTTCTCATGTACAATATATTGTTTACCCAGTAAATGGACAAGCTAAAGGAGAGGCCAAGAGAACTCCAATGACACGAAGGAAAAACTGACTGCTTTACCCAAAATTTGCTAATACAAACCCCGCCATATCCTTTTTATTTTTTGGGGGTGGGGGGGGGGGGGCGCTGATAATGCATACCAGAGACCCTCCAACCAAATATGCAGCGCCGAGATAAAATTTGAGCAAACAATTGGGTGATTAGGCCAGGCAAGAGAAGATCATTTTGAGTCGTACATCAGACAACAGATGCAAGTACCATCAGCAAGCATAACAAGAGTCATGTGAGTAAGGGCACAGCAGGCTACCACGGCAATCACAAGCTAGCTGCAAATCCCATTTCCATTTCCCATAGTACACACACTGCAGCACATACCAATTTAACCCAAACAAACTGACAACATCTCTCTCCTATGAACTTCCACGAACATCCCAGCCAGATTACAGCCTGAACTCACACAGCAATCTCCATTTTCGGGGAGCTGGGAAACAAACACCAAGTCTCCTCAGTAACAACATCACCAGAATGCACTCACAATCAACTTTCCTCAAACCGAAGCACAAGACCCCAACCCCAGCATGTAACATCTAGAAGCTTCTAGAAAGGGATGGAGATCGAGAGCACACTTACTTAGCTTGGGCTTTACCCTTGGGGAGGACGGTGGGGTCCGTGGCCGGTTTGATCCGCCATGCCTCGTTGATCTCAATCTGCACGAGAAGTTAGTACAAGAATAACTCCAACTGAATTCACAAGGATAATCAAATCTATCAAGCAGGACGCAGAAAATAATCTGACAAAACTTCAACTAATCTTACCAGAAGCCGAGACACATCATCTGCGACAAAAGGAAACACCCATTTAATTTGAGATGGCAAAAGCATGAGCACTTATAAAAAAAATCCAGCAAATAGAGAGGAAGTAAATTACCATAGAGGAGCTTCACCTTCCTCTCGTACACGATCACCACGCCACCTGCTCACTCATTTCGAGCACAGCACATAAAAACCCCGACCAAAAATGCGAGGATAAATGCTGGGGGCGCAAACAAAGTCGAACTCACCCATGAGGATCCCAGAGAGCCTCAGAGCCATGGGCACCGACGGGTTCAAAATCTCCTCACTAAAACAACAATCGCACAAACAAAAATCACCAAGAGAGAATACAAGGAAAACCGGACGGAATTCGAACCAGCGGGGCCAATCCGCTCACCAGATTTTGATGATGTCGAGCTTGTCGAGCCGCTTGCGGTTGATCTTCGAGTGGAGCGTCGCCGCCATCCTGCAACGACAACGGGCGCGATTAGTGGCCTAATCCACCAGCCGCGGAGCCAGCATTAGGAGCGGATTAAGCGCAACTTGTCGGAAAATCGCTGAGAAGCGCGTCGCGACACGTAGGAATCCAGGGAAACGAGAAAATTAGAGCCGCAACGAGGCGATCGGGACGCGCGAACAGGAGGAGGGGGGTGGGGGGGGGGGGGAGGCGCACCATATCTGGCCGAGCGGCGCCTTCCGCGCGAGGAGCTGGTGCGAGTAGAACATTCTCGATCGCGCCGAGAGAGGAGGAGGAGGAGGAGACGGGGGCGCTACGCCTCGGAGACAACGAGAGAGAGAGAGGCCAACTGGGGTTTTGGTGGTCGGCGACTCGGAGTGGTGGTTTTGGGAGAGGGGGAGGAGCTTGTGCTTGTCTCGTGAGGGAAGAGATGGGGGCGGATCGGGGAAATCGTGCGCGCGCGGAGGGCAAAACCGGTAACCTATCGGGGGCCGTTCCGCGCCACGGCGTGCGTGTGCTGCGTGCCCCGCCGGTGCGGCGCCACCCTCGTGGTCGTGGGCTGTTCGGCTTAGTCAGGCCAGATACGTCAAGGGCCCAAAGCTTCCGCGCCAGCTCGCGGCCCGAACCTCCTTCCGGCTACTCGCGCTCACCTGCCGTACGGCGGCCAGACAGAACAACGAACACGTTTACGGCGAGTCTGAGAAAACACCTGGGAAGGTTCAGAGACTATGGATGAACAGAGTCACAGACATGGGAAGATGACAGGCGAATTCCATGTGTTGCGTCCGAGTTTATTTACACGATGCACCAACGATCCGATTCCCCAGAAGTCGCTGCACTTTTACTCGGCCAGCTTATTTTGCGTTGCTACGACATGTAACAGAGGAAGAACGACTAGTTGCCGATACTACCACATCATCTTTCTCTTGATCATCCATCCAGCTCTAACCGATCTTCCTTTATGTGTTCCTGTTCCTCATCTGAAGTCAAGCTCACACCCCCCGAATTCTCATGACGACGGCCAACTTGGGACCCAGGGTGGACTCTATATGACGGTCCCGTCCTTGATGGTTGAGTTCTTCAGGATCACCACGATCCCGGATCTGATGTAATATCCTTCCTCCGGCCGGTCAGCTTCTTGGACGCCCTGCCAGAAGCATGGAAGTAGCATCATTGGTGACGAGCAGTGTGACAGTGGTGTGTTGGTAAGAATACTGAATAGTGAGTTCCCAAATGTTAACGCCTATCCAATCCACTTACCTCACTGTTTGTGATGGAAACGTTCCTTCCAACCCTAGCGTTCATGTCGATGATGCAGTTGCTGCAAAGCAACAACAAAAAGGCTTAGGTTATCAAAATACAAAAGTTGTAACATCGCATAGTGTTTCAGGTCAAGGACCCACCTTATCTTTGTGTTCTCCCCTACGCCAATGGGGACGTTGCCCTCTGACAGTAGCCTCGAAATCTCGTCTTCGGTCTCGTACAGATCTGCACCCATCATCATAGTATTCTGCCAGCATAGTTTGCATGTCTCAGCTGTTCCATTGTCCATAAAACTCTATACAATTGTTGTGCGAGTGAATTTAATCATCGATGTACACCCCTACCTTGAGCTCACATCCAGAGTTTAGGCGCGAACGAACACCGACAATAGAATGCTCAATGGTACATTCACGCAAGAAGCAGCCATGAGAAATGATCGCGTCTTTAATCTGCATATGAATCCGAAGCTCAGATAGGCACAACTCACACTACAGTTAACGAATCGCAGGTATCATCATGGGAGACGTACCCTGCACTTATCCGACTTCGTTGGCGGCAAGTACCGAGGTGAAGTGAAGAAGGGTGTTTTCGGATCGTAAAACTCAAACTTTGGAGGCTGCAATGGAGAAATTAGAGAGATCATTGATGGAAATTATTTCAAAGTCTGGATGGAACTCTATCATCTGAAGATATTGTCAATCTATTTGCATGGACAGTTAGAGCATATTAGAACTTGGAAAAACAAAAAAAAAAGTACCTGCTCACAGAGGGCCATGTTTGCGTCAAAGAATGATCTGATTGTTCCAATGTCCTCCCAGTAGTCAGTGAAGACATATGCCTGACAAACAAAGTCAGATGAACTGTATGTGATATTGCTACCCTAATAGAGATTGAACTAGTGACAAATCTGGGAAGTGGGCCATGATTTATCAAACAATGAAAGTGAATCATAAAAGGAAAGGTTTTACCTGCACATTGTGCTCATGTAAAGCTTTGGGCAGAATTTCAGAACCAAAGTCATGCAGTTGAGCATACCTCGACCTAAGAATGCTACAGTTAGAACACAGATAACTACAGGGGAACTGTATTACCACAAAGAGGAAGTTCTTACTTTAGAAGGTTTAGAAGAACATCTTTTTTGAAAACGTAAACTCCCATTGAAGCAATATAGGGATATTTAGTTGGGTCATCGATGGCGAAATTGAGAAAGCTGGTATCCACTTTCTGCAACGAACAAGCTTACACTTCAGATAGTGCTATTTTGTAAGATAAGTTATTCTGAGTCCCTGAGGTAAGGTGATTACTGACCATTTCTTCCAAGTCAGCGCCCTTTGGTTTCTCAGAGAATTGAATTACACGGCCTGAACTGTCGAACTTAACTAGCCCATAGTCAGAAGCTCGACTTCCAAAACAAAGAAAATAAAATCAGCATTTGCAACGATTTCTGATGAGGAGGAGGAAGTGCTGATAAAATTAGAAACCTGATGTAGAATAATGCCATACCTCTCTCCAACAGGAGCGCATGATAAAGTAATGTCTGCATTGTCATCTACATGTTTCTGAAAACGGCAAATGCCAGGGGGTCAGGTAGTTAAAATAAAAACATACTCCTACAATAGAATACAAGAGAATCACCAACCTGCACAAGCTCCATGTAATCCATACGGTAGAGCTGATCTCCTGACAAAATCAAAATGTGTTCTATAGCTTTATGCTTGTAATAATCCTGAAGAAGTACACACAACATAAGATGCATTAGTTCAGGAATCCAAACAAGTAGAGGCAACAAGTACCATCAGCCACTAGATATATTTATTACCTCAAGTACCCAGATAAATTTTCTAACAGCATCTGCTGTGCCCTGGAACCAACCAGCAGCCTCCCCAGGCATTTGCGTTGCAGCCAGCACCTATTCGATGGTAAAGTTATATCAGTAAATGTATGTTGTACTCAGATAAAAAAAATTTAACCAAGCCACACGATGGAAATTGTGAGAAGAATGTGTTGCAAGCTCTTGAGTAAACCATATCAAATTTTAGGTGACTCACCTCAACAGATCCATCAGTGAAGTTGATTCCCCCACCAAGGTATGTGCGGTGAATGTGACGGTTAAGAGAAGCTGAGTTGAACTGAGTCATAACGAATATCTTGTTTATGCCACTGTTGAAACAGTTGCTCATGGGGATATCAATAAGCCTGTAACATCCTCCGATAGGAACCTAAGTAATGCAACAAAAGGAAAGAAACAAGATTCAGACCACTGATTTAAAGATTGCTGAAATGACTATATAGATGGATAGTCATTGATGGCCTTGAGTTTGACATCATGTCGGTTAAAGCCGGGGCCGGGGGGGGGGGGGGTGTCTATATAAGCCACTGGGCCCCTTCCACTGATAATTTAAACACGACACAGAAACATTGCAATTGAATGAGCTATACTTTAACTCAATCCAAACCAATTACCATGTGCAGAGGAAAACTGAAAATAAATAGAGATCAGACTCTGGTCTACTTAACAAACTTATAGCTGGCAAATAAAACTGAACATTTCTTGCAAAGCAACAGATAATTAGATGTATCAACTTGAAACTAAATAAAGCTGAAAATTAAATAGAGATCGTTGGATTCTATCTACTTACAAACCTAAAGATGGTTAGTTAAATTGACACCATGCAAATTACAAAGATTTTAAATTTATGTCTGCAGTCGAGGTGCATCAAGTCGAAACTAAATAAAAGTATCATCTTACAGCAGGAGTGGCCCTTGTGCTTGTGAGAGGGAAAAGCTGAGTCCCAGTACCACCACCCAGTATGACAGCGGCAACTTCATTTGGATCAGCGTAATTCCTTCTGAAGGATGTTCGGACAACCTGCAAGTTTTTGCATACCAGATGTTTGAGATGCAAGGAACTAATATCATCAAATTACAAATGACAGTGATGAAACACCAACAAGATCATCAATGGTATTAAACTTACAAGAGTGTCTGGGCCAGCATCTGAAGTGAGCACACATTGAGCGCTACTTGTGGTGCCCCTAGCACCAAAACACATCCTTCTTAATGCCCTGTTTTGCCTGGTGCTGCTGCAATCCCCAATCCTCACCCTCTCACTCCCAGAACCTTCCCTCCTCACTGGGCTCACACATGCTTTTCCCTCCAGGGGAAACACACTGCTGAACTGCATAGCTGAGGCACACCTGCAATATCACAACCATTAGCAATCAAGCAGTCCTGGAAATTTATTCACTGTGTACAAGACAACGCAGAGCCAGAACTGGATTGGAACAAGATAAGCAACTGACTGTCTTGCCAAGTTCCTGATAATCCCCACATGAAGAAGAAAAGGAACCACACTTTTTTCACAGTTCCTAGTGTGGTGAGAAGGGATCATCAACGTAGTCACGGAATAAAGGACAGGATAAAGGGCGTTGTGCAACGATGCCTACACATCGACGATTTTGAAAGCGAAGGATGGAAGTACACATCATCCGAGAAAGCCATAAAAAAGACTTTATGCCTTCTTTTCAGGGCATAGGCATGTGAATCACAAGATCTCAACCACGGTTGGATTGGGATCCTGTCTTCATCCTCCGAACTCAAACCGACGCAAAGTAGAATAAGAGAACTCTTCAAATGAAAATGATACTCAAGCTCTTGAAGGGCCTAAATTACTCCACAAGCGAGTGATGAAAAGTACCAAGGATAAAATCATAAGGTTGAATAGCCCCAACTCACAACCCCGTCCCCGAAATAGCAACCCAGTCACCTAAAACAAGTGCAGCTCACCTGAACATTTGCAAAAGAAATTCATACAAAAAATGGGAAGATTGCAGAGTTTCAGAACCAGGTGGAAATGGGAGCCTCTCGACGCAAGAAAAGCCGGTAATTTTTCGAATTGTTTAAGGACAACAATGATGAAACGGAGCTGGCCACAAGTCAATTACAAGTATAAAACGAGCTGCGCAGGATCCAAGAACAAAACGGAGGATCCCTTTTTGTTGGAAGACGAAAAGAAATGGCGGAGACACGTCGACTCCCCCCACCCACCGCGAGGACCAAGAAACAGGCCTGGTACAGCCTTTCAAGGAGCGACAACCAAGAACGAAATCGTGGAGAGACTGTACGTCAACTCAAATAGCATTTGCCACAACATCAATTCAGGCAAATAAAATCGGAAAAAAGAAATTAATTCAGGGAAAATTTATTCAGACAGCGCGAAAAACTGAGGACTGATTCTAGCCGCCACCTCACTTCTCCTCTGAAGAATTCCCAACAGATCGCTTCCTCCCTCGCCGAGCGCTGGTCCCTTCTTCACGGCCACACTCCCCGCCAACACCACATCGCCGGTACCCACACCAGCGACCCTCAGAATCCCACCGCCCACCTGATCCACCGTCCTCTCATCTCCAGCGCCAAACTTCACAACGAACAACACCACACCCAGCGCATAATCGAGTGAACAATGCAATGAAAACGGGAAAAAAAAAAGAACTGCACGCGCGCAGCACCCATTGATCAGCATCACAGACAAACACATTCGGCCATCCATTTCAAGAACAGAGAACCCAAATGCACGGCAACCCGCAACAACCCAACGAGAGAAATCATGAAGGGAGGAGCGGAGGGAGGCTTACCTAGGAACGGATCGGCGAAGGGCGAACGGAGGAGGAGGAGCCGACGACGGATCGATTGCGCTCGGAAGAACGAAGGGGTCCGGCCCTTGAGACTTGAGAGGCTGATGTGGGTGGCCGCGACGGTGTGAGACGGTGGTGATGTGGAGCGGGCGGTGGCATATAAAGCGGGTCGGGCGTTGGAGTGCAGAGGACGACGAGGCAATGGACGGACGAACGGTGCGAGGGGGGGTGTGCAGCGAGCGTGGAGGTGGCCGCGGCCTCGCTTGGCGCTACGCGTGCCCCCTACCCCGTGCCGCGCCTGCTCAATGCGACAATGCCCATGCGGGAGAGGAGCCCGGCTCACGGTAACGCCACCCCGGGCACCGTCCCCTTCGCTTTCACGGTTGGTCTCTGCCTTTCCCTCCTCGATTACCGTTCGCCATCCGGTGTGACGCGCACGCTCGCGGCGCCGCGGTGGGTTCTCCACCGTCCGATGGCTCAAATGTCCATTTCTGTGTTTCCAGCTCGAAATGTCCAGTCGTCGCCTAGCCCTGACGTGAGAGTGCGCTGGAGGTTTTCGAATCGTTCATTCACGAAAAGGTTCCAAAAACCGCCTCAAACGTGTGATGGTTCATTGTCCATTCCTGCAGTTCCGGCATGAATTTTGGGTCATCGTGCCGCTTCTGGTACAAGATCAAGACTCTTGAGATATTATTGACAAATGCTTCTAACCACTGTTCGGGGTCCAAGGTTACTTTTTACAAGTTAGGCTACAATAGATACAGAAACCTACAAAAATAAGGTGAGTAAAGAAACAATTTTGATGTTACTTGGTATCGGTACCATTCATTCGTCTTCTAGACGCAAAGAAAGAATTAACAAGTGTCTTAGTATCCTTTCTTTTTCTCTAATTTCTATACATAAATTCTAGAACGTGCAAACTAGTCGCTGGATTATATGGGTGGGATTCTTCTTCCATCCACCCGTGAGTGTCAAATACTTGACCGTATTTGATACAACAAGGCTTGGGCGCCTAGTTGCCTACCAGTAACTCTGGTCTCGGCGTGTCACCAAACTACTTTTGTAAATTTCTTTGAAGGCGCCAGTCCCTAGTACTAGTATGATTGAGGGCAGGCGGTGCACGGATTCTCTCCTCGCCAGGTGCAAGTGGCCGTGTCCATTTCCCCCCGTCAGTAACCGGAGCGAACATAGATAGCCACAGTAGAGTGGGACACATCAGCGCGGCACTGACGGTTGAAATCGCGCGCAGTACAGTGACACAGTGTACCACCTACTCCGCGTCTCTGCCCGGGCCCCGTGGGCCTCCCTGCCGAGCGCCGAGGATCCTTGCCACGCGCGGGCCCTCGTGGCGGCCGGCGAGTCGCGGGCGGTCCAACCGCTTTGTCCGGACGTGGCGTGGTGGGCCAGCATCCCCGGCCCGCCGCCGCAGCAGGATCACCCGTCGACTCGTCGTCAGGGGGCCTGGCAGCCTGGCCGTGCTCCACTCCGCGCGGTCCGCCCCGCCCGCGGCAGGCTTCGATCTCTCGGAAAAAGGGAAGCTGGCGGAGTAAAATTTGATGGAACGGGAGGGAGAGGCCTCCGTTCACCCGGATCCAGGGGAGTAAATTTGCACGTGTCGAGATCGATCAACGTCCGAGCCTTGGATCCTCGATAAACCACTGTAGCTAGTAGTGAGAAGCGAATTGGGTCTCTATGAACACAAGAGAGGAGACATCTCGAGGGCCATCATGCTGTGGCGCTAAGAGAGATTATGTGCAGGGACAGAGCTGAAACTGAACTGAACTTTACAGAGCAGGGGTCGTGGATGGCTTCAGGGACGGAATTATGGGATCGTGGATGATTTTAAACTATCCTCAGGCATCATTCCAGGATACTTCATGTCTCGTGGCACTCGAGCGGTGCAGAGTAGTGTGTCCAAGTCGAAGAGGAAGAAAAGGTTGTCGTAATCATACACGGATACATTTATGCATCAGCCAGCGTAGCTGTTGAACTGGGGGAACACGGTCTGCGATGGAAGCAGGACGTGCCGGCGCCAGTGAACTAACCCCGTCACGTACGGAGATATCTACACGGCTCCTCCTTCGACCGTGGCTCCAAAGAACTGGAACTCCGGTCGACGGATCGTGCCGTCAACCGCGTCCAGATTCCAAGCGATCGATCTTCTCCCCTCTCGTGCCGGTACGAAGCTACCTAACCAACCCAGAGCCATCGCCCTCCGCACGCCGTGACTCACACAAGTCGACCGCAGCGCCGTGACAACGAGAGTCCGCGGCGACGGCGACGGCGCGCGTACGTACGTACGGGTCCTGGGCCTGACCTCCGCTCCGAGCGCCCCAAGCACCGCAGCCATCCAGATCAGGCGTACCTCACATGGCCTGCCCGCTCCCATCCCCACCCGTCCCTGAAAGGGAGAGGAGAAACCAGGGCGAAACTACGGCCCGCGCCCAGCCTCTGTGCCGGCAGAGGGAGCGGCGGCCAAAGGAGCGCGTCGCCCTCGCGGTGTCCCGTCCCATGATCAGGTCGGCTTCCCCCATCCCACCGTCACCTGCGCTGCTGGGGGCGGCAGTGTCAGTGTGGGGTGTGCGGCCCGCGGCGTCGCCGTCTGCCTCCCTCCCGCCGCGCAGGAAATTCCACCGGGCACGGTTGGACGCGTCTCGGCGGACAAGAACGCCCCACCGATCAGGGGCCGACGCGTGTGATCGCTCAGCCGAGAAGCCGCGAGAGCCACATGTTTGGGTGGCGCCCTACGCCCACGTGGTGTGGGCTCGGCTGCTCGGGCTCCTCGTCGGCCATCCGTCAGGCGCCGCGAGCCTGGCTGCGACACGGTCACAGCTCGCGCTGCATGACCTTTACCATACCACCTCGCCGTCAAGACTCGAGACTTCGAGTCCAATTCGAGGGCGGAGCGCAGCGTGCCCGAGGCTTATCTAGTGTGTGCAGCATGGCCACTGTTGGAACTGTACCCTACAGGTTAGCAGTAGCCGTGTTCGATTTCATTTCTCCTTGCCGGTTACTTTTTCATTGCTGTTGATCTTCCTGTAATAGCCACGCACGAAAGGGAATATGTGTCTCCTAGACTCCTAGTCCTAAGGTTCAGCTACTCCACTGAATCTCGATGGCCTCAAAGCAACAAAGGCCCTGCAGTTGGTGAGGAGGCGTACGTGCAAAACATCGGGGGCAAACACCATCCCAAACAGGCTAGCTGAGGTCTCAAAGCGATGAGATTGGCCGCTTGCACCAACTCTGCCGTAGGCCGTAGCGCGAGGGGAGTCGGAAAACAACAGCAGCTCGAGTCCATCGCTCATGACGGCATGGCCTCGTGCCAGAATCCTTGGCCGGCGTGCAGGAGATCCTCGACCGCGCACGTAGAGCCTGATCCAAGGCGGCACACCGCCGAGAATGAGGACGCTGTTTCCCAGTTTCCGAGCTCCGTCGATGTCCCCGGCACTCCGCTGTCGTGGAGGACGATCTCGTTCCCGTTCCCGCTGGTCCGGGCAACCACTCTGCCGGCGAAACCGCGCGCCCCGTGGAGAACGCTGGCCGTGAGCGTGGCTATGACGGCGAACGGCGCGGGCGTGTACGCCAGCAGCTCGTCAGGAGCTTGGTCACGAGCTTGCCGTCGCTGACGACGCAGGCGTTGTGCTCGATCACGTTCACGCCCCTGCTGAGCACCGCCGCCTGGCCGGAGCCGGCGTCGATCGTCCTCAGATCGATCTCGAAGAACATACTGCACGTCTTGGCGAACCCTCGGGATGGGTCTGTCAGGGCTAGCGTGTCCTGCACACGTACGGGTTTGCAACAAGAATGTGCGAGTTCGACAGTGACCAGAGCGTCTGATTTTTTAAACTGCATCACAAACTGTACCATACTAATAAAAAACACCTACCTGATTGGTTGACTTAAAACCCTCTTTGAAAGAGGATCTGTACCGTTCCCTCCGTTCTCTTGCTTCTGCAAGAGCCTTCTCGGCCTTTGCCTTTTCTATTGCCCGCTCCCGAGCTTCTGTAGTTGCTCGCTCAACTGCCGCACGTTCTGCTTTTATCCTAGCTTCTCTAGTAGCCCTTTCAATAGCTGCTTCAGCACTTGCTCTCTCTTCTTTCTCTCTGGCTTCTGCAGATGCTCGTTGCCGTGCAGCAGTAATCCTTTCCTGAGCCATTTTTTCTGCCTTTTCACGAGCCTCAGCAAATGCTCTCTCGTGCGCTTCTCTTGTCGCTCTTTCAACAGCAAGTCTATCCTTTTTCCGTTCCCTTTCCCTTTCCTCCTCTTCCAATTTTCGTCTTTCCTTCTCTTCGGCAAGTTCTCTTTCTTTCTGCAATCTCCTTTCACTTTCTTTTGTTTCTTGTGTTTTCCGAGAAGACCCATTATCCTTTTCAGTTGTATTATCTACTCTTGTTATATTCTCCCTCTCTTTGGCCCTCTGAACTCCAAGTGCGTCTTTTTTCCATGTTTCTGCTGAAACTGGCAAGGGACATTCAGCAGATTTGGTTAGACCATGCGACGTTTCCAAAGGAGACGGCCCGTGCTCTGCCTTTGATATCCTAGCTGTAGTGTCTTTTTCTTCAAATTTGCTTGCCCTGCTCTTCTCTTCACTTGTAGACCTTTGTGTTCGTAATTCTCTTTCTCTTCTGTTGGAAATCTCTCCAGTTTCTCCAAAATCAGGAACACTACAAGATGTCTGAGACATAGCAGAGTTATGGTTTTGCACCGAGTGCTGCTTGCGAGTATACATTTCTGAAGAGGAAGCCGGCTCCTCCTTCAAATTGATAGTTGTTCTGGTGGCACTATAACTTGCAGCTTTGAGGATAACTTCATCTCCTGGAAAGGATTCAGATCCAACTTCATCACAAGTTGTATCACACTTTGCATCTAGATCATTTCGTCCTCTGTTGGTACTTTCGGGTGACTTCTGGTCCTCCTGGTTACAAGGAGCAGATCCTTCTTCACTACCCATCCTGTCACTATTTGCTAATGGGGTTTCATCTGCTTCTTTATCATTAACATGAGAGACGAGTCCATCCATTCCTTCTTCCACTTTCTCCGCTTCACCATGAGGAGCTCTGCCATAACGCAGCCAAGGGGCCCCATGTCCACCATGGCGTCGTAGTCCGTCTTCCCCAGGAGCATCTCCGGTGCCATGTACCGGCGCGTGCCGGCCCGCTCGTACGGCGGCGGATTTGTGACCAAGGCGGCGAGCCCGAGGTCGCATATCTTGACGGAGATGGGCTCGCCACTGGCGCCGGCGACGACAAGGATGTTCCCGGGCTTGATGTCGCGGTGCATAATCCGGCGCTCGTGCATGTGCTTGGCCCCGCCGAGGAGCTGCCGCGTGATGCGCCGCACGTCCGACTCCGGGAACGGCCGGCCCCCGCGGTGCCGGCCGTCGTTGAGGACGTCGTGGAGGTTGGGCCCGACGCACTCCATGACGAGCGCGACCTCCCTCGTGCCGTGGTTGATGGCGAGCGCGTGGAGGTTGACGAGGGACGGGTGGCCGCGGCAGGCTGCGAGGAACTCGGCCTCGCGCAGCGCCTCGTCGGCAGCGTCCGCGCTAGCTTTGGCCGCCCCGGCTCCGTCTAGCGCCGGCACCGGCGCGCGGAGCGCCTTCACGGCGACGGCCTGGCCCGTGGAGCGGTGCCGCGCCTCGACGACGGCGCCGAAGCCGCCCTCGCCGAGCGCGCGCGTCGGCTCGTAGTCCGCCGTGGCCCAGAGGCGCCGCCGCTTGCACCAGCCCGCCCCCGCGCCGGAGGGGTCGTCGTCGCGGTCGAGCTTGACGCAGATGGCGGCGGCCCGCTGGGCGAACATCGCGAAGCGGCGCGGGGATGCCGGGATCGAAATGGATGCGGTCACCGTTGAGGACGTACTCAGATACTATACATATGAACAAACCGACTGCCGCCACGGCCATGACGGTGCGAGTTGCGTTCGGACTCGGAGACGGCGGCGCGGTCGGCGACGAAAAGGCAGAGCGAGGAGGCATGCGGGACGAGATGGTGCGGATTCACATCGCATGCTGCAAGCCTTGCCTGCAATGCGCGTACGTCCTTTGATTTGGGCTCCGACTCTGGCCCAGCTCTGGTTACAGTTGGGCCTTTTGAAGGAAGGCACTTGAGTCCAGGCCCGAGGAGCGGCCCAACTCGTGGCGATGGTCCCTCTCTGCTCTTGTGATAAATTCGCCGCTTCTTCGTGCTCTCGACAAACCAAACCCTCAAATCGCATCTACGGATGACGGACCACAGCTAGACGAACCACCGTCACCATCACCCTCCACGGATGACGACCCACCGTCAGCGGCGGCGGCCGCCGCAGTGCGTAACAAGTGGACATCTCCCGGCTTGCCATTGCCGCCTAATTTCTCTAGTTTATTGGAGGTTTCACAATACTCAGTGGAGCATTGCATCATGTGCTGAGGCTTCTTCAGTGGAAGTACCCTGTTTCCATTATCATCAACATGATCAAACCTGACTGCACTTGGGCTTTTATGCTTGTCAGACAAAGAATCATCAGGGTTCTTTTCTTCTTCCGATAACTTTTTCACTGATAGTTTTTGTTCGGATGTATCCAGCTCTACCGATACAGGAGCCTTGATTTCCGTAGACCTCGTGCTTCTATGGTGACATGACTTCTTCCGCAATTTAAAACTGTCACCTTTTCTCTCTAACAATTCCTTTGCAGCCTTTAACGTAGCTTCAGCAAAATCCATTGCCTCCTTCATAGCAGCTGAAGCAGAAGTGGGATCGGCATCAGCTTTCTTGTCAGCATGAGGCATGTTGCTATTTGAACTGGTATGTGCAGCAGAAGTTGGAGTGATACCTCCTTTAGCTGCACTTTCCTTCTTGTTGAGCAGTTTAGGTTGTTGCCTCAACAGTGGCTGTACTTTGATTGACTGTATCTGTGCATCAGTGTCAGATACCCGAAGAAATGCACAATCGGGTGTGACAGTACTGCGTGTTGAATGACTATCAGAGTTCTTGTGGTTTTCATTTACAGAAACACTTCCAGAAATTGGTGTCCAAGATGGACTTGGCTGCTTCTGATCAACTACAAAATCACTCTCCGGACTTTTCGCACTCGCGCTAGCAGAGCTTGGGTTCTTGTCATTATCGTCATTGAGCATTGTGCCATTGGCAATTCTTGAAACATGATTTGTTGCTGGACCATGCGACAAATTGCGAGAATCAATCACAAAGTCCACCGAAGGTTCAACTGTGCAGGTCGTCATCTCAATTAAATCATTAGGTCTCCTCTCAGTAGTCTTGTTATATGACATTACAAACTAACCTATGATACATATGACTAACCTGATAGTTAAAACTCGAGACGTGTATTGATGCACCACACAGTTTCCATTGTATGCATATGCTTCCCTTCATCTTCCCTTAGTAGCGTGATCCATCCATGTAATGCAGTAGTAATGTGGCGTGGCCATGGCACACACTATTGTAATATGATATTACGCAATCCAAGTTTAAAGAGACCTGTATTTGCACTCAATTATGCAACATGGTGTATGTTACAGATATACACATTAGATGCTCTTCACTCAGGCCACTATATATATGTAGACGAGAGCAAGCAACATGAACCATTTCTCTTGGAATGAATACTGCAAGATGAACAGATTGCAGCGTAATACAGACCTGATAAAGTATACCATTCTTCTCAAGCAAATTCAGCGCACTTGGCTAAAGTAAGAACTCAAGAAGATACCACATGAAGCAACTGTTTCACTGATCTCTTTGCAGAAAATTCACAACTACAGAAGTACTCTGAGCATATGAGCTGTGTTACACGTAAATGCATTTCAATTCCTACTCTATTCAGTATGATACCACGATCTACTGAAGATCTGTCACACAACTATTTCACTGACCTATCACAAAAAGTACTGTACAAAAATGCCACGATACAATGTACAAGCAGCGGTATCAATTCCAACGATACAATACAGAACTGCAATCAATGTCAGGGTACAAGATCATCCTTGGATTCCTAGCAGACTTTGTTTCCACGACGCTTCTGGCAATCTGAAGGTATGAATTCTTATGTGGTTGCCATGTTAACTCTTCCCATAGGCCTCAATGGTAACATCAGTTTGCAAAGCTGAAATAGCAAAGGACAAGTGAAAACAAAACAGTGAGTCAGTTAAAAATCATGTTAAGGGGTCATGCAACTTTCATACTAGTTCAACTAACACTTCGGTAAGAAAAACACGAAAACAAATGCAGAGCAAAGATGCAGTGCCTGATGATGGAAACACATGAAATCTATGAACTGAGGATCAGATTACTGTCATGGCCGAATTTCTAAACTGACTATTGCAGAAAGAAATGAACCAGTAATATCTATAACCATTCCACTTTTTATCATCTGTAAACACACTGCTAGATCCCTCGAGGTACTATAAACTACACACCTGAAATTATTTCCATTTCCATTTCCTGCTTCTTATCTATAACATGTTTCAATTACTCGTAACCAGACAAGGTTACTATTTCTTCAAACACAAGTCGGTGCACTTGACATAATGAGTTTACAGAAAAATAAATATGTGCAGCAACTATTTCACTGATCTCCATTTCCACAAAAAAAAGAAACAAAAAAACTGTAGAAGTATTCTGAACATATGAGTCATGTTCCGCAGCATACAAGTTCAGTTTATAGTGTCATGAGTGAGGTATTATGTTCTAATAGCAAAAAAAATTACTTACGTTTAAACTAAAGAAGTGCTGCTACACATAACGATGGCATACAGTAAGTTACACTTTCTACGCTCCGCAGTATTACGAAATTATCAACTGACACCTTTTAATTGCAGGGCCCTAGGTATTAGTCGGCGTTGGTTTTGCCAATCAAGGGAGCATTCCAGAGTGCAGTACTTCCCGCTGTCATCAACCAAACGCATTTTACAGTGTTGGCAGCGGACGGATATGCAATCTTGGATTAGGAACTCTACTGTATCTGGATCTCCAGCTGGCCACTTGGGACGGAAAGTAAGATGGTTAAGGCACCAGCAATACATTAAAAGTTATGAGCAATATGAAATGCAGTAATGCAGAACTTACAGCCTTATTTTCTTTCCATTCAAGAATGGATAGGTGCTTTGTGGGGTTCCGGACACGGGGTCGGTGACATGAATCTGCTATAATGTTAATCCATCCATGTGTTGCATGCCCATTATCTTCTTGCATATCGAATGCTATCTCGCAGGGAAGGCAAAAAGCATTTGCTTTGCTTTCAAAGTTGACTGCAAGAATCTTTTCTGCTAAATGCACCGCAGCAGCGCCACCAATCACGTTTTTCCACCTTGCAAATATAAATAGCAATCAATCAACTAGTAGCATTTCTACGAAAACTAGGTGTGGAGTGAATAACAAACTAAAAAACTAACTAAACATTTCAAGGTGCGAAAATGGTAGGTTCCACCTCGAAAATATGAATCAGATAGCAACATTTACAGTAAAAGAAGTGAATAATGACTTACAAAGCATTTCAATGTGCAAAAACGGTAGGGGTCTTTCTAAAGTTCCTGACCATAAGCCTGCAGGAAATCATTGCATACAGTGCATCTAGCTCCTTCAGGTATCCAAAAATGTCACTCTGCAAATTTGAATATGAGGTAAGAAAAGGATAGAGAAGTGGGAAGGCACAAAAAATCACATATTCATATCGTATACCTGGATTCCCTGGAATATACCAGCCCAGGGCTCCTTGCCTGTAACAAATGCTACCAGCAATTTTTCCTGACGATCGATCAAAATAGGGCATGTTTGAGAGCACTCCACTCCATAAAAAATTGCTCCACTCCACCAACTCTACAAAATTGCCATCCAAACATGTACAGCTCCACCAACTCCAGCTCTAGAAAAAAAGTGGAGTTGAGGGCCAGATCCACGTTTTTTGTGGAGTACCTCAAGAGGTGCTCCAGAAACATTAGTTTCGTACCAACTCATGGAGTTGCGAGGTAATTATCCACCATGCCACTGGTTACAACGTAACGGTTCAATCCATCTCCTCCTTCTTTCCTTATCCCGTTGCCTCCTGCCCCTCCCCTCCCGCCGCCTCCTGCTCCCCCAGCCCGCGCCGCCGTCGCCCCCTGCTCCTCCCCCCACCCCCGCGCCGCCGCCGCCCCTGCTCCTCCCCCCCCCCCGCGCCACCCCCTGCTCCTCCACCCCGGCGCCCCTGCTCCCCCCCCCCCGCGACGCCGCCGCCCCCTGCTCCTCCCCCCCCCGTGCGCCGCCACCGCCCCCTGCTCCTCCCCCGCGCCGCCTGTCAGACCCGGGGCTACGGGACTGTGTTCATAACGTAGTTTAAAGAGATTTTAAGAGATTGAGTTCGTCTTATCTCTTATTCATCTTGTTTATCTCTTATTTATTCCGTTTAAATAGGAGATAAGGGTAACCGATATAGGAGGAATCTACTCGAGATATGTTCTGGTACGATTCCTTAGCTGGTGTTGGTTAGTATCTTTGTAACCCTAGCCTCTCGTATATATAAGAGAGGACAGGGACCCTCTCAAAACAGAAGATCTCCGGATCATACTACATCAAAGGCAATACAAACCACCATACAGTACGTAGGGTATTACACACCTTGCGGCCTGAACCTGTCTAAATTTTGTGTTCCTTGCACCTTCGAGTTCCTGATCTCGGCGTCTCCTCACCTAAAACTTACCACCTTGGGCATATCCCTCGGTGGGCAGCCGGTTAAACACCGACACCGCCGCCCCCTGCTCCTCCCCCCTGCGCCGCCGCCGCCCCTGCTCCTCCTCCCCCGTGCCGCCGCCGCCCCTGCTCCTCCCCCCCGCGCCGCCGCCGCCCCCCTGCTCCTCCCCCCCGCGCCACCGCCGCCTCTGCTCCTCCTCCCCCGTGCCGCCGCCCCCTGCTCCTCCCCCCCGCGCCGCCGCCGCCCCCCTGCTCATCCCCCCCCGCGCCACCGCCGCCCCTGCTCCTCCTCCCCCACGCTGCCGCCGCCCCTGCTCCTCCTCCCCACGCTGCCGCCCCCTGCTCCTCCCCCTCGCTCCGCCGCCGCCCCTACTCCTCCCCCCCGCGCCGTCGCCCCTGCTCCTCCCCCCCGCGCCGCCGCCGCCCCCCTGCTCATCCCCCCCACGCCACCGCCGCCCCTGCTCCTCCTCCCCCACGCCGCCGCCCCCCTGCTCCTCCCCCTCGCGCCGCCGCCGCCCCTGCTCCTCCCCCCCGCGCCGTCGCCCCTGCTCCTCCCCCCGCGCCGTCGCCCTGCTCCTCCCCCCGCGCCGCCTCCTGCTCCACCCCCGCGCCGCCCCATGCTCCTCCACCCCCGCGCCGCCCCCTGCTCCTACCCTGCCCCCCCCACGACGCCGCCGCCCCCTGCTTCTCCCCCCACGCCACTGCCGCTGCTCCCCCTGCCCCTGCCCCGCGCGCGGCCGCCCCCTGTTCCCCCCTCCGCGCGGCCCCTGCTCCGACCCCCCCCCCCCCGCGCCGCCCACTGCTCCCCCTCCGCGCGGCCCTTGGTGCCCCCCCCCCCGCGCGCCGCCCACTGCTCCCCCGCGCCCGGCCGCACCCTGCTCCCCCCCTCCGCACGGCCCCCTGCTCCCCCCCACCGCGTGGCCCCTGCTCCCCCGGCGAAAGTGGAAGGCTCTACCGGTGCTCACTCTCCATTTGTTCCGCCAGCTCCTGCGGCCGGCCTAGGTAGCGGCGACCTCGACGACGAAGTGGAGGAGCTAAGCTCCATCGGCGGCCATGGCTCCATCGGCGGCCGGGCTGGATCGGGCGGCGTGGGCGGCGGCCGTGGCCGGGTTGCATTGAGCGCCGGTCGTGGCCATGCTGCCCTAGGCGCCGGCCGTGGATGAGGTACCCTGGGCGCAGGCCAGGGCATGTCCGATCTTGGCAGCCAGGCCGGCGAAGATGTGAATGGCCTTGGCAGCCAGGCGATCACCCAAGAGATGGCACAGCGCAAAGGCAAGAGGAACGTGCAAGATACGGTAAAAATTTTCCTTCCTCTCGTGAAATTATTGTTTGAACTGTATAGTGAGCAGGCAACATGAGTAGAGACATATTAGCGCAGATGCTATAAAGTGGTTACTATCATATTGATCATGGTGATTCAATTGATTGGACTGATGCAAATACGGCGCTTATATGTTCGTTGTTTGCCAAACAAGTTAACAAAGGGAATAGACCGAACACCCATTTGAACTCAGTAGGTTATGATGAGGTCATAGAGGATTTTTTCAACCTCACAGGAATTTGTTTGTCCAAGCGGCAAACGAAGAACAAATGGGATAAGTTAAAGCCCGATTTTTTAGCTTGAAAGAAATTAATGAGGAAGCAAACAGGGCCAGGATGGGATAGAGCAAGAGGTGTTATTGATATGGATGATGAGTGGTGGAAGAAGGCAAAAGCGGTGAGTTCTTGAGACTATGTTATTTATGTTTTTTTAGGGAACTCGTTCAATTATTTTTAGTAACACCAATTGCCTTCTTTCAGGAAATTCCAGGTTGTGGAAAGTTTAGGAAAAAACCATTGCAAAACGAGGATGATTTGTCAGTGATATTTGGTGATATAATTAATGATCAATCAGATCATTGGAATCCTATGAGCTCTAATCCCATCATTTCGCCATCTCAAGAGGTGCCTGCTGATGGTGACAATGGTAATTTGCATGAGTTCCCTAATGATTGTGACCATGATGCTGCTGTCGGGGATGAATCAGATTATCCCCAAGAGGTTTCTCCTTCTCCTACCATTCTGTTGGCAAACAAAAGAAACCAACCAGCCAAGAAACCAAGAATAGGCACAGCACTAGTTATTCATGGTGTCTTGCTATCATGCAGGCTGTGCTCTTCTCCGGCTAACTGATGCCACACTAAACAATAGCTGTTTGGCATGGTCATTTCATTTTTGGATGCATCCAGTAAATTCTTCAGCTGAGCAGCACAAGAGATACAGACTGGGTGACCATCTGAAGTAGCCTTCTTACAGTGTTTGCAGCACCATGGGGTCTTGATGAGAGCACCACGTACAATGAGAGATAGTACAAGTAACTGAATAAACACATCTAAATACACATACCAATGGTATCTTCAGATCCTGGCAACCATTCAAAATTGTCATCTAGTGAGAAATACCCACAAACAGCTACTCATATGAGAAATAGCTCAAATCTAATATATGTCATAAGAAAACTCACACAAAAACTGCATGCTTACAAAACACCATGATATGGCGCAGACTAATCATTGACATACAGTATTGAAAGAAAGCAAGTCAATCTTCTAGAATACTCTTGACCATGCAAGAAAGAAGATATTTTAAAGGTAAAGATATTACCATGGACATAAATATTTATGGAAAGTTCTAGAGTCACTTGTATTATATGGCAAGTGAAAAAAATATTTAAGAATATTATAGAATATCTTTTGTTGTATGATAAAGTAGAAAATATCTAGAAAGGTTCTAGAGTAGGGGACACATGTCATCACCATATATGTCGCCATGGTCTATATATATGAGAACCCCCTCTCCCTCTCCCAGTAACCTAAGAGGCAACAACACATACAAGCCACAAGCATAAGAGAGAGTTGGGGTTGTAGTGCTAGGTGAGTGTGTGAATGAGTGTTAGGATAGCCACTTAAGAAGTGTTCACACTCTCGTGTAATATTGTTGTTCGTGTAATAAAGTGTTGTTCAAAAGAGTTGGTCTCCCAATCTGCTTCTATAGTTTCTAACTACTTAGTGCGTGGATTGTGATCTATCGAAGGTTGGCTTTGCACCCGGGATCACAATGGTCCAAGCTTCATCTAAAGGTTGGCTCTGCCATCCCGAAGCAAGCTTCATCTGTAGGTTGGCTCTGCCATCCGGGAGCTGGAAGGTCGGCCCTGCAGCCAAAAAGTACCAAAAGGCATTAAGTAATTAGAAATTATAAAGCTGTCCACTACAGAGTGGGTGGTGGTTCCCTTCAAGTGGGTGATTAGGGCTACCTCCGTTTCCAACACACAGAAATCCGTAAAGCAAAAACATTGTTAAGGAATCTAGAATAGTGAGTGAATTTTGATTAGCTTTGTACAGAACGAGAAGTATAAATGGACTAACTTATCAAGATCAAGAACTACTCCTAAAGTTCACCAAATGCATTAGTGCATTAAACCAAGAACTATTTCCCCCCTGGAGTGCAGCATTTAGAACTAATAAAAATAGAGCAAATAAAGTAGAAATCTTAGCACAGAATGTACGAGATTTCCTTCAAAATTCTAGCACAAACAAGCGGTAAGTAAGAAATCACAAGTCAAATCGATTGGTTCCAAGAACCCTGCTCCCCCAAATCCATTGCAAGATTGAGAGGTTCGTTCCAAGAACCCTGCTCCCCCAAATCGATTGCCAAGAAGTCCAGAGCCTTTTTTTCGAAGAACCCCAAGAAGTCCAGAGCTTACCTTAGTAGGACCTGGAGGAACTTCCGGCCCCGGCCTCGGCGGGATGGCCTCAGCGACCACCCAACGCATCACCATTGTTGGGTTCTGGTCGCTGTAGTCCAGCGCTACGACTCCAGGCCAGTCGCTGCTAACCGCACCGAGGATGCTGTTCGAGCCATGGCGCAGAATCACGTCGTCCCCGCCCCCTGGCGCCCTGAAAGCCTCCCAGAGGGTGAAGGCGTCCACAACCTCAGGCGCTTCGCAGTGTCTCAAGTGGATGAAGCGGTTGCAGAGGCCGCGCCGCGCCCGCTTGAACTTGGCGGCGAGGTACCCTCCGTTCCCGGCGCTGTGGAAGAGGACGTAGGTGGTTCCCTCGCGCTGTTGGTGGTGAACCACCCACTAGGTGTTCAGCAGCTCACGGGTCCAGCTCCCGCGAAGGGAGATGCACGTACCGTCTTTGTCCGCGTGGAGGTACGCGCTGGTTGCGCGGTTCCGCAATCGAAGTTGCATCCCGTCGGGGAAGGACTCCATGGCCGATTGGTGGCCGAGTTCGTTATTCTTGGTTTCTTGGCGGTGCCCTGTGGCCAGGTAACGAGTTAGCAAAGCAGGTTCGTTGAGACGGTTACCTTTGGGGGCCGATGCGGGGGGAATTTAAGAAGATCGCCAGCTTAGCACGTGCCACCTTCTAGGCTTCCACTGACAGGACGGACGATTTTCAGGGCCCGCTAGGCCCAGCAGTTTAAAGGTCAGGCCAAGATTAGGGCCTGTGGGCCGTGCGCCACTGGCCCCTTTCTTCTGCACCGTGCTTAGCCGCCGCCTCCGCGTCGTCACCCGGAATAGAAACCACGCAGCCCCACTGGCTGCCAGCACCGGGGCACCGGAGCGCCGGCGCGCCGCGGCTTCATAAGCGGGCGCCCTCCAACCCCACATCCAGCCTCCCCCCATCGCCGCACCCACCACCTCTGGTCCTCCATCGAACGGATCGTCCACCACCTCCACGACACCGAATCCTATGCTTCCATGGCCAGCGCTCTGCCCAACATCACCGAGCGGCCTTGGTTCTCGACCGCAGCTGGGCGCGGCCGACCTCCGATTTGCCGCCTCCAGCTTCGACGAGGCCATCCTTTCGCTGGAGAAGGACGACGAGAGAGCGGCGCGGAGGTAGGAGGATGGGGCCAAGAGGAGGTTGGAGGAGGGAGGTGAAGGCTATTCGGTGAGTCGGCGTGCGTCGGCCTTGGTTGGCGGCCGAGACTGGAAAAGGGTTGGGTGACCTAGGGTTACAGTCAAGAGGGGTGGGGAGGGGGCTTAAAATATGATTTTATCTGCGCCGCATGGTGTCTCCGCGGAACGGGTTCAGGAGCAGGTACCCACCGCCGTCCTCGTTGTCGCCGCGTTCAAAGACGAGTAAGTCGGCGCAGGAGCCGTGGTAGCGCGCGGCTCCGAGGAGCCGGAACGCGGAGGAGCCCGGGAAGCTGAAGAAGGTGCCGTCCGAGAGCGCGAGCCACGGCAGCGGCGGCGGGGATTGCTGGTGCCTTGCCGCGGCGCGCCACGGCCGGCAGACGGCGGCGAAGCGGACACGGTCGGTGTGGGACGGGAGGCGCCCGAGGACAGCGGCCGGGATCCCCGCGGGGAGGCCAGACGCCCACGGCGCCATGGACAGCGGCTCCTCGCCTGTCGCCATGGGAACGTGCGCGCGTAACACCTGCGAGGCTTGTGCGCGCGCGCCAATGCGATCTCACAGAGGCCGGAGGGCCGATGCGTGGATAGCCCACGCGCGGATCGATCGAGTTTATTGGAGTCGATTCGTCGAACACGGCGTGCACGTTCCGGACTTCGGTCTTCTGTCTTCTCCGCGGGCGATGAGCGATCCCGTAATCCCGTATGCATACTTCAGCAGTACACGAGGATGCGTTTCCAATTATGCGACATATTCTCCATGAAAGTAGTATTTAAATTTTTTAGAAATAGTATGCATGAAACATATGCAAACTCGAATCTCCCTCCCTCCATCAAAATTAGGCGTATTTTGTTATTACACAATCACTGCTCAAAAAATGTTACTGCAAAACCGTCATACAAATGTCTCGAATGCTGAAAGGCTTCAAAACACTCTGCTAATACTCGATCAGCTTTCCCATTTCTTAGGTGCTTCCGGATCATTCAACAATATTTCTTACAATTTGCTTCAGTCTGGCGAAATTCGGAAGTTGGTCGTGTACCATACGCTCGCTAATCACATGTGTGTGACGTTTTGGGTTGCACACAATCAAGTAAACTTTGGCTGTGTTTAATCTATGAAGTTCAGATTTGTGTTTAACTTTTTATATGTGTTACAACGAATGGTAGTAGTCATAATTTTGTTTAAGACTGCTGATGTCCATTATGTTACTTGTTACCGGAGTATATGGGAAAAGCATGCACGTCAGAAATACATTACACCATTTTCTGTTTCAGATCATCCATCACCATCAACCTTTGCAACGGCAGCAGAAGAAACTGAAGCCTTAGAATCAATGTCTTTGGTGAACCACGGGCTTCGGAGCGCGGCAGTTGCCGACGGCCTCTTGTCGGCGTTGCAGGAGAGGAGCCGCTTCAGGACGTCGAATCCATCCGCGGACAGACGCTCCTTGGGGAAGAACTGTCGCAACCGGTTGCGGTGGCGCACGGGCGGCACAGTCACCGTGCCGGCGAGCGGGAGGGACTTGAAGGCTGGCCACGACCTTGGCCCCGGCACGCCGAGCACGCTGAATATCCGGAGGACCACGTCGTTGTCGTCGTTCCCGTCAAACAGTGGCGTCCCGGTGCGGAGCTCTGCCATAACGCAGCCAAGGGACCACATGTCCACCATGGCGGCGTAGTCCGTCTTCCCCAGGAGCTCGTACGGCGGCGGATTTGTGACCAAGGCGGCGAGCCCGAGGTCGCATATCTTGACGGAGATGGGCTCGCCACTGGCGCCGGCGACGACAAGGATGTTCCCGGGCTTGATGTCGCGGTGCATGATCCGGCGCTCGTGCATGTGCTTGGCCCCGCCGAGGAGCTGCCGCGTGATGCGCCGCACGTCCGACTCCGGGAACGGCCGGCCCCCGCGGTGCCGGCCGTCGTTGAGGACGTCGTGGAGGTTGGGCCCGACGCACTCCATGACGAGCGCGACCTCTCTCGTGCCGTGGTTGATGGCGAGCGCGTGGAGGTCGACGAGGGACGGGTGGCCGCGGCAGGCTGCGAGGAACTCGGCCTCGCGCAGCGCCTCGTCGGCAGCGTCCGCGCGGGCTTTGGCCGCCCCGGCTCCGTCTGGCGCCGGCACCGGCACGCGGAGCGCCTTCACGGCGACGGCCTGGCCCGTGGCGCGGTGCCGCGCCTCGACGACGGCGCCGAAGCCGCCCTCGCCGAGCGCGCGCGTCGGCTCGTAGTCCGCCGTGGTCCAGAGGCGCCGCCGCTTGCACCAGCCCGCCCCCGCGCCGGAGGGGTCGTCGTCGCGGTCGAGCTTGACGCAGATGGCGGCGGCCCGATGGGCGAACATCGCGAAGCGGCGCGGGGATGCCGGGATCGAAATGGATGCGGTCACCGTTGAGGACGTACTCAGATACTATACATATAGAACAAACCGACTGCCGCCACGGCCATGACGGTGCGAGTTGCGTTCGGACTCGGAGACGGCGGCGCGGTCGGCGACGGAAAGGCAGAGCGAGGTGGCACGCGGGACGAGATGGTGCGGATTCACATCGCATGCTGCAAGCCTTGCCTGTAATGCGCGTACGTCCTTTGATTTGGGCTCCGACTCTGGCCCAGCTCTTACAGTTGGGCCTTTTGAAGGAAGGCACTTGAGTCCAGGCCCGAGGAGCGGCCCAACTCGTGGCGATGGTCCCTCTCTGCTGTTGTGATAAATTCGCCACTTCTTCGTGCTCTCGACAAACCAAACCCTCAAATCGCATCTACGGATGACGGACCACAGCTATAGTGTAGACGAGAGCAACAGCCTATATGGGGTATGTTAAAGATATACACATTAGATGCTCTTCACTCAGGCCACTATATATATGTAGACGAGAGCAAGCAACATGAACCATTTCTCTTGGAATGAATACTGCAAGATGAACAGATTGCAGCGTAATACAGACCTGATAAAGTATACCATTCTTCTCAAGCAAATTCAGCGCACTTGGCTAAAGTAAGAACTCAAGAAGATACAACATGAAGCAACTGTTTCACTGATCTCTTTGCAGAAAATTCACAACTACAGAAGTACTCTGAGCATATGAGCTGTGTTACACGTAAATGCATTTCAATTCCTACTCTATTCAGTATGATACCACGATCTACTGAAGATCTGTCACACAACTATTTCACTGACCTATCACAAAAAGTACTGTACAAAAATGCCACGAGCTCTAGTTCTGCAAACATCGACTTCCATGTACAAGCCGCGGTATCAATTCCAACGATACAATACAGAACTGCAATCAATGTCAGGGTACAAGATGATCCTTGGATTCCTAGCAGACTTTGTTTCCACGACGCTTCTGGCAATCTGAAGGTATGAATTCTTACGTGGTTGCCGTGTTAACTCTTCCCATAGGCCTCAATGGTAACATCAGTTTGCAAAGCTGAAATAGCAAAGGACAAGTGAAAACAAAACAGTGAGTCAGTTAAAAATCATGTTAAGGGGTCATGCAACTTTCGTACTAGTTCAACTAACACTTCGGTAAGAAAAACACGAAAACAAATGCAGAGCAAGGATGCAGTGCCTGATGATGGAAACACATGAAATCTATGAACTGAGGATCAGATTACTGTCATGGCCGAATTTCTAAACTGACTATTGCAGAAAGAAATGAACCAGTAATATCTATAACCATTCCACTTTTTATCATCTGTAAACACACTGCTAGATCCCTCGAGGTACTATAAACTACACACCTGAAATTATTTCCATTTCCATTTCCTGCTTCTTATCTATAACATGTTTCAATTACTCGTAACCAGACAAGGTTACTATTTCTTCAAACACAAGTCGGTGCACTTGACATAATGAGTTTACAGGAAAATAAATATGTGCAGCAACTATTTCACTGATCTCCATTTCCACAAAAAAAAAAAGAAACAAAAAAAACTGTAGGAGTATTCTGAACATATGAGTCATGTTCCGCAGCATACAGGTTCAGTTTATAGTGTCATGAGTGAGGTATTATGTTCTAATAGCAAAAAAAAATTACTTACGTTTAAACTAAAGAAGTGCTGCTACACATAATGATGGCATACAGTACGTTACACTTTCTACGATTAGCAGTATTACGAAATTATCAACTGACACCTTTTAATAGCAGGGCCCGAGGTAGTAGACGGCGTTGGTTTTGCCAATCAAGGGAGCATTCCAGAGTGCAGTACTTCCCGCTGTCATCGACCAAACGCATTTTACAGTGTTGGCAGCGGACGGATATGCAATCTTGGATTAGGAACTCTACTGTACCTGGAACTCCAGCTGGCCACTTGGGACGGAAAGTAAGATGGTTAAGGCACCAGCAATACATTAAAAGTTATGAGCAATATGAACTGCAGTAATGCAGAACTTACATCCTTAATTTCTTTCCATTCAAGAATGGATAGGTGCTTGGTGGGGACCCGGACACGGGGTCGGTGACCTGAATCTGCTATAATGTTAATCCATCCATGTGTTGCATGCCCATTATCTTCTTGCATATCGAATGCTATCTCGCAGGGAAGGCAAAAAGCATTTGCTTTGCTTTCAAAGTTGACTGCAAGAATCTTTTCTGCTAAATGCACCGCAGCAGCGCCACCACGTTTTTCCACCTTGCAAATATAAATAGCAATCAATCAACTAGTAGCATTTCTACGAAAACTAGGTGTGGGGTGAATAACAAACTAAAAAACTAACTAAACATTTCAAGGTGCGAAAATGGTAGGTTCCACCTCGAAAATATGAATCAGATAGCAACATTTACAGTAAAAGAAGTGAATAATGACTTACAAAGCATTTCAATGTGCAAAAACGGTAGGGGCCTTTGTAAAGTCCCTGACCATAGGCCTGCAGGAAATCATTGCATACAGTGCATCTGTCTCCTTCAGGTTTGTTCAAGTGAATGTATCAATAAATGTCACTCTGCAAATTTGAATATGAGGTAAGAAAAGGATAGAGAAGTGGGAAGGCACAAAAAATCATATATTCATATCGTATACCTGGATTCCCTGGAATATACCAGCCCAGGGCTCCTTGCCTGTAACAAATGCCACCAGCATTTTTTCCTGACGATCAATCAAAATACTCTTGCTATCATGCAGGCTGTGCTCTTCTCCAGCTAACTGATGGCACACTAAGCAATAGCTGTTTGGCATGGTCATTTCATTTCTGGATGCATCCAGTAAATTCTTCAGCTGAGCAGCACAAGTGATACAGACTGGGTGACCATCAGAAGTAGCCTTCTTACAGTGTTGGCAGCACCACGGGGTCTTGATGAGAGCACCCCGTACAATTGCCTGAGAGATAGTACAAGTAACTGAATAAACACATCTAAATACACATACCAATGGTATCTTCAGATCCAGGCAACCATTCAAAATTGTCATCTAGTGAGAAATACCCACAAACAATTACTCATATGAGAAATAGCTCAAATCTAATATGTGTCATAAGAAAACTCACACAAAAACTGCATGCTTACAAAACACCATGATATGGTGCAGACTAATCATTGACACACAGAAATCCGTAAGGCAAAAACATTGTTAAGGAATCCAGAATAGTGAGTGAATTTTGATTAACTTTGTACAGAACGAGAAGTATAAATGGACTAGCTTATCAAGATCAAGAACTAGTCCTAAAGTTAACCAAATGCATTAGTGCATTAAACCAAGAACTATTTCCCCCCTGGAGTGCAGCATTCAGAACTAATAAAAATAGAGCAAACAAAGTAGAAATCTTAGCACAGAATGTACAAGATTTCCTTCAAAATTCTGGCACAAACAAGCGGTAAGTAAGAAATCACAAGTCAAATCGATTGGTTCCAAGAACCCTGCTCCCCCAAATCCATTGCGAGATTGAGAGGTTCGTTCCAAGAACCCTGCTCCCCCAAATCGATTGCCAAGAAGTCCAGAGCCTTTTTTTCGAAGAACCCCAAGAAGTCCAGAGCTTACCTCAGCAGGACCTGGAGGAACTTCCGGCTCCGGCCTCGGCGGGATGGCCTCAGCAACCACCCAACGCATCACCATCGTTGGGTTCTGGGC
The DNA here is from genome assembly GCF_002211085.1 of Panicum hallii. Taxonomy (NCBI): domain Eukaryota; kingdom Viridiplantae; phylum Streptophyta; class Magnoliopsida; order Poales; family Poaceae; genus Panicum; species Panicum hallii. The sequence continues at coordinate 11,032,091 of NC_038044.1, forward strand.
GTTGTAGTCCAGCGCTGCGACTCCAGGCCAGTCGCTGCTAACAGCGGCGAGGACGCTGTTTGAGGCATGGCGCAGAATCACGTCGTCCCCGCCCCCTGGCGCCCTGAAAGCCTCCCAGAGGATGAAGGCGTCCACAACCTCAGGCGCTTCGCAGCGTCTCAAGTGGACGAAGCGGTTGCGGAGGCCGCGCCGCGCCCGCTTGAACTTGGCGGCGAGGTACCCTCCGTTCGCGGCGCTGTGGAAGAGGACGTAGGTGGTGCCCTCTCGCTGGTGGCGGTGAACCACCCACTCGGTGTTCGGCAGCTCACGGGTCCATCTCCCGCGAAGGGAGACGCACGTAGTGTCCTTATCCGCGTGGAGGTACCGCTGGTTGCGCGGTTCTGCAGCCGAAGGTGCATCCCGTCGGGGAAGGACTCCATGGCCGATTGTGGCCGAGTTCGCCGTTCTTGGTTTCTTGGCGGTGCCCTGCGGCCAGGTAATGAGTTAGCAAAGCAGGTTCGTTGAGACAGTTACCTTTGGTGCCGAAGCGGGGGAAATTTAAGAAGATCGCCAACTCAGCACGTGCCACCTTCCAGGCTTCCACTAACAGACGGACGATTTTCAGGGCCCGCTAGGCCCAGCAGTTTAAAGGCCAGGCCGAGATTAGGGCCTGTGGGCCGTGCGCCGCTGGGCCCTTTCTTCCGCACCGTGCTCAGCCGCCGCCTCCGCGTCGTCGCCCGGAATAGAAACCACGCAGCCCCACTGGCTGCCAGCACCGGGGCACCGGAGCGCCGGCGCGCCGCGGCTTCATAAGCGGCGCCCTCCAACCCCACATCCAGCCTCCCCCCATCGCCGCACCCACCACCTCTGTTCCTCCATCGAACGGATCGTCCACCACCTCCACGCCAACGAATCCTATGCTTCCATGGCCAGCGCTCTGCCCAACTTCGACGAGGCCATCCTCTCGCGGGAGAAGGACGACGAGAGAGCGGCGCGGAGGTAGGAGGATGGGGCCAAGAGGAGGTTGGAGGAGGGAGGTGAAGGCTATTCGGCGAGTCGGCGTGCGTCGGCCGTGGTTGGCGGCTAAGACTGGATAAGGGTGGGGTGACCTAGGTTTACAATCAAGAGGGGTGGGGACGGGGTTTAAAATATGGTTTTATCCGCGCCACATTGATGTTCATATTTTAGTATAGTATATAATAGTATAGTATATAAGAACTATGTGTCGTCATGGTAAAAGATTTCGTACGGAATACAAAATACGGCTGGGGACGATAATAGATTATGACTAGTTTTTTCTTCGCAGTTTATCTTGACCCTTATATATTTTTAGAGATATTAAAATTGTATAAAATAAGAGTTCGATTTTTTTTTCCGGCCTTTAGATTATCTAAGCTAAAAGTTGAGGTCCTTTGCCATCCCTACTAATTACGGTTGAACTTTTTTTCTGCAATGGGAATCCGTTTATATTGCAATACAGCGTCGTTGTTCGATTCTTATTATATACCCTTCGGATCCATCTGTCGATGATGTTATTGGATTAAATAAAACGTTGCGTGGTTTAGAAATAGATAAAGATGTATTACTGTCTAGAGACTCCAGAAAGCTCCTAATTCTCTCTCAATCAACATGTTAGCTAGCAGTACCCACAAGGTACTTCTTCCTTCCTTTTTGTTTCCGTCAGGCGCCCGACTTAGTAATTTTTAAGTAATATGTACTAAATAAAAAATATATAAATTATACCATACAAGTTTGATATCATTGAATTTATATTTGAAAAACATTTTCATATAATATGAACTTCATACATGCTCCATCCATTTTAAATTGTTTGTTGTTTTGACAAATTTAGATATATAGTTTTTGCTAAGCATCTAAATATACACTATATCTAGATACACTGAGAAACTGTTCCGATTTACCAAAACGACCTACAATCTTACAATCTGTAACAGAGCAAATACTCTCATTGTAGCAAACATATAATGTCAAAATATAATCGCACCGGGTCAAACCATGCCTTACATGAGAATTCTTAATAAACACCAAAAGCATGTCATACTGAATTGCAGATTACATAGCTTCACAGCTGGTGCATCAACGGAGACCATGGAAAGAGCGAGCAAAAAAAAGAAAGGAAAGAAGAAAAATCAGCCCCCTTCTAATATATACTTTGTTGTATCCGCCATTATAGATTCAGTATGGAAAAACCAAGCAGGACGTCCCTTGCACAGCGTCTTACCTAGTGTCGGCACGACCGCAGTCTTTGGCCACATAGCCGTGATCATACCATTTTCTATGTGGAACAAACCACAATCGTGAAAAGGATCTTTATCATAGAATTCACTACCATAGTCGCATATGAAGTAGACATAATCCTCATGGGCTCCATATTCAGAAGCAGGGAGGGACTCGGAGTATGTGCCAACAAAGAATCGGTCAGGTCTGCTTCGAAGAGGTCAAATGAAGCAGTACGATATCGTAGCACTCCGTCACAACCAAGCACAGTCCTAGCCAGCCGCCTTATTCGCAACAACCTACCACCAGATTCAACAAGATATCTCCAATATGTGTAGTCACGAAAGGGTCGTGATGAATCGTTGATGGAGTCAGCTACTACGCATTTCATAGATTGGATTCTGGGCTTACGGCCTTGGTCGCTCGAATCAATGTCAAGGACAAAGAGTTTGTTGCTGTGTGAGATCGCATACAGCTTTCCGTCGAAGAATGCAGCATCAGATAGGGTCTCAACAAGAGGCACTCTGAATGACGCGGGAGCAGCAGCAGTCGAAGCCTGGCCGACAGAAATTGTACTTTGACCTCCGCAGGTGGTCAGCGCAGCGAAAAGGGAATCTGGAGATACGCGCCTGGACGAGGGCAGCACCAGCTTGAAGAACGATCTCATAATCTGTTCTTCCAGGGTGGCAAATGAGGCCAGCCGAGGAAGCTGCACAACGTCCCCGGAGAAAGGGTCCATGAGCGAGCACGTGCCGTCAATCTTGTCCTGGAAGAAGAGCCATTTGCCCACGAAACCATGGCAGTGACGAGCATCATCCGGTATAGGCACGCGGTGAGTTTCACCGGCCGGAAAGCTAACAAAGGTCGCGTCGTGGAGGGTCACCCACGGGAGCGGAGGGGGCAGGGGCTCCGCCAGCCGAGCGGCGCGACACCACCAGTGGCAGACCGCTCGAAGCCGGACACGATCGGCTAGGGAGGGGAGCCGGCTGAGGACGAGGCCCAGAAGCTCCGGCTGGAGGTCTGACCATGGCGTGGATTGTCTGGCCCTGGCCGCCATCATGCATGCAAGACCCACCGAGGAGATGAATTGAACGAGCCGTGGTGGAGGCGACGGATTGGAGGTGTTGGAGGGCCTAGGCCCGGAAGTTTATATATATAGCCCCTAATCGTTGACACGCGGGACGCGCCCGAGTCCGACACTGCAGGAGTTCGACACAGACTCCTAGATGCTTCAAGAGAGAGAATAACCCGTCGGCATCGCGGAAGAGCCACGTCGTGGGCGCCGCCCCGTCGCACAGCAGCCGCCGCGGCAGGATGTCCGTGATAATCCCGTCCCTCATGTCGTACACGCCGGCGTGGAGATCCGGTCGCCGCGGACCGCGCCGCGCGCGCGCGCACGGCTCAGGAGCACGGCCGCCCCACGAAGAGCGCCTCGCCGCCCAGGGTGCCACCTCCACCCACCGCGACGAGCTGAGGTCTACCCGGAGCACGGCGAACCGCACCGTTGTCTCGCCGGACAAGAAGTGCCGGCGTACCATGAGCAGCGCGCCGCCGCGGACCTGACGAGGTACCGGAACTTGGCGGTGGCCTCACGGGGAAGCCGGCTCTGGATGACGCGCTTCACGAGGGAGACCACCGCGTTACTGGTGTTGGCGTCTATGCCGACGTCGAAGGCGAGGAGATCCTCTTCGCCGGTGAGGGCGTACACCTTGCCGTTGGAGAAAGCGACGTCCTCGTACCACCGCCAGCGGTCATGTGTGCTGAGCGACCATGAGAAGGTGTCCAGCGAGCAGAGGACGACCTTGGCGAAGTATTGGCGGCCGAGGTGGCGGGGATGAGACCATCTGGACACACGAGCAGCTTCTGCACGTCATAACGCTGGTGGCCGAGTTCGCCGTTCTTGGTTTCTTGGCGGTGCCCTGCGGCCAGGTAACAAGTTAGCAAAGTAGGTTCGTTGAGACGGTTACCTTTGGTGCCGAAGCGGGGGAAATTTAAGAAGATCGCCAGCTCAGCACGTGCCACCTTCCAGGCTTCCACTGACAGACGGACGATTTTCAGGGCCCGCTAGGGCCAGCAGTTTAAAGGCCAGGCCGAGATTAGGGCCTGTGGGCCGTGCGCCGCTGGGCCCTTTTTTTCCGCACCGTGCTCAGCCGCCGCCTCCGCGTCGTCGCCCGGAATAGAAACCACGCAGCCCCACTGGCTGCCAGCACCGGGGCACCGGAGCGCCGGCGCGCCGCGGCTTCATAAGCGGGCGCCCTCCAACCCCACATCCAGCCTCCCCCCATCGCCGCACCCACCACCTCTGGTCCTCCATCGAACGGATCGTCCACCACCTCCACGACAACGAATCCTATGCTTCCATGGCCAGCGCTCTGCCCAACATCACCGAGCGGCCTCGGTTCTCGACCGCAGCTGGGCGCGGCCGACCTCCAATTCGCCGCCTCCAGCTTCGACGAAGCCATCCTCTCGCGGGAGAAGGACGACGAGAGAGCGGCGCGGAGGAAGGAGGATGGGGCCAAGAGGAGGTTGGAGGAGGGAGGTGAAGGCTATTCGGCGAGTCGGCATGCGTCGGCCGTGGTTGGCGGCCGAGACTGGAAAAGGGTTGGGTGACCTAGGGTTACAGTCAAGAGGGGTGGGGAGGGGGCTTAAAATATGATTTTATCCGCGCCATATGGATCTTATATTTTAGTATAGTATATAATAGTATGTATATAAGAATTATGTGTCGTCATGGTAAAAGATTTCGCACGGAATACAAAATACGACTAGGGATGATAATAGACTATGACTCTAGTTTTTTCTTCGCAGTTTATCTTGACCTTTGTATATTTCTTTAGAGATATTAAAATTGTATAAAATAAGAGTTCGATTTTTTTCCGGCCTTTAGATTATCTAAGCTAAAAGTTGAGGTCCTTTGCCATCCCTACTAATTGCGGTTGAACTTTTTTTCTGCAATGAGAATCCGTTTATGTTACAATATAGTGTCGTTGTTCGATTCTTATTATATACGTTTCGGGTCCATCCGTCGATGATGTTATTGGATCAAATAAAAACGTTGCGTGGTTTAAAAATAGATAAAGATAAAGATGTACTTACTGTCTAGAGACTCCAGAAAGCTCCTAATTCTCTCTCAATCAACATGTTAGCTAGCAGTACCCACAAGGTACTTCTTCCTTCCTTTTTGTTTCTGTGAGGCTACCGACTTAGTAATTTTTAAGTAATATATACTAAATAAAAAAATGTAAATATTATACCATACAAGTTTGATATCATTGAATTTATATTTGAAAAACATTTTCATATAGTATGAACTTCACACATGCTCCATCCATTTTAAATTATTTGTTGTTTTGACAAATTTAGATATATAGTTTTTGCTATGCATCTAAATATACACTATATCTAGATACACTGAGAAACTGTTCAGATTTACCAAAACGACCTACAATCTTACAATCTGTAACAGAGGAAATACTCTCATTGTAGCATACATATAATGTCAAAATATAACCGCACCGGGTCAAACCATGCCTTACATGAGAATTCTTAATAAACACCAAAAGCATCTCATACTGGATTGCAAATTACGTAGCTTCACAGCTGGTGCATCAACGGAGACCATGGAAAGAGCGAGCAAAAAAAAGAAAGGAAAGAAGAAAAATCAGCCCCCTTCTAATATATACTTTGTTGTATCCGCCATTATAGATTCAGTACGGAAAAACCAAGCAGGACGTCCCTTGCACAGCGTCTTACCTAGTGTCGGCACGACCGCAGTCTTTGGCAACATAGGCGTGATCGTACCATTTCCTATGTGGAACAAACCACAATCGTGAAAAGGATCTTTATCATAGAATTCACTACCATAGTCGCATATGAAGTAGACACAATCCTCATGGGCTCCATATTCAGAAGTAGGGAGGGACTTGGAGTATGTGCCAACAAAGAGAGCTTGCCCTCCCAAAGCACTGGCTGGTCTCCATTGACCGCAGGAATCGGTCAGGTCTGCTTCGAAGAGGTCAAATGGAACAGTACGATACCGTAGCACTCCGTCACAACCAAGCACAGTCCTAGCCAGCCGCCTTATTCGCAACAACCTACCACCAGATTCAACAAGATATCTCCAATATGTGTAGTCACGAAAGGGTCATGATGAATCGTTGATGGAGTCAGCTACTACGCATTTCATAGATTGGATTCTGGGCTTACGGCCTTGGTCGCTCGAATCAATGTCAAGGACAAAGAGTTTGTTGCTGTGTGAGATCGCATACAGCTTTCCGTCGAAGAATGCAGCATCAGATAGGGTCTCAACAAGAGGCACTCTGAATGACGCGGGAGCAGCAGCAGTCGAAGCCTGGCCGACAGAAATTGTACTTTGATCTCCGCAGGTGGTCAGCGCAGCGAAAAGGGAATCCGGAGATACGCGCCTGGACGAGGGCAGCACCAGCTTGAAGAACGATCTCATAATCTGTTCTTCCAGGGTGGCAAATGAGGCCAGCCGAGGAAGCTGCACAATGTCCCCGGAGAAAGGGTCCATGAGCGAGCACGTGCCGTCAATCTTGTCCTGGAAGAAGAGCCATTTGCCCACGGAGCCATGGCAGTGACGAGCATCATCCGGTATAGGCACGCGGTGAGTTTCACCGGCCGGAAAGCTAACAAAGGTCGCGTCGTGGAGGGTCACCCACGGGAGCGGAGGGGGCAGGGGCTCCGCCAGCCGAGCGGCGCGACACCTCCAGTGGCAGACCGCTCGAAGCCGGACACGATCGGCTAGGGAGGGGAGCTGGCTGAGGACGAGGCCCAGAAGCTCCGGCTGGAGGTCTGACCATGGCGTGGATTGTCTGGCCCTGGCCGCCATCATGCATGCAAGACCCACCGAGGAGATGAATTGAACGAGCCGTGGTGGAGGCGACGGATTGGAGGTGTTGGAGGGCCTAGGCCCGGAAGTTTATATATATAGCCCCTAATCGTTGACACGCGGGACGCGCCCGAGTCCGACGCTGCAGGAGTTCGACACAGACTCCTAGATGCTTCAAGAGAGAGAATAACCCGTCGGCGTCGCGGAAGAGCCACGTCATGGGCGCCGCCCCGTCGCACAGCAACCGCCGCGGCAGGATGTCCGTGATCATCCCGTCCCTCATGTCGTACACGCCGGCGTGGTGATCCGGTCGCCACGCGCGCACGGCCCAGGAGCACGGCCGCCCCACGAAGAGCGCCTCGCCGCCCAGGGTGCCACCTCCACCCACCGCGACGAGCTGAGGTCTACCCGGAGCACGGCGAACCGCACCGTTGTCTCGCCGGACAAGAAGTGCCGGCGGACCATGAGCAGCGCGCCGCCGCGGACCTGACGAGGTACCGGACCTTGGCGGTGGCCTCACGGGGAAGCCGGCTCTGGATGACGCGCTTCACGAGGGAGACCACCGCGTTACTGGTGTTGGCGTCTATGCCGACGTCGAAGGCGAGGAGATCCTCTTCGCCGGTGAGGGCGTACACCTTGCCGTTGGAGAAAGCGACGTCCTCGTACCACCGCCAGCGGTCATGTGTGCTGAGCGACCATGAGAAGGTGTCCAGCGAGCAGAGGACGACCTTGGCGAAGTATTGGCGGCCGACGGTGGCGGCGATGAGACCATCTGGACACACGAGCAGCTTCTGCACGGTCATAACGCCGGTGCCTGTCCACCGGAGGGCGCGCCCTTCGGAGCAGGCTCGCTCTCAATCTCGACTGGCTCGTCCCAATTATGGATGCCGAACAAGCTCGGAAGCAGCCTCGTCTTCCCTGTGAAGGGGCTCGTCAAGCGAAGAACGTTGTGGACATCACCGGCGCCGCTGTCGTCGAACAGGAGCCAGTCGTCGCACGCGGCGCCGCGGAAGGCGGCGCAATCGCTGAAGAGGTGGGACGTGAGCTCCGGGTACCTGAAGACCCTGCCATTCGGTAGCGCAAGGTACGCCACGGCCGGCGGCTGCCGACGGTGCTGCTGCCTGACGGAGGCATGCCAGTCGTGGTGGACCAAGCTGAGACGGAGATGCTCGTCGCCAGAAGGGAGGAGGCGCAGGACTTGGCCAAACACGTCCAGAGGGAGATCACCCCAGCTGAAAGCGCCCTCTTCCCTGCACGAGACAAGAATTACCGCATGATTTCTCTATCATGCTGAGTTGATTAAGCTGTAGTGAACAAAGACGTGTACGGGTGCTTGCTTGATCGTGTACCTAGGGAAGAGCCATGTCGCCGGCGTGTCGCTATCATTCTGTAACTCCCGCGGCGGCAGGACAGGGTAGATTTTGCCCAGAGCGAAAAATCTACTTGTACAAGCGGCCGCTGATCCTATCCGGCGGCTCCCAGGCGCAAGGTGGTTTCGGGATACATTTCCTCCATGTAGCATGTAAAATGTTTAGTTACTCGCCCAAATGTCCTTATCACAAAGTGTGCAGCAGAAGCGAACTAACTGATGCTACTAAATGCAACTGATAATATTATGCTGATTTTGTCAGATAAGGGCCAAACACAGGGTGTCTTGCAGAAGAGGTTGGAGAGGACATCGAATCGAGGAGTGGGGAGACTGAAGCATCAGTTTGCAATGACCGCAATTAGTTGCATTACTTCGATTGTATTCCTCTCAACAAGATGTAGATTCATTAATGAATACTAACATTGTGCTATATTCTGCATCAGAACCTCCTGAAAGAAATCAAGATGGATATGATATTGAAGAAACAAGTAGAAATAGAAGATTTGAAGGACAGCGATTCTACCAAGTACGTGTTGCGTTTACTCCAGAAGAGAAATATATCAACAGAAGATATGAGGGCACATTTGTGGTAAGCTACTTCAAAGATGAGGGAACATTTCACATGCAAGCACGTTTCGGTACCCATTTTCATATGCAAGCATTTCAGTACCCATTATTCAGTTACATTTGATGCTCTATATAGCTCCATATGTATATACATAACACTTATATTAAGAATACCACGTTTTGTAGAATCATTGGAAGTTTGCAGACTACTATTTTTTGAAACATGCCTGCCACCGTCTGAAATATGTGTTGATACAAGTGCTTCCTCTAGCCAATAATTCTTGAATATTTTTCAATTCTTCTCCTGGTGTACTAGTGCTTCCTCTAGCCAAATAATCTTTTAAGTTTTTCTTACCTTTATGGTATGGCTGGGGAACTTTGTAGCCTCTGTGCTAGTCATCAGATTTGTGGTACTCTTGATTTTGTTCTATTCCATCGGTGCTGATGTGTTTGAAACATTCTTCTATAAAAACTTTCTAACCTATCTTGTTAACCTAACATAATTTGAATATATTATAACTGCGAGGGTCCTCTATTGTGCAGACACACAAAGACACTCCTTTTGGATTTGTTACCACTTTTAACATCTTTAGATCCCTGTATTGTGCAGACTGGTGATAAATTATCATGGTACTCTCGGCCTATTATTTTGAAATCAACACAATGGGCTAACTATTACTTAAAATTTGATCTATATATAGCATAATATAATGTTTAGACATTAGCCACCACGTGATAATGTTTGGACATGTCACATGTAGCTTTCTAATTGACTACTTATAACTTCAGGTTTATGCTTTAATCCCTTTCTGAATGTGGGCCGGAAAATTTCACTACTGCAAGTACTTAACATAATAGAAAACTTGTTTGCTAGGAAAAATTGGAGTTTCCTGAACAAATAATATTTCAACTTTCAACGGGGGAAAATTAGGGTTCTGTGTACACTCTCAGTGCTCCTGATCTTTTTGCCCAGCCAGGCCAACACTGATGCTACTAGCAAGGAAATTTTTAAGATCCCTAGACGGCTAGATGCACAAATCATATAGCTCATAAGTTAACGGCAAGTTGCATGACATAGCAAAAAAAAAGGAAAGTCTTCCACGTTGGAACAAAGTACAGAATGGACCTAGGACCTTTTCAGGCTCTATGCTAATCATCGAATCTTCTAAAAAGTGTAGCACCTTTGTTGCTAATATGTGCTGAACATTTTGTCCAGGTGCATTGGTGCAAATCTCCGCCCAAAGAACTTTTTGACGATGGTGGGAGAGGATGCCACGATGCCTTAGTTTGCAACAAAGATAGTACTTGGGATGCATATTGCTTGGTTGGGACATGGCCACATGGAGATGTACACTACTCACTGCATTTCAGAAACAATCAAATAAAAAAGGCAAGACAGAGACAAATCCTTCTCAATCCGCCCTCAAGAACAATTCGGCTCAATCCGTAAAAACAAGAGCCTCCCAGGAAAACAATTCCTACCTGATAGTCCCCGGCTTCCAGCGCTGCTCGAGGTTTCGGCTATGGCTCCTCCAGCTGGACCGGCGCTGCTCGAGATTTCTGCTCTGCATCCTCCTGATTGAGTCGCTGCAACTGCAGGGGCAGCCGCTTGGAAACCATGGGGCAGAGACTGGAAGTACCCTCCACAATAGGCAGCTGGAACTAATAAAGTTTTGGGTCAAATACAGCGGACATTTTGGAACAATTTGGAGGAACCAGAAGCAAATTGGGCAAAAACCGAACCTGGCGAATTCTGAAAAAGCATTGGACCGGGGGGCAGAGGAGTGGGGATGTGCGGCACACCGGAAATGAATGCCGACGGAAGCGCCATTGGGGGTCCAAACATTATTCGAGACCCATGGAGAAGATTGGCGACGCTATTGGTAGTGCCCCCAAAACTGGCTCCCGCCGCACACGACTTGGCTGCTGGATGCTCACCGACGATGTGCCGTTGCGGTGGTGCGGCGAAGGGGGTCACTACGGAAGGGGAGGCCGAGAAAGCTCCCTTGCGCATGGCGGCGGCGCCGAGGGGGTTGGCCTGACGGGCGATTGCTGGATCTAGCCGGTCGCCGCCACGCAATGCAACCTCGCCCATGGCGACGGGAATAAGGGGTGTGCGCAAACCCTAGCCAAAAAGATGCCTAAAACGATTCGAAATCTCATGGAGGTAACATTTCGGCCAGCGCGCGAGGCAAGGGGACATTTTCGCCCCAAACAGCGGCGCGCGAGGCAAATTTTCTCGGATGCGGCGGTGTGACTGAGGCAAGAATCGTTTGACCGGCGTGGGCCCCAGATGAGTGCGGCTCAGATAGACTCCGCGGCCGCTTATACACCTGGGAATGCGTTTCTGGTGATTTTGCCTCCCGCGTGTCGTAGGCACCGAAGTGGTCGCCGATGAACGGGTAGCCACCGAAGTAGTGGCGGGAGAACGCGTCGTCGTCCAAGAAGTGGATCCTGTTCCCCGGCATCGCGTACCGGGATATGCGCACGGCGACGGAGCTCCATCGGCCGACGAAGAGCGCAGTGTCACCGCCGACGCTCCGCACGTCCACCCACCGCGACGAGGGGAGGTCGGCCTTGGACACCGTGAACTCGCTCGTGGCGTCGCTCCGGAGCACCCTGTGGACCATGAGCAGCCTGCCGCCGGACACGACGAGGTACCGCGTTGACGGTGGCAGCGCCGCGCCGCCCCGGTGACGGACACCATCGGCTCGCCGGTGCATGTGTACTCTCCGACGGCCCTGGCGTAGAGGCGCCCGCGGTCGTCGACAGCGTACACCTTGCCGTCGTAGAAAGCAATGTCCCTGAGCCCCTTCCACTGATCGTGAGCACTGATCAGCCAGCAATCTGCACCTGGACGGCATACCGCTATCTTGCCGCGCCGTTGGTCACCGACGACCTGACGCGGGCACATGACCATCTTGCGCAGGGTCGTCTCGCTGGGTGCCCTCTCGTCATCCGTGATGCCCAGCGTGACTCTCCCGTAGGGTCCCCGCGCGGCGACGCGGCGGACGCACGACAGGCTCGGGAGCCGCATGGTGTCTCCGCAGAACGGGTTCAGGAGCAGGTACCCACCGCCGTCCTCGTTGTCGCCGCGTTCGAAGACGAGTAAGCCGGCGCAGGAGCCGTGGTAGCGCGCGGCGCCGAGGAGCCGGAACGCGGAGGAGCCCGGGAAGCTGAAGAAGGTGCCGTCCGAGAGCGCGAGCCACGGCAGCGGCGGCGGGGATTGCTGGTGCCTTGCCGCGGCGCGCCACGGCCGGCAGACGGCGGCGAAGCGGACACGGTCGGTGTGGGACGGGAGGCGCCCGAGGACAGCGGCCGGGATCCCCGCGGGGAGGCCAGACGCCCACGGCGCCATGGACAGCGGCTCCTCGCCTGTCGCCATGGGAACGTGCGCGCGTAACACCTGCGAGGCTTGTGCGCGCGCGCCAATGCGATCTCACAGAGGCCGGAGGGCCGATGCGTGGATAGCCCACGCGCGGATCGATCGAGTTTATTGGAGTCGATTCGTCGAACACGGCGTGTACGTTCCGGACTTCGGTCTTCTGTCTTCTCCGCGGGCGATGAGCGATCCCGTAATCCCGTATGCATACTTCAGCAGTACACGAGGATGCGTTTCCAATTATGCGACATATTCTCCATGAAAGTAGTATTTAAATTTTTTAGAAATAGTATGCATGAAACATATGCAAACTCGAATCTCCCTCCCTCCATCAAAATTAGGCGTATTTTGTTATTACACAATCACTGCTCAAAAAATGTTACTGCAAAACCGTCATACAAATGTCTCGAATGCTGAAAGGCTTCAAAACACTCTGCTAATACTCGATCAGCTTTCCCATTTCTTAGGTGCTTCCGGATCATTCAACAATATTTCTTACAATTTGCTTCAGTCTGGCGAAATTCGGAAGTTGGTCGTGTACCATACGCTCGCTAATCACATGTGTGTGACGTTTTGGGTTGCACACAATCAAGTAAACTTTGGCTGTGTTTAATCTATGAAGTTCAGATTTGTGTTTAACTTTTTATATGTGTTACAACGAATGGTAGTAGTCATAATTTTGTTTAAGACTGCTGATGTCCATTATGTTACTTGTTACCGGAGTATATGGGAAAAGCATGCACGTCAGAAATACATTACACCATTTTCTGTTTCAGATCATCCATCACCATCAACCTTTGCAACGGCAGCAGAAGAAACTGAAGCCTTAGAATCAATGTCTTTGGTGAACCACGGGCTTCGGAGCGCGGCAGTTGCCGACGGCCTCTTGTCGGCGTTGCAGGAGAGGAGCCGCTTCAGGACGTCGAATCCATCCGCGGACAGACGCTCCTTGGGGAAGAACTGTCGCAACCGGTTGCGGTGGCGCACGGGCGGCACAGTCACCGTGCCGGCGAGCGGGAGGGACTTGAAGGCTGGCCACGACCTTGGCCCCGGCACGCCGAGCACGCTGAATATCCGGAGGACCACGTCGTTGTCGTCGTTCCCGTCAAACAGTGGCGTCCCGGTGCGGAGCTCTGCCATAACGCAGCCAAGGGACCACATGTCCACCATGGCGGCGTAGTCCGTCTTCCCCAGGAGCTCGTACGGCGGCGGATTTGTGACCAAGGCGGCGAGCCCGAGGTCGCATATCTTGACGGAGATGGGCTCGCCACTGGCGCCGGCGACGACAAGGATGTTCCCGGGCTTGATGTCGCGGTGCATGATCCGGCGCTCGTGCATGTGCTTGGCCCCGCCGAGGAGCTGCCGCGTGATGCGCCGCACGTCCGACTCCGGGAACGGCCGGCCGCCGCGGAGCCGGCCGTCGTTGAGGACGTCGTGGAGGTTGGGCCCGACGCCCCGACGCACTCCATGACGAGCGCGACCTCCCTCGTGCCGTGGTTGATGGCGAGCGCGTGGAGGTCGACGAGGGACGGGTGGCCGCGGCAGGCTGCGAGGAACTCGGCCTCGCGCAGCGCCTCGTCGGCAGCGTCCGCGCGGGCTTTGGCCGCCCCGGCTCCGTCTGGCGCCGGCACCGGCACGCGGAGCGCCTTCACGGCGACGGCCTGGCCCGTGGCGCGGTGCCGCGCCTCGACGACGGCGCCGAAGCCGCCCTCGCCGAGCGCGCGCGTCGGCTCGTAGTCCGCCGTGGTCCAGAGGCGCCGCCGCTTGCACCAGCCCGCCCCCGCGCCGGAGGGGTCGTCGTCGCGGTCGAGCTTGACGCAGATGGCGGCGGCCCGCTGGGCGAACATCGCGAAGCGGCGCGGGGATGCCGGGATCGAAATGGATGCGGTCACCGTTGAGGACGTACTCAGATACTATACATATGAACAAACCGACTGCCGCCACGGCCATGACGGTGCGAGTTGCGTTCGGACTCGGAGACGGCGGCGCGGTCGGCGACGAAAAGGCAGAGCGAGGAGGCATGCGGGACGAGATGGTGCGGATTCACATCGCATGCTGCAAGCCTTGCCTGCAATGCGCGTACGTCCTTTGATTTGGGCTCCGACTCTGGCCCAGCTCTGGTTACAGTTGGGCCTTTTGAAGGAAGGCACTTGAGTCCAGGCCCGAGGAGCGGCCCAACTCGTGGCGATGGTCCCTCTCTGCTCTTGTGATAAATTCGCCGCTTCTTCGTGCTCTCGACAAACCAAACCCTCAAATCGCATCTACGGATGACGGACCACAGCTAGACGAACCACCGTCACCATCACCCTCCACGGATGACGACCCACCGTCAGCGGCGGCGGCCGCCGCAGTGCGTAACAAGTGGACATCTCCCGGCTTGCCATTGCCGCCACAGAGGACTGGAGCAATTACAAGATCTTGCGCCGCTGCCCCTGCACAAACCTTTGCCATATTTCCTTCGCCAATCATCGCTTGGAACTCCTACGTTTCACGGCTATGATAGGCATTCGTCACTGGCTTCTCGCCGTCCGGCGAATGGCCACTTCGAACCGCTTCGTGGCCTGGGGGCGGCGACACCAGCCCGGCCTTTGGCCCTCGCAGGCGAGCAGGTGAAAAAGTATTGCTGCTGCAACAGCTGTTACTACTTCAAGGTGACTTGCAGGAAGTGGAGAATGATCTGCCATAAGACTAGGAGCAATGGAGCTCTTCTACTGAACTGATTTGAGTCAAAGGTTAATAGCCTGCAGCATTGGCGCTGTTCCTGACATGGATATGTAGAGCTAGAACTGCATATTTACATCAATATTGAATGAAGAAACTAACGATATCGCTATATTATAAGTACTAATGAATCTCCTGCCTCAAAATAAACCGCAGCTTAGCTTCCATCCTAGCGCTCCTCCGAAGTGAACTTGTTCCAAGCATCCTGCAAAATAGGAGAAGCCAGTGAGCAAAGTTTCCTTTTGCAGCTTGAATTATGACAACGTAGCGCAAATAGGAGTGCAAAATGGTAAGACTGCACGTCCAGAACACCCAGAGTTCCAACAAAGCAATCGGAAAGTATATTAGGGGGCACACCCAGAACACACAGAGTTTCACAGCATGACGTGTATGATAACTTGTAAAAGCATATTTGCAAAATTGCAATTGCCCCCAACAATTGTGCGATTGCACTCGGCGAATGTGCAGGTTTATTTTTCACATTGGTGTGATTAGCAGGGACGATATTAGGGCACACCAGCATATGATTAAGGGACAAGGGGAACCATGCATGAAAAAAGTGCTGGACGTTATCACAATCAGTAGCATAATTCTGAATCATATGTAAAGAGGAAGTTCTCAGAAAAATTGCAAAACCATAAAGGTAAGTTTTCAGAAATACAGCCAGAAACAGAAAGGACTGCTATAATTTAGTCCCAAATGACCATAATATTTAATGTGGACAGAGCGTGTACCTTAAGAAGGTCAAAAACCTTCTCACAGATGTATTTCTGTCTGATTGTAGCACCCCTTTGTTGTAATTTATCTGGATGGACACAGAGGGTTGCCTTCCTGTAAGCTTTCTTCACAGCAACAGCTGTAATCAGATCTGTAAGTGGCACCGGTTGCCAGCCACTATCGGCACCAAGAATCTGCCAGGGAAAACAAAGCAAAAATGATAACCTTTACATGTTCTACATGAAGGATTTAAAGATGCATGAAATTTAACAGCTTACGTATTGCAATGTGGACAGCAAGGCCCTCAGATTTCCTTCCTTTCCATTTGACCATCTCTTAATCTCAGGATCCAGGAACTCAGACAACCTCTGAAATACATAAACATTGATACTATGAATAAATGCAGATACAGTGAGAAGGTTCTCTTTGTGTGTATACTCTTACATGTTTCTCTGCTTGCTCTCTTTGAGCTAGCACGTCCCGCATGTTCTTCTCAGCAAGTGCTTTTGTCTGAAAATAGGTAATATGCATCGTCACCAAACTATTGATGAATAAGGCAAAATAATGAAATAAAAAACAGAAACAAATATCAGGTATACCACACGCTCAGCTGTGCGTTGATGCCTCTCTAGTCTTGCTTTATGTCTTAAAGCCGACTCAACCTCAACCACTGCAGCCAAGAAATATCAAAGAGCAGAAAGTAAGCCGAGCAATTTTTTAGAAATCCCGTGAAGCTTCCTTGGAATGTAATTAATAATAAAGTATTATGAACATATTAAGTACCTCTGTTGCCGGAATCTGGGTTTCTACTGAAATTACTGGAAGTTGCCCTCTGAAACTGCGACTCTTGTCGAATATCCTGCATCCAGAACCAGGATTTATATCTACTCAGCATTTTCATTAAAAAAGGGGGAATAAAAAGAAAACAAGGTTGCATAGTAGCGTCTGATTTCTTAAACTGCATCACAAGCTGTACCATACTAATGAAAAACAAACACCTACCTGATTGGTTGACTTAAAACCCTCTTTGAAAGAGGATCTGTACCGTTCCCTCCGTTCTCTTGCTTCTGCAAGAGCCTTCTCAGCCTTTGCCTTTTCTATTGCCCGCTCCCGAGCTTCTGTAGTTGCTCGCTCAACTGCCGCACGTTCTGCTTTTATCCTAGCTTCTCTAGTAGCCCTTTCAACAGCTGCTTCAGCACTTGCTCTCTCTTCTTTCTCTCTGGCTTCTGCAGATGCTCGTTGCCGTGCAGCAGTAATCCTTTCCTGAGCCATTTTTTCTGCCTTTTCACGAGCCTCAGCAAATGCTCTCTCGTGCGCTTCTCTTGTCGCTCTTTCAACAGCAAGTCTATCCTTTTTCCGTTCCCTTTCCCTTTCCTCCTCTTCCAATTTTCGTCTTTCCTTCTCTTCGGCAAGTTCTCTTTCTTTCTGCAATCTCCTTTCACTTTCTTTTGTTTCTTGTGTTTTCCGAGAAGACCCATTATCCTTTTCAGTTGTATTATCTGCTCTTGTTATATTCTCCCTCTCTTTGGCCCTCTGAACTCCAAGTGCGTCTGTTTTCCATGTTTCTGCTGAAACTGGTAAGGGACCTTCAGCAGATTTGGTTAGATCATGCAACGTTTCCAAGGGAGACGGCCCATGCTCTGCCTTTGATATCCTTGCTGTAGTGTCTTTTTCTTCAAATTTGCTTGCCCTGCTCTTCTCTTCACTTGTAGACCTTTGTGTTGGTAATTCTCTTTCTCTTCTGTTGGAAATCTCTCCAGTTTCTCCAAAATCAGGAACACTACAAGATGTCTGAGACATAGTAGAGTTATCGTTTTGCACCGAGTGCTGCTTGCGAGTATACATTTCTGAAGAGGAAGCCGGCTCCTCCTTCAAATTGATAGTTGTTCTGGTGGCACTATAACTTGCAGCTTTGAGGATAACTTCATCTCCTGGAAAGGATTCAGATCCAACTTCATCACAAGTTGTATCACACTTTGCATCTAGATCATTTCGTCCTCTGTTGGTACTTTCAGGTGACTTCTGGTCCTCCTGGTTACAAGGAGCAGATCCTTCTTCACTACCCATCCTGTCACTATTTGCTAATGGGGTTTCATCTGCTTCTTTATCATTAACATGAGAGACGAGTCCATCCATTCCTTCTTCCACTTTCTCCGCTTCACCATGACCAAATGATCCATGCATTTCTTGATCCAATTCTCTTTTAATCAAATTGCTAGCTACCTCAAATACATTCAGCATGTTTGGTTCTTCTCTGTCTGCAAAACTATCGTTTTGTAGAATAATATCATTCTCATCTTCAGGACACTCGGCATCCAGATCCACAACTATTTCTTCAGGGTGTGTACATGGACTAACTTCCTCCTCAATTTTGACTTCCTCAGGAAGTACTTCATTTATCTTAGCACCTTTGTTATGCAAGAGTGATCCACCAATAAAACTGAATTTTTCTCTTCCATAAGTTTCAGCTTCCTGCTCGATTTTACTCGATCTCGGTCTCAAGAAGGTATCACATGCATCAGATTCTTTAAGTTCTTCTAAAATCAATGATTTAATGTTACTTCCCTGCGAAGTAGCAACATTAGATACATCTGAGGGTTCCTGTAATTTTTCATCACTTCCAGAAGTGCATGGCATCCCGTCATTGCATGGTACTTCTTCCACTTTACTGTTTGTGTCCTCCTGTGATGTTCCTGCTACTGGACTTACTTTTGGGATACTATTACCAAGGCCTCTAAAATCGCTGGCATTTCCTGATGAGCAAGCCTCTGGTAATGAACCTGGCATATCCTTGATGATATCCAGCTTTGTGGAGGCATCACTCGTAGAAGGAAGATCAAGAAACTCATCGGTATCATGGCTTTCCTTAGCAATTTCCTGTGTTACAAGTCCCTCGCTAATTGAATTATGAGTTTTTCGGTGTGCCATATTTTCCATAGAAGGTTCTAAAATCACGGACACCCTATCTTTGTCCACTGGAGCCGTCTTGCCCTCTCTCAGATTTACATGTTCCACCCCCAGATTCCTGCCATCATTAACCTCCCAAAGTTTTTCATACCTTGCCAAGTCAGAATCTGCTGCGCTCAGTTCAGTTTCACTATGATCATTGATGGCAGTAGTAATGGGATTAATTCGCTCGCATTTATCACCCTCCCTTGTGGCTTCATCAGTTTTGCATTTCTGATCATCTCCAGTTAGCTCAAAAAAGTCATTACCTGACTTCCACATGCCTAATTTCTCTAGTTTATTGGAGGTTTGACAATACTCAGTGGAGCATTGCATCATCTGCTGAGGCTTCTTCAGTGGAAGTACCCTGCTTCCATTATCATCAACATGATCAAACCTGACTGCACTTGGGCTTTTATGCTTGTCAGACAAAGAATCATCAGGGTTCTTTTCTTCTTCCGATAACTTTTTCACAGACAGTTTTTGTTCGGATGTATCCAACTCTACAGATACAGGAGCCTTGATTTCTGTAGACCTCGTGCTTCTATGGTGACATGACTTCTTCCGCAATTTAAAATTGTCACCTTTTCTCTCTAACAATTCCTTTGCAGCCTTTAACCTAGCTTCAGCAAAATCCATTGCCTCCTTCATAGCAGCTGAAGCAGAAGTGGGATTGGCATCAGATTTCTTGTCAGCATGAGGCATGTTGCTATTTGAACTGGTATGTGCAGCAGAAGTTGGAGTGATACCTCCTTTAGCTGCACTTTCCTTCTTGTTGAGCAGTTTAGGTTGTTGCCTCAACAGTGGCTGTACTTTGATTGACTGTATCTGTGCATCAGTGTCAGATACCCGAAGAAATGCATAATCCGGTGTGACAGTACTGCGTGTTGAATGACTATCAGAGTTCTTGTGGTTTTCATTTACAGAAATACTTCCAGAAATTGGTGTCCAAGATGGACTTGGCTGCTTCTGATCAACTACAAAATCACTCTCCGGACTTTTCGCACTCGCGCTAGCAGAGCTTGGGTTCTTGTCATTATCGTCATTGAGCATTGTGCCATTGTCAATTCTTGAAACATGATTTGTTGCTGGACCATGCGACAAATTGCGAGAATCAATCACAAAGTCCACCGAAGGTTCAACTGTGCAGGTCGTCATCTCAATTAAATCATTAGGTCTCCTCTCAGTAGTCTTGTTATATGACATTACAAACTGCTGAGTTCCCGTCTCCGGAGAGAAGGATACTGGAGAAAACTTATGGTCGTTGAAGTGATGATGATGATCCAGATTTTGATAATGTTGAGAAAGCATAGGAGGCTCATCCTCCAGGTGGCTGGATTCCTTTATGATCGATGATCTGTAAATACAAAAATATTAATGGTAAATCATGTGACGGAAATGAAGTACACACTCACTTTAACTGCCAGAGCAAATTCCAGGGAAATAAACATGAATAAACTACAACAATTGTGGTACACTAGACGTTGTGCTGTACAGAATGCAGATACAGATGGTAAGATCAAACCTGAATTTTTGTTGGTCACATTTTGATACATATTATTTTCAATGAAATGCACCTCAAAAGACAATTAATGCATAGGTTTGATGGTAACTACTGGCAGTAGATATTAAAACTATATCATATTGACGTCACTCACTAGTCTTATCAGCATACTGACAGAATTGGTGCTGCAGCACATAGACACCAACTTCAGTCAGAACATAGTAGCATGAAGTCTCACTTGCAAAAAATTGCAACACGACAAAATATCTATACGTTACAAATTACTATAAACTAACTGCATAGCACCACGTGCCACCTAAATTAGCTAAGGGCATTGCTTCCCTTTCCATCCAATTCGACCATCCCCGCTGTTTCCTTGGAACCAGATGCCAATTTAGATGTAGACCCACCACACACCCTTCCCACAAAACATAAATAATCCTAAGTCAATCCCCCTGCCCTCCAAGTAACACCACTGTTCAGAACTGACAAGACCTATAAAAAGGAAATAAAAGAAAACGGTAGTGTCTGAACCAGATGCAAAGGAAATCATCCCACCCTACCCACCACACCACACCCCGTGGTATTCATTTATCTTGCAATGAACCTGGCCAACTGAGCTCACCAACTTAGCGGATGTAGTTTGTTAGCCAGCAAGGTCATGGCACACCCGTCTTTAAAGCATCCATTCTCTAGCAGTAAGACAGTAAGACACATCAACTGGCCATGCTAAGGTGTGGTGCAACCACCTCTTGCACTGACCTGGCTGGTTTGCTGCACTACCATATCCTCTTTAACTACATTGCTCAGTTCCATATGTTCCTATTCTGGTGTGACAGCGGATCCTGCCTCAAGAGGAAGCAAGGATTTCAAGTTGGTAGCTGCTAACAATCACTGGCAGATCTTTCACAAAATAATGGAGAGGAACGCAAACTCCGTTGTTGCTATAGGTGTGGTGGGGCCCATGATAAAAAAAAAATCTCAGCCAATGGTTACATGCAATCTATCATGGAAGACCTATTACAACTGAGCAAAACAGGGAAACTACGCACAAGAGCTAAAAACACAAATCAAGGTATGTCCATTTCTGCATAATACCATATGACTAACCATAGAAGAGCAAACAACATCGTATATGGATATATAGGCATAAAGCTTACACTTAACTTTAAGAAGCATTGAAATTATTTAACTGTACCAAGTTTGGTCCATGAAATTCCTTCCAATCATATGAATTTCACCCACAGCACAGCACAACATTTCTCATCATTCATCCTACTCTTATTAGCTTTGAATACCGTATGAGGATCTCCACCAGGAGATTTATAACCTAATATATATATATATCTTAATTCAAAGTTTCCAACAGTATGTAACCGCATGAAATAAATAAAAAAAGCTTGCAAACAACATGTCCTTAACAGAGAGTCAGAGACCCCAGATACTATAGGAGCACCATAAAAGTGTCAATACAATGACAAGACCTGATGGCACCATTTCACGCTAACCCGAATAATGAGCAGAAAAGGCGCTACTTTCCCCTCAAAGAAGGCACCTTTACGAATCAAAAATTCCAAAATCATACAGGAATGCTTAATGCTGCATACACAGCTTCTGCAACCTTAACACCCTGGACGGCGAGCAAAGGCTAAGAGTGTGGCTTAAAAAGGAGGATTGAAAGAGCCACCTTTACGAGAAGGGAAGATGCAAGAAGGTAAAAGGCCCAGAAATCCTTCCCCCCATCTACCACCAGACTACGACATGACACAGTCGCATTTCCAAATGGAGAAAGGAAATCGTAAATCACACTCATCTCCGCCTTTCAAATCCGTGCCTCTAGAGTCCAGACGAAAACTATCAAAACGGGAGCGAACGCCACAGTTCACCTACCCGGAAAACAAGTTAAGAGGCGCAAGGGAGGAGGCAAATGCACAGACCTGGAGCTCGAGCTCGACGGCGACGTGATCTCCGGCTCCCTCTCCGGCTCAGGGGGGTCCGGCCCGCCGAAGAGGTCCTCGTACGGCAGCGCGAAGTCGGCGAAGTCGAAGCGGCCGAAGATCTCCCCGTAGTCCCCCTTCCCGCGGCAGGCGAAGAAGCCGCCGTCCTCGCCGACGGCGGCCGCGGGCGGCAGGTCGAGGTACGGGATGGTGCACGTGGCCGCGACGCCCCCGAACACCTCGGCGTAGTCCAGCGGCGCGCCCCCGAACGGCGCCGCGAAGCGCGGCGGGCCCCCGAACACGTCCCCGTACGCCGCCCGCGCGGCCGCCGCCGCCGCCGCTCCTCCTCCCCCGCCGGCGCCACCGCCAACCCCCGCAGCAGCAGCAGCAGCCGCGGCGGCCTTCCGGTGGTGCCTCCTCTCCCTCCGCGCCGCGTCCATGGCCGCCGCTGCCGCAACCGCCACGCGCGCGCTAGGGTTCCACCGCCGCCTCCCGCTCCACCTTCCCGGCGCGCGCTAGGGGTTTGGGTTTGGGGGAAGAGGAGAAGGCGGGCGAGGAATGAAGGACAGGAGCCGGAGGTCGGGGAGTGGGAGGCGAGCGCAGGGGTGCAGGCAGGTCTTTACTCGGGAGTCGTGGTGTTCGGGACGGTGCTTGCCACTAAAAAAAACTGCTGCGAGTCCTGGGGGCGCGCCGTGGGGCCGCGGCGCGGGAGAGGTGCGGCTGCGCCGTGTTGGCTGTTGGCTGTTGCGTTGCGGCCGGAGAAAAGGCAGCGGAGGGGAGGGGAGGGGAGGCGAGGATGGAAATGCGGAATGGATGGGCGGAACCGCGTCGGCGCTTGTCGCTTCCTGCCTGATGCCAGCTGCGGCGGGCGCGCGCGGCCTCCGGGCGGGCGTTGGGCTGTGGGGAGCTCGCGGGGAGGGAGACGGCGGCTTTTTCACCGTGCCGACTGAGGGTTCGTTTGGTTGAGCCGTGGATTCCTGAGAATCTGATTTCTGCTGTCAGCTGTGGAAAATCAGCTGTGAGCTGTCGGCTGTGGGAAAGCTGAAAGCCGTTTGGCTGAAACTGCTGCCAGCTGTGGATTTTTGGTACAATTGTCTGTTATACCCCTGTTATGTCCCTGAGTTTAGTTTTAATGTTTATATGTATTCATTAGCAGTGAAGTATTAATATGTATTCTTATTAATTAAAATAAGGTACATTTAATAATATATAAAAAAATAGTTAATAAAATAAATGTATCCATATAATTAGTTCGATTAGAGAATGGTAATATATAGTTAATATAAAATATAGATAGTTTACAATATAATTAGTTCACGTAGTTTTACATGAAAGATACAAAGTGGAGTACAATCATGATTATGTAACCAAAGCATTCGCTATGTTGTCACGAATGGTATTCATAGAAATCTCATTCTCCTCCTCAAGAACAACATCATCATCTTGAACTTGAACTACTTGTTGCCCTTCATTAGCATCGTCATCCTCATCCATAGGCATGTAGTCTTCATTTTCATCACATTTCTCAAAATCATCATCTCTTAGTGCACTATCACGAATGAAATTGTGCAATGCCATGCAAGCCATAATGATCTGCGCTTGTATTTCAGGTGAGAAACTTGGTAATTTTTTCAATATGCGCCACTTTTGTTTAAGGACACCAAATGCACGCTCAATGACATTACGGAATGATGAATGTAAGTAATTGAACATCTCATACTTCCCTTGTGGGGCACGATGCCTACGAAGATGAAACTCCGGAAGATGGTACGTGCTACCTTTGTATGGAGCTAGATATCCGGTACGGTTCGGATAACCGGAATCCACTAGATAATACTTGCCTATAAAAAAATTGATAAACAACATGTTAGTATATACTAGACACGTAAAAAATCTAAAATGCATATGAAACTAGCATCAATACCTGCAGGTGGCTTTGGAAATCGATGACCAAAGTTTGTCAAAGCATGATTGAGAATTCTAGTATCATGTGCAGATCCTGGCCAACCAGCAACCACAAAGGTAAACCTCATATCAAAGTCACATATGGCCATAATATTTTGAGATGTGTATCCGTGTCGGCATGTGTGATTAACAACTTCATCATTAGGCACTGAAACTTCAATGTGTGATCCATCTATTGCACCAATAGCATATTTGAAGTGAGGCCAGAAACGATCTTCTCTCAATTTAGGATGAACAGTACTGAAATTAGGATCCTTTGGGTTGATATTATCTGCAGATAATTTGCCCAAACATGACAAGACTTCTTTGAACTTCATGTGAACTGTCCATAAAGATCTTACAAATCGATTTTCCGCTTGGGAGAATGATTGAGGGCCTCCAACAATCCACAAGAACATAGCAAGTGACTCTGTAGATGAAACATTGCATGTTGACTTCAATCCATAAGTGGAAACAAGCAAATCATGGAGTGACCAAAAGACTTCAGGAGTGACCCTAAACATCTTGTAGAATTGATTAGGATAAGTTAACAACTCCTCAAACCATTCCATCCCACTTTGTTGAGGATCTCTATACGCACTTTTGTTTAAGTATCTTGTGGAATATTGGTCAGCTAGGTACCCAAGACTAGCAGCTTGGTTAGATAATTCGGCTACAAGCTGTAGTCCCTTGCACGCTTTCTTTGTCAACTCTTGAAGTTCCAGATCCATCTATAAAAAAAAGAACATTTTACAATCAACAATGACATACATACAAATACAGCAATTGCATACAATCAACAATGAGACATACGCATTGATAAAGGTTCTCAAACATACATTAATAATGGTTCTAAAACAAGCAAATATTCTTACAAGCATACACGAATAATGGTTCTAAAATAAGTAAGTAATGGTTCTGAAACAAGTAAATAATGGTTCTCGAACAAGCAAACATTATTGGAAAAAGAAGTCTCCCTTCAACTCTTATGGCAGCTGCTTCATCTCATGCTGCCTCTGCAACCAATCAAGTCTCCCTCGAAGTGTTTCAAAAGTTGCGAATAGCTCTCTAAACTCAGGTTTTACCATGACCAAACTGGAAGTATGCATAAGAGCAGTCCCCTCCTGCACCCCACATTCTTTCACCATCTTCATAGCTTCTGCAATGGTAGGAACATTGCTTGTCGTACTTTTCGACGAAGCTTCAATGCTTGTGCTTATCTTGTCCACTCCTTCTTCTATCTTGCTGCAAGCTTGCTTGTACAACCGTAAGAATGGACTGCTCTTGTCTTCCTTATCTTCCACACTAGCTGAGGAAGATGCCTTGCGCTTCTTGTCATTTTGGTTCCTCATATCCAGATTTGCATTGGATGTACTTCTTTGTATCTCTTGTACATCATCATCAGTTGAGTTTGCACAAAAGTCTCCTGGTATGGTGGCCGATGCCCCTGTGACATGGGCACTTCCAAACATAATGTGCAATGATTCTAAATTAGCCGGGCCACATTTTTTAAACTGCACATGCTTACATTTCCTTCCATTTGGTGGATCATGACATTTCTACAATCAGGTACAAAAGAAGCAAGTGAGCTATTGTCCAACAATCATAAATAATAAGACACTAGCTACACAAAGTAGTACATACCGCAAGATGTTCTTCCCACCATTTGTCATCACAATCCACTGTTTGTCTCGTCTCATTCCATCCAAGTCCGGTAGCAGCATTTTTTAACTCCATAAAAATAGAGTAATTTCTTTTGAGGTTGTCCCATTTATTCTTGAATTGCAAGTGTTCAAGTTTCCGGCCCGATTCTTCCAAGAACTTAGCTTCGACATTCTTCCAACCAACCTTATTAAGGTGACCTAATGGCCTATGACCCGCAAGAACTTCGTTTGCGCATAATTCACAAAAAAGCTTCACATGAGCAGCACTCCAATCTGCCTTTTCACCCATTCTAATATACACATAGAGAGCAATCATAATTTATAACATAGTTCCAATTCATCAAGTAGAGAGCAATTGCAGTAGCAAAGTTATGAAAAAGACAAAAACATAAGTAAGTGCAAGTTATTAACAAATGATGAGATCTAGATGCCTACTGGTTCCCCAATCAAACTCCGAAGATGCAGGGCCTCGAGGATGAGCTTTCAGGTACTGGGTCAGCTGTCTCTTGCTCTTGATCTCCTCACCAGTTGGGGAAACAAAAATGACCTCAAACTTTCCACCTCTAATCTGGGCTGGGTGTTCCTGCAAGAATAAGTGCTTATCATTGCAAAATAAGAGAGATAAAACAAGACAAACCGCACTCTTCAGGGCTGACAGAACCAACATCTCCATATTTAAGTACAAGTATGCCAGAGTATCAACTTAATACAATGCCATTAACACATTGAAAAACAATGAATTACATGGATATGTTTCAGAAACATGCACTGCAGATTCCTGTGTATATTTACACCTCAGCCTTTAAAATACCTTTGAGTTATCGCCCAAGTGACAGCAAAAATATGGCAGCTAGATGAGTTTGATATTTCTCTTGTATAACTCTATGTCTCACCTTAAGTATCAACTATTTAGCATGTTTTTAAGTCAGGATATTGAAGATATGAGTAACATATAACACCCATGTTCGAAATAAGGACTCAAAGTAAGAAAACTTTCCCGATAAAGAAAAGGATGTATTTCAGTAACATGCCTGGTTAATACTCCATACCTTCACGCAACAATCGTCACTACCACTTGCCAACTTAGTAGGGTCCACTTCAGAAAAACTCACAGACCAAGCTCTTTTCCGATGCTCTGTAAACTGCGTGAATCCTTGACCAGAGCTGGCATCCCATAACTGCATTTCACAATAATAATTAAGTTAAATGAGCAGTGCTGAGTGTTAAAAGGCTGAACAATAAGAAACTGCTGCTTTTCACATAAAGCAACTAGAAGATGAAACAGTCTAGATATGAAATGGTGTTATTGGTCCATCTTCATATGTGTGCAACAAACTCAAAGAAGAAAATGCAGTTCTCAAACAACGACCAGTATAACCTAAAGCTCACCAAATAACTTCACAGCAATTATTTTAACAATCAATCTATGTGTGCTCCCTCTCAGACCATAATAGTACAGATAACATAGAAGGCATTCAAACAGAAGAAACTGGCACATGCCACAGCAGACACTATATTGTCCTAACCAAAGCTACAAGTTCGAGGAAGGGGATCGGATCGATTACCTTGCGAAGACTGTCTTCCCGATCGGACCGATTGCGGGCCGGCGCGAGCGGGGCAGGGGGGTCGGGGCGGCGGGGCAGGGGGGTCGGGGCGGGGCGGCGCGAGCAGGGAGGGGGCCGGGCGGCGCGAGCGGGGAGGGGGCAGTGGGGCGGGGTGCGCGAGCGGGGAGGGGGCCGGGCGGCGCGAGCGGGGAGGGGGCGGTGGGGCGGGGCTGCGCGAGCGGGGAGGGGGCCGGGCGGCGCGAGCGGGGGGTCGGGGCGGGGCGGCGGAGCAGGGGGGTCGGGGCGGGGCGGCGCGAGCGGGGAGGGGTCGGGGCGGGGCTGCGCGAGCGGGGAGGAGCCCGGGCGGCGCGAGCGGGAAGGGGGCGGGGCGGCGGGGCAGGGGGGTCGGGGCGGGGCGGGGAGAGCGCGGGGCGGCGGGGCAGGGGGGTCGGGGCGGGGCGGGGAGAGCGGGGAGCGGGGCGGGGCGGCGGAGCAGGGGGGTCGGGGCGGGGCGGCGGGGAACCTAGCGCAGCTCGGGAACGAGCTCGGGAAGAAAGAAACGCGAACCGGTACGTGTGTAAGCGGTGGCATGGCGGGTAAATTTCACCGAAACGCGGTGAAATCGGGGTCGGGGTCGATTCCGCGCGTGAACTGGGTAACGCATCCGCGTTACGAGAATCGCTGCGCCGGTGCAAACCCTTTGGTTCGAATTTTTGCGTTCCAGACACGAATCTGGCGTGAAACGCCCAACCAAACGGACCCTGAGAGTGAACCGCGGCGGGGTTTTGTTTTTGCGGTGGTGGGATCGATCATTTTACCATGATTCTAGGCTAGATTTTAGGTAGGAGTAATCGTCTTGTTTCTGATATTAATGCTTATTAGAGCAATTTTAAGGAACTCTCTATATTTTTTTTTATTATTAGAAATAGAGATTTTGATGGTAAAATATCCTCTAACAATTTCTCCAAGTGATTATCTAAATGTAACCATTCTCCATTCCATTCCGCATTTCTCGCTAACTAACGATAGATAACGAAAATAGCTTTCTAGAGTATATATAAAATATAGAAAAATTGTTGGAGAGTTAAAATATATAGAAGGCGATTTTTATGTAGAAGGCTCTCCAAATGATAATTTAGAGAGTGAAATTTAGAAAGACTTTTGGAAATGCTCTTAGAATGTTTATAGATTTATATGATAGCAAATCTAGTGAAATTTATGTATCAATATTTATGGTTCTATTTTAGGATGCATGAGACGTACGTGCGTGCATGGATTTCGCCTGCGCTGCATAGATCGTTGCCTCGACCGGCAGATCTGTGATGAATGGACAAAAAATAGCTCACCATAACTATGTCACGACGTAGCAGTAGATACGTCTCGTAAGCATGGCACATCAAGCGGTTTAACCGGATGGTATATCTACTTTTATCCATCACAGTATAATTGTATTCCTGTTTTTTCTTTTTTTTCGTTTCTTGCAAAGTTTCTTGAAACTACCACCCTTGAGCCTAGTCCCTCCTCTTGCCTCACTGTGTTGATAATATTAATGTTTAACTCATCAAGCAGATACAACTGAGAACAGCTTACCATAAACAGAAGCAGGCAGAGCAGTGCTATGCCCAGGGCTATCTAGCGGTCTAGCCGCATGAACCTATTGGACGGATCATGTTCCCTCCAAAAGGATCGCCCACCAGCGGGTTAACCGGCCGGGTACTGTTAGCAGAGCTGCAGCTGCAGAGGCGTCCAGCTGGTCAACCACGGTCCTCGCACCCAGTTAGGCCCGGAGAGCAGGACATGCTGGTGGGTTTTATTTGTCACACTGCGTGAGGCCTACCTGCCCCATGACCCCGTCTCGCCGAACGTTACGCCTACGACTGCTGGGACCAACCGAATCAAAGTCTGCACACTGCTGCCAGCACGGCGCGCTGCCATCAGAGTCAAACCGGGATCGGGCCGTGCACACACACAACGCATGGGATACCTCAGCCACGACCAGGCTGAGTTCCCATCCCATGGGCGCGCGGTGGCCGCCCCTGCCCCCCTCCCCTGTTCATCATGTCCTCGCCATGCCCCGAGCACGACGGCTCCAGTTCATGGCGAGGACTAGCCAGATCGCGCTCGCCACCAGCAGGCACTGTTGGGGTGAGATCTCCGTGAAAACGATGTGCCCGGCAGAGAGGAGCGAGGGAGGGAGTGGACACTGGACAGCGGGTCTGGTGGGGATGGTCGGCCGAGGGAATTAATCCGGGAGAGCAACCGGTCCTGAGCCATCCATCCAATGATCTGAGTCGGAGCTCCCCGCGGCGACGGACAGGCCGGGATGGCATGCTTGTCCGCCTTTCCCGCGTCTCGCGTGTCGAAAGCAACGGGGATGTCTCCGGCAGCCGCCCGGCACAAGAGCACGAGCGCCTCTCTTCTTTCCCTGAGACGTCCGATTCATGGTGACTCGGAGTTGTAAATGCCATTGTCATGCTCAGCGTAGATCTTAGGCGCGACGTCTGTTTCGTGGTCGTTGGTTGATTAGCTGATGGGACATCCGGACCGGTCGATTCGAGATGGACGGCGGCATGGTCCATGGGCTGCGTCCTGTGGAGAACCCAACGGACCAGTCGGTACGGTTGCAACACGGCGTCACGCCATGCGAATTGTGCTCCGATCCTCCAGCCTTTGAGGTTTCAGGGATTAGGGTGATGATGCGAAAGTAATCCGTACGTTCAGGGCGAGGGGAACTGACGGGACGGGCGCGGTTACTTGCACGCTAAACCTTGCCGCGACAGACTGACAGCGAGAGGAAGAAACGGCCATGGCGATCGAGCGAGCGGACGAGGGACAAGGTTGCACGCGTGCGTAACCGGCCGCCCGTTCTCTGTAAAAAAGAAGCGCAGGTGCACACGCGCCCCGTTCAGGCCTTGCCGGCCGGCCGGCCGGCCAGATCGCCGCCGGCCTGGCCGGGAGCAGCCCGGGCAGGCGGCACGCTGCATCTGGCAACCGTGCTGGCCTGACGAGCGGCGAGCACGAGCCATCAGTGCTGCCGATCTCTGCTTGCATTGCCCGAGCTGAAATCATCCATGGCGCGCCCTGAGCTGCATGATGGAAGCCCTTTTGCATGGCAATGGATGGTGCCCGAACACGGCCAGTGGGCGGCCTCATTGGGCGTCCTCCTGCTCCCTCGGCACGGAATCATTGCCCCTCTTTCCGGTGTCCCTTCCACATCATTCCCCCAGCCCTAGCCTGCTCCTCCAAGATAACAAAAACTAGCAGCTCCTCTTCATGGCAAGCGACACTTTCATTGCGTCCGTTAACAGTCCAATCCAATCCAAACTGGCCCTTTAATCCCTTTCGAGATTAATGGCCCCCAAACGTTCATGCCCCCCCCCCCCCCCCGACGTTGACCACACCAGGTTCATCAGCTCAGCTGCTTGCTTGGTCTGCTGCTGCCAGTGCCATGGGCGTCGCTGTCGCTGCTCTGGTGTGGTGTGGTTGCCGATTTGGGCATCTGGGATTAGAATATCTGCCCAGCTGTGAGCACGAAGCCTGGCCTCTCAGATCCGTTTGTTGTGTAGCTGTTGTGGTATGGTTGTTGGGGCAATATTTTACATGGGTCCAGGTTCGCAAAAAAAACAAGTGATTTGCCAGGAATTTGGTCCGGGTTGTGGTTGGCTGCATCCTAAACAATTGGATTTGTCTTTGCTATTGGTTTGAGTTAGTTTGGACGTGCCTACGTGGGGGAAAGTTCAGCCTAATTATTGTTGGGATGGGTCTGCTGGACCGACCTATTCTCCTCTCCAGGTAATAAACAGATGGCCAGATAGATGTTCTTGTCTCTTGGCATCTCTCTCCTTGCGGTGTGGTGCGGACTGTCGGGCGGCAAGCTTGCAACAGTTGCCTTGTCTCTACTGGCTAGTGGCACTATGCGTACAGATGCAGTGGGATTATGTCACTGTATATGTCTGTATCAAGTATCATCAAGATCTAGCATCAGCTTCTCCATGCACGTGTGAACAAAAATTTAGGTCCATCCCTCAATCAAGTGATGGCATGACTAAAGGCATTTTTTCCCCATTAGAAATTTGTAGAAGCTAGTATTCAATTGAAAGCTACTACTGTATTTGCAAAAGAAAAGGGCAAAACGTTAACGAATGTACATCTGAACATACCTGTATTTGGCCCCTCTTTGCCTGACCAAATCAGTAGACAGCCGAGCTGATAACAAAGAAAAGCCGTATGCATCCACAGTGGAAATCTCCGGCACCTGCTGTCAGTTCCCGTGTAAAAAGCCGCTGATTTGATCGAAAGCTTAAGATTCCCGACGCGCATCAGGGCCTTGACGAATAAATTAAACCAAATCCCGCCGCTTTGCTTGGAGGAATCTGTGCCTTAGATACAAAGAATGCGGAAAGAAAGGGCGAATTAGGAGGGCGTAAAAGGGATCGATTCACTCGTCTGATCACGAATCTGGGTGAGATAGATGGATCCATCATCTCATATAAGCCCCCTGCCTGCTTCCTTTGCTCTTTGGAACGGCGCCGTGCGTTGCTGCGATTCTGAAATTTGAATTTCTTAACTGTTCAGCTCGCTTTTGAATCGACCGGCCATGTTCTTTAGACGACAGGACCTCAATTCCGGGCTTTCACTTTCTCATGCAGTGCTACATCCCATAGGCCATAGGTTTAAAAACAAACATTCAGAAAAAAAATAGATTCAATAATATAAAGTAGTTTCTGGCTTATTAAATATCAGAGTGTCTTAGATTAATTTAAGCACGACAGTAGCTAGTAGGACCTGCTTTGGAATGCTAGGGATATCCGACGCAGGTTAGGGGTGTTTAGTTCCTGTGACCAAAGTGTAGTTTTTGTCACATAGGATCTTCGGATGCTAATTAGAAGGTCTAAACATCAAATAATTATAAAACTAATTATATAAATAATTCACAAGATAAATTTATTAAATCTAATTAATCTATTATTAGCAATATTTACTATTTACTGTAGTACCATATTGTCAAATCATGAACTAATTATGCTTAATAGATTTGTCTTACAAATTAATCTCTATACATGCAATTGATTTTATAATTAGTCTATACTTAATATTTCTAATTAAATATTTAATGTGATAGGGATTAAAATTTAGTGAACGAAATACCCGTAACAACCGGATTGTCTTTGCTGCTGGGTCCCAGTAGAACAACTCTGCACGCTGTCAAGGAGCCAGGCACCAGCTCGTGTGATCATTGACGGGCCCTACACGCCTGGCAGTATTCTAGGGGTACTTCCCCCGGTCGCCTGCTGTGCTGACCCTATGCTTATAATTCTGCCCTACGCTGTCATGTGGAGTAGAAGCATTTGTTTACGACTTGTTTAATCCGCTAGTAAACTATGGTGACGTGGAAAGGAAGCAAGACATCCTGATCATGTCTCTGCACGTATTAATGCCCCTGCGGTACAATTGTTTCTGGGTACAATGCTGAAGAATACGGTGGATTATTAATTGGAACGTGGGCTGGATTGTAGCTTCGTCGTTGCAGGCACGTCCTGGCGACTGACAAACCTTCTGCTTCTACTACTCCCTCCATTTCCGAGATGATAGTCTTATTTTTAAATCTAAGATTTTTACAATTGATAGTCTTGTTTGAGCCCATCCGCTCGTTGCGTCTCGGGACCAACGCGAATTAACTGCGTGCAATTAAATTTGCGGCGCCTGTTAAGCACCGGTATCTCAGGAAACAGATGTTTTGTACGTGGCCCGTGAAAGTTACCGCAGCATCAAAGCATTAAAGGTTGCTGAGGTAAATATTGATGGAATAAGTAAGATTGATAAAGCAACGTTTTTACCTTGGTCATTGTGCCCATCTCAAATAAGACTATCATCTATCATCTGTGAATGGAGGGACCGAGGGAGTATATGAGTATAGTATATATAAATATATTATCTGTCTTCGCACGAACTCAACTAAATCGCACATGTATATCCTCCTGCGTGGCTGTGTTTCTTTTCTGCATTCTTTATCTCTCAAAACACTTTTCTACTCCTTTTCTTTAACTGAACTTTTCACATTGATGAAGGGCTGGTGATTGCTGATGTGTAATGTCCAAGGTGAAAGCAACACGGGAAATTGGCAACAAGAATTGACACCCTCCCCTGTCCCGCGGCAGCGATGGGAATGGAATTTGGAGAGCAGGGGCAGCAACAGACAGAGGCTCGCTGCTCATTTATGCTGGGCGGCTGGACAGGCGGTTCGGTTGGTTGGTTGGTGTGTGGTGGCGGAAGAATCGGCGCCCTTCATCGCCAGGACCATCTCCTCCGATTCCGATTCCCTGTCCACCGCCACAAATGCAATTTTCAGCGCACAGCTGTTGCCTTGTCCCTCCCGGTTTCGCAACGCGATGCGCGGAAAGGGACGGGGGAGCCCCACAGACACGCGCCCTTGATTGCAATTACTGCTAATGCCACTGAGCACGTGCCACGTGGACTCAAAGTTTCCACTGCAACATCAATAAAGTCTCATCAGTCATCAGACGCCGGACAGTGTGTACATTTGTTTTTTTTTGTTTATGCGAGAGAAAGGTTTAACACCAAATGAAAACCAAATGGTGTTTCTTTTGCATCATCAGGCCCAATTTCAACAACTTTAGGGTGCAGTGCACGGCCCAGCCCAGGGTTCGTTGGGCTTCCTGCAGTACAGTACAGACCTGCCGGGTTAAGGCCCACGTAAATAAGAACCAAATTTTCTTCACAGACAATCATCATAAATTTCGCTTAAAAAGATCATCATAAATAATCTATATCAAATGAATCAGGTAGGTGTTAGAAGTAGTTAAAAAGGTGCAACGGAGTTCCCAGGACGATATTCTCCCAGAGAAGCTCTCATGCACATGAAGGTGAATAATGTTATACATTCATGGATACAAATTGTTAATTCGTACAGAAAATGTCAGTTCTCCAGTTGAGGCTTGAAGGGGCAACTAGGGCTTCGACAGATGCTTAAAGTGTTGAATCCTACCTGCACTGATCAAAGCTTGCGCTTGCAAACCTTAACTCTGAACTGTATAAGCTCTCTCCAATCTTCAGCAGGCAACTCCAGCATGGAGGATTACAGACAACTAGGTTTGCTGATTGTCATCTAATGGTGGAGTATGTGATGAACTCCCTGGAAGTGAAATGAAATGGCTGGTGGGGAACAGGATTCCTGAAAACAAGAAAAAGCATAACAATGAAGAATTTAACAGTACAAATTTTATTACGCCAGTATGTGACATGGGTACAAAAGTCAAGTCCATAAATAAATCTCAATCCAGTCAAACGTACTCGTATTACTAAACATTAATACACAGGTAGGTGGGTGCTTGTATGGTATCCACTTACGGTCTTGGCCCATAGATCTTGATCTGTCGGATATGAGTGTCCCGCCCGTTTAGGTGATTGGACAAAATCGCAATTTGGAGCATAAATGTATGAATGAATGTTTCTCTGCAAACACAAGCAAGAGGGATAGTAATATATCATTACAGCAGTGAAGTGACTAAAATCAAGTAGTATAATGTTTAAACAGAGCATCACTTCCACTACTTCTTTGAAATAGTTTCACCTCCTAATATATTAGTGCACTAAATTCTTGACGCAATTCACTAGATAAAATATCTTAATTCTTTAGACTGGAGTATTCTGGCCGGATTATACACCAACCAAAAATGCAGATGTAGTTATCTGACTCAATTGGGTCAGTATCAGACGAACCTGACAGGCTATCCAAATCTTTTCAAAGTCAAAAGACAGATTCAAGAACAATAACAAACCAAGAATGCCAGATCGAGTCTGCATATTTTAGTCCTAACTCCTACCACATATATAAAGAGATCATACTCATAATACGCAGATTCTATAACCTAAATGGATAAGCATGTGAGCATATGGTTGCAAGCTATGTATTTTGTACAACAATATTTTCCAGATAAAAGTCATCCTAAAACTTATGACAGACTCTTCCACTGCAAAATACAATTTCAGGAACTAGCATTCATCTTCAAGTTAAAATGCATACCGTGGATCAGCCCCAGATAATGATATATGGACCCAACCAACTGGCTTTGCAAGCTCCACAGTTTTAATTTCCTGGAATCATTAGAAGATATATTGTAAATTATTTGTATCATGGCAATATTTGTCAGTCAGTTAGCTCAATATTCTGAGCACCATTACTTGCAACGCAGAAGCAACTTTCTCCTGAAATGCCAGGCCATGTAACTGTATCTAACCCCTAAACAAGGCATGTACACAAACAGCTAAGTTACAGTTACAGTATTACCAAAATTTTTCAACCAAGTTGAATAACAAGGCAAAGTAAGAAAAAAAAAGTCTTTCGCAGTATAATCTTGCCTAATTGACAAGTATGCTCACACTCAGCTCTCTGCACATAAGTTGGACCAACCAATCGACATGTATAATCTTGCCTAAAATCTACTGCAACTGATAAGCTTCTGAACATAGATGTCGTGGTCAAAAGGAGTACCTTGAGGTTGTGGAAGCCATCCCCGGCCCGGATGGAGATCTTGCTCGGCGTGTAGCTCTCGTCTAGCTTGAAATCCACGTAGAGCACAACAAGCTGCCGCGGAACACAAAACAAATTAACCCCAAATCTCGCGAATCAAACAAGCCAAAAGGAACAACGTCTCTACTGAAGCAAGCACCTGCAGCTGCACCTTCTTCTGGAACTGGATGTTCACCAGGTGCGGCTGCGCGCCGTCCGACCTGACCAAGTGGCCAAACCCAAATTAGCTTCCAATTTCTATTACTCCCACGAAGCAGATAAACAAAAATCGAGTGGTGAGTGATTGCTACTCACTGCCAGTAGGTGTCTAGGTTGTCGTCGCGGAGGGCCGCGACGCCGTTGCCGGCCTTGCAGGAGCTGACGCTCCACGCGCCCGTCTTCGCCATCTCCCGCATGTCCGCGTCCACAGTCAGCTCCGGGCTTCCCTTCAGCCGCCCCGCGGCCGGCCCAGCCGCCGGCGCCGGGGTCGCCACGGCCTCCTCCTCGGCGTCTGATTCCATCGGCGCGGTGAGAGGGGAAAAGTTGGGGTAGCTTTTGGACGGCTTGTGCGGGGAAGTAAAACGGAAAAGGAAAAATAAAGCAAAGCAGCCCGGCCCAACATTCCCTGATTTGAGGTCTGGGCTGGGCCCATATAATTTGAAAAGGTCGGAGTTGTTTCCACATTTATTTTTCCCTCTTTTTCTGCAGAACACTGACTCTTTCGTTCACTGAAGATCCTATTACAAGTGAGCAGTTTTTTAAAGAAAATAAACTCAACACGTGGAAACATTTTGTTTGGTTTTGTCTCACGAATTTTAGTATTTTTCATTCTCTGTGCAGATGTAGACACTCCCACCCACGCGGCATCACTATATCATCCATCGAACCCAAGTTGGTTAGAAGATTTAGATGCGCAATACTGGCACATCACACTATCATCTGGCTTCAAACCACAGTACTGTTTGCCTCAAAGAAATATGGCATCTTGGCGGACCTGAAAACCATCTAAAACCTGCCTAACTTTCAGCATCTCATTTGCACACCACAGAAAAACGAGCGGTGCCGCTGCCACAGACGTATCGGTATTCTTGCTACATGCAAAACTGTTCTTGGATAACTTGCTGCATCCAAACCCCACTGTATACAGTGTTCTTGGATAACCTGAATGTACAGTAAACCAGCCGAACACCAAATTTTCAGATCAAATTCGTCCTTTCTGTCACTCACCGAGGTGCCAAATTGCCAGAGGCGACAGGGAGGAGACATTAGTAGGAAAAAAAAGTATTAAATTACGAGTGAAAAAAGGCACCAGACAGAGGGCGTGGAAAGAATAGGCAGCTTTCCGGCAGATAACGTGCCCTGATATGTATATATGCTGAGATCCCCGGTTGTTTTCATCATCTGCTATCTCCAAAAGCCGGGCGACCGACGATATCTTATCACCGGGGAGCTGAGACATCGATCTCTCTCTGTAGCCGCCGATACGGAGAAATCCTACTCGGCAGGTAAGATGCTCCCCGCAAAGCCAGCTCCCTGCGCCGCGTGTGGCCAGCAGCGCCTCGTCTCGTCTCAAGATTCTTCAGGGAATTGAACGAAGAAATTTCTCGGCAGAAAAATGCAAAGATTCTTCAAGGGAGGAGGGAGCACATGGAGATGTTCTTGTTGCTGCAGCTTGAATCCTCGAGTCCGCGGAGGTCGAGTTCGCATCCTGCCGATCGAGAGGAGAGGGAGTAGTGCTCGCTGCTTTTCGTTCACGGCCTCCGGGATTCTTCAGAAAACCAACGCGCGGTTCTGAATAATTCAGGGTCCCGAGCTAAACAGCGTCGCGAGCAGAATCCGGCGCAATAATTGCGGAGTCTTTGACCAGCTTTACTGTTAAAGTTCGTTCTCGATCACGATGCGAGCCGCGGGCAGTGGATTCTCGCAGCTTTCCGCGCAGCAGTAGCGGCATCTATCCAGAGGTTCCTTGGCCGACAGAGGAACAAGCAGGCCACCGCAGATTAAAGGGAGGCTGCTGCTATCGCTGTTGCCGTTACAGAAATGATAAGGATTCCCATTTGCAGGAAGGGGATCGGTGAATCTGCTGCGCCCGCGCGCGCGCGTAACTGCACGCGGGTCGCTTGTCGTTCTGGCATATGTTCTTGACTGCGGTTGGCAGAATCGGGCACCCTGGGGAGCGGGGAGACCGGCCCCCCAACTTGCTTGAGCGATAATTTGATTTGAGAGCGGCAGCGCATTATTCCCCTGTCCATCGGTGGATCCACGCACCGGGGGAGCATCTTATATACGTGTGGTCTTTGTTCCCAAGTGATTTTCAGAGTATCTTGCTAGTGTTCTTCATATAGTGCACCGTGGACTAATGCATATAGTATTTTACATTCTTTTCGAAGAAGAACAAATAAACGGTATCATTTCCTTTCTAGAGAATATGTATGAATCATGAAGTTCCAAGATAATCTGTAACATATATGTATTTCTAATGAAGATATAGATTGATAATTAACAAGGATTCGTTTTCGTCGCAAAGGGCCGGTTTGGAGAAGGCATATCGACTTGCATAAGCTTACTACGAAGTGAGCAAAAAAAAAAACTTCAAACAGCACAGATCGAAGATTGGATTGAAGATGAGAGATTTTCTAAGATGACATATCAACTGCAACATGAATTTGGTTGTAGTAGACAAACAAACTGCAAAGGTCTACCCAAGCCTGAAACAAAATCAGTGTATACCTCACCAATTCAAAAATAATGTCATATCAAATTCCCATCGGGTGAACGTTTAAGCTTCTACCATTGATTTGTAAGAATGAAGCATATTCACAATAAAGATATGTGCTACTATAGATTCATCATGAAAAGCACATCCTTATTCAGTTATCTTTTCTGAATATCATATTTTGTGGAAATGGTAATTTCGTAAAAAAAAGTGTCATCTTGTAAACCGTGAAAGTGTCATAGTTGACATCACGTATTTTGAATCGTAGGAAGTATTTAAATTGACATGTAACAATAGTGCTTTTTCAAGAACTTTCAGAGTTGATCGTAGTTTATAAGAGAAACTGGTCTAAAATCTTACAACCGCAAGGTTAATTGAAGAAACTGATTAAAAAACCTGAAGGTGGTTGTCTGATCACTCGTTGGCAACATCTACAAATGACGGAGCCCCGCTTTGCGTACCCCATGGTCGCCAAGCTCATCGCAATACCAACAAAGTAGCTCTGACTTCCTATGGTAGACATGTCATCATTATCGTTGCCTAGCACCGGCCGAGCTTTGTCGTGCCCCAACAACAAAGCAAGTACTCCAACTCCATCTCACTTAACCTATGCGAGCTAATCGTCCGCCGCCGCCGCCGCCGCCGCAATGGGGGTGACCGGCAACCACCGTTCCAGTGCGGGATCTTGTAGACGATCGACGACGCATCCAGGGAGGACGCTGCCGTCGCACGCCCAGAAATCCGGAACTGAACCTAGCTACATACACAGAGCGATCAGCAGCCTCATCACTCATGCACGGATCGGACCATGCATGGTCAAGGGGAGAGAGGTCGCCGCCACACGCTCACCAAGCAAGGACAAAGAGCATACGCGCGCACGTCATGTAGGTGTCAGCAGCTCCGCCGGTATCTTGTTCCGGCCGTACGTGCAGGCTCCATGCATGAGCTCACGCACTGCTGCCGTCGGCCAGTGCCCGGTGCCAGCACCCTCTCTCGTGCATGCACATGCGCTCTATAAATACGCTCCTCCTTGCAGCCAGTTTCTCTCAGGATTCAGGAACCATTTCCGCTCGCCATCTGGAAGCTATAGCTAGATCGATCTGCCTTAACTGTCTGTCTATCTCAACACACCCCGATCAGTGCTCCGGAGCTCGAACGACGGCGACAATGGCTTCCGGCGGGTCGTCGTCTAACAGGGGCTCGTCCCGCGGGTGGACGCAGCGGCAGAACAAGCAGTTCGAGTGCGCGCTGGCGGTGTACGACAGGGAGACCCCGGACCGGTGGCACAACGTCGCCCGCTACATGGGGGGCGCCAAGTCCGCCGACGAGGTGCGCCGCCACTTCGACCAGCTCGTCGCGGACGTCGCCCAGATCGAGGCCGGCCGCGTCCCCTTCCCACGCTACGGCGCCGCCGCCGGCGGCGGCTTCGCCGACGACGCGGCGGCCAGCAGGTATAATAATTGTAATAATTAATCAACGACCACTTGCCGCCGTCGCCCGTCGGCGTAGTTCGGTATAGTTGGCCGGTAGGCGCGGATCGATAGAACTCCAGCTAGCGCGTGCATGCACGCACGCGTATGTGTCGCCAGGGCGATGGTCACATGAGATCTAATCCGATCCGCCTGATGCATGCATGGTTCATGCGGCAGTGATAAGCTTTATTATTTGGCACAAGATAGATGATGTATCGTCCGCGACCGTTGAGACACACAAATAGATAGATATATAGATATATACGCATACAGATAGATAGACAGATATGTACGTTCCATGAGCTAGCATGCATGCAAGCATTGGGTTGCCGACATCGCTGCTGCCTGACACATGCGAAGAGCTGAGTTGACACATGTACTCGCATGCACGCTTACGTGGTTTTCATTGGATGCAGGTCGAGGTATCTCAAGTTCCAGTGATGATCAAGACAAAATGACGGCGCCAGAGACCATGTCCCCGAGTCTCCGATGGTGCCACCAACGCAACGAGATGACACGACGCATGCATGTATGGAAGTACTCCTACGAGTGATAGATAATCACTGTGTGGATTGGCTCCAAATACGGATACTATAGGGAAGAAGGGTACTTGCACTATACGGTATGCTCGTTATATCACAAGCAATGTAAAATGCTTAGCATCTTCTCTATTCAGCCATAAAACGCACTAAAGGTGTTCTCCCCAGCTTCATCTACGCTTGGACTTCATGCCCAAAAGTATACGCGTAGTGTGCCTCTTTTCCCAGTGTTCCCGCGTGGCTCGTATATCGTTTACTTTTCTCCGATGCATTTCCTAGCTAGTGATGAGGGATCCATTTCAAGCTGCCAAAGAAGAAAAGAAAAGAAGAGAGGAGGATCGAATAGGAATAGTCACATCATCATAAGGCTCCAAGGATCGAGGCTTTCTACAGCATGTGGGGATGACATGCAGTTCAATATGCTAAACTTTTATTTTGGTTTTGGTCGTATTCCAAACCATATGTCGGCAAGGATTCATAGAAGTAGAACCGCACCTCTTTGGTCT
This sequence comes from Panicum hallii, assembly GCF_002211085.1. Lineage (NCBI taxonomy): Eukaryota > Viridiplantae > Streptophyta > Magnoliopsida > Poales > Poaceae > Panicum > Panicum hallii. The sequence continues at coordinate 11,073,218 of NC_038044.1, forward strand.
TAAAGGAAAGTCGCCCCGATTTTAACCTCAGCTACTTGTTCTCTAGTATTACACTATATAGTTTGTACATGAACTTTTTAGCTTATTTATTAGCACAAAAATCCAAGAGAAATTCCACACGCATTTGCGGAGTTAATTACGCGCATATAAAAGTTGTACATGGAGTTCATTTGATGTATGTGTCTGGTAACATATGAATTTCTTCCAAGGTGAACCAAAAGAAATTTATAAGCAATAGTTTATTTGATCTATATTCTGAAATTGCGACCACGCAAATCTCTCTCAAAAAAGGAAAGAAACAGCGACCAGCTTCACTCTGAAATATTTCCAAAAGGAATAAGTCCATCCCTGGTCATTGATTTGAAAACGGACTCAACTTTATGAAGTTTAACCATCTATCATGAGTTTCACAATTTTCAAAATGTACGCCGTGTTGTTAGTATAAAAGAAGTCTGAAAAACATAATGTAAGTGTACAGTTTTTTTGGGGGATTTTTCTTGCACTAGTTCTATACACCATTTCGAAGTAAATTTTACAGTATTCTGAGAATAACTGGTTTGCACATAATTTAAATTTATTTACCAGCATAGACAATATAGAGAAACTGATACATATATAAAATATTGTAATAAAAATTTCTTCACCATGGAAAGTACAAGGATGGAATTCCAAAAAATAACAAAAAATGAAGAAAGAAATAAGCTATAAAAGTACCTTTACGCATGAACCCTAAGCACCAATCGGGCATGTCAAGTAACCTAGTACCATGGGTAACAAATTCTTGGAGTTCTAGATGTACTATTCTATCCACCAGATTAAATCCTGGTGCCTATGTTTTAAAATAAAAAAACATAGTTGTTTACATTTCTGGTTGGTTTAGAGGCAAGAGATTATCTCCATTAACTGCTTCATGATAAAAAATGTACTATTTTCAAGTTGGTGAAACTTGTATTTGGGGAAAAGTTTAGGAATCAAAAGTGAATTTTACACCTACCATTAAGCAATATTTTTTGGGAAAAAGCCAGAAATCAACAGGCGAGATTAAATTAAACCTACGCAGAACTCGTAGGATCCATGATTCGCCATAAGTTGAATTTTGATTGAGACTGCATTAATCATATATGCACAACAAAATGAATCCTTTTCTTGTCTTTCAAAAAAAAAAAAGGTCCATGCTTGGTTCGCTTCAGAAAAAAGGCCCATGCTTAGTTCTACTTGGTGTCCACCTACTACAGGTTCATACGCAGCGAATCTACACTCAGTAAGAGACTACACTGACTTACCGAGTGAGGCCGTTGCCTTGAAACGTTCCTGAATCGCCCAAAGGGAGGAACAGATCCAAATCGCGGCCGCACGCACCACACAGCGCGGGAATAATCACTTTTCACTGGACCGCGGAAAGCGCTTCTTCTTTCAACTGGTTATGAAAACAATTTGCTAGCTGGAATTAATTAGTCATTCACAAAAAGTTTGGAGCTAGATTGGTGGATATTATTCTATTTTCTTTCTAGAAAGCAAGATATATATGCTCACGCATCGATCTTGCTACCACACACCCTCTTTATAGTGATGGAATCCAATCTTTGCAACTAGCTATTCGGGGACAGCGACCGAATGTTCTGAACCAAATAATTGTGCAGGTATCTAGCTCCCCCAATTTTACAAGCAGTTAGTATGGATGCATGTTCCAAACGTATGTTGTTGTGGCTAATGCACAGATCATCTGTGATCATTATTGTTACGTTCTCCACATGACACTGTCCGTTTGGATATGTAGAACAGTTCGAGCAGCGACTGAACTCTGAAAATGCCTGAACTTTGGTCTCTGTGAAGCCTTTGGCCTGAAGATGCCTGAACAGAAGGTGGGATTTCAGCTCCGTCCGTGTAATTAACCTTCAGAGAGAGTGTTGTAATTTACTACACATGGAGATGGAGAGAAGCAAGCTCTGAATCTTTGATGGGGAGGAGGAGCTGCGGAGGGAGAACAGATGCCAGCAAGCAGCTTGAATGGCGACGTGACCGGCAAGCGAAGCGATAGAAAGGTAGATTAGATCCCCCACTCCAAGGGGACAGAAATCTTTGTTCCCTGGCTTCTTGCTCCTCGCCTCACCGCAGTGACCCCGCCGGCATTATTCCTCTTGTTTTTCTTCCCTTCCCGGGCACCCTGATGAGCCCAGAACCCATGGTCCACCCTCCCTCTCCCTGAGGAGCCCCACATCGACTTCTATAAATAGCAGCCCTTCCCACACCCCCTCCTCTCATCAGTTCATCACAGCTCTTGATCTCTAGCTAGAGATAAGCTTCCTCTTCCTCTCGGTCGAGTGATCCTCTCTCACTCTCACCAGGAGCTCAGCTCAGCTAGCTCAAGGAGGCCGGAAGAAATGGCGTCGATGTCGATGACCAGCAGCTCGGTGCGGGCGCAGTGGACGAAGAAGCAGAACAAGCTGTTCGAGCAGGCGCTGGCCGTGTACGACAAGGACACGCCCGACCGGTGGCACAACATCGCCCGCGCCGTCGGCGGCAAGTCCGCCGAGGAGGTCAGGCGCTACTACGAGCTGCTGGAGGAGGACGTCAAGCACATCGAGTCCGGCAAGGTGCCCTTCCCCGCCTACCGCTGCCCCGGCGGCGCCCTCGGCTACGAGGCTGACAGGTACGCGCGTGACTGGCCGCGACGGCGAGCTAGCTAGCTCACCACCGTCTCGTTCTGAGTTCTGGCAAGCCTGTAGCTTATTCTTTTTCTCCGGTGAGCTGATCGTCTCTGAAAAATCCGTGCGCAGGATGAAGCATCTGAAGATCTAGGCAAACTTCAGAGGATGACGGTCGAGAAGAGGCCGCGCACGCACGTGTATATATGATTGGGACAGCATGCATGTCCATGCTACTCCTACGCAAGTGGTCTGGAAGGAGCAAGAAGAATCAGATGAGATGCATGCATGTTAGTTAATAATTAGTATGGGATGAGTAGTACCCTAGCCTGTCACGCGAGATCGACCGACCTATCGATCTCCCATGTGTCCTTCGTACCCACTCGTATGTGTATTATATCCTAGCTGCATCTGTGTACCATACCAATCAAGAACACATGAACTTGATATTAGCTGATGCATTTCTACGAGGATGGCCTCTTTGTTCAGTATGCGTTTGGTGCCGGCCAATGAACATGGATAAATCTGTGAAAAAATTCTCTCATCTATGCCCCTCATTAACATTGGCCCGGCTGGCAGGCAACTGAATTGCAGCATAAAGTTTTATGACTTAAGCAATCAATCTTAGTTAACTGTAAACTGGAGTCTTTGTACAAAGTAACTGGCTTAAGCCTTTACCATGTTCAAAATTAGCCGGGCCTCGAGCCTTTTGACGGCCCTATTGCAGCGTGGGCCGTAGGTGGCCAGCTCGATACGGCCCAACGGCGTGAAGAACGTGAAGCGTCGAACCGGCCCATACGTCTGGCACGCGTTCGCAAAGGCCCATCGTAACTCGTCGGTGGGGCGGGCATTTCCGGGTCGGCGGCGCGGCAACGCGCGGCGAAACGCCCTAGTTCCCGGCCTTCGTCTCGCAGTTTCCCTCGCGCTCTCCGTCCCCCCGACTCGTTGCCCAATCACTGGCTCCGAACCCTCGCACCGCCGCGTGCTCGCGGCCTCCCTCGGCGTCGATCTCCGCACCCCACGCCATGACGAGCTCTCGCGCCGCCCTCGCAACCAGCTCCGGCCTAGCACGCCCCTCGCCGAGGCCCGCCCGGTGATCCGATTTGTTCCAATTGGGCGAGCGCTCGGTGACGCGGTCTCCGATAGAAGCAGAGGGGGGGGGGGGGGGGAGGATCGCTTCGTCGCCGGGCGTCCTCCTCCTCGGCCAACCAGGTGAATTTCGGCACCCATGCTATGTTCTAGTTCGTTTGTCATCCCGAGGTGGAGAGCGAGATACTGCCTTTCGATTATAAAGCCGATTGCAAAATTTCCAACCAACCATTGCGCTTCTTCGATTGGGATTCAATCGACTTATTTGTTTTCCTTAATCTATGGCGCTTTCGTGTCATCTTTAGGGTTACGCAATGGATTAGGAGTGCTTAATTTTTTTGCTTCAATCTGCTCTAGAACATTCTCATTTCTGCGTCCCTGAACTTGCCCGTGTTTTTTTTCTTTTTTGGTTTAACGTATTCCATGATATAAATCCAGTTGTTGACTGGACAGCTCGCAGCCATTTCTGTGAGATGCTTATTGGTTCCTGCTCCGTGTTGTCAGGAAAATGGTGAAAACGGGGGACATGACGAGATGTCTCACCTGCAGGTTTCTGCAAAGGTCAGTTTTATCCCCTCCCCTGGATGTCACGTTCTCGGGATTTGAACATTGGGATTATCTCAAGGTCTGAGGTTGCATCCATTGTTGGAATTTGAGCAGACCATTTGTTGTTTTCTATTCTCCATTTTTACCCCGTGCAAGCTTGTATTGGTATCCCATTCCCATGATATAAATTCAGCTGTTGACTGGACAGCTCGCAGCCATTTCTGTGAGATGATTATTTGTACCTTCTACGTGTTGCAGAAAAATTGTGAAAACGAGGGACATGACGAGATGCCTCACCTGCAGGATTCTGAGGTTGCATCCATTGTGCTCCTCTTGTTGCAGTTTGAGCAGCTCAATTGTTGTTTTCTATTCTCCTTTTTTACCCCGTGCAAGCTTGTATTGGTATTAAAAAAAAACCTCTGCTGTGGGGGAAAACCGCCCCTACTGTATTTCAGAGCTCAACCGGAGCACCGGATATTTCACTAACAGGAGCTCAACCGGAGTCCTGTGGTTGCTTTGAGGTTCAACTCATGACCAACCTCGTACATGAGGGCCCACCCAACACATGCTGGTTCAGTGAGTGACCTTTTTTTACCCGAGCCTAACTCCCATTGGGAATGGAACCCGGGTCCCTTAGGGGCTACTGAGGCACCTTATCGGCGAGGCTAAAAGCCTGTTTGCAAGCTTGTGTCGGTATGAAACTATAATATCTCACTTAGGCATTCTTGTTGTACTTTTGGAATCTATAATAATGGCGTTGAAAGGAATAGTATAGAAGGGCTAAGCATCAGGACACTATGAATTGTCCCTCTATTCTGCATGTTTATGCTTGCAGTGATTTCAGTTCTTTTTCACAAATAAGGAAAAGGAACCTCACTTTTGGGCGATGTACTTAATTTATTTGGTATGAATTGCAGGAAAATGGCAATGAGGATACGCTGGAGGCTTCTATTAAGGTCAGATTTCTGTTTGCATGTTTTTGGAAATATTACGAAAGATAACCTTTGACATTGTTGCCTCTCGTATTGATTTCTTTTTCTGTTCTAGAAAAATGCTGCACAAGGGACACAAGAGATATCAGGAACCAAGAGAGAGCGCAGAGGAGATCCTGTTGCTGACCCCTCGTCCCTTGTGCCTAGGACCTCAAGGTTTCGTGAGAGGCCGATTGCTCCAGCAGTACAGGAGCATCAGGTGGATACTCATCTTTCTATTGACCACCACTAGTTCTCTATAGTGGTTGATAAACACTTGGAACATGTCTGAGCCCTAGCTGCAGCTTATGGTGGCTTTGGTCTTAAACATGAATTTCATTTCCCATTATACTTGCACTCGCAGCTATGCACATTGCACCATACTTCAGAATCATGGTACTTAGGATGTGTTTGTTTTGCTGGATTGGACTGGATAGGCTTGGATGGGGCAATCCAATTCAGCATTTGTTTCACTGTCAGGTTGATAGGTCTGTACACACAAGAGAATACAGCTTTGAGATACCGGATGAGCTTGTCTGGCAAAATTTGTTGGATGGTGCTGTCCTCATTGGCCGTGTGAGCACCTGAGCAGACGTGAGTGGGCTCTGGTCACCACCTTTTTTCCCTCCTGTAATCCAATCTCTGAATCCATCCAAGCTGGGAGATAGGAGAGAGAGAAGAGTGAAGTTGACGTTTGGGCCCTGGCAACAAGTGGCTAAGTTCCAAACTTTGCACAGAAAATTCTACAAATTTAAAATTCATTATATGCTAAAAAAATCCTGAACCAATTTTGTTACCTTTGAATAGTTGTGCTCTACATGGAAAAATTTTATGTACCCTCACAGATTAGCTACTATAAATTTCTCATAATTACATTTTATTGACTGATGATAGTTCACTAATTCCTTTCTATGTAACTCATGAACGAGTTTTTACTACATCACAACGAGGTATGCTCACCAAACTATAACAAGTGGTCATCATATCTTGCCTGCCATACATATCCATGCAAACAAACACCAACTTGGATCATCCAATCCATTTTCCATCTACCCTATCAAACAAAAAATTGGATCATCCAAGCCATCCAACCAAAATCCAACTTGGATGATCCAATCCACAAAAAAAAGGATGACCCTATCCAATCCATTCGTGCCTTCAAACCAGACACATCCTTAGTTACTTGCTCTGAACTGTGGTTGTAGATGTTACCTTCTCCCACATGCGTATATAGCTGTTACCAATTTGTTGTTGAAATTTACAGAAGGAATCAAATATGTGCCATCAGTGCCAGAGGAATGATAATGGCAGAGTTGTACGGTGCCAGGGCTGCACAAGTTACAAGAGGAGATACTGTGTGAAGTGCATCAAACGCTGGTTTGTGCCCTCAAAGACCACTATTCCTAATTTTAAAGGATCATTCTTTGAGTCACTGTTAATTCTTGTTTCATGCCTTTGTGTAATCTTTGCCACTTGTATTTATGGCATGATCTAAACAGGTATCCACATTTATCAGAGGATGACTTTGTGGAACGCTGCCCATTTTGTCGTCATAATTGCAATTGTAAGACTTGTTTGCGGTCAGCATATGTAGTAAAGAAGGTGTGTGTCTCTGTGTGTGTGTGTGTTTTCTTTCATTTCGTCTTTGTTTCCTGGCCTCAACCTGTTTCCAGTTAACTCCTTTTTCCTTTTCCATAGGTTGATAAATGGAAAGTATCTGAAGACGACAACAACAAATTCTCTATGTGCATTGCACACTTTTTACTCCCTTGGTTGAAAGAATTTCACGAGGAGCAGATGGTGGAGAAACGTATTGAGGCCTTGATTCAAGGTATTATTAGCATTGCCATTTTTTGGATACATTGATGCATTTTATTTGTTACTTGTTGTATTGTTTCTAATTTTTATTTTGACTCAGGCGTTGCTGAATGTTAAGTGGAGGTTCCATTAGCTACATGTGGAAGTGATAAGCGGATATTCTGGTTAGTCTGGCTTTCCTGACAAAGTGTATATCACTTATTTATTGCTTGAAATGTCTAAATTGATGTTATCTTTGTGACAGTGACAACCGCAGGACATCTATTGTTGATTTCCACCAAAGCTGCAATAGATGTTCGTATGATCTCTGCCTCAGCTGCTGCGGGAAGCTTCGCCGTGGCCTTATTCCAGCTGGTGGTGTTAATAGTGAAAAAGTTACCAGTCTACCTGACGGTGGACACAAGGAAGATTTGCAACCGGAGAGTCGTGCTAGTGTTGCAAGTCAAGAGGCCTCTGACGGACATGATGGCATGTCTTCAGAAAGTGTGGCTGCTGCTGGTAGCATGCCTGTCTTGAGGCGGTGGATGGTGAATGACAATGGAAGCATACCCTGCCCACCATCAGCATTTGGTGGTTGTGGTAGCTCTCTTCTTGAACTTAAGTGCTTGTTCGAAGAAAAGTTTATTACTGACTTATTGGCAAAAGCCAATTCAGTGGTCAACAACGGAAAGATGCTGGACCTGGGAGGGGTCAAAATGTTCCTGCATCACTGAACCTGGTGACATGAAAGGCATGAACAATGGATCTTTACGGAAATCTGCTTCGAGAGAGAACTCTTGTGACAACTACATATATTGCCCAACTGCTCAAGATGTTCAAAACGGAAATTTGGATCATTTCCAGGAGCACTGGTTGAAGGGCCAGCCTGTCATTGTTCGTGATACACTTGCTTTGACTTCCGAATTAAGCTGGGAACCAATGGTTATGTGGCGGGCATTGCGGGAAAAGAGGGATAAGGATAAATACGAGCGGCTCTCAGTTATGGCTCTTGAATGCCTTACGTGGTGTGAGGTTTGTGATCTCATTATGACTATTTGATTCTTATCAGCATTTTTGCATTGTTATAAGCTGGAACTGATGCTGGGACTACATGCATAGAATATTTTATAGCTATCATAGGCACAGACCCCTTTCTGTCTGATTGTAGTAGGCATTGTTATAAGCTTTTTGCTGAAGTGTGGTACTGGAATATCATTATCCATTTAACTTTCTTCATCTTGTATATCTGCATAGTTATTGTGCCTTATTAGAACTTAGGTTGCAGCTTGCCAAAGTTCCTATTAGTATCAGTTATGATTTTGTTTACAGGCCAGATATACTTTGTCTAAGATATGTTCTGTGGGTTTCATCTCTAGCCTACCCTAACTTGCTTGGGACTAAAATGCTTTGTTGTTGTATATCTTGAATCCATTAGTTACTTTATATGACTGCTTGCCCCATACTGTTTGCTGCTGCCAATCTTTTAAAATATATGTCCAATATTGCACTCACTAACCACAACATTTTTGTTTTGATTGATGTTTCTGACACAACTGTCTTTTTTTTCATGTTTTTCGAATGCAGGTTGATGTAAATATTCACATGTTTTTTGCTGGATATTCTCGTGGGCTTGTTGGCCCAGAGGATTTGCCTCTGTTACTTAAGCTAAAAGATTGGCCACCACATAGTAAGTTTGGTGAGCGACTGCCACGACATGGTGCAGAGTTTATGTCTGCGTTGCCGTTTCGTGATTATACAGATCCAGAATTCGGTCCTCTTAATCTGGCGGTCAAGTTGCCCTCAGATGTTAACAAACCAGACCTTGGTCCAAAGACATATATTGCTTATGGTGTGGCTCAAGAGTTGGAAATTGGTGATTCTGTTACCAAGATTCATTGTGACATGTCAGATGCGGTGAGCAAATTTTTTTTTCTTGTTTCATTGTATTCACGTGAAGGTTTTGTTGGATATGTTCCTTTTGAATCCAAAACAACTGCACTTATCTGTATCCTTTCATGGTCATAAAAAATTTATATGGTTCACTAGTTTTGTTAGCCTACCCCAACTTGCTTGGGACAAAAGGCTATGTTGTTGTTGTTGTTTGTTGTTCATTTGTTTAGTTCACATTAATCCTACCCCAGCTTGCTTGGGACTAAAAGGCTTTGTTGTTGTTGTTGTTCATTAGTTCACATAAACCCTTTGTCTGCTTGTTGGGAGTTGCTTATGCATATTTTTGACTTCTCAATTGTTATTTTCATAACATGTTTTGCTGAAGAATAGGTAGTACTCATTACAAATATCCGGCCTGATCGGATGAGATTTTTCAACTGCTGTGGCTGCTGCTGCTGCTGTCTACTACTCTTGTTGCTACAGTGCCTACAGCCAGCAACAGCAACAGCAGCTGTCCAGCGCTGTTCTGATCAGGCCCATCATCTCTAGGAGTTTCCATAGCTTTAGTTATTGACAGGCTACGATAGTTTAGCCATTTTAAGTGATTGTTTTTTCTGCCAAAAGGAGAATCTCTTTTGTTAATGCCCTACTTCTAGTAATGTTGATGACTGATGTCTGCATTTCCTCTTTTAAATTTTGGAATAGGTCAATATCCTCACTCATACTGATGAAATAAAGCTTAAAGAAAAAAAGGATTACAGCAATAGAGAAAAAGAAGGCTATCTTAACTACAAAGCAAACAAGTGAAAGCTTTCAGGCTTCCCGGGTAGATTCTGATGCTGGTGCGCCAACAGCTCTCAGTGAATCAGACAATGGACCTGGAGCTGAATAATGTGGAAATGAGTCTGCTGTTAAGCAGAAGCAAGCACCCCATGTTGCTTCAGAGCAGAAATGTGGTAAAGATGATGTGGTATCTGATAGAAGAAGTAAAAGAAATAGAAGAGCAGACAAGGGAGATGTGATAGAGCGTCTCACCGTGTCTCCTGAGTTAGAAGATGAGGATAATCTCTCATCTCTAGAGGGAAGCGAGTCCGAAGGTGGTGCACTTTGGGATATTTTCCGGCGAGAAGATGTCAGTAAACTGCATGATTATCTAATGAAGCATGCAGATGAGTTTAGACACCTTAATTATGAGCCAATGAAGAAGGTAAATGATTCTACCTACTATTTAACTATGTAGTTCCGTTTGGCATCTGATTTTCATGTTGCACAATTACACTTTTTTTTGGCAGGTTACTCATCCTATTCATGATCAGTGTTTTTATCTAACAAACACAAGAGAAAGCTTAAGGAAGAATATGGTCAGTTAATAAACCTTATGTCTTTCCTGAATTCTATGTTTTTTTACCTAGTGAAATGCTTCCTGGTTTCATCGCTGCTTATGCAGGAATTGAACCTTGGACGTTTGAACAGAAGCTTGGTGAGGCGGTATTTATCCCAGCTGGTTGCCCCCACCAGGTCAGAAATTTGAAGGTATGACAGACATATAGCTATTTCCATTGCTATCAGCTACATGCTTGTGAATCAAACTAATTGCTAATTGGTGGCACTCTTTTTATTGGGCAGTCGTGCATAAAGGTTGCACTGGACTTTGTTTCTCCGGAAAATGTGCGAGAATGCATCCGGTTGACAGATGAGTTCTGTCTGCTTCCAGAGGGGCATAGGGTGAATGAAGATAAACTAGAGGTCTGCCTATTCATATTTTTCATATATCCTTCCGTTTTTATGTAATCCACTGTTGGGCATATTGTGTCAGCTCTTCTGTTTCGTTTAGATACAGAAATGTTTATTTTATCACTGTCTGGACATTCGTATCTATAGGATTTCTCAAGCTACATGTTGAAATTTTGCCTAACTTGTGAATCTGACTGGACCAGGTTAAGGAAGATAGCTCTACATGCACTGAACCAAGCCATTAAGGATATCACTGAACCTGATTGCAAGGGAAGGTTTGTGCAGAGCTTAAATCACATACAGTAATATAATTCTTTGCAAATCATTGAGTGTGGTTGTAAACATAATTCTAAGTGGTTTTTGGTCTTACCAGCCCGGAGAACCCAGCTGAAGATGAACCCAGCTCAGGTTAACCTGCCATGGAGGACAAAACATAAGCAGCTGAAAGCATGCCAAACGTAGCACAAGTGGCATACTTGAGTCAGCTGGATTTTGCTGTTGTTGCCTTTCTGCATTATGCTGGTGCTTTTGCAAGTAATCTGGCGCGGAGTTGCTAGGATTTGTAAGCTAGCCATGTCTGTAGCTGAGGCATGTGTCAACGTGGGCATGCTGCTGATCTGATTATGGGATAAACTGATAAACAAACGTTTTACTGAACGGGTAGCTGCCTTGGTGATATTGACATCATAAGCATTTTGTTTGTGTACACTAACGGACCGGACCTATTTCTGAGACAGCGACGGTAGCATAGATTTATTAAAATCTTAATATCTACTATTAGCTTGTACACAAAGAAAATCACTATCCTGCACGCCCATTCGTACGTTTGGAACTGGTCAGTGCGCGAGCGTGTTTTGGAGCCGGTTGCTCGCCTCGGCTTCGCGCGTATTTTGTTTCGTTATCCCGCCAATTTTGATTGGTTGCGATTTTTTTTCCGGGGAAAAAAATCCTGATTAGATGCTTATTATGCGGATTGGAGAAGTGACGGTTGTGATGGCGACTTCGCTCGCCAGATGGCTTCATAGTTGGAGCCTCCAACTTGGAGGGAGACGGCTTCGGATTTTGGTTGGGTGATGCATCGATTCTACGGTCCAAACGAGCATCGGACGGTGATGGCGAGAGAGACGTGGTGGTCTTGGTAAAAACCGTGTCCGAACAAAGCATAATTACAGTAATTGCTCGCCCGCCCTGCCTGCTAACGTCGAGCTCAAGATGAACAAGCACGGTCTTGGGTCTTATCCCACAAAAAAGGAAGAAGAAAACAGAGGGGATGAAGAAGAAGGCCCGGTGTGCTGGTCCTGAAGATGAACTCCGTGATGCCAGCAGAGCAGCGTCACAGTTCGTGGCGACTCAATATAACACGCGACCGGCCAACGCATGCAGCTGCCATAAGCTTCGAATATCACGCCAGATATATTCCTATATATTGCAGGATCTTGTGAAATAAATAGACAAACACGCTCGTGCTCCTCCTCCTGTCTAATCTGTGTGTCTAGATTGATGTTAATGTAATCGACGGGGACAGCGAATGGTCGATTGTTTGGCCGGCCGCCTGCTAATGTCGACGTGCTCAAAATGAAGCAGGAGCCACCTGGCGTGGTGATTGGAAATCGAACAAGCTCCAGCAGCCAACGGGAGGTCACACTCAGCAGCAGCCAGTGATGAGCGACGATGCTCTCAACTCCACGCCACCAATAAGGGTTGGGAGGACGACTTGGTCTTAGTATGCATCGCCAGCTGAGTTGGCGTAATCCACTATACTAGCTTTGCAAACACCACTCCTTCCTGACGTGGTCGAACGACAAGGAGATACGCGGTATCACTCGATCATCAGGCTCCGACCCGTCCCTTGAAAATTTCGTCCTTTTTTCCCCTTTTTTGTGTGTCGTGGATGCGTGATGTCACTGTCCCTTCCCGCGACCGCGACAGCGGCATCTCTCTATCTACATCAACATCAATATATGCCAAGATGAAATGAAACGAAAAAGACAACAGACACATCTGGTCGCCGTAATGGACGGAGCAGATCTGTTTGCATGCGTGGCACCGCTACGACGGACGGCGCACGGTTGGCTTGGGGGATCCGCTGGCCACGGCAGGATCAGCGTCCACCGGCCCAGTTTAGCGATTAATTAATGCGCATTTTTTTTGTGGGACTGGTAACTTGCTTGACAAGACTTTAGCTGAACAAACAAGTTTTTTTTTGCGGGTGCTCAACAGACAAGATTGATTAGTGATGAACAGTGATTTCCCCATAGCAAACCCTAAACAGGGTATAGTAGTTATATACATGGGCCTCTATACACATGGGCTCAATATACTCCAACACCCCCCGCAGCGGTGTTCAAGACTGGACAAGAAGAGAGTACAAATAGAGTACAAAGGGCAAATGCCCCCCCGCAGCCACAACTAGCCACCGGCTACGTTGAGGCTTGATCGAAACTCCGAGAAGGTCGAGGAGGGCAGCCCCTTGGTGAATCGAGGAGGGCAGCCCCTTGGTGAAGATGTCAGCAAACTGGGAGGCAGTCGGGGCATGGAGGACTCGAACATCGCCGATTGCGACTCTGTCGCGCACGAAGTGTAGGTCGATCTCCACGTGCTTCATCCGCTGATGCTGGACGGGGTTGGTGGAGAGATACATGGCGCTGACGTTGTCGCAGTAGACGAGCGTGCTCTTGGCGAGCGGGCTGTGGAGCTCCGCCAAGAGCTGTCGTAGCCAGGACGCCTCCGCTACGCCGTTAGCGACAGCCCGGTACTCTGCCTCGGCACTGGAGCGAGAAACAACCGGCTGCCGCTTGGACGACCAGGAGACCAGGTTGCCGCCTAGGAAGACGGCGTAGCCGGAAGTGGAGCGACGAGTGTCCGGGCAGCCAGCCCAGTCAGCGTCGGTGTAGACCACCAGCTCAACAGAGGACGAGCGGTGAAGTACCAGGCCGAGGTCCACAGTGCCACGGACGTAGCGGAGGAGACGCTTCAGCGCAGCAAGGTGTGACTCCCGGGGATCATACATATGGAGACAGACCTGCTGGACAGCGTAGGTGAGGTCCGGCCTGGTGAAGGTGAGGTACTGCAAAGCACCAGCCAGACTCCGGTAGGCAGTAGGATCAGCCACCGGATCACCCAGATCAGCGGACAGCTTCGCCTGAGTGTCGAAGGAGTGGAGCAGGGCTTGCAATCAGTCATCCCAGCCCGCTCCAGGATATCGAGTGCGTACTGCCGCTGGTGCATGAGAAGACCAGACGGGCGAGGCTCAACGGTGACGCCTAAGAAGTGGTGGAGCTGACCGAGATCCTTCATAGCAAACTCCTGCTGCAGAGAGGAGATGACACTTTGAAGCAACTGCTGACTAGAGGCTGTGAGCACAATGTCATCAATGTAGAGCAGCAGATAGGAAGTCTCATCCCCACGGCGGTAGACGAAGAGAGACGTGTCAGACTTGGCCTCGGTGAACCCCAATGTCAGCAAGAACGTGGCGAACCGAGAGTACCAAGCCCGAGGAGCTTGCTTTAGTCCATAGAGAGACTTGTTGAGCCGGCAGACCATATCCGGATGACTCGAATCCACAAATCCCGCTGGCTGAGAGCAGTAGACAATCTCTAACAGAGTGCCGTGAAGAAACGCATTCTTCACGTCCAGTTGGTGCACAGGCTAAGAGCGCGAGAGCGCAAGCGAGAGGACTGTGCGCACTGTAGCAGGCTTCACGACTGGGCTGAAGGTCTCATCATAGTCCACACCAGGCCGCTGAGTGAACCCTCGGAGAACCTAGCGAGCCTTGTAGCGCTCCAGTGTGCCATCAGCCCGACGCTTATGCGTCCAGATCCACTAGCCAGTCACCACATTGCAACCAGACGGACGCGGCGCGAGGTCCCACGTCTGGTTGGCAAGAAGAGCCGCGTACTCCTCTTCCATCGCGCGACGCTAGTGAGGATCCGCCAAGGCGTCGCGGACAAAGGAGGGTACCGGAGAGACCCGCGGCTCTCCCTCGGCGGTGGAGAGAGTCGTGGCCTGAGACGCCATCTGCCGAGTCACCATGGGATGGATATGCCGAGGATCCCGATGGATGACTGGCGGGTGGTAAACCTCCGACTCGGCTCGAGAGGGAGCCGGAGGAGGCGGCGGCGGCGACGGCTCCGGCGTCGGCGTCACAGGAGCCTCCGGAGCAGGAGGCAGCGCCAGTGTCGGCACCGAACGACGCCGGTACACCTGCACCGGCTCAGCGTACCGTTGTGGTGTCAGGGTCGGCGCCGAGCGACGCTGGTACACATGCACCGGCTGGGCGTACAGTGCAGGTGCACGTGAAGGCACCGGGGCCGCGCGTGGTGCAGCGGGAGACACCGGGTCCGCGCGCGGCACGACCGGAGGTCCGGGGACCGCGCGTGGCGCGACCGCGGGCACCGGGGCTGCGCTCGGCGCAGCAGGGATCACCAGAAACGGTGCCGGCATGCCGGGGAAACCTGCAGGAAAAGGACAGACAGGTAACAGTGGCTGAACCACTGGGTCAGTCGGACACAGAGTCTCCAGCTCGGGGTCAGGAGAAGGTGTAGAGGAGGTAGAGTAGGGGAAATCCGACTCGTCAAAGACGACGTGTCGGGAGATCAGAACGCGGCGAGAGGTGAGGTCAAGGCATCGGTACCCCTTGTGGTCAGGGGAGTAAACGAGGAACACACAACGAGTCGAGCGGGGCGCCAGCTTGTGAGAAGCGGTGGCGGAGGTGTTAGGGTAACACGCACACCCGAAGACCCGAAGGTGGTCGTAGCGAGGAGGGGTACCGAAGAGAGTGTGGTGTGGAGTGGGAGTAGGAGAAGCAGTGGACGGGAGACGGTTGAGCAGGTAGGTGGCGGTGTGGAGGCTCTCAGCCCAGAAGCGCGGGGGCAGAGAGGTCTGGATCAGAAGGGTTCGCACGACATCGTTCGTCGTGCGAATCATCCGCTCAGCCTTGCCGTTCTGAGGAGAGGTATATGGACAAGACATACGCACCTCAAGATAGGAAGAAGGACCGGGAGGTGGAGTTATCGAACTCCCACCCGTTGTCACACTGGACGGCCTTAACTGTGAGGCCGAACTGAGTGGACACCCAGGCAAAGAAGTGGAGGAGGGTGGGGAAGGTCTCAGACTTGGCGCGCAAAGGAAAAGTCCAAGAGTAATGAGAAAAATCATCAACAATGACCAGATAATATTTATAACCAGACATGCTGAGTACAGGAGATGTCCACAGGTCACAGTGAATCAGATCAAAAGCATGCGCAGCATGCGAAGAAGAAGAAGAAAATGGAAGTCTAACATGACGATCTAACTGGCACGCATGACAGAGATGCTCAGCAGGAGTCTTAGTACAAGGAGCATCGGTACTTCGGCTGAGCTGAGCCAAAACATCGCAGCCGGGGTGACCAAGCCGGTGGTGCCAGGTGGTGGAAGAAGGTGTCGCGGCAAAAGCAGCAGACAAAGAAGCCGAAGGCGAGGCAGCGGAAGCAGGAAGCCGAAGGGTGTAAAGGGGCCCCGGGCTGTCACATCGGAGGAGTGGACGCCGAGAAGCCGAATCCTTCACAGTAAGACCAGAGGAGTCAAATTCGATAGAACAGGAGTTATCAGCAGTAAACTGGCGAATAGAAAGAAGGTTGTGAACCATTCGAGGAGCAACAAGAATATTAGGAAGACGAGGAGCAGAACCCACGGCGGTGACAGGAAGGCAAGACCCATCACCAACCATGATAGAAGAAGGACAAGAGGGGCGTGGGGGTCGGACAGAAGAGAGGATACCGGCATCAGGAGTGGTGTAGAACGAGGCACCCGAGTCAGCGATCCACTCGGTGCTGGCCGGCGACGTCAGTCCCATGGTGCTAAAGGACTACGCCAGAGCGGCCTGGTCCCACCCCCCAGGCCAGGTCGGCTGCTGGCCGGGCTGAGCGGACGGGGTCCAGGACGGCGCGAAGAGTGGAGCAGCACCAGTGAACATGGCCGCCGGCTGGAGCTAAGGATGAAGCCCCCCCCCCCCCCCCCCGGCCGGACCCTGGAACGGGCACATCGAGATGCGCCCTGACCATGGGTTGCTGAAGGATGGCCAAGGCGTACCTCCAGGGGCAGGGGCAGGAGCGGGAGCCGGGGTCGGCGCGCCCCGATGGCCCCCACCGGTACCGGTACCCCCAGGAGCAGGGCCACCAGTGCCACCACCACCACCCCGTCGCTGACGACGTCCACGGCCCCCCTCCTCCGGTCTGCTCGGCGGGAGCAGCACCAAGGAGGGAGGTGGCAGGAGCAGCGGAGGAGGCCGGTGGAGCAGCAACGAGCGCGGTGGGGTTGGGCGAGGAGGATCCGGCGCGAGACCCCTGGTGATCTCCTTAAGGGCGAGGTCGTCCCGGACCTGCAGGAAGGTGGGAAAGGGCCACTGGCGGGCGATCCAGCCCTTCAGGTGGTCGTAGGTGCTGCTCAGGCCCCTTAGGACATTGAGCATCAAGACCCAATCGGACACCGGATCCCCGAGGTCGTGAAGAGCATCAGCCATGCTCTTCATCCGCTGGCAGTACTCACCGACGGAGAGGTCCCCCTGGACGAAGGTGCGGAAAGTGGCGTCGAGCTGGAGGGCGCGGTACTCGGCGTTGCCGAGGAACTACCCCTCGAGCGCCACCCAAGCCTGCCGCGCAGTGCCGCCGTGGGTTCTGACGAGGTCCTGAAGATCTAGGGAGATGGTCCTGAAGATCCTGAAGATCCAGGACATGGCGACGCTGTCGAGGCACAGCCACGCCACATCCCGCGCCTCGATCGGCGAGTCGATGAGGACGTGGTCGTCGAGGGCATAGCGGCGGAGGGTGAGGAGGACCTGGTCCCGCCAGCGGCCGTAGGAGGAGGACGCGGGGTCGAGGAGGATGGAGACCAGGGCCCTGATGTTCTGGACGCCGGCTGCCTGGAGGTGGAGCTGGGCGACCATGGGGTCGGTCGGGTCGTACCGGGCTCCAGATCCAGCGGGCGGGGCCTGGAAGGAGGAGGAGGCGCCCGTGCTCAGGGTCGATGGGATGGCCGGAGGAGATGCGGAGGTAGTGCTCCGCCTCGGCGACCCGGAGAGCGAGGGCGTCGGCCGTGGCGCGCTCGCGTTCCCAGGCGAGGGCTGCCACACGGACCCGCTTCGGGGCCGCTGAAGCCTCCGACTTGGCGGTGAGGAGGGCCGCGGCGAGAGCGGTGTCGGCCTGCTGCCCTCGGAAGGCGGCGGCGAAGAGCGGCGCATCCTCGGGCGCCATCCTGAGGCCAGACCGTGCGACACCGGGCGCTGCATCGACGACGGGCTGCTTACCCGCAGGGACAGCGGCGCGGTGGGCCACAGCGGTGGCGGCAGGATCGGCGCCCTCGGCCGGCAGCAGCAGCACAGCGGCCTGCAGTGCGGCCGGATCGGCGCCCGCAGCCTGCAGCAGCTGCGCTGCGACCCGCAGGGCGGCCGGATCGACGGCGGCGCGCTGCTGGGGCCCCACAGCCCCGGCTCCCGCGCCAGCAGCTGCTGCGGCAGCGGTGGCGTCAGGCTGTAGGGGGCCCAGGGCGGCAGGAGGCTGTTGCCGCGGCCCCTGCGCCGCCTGGAGCAGAGGAGCCGCGGCGCCCGCGGCCGGCACCCCCTCGAGGACCAGCGCGGCGGCGGGAAAGCAGGGCGGCGGCGGCCAGGAGCTGGCGGCCCAGGCACCCAGATCGGCGCGAGCGGGAGCAGAGGAGGGAGAGGAAGAGGAGAGGGGAGGGAAGGAGAAGAGGGGAGGAAGAGGAGGGGCCGGCGGCCGGCGGCCGGCCATGGTGGCCGACGGCGGCGGCGGGCTGGAGGGTGGAGAGAGGAGAAAGAGAGCAAACATAGGCTAAAGATACCATGATGAACAGTGATTTTCCCATAGCAAACCCTAAACAGGGTATAATAGTTATATACATGGGCCTCTATGAGCCTCTGTACACATGGACTCAATATACTCCAACAATTAGCTTATTAAACTTTTAAGCAAGCTGTATAGTTTTTGGACTGGATTTTTCTTTTCTAGACTGAAAAAAAGAATGCAAACAAGACAAAGGGGAGATCCCTTCCGCACCATTTGCGTACCAGTACCACTAGATGCTTGTCGTTTTTATTTTTTTAACATGGAAAAAAATTGAAAAGCTCCTCTTGTTATTTTTAGGTTACTCCGAACATGCTAACACGCATTGCCGGGCATCAATATCGGCCGGCGGTGCGACGCTTCAACAGCATTGTGTGTAGATAAATGAAATCCAGATTTCCCGTGAGTTCGTGCGGCTCGTGATCGACTCGTCGTGTTTGTCCATCCGGCCTTCATAAAATGTGCGGTACAGTTGACTCCATGGCCCAGCTGCTGAAAGGATGAGAGACAACAGGAATAGGAGTACAAGTTTTGACGATTTCTGCTATTTATTTATTATGTTGGCACTAGTACCGTGAGATCATGCCGCACATACATTAGCTGGGGCGCTAGGAATTTTGTGCTGAGGTTTTCTGGTCCTGACCAAGTTTCAAAGAGGTGTTAGGGTGTGTTCGGTTCCCCTTAGAGGGGTCTAAAAAACAGCCCTCTAAATTAGAGGTCTAAACATTTTAGACCTCTAATATTTAGAGGGGTGTTCGTTAGAGCCCTCTAATATGAGTATGTTTACCGTTTTACCCCCCTTATCACATTGATGGATGTGATTAGCAGGGGCGGCGGCGGGGGAGGGGCGGCGGGGGAGGCGCCGCGGCGGGGGGTGGGCGGAGCAGGGGCGGCGCGGGCGCAGGCGGCGTTGGGGGGCGCGGGCAGGGGCGCCGCGGCAGGAGGGCGGAGCAGGGGCGCCGCGTCGGGGGAGGCGCCGCGGCGGGGGGTGGGCGGAGCAGGGGCGGCGCGGGCGCAGGCGGCGTCGGGGGGCGCGGGCAGGGGCGCCGCGTCGGGAGGGCGGAGCAGGGGCGCCGCGACGGGGGAGGCGCCGCGTCGGGGGGTGGGCGGAGCAGGGGCGCCGCGGCGGGGGAGGCGCCGCGTCGGGGGGTGGGCGGAGCAGGGGCGGCGCGCGGGGGGAGGAGCAGGGGCGGCGGAGGAGCGGGCGGCGGAGGAGCGGGCGGCGGCGCGCAGGGGGAGGAGCCGGAGCGGGCGGCGGAGGAGCGGGCGGCGGCGCGGCGCGGTGGGGGGGAGAGAGGGGACGGCGGCGCGGCGCGGTGGGGGGGAGAGAGGGGACGGCGGTGCGGCGGCGCGGGGCGGGGAGGATCGGGGGCGGCGGCGCGGGGCGGGGAGGACCGGGGGGCGGCAGTGCGGCGGCGCGGGGCGGGGAGGACCGGGGGCAGGCGGCGCGCGGGGTGGTGGGGAGAGAGGGGGCGGCGCTGGGAATCGCGAGCCGCTAGTCCCATTAGAGTGCTCCGTGCCTCTAAAGATTGGAGGCCTCTAAACGATGGATACCCGTTCTATTAGATACCCGTTCGTTGCCAGATATCTAAAATTTAGATGTTTCATCCCATTAGATAGGGAAACGAACGCACCCTTAGTTGTCGTTAGAACAATCAAATTCAGTACCAATGCAACAACTGTGCAGTCCATGGCAGAGCTTTCACAAGTCCCAGTACCAACGTTTTTTACCAAGTCATTTAGAATGGAAATGCATGGGAAGAAAATCACGAGGGCAAGGTTCACCAGCGGAACCACATGTCAGTGTGAGCTGACTTAAACTGATACTGTAGATAGAGGGGAAAGAAATTTAAAAGAAACAATGAGAGAATGAGGAAAAAGAATTGGAAATGATGATCCAGCCGGCAGAGCAGAGCTGAGCAGAGGAGAGCCGAATCAGCAGGCAGTAGTGGAAAGCAACCAAGTCAGCTCCAACGAACCAGTCCACCACGCGCCAGCAGTGGTGCCAAGTCTTCTTTTGTCACGGACATCATGGGACCCACGCGTCAGGGAGACAGTTGCCCCCTGCCAAGGGAGAAGCTATATATGGCAGCTGCCTCGTTTCCCCACCATTCCCTTCCCTCCTCTCCCGAGTCTCCTCTCCTCTTCTCTCTTCGTCTTCTCCGACGAGGAAACAATCGAAAGGCATCATGGCCGCCGCCGAGCCCCCGGCGACGGGGGGTTTCTTCGGCATGCTGAGCTTCCGGCGGAGCGCGACCGCGGTGGCGTCGTTCGACCCGGCCCAGGACGACGAGCTGCTGGCCCTGGACGCCCTCCAATCCCACGTCGCCGACCGCCTCGCCGCGCTCCTCTCCGACGCCCAGCAGCAGCAGGGCCCGGTCCTCTCGATCGGATTCCTGTCCAAGCTCCTGGACGCCGTGTGCTCCTCCGACGCCTCCTTCCGCGACGTCGTGGCCGTCGCCCCGGTCGCCGCCGCTCTGTCCAGGCCTCCCGCCGACCGCCTCGCCCGCGACCTCCTCGATCGCAGCGTCAAGACCCTGGACGTCCTGAACGCGGCGTCCCTGACGCTCGCCTCCCTCCGCGGCGCGCACCGCGCCGCGCTCACGGCGGCGTCGTGCCTCCTCCCGGCGCCCAAATCGCGCGCCCAATTCGCCCGCGCGCGCAGGGCCATCGCCAGGATCGGAGGAGACGAATCCAACAAATTAATCTCCGCTTCACCATCAACGCCGTCGCCTTGCTCCCGAAGCATGCGCGCGCTGTCCCTGAGCGTGTCCAGGAACTGGTCCGCGGGGCGCCACATGAACGCCATGGCCGCGCACCTCGCGCCGCCGCCTCCTCTTCCTTCCCAGGTGGGCGCGGGCTGCGGGCTGGGCCTAACCCTCTACACGATGAGCTCCGTGCTGGTGTTCGCGATGTGGGCGCTGGTGGCGGCGGTGCCGTGCCAGGACAGGGCGTCCGCGGCAATCAATCCCCCCGTGGCGCCGCCCAAGCAGGCGCAGTGGGCGCAGGCCATGGCCGCGCTCCAGGACCGGATCGCGGACGAGTGGCGGCGCAAGGATAAGAAGCTCCCTCCGGGTAGTGGTGGTGGTGGATCTTCCTCCTCTGCCATCGGCACCGAAGGGGCAGGAGGCCTGCTCGCCGAGATGCAGGCCGTGGAGCGCGCCGCCCGAGACCTCAACAGCCTGCTCGAGGAGATCGCCGAGGACGACGAGGAAGAGGTCCATGGCATGGTCAGCGAGGAACGCGCGAGGGAGGTGACGGAGCGCGCCGAGGAGCTTGCAGCGGCGTGCCGGGCGCTGGAGGAGGGGCTGGCGCCGCTGGAGAGGCAGGTGCGCGCCGTCTTCCACCGCGTCGTCTCCTTCCGCTCCGACCTCGTGCGATGCATCGACAACACCGCGCGCACCAATGCCGCCGCCTCGGCGACGCCGCAACACCACTCCTTCTGATTCATTCAATTGCCTCCTCGCGTCCTCGGGGATCCATCAAATTGTTCTTCTCTCCCCTAATGTACTGTAACTGTACTGTACCATTCTTTGATTTCTACTCCTACCTTTACCCTTACCCCGTTGTGTAGATTTTCTGCCTGTAAAGTAAAAACTAACAACACCTTGTTTAGTTCTCTTGTGCACTGTAATAATCGATATGCTGAAGAGCATTGCAATTGTTATCAACTCATGTTCTTGCTTCGACCATGACTTGCCTTTCGTTTTGATTCAGCTTTTGCACACTTGTTTCGAACCATATGCTGCTGCTCCTGGTACATAGATGTCAGAACGCTTTGTTGATACCAAGCAAATTGGACCATCTACTGCAACTTGCAATGGACACGAACCAATCTCTCACAGATCCTCAGCCGCAGGGGTAACGAAGTTAGACTCCTTTTACTTGGGCTTTTCAGACCAGGGATTACATTACCGGCGATACAGCATTTATCAGTGAGCTCCGGTAACGATAATCAGTTAAAAATCGGTGAAAAATCGCCAAAACCGATTGGTAAAGAGACCTAAATTTAAAAAAATGAAATTCAACAATTTATCATCGATAATCGATGCAAACTGAACGATTTATCGCTTCGCCTACTGAAAATATATTTTGGCAGTGGAAAAAAATAAAGGTTTGATAGCATTTAATTTTTTAGGTTATGTATTATATTATATTAGATAAATTACACATACATGCACAATTTTGCATATAGAATTGCCTAAGAAATAAACATGTTTACATATTTTGCCCATAAAATTGCATAAAGCACATGAATTTGCACATATATACAAACCACGAAGTGCATAGTTCATATAAACAAACGAGTGCATAGTCCATACAAATTTCATAGTTCACAGAAATAAAAGAGTGCATAGTTCATACAAACATCATAGTGCATAGAAACAAGAGTACATACTCTATACAAGCCACGTACAAACTTAGCAAGCACATAGTCCATACATGAAGGCATTCGGCATATCAATTTAATCATTCTTCGGTCTCTTCGATTATCGACGCCACGATCAACTCCCTCTCTCCCAGCTGCAGCATCATCGATAATTGCCGCATATATATTGATTATCGGCCTTAATCGTACGAAAATCGGCCTTAATCGCATGAGTTAGTGGATGGTAACGGGTAGTTAGATAAAAATATTTTTTTCCTAAGCAAACAATTGTTGTTTTCAACATGTGACAACATTCTGGAATCAAGAGAAGGTCTAGTTTTTTATAAAAATAAGTTCTCTACTTTTTATAAATTTTTTTAAATTTTTGAATTTTTCATTGAAATCTAGCAAAATTCCAGTCGGTTTACGTTCTCAACTAGCATCGGTAACGATAAATTTCACCGATAATCGCGATTATCGAGCGGTTTTGTATTCCCTGTTTCAGACAGGAAAAAGCATGCAAACATGGAATGAAGAGGAGGCGTCTGTGGATAACAAAGGCGTTGAAAAATTGGTAGATGCAATCAAACGGTTGACTCGACATCTGGCTGCACCTAACACCTGACCAAGATTTCAATGGCCACAGATGTGCAGGCCACCAAGGAGGCAGCACCAGCTGAGCTGTGAGACCTTGGCACTTTGTCAATTGTCCTCTGCCCCTCTTTGTTGTCATCTCTCAGACTAGTTCAAGTCAGCTGTCCCACCTGTGGGATATATATTGTCATACTAGTAGTGAAAACTGTTCAAGTAGTAATATTCTATTACTTATCTTACAGCAGTACTGAAGCTGGAATTCTTTCTTTTCCTTTCCTTTCCTTTTAGAAAGGGGGAAAAGAGGAGGACTCGATGCTTGCAGAGAATAGAATCTTCCTTTGCTATTGGCTATATACAGATGATCAGGTTCAACCCAAATGTCAATCATCAAAGACATTGCAGTGGAATTCGACACAGAAATTATGTTTTTTTCCCTGTTAAAAGGGAAGAAGAAACACGCCATTGTTCAACAGAAAGAAAGGGAGAAAAGGCTGATCTTATCTTTCATGAATTTTCCATCATCATCTGCTATCCCTTCAACCCTGTCGCTCGTCTTTTCGTCACATGCTCCAATGGCATTCAGAAGCTGTTTTGTGCTCCTACTTTAAGAACCACCGAATAAAAGGCATTCGGAATGGATGCCGCCCTGCACTATCTGTGATCATTAGGGCAAGCGGGGAACAGCCTTGCATCCCACGGTCACGCACTCATGTTCTTAGCTAATCTGAAAGACCGATATCTTTACACTCATGTCCGTTCTCGAGGGGGGAAAAAATCTGAGCGAGCAAACTTTGACTTGCTAGCTTGAATGCAGCAGCTAAATAAATTCTCCGATTTGTTGTCCGTGGAGCAGTAAATGCCATCTTTGAATCCAGTAGCTAAATAAGTACATGCTCCGATTTTTTTTACACCAACCGGCATTGATGATAATCTGACATATAGATAACTTCGAAAATGGAGGGCATCACAGGCTCAAAGTCGCTATACGTGCTTCTCCGTTGCGCTAATGAATCATAGCAGGACTGAGTGATTTTTCCTTTTTTGAGAAAAAGCATGGCAGGACCTTTTTTTTAGGGCAAAATCATAGCAGGACTGAGGGACAGCGAGGAGTCAGTCTCGTCATCGGTCCATCCCGGTGTCGTGTATATAGGATTATTGGGCCATCGTGGGCCGGAAGAAACTGCCGTTACGTGGGTGGGCCCTTGTTAAAACTGAGAGCCGAGAAAAATGGGCTGGTCCGATCTTTTCTTTTCACGCATCCAGAACTTGTTGAATTTAGCACTGGCACGCAATGGCAATGCTGTAACAAGTATCATCTCAAGGGTCCTAAAGAAAAAAGGTACAGCAGGGATCTTTTTTTCCTTATCTTTCCTCCTTTTCAATCGAGTCGACATGATTTCTACTAGAATTTGTGTTGTTATTTATTTTTGTAGGGTTATATAACATGTATAGATAGAGGGGAAAAATCTGTTAATGTATAGACTATAGAAAAAAAATGTTTCTTATGGACCATCCGATTTCGATCTAGTGGTGTTGGGCGTTCAGCATGAAGAGTCGACGTCCATGGCATAATCTCCGGTAGCAAGCTGACACAGAGATCTCTCTTTTCCTCCACAAAATAAAAGCAGGTCACATGAGGATATTGGTGGCTTGAAGCCGCAGGCCTCGATCGGCAGCCACAACATATGTCTCCTTGGTTCGCAGGATACTACTAGCAGTTGCACCAACAAGAAACAGAGCAAAATAGTGGAGACGACCGTGCTCTTCCTTTGCGCTGCTCTCAGCCTCGCAGTCTTCTTCTTGCCTACTAGTATTCGCCAGCGCGCGCATGGCAGGAAGGACGGAAATAATAAGCTCCCGCCTGGTCCTCCGGCGCTGGTGTTCCTGGCCACGTTTCTGGCGCTGCGGCGTTCCATCTTCGACCTGGGCCCGCTGCTGAGGGAGCTTCACTCGCGCCACGGCCCCGTCATCTCCATCCGCCTCATGTTCAACCCGCCCGCCTCCGATCGACCCGGGCCTCATGTTCAACGGCGGCGCCTACTGGCGCCTGCTGCGGCGCAACCTCGCCTCGGAGGCCCGTGCGAGCTTCTTCGCGCCGGCGAGGCAGCGCGTGTGTGATAGGCTCCTGGTAAATATCCAAAGTACTAGTAGCAAAGAAGACGACAAGGAATCGGTGGTGACGCTTCGGCCGCTGCTGCGTCGCGCCATGTTCGAGCTGCTGGTGTACATGTGCTTCGGCGCCTGGCTTGATGAGGAAATCTTGGAGGAGATCGAGCAGGTGCAGCACCAGATCCTGCGCTCCGTCACATCCTTCCCGATCTTCGCCTTTTTCCCCTCGATCACCAAGCGGATCTTCCGCAGGCGGTGGGCGGAGCTCGTGGCCGTGCGCCGGAGGCAGGACCACCTCTTCCTCCCACTGATCCATCACTCTTCCAGGAGCAAAGCTCAAGACCCGCCACCGCCATCGTGCTACGCTGACTCGCTTGTGGAGCTGCGACTGCCGGAGGAGGGCGATCGGCCCCTCACACAATCGGAACTAGTCAGCCTCTGCTCCGAATTCCTCAACGGCGGGACGGACACCACGGTGACCCTGGTCGAATGGATCATGGCCGAGCTGGTCAACAACCCCGACGTCCAGGCCAAGCTGCGACACGAGCTCGTCCATGGTGCCGGAGGAGGAGATAAGCTCGACAACAACCTCCAGGAGATGCCGTATTTGAAGGCGGTGGTGATGGAGGGCCTGCGGCTGCACCAGCCGGGCCACTTCCTGCTCCCACACGGCGTGCAAGCCAACTCTGACATCGGCGGGTACACGGTGCCCAAGGACGCGGAGCTGAATTTCCTGGTGGCCGAGATGGGCCGCGACCACACGGTTTGGAAGGACCCGCTTCAGTTCCGGCCGGAGAGGTTCCTTGACGGCGGCGAGGGATGCGGCGTCGACATCACCGGGAGCAGGGAGATCAAGATGATGCCGTTTGGTGTCGGGCGGCGCATGTGCCCCGGGTGCTGGGCATACACCACGCCGAGTACTTCGTTGCCAGGATGGTCGGGGACCTCCACTGGCTGCCTCCTCCTCCTCCTCCGGTGGAAGTTCAAGGCCAGCACCAGCAGCAGCAGGCGGTGGACATGGCAGAGACCCTGGATTTCACAACCGTCATGAAGCACCCGCTACGTGCACGCATCCTCGTCCTTCCTGCCACAAATAATTGAGAAAACAACTTCATCAGAAATAACTTGTACCGGACTTGTGTTATTAATGAAATATTTGTGGTAGATTTGCCGACTACAATCCATGTATAACAAAAACTAGAGGAATATTTCTGTCAAAAAACAAAGGACACGGCTAACTTACGGCTTAGACCGGCCGTACGGCCATCCCGCCGTTTTAGAAAGCAATTAGATTATTAGTTTCCTATTTTAGCAATTAACTTTGGTACTTTTGCTGCATGTGTGTGCATGTAGTGGGTGTGTACATGCAGTGGGTGTTTCGCCTTTGGCTCCTACTAATGCAAGGATAGAACCAAAAAAACGAATAACGTAAGCGCATGCATGCACTAAATATCGAACTAAAAAGATCGTAGTTCCAAAATCAAGCATCCAAATCAAAATTCGACTACACAGTTGTATTTGTTTCAATAAAAACTTCAAAATAAAATCTCACACCACTATATTTACTATATTTGAATGATATATTTTCTAAAAGAAAATACTTTTTAGTGTATTCTAATTTTCTTTGATACTTGTAAAAATTGCTTATGGCTTTACAGACGGTTGTTTCGCATATCTGAGTTCAGTTAAGTGGATATTGGTGTTCATGTTGTGAAGATAAATTATTTTACGTCATTAGTGGATGAGGGCAAACAACTTTGTTGGATAGGTGAATGTTTATTGCATAATCAATAATAGGCAACTCTAGCATATCAGTTGAGCATTTTAACTAATTTATTTGTATTTTTTCATTATACATAAAGAGATTTATATGTCTTTGAAAAATATTATCGAAATATATACAAGTGGGGTCTAGGTCTCTTCGAAAGAGATACAATTGTGCAATCTAAATTTGAATTTGATGGATGATTTAAGAACTACAACTTACAACTTTTTAAGGTTTGAAATCACTTGCATATGGCACTCCATGTGGGGATGGAGGGTAAATTTAGGCTGCCGTGCAATAGCCCAAACGCATGGCTGGCCGTAACAAAGTCATTACCGAAAACAAAACAAGAGGTATATTTATTATTTGCCCGATTGCTTTGCTTTAATTTGAAGCTTCTCCCCATACTGGCTCCTCCTCCTCTATTTTATTTCTCCCGGCATGTTCAGTTGTGTGTTTTCCCAATCTGTTTTGAGGAAGATTAATGTTACTTTGAGGAACTTTAGGCTCATATTGTGAAATCATTGCAGTTTGTGGTTTCTATGTTTGTTTCATATCATGTACATCAAATTGTGGTTACATCGAATATTGATTTCCCATGAGTAAGTTGATTTTGTGAATTAAAACTGGTGAACTGTGTAGACTGCTCCTGTCACTCCTCTGCCTCTGTGCCATCAAGAAGATAGTGACAGTACAATGCAAAAAAAAAAAAGAAACACAATATGAGCCTAGGTACGGATGTGTTCTCTTTATATTCTTGTGAGTTTTGTTGCATCAATACTCATTTCCATTTAGGTTATGTTCATATGCAATAACACGTGGTGTGTCTACTTTTTGCAAAAGTCACTAATAATCTCTTGATTGCCCCTGAAGGTATTTTTTCGATGGAATCATGATACTGCGACTTGTGATCTATCTTTGCACTTCGAGATGGCTACAAAATTGATGAACAACTACAAGGATGCAGGGGAAGATAACATATACCCTGTGAACCTGATACACCCAACACGATAATAAATTTGAAAACACCATGACTACTTTCTGCATTATTCCCGAACTTGAATGTAGCACTGACACGTAATGGCAATGTTGTAGTATAACAAGTATCATGTCAAAGGGTAAAAAAAAAAGGTAACAGCAGGGACCTTTTTTTTTTTGCTTGTTGGATAGTAAGAGCAAGAAAGTTTGGACTGTGCCTAGAGTCTAGAGAGAATTTTTTGAAATACGGCAGGAGCATTGTCATTCATTAAGTAGAGGATAATAAGAAATGGTACAATCTGAAAGTTAAAAAAAAAACTCAAATTCTAGAGAGAATTTTAGATGGAACAGTTTTGATGGTGTAGTTCCATTGGTGGCTACTGGGCAAGTCTTGGTTGCCTTGTGCGTTGCTCGTTTCTGTGACGTCGCTTCAATCTTGACCTTGCACTAGACGTCTAGACCCCGCTGAACGGAACCACTCTCCATCTGCCTTGTTTGGGTTGTCGTCTGTGCAGTCCACACGCACCAAAATGTTTGTCTATTGCTACGAAGCACTGGTTCCTTGAGCGTGAGTCGACATCCATGGCAGAATACCCAGGAGAGGAGAGAGATTGCTCTTATCCTCCACAAAAGAAAACCGCAGCAGGTCACATGATATGGGTGGCTTTGAAGCCTACTTCTCTGCAGTACCCAAGCAATTGAAACAGAGAAGTCGATCCCCCCTTCTCTGCTCCGGTTCCCTGCAGAAACACCTTGTTATTACAACACTGACAATAAAGCAGTCGAATCCAATTTCAATTTCTTCTAGACGCGGGCGCGCAGTGCCCAAGCAAATCATCAGAAACCAGGTTCCAGCGCAAATGAAACAACATTCGCTAGGTTCCGTTCGCAGCGGTTCACCAAAGAGCAGAACAACCAAAAGCCATCAATACTATAGATTGCATGGGTTGAAAAGGAAGCAGATTGAAGAAATTCGGACTCACCAACATCAGCCCTTCCATCGTCCTCCCTGGCCGGCAGGTGCTTGCTCAAGAGCTGCCAAATGCGATGTGTGCTGTATCGTCCTGTGTGGTCTTGCACTCTTGCTACTCAAGGATGAAGCAAGGATAGCACCATTCTTGATCACCGTGCTCTATTTATACTATAGGATGCTTAATGCCGCCCGGTCCAGTGACCCTTTTTTTCCCTTGTTTTATTTTTCTTTTTCTTTTTTGAAAGAAAAAAGAAGGAAGGCGGCGTGTGGCCAGCACAGGCATTGGATGCTCGAGACACGTGTCGTTTTCAGCGTGGGCCCCGCTGATCCAGCGCCTGGAGAGTTGTTTGTACAGTTGCTTGAGTTCAATCGATTGTTTCAATCAGACGCCTCTCGACCGTCCGATCCGATAGTTTGTTTTATTTTATATAGAAAAAAATCGAAAGCTATTAACTATCCAATCTGCTAAATCTTAGAGTAAAGAAATTATCTTTACTTTTTCAATAGACACAAAGTCGGTCAACAGATATCGACGACATTATCCTATGCACCCGTCAACAAATAAATAAGGGGCTTGCTAATTTGAAAGTTTGAGAAACTTTCAATTTCAATCGACATCCAACACCACTAGATTGAAATCAGATGGTCTACAAAAACATTATTTTTTCTCTATCTGCATGCTATATAACCCTACAAAAATAAATAACAACACAAATTCTAGTACAAATCATATGGTTTTTGATGTGAGCCCCGCTGATGGAGCGAGCTTGGTCTTGGTTTTCTTCAGTTCAATTATCAGAAAAAGAAAAAAAAACTTTCTTCAGCTCCTGGAAAGTTCTTACAGATTAATTTTTTTTAACTGTAACAAGAGATTAATTAATTCATCATTAATAGCAACATATTTGCAACTAATCAATCATTAGTAGTAACATAGTATTTGCTTATGCTCGATCGATTACAAACAACAATAGTTTCAATCAAACGCCTCTCAACAATAGTTTTATTTTATTTGTAAGAATATAGCTATATATCTCGTTTCCGACGCAAAGCCTTGTCTTTTTTACTTATTTATTTTGACTCCGCGGCCAAAAGTAGCCGTACAACGCCAGCGAACGTGAGTGCGTCGTGCGCTGTTTGTCGTGTGCGCCCTTTTGTCTGCGCAACACCCACAAGAATCGGTTGGTGTCGTCGTTCATTCGTTCTTGCCATTTCGGGCAACCCGGTGCCAGTGGTGCGGTCCATCCCCAGGTCCTCTTGATCTATTGCTTTCCTCCCCTCCTCCAGTGAATTGTACACTTATTATTGCTTCAGAGAATTACAAGAAAGATCGTTAGGAATAAATAAATTCAGCATATTAAGGGAAATATGGCACAATAATTTCTTAAAAGACAGCAAGCCCCCGAATTATAAATTATGATCTCTCTTCCAGCTTTCTCAATTGGATTTATAAGAGTCAGGAAGCTGACCACTGGACCTTCTTTGCCACACAGCGAAAACTCAATCACCCACTGAAAAAGTCAAGCAATTTGCAAAACTTCTATTGCTTTCCTCCCCCTCCTTCAGTGACATTGCAAAACTCGCAGCATCAGAACTAAGTTGAACTTAACATCACAATATACTGCTCTAGTGTCAGTATACAAGTCCACTGAGATCCAAGGCATGACAGGATACAGGCAAAACATAGAGAAACAACACAGATACATGCCTTTAACCGTGCCTCAAGTCATTATAGTTCACATCCATGGCTAGTAGCATAGAACATGCACGAGTTACAAAAAGAATAAGCTGCATTAAACAAATTCGAAGATTACAGGTACATAATTTTCTAGTGTTAAAATCTAGAACACAACTGCATATTTCATCCAGTGGGTCAAGTGTCTTCACTGCCTTCATCAATTCCCTCCAGCATCCTTGACATCGATGGTGAATTCGTACTCCTGATCACAGCCAAGGTAAGAATCTGACATCAAGTAAATCATGTAATCCTTTCTCCCAGCTTCTGCTGGAGCAGTGAACTCAAGCTTCGCTCTTACCCTCTTCTGGAGCGCCACTCTTTTGATTGCCAGCAATTGGTTAGTGGAACTATCACCAATCACCAGCCACCACCCTTCTTCCTTAGGCTTTGGGAACCTTGGTGCATGAACTGGCCCAACTTCAGAAGGCAGGTTCGTCATATCACGCTCCAGGGTCACCTGCAAAGTTACATTGTCACCAGCACCGATATCATCACCCTCACGGACCTCATAAGACATATCAACATTGGGGAACCGTTTGAAGAATTCAATGATGTCCTGCAGCTGAGAGTTTGATAACTGCAAAAGGTCCCGCATCTCATCAGCACTCATCTCAGCAAGATCAAATATACTCTCAATAGGTTTTGCTTCATTTTCCTGGCATCTCCGGGCCAAATCCTTTGTGAAGTGTGGAAGTTGAAGCAGTACAGAATCACGATCCCACATACCTTGTGTCACCATTTGACTCAACTCCATTGTATCGAGAGCAAGACTAAGCCGGCCATTGCTGGAGATATAGTTGGCCGGACGGACTGGACCTAATGGGCGGCCTGAGGCACGGCCCACAAAAGCACGGCCCAAGCACGGCACGGCCTGATAGGTCGTGTCGTGCTTAGACCACATCGTGTCCGGGCGGCACGTCGGGTGGCCTAGGCCCGGTTAACCAGACGGCCTAATCAGCCCGTTTAAATAGAAAAAAAATCTAACCCTAACTTACCTATCTACCTGGCCGCCGTCCCGATCCCTTCATCCCCCTCGCCGCCGCTTGCCACCCGCTCACCGCCCATCGGGCCACTGCTCCGGCCTCCCGTGCGGCTTCGTCGGCTATCGCTCCAGCCTCCCGCGGCCCCTCTCCGTTCGCCGGCCGCCGCTGCGGCCTCCCGCGGCCACCTCTCCGCTCGCTGGCCGCCGCTCCGACCTCCCGCAGCCGCCTCTCCGCTCGCCGGCCTCCCGCAGCTCCTTCTCCGCTCCACCGGCCGCAGATCCAGCCTCCCGCGTGGCGTCCCCGCTCCGCCGGCCACCGCTTCGACCTTCCTCCGCCGCTTCGACTCCCGCCAGCCGCCGCGTCGCTGCCCTTTCAGCTCCGCTCGCTGCTAGCAGGCCGCCACGGCCCGTCGGGCTCATCAGCCCGCCCCGGCACAATGATGCTGCCCTTGTGCCATGCCTGGGCTGATGACGCGGCACGTCGGGCGGCCCGGCATGGCCTGGTAACGTGGCCGTTCCGTAATGGGCCCATGCCGGGCCGGGCTGAGCCGGGTGGTCCATTTGGCCAACTATAGCTGGAGATAACATCATTCATTGCCTGCAGCAACCTGTGTGCCGAAAGAAGAATCTCCCGCTGATCAGCTGCAAGGTTCCCAACCACAGTGTGCCTTGAAAAATGGGCTTGCAGCAGCGCATTGGCCTTGACATGCGGATCACCGTACTTGGGCTTCTCGATAGAAAACCTCTGGTGGCGAACAAGCCTCTCAATGTATTCTTCCTCACCAGGTCGATTAGGAAGCTCTGCATATTCTGAAGCAGATGCCAGAATCTCCAAGAGACCTTTCATCTTAGTCTTCTGGGTGAGCATCGAACTAAAACGCTCAATAGTTGTGTAGCTGATGTAGTAGTATGATGCAATGAGACCAAGGTTGAGGGCCTTCAGGTGCATATCCTCCTCTATAGCCACACACTTACTTGACTCTAGGTCATTCAATATAGTCTTGACCAGCTCTGAAAGATGATCTGAAAGATGCCTGTGGCTGACACCCTGAAGATTGTAGCAGTTAGGATTTTTTGTCAACCGCCGATACATGAAAGTCCAAGTAAGGTAATCCACAGCATCTTGCTTGTTTTCTATGACACCAAAAACCACCTCAGCATTCATATGATCATGCAAGAAATGGTGAAGATGGCTCTCAACAGGGAAGGCCTCAAAAAGGAACTTCTTGTAGTACTCTTTGCGAGGTGCATGGCAAAGTATGACACATTTCCCTTGTTAGACCAATTAGGATCTTCTAATCATGTATTAGCTCGGTAATTACTAACTAGACAACAATGCTTGACCAATCTAGATAGGAATCGAGAGAGAGAGACAGAGAGCCGTACCCCCCGTGGACGAACCGGCTTCGCTGGTGTTGGCCATGCGGTCGAGGGAGTAATGCCGGAGTCGTGGACGATGGCGAGCGGGGAAAGGCGATGCCGTGCAGCGGCGGCGGCGCTTGGTGCAGTGGCGCCGACGTGGGTGCAGAGGCGGCGGCGGCGATGGAGCTTCCCGTCGCTTCAGCGCCCACCCTCCGGGATCGGATTAATTAGGGTTTTAGGTGGGGATTGGGCACGGCGACGAACTTCGTATCGTGTGCCCCGGCCCCCCACCTCTATTTAATATGGCGCTGCGCGACGGGGGCCCACGTGCCATTGACTTGGCCGTGCGCCCCCGATCGGGGCGCGAGTCTAACGGACTCCGGATCGGTCGTTGGACCGATCCGGGGTCGAGATCAATCTAACATTCTCCCCTTTGATCTCAACTTACTCACTCACTTCTTACGTCCGATTTCATTCAGATCAGTGCATCGAGCATGCCTCGTCTCAACAGTTATTACCGCTGGATTAACAGCCACGACACACTTTTCTGTTTGAAACAGAACCGTACTTTTGGGCCCTTACTGTCCAGGAATCATAGGCTTTCCCGTAAACCCATGCCGGCTAAGTGTTCTCTGAACACATTGGGCGGTAAGCCTTTTGTGAGCGGATCCGCTAACATTTTCTTTGTGCTCAAATACTCAAGGCTGATTATATGATCCTGGATTTGCTCTTTAACAACATAAAACTTTATGTCGATGTGTTTGGCAGCTCCACTCGACTTGTTGTTGTGAGCGTAAAATACTGCAGGCTCATTGTCGCAGTACATCTTTAGTGGTTTTTCTATGCTGTCAACCACTCTTAATCCGGGTATAAATTTCTTTAGCCATTTAACCTGCCCCGATGCCTCATAACAAGCTATAAATTCTGCATACATCGTAGATGATGCAGTTACTATCTGTTTGGAGCTTTTCCACGATATAGCTCCACCTGCGAGAGTAAACACATAACCTGACGTGGATTTTCTATCATCCTTATCTCCCGCAAAGTCTGAGTCTGAATAACCCTCTATCACTAGAGATTCAGATCTCCTGTATGTTAGAATGAGGTCTTTCGTTCCTTGCACATAACGCAAGGCTTTCTTAACCATTTTCCAGTGTTCTATCCCTGGATTGCTTTGGAATCTGCCAAGTATCCCGGTGACAAAAGCTAAGTCAGGGCGTGTACATACTTGAGCATACTGTAGGCTTCCGACAGCTGAAGCATATGGTACCGCTTTCATCTGATCGATTTCGTACTGATTTCTGGGACACTGAAATTTCCCATAACTGTCGCCCTTGACTATAGGAGCAGGTGTTGGCTTACTCGCATGCATACCGTACTTCTTTAGTACCTTTTCTAGGTATGCTTTCTGCGATAATCCTAAAACCCCCTTGTTTCTATCTCGATGAATCTCAATTCCTAAAACGAATGAGGCTTCACCTAAATCTTTCATATCAAACTTCAAGGACAAGAATTTCTTTGTCTCTAATAGCAGATCAATATCGCTGCTAGCAAGCAGGATATCATCCACATATAAGATAAGGAAAACAAATTTTCCATTTTTAAATTTCGCATAAATGCAGTTGTCCTCCTCATTTTCTTTGAAACCAAATTTTCTTACGGTTTCATCGAATTTTAAATACCACTGTCTGGAGGCTTGCTTTAACCCATAAATGGATTTCTTTAGACGACATCCCATCCTTTCTTTTCCTTCCACGACAAAACCTTTCGGCTGTGCCATGTAAACGTTCTCATAAAGATCCCCATTGAGGAACGCCGTCTTTACATCCATCTGATGTAATTCTAAATTATAATGTGCCACTAACGCCATTATAATTCTGAAGGAATCCTTGCATGAAACAGGAGAAAATGTTTCATTATAATCTATCCCTTCTCTTTGCGTGAAACCTTTCGCCACAAGTCGCACTTTATATCTTTCTATATTCCCTTTGGAGTCACATTTAGTCTTGTAGACCCATTTGCAGCCCACTGTTTTGGCTCCTTTAGGAATTTCTTCTAAATCCCAAACATCGTTGGTACTCATCGATTTCATTTCGTCTTTCATGGCTTCCAACCACTCAGACGAATGAACGCTTCTCATGGCTTCTTCAAATGAAGTGGGGTCACCCTCCATCTGAATTTCCTCGCTATTGTAGATTTGATAATCACTCGAAATAGCGGGCTTTCTTATTCTTTGAGATCTTCTCGGTGCCTCAGCTATCGGCACTTCTTCCACTTGGGGCTGCTGTTGCTCCCCCTGATGCGCGGCTATCGGTTGTATCGGATCCTGAAGGTCAGGTTCCTCGTTCTGACTTGTCGCCGCAGCTGGAGAACTAACAGCAGGTGCTGGCATCGTAGGTGACGCAGCAACCGGTGAAAAACTAGCAACAGGTGCTGACACCGTAGGTGAAGCAGCAACAGGCAACACGAAAAATGGATCTTGGATCATCGGAGTAGGTACGAAAACCCGCTTCTCTTCAAGATCAATCTTCCGAGCTACCGTGCTCCCCCTCATCATCTGATCCTCCAAAAAGACAGCGTGTCTCGTTTCTACGAACTTTGTATATCCGTTAGGACAGTAGAAACGATAACCCTTCGACTTTTCCGGATAGCCAATAAAATGGCAACTTACTGTCTTAGGGTCTAACTTTCCGATATTTGGATTAAATACTTTCGCCTCAGCTGGACAGCCCCACACATGTAAATAGTTTAGTGTGGGTTTTCTCCCTGTCCATAACTCGTACGGTGTTTTGGGCACCGACTTACTCGGTACGCGATTAAGAATATGAATGGCGGTTTTTAACGCCTCCATCCATAAATTAATCGGTAACGTGGAGTAGCTTAGCATACTTCTCACCATATCCATTAAGGTACGGTTACGTCTTTCAGCGACTCCATTTTGCTGAGGCTCGCCCGGTGTAGAGTACTGGGCTACTATTCCATTTTCCTGTAGAAACCTTGCAAAAGGTCCAGGAACTTGGCCATACGGGGTGTGACGACCGTAGTACTCACCTCCACGATCAGATCTTACTATTTTTATTTTAAGATTTTGCTGATTCTCTACTTCAGCCTTAAAAATCTTAAATTTATCTAACGCTTCCGATCTTTCTTTAATTGGATAAATATATCCATAACGCGAATGGTCATCCGTAAACGTTATGAATGAATCATAACCATCCACGGACTTTATGGGAAATGGACCACAGATATCTGTGTTCACTATCTCCAAAACCCCCGAACTGCGTTTAGCTCCTTTCTTTATTTTCTTAACGTACTTTCCTTTAACGCAATCGATGCAGTATTCTTTATTTGAAAAATCTAACGGATGGAGGATATTTTCTTTAATTAATCTCTCAATTCTCCCCCTCGAAATATGGCCTAAACGACAGTGCCATAATTTCGCTGAATTTTCGTTGTCGCATCGTTTGCGCTTATGACTTGCGTCGTTAGACGTGCGTTCAATACCCGTGGTATTGCTAACAGAATTTACAGTCTCATGCATAGGCAACATATAAAGTTTGTCTTGTCGGATGGCAAGACCAACACACTGACTTTCAAATAAAATCTCACATTGTTCTTTACCAAAATGGCACTTATAACCATCATCTGCTAGGCATGATACTGAAATTAAATTTCTAGATAAAGAGGGTACATAAAGAACATTATGTAACTGGAGTTTAAAGCCGTTCTCTAATTCTAACGTGAGTTGACAAACTGCTTCAACGTCGGCTCTAACTCCATTGGCGACTTTCAGCCATCTATCCCCTCTTTGCAGCATCGTCTTTGTACTTATACCCTGCAAAGAATTAGCAACATGAACAGTTGCACCTGAGTCAATCCACCAAGTAGATTTAGAATAACTTACGTACAGGGTCTCATCGATAAATGTGATAACATCCTCACCTTTCTTAATTAAATGCCTTAGAAAATCTGGGCAATCTTTCTTGTAGTGTCCCGTCTTGTGGCACCACATGCATTGATCCTTTTCAATGTGTGGTTGATCTTTCTTCGCACCCTTGCCCTGGTGAGTCGAAGAAGAAGAAGAAGAAGTGAAACCTCGTTTTAACTGAGGTTTCCCTTGTGGCCTCGTGTTTTTGTCTGAAGAGTTGTTTCTTTTGTTGTGCCTAACATAGTTGAGCGTGTCACCATGCGAGGCTTTGAGCCTTTCCTCTTCTTGCACACACATCGCAATGAGCTTCTCTAAGTCCCATGTGTCTGGGCTGATGTTGTAGTTAACAACAAACGTCTCAAACTCTTTCGGCAGAGAAGCCAGAACCAAATGGACAACAAAAGCATGAGGAAGCTCCATGTCCATAGGTTTTAGCTTAGATGCCATATTGCTCATTTTCAGTATGTGCTCTCTCACACCACCGCCAGTGTACTTATTATTGACTAACCTCTGAATCAGAGTTTGTGCATACGCTTTTGAGGAGCCAACGAATTGACTCTCAACTTTCTTTAAGTACTCGACTGCGGTGGCGCATTCTGGGATTGCTCCCCTGATGCTATCTATGATGGAGCTCTTGATCACCATCAAACACTTTCTGTTGGAAGAGATCCATTTTGCTTTCTCAAGATCAAATTTCATTTGAACACTTGCATGTTCTCTCTGACGAGCCTGCCAAGCGGCAGACGTCTCTTCCGGATCACTCACCAGTTCCGCAGGACAAACGGGAAACGGTGAAGTGATGGCGAAATCGATATCTGACAGTGCGAGTGCCACTTCTAGCTTCTGGGCCCATACCCCATAGTTGGAACCATCCAACGGCGGTATGGCATTAATGAATGTCATGGCATTAGATCCTGAAATTTAAATCAAGAAGGATGAGAACTGCTTTTATGAAATGATAATTGCATATCTCAATTTAACGTTGGTTAATATTAAGACATACAATTAACTAGCTGCATTAATTCTAAAACACCGTTGGGCAGAATTAGATGAAATGCATGGAAACTTACTTAAAAAATTATAATACTGCTATTATCAACGTTGGTCAGAAAATAACAGTATTAAAACTGAAGAGAAAACTGAAAGCTGACTCGAAAAATTGTAATATTGCTATTATCAACGTTGGTCAGAAAATAACAATATTATAACTGAAGAAAAATCTGAAAACTGACTCCTTTAATTATAATATCTCGTTGGGTCAAAAATAATTAAGGATATAACTTAATTAAATTGGCAGCGGAAAAAATAATAATTCTAACTTCCAGAAACATTCTTACTTCTTTCTCTCTATAGAAATTATCACGTTGGTGAAGTTAAAATAGAGATTAAATCATGCATTAAGTGATTAAAAGCGTTTCTGAGAAAAATATCAAAACTCACTGTGCAGCCGCCTAAAATAGATCAAAACGAGCCCAAAACGGCCCAAATGGGCCCGGCCCAACGCGGCCAACGCGCGCGCGGGAGGACTGACCCGCGCACCAGGCCGCAACCTGGGCCTGGGCCGGGAAAGTCGCTCCCCGCCTGTGCCGTAAGTGGCCCGTGCGCCCGCGATCGATCTGTGGCCGTCGGATCAGATCCGACGGTCACGCGGGGGTTCCGGTGGGTCAAAACCCACCTCCGGCGCGCGCGTTGCCCTAACCCTAGGGCATTCCCTCCTGCTCCCCGCAGCCACTCCTCCCTCCTCCTCTTTCCTCCGCGCGACGGCGGCCGAAGGTGTGGCGCCGCCGCGGGCCTCCTCGCCGGCGAGTGCGCTCGCCTGGATGTGAGCGCACCGCCGTCGAGCGGGCTCGGGGTGGCTAGCTGGCCCACGCTACACGGCGCGGTGGAGATCCCGAGCTCGGGGTGCATCTGTCGTGCGACGACGGAGGGTCGCCGGGGCTGCTGGGCCTCGGCGTGGCTTGCCCGTGGAGCTGGGAGCTCCTGGTGGTGAGGTAAGCCCTCTACTTTTCTTGATTTGGGGCTAGATCCAGGGTTAGGGTTAGGGTTAGGGTTCGGGGAATGCACTGTGCGTTCGGGTTCTTTCACCCCGAGGGGTTTGATCCGTTTGACTGGCTTTCTTTCGAGTTGATGCAATTCCCCTCCTTCTACTTGCTCTTTTTCCCTTACCCGAAACTAATTCCGATTAGTGAGGCTAACTGATACCATTGTTAGACCAATTAGGATCTTCTAATCATGTATTAGCTCGGTAATTACTAACTAGACAACAATGCTTGACCAATCTAGATAGGAATCGAGAGAGAGAGAGACAGAGAGCCGTACCCCCCGTGGACGAACCGGCTTCGCTGGTGTTGGCCATGCGGTCGAGGGAGTAATGCCGGAGTCGTGGACGATGGCGAGCGGGGAAAGGCGATGCCGTGCAGCGGCGGCGGCGCTTGGTGCAGTGGCGCCGACGTGGGTGCAGAGGCGGCGGCGGCGATGGAGCTTCCCGTCGCTTCAGCGCCCACCCTCCGGGATCGGATTAATTAGGGTTTTAGGTGGGGATTGGGCACGGCGACGAACTTCGTATCGTGTGCCCCGGCCCCCCACCTCTATTTAATATGGCGCTGCGCGACGGGGGCCCACGTGCCATTGACTTGGCCGTGCGCCCCCGATCGGGGCGCGAGTCTAACGGACTCCGGATCGGTCGTTGGACCGATCCGGGGTCGAGATCAATCTAACATCCCTGAGTTATCTTGAAGTGGCCTGCTGGCATGACCCATCATTTGAAGCAGATCTGTTATTGGGTAATCAGTGTGAGCATTCTCACGGCCATCGTAGTACTAGGTCCCCATGACAACAACCAAATGAGCAGGCAATGATCTTCCCCAGCACATTGTGCTGCTTGCAACACAAACTTGGATCCTACCACCAAGGAACAGCTGGGTTACGAGTTCCTGATCAAGTTCACTAAGGCCCTCATGCAAGTAGCCAACACCACATTTGAATGTGTTTCTGAGCGTCTCTTCTCCAACACCGCTTGTGAAAGTATCCATCTCATCTTCCGATCCAAGAAGAAAAGTGTTCCTCCACCCTCCGCACTGGAGTATGCACACAAGTCCAATGCTGTCAACCTCGCATGCTTCCTAGTGGGTACAAACACCAGTGCTGGTTTACCACTCTTTGCATGCTGTGTGATGGCAGTGTATGTAGGCTTTGTCATTGCTTGCATCCGTGCCTCAAAGTTAGCAATATTGTCACACCCGGTTTTTAAAGACAAAACCGAATGCATAACTATATGTATGCCAGGATTAAGTTCCATACATATAGTGACTTCATTAGTGAATAATCAGCAACAGTATCACGAAAAGAGAATTAAAAGACTATAAAGATTATCAGAGTTATACAGTTTATCCTGGAAACGAAGACTCCAAACTTCACAGGCAATCGACCGGGGGTTGCGCAGGCCTAGAACTCAGCATCATCTTCAAAAGACTTCACATCACTTTCTCTTCTGAGCAGCAATTATAACAAGCGTGAGTACACTTATGGTTGGTACTCAGCAAGTGTTGGGAATTATATGACATGAAGGCCAAAAGTAAGGAAAGACTGACTGGCTTACTGCGATAAGCAATTTTAGTTGGTCAAATTTTATTAGCACCTGATTGCTAAGGTATAAGTTCATACCAAAACCCACATTAAAAGAGAAAGAAATATATAGCATAAGCATAACCACGACCATAAACATGGTCCACAATAACCATAACCATAAACATGGTCCACGATTTAATTCATCTTCAAGTTCAATTATCATGTGAGAGTCCAAGCCGCTCTTAACCGTGAGCACGGCTGATATATCAGTTTTCACTCTGCAGAGGTTGTACACTTTATCCACAATTCGTGTCTCCCGATTTGCCCGAGGTAGCTAGCCTCTTAAACACTTCCGAGGTGAGTGGTAAGCGATTCACTACGAGGCCTTTACAAAGATTCCCTAACTTATGACAGTCCGCTGAGGTTTCAAGCCAAAGCGGTCATAACTCTCCCTAATGAGGCAGACGCCTTACCCAGGACCATATCATACCCTCAAGAGGACTGAGCTATACCCCGACAATGCAACCCCTCTTGCCCTTTCGGTAAGATTATCATAAGGTAGAGTCTCTAATTAATTAGCCAAGACCAGAGCCATATAGTATTGTGGTTGCACTGTTTTCCTGGGTGGTTCTCCATGTTCCGATTAAAATATATAATCTTGTGATTAACATCACCAAGAGCATGAACATGGATAAAACAAGTATAACATCATCATTGTTGTCATCATGATTATATATTATTCCCAAACCATAACCAGTTGAAGCAACTAAGTAATAGCTACCCAACAATAAAGATAAAACCCAGGTTGACAAGGAATGATCATAAAGACTAGGCATATCCTTAATTAGGATCCATCAAAATTAGGACACATGATGCATAAAGAAAAAGTTATATTTATTGTGATTATTAGGATAAAAGCATGATCAAGTAAACACTTGCCTTTCTTTTAGAGAATAGCTGCTCAGAGTCTTCAACTCTTATTCTTGAAACTCTAGATCTTCAAAACTCTTGCATCGCGCTTCTTCTAACGTCACACAAGCATCCGGCCGAAGCATACAAGCAAGCAAACAAACAAGAACAACTAAGAATAGATACAACAAACAAAAGTAAAGCTTTAAAAGAGCGAACTAAAGGATAAGGCTCGATGCTACGGTCACAAGAGCGCAAGAAATACGGAAAACGGAGCTAGGGTTGAAAAGAAACAGTTATTGGAAGACTTATGTTATAAAAGAAATAAAAGAACTATAGGATTTTATTTATTTTAATTTAGAAAACTAATGTAAAAGATATTCAAAAGAGAATATCCCTAATTATAATTAACTCATATTATATTTGCATTTATAAAGACGAAGTAGAATTTAGTCAAATTTTATATACAATTCTCTATGTACAAATTACACTAATTAAATAATTAATTAGAAAAGAAGCTGGTGAGAGCATCTAAACGTCGAACTTTATGATTCGAGTTGAACTAAACAAATTAAATTACAAACACATTTGAGTTGATATTAATCAAATTAACATTAATTATGAAAACCGGAGAAAAGACTTAATTGGATTTTATTTCGGAAACTAGATGAGAGGATATTATTCAAATTAAATTGATATTTAATTTTAAAAATATGAATTACGGCACAACAACGCTACTAAACGATAGCTTAGGGTTTTAGAAGACTAACGCAAAAAGAACGGATCAAAACGGATCTAAAACGCGGAATCTACGCATAAAACAGCGCTGCATGGACCTATACGCAATTAACTATAGACTTCGGGGGTTAGCTGAAAAGAAATACAAGACACAGAAAATAGTGCTCACAAAATATGAAAAGATTAGGGTTAGATCTGAAAAATTCTATGGTGGGGCTGGATTGAGAAGATGGAATAGATTTAGGGGGTTTTCTACAATTTTCGCTAGACACAGAAATGTATACAATAATTACAGAATCTTCCAGGGACCAATCTGCAAAAAGCTTGAAGTGCTAGTTCAAATTCCCGTCGATTTTGGGCACGGGAGATCGTAGGAAGCGGGGCAAATGAAAGCAGACGACGAGGGGATTCCATTCCATACCTTACTTACCGCGGGGATGCATCGAGGTGATCGAATTTCTGTTTCTGTTCCTGGCTGATGCGCTGGTTCCTATCCCGAGGCATGGTTCTGCAGGGGCGGCGCTGGGCAAGGCCAGGAGGAGGAAGAAGCAGGGGCGCACGGTGCTGCACAGGAGCAGGGCGCAGGGGCGCGAGGCGAGGGCTCAGGCGGGCGCTTGCTGGCCTGGCTGCAGGAGACGTGAGGGGCGGCGCTCAGGCTGTGCACAGGCAGGGGAAAAGCGGCACGGCAGGGACGGCAGCATCCTGTGGTGCGCGAGCTCGGGCACCAGGCCAGGGGGCGCACAGAGGGAGAGCGGCGACGCCCAGGCGCAGGGCACGGCGGCGCAACAGGGGCACGCAGGGCTGGGCGCACAGCGGGCAGGAGGAGGAAGAGGATGCACGGGGGGCTAGGGCCGGCAGCAGCAACAAGGCACCCGGGGGAGGGAGAGGCAGGAGGGAAAAAGAGGCCGCACAATTTATAGGAAGGTGGAGACGTGG
The DNA here is from genome assembly GCF_002211085.1 of Panicum hallii. Taxonomy (NCBI): domain Eukaryota; kingdom Viridiplantae; phylum Streptophyta; class Magnoliopsida; order Poales; family Poaceae; genus Panicum; species Panicum hallii. The sequence continues at coordinate 11,116,670 of NC_038044.1, forward strand.
GATTTGGCAGGTTGGGACGAGGCGGCGCATCAGGCTAGGGCTCGTTCTCGAGTCCGGATTGTTCACAGGAGACGAGACGAGTGACGGCGGCTGTGCAGCAGGAACAAATTGGAATGGGGCTCGAGCGCTTGCCCTTCATAGGGCACAGTAGAAAAGGATGCGGGGTCACGAAGGGTAGGGCTGGCTACGTGCTGCGCACCTGGGGACTTGCAGGGGCGGGACCGAGACAGGATCGGGTGAGGGCTGAACACGAAAATGAGCTGACAGAGCTGATTGAACGTGAACCATTTATTCGGGAGCGCGAAAAGACAAGGAAAGGATCAGGCCGAGTCGTTGGGGCTGACGGTGATCGAACATCATCGGAAAAACACTGAAGACAAGTCACGAGGCGTCGTTTTCAAGCATGACTTGATCGGGGAGAACGGTTAGAGGATCGGAAGCTCGATGGGACATCTTAAAGATTCGGAGAGGATAAGGTTAAAAGGATATACAACGAGATACGGCTGGGCCAGACTGCGATGAAAATCAAAATAGAAATATTTTTTAGAACATATTTTCAAGTTTAAAATAAATCTAGAAAATATCCAGATAAATATTTCAAACCAAGAAAAATATATCCGGAAGAATCCCAAAATTTTCTGAGGAAAACTCAGGAGCTAATTTGGGTCATAAGGATTCCAAATAAAATATTTGGACTTCATGAAAAAGAATTTTAGAGCTTTCCAAATAATTAAAAAAATGGTTTTAGCTCTAGGATAAATAGAATAATTGTCAGAAAAATCTTTAAAATTCTCGGAAAATCCCTAAAGATGGTTAAACACATTCTGAAAGATATTCACATCCTAAAATTAAATATTTTAGGGTGTGATAAATATCCACACCCTGAATATGAATTTCTAGTGGGACAGGTCGCACTGCAGGAGGGAAGTTGAAGAGGCCATGCGAGGTGGCCCCGATCCATTCACCAAGATCTTTTGCATTTGCAAGTGATGCAGAAAGTGCTACAATACGTATGTTGCTGCCAATATGACTTGAAATGCGCCTCATTCTTGATACAATAATTTCCAGAACATGTCCCTTCTCAGATCGAAGCAGATGAAGCTCATCAACTATAAATAAGCTGACCTGTAGGATATGCTTTCGCTGTTTCCACGGGCGAGACAACGCATCCCACTTTTCAGGAGTACTGATTATTATCTCCCCCTTATCAAGAAGCTTCAAGTCGGCAGCAGTTTCACCTGTGAGCTCAACTACCTTGGCAAACTCACCAAATTTCCGCTCCCAGTCCCTGAATCTCTCTTTTGCAAGTGCTTCAATGGGAGCTATATACACGACCCGCATGTTGCTCTCACCAGACACTGCCTTCTGATGGTTCCTTAGTATGCCAAACTCCGCACATATTGTCTTTCCACTGCCTGTTGGAGCAGCGACCAACACACTGTCATCGCTGTTATACAAGACAGTGAACACTTGCGTCTGGATGGGATTGAAATGCTTGAAAGCACCATAAAGGCCTTCGTACCGTGCATTTCTCAATGCACTAACAGGAAGAGGCTGTAGATCAAGCAGTTCAGTTGGTGGAGCATACTTTTCTGGTAGAATTAAGTGCCTAAAGCAGACAGGTAGAATTGTCTGAGAGCCAAGCCACTTGTCAGACACCACACGGATAAAGTATTGAGAGGGCAACGGTTCATGTATTGGCACCATGAAGTTCAATGTATGGTCTTCATCCACATATTGCTTCTTAAGCATGAAATACTCATGGTGAAGAATGTACTCTCCATCATTGTCCTCAACTGTAACCCCGAAGGGCTCCACGTATCCATGCACCCTATCATCCCACTGGAAATCAGGTGTAATAGTCAGCTCAAAATTCAAGACTGTGCGAGTAATAGGTTGAGCATGGGCTGACAGGTCCAACTTCGGTAACTAGTGGATGCACTTGTGCAACTGCCTCCCCATTTTAGGAAAACGGATGAGCTCCCCAATTTCCTTTGATGAAAGATCATAATATCTCTCCCAAGCCAACTCCTTTTTCTCCAGTTTCATAAGGATTTCCTTTGGAATTCCAGGAAATTGACGCAGAGGTGTTTGAACACTCCACATTTGCTTATCAACCATCTTGCAAAGATTGAGAGCCTTCTCTGCTAGTTGAGCCTACCCCCTCTTCAAAACTATCTCAAATAGAGCACGTAAGAGACGACCAGCACTGTGCATTAGAGATGAAGAAAACATACCTATGCATGATATATAAGAAAGCAAGTGCATTCAGAAAGATAGAAGCAAGCAACTCAATATAAGAAAGTGTAATCCACAAAGGACGTGTTACCTGTATGATGTAAACCATATCAGAGCTAAAGGAAAGCCCCTCCAGTTTCAGCCTAGAAATATATGCTTGCAGAAGAACATTGATCTTCGCACTGGGCTCCTCCAAGCTCTCTTTCACAGGGATTGGCACATGATCCAAAAGCTTTGCCAGTTCCATTTTCTCGTCTTGCCGGACACCAACATACTTTGAATTCTTCACTCTGAAAGAATAGCCGACAAAGCTCAATATCACCCATTTTAGGCTTCAGGTACTCGTTATATGTTGAAATAGTTCCATGACTAATGTAGTAACAACTAGCAATCCTTCCCAGGTCAGTAACTTCAAAGTACCCAGTTTTCCTGTCATACTTTATCAAATTGTTCCTATCCAGCAGATTTGCAGCAGAGTGTATCTGCAGCAGCACAAAAATACAACAATGGTCAAAAACAACACAAGCAGATATAATATGCAGTATAATAAAATTAAATATGTATATATGCAACAAAGAGAGGACATAAACATTTAAGAAAAATATGAGAATGAAATAAATGCAGACTGGATTCAACTGGTGCTTTCTCAGACCTTGTGCCAGTCATATCGAATATATGGCTCATCAAGAACGAAAGAAGAGGCATGACTATCAACGAAATTCAATGATTTGAGTGAATCTAGTATTACTTTAGCTTCATCCATTTTTAACAAACATATAAATGTCGCGCCTGAAGCAAATGTATCTTGCACAACATAGTGCATTACGTACTTACCTAATACCCACATAAATCATGATTTATCGATGTGAGATACTGCCCACATTGTTAAGGTGCTACACTTTATGATAGGAAAAATCAACAGTGAAAAGATCAACAGGATGACCACATAATATACTTCTTTGTTTGGTCTATTCTACAACTGGAGCAACAAATGCGGCAAAAAAAATACTGCAAGAGATCAAATAATTTCATTGTCGTCGCAATATAGTTCAAGTGTTTCATCAATATCTTGTAACTGCTCTAGGTGCAGTTAGCATAGTGAACTTATCTACATATATATGGCACTACTGAGAGATCATTTAACACTGATGCTATGCTAATACAATTATCATAACAAAAATGCATGAAATGATATATGCATGCATGGTCCATATCTCAATAGCTGCAAAAACTGCACTGCCAGCTTAGTGAACTTATCTACATATATGGCCCTACTGGATAGATCATTTAACATTGATGTTGGGTTAATACAATTATTATCACAAAATGCATGAAACCATATTTGGATGCAAGGTCCTACGGAGATGACTTCTATAAGTAGATTAACCTCAGAAAATAAGTAGAGCATGTTCACATAGGCAAAAGCACAGGGCAATGACCAAAGCAGAACCAGAGAAATAAAACAGTGTACTTACCAAGTCAGCTCTTCTTTCGTCCAACGTTTTGTCACTCTCCAAGATATCTGCTGGCAAGCCATACAATGTAGGATTGCGAAGCATCCGAATATAGAGGTAAGTGTAGCCAAGCCATGAGCATGCCTCCCGAGCATTCTGTATGGTCCCCAGAACAATCTCTGCGTTCAGTTGATCAGCTTGTTAAAACCTTGGATCGGCTACTGCGCGATTAGATTAGAAGAAGTCTTGTTCTACTGACAAAATCAAGAAACAGAGAGGGACAGAGAGAGAGAGAGAGGGAAGGGGCACAGGTATACCTTCGTGCCCTTGGGCGGTGGCTGATGTAGACGTGCCCGCCATGGTGGTGTAGTGCGGGAGCTCGCGGTGGTCGAGCCGAAGGCATTCGTGCTCGCGGTGGCCGAAGGTGCAGTCGCGTCCGTGGGCTCGGGGTCGAGGTAGGGGCGCCGAAGATGGCCGGAGTGGAGCTTCCCGCCGCTACCGCGCACAAACCAGATCGGCTAGGTTTTCCTTGTCGGTGGGGTGGCGGCGGCCGGTGATTCTCGAGATCCGAGCCGCTGGCCCCCACCTATCTTTATAGCGCGGTGCGACGGGGGCCCACCAGCTAGGGATCAGCTGGGGCGCCCCCGATCAGGGCGCAGGGGTGAGGTGGCCCATCGGGCCCGTTGGGGTCCGATGGTCCAGGGAGATCAAGTCTAATAGTCTCCCCCTTGATCTCACCCTGTACTATTCTTTTACTTTTACTTTTTCGCGTTTCGTCATAGATTTGTGTATAGAGCATGCCTCATCGTCACGATCATCTGTCGATAGATTTAGCAGCTACAATTCACGCTTCCATTCAGAGACGGATTCTTTAACCTTTTGGGCCCTTGTAGTCCGAAGATCACAGGCTATCCCTTAGTCCCATGCCGGCTACGTGTTCCTTGAACACGCTGGGTGGTAAGCCTTTCGTTAGCGGATCTGCAAGCATTTTCACTGTGCTTATATGCTCGAGATTTATAATCTGATCTCGGACTTTATCTTTCACAACATAATACTTTATATCTATGTGTTTAGCAGCACCACTTGTCTTGTTGTTGTGAGCATACATTACTGCGGGCTCATTATCGCAGTACAACTGTAATAGTTTAGATATATCATCAACTATTCTCAGACCAGGTATGAACTTCTTTAGCTAGTTCACCTGCCCTGTAGCCTCATAACATGCAACAAACTTGGCATACATTGTGGACGATGTAGTGGCGGTTTGTTTGCAACTTTTCCATGATATTGCTCCCCCGGTAAGGGTGAACACATATCCTGACGTGGATTTTCTGTCATCTCCTGCATAATCGGAGTCTGAGTATCCTACGATACGCAGAGATTCTGTTTTCCTGTACGTTAACATGAGGCCTTTGGTTCCTTGCAAATAGTGCAGAACCTTCTTTACTAACTTCTAGTGTTCTGGTCCTGGATTACTCTGGAATCTGCCAAGCAACCCGGTAACGTAGGCTATATCAGAGCGTGTGCACACTTGTGCATACTGTAAGCTTCCCACAGCAGAAGCATATGGTACCATTTTCATTAGATCGATTTCATATTGAGTCTTGGGGCATTGAAATTCCCCATATCTGTCGCCCTTAACTGTAGGTGCAGGTGAGGCACTGCATTTATGCATGTTGAATTTCTTTAGGACCTTCTCTATATATGTCTTTTGAGACAGTCCTAATACCCCTTTCAATCTGTCTCGATGGATCTCGGTTCCTAGAACGAATCTTGCTTCACCAAGATCTTTCATCTCGAAATGCGAGGATAAAAACTTTTTTATTTCTAGTAGCAGACTGACACCACTACTTGCCAGTAGAATGTCGTCCACATACAGGATTAGGAAGATATGCTTCCCATTCTTGAACTTTGCGTAAACGCAATTGTCCTCGACATTTTCTTTAAACCCGAATTCTTTTATTGTTTTATCGAACTTCAAGTACCACTGTCTTGAAGCTTGCTTCAGCCCATAAATCGATTTCTTCAGACGGCATCCCAATTTTTCTTTACCTTCCACGAAAAAACCTTTCGGCTGTGCCATGTAGACGGTTTCATCTAGATTCCCGTTCAGGAATGCTGTCTTCACATCCATCTGATGTAATTCTAGATCATAATGAGCCACAAGAGCCATTATGATTCTTTACATGAGACTGGGGAAAAAGTCTCATTTGAATCAATTCCTTCTCTTTGTGTGTATCCTTTTGCCACGAGTCGTGCTTTAAATTTATCTATATTCCCTTGGGACTCATATTTGGTTTTGTAGATCCATTTGCAGCCTACTGTTTTGGCTCCTTTAGGAATTTCCTCTAAGTCCCACACTTTGTTGGTACTCATCGATTTTATTTCGTCTTCCATGGCATCAAGCCATTTCGATGAGTATTCACTTCTCATGGCTTCTTCAAATGAAGTGGGATCATCCTCCATTTGAATTTCTTTGCTATTATAGACTTCATAGTCGTCAGAAATAGCGCGCTTCCTTGTTCTTTGAGGTCTCACACGAGCCTGAGCCTGTGGTGCCTCATCTATTCGGGGCTGTTGTTGCTCCCCTTCTTGTGTGGCAATGGGCTCATCAGGAGCCTGATGAATAGGTTCCACTTCCTCATTCATCGTTACCACAGAAGGAGCCACTACAGGTATTGGCATCGCAGTGAGTTGCACTGGCGATGCAGACACAGCGGGCAGCGGGAAGAAAGATTCTTGAATCACGGGATTAGGTGTACACACCCGCTTCTCCTCAAGATCAATCTTCCTAGCTGTGCCGCTCCCCGGATCATTTGATCTTCAAGGAAGACTGCGTGTCTCGTTTCTACAAATTTTGTGGATCTGTCTGGGCAGTAGAAACGAAAACCCTTTGACCTTTCTGGATAGCCAATGAAATGGCAAGATACTGTTTTGAAATCTAGTTTTGCAATGGTCGGGTTAAATACTTTTGCCTCAGCAGGACTCCCCCACACCCGTAGGTGATTCAGTGAGGCTACTCTTTCTGTCCACATTTCATACGGCGTCTTTGGCACCGATTTACTTGGAACTCTGTTGAGAATATGAATGGCGGTTTTCAGAGCCTCCATCCATAAACTCACTGGCAATGTAGAGTAACTGATCATGCTTCGCACCATATCCATCAAGGTACGATTGCGTCTTTCAGCCACTCCGTTCTGCTGAGGTTCGCCCGGCATCGAGTACTGGGCTACTATGCCTTGTTCCATCAGGAACTTCGCAAAAGGTCCTGAGACTTGGCCATATTGGGTATGTCGACCGTAGTATTCCCCTCCACGATCGGATCTTACGATTTTAATCTTTAAATCGTGTTGATTTTCTACTTCGGCCTTGAATATTTTGAATTTATCCAAAGCCTCCGATCTTTCTTTAATTGGATATATGTATCCATAATGGGAATAATCGTCTGTGAATGTTATGAACGAGTCATAACCATCCACACTCTTTACATTAAACGGACCACAGATATCTGTGTGAATTATTTCTAATACACCTGTGCTCCTCTTAGCATTTTTCTTTATTTTCTTAACGAATTTGCCTTTTATGCATTCAATGCATTGTTCTAAGTCAGAGAACTCTAATGGAGGAAGAATTTCATTTTTAATTAATCTCTCTATTCTCCCCCTCGAAATATGGTCTAAACGACAGTGCCATAATTTCGACGACACATCTTGAGTTCTCTTCCTTTTTCTATTCGCGAGTGTAGATGAGAATATATTCGCATTGTTATCGCATACGGAATTCACACTTTCGCGTAACGATATCAAATAAAGATCATTTTTTCTGAATGCAATGGAAATAACTGTATCATTACATTCAATCAAACACCTGCCATCTCCAAATAGACAGGAGTAACCATCTTTGTTCAGGCAAGACACACTAATTAAGTTTCTGTGTAAAGAAGGTACATATAAAACATCTCTAAGGACTATAATGAAGCCAGTGTCGAGTTCCAAATGAACGTCTTCCACTGCTTCAACATCTGCCTGTGCTCCATTTGCCACTCTAACTTGCTTTTCGTTTCTTTGAGTGGTTCTCGTCGAATGGAATCCCTGCAATGAATTTGCAACATGAACAATTGCTCCTGAATCAATCCACCAAGTGGTTTTTGAATATTCTATATACAAAGATTCATTTACAAAAGAAATAATGTTCCCACCTCTCTTTTCCATGATCATCTTTAGATATTTGTGACAGTTTTTCTTGTAGTGTCCCTTTTCTTTGCAGTAGAGGCATTGGTCCTTATCAACTAGAACCTGTCCTTCTTGAGGTCTGTGTTGTTGAGAGCTTTTGCCTTTAGAGGAGGATGAAGAAGAAGATAAAAAATTGCCTTTAAAGTTGGCATGCTTCTTCTTGTTCACATAGTTTAAGGATCCGCCAGTGGTGGACCTTATCCTTTCCTCCTCCTGAACACACATCGCAATAGTCTTTTCTATATCCCAAGTTTATGGTTGGGTGTTGTAATTGACAACAAAAATATCAAATTCTTTTGGCAACGAAGCAAAAACCAGATGGACAATGTGATCCTCCTTGAAGGCATGGTCCAATGACTTAAGCTTGTTGTTCTGGTTGACCATGCGATGAATATGTTCTCTAATGCCACCGCCAGTGTATCTTTCTGAAACCAGTTGTTTAATTAACTGGGTTGCATAAGTCTTTGAAGAACTAGTGTACTGGTTCTACTCTATGACAGTGGCACAATCTGGGATGGAGCCCATAATTGCAGGCTCAATCATGTTCTTTACCACTGCCAAGCACTTCTTGTTGGCAGGGAACCATTTTGCATAAAGTCTCTCATAGTCTGCTCTTGCTTTCTTATAAGCAAGCTCTGTTTGCTTCCAAGAAGCATATGTGTCTGTGTCCTGTCTCTCAGGAGGCACAGGCTCTGTGGGAGTCGGTGCAGCTAGGACCCAATCCAATTCACCCATGATGAAATAGAGGTCCAGCTTTCTGTACTATTCATTGTAATTGTCTCCCTTTTATATAGAAATATCGTTGATGGAAATCATCATTGATAATCCTCCTGAAAAATATTCATGAGTGGTGAAACATTAAAATAAAGTCAAATAAATTATTGCATATGTATAAATACGACGTGTTGGTCATAAATTAAAATATGCAATAACCTTGTGTATTAAATCTAAAACACCGTTGGGCTGAGTTAGAGTTAATACATGAAAATTATCTATGAAAAATTAAGGCATAATCTCTGTTGTATTAAATCTAGAATACCGTTGGGCATAAATAGAAATAATACATGAAAATATCTATTGAAGGTAATGCATTAGAAATTGCAATATTATCACTTGTTAACGTTGGTCAAAAGATAACAATATTACAACTCATAAAAATATCTATTTGCCTTGAAGAATTTAAATTATCCCGTTGGTTCAAATTTAAATTACAAGACAAGTAAACAATAGCATATGAAACTATTCAAACTTTGCAGCGGAAAACTGTAAATCTATCAAAAAGTGTCTAAATTTATCTTGTATAAACAGTGCATCAAAGTTCAATCAAGTTTGAATTTGAAATGCATCAAATTCAATCAAATTCTATTGAAAAATGACTTCTGGAAATTAAGAAACAATGCACTGCACTTTCTGTTGCAAGCGGCCCAGCCAGCCCAAACTTGTCGCGGCGGCCCAGCAGCAACTGGACCCTCACGTGTGCATCACCCACGCAAAAACCGGGCTCGCGCTCGCGCGTCTGTTCTGGCCCACGGCCCGTTAGCGCTCGGCCTGCTCGCCTTCGCGCGCGCTCGCGGTCGTGAGCGACGCAACCTGGGCCCGGGCCGTCAAAGCTCCGTCCCGCCTGGGCTGAAAAAGGCCCATCCACATGCGACTCGATCGCGACCGTCGGATGGAGATCAACGGTCGCGCGTCGATTTCGGCGGAACAAAACCCGGCGCAGCCCCGTCCCGGCTAACCCTAGCTCCATTCTTTTCCCCGATCCCCGGCGCCTTCTTCTTCCCACACGCGCATGCGAGTGAGCGGCGGCCGGCGGTAACCGAGCGAGCGGCGCCACAGCGAGCCCCCTCGCCGGCGCGCGCGTCCACCGCAAGGTGAGCGCACCGCCGTCGAGCGGCATCGCCGTGGTGCCCGGATCCGTGGCGCGGCGAGCAGCCCTGAGGCGGCTCGCGCGGTCTCTGTCCGCGCGAAGCCCAAGGCCTCGCGGGATCTGGTCGGCACGCCGGCGTCCCAAGCATGCCGACGGTGGGCGGCGCAAGAAGGACCAGGTAAGTGCTCCTTTGGCCGCCGCCCCTCTGCTGTGTGTGTGCTAATCAACGCAATTAGATAGGCGACTGATACCAATGTTAAAACCTTGGATCAGCTACTGCGCGATTAGATTAGAAGAAGTCTTGTGCTACTAACAAAATCAAGAAACAGAGAGGGACAGAGAGAGAGAGACAGGGAAGGGGCACGGGTATACCTTCGTGCCCTTGGGCGGTGGCTGATGTAGACGTGCCCGCCATGGTGGTGTAGTGCGGGAGCTCGCGGTGGTCGAGCCGAAGGCATTCGTGCTCTCGGTGGCCGAAGGTGCAGTCGCGTCCGTGGGCTCGGGGTCGAGGCAGGGGCGCCGAAAATGGCCAGAGTGGAGCTTCCCGCCGCTACCGCGCACAAACTAGATCGGCTAGGTTTTCCTTGTCGGTGGGGTGGCGGCGGCCGGTGATTCTCGTGATCCGAGCCGCTGGCCCCCACCTATCTTTATAGCGTGGCGCGACGGGGGCCCACCAGCTAGGGATCAGCTGGGGCGCCCCCGATCAGGACGCAGGGGTGAGGTGGCCCATCGGGCCTGTTGGGGTCCGATGGTCCAAGGAGATCAAGTCTAACACAGCTAACTTGGATATGAACTGACTCTCAATAGGCAACTGCTGATTCATAAGAGACAGATAGTACTGCAATTCACTGTGTCCAGTTAAGATTATCCCCTCTCCATGTGTATCATACTGTGGCCTTCCCTGCACGACCAAGCATCTGCATAACATCCAGCAGACTTAGTTCTGTCCAAGCACCTTTTTCCGGGTTGTAAATCTGGGTACCCTTTATAATAACAGTGTGTGCAGGCAAGTGAACACCCCATGCAAGGGTAGCCGTTGAAACAAGAACTTGTATATGCTTATCTGCAAAGAGTTCCTCAACAAGCTCACGGTCAACCCTAGGCATGCCAGCATGATGAATTGCAAACCCATACGGCAGAAGCTCCTTGAGATCACTGCTTTTGACAAGGTCTGCATGAGTACCAAGAATCTCTTGGCTTGCACTCTCGTTCTTCAGAAAGCGGCTCAATGTGTCGTTGGCTAAAGCGGCATCTCTTATGGCACGTGCAGTTTTTGCCGTCTACTTCCTTGAGTGCACAAATATAAGCACCTGATGCTTACCAGCAGCAGCCATAACCTTCTAATAACAGATCTCATTCATCAATTGGAACCTCTGTAATGGCTTCCTCACAATGATCCCAATGTATTGCTGAGCTAGGGGGCAAGGTCGGTAGGTATTGTCGAAATAGAAAAGGCCATCCTTGCGAGCACGCAAGAACACAGCAACATCTTCATAGTTTGGCAGAGTCGCAGAGAACCCCACAAGACGAATACGTTCCTTGGTTGTCTCAATCTGCCGAACTGTCCTAGCAACAATGCTCTCAAGAACAGGTCCTCTGTTATCATGTAGCAGATGGATCTCATCAATGATTAACAGCTTGACCATTCGGGTATAGGTTCTGTCACCTGATTTCCTAGTCACGATATCCCATTTCTCGGGTGTCGTAACAATAATCTGTGTTTCATCAATCTGTTGTTTGGTCAAGTTTTGATCTCCACTGAGCTTCCTAAAAGTAACGTTGTAATCTGCCAAACGCTTCGACAAATTTCCGACAACCTCAGCAACCAAAGCTTTCATCGGGGCCACATAAACAATTTTGTACTTAATGTTGTCAAACTCTCCATCCCTCATATGCAGACCAATCTGCTGCAGGATCGTAAGCACAGCCACATTTGTTTTACCAGCACCAGTCGGAGCACAGAGAAGGATATTATCGGGTTTGAAGAGAGCGGTGTCATAGACCCTGCTCTGAACCCGTTCAGCGCTGTCATCCCTGCAAAAGCTGGCTGTGCCCACTCTGGCATATCAGATGTCTTCACAATCTTCTCTCCGGTTTCATACGGCTTAGCTTTCCATGCTGGGACATGGACCTCCTCGTAGCCTTTATGAGGGGTTCTAAACGATCCTGCAGGAAGCTCACATTTCTTATTAGCCATGAAGAGACCACCCTGTTGAAAAGAGAGGCTCTCAAGGTCAAGCAGCTGCCTCTGTCCTTCCAACCATCCACTCTCCACATCCCGTTCCACTGCCCTGCGCTCTCTGGCACCATCCGCAGCAGCTGCGTCACTGTTGAGAAGCCTCTTGGCCTCATCCCTAATGCTTTTCTCCAGATTCTTCTGTCTCTCCTTTGCAGATGCTCTGGTTGCATGCAGCTGCTCCAATATTGGAGCTAAGCTCGAATCAGCCACCATCTCTTCTTCTATATTCTTGCGCTTCTCCTGATCCTCAGCCCTGGCTAACCGGGTGCACCAGACAATCTTGAGCCGGTTGCGCAGCAGCAGTTTAATTAGATCAAACTTCTCATAGTCCAACAGCATGACAAGGCGATTCTCAACGTCTCTGTCATCACCCTTAGTTATTATCTTGAGAATCTCCTCAGCAAGCTTCTGGTTCTGCTGGGGATCCATTTCCCCATATGCCTGGGTTATCTTGCGCTGAAGCCAGTAAGCATCGATGTCCTGGACATTAGCATTCAAGGCCTGGTTGGCATTCTCCAAGTCGTCATCATCTAACTCGCCACCCATCTGCATACCTCCAGGGCCATTCAACTCGGCAGCATCCTCCTCTTCATCCTCATCAAGATCATCTTGCACCTGATCAATGGGAAAAAAATGCAACAATAAGTATTTCCTCAGTATAAGATAAGAGAGAGGCACAGAAGGGCTCTAAGACTAATAATGAAAGTAAATCCGATACCTGATCTAAGTCACTATCCTCCTCTTCATCAGACTCTTCGAACTCGACAGCAACACCAATATCATCATCCAGGGTGGTGTCCATACCATCGGCGCCAGAAGGCGCAGCAGCAACAGCAGAGTCCCCAGAAGCATCACGGAAGTCGGTGATGAGCTTGCCAATGGAGACGAGGTGGTCGAAGGTCTGGTTGGAGAGGTGGCCAATCATGCATCCTATATGAGTACTCTGTGTTTCGAATAATCATACCTCTAGACATATATAGTATGCATACAATGTGCACGCCCAAGGAAGTTCTTCCATTATTGGAAACAACAAAAAGCATACATGTAACATGTTACTGTAGCTACTAGATATAGAAAAATGTAGCTGCTCAACAAAATTAGGATGCATGATTGGCAGCAATGCAAGCGGGTGGCTATCTGCTTTATTCCCAAGCGGGGGCTAGCTACACCTAAACACACTACTAGCTAATAGTATCAAATAACAGTTAGTAACGGATGCAAGAACAGTTGGTTTTGTTTGGATATACTCCTCGCTCGCTCCTTGTTAAGAGAAGATCTTCATGAGTTGTTAGCAGAGAGCATGAATGCCCCAACCATAACTAATTACCTCCTGAAGCTGGTATGATTAGGCTCATCATATATACTATATACCTTAGGTTCAATTGTTGCACGTTTGGACGAGTGTCACTTTTAGCCGTCGGTTTCCAGTATATATGCTGTTGCTTCTTAATATAATTTAGGTGCTGCATCAATATAATGAGTCGAACCATCACATGGAAGCTAATAAGGCAATACTATATCGAGTAGAAGTCTAAGTTTTTTATCTGCCGATCCTAAAAAAAAGAGTCGATATGCCTCTTGATTGGTTTTTCTAGTCTTGTGTTTTATTTTTTGTGTTTTCTAAGACTTCCTTTCTCTTTCATTTGTTTATGTTCATGCATGACCAAGTGAAGTCCTAGCTTTTGCTGCTTTCGTGCCCAAGAAAATAAAAGAAAGATTGAGGAGTGCTTTTGCCAATGAAAGTACCCCCTTTTTTTTGGTTGAGGAGAATTAATGATAGACACAGCAGGTGCGTGCGTATGTACCTTTGAGTAGTATACTGCTAACTTTATTTGTCACCTTCTTATTTTTCAGATAGTAGCTACGTACCAACTAAGTGCAATCCATCGATCTGGTGCAGAAATATACTGTCGGTCTTGATCTTCTTGGAATATGTTCATTGGCAGTGTTAGTGGGTATTTCTATGACAGCGAGAGTAGCAGGAATGAATGACATCACACTCATACACCACATTCACTACTCAAAAGTTAATTTAATTTAAGCAGCACCTAACCGCTTACTTTAGGTTTGTGCTTCAAATATTCTGCAAGTCTTACTCGGTCGGTATTCAGACATGTGAAACTGAACTGGAAGCTTTCTAATTCATTTCAGGGATCCGTCGATCCAAGAATAACCAGCATGCAAGTTGCTTCGCCACCGTGACACACTACACTTGGTTGGTTTGTTCGTTGTCAGTCTGAAACCAAGAAAGAAAGGGATGGTTCATCGAGAGAAGTCTATCGAACGCATGCGGATTGGTCAGCCTCCACATGCAGATTGCAGCATCTTGCCAAAAGTCCAGCTGCACATATGAACACGAACCTGATTATTGCTTTTCTAGGCTGCACAGGGCACACAGGTCCAGAGAAAAATCCAAGCTGCAAACAGGGCATCGGTATGTTCATGGTGTCATTGTCCAGTTAACAACCTAGCTCCTCAGCTAGTATGATGAGTTTGAGGATTGAGCTGGAATCCCATCAGTCGTAATTCGTAACCACAAGATATACATATGTGCAATGCGACGTGTGTCTATGCCTTTAATTTCTGATGCTGCAAAACTCACCGAGGAATTTCTGCATTTTTCTTTTATGGATCTATGAAGTCATGTATGAAGATATTGCGATTGCTCAGTCCTGTACTGCATCTGTGGATTTTTAGTGATGCAGCGTCTGTACTTTTTTGTTTTAGATAATGGCTGTATTGTTGCACCTGCTTAGCAAAATCCGTTGGTTAACTAACCAGTAGCTAAGCTAGTACTCCCTCCCCGCTCCCGGTACTGATCGATGAACAGGAAACGGTAGTTGAGTTACTGTTCGGGGTCCTGTGTTTTTGTTGTCTCGCAAGAAAGAAAAGCGACCACACTCCACTAATCTGTTTCGACTAATAATTACATGTACTCCTAGCCTCCTGATTAAAGCTCAGCTTATGAGATGGGCACTGTTCAGGTTTAAATTTGGGTACAGTAAAATATTGGCCGGAGTGTACTGCTGCATGAAAGGTTGTTGCCTTGTTCAGCGCGACAACAACAGTAGTCCTTGCTAGTCTTGCACACACAAACACAGCTCACTGCTAGCTGATCAGTGTTTCAACTAAGCGTGCATGCTGATTAATAAACCGTACGTCCTCAAAGTTTTTTACTAGCTGGATTAGGCATCGGAACTACCATTCATTGATTGCGCCACTATGAGCTAAGCTGGTTTTGTTTTGGATCGAGTTGAGAGAGAACAGTAGCTCGACTAGTAGTATAATATTACGCCGTCCACGCACAAATTGTAATCTCGTTCTGATACTGGTATATCTTGATGACTTCAACATTGGGTAAGCAGCACAAGATTTGTCCCTGGTCAAGTCATATAGGGAATCCAACCTCAAAACGTGTCAACGCTCTTCAATCAATCTCTTGTCGTGCATCACTACGCACTTTAATGCAAACTTGAAAAAAATTAAACTTAACCGTTCCTAAATGTGCGTAAACAAATCAGTACTACATACTAGTTCCCTGCAACTTCTATTTTTCAACCTCGGTATGGAACTGTCCGACTTCTGAAACAAGCATGGTAAATAAAAGGAGATTTAATTTGTAACTAGCTAGGCTCAGCTCCAGTCTGAGCATCATCACTCTTTCTTCAACAACCGGCCGGAAATTATTAGTAAACAACTGAAAGAAATAAAGTTAGTTGCCGCATGGACATCGAACCCCACTTTAAACTTGCCACCACTCCACTTTTAATTTGCCGTATTTATACATCAACGCCTTCACCTCTCTCGGTCTTTATGTCCCCACGCCGAAGCAAGCAACAATAAGCTTGAGCTCCCCAATAGTAACTAGTTGCATTGCCCATGGCCATGGTGCTCGCCGTCGTCTTCTTCTGCATCCTCGTGCTCGCCTCCGCCGCCATCGCCTTCCTCCTCATCCGCTACTGCCTTCGCCGGAGGATCAGTAGTAGTACTGCCGGCGACGCAGAGGCTCCCCAAGCCAGGGCAGTAGCACCACCACCTGAGCCGGAGCCCGAGCTGTCCTTACCATCGTCGGAGCTGCGAGCAGCCAAGGAGAAGGGGAAGGAGAAGACTCTGTTGAAGTTGGAGCCGCGCAGGCTGACGTGGCGTGAGGTGGAGGCGCTGACCGGCGGCTTCGACGAGGCCGCCGTGGTTGGGCGCGGCGGCTCCAGCACCGTCTACCTCGCCAGGCTCCGGCACGGCGCGCCGGTGGCCGTCAAGGTGCACCGGTGGTGCGGCGGCGAGCGGCGGCTGCGCGCGTTCCGGCAGGAGCTCGGCCTGCTCCGCCGCATCCACCAGCCGCACATCGTCGCGCTCCTCGCCTACTCCGACGACCACGGTGAGTCTCCCCGTCTCTTCTCTTTAGTATTGTTTTTTTGACACTCCCTTTAATATATTTACCCTCCTCTGATTCCCCTCCGGTCCGTCCTGTCGTGGGTTCAACTTGCTGTCGATCTTTCTGTGCCTCAGTAAATCAATCAAGATTTGACTCTCCACGCTCGTCACGTTACTTGTGGCAGTTCAGCGAAACTACTACTGTTTTTCACTATTTTCACATGGCCCATACTTTATCTTCATACTTGGAAATAAAAAGTCTTCTTCACTCTTTATCTAATTAATTACACTTGGTACCTTCCTATTCGTGCTGATTATCAACTGGATACTACTATATAATTGTATAAAAGGTTAAGCTGATTGGTATTTTGATTTGACAGCATGCATTGACTTTACTTTCCAAGACATTATGATTAGAGGCTTGCTTGAGTGTTAGTTAAGGAAAATAAAAGATTTTGCTTTCAGTGAAGAACATGAATAGCGCGCGTGACATCGCTTTACTTCCTACCTAACAGGAGCAACGGCCTCTTCAGATACTGTAGCAGTCGCGCCTGTTTGTATTTATTTTTGTACGGTGACCGCCTGCTTAAAACCACTATACTAGTCGGGTCCATTTCGTTTCGTCAAAGTAGAAAGCTGCAGCTCAGCGTGCTAGTACTCGCTTCCTCCGGTTCACATTTTCACTCACTCCGTCCACCGCGGTGAAAGTAAAACATGCTCAGCGTACAGTACAGTTTTGTTTGTCGACAAATTTACTGATGAATGGATGGTAAATACTTGCTGCAGAGGAAGGGGGTGCACTGGTCCTGGAGTACCTCGCCGGCGGCACGCTCGCCGACCGTCTCCACGGAGGCGCCACGGCCCCGCTGCCATGGGCGCACCGCATGCGCATCCTCCACGACGTGGCCTGCGCCCTGGAGCACCTCCACGACGCCTCCACCGGCGTCGTGCACGGCGACGTGTCGGCGTCCAACGTGCTCCTCGACGGCAATGGCCTCAGCGCGCGCCTCTGCGACCTGGGCTCCTCCTGCGAGGGGTTCTCCGCCGCCGTGGCGCCGTCCAGGGCGGCCGTGGGCTCGCCGGGGTACGCCGACCCCTTCTTCCTCCGCACCGGTATCGTGTCCAAGAAGTCCGACGTCTACAGCTTCGGGGTGCTGCTGCTCGAGGCCATCACGGGCATGCCCGCCGCCGGATCCGGGTCCACAAAAAACCTGACGGCCCGGGTGCTGCCACGTGTCAAGCCGGAGGGGGTGGACGGCCTCGTGGACAGCAGCCTCGGCGAGGACTACGACGTCGAGGAGGCCGGCGACGTGGCCAGGATCGCCGTGGAGTGCGTCGGGGCGCAGCCGGGGCTCCGGCCGACCATGGAGCAGGTGCGGGCAGCCATTGCAGAGAAGGCGGCCAGGTCCATCTCCAAGGCTGATTACGGCCACCATATACAGTTGAGCAAGCTCCTGGAGATCACATGATGAGTGTTAGCTTTACTTAGGACGACGTCATTTTCATGTTTTCCTTTTCTTAGAGTTATTAAGGTGCTTTAGCTTCTCTCTTCTGTGTCTCTTTCTGGTTGTGTTGTTCATGCTTCTTTAGGTCGGGTACAGAACTAAGCTAGGCATGTGGGACGAAAGATCATTCTGTATCATAGTATTGAAGAGGAATCTTAATCATTGACTTGTTGAGTGAAATGTAAATAACAACTTTCTCTGCGTTCTGTTCTCGTATAGTAGGAGCAAATATTTGTCCCCACCGAATGATTCAGTCATGATGTATACACTTTGTTCCACATGATGTATGCACTTTGTTCCATATGATTCTGGAAAGAATTGGATTCAAGAACTGCAGCAATCAATAATCGACTTTTTAGTGTAGTGGTTTCTGTTGCTCTGCTTTGTTCTTTCTAGTGGGATGGATTCTCCAGTACTGGTCCTACTCCTACGACATGCAAGAATATTTGGTATTGGCAGGTGGCAGGGCAATTTCCAGGACCACGTCATGGATAAACCATACAGTCAGACCAAACAATACAGATTACACAAGTAAGCTAATCTGGGGAGGTAGGCTGGATCGGGAAATTATGCCAGGATAAGACGAATCCCAGCCAGGTCCAACTAGTAGTTTGTATCACACTTCACAGATTGCAGCAAAGTACAGAGAGCACTGATAACACCACCATTAACAGGGACGAGCCTCTGCTCCATTTACAAGAAGACAGACGCCCGATACTATACTATGTTCACCCCACCAAGTTTAATGCCCTTGGCCATTCGGAACGTTAGATACATTATCTGTCAAAACTCAAAAGGTTTCATAAAAAAAAACAAACATACATTGCATTGCACCTATTGTATCTCAATGTTACAAGGCCAAATACCAGAACTGAAAACTACAAGCAGCCAAAAACATTTTATGGATTAAAGAATATACAAAGAGATGGTGTCAGCATTGTTCTTTCCAGGAATTTAGTGATCATATTCCTTTCATTTATGATACTTCATCAATTTTGATGAGGGCGATCCTGCCTGCTCTTTGCTCTCTTCATCTTCACTTTGAACCTCAATTTTAGTATCAGTGTCTCCATAGTGTTGACGAAGTTGCCCACTGCCATTATCACCAGCAAGATCCCGCAGAAAACAACCTGGCAAATTGGAAAAAATGGTGTAAAATTCAGTTAGGGACAGGTGCCATACCAAATCAACATCAATTCAATACAAGATATTCTTGCCTGCCACAAGCCCGTGCAAAGCGGTCTGAAGAAGCAATACTCCAACATATGCTTCAAAACCCTGCAAACATGGAGCATCCAGGATCAAGTGCACCAGGTGCAACAAAGAAAGGATGTTGTACCAAAAAATTAGACATGTAATTTAAGATGAGTAGCAACAAGAAACTTGGCATGCTTTGAATCTATACACTGTATACCTGTAATACAAAAAGGACAGGATATAGCAGCAAGAGCTGCCCCTCCACACCAGCGGTTTCTCCAGCGACGACATCCATTCTCTTAGCCTGCACAAGTTATTAATTGAGAGAAAGGTCAGGATAAGCCCAAGAAAGGTATTGGAACATGATATGTGACAACATTAATTGGCAGGTTGACATTCTAGGACGGACCACTGCCCACAGGAATTATTTACAAGAGTTCACTGTCATATGTATAATATTAGTACTACTAGTGCCCAATTATTTGCTTTACTGTAAACAACTGAGAAAACATCATTAAATTATTAACTTGCTGTTCATAAGCACCACAGGAAGATATTTGTGCCTCTAGAAGTTTCATCATACACAGTATCTTTCTCTAGTTCTTAGTTCCGAGATACTCTGTGAGGTATACCCATTATTTTAATCTAGGTCAGAGATAAATTCCAACAGTACAGAGTACCAATCTATTACTTCCTTAAATCAAGACAAGACCATACCTTTCCTAGAGCTATTCGAGTGCGTAATCTTTGACGCTGGTATCTATTCTGTAGATGCATTGCAATACCTTGCATGATTGCCCACCGTAGGAAAAGTTCCACCCCTTTCTGCACAAGTTCAGTACGTGAGTGCAGTGTTCAAAGATCTGCGAGTGCTGGCAAGCAGTGCCTGCTTCCGAGGAAAAAAAAAGAAAAAAGAACATATACCTGCTTGCTGTAACAATCAGGCTGTCCCTTTATCTCCCATGTAAGACTCACAAGTGCCATTACCATAGCTAGATAGTGGTGATATATCCACCTAAAAATACAGTAGTGACTCATGGTAAAAGAAGTATGCTTTGGAAAAGAATTTAACAAGAAGTCTTGATGAAAGTTCCCTCAAACAAGTTATTTTTCTAATTTGTGCACAATTATTTGGCCATGTGTATAGGTGTGCCAAGTTAATTGCTTAAAGACAGCAGTCAATAATATTTTAGCATCTAAACCAATGAAATTTTGGTGCTGGAAATCTCTTACCATGGTCGGATATCACTTCCATTTACAATCAATACATTCTCCCGCAGAGCAAAACTTGTGTACAGGAATAATAACCAAGCCTGTAAAGTAGGAATGCACTAGTTAGACTGCTCTATTTGGATAATAACCAATGAAATTTTGGTGCTGGAAATCTCTTACCATGGTCGGATATCACTTCCATTTACAATCAATACATTCTCCCGCAGAGCAAAACTTGTGTACAGGAATAATAACCAAGCCTGTAAAGTAGGAATGCACTAGTTAGACTGCTCTATTCGCGCGCACACATGTAGCGACTTTACGCTTTCTACAAGTTATGTTTCATGCGTACAATTGTTTTTTCTTAGTTCAAGGTTACTAAATAATTTGTTATTCAATGTCTTCATACAATTGATTTTTTTGCAGACAAGAAGAAAACTGACCTTATATAGTGTAGATCTCACTAGAATATTTGTTTGGTCTTATAAGGATCAAAGAGGATTGGAGAAGAATGAGAACCACTAATGATACCCACCAGTTTCTCTGGAAAGAGGCCGAAAGGGCATACACGCGTGAGGGAAAACACCCCGTGGATGCGGATGTTCGATGGCGAATGAACCCGTTAAGAGCAACTCCAGGAAAGCCGCCATCCGAACCCCTACTCTATTTTTTGGGCTAAGTTAAAAAAATAAACTCCGTCCTCACTTTGGCTACCATTTTGCATGACCTCCCAAATTCCACCCTCAAGCCCCCATTCCTGGGGGCCTCCAATCCACCCTCCCAAATGTGGGCCCCACCATTTTTTATTTTTCATTTTTTTCTTTCTTTTTCCTCGCCTCTTCCTCTCCCTTTCCCGGATCGGGCGCGCCGCCTCTTCCTCGCCGCCGGCAGCGCGCGCCGCCTCTCCCCCCGCTGGCCGCGCGAGCCGCCGCCCCCTGCTCCACCGGACCCGCGCGCCGCCTCCCTCCCAGCCTCCAGCCGCACGCGCCGCCTCTCCCCCGTCTCCGGCCGAGCTCGCCGCCACCACGCGCCTCCGGCGAGGTGCCCTACTGCCGAGCTTGTCGTCCGGCCCGCCAAATCCGGCGAGCTCCGCGCCTCCGCCCCCTCCCACCGCTCTGTGATCCGTCCCGGCCGGATCCGGCGACCTCCCGCCGCCTCCCGCTGTCGGGTGGCCAAATCTTGTCGCGCCCGTGCCGCTCCTCCGCCCCTACTTCCGAGTCGCCGGGGCGAGCTCGGTCCGCCGCCGCGAGCCCCGCTGCCCAATTCTTCCCTCGGCGTCTGGCGCCGCCGCACCCAAATCCTCGGCGCCGAGCTCGCCGATGCGGTCCTCACCCGTCCGCCCCCCCGCCGTCCCTGCCCACGCGTCCCCGCCGAGGCCGGGCGCGCGGTCGTCGTTTTGGAGTCCACCTGGGTCGCCGCCAAGGTCGTCGGGCCGCCGCCGCTCACCATGGACGCCGCGTCGAGTCCTCACGCCGCCGCCCTGCCTTGTCTCCTCCCTGCGGCGAGGTCCTCCTCCAAGCTCCGAGCTCGACTCCGCCGCCCCGAGCTCGGCCGCCGACGCCGAGCTTGCCGCTCCATGGCGAGCCCCACTCCGTGCACGCGGTCGCGCGAAATCAGGGCCTGCTGCGACGCAACCTCGTCTGCGGGAAGAAGTTGGGGGGGGGGGGGGGGGGGGGGGGCGGCTGGAGCTCGGCCGCGGCGTCGCGGATCTGGCGACGGAGAAGAACGATACAAGATTGCCGCCGCTCCGGTTCTCGTTTGCCACCCGATGGAGTTCAATACAAACTCCATGAAGTGGCCAGCTGAGAAAGTAGGGCTCTGAAGATCTAAATCTCTAACCCATGCATTTCCTGCAAGCGCATCGCTGAGCAAACGATTTTTCCTCTTGGAGATTTTATAAATGGACGGGGCGACATTTTGGGGGCATGCCCTGCAGCCAAGCACTGCTCCAGAATGCTAAATTTTGTCCATTGCCAATTGTGAGTGCTGTTGATGCCGCAAAAAGCTGGTGGTCTGTGGCATTGCACGGGAGATTTTTACCCACCCACGGCCTATCTTGAGGAGTCCAGGCACGCCAAAGCCATCGTAGACGCAGCGCTCTAGCAAACTTGCCTTGGTGAAGAATTCCCAAGCCCCCATTTTTGGTCAGCCTCGCTGATCTAATCCAATTAACCTTGCATTTGCCTCCTGTTAATTTCTCTGTGCCTGCCCACAAAAATTGCTTCCTCTTTGCATCAATCTCTTTCAAGGTTTCCTTGGGGGCCTTGAGTGCTGTCAAAAAATAGACTGCTTGTGACGTAAGAACAAACTTGACCAACACTAGACGTCCCGCATGGTTCAGGTTTCTCCCGTTCCAACCACATAATTTTGCAGCGATCTTGTCGACGAGCGGCTGGAAGTCCACGTGCTTCAACCCGCGAGTGGTGAGGGGAAGGCCTAAATACTTGATCGGGAAGTGAGATTTCCTTGCTGGTAGGTGCGTGAGGATGTCATCAATGTCAAGCCCTTCACAACGAATTGGCACAACGGTGGATTTTTGGAAGTTTGTCCTTAGTCCAGTTGCCTCTCCAAACAGTGTGAGCAGCTCGGCCAGGGCTGCCACTTCCTCTTTCACAGGTGTTAAGAAGATGGCTGCATCATCTGCGTACATGGAGATGCGGATGCTAGGTGTTCGTCCTCTTATTTTACTGAAAATCCCGTTCTCTGTTGCCAATTCAAGTAGCCTCCTCAAGGGATCAATGGCGATGACGAACAGCAGCGGCGACAAGGGATCTCCTTGGCGAAGGCCACGACCGTGTGGGATTGGCATGTTGGGCACGCCATTCAGGAGGATGCGAGAACGTGAAGTTGCTAGTAAAATTGCTATCATTTCCCGCCATCTGTCCGGGAAGCCTAGCTGCTGCATTAGAGAGAGAAGATATTCCCATCGGACGGAGTCGAAAGCCTTTGCAATGTCGAGCTCGAGGAACAACATTGGAGTCTTGTTTCGCTGAAAGTGTCTAGCTGTGTTTCGCACCGAGAGGAAGTTATCATGGATGCTTCTTTTTTTTTATGAATGCGCTTTGGTCAGCCGAAACTATGTTGTTCATGTGTGGCGCGAGCCGCAGTGCTAGGGCCTTGGTGATGATTTTCACGAATGAGTGTATCAGGCTTATTGGGCGGAAGTCAGAAATGGAGTCAGCACCTTCCTTGTTTGGAATTAAAACGATGTTGGCAGAATTGATAAGCTGTATGCTTGTGCTTCTTAGTGAGTGAAAGGCGTTAGCGGCAGCCATGATGTCTTCCTTTATGATGGGCCAACATGCTTTGAGGAAAGCCCCGTTGAATCCATCCGGCCCCGGTGCTTTGTCTGAAAGGCATTTGGTTAATGGCCCGCTTGATTTCTTCCTCTGTAAACGGCATACCTAGATCACTCAGATCATGTCTAGTCAGACCAAGAGCTGCCCAGTTCAAGTCTGCAGTTCTCAATGGTGGACGTTTCAACATTTCAGTGAGATGGTCTTGGATTGTCCCAGCCTTTTCCTCATGTGTAACTGCCCAGCCATGCTCCTTCCGTAGCCTCTGAATGTGGTTTTTACGCCTCCTGGCATTTGCTCTTCTCTGGAAATATCTTGTGTTTGCATCTCCAAGCTTTAAATTTGTCAATCTTGATGTCTGCTTTTTCCTGGCCCTTTCGATTGCTGCCAACCCAAGGACCCGGTTCTTCAGTCTCTTTCTCAACAGCAGCTCCTCCTGCAATAGTTGGCGGCGCTCTTGGGCTATATCAAGTTGGTGGATTACCACAGTAGCCATTTCAAGCTGCATCTTGACATCTGAGATAATGGATTTGCTCCAAGCTCTAAGGGCTTTAGCCGTTGCTCCCAGTTTATGATACAGCCTGTGGAAAGGCTCATGGTGCTCTGGTGGCTTGTTCCATATTGATTGGACAGTCTCAAGGAAACCCGGCAGCTTGGTCCAATAATTCTCGAATTTGAAAGATTGCGGCCTTCTCGGACTATTCCGATTGGAGAGGAGGATTGGGCAGTGGTCTGATAATGACGTGGAGAGAGCATGAAGGACGTGCGTGTCGAAAGCGGTGTCCCATTCTGCATTGCAGAACACGCGATCCAACTTTGCAAGTGTGGGGTTTCGTCTCTCATTACTCCAAGTATATTTGCGGTTTTGCAGATTGATTTCTCTAAGGTCGCACTCATCGAGCGCATCCCTGAATTGTCCCATGAGCTGCCGATTTAAGTTGCCATTATTCTTGTCACTCGCCTTGTAGATGAGATTGAAGTCCCCCAGGATCAGCCATTGCGTGCCCAGCGACGGCTTTAAGTTTCTCATATCTTGCAGGAAGGCCTGCTTCCTATTGTGCCTTGCAGGCCCATACACTGTCGTGAGGAGGAAGGAGGTTAGGTCCTCTCTAATCGTTACTGTTGCAGAGATGTGCAAGTCGCCCATGCTAATGTTGGTCAGCTCAATATGATCATCATTGCAGAGAAGTAGGATCCCTCCCCTAGTGCCTGTCGGACCAGTTGCAGGCCTGTGTGCAAAATGGTTGAGACGATGACCACCTAAGTAGTTTGCTGTGGCTGCATCCAAGGTACTCAGTTTCGTTTCCTGCAGGCATGCAATATGGCAGCAAGTTGAAGCAATAGTCAGGTGAACCGTGTCTCGCCGTGTCGGGAGGTTTAGGCCGCGAACAGTCGAACACAAAATCTCTAGATTGTGACCTGTCATAAGGAAACAGGCAACAACGCTTGGCTGGCAGTCCAATGTCGACTGCAAAGGCTAGCCCGAGCTGATCCACCAGCAACAGCTTGAGGTGGAAACACACGGAGAGTAGAGTCTGAAAATGCGCCGACGAGTTTGCGCTTAGGGGACAAGCAACAGGTTGAACTGCAGCAGCCGGAGTTCACAGTCATTACATAAAAGACGCTTGTGAGGCGAAGCCAAATGATCGGTAGCAGCATTGTAGGTAGAAATAACATATGTAGACGTGATGATCTCAATGGCTGACGAGGCTGTTTAGGCTGCTGCATGCAGGGCTCCAGCGCCAGTCTGAAGGCCCCCAACTTCCATCTGCCGCTCCACCACGCCCTCCTGGAGCTCCGCAATCCCGTCATCTACTAGGCCAGCAAGCGCGCGATCGATCTCTGCGGCATCGTTGTCGTCGTTGATGTTGCATATGGCGGTGAGAGCAGCAATCACATCCTGCGGTAGAGGGCCATGAAACATAGCAATGTAATCTTGCAGTGCAGCCTCAACAGGCAACAATTCATTGTCTAGAAGTCCCAGCTTGAGGCACAGATTGCGCTGAGCTCGCTGAACAGCCGGTATTCTTGGAGCGTTGGACAGACGACCACGGCGGCGTACCGTTGACATGTCGAAGACCAGCCGCTGGGGCCTGCGTCGCACTGGCATCGGGGACGCCTCTGGCGTCGATTTGTTGCTCTCCTGAGGTGGAATTTGCTGGCTGTGCAGCAGCGGAGGTCCGGTGGAGCGAAGAGAGCGAAGAGCTCGCTGAACAGCCGGTATTCTTTGAGCGTTGGACAGATTGCAGCAGTGGCCTCCCATTCTTGCAGGTTGGCGTCCAACGCGTAGGAGGGGATGTAGCAGAAGTCCTCCTCAGGTCTCGAGGCCGGGTCACCCAGAAGCGACATGGCGGTGGAGCTGGTGCGCGGCGGTGGTGGAGGTGGCTAGGAGCTGCGGCTTGGATCCGCCCACCGCAGTGCCTGGGCAGCTGCCCGCGCACGGCGAGCAGCGTCGAACTCTCTGCAATCCCGCTCCCGGTGCCCGGAGCGCCGGCACTTGAAGCAGCGGATTGGATCACGGCAGCTAGCAGCGCGGTGGTCGGCGGCGAGGCAAACAAAGCACCTCCCGTCAGTTTTGGAACGGAAGGCACGAAGAGCTGGTTTGTAATAGAAAATAGGATCTACTAATCGTGTATTAGCCCGGTGATTATCCAATAAAGCAACATTGATTACAATTCTGGGTAGAAACAGAGAGGGAGAGAGGGAAAACAATGCCGTACCCCCCGTGGACGATGCGGCTTCTAGGTTGTTGGCCATGACGTCGAGGAGGGAGCCGTACGGAGTCGTGGACGAGGGTGAGCGGGCGGCGATGTAGTCGATCGGTGCCGGCGGTGAGGATGCAGAGGCGGCGGCGTGGGTGCAGAGGCGGCGGCGGCGATGGAGCTTCCCGTCGCTTCAGCGCCCACCCTTCGCGATCGGATTAGTTAGGGTTTTTGGTGAGTTCGTGGGTACACGGCGAACTTCGTCGTCCGTGCCCCCCGGCCCCCACCTCTCTTTTATTGTGGCGCTGCGCGACGGGGGCCCACCCGCCATTGGGTTGGCGGTGCGCCCCCGATCGGGGCGCGTAACCAAATCCGGATCGGTCGTTGGACCGATCCGGGTTGAAATCAAACTAACATTCTTCCCTTTGATTTCAACTTACCTACTTTCTTCTTACGTTCGATTTCATTCAGATCAAATATATTGAGCATGCCTCGTCGCAACAGTTATTACTATTGGATTAACAGCCACAACATACTTTTCCGTTTGAAACAGAACCGTACTTTTGGGCCCTTACTTATCCAGGAATCATAGGCTTTCCCGTAAACCCATGCCGGCTAAGTGTTCTCTGAACACATTGGGCGGTAAGCCTTTTGTGAGCGGATCCGCTAACATTTTCTTTGTGCTCAAATACTCAAGGCTGATTATATGATCCTGGATTTGCTCTTTAACAACATAAAACTTTATGTCGATGTGTTTGGCAGCTCCACTCGACTTGTTGTTGTGAGCGTAAAATACTGCAGGCTCATTGTCGCAGTACATCTTTAGTGGTTTTTCTATGCTGTCAATCACTCTTAATCCGGGTATAAATTTCTTTAGCCATTTAACCTGCCCCGATGCCTCATAACAAGCTATGAATTCTGCATACATCGTAGATGATGCAGTTACCGTCTGTTTGGAGCTTTTCCACGATATAGCTCCACCTGCGAGAGTAAACACATAACCTGACGTGGATTTTCTATCATCCTTATCTCCCGCAAAGTCTGAGTCTGAATAACCCTCTATCACTAGAGATTCAGATCTCCTGTACGTTAACATGAGGTCTTTCGTTCCTTGCACATAACGCAAGGCTTTCTTAACCATTTTCCAGTGCTCTATCCCTGGATTGCTTTGGAATCTGCCAAGTATCCCGGTGACAAAAGCTAAGTCAGGGCGTGTACATACTTGAGCATACTGTAGGCTTCCGACAGCTGAAGCATACGGTACCGCTTTCATCTGATCGATTTCGTACTGATTTCTGGGACACTGAAATTTCCCATAACTATCGCCCTTGACTATAGGAGCAGGTGTTGGCTTACTCGCATGCATACCGTACTTCTTTAGTACCTTTTCTAGGTATGCTTTCTGCGATAATCCTAAAACCCCCTTGTTTCTGTCTCGGTGAATCTCAATTCCTAAAACGAATGAGGCTTCACCTAAATCTTTCATGTCAAACTTCGAGGACAAGAATTTCTTTGTCTCTAATAGCAGATCAATATCGCTGCTAGCAAGCAGGATATCATCCACATATAAGATAAGGAAAACAAATTTTCCATTCTTAAATTTCGCATAAATGCAGTTGTCCTCCTCATTTTCTTTGAAACCAAATTTTCTTACGGTTTCATCGAATTTTAAATACCACTGTCTGGAGGCTTGCTTTAACCCATAAATGGATTTCTTTAGACGACATCCCATCCTTTCTTTTCCTTCCACGACAAAACCTTTCGGCTGTGCCATGTAAACGTTCTCATAAAGATCCCCATTGAGGAACGCCGTCTTCACATCCATCTGATGTAATTCTAAATTATAATGTGCCACTAACGCCATTATAATTCTGAAGGAATCCTTGCATGAAACAGGAGAAAATGTTTCATTATAATCTATCCCTTCTCTTTGCGTGAAACCTTTCGCCACAAGTCGCGCTTTATATCTTTCTATCTTCCCTTTGGAGTCACATTTAGTCTTGTAGACCCATTTGCAGCCCACTGTTTTGGCTCCTTTAGGAATTTCTTCTAAATCCCAAACATCGTTGGTACTCATCGATTTCATTTCGTCTTTCATGGCTTCCAACCACTCAGACGAATGAACGCTTCTCATGGCTTCTTCAAACGAAGTGGGGTCACCCTCCATCTGAATTTCCTCGCTATTATAGATTTGATAATCACTCGAAATAGCGGGCTTTCTTATTCTTTGAGATCTTCTCGGTGCCTCAGCTATCGGCACTTCCTCCTCTTGGGGCTGCTGTTGCTCCCCCTGATGCGCGGCTATCGGTTCTATCGGATCCTGAAGGACAGGTTCCTCGTTCTGACTTGTCGCCGCAGCTGGGGAACTAACAGCAGGTGCTGTCACCGTAGGTGACGCAGCAACTGGTGAAAAACTAGCAACAGGTGCTGACATCGTAGGTGAAGCAGCAACAGGCAACACGAAAAAGGGATCTTGGATCATCGGAGTAGGTACGAAGACCCGCTTCTCTTCAAGATCAATCTTCCGAGCTACCGTGCTCCCTCTCATCATCTGATCCTCCAAAAAGACAGCGTGTCTCGTTTCTACGAACTTTGTATATCCGTTGGGACAGTAGAAACGATAACCCTTCGACTTTTCCGGATAGCCAATAAAATGGCAACTTACTGTCTTAGGGTCTAACTTTCCGATATTTGGATTAAATACTTTCGCCTCAGCTGGACAGCCCCACACATGTAAATAGTTCAGTGTGGGTTTTCTCCCTGTCCATAACTCGTACGGTGTTTTGGGCACCGACTTACTCGGTACGCGATTAAGAATATGAATGGCGGTTTTTAACGCCTCCATCCACAAATTAATCGGCAACGTGGAGTAGCTTAGCATACTTCTCACCATATCCATTAAGGTACGGTTACGTCTCTCAGCGACTCCATTTTGCTGAGGCTCGCCCGGTGTAGAGTACTGGGCTACTATTCCATTTTCCTGTAGAAACCTTGCAAAAGGTCCAGGAACTTGGCCATACGGGGTGTGACGACCGTAGTACTCACCTCCACGATCAGATCTTACTATTTTTATTTTAAGATTTTGCTGATTCTCTACTTCAGCCTTAAAAATCTTAAATTTATCTAACGCTTCCGATCTTTCTTTAATTGGATAAATATATCCATAACGCGAATAGTCATCCGTAAACGTTATGAACGAATCATAACCGTCCACGGACTTTATGGGAAATGGACCACAGATATCGGTGTGTACTATCTCCAAAACCCCTGAACTGCGTTTAGCTCCTCTCTTTATTTTCTTAACGTACTTTCCTTTAACGCAATCAATGCAATATTCTTCATTTGAAAATTCTAACGGATGGAGAATATTTTCTTTAATTAATCTCTCAATTCTCCCCCTCGAAATATGGCCTAAACGACAGTGCCATAATTTCGCTGAATTTTCGTTATCGCATCGTTTGCGCTTATGACTTGCGTCGTTAGACGTGCGTTCAATACTCGTGGTATTGCTAACAGAATTTACAGTCTCATGCATGGGCAACATATAAAGTTTGTCTTGTCGGATGGCAAGACCAACACACTGACTTTCAAATAAAATCTCACATTGTTCTTTGCCAAAATGGCACTTATAACCATCATCTGCCAAACATGATACTGAAATTAAATTTCTAGACAAAGAGGGTACATAAAGAACATTATGTAACTGGAGTTTAAAACCGTTCTCTAATTCTAACGTGAGTTGACAAACTGCTTCAACGTCGGCTCTAACTCCATTGGCGACTTTCAGCCATCTATCCCCTCTTTGTAGCATCGTCTTTGTACTTATACCCTGCAAAGAGTTAGCAACATGAACAGTTGCACCTGAGTCAATCCACCAAGTAGATTTAGAATAACTTACGTACAGGGTCTCATCGATAAATGTGATAACATCCTCACCTTTCTTAATTAAATGTCTTAGAAAATCTGGGCAATCTTTCTTGTAGTGTCCCGTCTTGTGGCACCACATGCATTGATCCTTTTCAATGTGTGGTTGATCTTTCTTCGCACCCTTGCCCTGGTGAGTCGAAGAAGAAGAAGAAGAAGTGAAACCTCGTTTGAACTGAGGTTTCCCTTGTGGCCTCGTGTTTTTGTCTGAAGAGTTGTTTCTTTTGTTGTGCCTAACATAGTTGAGCGTGTCACCATGCGAGGCTTTGAGCCTTTCCTCTTCTTGCACACACATCGCAATGAGCTTCTCTAAGTCCCATGTGTCTGGGCTGATGTTGTAGTTAACAACAAACGTCTCAAACTCTTTCGGCAGAGAAGCCAGAACCAAATGGACAACAAAAGCATGAGGAAGCTCCATGTCCATAGGTTTTAGCTTAGATGCCATATTGCTCATTTTCAATATGTGCTCTCTCACACCACCGCCAGTGTACATATCATTGACTAACCTCTGAATCAGAGTTTGTGCATACGCTTTTGAGGAGCCAACGAATTGACTCTCAACTTTCTTTAAGTACTCGACTGCGGTGGCGCATTCTGGGATTGCTCCCCTGATACTATCTATGATGGAGCTCTTGATCACCATCAAACACTTTCTGTTGGAAGAGATCCATTTTGCTTTCTCAAGATCAAATTTCATTTGAACACTTGCATGTTCTCTCTGACGAGCCTGCCAAGCGGCAGACGTCTCTTCCGGATCACTCACCAGTTCCGCAGGACAAACAGGAAACGGTGAGGTGATGGCGAAATCGATGTCTGACAGTGCGAGTGCCACTTCTAGCTTCTGGGCCCATACCCCATAGTTGGAACCATCCAACGGCGGTATGGCATTAATGAATGTCATGGCATTAGATCCTGAAATTTAAATCAAGAAGGGTGAGAACTGCTTTTGTGAAATGATAATTGCATATCTCAATTTAACGTTGGTTAATATTAAGACATACAATTAACTAGCTGCATTAATTCTAAAACACCGTTGGGCAGAATTAGAGCAAATGCATGGAAAACTTACTTAAGAGATTATAATACTGCTATTATCAACGTTGGTCAGAAAATAACAATATTATAACTATAGAAAAAATCTGAAAACTGACTCGAAAATTGTAATATTGCTATTATCAACGTTGGTCAGAAAATAACAATATTATAACTGAAGGAAAAATCTGAAAACTGACTCCTTTAATTATAATATTTCGTTGGGTCTAAAATAATTAAAGGATATGACTTAATTAATTTGCAGCGGAAAAATAGACAGTGCTAATTTTCAAAAACATTCTTACTTACTATCCCTCCACAGAAAAAAATTCACGTTGGTGAAATTTAAAACGGAGATCAAATCATACTTGAATTGCTTGAAAAAAGGTTTCTGAAAATATATTAAATCTCACTGTTCATGCAACCCAAAACCGGGCAAAATTGGGCCCAAATGGCTCAACGCGGCCCGGCCCAGCACTTCCAACGCGCTCTCGCGGGCGCTTCCCCGCGCACCAGGCCGCAACCTGGGCCTGGGCCGGGAAAGCTGCTTCCCGCCTGGGCCAAAAGTGGCCCGCGCGCCCGTCCTCTCTCTTCAGCCGTCGGATCAAATCCGACGGCCGTCCGGCCGTCGCGGGCGGGTAAAACCCCGCGTCGCAGCCGCTCCCCGCAAAACCCTAGGGCCATTTCGTCTGTCTCCCCCCGCCCACTCCTCCCGGCCTCTCCTCTTCCTCCGCGCGACGGCGGCCGAAGGTGTGGCGCCGCCGCGGGCCTCCTCGCCGGCGAGTGCGCTCGTCTGGATGTGAGCGCACCGCCGTCGAGCGGGCTCGGGGTGGCTAGCTGGCCCACGCTACACGGCGCGGTGGAAATCCCGAGCTCGGGGTGGCTCGGGATGCAACTGTCGTGCGACGACGGAGGGTCGCCGGGGCTGCTGAGCCTCGGCGTGGCTTGCCCGTGGAGCTGGGAGCTCCTGGTGGGGAGGTAAGCCCTCTACTTTTCTTGATTTGGGGCTAGATCCAGGGTTAGGGTTAGGGTTAGGGTTCGGGGAATGCACTGTGCGTTCGGGTTCTTTCACCCCGAGGGGTTTGATCCGTTTGACTGGCTTTCTTTCAAGTTGATGCAATTCCCCTCCTTCTACTTTCTCTTTTTCTCTTACCCGAAACTAATTCCGATTAGTGAGGCTAACTGATACCATTAATAGAAAATAGGATCTACTAATCGTGTATTAGCCCGGTGATTATCCAATAAAGCAACATTGATTACAATTCTGGGTAGAAACAGAGAGGGAGAGAGGGAAAACAATGCCGTACCCCCCGTGGACGATGCGGCTTCTAGGTTGTTGGCCATGACGTCGAGGAGGGAGCCGTACGGAGTCGTGGACGAGGGTGAGCGGGCGGCGATGTAGTCGATCGGTGCCGGCGGTGAGGATGCAGAGGCGGCGGCGTGGGTGCAGAGGCGGCGGCGGCGATGGAGCTTCCCGTCGCTTCAGCGCCCACCCTTCGCGATCGGATTAGTTAGGGTTTTTGGTGAGTTCGTGGGTACACGGCGAACTTCGTCGTCCGTGCCCCCCGGCCCCCACCTCTCTTTTATTGTGGCGCTGCGCGACGGGGGCCCACCCGCCATTGGGTTGGCGGTGCGCCCCCGATCGGGGCGCGTAACCAAATCCGGATCGGTCGTTGGACCGATCCGGGTTGAAATCAAACTAACAGTTTGATGGCCCGTCCTCTCGGCCTTCGGTTTGAGCGGCGGCGGTCGGCGGCGAGGCAAACAAAGCACATCCTGTCAGTTTGAGCGTGATTGGTTTTGATTAGCCAGCACGTTGCTTAGTGACTTGGAGCCACAAGGATTAGTGGGTGAGGTTTGTCAGTCTTGTCCAATGCCAACTACTATCTTGATACGAGCTGATATCCCATCTTAGCTCTTTGCTCTTTATTTACTGCTGGGAATATTGTCCAGATCTCATCTTTTCCCGACAAATTCTTCAAGACATATCTAT
This sequence comes from Panicum hallii, assembly GCF_002211085.1. Classification (NCBI taxonomy): domain Eukaryota; kingdom Viridiplantae; phylum Streptophyta; class Magnoliopsida; order Poales; family Poaceae; genus Panicum; species Panicum hallii. The sequence continues at coordinate 11,149,932 of NC_038044.1, forward strand.
AGAAAGATCTACAAGTTGCGTCTTCTTTAATGCTATTGATGACGACAGTGTTTTCCCGTGAAAGATATGCAGCAAATATAGTGCCCAGTCCCGAATACGGCTCGGTCCCAAATATGGCAAGTTGCTACTTCTATTTGTATAGCATACGTGAGAAGTTATCCCACCTTGCTAGTTGAAGATGAGGTTCACCAACGTATAAACCCAAGTGCCAAGTGCATTTAAATCCCTAGGTTAACCCTTCTACGTGAAACGAGGACGAAAGTGTAAACATGGTTGGTTTGGTGTGAGTGTGTATTTTTTACTCAACGCGTGAGTAGAACTGGTATATTTAAGACTGGAGCGTTATAGCAAATCTCTGTGCTGCTTTCTTTCTTATGTAAAGATCATTTTGCTGTCGAATTAGTAGATCTGTAAAAGGGTTGGAATGGAAGTGATTCAACTTCCACAGCTCTTTATGATACTTTTTTTGGACGAGCCTGCTCTACAGTAATGCCTGTGAGCGTAGGAGTACAATGTTGCTCCCAACTTCTCACAATGCTTGCAATCCAAGTAGGTGTGCTTCCAGATATTTGGCTACACGTATAACAGTACTTCTTTGGCTTCATTGCATCAGACGGATAGTTGATTATGTCTGAATTATCTTTGTCAGTCTCTTTGGTCCGTCCCTTAGAAAGCAAGTTTGTCCTAAACTGATGGATGGGAACCTGCCACAAAGGCAAGGGACAGGGAGGGCAGCAAGGCAAACAGCTGTCAAATATTACAGTATTAGGTTTAGACACGGAAGCACAGACCACGGCGCACGGCAGTAGTCTTGAATCGTTCACCAAAGAACCTCTTGGGTTATTAATAAGACCTGTCAGAAGTGCATAGAAAAGACAAAACGATCAGAACTGATAGGACGCATCATTCAGTAGCACCACGATGGGCTAAAGTTCCACAACTGTGCAGAAGTCGAGGATAGCTGCATTCTGTGTCATACACCTAAACTTTGATTTTCTCTGGGGAGAAATCATCTCAGGCTCTCAGCTGCACCTGATTCTGCAGATGAAGTCAATAGATAACAACTTATGATCTATTAGAGAAATGATCGATGATCTTTTCATTAGTTTCTCTATTGTCTGATGGAAAATTTTAGTTTGGGCGATTGAAACACTAGATAAATTGAGCTGATGTGTAATTTAGAGTAAACTAGGCAACATATCCGTACGTTGCAATTGACTATGATCACACCATAAAGGTTAAAGGTAATTTTATAAAAGTGTGATATATTATTATACAATTTATGTATCTATTTGTATGCTAATTTTGGACAAATAAAAAGAGTAACAAATGCAGTCTTATTGCTATGATCGTGTGAGCGCAAAAATCGCTAAATAGAGCTAATTATACATGCTATGATTTACCTCTTCCATATGAAGAATGATATATATCCTTAAGAGCATTTCCAAAAGGTTTTCTAAAAGGTTAAGAGTGAGAATCTGATAAGTATATCATGATCTACATATGTTGGAGTAATTAGCTCTGATGTGCTTCTTAGGATCATCAGCTACAGTTAGCTTGAGGTGCTACTTAAGTCCTATTTAATTTTAATTTTCTGAGACTAAAGTTTAGTCCTATCACATCAGATTTTTAGACACCAATTAGAAGTATTAAATATAGGCTAATTAAAAATTAATTGCATAAATAAAGACTAATTCACAAGATGAATCTATTAAACCTAATTAATCCATTATTAGCATATATTTACTGTAGCACAATATTATCAAATTATGGACTAATTAGGCTTAATGAATTCATCTAACGAATTAGTCTTCATTTATACAATTGGTTTGTAATTAGTCTACATTTAATACTTCTAATTGTGTCCAAATATCCGATGTGACGGGGACTAAAGTTTACTCACCCGGATCCAAACGGCACCTTAGTAGCACCGGATAGATTTGCTGTGATTCCACCATCCAGCTCTCCATAAAAGATAAATGAAAGTAAAGAATAAGAAGAACCTAAAGTACACTTTCATGGAGTAATAACAGATCCAAAGAAAAGAAAAAGGTCACATGGGTTTATCTAGGCCTGGACGTTCGAGTAATTTGCAAACTTTTGGTCGGGTAATTCGGATAAATAAAAATTCAAGTTTCTAAGAATTACTACCCAAATTCATTTGAAAAAGAAGAAACACGAAATTTCGGGTATTCAGAATTTTAGGTTCGGGTATCAGGTAATCCCGATTACCTGAGTTTTCATCACAATTCTCACTTCACAAGCATTCATTTAGTTAGACATAGCACACAAGCATATAGCAGATTCAGAGTTCATTTTCAGCAATTGCTATTCTACTAATAATAGTCTAACACAAGAATTGGCAACAGGAATAGATGAGGAGTAGATTAGAGTGTGTTTGGATGCTCCGCAAGAAATATTCTAGGCTTGCAGGGCTAGGTATGGCGTTTGGAACCGTCAAAAAAAATTATAGCTTTTGAGCATAAGCTTGTCTTGCGGAGCTAGAAAATCCTTGCTTTTGAGAGAGCCGATTCGGGCATTCGGCTCGCCTTCGACGACAAAATCACTCTCGCGCGGAAAAGCAGAGCGCGGAACCAATTTTTCTAGAAAAAAAAAACGTTCCTGTTAACGGGTCGCTGCAGTCTCGCTCTCCGTGCCGTTCTCTTCCTCCGCCTTCTGGAGCTGCCGTTGCCCTCTTTCAGTCTTCACCGTAAATGGAGCCATGTTGTGATTTTCACCACATCAGGAGAGTTCTAGAAACAGCAGATGCATTTTTCCTGCCTCTAGATCCGACAGCCGCAAGGCCGAAGAAACCGATCGACGCGGCTGTAGTTCCTTATGAGGCAATACATTGTTAATTTGCGAGAAAAGCTAGCAGCAAGGTTGGCAAATTTCAGTCACAACCAAACGATGGGGCTAGTTCGGCAAAACAACCAAACGGCTGCGGGTGCAAGCTTAGCTTATCTGGATTTAGCAAGCTTTCCTAGCTGAGCTATCGCTCAGATTAGCAAAGCTACCAAACAAGTGGCCGTGCGTCGGCGCAGCAGGCGGCGGGATCTGCTGCCGCGGATGGCGGCGGGCCCGCGGGCCGCTGATGCGGCTGCCGCAGGGCGCTGCGCAGCAGGGGCCAGGGCCCAGGGGCGCGCGCGTCTGCAGCCTGCCAGCAGCCGGCTAGGCGACGCGGCACGGTCAGCGACAGGGGGGCCGCAGCTGTTGTTGACATCTTCGGTAGTAAGTCAAACACATCATAAACTGATGATTGCCGTGATAACAATTAACAACACAATTAGTGAGCTGCCTTTGGCAGAGGTGCTGGCATGCTCTAATCGTGGTCTAAGCAGTCCATATCAACTTAACATGCCAACGAGCATTGTTGGCCTGTGCAAAAGAAGGTTATTCGCTCGGTTCGGCACATCATGTAAACCTAGCTTAGCTCCACCTTGTTTGGCGCTGGCAATATCAAATTACATGTTTCAGAAATTTCATAAGGTTCTGGTTCTTCAGAATATATTACTCCCTCCATTCCAAAATGTAGATCGTTTTGATGAATCTAGATACATAATTTTTACTATTTATCTACGTATAATGTTCATGTGGATGCATAATAAAAAAGTATGTATCTAGATTTGCTAAAACGAACTATAATTTTAAATGGAGGGATTAGAATTTAAGCCCCTGGAAAAAACCAGCCGGTAAACGCCTTGTTATTGCAAGAATTTATATGTATGCTGTAGACTACGAGGGCACAAAAGGAACAGAAATAGAAGCGAGATCACTTGTCGCTGCATTGCTGTTAATTGCGACTATTTTCAGTACAAACACTTAACTCAAGGGCCAAGGAGGCAAGGACGCTTGTTGACTTGCTTTTCAACATTGCAGCTTGTAAGTCACATTGCTTTTGAGTTAAGCAGGCACAACTAGTTAAAACTTGTAGTAGAACATATTGTTCAGAAAAATGTCTAGTAGAACATCTGCGCATGCGAGGCTCAGCGGTATCGTGTTTTTATCAATGTCATTTTCAACTGGCTTGGCAGAACTACCCAAATTTAGCAATTAACCTTCAAAGAAAACTGGACCAAAAGAAAGCAAATATGCCGGACTCATCCAAAAGTGGACTTACTAGTGAAGGATATCAAGAACGCAAAATCCTGTGATGCTAAGTTTCTCATTATCCCCACTTTATCTGTCTCGCAATTTTCTTGGAGGGCATTCATTACATCCTTATCGGCCTCTCATGGTCTCATCTCTTGCAGCATGGGCCTCACAATTTCATGGAAAGAAATCCTTGGCTTCTCGAAGGTGGAGGCGACAGAAGCCATGTGAGTACGTGACCGGCCATACCCAAAACTGCTCAGGAGTCTCCATGCTCATGTCCTCCACTAAAATCCGTCAGGTTTGAAAAATGACTCTTAACTCCATACATGGCAGCTATGCGTTGCATCTAGAGCCAAGTACAACACAAAAAGCTTAACACACAACAACAGGCAAGTACACCTCCAATTGAATGGCAAACAAACATAAAGGAATGAGCATTAGATGCAACAACTGTTTCTCTGCATGCAAGCATTCTTTTCCAGTATATTCTAGCCATGAAGTTAATCCTGCCTTTTCCCTCCTGAATATAGAATATTCTCTAGCCAAATATATCAATTGCTGCTCCATAATTGTAATTAGCTGAAGAAAACTCAAGATTTTGGTGTCATGATGCTCATTAGTTTATGCTGGGTCTTAAGCTTGAAATTTATGAAAATGCTGCACTAGAAGGGAGGAGAGACCACTAGCTAAATTCTCTAGTGCTCGAAGTGAACATCAAGTTACAATCTTGAGGAAAGCTGAGAGAAATTTTGATTGGTTAATCTTGTTACTCAAGAGGTCAAGGAACAAGGTAAAAATGTAGCTACAAAGCATGCACAGTGCCCCCTCCTTTCAATTGATCCCCAACTAAGAACAGAAGAAATCAAAGATAAACAAGCAAGAATCATAAGTAAAGAGGATGAAATGGCTACAAAAAATCGAAGGATAAGGTGAAAACAGAAACGGAAGGGAAGAAGAAAGGATAGAGCCCTCACTTCCCTTGTTTAATCCCACCTCTCTGGGAGCTCATAAAAAAATGAGGTGGGGATTAAGCAAATTGTCGGGGCACTGAGCCTTGTCTCCCGCCATGGCTACTGCTGTTGCTGCTGCGGCTGCGGCTGCTGTTGGGATTGTTGCTCCTGCGGCGGCAGCTGCGGCTGCCTCCTGCTGGCGCTGCCGGTGTGCTTGTTGTTGTGCATCCACACCTTGAAGACCTGGCGCCGCACGCCGACCTGCTCGCAGAACTGCTGCACCAGCGCCTCGTCCTGCTTCTGCATCCGCCAGCCCAGCCGCTCCGCGAACGCCAGCATCTGCTCCTTCTGCTCCGGCGTGAACTTGGTCCGGAACCGCTTCCGCCGCAGGTGTCCCTGCGCCGCCGCGGCGTGCGCGGACGGCGCCCCGCGCTCCTCGCTGGACGACTCGGTCGTGGTGCCGCCACTGCCGCTGGGCGTGCCGAGGTACGGGAGCGGCGGCGGCGGCGGCGCGTAGTGGGGGTGGCTGGCGGAGGCGTAGGGGTGGGGCGGCGGCAGGAGGAGCGGGACGTGCGGGGCCGTCGGCGTCACAGGCGGCGCGGGCGCCGGGAGCAGCAGCTGGCGCCGCTGGCCGTCGTCCTTGCGGTGGAAGCTGCGGTGGCAGCCGCAGGCGGCGCACTTGAGCGCGTCGTCCCCGGCGCCGGCGCCGGGCATGAACTCCCCGCAGCCGTCGACAACATGCCCACCCAGCGCCGCCGCGTGGTTGCGCAAGCACTCGTGGTACCGCGCCACCTCGGGGGGCGCCGCGTGGTTCCCCGGGGGCGGGGCCGTGGCGGGGGCGGGGGCGGCCCTGCTGGGCGCGACCGGCGGCGCGGAGCTGGCGCCCATCCCCTCGGCGGGTTCCTCCTGGCCCCTAAATTCCATCAGCGCATGCCTGCCCGGGGCGAGGACCCGACGGGCGAGTCCGTGAGAGCGACGGCACGGAGCGCGGCAGCGCACTCCCGTTCCCCTTCACACACTGTTGCAGGGGCAGGCAGGCAGGCGGTGCTCGCTTGCCTCAGCTAGTATAGCGTAGCGGTGGCGTTGGCTCTCACTCGCTCGTATCCATCTCGTTGTTTCCTAACCTTGGCAGGCTGCCTGCCTGTCTGCGCCGCGGCTGCAGCAGCTGCGGCGCCGTGTGACGGACGGTGTGCTTGGCTTTTGTGCTTTGGTGTGGGGGCTGGAGGGAAGCCGAGGGCCGAGAGCGAGGCTCACCCCGTCACTCCTCCACTCGCTTCAAGTGGCAAGTGATGGTATTGGTGGCCGTCGTGGTGGTGGGGGTCGGCTGTGCTGAGCTGAGCTGAGCAAAGCAGCTGTGTGTGTGTGTGGTTGGGGGGGGGGGGGGGGGGGGGGTGTTCCGGTCTGGCTCGGTTGGGAAATGGCGCTTTTGTTTCCTACCGCCGGGGCGGGGGAGGCGCGGCGCGGCGAGCGACCGACAGCGGCAGGGCTGACCCCTCCCCACGCCCTGCTGGCTCCCGCAGCGCGGACCCAGCCCGGGCTTCAATGATTCAGCCGGCGACGAGCCGGGCAGCGCTCGCCGCTGTAGCCACGGGCCTTGGTTCGCGGCCGTCGGATCGGGGCGGCGATCGGGGAACAGCGCCTAGTCTAGCCGCCCACTGTTAGGCCAGGCTAGCTACTAGATACGCTGCACAGCGCCGTCGATCAGGCGCCCGGGCGCTTCCGGGCTAATTGACCCATTGTCCCTTTCGGGAGCTGCTGTAAACGTGTGCGGTGGTGAGGATGAGCTAGAAGCCAACTCCATCTTGTGGTTCACGGCCTCCTCTCGTTAGAAGACAAAACAATATATCCGGGTTTCGCTCTTCATTTAGGGCCTGTTTAGATCATTTTGCAAAAATGCAAAAAAAATTTTACAAAGAAATCTTACCAATTTGAAGTACTAAATGAAGTCTATTTACAAAAATTTTTGCATGGATGGGTTGTAAATCACGAGACGAATCTAATGATGCTAATTAATCCATGATTAAGCAATAATTAGCGGATGGTTACTGTAGCATCACTGTTGCAAAACATGGATTAAGTAGGCTCATTAGATTCGTCTCGCGATTTACAACCCATCCATGCAAAAAGTTTTATAAATAGACTTCATTTAATACTTCAAATTAGCAAGATTCCTTTAGCATCTTTGCGTTTATAGTTTTTTTGCGTTTTTCCGGAATGAACTAAACAGGCCCTTAAACAAAATCTGGTTTGTGATCGTACGATTGTCGTTCTTCGGATCAGATCCCACTGATCTGTGATGCGCTGATGGTGACTCCGTATGCCATGCTGTGCGAAGATCTCGTACTGGATCCGGTCACCCCCACCAAGAGATACGATCTGCACTGGGAGGTGGAGGTACTGCGATGGCATGTTCACTTAGCTTGCGGCAGCCATGGAACGATTGATATCAGCTCGTGCTGCCGTGCCGAGTACATGTAAACATAGTTGACTCGCTGCGCTACGCAGACCAGATCCTTCGCTTGAGGGTCCGCAGTCCGTACCGCGCACAGTAACCTCAGCATGGACCAGGCATGGCAGGACACAAGTTGCTTTGAAATTTCAGGGACAAAGCTTAGCCTAGCGCCATGATTGCACCCAACGGTTGAAGCCAACACGTATATTGATATAATTTCCAAAGCCTTTCTGGACCAAATTGGCCATTCACCCAATAGCCATCGATGGGTAGCGAGATATATCCTTGGGTATACACCCTCCTTTCCACAAAGAATTCAGTTGTAGTTTTTGATCAACTTATGCATAGGGCAACCATTTCATATGGGACCCAGTTAAAACAGAACGCCATTTGCATACGTATGGGAACTCTTTTTTAATAATTAGAGGTGTATGAATCGTTCTCCTTCGCCACGATCTGTTTTCTAAACTGCATTCTTTGTGGGAAGGAGAGAATAGGTTGGAGGAATCACAAAGAAAATGATCCATGGACATATGTTTACATCGCATAGCATGGGAGGTCTTGCTTAATTAATCATTAGACCTTGTTTGTTTCATTTTTTGCTGCCTCATGGTCAAAAGCCAAAAGCAATAGGTTTATTTTATTGGAAGAGCATACCTGAAGGTGCATTTGTTGGCTTACGTAGTACGTCGTTTTGAGGGCACTTGTACAATTTGTTAATTCAGAATATATTATCTTAATACAATAGTGTTAAAAGAAGTCATCACGTCCGTCTAGAGAATTTAGAAATTACCAAAAGAAAAGAATATATACCGTTGGATTTTATTAATATGTAATGATCTAAATTAATCTAAAGAGTCCATATAGAGTACGATAAATAAATATATAAATTCAAAATTAAAAGATAAAAAAATTATCTACATATCTGTTATGGTATTGGATAAAAATAGAAACATATTTAATTTGAACTTTGCATGGACTCTGCAATCCTACGTTGGTAAGATATGGTATGCAGTGGCGAATCAGCTAATATATGAAGAGAGGGCTCATCTCCCTTCTCTTATTTTTCCTCCCCTTCTCTTCTTATTCTTTCTCCCTATTCTTTTTCATTCTTTCTTCCAAAAATGGAGAGGAGCTTAGGAAGATATCCAATGATCATGGGGAGGTAGGGGCCAGTGCCCCACCCCTACCCTCCCCCACAGCTCCCCTTTAAGGTCCGCCCCTATGATATGGAAAAGGAAATAGAGATAGATCATTTCTTAACTATGGAAGATAACCCGTGTGGAGCAATTAAATACGTTTTTAAATATTCTTAATTTGTTTTTACGTTTATATCGCTAGCATTCGCATCCAAAGTTTTGGGGGCAGCGGTAGGCCAAGGAATAGCATGGGTCATCAAAGTCGAGATCACGAGCAGAGACGATAGATACTGCAATATACTCCTAGCTGGAGACATGAAGACAAGAATGCTAATACCAAGACACAGCGGCAATGCAAGCAAAGCAGCGAGGCCCGCAACTATTACAGGGCCCCAGACCCTGTTTTGCATTCTCCCTGGTGATCAATCTGAATTTGAGGGGAGCGAATTTGTGCAGTGCCTCAAGTGGCTTGGTTAGTCTAGGCTTCAGAAGCTTGAGTTGGTATGTAGTAGACTGAGCAAGATGCTGTTACGCAGACCTGTGGTACGGAGGTAGATTAGTAGATAAAAGCGGCTCCACCATACGCAGCGGCGGACCAGCTCCACGCCCTGCGACATCCACCCAGTTCCGTCTTGCTGTGCCGCGGATGAGTCGCAACTCCATGCCCACTTCCGTTGGGCTGATTTGCAGATGAGTGGCAGGCCCGCGGTGCCGCCACCGCCGCGAGCAACCACGATGTGGTCCGCTCGGCGCCACGGCCTTCACCTCACGCCGCCCCAGCACATGGATGAGCTTCGAAGCTTCGAGCCGCGTTCGTTCTGCCGCCGTTACCATCAACAATAGCAAACAATTGTTTAGATGTCGAAAAAATAGAAACATCACGTGAGCTGGTTATTTATCAGAAATTCACCTATCGTTGCTCCGTGCTCCATATTACTCACCGCTGGCCTGGTCCTTGATGGTGAATCTATCATTGCCTCCAGGGCCGCACTCTCCTTTGCAGCTCTCCTATATTTTATCCCATCAAGCTCTGCACCAAGATGGTTATACCTGGTGGACCTGCGATACTCGAGCTCGAGCTCCTCTACATTGGTGAGTGCGCTGAAGTCGAGTGGCAGGTCCCTAGATTGAGCAGTGAGGAGAAACGAGAGACTAGATAAAAGGGTTTGCTTCGGTGAGCAGCATTGACTCAATGTGAAAACAGGCAAAGGAAGCTTCAAGTTCTGCACATGGAGAGAAACAATTCTTGCTGAATCGTTGGGGGATCAAAACTCCACTAGCTAATTAGCCAAGTTACGGTATAAATTTAAAACAGTCATATGTTGTCAGGCTAGATAGTGTTGTGGCAATGTAGAAGAATACTGATCTTCAATGCGAATTGGTGCATTTGTTTTCCTAGTTTTATAGTAGACAAAGAATACTTATCTCACATGCAAAGTTTTATTAATTGAATACGAATAATAAATATATAAAATAAAAAAAATAATAGTTCATTTATATGCGAATCGAGAAGCAAAATAGCTAAATAAAGGATCTCTAACAAATACAATTAATATTTTGAATTAAAACAATTAAAATTACTTTTTGAATTTCCATCCTAATTGAGAAGCTAATTACTTGCTTAAGGAGCCGATGTATAATATAATTTGTTAATAGATAAATTTTAAATTAAAACTTATAATTACCACTAACAAAAAATGATTTATACCATTAATTTTTATGATAATCTAATGGTCTATCTAAGAATATAGGATAACTAAATTTGAGTAAAGAAATGAAAAGCGTGTTTTAGTTTCCATTAGTATTTAGAAGCATATTAATTAAATAAAGAGACCATGTAGAATATGTTAATAGGTAAATGTAAAATAAAAATATTATAAACATACCTTTATGTTTAGTAGATAAATTTCGAAACAAAATAATAAATCGCCACGTTCATCTAGAAGGACTAGAAACTCTAAAATTAAACAGTGAAAGAGGTGACAAATGATAATTATGGAAAAAATTATTGTCATGAACAACAAAATAAAATCATTTGAATAATTTATTTTTAAGTAAAAAAGAAGCTAAAATGTTAGCGGAAAAAAGCTAGCTACCCGCGCTATTTGCGCGGGTACACCTTGCTAGTTCATTTTACAAATAGTTTTTCAGTTCAGCAAAGGTAAAGTTTTTACAAGATCGTATAGAAGCCTGCTTTTCGAAAAGCAAAAGACCAAATAAACAAGACATTAGTTTTTTCGTAACACAAATCCCGAAGCTAACAGGATGGAACGAATGGTACACATGATCTTTGTGACACCCTAGGTGTCAAATTTGTAACACACTAGGAAAGAAATTGTAATAGATATGTTGAATTATATGAAATTTGGGTGTTTATGTGAAAATAAGGACTTATGTGTAATTTTACAAAAGTACGAGTCCTTTTATGCAAAATATTTGAAGTACAAAAGTAACTTTCAAAGTTTACTAAGGGCCAAAGTGTAAGAATGCAAGTAATCATGACATTACATGAAAACTTGTAATTAGGTCCAAAATTATATGAAATTTACCTTAATAAGGACAAAACTTTATTAAGTTTGAAATTAACTCCAAGTTTTAAAATAAAGTTGTACCCTTTGAGTTTTTGAAATTGAATTCTAAAACAAAGTTGTAGAGCTTGAGAAGTTGTACAACTTTTATTTTGGTCACATTTTTGTTTTAGCCCTAGAGCAGTGAGAAATTTTGGCTTTACATCAGAGTTCCTGGAAGTTTATGAAATTTCACATCGACCCCTGGCTTCCTTTTCCCTTTCTTCTTCCTCTGGCGCCCCCCTGCTCTGCTTCCCCTCTGCCGCCGACTGCCCGCGCCGCCCACCACCGCTCTAGCTCCTCCCCAGCGCCACCTCCTGCTCGGGCGGACTCCACGCGTCGCCCTCCCCCTTCCCCGGTCCTGCTCCCCTCCCCTGCTGTCCTCTTCCGCGAGTGCCACGGCCACCAGAGCTCCTGCCGGCCGCCATCTCGCTGCCGCCGTGTCCCGCGCCCGCGCCTGCTCTTTTTCCCTCCCTCTTCTGCGCAGCAGCACCAGCAGATAGCACTCGACCCATTTTCCTCGCCTTTGCACTCCACGCACACCCCGAACTCCAGAACCACTGCCGCCCCCTTTTATCTACTCCGGCGAGCTTCTGCTCACCGTGGGCAGACTACTCCAGCCTCTCCCAATCCTCGACAACCCCTAAGCTAGCTTCCTTTCGACCCCGTGAAGCTCTACGACCACTCAATCGGTCCCCTCGTGCACCACATCGGCTTCCCGACGCTCGCCGGCATTTTCCTCCGCCGCCCTCGTCACTGTCTCCGCGGGTCGTCCTTATTCCGTGGCTTTTGTTCCCAATTGAATGCATCAGTGCATCACCCATGACTCACTGAAGCTCACGCGCAGGTCCTTCGCCGACGTTGATCGCCGGAGCACCGCCGTCGCCATTGACCCCTCCGCCGCCGCTTCGGACTCCCGTGGAGATCCTCTTTCCCGGCCATCCCTGCCCTCGACAAGTGGCCCAATCGAACCGCCGTAAGCTCCTGAAACTCCTCCTCCCCTCGGTCCTCGCCGCCGGTGGCCCTCTCCACTGGAACACGACCGACTTCCCTCTGATTCCCTTCCTCCTCCGGCCAAGGGCTTATTTGAATCGATTTGAAAAGTTCCAAGGGCATTCCTGCAAAATTACAGAGCCCCCCTTTTTGTAAAGCAGTGAACTTTAAAAATATGTAGAAATTTGTAAAAATTTCTGAAAAATGTTAAACTAGTTGGGTTTGAATCCTTGTGTTAAATACTACAACTTTTGTATTATGATCATGAGATGAATCTGTGTATTTTGTGCTGTGATTTAATTAGTAGATAATGGGTACTTTAATTAGATCTTTTGATCCATAGCAGTGCTGATGCTCAAATTTGAAACATGAGATGTGTGTGCCATAAGTAGAGCTATGTAAATTTTTTAACCTATGATCATGTGTAGAACAGCTAGGATAAATAGAACTTGATATCGTAGTGTTATATTTGATTAATTTTGTAGCACTATTTCTGTAAAAATAAAAATTAGATAAATTTACAGTAGATGTAATTAGGCTAAAGTAATTCTCAGCTAATTTGGTAGCTTCAATTTTGAAGTACATTGCTCTGTAAAATTCATTCAAGTTATACATGTTGTTTAATTAAATTAATTGTTCTAATTTATCTGTTGCATAAAATATTCTAAAAAATTTAGGATAATGTTATTTCAATTAGATATTTTTATCCTAGTTTTGATAGTATTAGTTTATATTCCTAACTTAGGATTTGTTTAATTAACCAAAGTAAGTCCATAATTAAGTAATAACCTAAGGTTATTAAAAATAATTAGTTAGTAAAGTAAATAAAGTTGTTAAGTGTAATTAGTTTGATTGTTTAAGATAACCAAACATGCTAACTAATATAGTTAGTTTAGATGTTTAGGGTAAGCAACCATGTTATTTAATGTAACTAGGTAGTTTAGTTGATACCCGATAAATGACTGCCTAGTAAAGGGGAATTGTGTTGCTTGTTAGTATGTAATATTAGTTTCCTTGGATTGCAACTTTATCGTGAAGTGAAATGAAAGTGTATACATCCATTGAACCACATCTTTGCATATCATATAGACTCAATCACTCTCGCCAACGGAGACTACGAACTGATCCCGGAACCAGAAGGAGGTTATTCTGAAGACCCCAGGACTTTTGTCGAGGATTTCTCTGAAGCCCCGAACATAAACCCGCTACTTTATTTACACTGAAATCTACATTTATATATATACTTGTGCATTAAGTTCTTAGGAGTTATCTGGAAACCCTAGTTGCATATTTCTAGAAACCGATGTACTGAATACTAGAACTTGAGTCCGAATAGCTGCTATGCTAATAGGACCGGTACAAGTCGAGTGATTGCCTGTCACTCGCGAGCTTTATAGTAATTGTAGTGTTTACATTCCTGTAATCACTATAAGGATGACGGACGGGATTTATGTGAAGTATCATGGTTGAGATGATACCCCATCTGTGTTGATGAATTTGGCTAAGGTCGCAGTGTGTGGTAGCGTTGGTTAAGCGTTTGAAAGTACTAGCCACATGCCGTGAAATATGGTAAGCGGTGAGCCTAGTAACCAATCGTCCCGGCAAGTGGACATACCTCCCACCACTCGTATTTGGTTTTTTCGGTTACTCGCTTCGACGTGTGGGAATATGTGTTGCAGGGCAACCAGGAGTACGATCATACAGTAGCGCTGTAGACGTACCTCCTGCACATTGGATGTGCGTATGGTCCTGCAGTCGCTTGTGATGGATCTGATCCATGACCCGGAATGAAAGGCAAACGGTTGCTTCAGAACGGTCTTTTCGATGTTCCAAGCGTGTGAGTTAGGTTTACCTTGTAAGGGTGAAATTCGATTCAGAATCATCCGTTTCTCGCGGAGATTGGGACTGCTTGATTCCTTTGCCACATAGAGTAACAAGAGCAACACTATGATGAGAAACACTGATGGTTGACTTTAAAAGCTCTACCATGCTTGAATAGCTATAGTTGCTTACTTAGAATGGATAATCAACTAGAATTTGAAAGCTAAAACTTGAAAATAAGGATCTACTCTTTATTGCTTTTCAGCTGAAACAAAACCTGAAACCTTATCAAGCCTACATAGTCTAGTTACATGGCTAAATATACCATGAAACGGGTAAGCCTTGCTGAGTATTAAAGTACTCAGCCTTGCAATATGACTTTATTTCAGATAATGTCTCTGAAGATCCTACTCTTCCTATGCCTTGGCCCTATGCTCTGTCCGATGGTTGGTCCGTGGAATGGGACCCGTCTCCGGCCAACACTGATCATACCGAGTGATATCATGCTAGGGCTTAGCATGATGTCCGTATTGGCGACGTGTATAGTTGTCGTGTTTTAAATTCTGCTGCCGTGAACTTGAAACTTTAAACTGGTTTATAATAATTTCTATCGGTTTGGAACTTATGCTACTTTTGGGAACTCTTGTAACATAAATGCCTGTGATGTAAAATATGATGGCGATTGTATCTCTGGACTCACCTTCGTGTGAGGTACCTTGTTTGATCCTACATTCGGTGGTTTATCAGGACGTTACCCGACAGGCCAAGAGGTTACACCATTTGAAATACGTTGGAGCTCTCTCGAGAGGACTTGCGTATTTGAGCAGGTGTAATTCATGTTGGTTCTGCCACAATCTTAGAGAAAATTCAGGGGCTGTTTGGAGTGCCGCCTAACCCGCCACGGCGCGCCACACTTTTTCCGCCACAGGTGTGGCGGCCGTTTTGAGCGCCACAAGTTAGGCACGCTGTGGCGGGTTAGGCGCCACTCCAATCAGCCCCTCAGTATGTAACATCGTGGAGGGGTCGCATCGTAGATGATAATCACAATCAGTGGCTCTCCTTTGCCACGTTGCCATGCCACGCGACCAAAGCTTTGATCAAAGAAACGACTGCAAGCGTAGACGGCGGCTCGCGCTCCCAAAGGCGGTGGCAATGTCAGTCCCCGAACAAGCTGCAGACGCCTCCGCCATCTCCTCCCCTTCGTTTCCTCTTACCCCAGCTACCGAGCCGTCACCGTCATCGTACCTTGCTTCGAAGACCACCCGGAGCTTCCCGGCGAGCAGCATCTCCCTCGCCGCCCCGCGGCGCAGCTTCCCCGACGTCGTCTTCGGCACCTGGCCACCGTCGACCAGCACGACCAAACCAACCCTCACCCCTTCTTCTCGCCATACTGCTTCCCTTATGCGGTCGCAGAGGACCCTGTGATCGCCGCCGCTTCCCTTCTGTAGCTCCGCGACGACGGCCACGTCGGTTTGCGAAAGTGACCGCTGTGTCGTCGACGTCGTGAAAGCCGCGACGCAGCCGCCTCTCAGGCGATCCGGCGCGCTGCCGAAAGCCGCCGTCTCGACGTAGTGCGCGTGCACGCGGCGCCGCCCGCCGGCGTCGAGCGCGATGACGTCGGCGCTCCGGCCGACGACGTACAGGTAGCGCTCTGCCCCCTTGACCACGCCGCGGTCGCCCGTGCGCACGAAGCACGCGCCGGCCCGCCCCGGCACCCTCGCGCAGAACACCTCGCGGCTCGCCGACGGGTGGCCGAGGTACCCCGACGCGTTGCTCGGCGAGGACACCCATATCTCGCCCTCCATGCCGTCCTCCAACGGCTCGCCGGTCTCCTCGTCCACGACGGCGATCTCGATCTCCGGCCCCACGTTACCCGAGGAAAACGATGGTGGAGACAGCCTCGCCGATGGCAGAAGCTTCATGTACGACGGGAGGTCAGAGCACGCGCCCCGCCACGCGGTGGACACGAACGTGCAGTTCTCGGCGAGGCCGTAGGACGGCGAGATGGACGTGGCGCGCAGCCCGTCGCGCCCGAACGCCTGCACGAACTCGCCGACGCACGACTCGTAGATGGGCTCGTTGATCAGGATCAAGTTGCGCAGGCTCCCGAGCTCAAGTGACCGTCCGTGCGCCGAGCGGCCGCGCCTGAGCACCAGAGGCAGCGCGAACGACGGCACGGGCGTGCACGTCGCCCTGAACTCGGTGACGAGCTCGAGCCAGAGGCGGGGCCGCCGGACGAAGGCGTCGGGGGCGGCCAGCACGCACGTGGCACCGGCGACGACGGTGAGGAGCAGGAACATGAGGCCACAGTCGTGGTACTGCGGCAGCCACGACACGACGACGCTGCCGGGGCACAGGTCGTAGGCCTTCCTCGCGGCCCGCACGTTGTGGGCCGCCGAGCCCGCGGTGACCATGACGGGCTTCGGGACGCCCGTCGCGCCGGAGGTGTACTGGATCAGGTACACGTCGTCCGGCCCGCAGCCCACGTACCCCGCCGCCGATGCCGGCCCACCACTACCGCGTTCCCGCTCCAGCTCGCTGACGGCCAGCCAGCGCAGGCGGCTCAGCATGGCAGCCAGCCGGCCGGACTCTCCGCCGGCGACGGAAGCGGCCATCCTCGTGACGGCGTCGATGTAGCGCGCGTCGGCGACGGCGGCGCTCGGCCTCGTCTGCGCCACGGCGCGAAGCAGGTGCGCGTGCGCGGGGCCGAACCTGGCCGGGTCGGGCGGGATGACGGGCACCGCCGTGAGCCCCGCGCGCTGGCACGCGAAGAGGAGCTTGATGAGGCAGAGCCCCGGCGAGGCGAGCACGAGGACGGCGTCGCCCCGGCGGAGCGTGCCGAGGAGGTTGCGCGCCATGCGTTCGACGGCGGAGTCGAGCTGGGAGTAGGTCAGTGCGGTGCGTGACGACGTCGCCGCGTCGTCGGCCCAGATGAAGGCCGGCTTGGCGGCGAACGCTTGCAGCTTGGCCCATACGGGGAGGTAGCGGTCGACCACCGGCTGGTCAGGGTAGCACGGGTCGTAGTTCTCGGTGCACATGGCCGGCGACAACTGCTGCTCGTTGCACTCCCAGTCCCACCAACTTAGCTAACGCATGGAATGGAAATGCTGTGCACGAGACGATGCCTATCTGAACGGAGAGTTGGTCTATTTATACGGGAGGTGAGGTGATCGAAGGCGCTGCCAATTTGTCCCCTTTCCTCGGAAAAAGAACGACAGGATTTTTGTCCGTGCTCCTCATAAAACAATGGCAATGCGATTCGTCTCCATTCAAACTAACTAAAAAATGACAAGGAGGTGACGGTTCGTGCAAATCCCAGTCTTGCAAGCTATAGCATTGCTATTCATACCGCAAGAACGAACCTGCTGCCTGATAGCGTTGTGCGGACTAAGTAAAACGTTGGTGACGTGGGTGAAAGCAAAGTGCAGGTTGGCGCCGCAGGCAACGAGGCAAAGGTTCTTGTTCCCTTCTCTTTGGGCTTAGCCCGGCAATGGTGGATATCTGAGAGCATATGCCCCCTGCTGACCTGCTCGTTTACGACCCGTATGCCAATCTATGTTCATGCCAAAAACACACCAACACTAGCACATTCAAATATGGCACACGAATGGAAGAGCCGAAGAGGAGATACGCGGAATTGGGTGCCGTACGAATCCGTTGGTGGCAAAGGGAAGGGGAGTGACCAAGACGCAGGACAAAAGATGACCAGAGAGATCAGCATCTCGCCGAGCATATTCGACTGCGTATTTTCCTGGCCTGGCCTGCTGGTGATGTATCCTTGGTCGGATTACGTGATCAGCGACCGCAACAAGGGCGGACCGGCGTGGTCTAAAGAAAGATTACAGCAACCAGCAGTTGCGGATAAGGCCAGCATGGCATGGATACAACGGGAGATCTCTGCATTTCATCGAATGCTTGCTCTTGCTATACATGGATTCTGACCCCGGCGAGCACCACCAGATGACGCCACCAAGCCGCACGCAAGAGGAGGTAGTAGCACAGAACGAACTGGCCGCTGCAAGTGAGAACGGCAAAGACAGTGACTTGGCAATAACGACCACTACACTTTTACAGTACGACTGTCAGAATCTCCTCTCCAGATCCTCCCATGTGAAAATCACAGAATAGCTGGAAAGACAAGGGCACGGCGCCCCCTTGCCTTTGGTGGGAGCACGAATGCATGATGGCACACAACAATCCAGATCCAGATTTTCCATGTTCCCAACAAAACGCCGAGCTCCGCCTGATACTCAGATCTCTGATGCTCCCCCACAGCACCGAACGGCTTGATCAGGAATCAGGAGCTTGGGGCGACGCATAATCAGATCCCTAATGCTCCCCCCACAACACCGGTACTGGCATCATATGATTCAGGTCGGAACAAATGTCAGACAAATGGGCAGCTGTCATATTCTCTGTCGAAAATGTCGATGCAGCTAAAAGAACAAACATTTTCTGGACTCGTATTCATCCTTGTCCCCTGTTGTAATGGTGGATCAGCACATAAAAATGCTGTTCTTTTCGTACCACGCATGCCATAAGGATAGATGCTGCAACATAATCTTTTCTGATTAACAATCATCGTTACTTTGCATGAACCCAAATCATGATAGAAGCACACATATAGCTTGCACTCACAGGCAGAGACTCAACATCATTAGTCTAGATAAAATGTGGTACGCAGTGGTCAGTATTCAATGATACTATGTTTTTCCTCCCCAGACTGGTTATACCGTGGATTCTTCAATACAATCCTAAAAGGCATCCTCAAATTGTAGGAGGAAGTGCTTGGCAAAGAAACTCCAGCAGGGAACCCCCAAAATAAATATTTAGATTCTCATAATGAATCCTCTCTAGGAACAAAGATGCTATGTTCTTCTTGGTTCATCCTAGGATGGCAAACCATTTTGCAGTCTCGGAGAATGGTAGTGTAACCCCACAACCCCACCAACATCTCTACCTGAAAGCTAAAGTATCAATCTTGGATTCTTGCTTCAAACCTAATGTAGTTAATACTGAGCAAGTGTGATTGTTTCCATATCCTGTTCATAACCTGCATACTTCAGTGGGAACAGATCGAACTTACTTCTTACCAATATTACCTCTTTTCAAAGCTCTCAAAAACATATCACAACTGTGATATTACGGTTGTTTTCCTCTTAATGCAACATGTGCCTAGCACATACCCAGGCATGTTCTGGAAAATTTATTATTATGGTTTCCAAAAAGAAATACACTCCAATTTTTCAGGTTTAAGCGCTCAATCGCATCATATGTTGTTTGTTCATTTCAACTGCAAAACAATTATGCAAATGCTCTAACAGGCAAACTATGTACATGTGTACACTATACAGTGATACCCATTCTGTCTCACCAAGCAATGGCACCAAAATGCCAATGGACACCTTTAGAATTAGAAGAGGGATTCTTGTGCTTAGCATGCTCTTAATCATTTCATCACAGGTAAACTACAAGGATGGCACATTTCCAGGGGGATTCTAAAATACTGCTAACGAATTTTACAATGTAAAGAACGGCTAATCACCATCTTCACAGACTCTTGACAAGGATAAACAACACAAACCACATTGATAATTTAATAAGTTCGGACCAAAGTACTCATTCCCAATGCTACACTCCGGCCATTACAGAACAATAATGTGCAGAGCAACCAACTGATACCCACAGCAACCATCATCCATTTAAGATGAAGAACAATAGGTAGGAGTGATAACGAATTTACCCCATTCCTGGGAGCATCTGAAGGGGATCGATCATTTGGATGACGTTCTGTTGCTGCTGCTGCTGCTGCTGTTGCTGCTGTAGCATAATCTGGCCATCAGGCGAAGGGAGGACAAGTTGTCCTACAGGGATGGCCGGCGCCGGCTGCGGCACCTTGGATTCAATGAGCCGCCACATATACCACGCCCCGACGGAGCGGTAGGGGCGCCACCGTTCGCAGAGCTTGTCCATCTGCGAGGGCCGAGGCACGTCTTCGAGCCCGTAGAGCATCTGCACGCCCTTGCGCACGCCAAGATCCGCGGAGGGGAGCACATCGGGGCGCGCGAGGGAGAAGATCATGAACATGTGAACGCTCCAGGCGCCGATTCCCTTGACCATGGTGAGCATGGCGGCGAGGGAGCGGTCATCCATGTTGATGATGGCGGAATCGGAGAGGATCCCCGAGACATACTTGCGGGCGAGGTCGTGGAGGTAGGACGCCTTGCGCGGGGAGACCCCGATCTGGCGGAGCTGCTGCGGGGTGAGCGCGAGGACGGCGTCGGGGGTCACGCTGGCCTCGCCGCCGAGAAGCGAGAGGAACCGGGAGTAGACAGAGGCGGCGGCCTTGAAGGCGAGCTGCTGGTAGAGGATGGATCGGACGAGGGAGTGGAACGGGCGGTGCGGGCACTGGAACACGGGGGCCTCGTGGGCGTCGATGACGGCAGCGAGGGCGGGGTCGGCGTCGCGCAGGTGACGGATGGCCGCGCCCACCTCGCCGACGGCGGAGAGGGGCCGGCCCGGGATCGCAAACGTCAGGCGGGGCTTCTTCGGCGGGTTGGAGTCGGAGGGTGGGTGGGCCTCCTTCTTGGGGCGCGAGGCGGCGGCGGTGGCGAGGGAGCTGGAGGTGGAGGTGGACGCGGAGGCGGCGGGGGGCGACGGGGAGAGAGGCTGGGGCTTGGGCTGGGAGAGGGATTGCTCGCCCATGGATGAAGGACGGGGAGAGGAAGTATGGCGTCTTGACTTCTCGGCGGATTCGGGGTGGGATTGGGGGTGTTTGTGGTATTTCGATGCTTTGGCTAGTGACTACAGAGGGAGTGAGGTGCAGGGTGCAGCCGTGCAGGTGATCGACTATCATCAGAGTTTTCTCCATTGTTTTCGTCTAAAAAAATGCTTCTTTCTATTATTAGTTGAATTTGAAAACATGGTAAGCAATCACTATATGAATTCAGAAAACTGCGAGGTAAGAAGATTTCTAAGGACAAGATAGATATTATACTTATTCCTATCTAGAATATAGTTATGTTTATATTTATCTAAATTTATTATCATTTTTAATTAAAAATATTTTTATAAACTATTAGTTTGAAATATAAAAAATTATATGTTATGATAGTTCCTTTCGAACCAACTAATTTTATTTTAAGATTAAAAATCTTTATGGTTTCTTTACTATCCGTAGTCAAAGTTTAAAAGTTAAACGTAGCTATATAAAAATAGAGAAAAAAATATGATTTATTAGTTACATTTGAATGATGCGTGTTAATTATGATATATAAGTCTTGTTTGTTTCAGCTTCTGATCGATTTTAGAAAATCTAATAGTCAAGTCATTCCTAGAATTCGGAATTTGGAATCCGAAAGCTAAACAAATGGGACCATAAACACTTAATATATATGGTAGATTTCTTAAGCAATTGTATACTTTAACAGTGGTGGCGTAGCCAAACCGTCAAAGATTGTGGTGCATTTGTTCTTCATGTTTGGTAGATGAAAAATTCTTTTCATCGATCAATACCATTCTAATAAAGATGCAATACAATTGTATTGTCATCTCTTGCTCTCAAATTTGTTGTTTAAATTTCATACCGTGGATCTTTAAGCCGCAAATTGGATACTGGATATTTAAATAGGTAATTATTGTAATGTAATATGGGTATAATTGAAACTGTTATATACAAGTATGTCATCTATTCCTCAGTTTAATCCATGCACACGACTGATATGAGAAATGCAACAATAAATATATAACAATATTTGAAGGTATATTAAAGTTTTAGTGTTAAAATTATAAGTCGTTCTATATATCTCTACATGATTGTTTGTTTGTCTATTAGATTAATTTCGAAAAATTGCATGTGATTTATCGATATACATATAAGTATCGAATGTGATAGGTTAGTTGAACTGTGTTCTTGAAAAATCCGAAAATATTTTATATAGAAGCTCTCAATCACAATAGCACCTTTTATGAGTTTGAATTACCAACACGCCAAGAATTACTACATTGCAGCTTAAAAAGAGCTATAGAACGGAAAGAAAGGGTTGGATGCATGGCCACCTCCTCTCCCCTGTCCAGCTCACCAGATTTCTCTGCCCACGACACGGACCTAAGGAAAACGGAAGAAACCATCCGGAAAGACAGACTACCACTTGCTTCCCTGTCCGTCCGCCCGTCCGCCCCTCTCTCTTCCCTCAAAAATCTCTCCGCAATCAAACCGCGGTCGCTCGGACCCATCGCGAAACCGCCGGGCGAAGCGCGAACGCTATCCGCTGCTGCCGGGGAGATCCATCCGGCCCTGGTCTCTTCTCCCTTTTGCCGGTAAGGGATTCTAGCTCTGATTGCGTGCGTGTGGATTGATTATTGCCTCCCTTGTTCTCAATCAGATCCAAGTTTCCGTCCACCCGTGTTTTAATTGCGTTCGTCTTCTCCGTCAGCGGCTCAGCGCTCAAGATCGGCGCTGCTTGGCACCACGGCCAATTAAATTTGGTGCGCTGAGAAGAATTGAGAGGTCCAGGCATGAGCTTCCGGGACCAGGAGAGTGGCGGGGAGGATGGGGTCCGCACGTCCTCCGCGTCGGACCTGCGGAAGCCGCTCCTGAACACCGGGAGCTGGTACCGGATGCCGCCGCCGGGGGGCATAATGGGCTCGCGGCAATCCAGCCTCATGGAGCGCCTAGGCTCCTCCACCTTCTCCATCCGCGACGTCTCTGTCTCGGCCACGCTCTGCACGCTCATTGTCGCGCTAGGTCCCATCCAATTTGGCTTCACCTGCGGATACTCCTCGCCCACCCAGGACGCCGTGATTGCTGATCTCGGCCTCTCCCTTTCCGAGGTGAACCGTTGTCATCTCTCATTGGTGCGTCAACCCTTGTAATGCTTATCTTTACTTGATGTTGCTTGCCTTTTTTTTTTTGTCTGTGCAGTTTTCCCTGTTCGGATCACTGTCCAACGTCGGGGCGATGGTGGGAGCCATTGCCAGTGGGCAGATTGCAGAGTATATCGGACGCAAGGGGGTGAGGTTTCTCTCTCTCGTTTTCTCTTTCCTATGTCATGAGATGCAATACAAGAGGACAAAAGGAGAGATTGACTCATGTTCTAATTTTAAATCATTTATTTGAGTGCCCTTTGTAGCAGTACTATAGGACTATAGGAGGGTAAAAAGGTTGCAGCTTTGTTAGTGGAGTGGAAAGCTTCAAAGATCCGTTTTTGACGATTTTCAGCTGAAATTCACTAGTGCACTGATTGATGTTCTCTCTTTGGCTGGTCTTGTAGTCTCTCATGATCGCTGCAATCCCGAACATTATAGGGTGGCTCGCGATATCTTTTGCAAAAGTAAGGTTTCATTACCATCGTTTTCAATGCTCCTGCTGATGATTTTTCTTTGTTCTTTATGATGATAGCATTTGAACATCTTATTTACATCTGAATTGGTTTGTTTTCAGGATTCCTCCTTTTTGTTTATGGGCCGGCTGCTAGAAGGGTTTGGAGTTGGTGTAATATCTTATACGGTATGCAACTCTTTTGTCCTCCCTCTTATTAGAAACAATTTACACTATACAGAACTAATGACATTTTCATGTTCCACCTTCTTCCAACCATTAAAGATTATGGTGCTTTGATATGTATTCTTTTTTCCAAAAAGAAAACAATACCTGTCATAAAGATATAGTCTTCACAAGTTCATATGAACAAGCAATCCCAAGATTCAACACAATGGAAACGAAATAGCATGGTGAAAAATAGCAACATACTAAGGAGTATAGATTGATACGATGAAACAAAACTAAAGAAATAAATCTATGATATTTCCTTTTGTTATATAGTTCAAAAATATTCATGAACTAGACAAGAAAACCCACCACTGATCCTCATTCAATAATATGGTATGCATATTTCACTATCAAAAGATACTAGCCCTTAAAAGTAACAGGAATTCGACTTCTTTTTGCTAATCTGACTTGCTGCAATATGACCCATATTGTACAGTGAAATTTATTTTTTATGAAACCTGAATGATAATGAATTTCAGTAATTTTTCCTTGCATGACAATAACATAGATAGGTAGCCTTTCTATTCCTGCATACTTGCAGGTTCAGGTTTCTCATATAGTGCATTCATGGTTAAACATATCGTTTTTAAGTACATGTAGCAACTTAGTTGCTTATTGCTTTGTTTTTCTTATGACCAATGTTACTTTTCTGATTGTATCTCATATTTCATGGTCTCAGGTACCTGTTTATATTGCAGAAATCGCCCCACAGGACCAGAGGGGAGCTCTCGGTGCTGTCTTTCAGGTAGTTTCTGATGACTGATGGTGAACAGCAGCATTTTATTCATGCATAACTGTCTTCTGGTCTGTCAATGTTTTTCTCAACTTCAAACCAATCCATAATTTCTTTTGCAGCTCTCAGTTACGATTGGTATATTGGTTTCTTACCTGTTTGGCATGTTTGTTCCCTGGAGAATTCTTGCTGTTCTAGGTATGAATATGATGCGTAACTATGGTCTGTTAGTTTAGTATGAAGCAACATATGCTATGTGGCACCAATCAATTGGCTAAGTGGATTGTTTTATTTATACAAATCATCTTACTAACTATTTTCTGTTACTTCGTCATATTTTAGGCATTTTACCTTGTTCAATCCTGATTCCTGGGTTGTTCTTTGTCCCTGAATCTCCAAGGTGGCTGGTAAGTATTCCATCATAGTAACTTTTCATAGCATTAATGGTGGGGCCTGAATAGAACAGATTGCTGTTTCAGGCGAAAATGGGAAAGATGGAAGATTTTGAATACTCGCTGCAAGTTCTGCGGGGATTTCAGACTGACATCACAGCAGAAGTAAATGAAATAAAGGTAATCATCCTGGTCAAGCGTCAATGTATTGCTAGTAATAAGAGATGGTGTAGAATTCTCTTATTTATTAGTATAATGTAGCCAAAGAAGGCTTGAATTACATAATTATTTGCCTTGTTTACACAGAGATCTGTGGCATCATCAAGGAGGAGGACAACCATTAGGTTTGCCGATATCAAGCAGAAGAGATATAGTGTTCCTCTTATGGTTGGTGGACTGCTTGTAATTACTTTGAGTTTTCACATATTAGTGTTTGATTTTTTTTTTCTTACTGGCTTGGTTTTTAGATAGGAATTGGTCTCCTCGTGCTGCAGCAACTAAGTGGTGTCAATGGCATTCTATTTTATGCTGCAAGTATCTTCAAAGCTGCTGGTATATTCTTCAGGACATGATCAGTCTTTGTATTACTAAGCATGCTTTTGTGTACTAGTTTTTTGCCACAAATGTTTCAAAACTCCGATGCTAGATTCTACTATAACTGAGATATGCTGACCAATGCTTGCCGTCTTGCATATTTTGGAACTTGCCTAGCAAATGAAACCACGTTGTTTCTGTGTGATTTATGCTTGTGTGGAGATGCTGTCACAATGCTTCATTTGATGGATGATTTTCTAGAATATAGACTTCATCATGTCTGATATCTTACCGGATTCTCTTTCTGAACAGGTATTACAAATAGTAATCTAGCAACATTTGGTTTGGGTGTTGTTCAGGTAAATTTGTTTCAGGTGTTTTATCCCTTGTTGCTCAGATAAATTTTAGCAGATTTGAGCTTGGTATTTATGGGATCTAATCATTTTAGGTGATTGCTACTGGAGTGACAACCTGGTTGAGTGACAAAGCTGGTCGAAGGCTTCTTCTCATTGTTAGCTTCCAACTTTCCGTCAAATTGTTTATTCGGCATGCTTATCCAACTATGCTAATTGAGTTGTTCTTTTCAGATTTCTACTACTGGAATGACCATTACTCTCGTTGTTGTTTCTGTGTCATTTTTTGTTAAGGTAATGTCACTTAAAAAGGTTAATGGTAGCATGTTATTGTTTATTTCTGAAATAATCAGTTATATTATCATTCCTTTATGAAATATACTTACTTCAATTCTGAAACAGGACAACATAACTGCTGGCTCCCACTTATACTCTGTAATGAGTATGCTTTCGTTGGCTGGACTTGTGGTTAGTTGCACTACTATTACATATTATTTTCCCCCTATGTTGTGATATAAGCTTGTTTAAGGCCTTGCCTTTTTCTACTCCAGGCATTTGTGATTTCATTTAATCTTGGATTAGGAGCCATTCCCTGGATCATTATGTCTGAGGTATAGTTTGCTCGTCTTCACTTCGCTTGTTATAGTTCAACTGTTGGCTCTATATTATCTTCTCTTTTCGTGATTATTGCGACTGTGAATTAACACTTTTGTCCCAGTTGTGAATTTCTACATTTTTTTCTGCTTACCAACAGATACTGAAACCCCCAATCCCCAATTTCTTCCCAACAGAGTTTCCTTTTGAATGGTTTAAACTCACTGTTATCCATTAACTAGTTGCTCCCACAAAACTGCATTTTTCTCTAGCCAGATGACATAATCATATTCATAGCCGCAATTACTCCAATCACCTCATTTAGTAAACTAGTAGATTTTATAGTTACAAATAAGAGCAAACAGCCTATCATTGTGCATGTATAATGAAATTCCTAGAGCTCATCTACCAACTTCTAGGGAGATTTATGTATTTACCTTGTGTTCCTTCAGATTCTTCCTGTTAGTATTAAGAGTCTTGCTGGAAGTGTTGCCACCCTTGCAAACTGGCTGGGAGCATGGGCCATTACTATGACCGCAAGCTTGATGTTGAGCTGGAGCAATGGAGGTACCCTGCTGTCCCTCTTACTTGAAGCATGTCCCTTTCCCTTGGCGACGTCAGATCTGACCATGTCTTGTTTTGATCAGGAACTTTTGCTATCTATGCCGCCGTGTGTACCATGGCCCTCATTTTTGTGTGCTTATGGGTGCCGGAGACCAAAGGAAGAACGCTTGAGGAAATTGCGTTTTCATTCCGCTGAAGCAAGGGAGGGTCGAATGTTCCGAGACCAAGCATGATGATGAAAGTCTGAGATCCCCCCATGTGCTATCATATCAAGACATGCCATTTGGGACGCTGAACCCATGAATTCCGCAGCAACCTTGCAGCCATGTTTTGTTTGGATGTATCATCTTGTGTGTCTGTGTACATTGTACAATATGATTCTTTAGCAGAAGGCAGGTGTGTTTATATGTGTAAGATATAATGGAATAGTAGCGGAAGGCACTGAAAACCCTTGCACGGGTTACGGAGGAGAGCGATTTGTTTATTTCATTGAGACACGTTCAGAATAAAATTTTTTGAGCAAATACATCTCTGAAGCTGTCACTGTGAAATGCAACTCAATGCGTTTGCTTGCATGTGATTGCCAGCCTCTAGTCCTATGCTGGAGCCTTGAATTAGACATGGACATAAATGCCTGGGCGTGATTTTAAAGAGAGAGACTGTCATCGCCATCTCTTTGGACATGCATGTTTTAAGCAAATGGACTGAACTGAATGAAGAGTGATGTGACTAAGCATTCTCGATCTTAGGCGAACGATGGGTTTACCGGGTCTACGACCTCGCAAGGCACTACCGTAGAGCTCTTTGGGCTTGACGCTTTATCAATCCAGAATGGAAAGAAGGACTCTTATCTATCACCTACGTCAGTTCGAGTCTGGCGAGTCGTCATTTATTCGGGGGAGCTCCACAGGCCTATCTATTATACGATAATTCTAAGATGCGAGTGCCGAGTTGTTTCAAGTCTATGAATCCTCGCTCAGCTCCAGCTGAAAAGGTTTGATAAGTAGGCAAATTTTTCAGAAGAAAACATTTGTGGGTTGAGTCGATCAACTGTAAATGTAAAGAACATAAGTGAAGAACATAAGTGAGATACTGAAAGAGAAAATACGAAGAAGATACTGTTGAAATGGAGTTCAGACGGGGGATTCAAGACTCTTTTTTTGAAAAGAAGGGGATTCAAGACTTGTGAATTGTGATGCGCACCTTAGACTGCCGTGGTGGCGGCTTGGGAAAGGCACTGGCACGCGAAGCCCATCCCCCACGGACCACGGTCCACGGAACTCATCAGCGGCTGCGATGGCGGATGGCAGGGGCTTCAGCCGCCGGCGCCTCTCCCGCCGGAGATCAGGAACGGCAGGGCCAAGCCATGTTCACCGTGCCCAGTCAACACCACGCCACCATTTTCGTGACCAGTGGCGATTCCGCTGACCTAAAAAGGCTGCCAGAAAGGCCCTCCAAATCATAGTTTAGTTCTTGAACCAACCAGTAGTACTGCATATCTAGTTTGTTTTCCAGGCTGCCACAATTTAGAATTTTTGACATTTTGTCCAACTCAAACTTGATCATTTGAAATTCGAAGAAGAAAAATTCAAAGTTGACAGTTTATTTCATGTAGTGCAGAACCAAAAACCAAATAACAAAAATCCTTTTAAAATTAAAATCTGATTCTAATTCTAATAATAAAATAACATACGAAAAGATATTTTCTAATCTATAAAATTTAAAAACATCTTTAACCATTAGATCAAAATTTAAATTTTATTAGATCAAAATTTAAATTTTATTGGTAGGGGCCGCGCGAACGCGTACCCCCTCTGCCACAAATTACGACGTCCACTCTCCCATTTAGGGAGATGGTAGGTCAGTGCTCCTCCGAAGTGCAATGGAGGCCACTAGCCTAGGCCACGACCCTTCTTGATCAGCCTTCGACCCCGTCCAGGTAAGTATGGATCAAGGATGCACCCTGGGATCGTTTTGTAGCTGCTCCCGGGGAAGGCAGCGACTAGAGGAACCAGTATGGGACTAACGGTGTGTTCGTTTCCTGGGGTCTAAAGTTTAGAGGGGTCACATCAAAGAGAATCTTGTCATTTAGAATATTAAATAAAGTCTAATTACAAAACTAATTGCAGAACCACAGTGCTAATTCGCGAGACGAATCTAATGAGGTATATTAGTCCATGATTAGCGGATGATTACTGTAGCATCACTGTGTCAAATTATGCATTAATTAGGCTCATTAAATTTGTCTCGCGAATTAGCACCCAGCTGTGCAAAAAGTTTTGTAATTAGACTTTATTTAATATTTTTAAATGACAAGATTCTTTTTGATGTGATGGGTCTAAAATTTAGAGGGCAGTAAACAACACGCCCTAAATAGTTTATGCTAATCCCCCTCCTGTGTCATGTCCTCCTCGCGTGAAGTCGGAGATCCGAGAGGACTACGATACGGTTAAGGCCTGCTTCTGTGCAGCCCGTTGGGTCCGGCCAGGCCCGTGCCTTTTCCTACGCGGCCCGACGCGCCGCCTGTGGACCGTGTTACTGGGTCCTCTCTCATCTCCCCGGCCGGGAGGACCGGGATACTCCCACGGGCCACGGCCCCGTTGCGCCGAATACCTGGCGACGCTGCCGCCTGCCGCGCCGCCGGGTGTTTCGGCTGGTCAGGCGACGGCCGCCCCCGCGCGTCTAGACGGCGCTGGCCATGGCGGGGGCGGCGGGCTCGGTCAAAGCGTCGGCGGCCGAGCCGCCAATGCGGCGAGGCGGGGCCGCCCGCCTTGAGGAGGCAGAGCTGTGGCCGCCGGGCCAACCGCAGGCGCTGACGGTGGTCCCCCCCGGGTCAAGCGAAGACGCCAGCGGGTGGTCCCGTCGCGTAGAGGTAGCCGCCTAGACAACTCGGTCGTATCTCTGTCTGTGTACCAGTGAGCTCGTACCAGCATGTAAAGTGGCCCGTGCATGAAAAGGCACGACCAGGCCAGCTGAGCTGGCAGCTGCCTCGGAGGCCGGCCGGGCTGCAACTCTACAGCCTACACAGCTGCGTGGCTGTGCCATGCCGCCCATGCTTTAACGGCCCGGTAGGGGTCTTTGCGAGAAGAGTTTCGCACACGTCGGATGATTTTTTGCGGCCGGCCGGCGTGATGGTGACGTGGTGAGGAGCTGGCAGCATCGGCCGAAGGCCAGGCGAGCGGCTACTGGCTTCGGGGTGCTCCCTCCGTGCTAAAAAAATACAACTCTTATCTTTTAGAAATCAAACAATTTCAAATTTGATCAAATTTATATAAAATAGTATTAATATTTATATTATAAAATAAATACTATTATATTAATTACGTAATATAGTTTCGTATTAAATTTATTTGAAGATATAAATATTAGTAATTTTTTATAAATTTAATTAAATTTAAAACTATTTAACTTATCAGAAAATGAGAGTTGTATTCTTTTAACGACCGAGAAAGCGGCGCCAGTAGGAGCATTGTATTGGAGGGTGGTGCCGACGCCGACAGACGCCATGGTCGAGCAAAGCGAGAATCAGGATGTCTCAGTTCTCAAGGCGACTTTGCAGAGCAGAGCTCAAGCTCATCCGCCCCACCGGCCCGGATCTTCTCTGGCTATCCATCATGTGCAGTGCGTGCAATCGCTGGGTACCGGAAGTCAAGTTCCATACTGCTAATCCTACCATATGCATGGTAACCCAACACCAGCAGGAAAACTTTTTTTCTCTCCATTTCTTCATAAAACCATTTTTTGCTCAGTGCCGGTGGTACTTTCAGAAAAAGAAGGCATAACTACCCATGCTAATGCTATGCTACTGACGCATTGAGGGCGTGTTAGATTTTGGTGAGATGCCCTGAGCTGAGCCCCCGGCCGGACTCCGGCCAGCTGCTAGGGTACAAAGAGGACGCTGCAACTGCATGCCGCTGAAAACCATCTCAAAAGATGCTCTCGATGTATCTCTCGTGCTCAGCGCGCGGGGGCGTTCTTAAAGCAATCTCGAGGACTTTTTAGCAGGCGGCGACAGCCTTTTTGAACGCACTGCCAGCGTAATCACCTTCTCCTCCTCCGATCCTTGGGCGGTTGTCTGATCGATGCGCTGCACCAGGTAGGAACAAACACTGCTCCGGACGAACTAATCAATGCGTTGATCCGATGGATGTTTCGCCGTCACACGTGCAAACGCAACGCATACTATACCCTTGTGATTGTTGCCAAGCTGGAGATCAGTAAACAATTGCAAGCCAGTGTTGATTACTGTTGCTTAACCCCTGCCGTTGTTTTTGCTGGGTCCACTGTCAGAAGCAATGACAAAGACTTCATTTTTCAAACCGAAATTTGAAATCCGTGCGAATTTCGGTGGAGATGATCTCGCTCCGAGGCCATGCTTGAAAAAAGTTTGTGCGTGTTCCCATACAATGTGTCCATCGACCCAGGCGAAGCTATGGAGCTCGCTCCTTTACCTCGTGAACCTGAGCTATGATCTCTTGCTGCTCTTCTTTTTCTTTTTGGGAATATCTCTCTTTCTCTTCTTTGACTCGAGGAGTCCGATTGGAAGAACGAAGTGGGGGAAGAACTTAACAGGCATCGGGCGGTACGTATGTATCCGTTGATCGAGTTCGCCGCTACGTGGGACGCATGCGTGCGTCCATGATTTACCATCGATTTATCTGGGGCGTCGAGATCCGTGCGTGCTTACGCCCCCGAAGAGAAGAACTGAGCCGATCGATCGATTGATCGATCAGGCTGCCATGAAAAGAAGAGAGAGACCGACCGACCGATGTGCGCTTTGGACTGGGCATTTCTGCAGGGATGGCTGGGCTCTTTGCATGCTAATAAGGTAGTTTCAGTGTACAGTTTTTATCATACAGTTATTAATTTTACAGGATAAAACTTCTCTTTCATCCTATAAAATTCCCTCATTCTCACTATATCATCAAATTTAATGATGTGATATACAATTTAGTGCCATAAAATGTCTCTTTGAGACTGGCCTAGGAAGGTGCACCGCGGCGAAGGCCGGTAATTCTGCTGCTGCTGGAGCATTTTGTCTCTTACCACTTTCATTCTTTCGCACCTGCTGCTACTTTGTTTTATTCCCTTGGTTACCTTTCACTTTCATTTAGACCAGGAGTGATAGGGTCCCGGCCAGGGGCGAACTATCACGTGGTCGGTGCGGTAATAAGCGAGCGGAGTATATAGGAGGATCAGGAGCATGGACTCTCGTGGTGCCAGAGAATACTTTACCTGTTTTAAATTATAAATTATTTTGATAAATTTAAATATATAATTTATAATTATGCATCTAGATATAATGTATATTTAGGTTAGGCGCTGAAAAGAAAATGAACTAGCTGGTGCTGAAAATCGGGTGACATGCTGTAGTTTTATATATAACCAAACAACGCTCATTTTTTGGTGGTGCCCAACCAAAGACCTGACGAGCTTCAGCGGGGAACCAAACGCGCCCCCACTCTTCCATCATTGCGATGGTGTGTTTGGGGTGCTCTTCTTTTATATATAGGAAAAGAAGAGGTATTAACTCATTACACGTGAGAATCAAAACTGTACGCTTAGAGTTTGTAACAAGGTTGCTCATGGTTTGGCCAATTTTCATGTTTTTTTAGCAGATGAAAATCCCTTGGTGGATGATCTTCGGTTCATAGTTAATGAAAATTTTTGCACAAGAAAATTTGTTCTCCACAGCAGTCCGGCCCTGCAATTCTGCTCTCCACGTGATTAATCTCAGAAAGTAAGAAGCAGTGAAGCACCCCCGGCTTGGCAGTTGGGCTCGAACCACATACGGAATGCAGCACGCGCATCGGCATTCGCGAGAGCCAAGTACAGCATCGTCTTGGTGAATCACACAGCTCGTACCCCCACGTACGCCACTCTGTTGACATGTCATGGGCGTACGATCCCCCGGTGCGAACGAGTAACGACCCGGACGCCGGGGCATTGATCGGTCGGGCCGATCCATCACCGCCGCAGCCCGCAGAGCCCACCGGTCACCGGGCGGGGGGCCGGAGGAGGGGCTAGCAGGCCCCGCCGCCTCTCGGCCGCTCGACACGCACCGGCGCGCACGTACGCGCCCATGACGTTACCTAGCCGGCCGTATCCAGCCGCACTGCCGCAGCCAGCGGCGCAGCGCCTGCCCGCTGGGGCGGCCCCCTTGGCCCCGTGAAGCGCCGCGCGTACGACCCCGGCGAGCGTCCGTCCGGCCGGGCCGGCGGCCGGCGGCATTGCAGCAGGGCTACACGCGCGGCGTACGCGCCGGGCCGCCGGCCGTGCCGTGGGTACTGAGTACTTGGGTGGGTGGGACGCGCGCGGGCCTCGATGCGACAGGCCGGGCCAGCGCTGGCGCCGGGTACGTATTCCGGTGGCATGCCAACAGCGCATCCGCCACCGGCTGCGGCGTCGTGATCCGCGCCGGCGGGCGCGCCGATGCGTATATGCGCGGCCCCCGCGTGGGAGACTGTTCCAACGGGGTCACATGCACGACCCCCGCCCCGGCTTTTGACCGCCCGATACCGCGCGCCGTCGATGCGTCGCACGTCGATCTCGGCGAGGCGAGACGGCGAGGGATGGGCGGGCGCCGAGCGAGGCCGTACGAGGCGTGGTGGCTCAGAGACACGCCCGTGCCCGCGTGGCTAGGCCTGCTGCCGCTGCCGCGATGCCCTGGCCCGGCGCCAGGGCTCTCGCTCGATCTCCGGTCTTGTTGTGATGTAAAAGGCCCGGAACAGTTGCTCGTCATTGCTATATATGACGCCGCCTGCCCTGCCCTGGCTCGCTCGATCGTTATCTCGTTGCCAGTTCCCAGGACACCGGCAGAGGCATCGTCCTCTCCGCTACGCTGCTGGCGTCTCGGGCCTCGACGCTGGCAGCTGCTAGCCTGCTCCATTGATTCTCCCTACGGATTGCTGCTGCTGGCTGGCGCGGCACTGCTCCGGTAGATAGCGTGAACAGTGAGGGAGGCGGGCGCGTGCTCCGGGATAAGTGCGAGGCCGGGATCGCAGCTGCCAGCGGTTCTGCTTCGACCAGTCAGTCCGTCGCGTCGAGCCTGACCGGCCACTGCGCGCGCCACCGCATCCACAGCGCCTCGGTCCAGCGGCGTACTCGTTGGGCGCTGCTGCCCCTGTGCCATCCGCTTTCTTCCACCTACCTAGAGCTAGCGCACGCAACGCGACCGAGGCGTCGGTAATATTCAAAGCAAGCTTTGTGTCTCCAAGCCATGGCATTGGCATGGGCATTTGGCCCCGAGTAATCGACCAGGCAAAGGCAAAGGCAAATCAGCTTGTGGCAAGTGAATCTGATCCTATAAATCCTAGCCCTGCCCTGGCTCCCCTAGCTGAGCTCCTGCACATTGCCGTCCCAGTAGCACAGCCTGGTAGCCAGTTCAGTTCCGCATCTATTCTCCTCGGCACCTCGGCGTGACGCCTCGCCCTGCCCTTTAAGACCCGCACTGTGGCCTCGCTGCGGACTATGCTTCGCCACTGCAGCGGCAGCAGCCACCAGAGCGTCGCAGCCGCCTCGGGCACCATGGCGTCCACCACCTTCTCGCTCTTCTTCCCGCTGCCCAACAAGGGACAGTGGCCGGCAGCGGCGGCGGACGAGGCCGCCGCGTTCGACGACGACCACAGCTCCATCACCACCTCCCCTTCGTCCCCGTCCTCCACGTCGTCCGCGGGCTCCGTCGACTGCACGCTCTCGCTCGGAACGCCCTCGTCGCGCCGCGCCGCCGCCAGGCCGGCGGAGCTGGCCAAGCGCGCCGTGCAGCCGGCGTACCCGTCCGTGTCCGCGTCCCCCGTGTCGTGGGACGTTGCTGCTGATCAGTCCTACTACTGCTGCCAGGGCAGCAAGCCCGGCGCCGCCGGCGCGGCCAAGGGCGCCGCGGCGCGAGCCGAGCACGACCCGCTGTTCGTGGACCGCCGCTGCGCCAACTGCGGCACCTCGTCGACGCCGCTCTGGAGGAACGGACCTCGCGGGCCCAAGGTATGCGTTCATCTTCACTTGCAAACACTTGCCAATTTCCTAGCATTGGTCCATTCCAGTTGCCACACCTACTGAATCTGACAAAGTTTTAGATTCTCCTCAAACACTATATTACTAAGCATTTGGAAACAAAACTATAAGCATTAGCATTATCTTGTAGCAACTAGGGTATCATTGATCAAGAACAAGTCAGTGTGAACGTGACATACTGAAATCGCATCGCGACGTCACCTGTCACGTGAGCACGACATGATCTCGCGTCGTGTCTGTCTCTGTCCCGTGACACTTTTGATGCCCTGTTAAAACTAGCGCAGTCTTCCATATATGCCCGTCGTACTCGTACGCGCTCTGGTCGTCGCGTCCATGAGCATGACTTCTGCCTCTGTGTCCCGTGCAGTCCCTGTGCAATGCCTGCGGCATCAGGTTCAAGAAGGAGGAGCGGCGCGCGGCGGCGACAGCGGCCATGGACCATCACGGCGCGTGCGGCTACGCCGCGCAGCGGGCCGCGCAGTACGGGCCGGCCGGGAAGCAGGCGCCCGGCGCCGTGCCCTGCTACGGCGAGGGGGCGTTCCCGTGCGGCGGCGGCGACGTCGCGGACGCCGCGGCCGAGGCGCCGTTCCTCGCGTGGCGGCTGAACGTCGTCGCGCCGGCGCCGGCGCCGGCGCCCGCGTTCGCGGTCTGGCCGGAGCGGGCGGGCCTGTTCCAGTACAACTAGCGTGGGTGGGATAAACCGGAAGGAGCGGAGCTGGCCTCGGACGGTGGTGCACCGGTTCTTTTTTGGGGGCGTTTTGTTGCACGGTTGCACGCGGCTGAACTTGGCAAGGTGTAGGGTGTGGCACAGTGGGTCAGTGGCGGCACTTAGTTTCTTCATATCTGTTATGTTCATCGATAAATTTAGCTGATCGGATTAATTAGTATGCGCTGCTCTTTTCACCAATCTGTCGTGTGAAATGGGGTTTTCCAAGATTTAGCGATGGAATATGTCCGATCCCGTTTTAGTTACCTCGACTCAAATTGTTCATTTACAGTACGCACGCAGGGTTCATCATCAAGTAGCACGGATAATTCAGAGCATGTCCAAGAGGCTTGGGTCATTAGTTCGTTGATCGCATACCATTCTTAAAGCTAGTAAGCAGTGACAAAGCTATCGCGGTCATCATGTACAAAGGAAAGGCCATTGGCGTTTTGACCGGCCCATGTACATGTCAACGACGTACTCAGCCCATATCTTGCTTTTCAGTTTGGATTCGTGGGCTGGCCTGTATTTTGCAGCAGCGATTTCTGAAGCTCGAGTTCTCCATCAGAGCTCTGTGGCTGGGATGTCCATGTCCCCATGCACTATTGCACTTTCTACAGAATTATCAGCGGCTAGCATCCCAAAGGAAGATGATCGACGTCGCTGCTGAGTTACTTTTGGGTAAAAAGAAAGAGTGAGCGACCACCACGAATTAGCTTCCTCGTTTGGATGGACAAAAGCGAATATGCCGCTTGCGAAGGAAAACGGGTAGATTTGGAGGTGGGGGTTATAACTTCTTACATGGTTTACTGCAATGCCCCACAGCTCAAATGATCTACAGATGATGAGGAGCCGCAAAAATCATCGAGCTTTGGATCGAGACCCACAAATCATAGAGTTTTCAGTGAGTTTTGGGACGCTGGCCTGGAGAGGGACTCACGAACTGACGAAGATTCAGCAAGCATGGACCATGGATTGGTTCACATCAAGTAGTAGCACACTAGGCTACTAGCATTTGCTCGTTAGTGTAGGTCGGAGGGACGATGCTTAAGGTGGAAACCAGCAAAGAACGACGGGTTGGGCTGGGCTTCATCGCTTTGCGTTGGCATCTGGTGGCCGATGATATCACAGACACAACCCATGTCTTTGCTTTCAGTTTGGACACACCTGCTTCCTGCAGATCATTTCCACAGGAACAGCAACCATTGCTGAATGAAGCTTGAGCTCTACAACAAGATCTCTCTGGCAGGGATCTACACGTTCTTCTGCAGCTTCAACAACCATCCGCCTGCTTGGAATGACCTGTTGCCACCCCTAATTCTCCTAGTTTCATATGCGCATGCACTTGCATGCCAGCCGGTGCATTTCAGTTGCAGCGAGTATATGCCAAGTCTGGAACCGATCTCAGCCCCTGAACAACTGGATGCTTGGATGTTAAATTTCTGACATGGTTTTCTCCAATGTTCCATAGTTCGTGTGATTTCCGAACAATGAAGAGCCACACAAATCATGTCGAAACCCACGAATCAGATATGTTCAGATGCTGGGATCCTGACGGGCAGAGTAAACAGGCATTTTCAGAACGTTGAATAATTTTGCAAGCCATGGCTACAAACAGCCCAAGTTCAGTCCTGTGGGCGCACAAAGATGCAATTTTCAGAGATGAGTCTCGTAAATAAATACGCTACGGCGAAGAAGGGATGGCCGGATGAGGCTTCCAGATTCAGTTCCAGTCCCAAACACATATCAATCACCAAAGCTCCATCGAGGTGAGCCGTTGGAGGAGCTGGAGAGCCTCATCCATGACGTAGTTGGCTGCGCCGTCATGGACGCCTTGCCCCTGAGCTGGAGCTTGCGGTGCAGGCAACCGACGATGCAGCCTCCGTTCTTTTCGTCAGAATGTGTCCTGGGATTTGGGGATGGAGAATGAGCAACAAGTGCGATGACCGTCGCGGCATGAGGTGGAGACGACCTGAGCATGGACGCGGGTTCGGGGGAGTTCGGAGCCGACCACGGCGGCGGCAGATATAGTTGTTTCCAGAAAGGCCCTAAATAATTACACAAAAACCCCTAAATGGATCGCGAATAATAATCGCGATCCGATTATTTGCAGTAAACCCCCAATTTGGATCCGGCTATTTTTAGAAAACCCTCTAAAGCGGATCTCGTTTCATAATCGTGATCCGATTATTTTCAGAAAACCCCCTATAAGGAAACTGTTTCTTAAAGTACCCCTTCCCGTCCGGCTCCGGCGACTGCCGCCTCGTCGTCGCGACCGCACCTGCTCTCCCCTTGCCCGCCGAGTCTCCCATGACGCGCTCCCTCCTACTCCGCCTCTCTAAATCCATTCCCAAGTGACCGGCCGTAGCACCCGCTGCCCGCATGCGCACCGACCGGGGTTTGGCGCTAACATCCTCCGCCATTACCTTGAACTCGCCGCCGAGCTTGACTGTCCTCGCCGCACTGTTGCTTTGGTAGCAGCCCAATGCAAGGCGACGAGTACATCCATGACGCTGCTCTCTCTGGCGCAGGCGCGCACGCTCTAAACCGACGCAATTTGCTTGGAGCTCGCTACCCTGGCGCGGCGGGGTTTCGAGTAATTTTGAACGGAGTTTTGTATTTCCAATCTTCGTTTCCCACGATTCGACTCCAGATTCTACCCGCGTATTACTCGCTGGCAAATGGGAGCGCCGGGGTGGACGGCGAAATGTTTCCTCGGAAAGCTGGCGTTGACTCTACTTACGATTTGCAGCGATCCCTCCGATTCGAGTCGCTCTCTGCGTGGAAAATGTCATGCAGGACAGGACGGCGACCTGCCTGGCCGAGTCCATCACGGATTCACGGGCTCGACGCGCCATCCGTCACGGCGCCACTGGAGCAGCACCTAGCGCTGCATTGTTTTTCTTTCTTTTTTTTTTGCGAGGAACCATTGTTTTTCTTTCAGGTGGCAACACCGTGGCTGTTCCCGTTCGGCGGTGACACGGCGGACGCCGACGCGCCGTTCGTCGCGTGGCGGCTCAACGTCGTTGCGCAAGCGCTGGAGGCCGCGTTCGCCGCGTGACCGGAGCGGACGAGCTTGTTCCAGTGCATGAGCAAGACTTTGCTTCTGTGACTCTGTCCCATGCAGTCCCTGTGCAACGACTGCGGCATCAGGTTCAAGAAAGGAGGAGCGACGGGCCATCAGGGCGCGTGTGCTACGACGCGCAGCGGGCGCAGTACGGGCTGGCTGGAGCAGGCGCCCGGCGCGCCCCCGTGCGGCGGCGACGTCGCGGCGCCGTTCCTCGCGTGGCAGCTGCCCGCGTTCGCGGTCTGGCCGGAGCGGGCGAGCTTGTTCCAGTACATATATCGTTCGTGGAATAACCGGAATGAGCTGCCTCGGTGGCGCAATGGCTTTTTTGGAGGTCGTTTTGTTGCACGGTTGCACGCGGCTGAACTTGGCAATGTGTAGGGTGTGGCGCAGTGGCGGCTCTTAGCTTCATATGTGTTCTGTTCATCGATAAATTTAACTGATCGGAATAATTAGCAGGCACTACTCTTTTCGCCAATCTGTCGTGTGAAATGGGGCTCCAAAATTCAAATTTCGAGCGATGCTATTTGTCGGATTCCATTTTATTTACCTCGATTCAAATTGTTCGACGAGGTAATGAGGTTACGTGCCTGCAGTAGGCACGCAGGGTTCATAAAAGTCGACACAAATAATTCGACCATTGCACCATGGATCTACCTACCATACATAAGCCGAAAGGCCGATGGCGTTTGTCCAGACCATGTATTCGTCAGTGACACAACCCATATTCTCGCGTATTCAGTTTGGATTCATGGGTTGTCCTGTATCTTGTGTCACACAGCAGCAGGCCTACCGAATGATTTCCATAGAACAGGGAACAACAGGATTTCTAAAGCTCGAGCTCTGGCTAAGATGTCTATGTTTCCATGTACTTCTACGGCATTGTCACCAGCTAGCAGCCCAAAGGAAGAAAATCGAGGCCACTACTGCTGTGTTCGGCTGAAAAGAAAGACTGAAAGAGTGACCCTGGCTGATCCTGGCCAAAACTAGTGCCCTTGCCCTGCACCTTATCCATCACCGGCTTGCCTGCATGTGGTTCAATATATTCAAGTGGGATTTTTTTTTTGTCGCCGGTGCTAACAAAGAAAAAGGAGTGACCCACCACTAATTAGCTGGCTCATTTGGATGGACAAAAACGAACAAATATGCCGCATGGGAGGGAAATCGGTAGATTTGGAGGTGAGGGTTATAAACTTCTTACATGGTTTATTGCACTGTCCCGCGGCTCGAATGGTTTATAGATTAGCAACAATCGTCGAGTTTTGGATCGAAGCCCACAAATCATAGAGTTTTGAATGAGTTTCGGGTTGCTGTGCGTGGAGAGGGACTCACGAACTGGCAACGATTCAGCAAAGCATGAATTGGTTCACCAAAAAGTAGTAGCACTAGCATCTGCTGTATATGTTTGAGGAACGAACTGAAGATGATGGATGCTTAAGGGCTTAAGGCGGGAAGCCAGCAGAGAACGGTGGGTTGGGCTGGGTTCCATCGTTTTGCGTTGGCTTTCGTCCTTTCAGTTTGGATCACGGGCCGGCCTGTATCACGCACTTGGGGTCGACTTCTGTAGCTGCAAACGTTGCACGCGCACACCTGCTTCTGCAGGCCATTTCCACAGGAACAGCAGCCATTGCTGATGCTTGAGTACAGGACCTCTCTGGCAGGGATCAACACGTGCTTCTGCAGCTAACCTTGAGCATCCATCTGCTTGGAATGACCTGTTTCTATCCCAAGTTTCATATGCCTAGGCAGCCGGTGCATTTCAGTTGCAGTGAGTAGATGCCAAGTCTGACACCGATCTCACAGCAATTGATCGCTAGATTGAAGAGGGCACCATTCATCCGTCCACCTCTTGTGAAATTCAGCATTTCAGCCCAGCTTTATCCTTGAACCCTGGATATGACAATATCTGACATTGTATGCTCCAATGTCCCACAGCTCGTGTGATTTACGAACAATGAAGAGCCACCCAACTCGTCACTCGAAACCCACAAATCAGAGATGTTCAGATGCTGGAACCCTGGCTGGCAGGTTCAGCAGGCATTTTTCAGAACGTTAAATAATTTTGCAAAGCAAGAAACAGCCCAAGTTCAATCCAATGTGCATGCAAAGATGCAATTTTCAGAGGTAAGGTTCACAAACTTCACCTGCAAATTGACCAAGAACACAGGAAAAGTTCTCCCATTATGTTGATGCCCACACTTCGCTTGCAGTGTTGATGCCCACAGGGGCAAGGCTTCCGGATTCAGTCCCAATCCCGAACACACATCAATCACCAGACCTCCACCGAGGTGAGCCATTAGAGGAGCTGGAGGGCCTCAACCACGGCGTAGTTGGCTGCTGGCTCTTGGCTGCGCCGGCACGAACGCCTTGCCCCTGAGCTGGAGCTTACGGTGCGGAACTCCGTGGTCGCAGCCGCAGGCCGCCGACGATGCGGCCTCCGTTCTTCTCGAGTTCTTGTCAGAATGCAGACTGGAATTTGGGGATGGAGAACGAGAAATCAGTGCGATTGCTGTCGCGGCATGACCTGGAGGAGACCTGAGCATTGACGCGGGTTCGGGGGAGCTCCGAGCTGGCCACGGCGGCGGCGATATAGGTGTCTTGCAGAAAGCCCTCTAATAATTACACAAAACCCCCCTGAAATGGATCGCGAATAGTAATCGCGATCCGACTATTTGCATTAAACCTCCTAATCCGGATCCGTATATTTTCATAAAACCTCCTAAAGCGGATCGCTATTAATAATCGCGATCCGATTATTTTCATAAAACCCCCTAAAAGGAAAACTGTTTTTTAAAGCAGCCCTTCCCGTCCGGCTCCGGCGACTGCCGCCTCGTCGTCGCCACCGCACTGCGCGCCTCTTCCAGTTCTCCGCTCCTCCTTGCCCGCCTAATCTCCCATGCCGCGCTCCCTCCTCCTCCTACTCTCCTCCGCCATTCCCCAGTGGGCGGCCGCAGCGCACCGCACGGGGTTCCCGTTGGTTTGGTGTTGACCCAATGCAAGGCGGCGAGCCCATCCATGGTGCCGCTATTTCTGGCGCAGGCGCGCGTGATAGAAATCAAAGCAAATTGCTTGGAGCTCGCTTCCCAGGCGCGGTGGCTCAACGTTGTTGCTCAGCGCCAGGCGCTCGCGGCCAGGCCGACGAGGAGAGGACGGGCTTGTTACTTGTTAGCATCGTGGATTTTGCCTCGTCGCTCTGGGTCGAGCAGGCTGCGGCGTCGCTCGTGTCCCAGCACGCGACTCCGAGCGCTGCTGCGGCGTCCATTCCACTCCGGATCACCCAATTTTTCTCCAAAAATTTCTCGAGTTCCTATTCCTGCAGGCTCAAATCTTAGACACAGCCACACGGGGGGTGGTCGGTATTTGAAATACCGTCCACTGCCATGTTAATTTCACCTTTAATTTACGCTACTGTAGCTCATGTTTGGGAGCGAAATTTCGCATGGAGTTTTGTATTTGCGATCCCCGTTTCCAGGATTTATCTCCAGATTTTTCCCGCGTCTCAGTCGCCGGCAGATGGGAGCGCCGGGGTGGACGGTGTTTGACATGCCGACCCCACCCCCTCAAGGATGCTGGCGGCCTGGCGCTGAGTGACTTGCGATTTTACGACGATCCCTCCGGTTCGGGTCGCTCTCCGCGTGGAAAATGGCTTGGAGGACTACTCAGCGCCCTCACATGGATGGCGGAATTGGCAACGCCGAGGATCGCGGCGACCTGCCGGCGCCGCGCCGAGCCCGTCACGGGCTGGGCGCGCCATCCGTCACGGCGCCACTGGAGCAGAAGCTAGCGCGGCCTTTTCTTGCCCAAGTGGCAACGCCGTGGCCGCCCGTTCGCTGGCGGCGGCAGATTCGCTGCATCTATCGCCGGTGCAACTTGCTTGGCCGGAGGGAGGGAGACAGACCTCGGCGGGCAGTGGCCTGCACCTGCTCCTCGCCCGAGAAGGGTTTGCTGCGAATGGTGTGGCGCCGCTGTTTCGGTGCAGCTCCTCAGGAGACGTCCAGCCATGGCGTCGCCGAGCGTCACGTGGTTGCTGCGCAGAGCCACTGGGCATTGGTGCGTCGCGTGAGAGATGAGGAGATGCATGTTTGTTTTGGAATGTTCCGAAGATCCGAAGGGCGAAGGAGACAGCAGCAGCTGCTGCTGCAGTGCAGGCGATGGAATCGGGGCGATCCGGCAGGCGGCGGCAGCACGCAGGAGCAGGAGCCCGTGAACAAGAGGGCCGCTCAGCCGCCAATCATGTCCGGGGAGCAAACAAAAGCTCTGCCTCCCTGACTGTTAGTGGCCAATCAGGCAGCTCCAAGGCTCCAAAAGGATCCATCAGGTAAGGGGCGGTTACGTGTATTGGCACTGCACAATCCAGGAGCTTACGGCACTCGATTCAGACGCAGAGAACAGGTCGAGCGGTAGTCCATCCCTGGAACATGGAGGCACTCAGAATTCTCCAATCTCCGCTCCGGAGACGACGAGCGACACCGTCACAATTTTTCTGAATTAGCGATCGCCCCACTGTACTCCAACCCAGTGCCAATCTGAAAAGAGCTCGCGATCCCAGCTAATCTGGACACGCGTGTACACATGCGGCTCCGATATTTCTGCAGCCGGCGCCGCGCGTTCGTCGGGCACGCACGTTTGCGCCGGAGACACCGAGGCGGATTGGATAACGATAGCCCGAAGGGAAAAGGGAACCGAGCGGGTGGAAGCTACGGGAGGCAGCAAGGGCAGGGCATCGACTGGTGGTGGTGGCGAGCGC
Organism: Panicum hallii; assembly: GCF_002211085.1. NCBI lineage: Eukaryota > Viridiplantae > Streptophyta > Magnoliopsida > Poales > Poaceae > Panicum > Panicum hallii. The sequence continues at coordinate 11,193,199 of NC_038044.1, forward strand.
CGGGGGGCAGCCGGGCATCAGGTAGGTGGGTGGGTGGTTGATGGGGCTCGTTGCCGTTTCTCGCTGGGTCCCCATCTCGCCCTCGCGCGCGCCCGTGACCGGGGAGGGCGAGGCGGCCGGCAGTTGGCTCGCCACTTGTGAAGTCGTCAGCTTGTGATTGCAAGCTTGTAATGTTGCGCTACTTGTATAATGCGTCTCGTAAGAAATTGTGCCGCAAGCCCCCAGTTGTATAATGTACCACCACCTACCACGTTACATTTAGCTTGCATCTAGGTTTGGTTTGGTTTCAACCACACGGTTGCCACCTGCCAGCAATGGAAGCTCCGGACACTCCAGAAGTAGCGTGCTGTAACAAGTTCAGCTTCTGTGTGATATAAACTACCACTACTCGAGTGATTGTTCAGTAGTCTGTTGGAAAGAAACAACGGGCAATGCTGTCACTCAAATTGTGCCACACATCACCAGTAGTCTTGGCTCTTGGGAGACCTTGTCAGGGAGGGTGCTTCCACAGCCCCTACCCTTGGGACCCCGGCCAATCACTGTCTGAGCTTGGTCTTTGCAATCATACAACAACCTGCTCGCCTGTAAAATGTGTACAGCTAACAGAAACACCATATGCACTGTTCATCAAATTGCCAAAATAATAATAATAATAATAAAAAGGTTATACAGCCTTTGGCAAACTCATACTTTGTCACAATTGAACAACGGACGCCAAAAGAACACGCATTATGCTCCAGCAGTGGCCTGCGGGCGCCGATACAGGACGAACCGAGTAGTCAGTTTAATCACCTGACAGATCGTGTCACGCATCAGACTAATAGCAAATAATTTCGAACAGGCCAGTACATACAGACACGCCACTTCCTTCCCCCGTGAACCATCAGCAGTTCAGTAGTACGAGCACAGGTAAGCTGCCTTGTCTGGTTTTTTTCTGGGCTCTGGCAAGTGGCGAGAGCTAATGTCTCGAAGATGATTCCTCCAACCAATTCTCACGAAAAGAAGTCGGTAAAGGAGGATAAAACTTTGACATGTTCATGCACAAAAGTGACAAAGAAGCAAAGACGGCACCTTAAATTCTGTGTGATGTTACGAGCCAATGCTCCCCACAAATGCACGTGAGCCTGGGCTGGTCCCCAACCCATTTCCTTCTTTCACTCGACCTTGCTGAAGCAGAGACGATGGCCATGGGCATCGTTATTTAAACCCCCTCTTTCCCTCCTCGAAGCCACATACTCTATCCCCTGCCTTTCATCATTCCTTCTTCATCTCTTATCTTCCAAACACATACAGACATATACACAGAAGCTCAACGGGAGATAGATACAAAGTTACAAACACAAAGATGAGGCTTGGGCTAAAAGGTCTCACCTTTCTGCTTCTCCTTTTCTTGCTTGTTCTGTGCTCCAGCATCCGTCTATGTGATGCAAGAGGCGGGAAGCATTGGAGGCGAAGCAGAGCGACCTCCACCTCTATGCTGAGAAAAGGGAAACCAAAGAGCAGTAGTTCCCACAAGCAAAACGGCAAAGGAAATCAGAGTCCATACCAGCCAAGTCCGAGCACAAGCCCTGTCAGCCCGAGCGGAAGCCCTGTCCAGCGCAAAGGAGGCCAGGGTCCAACAATGCCAACACCAGGTGGAGGAAGTGGATGTACAGTGCCACCTCCACCGCTGCTGCGGCCGCCTCCACCGCCGTCTCCACCGGCAGCGCAGGACACAGTCTTCAACGTGGTTGATTTTGGAGCCAAGGGTGATGGGGTTACGGATGATACTCAGGTCACCATCACTGCTTTGAAAATACTCTGCTTCCAGCTAGGACACTTTTGTCACCTGCATCATACATTCTGGGTTATAATTTCTTTTTCCAGGCATCCCGGTATATTTAGTTTGTTTCCATGGTTGCTACTACTATCCTCTAATGAACTGACTAAGCTTATGTCCATCCGCATAACACCTCATAACCATTATAACATTCGAGTTCAATTTAGAAATGCCACTAGTATTGGAATTTCAAATGAATGCTCAGCCAGAAACATTATTTCACATTGATCACATTTCCTGCAGTAAGTCTTCTTATTTTTTTTATAAAAAAATGCTATCATATATTCTCACTAAGCACACTTCAGGACATGATTGCCAAAGTTACCGTTCTTTATTAAAAATGGTCACATGATTTTTTTTTTCCAGTGCACTAGCCTTTTAAAATGGTTGCACATTATATATTGTTCATTCTTCAAGGTTGGAGACTCACATCAGAGTGCAAGTGCATATAGTGCCACAACCTAGTTTTTTTTTTGGGTGCTTAGATCGTTCATTTCTCACATGATTGGGTGCATTTGTGGAAAGGCATACATCTTTAGTCTTTACACATCATGCTGGACACTGCATTTATTTGGGGTCTAAGGAAATGGGAACATGTAAATAAATGGTTCGCAATAGTGCAAACATCTGATAGCAGTACCTGCAGAACTTGTATGCCTGTAATTTCCAAAGAATATGGCAATTCTCAAATTCAGTACGGAGATTTGATATATTGATTCTTTTTATCAGTTTTTTTTCTGTGTCCTTGCTTTTTCATGAGCATAAAGAATTTTTACGCTGAACTGAATTAGAATCTGTTGTCATCACCTGAAAAATTACCTTCGTTCTATCACCTAGAGTTAACCAGAGCATAAATGGATTTTAGATAATATAATAATTATCTTTCTCCATTTATTAACACAGATATGCTGGTAAAAGAAACTTCCAACTGCAACTGGAATCTGAGTATATACTTGGGCTCACTTTTAATGATATAATGACACTGAGCAGCGCCCTTTCCCAATGAGTTGGAACTAAATAATTAAAAGATATACACAGGCTTTTGAAGCAGCATGGGCAGCAGCATGCAAGGTGGAGGCATCTACGGTTCTTGTACCATCTGAACTCGAGTTTGTCGTTGGCCCAATCTCATTTTCTGGGCCTTACTGTAAACCAAACATTCTATTCCAGGTAAATCTACTTCAAAACCCTAATGTGTGTCCTAAATAACAAGATATAAGGCTTGGGTTTTTTCCCCAGCCATATCGCTTACTTGTGAAACTATATATTTTAATCACCACAGATTTTATTCATTAAAAAACATACAGGTAGTTTTTCACTTGTGCACCTTCCAAATTCTACACATATAGCATTTCAACTCAACAGACAAAATTTGCTGTAGCGTTCCTGAAACGAGCTTAATATTTTGAATTAGTAGGTCAGTGTCGATCTATTTTTGCTGTTTCATTAAACATCTTAAAACCAACTCTTGATGAATGTATATTTGTTTGCCAAAAAAACGTGAGATCAACTGAAGAGCTCTACACTGTATCCTTGACCATGTCAAACAATCAGTGGGCAAATTATGCAACCAAAATATAATCGAAATGAACATAAGCAAGAATGCTGGTACTAAATGACATGTTCCAATTGTGCAGCTGGATGGCACTATTTTAGCTCAAACTAGTGCGAGAGTGTGGGGTTCTGGTTTGCTTCAATGGCTTGAGTTCACAAAGCTAACTGGAATAGCAATCCAAGGCAGTGGTGTAATAAATGGTAGGGGGCAAGAATGGTGGACCTACTCAGATCCAAATGACGACGATGACAATGATGCAGTAAGACCTGATCATCTAACAGCATCGTACTTATAGACAGTTTTTTCTTTTTATGGATACTTATAGACAATTGAAAGTAGACAAATTTATTTGCTTACCTGGGTGTTTTGAAACAGTTCAGAGTGGAGCTAGACAAGATGCCACAGATTAAACCTACGGTAAGTAGACTACTATTGCTGTATTGCAGCAATTGACCATCTTTTTAATTGCATACAAACAAATTACAGCTATGGCTGCTTACTCTGATGCAGGCACTGAGATTTTATGGCAGTTCCAATGTCACAGTAACGGGTATCACGATTGTTAACAGCTCACAGTGCCATCTGAAGTTTGATAGCTGCCAAGGAGTCATGGTTCACGATTTAACCATCTCTTCCCCTGAGAATAGTCCCAACACCGATGGAATACACCTGCAAAACTCCAGAGAAGTCAACATTCACCACACTAACATGGCTTGCGGTAATGCTCATAGAATTCATAAAGTATTTACCCAATACGATCAGCCATTTATGCTTGCTAAACAAGTTCACACGAATTTAGTTAAAAGCCACCTCATGTAGTATATAGAGACAAATACCTATTCTGTTAACTGGTCACTTTAGATAGCCGCAGAACTTCTAAAATGGCAAGATTCAGGAATAAGAGACCAAGCTTTAAAAAAACACTAGTAGGACCTGCATTATTAACTGTTTCTTCTAAAAGTAAAACTTGTAATCAACATGAAATTTTGTGCCTTGTGCAATGCAGGTGATGACTGTGTTTCCATCCAGACAGGATGCAGTGACATAAACATACATAATGTGAACTGCGGACCAGGCCATGGGATCAGTATTGGTGGTCTAGGGAGGTATAACACAAAAGCATGTGTATCCAACGTCACTGTAAGAGATGTCAACATGTACAAAACAATGAATGGTGTCAGAATCAAGACTTGGCAGGTAAGCATAACATGACAACACCAGAGTTATTTACCCAGCAAGTACCACTACATTCACCGAGCTAAACATACTGAAATCTTGATGCAGGGTGGTTCCGGGCTGGTTCAGGGTATAAGGTTCTCAAACATACTGGTCTCAGAAGTTCAAACGCCTATCATCATAGACCAATTCTACTGCGACAAAACAACATGCAGAAATCAAACTTCAGCAGTGGCTGTTTCAGGTGTTCAGTATGAGAACATCAGGGGGACTTTCACAATTAAACCAGCCCACTTTGCGTGCAGCGACAACTCGCCTTGTTCAGATATCACTCTTACCGGAATACAACTCAAACCCATGACAGTACCACAGTACCACCTATACAACCCCTTCTGCTGGCAAGCCTTTGGAATGCTGTACACCCCAACCGTACCTCCCATATCTTGCTTGCAGATCGGCAAACCAGCAGGGAACAGCGTGTTGTCAGATGGTGACCTTTGCTGAAAGGCTGAGGCTCTCTAAAAAGGAGTGGAAGTGCTCAAGTGCCTTAATCGGGACAATACTGTTTGTGTCCATCAGTTAAGGCGGTCGTCGTGATTCTTCCGACCCCTTTGCACAATGCCGTGTACTGTGCATATATGCAGCTATTGTCAGGGACTCAGGAATCAGGATATGGCTTTTATGGCACGTACCAACTCGCCTCTTGATAGGAAATATAGGAAGTCGATGATATAATATAGGTAGTGTTTGTCCCGTGTTTCCAGTGATGTATCATGCATACGTATGAGATGCTTCAAGGGAAAACATAGAATCAGCAGTCTGTAGCCCGCTTCACCGCAATGCACATACAAATATGAATGGTAGCAAAGCCTTATTCACTCTTCAGACGCAGCTATTGCTGCGCGGCAGATCGAATTATTCTTTCGGTTTGGGGGTCAGGGAATGACTGAACAGAAACCCCTTCAAACTCGGCGCTATCGATGTAGTGTATCATGCGTGAGTGATCAAAGACCAATTGAAGTGGGAGAGGATGCTAACCGGTAGCGAGGTGGCCGTCGGCAGCGGCTGCGGCGGAGTGGAGCTGCTGAAGCCTCATCGTGCACCGGTGGTGAGAAGAGCTGAAGGGTGGCGGTATTTCCAACAGCTGCGAGGACGCTAGGGAAGCGCCACGCGAAGAGGCGGAGGAGCGTGGAGGCGCGCAGCCGGCGCCGCCCCCCAACCCGAAGTGCGTCGCGATCTGTCCCGTCCCATCTAGCCAACCGGCCACCTCCACTACCGCCCGCCTGAGCAATACGCCATCGAAATAGCTTATGGTGCCGTGTGCATAGAAGCACGCGCGGCTGCGCTTGGAAGCGTGGCCGCGTGGGAGGCTGGGGAGGAGTGGGAGCTGTGCGGTGCCGGCCGCGCCCGAAAGGCGCTCGACGAAATGCGTAGGCGCGTGGAGGAAGAAGAGAAGCTTTCGCCGATCCTCCTCTCATTTCTTGCAAGAATTCCGGCCCACTGGAAATACCGCCACCCTTCTTCTTGAGCCTTGGCTCTTTCCGGCCCATGTTAGGTCCACTGGGCCCTGTAAAAACAAAACTACGTTGACAACGTTGTGTTCTGTTTTTTTCCTGTTCTGTTCTGTTCGGCCGAAAATTGGTTCCACCCTCTGCCTTCGCTGTGCCATCCCCTGTTCGGCTGCTCTACTGACTACTGATGATCAGTTCTCCGCTGGCGGAAATTGTTGTCAGGTTGTACAACATCCTACCTAGCAAAGCTTTATTGACGCATCAAAACTATGTACAATGTCACACCAGCATCAGCTCTCTCCTCTTCTACCATCACACAACTCGCCACCGACCCCCGACCATTTCACTCATACGACACGGGGAAGTAGGCGTCGTAGGTGCACCTCCTCCGCGCGGACATGAGCGCCGTCAGCTTCCGGTTGCAGAGCTCGAACCGCGCCGCCCGCTCGTCGGGCGCCGCGGGAGCCCTGCCGGCGGGGGCGTGGAGCCCCAGCTGCCGCTGCAGCTCGGCGAACTCCTCGGCTCGCCGGACCACGTGGTCGTAGCAGATGTACCGCCCGCCGGCCGTGCCGTTCATCTCCTCGTACACGCGGACGTGCGCCTCCGCTACCCTCTCCACGTTCGCTGTGGCCAGCAGGCCTTCGGCGAGCATGGCGTGCGCTCCTGCGAACATACACATGCAGATCATTAAGAGTCTTAGCTACTGCATTGTGATTCACTGGACTGACGATGTCACGGTGGCAGTAGAGTATAGACCTTTGAGGTAGGCAATGGATGGAGTAGGGTTCCGCCTCCAGAATCCTGGCCCGGTTACAAGCGCAGGACATATGGTAACTAGCTTCAGGTCTGTTCCCCGTGCCGCTCTCCATGCCGCCTTTTCCGCCATCGTCTTGCCAAGTGAGAACCACAGCTGCATATGTTTAAGCCCCATCGTTAGCATTCTGTAGCCATCAAAATGGGGGGGAGGTATTCAACAATCAATACAGCCGTGGTTTTGCTGTCTTCCTCTTACCTTGTTGTCGCCACAGAGGCTCTCATCGCTCCAACAGTTCTCATCAATGGTGGTTGGGAACCTGCGGTCACGAGCGTAGATTTGCCTCCAGACACATGCCAACAGCGACGAGGTGAAAACGCACCTCCTCACGGACTCTGTCCTCACACATGCTTCAACCACGAGCTCTGCTGCTTTGGCTTCCAAATGTGCCATGTGTTTCTGTTGACATCGACATTCAGAAGTTTAGTAAAACCACACATTTTGGCATCATAGTTACAACACCATTCATGAAAAGTCCAAATGGAGTTGTTTCAAAAAAAAGTCCAAATGGAGTATTTTAGGCACACCAAAAAGTAGGTGCCATGGTGTGATGTGATCCAGAGGTTAAGACTTGAGGTTACTAAAAAGTTGCTTAGATTAGTTTAGTTGGTTTTTTTCTTTTTTTTCTTTTTGTGTAGCAGTTTTTAATATTCTAGCACACACTGTTATAGCTTTTCTTTAATGAGATTATTTCTAATACAATAACTTTTGCGAATTCTTTTCTTAAAAACTTTCTTTTGGGAGAGGGAGGGGGTGGGGTATTAATACAATATTTGTCATTACTATATCTAGTAAGTGCACTTCAACTACTATACATAGCCTCATGGCATCTATAGAACTATATAAGTAACCTTTTATAATTCCAGTTGCAAATGATGGCCTTGTTGACATATTGATGTACTTTGGACCTATGGTCCATGTTCACGAAAATGTGATTATGACTGCCCAACTAGCAATCAACACTGGCTCCTGTTCACAGGGGAGAATCATTGTGCTTATCTAGCTGTGCATACAACTTGTTTGTGCTAGTGCCTAGTTGCAAGTTCGTGCGCGCAGAAAAATCAAGACCAACGGGATCACTGCAATGTAAAGGCAAATCTGTATCTCATGATTATACAAAAGATTTAAGTGGCATATTGTAAAAAGCAGCTACAAAAGTAAAATGAATCTGGTACGGAATGACAAAAAGGGGGGAAATAGACCACCTAACAAATGGGTTTGATTAAGTCATTCTTGACTTGGAAGCTGTTCAGTGAGGGCACTGTTAACTACTACAGCTGAAAAGGAGGCATGCTCAAATGTTCATACTGTTTGTCAACAAGATGAACTTTCTGCTGCAACCGAAAGAGTAATTGGATGCCTTTCATGTCTATGTTCAAATGTTAAAGAGCGCAGCAACCCAGCAACTCATACATAGGCTACATATACACAGGTACTGAGCATGCGGACTTCGTCTTGAGGCTACATGCTTTGGAATCACATGCCAGAAAGATGTTTTGGAACGTATATTTCTAATCCAGCTTAAATAAATATATTGAGATGTGTGACATGTATAAAGAAAGAGTTGCATCCATATCTATGATGAGGCTACTAAAGTAAGGGGCAGTGGCAACATCAGACGTGGTCTAAGCAAGTCTCCACTATACCAATCTGAGTGGATTTGGTAGTTGCACTTTGCAACACTTGCACAATAGGATAACCACAAACTTGCAACCATTTAGAGCTTAAATTTGAACAAATATTTCCAGCATCCAGGTGTATATTTGGAGTTGCAAAACATTCACCTACCACCACTGTCTTTGTAGTAGTAGGTATCCTTTCATCCTTTGGTCAAAAGGACATCAGGCCGCTTATCGCCTCTGAGAGGTCAAACACTGACAGAGCCTTCTGTAAATCAATCCGTGGTAGTCTCAGAAAAGTTCTAAAACAACGGCTGATGGTAGGAGTCACCATCTGAGGGGACATCGTGCCAACAAACTTCTATATAATAGTTAGATTAGTGGTCTACGTTCCCAATTTAGAAAATTCGGAATCTCTCTTGCTCAGACCTAAAATAGGAAAGATAGCTTGTAGAGTTGTAGTAATATGCTGCACAGGATACAAATGGCCCCAGTCAAGCCATACTGTTCTAAGGCGTGCATGCCGTCGTTAGTTCATACTGCAATCTTGCTGGACATAGTGAGTGGTGATCATTTTAACCAATCAGAACCTATTTTTTTCCAGTCTTAAAAAATTTAGCAAGATTGTTTTAAGCCAATCACTACCTGCAATTTACATGGCAATGCAAACCATTAGGTCTGAATTTTAAATCTCTTCCATGACAGCTGACTGATTTTTTAGCCATGCCTATTGACATAAGCCTTTGTTTTAAAACTAGTGCCAACAAATCTTTTAATTTAGGTTTAATAAGTTGATATCTACCTATATTTCATAATGTGCATATCTAGTCTTCCTTGACAAGGATAATGCAAAGCTTCTGTGTTAGCACATATTGAGAAGCAGGAGCATAACACTATTAAAAGTTAAAAACCAGATCTTATTTCACAGACAAACAAAAAGAAAAGAGAAATGTATCTAGCCTACCTTTGCACATATGATTTCAGGGATATAAATACCAAGTACTCTGTTAAAAAAGCAAGAAGTACTGACAGTATGAGCATCAATCCAAGTCGAGTAGCTCACCGTGTAACCGGAGATGCCGCCTGGATCCACAAGTGATGAAGTGTGAAAGACACCAACACAGCCGTCGAAAGCTTCATGCAAGCTCACTGGGTCCATCACATTTGCCATCACGGTCCAAACCCCATCCCTTCCATTCTCGCCAAACATCTCCATCTCCCTCAGCTTGTCAAGGTCCTCTACGTTACCAAAACAAAGTAACAGACACATAAGAATCTACTCCGATTTGACAGAAAGTTCAGTAAGACCGTTTTTGTAATAGGAATGTTCCAATTCATGTCAACATGCACAACGAGTAAAAGTAACATATCAAGTTTGAAAACCACAAATGGACAGTTGTTAGTTTCTCTTAAACTGTTTAAGAGATCATTTACCGATGTTCTTAATGCAGCCTTGGGCAAAGTTGATTAGTATATGGTGACATGTTCTACACCGCTGGAATCAAAACAAATCTAAAACAACATGTTCAGCCTTGAAAGGAGTTAAATCGTAGGGGAGAAATTTGGGACGTCTCTTTTGCATGACTAGGCAGACTACTCTTGCCGTCCAAAGAGAGTGGCAGGTTAAGTTTGATCCCAAGGGCTATGCAGATTTCCTGTGGTCCAGGGAAGCTTCACTGGTGAAATATCAGGTTATCAACTACTACAAGTGATGTGGTCATATGGACTGGACCAACTATGATGCAACGTTCAACTAAAACTGCATAATTGCAGCAGAAAACCATATACGTAGGAGTCAGCATTATGGACGCATCACTGCTGGTGACCTAATTGGCACGAAAATGGGCATATATGCTAAATAACTCGTGTCAACAAAAAGAAAGGATGGTTTCGCGTCACAAAACGTGGAGGTACAAGATACCATTCGTGCAAAGTGCAAGCCCTTCTTGCTAGGTAGAAATTTATTCCAATAAAATCACTGGAAGGTTTCTCAAGCTTGTAGAAAGACACCTCAAATGGGTGATTTTCCACCAACCCACAGAGCATACACCAAAGCATACGGATGGAAAACAGGAGTTCAACAACACAGACAACGGATGCCCAACTACAAAACGTATAGGAATATTTTTTTTTATGAACCTAGGTTTAGGATGGAACAAACGGAAGCCAAACACGAGCACATTCTAAACTAACCTTTACTCCGGAACCTATTTTTCTTTACCGCGATTTGGTACTTCCACACAAGACAAAAACTACTGCATTACGAAATTTAACTGAATTACTGAACATCTCGTGGCGGGGAAGGGATTCGTAGTCAAGTTTAGCCTATCTAAAATGACACGAAAAAGTAGAACGACAGCATTGCAGGCAGGAAGGATCAGTTTCACATTTCCAATCAGCGAAAACCATTTTCAGAAACGGGGGGCGGGCACAACTCCGCAGACGTCCCACCCCAAAACGCGAGGGAAAAACGCGTCCGATCCCCATTGCCGAAGAAGCCCCCAATTTCTCGAGTAAGACCGGCCGACTAACCTTGCGTCTCGAGCGCGAGGCGGACGTTGTACCCGTGGCGGAGCAGCCGGTCGACGACGGCGAACCCGACGAACGACGTGCCCCCGGTGACGCAGACGGTGCGCGCCTCCGCGCCGGCGGCCTCGTCGGCCCGGGCCACGCGCTTCGCCGCGGCGCCGCCCGGCCTCCGGGCGCCGAAGCCCGCGCCGTGGAGCAGCAGCGCGGCGCGCATCTCCTCCACCTCGGCCTCCAGGCTCTGCGTGCTCCGCAGCACCCCCATGTGCCCCCCTCCACCGCCGCCGCTAATGCGTCCAACTGCTGGCCTTGCCTTGGCGCCCCCGCCTCGCCGTGCCGTGGAGTGAATTGTGAATGCCTCCCTCAACGGAGTGGTGGCGTGGTGGGTTTGAGGGTGGGAAGAGCGTAGCGTACTCTGCTGCTCGCGGGATCGTGTCTGCGTTGTGCGTGATCGGTGGCGGGTGGAGGGTCGCGCGTGAGGTGTGGATATATAAAGCTGGGCTTGCTCGGCTTGTGGGCGTGGCCCGCCTGCCTGCTCCTGGTTTGCCGTTGCTGCCACACTTGGCTCTCGCGTGAGCCGTGTCACGCATCACATCGGCTTCGGCTAAAAGAGCAGGCGGCGTGTGCGCACAGCGCACGGATCGGCTTGATCCGTGCGAGCGACGGCGGCTGGGCCTGTACCTCTCACCCAAGGGGGAAGAAGTCATTGAGTACCACTAGCGCTCACGTAATCACGTCCCATTGGTTCAAAAGAAGCCCTTCAGAAACAAGACGTTTCACTCTCGCTCTCATCCTGACGACGTGTGGTCAGGTAAACCATCCAGTTTTTACCGAGCTTCACGTCTCGCCAGCTCCGATCCGCCTCTTGCCGTTTCGTCCCCGTCCTGAAAAGTCTCACGTGATTGGTGTGAGGAGGAGAGTTAGAAGACAGGGGCAAGGTTATATTAGAAGCGTAAGCGTGCGTGAGCTTCCAGAAGGAAGCTACGCTGGAAAACAAAGCAGAGGCCAAAAGGCTCCTCTTTCTAGCACCCTGCCCCCCCCCCCTGATGTTTCCCAATGCTTACTTTGCTCGTATTTAAGCAAGTTGCAAGCGCGAAAGGGGACGGAGACACGGAGTGGTTAGGAAACTGAGCATTTTTGCCGAGCGCCTCAACGTGTGCTGCTGCTGCTGCGACCATTTGGTGCGCGGCATGGCATGGCATGGCACGGGCGGTTGCGCGCAATTCCTGTTGACCCGAGTCCGAACCCGCGAGGATTCTCTGGAAGCAAGAGGAGACAGCCCAATCACCAGCCTCGCAGCTAACGACCTGCACCAGCAAAGCTTGCGGTTTGCAAATGACGCTTCGCCTCGCCGCCGAGTGACTTGGCCCGTACTCCTCACGCTCCGACTCGACCAGTGGATTTCCTCCGGCCAGCCGACCGGCGCCCGGCTCGAGCCGAGCTCTGGCCGCGCACGGCGCGCCGGCGGGGCAGCGGGCGGCTGGTGGTGGGCCGGGTGCCCCGGTTTTCTGACGACTTTTCCGCGGGAAGTGATTGGGCCCGCTCTATCGGAGAGCTCCGTGGATCAGATCGTTTTGTCCTCGGCGGCCGCCGTGGGATTTTAGGGGAAACGGATTTCTCTGACGACAGTGCCTGGACGTTACATCGCCGCGCCCAGATGAATTGCCAAAACTTAAATTAACGGCTAGATTATCCAGAATCTTAACATAACCTAGTGCATGACAAATCAATCTAATGCGGAATAAACGGTAATCATTATACCAGCGTTAGCAGTAGTAGCAGCCATTTGCACCTGATCCGTAGAGGAAGTAGGCGTTCTTGTCGGTGTAGGAGATGCAGCGGCGAATCGGCGTCCTTCGGGCGCCAACGGGAGTGCTTGGCCTTCCAAACCCCTCCAATGCCCTTAGCGATCAGACTAGCGGTGGCTAAGATTTTAGATTAAGATTAATTAGGTTATTTTTAGATGCTAACCACAACCTTATGTTTATAGGCACTGTGGGGCTGGGGGCCAACTTCTGGAAACAGGCCTAATGGGCCTGCTGATCACAGCCCATTAGGGTTTTATCATTAGATTTTCTTAATCACGTTTAGATGGTTTAAACGTTTTCTTAACAGTGAAGATCACAATATCTTAACAGAATTTATTTCCAACATTCTCCCACTTGATCGAACGGTTAAGGCTAATATTCGTATCATACTAATGTTCACCCTTAGTAGTAACAGAAAGTACCGGACCAATACGTCGTCAGTAGCTTGATGCACTACTGGGACCCCATTACCCACAGTCTCACTGAAACACCTCGGTAGAACGCTTATTCATTAGTTGGGAGTTATAATGGCCCTAAACCAGGACCTAAAGACTATCCACCAAACCCATATTAGTAACGTGCTGCTTAAACACGTTCGGTGGTAAGCCTTTAGTGAGCGGATCCGCTAACATAGAATTAGTTCTTGTGTGCTCAATCTTAACGGTTCGATCCTGGCATCTTTCTTTCACAACACGATACTTAAGGTCAATGTGTTTGGAAGCACCACTTGACTTGTTGTTACTCGAAAAGAATACTGCAGACTGATTATCGCAGTATAACGTTATAGGTTTCGTAATGCTGTCAATTACCTTGAGGTCCGGAATAAAATTCTTAAGCCAAACAGTCTGTCCAGTTGCTTCATAGCATGCCACAAACTCAGCTTGCATCGTCGACGCTGCAACTAAACTTTGCTTAGAGCTTTTCCATGATATAGCTCCACCGGCTAACGTGTAAATATATCCTGACGTAGATTTCCTACTATCCACACATCCAGCAAAGTCAGCATCAGTATAACCCACAACTTCAAGGTTATCTGATCTTCTGTATGTGAGCATGAAGTCTTTAGTGCCTTGGCAGTAACGTAATGCCTTCTTGACACCAACCCAGTGGACCTTCCCGGGATTCTTTTGATATCTTCCAAATATTCCGGTAGCAAAAGCCAAGTCAGGACGCGTACGGACCTGTGCATACATCAGGCTTCCGACAGCTGAAGCATAAGGTATGTCCTTCATCTCATCTGATTCCAATTGGTTCTTAGGACATTGGGCTTCATTAAACTTATCGCCCTTCGCTAATGGAACAGGTGTGGCCTTACTCTTATCCATATTAAATCTCTTAAGTATTTTCTCAATATATGCCTTTTGAGACAATCCTAGTACTCCTTTGGTCCTATCTCGGTGTATCTCAATGCCCAGAACATAAGAGGCTTCACCAAGATCTTTCATATCAAAATTGGATGAAAAAATCCCTTTGTTTCATGCAGCATACGCTTATCGCTGCTCGCTAATAGGATATCATCCACATAAAGCACTAGAATTATAAATTTACCACCCTTTATCTTAGTGTAGATACAATTATCCACATCATTCTCCTTAAATCCGAATTTCTTAATCACTTGATCGAATTTAAGGTTCCACTGTCTTGACGCTTGCTTAAACCCGTAAATAGATTTCTTAAGTCTGCATCCTAAATGTTCCTTGCCCTTCACAACAAAACCTTCCGGTTGTGCCATGCAGATGGTCTCATCCAAGTCACCATTCAGGAACGCAGTTTTGACATCCATCTGATGTAGTTCTAAGTCATAATGAGCTACTAGCACCATAACAATTCTGAATAAATCTTTCTTAGACACAGGGGAGAAAGTTTCAATATAATCGACCCCTTCTTTTTGTGTGAAACCTTTGGCTACAAGCCTTACTTTGAATCGTTCGACATTCCCTTTAGAATCACGTTTAGTCTTGTAGACCCATTTACAGCCTACTGGTTTGACTCCATTAGGAATATCTACCAGATCCCAAACATCATTAGAACTCATGGACTTAAGCTCTTCTTCCATGGCCTCAACCCATTTGGCAGAGTTCTCACATGATACTGCCTCTCTAAACGTGTCCGGATCATCAGCTTTCCCAATATCATACATATCTTCACTTAAGTATGTCTCATAATCAGGGAAAACTGTCTTTTTCCTAACCCGCTGTGATCTTCTTAATGGTTCTACAGGCTGAGGTGCTGGTTGAGGTGCAGCCTGAGGCACCTCGACAGGGTTCTCATCTTCAGCATTAGGCGCCATTTGCTCAGCTTGTTGTTCGCTCGCAGGCTCAGGAGCTACTTCAACAGCCGGAGTAGCACTAGTACTCTGAACAGGAGGCGTAATCTGATCAAATGGTGTACTCTGAACGGAAGGAACAAACAGCGGCACTAACTGAGGTGTTACTGTTTCTTGAATTACGGGGATGGGAAGCTCAGCCCGTATTTCTTCAAGATTAATTTCCCTCCTCGGAAAACTCCCACTGATTCCTGCATCCTCTAGGAATACAGCCTGCCTGGTCTCAACGAACTTAGTGAGGCGATCAGGACAGTAGAATCGGTATCCCTTGGACTTATCAGGGTATCCGATAAAAATAGCAGCTCACCGTCTTATTATCTAATTTCTTTTGTTGTCGATTAAATAATTTAGCTTCGGCTGGACAGCCCCACACACGTAAATAATTAAGCGATGGTTTCTTCCCAAACCACAACTCATAAGGTGTTTTTGGCACAGATTTGGAAGGAACACGATTTAGTATGTGCGCAGCTGTTTTTAATGTTTCCATCCACAGCTCCACAGACAAAGTAGAATAACTAAGCATGCTACGTACCATGTCCATTAGTGTAGGATTACGACGCTCAACAACTCCATTTTGCTGTGGTTCGCTCGGCATACTGTACTGGGCCTTTATACCATTCTCTTCAAGATACTTAGCGAATGGTCCAGGTACTTGGCCGAATGGAGCATGTCTCCCATAATATTCACCACCTCGATCTAATCTCACTAATTTAATAGTGATATTATGCTGATTTTCCACTTCAGCCTTGAATATTTTGAATTTATCTGATGACTCGGATCGATCACGAATGGGGTAAATATAACCGTAACGAGAGAAGTCATCTGTGAAAGTAATGAACGAGTCAAAACTATCAACAGACTTTACTGGGAACGAACCACAAATATCAGTATGAATTATTTCTAATAGGCCCGAACTCCGAGTAGCTCCTTTCTTAATTGTCTTAGCGAATTTCCCCTTAATACAATCAACGCATAGTTGATCTAAGTTTGAGAGATCTAATGAATGAAGTATCTCTTCTCTTATGAGACGCTCATTTCTCCCCCTCGAAATGTGGCCCAAACGACAATGCCACAATTTCGAAGAAGTCTCATTATCACGCTTACGCTTATGCGATACATCATCCACATGCATTGCAGAATAAACATTATCAAGAGAGAGCAAATAAAGATCGCCTTGCAAATGACCAAGGCCCACACTTAAATTATGAAATTTAATGTTGCACACAGAGTTGCCAAACTCACAAATATGTCCTGACTTATTTAAACGCGAAACAGAAATAAGGTTTCTCTTCAAACTGGGAACATAAAGAACATCATGCAAACTAAGGTTGAAGCCGCCTGGTAACTCCAAATCGAAGCTCCCAATGCCTTCAACCTTCACTTCATTGCCATCAGCCACTCTTAGGCTTCGCTCCCCCTCTCTTATAGTTCGGATCGAACTGAATACCTGCAGTGAATTGGAAATGTGCACAGTGGCACCTGAGACAATCCACCAAGTATTAGGAGAAAAATTCACTAAGAACATTCATCAATAAAAGATACATAATCAGTAATTGTACCTTTGTTATTAAGCCACTCCTTAAATCCATGACATTCCTTCTGCTCATGTTTAGGTGACTTGCAGAACTTGCACAGCCTCTCATTAGAGGTCTTCTTATGTGACACGGCCTTGCTCTTATGGCCCTTAAACTTTTTCTTATGCTGACTGTTGCTGCCAGACTTAGCCTGATGCTTAGAAGTGTTATTCATGCTAACACGCCCAAAGCGCTCGCTGACCATGTTGACAGCATCCTTCATCCTTTCAGCTTTCTGCCTTTCTTCTTCCTCAACACAGTAACTAATGAGCTCAGCCATGCTCCAAGTCGCCTTCTGAGTGTTGTAGCTTATTTTGAAGGGACTGTACTGTACTGGCAGAGAAGTCATGATGAAGTGCACCAGAAAACCATCAGAGATAACCATATCCAGTGTCTTCAGCTTATTTGCCATGTCACACATGCTCATAATGTGCTTCCTGATTGCACTTTGCCCATCATACTGTGAAGTCAGCATCTTCATGATCAGGGTGCTAGCATAAGTCTTGGAAGAACTCTTAAAGTTCTCCTCCACCTTGGCAAGATATGCCCTGGCGCTTAGATCATTACCATCCTGGTCCTTATCAAGAATAGCACCACAGATGGCCGGAGTGATCGTGTTCTTAATGATCATGTTGGCCATCCTGTCTGATCTCTCCCACTTCTCAATGGCAGTACGGGATCAGCGGGCTCTGCTGGCTTGTCTTGACGTAAGGCGAGATCATACTCGCACACAGCAATGGCAACATTAACATTTTTATACCAGCTTGGATAGTTGGTGCCATTCAGTAGCTCAATGGATTTCAGGTAGCCCGTCACAGTGTTCACTGAAAAATTATGAGAACAATAATTTCATTAAACTCACAATTAAGATGCACATAAGAAGTATGAAATTAACCCTACGATGGTCTGATTAAAATCATACATAAATTTCAATTTGCATCACCAATGGGGAAAACAAACGAAATTTATCATTAAACTCATAATTAAATCAACGATGGTTAGAATTAATTATAAGTGCTCTAAATAAACTTCCCGATGGTTCCATTTAAATAGAGTGCATCTTAATTACTTATGGTGGATGAACATAATTTTCAGCGAATAAATGTAACTAAAACAGGATTAAAAAAATTTTACATAACTTATGGAAATTAATTAACATAATGCTGGTAATAATAAGTGCAACAGAAATAATTAAAACTTTAAACATAACAGCAATTAACTTTAGCTTTAAACATAAGAAACAGTAAATAAAAGAATTTAAACATTAACTGGGCTAAAACTCGTAAAACAGCCCAAACCATCCCTCTATACGCGCAGCCCAATCTGCACATTTGGCCCATTTGGCCCATCCCGCGAAAACCCTAATGCGGGTGAATCTGGACGCTCCATTCCGATCGAACGGTCAGAAACTCACGGCAGCTCGTATAAAACAGCTCGGTCGGAACGAAACCCTAATATTCTCACTCCACTTCAATCTTTCCCCACCCCGGGGCACAGCCGCCGCTCAGCAGAGAGGCGGCGCTGGCGGAGCGACGCTCGGGCTGGCGCGCAGGGCTGCGCGCGAGGCGGCGCAGCGGGCTGACGCGCACGTGGCGCGCCCGAGGGACTGCGCGAGCTGTGGCGCTGCCGCGCGGGGCGGCGCGCGCGGGGCGGCCGCGTGGCGCTGCGCTCGGGGCGGCGGGCGCCGGCTGCCGCGCTGGCCGCGTGGCGCTGCAGGAGCGCTCAGGGCGGCCGCGCAGGGCTGAGCAGCTGGCACAGCAGCGCAGGAGGCGCACGGGCAGGCCGGCCCAGCAGCGCGGCGCGCAGGGGCGCGTGGCGCAGGGCGCGGTCGCAGGCTGAGCTGCGTGGCCCGTAGCGCAGGCGGCGCGCGGCACAGGGCCGAGCAGGGCAGCGCACAGTAAGGGATTTAGGGATTTCTCAAATCGCGATCTAAGATTTGTATTCCCCTTCCTTTCAATGCTTACTTATGCATCTTGTTCATGATTTTGAATCTAATTTGCGGAAATCAAACATGAACAGTGATCTAATTTGGGAACAGATTAATTAGCCGTATGCCTTAACCTTAATTGCATAGCTAATCATCAATTTTGTCTCGGTTTAACCATGAATTAGAATAAATATTAAACCTTTGCATCTAATCCGAGACACTTAGCATTAACAGATCAAGATTAAACTTAAATTTGACATAAACCGAATTAGATTAGATCTAATCTCGTGATCAGAAAACTAATTAACCATGATTTAGATCTAATCAAGCATGATTAACACATAAAAACCTTTCTGCAGGAACTAATTGCGTCTAAAACATGAATCAACCTTAACTGTGCAATAAGATCTAATCTGCACAGCACCTTTGCATCTTAAACCGATGAAAACAGAGGCATAAATATGCTCAAAAATTGACCATGCATGACTAGGTTAAGATGGCTCATGATACCGATTGTTAGAATTGCCAAAACTTAAATTAACGGCAAGATTATCCAGAATCTTAACATAACCTAGTTCATGACAAATCAATCGAATGCGGAATAAACGGTAATCATTATACCAGCGTTAGCAGTAGCAGCAGTCATTTGCGCCTGATCCGTAGAGAAAGTAGGCGTTCTTGTCGGTGCAGGAGATGCAGCGGCGAATCGGCGTCCTCCGGGCGCCAACGGGACTGCTTGGCCTTCAAACCCCTCCAATGCCCTTAGCGATCAGACTAGCGGTGGCTAGGGTTTTAGATTAAAATTAATTAGGTTATTTTTAGGTGCTAACCACGAACCTTATGTTTATAGGCACTGTGGGGCTGGGGGCCAGCCTTTGGAAACAGGCCTAATGGGTCTGCTGATCACAGCCTATTAGGGTTTTATCATTAGATTTCCTTAATCACGTTTAGATGGTTTAAACGTTTTCTTAACAGTGAAGATCACAGTATCTTAACAGAATTTATTTCCAACAAAGCTGGCAGATCTGTAAAGCAACGTTTCAATACGACTTGTGCGATTCGAGACGGTGACCAGCAGCAGCCGCTCTATCAGGGAGCCGAGCACCGGAATGCCAAACTGAACGGCCAACGGGAACACGAGCACAGCTGGGGATAGATGTTGAAGCTCAGTGCCTTGCGACCCAGGGTATTGCAAGCTTGCTACCCGACGACCCGACCGGGTCGTCCACTGATCCTGCATTTCTAATCAGAGTTTTCAGCAGCTGATTTTTTTTTTCAGAGTTCCGTCTAACAGAATTCAGACGTAGGAAATTAGGAATGAGGAATAGTCATGGCCCAGTAAGTTTCGGTCCATGCCGTGTGACCCAATACATACGAAGAGGAAGAAGAAGCCTCTTCTACTTACTCATGCAGCCTGCTCAAGCGGCCCGCTCTGCTCTGCTCAGCTTTGGTGATGCAGCCCATGGGGTGGGCTGCATCACCAAAGCGGAGCACGGGCCGCATGCCGCCGACACGCACCGGCACAGCGACATTCCACGGCACGGCACGGCACTGCACCGTGGAGCTGCGCGGCTAGCATCCGACCATGCATCCAAGTATCCAACAGCGGTGTGAACGGAGTTAAATCAGCAATGGAGAGAGACACGCA
The DNA here is from genome assembly GCF_002211085.1 of Panicum hallii. Classification (NCBI taxonomy): domain Eukaryota; kingdom Viridiplantae; phylum Streptophyta; class Magnoliopsida; order Poales; family Poaceae; genus Panicum; species Panicum hallii. The sequence goes on from NC_038044.1 coordinate 11,213,502, forward strand.
GTACAGCTAGTACCTAGAACTCCTACACCTACACTGTACACCACACAAAATCGGCGGCAGAGCCTAGACCCCAGACCGTCTCGCGTCGTGCCGTGCCGTGCCGTGTCGTCAACCTGCTGGTGTCGCGCCCGCGAGCTGCTCCCGCCGCCCGCCGCCCGCCGGTGCCGCGTGCCGGTGCCGCCCGGTGCGAACGGCGTGGCGATCTCGCTGTTGGCGTGGGAACGCGGCGGTAGCAGCGGATGGAGGACGAGATCGCCAGATTTTCTGGGGGTAGCCTCTACCTGCCGATGAATTGAAGGCAGGCAGGAGACTCGCAGGTGATCCGCGCGGGGGAAGAAGGGATGGCGACCGCACGTACGAGGCCCGGTTGTCCTCCTGAAGTTCTGATCACTCCCACAGACAGAAGCAGGCATGTCTCCGATCCGTCCGCTAGCTGTAGAGTGCACTGCACTGTAGCGCACACTTTCTCATTGACAAATCATGGACGAAGGAGGAGGCGCCGGCGGTCTCCGTTCCCAACAGAAAGGGGCCGGGGCCGAGACTTGGAGTCCAAGGGAATCATGCGCTCGCGAGTCGCGAGTCTCGCTCTCTCGCGGTGGGGGGCAGCTGGGCTAGCTAGGCACGCGAACGGTGCGAGTCGTTGTTGATTGATCCCATCTCGCGACGCTGGCTGCCGGTGGTTGTCACGCCACCCCGCGTAGACTTGCAGTCGCCGATCGCAGAGACCGACCGGTGTGGACACGGCGGCGCACGGTGGTGTGGTCTCCTCTGCTATGTACTGGCGCGAGAGTGGAGTTCTAGAGAAATGACCGTACACGGCTATACGCGCAACTTGCAGGTAGAAATTTCAAATTTGGTACAGGTGCTGCATGTGCAAAGATAAGATAAGAACAGTGACCGGATGAGATGAAATCGGAAAAGTGAAACAGAAAAACCCACGGATAATACAGGGCTTATTCACCTGCGTCGTCAGAAAGGACAAAACGAAGACCGCCACCACTGCTAGTACTAGTAGACCTTCTGGAAGGCCGGCCCCACCGTGCCATCCCCACCATTCAAACGCCCCCCACCCGCGCCTCCTTTATAAACGCCGGTCTCTTATCCCCCGCCGTCTCCCCAGTCCTCATTCCCCTCCCCCCCCGGGCCCCGGTTCTCCCCGCGCCAGACAAAAGCGTCGTCGGAAAAGCTCGCAGCGGCAGCCATGGAGGTGAGAATCCCCCAGCCAAAAGAGATAGAAGGTCCCAGCGCCGCCTCCGTAGCTGCACCGCTGACAGACGCGCTCGCGCCGCCGCCGGTGCCCCGCGATGCCGATGAGGACGGCGCTCCCGTCCCGGTTTTCTCCGGCGAGGAGACGTCGTCCGACGAGGGGGAGTTCGAGTTCGAGTTCCCGTTCGTCAGCAGGGAGTCCCCCGCGGGCACCGCCGCGCCGGCCGACGAGCTGTTCGCGGACGGGCGGATCAGGCCGTTCTACCCGGTGTTCGGGCGCGGTGTCGGCGTCGGCGGGTGTGTCCATGCGGCTGGCATCCACGACGGCACGGCGCGGTCCGCTCCGGCTGCGGCGCCGCGGGTGAGGGGCCAGCTAGGGCGGCTCTTCCTAGAGGAGACCCGCGCGCGCAACTTGTCGACCAGCTCCACGGCGTCGTCGTCGTCGTCCGCCGCCGCGGACGACGACAGGGACGGCCTGGAGGGCGCGGCGCCGGAGAGCTACTGCGTGTGGAGGCCGGGCTCCGGCTCCTCCGCGCCGGCGTCGCCCTCCCCGCGCCCGCCCAGGAAGAGCGGCTCGACGGGGTCCATGGCGCGGTGGCGCCGCATCAGCGACCTCGTCGTGGGGCGCAGCCACAGCGACGGCAAGGAGAAGTTCCTCTTCTTCGCCACGCCGCAGCACGAGGCGCCCAGCAAGGACAAGCCCAAGCCCAGGCCGACTCCGGCGGCCCCCAGGAAGCCCACCCCCACCACCGCGGAGGTCGACACGGTGACCGCCGCCCACCGGATATCCTACCTCCCCAAGGGCGGCGGAACCGGCGGCGTCGTCGTCCCCGGCGGCACGCCCCGGCGCACGTTCCTGCCGTACCGTGAGGAGCTCGTGGGCTTCTTCGCCAACGTGAACGGCGTCAGCCGGAGCCACCAGCATCCGTTCTGACTTCTCGCACGCGGACAAATTATTCAGTTCTGCGGATTCGAAACTTGAACATTGAGTTTGGGGTTTGGAACCATCTCGATCGGTCCAAAATTCTACTATGTGTCTATGTGTGATTAGCGCTGGTTGTTGTTAATGATGGGGTTCGTAATTGATCACAACGGTGAGGCTTTGGGATGTGAACAGTGTGAATCAGCCAGGAGATGTTGGCTTGTGCCCTTTTTTCTGGACCAAGTGTGAACGCCTACGGGTGGCGTGAGGAGCACCTCAATTAATCGGCATTAATCTGCGATCGACCCCCTGTTTGGTTCGCAATTTTCAGCTAATCCAACAGTTGCTCTCGTGCAATCAACTGCTTTGTTCTGTGCACCGCACCTGAGCTCGCTTTCAGCCGCGAGACCGTCCGACGGCCACCGCGCCTGGACAGATCGACCCCCGGCCGGTCGGCACGGCACACAAGAATCACACCCGGCGACCAACGCGCCCCTCCTGCTTTACGACCCCCACCCCCCGGCCCTGCCGCTTTGCGGAAACCAAGCGCGACGTGTGCGGTGGCGGGCGGCGAGGCGAGCCGGCCCAGGTGCCGTGCGCGCGCCGCCGCCGCGACGGCGACGGCGGCGGCAGGTGCATGCGCACGAGCATGGGCCGCCGCGGCACCTCCAGTCCAGAGCCCGTGATCACGAGCAAGCGGCGGCGTGCTCGCTTTGCTGCCTACGGCTGCAAGCCACCGGACGGTATGCGCGGTCGGTTCGTGCGTCCATAATGTTCGGGGGACCATGCGTGATCGCGCTAGTACATCAGAAGCGATGCCTCCTAAATCCTAATGGAGGAACGGGCACCGTCGTCTACCGACGCCGGCACGGCACTAGCTAGCTGGACAGCATGATTCGCTCATCATTCCGGGCCGGCCGGGCCGATCGACCCGAAGCTCTGGTGCTTCGTTGTGTAGCTTTCGCGTCAATCTTGTCTGCTATTATGCCGCCCATGATCCCTACCTAGCTATCTCGGCACCCTTTTTTCAGTAGTGTTCGGAGAACAAAGGAGATTGCAAAATTAACCGGTAGCCTCAGCTACCGGTCACTCTGAACAGTGCAGTTCACTGTGAAGCCATGGCACAACCTGTGAATCCGCGACTTTCTCTGGTTTCCTTAAATGGTTGCTTTCATCAGGTCATCGTCTCCAACGGGCCAGCACCAGCTGGAGTGGAAACATTTTGCTTCTGGAACATGTCCAAGTCCAAGCGACGACCGGCCCGACCGGACTCAGGCCGCCAACCATTTCCGCTTAGATTTGCACCCGCGCTATATTCCTCCCTGCAAGCTAGCTGCGCGCTCGTGCGCCGTTCTTTTCAGAATTGAAGCGCAATGAACCGGCGTCACGGTCCCTATTCAAGGCGGTAAGAGAGACGCGGCGCGCGTACATGTCCGAGAGCTTGGCCGAGCAGCGGCGAGAGAGGCATCGTCGGTTCTGGGCGGCACCGGTCGCTGATCAGCAGCCACCAGCTTGCCAGCGTCATCTTGCTTGCTCGATCTACGGTTTACTTGGTCCGTCAGATAGACAGCCCACACCAGTGCACCACCAGTGCCATCAGCCATTCGCATCAGCTACAGCTGCAGATATATGAGACGAGACAACGCCGGAAAACGAAATGATTCAAGTCCCATCCTTGTTGCGATTCAATTGGAGAAAAACCAGATTAGCGTTCTGCACGCATGCGTTGTGATTCAGAGACACAGGTGCCAGCAGGGTTTCAGGTCGTCAAGTCAGATCAGTTTAAGCTGCCTAAATACCTAACGTTAGGCTACCGTTTTGACGCGCTGCCAGCTCGGCGAGGGTCTTCGATTCAAGTGTTGGTCCTCTCCACTCCTCTCGTTCCGGACCGGAGGAATTCCACCAGGCATTTAGCTCGTGGCCATTGCAGCCATTTTCGCAGTTCTGCCGTCCATGATCCACCACGGAAGGCTAGCACCAGGACATCTGAAATCATTGCTGCAGCTCAGTTGCAAGATGCATGGCGTCTTGACGTGCCACGGCCGCTAAGCCTCTCTGTGTGACGCGAGCGTGATGCGAGTCAAACGCAACACCCCTGCAGTCTGAAAATTCTGACTGGGCGATTAGTCAAGTCAACGCCGAACCGGAAGGAAAAGGCTCCTCCGAAGGATGTCGTGAATGTGGCGAGCAGAGCCGGGCGAGGAAAAAAAAGGGCGGTCGCGTTTCGGACCCGGGGCCTGCCCCAGCTTTGGTCTCGATTGTCTCTCCTGTATGGTGCCAGGTTAGGTTGGTTATTGCTCGAGGTGGTTGGCGTTGGAAAACTCGAGTAAAGGTGACAGGGACTACAGCTACTACAGGCTTCTCAGCGCCAATCACCGCTCTCGCACACGCCTGCCGAAACAGAACGCGGCTACTGTGCGCTGCCAACGACACGCACCGGTCGGGCATATCCGATGCCATAAAGCTGGATGCATTTACACACGTGCGGCGAGACCTCACACCCTACTGCGTTCACACCGGAGATGGAGAGCCTGCAGGTAGGAGTTCATGTGGCCAAGCAAAGGTTGCTTGCGTCTCGCGATCAAGCAGCAGACATGTATGAGATGCTGGATTGTCGGTTCAGGCTTAACATGCAATATGTTTCAGACGGCAATCTGCGGATCATTACATTTTTCGAGGATAAGCGTTGCCTTTTGTATTTATACACCAATGTGCATTTGAAGGACAGTCAAGTACAGATTGTATGGACAAACTGCTCAAATAAAGGAAGTGGGAGAAGTTTCATCTCAAATAGCTCCTGAGAATTGCAGATGTCCCAGAATTAAGAAGAGAGATGTGGTACTGGGATCCGAAGCATCTTTATTAGCAAGCTATATGCCCAGACAACTTTCTTTTCTCTATCTGTTTCATCACTGTACGATACTGTGGTTACTACTACGAAGTGGCAGCAGCATCTGTTGGAGATTCAGAGCCTGCAGCTCCTTCTTGTTGCAACAGTGAGTCCCCTTGCCCTTGGTGGGAGCTGTCGGCTGACTTCGTAGCCTTGCTGGTGCTGTCTTGTTGAACTTCTGATCTCAATTCGCTGGAGTCACTTGATGGTAATTTCAAATCCCAGGCCGAACTTTCTTGACCTTGCTTTTCCCATGGCTGTTTTACCAGGAAACTAAATGTGAGCCAACCACTGCTAAACAAGTCTAACTGATATCACGAACCAATGTAAATTATGCTACACACGTATGCTGCTTTCCTAGCGATCATACGCGAGAACAAATCTATGTCAAGAAACAATTGGTAAGGCAGCCAGTTTTCAATAGCAAACCTTGGGTTTCGGTGCCATACGGGGTTCCGAGATTGGTTGATCAGGGTTTGGAGGGTCATCATTAATATCCTATACCACAACAGAGCAAGAAGGTCACAAAAGAATGAAAGTACAGATTTCTCTTGTAGCAGCTTTAATGGAAGACAACTAGAATTCAGGCATGCCTGGATATCATCTGGCCGCTCACCCCTTTGTATCATTTCCATGATCTGCCAAGTCAAATAGAGTCCCGCATTTAAAAGTCAAATTCTGGAACAAAGAGCCTGAGGTTGCAGCTGGCTAATTTTATATCCTTCCAGACCTATCAATAAAACTGAGCACAAGATTGTTGCTTTTTTAAATCTATCAGTCCATCAATATCTAAGTTCAGATTCAGGTGAGTTAATCACTGAGGACCAACATCATGCTAAACCGAAGTGCTACTTAAATATGGAGTATGTAGCACCGAGCAGTTAGAAACAATTCTAAGTTCTGAAGTTCAATTTAATTGCATTTGAAGTTAGGAACAATTCTAACTTCTGAAGTTCACTTTAATTGCATTGAAGCTATCTACGAAATGAACACTCCACAGACATCTTCAGATATCATGTATGCAGTAGTCTGCGGTGTAGCAAGGATTAAACTTGCAGCCGTTTTATTCCAGTGTTAGATAGGTAGCTGACCTCCATATAAGATTTTGGATGACGAGGCACCACAGGGGCCACAGGTTCCGTTTCAGGTTCAACCCTATCTATAAAATAAAATAGGGATGTTATAAATAAAGGATTCAAGAATGATAGTCAAGATTTGAGCTGCATTGGCAAACCTGAACCATCCATACACTTTGTGCCAACTTTAGTTTCCTGCTGCAGTGAAGAAAAGGCGGTTGGTGGTACTTTAAAATTTGCAGTATAAATACCAGTCATGCCTGGTCAATACTACTATGTGTACTTTGTGCTGACCTGACTAATCCTGCACGAATGATCAGATACCCCTGACAAAATGAAGGCAAAATATAACACAATGAAGTTAGATGTATCATGATCAAGTCATTTAGGGCTGAACAGAGAAGTTAATTTAGAATCACCGTTCTTTACAGAGAACACAAATGAACAATGAAATATTATGATAGGATCCACAAACATATCAAACTAAAATTAAGCTTGAATATCATCAAAAGATGATAACAAATGGAGTCTCTTTCCATACCTTGAGATGTGCAAGTATTTGAGCTCAAAGAATGCGAAGATGGGCTCTTTAATTCAACCCCAAAAAAGAGTTTAGAAAACAAAAGAAGTCAGAATAATCAGGGAAGAAAATCAGAGTCAGTAGAAAGTGAGCAAACAAATCCTTACTTGTAAACGCCGAAATGCTTCATCTATTTCATTCACAGTGAGTCCTTTATTTTCAAGGAAAGATCGCCTCTGTCCATCCGAAGAGGTTAATACTTTCGGATGTTTCAGAAAACTAACAGCACTCTGCACCAGATCCTCCCTCATCAGCTCACTGGATCCAACAGCCGCCTTTCCTTTTCTTGTTTCCTGCTCCCTTATGTCTTGCAAAAGAGTACCATGACTACCTTCAGAGCTTCCTTGGCCTGTATACAGTTCAACAATCAGTTTGACTTCTGTGCAAACCATCACGAAATAGGCATCGCGATCTATAAGTAGGAAGGCAAGTTTATGCACCATTGTTGTTCTAGTGGCGTATTCGTATAGGCTACTAAACTACTAGTTGTTTCTTAAAGCATATGGCCTTAAAAGGGTTTCACTACGACAATAAAAAAAAAGTTGATCTTTAAATTCACAAAGGCGCGATGGTGATTCATAGAACCAGTACTCAATCCACCGGACAGCTTGGTTGATTTGGAAAACGAGCGCGTAACCGATAGCCTAACTGAATCGAACGATGTGCGGGAATCCAGTGCTTTGTAAAGGTACACATGCCATCAAATTTTGAAGTGAACCCATCTTTTGGATGTGCAGTAGCTATCAGCAAGCATATAAATGGAAGAAGGTGGATCAGGTGAGTTTTCGCTAACAGCAATTACTGAATCTTCAAACAGGTAATCGAACCCTAACGACCGCATCACTAGAAATTAGCAGACACAATCTTAAGAGAACAGAAGAAACCCTTTCCGAATCGAACCTGGAGCCTGCCGCTTCGCTTCTTCGGCCACCTCTCCATCCGCAAACGTAGACAAATCTGCCATCGATCCCGTCGGCGACCTTCCCCCAGCAGCTCAGTCCCCGGGCAGCAAGCGGCAAGTGGGGGATAAGATCAGGCAGCAGCCCGATGGGCCTTTTCCTGCGACGGCGGGTCTTGGTTTCTGATTTTTGGGCTGGGCTGTTTGCGGGATACCTTGACATTACGTCCGTCAGCCCATCCAAAAATTTTTACAGGAGAGCGCCCGGATTAGCTTGTAATTACCACCGTCTCGCTAACCTTGAACCCTCCCCCAAGAAGGAAGAAGTGAAGAACGAACCAGCGTTAAACCCTTCCGGTCCCCGCGAACAATTCTCATCCGGAAATTCGGAACACAAGTCCACACGCCATGGAAGAGGTCACCGCCCACCGCCGCGTCGGCAAGCCGAGTTCGAGATGGGAAAAGCTACTGCGTCGCCACCGCCAAAGGAGCATAAAGTGCTGGTGCTGCCGCTTTCCGACTACCCTCCCATCGCCGCGCGCACCAGGCCGATCGCGCGGCACCCTCATCCTCCCGCCTCTCCACCCGCTACAACACAATGCACTTTCGTGATGAGGGAGCGGGCTCCAGATTTTTCCGCCCTCATTAGCGGCTTTAAAGTTTAACCATCGTAGTTAATTGGGTACCTGCTAAGTGCCAAGTAATTGTGCTTGATCTCTCACTTCTATTATGAAACCCATCCGTGGATCGACGAATTAGACATGTCCTTAACACCGGTTGGTCGTACAACTGTACTTCTGGTAGCCCTTCCTGATGATGCACATCTCCAAGAAGAGAATTTTTTTTCCCAACCTTCTTATCACGAGATTATAGCTTTACTGAAGTGGTGTTGGTGGTGAACACGCAGGATGTCGGTGCCGGCATATGAAGTAATGTTTGGAAAGCTCTCACTGCAAAACCTGTTCGAGGACTATTTCGATCAAGCTGGGAATATGACCTCGAGGATCATGCTGAAGGCCCTGGAAGACCCTCATGTTGATCTGATTGCTACGGTATCCTTGCTATTGTTTGTGTTTCTGTCACTTCAGCTTTTCTCAATTGCACCGTTCCTGTCAACGTTTGATGCACTTGGTGTTTGTTTCTTATTATTGCTGTTTATGTTACTAACATCTCATGTCCATTTTCATGAACTGTTGTTTCGGTAATCATCATTTCATTTTTTTTACTTGTCATTACTCAATAGCATGCATGGTTAGACCGTTAGAACATCTAGTGGCCTACTGGCAGTCTGGCATCCTCTGTATGCCTAAGGACCCCTTCTCTCTGCTTTCAGTGCTGGTTGTTTCAGTTGTGATGACATAGTCTTGCTTGTATGTTGCATATTGACCCGAAATGTGGTGTCTACATGTATATTCATTGAAATTATACCCACATGTATATCCGAGTACTACATTGAAATGATGTTTTTGCAATCACTTGTCCCTAAACCCTCTGAATCTCCTGAACTTTTGTATTATATGGTTAATACAAGGAGGATTACTAAATAGTCACATTCTCGTACCCGTTCGTTAAAAAAAAAAGACTACGAGGATTCATTATAATCTGATTATCTTTAGAAGGTTTTTAATTTACAAAACAACTTTTGCCAACCTTAATTTCGCTAGGTATCTGCACCAGCTGATAAAAAATGTGGAAGAGAAAAGGGGGATGCTCTATTCCGCTGGCAAAAGTGTGTATTCCATATTTACCAAAACTCTATGTATGTTCGAAACTTTTATTACATTCTTAACACAAAAACACTTCACTGAAATCTTTTTCAGAGAATCAGATGATCCCCATATCTTTGTGGACCTTCTTGTGTCGACTTCAAATCCGTATGCATCTTCTAGCTATAACTATATCATTTATCAGCATATATATTCTCTATTATGGAGATATATGGACAATGTTATTGTGGCCAATCTCCTGTTTATGCAGTATGTGGCAGCTGCGGTCATCGATCTGCATACTATCCTGAGTATGGCATTGGTGCATTTGGAACACTGTCTTTACTAATGGGAAACAGGTAGACTACATATCATGTTTCCACATGCAAATCATGTGTGGAATTCCACGGCGACCTCGTCGAAGGACGACATCCAGTCCACCGCGATCTTGAGGCTGCCGGAGGCGAGGCGGAGACGCGATGGGTTGTGGTACGACATGACGAGGAAGAGGACCTCCAGCTTGGGGCAGTGCGCGAGCATGGCCTCGAATTCTTGGTTGGCGACGATGCTGTGGAAGAGACCGAGCTCGCGGAGGGCGGGGAACGCGGGCGGGTGCGCGGCGGTCGTCTTCGGGACGTACCATACGCCGAGGTAGAGGCGGTCCAAGGAGGCGCAGCGGAAGATGTCGTCGGGGAGCGGCATGTCGAGCGGCCACGGGCGGTTGACGAGGATGAGGTCCTGGACGTCCTTGTCGGCGAGGGCCGCGACCAGGCGCCGGAGCGCGTACTCGTGCGCGTAGAAGGAGACGTGGGTGACGCGCACGCCGCGGACGGGGCCGGGGTGCGCGGTCACGCAGCGCGGAGGGCGCGCACGACGGGGACGCCGGAGGTCCCGAAGGATTGGCTGGAACAGAACCCCCGAGAAACTTTTTTACATTTCGGAGGGTTGCTCCTTCGGCAAAACTAGGATAAAGTTGAGCCAAAAGGTCGCGCCGAGGAGGTGGGCGTCGTCGACGAGGAGCAGGGTTCCGGCCCACACGCGGCGCCAGTGCGTGGAGAGCGCGGCGGTGCGCCTGGCGTCCTTGGTGGGGAGGCGGTGGATGATGTCGGCGAGGAGCGTGTCCGGGAGGCGGCTGATGCGGTCCTCACCGTCGCTCGGCGCCGCCGTGAACGCGTCGTGGTCCGCCCCGTCGTCGGAGGCCTCGGACTCGGAGTCGAAGGAGAAGAGGGAGAAGCGCTCGTCGTCGGAGTCGGACTCGACCTCTGGGGCGGGGACGTAGGGCGCGGGGAGGAGGGAGGCGAGGGCGGGGACGATGCCGTCGATACGCTCCTGCGCGGACGGGCCCTCCATGGAGTTGAAGAACTGCGCGACTTGACCGTACGTGGTGAAATCGTCTCCTTCTTCGCCGGAGGCGTCCATGGCGGTGCCGGGCGGCAGGCGGCGAGGGTTAGGGTTTTGGCTTTCGGGAGATGGGAGCGGAGCTCTCACTTGTGCCTGTCCTGTGTGTCTCGGAATTTGGGATCGGGATCGGGATCGGAGTATTGGACGAGTGCTCGGTTGTGGGAACTGGGAAGAATGGAAGACGGGAAGAAGACTGATCAATGTATTGTTCAATCGACCGTAGGATCGGGCTTTGGCGGTCGGATCTGTAGAAGAGCGACAGTTCCAACATTTTTACAACGAGCCCCTCGAATTAACCAGTACTACCGTTTCGCCAATCTTAAGCCCTCCCCGCCCCCCGCCACCCGCCGCCCGCCGCCTCGGAACAATTCCGTCGGGATTTTGCCGCGGCCGCCGCAGAAGAGGGGGCTGAGGGGCGGTCGCTTTGGAGTCCGAGGAAGTAGGAGGGGGACAGGAGTGAGAAGCGCCGCAGCACCGCCGTAGAATCCGTGAGCCGAGGACGAGATGGGGATATTCTTCAGCAAGGCGGAGCCGCCGCCGCCGATGGTGCTGGTGCCGCCGCTCTTCGACTACCCTCCCCTCGCCGCCCGCACCAGGTTCGCCGCATCCCCCCTCCCCTTCGTCTCGACCCCTCTAGTTCGCGTCAGGATCAGGGAAGCTAATTGTTAAACCCGCTTCGCTCAAACCCTCTCGGTTGATGATTCAGCCGTATGCGTACGCGCTACATAATTGCTGGTCTAAACGGTTGAATCGCGTTGGTTAATCATGCCTGTTAATCAATTGTGCTTGATCGTTCGCATAGAGTGAGATGGAACTGTGTATCGGTGAAATGCGTCAGATCATCAACATCAGCTTGGCTGTACGGTTGTGCATCTCAATTCTGTAGCTTATCCTTGGGGCACGCACATCTCTGCAGAATTTCATGCGATACCTTTTTTCTGCATACCTTTAAGGTTAATTCTAATCCTCCTAGAAGGATGAAATATAGCTACATTGCACTTATGTCAGCCTTGAGCCTTCATTGTGCTTTACTGATGCAGTGCTGGTCTTGAACATGCAGGATGGCGGTGCCAGCGTATGAGTTAATGTTTGGGAAACTCTCTCTGCGCAATCTGTTTGAGGACTACTTCGATCAAGCTGGCAATATGACCTCAAGGATCATGTTGAAGCCGCTGGAAGATCCTCACGTTGATTTGATTGCTACTGTATCCTTTCAAACATTACCTTTCATGTCTGCTAAACCTTGAGTTTCTGAACCCTTTCAATAGCACAGTACCTGTCTATTAATTGATGCTCACTGGATCACCAACTGATCCCTATTGTCACCTTTTTTTCTATTACTTATTCATTCTTGTAGCATTTTTGCCTCTTTTCACATATTTTTCTTTCAAAAAAATGTCTTGAAAACCAACATTTTGTTCTGGAAAGGACACTCTATTGATGTTCTCTTTGCTTTCTCCTGAGATAATCTTGCCTGTATGTTGTATCGTGATAAGAAGTGAGGTCTTAACATATATATATTTGTTGGGATTACTACCTTGTGCTGGTGCCTTTAGTGCAATCACATGTCCATAAAGCAACTGATATGCTTGCTGTTTTGTAGAATGGCTATTGTTGTTGCAATCGGAAGCTTAAGAGATTTATTTCCAGTCACATTCATTTTCAAAGATTTTTGTTTAAGTTACAAAAAAGCTTTTGCCTTCCTTAATTTCACTAGGTGTCTGCTGTTGGTGATCAAAATAGTGGAACAGGAGTAAAGGGAGATGCTCTATTTCGCTGGCAGAAGTGCATATTCATAACTTCTAAACTTTTCATATTTGACCAATGTTTGTTATACTAACAAAAACACCTCACTTAATTTTTTTAGAGAACTGGATGATCCCCATACCTTTGTGGACCTTCTTGTGTCAACTTCAAATCCGTAAGCACTTTCCTGCTCAATGGACTATAATAACGTTTGTCAGCATTTTATTATGAAAAACACGTGGATAATGTCATTTGCGGGTCCTCCTTTTGTGCAGCTTGCTGCAGCTGAGATCATGTGCATATGATCCAAAGTATCGTATTGGTGCCTTTGGAACATTACCTTTGCTGATGGGAAACAGGTTGACTACATATCTTGTTTCCATTCGCAAATAATGCACAATGATGTTAGATAGCTTTCCACAGACTTTTATGTTGTTTTTCATGTCCATTCTTAGATATTGTCTTGTTTCTTTCTGTTAATATGATTAGAAGAAGTGAGGGAGTTATGTTCATCTTTTTTGCAGGGTGCGTTCAGAAGACTACGGGGTCATGGGTGTAAGATATGGTTCAGAGAATCTATCAGTTGGGGCATCCTTTGTGCCAATTCCTTGTATAGATCTGTCTACTACTGAAATACCTCTTTCATTTTCCATTTTTTGTTGCTCGTTCGCTTATCCCAACTTGCTTGGGACTATATGCCTTTGTTATAGCTTATTGAATTGTGATTAAGAATGATATTGAACAAGTAGATGCACCTCCTTAGTTTTGAATGAATTTAATGGTTTGGATCGTTTCTAATAATATTCATGTCACAATGATAATTCTTTCCTTTGCAGTATCCAGTGAGGTACCCTTTGGTGCATGGTTGGTTGGGAGAAAGGGGTGCTTAACAGCAGGAGTCCAGTACAAGCCACTTAGTGAGTATCACCAGTCTGAACTGTCTAAGGTTCTCTTGTTTAATTGGACGTGGCTCTCTTAAAAGTTAATTCAATGCTCTGTGTTTTCTTTGTCTTATTCACCATCGAAAGGACTATACATGCATGTGGTGGTATAGTGTTTGTAAGCTGCAACTTTCTTTTGGTATTGGTATTCAACAGCAAACATAACAAAGCCTTTTATTCCCAATAAAGTTGGTATTGAACTGTAAAGATTTATAACACTTCGAAATTCTTACAATTTCTATTTCTATTTGATTTCCCAACATTTTAAATAGATCACCCCAACTTGTTTCGGACCAAAAGCTTTTTTTTTGTTATCATCGTTGTTGAATCCCAATGTTTTATTGAAATGCTATCCTTGTTACACGACTTGTACGATAGGCATTTGCTTTCCTGGCAGTCATCTGCCTTTCCTGCTAGCAGATAAACGCGTGTAGATGTTTAGCTACTGGTTGATGTTTTGTGCCTTCTTTTCCCTGATAACTCTTATTCTCTATCCTGTCCATTCTGCAAATAGGTCGGAGCAAACATCCTATGCCATTTACAGAATTGGAGAACTGGAATTGTGCAATCAGTTACGGTGTTGGCTCAACTAGCCCGCTCAGCCCTTCGTTCATTTTCTCCCTAGAGCTTGCCAGAAGTACACAGGTTTGGTTCAATTATACATGTATTTCAGTAAGAAAGTGTTTGTACTTTATTAGCTTGCAATTGTTACGATCTTTAGATAAGGCTATAAACTATGTATTGCCTCTGATGGAGTGATGGATATTTTCTGCATGGATTAATATATGAATTTGCTAGGTCATTGTGCAAATGTAATACGGCATAGATTTCCAAGCAATCTCCTTTTTACAAATGTTCAGAATCCTCAATGATGTAAGCTTTTTGGCTTAAAAAGCCCAATGAAATATTAATCAGGTGGGGGTGCCCCCCTTCTCTCTCGTGCGCGCGGTGACCCTCCAAAAAATACTCATTTTGGTGATTTATGTAAGAGCATTACTATTGCATTGGATGATTATAAATGTTGATTCTCTTATTCTTGACATATTATATGTAACTTTGTGTTTATGCTTTACGCACAATAATATATCTATACACGAGTACTTCCATGTGAAATTTATTCCAAAATCTAGAGAATAAGGCTTCAACACATTATATCCCTCCTTGATCTTACATCCTGCTAATCTATGTGCACAAGGTGGTTAGAGCTGAGCTAGCATCATGAAGCGGAGTGTGCAGAAAAAAGGTTGTTGTGCTTATTTGTAAAGTTTATAGATTGTCACCTAGGTGCCAAAAAAATCCTGGATGGATATGTGTTCTTTCATTTCTTTTGTGCAGGGTGCAAATGGTGAACCATTATTTTTAGAAACTATTAGTTATGTATGGACGTATGGTCCATAACATTGGAATTGCAACGCTGGCATAAATTAAGCAGTTCCCAATGATGCTAGCTAAAAGAGATTCCTTTATCTAAGGAGTGCTTGGCTTCCTCAAAATTTTAATCTCATTTGCAGTGACATTTTGTTTCTTTAACGTGCAGCTGACCGCATCATTCTATCAACACCTGGTTGTTCAAAGAAGGGTAAGGGCAGTTCCCTTTCATTTTATGTTCACAAAGAGTTCTTTGTCCTTTCTCATTACACTGTAAGTCTGTAACTACAGTTGAGATTCAGGCTACATATATCTTTGTCGTAATGTGAAGTCTACATCCACCACTATTCAACTCAAGCTGAACATGTCACTTGGTTGTTGTTCCATGCCATCGGTTGATTCCATCTAAACCAATCATGTCATCAAAGATAGTCTTTATGCTCATCGTACTCCTTTTATTAGAGAGGAATATAGATTGGCTTCCATTTTTTTTCCCTGATTGCGCTGATAGAAGGAAGTTTTCCTAACAAGGGCTAATCTGCTTATGTTATTTTAATTATCATTTAGATTATTTTTAATACTAGAGTTTCCAAATTTGAGATTTGTGTGAGTATGCGTGGCTTGTGTCTACCAGGTAAAAAATCCTTTTGAAGATGATCAGGTTGTTGGCATTACAAACTACATAGATTTTGGACTTGAGTTGGCTTCCAGGTAAGACTTTCATGAAGGAACGTTACTTTGTTTCACATCAACCCACGTGACTAACTACATATTCTTACTGTCTGCAGGGTTGATAAAGATAAAGCAACTGAGGATGGCAGTTCTTTGTTTCAGTTGGCTGCAAGTTGGCAAGCTAACAAAAACTTTCTACTGAAGGTTAAATAGATTTATTTATCAGTTATAGATTGCCCTAACAATTTAAGAAATTTTTGTATCATCCAAAAATCAAACCCAGCCTATGGAGTATGGACAAGTAATGCATTCCCACCTCACGCTGCACCATGTGCACATCTGAACTCAACAATTTAAGAAGTTTTTGTATCTTCCAAAACTCAAATCCAGCCAATAGACAACTGTTTTCTGTATCTTCCTCCATAGATGTAGCTCATTTTTACTATACTCCTTCACCCTTTTTTGAAATTTCGGAAGTCTTTGAGGTGACATAAGTATGCGATGGATTAGAAGTTGGGAACACATTGGGCACGACCTGGTCTTTAGATTTCCATATTACTTCATTTGTTTTGATGTTCATTGGTTTTGACAGGGAAAGCTTGGTCCCTCGAAGTCTTCTGTAGCTCTGGCATTCAAATCATGGTGGAGACCATCCTTTACATTTAGCGTCACAGGTATGCAGGCCTTTGTGACCTTTATCTTTTGCAAAGCAGAAACATCCATTTACACCCAGATCCATGAATTCTGCTTGAATGAAGGGTCCTTTTCAGTTTATTTGATTAATTTTTCTGTATGTTTTGGAAGCGATAAACTGATGATATCATCATAGCCTCTACAGTTTTTTTTTTTTTTTTTACTTTGCATTGAGAACTTAAAGTTTCAAGCATAACTTACCCAGCTGTAAATAAATGTTGATCTAAGCACAATGAGCAGTTCAAACTTCATACATGTAGTCTGGAAAACATTGCATTATTTGCTTACTATTATTACGGTAGTTAATTATAGTTTACACTAGTTCCAAATTTTTATTTCTTGTACTCCAGTGAAGTAGAAAAACCTTACAGAACATGAAGAAAGTCTAATTCTGGGGTTCTGCAATTTATGAATAATCAGTTAATCACTCGCCTTTTGGGTACATTGACTCCCTTTTTCTATTTTGTAGCTGTGAATGATCATTCAAAGGGCACAACATCTTATGGATTTGGCCTTCGAGTTGAGGATCTTAGACAAGCCAGGTTCTGTTATTTATGTTCTTTGATCAGATCGTATTCTCTTACTTTTATTAATTTCAGCAGTTCTGAGTACAATTGGCTCATGAATGTTGACGAAATGCAGCTACCAACGAGCTGATCCAAACTATGTTATGCTGACACCAAGCAAGGAGCACTTGGCACCAGGTGTCTTGCGCGAGTACGGGAAGCGGCCCATGTTCCAGACGCAGATTGATTCTGGCAACTACGATCATTTACCAACAGAGCTGAAGCCTATCGGCAGGATATTCTAACTGTAGACTGTTCCTGGTCATCTATCGCTAGGAGCTTTTTCAGCAAGGACTGCATCAGCAAAGTCTTGTAATCGTATCCGCCTTAATCCTTGACAAGCTATGCTGTGATCAGATAGAATTCCAGTCTTAATCCTTGACAAGCTATGCTGTAATCAGATGGAGTTCCACAGAGCGAAGGCAATCCACTTGTGACTACACCTCTACGGAGCACGTTCATTGGATTATGAGCTGATGTCGTCATGATAGCTGCATGACTATTTTGAAACACGAGAAGGATCCGACGCTTGCGGTAATGCCCTTGCATTATATTTGGACAGGCAATGATCAAGATGTGATGCAATACACAGTTACACAGCCCGTCGTAAAATCCTTATCAAGATATCATCGGATCACCATCCAGTTGATGTATGTGTTGTCGATGTCAAAGTTGTTTATCTCCTCGATATCAGGTACATACAAGTGACGCCCACAGCACGTACGCGTCAGTCTTGAAGTGACAGCGATATTCTATTCTGACAGCAAATCTCGCAGAAGTCAAGCCGCAGGGCTCAAGGCTCAGCGCCGCACTGGCCGGTTTCTTCCACACCACACCACTAAACAAACAACGCTCCACGTCCACGTCACGAGCACACACAAGCGCCGCACAATTTCTCAATGCCGACAAACACGTTGGCGCCAGGGGTGGACCGGAGGACCTGAGTAGCTGACACTAGCAGTTTGATCGAGCAGGTTAGTTGGTTCCGAAGCATTAAACTTTATTTCTGTTATATTAAAATTTCGGATAACTAAGCTTTACTCCTGTCGTATTAAGAAGAATCTTATTATTTATTATTTATAAGTATTAAACAAAATTTAATTATAAAATTAATTACAAACCTTTATGCTAGTTCGCGAGATGAATCTAATAAATTATATTAATTTATGATTAGTAGATGGTTACTGTAGCAGCATTATTGCAAATTATGGATTAATTAGGCTCATTAAATTCGTCTCGTGAATTAGTACCGAAAAAATTATAAACAGATTTTATTTAATACTCTTAAATGTTAAAATTTTTGTTGATATGACAGAGCTAAAGTTTAGCCCTCTGAAACTAAAGTGGCCGTAGTCAAGGAAAAACACACATGGGATGTGGACGTGGATGTCAAGCGGTAACAAGGAGAGCCTAGGCTCACAAAGAAAAGTTATCCACAGCCGTTTGCGAACCCGTGAGCTCGCCAGCGGAAATCTTGGCTACCCTGAGGCCCCCGGCAAAAGTGTGAAATGGATCCGGACTAGGAAGGATATTATCATCTTGATCTTGTGATTCAGCATGCGTGGCTGGTAATTTTGCCGTCTGCTTGTTTTCAAGACCGTACGAGACACAAATCCAATACACGGCGGCAGTAGAGCTTGAATTCGACTTGGGATCCGTGGTAGATGGTTTCAGTTCGCGGCCGATGGTGATTGGTGAATGGAGGGTAGAAGCGTGACTGAAAGGTAACTCAGCTTTTTAAAAGGAATGAAAGGTAACTTTCTACATATAAGTTATCCATATGCGAATATACAAATATACACACATCATCGAACAACGTAGTCCAAGGATCCACTGCACCAGTCAATCAAGACGCCTTTGCTTGCACGTGTAGTCAGAGGCTGAGAGGTTTTTACAGTTTTTACTGAACATTCTTTCGCTGAAACCACGTGGTAGTACATTGCTACGCAGAAAGTGACACAAGTAGTGGAACAGGATCGTGGATCACTCTCCTCCTGCCATCTACATCCAGCCCGTGCCGTACGCCGGCCTCCCCCGGTCCCCACCTCCCTGGAACCGCGCCGCGTAACATATACGCCGCGCCGCGCCGCGCCGCGCCCCACCCGCCGCCGCCCGATCGAGCCGCTCCGGCGAGCGCACCCACGGCATTCCCGAGCGTGAAAACCCGCAGAAAACCCAACCCCGCGCTGGGCCCCTCGAGCCCACCCGCCCGCTTCCGCTGCCTCGGCACTCGGCAAGCAGGCAGCCCATGTGCTCAGCTCACATGCCTGCCGCTCCCACGCCTCGCCGCCACCACCCTTCCCCTTCCCCCTCCTCCTCCGCCTCCTTCCTAGCCACCTCATCGCTAGCCTAACCGCGGGAGCCACCACACCACACCACACGCCATCACTCCATCACGCGGAGCCGCACGGTCGAGTCGTGAGGCGATCAGGCGAAGCGGCACGCGATGAAGGATGGTGGCGGCGGCGGCGGGGGAGGAGGAGGGGACGCGGGGTTCGTCCGGGCGGACCAGATCGACCTCAAGAGCCTGGACGAGCAGCTGGAGCGCCACCTCAGCCGCGCCTGGACCATGGAGAAGCGCAAGGAGGAGGCCTCCGCCGGCGCCAACCAGCGCGGTGGCGGCAGCGGCGGCGGGAGGCAGCACTCCCTCCGCCCCGGGAGGGAGGACTGGGAGATCGACCCCGCCAAGCTCGTCGTCAAGGGCGTCATCGCCCGCGGCACCTTCGGCACCGTCCACCGCGGCATCTACGACGGCCACGACGTCGCAGGTACCGTGCCAACCACACTAACCGTGCGTGCCGCAGAGATCGCGGTGCCCAGCTGCCAATGCTGCGCCCGATGGGGGCCGGCGGCCGGCGGGGGCAGCAGCTGCTCGCTGTTTGCTTACCCGAGGCGCCTCCTTTTTCTTGCCTCTTTTGGCAAATTGCGGGAGTTGATGCGGCTACTTTTTTGGGGGCTTCCCGTGGTGCTCTGCTCTGCTTTCGCGTGACATCAGTTGGATAGGGCGGCTTTTGGTCACTCATGTGAATCGGGACCATCAGGTAGTCGTGATTCTTGTGATCGCTGGTAGTGTTTGGAGACCAAGGGAAAGGAAATGCGGCAGTTGTTGGATGCAAAGCTGCTTTGGGGGTTCCCACAAAGGCAAAGAGCTAAAGATGACCCACCTTTCAGTATGGTCGAATGCAATCTAGATTTTCTAACCAGGTTTAGAGTATCTAGCATGATATTGACTGTTGATTGCATACTATATCACAATACATGTTGTTCTGCTTTTAGGGATTGCATGTCCTCTTATACTGAATAACAGTATGCCCCCCACGCTTGTCAGAAAGCACTCGCTCGTTTCTCCTAGCTTGGGTATGGGCTGCAGTTCCATAGTTTGGCATGCTGTTGTTTGGTCAAAAATTTGATAGCAAAAGAATATGCTTGATAGGGGAATATTGAGTGTCTACAGCCAATTCTAAAGAAAACATCGCTCTCAAATATGTCAACTTTGGCTTGGATATTGGAACAATCTGGGCCATGGATAGCAGAACACAAAATTCCTTTCCTGGAGATTCATACACCTACTACCTGTAATTCTCAAAATCAGTGTTTTTGTTTTACGTTGCCAGTTTGTTATTCATGTAGAAATTATTGTTAACAAGACCCAACCTAATAGGAACTAGGTGGTTTTTCATTGAGAAGATGTACAGATTATTGTTACAACTTAAACTTCTACTTTTTTATGTGACATTTTGACTGCGTTGTTTCCCAGTGAAATTGCTTGATTGGGGTGAGGATGGTCATAGGTCAGAACAAGATATTGCAGCAGTAAGAGCCGCATTTTCACAGGAGGTCTCTGTTTGGCATAAGCTTGACCATCCAAATGTAACTAAGGTACTGCTTGGTTAAACAAGGCATTATTTATATATTTCATATTTCTTAGCTTTACATGTGCTGCTGTAATAACATTGGCATGCATTTATTTAGTCCATATTTGGTGATATTGGAAGAAATGGTGATAAATTGAAATTGATCTTCAGTGTCATATCGCAAGTTATTGGCCATACTTATTTGTCTAGATTGCACATTGATTTCATTACATCAATACATTCGGTTTTCTGTCTTATTGATGTGACATCCTTAACTGTATATCAAATGAAGGAAGAGGCCACCATGATCAGTAGTATTCTGATAGCAACCTTATTTCCTTCTTTACTCCATGCAATATATCCACATCAAAACAGAACAGCATATTGAATTTCTCATCATAGGGGTAAAACAGTTTGCCATACTTTTTTTTGCATGAGTAATTTAGTAACCGATCATCCATGACTGAACTGTAGTTTAGCAAGCCAAACTAGCAGCTTCCTGCAGGTTGTGCTATTATACATCCACAATTACTATTTCTCTAGTCACAATAAACATGAAGAGAAACTCAATGAATATGTGTTGGGAATTTGGATAAAAACTTATATTTTCGAAAGGACCTGGAATGAAATTTTGAAAATGCAGATTTTAGCTGGGTACATGATAGTGCTAGTATTGGGGAAACATGGGGTGATTGGTCACTGTGGGGGCACAAAGTTTACAAGGTTCATGTTTCTCAGTTATATGTTTCCTTATCAGCTAGCGTAACAACAGCTTGAATGTTCCTGACCAGTTTATTGGAGCTATAATGGGCGCAAGGGATCTTAATATTCAGACAGAAAACGGGCACATCGGCATGCCAACTAATATCTGCTGTGTTGTTGTGGAGTATCTTGCTGGAGGTGCTCTAAAATCATTTCTGATAAAGAACAGAAGAAGGAAGTTAGCTTTTAAGGTGGTTGTCCAAATTGCTCTTGACCTTGCCAGGGGGTAAGTATTCTACTGAATTCTTCTCTTTCTTTCTTCAGATTTTTTTTTTACTTTCTTTTACCCTTCAACCGTTGATTTGGTTGAGTATTGAGCTTTAAGTATTGATTAGGTTAAGCTATCTTCACTCAAAGAAGATTGTGCACCGTGATGTGAAGACTGAAAATATGCTTCTTGACAAAACAAGAACTGTGAAAATTGCTGATTTTGGTGTTGCTCGTCTTGAAGCTTCTAATCCCAGTGATATGACTGGCGAAACTGGAACACTTGGTTACATGGCACCTGAGGTATCTTTTCTCGAGCAACTAATGTTCATGTTGTCCTCAGAGTTGCTCTTTTGATTCCATTTTAGCATAATAAACTAATAAAACACCATTCTTGCATCGAGTAGTTGTATACTTGTATGTCTGTCAGACGTAGAAAGCACACCCCTTGTTTATGCCTACTTGCATATTCGTATGTGACTTATATTGGCATCTGATGTCTTGCATATTAGTATGTGTCTTACATTGGCATCTGATTTGCAGGTTCTTAATGGCAATCCTTATAACAGGAAATGTGATGTTTATAGCTTTGGAATATGTTTATGGGAGATATACTGCTGTGATATGCCATATCCAGATTTGAGCTTCTCAGAGGTCACGTCTGCTGTTGTTCGACAGGTAAAAAATAACATGTTCCTAGCATGCGTATTTCATACTCTTACATTTTTAGCTGCTGAATTCTGAGCAAGTGGACAATACAATATCACTTGGTGAACAGAACTTGAGGCCCGAGATACCGCGCTGCTGTCCAAGTTCTTTAGCAAACGTGATGAAGCGTTGCTGGGACGCAAACCCCGACAAGCGACCTGAGATGGCCGAGGTTGTGTCTCTGCTGGAGGCGATCGACACATCAAAGGGTGGAGGCATGATTCCCGTCGATCAGCGACCAGGATGCCTTCCGTGCTTCCGTCAGTACAGAGGTCCGTGATTGATGGACCGTGCTGGAGCTGTGGTCTGAAGATTGACCTCTAGATCCTGTGTACGTCGATTGCATTTGCTTTCTGGGAAGCAAACTGGTTAATGGAGCTAGTGTGCTTATGATCCCTTGTTTGAGAAGCCCTCTTATGTAAATTCCCCGTTCATCCCTTCTGTATCTCTGTTTTACCAATGAATGAAAGAACCGGCTCGCTGTCCATGTTTTCCTGATGCAAATATTTCTGCATGGTCCGAGATAAAAAATAATAGTAGCTAGGAAGGCGGTTGCCCCCCAAAGAAGACCATGGTATTCAAGAACAAGCTGCCGGAGAAGACCGGGCGGCAAAGGTCGACCAGGTCGGAAGGGGACGCTTTGCTCAATGGGGCACTGCCCTGCCTGGTCGACGGCCCTGGAGCACACGAAGCTGTCTTCAGACCAGAGGATTACTACCAGCATTGGACCATGGAGCCGGCGCTCAAGGACATCGTACAACCCTGTGCTAAGGCCCCCGGACGATTGCTAGACTTCGGGCCTGTTCGTTTCCTGCTATCTAAACTTTAGATCCATCACATCAAAGAGAATCTTGCTATTTAGAAGTATTAAATAAAATCTGTTTATAAAACTTTTTGCACAGCTAGGTGCTAATTCGCGAGACAAATTTAATGAGCCTAATTAATCCATAATTTGCCACAGTGATGCTACAGTAATTGTTCGCTAATCATGGACTAATATACCTCATTAGATTCGTCTCGCGAATTAGCACTAGGGTTCTGCAATTAGTTTTGTAATTAGACTTTATTTAATACTTCTAAATGATAAGATTCTCTTTGATGTGACCTCTCTAAAGTTTAGATACCCGGAAACGAACACACCCTTCATTGTTTTATTACTCCACGGATTGCTTCTGGCAGGAAAGTATTCAGCTATCAGCATTGCACTGCATTTGTTGATGGGAATTAAGAGCTCCATTCAGAATCGGTATCTGAAATGTAGTAGGAATTATCTCTTCTATGGGTCATTAACTCATTGTGCTTTGCAAACCTTCACAAAATGGACTTCAGCTCAGATGTTTATGATCAACCTCTTCAAAATGGTGGACATGCTCAATTTGTCTGGCCCAGGATGGATTTTCTGGTCGCCTGCTCAACTAAACAATGAGCGGAGCGTTGCGGATGGAGAGCATCTTCACCGGAGTGAACAAACTGAATCCTGCCGCCACCTTCAGGTCCGCAGCGCTAGACGAAACACCGAACCGGGCACTGCTTCACGCGTTCAGGAACCGCCTCGCTGAGCTAGGGACGCGCAGGCACCAGCACCGCCCCTCACCGTCTCAGCTCAAGGCGCTAGCGACGCGCACGCACCGCCGCGGCGGCCGAATCGCCGAGCGATGTAGGACCGTTAGAGGAGCGCAAGGGGAGCCGGAGGTAGCCGCTAGATGGGTGAGATCCGGAGGATAGAGCAGGATCCATCGCTGCGTCGCGAGCGGAGCTCACCGGCGGCGGCACGGGCTCTCGTCGTCTCCTCCAGCGCCGGCGTCTCATATTTGCAACACACCGCCCCGATCCAAATCAGAGGTCCATTTGTAATTTTCGGGATTATATATTTTCAATAAGCCCTCTGGTTTGGATCGCGGTTAATAATCGCGATCCAAATGAGGGGCATTTTGTAAATCTGATCGGATATTTTCGGAAAACCCCATATTTTGAATCGCGATCAGTAATCGCAATTCAAATCAGGATTCCATATATAAAATCACCCTGGGGGCGGACGCCTTTGCCTCTGGCACCGACGGCCGCCGCCGCCGCCCGCTCCCATTCTTAGCTCAGGGTCAGCTCTACCACGACTCAACGAGAGCTTCACTCGTGTCGCGAGGCGGAGCCCCTGTGGATCGTGTTCGAGGTGTCCGGCACCATCCATCTCCACTCCTCCTCCGCGTCGCCTCCCCAGGGCCATCGATGGCCGCGGCCAGCGCGTCGTGCTCACCGGCAAGGGGCTCCATCTCAAGAGCTGCTACCACGTCATCGTCTGCAACCTGGTGTTCGATGGAGGCCGGGGGCACGCCGTGGACGGCATCCAAATCAAGCCCGGATCCATTGACATGATTCTGGATCGACCGCTGCACGCTCGCCGTTGCCGACTACGACGACGGGCTCATCGACATCACGCGGCAGAGCACAGACATCACGGCCTCAAGGTCCTTCCTTTCTTTAAAGCAAAATTCCTATCCTACTACTTGTTGTGTGATACCACGAATCTGCAATCCGATCAACAGTGATCCAAAAAAAAGATTAGTAGCTCATGAACCAACCAACCCATGACTGCAGATGCCACTTCGCCCGGCACGACAAGGCAATGCTCATCGGAGCCGACGATCCCACGCACGCGGCACGTCGGCAACCGCTTCATCAGGGTCACCATCCAACGGCACGTGGCGGAGGCACCCGCGCCTCCACTTCGGCAAGGTCCACCTCTGCAACAACTACACACGCAGCTGGGGGTCCTCCTGACAATTGCTAGACTTCATTGTTCTGGTACTGCACGGATTGCTTCTGGCTGGAAAGTATTCAGTTATCAGTATTGTACTGCATCTGTATGTATGCCATCCCTAGGAAATTTAACTTTTTATCGCTTGATGAGTCTTCTTCCGCTTCTCTTAATGAAAAACGTGCTCAGGCACGGTCACGAAAAAAATGAGTCTTCTTCTGCTCACTGCTCCTCTTTCTTCACCTCTGTCCCTCTTCTCATTGACATGTAGAAAACCAGAAATATTGATATTTTCCTATGTGTATGTTCAATTATGGTATGACGGTGCGGTTCCTTGCTCTACCAATCTCCTCTTCCTACCTCTCTGATTCTGAAACTGTGCGGAGAGCTCGTTGGCCGATGCTGTGGACCGCCATAGTTCAACTCAGTTCCTTTCTAAGCCAAGGAAGAAGAAAGCAATCCTATGTGAAAAGAAGAAACCATTCTACGTACAGGCTAGGGGAACAACACAATCCATCCAACTATCCAAGCGAGCTAGAAACAGGAAACAGAAATCAATCTTCATGCGGATGGGACGCCCGTTGCTGCCATTTAGATGAGAAAATGGATTTACATCAACTTTGATAGACGCCCGCTGGATTAGGGGGCACCTGCTCTTCTTCCTCTGTTTCGATTTGGTGGGCAGCTGCACGAACCGAGGATGCAGATACCCAAGCTTCATTGTCATCCCCAACACTGACCGGTTTCTTCTCCGCGATGGCGCCCCCAGGCCTCTGGTAACTCCCTCACCTGCCTCCGCACGCGCCGCGCTTTGCACACCGGCCTCCGCCCGCACCGCCCTCCGCGCCCCGCCTCCACACGCTCCGGTGGCCAATCCCCACCTCCAAACGACGCCACCGTCGCTCTCGTCGTCTCCTCCGGCGCCGGCGCCGTGTATTTGCAGACACCCCGTGGTTTCGATCGCGATTAATAGTCGCGATCCGGTCCAGGGTCCATTTATAATATTCGGGATTATATATTTCGATCAGCCCCCTATTAGGGGGTATTTTTGTAAATACAGGACCAGATACTTTCGAAAACCTCCCTAATTTGGATCGCGATCCAAATTAGGGGTCCATTTGTAAAATCACAGAACATATTTACGTAAAGCACCCTGGGTTCGGACGCCTCGCCTCCGGCACCGACGGCCGCCGCCCTCTTCAGGTCCCGTTCCAGCCGGAAGCGAAAGTCCTGTCCTCCGCTCCGTCCCCGCCTACCACGAGAGCTTCACCCTCTGCTGTTCTGTGGCAGCAAGCCGCGCGCATCCATGCCGCGTGCTTGAGCTCACGCGACCCGCCCTGGCCGGGTGTGGCGGCCTCATCTCCTCCAAGGGCACGGCAGCCGTCCGCCTGTATCCGTTGGAGTCAGAGATTTCTTGGTATTGACATCCTAAGTTGAATTTCCAATTTCTGCAATTAGCAGCAGAAGATCTCGCGATGCTGCCTTCTCGATCCGCATTCTACAATGCACTGTTCATCCTATCCCGGGAGACCAGCATCTCAGTCAGATACCTGCCCATGGCGGTATCTCAGAGCACACATCAAGGGCTATGCCTGGATTGCAAATTCATAGACCTGACAGTGAGTTGGATACATGTAGCATGGAGTGACAATCAAAACTGCCGGATGAATTTCCTATCAGGTTTGTCCTAAATATGGAAGCTAGGCAGTGTTTTTAACCGTTTTGCCTAGGGATGATGCATGTAGCGAGTGCGTGCTAATTCTATACTCCCCCGTCCTAAAAACAAATTATTCTAAAAATTCTAGAACAAACTAACAAGAAAGTAAAATCTCATATTTCCCTCCATTTATTACCCATATTTGGTACTAATTAATTAATTCTTGCATGCACATGCACTTTCTAAATAGAGTAAGATGACTTGTTTTTTAAGAATAAATTTTAAATCCTAGAATGATTTATTTTTTAGGACGGAGGGAGTACTCTTCTACGGTTACATCTTTTCTTTGTGCAGGTAATGCCTAATTGTCTGCACTGTCCTTTTTCATCCAAATCATCAAGGACCATTTGTTCCAGACACAAGCCTAGCCAAATGCCATTCCTTTCATTCCCAATCCAAGGGCTCACAGCTCGAGATTTGCTTACAGAAGTATAAAATGGCATGGTGGCCAGCATGTTTCTCTGTTGTGTCCTTCCGCGGAGCCCATGGAGTCTGGTTGCATGCCTTCGGATTTTGGGAACAGAGGGTTGTTGAGCAGTGTGAAATGTGAATCCATGTCGGGATGATTGGCTGTATTTGGAAAAAGGACTGTTGACAGAGCTGTTTTCATCCTGTTGGGGAAAAAATGTAAAGCTGCAGCATATGCAAATTTGCAAAATTATGGGGGCTCACTAGCATCAATTAAGGGCTGATATGTCCGCCATGATAGTTGTGGGCATATATTTTATCGCAAAATAAATAATTTCTGTAGATATACATAAGTGCAATTTCGTGAGTGTAGGAAGAAAAAGAAAACTAAAAAAAAAATCTGCCTCAGCTGACCTCGCAGATACACCCCACCCACCAACCATTTGACCTATACAGAATATGCAGAAACATCAACTGATGATAGGCTGATGCCTGCCGCTGCCAGGATCAAATCTAACCATCTAAGGTCAGATGCATGATGGCTGTGTTTCCACAGAGCAGTGCTAGGCAAGTGTGTTTTGTACCAGAAACCACATGAATTTGAAGCGTTTAACCAGAACAATACTGACGACAAGAAGGTTCAGTTTAGCAAACGGCGACATGCCTGCATCCAGTTGAACATGAACTAAATGCACGTCAAAATTCAAATGGATGCGCTTCAATCATCCTGCTGCTAATTCTCAGAAGCGGACATCATGCTACAACAAACGTAGAGGCTACTAGTATCTCAGAGAGTGGTCATGGCTTTCCACAATCGCCGTGGCTGGCTCTCGGTTGACGAGGCAGCATGAGCAGATAACTTCGAAATATTCCGGTACGAGCACGTCCAATTATTCTGCAGGAAATGATAGGGTCTGACCGACCACATCCTGATGAGTGACTGGCCACTTGTAATGTTTATGGGAGAGCAGCAGGGCGCGGCGCGGCAGCTGTAAGATTCTCTGTTGCTAATATTGAACCGCTGATGCCAACCGCACTCCTGGTTCTTTCAGGATATCATTACCAGGGTCCTTCAGGCATGGACTAATCAGCTAGAGCTCCCTTGATGAGCTTGAGCTCCTTTGCATTTTTCTTAGTCTAGCTGGTGCACAGACAGACAGTGTAACAACTGAATTCAGGAATGGGCTTTAAAAGAAAAAAAAATTGAGTTCAGGAATGGCCGCGGACCTTAGTTTTGTCCTAAACAGCGTTCAAAGATGAACCGCATTTGGACACTTCAGCAAGGGGGTCACACGGCATGGCATGGGATGGGATGGACCTTTGGTGGTGGTGGGTGCACTGAACCGTGCTGAATATACTGAAACAATGAGCAGAGAAGTCTAGTTTGAAATTTAGAAATCTCATCTGAAAATGAGGACAATTTGTTCTCGCGAGAACGACACATCCAGCTCCTATGGACTGTACGTATCAGACCAGTCCTTGGAGGTTACAACGAAGTTGCAGCTAACTTGACGACCCCCCTCAGTTGCAACCAAAAAGACCAGAGCCCCAAACCACTTCTGACGCGCACCCACCGGGTAGTTTCCACCCATGCACGCACCGACCCGGTCCTCGGCCAGTCGTCGCCGCAGCTCTCCACTGTCTCCAGGCAAGGCAACGGGCGGCCCATACCCAACGCGACGCGTCTTCCCGGTAGATCCGCCTCCTACCCGGCCTCCATAAATAACCCGGTCAGCCCTCTCGGCTCGGTCACCATCTCCTCCTCATCTACCTACCTCTCTCTACCTGCAGCTGATCGATCGCCCGTCTCCACAGGCCTCAAGGATTTTCACCAGCGCTGCTAGCGATGACGAGGTCGGCACCAGCGGCGGCGGCCTCCGTCCCGGCGCCGACGAAGAAGCATCAGCACGCGCCGCTGCGGGGCAGCCAGCTGAAGCAGCTCCGCGAGATCTTCCGGCGGTTCGACATGGACGGCGACGGCAGCCTGACGCAGCTGGAGCTGGCGGCGCTGCTGCGGTCGCTGGGCCTGCGCCCCACGGGGGAGGAGGTGCGCGCGCTGCTGGTGGGGATGGACGCGGACGGCAACGGCGCCGTGGAGTTCGACGAGCTGGCGGCCGCCATCGCGCCCCTGCTCACCACGCAGACGCACCTCGTCGACCAGGCCCAGCTCCTGGAGGTGTTCCGCGCCTTCGACCGCGACGGCAACGGCTTCATCTCCGCCGCCGAGCTGGCGCGCTCCATGGCGCGCCTCGGCCAGCCGCTCACCTTCGAGGAGCTGACGCGGATGATGCGCGACGCCGACGCAGACGGCGACGGGGTCATCAGTTTCAAGGAGTTCGCCGCCGTCATGGCCAAGTCCGCGCTTGACTTCCTCGGCATCGCCTGATCTTTCTGACCTTTCCAACCGCGCACGCCGTCGCCCGCCCGCCCGCCGCCGCCGCCATTCATTAGTAGCGCTCACCCTCCCTCCATTCTTACTTAGGATGCTCAGCTCGATCTAGCTAGGATGACAAAGATGATGTAACTCGTGGATGATGGCTGCTAATTAACATGAACGCTCAAAATATGTACATATTTTTGATCAATTTTGTTCACTGCTGCTTCGATCTCTCTCGTCAATATTGTGGTTCAATTGTCAATATATATTTTTTTTGTCGTGGATTAGATTGTCTTGTTGTGTCGTGTCGCGGAACCGAGGAACGTGATCGCGATCCGCTTTTCTCGCCGCCGCAGAACGAGCCCATCCAGGCATTTGCCGTGCACCGACCGACACGGCGGAGCAACGCGCCGGCGGCGCTCATCATAACAAACAATGGATTGGAAATCGAGCTGTCCCCCATTCCAAACCGTGAAACGTTTTCCCGCAGACGCGGTGGCGCCGCCGCTTCGGTTTTGTCGCGCCCATCGCCGTTCGACGTGGTCGCCGACGACAGCGGCGCATGCGCAAAGCCAGGTCGGCGTCGCGCGTGCTGTCCAACAACAGCCACATCCACTTTGCCCAACAAAAATGAGGCCCATCCGAGAGAAAAAAAATATGAGGCCCAGCCCACCACGGCTGTGGCCTCGTGAGCAGCACTGGCCATATGGCCCATATCCATTGCAGATAGGAGTACGGAGGAGTACGTAGCAAGGTAAAACGATTCGTATTGATACAGTATTGCAGTCCGGGAGGAGAAGACACCTACTTTTAACACGAAGAGATCGATCATATTGCAGTCCAGCGTGTCAACGGCTATAGGGGCTACGTATAAACTTCCAGGGCGTACGTGTCTTCTCCTTTGCCCTCCAACACCTCCGTCGCCTCCACCACGGCTCGTCCAATCCGTCTCCTCGGCCTTGCGCTGCCGCATGATGGTGGCCAGGGCCAGACGATCCACCACGCCATGGTCAGACCTCCAGCCGGAACTTCTGGGCCTCGTCCTCAGCCGCCTCCCCTCCCTATCCGACCGTGTCCGGCTCCGAGCGGTCTGCCACCGATGGTGCCGCGCCGCCCGGCTGGCGGCGCCCCTGCTGCCCCCTCCGCATCCGTGGGTGGCCCTCCACGACGCGACCTTCGTTAGCCTCCCGGCCGGCGAAACCCACCGCGTGCCTCTACCGGACGACGGTGCTCGTCGTCGCCGCTGCCACGGCTCCGTGGGCAGATGGCTCCTCTTCCAGGACAGGACCGACGGCGCGTGCTCGCTCGTGGACCCAATCTCCAGGGACGCTGTGCGGCTTCCTCGGCTGCCCTCGTTTGCCCCCCTGGGAGCACAGACCATGAGGGCGTTCTTCAAGCTGGCGCTGCCCTCGTCCAGGCGCGTGTCTCCGGATTCCCTTTTCGCTGTGCTGATCACCTGCGGAGATAAAAGTTCAATTTCTGTCGGCCAGGCTTCGGCTGCTGCTGCTCCCGCGTCATTCAGAGTGCCCCATGAGACCATATCTGATGCTGCATTCTTCGACGGAAATCTGTAGACGATCTCGCGCAGCAACAAACTCTTCGTCCTTGACATTGATTCAAGCGACCAAGGCGAGCCCAGAATCCAATCCATGAGATGCATAGCTCACTCCATCAATGATTCAGGGACTACGACTACGACATTGCGAGCCTTTCGTAAGGGGTATGACTATACATATTGGAGATATCTTGTTGGATCTAGTGATAGGTTGCTGCAGATAAGGCGATTGGCTAGAATCCCCTCCACTGCGCGAGGTTGTGACAGAGTGCAACGGTATCGTACTGTTTCATTTGACATCTTCGAAGCAGACCTGACCGATTCCTGCGGTTAGTGGAGACCGGTCAGTGCTTTGGGAGGGCAAGCTCTCTTTGCTGGCACATACTCTAGGTCTCTCCCTGCTTCTGAATGTGGAGCCTAGGAGGATTGTATCTACTTCATGTGCGACTATGGTAGTGGATATTACGATAAAGATCCTTTTCACAACTGTGGTTTGTTCCACGTGAGAAATGGGATGATCACGTCTATGTTGCCAAAGATTGCGGTCGTGTCGACACCAGGTAAGACGGTGTGCCAAGGACGTACTGCTTGGTTACGGTGTGCCAAGGACGTCCTGCTTGGTTTTTCCATACTGAAGCTATGTAATTTGGAATTCAGTATGACATGCTTTGTTGTTTAAGAATTCTCATGCAAGACATGGTTTAAGCCGGTGCGGTCATACTTTGACAATTAATATCCTCCTAACGTCTGAAACTGAAGAACCGACCCCTCCCCGCCTCGCACGCAGCCACAAGCACTCTCGCCGTCGCCGTCGCGACTCGCGCGCTCATCCGCCTCCTAATTTTGGCGGGGGGCGGACCCCAATCTCTCTCCATGACTCCATCTCCACCCACCAACACGTCCCGCCAGCCCGATCCGCTCCCCTCGCCCCTCCCCACACACACACATCACCACCACCGGAACGCTCTCAACCGTCAGCGTGGCAATGCAGCCCGGGGACCAGACCTCCGGCGGCGACGCGGGCGCCGAGGCGGAGGCTTTCGTCCCGCGCGGCGGGCTCCACGGCCTGCGCCGTCGCACCGGGCCGGTCTTGCTCGACTCGAGTCCCCGCAGCGGCCGCGCGGGCGACGGGAGGCGGTCCACCTTCCGGGAGGACGTCGGCCATGCCGCTGCCGAGACGTACCTCGTCACCGGCCTCGCCTTCACCCTGCTCGGATACCTCGGGTGATCTGCGTTTACCAATTACTGGCGATTAGCGATCCCCTCTTTCTCTGAATTTAGCTGGCTCCGATCTCTGTTGAAATTTCGGATGCTGCGATTACGTGGTTGTTATCGAGTTGGATGCTTTGATATGCTTCTATGCGTAGCTTCAGTGTTACAATTCGTTTACCGTTTCCTTGATCGACAGTGGTTACCGTTTGGAGAATTGCACCGGCGTTCATCGCACACCTCTCCAGTAGATCACTATGTATTACCGTCAGGATGCAAGTGGGTACGCAGTAGTTAGTTTTGCTGGGTCACTCCCTTCATTTTATTTTCACCTTTTCTGTTTTGGAACCTGAATTTGGATGAGTTTTGGAATGTAAGGGTAATAATTTATAAGGACCTGCATGGCTGCATCCCTGTTTCTTAAGGCGATAAGAACCTGTATTATTGCTTTGCCTTTTTTAACTGTTTCAGAGGGACACCATGGCATATTTTACATGCATGCACCAAAATGTTAATTTATGTTTGCTAGCTAAAGATTCATATTATGGTATATACAGTTTCTTGTCCTTACACCACAATGCACAAATGCATAGATCCATGACCAAATTTTCTACATGCTTTCTGATTTTTCAGGGTAGGCTATCGGTGGATATCGCAGCTCATTGCGCTCCTTCTTTATGCAGTTTTACTCATGCCTGGTTTCATAAAAGGTGCACAATAAGTAATTTTGATTTTGGCTGTTCTTGTCCTTTTGGTTATCTTGAAAAATTACGGTTACATATTCTTTGCCTCTTTGCTTTAATAGTTCTTGCATTTGCAACCTTTTCTTGTTTCTTTATGCTATTGATGTATGGATGACACTGAAGTATGGTTGGCATAGCATATTCTAACAATTAATATTTATCCCTTTTATTTGTTTTCAGTTGGGTACTATTATTTCTTTTCAAGTCAGGTTTGTAGAAGTGTAGTCTATGGAGAACAACCAAGAAACAGGTAAGTTATGTGCTATATAAATGCAACAAATTTTGTTGTACTATGCTGGATTTACTGAGGATTTTAGTACGCAGGTTGGATCTGTACATACCCAGAGATCACAGCAAATCTTGTCCAGTTGTGGCCTTTGTAACTGGCGGAGCATGGATCATTGGGTAAATGGCTGTCTCCTCACAATACATTGTAAGGTTCCTTCATTGTGACTTTCCTCGTTAATGATCTCTCTTATATTTAGTTACAAGGCATGGGGTGCTCTCCTTGGAAGGCGGTTGGCAGAGCGAGGAATTATAGTAGCTTGTATTGATTACAGGTGATGATGCCTTACAAGGCTTTTTGTGATGTAGTTCACTATGTACCTGTCATTCAGATTATGTTCTTGAACTTTATTTTTTTTAATCGGTGAGTATTGAATGATTGATTTCTCTTTGCTTGCTTGGTGAAAATATGAATATGTCTTGCAGAAATTTCCCTCAAGGAACAATAAGTGACATGGTCACTGATGCTTCTGAGGGGATATCATTTGTTTGTAATAATGCTGTTAGCTTTGGAGGGGATCCTAATAAGTAAGTGATACTGCGTCATTTGTTTGCTAGTACTTGCAGTTATCTCTTTGAGCTTTGTACTTTGTAGCCTGCTTTGGATGTTATTTAATTGTACTTTGGTTAAATCAAATTATGACAAATCTGCAGAATATACTTGATGGGTCAATCAGCAGGAGCACATATTGCGGCTTGCGCTCTCTTAGACCAAGCAGTTAAAGAATCTAAGGGAGAGCATACCTCTTGGAATCTGGCTCAAGTAAAAGCATATTTTGGTTTATCTGGAGGGTGAGAACATGAATGCCTAGGCTAGGCCGCTGTTTTTATTATAATAGTAAATGCATATTATTAATTAAATATTGTACCATTAATCACTTCTTAAGGGTACTAGCACAGAAAGTTATTTGTCTGCTACAAACACTAAAAATGTTTGCACCATGCTTGAATGATGAACCCCAATATGAACCTGTATTTAGCCCTTCACTTGACTTTTGGCCATCTGAAATTTCCTTTTAGCACAAAAGAACGTACAATAATCTATCGGATGAACAGTAATACAACCATTCTGTTTTCGTTGATCTCAAACTAAGACACTAATATGGTGTTACCAATCCTACATGACATATATGCTTATTTACGCTTTGTAGATACAACATCCAAAAGTTGGTCGATCACTTCCATGAACGCGGGCTTTATCGTTCAATATTTCTCAGGTAAACAATGTGTTATACTTGTGTTGTGGATGTGTTCTTTCTTTACTAGTATTAACTGAATACAAGTATATTTCAGCATAATGGAGGGAGAGGAATCGCTGCCACTTTTCTCTCCTGAAATCGTCACCAAGAGATCAAGTGCTGAAGCGATAGCTCTGCTACCTGAAATTGTACTAATGCATGGAACAGCAGATTACTCCATACCATCATCTGCCAGGTTTGATTGTTTTTCCTTCTGGGCTCCTCATTTTAATTGTGTTATTTATACTTGAACCGGTTACATATTTCTATTCCTTTATCAGGCTTTTTTCTCTCTAAAATTCAAAATGAATACATAAACAAAGTTGAAGGCACACTTCAGCAGTTATTCTCGATTGGAATTCTACTTGTAGATAGGGAACACTATACCAATTTTGACTCTGGTTTTTAATATCATTTAGAATACTTCGTAAAAAAGGCTAATTGTCAAATGCTTCAAGTTCCAGAAATGCTTAGACTTTCCAGCTGTATCGTTGTTTGCAAACACTCTCTTGTGCTGCCTGTAGCCTTTTTTAATGAAAATTACTTTGTGACCATTTTTCTTTTCTGAAACCAACTTTAGAACTGTATTATTATTAGTTGGGCACCCATGTCTTTCTATTCAATACAATTCTTTCCTGCTCCATACTCAAGCTGTGAATAGCAATGTTTATTTTTTGTGCAGTGAAACTTTTGCGGATGTCCTTAAACATGCTGGTGGGAAAGTAAAGCTACAATTGTATGAAGGGAAAACACATACAGATGTATTTTTACAGGTAAGTTATCTTGAAGGTCAGAATATTAGTGCTGAAGTAGACATATCACCTTGGCTCATTTTTACATATATTACTGCATGAACTTCATCATGTTTTATTCCAAAGGAACGGAAAAAAACTTCAACCTGTGCCTGACTGAGCTCATGATATTTGTAGTTCTGAGTGTCGTCCCTTTATTGAAATCTTAAGCCAAAAATGATTTGACTGAAAATTATGTATATTCTTGAAGAGAGCATGCTTGAATTCTTCAACAAACCGCTGTAAAACAGAAAAACCTATTTGAATGCTGGCATTTTACAGGAGTTCTGCACAAAATTCATTGGAAAATTCTGCCATCCAGAACTTCAAATACTTAACCTTTTAACTTGCCAAAATCCACCTATCCAAAATACATAAGAAAAGGACAATTTTGTTCTTAGTCTTGACTTCATGCTCCATTGTAGGATCCACTTAGAGGTGGCAGAGACCAACTGGTTGAAGATGTTATTTCTGTTATCCATGCTGATGATGCACATGCGCGCGAGAAGGACGCTTTGGCACCTACCCCTGAGCGCCTGGTTTATGAGTGGCAACTAAAGTTGGCACGCCAAATTAGTCCCTTCTGAACAGGTTTTGTTTCTTTTCAAATCAATACTCTGCAGTCAGATTGATCTTTGTGGTTCCGCTTAGGTTTCCTCTGTTCCTCTTTCGGTGTTTGCGATCTGCGGGCTTTTGTGCGCTGCTGAGATTTTTAGTTTATTTCATGATAGGCCTGCACGCAGAAAGGGGTTTCTCCAAGACATTTGCTCGTTGATACTAGTTATCGTGCATGCACAAGAAAGGTATGCATCTGTTAATGTGTGCCAACATGGGTACTACATGGGGGTTCAGAATCTGGGCCAAGCGAACGGAGCTACTTCAGTCCTTGCTGGGGGCGCCAGGTGGTCACGATAGAAGAAAGTTGTTAGGGATCTCTAGGCTGTAGGCAATGCTCTACTACATACTGTACTTTCTTATGGTTTACACGTGTTTTTTTTCTGTTTCTTTTGACAAATGCGTACGAAAGTATATAGAATGACAGTACGATCTGTAAATACAATAGGATGTTGTATCATAAGAATGTCACCAATTCATGGGAAAAATTGTTAGATGTAAAAATGGACTACATCACATTTACTGACATGACATTCCATTTTTTTTTAAAAAATAGCTCAACAACATATTTTTTAAGTAGAAAATATCCTACAGGAACAGGAGCAATATATCTGTTAGAGGACCTCTAGCTGAGTTGGTTAGTAGCACCTCCTCGGTTCCTGAGTTCGAGGGAATTTCAGGAGGTTGAAAAGATCCTCTATTTTATATATCTGTTGCCATTGAACAGGAGCAACATTTTGTGCATGGCCTGTCAATCTTCGCTGTTAGTTTGGTCGAGCAGCGCACGGTGTCGGCAACAGCCGTGCCCGCGTGCCGGCAGGTCGGCGCCGCCTCCACGCCGTGTCGCCAGGCGGTGGGCGGTGGGCTCCCCCTTCCGCTGGCAACCTCTTGCTGCAGCCAGGAGGAGCAGCGCGTGTCGTGTGATGGTCTCGCACCTGTCACCTCCCCTTCATGGACTCTCACCGTATAGGTGCATGCAGGCATGTTAGGTGACCAACGTCGACTCGTATGCCGGCGGTGGCCGTGGCGATCCGATCCGCCGTGCCGGCCGGCCGTATCGGTCGGTGACGAAATCTCGTCCAAAGGATTCTGCTCGCCGTATGGTCGGTATGGCTGGCTGCATCGCGTCATGTCTGCACAACTCATTAGGTCACCTAATTGCAAGCCCGCGTACGTGTCAGAGAGTCAAAACTTGCCCCTGACGACACATGTAATCCTCGTCACGAGAAGATTAGTCCGTTGCAGTTCAGATGTTAGTGTGCAGCTTTACGATCAAAGATTATTATTATACTAGCAAGCGATTTGCGGTGCTGAGGTGACAGAAATGGTCAGCTATGCAGCTCTGGTAACGTGTAGAGTATCAGGCTCAGGCTCAGGCTATCAGAAGTTCACCGAGCACGCACCCTGGTGGTGGCTGGCGAACAATGCACAGTGGTTTTACCTTCCATTCTGCTTGCTTGGTGTTTTTACAGTGGAGGTAACAAGTACCCCTGCTTGCTGCCGTCCTCTCCTCCTCTGCCTCCTCCCTGAGCGTCTGAGCCATCACCAGTGGAAGGCACGGCCATATGCATCCATCAGCAGCAGGCAGCAGGCAGCAGATCAGATGAGCAGCAGAGACTACACTAGCCCATCGGGCAGCGGCGACAGAGTCGCAGAGGTAGCTGTGGCTCGTGTCTCGTCTCCCCAGTCACCCTGCCGATCGAGCGCGCTAGCGTCGTGCCCTCGTGGCGTGGAGGCCTCAGGGCGTCAGGCCTGGTCGCCACTCGCCTGTAGCTAGAAGAGGGAGGGCGGCTCGTGCGGCGTGTCGCGTCCTCACCTGGACCCATTCTGCACCACGGCTGCGCCTGCGCGCTTCCGATCCCTTGCCGCCACCGCGCCACGCATCGTCGCCGTCGGTCCCCGTGGTCAAAGCAGCAGCGCCGGCAGCTTTCGCTTTGTAATCTAGCTGCACGTTTGGGACCCGCCTCGCATGGCGCCGATCCCCAGGGAGGCTCAGAGAGCAAGGAAACAACAACGGCCACCTCCTCTGCTTTCTGCTTTGCCCTCCGCCCTCGTCGTCTTTCTGTCCTGCAATCTGCCGCGGCGGTGCAGTGCAGGCGCCATCAGTTTGGACTTTGTATCTCACAATCTCGCTCCCGATTTCAAAAGAAAGAAAAAGTTGTACACGATTGAAAGGGAAAAGGAACTACACTTACATGTTACCGGTATGTCTTTCACGAACATGTTGCTAGTATTCACTCATCGACTCTGATAAGGACTCTGTTACAAAACCTCTGATAAAGATGAAATAGTTTGTGAAACGATGAGCACTCTGAAATTGTTCCATGGCAGGTAGTTTTCTTTAATAAGCTTATCCTCTGAGTCTCACTGGGAGCAGACAGAGCAATTACGAGCTTCAGGTCGGTACAGTTAGCTAAAGCTGCTTGCTCATGTGTTCAAGTATCTTTTTTGATAATAAAAAGTTCGCGTAAAGGAAGATGCTTCACTTGTTCCATTATTTCACTTGTTGCTGACAGAGATGCTTCGGTTCTAAATTATTTTTCATCAGTATGCCAATGCTCAGCGATCACTGACTATGCCTAGGTACTCCAGCATCAAGACTTGCAGACGCCACTGTCAGGATTTGCTTATAGAATTTGCAAATTGTTCCATATGGATTCTCAGCCGAACATATCCATAGTACCAAATTACCAATCAGGTCATCGTGTCTATCACTCCATGTTTGTTTGGAATGCTGCAATGCAAGCAACCTACAACTAAACCACATATTGCCTTTTTTAATCTCTTGGCCATGAAAACCGCTGAGAACCTTGGAGATGGAATCTTCTGACAAACCAATGCACACTTCACTCCAGCCTCACCAGTAAGTCATCATCCACTCGCATAATCACATGTACCACCGAATTAACAATCCCCTTCATCACTTCACTAATAAAGCAAAACTCGTAGGCATCAACCCTCTCGCTTGTCACTCTCTACCAGAGACACACAGGCAGCCTCAATTATCTAATCAGCCATAAATTTCTCAAGCCTGCCCCCCACTGCCACAATCTCAGTTCCTGTCTACCATTTCCTCATAAAAAACAAGAGGGCAGGGCTGCAGGGCCCAGGGCCTCAGCCACAGCACAAGACCGAGGATTCAAGGAACTCCTCGCTGTTTGCTCAGTTCTGGTAGAATCTGGTCACCAGCCTCCTCCCCACTACAAGAGCCTCAGTGGCCAGTGCTAGCTGCAGGGACAGAGGACGCTAGAAACGAGTGGAGTAGCAGCTCAAGGCTTTGAAACACACACACATCCCCTGAATATAACCTCACGCACACAGCCCAACACAAAGCACAGCTCTCTAGTCAAGCAAGCATAGGTCCATTGCCTTCCTGCTTTGCTTGCTTCAAGAAGCCGAGGTAGCTCAGGTAGAAGAAGACAGCGAGCACCATGAGAACCATCACGGCGAGAAACCCCCATGACTCGCTCTCTTTCTCCCGGCGGCACTTCAAGTGGCCGGTTCTTGGCAAGAGCAAGAGCCATGGCGCCACGTTTGGGGACGAGGAGTACATGAAGAACTCGGAGGCGGAGGAGGAGGATGAGGCGACCATGGCCTTCTCCTCCGCCTGCCCGTCCTTCCACTCTGAGGACTTCGTGTCCCCTCCGCTGAAGGCGGCGGCGGGCACCGCTCCGGTGCAGCAGCAGCAGCCGCCGCCGAGGCGGAGGAAGGTCCGGACGGCCGTGTCGCGCCTGCGCTCCGCGCTGGCCAATGCCGTGGCCGGCCGGCACCGGCAGGTCGGCCTCGGCGCGCGGCTCACCGGCACGCTGTATGGGCACCGGCGCGGGCACGTGCACCTCGCGTTCCAGGTCGACCCGCGCGCGTGCCCGGCGCTGCTACTGGAGCTCGCCGCGCCCACGGCGGCGCTGGTGCGCGAGATGGCCTCGGGCCTGGTGCGCATCGCGCTGGAGTGCGAGCGCGCCAAGGGCTCCGCGCTCCCGACACCGACCGCCGGCCCCAACAGCGGCAGCGGCAACGGCAAGAAGCTGCTGGAGGAGACGGTGTGGCGCGCGTATTGCAACGGCAAGAGCTGCGGGTACGCGGTGCGGCGCGAGTGCGGCGCGGCGGACTGGCGCGTGCTCCGCGCGCTGGAGCCCGTGTCCATGGGCGCCGGCGTCATCCCCGCGGCCAGCTGCGGCGGCGGCGAGAGCGACGTCATGTACATGCGCGCGCGGTTCGAGCGCGTGGTGGGCTCCCGCGACTCGGAGGCGTTCTACATGATGAACCCGGACAACAGCGGCGGCGGCCATGGCGGACCCGAGCTCAGCGTCTACCTCCTCAGAGTCTGATCGATCATGGCACTTCAGCTGTGCGTCGATCACGTCTCCTTTTTGTGCATGGTATGCTGTGAAATTGTATTAGGCACCTAGGTGGTAGCTGGAAACGTAGCTGATGGGGTTGGAAATGGAAACGTTTTTGTGGTTTCTTGTGGTGATCAAATGTGATGCAGAGTAGGAGGAATCCATGCTGTGCTGTTTCAGGTTGTGATGGCTCTGAAGCTGAACAGTGCCCCAGTAAACCAGCTAGAGTTGTAGTAGTGCTTGTTCTGCATATGGTGTAATGATCAATAAAATAACCGTATTAGTTTCCTTGCTCTCATTTGAGATCCTATTTAAACTTTGGTTTATGTTGCAAATTCTCACGATGATTGAACAGTCCTTTTTTTTGTAAAATTTATGAAAGAGACTCGAAGCTCTTCATTTCAAGCAGGCATAAAAGTTCTTTCTATTAATTATACATTCCTTACTAGCGCTTGACTGCTTGTTGTTTAGGTCGCTGCTTGTATAGTCAACATGTCAGGTTGGGCAGGACAGTCCGCCATGTTCCTCTCAAAAGACTCAATTTTGCTTTTTTGTGGGCCTGTACCATACCAACGTGTAACTACTTTTTTCTTAAATCTGTTTCCTTTTCGTTTTTTCATCTTTACGTCCTGATTTTTCTCTTTGAACATCTATCTATCCGAGCTGAAGCAGCGGGCATTGAGTGCTCCTCGATTCGACAGGCTGACACTGCTGCGCTGCAATGGCCGTGCTTCATGTTCTATTTCTGCAGCACCGCATCACGGCTAGCATCCGACCAGAAGCATCAGTAGTTCAGAGTTTCAGACACGAAAGACACCGAGTCTCCTCTAGCATGGTGTCATGCGTCCTTGCTTCTCCCAGAGTATGTACCTTGGTCGTCGTCCAGGTTAATTCCAATCCCGTCAAATTATCCATCGGATATGATGCACAATCCGGGGATCATCGCTTCTGAACACGCCCATCGATCACACCCAGCAGAAGAGTGCACAGGCAGGCAGCCCAGCTGCCCAGCATCGCCGACCACTAACATGAGAGAGGAAACCCTGGAGGCGTGGAGAGCAGAGACAGAGGCACCGAGCGACGGACTACAGTGAACAATTGAACGTACATCGTGAATACAGTGCAATACAGACTGTTATTGCGTGTGCTTTACGGTAGAGTATGTGTCTTTTTTCTTTTTTTTCTCGTGAAAAAGTTGTGGTAGGGTATGTTGTAGAGTGATGAAAATGGAGGAAAGGGGAGCGAGGACATGAAAGTGGACGGACCTCTTGGTGGGGGCGAGAGGTGTAGTAGGCATGCATGCCTAGTCCTAGTCGCATCCCGTTTGCCATCCCGAGGCAGGCATGGCGCAGACCGCAGCGGCATGCCGGAGTAGAGTCCACTACCCATACTGTGGCAGCACCTCAGGGCCTCAGCACAGCACCAGGGATTCTGACACCTGCGGGGCCGCGGCGGCAGCAGAAGTCATCAACGCAGAGTATAGAGGTGAGCAGCTTTGCTTACGACCGAGCGGCAATGGGCCTTTCATCAGCAATGGCGATGGCCTTGCCGTCTCCAGGCCAGGGCCCCCAGCTCTGAAATTTTCTGAACGCCAACAGCCAGTACAGAGTGCCCCTGGCTGCTGGTGGCCTGGCCCCCATCATTCCGGTATCATTATCGCTAGATGCTGCTAGCTGATGATGATTACCATGTATGGTGGCGCCTGCTTTTGCAGCCTCCTCGTCTTGCTATACGCTAGTTGCTCTGAAGCACGGTCCTCGATAAAGAGCAGGGAGTGAGGCTGTGAGGTCTCTCTCTGTCTCAGGCTCTCTGACCCCTGCCTGCTTTCGTGCCTTGCGAGATCGATCCCTTTGGTACGGCAGAAGCCGGCATGTGATTGATGCGATGCGAATGCGACGTGATCTCTCGCTTTGGTCGATCCGAGGAGCATGGAGCGGAGTAGCGGACTGTACGCAGCACAGTGCTGCCAGCAGCTGGCCCTGGCCTGGCCTCCTCTGCCGAGATCTTCTCCTCGGGTTCTCACGTCTCAGGGTGTGTTCGGTACCGCTATCTAAAGACCGAATCCTCTAAAGTTTAGAGGATGGGTACCGAACGGCCCACTATTTCGCTGTACTGTTCACTTTAGAGCCCCCGTTTCTTTTAGAGGCACCGGCCACTCTATTTTTCCTCTAATCCGGCGGTCACGGTTCCCAGCGCGGCCTGCTCCTCCCCCCGCGGCGCCCCTGCTCCGCCTCCCCCGCCGCGGCCCCTCCCCCGCGGCGCCCCTGCTCCGCCCTCCCGCCGCGGCGCCCCTGCTCCGCCTCTGCCTCCGCCCCTCCCCCGCCGCGGCCCCTCCCCCGCGGCGCCCCTGCTCGCGCCCCCCGACGCGGCCCCTCCCCCGCGGCGCCCCTGCTCCGCCTCCCCCGCCGCGGCCCCTCCCCCGCGGCGCCCCTGCTCCGCCCCTCCCCCGCGGCGCCCCTGCTCCGCCCTCCCGCCGCGGCGCCCCTGCTCCGCCTCCGCCTCCGCCCCTCCCCCGCCGCGGCCCCTCCCCCGCGGCGCCCCTGCTCCGCCTCCGCCGCCGCCCCTCCCCCGCCGCGGCCCCTCCGCCGCGGCGCCCCTGCCCGCGCCCCCCGCCGCGGCCCCTCCCCCGCCGCCGCCCCTGCTCCCCCCCCCCCCGACGCGGCGCCGCCCCCGCCGCGGCCCCTCCCCCGCCGCCTGCGCCCGCGGCCCTCCCCCGCCGCCGCCCCTCCCCCGCCGCCTGCGCCCGCGGCCCTCCCGCTCCTCTTCGCCCTCGCGCTCCTAGCCGGCGCCGCCCGCTCCTCCCCCGCGCGCCGCCGCCCCGCCCCCTGCTCCTCCCCGCAAGCCGCGCGGCGCCCCTGCTCCTCCCCGCGTGCGCGCGTTAGACGCCCCGGTAACGAACGCCCCTCTAAATAGACTCTAAAATGTTTACACCTCTAATTTATCCATCTATATTTTAGACCCCTCTGGTACGAAACGAACACACCCTCAGTCTCACACCAACCAGTTGAACTCCAGCCTCGGGGCCTAAAGCTTTTACATTTCCCAATTGGATGGCAGTCGGCAGCCGCCGGCCCGGGCACGGGGCGCGTTGGAGATGCACGGGGTTGAGGACGATCGCGATCTTATCGGGACTCAGCGATCCAGCGAGCAAGGTCATCTTCCCCCTCCATGTCGCGGGGGCGGTGGCATTCTGGCATGGCAACGCGCGCGACGCCTGCGAGGTCTACGGCGTGCCGGCCACATGAGGCCAGTGGTGAAGGAGAGACGGCGCGCCGAGTCGTCGCGAGGGAATGGGTTTCCTCTCGCGTGCGGTGTTACCACGCTACGGAGTCCTTCCAACAGCCGGGAATCACCATTGCCGGCAGCGTGAGCTCAAGCCAAGGTTTTCATTACCGGAAAATAAAATTATCGGAGGTTACAGATAAACAGGATAGACAAGATAATCAGGATATATCGGATCAAATTCAAATTTTTTAAAATTTTTGGCAGAATTTCACTTGAAACTGCCTCTAATCCATTAGTTATCACTGATTGCATATAACACCAAAAGAATATTGCAATAAAGGAGCATATATGAAAGGAGCATATATGAAAGTTTCAGCATAGAATGTAACTAAGTGACACATATTACAGTCACATAGGCTATATTACAGTCCATTGGATAGCAAAGTATTGGCTGCCTCAAATATTAGCATGTTACAAAAGTTTGGAGTGCATTAATTTAAGCTACAGCACAACCACACAAAATCCTGAACTAATGAAACATGCCACATCTTTTCCTCGGAGTTGTATAGCCCTACAAATAATTACATAGGAAATGTTTAAACTCTATTCATGAAATGAAATCACACTAAAGCAATGGTTATAAAGTTAGCAAAGGAAAGGTTCATCAAACATTTTATAGTTCATTGATGCTCTTGAGAGTTGGCTTCTTTTTCCTAGTTGATCTTGGCCGTAGAGGAGCTGATTCCCCATGATTAGCACCTACAACGTATATCAAACGGACTGTTGTGGCCTGGGTAGAAAGAATGCAATGAACTTTGTTTACTCAAGCTACCACAGCTACTGCCACTGCCACTGCCAACTGTCTTGCCGACATTTCCAGCTTCACTACTAGTTCCACTTGCTCTCCCAAAAGAAGACTTGGTATTTGCCCCTCCAAGATTGGATACCCTAGAACTACTAGCAGCCCGAATGACAATACCACCACCTCTTGCTCTACCATCACGAGTCAAGTTAAAATCCCTTAGCGACTCACTCACTGCCAACTCATATTGTGCCTCTTCATCAAGGCTAGCAATAGCTGTT
This sequence comes from Panicum hallii, assembly GCF_002211085.1. Classification (NCBI taxonomy): domain Eukaryota; kingdom Viridiplantae; phylum Streptophyta; class Magnoliopsida; order Poales; family Poaceae; genus Panicum; species Panicum hallii. Next base: position 11,258,036 of record NC_038044.1, read on the forward strand.
CTATAATCATGCTCTATGAGAGCCTTCTCAATATAGAGACGACTTTCCCTTGTGTCCCTCTTCTTTTGTTTGCTTTTTGCTAATTCATCCAACAGTATGTCCCTAACTTCGCGTGGCACCTTAGAACATGGCTGCACATTACCTTGTAATCCACACAAGTGCTCCCTTAGACGGGTAACACCTCCGCTTTGCTGGCCTGTAGGACAGTAGCCACACTTCCATCCAAATTTACCAACTTTTGTCCCATGGCTCCATGTGTCTCTAATTTTTCCTTTCAATTCTATCCGTTTCCCTGAAAAAGAATGAGATCTATTGTTACAAAAAAAAACACACAGATGGAGGAAACTTGGAAAAAATGGCATGTATTTTGTGTCAAACAAACCTGCTCTATCAACTACATATGTTTTGGACGACCCATCAGCCGCACTGCATACCTCGTCACTATCTGGTATGGCCTTCTCTTTGCCCTTGCCACTGCCACGGCAATCCATTCTCTGCAGTATGTCCTTAGCATTAATTTCAATTAATATAAAAGAAAACAAAATCTGTGTATAACCTGTTCGTTAAAGAACAATCAGACAATATATTTTTACTAGTATGTGATCCAGCAAGTCGAAACCAATAAAATAAATCATCACTCAAGCAGCTAAAATGAAAAAGGAACTTTCATTACTCAACAATTCAACATTAATCTACTACGTTCATGCACTCCAAAATTTCAATCACTTCTTACAAATTTTACACTACACATCATCACAAATAATGTTGCTTCACGGACAACCAATTGGTATTTAATACACAGATGCAGATCATATGGCTCAAAACAGAAATAAAGATGCTAGCTACAAATCAATTACTTTAGTTGAAAGGAGGAACCTTAATCGCTAGAGAAAATCAGGAGCCAGTCATAGGGAAGCTTTGCTTCAAGTCCGGCCGCTTGACGTTCTTCTCCAAGAGCTCCTCTCAGGGCCTTCAACACTGACAGGGAGCGGAGGCCAGGATTAGTAGTTGTTAAGCAGGAACACATACACATCATACTAGAAATTCAAATCAATGTGACCCATGGCAGTATGGCACTCAAATCAGCAAACAGTAAAAGCTTTAGCATGCATCCTGAATATAGATGAAGAAATAAAGACATCATATATATCTGAGATAGAGCAGAGAAGGTTATCTTTCTCTACGTCCTGCAAATTAAATTCACTAGCACTGGAAGCACTTGTAGGAGGAGGAAGAGCCGAGGATGGTGCGCCCTCTGCGGTCAGCCGGTCACAACAGGAGGCGGCACGACGGGAGGGGCGGCGGCGGCGCTCCCGCGCTTGCGCTTCTTCTTCTCGTAGGGAATGCCGCGCGCCTTGGCCTGCGCCTCCCGCACCTCGCGGAGGTAGATGTGCACGGCGCGGGCGGCGAAGGGGTTGGACTCGGGGCGGCCGCCGAACTCCTCGTATGCGGCGCGGAGGCGGCCGATGAGCGCGTCGCGGCTGCCCCAGGCCTGGCGCAGCGGGCACGCGCAGGGCGCCGGCGGGCACTTGGGCTGGCCGAAGTATGCGCAGGCGCAGCCCTCGCCGGCCTGGAGGCCGGACCGCCGCCCGCCGGAGGGTGGGGAACTGGGGATTTTAGGGAAGAAGGAACAAGCGCCGCCTGTGCCTGGAGGCTAGAGCGTGGGGGATTTTAGGGTTTGGATGGGCTGGAAAGATAAACGGGCCGGCCTGGGTAAATATTGGACCACGGTGGCGCGCGTGGAAAAGGCTGAAATTTTTGGCCGGTATTGGAAAAAATCGGACCCCACCGATAAACAAGAAATATCGGGAAAATCGGTAAAAATCGACCGATAAAAAAAAACTCTGGCTCAAGCTCGCGGCTGGGGTTTGGATGGCATCGAAATCAGCACCTCCGTTCCTTGCTGCAAGCAAAGCGAAGAGCTTTGATAGATCTAGTGGGGATGACATCGGCGTCGGGTGGCCGCGCCGGAGGAGCCAAATGACGGGTTGTAGGTAACATTCATGACCCAAATCACTAGCGGGAGCTTTTTTACATTTATAAGGATATATTTGAAAATATTCGGATCACGATTATTAATCGCGATCTGAATCAGGAGTTTATTTGAAAATGTACAGATCGCGATTATTAATCGCGATCCAATGTAGGGGTCCAAAAGAAAATATTCGGATCGCGGTTAGGGGGCTTCTGCAAATTTTAAAGTCAGCGAAAGTGGCAGCCGGCGGCCGGCGATAGTCCATCGCTACCTCCCCGGCTCCCCGCCCACCACCTTTGCCTCCATGCGTCCAGTGCTCTCCCTCCATCCAGGCGCTCGGAAGCTTCTTCCGTGGCGGCAGCGGCGCAAGAGGGAGTGCTGATTGTCACGATCTAAAGTTGATAAATATGGTTAATAATTAAAATAACATTATCATAAGCATCATCCAAGCATAATGAAGCATCATGTGCATGTGATTGGGTTGAGTTAATTAATTTTCTTGACTTGTTTAAGTGAATGTTGTGAAGTAAGTTTAAATTTTCCTGAGAAGCTGTGCTCCCAAAAATTTTATTCAAATACTAGATTTCAAATGGTGAATTTAAAATATTTTTTATTAATTTTTTGATGTTTATCTGGAGCCATAAAATTCTTGGAAGCTTTGAAAACTGCATTTTTGTTTGAATTTCTGTGAGCAATCCTTAATAGCAATTAAGTTTTAGTTCTTGCATTGTGTTCTTGGTAGTTTGATATTGCTCCAGTAAATTTTTGGCAAATTTTGGAGCTCTAAAAGTACTAGTTTTTGAATTTGGAAATTGAATCACCGTTTTTCCTTTTTCCACTCGCCCCGGGCCCACCCGTCAGCCTCCGCCTCCGCCTTCCCCACGCCTCCGGCTTCGCCTGTTGGCCCGCCCGCGCGGCAGGGCTGTGCCGTCGGCCGTTGGCTACACCAGCGTGGCCGCGGATGGAAAGCCATCCCGCGGCCGCTCACCTTCCTCCCTCACTCCATTCAAACGTCGCCCCTCTTTTCTCCCGAAAACGCCTCCCGCCGCCTCCTCCTTCCTTCTCTCCACCGGCTGCCGCGATTCGCCACCATCGATGAGCCCCCGCCCGATTCCTCGCGCGCACGGCACCTCCTCAACCCCCTTGCTCGATTCAAACCCTCACCGGCCTTCTTCTTTCTCCGCAGGAGCTCCTCGACATTGGCTTCGTCCGCCACCGCCGCTCCTCGCCGTGCCGCCGCTCGCCGCCCTGCTGCACCCGTTGGTGCTGCGGGTGAGCGTCCCCGCCGCGCCAAGCCGCTTGTGCGCACGCCGCCCTCGCCCCGCTCACACTCTTGGCCGCATCCCCTCGCCTTCCGCAGTCGTGCGCGCTCGTGCGCGGGCCGCGTCGTGGGCGCGCCCTAGCCGTGCCCCTGCGGCGAGTCAAGGCCAGCGGCCGGCCTTGACTCGGCCCGGTCCTGCCTGGCCTCCTAGGTCCACTTGTCGGCGCCTGGGAGCGCCGGATCCGGGTGGCCCCTAGTGTTTTTCCAAGCTTTTATTTGTTTCATTTGAGCTGTTTCATGGAAATTTGTGTAGGTCTCCAAAAATTATGAAAATTATTTTTTTGTTCCTATGTGATAGATCTACATGGCAAAATTATTGTTGTTCTTTCTAATGTTTTGTATACTTATTTATGATTTATCTTTGCCAAAATGATTTAATTGCTTGATAAATGGTAGAATGCTCTAAAAATGCTAAATTAAATATTGTTGGAATTTTGTAAAATGTGCTATCTAATGGTGCAACTTGTGCAAATAAATCTATGCTTTTTGGTAGGATTTTAGTGTGTTTAATTGTCCTCTGCCTACAATCTTGTTTAATTCATAGCTTTTGTTTGAAAGGTGATAAATGGCAAAGCCACTTTTTTTATCTTTTTATTCATGTATTTAACCTCTGATAATTTTTTGAGAATTTATGGACAAGTTTTGCATGTCTTTTAAGATTTAACTTGTTTAGAGTAGCTGAAAATTATGAATTGCATAAGTAATTCTTCAAAAATAATTTTTCTGAAATCCAACTCCCATGAGTTTATTGTGATGTCCCCTATATGCAAAAATTAAATCTTAATTTATGCTTGCTAGATGAATTGTTTTGAGCAATCATCGCTTTCGGTCTTTATGTTTAAGAGCGTAGTAAGCGAGATCTTTTTTCTAGCATTCGTGATGCTTTCTTGTTTAAGTGTGATATTCATTCCTCATTTCATATCATATCGTTTTCATATCATCGCCATCATTCTAATATATGCATTTTATTCATGCATTATAGTGACCTAAACGCCAGAGAACAAGCCAGTTGAGCCTGCCAAGACCGTCAAAACCGAGCTGGGAGTTGAGTTCGTTGTCAAGTTGGAAGAAAACTAAGGCAATCAGCTAAGCATGATTCCTTGACCCGCTTACCTTAATTGGATTTAGTTATCTTACTTAGATATACGTGTTTATGCTATATATTTATCTATTGCATCGTTGATCCTACTTTCGCACATTGACCTCCCTTGTTTTTATATGTCCATATCTTTGACACTTGTAGTTAGTAGCTAATCAATTGAATAAATGCTTAGTCATGCTTAGAGTTGATCTATAACTTGTAAGGAATTCTTGGAATAGCATCACTTTGCTCACTATACGACTTGTTACCTTGATCACGCTTGTCCGGTTTTGGAACGTTGGAAGTTCGGATTGGTCTAGTTGGAAAAATGGTTTCGTGGTTTGGATGAAATGTAGGACCTAGAGAATGGAGTCTCAGAGGCATGGTCCGCTTGAATCGGTTAAGGACTGTCCGTGGATGACCTCAGTTTTGAGCATTTTATCGTACGACCACATATCCATTCGTGGTATGGATGAGCTGATTACCTTCTAAGTTTTAATCTTTGATGCACGGTCCTAGATGCCTGGTCGTAGGGTTTTGTAGAGAGGGTTAGGGGTGTCCACGGTGGACCTAGGTGACTCTTCGCGCAAGCTAGGCGTGATGTTCAACGGTTGAGACTTGTCGGAAAAGGTTGATGCGGAGTACCCTTTGCCTAACATGATCGGTTGGGTGAGTCGTATCGTTCTTGTATCATGTGGGTAAAGAAGTACACCCTTGCAAGGTTAATTAATCAATTTGAATTACCATGCTCTCGGTTATGAGTAAGCTCAATATCCAATAATTTTTTGAAGAAATATCGTTTATGCTTGATTATAGCTCATGTTACCCTATGTTACCTTATTTGTTCAGTAATTCAATCAAGTAAAATTTGAGGTGGTTGGGCAAGATAATTAAAATGCTAGAAAGTTTGGTGTTGGATTAGAGAGCTCATGATTTTGCAAATTTACTTAACCCTAAAGCGTACGAGCCTTCATTTGCATACTCCTTGGTTATTAATTACGTAAGTCTTGCGAGTATATTTGTACTCACGTTGATTTTTAAACTAAGTTGCAGGTGAGCCGGAAGTTGTGTTTGGCCACTTCTACCCCGTCGATCCCGGTGTGGGTGAGGAGTATGTTGATGTGGCCTTGATGGTGTCCTTGAGCAAGACTCCGTTATTTTATCGCGTTATCAAATTATTTGCCGCGCAATTGTTGTTTTGGGGATATCATGTTAAATGTTAAACTTTATGATTTGTCCCTCTTAAATGCTAAATTGTGAGCCCAAGGTTTATATATTGTTGTTAAACCTTAAATTTCAGATTCGAACCCTCCCATGTAATATTTATTTGTTAAACCTTGTTATGCTTAAAAATTGCTCTTTATGGATCATCGATAATTTACGTGATCGTAAACGGTACCTGTGTATGCGTGATCTTGGTATATGGTGGAGTACGTACCGGGAGTATCCGATTTGATATTATTTTTATCGAATGATGTATCAGTTGTGTATAATTTAGATGTAGATTAACACGTGGCGTGCTCTTAGATCTCATCTTAATAAAAAGAGCGGCGGTTCACAGTGGCCTGACACGGTGAGGCCGCGAGGGTGCGAGGGGACCGTGCCGTCGCGAACGCGGTGGCGGCGCTCGAGGTTGGAGTCCTCCTCGGGGCAGAATCAAATGCGTCCGGCGACAGAGAGGCCTCGCTCGTCGGCTTTGCCATGGGAGGAACAGGGTCGAGAATTCCGTTTCAGCACGGGGCCATGGGGCGCCGCCATGGCTGAGCTTCATCGTCCGGTTGCCAGCGGCAGAAGCATACCAAACGCGCACTGCAGGCAACAATGAAACCCGCAAAGAATCAGAAGGTATCACTATCACCACCACCGAATGCCGCTCACGATTTCTCTCTTTATCTCGCAGCCTCCTCCGCGTCGCTTGCTTCTCAGCTGGTCCGCCGGCGCAGGCTTCGCCGGCTCGCGAGCTACCCCGCCGTGCGCAGCAGCGTGCCCGCGAGCGCGAGAGCACGACGCATCACCTGGACCTCCTCCTCGCCGCCTCCTCCCTGGCGCTGCTGGCCTTCCTCGCGGGCGCGATGCTCGCGGCGCTCGCGTGGTTCAGGGAGGTGGATGAGAGAGAGAGAGAGAGAGAATTGGCAGGCACTGGGCCGGCGGTGAAAGGCTCGGGAGAGACAGCGGGCGCCGTGTGTGGTCCGGTATGACATGGGGCTCGGCCCGGAACGTGACGAACTCACGCGCTTGCTGGCTGCGCGGGATAGCCAGCCCAGCAGCAAAGCCGTGGGCCACTTTCTTCTGGGCTGCCGGTAGTACGACTTGATCTTTCAATCTACACTCACTTGACTCGTTCCTGCTCACTCCTACCTCTCTGCATGCAGACCGACTCGTTCTCACAGAACTACCTCCTCATTGCACGCGAACTGACTGTTCCTACACTCTCGACCAACCACATTCAATCAACAGAATTCCCCCCCGCGCGACCCAGGAGGGATCGGCAGATCGGGAGTGAGTTCCCGGCGATCTCTACCGCCGCCAGCAGGACGCCGCCATGATATCGTGGCACGACCTGTACACGGTGCTGTGCGCGGTGGTGCCGCTGTACGTGGCCATGATCCTGGCGTACGGCTCCGTGCGGTGGTGGGGCGTCCTCACGCCGGAGCAGTGCTCGGGCATCAACCGCTTCGTTTCCGTCTTCGCCGTGCCGCTCCTCTCCTTCCACTGCATCGCCGCCAGCAACCCCTACGTCATGAACCTGCGCTTCGTCGCCGCCGACACGCTGCAGAAGGTCCTCGTCCTCGCCGCGCTCGCCGCCTGGTCGTGCATCCCCGCGCGCGGCGGCAGGACCCGGGCGCCGACGATCGACTGGTCCATCACGCTCTTCTCCCTCGCCACGCTGCCCAACACGCTCATCATGGGCCTGCCGCTCCTCGTCGCCATGTACGGCCGCTACTGCGGGGACCTCCTGGTGCAGGTCGTCGTGCTCCAGTGCATCGTGTGGTACACGATCCTGCTCGTGCTCTTCGAGTTCCGCGCCGCGCGGGTGCTCATCGCGGGCCAGTGCCCGGACACCGCGGCGTCCATCGCAGAGGTGCACGTCGACCCGGACGTCGTGTCCCTCGCGGGAAGCCAGGCGGAGGCGCAGGCCGAGGTCTCGCCGGACGGCAAGACGCGCCTCGTCGTGCGCCGGTCAACGTCACGGCAGTCCCTGGCGGTCGCCGGGACGCCGCGGCCGTCGAACCTGACGGGCGTGGAGATATACTCGGTGAGCTCGTCACGGAACGCCACCCCTAGGGGATCCAGCTCCGCGCACGCCGACGTCTACGCCGCCGGCTTCGCGCCGCTGCACAGCGCGTCGATGCGCATGTCGAGCTTCGGCGCGGCGGATCTCTTCTCGCTGCACTCGTCGAGGCAGCACACGCCGCGGGCGTCCAACTTCGACGAGCACGCGGTCCGGGCCAGATCAGCCGCCGCGGTGGCGCCCAGCTACGACCCCAAGGACATGCCCACGTTCGAGTGGAGCTCCGGTGCTTCCGCCGCGTCGGAGGTAAACGGCTTGCCAGTGTTCCGCGGCGGCGATCACCGCGCCAAGGATGTACGCCGACTAGTCCCCTCCGAGGAGCCGCCCGTTGGCTTGTCGAGAGGTCAGCCTCGACATCCAAAACTCCTTTCCATGATTCCGTCGCACGAGAACTGTCGAAGCCAATGCGGAACACGCACTTACCGATGCAAGTGCATGGGGCCGGGTTTGGTTTCAGCGATGCGGCCCGAGGAGCGTGTCGGCAGCTTCAAGGCGGAGGCCGTGCAGGACGCGCTGGCGAAGCTGGAGTCCGGCTCGACGGAGCAGCGGCAGAACGGGAAGGATGCCGGCGGGGAGAACGCCGGCGGCGCGGGCGCGGGAGGGCAGCAAAAGGCACCGGCCGGCGTGATGATGCAGCTCATCGTCACGATGGTGTGGCGGCGGCTGATCCGCAACCCCAACACGTACGCCAGCCTCGTCGGCCTCACTTGGTCTCTAATCTCATTCAGGTAAATCGACCTCCTAGTGTTGCTACATATGCTACTGCATTTGAGTTTGCTGCATCAGAGTATCGGACAGAATTTTCCATGATTCCTATTGCATTATTATATATTTATTGGAATGGTTTCTGCAGATTCCACATCGCGATGCCAATCATAGTGAAGAATTCCATCTCCATACTCTCCGATGCAGGGCTAGGGATGGCCATGTTCAGCTTGGGTCTGTTCACCCCCACGATTACTTCCCAAATAATTTTCTTTTGTTTAGTTCACTGTTCAGACCGTACTCACGCACCATCTAACACATGCCCGGGCTATCCCTGCAACAATTCTTTTCCTTCCAGGACTCTTCATGGCCATGCAACCGAAGATAATCGCCTGCGGAAACTCGGTCGCGGCCATCACCATGGCCATCCGCTTCCTCTTCGGCCCCGCGGTCATGGCCGTCACGTCTGCCGCTGTCGGCCTCCGAGGCACGCTCCTCTGCATCGCCATTGTTCAGGTAATCGCTGGTCGAGGATTTTTGGTACACACATTGAGCCAGCCAGAATGCTGCTCATTCTGTGCGTACATCTTGGTAGGCCGCTCTGCCGCAAGGAATTGTGCCTTTTGTGTTCGCCAAGGAGTACGATCTGCACGCCGCCATTCTCTGCACCGGGTAAGCCAACGCAAACAGAGCATCTCCATTCTGTTGGTTGCCATCAGGGTCGTTGTTACTGAATTGTGAAAGGAGTGGGTGTGTGCCTATTTTTTTTTTGGCAAATGTTTACATCCTTTTCAGGGTCATATTTGGCATGCTAGTCGGTCTTCCCATCGCCTTGGTCTACTATATCATCCTCGGATTTCTATGACTGGTGGCCAAGAACGACTGCGCCAAAGCTCATTCCTAGCACATGGAGATTGGACGATGCAAAACCACGGACGGAACAGTGCATGTCCAGGAAGTTGTAGCCATGCCTGCAGCTGCTGACTCGGCGTTCATTTGATCTTAATAGATCATAAGGAGACCGAGAGACCGCCCATGGAACCTCATGGTCATGGCCAAGATAAATGAGTTCACTAGCTACAAGAACAACAATTGCTGGCTGGAGGACCAAAGGAATAACACTCGTGGAGACGACAACTGAATTGAAGTTTGAATTTGTGTTGTGGCGGGAAGTAAACTAAAGATTGTCCACATTTGGTTTCTATATTCTTTTGATCTCATCCGCATGATGCATAGCTAGAAGCTATTTGTGCCTGTATTCCCAACTTCCTGGCATAGTACGTGATACCATGATGATGTGTAATAACGACATAAATGGCCATGATGTGTAGTAATCACATGGAGTAATTGCACATGATGCGTGTGATAACCACATTCCAAACACGTGTTAACGCAAATAAAAAAGGACACCATCATATGCCGTTTAGGACAAGCCACACATGCCGGTGTGTCGACTGTCAATCTGTATTCCTGCATTTCGATCTTCTTGACTAGAGATACAGCATGGTGAAGTCTATTTTGTGATTCAATACTTCTCAAAACTGGATGATCTGGTTTTATAAAATTGAATGATGCCACTTTCCTAGAGCTGCCAATTTTGGTTGTCAACAACATGTTATTTAAGTTCAGGAGATAGATATAAGTTGAAATTTCACATGCTCTAGACTTAGCTGTTGGATGTGTGAAGAACCAGCTAGAACTCCTGTAATCTCGCTGCTTCTTAGTAATGAAATCAAGGTGAGGCCTGTGTTGGGAAAAAAGTTGGAATGGAACATGATTGAAATATCAGTCATGTCGAACCGAAGTACTACTATAGATCAAGTAAGATCTATAATGAATATGAAAGTTCACTCAATTATCAATACTTGATTATTATTGTGCACGCACGTAATTATGTGCGTGCACGTAAACTACTGATAGTATTTATCAATACTTGATTATTATTGTGCACGCACGTAATTATGTGTTGTTTGTGCACGCGGGCGCACGTTGTGTGTGTACCCCACAGACTATTCCAGGATCCCATGGAACGAAGGAAATGGGATAGGTCAAATGAAAAGCTGCAGGAGAATTTCCTACCAGAGGTCTTATCCTTAAGAGTTTATGTGGATGGAAGGAGCCATAGACGGCAACCTTTTCTTTTCCCAAGGGACGAAATGGGTTGTATGCATATAAGCGAACAACCATAAACGACTCGGGTGATCTATATTCAGCTCTTCAATACCTTCTGTTTTGTTGGATGGTGCTTATCTTTAGCAATCTAGTTACAGATAACAGGTTTTTAATCACACTATATTAGCTTATGATATGATTAAAGTTAATGACAATGGTGAAGCATAAGGAGGGTCATGCTTATGTAATAAGCACACAATTAAACATATAAAATTTGTAGTTTGAGAGAGAGAGAGAGAGAGAGAGAGAGAGAGAGAGAGAGAGATTTATGACGGAGAAGAACCTTGGTCTATTATATATGTTTTATCACTCTCGCTCGAACTACAGGTGCACGCCATACATGTAGGCATGAGAAGACGTGCAGCTGCCAACTCGGGATTCACATGAGCATATCACGCAGAGGCTGATGACGAGAGATGACCCATGCATAGCATCTCGCGGACAAGCTCAATATAGTTCACTAGAAGAACTTGTTGCCATTTAACAATTATTGCTAATAATTGCCAGACCAACAATATAATTGAATAGTATTCTCGTGCCAAACAATAGCGGCTGAATTGAAATTTAAAGTTGTTCGGAACTGAAGCTTGTCCACATGTGTGCTATCTGTATTCTTTTGATCTGAACCGTGCAATTCATACCTGAAAGCTTCTTAACAAAAATTTATTCCATTTGTCTAAAAATAATTACGTAGGTATCCCCAAATTTTCAGAAGACTAGATCATAACATCTTAGCATTATTTGAAACCACATTTCGACACATTTTGTTCTCGTTTGAGAATTTGAAATAGATGGGGGGAAGCTAGCATAGTACGCAATTTGTGATGTATATGTACTTTTCTAAATGACATGATTGACAGGACCAAATATGATGTCGTGGGAAACGACCATTCAGTTGAGTTTAATTTGAAATTTTGAATTGGTCGTGGGAAATGAAGCTTAAACACGCAGTTCCTTGTATTTGTTTTTTGATCTGATCCTTGCATACCCCAAGTTGTTTGCGGCCATCTGTACTCGCAACAGAGCATGATATGTAGTAACCACTCAACTGAACCCATGAAATTTTATTTCTAGTTTGAGGGATAGAGGATGGTGGTGGATAATAATGTATAGTCCATGACACATGCATATCAGTCCTTTTTCAAAAATGACATGATCGAACTAAGCTGATGCAACAGAAGATGACATCACTGTTGATCAATACATGATCGATATATAGTACTGAATCATAGACGCACATACATAAGTTCAAAGGAAGGAATTGAAGAAACAAACGATGATCTAGCTAGTGAAACTCCGATCGCATAAATGCGGCTGAATAGTTGACCATCCACGATCTCAAATGACACCAGGGACGAACCTTGTTCCATCCCTGTTGAGCATACACTCAACACATCAGATGCTGGAACGGCCGTCGGAAGGCGGCACTGGTGGAGCGCTAGAAGAGGGTAAAGCAGCAGCGGCCGCACTGCCTTGCTGTGTGTTGAGGGCAGCTGCAGCCGCGGCTGCCATGTCTGTCACCTTGCCCTCGAAGCCGGGGTACAGTCCTGCAAGTGTGTTAAGCCCCGCCGGGAGAGGGACCAGCATGACAGATGGTGATGGTTGTGGTGGTGGTGGTGGTGGTGCCTTAGGTGTTGTTGCTTCCTTAAGCTTCGCTTTTAGCTCCTTGTTGCGCTTCTTGAGCTTGTCTATCTTGCGCTGGAGGCGGTCCTTTTGCTTGGTCAGTTCTTCAACTTTCTTCTTATGCTGCATAAGGTCCTCCTCAGCCTGCTGCTTCCTCAACCTACAGTCACATACAAGATACGTAAGATTTTGTTAGATGAAACATGATATATATATGATGCAATAGTGGTCAACCGCAAACACTGTAACCCGTAAGCTAGAGACGTGTGTGTGTGTGTGTGTGTGTGTGTGTGTGTGAGACTCTTCTTGTGTGATGGAGTTACCTGGATCTGCGGTTCAAAAACCAGACATCCACCTGCTTCGGCGTTATCTTGAGCCTCTCAGCCAAGGCCTCTTTCGTCCTCTGAAAAGTGTTCCATTCATTTCATAGGTCATTAGAGCTAAATTGATCCATTCGGTTCACATTGAACAGTACTGCTATATTAGTGCCCGCTTCAGAACAGCATGCTAGAAATATTGCATGATTTAGAAAAATAGATTTTTTTTCTGAGCTAACAAACAACAACAACAGATGCATATAGTTTCAGATTCTACAAGCATTTCCAAAGGCCTGAATGAAACTACACCATATGCGTACAGTTCAAACAGATCGAAATCGAAGTGCTAATAAATAAAAATAAACCTGCAAAACTACTCTTTGGTCCATGATCTACCCAACCGAACTACGAAACATCGACTAGATCTACCACAGATCATGCATGAAAGTTCGTTCAAAAGAGGGCTCGACGGCTCTGGATTGGAAACCGAAAACTAGCTAGCTAAGTAAGGAAAACCGATCTCACCTTGTCTATGAAACTGTTTTGCTGAAAGGCTGCATCCAGCTCGTCACTCTGCTCCTTTGAGAGCTTCCTGTACTGGGTGCGTGTCACAAATGACCCGCCACCGGCATCGCCCTCCACGTCCACGCCGCTCCTCATCAGGGCGTCCTCCTCTTGTCCGCCATGCTGTGAGTGATTATTGAAGGTGTCCACGAGGGCCAGCTCCGTCGCGTTCTCGTTGCTAGACCCGTCGTTACCACCACCTGTGTAGCGCACACACAAAAACGATCGATCATTTTGTGCTACGATAATCATTCCATCATCACTGCATCGATCGATCCTAAGACAAAGGAGATTGAATAACAAAGTTGAAAAGGATCGCTACAGGCTCCTGCATCTATTTTTTTTTTCGAGCAACAGGCGTGTGCATCTAGTTTCATAAAAAAAACAGGCGTGTGCATGTATGATTTGTTTGCAAGCTTACTGGATCCGAAGGAGTTGAGGTCGATTCCTGCTGGTGCTGGGGTAGCAATGGTGAGCTCTAAGCCCGAACCAAGCTCGCCGAGGCCATTGAACTCCATTGGGACACACGGAGGTATAGCTAGCACTAGAACCCTAGGAAGGGGAAACTGGAAATGACTGAGAGGGGCTAAGGAAGAGAGAAATGGCTGCGGGCCTGAAATGATGGAGGAGCAGGTACCAGGAAGGGTTTTTTATAGGATGGTGAAGGGAGGTATAGAATGGCAATTGTCAAGAAGGGGCCAAATGAGTTGCGTGCTGATTAGCATACAGCCAAAAACGATTTGGTGATTTCAACACATCCTGCTTAATCTGGAATCTGGTGGGTAATGATGGTCTGTAGTATCAACGTCTTATAGCTAGCAAGCTGTTTATGGCATGCTAATGAAGATTTTGAAATACAGAAATATTTCTTTCTGGTTAAGGCTAGTGACAAAAATTAAGCAGATGGAGTGAGCGAGAAAAATCATGCACTTGCAAGAACCCCTTGTTATTATTATTATTATTATTATTATTATTATTATTATTATTATTATTATTATTAATATTATTATTATTATTATTATTATTATTATTATTATTTTTACGGGACAAGGACGTCGTTGTGCTCCAGTCATCAACTTATATTAGCCGAAGTACATAGTAGAAGCTCTTATCGGGTTAGCACACATAGTATTATATCGTTAGCAACATTACCTGCTGAACAATTCTTTAAGCTGTGTATAAAAGCATTACCCACAATGCGGCATTATGTCATTGTGAAATTAGAACTCATGACCTATAACTATAAAAATAAAATTACTTTGCCTAGCTAGATGCCAATCCATCGGCAAGGTGAAGATGAGTAAACGTCAAAGCTAAGCTTAGGTGATTTATATATATATATATATATATATATATATATATATATATATATATATATATATATCCAATTCTTTAGTTCCTTAGGGTATGGCAAGTACTTATTATCTTTAATATCATCATTTTAGCCATCTTGTTGAGCTTTGTCCAATAAAAACCACAACTAAGTTGAATTAATAACGGTAACTATTAATCTAGTGCACGTAACCAACAGAACCGCTTTCGGACAACTTTGGTTTCTCTATATATATGTCCATAAATCATTGCTCATAACGCGGCATCGTATCTAGTAATCGAAAGGTGGGTTTTTAAATTACTGTAGAAAACAGTGTTGATGACTTAAAATAATAATTAAACATCATTTTCCACATGAATAATTTTTTTGAAATTAAAAAAAAAATCATGATGGTGATATCGCTGGGGCATGAGATGTACTGTGCATTTGTGTCAAATCTTGACAGTTGTGCTTTGAGAAATTCTCATTACTAACATGGTCATCATCCAGTTAGACACATAACGTGCAGCAGAAATTAATAGCATGCAAAATCAGCAGTCTGATGAATCCAACCCATTTTTGAACTTCACCAACGTTGCAGTATAATAGGTAAAATGCGGTAGGTCACACGATACGCGTCTCCGTATTAACGCTCGTTTGGAGCCAGACACGTCGCAGAAAGAAATGTTAAGTCCTTTTACGTTCTGACCGTATGTATCATGGTGATGTCCTCGTGAGCGCCTGAGGACTCTACATATATCTGCGTGACAGCATGTCCGTAGGAACGCTAGGTTTACTACTGAACGAATGACTGAGATGATCTCGTCCGAGTAAACGGCCCCATTTTTTCCGGCCTTCGTGTCCTGGCCAACAAAATGCACTGGCAGTCTAGCATTGGGAGACGTCACACACATCCATTTTTTGTGTAGGGCCGGGTATGCATTGTTGGGGGACCTGATCACATATTCACATCGCCCAGCTGCGAGGCTGCAACTGGGACACCTGATCTCATCATATTCACGAGAAGAGAGAAAAGGTTGGCCACTTTATTAACAAATTATGTTATTTTTTAGGTAAAGGAAAAGTTCCGGCCTTTTCCATACGTGATGTATATATACAACCAGCATTATTATACATTACAATCAACTGCATAATAACAGAACGGGTTAAAATAAAATGAAACAAAGACTACATGTGACATCAAATACAGTCTAGTGTGTGAAACCGCCACCCATTCTTGACAAAATTAAAAAAAATTCATGGCAAAACCACTTCTATGGAATGGCATGCCTACATAATACTTCCTCCGTTCCAAAATGTAGGTCGTTTTGGCAAATCTATATCCATATCTTTTGTTATGCATCTAGATAAACATTATGTCTAGATATATAGCAAAAATTAAGCATCTAAACTTGCCAAAACGACCTACATTTTAGACGGAGGGAGTATCCTCTAGCTCTGCTGCCTTTTGCAACAGTCTCCAAAATCTTAACCAGTGTATGCACTTAATAAACCTGTATAAAGGAGATTATTGATTATACTAAAAGTGGTATCATTTTGACACAACCACATAGCCTACAAGAGACCATAATGAGTTTCTCCTCTATGTTACTCCTGTATTGCTAAATCAATCTAGGGCAATGTCAATTTTTACTATACACCAAATGGACTTAGATAGCAAAGTGACACTCAGATAGAACAAATGATGAATATAGTTCCATTTAAAGTAGAGTCTTTCTAATTTCTTAAAAAAATAATGAAATTATGCTAATATTAGAGACGATCTATTGAGGGATGAATTGTGTTTAGTGTTTTGTCTCTATATGACACATGGATAAAGCTTAGTTACGGAGACAATGATAGTCTTTAGTATTGAACACGCCTAATAGCCCTTCCTTCCGGTTCCCAAAAAAAAGATCTTCCCCCATCAGCTTGGTTTGCTCTTCATTTTGGACTACCATATGACCGGTCAAGACTGACAGTGCCAAAGACTCATATGTGGTGGGGGAATTTCGATCAGGAGATTTCATGACCTGATGGTGCTGATCCGTGTGCATACAATGGTAAATACTTGAGGTTATTATTGCGAGTTGGGCATGTATAGTTCCATCTGATGCCGTCTCGTCATTCTTTGATCGCCCACAGGTCACAGAGATGTACGGCCAATGTAACTTCCTGGTCAAGATCATCACTAGCAAATGACTGAAGGGACAATAAACTCGAAGTTCGAAATTGTTGTGGTAATTGAATTGAAATCACTGTTAAATGGAGGTTAGCGCAATGAGATCAGCTTTCTGTGGTTGAGCACTTTCTATGAGAATCACCATTTGGTGGTCTTGTAGCAACTATATAACTATTGTAATAATGAATAGCCACAAACACCTCTCTATGTAGAGGTTGGGATTTTTATCCGATCATGTAACAAAATGTTCCTTCTATGATCTTTTGATCTGATTGTTATTTGTACCTCAAAAGTTATTTGTCCATTCCCAACTTTCCATCAGAGTACCTACATATAATAACACCATGTTCATCATGTTAATGCAAAATAAAATAATGAACATGATTCGAGACCACACAATTTTTCTGGTTTGAGAGATACAAATAGGTGGGAAGATCCACATTTTTTAATGAAACAAGAGGGATGCCCCCTACCGAATATAATATATTAAAAGGAGGAAATTTCATGAACAAAAATAAAGAGATTTCTGATTTGGAATTTAATGTATTACAGGAAACCAAAAACATCGCATTAAAAATTATAATTCATGACAGTCTTTTTTAAATAACATGATTGATTGTCCCAAATTAACATCACATGTATGTCCAAAATAAAGGTACAACAAAAATTGTTTGGAATGACATAGTTTTTCTGATTTGGAATCTAGAAATAGATTTCTAGTTTATTGAAAGATAGAAATAGACGGGGGGAAATTATAGTTTACAATAGCCTTTTGGATGGTGCAGTGCTACTAAGGCAGTTGTCACTGAATTTTGCAATACCAAGACTAGTCATATCGATAAACTTTTTACACTGATATATGTCCTTGTATTAGATTGGTTTATTTTTCTTACATGTATTTGAAAATTGATACTAAGTTATATGGTTATTTTTCATTGTGTTATTAGGCAGAAGATCCCAGTAAACTTCGATAAAATGGCTACCCGTATGCAAGGTCTTATCCAGATTGCCTCAAGGTTAGTTTGCATTTCCCACTTTTTCTTTTTTTTTTACCTCGGCTTGACTTATTAGAACTAGAAACTAATGCCTTGCAAAAGAGATACTTTTGGATTTAGCTTAATGGTAGTTGTTACTATTTAGAATACTACAGAATCTTTAGCTTTCCTACCACACGGAAGAATGCATTGATGCTATATTAGTAGCAATTTTATTCTAGAAAAAAATATAGTAGTATATGTATACCAGCAGCAATTTGCCTAGATATGCAAGTTTGTGTAAAAATGGCTCTCTTTTGATCGAAACTCATGGGGTGTGTCAATGATCAGTTTTTGCTCCCTTTTAACGAGTAGTTCTTTTGCTGATGTTTTTCAACATGTCTAGGTTGGGGCTGCAAAACTGAAGAGTAGATGTGAGGAGTTTATTGAGTTTTGCAAAGAAAATGACGAGACGAGGAATTAATGTAGCTTAGCCATATATGTTAGTTGTGTGGCCTTTGCTATGGTCTTCCGAAGTGGCCGTGGTCTGTTGATCTAATGCTACATTACCTCTTTGAAGATAATAGTTTAATATTTATTTTATATATTTTAATAAAGAAAAGAGAAAATATCTTCTGTTAGATCTAACTTCCCTGCATGATTAGATGAGGTCTAATATTTCTGTTTTCCCCCTATCACGTGGGCATAGATGCAGGATATACATCGTGCATATTACATAAGTGTACGCTACAAGTTTGGAAAAAAAAAACTACCCTAACCTGCTGTAGTTTCCCTAACATGGTCTAATGTGACACGTGCGAACTTGCAGGAAAAAAAGTTTGGCTAAATTTTCCATGGCTAGATGCGTGCATGTGAACCTTTTGTTTTTTTTTCAAAGAACAACCTCACACGCAGGGGCGGGCCCAGTATTGATCCTACTCCTACATACCTTATTAACAAGTCAAAGAATACTTCAATTCCTCTAACTGAATACCAATAGGAAAGAATACCAATTGCATGGTATTCACAGCTGAATACCCAAAACTTTTGGGAAAAAATTATATACATAGTATATAACATATATATGTATCAAAAATAGAAAATAATATCACAAAACAGGCTTCCCAATCTTATATTGCCTCTTGGGCTTAAATAGCTCATTTATCAATCTCATTTTGGTATTTAGTTAAATCTATACTTTATGTTGTCAAAAAAAACCACTCTTTGTAAGTTTTTGAATACCCAAATCCCAAATCATGAGCCCGTCCCTGCTCACATGTTCTCATATGCAGAAGTGAAGATGCAAACCAGAACCAAAACTAATTTGAGCCCTTCTCTTGCACGATGGCAGCCAATAACCAATTTTCCTACTTATATCATCAGCATGTAATCAACTTGCACAGTTAAATCCTAACTAAATGTGGGAGAGTTCAGGAGTTGGATATTATCAGGCATGTATAGATGCAAAAATGCATGTTGTGATCCAAGGATGCACGCCGACGCCACTCTCGCCATCATTCAGGTGCCCAAGGACCAGGTCCTCTGCGTCCCGCGCCCGACCCGGCGCCGCCTCCGCCGCCGCGCCTGCTGCATGCTGCACCTGCGCCGCCGTCCTCCTCCTCGCCGCGGCCTTCATCGGCGCAGTCTACCTCATCTACCACCCCAGCGCGCCCACCTTCTCCGTCGCTCGCCTCCCTCTCCATCCGCGGCCTCGACAGCCTCACCATCCCCTCGTCCACGCTGTCCCCTGAGATCGACGCCGCCGTGCGCGCCGACAACGGCCGGAACAAGAAGGTCGGCACGAACACCGCGTCGGCGGGAGCGTCACGGCGGTCTCCTACTCCGGCCAGCGGCTTGACACGGGGCATTGTCCCGCGTTCCGGCAGGAGCCGCGGAACGTGACGGTGTTCGTGGCGGCGATGAGGGCCCAGGGCGTGCGGCTCGGGGCAGGCCGCGGGCGCTGTGACGTTGGCGGCGCGTTCCGGACACGCTACTGGCTGGTGCCGGCCGCGCCAAATCCACGCGCCAGCAGGTTCTGGTAGCCACCAGTCCAGGCGGCGCCGGGACAACCTCGCCGGAGCTGGGGGCTTCCGCAAACGAAGACGCCCTCCGCGGTGCGCCTAATCTGGACCGCCGAATCCCGATCGCACGGCTCGTACACACTCAGGGGGTGGACAGTATACGAAACACCGCCCCACCCCCCCCCACCAACTCCGCGCCCGCGCTGACTCACGCCGTGGCTCGCCGGAGCGGCAGAGCACCCAGACCGTCCCTAGCTTCCGGCGCCGGCAGTCTCGCCGCTTCTCCGCATTTCCGGCACGCCGCGTGTTGCCTTCCACAATGCTCGCAGCTTACGCCTGATGGCCGGCGCTGTCGTCCAGCAGGGGGTCGGGCCCGGTGGCGTGAGCGCACAGGGAGGCCTCATCGGAGGTCAGTGCGCGGTGACTGCTTGGGCAATGTGGTTACTCATGGTCGATTGCGAGGGTCCTCATCGGGAAGAACCGGAGAAGGATTATTGCAGTTGCAGCTAACGAACAAGGATGATGCGTGTCTCGTTCCTACTGTAAAATCAGCTCACTGTAGCATCCGATATACGAGCAGAGGAAGACTGCCAGAGTTGACTCCTCTGTTCCATCACTTCTGTTTCCATCAGGGGGGGGCACACAACGACGACGAACCGCCATTAACGAGCAGAGAGGATGGCATGCGTGTCACAGCTCCATCACCTCTGTTTCCATCAGGTAGAACCGTAGAGGTAGTAGTACATAATGTCATTTAACAAAATGCGAAAATGAGTAGTATTGGGAGGCATTGAGGAATAAACTTTTGAGTAGTACGGGGAGGTAGTACATAATAATGCTACTCCAGCAAGAGGCTGCTGCTGGGTTGACATTTACATCATGAACGCTTTGATTTTATTTGCCATTTTGGCTATTTAGCTAATTTTTAGTTCTTTTTCGTTTAATTGGCATGGGAAATGACGAATCTGCCCATAAGATCCTGTGACGTTATCTTTATGGTCGCTGGTTGCCGCTGCGGCTCTGGCCGTCTGCTCGTCGCTTGCTTGGCCGTCCGCTCGCCGCTCGCTCTGGCGTCCGCTCACCGCCGCGGCTTGCGCCAGCTGCTCACCGTCCTGCCCGCCCGGCCCTGCACGCTCCTCGCCGCCCTGCTCACTGTGCTTGCTGACAGCCGCCGCTCGCTCGACCCGGCGTGGCCGCTCGCCGTCGCCGCGAGCTCCATCCACTCCGAGCTATTTGTAAATTACGGGGCCTATATGAAAATTTATCGGATCGCGATTAAGAATCGCGATCCAAATTAGGATCGCGATTAACATACCGGGGTCTATATGCAAATAGTCGGATCGCGATTATGCTTGTAAATGGATCGCGATTACCAGGGGGTGTTTTGCAAAATTGTGCCGGCTTCACGCACGGCGGCCGGTGAGGCCGGCGCCGGCGCCGGCGACTGCAGCCAGACGGGCCGCTAGGCATCCCACGCGAACCTCCTTTCAGAAGCGGCGCTGGTTCCCGGCAAACCCCTACCGACGGCCCTATCTGCTCCGGCGGCGGTGCCGGCTCATCGCGCCGCGGCTCGCCGGAGAACCGCCGGAATCCGGGCGTCCCCGCCAGGCATCTCCTGGACCCTGTGGATCTCTGGCCGCATACATCAACCATGGTCTCCGTGCTCCTGATCTCGTGCCTCCGTTAACTGAAGCCTGATTTGCGCCGCGCGAGCCACATCGGTGAAGAAACACTCTACACTGTCCGGCTGGACATCAGTTATTCAGTTGTTGCAAATAAGCATGCTCTGAGCCTCTGGTGAATTCCGCTCAGGGCATTGTAGCGCTGGTGTCCGCCTTTGGGACTGATCAAAGCACTCGCACAAGAACGAGAATCGAGCACTGCAGGAGAACACAAGATGTACCTCTCCTTCCGTTACAGGAGAGATGACAGCGACGAAATATGATCTCACATTACATAGCAACTGAAAGCATGGCCGTCTCCATGTAAGTGTAGGCAGAATCGTTTTCTTGAGATGCGATCAACATGGTTTGGTTATACAGTTCATGTGACCCGTGCAAGGCCCGGAGTGATGCGTGTTCATCATCTTCGTAAGGATGTGATCGATAGCCCCATTTAAAGCACAGAGACAGTCAAACCTTGACCGATTTCTCTGAATTTACAAAGAGACAGCCAATGTGTCTCCTTTTAGAACATATATAATACAAGGAGAATCGATCAGATTAGGACAGATTAGGTGACAGGATTATCTCGGTGCAATTTGGTTACCTTCACCAAGATCTTGCTCTCGGACCAAGGTAAAGCTTGGCTTCGATCAGCCGTTTCTGAAACTCTGAACCTGTTGAAGAAATCTCTTGGACAACCTCTACTATCAATCTGGTGTATAACCCACAAGTCTGCATTGTATTTGGCTATTACTGAACAGTGAACAAGAACTGAGCAATCCACTAGGTTCAGATGTGCATCTGCATGCAGATCCGAGCTAAAAGATCAGGCACTGAATGAGGCACGGCGCCAACTGCCAACTGTGACATGTGCGGAGCCAGGACTTGCTGGAAACAAGATCGAATACTCATTTGCGTAAATATTTACTTCCAACTGAAAAATTTACAGGATTGTGATGGCTCCACAGAGGAAAACACGCGGAGCTATTCAGTCAGACATAAGTTTGCTTGCAGTCAAAAAACGGGAGGAAATTTACATCGCAACAAAGTTACTGGCATGAGAGCTTGTGGTCTTATTGGCTATAGACTCTTGTCGTAGGTTCATTCTCAGCTTGAGGGAAGCTATCATGCTACTCCAGTGACCTTTGAGAGAATCATGTTTTCAGTTGAGCAATCTTCTTCGACACTTCATCAACTGTTTCGTCAGTCTCCATAATAGGGTCCTCCTGGAAAAATGTAGATTATCCATGGTACATCAGTTCATACTTTATATCAAGAATGAGATATTTACATCGAATAAGGAAGTGAATATACTAGCAGTTTTTGCCCAAAAGAAAACACCGGTGCATGTATTTAATGATGAAGAAATTATGCGCTGATGTGGATTACTTACATCATTGACATGCTTTGATTTTTCACCTATACACTTGGAAGCACTGATGCTTTCACTTTTCAGCAAGCTTCTCGCACTCAAGCCCGGTTGGTTTACCCCATCCGTCACTGAAGCTTGCGCTGGCTTATTACCTGCATTGCCATCTCCATGTTTGTTGCCAATTACTCTTTCCCTGATACAAGATACAAGGATTATTAGTTTCAAGTAGATTCTAACTAGTACGATAATAGGCAGCTCAATGGAATTGTACTTTAAGGTCTCTCTTTGTTTACACAAAACTAATGAACCTAAGCAAACTACACATGCCTAATCGATTGCAACGTCACTGGCCTTGTCCAAATAGAAGGTTCTCTAGGAACAACTAGCATAAAATTCTCAACAAGATAAAAGAAAATGAAAGTTTTGATGATAACCTTGGTAAAGAAACATTCTGCCGCAGCTGTGGACTGGGCTTTTCACCCTTTGCAGTACCTTCTTCCAAATGAGCGAATTGTCGTCTAAAGCGATCCACCCCACTGTCATACAAGATACCAAAGTTATATTTCCAATAAACCCTCAACCAATCATGCATATAATTCGGCAACTAGCATAATCAGCAGAGTTTTACAACGCAAGTGTGTTTGTTAAACAAAAGCAGTAGACCCACCTTGGAAACATGAAGGTCATCTGGTTCTGGTCACCTCCACGTAGGTATTCTTGCAACATCTGAGGATGGTACTCCAAAATCTAAAGAGAAGTAACGAGAGTTAGTAAAGTAACAAGACAGATAGCAGCTCTACCATATGTTAAGAACATAGTTGAGCAATCACACCTCTCGGTAAATTAATTCTCGGACATCATCTTTTCCCAGTTTCCTCTTCTCAAACTCAAACTCAAGTTTTGAGATAGGCTGTGCTATGGGTTCACGTTCAGAATTTGCTAGTCCATTAAAGTATGGATCTGTCAGGGCCTTGAATAACATTTACATATATCAGAATTTGGAGCAACATATCCAAGGTTTCAAAGTGAAATCTATCATTATGGTGAAAATGTTGGTCTCAACTACTCCTACCTCAGCAGCACTTGGTCGTTCCTTGGGATCAAAAGCAAGAAGACGTTCAAGCAAATGGAGGGCCATAGGATCTACCCCTGGAAACTTTTTAGTAAATGGAACCCGAGGCTTTTTCCTCATATTGCTTAAGTATCGTCGAGCTTTCTCATTCCTTATCTGCAATAGTTCAATAGTTTAGTGCAGAATACTGAACGCACGGTTTTGCATCCAACAATTTACATTTCATTTCTAAAAAATCCATAAAAAGAACAGCAAAAGTTTGTTGCTATTGAATATTGATGTCTACTGGTGCAGAACTCTGTGCTTTTTGGAAACTAAACATTCAAGCACTTGTTAAAAGATTTTGGAGTCTCTAGCTATGGGTATGAACACAATATCAAGGGGCATAGTGAAATAGTCCAAAAAAAGGTACAAGGTTATATATAATAAACACTCAATACACTCGAAAGTTTTTGTACTGAAAATCTGAAATAGACGTGCCTGGAATAAAAAGGAATGTTTTCTAAAACTATGGAGGAAATCAGATGCAAGGACTCGCTAATGATGAGTGAGCATGCCTTAGAGATGGACTCTGCTGAAGGTGTACCAAGTAGATCAGTCATAAGATCCAACTGATGCACCACATTCTTCCCTGGAAAGAGTGGCTTCCCCGTGAGCAATTCTGCAAATATACATCCTACGCTCCAAATATCAATAGCAGGAGTGTACTGCAAAAATCAATGCCAAAATTCAGAACCTTGCAATTCTATAACACTAGTAAAACAAGCACAGAGATAATTCCTCACTATGTACACTATTCAATTAATACCAGCCAGTTCTGCAACATTAAATTAGCATGTAATACACGCCTATATGTTCCATATTCGAGATTCAATGAAAGTGGCATTGGTGGGGTATATGTTCTTTAGAAATTGAAGGGAAGAAAAACATGCATATCATAATTTAATGCTGTCCGAAGAAAGGGAAAAGAAAATAGAATAAACATCTGAAGAATACATCTTGCAAGAGCTATAGATACTCTAAAAATAAAAGGAGAAATGATGTTGCACCCAGGGAAGTTAACCAATGTAACTATAATTGGTTAAATCAAGACCTCAAGACATCACCTGATGCTTAAGATTAACCTGAACAACGGATGATAATCTGGAACCAATATCGCTTTATTGGATACAAACTTATCATATCAATACAACAATTTCAGAAGAACACAAGACATGCTCATGGCAAAATGAAGCTCAGGTGAAAATTCCCTCACCTTCGAGAAAAAGGAGCCACATAATTCTGGAGCTCGATACCATCTAGTTGCCACATAATCCTACAGAAAAGGATGCAAAATCATAGGCAACAAGTTTTGGCTGTTCAGTAAATAAAATTATGCTCAACAGTATCAAAATGTCTACCGTCCAGAATATGGCTGATGGGGTGTCACAGAATGACACACGGGCAAGGCCAAAATCACAAATCTTCAGCTTGCAGTCAGCATTGGCTAGAATATTCTTGGGCTTAAGATCCCGATGGAAAACGCTTGCTGCAAAATCAAGACTTACAGAATGAGCATAGAAACCATACATAACAAGATCTGAAAAACTATTAACAAATCCCATATATGTGGAATCTAACAACCTGCATGAATGTACTTCATTCCACGGAGCAGCTGGTACAAGAAGAACTGGTGATGCTCTGCTGTCAGATCATCATTTGCTTTTATTACCTGATGGAGATCCGACTCCATCAACTCAAAGATTACATATATGTCCCTGAATTCTCTCCTCGAAGGAGGAAGCATAATGTGCTTGATCTCAACTAAGTCTGGGTGACGCAGCAACCGGAGCAGCTTGATCTCCCTAAGGATGCGAGTTGCATCGGAGACATGATCAAAGACATCAACAATCTTCTTGATAGCCACACGCTCACCAGTCTGGGTGTCGACAGCAGCAGCCACAACACCGTAGCTACCTTTGCCAATGACTTCGCTAACCTGATACCGGTTTGCCTCACCATACTCTGTAAAGAATTCAGACTCCTGAAAGAGAGCAAGCGAACTGTTACCAAATGCTAGATGGTGCAAATATTCCAGTGTGGTACAGCGGACATATAGGATTATTATGCGAACAGGAAAAAAATACCGCATTTCACTGTACAGACTCTGGTAACCAAGGATTGAAGCTTCAAAAACATGAACCTACTGGAGGACATTTTGTGATCCTTTCAGATTTAGTTTGGATTAGAGGGTCACTGCTACTTGGTTAGTAAAGACTGAATGCGATTGTTCCCAAATCAATAGTAAGTTGGCAACCACCAGTGCCCCATCAAAAGTCAACAAGGAACACTGCACCCCCAAAAGAAAACTTCTACTGCAATCGGCCTGTGCCCTGTTCTACTGCTGGCATTGATTCAGTTTCAAATGACAGGGACATGAAAAAGGCAGTACACCAGTAGTAGTCCCCTGAATCTTCCAAAAGTCAGTACTGCAGATTGCACGATGTTTCCCTGAAGCACAAGGATTGTCCCAAACGCACATTGGTTATCGAAGCATCGTTCGGATGCCTCATTGAGCACGACCATCTCTGAAGTCAGAACCCAACTATGCAGATCCAAAAGCACTTACAAGAAGGCACAAGATCATTCAATGGAATTCTGTTCACCCTGCCCAGGACGCGAAGAGTTAAACTTCCGCACCCCACTATGAAACGGTAACCGCCATCAGGAATCTCGTGACCTCGCAACGAGGGTAATGTGAGCAGCCGCCGTCCGCGCACGGATCCAAACATCACGATCAGAGCAGATGGGAACAGAAAAGAAGCAAAGGAAGGAGAGCAGAACAGGCCGCAAAGATCCACGAGAGCGATCACGGGGACGCTGTTGAGTTGACCCACCTTCTTGCTCGGATCCATGGGTGGCGGCTTCGTGCGCACCGGCGCGCGCGGACCTGCGCACCGCTCCTCGAAGACAATGCACCCCTCGGGCGCGGACTCCGGGCCCTCGGCGACCTCCTGCCACCCTTCCTCCTCCTGCTCCTCCTCCTCGGCGTTGTACTGGCGCGGGAGCGAGTGGGCGTGGAGGTCTTTGCTGGTGGCGGTGTGGTCGTTGTTGGTGGTGGAGGTCAGGTGGAAGGAGGGTGAGGAGGAGACGCGGCGCGAGCGGTGTCGGAGCCAGCGGAGGAGGGAGCGGGCGCGGCCGCCCATAAACCGCGCGCCCTGGGCATCGGGCGCGCGCGCGGCCCGGGCGGTGGGCGTGCTCCCGGCACCTGGGGACGCCCGGCCGCCGCGGGGAGCGCGTCGCGGGGGAGGAACGGAGGGGGAGCAGCGCAGCGAGGCCGAGGCCGAGGCGCGCGGGGCGGTGCCGTGGCGAGGCGTGCGGGGACGTGGCGGTTCGTGCCTGTTGGGACTTTGGGGTGGCCGGGCCGGGGGATGGGCGG
Source organism: Panicum hallii (assembly GCF_002211085.1). Classification (NCBI taxonomy): domain Eukaryota; kingdom Viridiplantae; phylum Streptophyta; class Magnoliopsida; order Poales; family Poaceae; genus Panicum; species Panicum hallii. The sequence continues at coordinate 11,285,101 of NC_038044.1, forward strand.
GGAACGGCGGAACTCGAGTGGGAGGGGCGTGGGGAGCACGAGCACGGACGGTAGGCTAGGGAACGGCGTTTCAATCTGCAGACTGGGGAACACGTCGGCGTGGCACGGGAAACTGTTTCTGCTTCCCCCTCGAGTATGTCTTGTTTATTTATCTTTATGGGAGGTGAAATCTTAGAAAACACAAAGTCTAATGAAAATGATGGAAATTGCAGTCAATCGAATCCGTCCATTTTTCATCTGACGGCCATCTATCTTTCTTCATTATCTCTCTCTCTTTTCAAACTACTTTCATGCTATGGGAGCATAGGAAATAGTGGTCAAAGTTGTTTGTTGAAGATTACTATGTCAGATATCCAAAACATTACAGATTTTAATAATGAATGGAGTAGGGTTTTATCTCTCAGCAAAAAGAAGAGCAATGAGATTTTCACAGAATCAAAATAGCTATTGCATGCACCACCATGTGAAATGTATCGCTGTTGCTACAGTTGAGCCACGAGGTCTGTTTGGTTGCCAATGCCATGATCAAGTTGTCAGCCACTTTGTCCACAAACACTCTGCACTGCATGTAGATTCCAGATGTGAAAACATACACAACGGGTAAAAGGTTAAAGCTCCTGTCAGTGAAAAAGCTCAGTTTATCAAACAAAAACGATCTACAGTAAAAAATGTCAGGGTTTCAACTTTCAACTAATTACAGAGGTAAATAGTTGAAGGCCGGTGCTTCCAATAATATCCAGGAAAAAAATAGTGTAAATTTCCAGCATGGCAGCACATATATCTAACAGTAAGAATCCACTATTCCTTTGGATAAAATAAATCTAGACTAGCATCCAGGTTCCATGATAGGGTAATGATGACATGCTCCATCCTGTGAGCCTGATAAACTCCCCTCATTTTTCCTGTGACACCCAAGCGAACCAGCAACCACCCATTATCAAATGAGCTACAAGCTTCCAAGCCACAGGTCTTTTTGTGTACCACAGCACTACAGCAAGGCCAAATCAAAAGACACGAAGATGCGGTCTTCCCTCCCTGTACCATCAGCATATGGAAATTTTGTCAGCTACCAGGTAGTACCACACTGCTGGACACAGAGATATGAAAGCGACTTGTGTGATACATGACTTCGTTTTTGCAAGGGGATAAACAAAGATAGGCAATTGCAGAGCCAATATGGGATGAATAAGGCCAGCCACATGTTCTGGTGGTGTATGTTCACCAGCTCTCGCAGGCACCGAGTTCCTCCTCCTCCAATCCGTCTTCAGGCTAAAGATATGAAGAGAGTTTAGCCGGCTAGGCCATTCATACTTGCTTTAGCTCTGCTTCGGCGTCTTTTTGATGAGTAGAGGCTCTCCGTCTCGGCCCTCCTGCCGGTTGAGGCCGGCAGAGTGATGAGTGATCTGAGTCATGCTTGTGAGATTGGGCTTCGTCGTTGTAGCCTCCGTCGCAGCTTTTACTCTTAAGAGAGCTAACAGTGGGGGCAGGCATCATAAAGGTAAGATTCAATAGTTCAATAGCCCCTTCTGTTCAGTTCAGTTAGTCACTCAAGCTTCCGTGCTTTCAGACAATGGCCAAGCAAGGGAAAGGAAGGACAAGACAAGCAATTCTGAACATGTATGTATATCTTATTCCAGTTGCAACTTCCTAAAAGAATTATGTTGTATGGGTGGCCTATGTCATACTGATCTCCCCAACTGCTGTTGCAGGGTGAGAAAGAAGACGAGAAGGAAGAGGTTAAAACAATCAGCAGCATGATCAACTCAGCCCGATCGCTAGACGATGACGATGATGATATGCTTTCCGAGATTGAGAGCCTCCTGTCAGGAGACATTGACATTCCTATACCAAGGGATCGGTTCGATGTAAATGGACGGTCAGGGTACAACGCTCACATGGCTAATGAGGCCGCTGAAATAGACAGGCTGCGCAGCCTGGTGCGGGAGATGGAGGAGAGGGAGGTGAAGCTCGAAGGCGAGCTGCTGGAGTACTACGGCATGAAGGAGATGGAGACCGACGTCGCTGAGCTGCAGAAGCAGCTCAAGACCAAGACGGTGGAGATTAACTTGCTCAACAACACCATCAATTCAATGCAGGCGGAGCGGAAGAAGCTGCAGGATGAGGTTGCGCGTGGAGAGGTAGCCAAGAAAGAGCTCGAAACGGCTAGGAGCAAGATTAAGGAGCTGCAGCGGCAGATACAGCTGGAGGCTGGCCAGACAAAAAGTCAGCTGATGCTGCTGAAACAGCAGGTCATCGGATTGAAGGCCAAGGAGGAAGAGGCGGCCAAAAAAGAAGCCGAGGTCCAGCGAAAGCTGAAGAAGCTCAAGGAATTGGAAGTGGAGGTAATTGAGCTCAGGAGGAAGAACAAGGAGCTTCTGTACGAGAAGAGAGATCTAATAGTGAAGTTGGATGCAGCAGAAGGGAAAATAACAGAGGTATATTACCACTGTTACTCTACAATCAATGGAGCTTTGAATTCACATGATATTATTGTGAATTTCCTCTTATGCATGAGCCATGACTGTCATTATGCAAGATATTGCACAGCCTAATTATCAACATATTTCATGGCTAGCTCAACAGAAATTCAGTTAGCTAAAATATTTTACTAAAGCATGAGTTAAGAGATAGCCATATTTAACAATCAAATCAGAATTTATTTACAAAGGAGGAATGAACCTACTAGTTTCCTGCAAAATATCATTTAGTCTTGATATACACTTGAGATGTGTGCTAATGGCATACCCAATCATGTATCATGCAGAGTGATGTAGTCGCCCACGCAAGAGAAGAGATAAACAAACTGAGGCATACAAATGAGGACCTCGCAAAGCAAGTGGAAGGGCTACAAATGAACAGATTCAGTGAAGTAGAGGAGTTGGTGTACCTGCGTTGGGTCAATGCTTGTCTGAGATTCGAGCTACGCAACTATCAGATGCCATCAGGGAAAGTCTCTGCCCGTGATCTTAACAGGACCCTGAGCCCCAAGTCACAGGAAAGGGCCAAACAGCTTATGTTGGAGTATGCAGGATCTGAACGAGGTCAGGGTGATACAGACCTTGAGAGTGCTTCTTCAATGCCTTCTTCAATGCCTTCTTCACCTGGAAGTGAAGACTTTGACAATGTTTCAATTGATAGTTCTTCCAGCAGATACAGCTTCCTAAGCAAAAGGCCTAATCTGATGCAAAAGCTCAAAAAGTGGGGAAGCAGGAAGGATGACAGCAGTACTTTAGCCTCCCCAATCAGTGGCTCTCCAAGGAGAAAACCAAAGGGCCCCCTGGAAGCTCTCATGCTAAAAAATGCAGGAGATGGTACAGCCATAACGACGTTTGGACAGAGAGATCCCAATGACATCTTGGACGAGGAAAATGTTGCATCCTCATTCCAATTGATGTCAAAGACAGTCGAAGGTTTTGCAGATGAGAAATATCCTGCTTACAAAGATAGGCACAAACTTGCAACTGAACGGGAGAAGGCGATAAAAGAGAAGGCTGGGCAAGCAAGAGCACAAAGGTTTGGCGGTGGCCATAGTTCAGCTCTTGTTTCTTCTCCAAATGGTGCACTCCCACCAAAACTTGCTCAGATTAAGGAGAGAGCCCCTGCAGCTAATGCTGCATCCAGTGATCAATCTAGTGACAATCAGAACAACACCCTGGTGGTGAGCCAGTTGAAGCTCGCCAACATTGAGAAGAGAGCAACAAGAGTCCCCAGGCCACCTCCCACTCGATCAACCGCTGCTTCAGGGGCTACCAATACTTCAAGTGGAGTACAAACACCACGTCCACCAGGTGCACCTCCTCCTCCACCGCCACCTCCTGGGAAAGCTGGTGGCCCACCGCCACCACCACCGCCTCCAGGTGCTCTACCCAGGAGCCTTGCTGGGGGTGACAAGGTACACCGTGCACCAGAGATCGTGGAGTTCTATCAAAGTCTCATGAAGCGTGAAGCAAAGAAGGAGACATCTCTAGGATCAGTGTCATCCAATGTTTCTGATGCCAGGAGTAATATGATTGGAGAGATTGAGAACAGATCAACATTCCTCTTGGCTGTAAGTATTTTCTGCTGGCAACACCTTGCATAAAAATCCTGCCAAATTTATGCATTCCATTATTAATGTGGAATATAATTGATAATCTAAATTTGATCTGAAAATGATGTTTTTTTATTAAAAAAACATGGAATGTTGCAGGTCAAAGCTGATGTAGAGACACAAGGAGAATTTGTCGAGTCTCTAGCAAGCGAGGTCCGAGCAGCAAGCTTTGCAAATATTGATGTTGTTGTTGCATTTGTTAATTGGTTGGATGAGGAGTTATCCTTCTTGGTAAGTAGCCCAACCATACATCGCATACAAAGTAGTAGAATATTTTGTCCCAGGTATTGTACTTAGGACACATATGATATAATACTAAAGAGGATCAATGACATTTTAGGTTGATGAACGAGCAGTGCTAAAACATTTCGATTGGCCAGAGAGCAAAACTGATGCAATAAGAGAAGCAGCTTTTGAGTACCAAGACCTGATAAAGTTACAAAACAAGGTCTCATCCTTTACCGATGATCCACAACTTGCATGTGAAGAAGCTCTCAAGAAGATGTATTCCTTGCTTGAGAAGTAAGTGTCGCATCTGACATATCCCTAACGTAGTTCTTCTGAGTGAAACAGGAAATGTTTTTTGCTGAGTATAAGACATATTGATAAAATGATTGTACCTAAACTGATGACTTCACGAACTAACTGGTATCATACTTATACCAGGGTGGAGCAGAGTGTTTACGCACTACTCCGTACTAGAGACATGGCCGTCTCACGTTACAAGGAGTATGGGATCCCAGTTGACTGGCTGTCTGATTCTGGAGTAGTTGGCAAGGTGTGCAGCTCTAGCGCATACCCCATTTATGTTCGCCTAATAAGCAACCTATTTTTCCATCCTTAATTTTAAAAGATACATGTCTAATTTCCTTACAAAGGTGAGTATGTTTTAAGTCAGAGTATGCATCGAAACTAACTCAAATCTATTTTACATGTTGGAATAGATAAAATTGGCATCTGTCCAGCTCGCAAACAAGTATATGAAGAGGGTTGCTTCAGAACTTGATGCTTTGCAAGGCACCGAGAAAGAGCCCAATAGAGAGTTTTTGCTTCTCCAGGGTGTGAGGTTCGCTTTCCGAGTTCATCAGGTAAAAACCTCAAATCTATATTCGAAATCAGTCATTTAACAGGTGATTTCGAATCAATAACTTATTCCTCGACCTTCTGCAGTTTGCCGGAGGCTTTGATGCAGAAAGCATGAAAGCTTTTGAAGAGCTAAGAAGCAAGATGGCTGCACAGCCATCAGCTCCGCAGATAACTGAGGCGTAATTTGAACACAGGAGTTAATACACATCTGGTTCGGAAAGCCATTTTTAGTTGATTAGCTTACGTGTACAAAAGAGAAGTGTAAATTTCAGTGTTGCGTAAGACAATAAAAGTCTTCAGGTTTTGTTCATAGATATACCAGTTTTACTTAAAGCGTATAGCTTTTCATTTAAAGGCTGTAAATTGTACACAAGCAATTTCTGAAAAGGAAACCTAGCAGGTAGCCAGATATGTAGTTTTGCTACTGTTTTTTGAACTGAGAGCATAGTTTTGCTGCTAATGAATGTCCATTCAGGTAGTCTGAAACTATGGAGATTATTGTTGTAAATGAACCTTACTACCTTGCTGGATTTGCAATTCTGAAGGAATTTCCCAGTCACTACCCACAGACATACAGTGCTGGAATAGCAGATCTAACTTTGAAAAATCATATCAGGACAAAAGTCCACCTGATGGGAGAAGGTCGAGGTTGCGGCGGCGAGCTCCACCTGAACGGAGAAGCAACCGCTTGCGGTGGGCCGTGGGCGACTTCCCTCGTTTCGCCGCCTACTAGCCGCCGGAGCCTCCTCGGCTCGCGTCAGCGATCAGAACGGTTACCGGTGGCGACGCCGCTCGCCAGTGGAAGAAAGTCACTGCAGAGGAGGCTCCTTCCGGATTCAGTAAGGTGAAGCAAGGTCATCGACATCGTTGATTATTTGGACCCACGTGCAGTCTAACAAGGATCCAGCCCATCTCAACTCGCCCCGCCGCCAGCTCGAAATTTCCCCCCGCAGGCCGCAGCCGCAGCAAGGTCACTGACTCACTGCTACCGCAGTGAACACTACCAGCTCCGACTCGGACTCGGCCTCCGCCTCCGCCGGCCATCTTGACCGGCGACTCCGAGTTCAGCACGGGATCGTACTCATCAGAGTTCCTACATTTATTATGCTGCGCTACCCAGACCGAGAGCGCCGAGGCCGATCCAATTCCCGGCGCGCTCCCGTGATGGAGCGAGCGCGCTTGGCGGCGGAAGCGAGGGCGATGTGGAAGGGGTCGCGGGCAGAGGACGCGAGAGCGGAACGAGAGACGGGGCCGCTCGACTCCCTCGCCATCTAGGCCGGCGAGTATCGCCGCCACTGGGTCGCCACACTGTCGCGCTCCCACGGATCATTCGACGACGCCACCAGGATCCCTCCCATGCGCTTCACCGATGAGCCCGCGCCGCCCAGAACCGCGGGCCTCTTCGAGACCCTACAGGTCTTCTCGGTCAGAGTCGCGGGGAGGACAGAAGCAGGAGCCGGCGCCGGGGCCGCGTTGCGGTGGCCGCTCGACGTGTTCGGCCTCGTCGCCGTGCGCGACGGCGTCGACTACAACCGCAACGTGATCTTCCGCCGCGCGAGGGATGAGTGCCAGACCCTCACCGAGGAGGACCCGTACCTGGAGCTCACGGGCCCCACCCGCGCCGGGCTCCTGGACTGCGTGGTCGTCGAGGCCGCGCTGAAGGTGAAAGGCGCCACCGAATCCGACGACAGGGACCTTAGCTTCCTTGCCGTGCCGATGATGCGCCAGTCAACGCTTGCTTCGTGCCTGCTTATTGGTGGGGAACACAGCAGCAAGCTCAGCACGTTGGAGGTTAAGCTCGGGCACATCGTCTTCTCCGTCGAGGCCACGATCCTGGTGCGCGTCGTCGGTGGCTCTTGGCCGGACGGAATCCACGGGCTATTTGCCGCTCGCACGGCAAGCATTGAGCACGAGGAAATCGTCCTGCTTCGTTCCAAGGATAATAAGAGGTGAGTAGTTGTTGCCGGCGATGGCATCGTCAGGATTTCGCGGTCCGTCGCTTCTGTTGAAGTTGAGGAAGAGCTCAAGGTTTCTGTCAGGGCGTGGGCGGCGTATTTTACTGGAACATGAATTTAGGTAAAAAAACACGCTATAAAAATATATTTAAAGGTTTATACTTTTTATTAGGAATATATTTGTTTATATTTGGACCGACGATGTGTATTTTTTTTAGAGTTCTAGCTATGGTGATAAATTATCCTTTGATTTTTTAAAAAATATCTACCTAAGTGATTTGATGTGTACCACCAGAACTAATAAGTAGAATTAAATTTGAGTTCATATTGAAACCTTAATGAGTATTGGAGGCATCCTTTTTAGTTGTTATTGTACCAAAATCTCTTTCCTTTCCTTTGTTCTCTGATCTCTGCATACTACATCCCCATACATGCATGTTCCCATGCTATATATTTGTTGCATCTTTTTTTTTCAGAATGAACCGTGTGGCTGAGTCAACAAATTAGTTGTTATTGCTAGGAAGGTGTAGCCTTATCATTTGTACTCCTCCCTTCCCCTCTTTTCTGTCTCCCTTTCACTCCATCCCTCCCTAGCTCTCTATCCTAAGGATCTTTGCCTGCTACCTTTCAGTCATCAAAGATACAACTTTGATTGTGTGCGCCATTTTGTCTTATCAAACACTAACCTGCAACTTATATGGATGGCATGCATGACAAACTTTAATGTCTAAGTTTCTTTATTCTAGATCACATCGCCACCCTACAGTGTGATAACAATTAACATCATCGTTCATCTGTCCTAATTTGTAGCTCCCGGTCGTCCATTCAACATAGTGCTACACAGCAAGGTATCGCCATATCACCGCTTCAGTTGCTGGTAGCGATGGACATGCTTAATAGCACGTAGGGTTGTCCCTAATCGTCGTACACTGGTTATTGTTGCGCTTTCCAAGGCACGCAGCGCCGTCAGCCAGTCACCGTTCTCTCGACTGCCGGGCGAACGCCGATGCCTCTTCACCGCTCTGTTTCACTGGTCACCAGAGCGCCACGCCGCCATTGCGTGCGGCGGCGGCCGCCGGCCGCAATGAACAATCCCCCGCGCGTTCCGCCGGCTAGTGACGATCAAATCATCTCCCAAAGCCAGCTTGATTTTTTCTCATCGAACTCACGTGCGCGGTGCCTCGCTACGAGACCTGCACCCGCGCGCCCACATGGCGACCGCGACGCGTGCCGGCCACCTGCGCCGTCGCCGTCTCGCGGACTCGAACCGTCGATGCCCTCGCCCACGTGTGCCGCTAGATACTTCAAGCAGCTAGGCATCTCCCGCGGTTAGAATAGAGTCCGATCCGAATGACACGGTGAAAAAAGCAAGGCCAGGAACCCAGGAGCAGGGTCGCGAGCAGAGCTAGCGGTCGTCGCCTTGCTCCCACACACGTCGCGCATGCACGCGCGGCGGCCGGACACGTGCCGGCGCGGGCACGTCCCTCTCCGCGCCTTTAACTCCTCCCCGCCATTCTCCAACTACTCCCACGGACAGACAGTGCCATCTCGACACCGCCCGCCGAGCTGCTGCCTCCGGCTCCCCCCAAAAGCCACGCGGCGCGAGTCGAGCCAGGCACGCACGCGACGCGAGCGAGCATGGCGGATCGGCATCAGCACGTCCACGCGCACGGCGAGCGGCCGGACTCGCCGTCGGCGACGCTGCTGCGGCGGGTGCAGACCCACGCGCCCAACTCAACGCAGGTGGTGGGCTTCCTGGCGCTGCTCGTGTCAGGCGCCGTGCTCCTCCTCCTGACGGGGCTCACGCTGACGGGCGCCGTCGTGGCGCTCGTCTTCCTGGGCCCGATCGCGCTGCTCACCAGCCCCATCTGGGTGCCCGTCGCCATCGCAGTCTCCGTCCTCGTCGCCGCCGCGCTCTCCGCCTGCGGCTTCGCCGTCGCGGCGCTCGCGGCGGGCACCTGGATGTACCGCTACTTCACGGGGCGCCACCCCGTGGGCGCCGACCGGGTGGACTACGCGCGCAGCCGGATCGCCGACACGGCCAGCCACGTCAAGGACTACGCGCGCGAGTACGGCGGCTACCTGCACAGCCGCTCCAAGGACGCCGCGCCAGGCGCCTAGGCGCGGCGGCGGCGCGCGCGTTGCCGGTAGCTAGGTCGTCGCGGTCTCTTTTCGTTTCATCTTTGCGTGTGTGCTCCAATCCAATCTCTCTCCGTGATGTCAATTTCCTCTGCTTTTTGCTAGGACACGTAAGGTGTTTATCTTGGTACAATTTTATCTTGCTTTATCCTCGTGTAATTAGGCATTTAGTTGAATCATAAGAGGACTCGTCTTGGCAGCCCGATGAACTCCCTCCCGGAGCCCCGAAATGTTTCTGTTGACGAGATGAGGACTTAAATTGCGTGCCATTTTCAGCAGTTAGATGTCACACCATTGCACAACCGAGGAAAATTGAGACTTCACAGGAAGCAAACGCTGAACACAACGCGTCTAATCTCCCTAAAAAATGCCCCAAACTCGCTCCGGTCGAACTCGGTGCTTCCAAGTTCCAATCCGGCAATCCCACCCGAAAACTCTGGTGGCGAGCGAGGAGGAAGAAGGAACTGACGGTGAGGCCCACTAGCAGGGAGTGAGGAGGTGACTGGATTCTGCGGTTCTGCCTCTTCCGGCCTTGCATCTTTTTTTTTTAGGGGTATTCCGGCCTTGCATCTCTGAGGCAAAAGAATAAAAAAATGGGCCGGTAGTGAAGAATAATAGGGCCCACTTCTCGAAACCTCGGACATTGTGATTGTGGTTCGGAGGCCCATAACGCTAATCACAATAAGGTTTTATGGCACATCAGTATTTTTGATGACGTGGCATTATTTAACGAGAAAAGAGAAGAAATCAGTTTCGTCCCCACGACATTCTGCTAACTCATTTCCAAGACGTTGAAAATAACGTGAAACGATCGCTATGACCGCCGTTGTTTCATGGAGAATCCCGTGCGTCAATAGATCAACTAGCATTTAATTACACTGGTTAGCTTTGAAAATAGTAAAATAAAACTCTGCATTGAGGCATAGTATTGCATTTATCCCCAAGCTGACGTGGCATTCTTGGATATGAAACCCTCCATTATGATTAGCCTAACCAAACCGAATTCGGCCGGAGGACAACCTGACATGCACTTTTCCAAAAAAAAAGAATGGAGATGCGCATGCGGATGCCTTTACCGCCTTCCCGGCAGAGCGACACAGAAAATAATAGTAAGAACAATAGTAAATGGAAAGCGAACGAGAAGAAATAGGATGTTTCGAAGATCTGCATACAGTAGTGTTGATTGATTTGCATCTTCTTTGCTTTGGAATCGGACACGAACATTCTGAAAGCCCAATAATAACCTCTCCATCCCATCAGCATCGTGGCTCCGCCTCCTTCCTAGACCCGGGCACCTCCCGTCGCGACTCGCAGGCTGTGGCCGGCGTTGCGCAAGATGCCCGTTCCCCGTGCTGCCAGCGCTCGCTCATGCTGCTCGAACGGAGGCTCTGCTGGACAATGCCCCTGGTGCCGATCCGTCGTGCTCACCCGAGGCCGGCCGATCCCAAAACTGGAGTTGGCTCGTGTTCAAAGACCACCGGTAGGCAGTGGCGGAGCTAGGATTGAGAACTAGAGGGCTCTTCTTTTCTCATTCTTCCTTCCTCCTCCCTCCTCTTCTTCCTTCTTGCTCTCAAAATTTTAGTCTTTGGTCTTTTGATTCTCTTTGGGGAGTGTTCGAGGGCGTTTAGAGTGCTCTTTGGTGATGTAAGCTTTGCTTCATCGGGGTCATTGGATTTTCAGAAAACTATTTCAATGAACTAGATATTTATTTCAAAGCAAGAAAAATAGGATATAAATAAACCATAAACAAGCGATGCCACCAATTGCGTCACTAGAGCCGAGCAAAATGCGGGCCGCACCGGTAAAAGCCCAAGATGGCCCGCGTCGAAGATACATGCCCAGGCCCACGTCCAACCGTTTTTTATATAATAGTTGTACAAGCTTACCTATTTCCACAATTCATAATAGCAGTCTCTCTAGGGGAACATATCCTGTGTTACATAGGCTATCGGTGCTACCATGTTACGCCAGAATTAGAACCGTGCGATTGACTTTGAATGGACAGGATCAGTTCAGCAGCATCTACTCTTACCAATTTGTATGAAACACCCTGAAAGAAGTCACCCATTCTCAAGCGAGTCCTGATGTATGGTACATTTACAAGAAGACTCCTGAATTTGTTCTCCCTCTCATTCCAGATCCTTCCCCTTTCCAGTTCCTTCTATTAGCTTCTTTCCTCTGATGTATAAGTATTTACACCAGAGAGGGGAAGTAATCTACCATATTGTGTAAGTATTTTAGTAGTATTCACTTTATAATCTTTGATTTTTCTTATTCTAAAATGTGTTTATCCATCTAGGGGTCAATCTATGAGCTGAATGTGATGCCAGCTTACAACCCTCTCTTGGCATGGTGTTTGATACTTGGGAGCAAGGCGAGGCATTTTACAAAAATTATGCTCATCATGTTGGTTTCTCAGTTCGTAAAGCACCACATCACAAATATGATGGTGGTGTGCTACTGTGGAAGCGTTTTTTTTTTTGGCTCAAGGCAAGGTTGGAGGCAGGAGACAGAAAAGGTAGGCGAGCAAGTTAAGAAGCGTAAAAGGAAAGTCAAGCTTACAAGGTGTGGTTGCGGTGCCATGATTGTATTTCAGAGAAGACCAGATGGCAATATGAGGTAGCCCGGTTTGTAAAATCACACACACATGAACTTACTTCTCCAAGTAAGACCCATCTGCTTAGATCAAACAGGGAAGTGAGTGATGAGGTGAGGAGCAAATTATTTGCATGTCACAAGGCAATGATTGGAACCTCTGCAGCATTCCGACTTCTAAGTGTGGAGATGGGAGGACATGAAAACATAGGGTGCACAAAGAAAGATGCAGAGAACTATGATCGAGATTGCAAAAAGGCATTAGTTGCGGGGATGGACAGATTTTGATTGATATCATGAAAGACAAGCAAAGGCTTAATCCATCCTTTTTCTTTGATTACAAACTGGACGGCAAGAATAGGCTAACTCATATTTTCTTGGCAGATGGTACTTGCAGGAAGAATTATTCACTGTTTGGTGATGTTGTCTCCTTCGACTCTACATATCGCTCAAACAGGTACAACCTTGTATTTACCCCTTTTACAAGAGTCAACCATCACAAATCTTGTGTTACTTTTGGTGCTGCGTTTATACCAAATGAAAAGATTGAGTCGTACACATGGGTATTCCAGAGTTTCTTAAAGGCAATGGGAGGGGTTCCACCTAAACTTATTATAACTGATGAGGATCTTAGCAGGAGGGCTGCTATTAAATTTGTTTTTCCAGATACTAGGCACAGGTTGTGCATGTGGCATATTCTTAACAAACTCCTAGAAAGAGTTGGTCGACCTTTAATTGAAGATGATGATTTCTTCTGTGAGTTCATGTCATGTGTGTGGGGTTCAGAGAGTCCAGATGAATTTGAGGCACGATGGACCTCGATAATTTCTAAGTACAGTCTAGAGAACAATTCTTGGCTGAGTGATAAATACAACATGCGCAATCATGGATCCCAGCTTACTTCATGGATTTGTCTCTTGGGGGAATACTTAGGACCACTTCAAGATCTGAGAGTGAGAATGCATTTTTTAGGCATTTTCTGAACCGACGACTCCGGTTGCTTGAGTTTTGGATTAGATTTGAGACTGCTTTGGAGGAACAACGGCAATTGGAGTTGATGAATGATAATGCCACACTTCATTCGCTGCCTATGCTAGAAACACCATGGGGCATTGAGAGGCATGCTAGGGATGTCTACACACATACAATATTTGGCATTTTCCAAGATGAGGTGATTTGTGCTAGGGATAAGTGTGATATACAAAGTATGGTTCAGGTTGGTGATGAACGTATATCAAGAATTAGGGATGGTGGTGCCAAAGTTAGAGAGGTTTGCTACAATACCTACACAAGGGTGGCACAATGTTCCTGCAAGTTGTTTGAATTTATGGCATTCTCTGTTGCCATATTATTCTTGTCCTAAAGGGTGCAGGCTGCAATGAAATCCCTGAACATTATTTGCTACGCGGGTGGACTAAAAGAGCCACCCAGAATGTTGTTTTTGATGCAAATGGGAATGTAATTAAAGGATCATGTACATCTCTCCAACCATTCATGAAGAGGCTGTGTTCTGAGACATGGTCCAAATTTAAATCAGGAATGCAGGCAGCCAAACAATGTGAGGAGAAAATGAAATATTTTCATAAGTGTATTGGTGATGCTATTGAACACATGTCAAAGATGGACCTAAATAGCGAAAAACGTAAGGTTCCAGAGTTTGAAGCCTTTGTTGGAACACAATTTCCAGTGGAAATTAGTATCCACCCACCTGAAGTGGTGCACACGAAGGGAAATGGGAGGAGACCCAAGCGCAGTACAGAGCAGTCATCAACCAACCAACGAAAAAAGAGGTACTGGTTGCAAGTTTTAGAACCTTGAGTTTGGGTATGTCACATGCTAATTAATTAGCGTTCATATTCTTGCAGGGCAAGAAGCACCAAGAAGGTTGGGGAGAATTAGGAGGTGTGAATTTTTGTTTTGTACCTTATGGATATGGTGAGTGCTTCCTGTTTATTATGCATTTCTGGAGCAACCTTGATAACCATTTCTAATACGCGAGAATTGACTTTTTCCCTGCAGGGCAAAGTGTTTTTGCATTCACTAACTATGTGCTGCTCTTCACCGACGACTTCAAGGACAAATTGATGCATCAAGTACCAGCATGGCCAACTTCAGACGAGCCTGGATTAAGTTAGTGTATTATGTAATATATATTCGCAACCATCAACTTTTCTAGGTTAGGATTTGATGGTACCTCCAATCTAGTAATGGCAATTGCACTTGTGTTAACTCTTGTGAAACTTAATGCTTTTATGCATCATGCATCTTGGGTACCAGATGCAGCAAGACCTAAGGCCGGTTCTATTAAAGTTGCACATGGATGGTTCAATATATAACTTATTATGCTCCAAAATCGTGTGTTCAATGCTTCTGGCGAGGAAGTTGAGATGCTTCCTTAGAATTTGTGATTTGATAATTAGTTACTAAATACTTATGGTTCTTATAGAGCAAAACTGTTTTTGCAATCACTAACTTAGTGCTCCTCTGCACCCACAAGTAGCGCTACTTGTACAGTTGTACTCCCACCAGCAACATATACATTATCATTTTCTGCTTTGATACTCAGACGAAGGTAATTAACAGCTGATTTGGCACACACACCCACAACACCAAAATCATATCCAAGACAAAATACCTAATCAGTACATGGTTATACTAGTCCACATCTGAAAACTTTTGCATATATAGGTTCACGGAAAAGATGCCATGGTATGGCAATACAATGAAAATGCTAAGGACCATTGCCATGTCATTTAAGGAGATGAAGCATGCTGGTTCTTACAAAATTAATAATATTACACTCAGAATCTTATGCTGTCAAAAAAAAATTATTGGCTTTAGCAGCCCCTTTCCAAAGGAAAACTTTTCTTATGCTGCCAATTTTTTTATTACACACTTCAGTTGGAAGACACTGAGAAAATAAGTTGGGATGGTTGTCAGAATGAAGTTGATCAACTTGAGCCTTCCTGCAGTACTCAGATACCTGCTCTTCCATCCAAGTAGTTGCTGCCACTTTATCAATTAGCGTCTAGATGTCCACCTTCCTCAATTGCCTTATATGCAATAGTAAATAATTGAATAATCAATGCAACACAATAGGCTCCTTTTCTGATACACAGACATGCAACTGAAAATGAAGTTGCAGAAAAGTTTTTTATGGTCATTGTCTATTTTTAGGATCAAACTGGATGTAAAGAATCATGCTGTCACAAAGCGACTAATCACCGATGTCCCCATCTTTTACACATACTGATCGATAACTTGCACTACTTTTCTCTTCACAAATTTTATGGTGCCACTTGACCCGCAAGCACAAATGAACACATCTGCAAGCATAAATATTGCCCATTCTAACTGAGAATGCATGAAAATACGGCAATCTCATTGAGCATTGTCCAGGTACGGGAAAACATGCATCGTTTGATTTTTTAAGAAATTAAGTCTGCAAGGACATGGACATTGCACGCACGGTACAGATTGAATTGAGCATGAACAGACCAAACTACTAATCGAATTGATTGGCCTTTCAACTGTTGGGCGTAGAGCAAACATATTAGTTCAGATAAACACTAATTGGCAGTACAGATAACTCACCACAAGAAATACATGAAGCACCTAAATGGATCCAATCTCACCGGACCATATCCATCTTGTTGTCCATGCTTTCGCACACAGCTTGCGTACTTTTGCTCAGTCTGGACTGCGACTGAGCAAACCGCCGCCGCCGCAAAGCGCGCACGCGCGAGGGAGGGAGGGGCGGGGGGCGACGGAGGGAGGGAGATAGAATCCGCCACTGGAGGAGAACGATGGGGAGGTGTTGCTGCGTCGATCCTGGTCGGCGGAACCGCCGGAGCCCCAAGAAACACGGCGGCCACAAGATGAAGAGTGGGTTATTTTCAAGGGGTTTTGCACAGAATGGACTGCGGAATAACCTGAGGTTTGCATCTGGTCTCTTCATTTCCTCTCGAACGGTGACGATTCTGCTGTAACATGGTAGCACCGATAGCCTCTGTACCACAGGATACGTTCTCAGCTAGGTTTTCAAAACTAACTAGCTGAGATTCCCATACTTTGCTATGGAGGAAATATATGTGCCAAATGCTGTCTGCTTAGGATATAACTGGCTGCCTAAACGGACCGCACCAGGGATGCGTTAGAATTTATATGGGCTTGGCTAGTTAGCTTGGCCCACGCAATATGCTAAAATTCCAAATGAAAATGTTTGATCCATATATGGCAAGAGGCCGGTGGATTCTACTGTCCATGTCATGGGTACGGGACCGGGAGAGAAAAAAGATCACCACTACTGGGGTTGCGCGCGCCCGTCTTCTTTCACCAAGACAGCCGCCCCGACGCCGAGAGCCCGGCGATTCCATGGCTGCGGGCCGCCGTCCGAGCCCCGGTGCCGTGCGTCAACACCTGCGGCTAGCTGATGCCATGACTGGGGAAGGAACGCTGCGTTTCTCGGAGCTGCCACGCCATGCCCAATCCCCCGGCCGGCCGTCCGTCATCGAGCATTTGCCTCCCTCACCGTACGTACGTGTACTCCTGCAGGCATGTAACCATCATGGGGCCTGGGGGTATTACCTCGCATGCTTTGAACCATGTCCAGGCATCTCAAACACGTGGGACGCCAAGGCAGACTCGCGCGCCAGCAAGCCATTGACCGGCCCGCCAGAATCCCCAACCGACGATCGATCGTTCATTGACTATTATTTAGTCGATTGGTCTTTTTGTCTCTCATCAAATCTCAATCACGTGCGTTATTTCGCTACGGCGTTTTACTTTGACCACCAGAGATGCTAGTATGGTCCATGACTTGACGCGATTATTCCTGTCTGACTTTTATCTTTGGCGGCAATACAAATCAAACTCGATTCAAGTAAACCAGTAGTTTTTTCGAAGAAGAAGTAAACCAGTAGTTTCCCGAGAGCGAAGCAACAGAATTTTTCAGCTGGAACCCGCAGAACTTTCTGCGCGTTGCTTGCGGTGCGACGCATGCCCTTCGGGATTCAACGCTTCATTTCCATCTAGATGGTCAACACGGCCCAAGAGGCCTTTCACATCTCACGGGAGAAGAGCGGTGGTACAAACCTGGGGGCTCGCAGGGGTCGGAGAGCGACCCGTCTGCCATTCCCAAACGAGTCACCACTCACCGTGCTTCCAAAAGCAAACCGCATCGACACCAACTCACCGGCGCGCTGCGCGCACTTGCCGGGAACGGGAGGCACTACACACCCTGACCTGACGCGCATCATCAGCCCGTGCGCCACGAACGCCACACGGATCCACCCACCACCAGTAAACTCCCCGCCCTCCCCCCGCTGGCTCGGCTCACCAAACCCTGCCGCCTCGTGCCATCCTCTTCCTCCTCCCTACTTAAATGAAGCGTCCGCACCGCCGTTTCCACCAAACTCCCCTGCCCCCTCCTCCTACTCGCACCACCCGCACCAACCAACCCCGGCCAGCCACCCCCTCGCGCAAGCGACAGCGCGATCCCGTTCCATCGTCCATGGAGGCGGAGGCGTTCCCGATACGGTTCACGCGGGGCGTGCGCGCCTACTGGCGCCGGCGCAAGTACCACCGCCTGGAGGCCGCGGACGGCACGGCCAGTGGCGGAGCCACGCGGCAGCTGGGCGCGGCGCGGCGCGGCGGGTGGGGCGCCATGCGGCGGCTGCGCGTGCGCGTGCGCGTGGCCCTGGCCGCGCCGCGGCGCGCGCTGGCGCGGGCGCGGGACGCGTACGTGGGTGCTATGCTGGCGCTGGCCAGGCGGGCGTCCGCGCTCGCGCTGCCCGGCGGCGCCGACGGGCTCTGGGCCAAGCGCGTGCCGCGCCGGAAGCAGCTGCCGGCGCCGCGGGCGACGGAATTCGAGCAGCGGCTCATCCTCGAGATCTACAAGTCCATCGTCGCCTCCAAGGAGCTCACCACCATGCTCCACTCCTCCGCCGCGCACCTGCCGCCGCGGGCGGCTGCCGCCCCGATGCCCGCCAAGCACCTGCTCGACATGTAAGCCGGAGAGGGCGTGCGCTGCTGTTCCGATCCGACGCGAGCTGTGTACGCTCGTAGCGAGAGTGCGAATCTGAAGCTTAATGAGCGCCGTTAGTTATGATGTGCATCCAGTAACACCGTCCTTGCCCTGTGAATTAGAGAGAGAATTTAGAGCCGTTCCGTGCTTCCTCTTTGGGTGCATGTAGAACCCTAGGTGGGCGGGTGCATGCAAGCAAAGCAAGCCGCCCTGCTGCGAAAGAGGCAGCGTGCAAAGTGTAAATTCAAAGAAAATCCGCAAAGCAAATCCGTGGCTTGGCTTTGTGTATGATTCAGAGATAATTCAGCATCGTTTTTTTTAAAAAAGAAAGATTATTCAGCGACTACCACCTGTTACCTTCACAGTTGTTCTCCAGTTCCTTCCGTTATGGTCTTCATCATTCTGCAACGACTTGGGATCGAAAAAGACATGCAGCAGCGGCCTTCTAGGCGGCTGGCTGTGATGTTTTTCCAAGATTCGCCCGCCGCACGGCACGAGAACATCGCTGTCGGCGGTAAACTTGGCCGCGACTTTTCGGATCGCATCGGCATGCCGCAGTCCAACTCCCAGAGACATGTGGTTTGACGAGAGTTCTCGTACGTGACGGTGCCTTCTTGCTGTGGAACGTGCTGCTCTTAAGAGAGAGGAGAAAATGCGCAGGCGCCTTCGGCCATTGGCTGCTTGGCTGTTGAGAGTGCCGTCGAAACTGCCTGCGGCCTCTCGCCGTCAACGCACTCACGTGGCTGCGTTGCGTGCGATCGCGCGGCACCATGGGGGTCGCCTGTCCATCTAGAAGATGATTGAAGACTTCGAAAATTCAGGCATGGCATGGCTCCTGCAGGGGAAAATCAATCGCGCATGGGCGTCTGTTTTTTTGTTAAAAAAATTGCTTGGCAGGGCATTGTGGGCGGTGACCCAGCTGCCATGCCGAGAGAGTGATGTCCGGCTGGTTAAACAGCAGAGGCGACTTCAGGTCTGATCCGGGAGAAGATCGAGCGAGGACCGTGCCGCGGAGCGAGAAGATTATTCGCAGGCCAGGTAGCCAAGCGTGGCTCTGGTCAATGTCCATCCACCATGGAAGAAAAAAGTCTGCTTGCGTTTGCGCCGGCCTCTGGCTCTGGCTGGACGATGATTGATGAGAGGGGATCCCGTTTCTACTAAAACCTTTTTTTTTTTTTGAGAGAGAGAGAGAGAGAAACAACATTTCCGTTATTTCAAGCAGGTCTCATCAACTGGTAGTTGGGCAAGATTCCGAACGAGGAACCCAATAGCCGTAACGGGGCCTTATAGCCTGAACCTGAATAGAACCTGAATAGTTAGTTTCTCTCGCGCATCATCAATTCGTTCTGTCTTAACGTTGTCGCCTGGTCGCCCCTGACCGGAGAAGACACCGGCCGGACTTCCTATGGTCCCAAACACAAACAAACTGGCAGGCATTACGGAAATGGACAAATCTAGTTGTGTCACCGAGGACCAATTCATCGCTCATATGCCGGATCTGCTTTTCTAAATGCTTGCAACGCGACCATTCAGCCAAAAGAATGACATCCCTAATCATGTTGGTTAATGAAAAACCTGGCGAACGTCGGATCTATTCAGACAGATGATCGGGGAAGCCTGAAGCGTTCGTGCGTGTAAACATCAGTGACTGTCATTTTTCGGATCAGTCACTGGCTGACCGAGGATTTGTCCGCAGCTGACACAGGCAGAGAATTTAAGCGCAGACCAGGCCGCCGCCTATACTTACTCTGGTGACTTTATCGTGGAATAAAATAATAATTAAAGCAGTTCATATCCTCTAACTCAATTCAGCTGGTTTTTATAGTATTAAATACATTGCCATGTAAGAAAAAACTAAGATGGTAGGAGAATTAATGAAGAGAGAATGAAAAATATGAAGAAATCGTTTCTCATACAAGAAATCATGTTTACGCAGAAACCAAGATAAAAGAAGAGAGGATAGGGGGAGAAAAGAGAGAGAAGAGATATGATTGGGTAGCAATTTATTTTGAAGACACCATCCATTAGGGATGTAGTTTCCACACATATAGTGTCTATGTGATATGGTAAGTATAAAAACTACTAGTAATGTATTGGGTTGGGATTGGCCTAAGATAGTTCCAACTAAAAAACTATGTAATGGTGTCTATGGTATGCCATATCACATTGACATCACCTAAAGCCATTCACATTGGAGAGTGTCATCTCACAGTTACCAAAATTGGAAAGTTGATAACCGAGTCGGAGGAGTGTCATGTTGATGACACTCCTCTCTCATTTTATGAAACTTTCCCTTCCTCTCCTTATAAATAACTCTATCGTATCAGCAAATTTACTGATGTAGCATGACATTTAATGCTCATGACACTCTTATGACACTTCCACTGAGATTGATCTACTATCTACTATAGCTTCCAATGCATAATTTATAATTATAGTTGCAAAATAAATTTCTCAAATGACCTTTCTCCTCTCCCTATCTATCCCCTTCCTTCCCACTCTTTAATTCTATCTTGGTAGTTTTTTAGACTTTGGTATTTTTGCAAAAAATCATTTGGCTCTTTCTTCTCTCTCCAGTTTAACTGTATTATCAAATCAGCAAAATATTCTACATAGCAGCATATTAAATATTAAATGCTACGGATACTATCACGAAACTATCATAGTCACACTGCTCTTACACATTTGCGCCGGCAACTAGAAATTTTTGATTGACAGGATGCAGTCTGTTCAGTTTCCACTTTCTAGTTGGGCCAACATTTTGGGTCGGACCGCTCACGGAACACCCGGAGTTTTTAGGCCAGTAATTAAATTGAGCCTAAATGCAAAGCCCACTTGCTTTCTCTCGAATATTGGTCCAAGTCGGCGGCGGCGGCGGCTGTGCTGTCTACTCCGAAGCCAGACCACCAACCACGACGGGAAGCAAAGAAAGCCGCCCCCATCACCATCGAAGAAGACACGGAGTGACGGGGCTCAGCTCAGCACATCAGCTCAGCTGGGACGGCGAGGATGGGCACCGATGCGATGCAGCTCCCAAAGATCGACTTCTCCGGCGTGGACCCGTCGGCGCCGGGCACCGGCACCTGGTCGGCGGTGCGCGCCCAGGTGATGGACGCGCTGGCCACGTTCGGCTGCTTCGACGCGGATTTCCCGGCCCTGACCCCGGAGCAACGTGCCGCGCTCTTCGACGGCGCCGTGAGGCTGCTCTTCGCGCTGCCCGTCGACGCCAAGCGCCGCAACTACCACGGCGCCGACAAGCCCTTCCACGGCTACCTCGGCGGCATCCCGGGCTACGACGGCTACGAGAGCCTCGCCATCGTGGACGGCACCAAGCCCGAGCCCGTCCGCGACTTCGCCGGCCTCATGTGGCCCGACGGCGGCAGCAACGACGGCTTCTGGTAAGCTTAATACCTCCTTTAATTTCTTGCAGCAGATCTTGCTCCGTAGAGAAGCAACGTTTGGTTTGACTTTGCTCTGCTGCGGCTGCGCAGCAATGCCGTCCATGGCGTGGCGGCGCGGATCTTTGAGCTGGAGGAGGCGGTGCGGAGGATGGTGATGGAAGGGCTCGGGGTGGCCAAGTACCACGACGCTCTGAGCGCGTCGACGTGGCACCTGTTCCGTATGTCGGAGTACCAGGCGCCCAGCGCCGCGGAGAAGACGGTCAGGTTCGGGTCGCATCAGGACACCAATCTGCTCAGCATCGTGTGCCAGCACGAGGTGGAGGGGCTGGAAATGCAGACGAGGGACGGGCAGTGGGTCCTCGTCAAGCCATCGCCGACGTCGCTCGTCGTCATGGTCGGCCAGGCACTCCGGGTACGAATCAATGCGGCTCTGCTCCACTTTTACCTCTCCTTGCATTTGGCTAGAGCAAGCAAGAAGTGAAGAAACTCCCGCGGTTGCTAGCTCCCAATTTTGTGAGATGAAGGCAGTACTAGCTGTTGGACAATGAGAGATTAAGCAAGGATACCTCACTCTAATCTGTTGTGCCGGTAGAACGTTTCAGCAGAAGTGGCCCATTCCCTATTTCCCTTTCACAACATCAATGGCAGCCATTCAGAAAACATTATCAACCGCAATAATATGCAGATTTCAGTTCTAAGAGTGATAAGATGGAGGCCTAGTCCTAACAGATCACCAAAAAAGCTTCTTTTGCAGGTCGGTTAGTCAACACTTGTGCTGCTAACCGGAACATTTTTAGACCTGCTTGTTTTCTAGGATGTGCAAGTGCAATGCTATAATCATGTGCATGAATATTTTCAGGCATTGAGTTCAGTTCAGCAATTGCTAAGCTTAAAAAGTCACTGAGAACTACAGACCGTGCCTGCACTTTCACAACTACTAATTTGTAACTTCTACGGTTGAAAATTCAGGGACACCCATTTCTGTACTGATCATGTAGTCTTACTTTCTGCACTGTGATCATGTTATCTTCTGACTTTCTGCACTGATGATTTTTCACCTTACTCTAGGCATGGACAAACGACCGCTTGCACGCACCATTTCACCGGATTTCTGTCGCCGGGGATGTCACCAGGTACTCTGCCATGCTGTTCTCCGTCCCGAATTTCAAGATTCAGGCGCCAGATGAACTTGTGGACGACGAGCACCCTCCCCGTTTCAAGCCTCATGACAACAACGACTACATCCGCTACTGTGTTTCTGAAGAAGGTGCTCGCCAGGAAGATAAGCTCAAGGCCTTCTGCGGAGTATAGGCAGCAACAGACATCTGGGCGAGCAATCTGTCCGGCCGTTTGGCATTCGTTTTATCTGAGCACGTCAGAGATGAGAGGTGCATCTGCAGGCTGGAAAGTTTAGGGAGGATGCCCGTTTCATTTCTTGAATTCCGAAACATGAACAATCTGGTGCCTTGGCATTGGCAAGCATGAAAGAAATGAATAAATTTATTCTGAGTTTTCGCAGTAGTACAGTGTAAATTGTAATCACGTAAATTCGAGCTGCACTCGGTAAATGGGTAAAGTAGTTCGTGACAAAGCTACCAGCCACCATCAGTACCAGCTACTCATACAAGTCCTCGGCATGTGACTAAGCTTCACCACCGCGCGAAGCAACCACCAGCCACGCCATAGCACACGGAGTTCAGCTGAGCAGAGCTGAGACACTGACGATGAGCGCCGAGGCGGCGCAGCTCCCCCGGATCGACTTCTCCGGCGTGGACCCGTCGGCGCCGGGCGCCGGCACCTGGTTGGCGGCGCGCGCCCAGGTGGTGGACGCGTTCGCCACTTTCGGCTGCTTCGACGCGCACTACCCAGCCCTGGCCCCGGAGCTCCGCGCCGCGCTCTTTGACGGCGCCGTGAGGCCGCTCTTCGCTCTGCCGGTCGACGCCAAGCGCCGCAACCACTACGGGCCCGACAAGCCCTTCCACGGCTACCTCGGCGAGCTCCAGGGTCTCGACGGCCAGGAGAGCCTCGCCATCGTGGACGCCTCCAAGCCCGAGGCCGTCCGCGCCTTCGGCGACCTCGTGTGGCCCGGCGGCGGCGGCGACGCCGGTTTCTGGTAGCTTTCATTTTTTCCCTTCTCTCCGGAACGTTTGATTTGCTTCCGCAAGAGACGGAAAATAGCTTACGACTTCTCACTTCTGCTACGCGTGCGTGCAGCGAGGCCCTCCATGGCGCGGCGAAGCGGATGGCCGAGCTGGAGGAGGCGGTGCGGAGGATGGTGCTGGAGGGGCTCGGGGTGGCCGAGCACCACGAGCCGCTGAACGCGTCGACATGGCACCTGTTCCGGATGTGGGAGTACGACGCCGGGGAGAAGAAGGTCAGGCACCCCGGATCCCCCGGACCCCACCAGGACACCAACGCGCTCAGCCTGGTGTGCCAGCACGAGGTGGAGGGGTTGGAGGTGCGGACCAAGGGCGGGGAGTGGATCCGCGTCACGCCGTCGCCGACGTCGCTCGTCGTCATGGTCGGCAACGCGCTCCGGGTACGCATCGCTGCACTTCCTTTCGATTTCCTCTCTCACTTGATCGTGCAGGAAACGACCGAAGAAATCCATTTCTGCACCGATCATGCACCGTGCTACTGATCTTTCAAGTTCTCTAGGCATGGACAAACGACCGTCTGCAAGCGCCATTTCACCGGGTTACCGTCCGTGGGAATGTCAACAGATACTCTGCCATCCTGTTCTCGATCCCCAGCTGCAGGATTCAGCCGCCCGTTGAACTTGTGGACGACGAACACCCTCCCCGTTTCAAGCCATATTACCACGACGACTTCGTGCGCTTCTCCGTTTCTGAGGAAGGCGCTCGCCACGAAGATAAGCTCAATTCCTACTGTGGATTATAGGCAACAGAATGCGTCTGCAGTTCAGCCCGGTACACCAGTGTGGCCTTTGCTCTGAGAGACTCAGATCACCCCTGCTAACCAGAATGTTTGCAATACACCATGGAATACACTTGTTGTATATTTATTGTAGCCTGAAACATGAACAATCTGGCATTCTGGCAGACATGAAATAAATGAATAATTTTGTGTTGCGTGTTTGCACTCCAAATAAGCAGTTTACCACCCGGAACTTTCACTGTATGTAAAGTGTAATCACTAATCACTACCGAGAGTAACAAAGATCGCACAAATTAGAAATCCACAATATACGAATATAGCAAAATTTGTTCACACCGTGAAACAACTTGTTCACAATATATGAATAAACAATTTACCATCCATCAGCTGGGCACAAGAGCAACTGGGGTAAAATGTCAGGCAAATCACCATCCATAGCAGTGATAGTCTGATTGAGAGACTGAAAATTAGGGCAGCAGAAGTTCTCTCGGAAGAAAATCAGAACAGCAAAGATCTGCAGAAAACAGAGCACCAGAAACTGGAGGCCAAATCTGCAAGCTTCACATATTCCACAAAAAATATAATTCATTGCTTCAATTTCCCAGAAACAGTACAGCTCAAGGTGCTTGCACTTGTCAAATGTGCAAGTGCAAGTGCTCAACACATCAATGAACATTCAGATAACAGCCTTACCAAGTTTACTTACAGGAGTACGCAGACTTTCGCCTCTTTGCCCGAAAAACACTGACTAGGAATAACACCATAGCCTATACCGCGTATAATAAACCATCTGAAAACTACCACCATAATAACTCACATATTTGATGATCGGACCCATATGAACAGCTTGGTGTCTAGAACTCTATATTCACATCTTGCCTACGTGCTAATTATGTAGCTCGATTTCGTTTGCTATCTATGTATTTAGCTATACCTTATTTACGGCTCTCCTTTTCAGCCTCACCTGCGATAATGACATGGTCTTTTTAGGACTGACAATGGCATAACGGATGACGTTGGAGAGGGTGGAAGCGGGCGAGGGAGTGCCGGAGTGGTGGTCGGTGATGGACCGACAAAATCAGGGCTGCCGGGGGAAGAGGTCGGTGGGGGTGATGGAGTGGCGGAAGTGGCAGCGGTGGCCGTAGGGGCAGACGACGCCCGCGAGCACCATGCGGCAGACCTCGGTCTTGTAGCGCGGGTGGCGGATCACGGGGCGGAGCTCGGCGATGCCGTGCGCAAACTGGCACTGGTCGCCGTACGGGCACGCGCCGGTCTCCTCCCACTTGTTGCACAGCTCCGTCTTCAACATGCCCTGATTGTACACCTCGAACTCCAGCCCGCTGTTGGGCTGCTGCTCCTCCCCACCCTTGAGCTCCCCCTCCCCATTGACGCCATTGTCCATGCCTACGAACACGCGCTGCTGCTTGGATTGCCGCGTTGAGAACAACAGACGAACAGGTAAGAGTCATGAACTGATTGATCGGACACTGGACGCAATCACAGCAAGGGGGAAAATGGAGAGGGCATTGATCTCACCGAGCCCAGCTTCGTTGGCTTGGACGGGCGATGCTTGCCGCTCTGGTTCATCTTGAGGTAGCCGGGCGAACGAACGGAGATGCTCTTCGGTATCGCCGGTGCGGCTGGCAGCGGTGTTAGAGGACCAAGTGGGATAGGGTGCTCCTCGGCGAGACTCAGACCGCTGAACTCGTCGACGAGCTTGCCGCCGACCATCTTGATGCGGCGGGCGAGATCCTCGTTGGCGATGCGGAGCTCGTCGTTCTCCCGGCGGAGCGCCGCCGCCTCGTTGCTGGTGTCGGCGAGGTACGAGAGGCAGAGTTCGAAGCGGGTGACCACCTCCTGGTACTGGAGAGCGAGGCGGGCGAGGCGTTGGCGGCGTTCTGCGGCGGCGGCGGCCGCCGCATCGTTCCCATCATGGACGACGGAGCCGGAGTCGGAGGAGCCGCGGGAGAGCGAGGCGGCGCGCGGCGACGGCGTGGAGAGGACGCGGCTGAAGCCGAAGGGGGACGAGGGGGAGGCGTAGCCGTAGAAGAGATCGTCGCCATTGGTGAGCAGGCTGGGCGAGGAGAAGCGTCGATCTCCAAAGCCGCAGGGCTCCTTGGGCCCGAACGCCGCGTGCAGGCCGTCGGGCTGGGTCGGAGCGAGGACCACTTCCATGATGCGCAAACAACTTTTCCCTGCAACCAAATCGGATCAAAACGTCAGGAAAAATCCAAGGAAAATCACACGAAATAAATCGCTGGAGCGAGCTGGACTGCACGCCGCAGGAAACATCCACGAAGCATATTGCTCAAGGCGATGGAGGAACAGAACTAGCTGAACACGAACCAAATTTAAATAGAAAAACGAACCACGAACAATCACAGAATCTACAAACAACTTACAGATTCGTTTTCACTTAGAATTGAACCTAACATTCTAATACGAATTCAGTTCAAACAGAAACACGAGCAATAAGCAATCAGGGAGCAGCCAGTGAGTCGAATCTACTGAAATTACTAGTTCGTCTCACGTAGAACAGAACCCAGCATCTAATCTAGTTGCAATTGCAACAGTC
Source organism: Panicum hallii (assembly GCF_002211085.1). Lineage (NCBI taxonomy): Eukaryota > Viridiplantae > Streptophyta > Magnoliopsida > Poales > Poaceae > Panicum > Panicum hallii. The sequence continues at coordinate 11,311,865 of NC_038044.1, forward strand.
GCATCAAAATCCACCCCAATTAAGCAGGGAGAGAATCAAACACGGCCGCCAGAATCGATCAAATGCACAGCCCAGATAGAGGAACGAGGATGGAAGCTAAGATCAAACAGCTCGCGCCCTCACCTCTTAGCTAGCTCCCCCTGCTGGAGCGCGCGCTCGACTCGGGGCGCCGATTTGGGGGTTGGGGAGAGATACGAGAGCCGGGAGGGAAGAGGACGTTGGGAGGGAATGAGAGGGAGGAGGAATGCCGCTGGGTGCGAGCGGGCGCGTATACATAGGCCGCCCAACGCACGCAGCGCGCGCCTGGCTGCTGCGGCGAGGCGGGCGATCGAGCGGCGGATTCAGTGGGCCCGCGCGCCTGCGGTGTGGCAGGCTGTTAGAGAAATTAACACGAGTGGTTTTTTTTCTTCACGCCCTTTCTGTTCTGTTATCTTGCCGTGCACGACGCTTGGGTGTGCTGCAACCCGTCGTACAAGCCTCAGCTACTGCCCGCTGCCGCCGCCACTCGCCGCGCTGCTGAGGCAGGGGAGGGGGAGGGGGAGAGGGAGGGGGTGGAGCGGCCGCCGACGAGAGGTGGAAGGTGGAGGGAGCGACCACCGGCGAGATCGGAGGCGGCTCTAGAGGGGAGGTCAGGGGCGGCGGTGACGGTTCGGCCTTTGACGAAGGCGAGGCTGGTCATCCGGAACCAGCGACGGGGGCAAGAAGAAGGCCGGTGTTAAGAAGGAGGATCGGGTCAGTGTCGGCGGCGGTGTAGGGCAGCGGAGCGCGGCCAGCCCACCCGCGGCCCAGGTGGTGGAGGTGGGGGAGTCTTCTGCAACGCTTCCCTTCGCAGTTACACATGTGATTGCGAATAGCCCCGCGCGCGATGCCACGGAATTTGCCCGGTTCTGGTGCCCTCGCTCATCAGCATGACCGAGTAAAGGGAGCCAGGCAGAAGGAATCTTGTGCAAATATCAGCGATTAGTTTTATGGTGGACTGGTGGTGTACCTTCAGGAGCGCAGCTTAACCGCTACGGTTAACACTTAAAATTTGTTGCATATTGTCATTTATTGTTACCGTTTCCAGTGGATGAAAATGCGTACCCTGTTGCTGGTTTGACGGTCCATAGCGGAATGTGGTGAGTTTAGTGAGCCACACACCTCGTCGGAGGAGATCTCCATTCGTCTCTGATGAGTACCCGCTCAAGACCATCGAACCACTAACGAATCACTGCGTGGGCCAACGCGAAGCTATTTTTATTGTTGTGCTCGTTCTTGCAGAGCTACTTCTGATCCGTGTATCGGTGTATGGTTATATATGGTGCGGTTCTTGATGGGATCTACATATATCGCTAGCTACTACTGTAGCTTGCTTCGCTTCTACGGGTCCGTCCCTCTCAGCTCCGAGCGAACCAGCGCCGTCTCGAGGAAGAAAGCAATAACACCACCCACAAAAGGCGAAAGAATTCGGGTGTCACGCTCAACCGTCATCCGTAGCGTTGCTTCCTCGGCACAGGTTTAACTAACTTGGCCCACCCATGCACGCTCGCCCGGGTCGCGCATCACCCACGGGGCGTGGTGCGGGGCCACGGCCGCCGGTGCACCGTGCGCGGCAAGAGCGGGGGGCAGGTCCGACGAGAAGCAAGAAGGGAGGGAGCAGGTGTGCCGACGACGCCGGCGGGGACGCGACGCCCGAACGAATCGGCGAGACTTTTAGGTGCGCGCTTCCGTTTGGCGGTGGCAATCAGGTCGGCTAGGGGGATCCCAATCGGATTAGTTATGCACCCGCGCTGCGTTTGGTTCGGTACGTGCGGGTGAAGGCATGCACGCACGGCGACGCGGGGCGTGCTGACGTGCAGGTCGGACGACCTGATGAAATTGACCCCACGGGACTGACTCCTATCATTGCCGGTCATGCACCAAGCCCGGACAACGGGACAAGCTAGCCATGTTGACATGTTGTTGCATGTACTAACCCAATTTGTCAGTCCCTTGTAGAAAACTCAAGCCGGGTCGGAACCGGTCTTTAACAGCTTAATTGAGCTTCACGCGAAGAGAAAACCGGCCCAACGCAGTGGTATGTTGACCGCAAATATTTTCCTCTCCTCGGGTTGACAATCGAGATCCGCTCTAAAAAAAAAAGAAAAGGTAGTAAAAAACATAGCATGCCGGCTGGGAATTTCCCATGTCAATCTCATCCTCTGCCCACTATGTGTGCTTCCACGGTTGCCACTGTATGTAACTATGTGGCGCACATTGTATATCAATCAACTATGCATCCACGATGTCTCTGCTCTACTGTCTACTCTCTCAATTATCCTGTTGGAAACATCGTGTCAGGACTCAGGAGCTCGGCATTCACATGAGAATATGATGAGCACCCAATTTTGATCTTTCCTATATCTCTCTTTCCAAACAGCGGCGTGGTGTTTTACGTGGAGCCGTGTGACACAATTCAGCGCTTGGCGATTGCAGAACATTCAGGAGCTTGTCTTAGATTCCATATCTTCTTCACTCTTCAGAAGCAACAACGTCAGTCATAAATAAACTAGTAGTATCGTAGAACCGCCAAATTAAAACTCAAAATAAGTGTAATGGCCATCATTTGAACATATTAGGCATATACACTTAACGGCTTAACTTGACAGCCCGCTTTGAACCAATATACCGATCGAAACAAACATTAGTAGTCCCACACGAAAGTGGTTGCAGATAGTACAAATACGATTGAGTTTTACATAAACTAAGGTACAGAACAGAGTGCGAGATATAAGTTACAAACCAGAGTTCAAATACTAATTATACATAAATCCATAGAGACAGCGGAAAGAGAGTTCAATATAAACCAAAGCCTAACGATGCTATATGCGAAGGATGAACTGGAATTCACACACTGAGCTCGCAAGTGTGCAATCCACAACTAAAGTATCACTGAGAGTTGCGACCGATCACAACACAATCTTCCTCATCATGAAGAACAAACTTAGCACAGTAGGGATAAAAATCTATAACATCTGGATCTGAAAATAATTCATCTACAAACCTTGAGTATACTAATACCCAACAAGACTTACCCTACCAGTGTGGTATATACTTAGCCGACTCCTAGCATGCAAGGCTTTTGGCTGGTGGGTTTATTTTGCCAAAAAAAGCTACTAAGAGTAGATCCTTACTTTCAGAACAAGTTTAAGTAAGAATTACTTATTTACTATATTTGCAACATAAATAAAATATATTAGAGTGGAAAAACAATTAATTAGATAGTAGTAACAGTTAATAACAACAATAAATAATATTTATTTTAATTCTTTTATATGATGTGACTCAGCGATCAAGGTTCTCTTATCCGAGAGGTACGGCGAATCGATTCGTTTTACATCCTTGCAAGGGAAAAACCTAACAACACGTTGAATGCAACCCGTGGAGTCACACACATCAACTGTTATTTTATGCCGCCCCTCGACCCGCAAGTAGCTAGTCCCCACCGATACCTACGACGGGTCAGCCATAAGTTAATGACTAGCACTCGACTGGAGAAGCAGGTATCAACTCAAATACCAGAGTGACCGAGGTACTACGCTTATCGGGTTCGACTACCTCCTACTGCCGACATATGATTAGTACTGTTCAAACTTGATCAAACAGGACCAACAATGAACGGACCTTAACTGACACAGACGGGACTACATATCCCTACCAATATCACATAGACCATTCTCATCCTCGTCCGGTCCCAATCTTTCCATGTGAAACAATTGCATAAATAAGTTACCCATAATGAGAGATCCTATAGCTCGCGAGTGACAGACAATCACTCGACTTCTACCGATCTTAATTAAGCATGGCAAAGATAGCAACCTATACATACTACTATAGCCCAAAGGAACCTAGAGAACATGCATCTATGATTTTATTCAACTCCTAGAAACTTAATGCATAAATACTTAATTAAGAACAGTACATAATTTTAAATTAGTGGTTATGCTCCGGAGCTTGTCTTCTTGCTGCTCAGCCTGTGGCTCTCCCGGATTTTGGACCGGGTCTTCTGGATGTTCTAAGATCCGCTGCTATTCATATGGTGCCTGCTGGTCCTAAGGCATGGCAACTAGCTCGTACACGACGTCAGTAGCTACCGGATCTACATAAAATGCAAAATGCAATGCAAAATAAGCATGTAAATAAGACATGTAAGCTATCCAATCTTATCTTATTACTGGATCTAACTAAGTAAATAAAAATACACATTATGTACAACCTCAGCAATATAAATAATAAAAATATATGTATAAATGATATTACAAATTGTGTGACTAAGCTAGAAACTAAATAAATTCGTCAAAAGAAGTTAAGAATACAATCTGGTGAGGAACAAAATATATCATGATAGAGCAACTGATAAAGTATTCTAGTAGTATTTACCAAGATTTTTCTCAAGCATAAACTATTTATTAATTTAGAAATACACTAGCACATAGATAAATCAATTAACATATCAAATAATGTCTTCCAGATATGAAAAATTTATTGAAGCTAATACATCAACAAATTAGTCTAATGTAAATTTTACAGAAGTTCTGAATACATAGAGACATTACAACACAATAAACTATATTTTTCATGTTCTAATTTTTAGCAAAGGAAAAATAAACACTTAACTAGATCTAGTATTTTTCCTGTGTAAACATGTTCTCAAAAAAGCCAACACAACTAATTTAACATTTTTATCAGTTTCTACGATTTTCTATGCATTTTCAATGTTTTCAGCCTATTAAACAATGTACCAGAAAATTTATAAACCGAGATAAATCCTAACCAAACTTTTTCTACCGGCCCTAACTCTACCAATGAACCCCTTTAGTCACTGACAACCCGGGCCCACGGCCAACCAGACTTGGACCAGTCAAGGTCAGCCAGGGCCAGCCATGGTCGGACCTTGACAGGCCGTTCCCGGCGACGGCGAGGCCAACCGGCGACGAGGTTCGGCACCAGCAGCTTTTCTGAAGCCTGGGACACCTGCAACGCCGCCCGTGACGGCCAAAAGACTGGCCGGCGATGAGCAGCGGCGCCCACGGCTGCGCGGACGAGCGGCATGGCCGCGTTCCGGCGAAATTGACGTTGAACATCGCGAAATAAGGAGAGCATGAGCATCAGTGGCTCACCTGCAATCGATTTTTGTGGTTGGACGACGAGAATGATGGCCGGAGGTGGGACTTCGACGGTGAGGGGTGGAGGTGTTCGGCAATGGCGGTCTGATGGTCAGGATCTTCAATCCCCGGCCATGGAGGTCGCTTCTCAGGGGAACAAGTGGGGGAGAAGGGAAGTAGGAAGGATGTGGAGGTGTGGATGGTGGCGATATGGTTTCTATGGCTGGAGGCTCATGGATTCAGCCGGAGCAGTACTGACAACCATGGTGTTTTTCGACAGGAACCGGAAGAAAGAATGAAAAGGAGAGAGTGGGAGAAGATAGCTGGCCGCGCTATGGGTTTATGGAGCAGGCGAGCGAAGAGTGGGTATGTGGGGTTGCTCGTGGTGAGGCCGTGGTGCCGCTGTAGGACCACATCGCCGCGTGTCGGCGACGGTCTGACGGCAGCACAGGAACAGCCATAGATGGCTGATTCAGTTCAGGTTTCATCAACGCCAAGACATCCATGTCTGTCCTATAAAAACTTCAATTTTTTGTATATAACTGGATCAAATGGTAAATATAAAAGTTGTAGCCTAACATATATCTATAACTTTTATTAAGAGTTCAAGTTCTAATTGTACACAGTTCATAAGTTATAAAGCCCTGAAATTAGCCAAAAACATGATGAATTCTGAATTTTTCAGTCATGTGCAGTCTATTTATTTTAGCGAAGTTTGAGATTGATTTTAAGCACCAAAATACGATGAATCAATTCAAACTTTCTGTGAATATCAAGTTGGAAAATAGGAATACAAATTTGTGCAAAAACATTGGATAGTTGACTAGAAGAATTTGGAGAAATAAAATCGAAAAAACATGGCGACAAGCTGTCAGATAACATACTTAACCAAATTTCAGAGGTGACTGAAACAGGGATTTGACCAGTATTTGACTGAGATTTTGAACTATATAATCAAGTTTTCACATGATAATATCATATTCATATTAAAGTATATATATTGGGCTATCAATTTGCTGTTGACCGAATTCCAAGTGTTTAGCAAAATATATTTTAATTAGCTTCTCAAAATAGGTACTTTTGGAAGTTCCAACACTCTAGTTTTCATATGAGTGATGTCTAAACTAAAGTTTTGAATTGGTTTCATAGATCAACCATGTTTATGAGTCACAATTGATGAGTTTGACATACTAAGCAATATTTGAGCATAAAATTCATATTTACTACTTTTGTGTCTATTTATTAATGAATAAATGCCAAAACGCATATGCTAATGACATGCTTTGTGGATGATTTGCGTCTAATGGTTTTTCTAAACACCAGAGGTGTGACAACGCATGCCATCGTAATTAATACCGAAAAAACACCATTAGGAACCAATTGCATCCCTTTTATCATTCTTATTCATCAACCAATGATGATATAAACGTTGTGGTCTTGCAGCACTAGTGATTCGCTTGCTGCTTACACTGGGACGGCGTGCTTCCGGCTCACCCGATCCATCCATCAGGCCCTGGCAGCGCAGGGCAGCTCTGGCGTGACGACCATGCTGTATATGTGCGCCATCATCCGGCGCTCGAAGTCGCCGCCCCGCGCGCCGCCGCTCCGCTGCCCGGGCTGGCCGCGCGCCCGCGGCACCCGCTTCGCCCACAGACCGGCCTCCGCGCCGCTCCGCGACCTGGCCAGCGCCGCGCACGGCCGCACGGCGCCCCCGCCCAGCGCCACCATCGCGTCCACGTACGCGTCCCGGAGCCGCGCGAGCAGGAGCGCTGGCGCCGCCAGCACGACCGCGGCGCGGACCCGCGCCGCACGCGACGCCCTGGCCTTCCACGACGACGAGCGCGCGGAGGCGGGGCCCGCCGCCGGCGCCGGCTGCGTCGACGCCGCCCTGCTGCTGCCGCCCGCGCCCAGGCGGGCCACCCTGAGGCGCCGCGACGGCGAGCCCAGGCGCTGGTAGTTCCTCCGCGCCCAGTACGTCTGGATGCTGTGGCGCGGCTGGGACACGAGGCTGGCCATGGTCAGGCCCTGCGCTAGCAAGCTGCCTGTGTCTGACTATGCGATCTGTTGATGATGCCACGGCGAGGTGTGTGCACTGCTGGTGGATGTGTGCTTATATCGGTGAGATCGAGCTGAGCAGCTTAGCTGATGGGTGGCTGGAACTGGAGCCAGGTCAATACAGTTCGCGTGATGTGATCTCTAGGGTCTAGCCGTCTAGCTACGTGACCATGAATTCTTTCTTGCCGGCGCATCGATGGGTGGCGCTGGATGTCCAGGTCGCGTCAGCTTTGAAATGGTCTAGCTCGGCGGTTCACGGTTCTCGTCGAGGCTCCAAGGAAGTTTAATTTTCAGCCGCCAAAACTGCACCGCTTCGTATATGGAACTGGAACCTGCCTGGCCCGTGTGGGCGGACACACTAGAGAGAGCCTGCTTGGCTGCTTCCGCGCGATTGGCTCAATCTGCTGCCTGCCATCCAAGGGAAATGCAATGCACCAGTTTTCGGATTGGAAGTCAACATGACAACATGCATGTCTGGATGTGAAATCACTTCAGAGCTGACGACGGATTCGCTGCAGTTGGGCCGGGCGCAGATGATGGATCTCGCATTGGTCGAGGCCCAGAGCTTCATGTCGGCCCATTTTCCAAACGCCAACTGAAACCAGAATAGGTCTGACAAGTGGACCAGTTGACCGAGGATGCGTGATTTGAATAGCAATAAGGAGCTACAGGTACCTCGAGCTGGATTACTGGAACATAGAGGGGGGAAATGGTTTCGAATCTTCAGTAAGATTTCCGGATTTCAAGAGCGTTTTCTTCGGATTTTGTAGGATCTACGAGGATACTTTTCCGGATGTGTGTTCCGGACTTCCAACTTAACGGGGGAGCTGGCTTTGGCGCGAGCACGATTGTTCAGAATTCTCAGTTCATGAGCGGCTGCTTCCTTCTTCGGGATCTTGTATTCTTGTGCAGAAAGGTTGTACACGATGAATAATGGTCACTTTCGTACTGCAGAAACGTGTCGAACAGTTCTAGCTCCTGTACTTCACTCAAAGCCGCGGTACACTTGTACTGCAGCTTAGTGCACGCAACAGAACGGGCAGCTCGTACGTTCAGTCCGAGCGAACAGTCGTACGTGCGCCACGCCTCCCTCGCTCTCGCACCACGTGAAAAAGTAAAACGAAAGGAGCTCGGACCTTTGTATTTTTGCGAGCATTTCTTTTCTGAAACTAGCTCGATCAATTCTCGATCTCGTTTTCATGTGCTCGCTGTGTCTGGCACGCTTTGTACTTTTCCAAGAAAGCAACGGGATCAGAGTCAGACCAGACCATCTTTCTCTGGATCAACAGAAGCTTTCGAATTCCATTGGCCATCGATCGACACTGATGAATTATTGCCAGCAAAAATAAAATTAATGTACATGGCGAGATCCATCACCCTAGTAACTATTGATCGATGAGTGGGGGCAAATAACTTTCGCAATAATCTGTTTCAAGAAAAACGTTCGTCAGAGGGAGAAGCAGCCCGTCCCGGGGCGCGGCGACAGGAAAGGAGGCAACACCAAGTCCGGCGAGGGCGCCAGGGCCGCCGCCGAGATCGAGACGCTGCTGAACGTCTTGCGCGCGGACGCGCGGGGCAGGTTCTCCGGCACGACGTTCTCCAGCGAGTTGGCGCGCCACGCCGGGCACTGCCTGCGGTTGCTCCACCGCGCCTGCGCGCGCGGGACGCCCACGGCCGCGGCGACGTCGCCGGTCCTCGACGCGGCCGCGCCGTCCCGCGCCAGCGCCAGGGCCAGGGCCATGTCGCCGCCGCCGCCGCCGCCGCACGCCATCCCCATCACGGCGCACGCCGCGGCGGCGGCGCACGCGCGGCGCAGCGACGATGGCACGCCCGACGACGACCTGCGAGCAGCAGTGGCAGCAGTAGCAGCTTCCTTGGGCGGAGCAAGAGGCCCGAGGCAGCAGCTGATGGAGGAAGCCGCCATTCTTGAGCTTCGAGCGGTGAAGTTTGGCGGCACGCCGGCACACAGGAGGAAGTGTGATGTTGCGATGGTACTGGTCCGTTGGCTCGTTTGAGCACGGAAGTTATATACTTTCCACGGGGAAAGAGCTGCTTGGATAGATCAGAGCCGTCGATCCAGACGTGGACGTTGGATTTTGACAAGCGGTAATTCTTCTCACTTTTTTTTTTGAAATCATAAAAATTCTTCTCACTTGACCACGGGTGGCGTGTAACCATGTTGCAGTGGGCCCCGCTTGGTTAGATATTTGTCCACAGTGGCGTGCGCGCAGTTAGGACTTCGGAGGTCGGAATTACTACTTGGCAGTTTTTTTTTCTTGACAGCAGTGTCTCGTAAAAATATCTTTACCATTGAGAGCCTGATTAATTTGGTACCAGAGTCTGCCCAGCTAAAATTTGAGCAAGCTAATAATGTCACACTCGTTTGGTTGGAGTTTAAAAATAGTCCACCTAAATATTATTCTAAAATAGTCAAAATTTTGGTAAAAAAGGATTGGCACGTCCCCATTTTGATCCACATAAACTTCTGAAATAGCCAGAAACAATTGCAACTTGCTGAATGTTTGTGCATATTTATCCACAGAAACTTCTGAACGCAGAGTATAGTCCAGCCGGATTCTCTCTACAGAATCACATAGGCCTGTTCTTTATTTATTTCTATTTTTTTTAGGCAGAGGTCTGTTGTTCTAGTGTTCTTTCAGCATCCACGAATACACCACTGGGACAGTACACAGTTACTCACTGAAGGGTCAAACTGTTGTACGCTTCTGGGCTTCTGTCCTCACGCTCTACACATTTCAGTTCGGGCCTTCCTCAGGCGCAGTGAGAGCGGCTCGGCCCAACTTACGGTGACGACGTGGGCCTCCGCAGCTCACAGTTCCATCTCCGAATCTGGCCCATCTAAACCCTTCTGCTGCACTACGGCCGGGGGGCCCAGCGCCGAACCTCGCCACTTGGCACGCCGTTTCTCTGCCACGGAGGCGGCACATGAACCGGATCAACCACCATCCATCCATCCACCGGGTGTTTCCACAGGACGGCCGTCCCCGACTCCCCGTACATGCTGCTTGAGTTTGGCGTTGGGTTTTGGACCTGGTCACGTTATGCGTGATAGGGGCCTTGGGGGAGAGCCAAAAAACTGAAGGAAACGTAACACACGAATAATTTCTTCTAAAATCTACATGAATCAATACAATTTTCTTGGATTCAGATCCTTTTTCAAGCACCCCTTTCGCTAAGCTAATCATCCCACTTTCCAATTACAAATACAACAAGAATTCTAGAAATGCAGCTGCGGGATGGATTTGCGGTTGCGGTGTGGTCGGGTCAGCTACTTGCCTAGAGGGAGAAGCAGCCCAGGCCAGAGTGCTGCGCCAGGAAGGGCGCCACCGCTTCGGGCGCGAGGGCGGGGGCCCTGTCCGGCGCCCTGATGCTGTTGAACCTGCGGCGGGCCGACGGGCGGGGCAGGTTCTCCGGCACGATGTTCTCCAGCGAGTTGGCGCGCCACGGCGGGCACTCCCTGCGGTCGCTCCACCGCGGCGGCGCCCGCGCGTCCACGGCCACGGCGTCGTCGCCGGCGATCCTGGGGACGGCCGCCCCATCCCACGCGAGGGCCGCGTCGCCGCCGGCCCCCGCCGTCGCGATCACGACGCTCGCGGCGGCCGCCACGCACGCCCGGCGCAGCCCGCCCGACCTGCAGTAGATCGAGATCGCGCGCACGCATCAAAACAAGTGGGTCCGGAAGGGCATGATGCTGCAGGCTGCAGCCGATCTTGACGTGGTAGAAGTGGAAACTTACCACGGTGTGCCCGTGGCTGGTGGCGGCGGTTGCAGGCGAGCGCTGGCTTCTTTGACGGGAGATGGAGGCTTGAGCGAGCAGCTAATGGAGGAAACCGCCATGATCGAGTCCCAAAACCTTCGCGCAGAACGAAAGGCTTCCTCGTGTTTGGCGGCAATAGATCGAGACGAATTGTTGAGATCGACGGTAGGTTCGGCTGGTCCGAGAGCTTGGAAGCTATATAGGCTGCCTTTTCCATGGAAACTGGCGGGTACGGTGTTGTTGGTGAACGAGGCAGAGGCCGCTGGTCAGCAGATCCCGGCGGTTGGTTCGGACCTGGGCGCTGGATTCTAGCGGCGGGAGCGTGCACTAGTTCGCTCCGCTAACTTGGCGTGTGGAACCACCGGTGGCGTGTCACACGGTGCGCTAGGCACGTCGGGAGCGCGGGCCCCAGCCGGCGAGATATTTGCGCGCCCGGTCGCGTCGCGGTTCAGATCGACTCGGGCATTCGACAGACGGCAGCAGGCAGCGGGTAGGCAGTTGAGTTCGTGTTCTGAACCAGTGAATTCTGAGAGGAACAGACACCCCCCAAACCAACACCATGTGTGCGACGCATCCCGTCCAGATGACCCGCTACTTCGTATGCGTATCCCCGTATGGCTACTACTCGAGAGGCGTGGCCCAGGGACTCGTTGTAGACTCGTTCAATCAGCCGCAGCGGCGGGCGGCTAATAGTCCGCCGTCGGCACTTGGCATGTTGTGGCCGTGCCAGCGCGGCGAAACAGACGCCGGACCTCCTCTTTTGCCGCACGTTTCGACTAGCCCCGGGAGCGAAGCCGAGGCTAGAGGCCACTAGCAAGGCAACAAGTGCCTTTTCCCTTGGCTCGTTTTCTGTTTTCAATTCAATTCCGAGTTGGCGAACGGAGGTTTCAGCCTTTCAGGACTCTGGTCACCGTGGATTCAGAATCAGAAGAGAATAAGAGTCAATGGCGCTCTGGGCTTCTACGGCCGATCGTCTCGGTTCGGGCCTCGTCCTTTCGGCAGGCCTGTAAGATCGGCTAGGCCCAGAATACCGTGACAAACTGGGCCGCCGGCCATCTCCTCCCAGAGCGCTACAGTTGAGAGCGGTGGTCGGAGGCGATTTCGCGTTCCCCCCGTCGATTCGCCGTCGTCCTCGCCTCCGGCGGCCTCGCCGGCGTCGGAGGAGCAGGGGGGCTGGATGAATCGACGGAGGATTTGTATATTTCCTTTTTTCTATTAGTTCTGGTTTGAATAAGTTAGAATTAGATTTGCCAGCTTTCTTCGTCGCCATCGCTGGCTCGTCTCAGCTCCGCCTCGTCCGTGGATTTGGTGGCCTTTTCCGTGCGCTGCTGCGCGGCGTTCTTGGTGGCGGCACAGGCCTCTGCCATGTCGTCGTCGCTGCTGCGCGACCGGACGCTGGGCCTGTACGTGGTGGGGAACGGCGACGACGACGATTTTGAGGAGCTGGTTCCCTTCTCCACCTCGCCGGTGTTCGTTCTGGCAGCGGGGTAGCATTGGTGTGTTGCATCCTCGCCGGATCTGGTGAGTTCTTTTGTCCCTCCCTCGTCTTCTTCGAGGACGGTACCGATGTCGATGCCATCTCCGGCGAGGATCCAGGGAGATTTGCTTACCACTTTTTTGAGGAATCGGGGAAGTGGTTTCATTGCAACTACTTGGACGGTCTTCCCCTTTCGGTTGCTCGGTTGTTCGGTGTTTTGGGGTGGCCGGCGGTGCTTGTTGTGACAGAACCCAAGTTCCTCGGCGCTGAGATGGCCGGAGGGCATCTTCTACTGCTAGGGCATTCAACGTTTCTACGCATGTCGATGTTTTCAATGTGCTACTCGGTGTGTCAATCAAAAACTTTGTTTCTTCGTCGGGAAGGGCTTCGGCTTCAAGCTGCATCCTTGACGCGTTTCTCTTCCAACCTTGGTGCGGCGGAGACTCGTCGGGATGCTGCTGTGGGTGCCGGCGACGAAGACGACCGGGAGACCCTTGCTTGGACTGCATTGTAATTTTCTTCTTTTCCGAGGTTGCCTTTGAAAATGTTGCAATATAAACCTTATCTTTTATATGTGAAATGCAATCCCGGTTTCTAAAGAAAAAAAAGGGCCCCGTGTACGGTCGTGCCCCGCCGCCTCTGCTGCCGTCGGGCGGGCAGGCCTCAGCCCTCAGCCGCCCTCCCGCGCGCCGCGGGATTCTGTCGCCGCGACTACGCCGGGCGCAGCGTCACAGCGGAGGTGGTAGACTGTGGTAGTCTGGTAGTGAACAAACAAAGTAGGCGTCTGCGTGCTGCGTTTGGCTTTAACCATGGCTGATAGGAATCTCCATTGTCACAAACGATGAAATGCATTGATCATTCGTCCTCCACTTACGAGAACTCATCTACCGATCATTCCGTGAAATAGCTACATTAATAAAAAGGGTAAAAGCCAATGCCAATATGCCATTGCCTTTCTTTTTGTTTTTTTTGAAATATTCAAGTATTTTAATATATGAGTTCATTTTTTTTGCACTATTTCAACATTCTCACATTGAAGCTGGTTTTAGAAAATGTAGATTCGCCTTTAGGGAAAAAAATACAAAGCGATTAAAGAAAACTTGAGAGGGAGAAAATGACTTGGGTGTTTTTTTTCCCTCTCCGCATTTAGAAACACCTAGAGGATGAGACCCATTGTGTTCGTAGGTGGTAAGAAGGAGCTAATATGCTCACAGCTCACGTGGGATGGTGCGATCAGCGTGAGTGTCCATGCTTGACGACATTTGAGCTATCTACCGTTCTTAGAGCGTGGAGTCATGAGTGTAACGTTGGACGCACAGGTGGAGGGGAATAGTGAAGCACGGAATACTTAGCACGAAATACTCATCGCCGGAAAGAGTACGTATGGAATGCACACAGAATGCTCATCGCCAGACAGATCATAACAACTGGCTAGCATGGCTGGTGCGTGAAGCCCCTATGGCCACACTACCCCGGTTCTCCCATAGCCCCATTTTTAATTGGCGCATACGACGCAAGGGAGGGGCGCTTATGAGGTGAAGCGTAGGATATCCTGCTGTACAACGCGGGTGGATAGTAAAATCTACAAATATAAATATTGACGTTAAAAATTTGCAGATTTATTTATGGAAGCCGATGGAATTCCGGAGAAGTTTATTCAGGTCAAATCTATCAAGGGTGACATGACAGTTGGTCAAAGCTGATGCAGACTCGGAAGATGACATCATCAGAAGATCTGGGAGCCCGATTCCTTTTGAGAAAATCTTGTAAATATGGTAAATTTAAATTTAGTTAGATTCTTTCGAGATAAGTTGGTTAAGTCGTGATAAGTTAGGAGCCATAGCCTCAGGCCATAAATAGTAGACCTTAGAATTTTGTAAAGAAGATCCATCAATCAATACAACTCTTTTTGGCACTTCGTCAAAATCCTAGGAGTAGAAGTAGAGTACTTTATCAGCCAATTCTTCAGCAAGTAGGGCTACATTGAATCGATATCCAGCTTGTTGGTAAGTTCGTGTTTATCAGATTTTCTAGGCTTTAACTATCGGCGCATCGTTGTAGTTTCGTCCAATTCAATCTACAAGTTATCAATTTCTATCAAGTTCTTGTAAGGCTGCGTGGTTGGATCTTATGCTAGCTCTTAATAGATTTCACAATTTATCAAGTGATAGTCATCAGATTATCGGCTTTGTCTAATCTTCTCATGCAGTTATTTTATACCTGATTCATTCTATGATTATTGCTTCTAGTACCGGATCATCTACGGTCTCGTCCTTTGCTGCGTGTAGGCTGACCGAACGATTCGCTTGCCTTTGCTGCGTGTAGGCTAACCGAATGATTCGCTTGCCTTGTCGCCATTATCTCAGACTGTTTCGATTAAGTCCGATCCTTGAGTAATGATGCTAAGTCGAGTCTTATCGGCTGGATCTGTTTACTTGTTAGCGGTGGCATGATGGTGGTGGTTCAGTATTATCAATCAGCTTTGTTGGCCAATTCTAGGCTTAATGATAAGCGTAAATTCTAAGTAATTAGATGCATCGGTTAATTGTGTTCGACTTGTTGCCCTGATGTTAGCTCTGTCTCGTATTGCTCCGATCCGACTAATAGCACAATAAATTTAGCTTAATTAAATGTATGTGTTTAGTTGTGAGGTTTTTGTTCTTAATCCTATTTCATCAAGAAACCAGCTTTGTAGCCGATATTCGGTACTATGCTTCGGATGTCCTGGGCAATGCATTTGTTGGAACTATTCCGATACGTTTCTCATTATTTTACGGATTAATTTTTTTCCTTTGTCAATTGTATGTCAAATTGACTGACACATTTACAAGATCTTCGCTGGAGATAAG
Source organism: Panicum hallii (assembly GCF_002211085.1). Classification (NCBI taxonomy): domain Eukaryota; kingdom Viridiplantae; phylum Streptophyta; class Magnoliopsida; order Poales; family Poaceae; genus Panicum; species Panicum hallii. The sequence continues at coordinate 11,327,147 of NC_038044.1, forward strand.
CACAGCTCCCAAGCTTTAGCGTGTCGTGCTCCGCTAGATTCATCGTCCGATTTTTACAACAACGGTAAAAAAGTCAAAATAACTAATTTAGGAGGGAGGGACCGAGGGAGTAGCAACTAGATGGCACTTTTAGTGACCCTCTTACTACACCTCCCCTTGTTTTTTTTTACTGAACGGCTAGCATGTTTAGTTGTTGCGGATTTTGATGAAGAAAAAGGAGAGATAATTTGAATGGCGCATACATGGTTGTCGAAACCGACCCTGTCAATGACCTGCTCAATCTCTACGGAACAGAGACGATTCAGGGGAGTGACGTGGTATGCACAGATACTAGCATCCTGTGAGCTCCATTCATGTCGACGACCACGAGTGGCTGACCGACCATCCGCCATGGCTCCGAAACTAGCCATCCAGCCCCACAGCCAAAAAGAGGACGACGAGCACGAGGCCCCATTGCCCCAAGCTAAGCGGCGAGCAGCCAACCAACCAACAAGCAACAAATCAACCACCGGCCAGAAAGGCGGGGAGTTTCCCGTCCGCGGCGAACCCTGCATTCACTGCGGCGCTCGCCGCAGCCCGCGCCCTCCTCCCAAAACGAGCAAGGCGTCGCGCTCGTCGTCGTCGTCAGGTGACGGGCGTGGCGCGGGCGCCCGCGCCCCCACCCACCCCGGCGCGGCCGGTGGTTGGGCCGCGCCGTCCGGTTCACTGCGCGGCTGCGCGGTCGCTGCGGAGAGCAGAAGCCGCAAAAGGCCCGGCAGGCGCCAGGCGCCTGACGTGGACGGCGTTGGCGTGGCGTGTGGCGTGCTCGCCGATCGCGTGGGGTCGGTTTCGCGCAGGGGGCGCCTGTCGACGCCACCCGTTTCTGCACGGGGCGATGGGATGGCTGCTTCTCTGAAACTGAAAGGGGAGCAGGCCTGGCAGGTTCCTGACCGAGCTGATGAGCGTATTGTTCAGGTCTGCCGTTGCTGGGGCCCTTGATGAGGCACAGAGATCGAATGCCGTTCTCATCCCGCTGGAATGGCGGCGAACTTCGATTTCAGAGCATTGGGAATCGGGTCATCAGAATCAGACTGAAGGATCACCAGTCCACCACTACATTCAACGACCGTAATGCGTTTCGTAAGATCAGGTCTAGCATTTCAAAATCTCAAATAAAATAATTGGCAGGCGGCAGCAACATTTTTGTCTCATCGCAGGCTACTCAGACTGAAATTTTCATCCTAAACTCGATCACACAAACAAAAACCAGATCATCACGACCCATCTGCTACGACTATTATTCGACTGATCGCCCCTCTCTAACTGTCGCTGCACGATTATTCCTTCGTCTGCTCCCACCGTCCCTAGGCAATCGCCAGGTTTCCGGTGCTGTTGATCTCACGGCTACCGTTCCTAGTCTTGCGGCGGCCGTTATTGTCGCGCCCCTCGGTGCCAGCCACGGCGCCGGCAGCGCTTCCCCCTGCCGCGCTCCACGCCGTCGCCGCGTACAGCGGGCGGTCGTGCCACGCCAGCGCGAGGCTGCCGGCGCACTCGAGGATGCTGTACCCGGAGCCGGGGGAGGACGTCGCGCGGAGCAGCTGCGCCGTCGCCAGCTGGACCTCGTTCCGGCCGAACGGCACCTGGGTCAGTCCCGCGCGGGCGAGCCTCTCCCTCCAGCGACCCAGCGGCTCGTGGCGCTCGGCGCGGGCGCTGCCCTCGCCGCAGACGATGTCGAAGATCTCGGCCCGGAGGTACGCCTCCGCGAGCGAGTCGGTGGCGCCGCCGCGGTGGCCCACGGCCGCCATGGAGTCGAACATGGCCGCGTAGTGGAAGAGCGCGTTGGTGAACCTCTCCAGCAGCGGCGGCCTGTTGTGGTCTGCCTCCTGCTCAACGACCGTGAAGACCCTGGGCTGTAGCTCGGTGACGAGGTCGAGGAGGATGTCAATCGGCGCGGGCACCGCCGGGTCGGCGTCCGGGTCGACGAGGAGACGGTGGAGCTGCAGGATGGAGTTGAATGCCAGCGCCTCGCCGTCGCCCGGGACGATTTTGAGCATCCAGTTGCTCAACCCATCGAGCTGGTCGACGCAGACGCCCTGGAAGTAGAAGGGGACTCCCAGGGAGCGCGCGAACTCGGCGAGGCGGACGCCCACCTCACGGAGCTCGTCGCCGGCGCCTGTTGGTTGTGGGCCAATGCCGGTGATGCGGAGGCGCGGTGGCCCGCCTTCGCGCTGGGACAGGGCGTGGATGAGCGTCGGCCACTGGAGGCCCTGCATGAGGGCGAAGTCGACGACGTGCACGCGGTCGCAGCCCTCAAACGCATCGAGGATCGCCTGGTTCGCCGTGGAGTAGGCGAAGTTCAGGTAGGGTCCTGCATCGTAGAAGTGGCTGTAGAGGTCGGCCAGCGCGGCGGGAGGCGGAGCAGGCGGCGCCGCTTGCGGGTACGCCGGGAAGAGGCGCTGCGCGAGCGCGTCCGCGAAGTGGTTCGCGACGCGGCCGATCCCGGTCGAGGTAGTGATCACCGAAAGGATCGCGCGCGCCTCGGCCAGGTTGCCATGCGCGGCCGAGTAGTCGCCGGACTGGATGGCGCCGGCGCAGGTGACAAGGAGGTGCACCAGGCGGATGGCCGCGCCCTCCTCTTCCTCCTCCTGGCGCCGCCTCGTTTCCTCCGCGGCTGCTGGGGCAGCGGGCTGCCTGCCGGGCGGCAGGAGGGACGCGAACAGGGCCGGGTCGATGCAGTACGCGGCGCTGTTGGCAGCTGCGCCGGCAGGGAACGGGGGAGAAATGGCGCCGGTGAGTGTGGCGGCGGTGCCGGGGTCCATAGGCAGCAAGCCGAAGGGGATGAGACCCATGGCTCCGTCGCAGGCGAGCGGGAGCAGGGGGTGCTTGCGCTAGACGGTGTGGGCGGTGTGAGCGTCCACGCTCGGCGCCCTGCCAACTAGGTGATGTTTTTGTAGGGAGCGGGCGAGTCAAGGGTGTGACGTCAGCCACACAGATGGAGGGGGATCTAGTGGTGGTGCTGAGGTGTTATATGGGATACCGTCACGTGATAATTGGCTAGCACAGCACAGCTAGTGCCCCTCTGATTACAGTTCCGTTAGCTCTTCAAAATTTTTTTGCGTAAAAATGAAGTAGGAAGGATACACAGTGGTGGTACTCATAATCACAAGTCATGCGGCAACTCGTGGGAGAGAGATCCCTATCGTTGCGAACGAGCCTTCTCTGCAGTACCGCAGAGGAACCGGTTCCCTCTCTCGTTGCATGTTGCATGACAACTGGCCAAGGGAGGGGGTTACCAAGTGGTGGTGCTGAGGTGGAGCACGGTATACCCCTTTGTCGCACGTCGCTTGACAACTAACAAGAACGGTTGGTGCCACTCCGACTACACACCTTTCCTGATTCTTGCTGTATTTCTTTAGGATGGCTGGATGGTCATTCAGGATTTTTGTGCCTAAAAAGGAAGAGAGGCACTTTGAATGAAGCATGCATGTTTATAAAATCCGGCTAGTGAATAACATGCTGGGGAGGAGATAGGGCCCATGCATTCATCGAAGGCGAGCGGGAGCAGGCATGCTTTGCACTTTGACGGTGTGGGAAATGTGAGCATCCTGCGTCCAGTACAGTGCCCCTGCAACGGTTCTTTCATTTTTGAGTGGTGTATACTTGTATGCGAGGAGGGGTATCTAGTGGTGGTGTACTGGTGCTGAGGTGGAGCGTGGGATGCCTTGTTGCATGTCGTGTGACAGCTGGTTGCGGGAGGGTACGGTATCCTAGTGGTTGGTATTAAGGTGGAGCACGGAAAGCCCTCGTCACACGTCGTGTGAAAATTGGCTAGCGCGACTGATGTTACTGAGATTATACGTACCTTAGATTGTTCTTTTGTTTTTATTTGGACGGTGGGATGAGTTTGGAGGATTTTCGGTGGATGAACTTGTAGAGGGAGGAAGGGAGACGTGTATAGTTGGGATGAGCAAAGAGGAGTGTCGTTGCACGCACAGATAGTGCTGCGAATGGAAGAGAAGTATTTGTTGTCCGTGCTTGAATGTCGCATGCCTAGTTGTAGAAACTGAGCCGGATATAGGTTGTTGCATGTTGTGTCGATGCCTGGCTGGCGCAACTAGCGCCCCTGTGATTGATGGCTCACTGGTAATGGTATGGTCGTTGATGATTTTGATACAAAAGAAAGACAAATATGTATGCTAGAGACTGGGTGACCCATCGATAGTTGTCTTTGGACCATAAAAACACTGCTATAGACGTAAAATAAGCCAGCTTTACAGAAAGTGACACGAGACGGTGCGTTCGAAGTAGCATTACCACTCTCAACAGTTTAACTTGCGTCGCTCAGTATGGAAGGCATGGCCAGGGGCTTTTGGGCAGAGCCATGGTTGAGGTACAACTACCCAGGCAGCTACCGGGGCACTTTCAGAAATTGACGTGTAGTACCAACAGTCGCGGTAACTCCACCATTGCAGAAGCTGTGTATACTAGCGATCTTTTCAGGGACGGCGAGCTTGAGGATGACTCTTCTCCGCTCCAACTCCAAACCCGTTTTCCTGCAAGCGCTGGCCATCCTGGCATCCTGCGTGGAACCATGCAGCACTCCAGATCTGTTACGTCGGTTCCACAGTGTGCGTGCAGTGCTCGGCTGCTCGACGCGGACTTGGTCAACTGCGTCATCGCCGGACCTATCCAAGTATCCATCACCTATTAACCTCGGACAAACGAGCCGTCCAAAATCACCCGGCCAGTTCCGTTCCAACCTGATGCGCTGATGAGTGATGACCTCTGTCTCAAGCTGTCAACTGTTTACGCTGGAGTCTGGAGGGATCCTGATGTCCAGTACAGCAGTACTTGATCTTTATACAGGGAAGATGCAAAAAACCAGTGCCCTGTGCGGGCAGAATGGCCCGCACCAGAGTACCAGACTCACCACAACCTCGATTTGGCAAAGTCATATTACTTTAGTTTGAGTGGAGGAAGTCAGATTACTTTAGTTTGGAACATTTGTAATCCATATTTTCAGCTCATTTACTAAACTTGTAGGAGACTAGGATGCAAAATGGAGCACATATTATTTGCCCAACTGCCCAAGTGGTTTGTGATTTGCTGATAATATCCAAATGAGCTTGCAAGAAGAGGCCATGTCCAAGATTTCTATATCTCACAGGAACTCTTAGTCTTGAATTATCTATCTGCATGGTCCAAGCATAAATCCGCGTCCCAGATTTTCCTTTTAGTTGTACATGATTTATCAGCTTTTGTTTTCCAAATTACACCAAAGGACACAATGCAATGCCAAAATATATAATTTGAAGTTTCACATACTTAATATGACTAACTATGGCAAAATTGCAGCTCTATATCTCTCTAAACTATGGTTGATAGGCATTAGAATTACAGTTAAGACTAATAAAGCCTATTCAACAAAACATTATGCACCAACTAAACTATCCTCTATAGCTCAAGCTTTCTTGATATTTCTTTTTGGCAAGTTGTTGGAAGCAAAGATAAGCTCCAAGATAAGCTTCAGCAGACTGAAAGGAAGGAACATAACTGTTAGACAAGCAACATGACCTCTGTATCAACTAACCAAAGAAAAGAGGAGCGAGAAATTACCTTCAATGGGCATGCTTTGTGAGAATATGAAGTTGCATTACATGAGTATAATTTCTGCACTTGCCCTGTAACAAGTTAACTATTCTGCACGAAACTGCTATATATAACTCAAAATATGAGTTCTGTTGATCCAAGCAGTGCTGCTGCTGCCATGTAGGCTATCTCGAGCTTGCCAAGTATCCAGCTTGCCCTGCTACTTGCTAGCGACTGACGTGTACCATATAAATAATAGCACAAGGGTATATGCAACATAGCTAGCTAGCCTCCCCTCTGCAAGTCCTTCACACATAACCTTCATCTCCACATGTACAACTTCCATCCTTAAAATGGTGGAGTTGATTACTGTCCCTAACAATTATATCTCTTCGTACGATGTTAGAAATCATCTTCAATATCCTGTGACAACTCTGGCATGTGTACTGGTTTTTGGTGACAGAAACTAGGGTGCCAGGTGCGGTATTGATCAAACCAAAAGCTACAGCAAGTCTTTCGCTGTGACCACAAAAAATGTCATCCTTGGATACTTCTTTATCTTCTGGAGAATGAGATTCAACAGGAGCACAACCAGATGCTTTCATCCGCTCATATATTCCTTCAAGAACAGTATTTATTTCTCTGATCTGTGGATGTGATTCATCATCCGTTAAAAATGCATGGACCACTCCTTTAACCTCAACCCAGCTACATCCAGAATCATGATCCAATCCTTTATCCCGCATGGTTTTCCTCACCCTGGCCAATTTATCCCATCTACCAGCATCGGCATATAGATCACACAAAAGAACATGATATCCAGCATCATTAGGCTCCAATTCAAGAACATATTTTGCCGCAAGCTCGCCAAGTTCAACATGCCGGTGTATCCGGCATCCATTTAGCAAGGCTCCCCAAACAGCAGCATCTGGTGCGATAGGCATTTCATTTATAAAGTTGTGAGCTTCTGCCAGTTGCCCAACACGACTTAGCAGATCCACCATGCATGCATAGTGCTTGAGATTTGGAACAATAGAGTATTTCTCAGTCATGCTGTGAAAAAGTTCCCAACCTTCACTGACCATTCCACCCCTACTACAAGCACATAACAGAGCGACAAACGTAACTTCATCCGGACACTCTCCAGTTTTCACCATTTGATTGAAGAACGATAGAGCAGTATCCCCATGCCCATGAGCTACAAAACCAGCAAGCATGGTATTCCAAGACACAACATCCTTTGCACCGTGCGCACAGAACTGTGTCCAAGCATAACCTGTCTGGCCACATTTTACATACAGGTCGATAAGGGCATTGGGTAAATAACCTTCAGATCCAATACCATGCCTTAAAACATGTGCATGGATCTCCTTACCACTCCTCAAAGCCCCAGTAGCAGCACAAGCCGCAAGAGCAGCTATAAAAGTGACAGAATTGGGCTTCACATCTGCCAGCATATGCCTGAAATAATAAAGAGCCTCAAAGTTCCTATGGTTGAAGCAAAATCCTGCGATCATTGAACTCCATGATACTACATCCTTCTCAGGCATGCACTTAAAAACTTCAATAGCCTTATCAATGTGCTTGGACTTTGCATACATTTCAAGGAGTGCATTTGCAACTATGATGTAGCTCATGAATCCCTTGCTCTCAGCAAGCTCATGCAACTTGACGCCAACATCCAAACGCCCCAAGCAAGCACAAGCAGCAAGGGCACTTGCAATAGTAATATCATCAGGACTTACATTGTTCACTTCCATCAGTGCATACACTTCAAGAGCTTTATCTGGGAAACCATTTTTCTCATACCCAGATATCATAGCCGTCCATGACATGGCATCTCTAGTATCCATTCTTGAGAACACTGTTCTTGCTTGCCCCATCATCCCAAGACTCGCATACATTTGAATCAAAGAGTTACAAAATGCAACGTCGGTGGCAAAACCCCTCTTCACGGCAAGCCCATGCATTTCCTTTGCAAAACTTATATCTGATAACAAACCTGATGCAACAGTCACACTAGTTATCGTCATGAGGTTAGGCTGCACCTCATCCTCCAGCATGGTAAGAAACAACTCCAACCCTGTGTTGCACTCATCATTCTCAAAATGCCCAGCAATCATCGCATTCCATGAGATACAGTCCATCATGGTCATACTGTCAAACACCTTACGTGCAGCCACAGCATCCCCACATTTAGCATACATGGTCATGAGTGCATTGAGGACGTCAACCTCGCCCCCAAACCCAAACCGGAGGACATGTGCATGCACCTCCCTCCCCATCCTCCAGTCTGGGACGCCGCCACAACTCCGCAGCACGCAAGGGAACGTGTAGACATCCGGCCTCACACCTGCCCACATCATCCTGTGGTACAGGTCCAGCGCCTCCTCCAGCAACCCGGCCTTCCCGTACCCGCCCACCATGATGTTCCAGGAGAAGACGTCCCGCTCGGGCATTTTGGCGAACACCTTCCACGCCTGCCACGTCTCCCCGAACCTGACAAGCATGCTGAGCATGGCGTTCCCGAGGCGGAGCCCGAACCACGCGTGCCGTTCGTCCGCGTGCGCACACGCGCGCAGCCCGGGTTCCACCGCGCGGCGCCACTCGCAGAGGCGGAACAGCGCGACGTAGGCGTCCTCGTCGGGCGGCTCGGCAGAGGACTCGAGGAGCCAGAGCGCCTGCGCGAGCTGGCCATGGGAGCAGAGTGCTCGCAGCTCCGCGCTCGGGTCTGCGGAGAAGGAGGTGGAGGCCACCACCGAGACGGCGGCCGAGCTGAGACGTCGTGGGCGCTTCTCCGGGTAGAGGCGGGTGGGCGGGATGGCGCGCGCCGAGGGAAGGGAGGCGAGTGGGAGGAAGGGTGGGTTGAGCGTGGGGTTAGTGGGCGGGCGCGGCATCTCGGAGGGCGGCGGAGGAGGAGGCGCGCATGGCGCTGGAAGCCGCAGCCGCGAGGTTTTGGAGAGGTTTGGGGAAGGCGAGGTGAGGAGCGCGTGGCCAATCTCGTGGCCGCTTGCTCGGCGAGCGCGAGTGGATAAGCAGAGTGGGTGGGAAAGCCAGAGGGGGGTTAACGACATTAACGCCCTCCTCCGTGCTCAACCCAGTTGATTGATTATGGGCCTCGTCAATCTTACTGGACCGCCATCTCTGTCTGTAGGGCCCTTATATGGCCCAAATGTGTGAAGCGCGGAGCCCAGCCCGGCCCGAGCCCAGACATGTCGAGGAAAATTACTGGTCTGAATTAATTTTCCACTCCTGAATAAACTGGAGGCAGGGACGAAGCATCCCACATCCCAGGTTGCGACAATGGCGTCGTCCGCTGCTGCGACCGCGAAGCCGATCGCTCTCCCGCCGGCGCCAAACCACCGCCGCCGCGGCGGCTGTTGCTGGAAGACCAGGCCAGTTCCCCTCGCCGCGGCGCGGCTCATGGTCTCCGCCTCCGCCGCCTCGTCGGACGTGCCGGACTTCCTCTCGTCCAATTGGTCAGTACCGCCGTTTCAACTTCCCTTACCCCTTGCTGCATCTTGCTGTGCGCGTGTGAGAGGTCGACTAGGTTGAGTACACGTTACTGGATTTGGGAAGATTAGGTTGCGTAATCAGGAGAGACCGAGAGACACACTTGTCCTGATGGGGCTTGTTTTTTTGGTTTTTAGTGTGTTCTCAAACACATTTCGGTGACTGCTTCCCAGCTTTTCCAACAATAAAGTAAAACTACTCAGTATATTGGGAAAATTGTCATGAAAATTTCATTAGATTGGTTACCGGTATCTCTTACCGTGATGCTTACAGTTCAGAATTGGACGAAAACTCGAGGGAGAAAAGTATGCCATTATCAGGCCAAAATGATGTTTCCAAGTGCATACATTAACCAAACATCATATTATCATCGGCAATAAAAGTGGCTGAAATCAAGTTTATCTAGGCTCGACTAAGTCTATCAGGCTAAATGAACTGTCAGTGATTGGATAAAACCAAACAGTCAAGTGATTCCCCGTCTATTTGAGGCGTCCGATTGTAGTACAGAGATGTAAACTGACACTAAAGCCTCAATATGCTTTTCCGTGGAAGGAAACCATACTACTTATTTTGTCTGGCAAGAGTGGAATTTACCTTTCACCTACCAAAACAGTCACATAGTTACAGCTGTAGATGGTACAGGCTTGTTATGCCTGCATATTTAACAGCATGATGGTAGTTATTCATTCACTTCACTTAGGATTTGTTTGATTGGGGATAGCTAAACCACACATGACAGTTAGACTGCAAAGTATCAGTGCGAACATAATTAAGAATTGATAGATACTGTGTCAGGAGTGCCTATCTCCTGCAATTTCCAACAGCAGGTGCAGATTTTGTGACCTTTTGTGTCATTTCTGAAGACTCTGTTTCCGAACATCATTCCTAGTTTATTTTTGTGGTACTTGCATAGCACATATAGGGAACCTGTCACCTGTGGTGAATGGACCAATTCAGTTACGAAATTTTGATAAACCGCCCTTCGATTCGATGTTATAACTAGGGATTTATGTACCAAACTGCCATAGTGAAGTCATGTATTATTGTAACACATAATGTTTTACTCATCTCCTGCCTATCACAAAAAGTATTGCTGTATTTGTCACGCACATTGTGCTCTCAGTCCTACCTAAAAACTGCATAAATAACTTAAACTAATGGCATGCTATAAAATCTTCCAAAATATGCAGTTATTAGATACTGCAAACCAGGACAGTATTACCTCTTTTTCCTAATAAAGTTGTTTATAATGGCTGGTTTTGATGACTTTCAAGCCTCTACTTAGGAGTAGAAGCTTGTTAGGTTTGGTCGAGTATAGAGCACACCAATTGCATTTGGAATATCAGATGTTTATGGCATACTATACCAGATGTAGACTTAGATTGGCATACCACATGTGTACTAAATATGAACATTGGTGTTAATCCTATGAGTCGATGAGCTTCCTAAACTGGCTGGATCTTACTGTTGTTTCTTGTTTCTTTACTCTTTCAATTTTGCTCCAGGCTTGAGACACGCAAGAGAAAGCCCTTTGGTCCCAGGTTGAATGTAATGCCCCATCTGAAATAATCAAAAAAGAGCATAATTATTCAAATATTGATTTTGGACACTTAAAATGGTTCTATCTTTCAGTTTAGTGCAGAAGAAGCAGTGGAATACCAACTTGAGTCCTTGAAATACAATGATCAGCCCCGCCAGGATTATGGGATAGAGGTCATGTACCGGGTAATTACACAAGCATGAAAACCATTCATTTCATTGGACATAGTGTCCATGAAACCCAGCTTTGATCAGGCTGACAAGTCTCAGAGTCTTTATGGTCTTATTAGTTTGCAGGCTTCGACCCCTTCGAAAGGTCAACTTACTTCGGACGACAGTTTGATCTAGGACAGGTAGTCTAAAACCTATTCCTTTTGGCATATGCTGGCAGTCATAGTGTGTTACTTACAAACTGCCACCACTACTATTCCAGTTTGAACGCTTCCGACGCTTGTTTCACCATTCAGCTTACAGAGTGTTGCTAGGCCACAAAGAAAGAAAGATATTAAGCAGATTATGGGTTGAAGAGGTATCCCCCCTGGACATACTTTTCTTCTGAGCTGTAGAAAGCAAGACAAAACAGATGGAAGTTAGCATATTTATACTTAGATCTCCATTCTCCAGCAATTAAATTTATCTTGTTCTGCGTCTCATTATGCCAAACAGAACCAATTTAAACAAAGAGTTTGGGTACAAGGAGCCCGTCCGGAGGAAGAAGGAATATTTCAGTTTACAATGGTTCAGGTACCTGTCAGCTTGTCTTTCTCTTACCGACGTTTCAGCTATCTGGTGATCTTAATCGACTGCTCTTGCAGAGAGTCGGAGGCTCGTGGGATGGTTACTGGCTAACTGAGAGCTTAATCAACGATGGGGACGCATTCTCTGGTGGTATTGCTTACTGATGGCGTGATGAATCGATGTAAATATTGATCCGGTAAATGTATAGCAGTGTAAACCGTTGGCTCAGGAATAGGATCTTTCTTCGTCGTTGAATATGTGATACGAGGGGTGGCAGAACAGCAGGTGGTATGAACAGTGCATAGAATTTGGCTTGGTCGCTTGGATAAGACATGCCTTTCTGGAGATCTTTGGCATTGTAGAACACGCTACTATTGTACAGAGATTGCCCTTTCATGTTCCCCACAAATGGTCAAACCTGCATGTCCTTGAGGTACTTTTGTGTTGTACTCTTGCAGAAGTTCGCAGTAGAGCTTTCATAAGTAACACAACCTGGATGCTTAGGTCAAAAGGATTGCGGTGGCGTGCCGCTTTCGTATGAAACCGGATCTAGCCATACGTGCGCGCGAGCACCTGACTTGCGAGTTCATCTTCGATGCTGCCTGCCTCTGCCTGCAGGTCAATGACGTAATATTGGAGGTAAAACACATGCTATTTGTAGCAAACTACGGCGCTGTTCTTCCCCCCTATCCTTTTGACCGTCGTCGCTTTCACTCTTTCGTGTTTGATCGAGGTTGTGGCGTCGCTCTCGGTCAGCATGCGTTCAGTGTTCTCGCGACATACGACTACTTAAAGAAACATTAAAACAGAGACTGCCGGGCTGCACTGAATATCTATGTACGATTTTAAATTTTTCACACTCGACGGAAAGGCGAGGCGGAAACTTGCAGGGCTGATTTCTAGGTGACGCGGGCGATGATTGGGCAGGTCAATAACGTGCCCGCGAGACGAAAGGAACGTGAGATCGACTGCGTATACATATATCCCACCAGGTGTCTGACCAGGTGATTCAGTGAAGGACGCAGCATCTCTTTGACCCAGCCTTTTTTTCGTCCCTGTTACTTGCACTAATCGTCGACCATTGTGAGACTGGCCCTGCCTTTTTCGTACTGCTTACTTGCTACTTGCACTGATCATCGACCACAGTATAAGTCCAAAAAATCACTTGGAAAAAAGTTGCAACGGAGGACTTCATGCTGCACACGGTTGCATGAAAGCGAGCGACGAGATGGGCCCGAAATAGCCACTCGCTCTCAGGCACGTACACCGCACACGTGCACGTTACGCTCCAGGAAAAAAAAAACGTCCACACCCCCGCGCGCCGCCCGTTCGTGTACCGTACCCCCGAGCTCCGCGCCGGGCCGCGTGTCTGCTCTACCGGCTAACCGCCTAGCTCGGCCGCGCCCACGGCGCGCCGCTACGAGAGGGCGCCCACCGGCCGCCACGTTGCGCTCGCTTGGGGCCGTCCCCTTCCATCTCCTCCTCCTTCCCCGCGGCGCCCGGCCCGGCCCCAAGCAGCAACCGTCGCCGTCGAGCCCCCAACCCCACCCGCGTTGCGTCTCCTGGGCGCGTCAGGCGGAACGCATGAGCCGCCGCTGCTAGCGTGTCCGGATCCCCGGTTGCTTGCGGGCGGACGCCGGCACGCCGCACCGGCCCGACCGCGCGCGGGGTTCTCTCCTGCCTGCCGCCTTGCTGCGTCCGGCCGGCTGCTTGGTCGTTGCGTGGCCGTGCCGGGCTATCTTTTGGTCGGTCTGGATCCCGCGCGCGGTCCGGCCGGTCTCTGGTCTGGTCTCCGAGTCCGATCGGGTAGGTGGGCGCCTTTTCTCGATCCCGTCACGGCTAGCTTTTCCGTGACATGTCGGCCCCTCTCCTGAACGCGCACCTGTGTATTGGTGTAGGTCTCGGACTCGTACACCACCTCGGATCGGTGCGCGCGGGTATATAGTCGACGGGCGCGCGGCCTGAGGGTCCATCGGCCACACCACACACGTCGAGACAAGTTGTTCGGAGATAGTAGTAGCGAGCGATCTCGTTTCCGGCGGTGATCGGCGATCCTTGTCGTCCCCCGCGAGGTCTCGCTTCTGCAATGGCCGAGGCGAGAACTGAGCAAGCGCCGCCGCTGCAGAGGCAGACGACCACGACCACGACGGCTGCGGCGGCGAGCGGCATGCCGGACTTCAAGCAGTCGGTGAAGCTCAAGTACGTGAAGCTGGGGTACCACCACCTCATCACCCACGGCGCGTACCTGCTGCTGGTGCCGCTGCCGGGGCTGGTGGCGGCGCACCTCTCGACCTTCACGCCGCGGGACCTGGCGGACCTGTGGCAGAGCCTGCAGTACAACCTGGTGTCCGTGGTCGTCTGCTCCACGCTGCTCGTCATCGCCGCCACGGCGTACGTGCTGACGCGGCCGCAGCCCGTGTACCTGGTGGACTTCGCGTGCTACAAGCCCGAAGAGGAGCGCAAGTGCAGCCGCGCGCGGTTCATGAACTGCACCGAGTCCCTGGGCTCCTTCACGCCGGCGAACATCGAGTTCCAGCGCAAGATCATCGAGCGCTCGGGGCTGGGCGACGACACGTACCTCCCGGAGGCCGTGCTCAACATCCCGCCCAACCCGTCCATGGCCAACGCGCGCAAGGAGGCGGAGATGGTCATGTTCGGCGCGCTGGACGAGCTGTTCGCCAAGACGGGCGTCCGGCCCAAGGACATCGGCATCCTGGTCGTCAACTGCAGCCTCTTCAACCCGACGCCGTCGCTGTCCGCTATGGTTATCAACCACTACAAGCTCCGGGGCAACATCGTGAGCTACAACCTCGGCGGCATGGGCTGCAGCGCGGGGCTCATCTCCATCGACCTCGCCAAGGACCTGCTGCAGTCGCACCCCAACACCTACGCCGTGGTCATCAGCATGGAGAGCATCACCCTCAACTGGTACTTCGGCAACAACCGCTCCATGCTCGTGTCCAACTGCCTCTTCCGCATGGGCGGCGCGGCGATCCTGCTCTCCAACCGCGGCTCGGAGCGGCGGCGCTCCAAATACCAGCTGGTGCACACGGTGCGCACCCACAAGGGCGCCGACGACCGGTGCTTCGGCTGCGTGACGCAGCGCGAGGACGAGGACGGCAAGGTGGGCGTGTCGCTGTCCAAGGACCTGATGGCCGTCGCCGGGGACGCGCTCAAGACCAACATCACGACGCTGGGCCCGCTGGTGCTGCCCATGTCGGAGCAGCTGCTCTTCTTCGCCACGCTCGTCGCGCGCAGGGTCCTCAAGCGCAAGGTCAAGCCGTACATCCCGGACTTCAAGCTGGCGTTCGAGCACTTCTGCATCCATGCCGGCGGGCGGGCGGTGCTGGACGAGCTGGAGAAGAACCTGAAGCTGTCGGACTGGCACATGGAGCCCTCCAGGATGACGCTGCACCGGTTCGGCAACACGTCCAGCAGCTCGCTCTGGTACGAGCTCGCCTACACCGAGGCCAAGGGCCGGATCAAGAAGGGCGACCGCACCTGGCAGATCGCCTTCGGGTCCGGGTTCAAGTGCAACAGCGCCGTGTGGAAGGCGCTCCGGTCGGTGAACCCGGCCAAGGAGAAGGGCCTCAGGAACCCCTGGATGGAGGAGATCGACAGGTACCCCGTGCCCGTCCCAAAGGTCTCAGCCATTTGATCCGGCAGCGAGCGTGTGCAGGCATCACCATTGCCGTTGCTTGTCAAATTAGCAGAGCGCTTCGCAAGAATCTGTTCCCTCGTATGATGATTACTTTTGTGTTACCCCATGTCCCCGTCCAGGAAAGAAAAAAAATAAATTTGTAAAACATCCACGTGTTTCTCACTTTCTAATTTTAGAAAAGAGGGTTCCCGTTTCATCTCAGTGATATAAAATGTTCAAAGTTTGTAAGTTCAGACGTATTGGCGCGCCCGCCAAAAGCGAAAGAAAGGCTCTTCAAGAGCCGCACAGTTTTGTAAGCTAAGAGCTACCGAAAAGGGACAGGAGAGCCAAAAACATCAGTTGCTCTTGTAGCGTTTGGCAGCATCTACCCTCCGCTTGCTCTAGGTTGCTCCGGCGCAACAGCGTAGCCCCCCAGCATTCCAGTTCCTTGTGTCGATGGAGCCCACCCAAGCTCCGGCGTTGCCATCGGCTTGCACTCCAGTTTTCCAGCAAAGATCTCCAGCCCAGTCTCTTTCTCTGCTCAGTGGTTTCCATCTTCTCGCCGTCTTGACAATCCTGATCCATAACGTCTTCATATCCTTCCACGCCACACCCTGAAAACATAAGTCATTCCTTAGTCTCCAAATTGACCACATAAGAACAATCAAGTCAGCAAATTTTTCATTTCTAATCCACCACTTGGCTACCGATTCAAAATCGGGACCAAGGGCATGACCACAGGCCTCAGAAACAGCCTCTCAAGTTAACTTGGCAACACAACAATCAAAAAACATGTGGTGGATCGATTCTTGCTCACTAAGAACAGGTTTTGTCATTGACCTCTTTTCTTTTCGCCACGTTGTCTCTGGTGATAAGTTTATTATTAGCTAGCAGCCATAAAAAAATGTGAATATGTGATGGAACTTTCAGCTTCCACATCACGGGGGTGTAAATATGTTTGACACCTCCGAAGCTAATTGTAGCATAGAGGGACTGAACAGAATAAATGCCCTGGGAATTTAACTCCCAGATTAGGGAGTCGCTAACTAGGCCCCGTTTGGTACCGCTCTCCCAGTGCACCTATCAGCCCTAGCTCCGACTCCGCTCCGATTCATGTCCTATGTTTGGTACCGCTCCTCAACCAGCTGCACCACCATCTCCTCCTCACGCTGGACGATGCAGGAGGCCGCATCAGAAAAAGAAGAGGCGGGAAAGCTCCAGCAGGTGCTCAACTGCTCATCTAGCGTGCAGGTCGGGGTCGACGACGCAGCAGGCAGCTGCGAATCGATCTCCGGCGGCACCGATTGGACCTCTGGCGAGCGGCTGAACCTCTGGAGCCTGCGAATCGACCTTCGACGAGTAGCTCGAACTCCAGCAGCTGCAAACCGAGCAGATCGACCTCCGGCGGCTCCGATTTGATCTCCGGCGAGCGGCTCAACCTCCGGGGCCTCCGAGTCGACCTTCGACGAGCAGCTCGAACTCAGGCAGCAGCAAATCGAGCAGATCGACCTCCGGCGCCCGTGAATCATGCTCTAACAGCCGTGAATCGCGTGAATCGAACTCCAATAGCTACAAATCGAGCTCCTAACGTCCAGCTCAGATGATTAGGCGGCTAACAGAGAGGGGAAGCGCGAGCAGAGAGGATCATTGTTGAGCTATGGTTTGGCCATTCATTCTAATCAATACATTAAAAGTATTTAAAGCCCACAATTAAATGTTAGAGAATCAATGGCTTAATTCCGTACCGGGAATTGAGAAGGATCTCAACCGATTTAAAAGATAGACTTCGTGTACACCACTTGTGAAGCCGGTAAGAAAAGGACGGTAAACCACACGCGCGCGCGCTCGCTCGCCTTGCCGGGCCGTGGCCGTGGCGGGCAGTGCGCGGCTGGACGGACGGACGTGACGTGCAGGTGCGGTGCGGTCTCATCAAAGTCATTCATGACGTCCAGGTTCGTTGAACCTAAGGCACCTCACGCCTATATAAAGTACTACGCGCACAACTCTAGCGAGAGGCCTCGCTCCCTGAACACTGCCTATTCTGGTTTAATTCTTTGTTCATGCTTATTAGTAAGAATAACATGGACACATGCATATGTCTTATTCACACATTATCACTCATATATATCATGAAATTGCTAGTAATATTTGGAACTAAAATATATCAAAAATTGCCTATAATTCTAACAATCCAAAAACCTGATTTTGTTAATAGGCTTTCGGTATCTAGCTTTGCTGTATCAATCAAACCACCACCTTTTGATGGTTCAAATTACAAACGTTGGCAAGAGCGGCTTATATTGTGGTTAACGCTATCGAGAGTGATCCATGTAAAAGAGGGTAAGCCTGAACAATTCTCTCCAGAGGAAGAGAGTGCGTTCGATGAGGCTGATATCCTCTTTCGAGGCTTGATCATTAGTGTTCTCGGTGATAACTTGGTGGATTCTTATATCCGGCTGCCAACTAGCAAAGCATTGTGGGATGCTCTTGAGGCTCAATATGGAGTATCTGACGCCGGGAGTGAGTTGTATATCATGGAGCAGTTCCTTAAATATAGAATGGTCGAAAGCCGTTCTGTGGTGGAACAGGCTCATGAAATACATACTCTGGCAAAAGATCTCAAAAATTGCAGCAAAGAGTCCCCATGTGTGTTACCCAATAAGTTTGTGGCTGGAGGTATAATGTCTAAGCTGCCACCTTCTTGGAGGGACTTTGCTACTTCTCTAAAACACGAGAGACAGGAGTTCACCATAGATGGACTCATAGGGACTCTTGATGTTGAGGAGAAGGCGAGAGCAAATGACATACGTGGGAAAGGAGTTGTTATTGCTTCTAGCACCAATCATGTTCAGAAGAACAACTCCCACAAGAATAAGAAAAAGCCACCGCAGAACCAACCAAAGACTAAGCAGACAACCACTTTTAAGAAGAAGAAGAAGAAGGGAGCTTGCTATGTGTGCGCTAGTATGGAACACTTTGCTGCAAAGTGTCCGAACCGCAAAGGCAACGACTCCGCCAACATGGTTATTAGCGAGCCTGGAGGAACATCGGGGTACGATAATTTATTACCTACCGTCTTCTGGTGGGTTGACACTGGTGCTAATATTCATGTTTGTGCTGATGCTTCTTTGTTCTCTTCTTACCAGACCGGCGGGACTTCCTCCTTGCTGATGGGGAACGGATCGCATGCGCGTGTTCTTGGTGTTGGTACAGTAAATCTGAAGTTTACTTCAAGGAAGACCGTGCAGCTGAAGAACGTGCAGCATGTCCCCACCATCAAGAAGAATCTAGTCAGCGGCTCTCTACTATGTAGAGATGGTTTTAAATTAGTCTTTGAGTCTAATAAATGTATCTTATCTAAGTTTGGTACTTTTGTTGGAAAGGGTTATGAAAGCGGAGGTTTGTTTCGTCTTTCTTTGTCAAATGTTTGTAATAAAGTTGCATACAATGTTATTAACGTTGATGAAACAAATGTTTGGCATTCGAGGCTTTGTCACGTTAATTTTGGTTGTATGATGCGCTTAGCTAATTTGAGCTTAATTCCAAAGTTTGCTTTTGTCAAAAATTCTAAGTGTCATGTATATGTTGAATCAAAACAAACTCGTAAGCCTCATAAGACCGCGGAGGCAAGGAGCTTGGCACCTTAGAATTAATTCATTCCGATTTGTGTGAAATAAATGGAGTGTTGACAAAAGGTGGTAAAAAATATTTCATGACTTTGATTGATGATAGTACTAGATTTTGTTACATCTATTTGTTGAAGTCAAAAGATGAAGCTTTACACTACTTTAAAATCTATAAAGCTGAAGTAGAAAACCAACTTGAGAGAAAGATCAAAAGAGTTAGGTCAGATCGTGGTGGCGAGTATTTCTCAAATTTATTTACTTTATTCTGCGAGGAACATGGTATTATTCATGAAAGGACGCCTCTCTATTCACCTCAGTCAAATGGGGTTGCCGAAAGAAAGAACCACACTCTAACGGACTTGGTTAACGCCATGTTAGATACAGCGGGACTTTCCAAGGAATGGTGGGGTGAGGTTATATTGACTGCATGTTGAAAGCATCTAGGCCCCTAATTCGTGTTTTGGTAATTAATGACAACGGTTTGTGGATTAACAATTCTTTTTGAGAAAATGAGTATAGGTTGATCCACGGATGAATGAGAGTTATTTGCGAACGTGTGGATCTTTGGAGACGATGAGAAAAGTTTGGGCTCAAGGCAAAGGTATAAAATAGGGTCCTTTGAATTTTACCGGTCACAAGGTGCTTAGTGGATGATAAGTGACCGGATTTGTTGGATAGATAGCCGTACTATCAAGAGGGGTCATGTACTCGTGCTTGACAGGTCTCTAGTGCCATTTTGCTCAAAATATATAAATGCATGCATGAGGGCTAACTACGTTTTGCCGGGTTTTGAAAAAGAACATGTCTGCTCTAGCGCGGACGGTCCGCTCCTTGGGTGCGGACGGTCCGCTACCGTTCCAGAAAGGCTTAGAGGGTTTATCTGGTGGCTGGCGGACGGTCCGGCTCTCCTGGGCGGACGGTCCGCCACTGTAACTTTTTTCGTTCCAGAAAGGATGTTCTCTGGTCTGTCTAATTTGTGTGGCTCGCGGACGGTCCGCTTCTGTGGAGCGGACGGTCCGCAGGCACTCTGATAAATTGATCCAGAAACATTGTTGTCTCTGCTTGTTCCTCTAGGTTGAACGGCGGACGGTCCGCCCCTTGGTGGCGGACGGTCCGCAGGCTAATTCCAGGAGTGTTCCAGAGACCCTCTTATCTCTGGAGTTGTGGAACTCTTAACTGCGGACGGTCCGCTGGTTGGGGGCGGACGGTCCGCCAGGGCTGTAACGGCTAGTTCTAACACGCATTTAATGCACGTTGACTCTCTGGCTTATAACGGCGGACGGTCCGGTTTTTGAAACCGGACGGTCCGCGATCTCGCAGAAAAGACTGTAACGGCTAGTTTTTGATGGGATGTCTATATATATCCAATGCCCGGCCTTTGGGTCTTCCTCTTGGCCATTTGGACTGCATTCTTGACTCTCTAGAGCTAAGACATCCCTCTCTCTCACACACTTGCTAAGGATTTGCATTTTTGAGAGTGAGAGTGCTTCCTAGTGCATTGCATTTAGAGTTTGAGCTTTGTGGCACTAGGGAATCTTCAAGCAAGGATCATTGGCTTGTTACTCTTGGGAGTTGCCGCTCCCTAGACGGCTTGGAGAAGGTGATTTCGTGGAGCTTCTTGAAGGAGATTGTTGAGAAGCCCCGATTTCGGTTGTGAGAGGTTTTGTGCTCACCTTGCCGGAGTGGTGAAGAGCAACTCTAGTGAAATCGAGGTGTGGAGCGGTTCCTTGTTTCTAGCCGGCTCAAGATCAAGAGGTTCTTGATAGAGGAGCGGTTAATTCTTGGAATCCACCTCAACGTGGATTAGGGGTGACCGGCAAGTCATCGACACCACGGGATAAATTTGTGTGTCAAGCTTGGTTATCTCTCTTGCTCATTTTTATCTTTGTTTTACTTTGAGCAATTTAATTTATTAGAGCTTGAATTGTATCTTGTCACCCTAGGTTGCAAACCTTTTAGAGATAGTAGTAGCATGACATAGGACTCTCTTGTGTTACTAATTAAATTTTCTCTAGTGTTGTGAGTTTTAGTTTTAAACCGCCTATTCACCCCCCCTCTAGTCGGTGTTCTTGATCCTACAAGTGGTACCAGAGCTAAGTACTCCATTAATTGCGGATTTAACCATCTTGGAGTAGAACAATGACTAGTGATAATGGAATTCATGTTGGGAAGCCACCGTTCTTTGATGGGAATAATTATGATTATTGGAAGACTAGGATGTCGGCTCATATCAAAGCCATGAGTAGAAAGCTATGGAGAGTGGTAAATGATGGATATGTCATTTTGGACTCAAAAAATTTGACACCCCTAGAAGAAGAAAATGAGATACTAAATGATCAAGGGGTCAATGTGCTCTTTAGTGCCCTTGGTGTGACCGAATTTAATAGAGTCAAGAGTCTCACAAATGCACATGACATATGGGAAAAGCTCATGGAAATTCATGAGGGCACATCAAGTGTGAAGGAGGCCAAGTTATATTTGCTTAAGGGCAATTTTAGTGAATTTACCATGAAGAAGGATGAGAGTATAGCCGAGATGTTCAACCGGCTAAATGACATTGTGAATGACCTCAAGGGACTTGGATTTGAGGTACCGGATGCGGATTTCAACCACAAATTTCTTAGATGTCTTCCGGAAAGATATGACACAATTGTGACCTTACTTGTAAGGTCAAATGTGAATACCGCAACTCCCACACAAATATTGGGAGAAGTTCTCGCCCATGACATGTTCAAGAAATCTCAAGATGAAGCTCATGGGGGAGAAATTGATATGAAAAAGAAAAGTGTGGCATTCAAAGCTCAAGATAGCAAAAAGGAAGAAGAAAGTGAGTGTCAAGAAGAAGAATCGGATGAAGAGATGGCTCTCTTTGTCAAGAGATTCAATAGAATGATGAACAAGAAGAACTTTGGCAAGAAAGGTCAATCATCAAGAAAAAATCCTTTTGTGGACAAGACATGCTTCCAATGTGGTGAAATGGGTCATATTAGTGTCAATTGTCCAAACAAGAAAAATGACAAGAAGGACAAGAAAAATGATGAAAAGAAGAAGAAGTTCATCAAGAAGAAGAAGAATGGTAAGCTTATTTTGTTGAGTGAGATTCCGATGCAAGCTCCGATGATGATGATGATGATGACAAGCCATCCAAGGGAGTTGCCGGGATCGCCATCAAGGAGGCTCCATCACTCTTCTCCACACCACATTGTCTTATGGCAAAGGGTGGTGCAAAGGTACAACAAGATGATGAACTTGATGAACTTTCATATGATGATCTTATTGAAATGCTAAATGATGCCGATGAATTCATGACTAAAGAAAAGGCCAAGTTAAAGGAATTGAAGTTGAAGTTTACTTCTCTTCAAGATTCCTATGAGGAGCTAAAGACTTCACATGAGAATCTCAAAGAAACTCATGAGAAGCTTGAGGAAGCTCACAATGCTCTACTTAATCATGAAAGAAAAGCAACATTGAGCATTGGTGTGAGTTGTGACTTAATTGATGATAAACCTTGCGATTCTAGTTCAACTAGTTCCTCTTGCACCAAAATTGATGACTCATCTTGCAATGAATTTCTTATTATGGAAAATGATTTGTTAAAGAAAGAGGTTACTTGCTTGACTAATGATTTGAGAAAGTGCTATGATAGTAGAGCCATGTTTAATCATTGTTGGGCAAGTCAAAAGTTCACTTTGAACAAGCAAGGGGTTGGATATATTTCTAAGAAAGGGAAGAAGGCTTTTGTGCACATCAAAACCACTTTTGTGAAGAGTAGTGGTAAGTCATATTGTGAAAAATGCAAGAAGGTTGGTCATGTTGAGAAGAATTGCACCAACATGAAAGTCATATCCTTTGATTCTAGTTACATTCTTATGAGAAATTCAAATGGCAATGTTAGTGCAAAATTTGTTGGAATACCTATAGATGGTGCTAAAAAGAATGCCATTTGGGTGCCAAAAGTCTTGGTCACTAACGTTCAAGGACCCAAGAAAGTTTGGGTACCTAAAAGAGTTGTCTCTTTGTTGTAGGTAAATTACAAGTCCGGAGGAAGACATTGGGTGCTTGATAGTGGATGCACTCAACACATGACCGGAGATCCAATGATGTTCTCCTCTCTAAATAAGAATGTGGATGGCTATAGTGATATCATCTTTGGTGACAATAGCCGAGGCAAAGTCAAAGGTGTTGGTACGATTTCAATCTCAAGTGATCATTCTCTTTCAAATGTTTTGTTGGTGGATTCTCTCAAGTTTAATCTCTTAGCGGTCACTCAACTTTGTGATTTTGGATATAAGTGTAGTTTTACTAAAGATGATGTTGTAGTGACTAGCTTGGATGGACTAAATCACATCTTTACGGGGTTTAGATATGAGGATGTATATCTTGTGGATTTTGCTACTAAAGAGGCAAACTTGTCTACATGTTTGTTCACTCAATCATCTTTGGGTTGGTTATGGCATAGAAGACTTGGTCATGTTGGCATGAAACAACTCAACCGTCTCATAAAGCATGATTTAGTAGTTGGCTTGAAGAATATAAAGTTTGAGAAAGATAAATTATGTAGTGCATGTTAAGCCGGAAAGCAAGTTGCAAATGGTCATCCCTCTAAGAGTGTCATGTCAACCGAAAGACCATTGGAATTATTGCATATTGATTTATTTGGTCCTACAACATATAGAAGTATTGGTGGAAATTGCTATTGTCTTGTTGTAGTGGATGATTACTCAAGGTATACTTGGGTTTTATTTCTTCATGACAAAGCCGATACTTATGATATATTCAAGAAATTCTTGACAAGGGCCGAAAATGAATTTGAACTCAAGGTGAAGAAAGTGAGGAGTGATAACGGAAATGAATTTAAAAATACAAGAGTTGAAGAATGGTGTGATGAGAAAGGAATCAAACATGAATTTTCAACCAAATATACTCCGGAACAAAATGGTCTTGTTGAGCTGAAAAATAGAACCTTGATTGATATGGCAAGATCAATGCTCTCCGAATACAATGTTTCCGATAGTTTTTGGGCCGAAGCTATCAACACGGCATGTCATGCATCTAATAGATTGTATTGCCATAGATTCCATAACAAGACCCCATATGAGTTGCTCATTGGAAGGAAACCAAATATATCATATTTTAGAGTATTTGGTTGCAAATGCTATATTCTCAAGAAGGGAACTCGGTTATCAAAGTTCCAAAGCAAATGTGATGAGGGTTTTCTTCTCGGGTATTCATCTTGTAGCAAGGCTTATCGGGTCTACAATAAAACGCATGGCATTGTTGAAGAAGCGTATGATGTTGAATTTGATGAAACAAATGGGTCTCATAGTGAACAAGAAAATCTTGATGATGTGAGAAGTGATGGCTTAAGAAATGCTATGAAAAATATGTCAATTGGTGATGTTAGACCAAGAGAAGAAGATGAAGGTGATGATGGCCATTCTATCTCTATTAGAGTTAATCCTTCAACTTCTATCTCAAATGATCAAGCACAACAAATAGTTCAAGATTCTAGTAACGATAATTCTCAAGTACCTCAAAGGACTCATCATATTCTTGCAAAGGATCACCCCGTGGATCAAATTATGGGTGATATTAGTAAGGGTGTCCAAACTCGATCTCGCATCGCTTCATTTTGTGAACATTATTCCTTTGTATCTTTTTTTGAACCTAACCGTGTAGATGATGCATTGAGAGATCCGGATTGGGTGAATGCTATGCATGAAGAATTAAACAATTTTACCCGGAATCAAGTTTGGGATTTAGTTGAGAGGCCTAGAAATTATAATGTCATTGGCACTAAATGGGTTTTTAGAAACAAGCAAAATGAAGATGGATTGGTTGTGAGAAACAAGGCAAGATTGGTGGCTCAAGGCTTCACTCAAGTCGAAGGTTTAGATTTCGGTGAAACTTTTGCCCCCGTTGCTAGACTAGAAGCTATTAGAATCTTATTAGCTTATGCTTGCTCTCACAACATAAAACTTTTTCAAATGGATGTGAAAAGTGCTTTCTTAAATGGCAAAATTAGTGAACTTGTTTTTGTTGAGCAACCTCCCGGTTTTGAAGATCCCAAGAAACCAAATCATGTATATAAGCTCTCTAAAGCTCTTTATGGTTTGAAGCAAGCTCCACGAGCTTGGTATGAAAGATTGAGAGACTTTCTTATTTCCAAGGGATTCAAAATTGGTAAGGTTGACACTACCTTGTTCACTAAAACCATTGGTAAGGATTTGTTTGTTTGTCAAATTTATGTTGATGACATTATCTTTGGTTCAACTAACCCAAGTTTTTGTGAAGAATTTGGTGAAATGATGTTTAGGGAATTTGAGATGTCCATGATCGGTGAATTGAGTTTCTTTCTTGGACATTGTGACGCCCTTAAAATTTACCAAATTAAATCGCGCGCTAATGTGTTTCAATGAAAAACCACTCGTCATCGAAACCCTAAACCTAGCCCCTCATGTCCAACAGCGGACTTAACCGCCGTCACATCTCGCACCGCTCACGCGCGACCGTCCGCCGTAATTAACGCAGACGCGACCCCCTTCCTTTTTCTCCTCTCCTCGTGCCGCGCGCATGGCCGACCGGCCGCGACCAATGCCGCAAGATGCGCCGACGCTCCTCGTGCCGCGAGCGAACCCCGCGCGCGCGTGGCCGCGGTCGCCGCCGCGATCGGCGCCGGCGCGTCCTTTTTTTTTCTCTCCTCTCTCTTTTTCTTTTTCTTCCCCCCATTTCTTCCTTTTTCTTTTCTTTTTCCAACCTCTCTCTCTCTTTTTCTTTCTCTCCTTTCCTCTCTCCCCTTTTCCTTTTTCTTTCCCTTTTCCTTCCCCCTCTTCCCTTCCTCTCCCCTCTCTTTCCCCTGGCTCTGCTCCCGGGCGCCCGAGCGCCGCTGTGCGCTGGCCCCGCCCGGCAGTGCCGCGCGCGCGCACGCCGTGCGCTGCCGCGCCGCGCGCGCGCACGCCGTGCGCTGCCGCGCCGCGCACGCGCCCGCTCTGGCCCGCGCCGTGCTGCGCCCTCCGCGCGACGCGCTGCGCCCCGGGCCGCGCCACGCCGCCCCGCGCGCGCACGCGGCCGCGCCGCCCGCCGTTCGCCGTGCCGCTCGCCGCTGTGCACCCCGCCTTGCCGCTCGCGCCGCTCCTGTGCCGGCCCAGCACCACGTGCGAGCTCGGCGCCCTCCCCGCCACGCCGCGTCGCGACGACGGAGTGCGGCCGAGGCGCCATTAATGGCCCCTCACCGGCCACCACCGCCCCGCCATTTCCCCGGCTATAAAACGGCCCCTTGCGCAGCCCCTCACTCCCCCACAACTCCCTCCGCCGCCGCTTGCCTCCCCCCCTGTCCCCAGCGCCGCCGCCGCCTGTGGCCTTGCCGCCGCCCGCCTCCCACCGTGGGCCCACTCCCCCACCGCGCCCCAAGCCGAGGTGAGGCCGGGAACTGATTTCCCGTGACCCCCTCTCCCTTTCCCCCCGCGCCCCCGAGCCGCTCTGGCCCTGGCCGGCCGGAATTTGGGCCGCCGGCGCCCCCTCCATCCCCTCCTCTGCTCTGTGCGGGAGGAAGGAGGAGGAAAGGGGTTATTTGCCCAAAACCCCCTCCCCCTTTCCTGTTTTTCCAAAGGAAACCCCCCCTTCCCTCTAACACACATATCCACCTCTTTTTACGAAAGGAACCCCGCTCTTTTTAATATTTCGAACCAAGCCCCCCCCCACCACGTAAACCTAATTACACTCGTCACCCATTAGTATGCCTGAATGTTTCTAGTATTTGCAATTAGATCCCTACCCATTTCAGATAATCGCGAATGAGCCCCTGAACCCCTGTTTAAGCCCTAAAACCCACTTTAGCGCGTCATTTTATGTGCAAAACGACCTCCGATTGACCCGAAACTCTACCACGCCCTTTCTAGTATAGTTTTAGCCATGCCATTAAGAAACCACCCAGAGATATTGCCCCTAACTCCGTAACTAAATTATTTCCGATTCAAGCCTATCGGTAAAAGCTTTTAGTTCTTTCGCTTGATTGTGTGTCTGTTTGTTTGCGTCGTAGGACACGGAGTAAACGACGAGGTTTCCGACCGCGACCAGGCAACTGAGGACCAGTACTGCGACCCCGAACCCGAAGGACAGTGCTTCGATCAGGACTTCCCGCAAGGGTTTGACGATGGCAAGTTCAATTCCGCCCTTTGATGCATGTTTCTGTCCTAGTTTTTATAAACACAACCCAGTGGCCTGTTTTATAAAATTGCATGGTTTTGCGTGCTGAAAACATGGTAGGATAGCCACCCTTGTTTGAGATAACCCTACCTTGACCACCTGATTTTATAAAGAAAATGTGTGTGTGTGGGAAGGGATACAATGTGGTTTTGAAAGACGAGTTAGACGGGATGGATGGCATTTCTGTGTGAATTGCCGTTGGTGTGCTCGTACCTGTGTGGTTGAGCGAGGAAGGGAGATATCCATCCTGTCACCCCTAAGGACCGAGTTGATGTGACATCTCACCTAGCTTCTTGTCGTGCGAACCACTTGACCGTTGTATGGGCAACGGCTTAGCATAAATCCCACTAGTTAGCCTGATAGCCATCAGGAGAGCTGAGAGCAACGGGTGATCAAGGAGACGGGATAAGCTCTGTGTGACTTATGCCCCGGTTAAACCTCGGTGATAGGTCGAATGACCCCTTGATGGATCCCGTGGTGGCTGGTCAGGTCTAGCTAAGGTGGGTAATGGCTTTGTTGGGATCTGCACCGGCACTAAGGTGTTCGTGCTGTGGTACCCCACCTGTGGGTAAAGTTGCACACCTCTGCAGAGTTAAAATCTATTCGAATAGCCGTGCCCACGGTATTGGGCAAGTTATGGTGTGGTCACATAACTAGTGTTTCTCTCTGGGAAGGGTTGAACCCGTGTGAGTTGTTGGAAAGTATCCGGTGCCATGTGCTACTACGGACGGGGAGTCCGGTAGCGGCTTGAAACTTGGATCCGTACAGATTGACATCGGGTGACACTCGAGAACTTGTTTTAAAAAAATGCTTTTAAAACGAACCCCTGCATATAATTGTGTTTCCGCAAAAGAACCGTAAATTTATCCTTGGATTATCCTATGCATTTAACTCTGTTATAACCCCCCCGTGGGTGTAATTGGACTTGCTGAGTACGTTTGTACTCACCCCGTTCTTACTTTACAGTGGAGGATCCCGACTACAACCCCGAGAACGACGAGTAGGGTCCCGTCCTGCACCCAGTCTTGCCTGTGGGTGAGGTCACCGTTGGAGCTCCGCATGGCGCAAGACTCTGATGATCCTTTGTTCGTAGCTAGTGTAGTTGTGTGGGTTCTGGTTGTAATCCTCGCGATAGTGGCGCTTCACTGCCCATTACCGCGTAGAGTTGTACGGTGATGTACCATCTGATGTAATAAAAGTGTTATCAGCCTCCTGGGACTGATAAAGTGACACTTTTAAGTCTTCCCTGATGGGGGGGACGCTTCAGGTGGTATCAGAGCCGTAGGCTGGCCGTAGGACGTGACCCTAGGAACGAGACCCCTTTTCAGATCCTAGAAATCGTCCCGGTTTAGAACGTTCTGCACAAACACTCACCACAGGTCTTTTGCTTTGTTCCAGATGGCTGGCAATGGATGGGTTAGCGGAGTCTGCCACGCAGAGCCCGGCCTCCCCAAGTTACTATTGCTCAGCCTGGAACGCGTCGGGATTATGGAACCACCGGAGTATGCCTACCGTGAGTACATCGCCGGAGGCACCCTTCGGTGCGACGTAATGGTTTTTGTGGAGAAAAGCACCCGCTACCCTGATGTGGACCCTTGGTTCATCTCCACCACCGGTTTCCGCTTCCCCGACACCTATCGAAAGGCCGCTCGTAAAACCCTGCGACGACTGCGTGTGCTCTACAGGCGCCACCTTCAGCGGACTCCTATGGGATTTTTCCCACCCGCTGAAAGAAGTGGACGCACTTGGATTGCCCGAATGAGGAGCCTTGGACGAGAAGAAGAAGATCTAGAAGATACGGTCTCCCACCTGTCTATTTACCTTACGGGCTTAGATGCACTCTGCAGCGAGCAGGCGGCACAACTGAAGAAATTAATCCATGGGGTTGAAAAATTAACCCAGGAGCTGGAGGAACAACGGACAAGAGCCGCAAGCGCCGAGTATTCCTTAGCCGCCCTCCAAGCCCAGATGCAAGAGTACGAGAGCCGCAACGGAATAGGTGGATGGATAGAGGAAGAAGAAGAAGAAGAGCCTATGGAGACCCATTGGGATAAGAGTACGCAGACCGAAAACGAGATGGATCGGTTCCTTCCAATAAAGAAGCGCTCTATCAGGACCGAGGAAGAATCCCCATGATAGGATTAGCACCCCTAGCAAAAACCCTACCCTAGTGACCACGTATCCGTGAAAACTGTACCACCTTTGTTGTAATAATAAATATCATCTACTCGCTTTTGCACCTGTACCAGGTTGTTTACCCTACTTCTGTTTCAGATGGCTGAGGAAGGATGGACCCAGGGCGATTGCCAAGCTGCACCTGGATTCCCCAGCCTCTTGATCAACACCCTCGAAGACCTTGGCGTTACGGAGCGCCCAAGGTACTACAGCCGAGAGTACGAGCACCATGGTACCCTCCACTGCAGGGTGATCCTGGTCATCGCCAGGAGCAACCGCTACCCCGACATCCAGCCCTGGCGCGCGACCGCCACAGGGTTTAGACACCAAGACACCTACCCCTTGGCCATGAGAAAAGCACTCCGCTACTTGTGCCGGATTTTTGAAGAACACCTCGCCACTACACCAGCGAAGTTCTTCCCGCCGGCCATCAGAACCCCAGTCTGGGAAGCACGCATGAGAAACCTGGAGCGACGTCGCCACGAAGAAGGCCCCCTGTACCAAGTGGCTACTTACCTAGCCGCCCTGGACCAACTCTTTGACGAGCAAGCCAACCTTCTGAGGGAGCAGACTCACCGAGCTGAGCAAGCAGAGCTCGCGGTGAGGATATAGCAGATCCGAGCCGCCCATGCCGAGGCGAGAGCCGCGGCCGCGGTCAGTAGCGAAGCGGTCGCCCAAGAGAGCCTCAGGCAGGCCCGAGACCGGCGTATGCAAGATTGGACCCAAAGTGGAACACCAGTCTCGGCGATAGGGGAAGACCACGTTCTACTCGGGACACCCGTCATAGGGTGGGGATCACTCTTCGGGAGCGCACGAACCCCACCCGAGAACCCTGAAAGCTCTGCTGCCGCCGACGAAGGGGATGCTGCAATGCAGCCCCTGACCGATGGGAACCCAGTGGACGGCGAGCGAGAACCTCTCGCCCTGTCCGCCCCGGAAGAAGACACACCACGCAAGTAGAGCGACCGACGCCATCCCAGTGATGCCTTCCCAGCCTTTCTGTTTAAGACGCGCCCTTTCGCAAGACCCTGGCCGAATAGCACGAGGCTTAGTCGTACCCCTAAGTTGTACCCTCCCTGCTTAATAAAATAGTTGATGCTTGTTGCTTGTGATGTCGTGTGCTGATTTGTTGTGTGCAGCTTGTTTATATGGGTATCGGCAGAAAGTGGATTCTGCCCTATATATACAAATTAAACAACTTAAACGTCACATAATCGTAACCCCAATTTACCCAATCAACAGGTGACCCCCCGGAACGTTGCGAGGGCCTCCCGTGGCCGGAACCCCGTAGCCGCTAGTGTCGGAGCACACCCCGTCGAACAAGATCTTCCCCAAGGAGAGCAAGAAGTAAGCCAGAACCGAGGGGGAAGTCAAGAAGGAGAACAACTACCACCACCCCCACCCCTCGGGGACCTGGCACAAATCATCCATAACCAGACCCTCATACTGGAGACTCTGGCAAACGCCCTCTTGAACCGGCAACCGCGAGGGCAGAATATGAACGACAAGCTGACGGCCTTTCTAAGGACCAAGCCACCAACCTTCGCCGGATCCTGCAACCCGTTGGATGCTGACGACTGGTTGCGAGTAATTCAGAGGAAGCTCGAACCATTCGAATGCCAGGACCGGGATAAAGTCCTTCTGGCAGCCCACCAGCTCACCGGAACAGCATTATCTTGGTGGGAAAACTATTGTGCTGCAGCCGAAGATGCCTCCACCATCACCTGGGGAGAATTTGTAAGGGAGTTCCGCCGCTACCACATCCCTTCGGCCACTATGAAGCGCAAGGCGGATGAATTCCGCGCACTACAACAAGGGAGTATGACGGTGGAAGAATACACCCACCGGTTCATAGAATTGGCCCGATATGCGCCGGAAGAGGTGAACGACGACGATAAAAAGCAAGACATGTTCAAGAAAGGATTGAGCCCAGAGCTACGGACCTTGCTTACCCCCCAGATCTATCCGGACTTCAACACTCTGATGAACAAGGCCATTCTCACAGAAAGGGCCAAGGCCGAAGAAAGAAAGGATAACAAACGCAAATTCTTGGAAAGTAAGGCTCGCCAGCAGGACCGCTTCCAAAAGTCGAGGAACTCCAACTACACTGCACCAAGATCCCAGGCCCCAATGCAGTATAGGGCCCAGTCCCAAGTGACCGGGTCACGAGCCTCTGAAGCACAGCCCAAGAGTCAAAATACCATGAGGGCTCCGCAGGGCAACACAAGTCTGGCCGCCTCCGACAACAACAATGTTAGGGCCTGTTTCAACTGCCGTGAGACAGGGCACTTTATCGCCAATTGCCCCTACGCCAAGAATAAGCCGGCCACGTCAGCCTTCTCCAACACGGTGAACGGGCCCAGACCAGCCCTGACCGGTGCCAACCGAGTGCCCGTCCGCAACAACGACGGCAGTCAGCAGGTGAAGCAGCAGTCATTTGGACGAGCCCGCGTCAACCACATTGACGCGCAGGAGGCTCAAGAAGCTCAGGGCGTTGTGCTCGGTGAGTACTTAGTCAACTCAGCTCTGGCGACAGTATTATTTGATTCTGGAGCATCACACTCGTTTATA
The DNA here is from genome assembly GCF_002211085.1 of Panicum hallii. Taxonomy (NCBI): domain Eukaryota; kingdom Viridiplantae; phylum Streptophyta; class Magnoliopsida; order Poales; family Poaceae; genus Panicum; species Panicum hallii. Next base: position 11,358,722 of record NC_038044.1, read on the forward strand.
TCCTCGAGCTATGTGGAGAAACACAAAATACCTACATTACTACTAAAAACACCCCTATTAACCCGGACGCCTGGAGGCGACATCAACTGCCAATTAGGTTGTTCACGGGTAAGGATCAATTTAAGTGGGGTAGACTTCCTAGCAGATTTGGTAGTACTTAAGCCTGGAGGAATAGACGTAATCCTTGGGATGGATTGGTTAAGCCGACACAATGGTCTTATAGGCTGCACTGACAAAGTGGTACACTTAACCAACCCCGAAGGGATACAAGTGATCTGCTATACCCGGGATAGTAAATTTGACCCAATGGTGTTTAGTATGGAAGCCAAGCCCTTAGAAGGAGTCCCGGTAGTAAACGAATACCCAGATGTGTTCCCCGAAGAGCTTCCCGGTATGCCGCCAGATAGGGATATAGAGTTCGTCATAGACCTTATCCCCGGAACATCTCCGATAGCCAAGAGACCCTATAGGATGGCAGCCTCGGAATTGACGGAATTAAAGAAGCAACTAGAAGAACTGCAACGGGTTGGTTTCATCAGACCAAGCTCGTCGCCTTGGGGAGCCCCAGTCCTATTTGTCAAAAAGAAAGATGGGAGTATGAGGATGTGTGTGGATTACCGGGCACTGAATGAAGTTACCATTAAGAACAAGTACCCTCTTCCCAGGATTGATGACCTGTTCGATCAGCTAAAGGGAGCCAAGTACTTTTCCAAGATCGATCTAAGGTCAGGATACTTCCAGCTCAAGATTAGAGAAAGTGACATCCCTAAAACAGCTTTTGTCACCCGCTACGGGCAGTTTGAGTTCACTGTAATGTCCTTCGGACTAACCAATGCTCCTGCCTATTTTATGAATCTCATGAACAAGGTATTTATGGACGAGCTGGATAAGTTTGTCGTAGTCTTTATTGACGACATACTTATCTACTCTAAGAGTATTCAGGAGCATGAGCAACATCTGCGGGTAGTATTGGAAAAGCTGAGGGCACATAGGTTATATGCCAAGTTCAGCAAGTGCGACTTCTGGCTGGAGAAAGTAGCTTTCCTTGGTCACATTCTGACTGCGGAAGGCGTAGCAGTGGACCCAGAGAAGGTCGAAGCCGTTTCCAATTGGCAGCAACCAACTAACGTTAGTGAAATCAGGAGCTTCCTTGGTTTAGCCGGGTATTATCGGAGATTTATCGAGGGATTCTCTAAGATAGCCCGACCCATGACGGAACTTCTCAAGAAGGAGAAAAAGTTCGCTTGGACAGAATCCTGTGAGAAGAGTTTTCAAGAATTGAAGCGAAGACTGACAACCGCCCCAGTGCTGACCCTACCGGACATTCATCGGGACTTTGTCATTTATTGTGACGCGTCCCGACAAGGTTTAGGGTGCGTACTGATGCAAGACGGGAAAGTCGTTGCATATGCCTCCCGCCAACTCAAGACTCATGAGCAGAACTACCCGACCCATGATTTGGAACTAGCAGCCGTAGTGCATGCCCTTAAAATTTGGAGACACTACCTGATCGGAAACAAGTGTGAGGTTTACACCGACCACAAGAGTCTAAAGTACATCTTTACTCAGCCAGATTTAAATTTAAGGCAGAGGAGATGGTTGGAGTTGGTCAAGGACTATAATCTGGAAATTCAGTATCACCCCGGAAAGGCGAACGTGGTAGCCGATGCCTTAAGTCGGAAATCCTATGGGCCCACGAATGACCATCTGCGAGAGGAAATGGCACAATTAAATGTGCACATTATACCCCGAGGTTCCAGCCAAGTGCTAAACGTCCAATCCACATTAGAGGATAAGATTAGAGAAGCCCAAAGCTCGGATCGAGAGTTAGTAAAAATTCGCAAACAAACCGGAGAAAACAAAGCACCGGGTTTCAGAGTGGACGATAAGGGAACATTATGGTACGAGGATAGAATTTGTGTACCCCAGAATGGAGACTTCCGGCAGATAATTATGGACGAAGCACATAACTCGGCCTACTCTATCCACCCAGGATCCACTAAAATGTACATGGACATAAAGCAAAAATATTGGTGGTATGGAATGAAAGCGGATATTGCACGATTTGTGGCTCATTGTGATACTTGCCAAAGGATCAAGGCCGAGCATCAGAAACCGGCGGGATTATTGCAACCCTTGCCTATTCCGGTATGGAAATGGGATGAGATAGGCATGGACTTTGTAGTGGGACTGCCCAGAACGCAGAAAGGACACGATTCCATATGGGTAATTGTGGATCGACTCACTAAATCGGCACATTTCATACCCGTAAGGACCACTTATGGCGGAGAAAAGCTGGCAAAACTTTACGTGGAAAATATAGTAAAGCTACATGGAGTGCCCAGCAGAATCGTCTCGGATAGAGGGACCCAATTTACATCTAGGTTTTGGAAAAGCCTACATAAAGCCATGGGCACTAAGTTAGATTTTAGCTCCGCGTACCACCCACAGACGGATGGTCAAACCGAAAGGGTAAATCAGATCATGGAAGATATGCTGAGAGCATGTGTACTAACCTATGGGAATGATTGGGAACAGAGTCTGCCCTACGCGGAATTCTCATACAATAATAGTTACCAAGCCAGCCTGGGTACGTCGCCATTCGAAGCTCTCTACGGAAGAAAGTGCAAAACTCCCTTAATGTGGTCGGAGGTCGGAGAACGTGCCCTAGAAGGACCCGACTTTATAAAAGAGGCAGAAGAAAAGGTAGCGGAGATCCGCGAGAAATTGAAAGCAGCTCAGTCCCGACAAAAGAGTTACGCAGACAGAAAGAGGCGAGAGATAAGTTTCCACCCAGGAGATTTTGTTTATCTCAAAGTCTCACCCATCCGAGGAACGCGAAGGTTTCAAGTACAAGGAAAATTGGCCCCCCGATACATTGGACCGTATCAAGTTTTAAAGAAAGTCGGAGCCGTGGCGTACCGACTAGAGTTACCAGAAGAAATGTCAGATATACACCCAGTGTTCCATGTCTCGCAATTAAGAAGGTGTCTGAGAGTACCCGAGGGAGAACATGTGCTGGTGGAAACAATAGACCTGCAGCCGGATTTGCGATATCAGGAAGTGCCGGTCAAGATTCTAGACACTGTCACTAAGAGGACCAGAAACTCCGAAGTACGGATATGCAGAGTTCAGTGGAGCAGACACGGAGTAGAAGAAGCGACCTGGGAACGCGAGGAGGCTCTAAAGAAAGAATTTCCCTATCTGTTTAGGAACCAGCCGAATCTCGAGGACGAGATTCATTTAAGTGGGGTAGGTTTGTGACGCCCTTAAAATTTACCAAATTAAATCGCGCGCTAATGTGTTTCAATGAAAAACCACTCGTCATCGAAACCCTAAACCTAGCCCCTCATGTCCAACAGCGGACTTAACCGCCGTCACATCTCGCACCGCTCACGCGCGACCGTCCGCCGTAATTAACGCAGACGCGACCCCCTTCCTTTTTCTCCTCTCCTCGTGCCGCGCGCATGGCCGACCGGCCGCGACCAATGCCGCAAGATGCGCCGACGCTCCTCGTGCCGCGAGCGAACCCCGCGCGCGCGTGGCCGCGGTCGCCGCCGCGATCGGCGCCGGCGCGTCCTTTTTTTTTCTCTCCTCTCTCTTTTTCTTTTTCTTCCCCCCATTTCTTCCTTTTTCTTTTCTTTTTCCAACCTCTCTCTCTCTTTTTCTTTCTCTCCTTTCCTCTCTCCCCTTTTCCTTTTTCTTTCCCTTTTCCTTCCCCCTCTTCCCTTCCTCTCCCCTCTCTTTCCCCTGGCTCTGCTCCCGGGCGCCCGAGCGCCGCTGTGCGCTGGCCCCGCCCGGCAGTGCCGCGCGCGCGCACGCCGTGCGCTGCAGCGCCGCGCGCGCGCACGCCGTGCGCTGCAGCGCCGTGCGCTGCAGCGCCGCGCGCGCGCACGCCGTGCGCTGCCGCGCCGCGCACGCGCCCGCTCTGGCCCGCGCCGTGCTGCGCCCTCCGCGCGACGCGCTGCGCCCCGGGCCGCGCCACGCCGCCCCGCGCGCGCACGCGGCCGCGCCGCCCGCCGTTCGCCGTGCCGCTCGCCGCTGTGCACCCCGCCTTGCCGCTCGCGCCGCTCCTGTGCCGGCCCAGCACCACGTGCGAGCTCGGCGCCCTCCCCGCCACGCCGCGTCGCGACGACGGAGTGCGGCCGAGGCGCCATTAATGGCCCCTCACCGGCCACCACCGCCCCGCCATTTCCCCGGCTATAAAACGGCCCCTTGCGCAGCCCCTCACTCCCCCACAACTCCCTCCGCCGCCGCTTGCCTCCCCCCCTGTCCCCAGCGCCGCCGCCGCCTGTGGCCTTGCCGCCGCCCGCCTCCCACCGTGGGCCCACTCCCCCACCGCGCCCCAAGCCGAGGTGAGGCCGGGAACTGATTTCCCGTGACCCCCTCTCCCTTTCCCCCCGCGCCCCCGAGCCGCTCTGGCCCTGGCCGGCCGGAATTTGGGCCGCCGGCGCCCCCCTCCATCCCCTCCTCTGCTCTGTGCGGGAGGAAGGAGGAGGAAAGGGGTTATTTGCCCAAAACCCCCTCCCCCTTTCCTGTTTTTCCAAAGGAAACCCCCCCCCTTCCCTCTAACACACATATCCACCTCTTTTTACGAAAGGAACCCCGCTCTTTTTAATATTTCGAACCAAGCCCCCCCCCACCACGTAAACCTAATTACACTCGTCACCCATTAGTATGCCTGAATGTTTCTAGTATTTGCAATTAGATCCCTACCCATTTCAGATAATCGCGAATGAGCCCCTGAACCCCTGTTTAAGCCCTAAAACCCACTTTAGCGCGTCATTTTATGTGCAAAACGACCTCCGATTGACCCGAAACTCTACCACGCCCTTTCTAGTATAGTTTTAGCCATGCCATTAAGAAACCACCCAGAGATATTGCCCCTAACTCCGTAACTAAATTATTTCCGATTCAAGCCTATCGGTAAAAGCTTTTAGTTCTTTCGCTTGATTGTGTGTCTGTTTGTTTGCGTCGTAGGACACGGAGTAAACGACGAGGTTTCCGACCGCGACCAGGCAACTGAGGACCAGTACTGCGACCCCGAACCCGAAGGACAGTGCTTCGATCAGGACTTCCCGCAAGGGTTTGACGATGGCAAGTTCAATTCCGCCCTTTGATGCATGTTTCTGTCCTAGTTTTTATAAACACAACCCAGTGGCCTGTTTTATAAAATTGCATGGTTTTGCGTGCTGAAAACATGGTAGGATAGCCACCCTTGTTTGAGATAACCCTACCTTGACCACCTGATTTTATAAAGAAAATGTGTGTGTGTGGGAAGGGATACAATGTGGTTTTGAAAGACGAGTTAGACGGGATGGATGGCATTTCTGTGTGAATTGCCGTTGGTGTGCTCGTACCTGTGTGGTTGAGCGAGGAAGGGAGATATCCATCCTGTCACCCCTAAGGACCGAGTTGATGTGACATCTCACCTAGCTTCTTGTCGTGCGAACCACTTGACCGTTGTATGGGCAACGGCTTAGCATAAATCCCACTAGTTAGCCTGATAGCCATCAGGAGAGCTGAGAGCAACGGGTGATCAAGGAGACGGGATAAGCTCTGTGTGACTTATGCCCCGGTTAAACCTCGGTGATAGGTCGAATGACCCCTTGATGGATCCCGTGGTGGCTGGTCAGGTCTAGCTAAGGTGGGTAATGGCTTTGTTGGGATCTGCACCGGCACTAAGGTGTTCGTGCTGTGGTACCCCACCTGTGGGTAAAGTTGCACACCTCTGCAGAGTTAAAATCTATTCGAATAGCCGTGCCCACGGTATTGGGCAAGTTATGGTGTGGTCACATAACTAGTGTTTCTCTCTGGGAAGGGTTGAACCCGTGTGAGTTGTTGGAAAGTATCCGGTGCCATGTGCTACTACGGACGGGGAGTCCGGTAGCGGCTTGAAACTTGGATCCGTACAGATTGACATCGGGTGACACTCGAGAACTTGTTTTAAAAAAATGCTTTTAAAACGAACCCCTGCATATAATTGTGTTTCCGCAAAAGAACCGTAAATTTATCCTTGGATTATCCTATGCATTTAACTCTGTTATAACCCCCCCGTGGGTGTAATTGGACTTGCTGAGTACGTTTGTACTCACCCCGTTCTTACTTTACAGTGGAGGATCCCGACTACAACCCCGAGAACGACGAGTAGGGTCCCGTCCTGCACCCAGTCTTGCCTGTGGGTGAGGTCACCGTTGGAGCTCCGCATGGCGCAAGACTCTGATGATCCTTTGTTCGTAGCTAGTGTAGTTGTGTGGGTTCTGGTTGTAATCCTCGCGATAGTGGCGCTTCACTGCCCATTACCGCGTAGAGTTGTACGGTGATGTACCATCTGATGTAATAAAAGTGTTATCAGCCTCCTGGGACTGATAAAGTGACACTTTTAAGTCTTCCCTGATGGGGGGGACGCTTCAGACATCAAATCAAACAACTCAAGGAAGGCACCTTTGTGTGTCAATCAAAATATGTGAAAGATATCTTGAAGAAATTTGGTATGGAAGATGCAAAACCAATCAAGACCCCTATGGCCACAAATGGGCATCTCGACCTAGATGAGGGAGGTAATCCGGTTGATCAAAAGCTTTACCGTTCTATGATTGGTAGTTTACTTTATTTGACCGCATCTAGGCCCGACATCATGTTTAGTGTTTGCATGTGTGCACGATTTCAAGCCGCACCTAGAGAATGTCATTTGACCGCCGTCAAAAGGATTTTGAGATATTTGAAATATACTCCTAATATTGGTTTATGGTATCCCAAGGGTGCTCACTTTGATTTGGTTGGATTCTCGGATTCGGACTATGCGGGGTGCAAGGTTGATAGGAAGAGCACTTCCGGTGGTTGTCAATTTCTTGGAAGGTCTCTTGTCTCTTGGTCTTCAAAGAAACAAAATTCCGTGGCTCTTTCAACCGCGGAAGCGGAATATATTTCGGCCGGAAGTTGTTGTGCACAATTGTTATGGATGAAGCAAACTCTTCTTGACTATGGTGTGAATTTTGATGAAATTCTCTTGTTGTGTGATAACGAAAGTGCCGTGAAGATTGCTACTAACCCGGTTCAACATTCAAGAACCAAGCATATTGATATCCGTCATCATTTTCTTAGAGATCATGTAAACAAGGGTGATATCAAGATTGATGGTATTGGCACGGATGATCAATTAGCCGATATATTTACTAAGCCCTTGGATGAATCTCGGTTTTGCAAGTTAAGAAATGAGTTAAACATCATTGACTTCTCAAATGTGGCTTGAAAGCTAGCACATGTGACATATGGTTCTTCCATGTTTTCCTTGTTTCAATTTTCTGAATTTTTGATGGATTTTTGAGCCGTTTATTACTTTTCATGATTTTACTCGATTTATTTTTGAATTCTTGTTGTAACTTGCTCATATGAGAGTTTGGAAGGTTTTCATGCAAGATTTGAGATTTTTTGATTTTTATATGAGCAATGATCCCATATTGAAGTTGGAATTGTGAAAATTGGCTGTATTCTGAACAGATTGAAATTTGGTTCAGCGGACGGTCCGCGGGTAAGAGGCGGACGGTCCGCCATGTATGAGGTTTGTTCAACAGTGACACTGCAACTTGTTTTGGGCCGCAGAAGTTATGAAGCGGACGGTCCGCTTGTCAGCCGCGGACGGTCCGCCTGTCATGTGAACTGGTCACCAGAGGGACTGCAGCGTTAATTTTGGGGCGCAGTGTTACTAAGCGGACGGTCCGCTTGTAAGGCGCGGACGGTCCGCTTGTAAGGTGCGGACGGTCCGCGAGCCACCTGGATTGGTCACCAGACGCTCTGCAGAACTGATGGCAGCAGCAAAAATTGGAAGCGGACGGTCCGCCTGGAAACCGCGGACGGTCCGCCACTTGACCGAAGGATGGGGCCGACCAGGGTTGCCTTATATGGGGCTGTCTCTTTCTCTCCTCTCACCAACCCGAGACATACTCTCCAAAAGCCCTCTCTCTTTCTCTCTCAAGCACGTGGGGAAGACTTCAAGGTCAAGGATTTTTGGCGTGATTCGCGGACAGTCCGAGCACATCCCCGGACTCTTATCAACATTCTTCATCATGTCCTCTCGGTATTTCAATGAATTCCTAACTCTTGTTCTTGGATTTACTCATTGGAAAGAGTTAGGGTTAGTGGCTCCGATCTATTTTTGGGCCATGGATTCTTGCAAATAGTTGGGGCATTTTGTTTCTAGTGATGAGGAGATGGTGTAGTATTAATTTGGTTGGTGGATTTGAATCTAAACTCAAATTGTGGATGGATCAAAGGTTGGGGCGACTGCTGAGTTCATGCGCTGAACAGATGCGTCGCGGACGGTCCGCCAGTGTCCTGCGGACGGTCCGCCAGTGTCTTGCGGACGGTCCGCCAGTGTCAAATTTTCTCAGCAAGAATCTGGATTGACTTGTATGCTTATGGATTGGATATCTTATTTTTGTAATTGTTCTTATGGTCAACTCATGATCTCAGGCCACCTCGGAAAATCTTCAAAGCCTTCACTTCAAAAATAAAGAAGGTTGGAACATCAAAGAGGCAAAGGGATGGTGATAATTCCGATGACTCGGATTATGCTCCTAACCCTAGTGACATGGCTGCTGCATCCTCCGTGGGTGGTGTTGGTGATGATTCTTCAGAGGAGGACCTTGAGGATTTTGAAGATGATGTTACTGTCTTGATGGGGCTAGATCTTCCTAGCCGACAGTGGACTGCTGAGAGCTATGCTAGTGCTAGAGCAGTGAATCAGTTCGAAATGCCTTGTGACACCAACATCCTCTTTTTCAGAACCAAGGTACAACAAGATGCTTACTTTGGTCATTTGGTTAAAAAGACTGTGTTCAAACATCAAACCATTGACTTGGGGTATATGAGATCACATCCTGTCATGACTGATCTAGTAGACAGATTTGAGGAAATGGGGTTAGCAAATTTTCTGCAACATAGATGTGATTGGAATGAAACAGTCATACGCCAGTTCTATGCCACCGTAGAAATTGATATGGTAGCTGGCAAGTTTTGGTGGACCACTGGGAAAAGAACATATTTTGCCACATTTGCCCAGTTTGCTGCAGCTAATCAGTTGGACTACGATTTCATCACCAGTGAGCAAAGCATGAATGTAGTCTTGGAAAATCCTCTAGATGAGAATGACTACCCCATGTACTATGAGCCTGCACATCTTGGTATTGCCAGAAGCTTTGGAGGAACTCAGGGTATGAGTCATCATCCTGCAGTGATCAATAAAATTGCAAGAGTCACATTCATGCCTAAGAGTGGCAACAAGGACAAGGTTAGAGGGCTCTATTGGAATGTGATCTCTCATGTCATGAATGGAAATAGAATTGATGTCATTGCCCTCATCATGGATCAGCTTGCAGATTTAAAGCTCAATATGGAGATGAACTTATATTTTGCTCCATACATTATGTCCATCATCAAGGAAACGACCTCTTTTCGAGGCATTTGTGAGTGCAAGCATACTCCTTTCAGGCCCTACAAGAACGATCATGCCTTTCTTATGAGGCCGTTGACTCCTTTCCCTGGAGATGCTGAAGCACAGGGGCATGATGGTGATGACGATAGTGACGATGATGCTCACATAGGAGCGGCTGCAGCTCAGCATGGCATGCCACCACCACCCCCTCCCGCACAGCAGCAGTGGGCTCCTCCAGCTGGCTATTTTGATCAGTATTTTACATCCATGCAGGCAGATCTCTCTTCTCAGATTGCTGGGTTGACTAGTCAGATGCAGAGTCAGATGGATCTCAACTTTCAGAACATGCAGCAGCAGATGTTCCAGCCCATGATGGCTCAGATGCAGGGTGTTCAGGAGAGTTTACACTCAGATATTGCAGCTCTTGACTCCCGTTTTGAGAATTTGCCTTCGTCTGAGCAGGTTGAGCAGCTCGAGCATAGGCAGCAGCATTTGGAGCAGCGCTTTGACACCTTCAGCACAGCCTTCACCGGGTTTTCTGACCACTTCTACTCAGTATTCCCGGCTCCAGTGCCGCCTCCGGAGTTCTACCCGCACCAGCCGTTCTATCCACCGCCTCCTCCTCCACCGCCGATGGATTGATCCTTTTGGAAATTGATGCCAAAGGGGGAGAAGGAACTTTGGAGTGCCTTGATCTAGGGGGAGCTCATGGATTTCTCATGGAACTCATTCGCTTTTTGCTTCCGCTTGCCACTGATATTTTATTTTGTGTTGAACTTTATTGGATGGACTTATATTTTATATCTTGCATGGATTTGGCTTGTTATTTGTGATGAACTATGTTGATGTACGCTACTTCTATTCACTTATGTTCATCTTGTGGTTGTGAGGCTATGGTAATCAAACTAAAATTCATGTCATATATATTGTGTATCTTGTATGCCTCGATTTCCACTTGTAGGGAAAACTCCGTCAAAATGCTCATATATAAATATGTGTGCTCTGGATATTGATTCAAATTTATATGCACACATCAAGGGGGAGTTCTCTCTACTCATTGAACTTGGTTAACTTATTCATACATATTCTGAAATTTTCAAGGAAAATGAGTAAGTTTTTCCAAAGTTCAATTTCAAGTTCTCTTTATGCCTAGCGTATGAAGTTGACTTGAATACTTTTATCACTCCAAAACTTAGTGTTGTCATCAATTACCAAAAAGGGGGAGATTGAAAGCATTTAGGCCCCTAATTCGTGTTTTGGTAATTAATGACAACGGTTTGTGGGTTAACAATTCTTTTTGAGAAAATGAGTATAGGTTGATCCACGGATGAATGAGAGTTATTTGCGAACGTGTGGATCTTTGGAGACGATGAGAAAAGTTTGGGCTCAAGGCAAAGGTATAAAATAGCGTCCTTTGAATTTTACCGGTCACAAGGTGCTTAGTGGATGATAAGTGACCGGATTTGTTGGATAGATAGCCGTAATATCAAGAGGGGTAATGTACTCGTGCTTGACAGGTCTCTAGTGCCATTTTGCTCAAAATATATAAATGCATGCATGAGGGCTAACTACGTTTTGCCGAGTTTTGAAAAAGAACATGTCTGCTCTAGCGCGGACGGTCCGCCCCTTGGGTGCGGACGGTCCGCTACCATTCCAGAAAGGCTTAGAGGGTTTATCTGGTGGCTGGCGGACGGTCCGGCTCTCCTGGGCGGACGGTCCGCCACTGTAACTTTTTTCGTTCCAGAAAGGATGTTCTCTGGTCTGTCTAATTTGTGTGGCTCGCGGACGGTCCGCTTCTGTGGAGCGGACGGTCCGCAGGCACTCTGATAAATTGATCCAGAAACATTGTTGTCTCTGCTTGTTCCTCTAGGTTGAACGGCGGACGGTCCGCCCCTTGGTGGCGGACGGTCCGCAGGCTAATTCCAGGAGTGTTCCAGAGACCCTCTTGTCTCTGGAGTTGTGGAACTCTTAACTGCGGACGGTCCGCTGGTTGGGGGCGGACGGTCCGCCAGGGCTGTAACGGCTAGTTCTGACACGCATTTAATGCACGTTGACTCTCTGGCTTATAACGGCGGACGGTCCGGTTTTTGAAACCGGACGGTCCGCGATCTCGTAGAAAAGACTGTAACGGCTAGTTTTTGATGGGATGTCTATATATACCCAATGCCCGGCCTTTGGGTCTTCCTCTTGGCCATTTGGACTGCATTCTTGACTCTCTAGAGCTAAGACATCCCTCTCTCTCACACACTTGCTAAGGATTTGCATTTTTGAGAGTGAGAGTGCTTCCTAGTGCATTGCATTTAGAGTTTGAGCTTTGTGGCACTAGGGAATCTTCAAGCAAAGATCATTGGCTTGTTACTCTTGGGAGTTGCCGCTCCCTAGACGGCTTGGAGAAGGTGATTTCGTGGAGCTTCTTGAAGGAGATTGTTGAGAAGCCCCGATTTCGGTTGTGAGAGGTTTTGTGCTCACCTTGCCGGAGTGGTGAAGAGCAACTCTAGTGAAATCGAGGTGTGGAGCGGTTCCTTGTTTCTAGCCGGCTCAAGATCAAGAGGTTCTTGATAGAGGAGCGGTTAATTCTTGGAATCCACCTCAACGTGGATTAGGGGTGACCGGCAAGTCATCGACACCACGGGATAAATTTGTGTGTCAAGCTTGGTTATCTCTCTTGCTCATTTTTATCTTTGTTTTATTTTGAGCAATTTAATTTATTAGAGCTTGAATTGTATCTTGTCACCCTAGGTTGCAAACCTTTTAGAGATAGTAGTAGCATGACATAGGACTCTCTTGTGTTACTAATTAAATTTTCTCTAGTGTTGTGAGTTTTAGTTTTAAACCGCCTATTCACCCCCCTCTAGTCGGTGTTCTTGATCCTACACATGTCATGTCCTAAACCGTGTTCCTATAAAGAATAAAGAGATAACTCCATTCGAGGAATAAGAGAAGAAAAGGGCATCACTGTCATACTTACGTACATGGGGTAGTTTGGCAAAGTTGAGTGTGCCAATAACCAAGAAACGTAAGCTTGAATCTAAAACTGTGGATTGTATCTTTCTAGGTTATGCTATTCACAGCGTCGGGTATAGATTTTTAATAGTGAAATCTGGAGCACCTGACATGCATGCATGTTGGTACTACAATGGAGTCCAGAGATGCTACAATTTTTGAAAATATTTTTCCCATGAGAGATGAAATAAGTTCATCTAGGCAAGAGTTCATCGAGGATGATGGCTCTGCTGAGCCGATAGAACACAATGAACATACACTTGTGAAAAATTCTGAGGAGGATAACAATGATGCTCCGAGAAAGAGTAAGAGACAAAGGACTGTAAAGTCTTTTGGTGATGATTTTATTGTATACCTCGTAGATGATACACCCAGAACCATTTAAGAGGCATATTCATCTCCTGATGCTGACTATTGGAAGGAAGCAGTGAGGAGTGAGATGGATTCTATTATGTCTAATGGAACCTGGGAGGTCGTTGAACGTCATTATGGATGTAAACCGGTTGGATGCAAGTGGGTGTTCAAGAAAAAGCTTAGACCAGATGGTACTATTGAAAAGTACAAGTCTAGGCTCGTGGCCAAGGGTTATACCCAAAAAGAAGGAGAAGATTTCTTTGACACTTATTCACCAGTTGCCCGATTGACCCCAATTCGAGTGTTACTTTCCCTGGCAGCCTCTTATGTTCTTCTCGTTCATCAGATGGACGTTAAGACGGCTTTCCTCAATAGAGAGTTAGAAGAGGAGATCTATATGGATCAGCCGGATGGGTTTGTATCAAAGGGTCAAGAAGGAATGGTTTGTAAGTTGTTGAAATCTTTATATGGTCTCAAGCAAGCGCCTAAGCAGTGGCATGAAAAGTTTAATAGAACTTTGACCTCTGCTAGATTTGTTGTTAACGAACCTGACAGATGTGTGTACTATCGCTATGGTGGGGCTGAAGGAGTAATTTTGTGCTTGTATGTGGATGACATACTGATCTTTGGCACAAGACTTAATGTGATTAAGGAAGTCAAAGAGTTTTTATCTCAAAGTTTTGAGATGAAGGATCTGGGAGAAGCTGATGTTATCCTTAATATAAAACTGGTAAAAGAGAGCAATGGTGGGGTGATTCTTACACAGTCTCACTATGTGGAGAAGGTGTTAAGTCGCTTTGGTTATAGCGACTATAAATCTGTTTCAACACCATATGATGCCAGTTTAATTCTTAGAAAGAACAAAATGATAATGCGAGATCAGCTGAGATATTCTCAGATCATTGGTTCATTAATGTATTTAGCGAGCGCTACAAGATCTGATATCTCGTTTGCTGTAAGCAAACTGAGCCGGTTTGTTTCAAACCCCGGAGATGATCATTGGAAGGCTCTTGAAAGAGTAATGCGCTATCTAAAGGGGACAATGAACTATGGAATTCACTACACTGGGTACCCAAGGGTACTAGAAGGGTACAGTGATTCAAACTAGATTTCTGATGCTGATGAGATAAAGGTCACAAGTGGATATGTGTTTACACTTGGTGGTGGAGCTGTTTTCTGGAAGTCTTGTAAGCAGACCATCTTAACGAGGTCAACTATGGAAGCAGAACTCACAGCATTAGATACCGCCACTGTTGAGGCTGAGTGGCTTCGTGAGCTCCTTATGGACTTGCCGATAGTTGAAAAACCGTTACCGGCAATTCTAATGAACTGTGACAATCAAACGGTAATTTTCAAGGTGAACAGTTCAAAGGATAACATGAAGTCATCTAGACATGTGAAAAGGCGATTGAGATCTGTCAGAAAATTGAGAAACTCCGGAGTTATAGCCCTGGACTATGTTCAGACGGCTAAAAATATGGCAGATCAGTTTACAAAGGATCTTTCACGAAATGTGATAGACAATGCATCTATGGAATTGGGCTTGAGACCCACGTGAGTCATTCTATAGTAGAAACCTGTCCTATGTGATCGGAGATCCTGTGAATTAGGATTGTGAAACAAACTAGAGTCTGACTGTGAGAAGAGAACCTTTGTGAAAAGGGCTCATTCCGTGTATAAGGTGCATTTCTCTTATAATCTGTATGGCAGGTTGGTCTATACTTTAATGCGTTCCAGGTGGTTTCTTTAAAATAAATGAGTTGTTTTCTTGAAACAAAGATATTGTCCTACAGAACATCTAAAAGGAACACACCTATATGAGTCTGACTACTGGTCATAGTCTATGAGAACTGGGTATTCTCTAGAAATTCATGAAGAGCCTGGAGTATGACTTATAAGCTCCAAACCGCGGGGATGCTTTTGCAGCCTAGTATTAGTGTAGGGCTCTGGTCAAACTTGTTTGCACAAAACTGGCAATTCAAGGCATAATCCATTGCACAGTTGTGAACAAGTATAGCTTTTGTCCTAGATGGAAGTTCAACTTAACAGTCTCTGTCGAATACTGGTATATCAATGAGGGAACGAGGGCATTTGTAGTGTGGCTTGAATTTCTTGGTCGGGATTGTTGGAGTTATGGGCTTGGCCCATTCATTCTAATCAATGCGTTACAAGAATTTAAAACCCACTATTAAATGCTAGAGAATCAATGGCTTAATTCCGTACCGGGAATTGAGGAGAATCTCAACCAACTTAAAAGGTGGACTTCGTGTACACCACTTGTAAAGCCGGTAAGAGGAGGACGGTGAACCACACGCGCGCGTGCGCTCGCTCGCCTCGTCGAGCCGGGCTGAGGCCGAGGCCGCGGCCGGCCGGACGGGCGGTGCGCGTGCGGTGCGCGTGCGCGGACGGACGTGACGTACAGGTGCGGTGCGACGTGACCCTCTCCTCCCATCCTCACTCACCTCAGCACTTGATCCATGTACTCCTTCTTAGGAGACCTCTCCCTTCTCCCTCATCTGCTTTCTGCCATTCCCATCGCTAGTACTGCGCGCACAACTCTAGCGAGAGCAGAGCCTCCGGAACCTCCGCTCGCTGATGGTCCTGCACGGGACGCGGGCAATCAGGTTTATTTGGAGCGTCTTGACGCGACTGCTCGCTCACTGAACGACTACTTCGTCTACTTCCCGGCGTGACCGCTCGTGCGAACGACTACTTTGTCTACTTCCTGGCGTGACCGTTCGTGGGACTGCACGGCGAACCTCTTCCTGCATCGACATAGTTCGGCTACTTCGAGGAAGGCCAGTCGAATAGCATGTCTATTCTAGCTGGTAACGGCGCAACCGGTGCCCCCGGCACTGGTCCCGCCTTGGGATACTTACTAAACCTATTTTGATTTAATTCTTTGTTCATGCTTATTAGTAAGAATAACATGGACACATGCACATATCTTATTCACACATTATCACTCATTTATATCATGAAATTGCTAGTAATATTTGGAATTAAAATATACCAAAAATTGCCTATAATTCTAACAATCATTGGGGGCGGAGACGAGCGACGCGTGCTGCGCGAGGAGGGTGAATCGGGGGAGGAGCGGGGGGAGCAGGTATTTTCCGCTCCCCACGTTGTGTTGGAAAACATGAATCAATTCGCGTCGATTCGGCCTGGGAGCGGGCAAGGCGCAACGCGTTTGGTAGCGCTTCTCGGAATCTCTCATGGAGTGGAGCGGGAGGAGCTGTACCAAACGAGGACCAAGAGAGTCTCTCGCAACAACTCCTGCTTATCCCTATAAAAATAGAGTCTGCCCAAATTTTTAGACTCTAAAATTTAACCCACAACTACTACTTCATACCCCCTACCTTTATATAAAATATGGGATCCACGCGTCAGTGGTTGAATTTATTTTTTTCTTATTTTTACTCCCCTCACTCACCCCTCCTCTCTCTTGCACTCTTCTCCCTCCCCCTACTCTTCTCTCTCGTACTCTCCCTCCCTCCAAGCACTTCTCTCTCCCCTGAGCTTGGGCCATCCGCCCACCTTCCTGCGACGAATCCCAGCAGAGAGCTTCAGCTCTCCATGGCGGATTTGGGCGTGAGCAAGTTGGAGCTTGGGCCTGGCGGGGCGGACACTGCATCTCGGGACCGCAGCGAGCAGGCTACAGCTCGAGGCTGGCGGCGCGGGTGCTGCTTCTCGAGCCGACGGCAAGCAGGCTTCAGCTTGGGGCGCCGCCGCATCTCGAGCTGGCGCCGGGGTGAAGAAGGGGAGTATCGCGATGAATCAAGCTTGAGGTGCAGCGAATCGAGCTCCCCCGTGGATCCACGCGGCGGCACTCGAGCTCCCCAGATGGCTGGCGGATTCGGCTCTGCGGCGCGGCTCGATTTGGCCAGCGGCAGCTCGGGCCGTGTCCCCATTGGCCGGCAGCAGCCCACGCCGTGTTCCACTTGGCCGGCAGCGGCCTGCACCGTGTTCACATTGGCCGGCGGCAGCACGTGCAGGTGCTGCTCCATGTCCCCCACCTCTCTCTAGTCTTGCTCCACCTCGTCGACTCCTCGTATGCAGTCGAGCTTGGCCGGAGGACGGCGAACCTTGGCTCGGGGAGCTCGGGAGGAGGAAGACGAGCGCGCGGGATGGGGAAACCAGAAAAACCGTCGAGTAGGGGTCTCCCTCGGCACCCGTGGGAGATGGGGCTGGAGGGTGGGATTTGCCTCCCTACTCTAGGGACTTTGCTGGAGTGGATTTTTTTTACCTCGATTCCTAGTTTGTCCTTAGTTTGTAAGTAGGGGGCTTTACTTGAGTTGCTCTAAAAATACTAATAGCTATGGCTACAAGCTCCTCCCAAAGAGTCATGAGCTGCTCAGAAACAATTTTTCTGAAAGTCAGTCATCTTCAGATTAGTGCCCTCCCAAACATCAGCTATGGAAGCACCTTTTTCATTAATCAAAACATATATCTTCCAATACTAAATAGCCAAACTAGAGGTATCAAACCACACATCTTCCCAAAATCTCTCTTCCGATCACCAATCTTCCACCTGTATCCACGCCGGCGGGCGCGCGGTGCTGGACGAGCTGAGAAGAACCTGAAGCTATCGGGCTGACACATGAGCCCTCCAGGATGACGCTGCACCGGTTCGGCAACACATCCAGCAGTTCGCTCTGGTACGAGCTCGCCTACACCGAGGCCAAGGGCCGGATCAAGAAGGGCCACCGCACCTGGCAGATCGCCTTCGGGTTCAGGATCAAGTGCAACAGCGCCGTGTGGAAGGCACTCCGGTCGGTGAACCCGACCAAGGAAATGGTGTTCAATCCATGGGTATTGGCTCGGTAACTTGACTTCAGTCTTTCAGATGCTAACACTGCAAATGAATTGCAGAATCAAAATACTTCTCTCAGAGCTGCTTCACCTCCGTATGACCGTATCCAACATTGCACCATCCTATATAAGCTAATAACTGCCTTGCTCGATCGAAACTGTAAAAGTGAAACAAGACTTGGGTTCCCAAATCCAAAGGCATCCACCAGACTCCATGGGCTCCGTGGACGGCCATACCAGAGGAGACGCTGGACACTATGCCATTTTATACTTCTGAAAGCAAATCTTGAGTTGTGAGGCCTTGGATCGGGAATGAAAGAAATGGCTTTTGGCTAGAGTTGTGTTTGGAACAAGTGGATCAATACTATTGTGTTCTTTGACGATTTGGATGAAAAAGACAATGCAGACAAACAAGCATTAGCTGAAGAAAGCCAGAAAGGCAGGATGCGACTATAGAAGAATATAGTTGCTACATGCATCATCCCTAGGCAAAATGGTTAGCAACACTACCTAAGTAGATAGATTGTCTCTTCATACCTTCCATATTTAGGACAAACTTGTGACAGCAACTTCATCCTCGGTGGTGGTCTGTATTTTGTGTTCAACTGCTTCATCAAAACAAAATAAAACATGTATGATTTAAAACTTCCAGCAGTTTTGTTTACCAGTCTTAAACTCGATGTTACATGTATCCATCTCACTTTCAAGTCTATAACATTGCATTCCAGGCGTTGTCCTTTGATGTGTGCTCTGAGATACCGGCATGGGCAAGCAGCGAGCTCAAAGATGAAAGCAGTAAGAGAGTTGAATCAGGATGGTTGAAAGGGTAATCGAGTCTACGTTGTCAGATGTGCGGAACATTTGCTTTGTATATTTGGCTGCTAATTTTGCCGGAATTGGAACTTCAATTCAGGTTGTCAAACGAAGAAATTTTTACTGCCTTAACGGAGAAAATAACTCGATTCCGCGTGGAGTTCACATTGCGTTAAAAGAAAAGATCACACGGCGGCCGGCGACCAGCGGGGGTGGGAAGAAAGCAGCTCTGTTTGAACTCCCATGGCGGCAGGGCAAGCTGCAGCAACCATTGCAGCCTAGGAGTGGGAATCGCGTGAAGATGTGGCACTGACTCCAACAAACAGAGGCCGATGACCGCGTAGAGTACCGTGTCTTGGGAGGAGACGACGACGCCAGACCCGGCCATGCCCGGGCGCGCGAGCTGATGCGCGCGGCTTCGGTGCGCGCTGCTTGCTGTCACAGACAGAGCAAAGGAGTGAAGCTCTTTTGCTAGGGAATGGCCTGAGCTAAGTATGGGACTTAAAACTGAAGCTCGAGCGGGCGGCGTACCGCCGCCGCCGTTGGTGCCGGAGCCGGAGGCAGTCCAAATCCAAGGAGTTTTAGGCAAATACGAGTTCGAGAAATTTACAGGACCCCTAAGCGCGATCCAAATCAGGAGGGTTTCTGCAAATATGTAATTAGATATTTACAACAATACCTCTTAATTTGGATTGCGATTTATAATCCCGATCCAATCCAGAGGGCTTTGCGAAAATATATAATCCCACGGTTTACAAATAACCTCCTGGATCGGATCGCAATTATCAATCGCGATCCAAACTATGAGTTATTTTGAAAATATATGATACAACTATTTACGAATCCCTATTTGGCCATTTTGCAAATATACGACGCCGGCGTAGGAGCAGCCGACAAGCCCGCGTTGCCGCCGGTGATCTCCGCTTGTACGGGTGCGAACGCGATGGATCTGCTCTAGCCTCCGGATTTTACTCGTCTAGTCGCTACCTCGGTTCCCTTGCGCTCGTCTCACGCTCCTAGCTCCTCCGGCGATTCGGGCGGCGGCGGCCGCCGCGTTTCGCTAACTCCTTGGACTGAGACGGTGAGGACGTATAGCTAGGTGAGGCGGTGCCCCGGCAGTGCCCGGTCCGGTCTCCGGTGTTTCGTCTTGCAGTGCATACCTGAAAGTCATGAGGATTGACGCCGGTGAAGATGCTCTACAGCCGCACGTCTGCCCTCATTTTTTGCTTCTCGCGGCGTCACATTTGCTTGGGTTCCTGATGTTGCCGACAACATGCACGTCCAGGCTCTGATGCAAAACTATTCATTGTTCTTTCTCTTGCTTGACAGAGTTAGTTGTATCAGAGCCGGGGGGGGGACTTTGCTTGCATTCTTGACTTCTCCAGATTTGTTGAGCTCCACTCCAACCTCCAGTATGACTGTATGAAGCAATAGTAGTGACAATTGAAGTAGTAGATCATGAAAGATTCTTGCGAAGAGACTACTCCGCAGGCTCTCAGGCAATAAGCTCCTCCAGCTGCGTTGCTGTGTCATGCGATCCTATCACATGAAAGTTGTGACCAGTTGTCATTTCATTTACATGAGTTATTCTCTATGAAATGCACAGTGACACCTCTGGCGAGCTTGATACCTGCATCTTCTACTAATTTTTTCCAACAGTTACTTGTGTAGTTGGGAATTAGAAGGAAGGGGGCATCAAAGAGCCTGTACATTATGTTTTATTCACATGACTTGTCTTTGGCATCATCTTTTTTTTTCTCCTGGTTGCCCCAGTCTTCTTGGGTTGATGGCTATGGTCGCCTCCACCACGGAAATACAGTGGAAATTTCATAAAATAATTCATGCAAATGAAATGACAACCGGTGCGGCTCTCATGTACTAGCACACAGCTAAAAGGAGTAGCAGCAGTATATAACCATTGGTAAGGGGCCTGAGACATTTGTATTACTAGCACCCTTTTGTGTCTGATAGTTTACTGGCACACTTGATTCCGGATCAGATGGCTGAGATCTTGGAGGACATCAACAGCTACCCTGTACCCGTGCCTAAGGTCTCGGCCATATGATCCGGCATCAAGTGTGTCCACGCATCGCTATTGTGACATTCAGGTATTTAGGGTTAAGATCCACTAGATGCTAGTAGAAAGTATGTATGTTTGATCTTTTGTATGTGTGCTAAGACTTGAATGCAAAAGGGAAAAGGATATTTATGTAATTCTGAAAAAAATTTAGGTCCTTTAGTGTTAAATGGGTGAGAATGGGAGGTAAAATCAAAACATATGAAGGTTGATTTGCAAAAGTCAAGAACTTGCTTTTAAACCATAAATATAGGTGAAACTACCCAAAGGATGCAAGTGTGGTGTAGATTTTAAATAGGATTTAATTAAAGTTTAAAACTTTACCAAGTTTTAAGTTAATTTCAAATCCTTAGCTCTTTTGCCACTGAACCTTAAAGCAAAATTGTAGATCTTGTTGAACTCAAAACTTTTGCTTTTGGGCATATTTCCATTTGAGCTATGGTTTGAAAGTTAATTAGGCTTTACAGTGGAGTCCCTGCACTTTTGGAAAATTGCAACTAAGTCCCCTTCATCTACCTCCAGCCCCTCTGCTCTGTTTCCTCTCTGCCCGACGCCCCGCCGCCCTCGCCAGTGGAGTTATGTGACCAAAATGGAGAAGATCAAGACAAGGCTTGGCTTGATGGACCGGTTGCAATGGAGAAGGGCAAGTCAAGGCTTTGAAGTGAGGGACCGTGAGGCGGTGAAGCTTGGGCAAGATTTGGCGCCGATGGACCGAGGCAACGGTGAAGAGCGAGCAAGGTCAAGATCGATGGACCAAAGAGGTCATGTGATGATATGGAGTGGATCATATCATTCAAAGAAGATCAAGCCAAGTGTTGACTTATGAAGATGATCAAAAGGCTTGATGGAATTTGGTGCTTGTGTGGCATCAACATTTGGGAAAATGAAATGAAATGCGCAAGGCAAAGGTATGACTTGTAGGGCATTTCATTTCACCGGTCAAAGGTTGTGTAGAGAAGTGCATGACCGGATTTAGGATAGATGGCCGTACTATCAAGAGGGGCAAACTTGTTTGCATATCGGTCATCTAGTGCCACTTGAGCGATCTAACATTGCGATGTTTCTAGGATCGAGTGGCGTGGTGAGATCAAGTGAAAATTCTTAGAAAATGATTGTGAAATGCTAACACACATGCACATGGTGTTGTTCACGTGGTGGTGTTGGCGCATTTGCAAAGGAGAAAGAGTTGGAGTTGATGTTGATCAACTTTGGGAAACAAGAAAGTTTTTCGGTTTTCTCCGGAAATTAGGTTGTCTCTTTGAGTGGATTACTGCTTTAATCCATTGTGTTTTGGACCAAGTATTCAGTTGGGTTGTGTAGCCCTCCGAATTAGCTTTCCATAGATTCCAAGATCACCTAATTTGGTCATCGGAGCTAAGAGTTATGGCCGTTTTACCGAGGTACATTTCTGCTGTAAATAGATCTGCGGACGGTCCGCCCATGGGGGGCGGACGGTCCGCCGTTATCCCGGATGAGCTCTAACAGAGCCGTTTTTGGCTCTGTTGGTGGTCCAAAATGAACTGCGGACCGTCCGGTCTTTGGGGGCGGACGGTCCGCCTCCTACTAAAAATTTTGGGACAGAAACACTACGGTTTCTGTGTGTGCTCACTTTTTGAACTGCGGACAGTCCGCCCATGGGGAGTGGACAGTCCGCCGGTCACTTCCAGATTTAGTCAGAGACGTTTGCAAATCGGTTGGTTCGAAGTTTTGAACCGCGGACAGTCCGCCCCAGGGGCGCAGACAGTCCGCCCGGGGCTCTAACGGTCGACTCTGACGCATAATAATTTCAGTTCTACCCGTTGGTTTTGAATGACGGACGGTCCGGTTTCTGTGAGGTGGACAGTCCGCGAATCTCTATTTTCACGGGATTTGAGTGTAACGGCTAGTTTGGGGCCTCCCTCTATAAATAGAGGGTGTGGCCGGCCATTTGAGGGTGCTGAGCACCTTAGGGACTTGGTGTCCATGTGTGAGAGTGCTTGAGAGCCCTCTACTCACTCTAACTTGATAGTGGTCATCCGATTGAGTGAGAGAGCGATTCTAGTGCGATTGCTTTGAGAGATTGCATCGAGTGGCACTAGATGATCGTGTTGCAAGCCGGTGTGCTTGTTACTCTTGGAGGTTGCCACCTCCTAGACGGCTTGGTGGGAAGAGGCTCCGTTTAAGCACGCAAGAAGATTGTATGGTTCTCCGGAGAAGAGATTGTGAGGGGTATTGTGCTCACCCGCGGGAACCGCGAAGAGCAACTCTAGTTGAGCGAGACGTGAAGAGCAACAAGTGGTTCGTCCGGATCATGTGCTAGAGCTCGGTGTGAGCACTCCACGTGGGAGAGTGTGACTTGAGAGTCACCACTAGCAAGAGGATCGGCGGCAACCTTGGAGCTTGTCTCAACGGGGATTAGCTTGGTGGCAACCAAGTGAACCTCGGGATAAAAATCACCATGTCAATCTTGTCTACTCTTCTCGGTGGTTTGCATTCTCCAAATCACAAGCCTTATATTTACATTCATATATATCTTGTGCTTGTGTAGTTGCTCTCTACTGTTTAGTTAGTTTGTGTAGTTTGCTAATCATCTTCAAGTTGAGCTCTGGAGTTTGTATTGTGTATCCTTATCCTTGAGCATCAAGTGAGCTTAGGTTTGGCCATTAGAATTGTGTAGGAGCTCCCCTTGTTTGTGAAGTACTAGTGCTTAGACTTGTGTGGCTTGGCATTAGAATTGTTAGGAGAGCTCTTACTAGCTTGGCACTCCATTTTCTTTGTGTAGGATCTTTTTGTAAGTGCCTTAGAGTCATAGTTAGAGGGGTGAAGTCTTGACTAAGCGAATAGTTTCAATTCCGCATAAGTTTCGGTTAGCCGGCACAATTAGTTTTAGAAAGGACTATTCACCCCCCTCTAGTCCGCCATCTCGATCCTACAGCCGGCCATGTGCCGAGCACCCACTGCCCCCGCACCACCCCTCTTCGCGCCACGTGCCGCCCCAGCACCCGCGCCGCCGCTTCCCAGGCCCGCGCTGGCCTGCTCCTGCCTCTCCACGTCGCGCTGCCGCCGCCCGAGCCGCCACGCACCCCGCCGGCCGCCCGCACCTGCTCTCGCTTGGCCGTGCCTTCTTCTAGGCCTTAAGCACATCCTGGAGCTTCCCACGGACTCCCTCTTGCGCTCACACAAGTGCATTTTCACTGAATTTCTCTTTCCCGACCACCACACCCCGCCGGAGCACCGCCGCTGCCTCGGCTCACCGTCGACAGTCGCCGCCGCCGCCGCTTCCCATCCCCGATCCAGTGCTCCTAGAGCACCGCCGCGACCCACTGAAGCTCACAAGCCCGCCCAATTTCGCTCTCTTGCAGCAGAACGACCGGACCGCTACGCCGGTGAGCTCGAGCTCCCGCCGCCGCTCGGCCTCGCCGTCGTCCCGCCGCTCCGTCGCCTCTTAGCCCCGGCCAAGCACACCATCAGCACCACATCATCGCGTAGAAACTCTCTGGCCACTTCCCTGCCGCTCTCCTGCCCTCCGGCCACCAGAACACCGTCAACGTCCCTCGGAGCTCCGCCATCCGCCCCTGTTCGCCATCGATACGCCACCTCGGCCCCTCTCCTCCCCAACACTGACCACCCCAGTGACCGCCGTGAGCTCCTGAACATTTTCCCTCACTTTCCCCTCGCCGCCGGTGAGCTCCCTCACTGGAATTTGATCGGCATCGATCGGCTTCCCTGTATAGCCCGGCCAAGGACCCAATTGTAAAGATTTGAATCTTTCCAGGGGTCTTTCTGTAGAAAATCAATACCCCTCTCTAATTTCAAATCAGCCAACTTGTAAAATCCATAGAAAATTGTAGAAAAATCTAAAAATGGCCAAACCAATTTTTGTGTACTCCTGAAATCTAGCTCTACAACTTTTATTAGTAGAGTTCAGTTTAAAACCAACTATTTTTAGAGTTATTTTAAAATTTAGCATAAGGGAATCTTGAATGTAACTTTTGCATATTAGCTTTATTTCCTGTGAATTTTGGTGAGTAGCTTGTTTAGGATACAAGTGATCTTGTGAAAAATTCACCTATAATACTGAACCCTAGCTTGAATTAATTTAAACTTATACAAATCAAGCTTGAAAGGGTTTAAATTTAATTAAGCCTGTTGCTAAGGTTTTCATGCTTAGATCCTTTTACCATGTGATGATCTGTAATTGAGTAGTTCATAATAAATATTTCAAGAATTTATGGCACATAAGATTTGAATTTAAACTTGATATTTGAACTAAATCCAAATACCCTAGTGTCTATTTTCAGAAAATTATGAAAAATTCACAGTAAGCTGATTCACTAGAAGAAAGCTTACCCACAAAAATTCAAGGCTAGAGCCTTTGGGGATTTCAAAATAAAAATCAAACTTGTTAACTTAATTCTATTAAATCAAGTAATTTGATATTGAATTAAGGTATAATTAGTGAAATTGAGTCCAAATCTCCTGTTTTATGAAGTTGTATTTATCAATTAGTTGGATTGCAACTTTATCGTGAAGTAAAACTCTTAACTCGAGAACCATCTAAATCGAATCATTGCATATCATGTAGAATCAACGACACTCGACGATGGAGACTACGAGCTAGTCCCGGAACAAGAGTAAGGGTTTTTTGAAGACCCAGTGAGCGTCGTCGAGACTCTAACTGAAGCTCCGAACCAAAGTTCGGAAATCCTTGACACTCCTGCCCCCAGCCCCGCTCAAGAAGGCAAGCCCCGGTGCATAACCCAGTATTTCAAATTACTACATTTATGCAATCCTATATGTATATATTATATCTTGCATTAAGTCTAGGAGTTGAAATGGAACCCTAGATGCATTGATACTAGGAACCTATATATTGTGCCTGAGTCCTTATCGGATAGATGCTTTCCTAATAGGACCGGTAGAAGTCGGGTGATTTCCTATCACTCGCGCGATATAGGAGTTGAATGTTTATTATTCTGCAATCACTATAAGGATGATGGACGGGGTTATTGCAGTATCATGACTCGGAAGGTTACCCCGTCTGTGTTGATAAAATTTGATAAGGTCGCAGTGTGTGGTAGTGGTGGCTAAGCGTTTGAAAGTACTAGCCACATGCCGCGAAATACGGTAAGCGGTAAGCTTAGTAACCAATCGGTCCGAGGAGTGGACATACCTCCCACCACTCGTAATTTGGTTTTTCTCACGCACCGACGTGCGGGAGTACGTTCCGCGCAGCGGACAGGAGTGCGGTCATGTAGTCGCGCTACAGACGTACGTTCTGCACATTGGATGTGCGTATTGTCCTACAGTCAGCTTGTGGTGGCCCTGTTCCACGAGTCGGAATGAAACGCAAACGGTTGCTTCGGTTTGGATGTTCCAAGCGTGTGAGTTAGGTTATTGGATGTTCCAAGCATGTGAGTTAGGTTTATCCTTGCAAGGTTTAAAAATTCGATTCAGAATCGCCCGTTTCTCGCGGAGATTGAGACTGCTTATTCCT
This sequence comes from Panicum hallii, assembly GCF_002211085.1. Taxonomy (NCBI): domain Eukaryota; kingdom Viridiplantae; phylum Streptophyta; class Magnoliopsida; order Poales; family Poaceae; genus Panicum; species Panicum hallii. The sequence continues at coordinate 11,384,693 of NC_038044.1, forward strand.
TCTGCCACGTAGAGTAAGAACAATATACATTGTTGGAATAATCTTGATGGATGCTAATCTCTACCTTGCTTGTCTAGTATAGGTGCTTACCTAGAATGGTTAATGAAACTCGAATTTGAAAGCTAAAACATGGAAGTTAGATCATACTCTTTGTTACTTTTCAGCAAAAGAAAATCAGAGCATCTCAAATCCTCCATGGTCTAGTTATGGGCTAAGTATACCCGATTCTGGTTAAGTCTTGATGAGTATTATTGTACTCAGTCTTGCTAGTCTATTTTTAGGTATGACCTTTGAGAACCCCACGGATGGTCCAGCATGGCTAATCTCTATTCCGTTCGGCTGGTCCGTGGAGTGGGATCCGTCCCCGGTTAGCAGTGACCCTCCGGAATGACACCAGGTTTCAGGCTGAACTTGATGTCAATCTTCGCGACGTGTGTAGTCGTGTGTTAATTTCTTCCGCTGTGACTCTACACAAGCTTGCATAGCTTGTGGTTTTCAAACAATGTCTGTATAAGTATACTTAAATTTGAAACGTTTGTAATAATGTTTAATATTCTGTGAATTAAACGTTGGTGAGCTGTTGTGCGATTTTAAACTCGTCTTTGTGCGAGGTAAGCCTGCTTCGATCCTGTTGAACCGTGGTTGCGTCGGGCGGAGACCCGACAGACCAATGGGTTGTTCCGTTTAAAGTGCGTTGAGTTAGTATCGGCTGTATAGCGATGAGTAGCGCACTTGAGCCGGAATAATTCAGGCGGTTCTGCCACAGCTATTGCTATTGCTAGGGGTGTAAATTGGTGATCCTTAGGTGCACCTTCGGTCCTCTCAATTATTTGTGCTAGGGTCACCATTTGTGCCGTTGCTATTGCCTTTATTTTGATAACATCACTAGCAAGATTCTTACTAGCGGAAGACTAGGAATCGTCTGTTTATTTTTTGTTACGCTTGTATATCGGTGTGCTGTGCTTACGTGTATAAGTGTGTTTGGTCCGGGGAATTATAGCGCTTGCGTGTTCGAGACGAGTGATTTGGGGTGGGGACACAATTCATTGCAAGGAACTTATACAGTCTTCATGGTTTCCTTATGACTTATAGTCTGGGGTCTAGCTATGCTGCGTGTGGCAGCTCAATTCAGGCAGAAGCGTTTGATGTCTTGTCATATTGATGCCCTTTTCTTCCCTGCGAGAAATCCAGATTTTCTAGAGACTCCAGGAGATCGACATGTTTATGTCCAATAATTGAGCCTGAGCGAGCTATACTGACCAGCTAGGTAGATCGATTGAGCCAACGTGGAATTTTCGTATTTCAATTTTCAAATCATTAGACGGGTGAATAATTGAGTCAGTAAATATTAAATTATTTTTTTCGAGAGCCTGCATATCATTCTATTAAGACGGAAAAAATAGAAGTTTGTTTACAATGCGGATCTGCTCGAGCACACGCACACGGTTTTAGAACACTATAATGACTTATACAAATAGGATTACAACCAAAATTCTGAAGAGAGCTTCGCAAGAATCTGTTTGAAGCCTGGTTAGCTAGCTGATTATAGAGTGGAGCTAGTAGCTACGGTTCGAATCCTGTATACATAGATTTAAGCTATTTTATATGGTTAGGGTTTACAATCCTATTTTTTTAAAAAAGAATATGTTCCCTCGTACGGAAAAAAACTGTTCCCACGTATGATGATTACTTTCGCGTTACCCCGTGTCCCCGTCTAGGAAAGAAAAAAGAAATTTGTAAAAAACCAAAGTGTCACTTTCTAATAACTGGAATTTTTATGCATGCCGCCGTTAATGAACCAACAGAGTTGTCGCAAAGTTACAAATGGAGATCGTAGCAAGGTCACCATAGAGTTTTCTCAAAGGCTGTCATGTTCACCATAGAGATTCGTCCTCATTTTTTCATGAGTTTGTGTGTCGTAACTGTCCTTCATGATTCTCCTAATCGTGCTAGTTTTGACGCGATTATTTATAAATACGGAGCATCTTTATTTCTCTCAGGCAATAAACTTCTGCGCTGCTACGGCATGCGATCCTGTCACATTAAAATTATGCCGGTTGTCATTTTATTTACATGAGTTATTCTCCTTAAAATGCACAAAGTGACACTCTTTAGCGAGCTTGATACCTGCATTGATACCTGCATGGCTGCATCTACTACTAATTTTGTCCAACAGCTGCTGGCGTAGTTGGGAATTATTAGAAGGAAGGATGGGCATCAAACTGGAGTCTCCACATTACGCAATATTCACACGACTTGTTTTTGGCATAATCCTTTTTTCTCCCGGTTGCCCCAGCCTTGGGTCGCGGCCGCCATCTCCATAGCCGCCTCCACCACGGAAATACAATGGAAATTTTATGAAACAACTCATGTAAATGAAATGATAACGGGTACAACTCTCATGTACTAGCACACAACTAGAAGGGGTAGCAGTAGTATATAAGCATTGGCAAGGGACCGAGATATTTGTATTACTAGCACCCTCTGGTGTCTGATAGCTTACACACCGATTTTAGTTGTCACTATTGTTTTTGAGATATTACGGCTTACCAAATCCAGAGAAGTCAATAACAATAACAAAGGAACTTCTTCTCCACACCGTGTTGTTAACATTGAATAGACATTTTTGCCATGAACCCCTGGATGGGCGATATTGACGGGCACGGGTAGCTGTCAATATCCCCCATCCAAAGGTTAATGATAAAATCCTTGGACTTGTTTTTTTTTTATAAACAGGATGTCATTTTATGTAAGCACAATCAAACATTAGTTACAAAACTACTTCTACATATTAGGTTAAAATAGTATGGATAGAGAAAAGTACTTTTCACGCTATAATCTTGGTATACTTTACATATTAATTACAGCTATGATGCATTTGTATGTGATTGGAGGAGATATTAAGGTAAACCTTGTACGGTTCAAGCACATACTTGCCCACTTTTTAAGGAAAATTACAGACATGTTTTTTTATTAAAAAATAGCTTTTTTGAGGGTTTATAAAAAATTAGCTTGAGCACATTGACCTTAAACAAACACCATATTATCTCAGACCCAAATATCAAAGCCGAAGAAGAGAAAAGAGAGCCCAAATATCAAAGACCCAAATACCAGCCCACCTTGTGCTTTGTCGTGTGAACAACAAGAGAAAGCCCAAACGGCCCACGTTGCTGCTGCAACGGCACCTTCCGGATCCGACGGCCAGAAATCTCGCGTGGGACGAAAGCTAGCCGGATCCGATCCCCACCCGCCGCCCAAGATCCGGCGGCCACAATTCCTGCGTCCATCCAAAGCTAACAAAACCCCGCACCCCCGAGAAAAAAATAACACGCCACCGCAGCTATAAAACCCTGCGCCTCCACCGGCGGCTCACCAAACTCCGTTTCGAATTCTAGGGTTTTGCTTCTCTCCCGTTCTCTGAAGACCGCATCGCCGCATCAGGTGCAGTTCCTGGTGTGCAACCGTAATGGTGAGTGCCCGTACGGATCCGATTTTGTCATATTTGATCTTCGGATCTGGGGTTTCGTGTGGTTGATCTGTGATGTTTTTGTGGTTTTCAGGCGCTGCCAAACCAAGGGACTGTCGATTACCCCAGCTTCAAGCTCGTCATCGTTGGCGATGGCGGAACGGGTGAGTTCCTAGCCGTACCGTGTCACGATTATTTGTTAGAAACGGTAGAATCTAATGTGCTGGGTTCCTATATGCAATTAGTTTCTATGAGATCTGATGGATCGCAACTTCTGTTGTTGTGGTATCTGTCGATGTTATGGTGCTCCGCGATTGTAATATTCCATAGAGATTTTGGTGGTACTAATTTTAGTCACGTCCATGTTACAGAGTTGTAAGCTCTTTTGGATTCCTTGTAACATAGTCTGAACGATGGTACAGTAATTCAGGATCATAATATTTTTTTTTGTTTACAATACTAGTATTGATTCTGACGAATGCTTGCATCACAACTAGAGAACGAGGCTTTGTATTTCATCTGTTAAATAGGTGAAATCCGACGTTTCATGTAAATTAGGGGAGCACATGTCAAGAATCTAAATTTTTGCAATGGTCCCGGTAGAAATTCTGTGGATGCTCAACTAGTTTGCTCTTGATTATAAATGACACAACCTTCTCCATGAGAAGGCTTGACATCTGTTAGTATGCCATTTTATCAGTTTTGTTGTCTGTAATATTGTAGATTTCATGGTCCCTACTTCCTATTGTCAAGGCATAATGATATTGACCTCACTAACTTGATTATTTGTTCTCGACCTTGTATCAATCCTTTCTGAAATCCTTCTGGCAGCTGTACGAAATGTTAACCCTTGATGTCATTTGGTAACAGGTAAAACCACATTCGTGAAGAGGCATCTCACTGGAGAGTTTGAGAAGAAATATGAACGTAAGTGCCATATTGACTTGGGGTTTTGTTTCATCTACTTATAGCCAGTAGTACTTCTCATTGCTAATGCATTTCATTGCTTCAGCAACCATTGGTGTGGAAGTTCATCCATTGGATTTCACTACTAACTGTGGTAAGATCCGTTTCTACTGCTGGGATACAGCTGGGCAAGAGAAGTTTGGTGGCCTCAGGGATGGATACTAGTAAGTCCTATTTGTGATTATCTTTTTAGGAAATGTGATGATGTTTCTGGTAAATTTCGTTTGTATGAATGACTTCTTTCAGTGATATCTAACTAATCATGCGAACGTACTGTGTAAAAATAATGTGTTCATTCAGCACAAAAAACTGTTCTCCATTGCATTTGCTATTACTGCTTCTAATTTTCTATTTCCATGCAGTATCCATGGCCAGTGTGCGATCATTATGTTTGATGTAACCTCAAGGTTGACTTACAAGAACGTTCCTACATGGCATAGGGACCTGTGCAGGTTTGTTTCAATCTTTTTTGTCTACTTGTACAAGATGTAGAATTTTGTTGGTATATTCTGATGCTCAATTATGAATTCATGCAGGGTGTGTGAAAACATCCCCATTGTCCTGTGTGGTAACAAGGTTGACGTGAAGAACAGGCAGGTGAAGGCCAAGCAGGTCACCTTCCACAGGAAGAAGAACCTGCAGTACTATGAAATTTCTGCCAAGAGCAACTACAACTTTGAGAAGCCTTTCCTTTACCTTGCAAGGAAGTTGGCTGGGTAATCAACTCAGTACTTCAGTTCTTTTCATCCTTGGGCTCACAGCTAATTACCTCTACACATATTAATTCTTGTCAATGCCTTTGGTGTTATCAGGGATCCAAACCTTCACTTTGTCGAAGCCGTTGCTCTTAAGCCTCCGGAAGTTACCATTGACATGGCCATGCAGCAACAGTGAGTGTCATCTTTGTTCTTATCTACTTTGTCATTTTTTATGTTCTTCACCCTTTAAACTGTTGCCTCAAATTCAAAGTGCTGGAAGAGCTGATTCACTTCTCATTTTTACTTACAGGCATGAAGCTGAGCTTGCTCAAGCTGCAGCACAACCTCTTCCTGATGACGATGACGATCTCATTGAGTAGAAAGTGGATCATGAGTCTCAGACTTGAGCAGACCGAGTTGTACCTTGCATAAGAGTTGTCTTGGGGTGAACTCTCTCTAGAGTTAGCGTTGTCTGAATCTGCTGGATCGTTTCCCGTCTCTCCGGACGTGTTGCTACTTTTGAATGTGTGGAAATCGATGGAACATGCCGCCATGAATTTGCTGGCTCCTTCATGCATTGCTTTGTAACTCTGGTACTCTGGTTGTTGATGGTAAACTTTGTTGTGGCAGCCTGCTTTCTACTGTCTCGATTATCTATTTACCTGCTGTATATCATATAAAGCTGCTTCAGGCGTATTTCTTTAATTCTAGTTATATATTTTCCAATTCACAGCATGAACGTGACACGGTGAGAGGGATAGGGTATGGAGGATATTTAGACAGATGGGACCGATTAGTGGGGTGGACCGCGGTGGTGTTTTCTGATAAATACGTACGGGTGTTCGTAATGGTTGGATTCATGCAAGCTTCTCGTTTGTTAACAAATGTCAGGATCGTGTAAAAATAGGAAAGTAAAGATAACAATGCTCAGGTTGGGCTGCTGCTGCTGCAGCAAGCTCAGCTTCATCAGGAAGTGGTTGTGCTGATTAACAGAGCTATTGCAAATCGACAGTGGGGACTGCTGATTTCTTCAAAGATCAAAAAATGACTGATTTCTTGGAAGGCAAATCCATGGTTGCCGACCGCCGAGCAACGAGATGTTGAAAACTGGTCGATTTTGAAGTAAAATTGTGCTGATGGAGCGCCTTTTTCAAGTTGCTGAATCAAAAATGTCTCGCGAGCTGTCTCGCGAGCCTCGGAGGCAGAGCAGGCAAAGCAAGAGCCGCCGTGGTGCAAGTCCTTGCGCGCCGCTCCGTCGTGCTCGCCCAGTCGCTGTGCACTTCAGCGCGGCAGTGACCCTTCCACCTCGGCCAGCCAGATAAACCCAGCGCCGAATCAAAAGAATATCACCTCGGCTAGCGGGCGGAGGCGTCGAGACGCTAAAACCCCTCGCCTTTTCTCTCTCCCACCGCCACCACCACCAACATCCCTTCAGATCCCATCCACCCTTTGGGACCCTTCCTCCTGACCCCTCCCTCTATTAAATCACCACCACCACCCGCCGCCGCCGCCGCCAGCCTGACCTCCTCCGCTCCCCTCCCTAGTCCAGGCGAGACGCGCCCCCGAGCGAGCCCAACTCCGAAAAGCCGCGATGAGGTCGTCTCTGCTGAAATCCACGTCCGAGCTCCTCCGCCGCAGCCGCGGCTACTCCTCCTCGGCCAACCCGGAGCGGAAGGTGGCCATCCTGGGCGCGGCGGGCGGCATCGGGCAGCCGCTCGCGCTCCTCATGAAGCTCAACCCGCTCGTCTCCTCCCTCTCCCTCTACGATATCGCGGGGACCGTCGGCGTCGCCGCGGACGTGTCCCACATCAACTCCCCCGCACTGGTATGCCCCCGCTGCTGCTCTGCTCGGTCGACGCGCGCCACGGGTTCGGCTGGATCTGAGCTGATTGGTCTCGTGTACCGCAGGTGAAGGGGTTCATGGGGGATGACCAGCTCGGGGAGGCGCTGGAGGGATCCGACGTCGTTATCATCCCCGCCGGGGTGCCCAGGAAGCCCGGCATGACCAGGGACGACCTCTTCAACATCAACGCTGGCATTGTTAAGGCGCTCAGCACCGCCATCGCCAAGCACTGCCCCAACGTAAGCATCCCGCCCTTCCTCCCACTGTAGATCTGCAGTTTATGCATATAGATTTGGTTGCTAGATTTGGCACTCTACTTTTGGCAATTGGAATAGCCGGGTCTTGGATTTGGGTGTGTTCAGTAGTGATCTGGTGTAGTAAAGTGGTGCACCTACCTAAAACTGACAGGCAATTCTGTTTGCCCAAAACATACATAATTACAACGTGCTAGTTGCTGGCCCAAATGCCATCTCCTATTTCTAAGAGGGCACACTTGCTCCAGAGCCCACTTCACAGGCATTCGGATATTGATCTGCAAACATTCCCATGCTTCTTTGCATATGATCAACTTACTGTCTTAAATAAGATGTTAGATGATATTGAGTGATCCATGCATGCTTGTTGTTTATATATGTCTAATATAAGTCTTCCAAGGCTATCACACTGATCGTGGGCTTTGTTGATTATATTCTTGTTTAGGCTCTTGTCAATATGATCAGCAACCCTGTCAACTCCACTGTCCCGATTGCAGCGGAGGTTTTCAAGAAGGCTGGCACTTATGATGAGAAGAAGCTGTTTGGTGTGACCACTCTTGATGTTGTTCGTGCTAAAACTTTTTATGCTGGAAAGGCGGGCGTGCCAGTTACTGGTAATAAGATGTTCTACTTGAAAATTGCTAGAATGCTAGATACATTGCTAGATGGTTGTCAGATTTAATTTGTAGTCTCTCTCAATGTGAGTTGTTGCTACTTGCTGTGACCTTTTGCAGAGGTGAATGTTCCTGTTGTCGGGGGCCATGCGGGTATTACTATTCTGCCACTCTTCTCGCAGGTATTGTATCCACAGTTGCTGTTTCCTTCAGTGACACAATGATCTCCAAAATGTACCCAGTTAGAATAGATATAAGTCATATAACTAGTGTTAAAAGAGCCTTGTAGCATAAGCATACCCACAATGATCAAGTAGTGTAAGTGTATGAAATATATTGACGAAACATGCAATTTGATTAGCAAAGGGGTTGTCTTTTGTGGACAGGATTCAACAGAGTATGTTTGCCTAGACTAGTTCAATAATGTCAATTTGTCAACCGTGCATAAGGACTCTAAAGCTATCTTGGGTTAACGTTTGTCATGCTAGGTGTATTCTATGTTGCGCCTCATATATCTAAAGCTAATAACCCCAACATAAACTTGAACAAAATCAAATTGTCTGTTCCATACAGGCCACTCCTGCAAGCAATTCACTGTCCCAAGAAGACATCGTGGCCCTCACCAAGAGGACACAAGATGGTGGAACGGAGGTTGTTGAAGCAAAGGCTGGAAAGGGCTCTGCAACATTGTCCATGGCGTAAGTCTATAAAACATGGACCTTTGTGAGCATGTCTTTCAGCTCGACTATAGAACCTGTAACTAGCATATCCTGTCTGTTTATGATCTTTATGGAACTTTTTGAATACTGTCTTCTATCATTGCAACTTGTCCATTAGTAGATGCTTGAATTTTCTTAGGAGAACTGCCTGTGACATGAGTTAGCGGCTGCACGATTGCACATACACTCTCCTGCACAAGCTTATAACATCAAAGCTAGTGAGATGCATGTGGCCGTAATTTGGTGCTATTAAGTATACATTATTATTGCTATATCATGGTTTTTCATGAATTCCTTTGATTGTATATGGATTGCATCAATTTATTGTCAGAACTGGATGTATATTAATCTATCTGATTGTAATGAACATCATTTGTAGTTTATGCCATTCAGTATACATGTATAGTTGAACTAACCTCGTGAATTTAAGAGACATTCCTTGAACCGCACCTGCTTCTATCTTGGTCTACAGTGTTTTTTAGATAGTATTCTTTCAGAAAAACTTGCACATTCTACTTTGTTGACTCTTTGTTATTGCATTCATGTGAAGTTGTTCATGATATTGTTATTATTTGGAATGTAGCTTCTTGCCAAATGAAGGGCCCACTTGTCCTTGAGCATCTGTATAAGATCATATATCTTATATTTCCAACTAATTTGTTGCAATATGAGCTAGAGCCTGTTTGGGTAGATTGGATTTGGATCCAATTTTATTAGTTAGCAGCCTCACCGTAACACCCATATCTGAATTTTTTTTCTGTGTGACTTTACCTTTGCTTCCCTTTAGTGTTCTGCCTGCATGTAATCTTCTGTTTCCTAAATCATCATATTGTAGTGGCTGTGCAGACAGACTCAGTTTCCATCAACCGTTGTTATACATAACCATATTAGTTTTATGCTGATTTCAGGTCAAGCTCTGCCGCAATTTGTTTTACTAATATATTTTTTTTGGGTGCAGATATGCTGGTGCTGTTTTTGCAGATGCATGCTTGAAGGGTCTGAATGGAGTTCCTGACATTGTAGAGTGCTCTTTTGTGCAATCAACTGTGACGGAGTTGCCGTTCTTTGCCTCCAAGGTACTTATCTAATGCGTAAATATGTAAAGTGCAGTTATGTTTTATCATATGGTCAAAATAAATTTTCTTGGTTCTTTCTTCCTGTTTTCCTTTTTTTTCTTGTTATAAAGGCTTATACCGGTTACCAAAATTTAAATTACCATGCTATAATTTGATTTTCACTTATTTATTATATAAGTCAATCTGTTTTTTGAATTTGGAGGCAAGGATCCAAATCATAGGTTTTGTGCACTGAATTTTGTGTGGTCAGAGGCATTAAAAGAATTGGTTTTATTTTTGTTGTTTTTTAAGCTTATAAAACTGTCTTATCGATGGGTCTTGCATGTCCTATCGGATTAAAGGTACTGTGAACCATTGCCATTTTGGTGTTTTTTCTTGAGAATCAGTGTGATGTGTTGGCCTTATGGTTCCATGTAGCATGTTCTTGTTTCCAGGAACTGACGAGTGGCATATCTCATTCTTTTACAATATCATGGTTTTCCCTGTCTTGTCAGCTGCAAGAGGGCATTTCAATATTGGCTGATCAAAATTATGTGTTCTTCAGTAAACATCGCTAATGCCAGTGCCTTGCTATACTAGTTAGATGGACTCTTTCTAGTGTATTTTTTCACTTGATTTTGTTGATTCTCTCAAGAGACAGTCTTCATATGCTGCCTAGTGTAGTTTTAACACCAGTCCCTTCCATGCTACAGGTGCGCCTCGGCAAGAATGGAGTGGAGGAAGTGCTTGGTCTGGGCGAGCTCTCCGACTTTGAGAAGAAGGGGCTGGAAAGCCTCAAGGGCGAGCTCAAGGCTTCCATTGAGAAGGGTATCAAGTTCGCCCACGGGAACTAGGCACTTTGCACAGACTCTTAACAATTCATATATCAAGCTGAGGAGATCTCTTGGAATTTTTTTTTGATCGCCTTTTCTGCCCCTCTTCTGCTGGGAAGTAGAGGTGTTGTGATCCACAATAAAAATCCAGCGGCTTAGTTGCCAACCTGAATGAAACCTGAACCGGAAACAACCACACCGGTCACCGGTGCCTTTTGTGCTCGGCCAATTGCTTGGTGAGCCGTGACGGAAATGGGAACGGACTTGCCACTTGCTCGATCCCACTTGTTATTCTGGTATTGTATCGGTACCAGGGCTCCATGTCATACTGGAATTCAAATTATTGGGGCTGCTAGATACCAATGTGCTGTTGCTCGTGAGACCTTGCACTGTTGAGCCGAGCATTGCTGGTTCAGGGCAAATTCCAAGGGTCCAAGCAACGTGCTATGCTTGCTGGCGGGCGATGTGTGATTTTCAGATTGATTGGTGAGCCTGGAACGAGCACGTACCATTAAAAGAGCCTATGTTTAGATATATAGCATCAAAAGAATCAGTTTTAGACATATACCATCAAAAGATGGCAATTCTTTGCAGCTTAGCATTTCTGTGAACTCAATGCTAACTCTTTAACCATTATACCCTTTGGCTGATAAAATGATTCGAGCGGCAGTATAACAGTATCCAGCCCCCATTTCTTTTTTCTTTCTTTCCATAGCATTTTGAGAGGATATAAGAGGATCCATTTCAACACCCTCCCGGAACCTCGTCAGGATCCATTTGCCTCAGGATTTGTGCACGGAGGTGAAGATGCAAGCAAGCTTCGGATTTGTGCACGGTGGCTGCTCAGTACTACCAGGTGCGGAGTCCGAGAAGGGGATAGGGAGTTCGTACTCTTTCCTTTCAATCTTCGACGCAGCAACGCGGTGCTCATTCTATGTTTCTCTATTGCGGCGGCAAACGATCAGCATCAACCTTGTTTTGGGGTGTTTCCCCGGCAGATGATCTTTTATTGGTGCTTTTGCCCTATCCCGTGCGACGGGCTTCTACTGTGGCTTCTGTAGTTTTTTGTGGCGATTTGTGTTGATGCGCGTCTGGGGAAGGTCATGGAGGCCGTCCTCTTGAGTTTGTTGTTGCATCAGAGAAGACGATGGCGAGCTCCACAGCGAGGCGCGTTGCTGGTTGCGAGGATGACGATACCGTTGGACATGGTTGTATTTTTATTTTTTGTCAAGGGTGATGTGGTGTTGATTACTGTACTCTCATATACTGTTGCTATCTATAGTTAGCCAAATAGGCCGCATGACGCTACACCGCACTAACACATGTTGGAAACGACACGGTTCGGCACGACACGACTAGGCACTGAGCTTGCCAGCCTATCATACCCAGCCCCGCGTGATAGTATCGGCCTGAGCCCGACGTCCGGTAGCCTCCAGCGCCGTCACCATCGGTGAAGGTCATGGCAGCGAGGGCTCGGGAAGGCACGCGACCGCAGTATCTTGGATGGCAAGGGGCGGGGAGACTGCGGTCGCGCGGCGGTAGCGGTGGTGGCTGGGGATGGCGAGGTGGCGGGGAGGCCGCGAGGTGCGTAATGGTGGTGGTGGGAAGGGCGAGGGGTGAGGGGTGGCGGAGAGGCAGGAGAGAAGAGAGAAAGAGAAGGGGGTTGTTAGGTGGAGGCATAAGGTTCAAGATTTGGAGAAAATGATGGAAGTATTTATACGAGAAATATGTGGGCGGACTGAATCGTGCCAGCCCATTTAGTTATATGAGAAATATATCGGCGGTAACGGTCTGAATTGTGCCAACACTACGTATGCCAGGATTCCGGCCCAAAGATAGCATGGTGATCGGATCGTGCCAGCCCGCACACTACGGCTATCTATCGGTCCGTGTCAAGTTAGAGCTGTATTCTTCAGTGTCGAGCTACGGTCCATCGGGTCGGCCCATCTGGCCATCTATATTGCTATCCCTCGTCTAATATTGCTATCCCTCGTCTAATGAAAGCAGATATTCCCTCTCAAAAGAAAAAAAAACTTCCCTTCAGATCCCATCCACACCCTTTGGAGTCAGGACCCTTCCTCCTCACCCCTCCCTCTATTAGAGCACCACCCGCCGCCGCCGCCAGCCTGACCGCCTCCGCTCCCCTCACTCGTCCCCAGCGAGACGCGCCCCCGAGCTCCTCCGCCGCAGCCGCGATGAGGTCTTCTCTGCTGAAATCCACGTCCGAGCTCCTCCGCCGCAGCCGCGGCTACTCCTCCTCGGCCAACCCGGAGCGGAAGGTGGCCATCCTGGGCGCGGCGGGCGGCATCGGGCAGCCGCTCTCGCTCCTCATGAAGCTCAACCCGCTCGTCTCCTCCCTCTCCCTCTACGATATCGCGGGGACCGTCGGCGTCGCCGCCGACGTGTCCCACATCAACACCCCCGCCCTGGTACGCCCCCGCTGCTGCCCTGGTTTATCGACGCGCGCCACGGGCTCGGCTGGATCCGAGCTGATTGGTCTCGTATTCCGCAGGTGAAGGGGTTCATGGGGGATGACCAGCTCGGGGAGGCGCTGGAGGGATCCGACGTCGTTATCATCCCCGCCGGGGTGCCCAGGAAGCCCGGCATGACCAGGGACGACCTCTTCAACATCAACGCTGGCATTGTTAAGGCGCTCAGCACCGCCATCGCCAAGCACTGCCCCAACGTAAGCATCCCGCCCTTCCTCCCACTGTAGATCTGCAGTTTATGTATATAGATTTGGTTGCTAGATTTGGCACTATACTTTTGGCAATCGGAATAGCCGGGTCTTGGATTTGGTTAGATCTAGTGTTCAGTAGTGATCTGGTGTAGTAAAGTGGTGCGCCTACCTAAAACTGACAGGCAACACTGTTTGCCCAAAACATACATAATTACGACGTGCTAGTTGCTGGCCTCAGTGCCATCTCCTATTTCTAAGAGAGCACACTTGCTCCAGATGTCCAGAATTCCAGATATTGATCTGCAAATATTCCCATGCTTTGCAATGATCAACTTACTGTCTTAAATAAGATGTTAGATGATATTATGCATGCTTGTTGTTTATATATGTCTAAAATGTAAGTCTTCCAAGTAAACATTTCCATCTTGTTTAATTTGTGCTATCACACTGATCATGGGCTTTGTTGATTATATGCTTCTTCAGGCTCTTGTCAATATGATCAGCAACCCTGTCAACTCCACTGTCCCGATTGCAGCGGAAGTTTTCAAGAAGGCTGGTACATATGATGAGAAGAAGCTGTTTGGTGTGACCACTCTTGATGTTGTTCGTGCTAAAACCTTTTATGCTGGAAAGGCGGGCGTGCCAGTTAAAGGTAATAAGATGTTTTACTTGACAATTGCTAGAATGCTAGAGACATTGCTACAATGGTTATCAGGTTTAATATGTCATCTTTCTCAATGCGAGTTGTTGCTACTTGCTATCACCTTTTGCAGATGTGAATGTTCCTGTTGTCGGGGGCCATGCGGGTATTACTATTCTGCCACTCTTCTCGCAGGTATTGCATCCACAGTTGCTGTTTCCTTCAGTGAAACAATGAACTCCAAAATGTACCCAGTTAGAATAGATATAAGTCATGTAACTAGTGACAAAAGCGCCTTGTAGCATAAGCATACCCGCAATGATCAAGTAGCTTAAGTGTAATATTTTGACGAAACATGCAATTTGGTTAGCAAAGAGGAGATATTTTGTGGACAGGAGTCAACAGAGTATGTTTGCCTAGACCCTAGACTAGTTCAATAATGTCAATTTATCAACTGTGCAATAGGACTGTAAAGCTATCTTTGGTTAGTGTTTGTCATGCTAGGTGTATTCTATGTTGGGCCTCATAGTCATATCTCTTAAGCTAATAACTCAAAACATAAACTTCAACTCAAAATCAAATTGTCTGTTTCTTACAGGCCACTCCTGCAAGCAATTCATTGTCCCAAGAAGACATCGTGGCCCTCACCAAGAGGACACAGGATGGTGGAACGGAGGTTGTTGAAGCAAAGGCTGGAAAGGGCTCTGCAACATTGTCCATGGCGTAAGTCTATAAAACATATGGACCTTTGTGAGCATGTCTTTTTTTTTTGGACTATAGAACCTGTAACTAGCATGTCCTGTCTGTTTATGATCTTTATGGAATTTTATGAATACTGTCTTCTATCATTGCAACTTGTCCATCAGTAGATACTTGAGTTTTCTTAGGAGAACTGCCTGTGACTGTGTGTGACATAAGTTTGCTGCTGCACGATCGCACATACACTCTCCTGCACAAGCTTATAACATCAAAGCTAGTGCATTTGGCCGAAATTCGGTGCTATTAAGTGCACATTCTTATTTCTATATCATGGTTCTTCATGTATTCCTTTGATTGTATATCGATCGCATCAATTTATTGTCAGAACTGGATGTATATTAATCTATCTGATTGTAATGAACATCATTTGTAGGTTATGCCATTCAGTATACATGTATAATTGAACTAACCTCGTGATTTTAAGAGACATTCCTTGAACCGCACCTGCTTCTATTTTGGTCTACAGTGTTTTTTGACAGTATTCTTTCAGAAAAACTTGCACATTCTACTTTGTTGACTCTCTGTTATTGCATTCATGTGAAGTACTTCAACATATTGTTATTATTTGGAATGTAGCTTATTGCCAAATGAAGGGCCCACTTGTCCTTGATCATCTGTATAAGATCATATATCTTATATATTTCCAATGAATTTGTTGCAATACGAGCTAGAGCCTGTTTGGGTAGGTAGGATTTTATTAGTTAGCAGCCTTATCCTAACACCCATATCTGAATTTTTTCTGTGTGACTTTACCTTAGCTTCCCTTTAGTGTTCTGCCTGCATGTGATCTTCTGTTTTCTGGATCATCATATTGTAGTGGCTGTGCAAACAGACTCAGTTCCCATCAACTTTTGTTATACATAACCAGTGGCAGAGCTAGCAGTCAATCCAAGGTGGGGCCAATTGCTACAATATGTTGTGCCTAGTGCCTAGTATTAACACCTGCTCTAAATAAGAATTATACAAACTAGGAAATAGATGGTTTATTGGGGAAGCAGCTCTTGAGGTTTTGACTTTAGAAGCAAGAAAGAAAATAAAGAAGCAAATCTGAACTACAGTAGGCAGGCAGACAAAACTGATGATTAATTAATCAGTACTAAGCACTGGTGTGCAGTAGTACTAATATCCAAACAAAGCAAATGAACTACTTGATGAAAGTAAAATGCATGGGAGAATATACATGCATGCAGACATGCAGATGTGCAAGAGTAGTGTGTATGCAGTAAATATAGGCTACCATCCTTTATGCATGAGCGTCATGCAGATGCATGCGTCAAGCACAAATTGCTGGTCTGTAGATCCTTTGAAAATTTATCCAGGAGGGGGGGGGGGGGGGGCAGAGCCCACTGTGCCCCCAAATCGGCTCTGCCAGTGTACATAACCATATTAGCTTTATGCTGATTTCAGGTCGAGCTCTGCTGCAATTTGTTTAACTAATATTTCTTTTGGGTGCAGATACGCTGGTGCTGTTTTTGCAGATGCATGCTTGAAGGGTCTGAATGGAGTTCCTGACATTGTAGAGTGCTCTTTTGTGCAATCAACTGTGACGGAGTTGCCGTTCTTTGCCTCCAAGGTACTTATCTAATGTGTAATATGTAAAGTGCAGTTATGTTCTATCATATGCTCAAAGTAAATTTCCTTGCGTGTCTTATCGAATGGGTCTTGCTTGTCTTATCGGATTGAAGGTACTGGAGTGTTGAACCTGTGGAACCATTGCCATTTTGGTGTTTTCTTCTTGAGCATCAATGTGATATGTTGGCGTGGCCATATGGTTCCTTGTAGCACGTTCTTGTTTCCAGGAACCATTGATGATGTGGCTAGTGGCATATCACATTCTTTTACAACATCATGGTTTTCCCTGTCTTGTCAGCTTGCAAGAGGGCATTTTAATATTGGCTGATCAAAATGATGTGTTCTGCAGTAAATATCACTAATGCTGGTGCCTTAACTATACTAGTTAGATCTCACTCAATTTTGTTGATTTTCTCTCAAGAGACGGTCTTCATATGCTGCCTAGTGTAGTTTTAACACCAGTCCCTTTCATGCCACAGGTACGCCTTGGCAAGAATGGAGTGGAGGAAGTGTTTGGTCTGGGAGAGCTCTCTGACTTTGAGAAGAAGGGGCTGGAAAACCTCAAGGGCGAGCTCAAGGCTTCCATTGAGAAGGGTATCAAGTTCGCCCACGGGAACTAGGCAATTTGCACGGACTCTAACAATTCATATATCAAGCTGAGGTCATTTCTTGAAATTTTTGTTTGACTGCCTTTTCTGCCCCTCTTCTGCTGGGAAGTCGAGGCGTTGTGCTCCACAATAAAAACCCAGTGGCTTAGTTGCCAACCTGAACAAAACTGTACCAGAAACAACCACACCGGTCACCGGTGCCTTTTGTGCTCGGCCAATTGCTTGGTGAGCCGTGACGGAAATGGGAACGAACTTGCCACCTGCTCGATCCCGCTTGTTACTCTGGTATTGTATCTTACCAGGGCTCGAAGCCACACAGGAATTCAATTATTGGGGCTGCTAGATACCAATGTGCTGTTCCTCGTGAGACCTTGCACTGTTGAGCCGAACATTGCTGGTTCAGGGCAAATTCCAAGGGTCGAAGCAACGTGCTATGCTGGCGGGCGGGCGATGTGTGGTCTTCAGATTGATTGGAGATTCTGGAACGAGATTGTGAGTTGGGCGAAGCACGGTGCCACTATTTTCCGTTGCCCATGCTCGATACTGCGTATAAAGTTCGTTGTAGCTTCGATGTGGCTATTGGCAATACATAAGCCCCAACGGATGGAGAGTGCTTCGCCCAAACCGTCGACGTTTTCTACACCGTGAGCAAAGCGAACATTATGCTAGCCACCCTAAGCCTAGAAGATAGCTACGGTCTGTGTTGCACGCTACTAAGCTAGCATGTGTTATCTCTGCTGCACGTACAATTCTTTTGCCGCCACCCGTGGTACAAGCTTCAGTACGGTAGCCAAAAGTCAATTGCTGTTGATAGCCGTCAGCCTATCACCAATAATGCTCCAAAAAAACAGCGCAATATTACATGATTGGCCTCCTAAATTTAATTAAACTTAACATCCATGCGAGAGTGGCGCAACGCTACCCCTCTCACGATGTTAAAGCGATCGAAGAAACATTAGCAAAGCGGCACCACCAACATCTACTAGGACTCTAGGAGTACTTACAATCTCTGTTGGCTATCGGTCCTACTGTCATGGAAGCAGACATGGAATTAAGAAGTAAGAGCTACTCCTGACTTGGTAAACCAGGAAGATTTAGGATGTAAATCTCAGTTGGGTCCTATTTTTATTCAGGCTCATGGTACACGCTTGAAGGCACCACCTTTGCTGTGCCAATCAACAACGTCATAAACTTCGCTCAAGAACAGAAAAAAAAAACCAAGGTCACACAAACGCAGCAGGATAATGGTCAGATCTTCGACGGGACAAGCAACGAAGGCTTGCACGCAATGAGGTGGTACATACACTTTGCATCTCCATTCCTGTAACCACCATTGAAGTGCCAGGTCAGCCATGGCCCATAGCAAGGTGTCTGTCTGAACCTTACCTTTCACTGTTGCTCTGGCACCGGAAGAACGATTATTCTGGCTGCACATCTGTCTACCAGGAGGGCTTTCCCGATCACGCTGGGCTCAATTTTCTGATTTACTGGCAATAAACGTTTTCACCTACTGCCGAACAATCTTTAACCGTTCCAAGTGCAGCGAACCCACAGTCGACATTTCACTAACACCAGCCGTGTGACTGTTAGTACACTAACCTAGTACTGTTACCAATAACCACTGCCACCACAGAAGATTACGAATCTGAAAGGGATGAAAACAACAAATTTTGTAGAGGAATGGTCCGTAACTGTTCGTGCACACCTGATCTGACGTGCGTACGCCATCGATCAATCAAGCAGGCTAAAGCGCATGACCAGCATGTTTCTACAAGCGAAAGATCATTCTGTCGGAGACGCAAGGTTTTACTGCTTCATAATGCTCAAGACCGACTTGTTGGCGCCGGTCAGTTTCAGGTAGGATCGGATGGAATACCTTTCGCGAGCACACTGAGATGGACGTGCCTACGCGTCTCAAGAAAGAAAACTGCAAGTGGATCACCATGCACATCGATCACATCGACGCGACCTGCATCTAGCTAGCGATATAAATACACCACCAAGCAGCTCAAACAAGCTATAGCAGAGCCTCAGCCAAACTCAGCTAGCTAGCAGCCAAACCAGAGGCGATCAATCGAGTTCATTGATCACCAAGTGGCAGGCAGGTGCGGGCGTGCGGCCATGGCGGCGTCGTCGTCGCCGATGCTTGGAAGCGTTGCCAACAGGTGGCGGGAGCTCCAGGGCGCGGGCTCGTGGGCCGGCCTGCTCGACCCGCTCGACATCGACCTGCGCGCGAACATCATCGCCTACGGCGAGCTCACGCAGGCCACCTACGACGGCTTCAACCAGGAGAAGCGCTCGCCCAACTGCGGCGCCTGCGTGTTCGGCTACGCGGACCTGCTGGCCAGCTCGGGCGCCGCCGCGGCGGGGAGCTACGCCGTCACCAAGTTCATCTACGCCACCTCGGCGCTGCCCGTGCCCGAGGCGTTCCTGGTCCTCCCGCTGCCGGAGCTGCTGCCGGAGTCGTGGAGCAGGGAGTCCAACTGGATGGGGTACGTCGCCGTCGCCACGGACGACGGCGTCGCGGCGTTGGGGAGGCGCGACATCCTCGTCGCTTGGCGCGGGACGATGAGGAGCCTCGAGTGGGTCAACGACTTCGACTTCGCGCCCGTGTCCGCCGCGCCGGTGCTGGGCTCCGCGGCGGCCGCGAACCCGGCCGCCATGGTGCACAGGGGGTTCCTGTCCGTGTACAGGTCCAGCAACCCGGACTCCAAGTACAACCAGTCCAGCGCCAGAGATCAGGCAAGTAGCCACGAGCCATGTCACCTCATCTCCCAATTTTTAACTGCGATTAATTATTACCAGAAGACCGGATCACCGGAGGAAATCGAAACTGATGCCACGTTTGGAATTGAAATGTTTACTGCAAATTAATATTTCTAAGGAACATGTATAAAAAACCATCGGTTCCAAACAGGACCTGATCGAAGAATCATTTCACCGGTGAAAATTGTTCACGGCCAGGCAACATTTCATGGTTAGTTGTAGAGTTTAGAAAGACATGAACTCACACAAAAGCATGCACATTGCATGAATGCTTCAGTTGGGCCCACTTGTCAGCCGCTGATTTGCTTAAAACATGCATCCAAGCAGCGAGTTAGCTCGTAGTGCATGCATGGAGATCCGTATTGATGGTGGTCAGCAATACAGGAAGTTGCATTGAAGTATTGAACTTCCGAAAGAAAGAAAAAAATATACTCCATTTGGGAGTATTAGATAATGAATTAATTAATAAGTTAGATCATGACCTAGTAAGATAAAGATAGCCTTAATTATTTTCTCTATATGAATTGCAGACTAATATTGTTAGTCGTTATAATCTGTAATTGCCGACTAACTTTATTAGGCTATCATTAACATTATTATAATTTCTGAAAACTGTTGATATGGAAGTGGTGCGACGACTGTATGAACATTAGCATTAGTTGATTTGAGGCCTACTAACCATACTAGTAGAAATTAGAGCTAGTTTGTAGGGCTCCGGCTGTGGTGCTGAAATGGCTTCAGCCGTGGCTTTTCTGATGGAACGGCTCTTCTGGTGAAACTGAAATATTTTGAAAAATATTTGGTAAAACAATTTTTCGAATATTTTGTAAAATAGGTGTGAGAGATGAAATGTCATATATGCCCATAGCTAAGAGGAGACAAGAGAAAGGACACGAACTGTTACGTGGCGAGGGGTAGCTTTGCCGTGGCAATTTTGGTTGTAGTTTTCGCCAACTCGAGGGCTAGTTTCGTAACTGTAGACAAGGGGACAGAGGAGGAGCCAGGAGAAGCCACATTTTTGGGCTTCAACCATCCTGTGTATTTTGTGTATTTTTTTAGACCGGTTTGGGACCTTCGGCAGTGAAGCTGTTTTGAGCGCACCCGTTTGGTACAGCTCCTCCTACAGCCGGTGAAGCTCCTGAAGTAGCCGTGCCAAAGGGACCTTAGTGGTAGAAACGGCACCTCCTCTTGACTTATATTCACTATCAAAGTTATCTGGTTACGTAGTGGATGCCCATGGTGGACCAACCTCAACAATATCAGCTCGAATAATGCTTTTGATTTCTTCAAGTAATGGACCTTCAGTTAACTACTTATATATCAGGAAAGTGACACTCAATAAAATAGTTGCTGAATACATGAAATCTAAATGATTACCAGCCCTAGATTTCTTTAACTGCTTGAAATGGCATAGTGTTTATCATGAGCATTTGACTTCGCCGCATTGAAGCTGTTTCATTCACATCCACACGCCAAGGCCAGGCTAATTGCCAAATTGATGATCGATCATATGCTTTTTGGTGAAACATCAAACGTGTGCAGGTTCTTGAGGAGGTCAGCCGGCTGATGGCGCTGTACAAGGACGAGGTGACCAGCATCACCGTCACGGGGCACAGCCTGGGCGCGTCGCTGGCCACGCTCAACGCCGTGGACCTCGCCGCCAACGGCGTGAACGCGCCCGCCGACTCCTCCCAGCCGCCGTGCCCCGTGACGGCCTTCGTGTACGCGAGCCCGCGCGTCGGGGACGGCAACTTCAGGAGCGCCCTCGCCTCGTTCCCGGACCTGAGAGCGCTGCACGTGAAGAACGCCGGCGACGTCGTGCCGATGTACCCGCCGCTGGGGTACGTGGACGTGGCCGTGCCGCTGCCCATCGACACGGGGCGGTCGCCGTACCTGCGCCAGCCCGGGACGATCCCGACGCGGCACAACCTCGAGTGCTACCTGCACGGGGTGGCCGGGGAGCAGGGCAGCGCCGGGGGGTTCAAGCTGGAGGTGGACCGCGACGTGGCGCTGGCGAACAAGGGGGAGGACGCGCTCACGAGCAAGTACCCGGTGCCCGCCGACTGGTGGGTCGCCAAGAACAAG
This sequence comes from Panicum hallii, assembly GCF_002211085.1. NCBI lineage: Eukaryota > Viridiplantae > Streptophyta > Magnoliopsida > Poales > Poaceae > Panicum > Panicum hallii. The sequence continues at coordinate 11,406,251 of NC_038044.1, forward strand.
TTCATGGTCAAGGGCGCCGACGGCCGCTGGGCGCTCCAGGACTTCGAGCAGATCTGATCAGACATTCAGACTGGAGCTCGTCCTCGCATGCACCGATGCACGCACGCACCCTTGTGTCTTTTCGTATCCCTCATCTATAAATAATGAGTGACAACAATACGGCATGTATTGTCATGCACTCGATCGGGGTTTGAACTAGTAGTAGCTTATTATTGTGGCTCGCCTCTTCCTACCGGCTTGATCGGAGGTCGATCAAGATTCAGGTTTCGTCAGGAGTCAGTAAACAATCTCGGTTGAGTGCCATGGTGTAATAATTCAGGAGCCAGTGATCTTGCATTCAGCATTCCCTTCAGTTCACAATTGCGCATCCATGCATGCGGATCATCCCTGCGCCGGGAGCGGGCGAACGTCAGATTGGCAGAACACCATGGCGCGCACCGTGGCCACGGGCTCCCGGGTTCCTGGCTCCGCCCATCCGCAGATTAGCTTCGTCTTCTCCCGGAAACCCACCAAACAACTCCGCAGCTCCGCGCCTCCGAAGCCATGGACGCGCGCGGCCACCGTCTGCGAGGCCCTCCAAGCATCGGCGCAGAGCTCCACGAACGCAGAGGCGGCAGCACGTGCAGTGCAGGATGCGCCGGAGGCACCGCTGAGGCGCTGAAGGGTTAACGATGAGGGTTTCTGCACAGGAGATGCCGAGAGCGCCGGCGGCGGCGAAGCCGTGGCCGCGCCCGCGCCCGCGACGAGGCGGCGCGCACCCCACGTCCCCACGGGTCCTGGTCGGTATTCGTGCCACAAATACCGACCACCCTGGACGGTATTTCATTTGCCGTCCAGGGTAGAGGCCACCCGGTCCGTTGGATCGACATGTGCGGCTGTGATGCGGCCGCGAGGAGGCGTTATCTGGGCCGCGAGGTGGTGCGGGTGCATTCCTGAGCCCAACAACGGCTCAATTTCTCTAGACAGCCTTAGATTTTTGTTGAGCCTCTGTAAATTTCAGTAAAGAGATTCAGCCCACGCGTGTGGTCTCCCCGGCCGGAGAAATAGCCATGGCTCCACGGCGACGACGGCGAGGCGGCGAGCTCGTATCTGTGATGATCGCATGTTCTATGTAAACATGCTTCAAATTAGCTCGAACTGCGTGCACTTTTTTTTTCTGTCATGAAATCGCATTTAGTTCAACTGAATTCATCAGGTGGATCATACTCGCATCGCGACTGATACTTTTCGCGCGCATATATACGCGACGAAAATGGGAGGTGCCTCGGTGCTTTTGCTTTGCTCCCTACTCGGCGTCATCTTCCTCCTCGCAGTCCATCAAGCACCAGCGCCCGTCGGCGCCGTTCACCGTGCACCTGTTGTGCGGGACCCACCACCCGGGCGGCACCCCGTGCTCGTCCCGCAGCGCGTCGTACGCCTTGTTCACCAGCGCCACGTCCCGAGCCACCGCGAGCTCGAACCCTCCGCCGCGCGTGCCCGCCACGCCGTGCAGCTACACCTCGAGGTTGTGCCAGGTGCGCTCGTTCCCGGGGCTCCTCAGGTACGGGGACGCCCCCGTGTCGATGGCCAGCTCGGCGCCGACGTCGTGGTAGAACACGGCCGGGTACCTGGGCACGATGTCCCGGGCGTTGCGGACGCGGAGGAGCCGGAGTTCGGGAATGTTGTGGAACCGCTTCTTGAATGCGGAGCCGCCGTCGCGCGGGCTGGCGAACGCGAACGCGGTGACCGGGCAGGCGGCCATCGCCGCGGCGGCCGGCGCGGCCACGTTGTAGCCGTTGGTGGCGATGTCGAACGCGTTCAGCGTGGCGAGCGCCGCGCCGAGGCTGTGGCCCGTCACCGTGATGCTGAGCACCTCGCCCTTGTACTTGGCCACCAGGCTCCGCATCTCGCTCAACGCCTGCATCCGCCGATCGATGCGTGCAGGCAGGATGTGAGAGAGTGTGGTGAAGGTGACGCTGACGCTGACAGTGCCGTAAGAAAGATTACCTACCTGGTCTCTTGCGCTGACTTGGTTGTGGCTGGACATGGGGTCGGCGGAGGTGTACATGGACAGCCACCCGCGGTGCACCATGGCGTCGCAGCCCTCGTGTTCCCCGAGCAGGCCTCTCGGCGGCACCATAGCGAACTCGAGGTCGTCGACCCACTCCAGCGCCTGCACCGTGCCGCGCCACACGACAACGATGTCGCGGCGCCCCAGCGCGGCCTTCCCCTCGTCCGTGGTCACGGCGACGTAGCCGATCCAGTTGGACTCCCTGCAGCGGCCCCCCGCGCCCGCCGCCGCCCAGGACGCGGACCTGAGGATGAACTCGCCCGGCACGGCCATGGACGACGTCGCGTACAGGAACCTGGTGACCCGGTACGCGGCGGCGTGGGCCGGCAGGCGCACCCGGTCGAAGAAGCGCGCCCTGGCGAAGCGGGACAGCCCCGCGTGCGGCGAGAGCGCCTCGTGGTTGAAGGCGTCGTAGGTCGCCTGCGCCATCTCACCGTAGCGGAGCACGGTGCGGCGCAGGTCGAGGTCGAGCGGGTCCAGGAGGCCCGCCCAGGCGCCCTCGCCCTGGAGCGCCACCGCCGGGCCGTGCCCCCGAGGCCGCCGTGCTGGGACGACATGTTCAGCAACGGCTAGCTCTTCTTGCCTTGCCTGTGCTGCTTCGCTCGAGGCGATCTTTATACAGCGATGACTTGGTGGCAGCGGCTTTGGCGTGCTCGGGGGTCGCTTCCAATGACGACGGGAGCGTGAGCGGCGACGACATGACATGCATCGTGCGGGGATTCGCATGATGAATTGGACATAGGTCGCGTGAAACAGCGTGGCCGAACTGGGCAGGAGGGAGGCAGGTACAGAGCACTAGAGCAGGCGAGGCACGCACGCCACAGCCCGCAGCACGATGCCAAGCAATGCGACGGCATGAACGCCTGACGCGTCCGTGTTGGGAAATCTGTTATGGCCATTCATGGTTTGAAGCATGATGCTTTGGGGCTCGACCTTCCTATTCCTACTTTCCTAGTGAAGAAAACTGCGGTCGGAGAGGAGAGAGGCTGCTGGCTGAGAGCTGACTCGCTGCAGCAGATTTAGAGCGTTGGACCAGCACAATATTCAGAAACAAGGCCTCCGAGAAGAAAGGCCCGGGTTATAAAGACCTTGTTGGGCCTGGAGTTCTCCATCATATGTGTCTCGATGGGATACTGGGCTGTCCCGGCAGAGTACAAATTTCTGGCCGGCCCGCCTGACCCATTAGCAAGTTTTTGACTACCAGTAGTACATTGTTTGTTCATGCCGGCTGCGCTTGTGCTGACTCGAGCCGCAGCACTGGTAAGTAATGGACGATTAGTAGTATCAAAAAGAAGAAGAAAAATTATGGACGGTTGCTTAAAGTGACGAGCACGGCAGGACTAATCGCATTCACCAACCGGCATTCCGTCGCTCGATCGCGTCCCTTGCTTGTTGCCAATTCCAGCATGAAGACAAGGCTAGATAGTGCTCCCGATCTCATGAGATCCTTTGCGTCGATGCCACTCCATTCCCTCGCTGATATAATCTGTGACGTTCGGACCAAGCGTCTCCTACCCAAGATCGTTTCTGGTAATGCCACCGGTAAACGCTCCTCCCATGATCTGCACAGTTCACCGGCGATGCCCCGAACCCCCTGTTCATTTGGTCGCGAATCGTCGGCAGAAGCCGCGCTCTACAGAAAGGATCAGGGCACAGTCACACAACAGGCTTGCAGGCTACGCGCTCTGATCGAGCTGAGCCTGGCTGTATCAGTCAGGTGAGCCGCTGCCGGCACGCTTTGGAATAATGCTTGGTACATGTACCGCACACACAGCAAGCTCCCACAGGAGTACGGGACAAGCAGGTCAGCTTTGTTTACAGAGGCATCAAAGGCGAGGTGGACGACGCGACACCCGGCTTTGTTGCGTGGCGCGGGATGCGGGGACGCACCATGATTTCGGGCAGAAGCCGCTGGGTTTACCAGTGATCTCCCATCGATTGCTCTGGCCTCTGGCCTCTCGGGGGTGGGTTGCTGCCGAGGAACCGGCCCGAGTCTCGGGTCAGTGAGCAGAGCACTACATCTACTCTTGACTCCTGAGAGTGATGACACGCACGGTGGTGTGGTGTGCGGGGACCGGACAGCCGCTAATCATTCCCCTTAACCACCGCTGCTAATGATGGGCGGCGAGTGTGTTAGATGTGGCAAATCGCGATCAACCTCCACCCTGATAGATCACCCTGTCCGCACCCCACGCGTCCTCGCACTGAACATGCCGTGGCAGCATTGCGTCGCCAAACCAGCTTCTGACCCGCGACGTCTTCAACGCCCAGCCGAGATCCAACGGACCACATCGAACGAGATCACGTGGGACCTGCGCGGAGGGAGCGTGGTGAGTGGTGACCGCTCCGCTCCGGAATCCGAAACCCCGGTGGGCAACGGTAACGGCTGGTCGCTCGCCATTTATGTCGCCGGCCTTCTTGCTCCTCCGACTTCATCGAAGCGCCCTGCCGCGCAGCGGCGCAGGCGAAGAGCCATCACTCCAGCTCTGCATCCGTGGGGGGTACACCGAGTAGTACGTTTCGAGACCGCCGTCCCGGGCACGGCCAGCGCCCAGTAGGAGCGCCGTACCTGTCACCAACGCATGCACGGGACGGCCCATGCATGGCACCGCACGCACCTGGTGCCGAGAGTTCCCCGTGGGCACGGCCACAGCCTACAGCGACGCGCCACCCACCGAGCGCGCGGGGCTCGCAGCCCGGCGACGCGATGGCTCTCTCCGTCGTGGTCCACCGAGCTCCGGTACGACGTGCCGGCCGCCACGGTCCGTACGCGGGCGCACGCTTTGGCCCGTGGGAGGAAGGTGCCCAAACGCGTCGCTCTCACCGGGATCGCTCCCGTCAGAGTCGATGTACGCACGTACGCGTGCGCTAAAGCCGCGCCCGTGTCGTCTACACGGTGGTGGCAATTACTCTGGTGAGCGGTGACACACGCACGCGTCGCGGCCGTCTGGGCCTGAACCGAACTGAATGCAAGTGCTACCGAACAATTCGCGTCTCACTGTTCCGGCCAGGTTCACGAACCGAATTGGCAGCTGCAGCCAGGCATCATTCAGAAACATTTGGCCGCAGGCTGACGTTGATGCAGTGTTTGACTGCTCGATCAGGCGAGGACACACGAGTCAAGGCGATGCGCGGTGAACGCTCGGCTCATTTCAAATCTCGTGTATGGGAAGAAAGGGTTCGGATTTCAGAACCGCCGCTAGTATAGATGTAACCATCTGAACCAACAGGAAAGGCGTCGTTAAAGAGGTGGCAGTAAACTACTCGATCGATCCCACCGAGAGACCGAGCTGAGCTGATAAAAGAAGGAAGTGGTGAAAGCAAACGGGTCAAAAGGAAATTCGGAACATGCAAAGCAGATGCAGCTGGATTTGTTTGGGACGTCGGGTGGAGATCTCGTCTCATCTCGATGGCTCGGTGTCGTGCCAGTGCCACGCCGGCCTTTTCCCCAACGTTCATATTCCATCCCATCCCATCCATCCCCAACGAGCTGGCGAGTATTTTACCTCACTCCACACCAGTCTCACTCCCAGCAGACCAGGCCAAAGACCGTTCCTCGAAGGCCGTGCCCCACCCCTCCTCTCTCTTTTAAAAACCCACCCCGACCCAAAAGCCTAGTACACGATAGCAAGGAGAGAGAGCGAGAGAGCAAGCAAGCAAAGACTGCAAGAGCGAGGGGGAGGTGGCCCGGAGACAAGCACGAGCGCTCGGCACGGCCATGTCCGAGGCGCGATCCTAGGCGTCCATTTCGTATTCCACGGCAGCCACGCACCGCGTCCGCCTCGAGCCTGCCAGCCATGGTGGCCGGCCGCGTCAAGGCGGCCATGGGCTTCCAGCGGAGCCCGGCGACGCCCAGGCCCTCCTCCTCCTCCTCGTCCGCGCGCAAGGCCCCGGCGCCGGCGCCGTTGCAGCTCCCCGGATCCGCGGCCTCGGGGGCGGGGCAGCCGGAGACGCCGCGGCGGCGGTCGTCCGGCTCGCCGGCGCCGTCGGGGTCGGGGTCCAAGGCGGGGCCATTCTCGCGCTACTTCCCGCGCTCGTCCGCGCAGGTGCAGCCGGCGCGCCCGGCGTCCGAGCCCGCCGAGCTCGTCCGCCTCGTCGAGGAGCTGCAGGAGCGGGAGTCGCGGCTCCGGACCGAGCTGCTGGAGCACAAGATCCTCAAGGAGACCGTCGCCATCGTGCCGTTCCTCGAGACCGAGCTCGCCGCCAAAAGCAGCGAGCTCGGTCGGTGCCGGGACGCGCTGTCCCGGCTCGAGACCGAGAACGCGCGCCTGCGCGCCGAGCTCGACGCTGCCGTGGCGGCCGCGAGGAGCAATGAGCAGAGGGTTCTGGAGATGGAGGAGGAGTTGGCGGAGGTGAGGAGGCGGCGGCGGGAGGCGGCGGCCGAGCCCGATGACTGCTCGTCGTCGGCGTCCTCGGACAACTCCGAGCGCTCCAATGCGGCGACCAACTCGGTCATGCCAGCGAAGGTAGTGGCCGGGTTGTCGGTTCTTCCTCCCCCCGCGCCTCCTCCTCCTCCGCCACCGCCGCCAATGCCGGCGCCTTACAAGTCCAGGTCCTACTTCTCCGGCTCGTCGCGCGCCTCGCCGGCGAACTCCTCATCCAGTTCCTCCTCGTCCGCGCCATCAACGCCGACCTACTCTTCAGATACCGCGGCGTCAAGAAGCCGCGTGCCGGAGCTCTCCAAGCTCCCGCCGATACCTGCCCCGCCGCCGCCACCGCCGCCGCCGCCGCCACCGTCAATGCCGACGCGCGGACGCCGCAGCGCGACCTCGTCACCGTCGACCTCAAGCAGCAGCAGCAGCGGAGGCGCAGGACCTCCGGCTCCACCGCCACCACCTCCACCTGCGACGAGGAGGACCTCCAAGGCGTCCTCCCCTGCGACTTCAGCGTCGATTCCGGCGCCCGCTCCATGCGTGAGGCGAGTCCCAGAGGTGGTGGAGTTTTACCACTCGCTAATGCGGAGAGACTCGAGGTCGAGGGACACCGGCGCAACCGGTGACGGAGGCGCCGGCGGGAGTGCCGCCGCGGCGAGGGACATGATCGGCGAGATCGAGAATCGCTCCGCTCATCTTCTTGCGGTAAGTGTTCGATCAACAAATATCACTTGTTTTTGCCGTTTTCGACCCATTCCCCACTCACTTTCATTGACAATTTTGTCTCCTTAACCTGCCATTTTTTGGGGGGGAATCTCAAAAGTTAAGGGTCTTAACAAACTGACATGAGTGGTTCTGAAGTAGCTATTGGTGATTAGAGTTGTGGTTGAGATGAACCAAAAAAAGGGGTGAGCACCAGAAAGTGGTCGTCTTTTCGAGCACCAAATACAGTTGAAAGAAACAACCACCTTTTTCCCTTTTCATCGCCCTCGAGTTCACCAACCTCCATGAATTCGTGCAAGAAACCCATGAATTCCTCGATGCATTTCTCTTTGGAGTTTTATGATTCATCATCAGGGCAAGTAAAACACAGGAGGGTGGTGAATAGGATAGGACAATCCGAAGTTGGGAACAAAAAAGAAAGCTGCATCCTCTGCTGGGAATCATACCAAAGTGACCAGACCTTGTCAGACTGATTCGTGGGCCCTCACACTGTCAACCACTAGCACTGGATTGTAATAAATGAGCTGAGACGGGGATTGTCATCTTTTCGAATAGAAAAGGCGGCCTTGTCCGGCCGCAACCTTGAGGCCCAGCTAGCCGTTGGAGCCAAGCCCACTTGACCGTTGCTTCGCGCCAAGTTCTCTTGGATCGAAGTAAAATTTTAAAATCAAATGTGCGCTTGTGTTGCTGCGCTGCTACGTGCTGGAAGTTGTTTCGATTATGTGGTTTGTGAATCGAAAAAATGGCTGCTGAACTGACGGTTTTGGCGATTGCAGATCAAATCGGACGTGGAGAGGCAGGGCGACTTCATCCGGTTCCTGATCAAGGAGGTGCAGAGCGCAGCGTTTGCTGACATCGAGGACGTGGTCACCTTCGTCAAGTGGCTCGACGTTGAGCTCTCACGCCTGGTGAGCTATCCATTCGGTGTCCATGTCACGAATGCCTCTCAACAGCGACCAGCTAACCGATGTTTCACCGGGTGCTGCCGCGGGATTGCAGGTGGATGAGAGGGCGGTGCTGAAGCATTTCGACTGGCCGGAGGGGAAGGCCGACGCATTGCGGGAGGCTGCGTTTGGGTACCGTGACTTGAAGAAGATCGAGTCGGAGGCGTCATCGTTCTCTGATGACCCCCGGCAGCCCTGCTCGTCTGCTCTCAAGAAGATGCAAGCTCTCTTCGAGAAGTAAGCACCTTGCGCCTTCTGGTATGAGTGATAGATATTCAGTTCTTTTGTCCTCGTTCGTGTGTTCAACCATGGTCATTGTCAGGTTGGAGCATGGAGTGTACGGCCTTGTGCGTGTGCGGGATGGTGCGATGAGTCGGTACCGCGGGTACCAAATCCCATGGGAGTGGATGCAGGACACTGGAATTGTTAGTCAGGTACAGCAAGTTAATTGTTTTCCCTAAATGTGCAACACTGTTATCCATTCTTCCTTGTGCTCAAATACACCAGATGGTAAGACAAACATGTATGCTGCTGGTGTATTTGATTGCACTCGTAGACAAACGGGGCAGGGACAAAACAACATAATTCACTATTGGACACACTCGTGGTGCCAACAAATAGAATTGGACAACTTGGTGTTTCGAGGACCAATTGGAAGGCCCAAGCTTCCATTGGTTTCTGGTATATGCCACAGAATGCATGTGGTGGGAGCCAGTGCTTCTCAGGAATCTATTTTGTTTGTGCATGATCCTGTTACTTGGTTCAGGCTAATGTTTTCCGTCATTTACAAATAGCCTAATTCACTATTGGGCATACAAACCTGGCACAAAAAAATGTTTTAGGAAACCCGGGGACCGGCAAGAAAACTCTTTCTTCTGTTTGATGTACTGTCAAATGCTGTGTTGGCCAGGGGCTCTTGTGAATCCGTTTTGTTTATGATGGTCCCTTATGAACTTTTGGTTCAGAAGCATGGTCATTGAATTTTTTATTTTGTTCAGGCGCAATGTTAGATGTTTTGTTTTATTCTGAACCTTGATAGACATAGAAAATGATGAAGGGAGATAAAAGCTTGGTCCTCTGGGCTTATTGTTACCTCGTTCAGCACAGGTTGCCGTGTGCTTCTCACAGGGAAAATAGTCTTAAGAAATGGCCTACTTTGTAACTAGTGTGACAGCATCAAACTTTTGGGTAGAGGGTAAATTGATCATTGCTGATGTTATTAGCAGCTAGACTGAGTCAATCTAACTGCTAATCCAAACAGATGATCAAGTTGGTCAAAGATTGCTAATATCATGATGATGCATCAATCACCATCCACATCCACCTAATGCTTTCACAAAATTGAGGGAAAAATCAGCATGCATCACAAACAAATGAGTCTTGTGTGTGCTTGTTTCCTTTTATGTTACTCCGCAGTACGGAACTGAATTCTAATAACGACTCTTTACGAACTCTATTACTTGGACAACTTTAAAGCTATTAATTGAATTGCAATTTTTTTTGGGTATGTTACTTGAGCATCAATTTTCAAATCACAAAATTATACTTAGCGGGCCTATTTTTGTAGATAATCTGAAAGGGTGTACACGGTTGCCTGCTTAAAAACTTGCTTGTCTGTACAAAAAGGGCATTCCAATAACAAGTTGAGTCTTAATATGCAGATCAAATTACAATCAGTGAAGCTAGCAATGAAGTATCTGAGAAGGGTTTCTTCAGAGCTTGAGGCCATAAAAGGTGGCCCTGACGAAGAGGAGCTAATGCTCCAAGGAGTCCGGTTCGCCTTCAGAGTACACCAGGTAACCACGCCACTTGCTCATGTATACGCTCAGATCATCAAGTATGTGTACTGTGCTCAACCCTACTGTTCTTTGCAGTTTGCAGGTGGCTTTGATGGTGACACGATGCGAGCCTTTCAAGAGCTCAAGGAGAAGGCTTTCCAGTCTCAGCGGGAAATTCAAACTCAACATCTGCATCAGCAAAGACTCGCTGGCAGAAGTTGAAATCATGTATTTATAGCAGTCCATTACTATAGGATAGTGGAAATGTCTTTACTCAGCCAAATACTCAATTTATCAGCGAGAAGCTATTTCACATCTTCAGTCTTCTTATTGAGTGGCGTGAGCATGGTGTTCCTGTGTAGTGGCATGTGCTTGTGCATGGGTACCTTCCCTACAATTTTCTTTGAAGTAGCTATGAGGAGGCGTGGGGGGGGGGGGGGGGGGGGGGGGCGGGCACTGCGATTCACAGACAACACGAGAACGCCGGGCCCCCAGCCGTATATTCAAGGTCTAGCAGATTTTTTTCTATTTTCACAGGTGTTGCTTTGATGAATTGACGTGGTTTAGGACAGTTAGTGGTATCAAAGGGCACATTATGAAAACGAGTAGTAGTTGGAATACATAACCAGATCCAAGAGAAACAAGTCTATCACAGTAATGAATATGTTTACAAGTAAATCGTTACCAAGCCGACTAAAAGGAGTTCCTTATTTCTCCATCCTCAATTTTTTTTTTCTGCCCGGCACTTAAGCTTTCTGCTAATCTTGGATTCTTGCATTTTCGTTCACCTTCATTAGGGACTTGCAGCTCTACATCAATAGAGCGTTTCTTTTCATCACCAGCCGACTGAATAAACATTATTAGCAGCATACAAATTAGTAGGGACATGCTATTAACCCCGCAGAGAAAACTAAATTCAGTCTATGAATTTAGGCTGCAAAACATCTGGAATTCTAGCCAATAGAATGAAAGAAAATTTGTTACCACCTCCAGTTCGTCATCCTCGTCCATCTCATCCTCGTCATCCTCATCATCATTCTCGTTGTGGATAGCACTATGAGCATTAGGCTTCCTGTATGATTCTAAATTCTGGATAGAAGGCAAAACAAGAAATAAACATTTTTCAGTAACCGCAATATCTGTCACCCCCCCCCCCCCCCCCAACCACCACCACCACCACCACCATCCGTATCATTTCAGGGATTGTGTGTATGAACCCTAACCGCATCTCTGACGGTGGGATCTCTTGTTTTCAGCCGATTTGAAATAATCAAATCTATCGAACGGAAGCTCGAAATCCGAAATGAAAAGAAGATATATAGACAGCTTAAAGAAGCAATTGAACTTACATTTTTTATGTATTCCCACTTTTCCGCGAAGGAACGATCACCATCAGGAGCCGACAACATCTTGCCGATACGGACGATGTCGTAGTCGCGCACAAACCGCGCCATAGAACGAGGGATCGGCTTCACCAGATCGTGACGAGGAATGAAGTCCATGATACCATCGTCGTCGCATTTGCGCGGTGGGCTGCCAGCCATCGGCGACGGAGGAGGCGCGCGGAGGCGGCGGCAGGGAGAGGAGGCGGTGCTACTGACGAATGCATGCAACAACAGACTGACGCGGATGCCGGATAGATAGAGATATGGTGCTTTACTTCCTCCGGCCCACGTAGGCCCACTTCACCGCGAACGCCTGGCGCTGGAGCAACGACGCTGAGCCGCCACGCCAGCGCAGCAAGCTCCAAGCAGCTGCCTTGGTTTCTAGCACGCGCGCCTGCGCCAGAGAGAGCGGCGCCATGGATGACCTCGCGCGCCTTGCATTGGGCTGCCACCAAAGCAACGGACCGGCCAGGATCGACAACGTTCAGCGAGCTCAAGGTAATCGGGCCCCGTATCCGTCCCCCACTCTCTCTGTTGTTGCCGGCGCCGTCAGTATTCGACATGGTTCCTGGCCGCGGCCATTCCGAAGCAGCAGCTATGGTGGACGTAATAAGCGCCAAATCCTAGGCAGTGCGCTGCGGCCGGACACTGGGGAATGGCGGAGGAGAGAAGGAGAAGGAGGGAGCGCGGCATGGGAGATTCAACGGGCAAGGAGGAGCGGGGAAGCCGAAGAGGCGCGCAGGTGCGTTGGTGACGACGATGCGTCCGTCGCCGGAGCCGGACTAGAAGGGCTACTTTAGAAAATATATTTCTCTTTAGGAAATTTTCTGAAAATAATCGGATCGCAATTATTAGGGGGTTTTATGAAAATAATCGGATCGCGATTACTAATCGCGATCCATTTCAGGGTGGTAAATGTAAATAACTGCGATCCAGTTTGGGGTTCTTTCTGCAAAAAAAACTTCATCGCCGCCGCTGTGGCCGGCTCCGATCTCCACCCGAACCCGCGTAGGTGCTCAGGCCGCCTCCACTACATGCTTCGACGGCTATAGCCTCGGTTTCTGCATTACCAGAACCCCAGTCCGCGTTCTGCTGAGAAGGAGGCCGCATCGCGGCAGCCGCTGCCATGGAGTTCCGCCGCGCCGGCAAGCTCCAGCGATCCAACCCAGGGGCAAGGCGTCCGTGCCAGCGCAGCTAAATACACTGTGTTTTATGCTCTCCAGCTTCCCTAATAGCTCACCTCAAACCTCGGTGGAGATCTGGTGGCCGTTCTGGATTGGGAATTCGGGATTGAATTCGGAAGCCCCGTCCTCCCTTCGCCGTATCTTATTCATTTGTGGGAGAGGGCTCCGAGTTCCCAACAATGCAATGCAAAGGGAAGTGCGGACATCAAGATATGGAGAATTTTCCTGTGTCCTTGGTCAATTCATGGCTGAAATTTATAAGCCTCGTCTCTGAAAATTGCGTCTTTGTGCGCACATTGGACTGAACTTGGCCTGTTTGTAGCCATGCCTTGCAAAATTCTGCAATGTTCTGAAGATGCCTGCTTAATCTGCCGGCCAGGGTCCCGGCATCTCTGATTTGTGGGTTTCTGCTGATGAGTTGTGTGGTGCATTCACAAACCACACGACCTGTCAGAAATTAAACATTCACATCAGTGTTCAAGGACTGAAGAATTGGACAAAGAGGACGACAGACGAACGGTGCCTCTTCAATGATTGTTGCGAGATCGGTGTCAGGCTTGGCATAATTTACTCACTGCGACTGAGATGCACCGGCTGCCATCCAAGTATTGCGCATATGAAACTCGGAGGTCATTCCACTCAGATCATTCTATGACAGCAGTAGGACTGTAGATCCCTGCTAGAGAGCTCTCGTAGTAGAAGAACTCAAATTTCAGCAATGGCAAGTTCAGTATAGTTTTCAAACAAAAAAAAATCATTTAGTAGGCCTTCAACTGCGATTCGGCGAGAAATTGTTAGTCGGTACAAAGTCTAGCTGTGCCGTTGATATGTGCATGGGCCGGTCAAATGCCATGCCTGCACAAAACTCCTGTTGCTGCGTGCGGGCAAAGGATTTGCAGCAGGGGCTTCGCTCGCAAAACGTGCCCGCCATCGCCGAGCGCTGGGCTCCGACTCCGATGAGGCGGCGAGCCGACCACCGAAACAGCTTCTTCGATTCCACCACAGGAACAAGTTCGTCAGCTACTCAGCTCCGGTCACAAACTCACACGGCGAACGTGGGATCCAGCGCCGGCGCAACGACGTTGAGGTTGAGCCACCACGCAAGGAACGGCGCCTCGGCGTCCGCCCTGTCGCGCCCGCACGGGAAGTCGGGAACGGCCACGGTGTTGCCACCTGAAACAAAAACAAAGCAGCGCTAGCTGCTGCTCTGCTCCAGCCTCCAGTGGCTCCCTGACGGATGGCGCGTCCAGCCCGTGATTCCGTAATGGCCTCGGCTAGGCAGGTCGCCGCGGTCCGCGCGTGCCGCGCTATTGGCATCCATGTGAGGGCGCGAGTCCTGCATGCCATTTTCCACGCAGAGAGCGCCTGAATCGGAGGAGGGATTCATGCAAATCGCAACCAGAGTCACCGCCAGATTTCTGAGGGAAAAATTTCGCCGTCCATCCCGGCGCTCCCATTTGCAGCGAGTGATACGCGGGCAGAATCTGGAGATGAATCCTGGGAAACGGAGATTGGAAATACAAAACTCCCTCCAGAATCGCTCCCAACCCCGGCCGCGAACCGCGGCGCCACGGCAGCGAGCTCGAGGCAAATTGCTTTGATTTCTAGCGCGCGCGCCTGCGCCGGAGAGAGCGGCACCATGAATGTACTCGCCGCCTTGCATTGGGCTGCTACCAAAGCAACGGGGCGGCCAGGACATCAACGCTCGGCCGGCGAGCTCAAGGTAATGGCGGAGGGCGTTAGCGCCAAAAATCCCGGCCGGTGCGCATGCGGGCGCTGCGGCCGGGCACTTGGGAACGGCGTTGGAGAGGCGGAGTTAGAGGGACCGCGCCATCGGAGATTCAGCGGGCAAGGGAGTGCAGGTGCGTTCGTGACGACGAGGCGGCAGTCGCCGGAGCCGGACGGGAAGGTCTACTTTAAAAAATAAACAGTTTTCCGTTAAGGGGGTTTTATTAAAATAATCGGATCGCGATTATTAATCGCGATCCGGATCGCGATTATTATTCGCGGTCCATTTCAGGGGGTTTTGTGTAATTATTTTGGGGCCTTCTGCAAAACAGTATCGCCGCCGCCGCCGCTGTGGCCGGCTCCGAGCTCCCCCAAACCCGCGTCAATGCTCAGGTCGCCTCCACCTCATGACGCGACGGACATCACACTGGTTTCTCATTCTCCATAGTCCATCCCCAAATCCCAGTTCGCTTTCTGACGAGAAGAACGGAGACCACATCGTCGTCGCCTGGGCAGCGAGCTCCAAGCAATTGCTTCGATTTCTATCGTGCGCCCATGCACCGGAGAGAGAGCGGCACCATGGATGGGACTCACTGCCTCGCATTGGGCAGCTACCATAGTCCATAGCAACGGGCCGGCCGGGTCAGACAACGCTCGGCGAGCTCAAGGGTGATGGCGAATGCGGGCCAATGACCGGGCGGCGCACAGGCGGGCGCTGTGGCCGGCCACTTGGGAATGGCGGAGGAGAGGGGGAGTAGGAGGGAGCTTTCCATTGGAGATTCGGCGGGCAAGGGGGAGCGCAGGTGCGCTCGTGACTTCCTTGGTTTGTTATTGAACATGTACTGGTGATTTTGTGAAGTTATCTTTGTTATATCAAAATGTATTCTGTTCAAATTCTTCCTAGATTTGATTATTTCACTCAAAAGAAATTGCCCAAAATAAAAGGGAAAACTGGGCACTGGTGAATCGGGTTCAACAAGGCAAGCTCTTGGAGCTAGAGCTCGCAACGAGCAGCTTAACATTTGTCAGGTCCACGGACGCCGTGGCCCTCCTCAGTATAGACTTCATGTTCCTATCGAGGCTCTGCTTCACTATCTTGTCCACGGTGTCCCGGCAATCCTTCGCGTCCTGGCCGCCGCCGCCGTCGTGGCACGACGCGCCCTCCATGCGCGGCCCCGAATGCGCCCTGATCCTGCTCTGCCCTTCCTCCTTGAACCACTGCAGGACCTTGGCCGCCCTCCTCTGCGCGAGCGGGCTCCCGAGCAGCGAGACCTCCAGGAGCGCCTGCACGACGCCGAGCTGGCGCATCTGCCGCCGCAGCGCCCGGCTGCCGTGCGTGAGCACCATGACCAGGTACGTCGCGTGCTCCTGGCACCGCGCGCTCCCGTGCCACGTCATCGCCTCCAGGAGCGCCCTGGGCGCCGCCTCGTCCTCCTCCATCGCCTTCTTCCCCGCCGCGCTCGTCGCCGCCAGCTCCCCGAGGATGGACAGCGCAGCCTCCGACGCCGTCTTGTCCAGGACGAGCGACAGGAGCGCGTGCACCGCGCCGCTGGAGACCACGTCCCGGACGTGCTCGAGCTTCGTAGAGAGGTTGCGGAGGGCGGCCAGGCACGGCAGCTTCGTGTCGGCCGGGACGTCGTCGGCGCTGAGGGTGGCGACGAGGAACGGGAGGAGCTCGGAGGCGGAGAGGGGGAAGTCGGTGTTGGCCAACGACGAGATCGAGAGGACCAGCAGCGCGAGCTGCTGGCTTCTTGCCAGGTCCTTGTCGTCCATGAGCTGCGGCAGCTTCTTGAGCAGGCCGGCCTTTACGATGTGCACCTTATTTCTGAAACCAAAAGCAGAGCCGATCAGCACTTCAGTAGATAAACAAAATGACAAACAGAAGGCTTTGCCAGTTTTCAATCACCTAAAATTTCAGTACTACTAGTACATTACATGCAGCCCGAGAAAAAAAAACCCAGTGATACTTGGATCCATTCATTCTGAACTCGTGAACTGTTGGATGCAATCAAGCAGCTAAAGGATAGCGAAGCTCCAGTCAGTCATGCACTCTCGTTGGAGCAAGCGTTGTTGCTACTTGGAGCATGCGCAAGGGCACTTAGATTTTACTCCATGGATTCAAGCGTCACGGTCCATTGGATGGATTACACGTCTGTTCTACGTGCTTCACGGGTGCAATTGACCTATAGAGCAATCACCATTGTGGTGGCTATCAGTTTCATTCCATTGTCGTCATTGGTGGCCGATCCAACAACATGTTGCACAGGCAACCCAGGAGCTGAGTGCAAGTCCACATCAAAACCTGAAAAGACTGGGTACGTCCAATTTCTCAGCACGTGATCGATGATGCCTATCTTTTCCTTGGCGAACCATGTATAAGCTTGTCATTATATGGGACCCATAACCATATCCACATACACCAATATGCAATGTGTGAAGCAAAAAAAAAAAGTGCAAATTCTAACAGTTCTTCTCGTCTACGTGGTTGAACAAGCAAGATGCCGCATATGGTTAGGTGTATTCAGGTAAGGTTTCTCTGCAGAAATGCGAAAGGGCGGATGATACTATGCCAGTAGAAGTTCGGTAGCATCCGAAGTCAAAATAGCGGCAAAGTTGCCGGCGATGCACCTGCTCAAGGTTATTGTACGCTGCCTAATACCACGAACAAAGCTGAAATCTTTGAGTCGGGTAAAGCGCTGACATTTTGGGTCCCTTTCGATTATTTCGTCAGACAGGAATGGCGTGAGGGGACTAGCAGAAAGTTGGCCCGTGCGCACCTAATGGCTGTGGAAAGCAGGAACATACGGTGGGTGTGCATGGTCTTCTGGAATAAATTTCAGCAAATGTTGCTCAAAAGTTCAGAGCAATTCGAGAGGATTTGTCAGAGCAAGGCCGTGCAAGGGACATATTTGTCAAGGGTAACCGGTTTCAGTTTTCAGTCCTTTGATATGAAGCTATGCCTGTACAGCGTCATGCTACAGCGAAGACCAGATATGTGGAAATGTAATAACCCAGAGTTTGGGAGACTGCACGGCGTGATGAGCACCACATATATTCAGCAGGCAGGACAATTCCTTTTCCGGACGACGAGCATCTCAGGACATGAGCCGCCAACTACTCCAACGAGTCCAATCTAAAATTTGAACTATATAGGTTGGGCCCGAATTCCAGTCAAAGCAATGATGTTTGAAAAGCAGAACACTCCATAACAGAAACGGTAACACCATCTCTGAAAGACTTGTGCAAACATGGACATGGCTACTCTTGGCTGAATTCTCCCAAATTTCAAATCTCATGAAGAGCCATACTACACCATCGAGTTTCGACTGTGTTTTTCGTTTCCAAGACGAAAATCCTATGGGCTCTGAAAATCTGAGTCTTGTCAGCATAGCTAGAATCATGTGCTAACACTTTGGTTCTGGTCTTCTCGATCAGAAGTTCAGAACACTCGATATTATCAGATATGCGAGTTTGGCATCACACACAAGCATGGATGGAGCAGATTCGAAGAACACCACGCACGCAAATAGCCAACATGCGCCTCGCAGCACCCAGAGACCCCACTGACCTGTGCGTGCCTCTGGCGAGCTCCAGCAGCGCCGCCGCCGCGGCCAGCCGCGCGCCGGCCAGCATGGCCACGAGCGGCGGCACGACCCCGAGCTCGGGCAGCAGCCGCTTCCTCCGCTCGTCCGACCGCGCCAGCGCCGCGACCTCCGCCGCGGCCTCCCGCTGCTCCTCCGCCGCGCCGAAGCTAAGCCGCCTCACCGCGGCCCGCATCGCCGCCGCCTCACCGCGGCCGTCCGCCGCCCCCATCGAGACGATAGACGATGCGCGCCTAGCGCTAGCAGCCTAGCTCTAGCATAGCACGGTGGAGGTGGAGCCGGTGCATGCGCACGTACGATGCCGAGGTGGTGGTGGTGTGCGCGGCAACGCCGAGGCGAGCGGGTGGGTTGGGGTTGCGGGGCCTCCCGGCACGGCACGGGCGTTTTGTGGGGAAAGTGGCCTGGATTTCGTGGTTTTGTTGGGTTCTCGGCTGGCGTGTGGAGCACTTTGGGGTCTGGGAGTCTTGTCGTGGTGGTACCCTACGGCACCGTGGCACCATCACCGGCCGCCCGGGAAAGCTGCAAAGGCTTTGGGTTGGGGGCCGGCGCGGCCGGTGAGCCGCCTCGACCGGCCTCGCGCCCTCTTCTTGTGACCACGTACCGACGTACGGGCTCGTCCGCCCGCCGCTATCATGTACAAGCAGGAGTGCTTTCGGGGGGAAAGGGATATGAATCGAGCAAGTACATAGTACTTGTGTGTGTCTTCTTGACCTGAAATTGCCTAACGCTTCTAGGATGAATTTCTATCGTCATCGCATGACAAAAACATGCTTGACAGTCAGATCTACAGATTGGATTATTTTGGGTAGCATCCCGGAATCAGCTGGTGTTGCCCGAAGTCTGGCTGCGTGATCGTTTCCTTCTGCACGTACGGATCCTCGTGTACACACCATGATGAGATGTTACTTGTTTTTTTGTTTGAAAGAAAGAGCTGTTACTTGTTATATATAGGCACTCAGGCATCGATGTATATATGCATGCATGGGAAAAGGCTTTCTTGGTCTAGGTTTCGTACTTTATTTGGCACCGATGTGGACGAACTCACTTTTGAGTTTTGGGTACTGCATCGCTAAGTTTTTGCTGCTTGATCAGAAAATTCAGTTTTCAATTGCAATCCTCTGTACATCAGCAAATTCACTTTTGAATACTGCTGCGTATATGAATTTCAACCTCTAGATTTTGCTTAGGGGATCCACATAATCTATCGGGGCACATATTCTTTTTTCGAGAAGAAGAAATTAGAATAGAATTTCTTACAACGCGGGCTGAAAGGGGCGCACGCACACCTCAACAAGAATAGGGACTATACGGCGGTACGTTACAACCGACAGGCTCCTAGGAAGCAGCCTAGCCAAGAGCGGCACTACTCATCCCCAACCGGTGAGGCCAACAGATACCCGCAAGCTAGCTTGCACCAGCTCGAATCCAGTTGCTTCCCTCTTCAAGAATTCCCCGGATAAGCTGACTCGAGCTCTGCTCGGTGCCGTTGAAGATCCTGGCGTTACGTTCTTTCCAAATCAACCAAGACACTAGCATTACAGCAGTGTCTAGCCCCTTCTTCTGCTTTTTTGACAGCCCTTGCCGTAGGAGGAGCCACCACTCCAAGATGCTGAGACCGACAGGAGACGGCGGGTTTTGGACGCCAAGAACAGAGAGCAGAGTATGCCAAACTTGCTGGGTAAAGCTGCAAGTGCAGAGCAGATGGTCGGCCGTCTCCTCTTCTTGATCGCACAACCGGCAGGTTGCATCGCCCGTCAGCCCATGGTGACGTCTCTGATCCGAGGTCCAGATGCGCTGTCTGACTGAGAACTTCACCTTCTGTGGCGCCCATGTTTTCCAAATCGGCTTTGCTCCCTCAAAGCGGATGGTGCCTTGGAAAAACGATACATAAGCTGACCGGGCAGAGTAAGCAGCATCTGTAGTCCACTTCCAGCTGATGGTGTCCTCGACCCCCACTCTCAGCTCAAAAGCTTCGACGACTTGCCAGAGGATTAGGTATTCAGAAAGTGCTTGAAATGTGAGGGTCCCAGTAATGTCCTGAATCCAGCGCTTGTTGCTCAGCGCCGCTGCCACAGTCCTTGAGTTCCTGACCCCCGGTGTGACGAGGCTGCGAAGTTTAGGCGTGATCAGACAGGGCGAGTTCTGGCCGAGCCAATGATCTGACCAGAACAAGGTGAGGCAGCCATCTCCAAGTTCGATGTCAATGGAGGCATTGAACATCGCTTTTACCTCAGGGTCATTACCGAAATCTAGGCTCAAGTTTTTCCAGGGTCTGTTGGCATCAGTTCGCTTGAGCCAAATCCATCTCAGCTGCAAGGCGTAGGCAGCGAAGGTTGACAACTCCCAAGCCTCGGAGTTCTGTCGGCAAACAGACAATCGGCCATGCAACCAAGCATTGACCGCCAGTTGCTTTTTCCTTGCCGGCCCAGAGAAAACCACGCCTCCTCTTGTCGATTTCCTGGAAAACCCAATCTGGAACCTTGAGTGAGATTAGAGTGTGCACACAAGCAGCGGACATCGTGACCTTCACCAAAGTTAGCCGCCCTACTTTGTTCATCAGCGATGCCTTCCATGCCGGAATGTAGGCAGCAACGCGATCCACCAGGGGCTGCAGGTACGATTTGTGAAGCCGTCCAACAGTGAGAGGGAGCCCGAGATACCTTATGGGGAAGTCGGCTTAGCTCGTGCACATGCTCGTTTGATCCCAAAAATTGATTTAGTGGGTGCTTGGTTCCGGAGGCTAAACTTTAATCCTATTACATCAGAAAGAATTTTATCATCTAAAAATATTAAATAAAATCTAATTATAAAACTAATTGCAGAACTTCTAGACTAATTCGCATTAATCTATGATTAGCGGATGGTGATTGTAGCATGACTTTAGCAAATCATAGATTAATTATGCTCATTAAATTTATCTCGCAAATTAGCATATATCTGTAAAAAAGTTTATAAACAGATTTTATTTAACACTCTTAAATAACAAGATATTTTTTACATGATATGACTAAAGTTTAACCCTTCAAAATTAAACGGGGCTTTAGTGGTGCGGCATGCATGGTGGGTCGGCTGCCTCGGATAGAAATGGTGGAGCATTATAGAAAGCGCTGGAGATCCACACCCACACACACTCGATTAGTGGTGTGCTTGGACAGCGACTAAGCCCATTACCCCCGTGGCCACGTACTACGGTGAGGTGTAAAATGACCAGCGTAGTAATACACCCAGCAGCCATAGCTGCCTTCTTTTCAGAGACTGTTGAAATGGAAACGCTAGCCCGAGTTCATTTCGGCCCAGCCCAAGTTGGATTTAGCGTCACTGGGCTCCAAATTGCTCCGAATTCTTGCATTTCCAAGTCCTGCCCAGACCCCGACCCCGACCCTGGGCCCATTGGGCAGCGCGCAGGACGCTTATCCTAACGGCTGCCGCAACCACGTCACCAGATCAGACGACTAGCCTCGCCTCGCTGGCGTCGTTTTCGGCGCTGATCCGGCTGCCCCGAACACATATCTCGTGATGCCCACACGGCCACACGAGATCGTGACTACTGAACCCACACCATGTATCGTGCCCCTGCTTTTGCAGCTCGATCCCGTTCCAACGAATCGATGCGCTAAGCCACTAATTCATCGAAAATGATGGCACTTCAATCAACAGCCTCACCAGAAAGCTCAAGAAAAAGAGTGCGAAATGTGGCAAGTAATCCCAAAGCCGATGAACAACGCTTGCTTATCGCACGATTTCACGCGAAAGGAGGCGGTTCCGCACGGCATGGGTGCGTACAAGAGCGCCGGGACGCCAAGAAAGGACGCCGCGCGGTGCGCTCGCGCATCTCCAGGCCAGGCGCATCCTGCCAAGACTCGCGAAGGCCCCGGCGGCGCGCACGTGAGCGGCGGTGGTGCGCGTGTCAGCGCATCGCAGCCGGCGACGGCCTCATCACGCGGCTGGCTAATAAACCCACCGGGATGAGCCCTGACACGCCCTCCCCACCAACCACTCGCCACCCTGCTGCTCGCCATCTCCCCTGCGAGACATGGCAGCGCAAACTTCGGCGGCCTCCACCCTCGCCTTCGGGCACCCCAAAACCCTAGCCGCCGCGGGGCCCAAAACCCCGCCGGCCGCGGCCTCCGTCTCCTTCCCGGCCACCCAGCCGGCGTGCCTCCTCTCCGCGTCCGCCGCCCGCCGCCGGGATGTCGCCGCCATGGTCTCGGCGCCGCCGGCCGTCGGCACGGCCATGCCGTCGCTCGACTTCGAGACCTCCGTCTTCAAGAAGGAGAAGGTCTCCCTCGCCGGCCACGAGGAGGTGCGCTCCCCGTTACCACCGTCTTTGTTGTCCGGTGGGGAATCCCTCTGTTTTGTTACGGGCTGTTCAACTCGTGTCCAATTTTTGTGGTGCAGTATATTGTCAGGGGCGGGAGGAACCTGTTCCCGCTGCTCCCGGAGGCGTTCAAGGGGGTCAAGCAGATCGGAGTGATTGGATGGGGCTCGCAGGTTCGACACAGATGCCACCTTGTGTTGGATACACATAAACACTTTTCGCTTCCGCAACCGTGTAGATGGTCAGTTGTGTATGTGCAGAGTATCTAGCTATGCTGTGTACTGAGAGACTATATGCTTTGATTCGGCACATCAATGTGGTCAAATGTACTAGATGGCACCTAATTCACATGGATTTCTACTACTAATTGGGTTCGGGGCAAGAAAATCACTTCTAATTACATGTCTGTGTTCTGGCTCTTAACAGATCGATGTTCGTTTTGCAGGGTCCTGCACAAGCTCAGAACCTGAGAGATTCACTGGCCGAAGCAAAGTCAGACATTGTTGTGAAGGTTAGTTCTTCTCTTGTAAGGAGTATATCTCAGCCCTGGTACATGGGGTATCTTTTGACATGGGAACCACGTTGACTGAAAGGTCGTTACATTTTGGGTTTACAAAACACAATACACTGTTAACTTGGAGTTGGGCTTCACTGAAGTATCCAGTTTCTAATTTTATATTCCCCTGAGTTATTTTCTTCTAATTATTAACTTGGAGCAGAGGCAGTTTATCATTCTTTATTCTGTGCAACTTGGACATGATAATTATGAGTCCTCATATATTCTGTCTCCATTGGTATATTAGGCACTATCCTGTCAGTCCAACATGCTGCTGCTTTTTTGCTTTCAGATTGGTCTCCGGAAAGGTTCCAAATCTTTTGAGGAAGCACGTGCCGCTGGATTCACTGAAGAGAGTGGAACCTTGGGCGATATTTGGGAGACTGTTTCAGGCAGCGATCTTGTGTTGCTGTTGATATCAGATGCTGCACAGGTTCGCCTCATGCTCACTAGCTGCGTGGTTTCATGTGCATCCTTCTGTGTGATACTTCTTAAGTTTTATTCATCCTTATAAAGTTGTATTTTACTTTCTGCAGGCAGACAACTATGAGAAGATCTTCTCTCACATGAAACCGAATAGCATTCTTGGTTTATCTCATGGATTTCTTCTGGGACATTTGCAATCGCTTGGGCTTGATTTCCCAAAGAATATCAGTGTGATTGCTGTATGCCCCAAGGGAATGGGTCCATCCGTCCGTAGGCTTTATGTTCAGGGCAAGGAAGTAAATGGAGCTGGCATCAACTCTAGCTTTGCCGTGCACCAGGTATGTTTCATGCAGTATTTCTGGAGCTTCACTACACTTACCGATGCTCTGCTTTCCATTGTTCTACTGTACTTATTTGATTCGTTGAAAATCATATCAGGATGCATATTGTGCTTTACTTATGCTGTTTCATTGTGTAGGACGTTGATGGAAGGGCAACTGATGTTGCTCTAGCATGGTCAGTTGCACTTGGCTCTCCCTTCACATTTGCTACCACTTTAGAACAGGAGTACAAGAGTGACATCTTCGGAGAGCGAGGTGAGCCTACTAAACTGTAAACTGTTCATGTTGCCTCTAATGATTGTACTGTACCTCTGTAACTAATCATTTAAATTACAGGCATTTTGCTGGGTGCTGTCCATGGCATCGTGGAGGCTCTGTTTAGGAGGTACACAGAACAAGGAATGGATGAAGAGTCAGCCTACAAAAACACTGTTGAGGGCATTACTGGGATTATCTCGAAAACAATATCAAAGAAGGTATGCTATTATTCATCCTTTTTTCTTTTTGATTGAAGCTATTATTCATCCTTGCAGCAACTGTTTTCAGTCTTTTGCTTATTAGAGTGTGATCCAATTTCCTGGTTTTACGCTAGGGGATGCTTGAAGTCTACAACTCTTTGAGCGAGGAAGGAAAGGAGGAGTTCAACAAGGCTTACAGTGCCTCATTTTATCCTTGCATGGATATACTCTACGAATGCTATGAAGATGTGGCCTCCGGAAGTGAAATCCGCAGCGTGGTTTTGGCTGGGCGGAGATTTTATGTGAGTTCTACACTAAACTGTCATTTCTGATGTTGGTTGTGTTCAAGGCAAAGTTAACAGATTTGACGCGATTTAGGATTAAATAATTATGTTTCCACAGGAGAAAGAGGGACTCCCGGCTTTTCCAATGGGCAACATTGATCAAACTCGCATGTGGAAGGTTGGTGAAAAGGTGCGCTCCACCCGTCCAGAGGGTGATCTTGGCCCGCTGCATCCCTTCACTGCTGGAGTGTACATTGCTCTGATGATGGCTCAGGTAAGGTTCTTCCACCTCTTCTCACACGGCAACTCTATGGTAACCCCATGTTGTCAATGGACTGTACCTTACCCATTGGCTGTTCTGCAATGGCTTTAGATTGAGATCCTGAGGAAGAAGGGGCACTCCTACTCAGAGATCATCAACGAGAGCGTGATCGAGTCAGTGGACTCGCTGAACCCCTTCATGCACGCCCGCGGGGTGGCCTTCATGGTGGACAACTGCTCCACGACGGCTCGCCTGGGATCAAGGAAGTGGGCGCCGCGCTTTGACTACATCCTGACCCAGCAGGCCTTCGTGACGGTGGACAAGGACGCCCCAATCAACCAGGACCTCATCAGCAACTTCATGTCCGACCCCGTCCATGGTGCCATCGAGGTCTGCGCCGAGCTGAGGCCCACAGTCGACATCTCAGTGCCTGCCAACGCGGACTTTGTGCGCCCGGAGCTCCGGCAGTCTTCCTAGATTGAGGTGGTGAGCTGAGAGAGAGAGAGAGATTTTGCCTCCGGAGTTAGTTGGTGTTGAGCCACTGCTTGAAGTGTGAACCTGTGTGAGCTGCTGGACCTGAGGAAGCTTGGGTATCTGTTCCCCGAATAAAATAGGCCCTTCATCGAATATCATGGGGGAGGATCTCTGTGAAATTATGTACCCCTGTTTAGTTCGCACCCCGTAAACGCAAAAAATTCGTAAACGCAAAATTTTTAAAAGAATCTTACTAATTTAAAGTACTAAATGAAGCCTATTTACAAAATTTTTTGCATGGATGGGCTGTAAATCGCGAGACGAATCTAATGAGCCTACTTAATCCATGGTTTGCAACAGTGTAGGTGATTTGCAACAGTGATGCTACAGTAATCGTCCGCTAATTATTGCTTAATCATGGATTAATTAGCATCATTAGATTGGTCTCGTGATTTATAACCCATCCATGCAAAAAGTTTTGTAAATAGACTTCATTTAGTACTTCAAATTGGTAAGATTCCTTTGCAAAAAGTTTTTTTTTTCCCTTTACGGGCCCTGAACTAAACAGGCTCTAAGTGATCTTGCTTCGCATCGGTTGCGCCGGATCATCGAAGTCTGGCATTTGTACTGCGACACAGAAGAATGAAGCTGACTGGCAGAATCCCTCGAAATGGTGTGCAGCAACTGTGAATGGCCAAGGGAATGTTGAGGTGACCATAGTGGGGCCTCTTCTCGTCCGACGACGAGGCCCATCTTGTATCTCCAAATGATTCCCATTAGTTAAGCGCAGGCCGAAAACTGAGGTGTGCGGCCCAACATCTCCGCGCCGGGATTCCCCTATACCACGCACGCTCAGCCCGCGTAACGCGAGCAAAGAAGGTCAGATGGTCGTGCCGGCCGGTGCAAGCGCACGGTAGAGCCGTGGATTGTTGATTGCCTCAAAACCCGCGCGCCCGTGCACCCACCCGGCGGGGTGAAGGAGGCCGGCTGGCCTGAGGCCGTCAACAGTGCGGCGCCGCCGCAGCGCACGAGTCACTGATTTGGATCGGCCGTTTCTCCGGCACCGACCCGTTGCGATGTTTGCTTCCCCGGAGTGTGACCGGTTCAAAAGTCTGTCCTGCATGCGGCCCTGGAAGCTGCTTAGGCGCCCGGAGGATTGGACTGACTGGAGCGGTAGAGCTGTTGCGACTTGCGAGCCGTTTGGCAAATCGGCCGCACGCATCAGCTCTGAACTCTGCAAGTCTGAATGCCTAAGCTGCTGCTCAGGTCTGGTGTACCCAGATTTGTTAGGGTTTGCCTGGGCGGTAGTGTGTTGGCAATGCTTTGGTGGTTACACAGTTCGTTGAGCTTGGTTACACGGCCGCTTTTGGGTGGATTTAACGCCCTTTTCATTTTGGTCGCTGAACCATGGTTCAAAAATAATTGATTGCTTAGGGTTTTTTTATCAGTTGGCTAAACTTTAGCACCTATTAGCACTCATATTTTTACTAAATTTTTAAATCTTAGCTAAAGTTTAGTCCAAATTCTATTAGCACTCCCGTTTGGATAGGCTTGTGCTAAAGTTTAATACTTTTGTACATTAGCACTTGGATCCAAATACCCCGTACTCTGGAGCAAGTCCTCCAAGCTCATTATAAGCCCCAATAGCTGGAGGGAGTTTTTTTTTTACAAAAGGGTTGGATAGTTAAAAGTTGGACTATAAACTAGGTTGTTTGACTAGCTAGAACTGTTTTTTTTAAAAAACTTTATATTAGCTCTAACTGATCTAAAGAAGGTCGTGATGTCTTATTTGCTTTGACTATAAGCACTCATTGATCTAAACAAAATAAAAAAGAAAAAATAAATCCTCCCGAGCAATAAATAAAGATACCAAATTTGTTAAGTGTACCATGTCTTAGTGAATTGAGTATAGCTGAGTTGGTTAGGTTTCTTCGGACGAAACATGCTCATTTGAACTAGAAAAAAATCTTAAATCGGCATAAGTCTTCGTATTCTCCTAAATTTTCTCTAGAAGGTAATAGGCGATGTGCCCTTTTATCAACAAGACAACTATAATAACTTTTTCAATCTTAGCATCTATTTCCTCGAAGGTGACCACAGGAATAGTGCCGCCTATTTTCTCGAGCTAATGGTTCGACCATTGCATGTTTGGTGTCCACACAATTAATTCGACACATGCAACGCATCTCTTGGTTCGATTTTAAACATGAATCTGGAGCTGCATCCTTATATGCTTCTAAAACCATGCAACAATGCCATTGCGCGCGCCGGCCCCTCGGTGCTGACAACCCCAAATCTGCGACGCCGTTGCGCAGGTCCAGCCCCCGACGCCGACTGCGTGTCCGAACACCGCGCTAGATTCCGAAACCAACGGCGAATCCTAGGCGGACATGGCTCCACGCTCTTGTGGCTCGTCGTCCCTTCTCGCCCTTATTTAAACACCCCATGCACCGCCGCTCTCCAAGAACTCACCACCACGGCAACAAGATCACCTCGATCAGCCGTTCTGCAAAGCAGGAACTAACACAACAAGAACTAGCTAACAGCCATGGCGGAGAGGGAGGGCGCGGTGGTGAAGAAGGGCCACGAGGAGGGCCTGAAGATGGCGGTGGCGCTGCTGGAGGAGTTCGGCCTGCCGCTGGGGCTGCTGCCGCTGGAGGACGTGATCGAGGTCGGGTTCGTGCGCGACACGGGGTACATGTGGATCAGCCAGCGCAAGAAGGTGGAGCACCAGTTCAAGAAGATCAGCAAGCAGGTGAGCTACGACGTGGAGATCACCGCCTACGTCAAGCCCAAGGGCATCAAGAAGCTCAAGGGCGTCAAGGCCAAGGAGCTCATGCTCTGGCCGCCCGTCAACGAGATGACCGTCGACGACCCGCCCACCGGGAAGATCCACTTCAAGAGCCTTGCCGGCGTCACTAAGACCTTCTCCGTCGACGCCTTCGCCGCCGGCCAGTAGGCAAATCAATAAATAATCATATATACTACTATAACATATATACCGCATCTAGTATAATCTGCTTGTGCACTGGGCATGCACCACGCGTACGATGAGCTGCTTATTATGTACCTGATGGATAATGTCTGAAATTTTCCTTGAAATAAGATGAAATAAAGCCAAAATTCAAAATTCGGCGATCTTTACTACATTAGTACCATATATATCTTACCATTCAGGTTCTGGAAGCCAAGAACTGAATTGGATGGAACAGTAGCATGTGTTGAACGAGAGCAGCTAGCATTACGGATAGAATTATGAACCGAGGACAGGCACGCACGTCAGCCATTTTATTCCTTCAACGAACGTGCAGTGAATAAAACAGGGATACTGCTGTGTGAGGCTGTGAGGTGAGGCAGTGAATTAGACTTGCGGGCAACTGCTGCACGGATAATTTATTAAGATGCTGGTCTCCCTCTCGTTCGTTGAACGAACAGAGTCCTTCACGCAACAAAGAATGGCAAAATGCGTCTAATCTTTCTGTTTGCCTTTGATTTAGTTCGTACTGAATCTTCTGCGCCGCTATATCCCTCTTATGAGAATCAGTAGATTGTTCAGAGGGTGAAAACGAGTTGAATGAATTCCAGAGATAGCTGATGATCTAAAAATGAAGTAAAAAATTGTACCATATACACACCAGTTACAGCAAGGCTGGTGTTCATTTTTTTTTAGAAAAAATAGTTTGGTGTTCAATTTTTTCATAATATGTAGTATAAGATTCAGATGAAACAATACTGATGCCGTTAGCTATCACACAAAGAAAATAGAAAGAACAAGAGAATTAAGATGAAATGAACAGCAGAAGACCTTGCGCGAATGATAAAGTATGAAGAATTCTCTCGTGTTCAAATACACATCGATCGGTCTCACCCGTTCTGCCTTGTGCCGGAGGCGCCGCCAGCCGCCTTGCGATCGCCACGAGAGCCGTGGCCTTGGCCAGTCCTGCTCTGAGCATCTCGCGATGCAGGAGGCCTGCTGCTCTGCTCCGGCTCGGCGACGGCGCCCTTGCCGGTGAGCCTCTGGACGACGGACTTGAAGTCGTCGGCGGTGTCGGCCTCCACGTACACCGTCTCGATGATCTTCACGGTCACGGGCTTGGCCTTCTCATCCTCCCTCGACGACATTGCTTGGCTCGAGTCTTGGCAGGCTCGTGTTTGTTCAAGGAGGAGAACAAGACGAGAGAGAGAAGTAGCTAGCTGACGAGCCGTCACTGATACGAATTTGACTGCGTCTGCCCGGAGAAGAACTCTAGGGGGAGCCGTGCAATGATATTCTTCGTCCGGCGCTAATCCTGGACCAAGGTAACACGATCCTTGAACTGTTCCTTCTTGCACCGAGACTCTCAAAAACTACTGACACTGAATTGTGGGACTGGAAAACATACAGCAGTTGAGTTTGAGCTGGTCATGCAACCTCATTTGAGTTCAGAAGAACATGAAAAAAAGATGAAAAATACAGCTCTCATCTAGTAAAAATTCTAGTAAATTTCCTGTGTGAGACGAAGCAGATATGACGGTCGCACGTGTTTATCCATTGGAGTGGATGAAGAGGCAAGCAGAAGCAGCAGTTGCACTGGCCTCTGGGTCTGACCTTGGGCCCCGTAGTTGACAAGTAACCGTGGTCAGAACCGTACATCAGCCATGAAGAGGAAGAGGCTGCTGCTGTGCGGCTCAGTCAATACCGTACCCGAGCTAAACACAGTACATAACTGCGGTTTAATTTTGACCCGTTCAAGTTCAGCCTTACATCCCTCTGAAAACTTTTAACCTACTTAGCCATAGCCCGCCGCAAGCTGGAGTCTCTTAGCACAAATGGACGACTCTGTTGGCTGCAGCCATGGCGTCTGTCACACTGTCTGAATCACAACCATGAGTCCTTGGCTGCAACCACGGCATGATGGTAGTCCCACGACAGGACCTTAGCTAAACACCAACGCCTGTTTATCTCTCTACCCATTGTACGCATCTTCTCAGCGTCAAATAATAGAGGGTGTTAATCCGACACACAGTGCACAGCTAGGTTCTCCACCACCCAGCGATATCTGGACGCTAAGATTACAATTACACCGCGTGCACTCTGTTACGGTTTAAGGATCAAAAGGGGCAAGGAACAGAGGTATCTGCAAGTTATCTCCGATTTCATTCATGCAGTGCAGTTTCAAACGGTCATCACGATTGGACAGATTCATCATTTCATAGAGCACACTACGATTTAACTACGAGTATGACCTAAGAAGGAAAGTTTGTACTTTCCAACTAACAAAAATGGACTGAACATCCGCAAATAACAGGCTTCTGAGCGCCATCCTCACAGAGGGCAGTCAGTGATGGTGGGCGCCATCCTGGGTGCCATTCTAGCAACTATGGCACATGCTCCACCAAATGACTCTCCGGTGCCCAGTCAATATCACCCTCCATCCTACACGCCGTCGAACTGTTAAGAAATAAAACTCAGTCAAAACAAATTCTGCACCATTTTAGCAAGACCGTGCAGAAAGGCATAAAAATGCAGTCAACAATTTACCAACTGATATGCCTCATCAAATGCTAGTCTACCAAAAGATTACTCAAATATGCAAATCAATAAGTATCAGTTAAGAAATTCACGCTCACACTGGATTACTTTGCTACCAAATATTGTTTAGCGTACTGTTGGTGAGCCCAAATCAGTAGTAGCACTTGCTATGGATCGGGAATTGGAGCTACATACAGGTTTCTAAACAATGAAAATTTTCACCCTGCTGTTGTACCGGATACTGTCTCGCGTTAAGACAAGAATTATCAAAATAGAGACGTATGTTGATTTGCCATGGCGAAAATTGAATGCTTATGTGAGTCCAAAAACTTTGCCATGAAAATTATATGGATATCTCATGCCAGCTTTTGAGCCATAGCAGGCGAGCTGTGACATGCAAGACATTAGGGGTAGCCTGTTGCACTAATAGGACACGAAATACAATTCTTAAAAGAAACTTGCATTGATAAAATATTGTATGTATGACATAAATGATGTGAAGTAATATGTTTGAAAGCAGATTATTTATGCTCAAGGAAGTAAGCATTACCGATGATCCAGGTTCACCATTGAGTAAAATCTCTTTCTTTCCTGTATGATCAGAAGATTTTGAACCCTTTGTGTCACCCTAAAAGATGTTGGAAGAGTAATAGATAATTCAGTCAATTGTCGTGCCAAAAGACAATAAATCATGAACACTCCAAAAGATAAGCGGCCACAAAGATTACCTCCGTCTTGAATGTCATCAAAGATCATCAATAGTCAACATTCGTTGTCCATGGCCAGAAAAGCAAAAATAACCCATCAGCATATAGGAGAAAAATAATAATACAAACAACTTAAATTTTTTAATAGGAAATGGCAAGTACGGAGTGCAATGCAGGACAACAAACAAATGAACTTACACGCACACATCAGGTATACAGTTCAAACCGGAAATGGCAAGATACATAGCTTAGACGAGGTGAAATTGAGTAATCCATTTGTTAAAAAGTTTAACCTCAATCCTGCCAACTTCGCAACAAACATGAAACTAGATGCTTTCAGTTGGAAACAAGGACTGTTTTTAATTGAGTAAGCTTGAATTTTCTCATCTCATTGTCAATAGAAGCGTACACTCTAAAGGATCTAGATCTAGAAATCCAGGAATGCTTATTTCTTGAGGAACATACTTTCTTGACCCAATAAGAAGATAAACAAACTAATG
Organism: Panicum hallii; assembly: GCF_002211085.1. Lineage (NCBI taxonomy): Eukaryota > Viridiplantae > Streptophyta > Magnoliopsida > Poales > Poaceae > Panicum > Panicum hallii. The sequence goes on from NC_038044.1 coordinate 11,437,856, forward strand.
CACACACAATTTAACAGCTTCACAAAAGTTCAGAAGATTTATGATTTAGCCACACTGAAACTAAGAAGTCCAATTGTTCAAAAGCCTAATTGCTGATCTAGCAATTTCACAATTATCAGGCATCCAGGTGCTAAGGGCTGCTTTAGTTATGTAAGCTCACATTTTCTGCCATCATTATCAATAAAGACATAGTAGACTGTTGACCCCAAAGGCATGCTTTTGACCTAGAAATCCAGGGAAGTTTATTCCACATCCGCTAGCGTACAATCCTAGTTTATTCATCGACAAATGCAGTTAAAACCCACACACATGATGCCGCGTGTAAGAAAAAACACACACACTAGAGTCAACCCTTGACCAGTACACACATCAACAACATCCTTTTGCAGGAAATTAACAAGACACAAGCAATTTCCAACACACATCAACATTGCCCTTCCTTGCAATCAGAAACTCACGTATAACTATTTGCACCCATAACAGGGTAGCAATTCCACCCATAACGAATACAATAGTAAACAGCCCTGAGAGACAACGGGGGAGATTCGATCGATACTGCATGTCTGCACCCATAACAGGGCAGCAGTTCCACTCGTAACGAATACAATGGTAAACAGCCCTGAGAGACAACGGGGGAGATTCGATCAATACCTCCCGGTAGAGCTTGAGGTAGTGCTTGAGGGGCTCGACGTATTCCTCGAAGCCAAGCGTACCCATGGACCAGATCAGGTCGTCGCCGTTGATGGTCTTGCGCTTCTCCTTCATGCACTTGTCACTCGCTCTGCAGAAATCACAGACGACACGATCAGAGGTGGCAATTCGCAATTTCGCATCTGAAGGCATCGGAGACGGTTGGAACCGGATCGGATCGAAGGCGAGGGGGACAACTCACTCGCTGGTGATGAAGCTGATGAACTCGGAGACGCACTCCTGGACGGACTCCTTGGCGTCCTTCGCGATCTTGCCGTTTTCCGGCACCGCACGGCGCATGATGCGGCCAATGTTGGCGATCGGCAGGTACCGATCCTGCTCCTTCCCTCCGTAGCTGCCGCCGCCGGTCTCCGGCGCGCCCTCCGCTTCCGACATGCCGGAACCCTGGCCGCCATGGTGGCGCCCGTGAGATGAGATCGGAACCCGAAGGGCACGAGGGAGTGGGTGGGGAAGGAAGGGAAGAGGGGAAAAGCTGCGGCAGCGGTTTACCTCCTGGCGATGGAGACGGAGATGGACGGAGATGGCGGAGGAGATCAGCGCCGTTGGTTGTGATGGGTGGTCGCGCGGGGAGGACGCCACCGGCCGCCGGATCTGGAGCCGCGTTTCAGGGGATCGGTGGCGAGGATGGAGGTGCCCGGTTCCTCCGCCTTTTGTTTCCGTTTTTCCTTCAGACCTTTCCGTTTGGGATTCCACGAGCAGTTTCCTCGGGAAAGGCCCAATAGATTTGTGCTGATTCCTGTGTGGATTCAGGCCCATCGTTCTAATGCTGCTGGGATTGGACCGGGCTGAAGGAGAGAAATTCAAATGAGCCCATTTTAATAAAAACTATATAAACCCGATAGCTTAGGCTTAGCTGTGTTGCCCCTAAGCGGGGAATCTGCCTGCTTGCTGGCTACAGCAGTAGCTGCAGCCCAGCCATCCCCTACTCAGTCGAACAGCGTGATCATGCTTTCCCAGACACACGACGGCGAAGTCCATGCGGCCGACGCCCGACGGAGAAGGCGTCGGCGACGCTCCAGCGATCACCATCGGCCGGGATCGCGCTGTCGAGGGGGTCCGGCGCAGGCACGGCCGCATGGGACCAGCTCGACCACCCCTGCTCCCTTGTCTCGCGAGTCGCTACAGCTCGTCGTCGTCAAGGTCGCGGAAGAAGATTTCGCCATTGCTTCAGAGTTCAGAGTAGCCCAGTCGGTGCTCGAAAACAGCGACGCACCCCGTGCTGCGTAGATACATACATACATCTGATGCCAGCGACCCGTGCTGCGTGCATGCGGCGGCGACACGGGAGCAACGGTCGCGGGGAGAACATGCTTTCGTCAGGCACGCACCAAACTGGCCTGCTTCTCCGTCGTGCCCTGCCTCGGGTGAGACAGGGCGCCGGCCATGCAGACGCGTTACTGTTCATCAGGTAGACAGAGCTTGGACCCGGCCATGTTGCGCATGGGGCCTGGCAGCCAACCCGGGCCGCGTCGACATCATTCGAGAATCGAGAGCGGAGGAGAGGAGATCGACCGTGCCCCCATGAATTGATGCCTGCCTGCCAGCCAGACCCAGACGCGGCCGGGCAGCACCAGATCGCATTCACCCCTCGCATCGACCACGACGGCGACGAGGCACGTCGCGGGCTGGCAGGGGAGGGCCCGGGCGCCGGGGTCCGCCAGGGGTCCAGGGGACAAGCGCACGCACAGTGCGGCGGGGGACCAATGGGCGGAGGCGGATCCACGTGGGACGATAAGGGCACCTCAACGGCGGCGTCCCCGCCGGCCGGCCGCCGCGGGGACGGGCGCGTCACCGGGTCCGCGGGCCTCGGCGCCGCGGTCGGGGCCAGAAACAGCATCCTAACCGCCGGCTCCAACGACCGCCCGTCGGGATCGGGCCGTTGGGCGGGGCACGTCGGGTGGTTGCGTGGGGCCGTGGGGGCCCCTGCTGCATTATCCGGCATCGGACTGCCGCTGTTGTTGGCGGTAGAACCTTTCACGAAGGCGGCTGAAGCACCGAGAGATATATCTTTTCACCACGTATAAATATATAATCGCACTGTTTATTTAATAAATCAATAAATCATTTATTCATTCTATTTTATTCTTTACTTTCTACTTTGAACACTTTATCAGCGTATGCTCTCCACTGGGATCAAGAAAAGACAGAAGAAGACGGGAACAGAGGCCAGCCACGCGCACCAGGCCGTCGGGGTATTGAAAGGCCATAGAGTCGCCGAGTTACATCTACTCCGCATCGGCCAACCGCGTTATTGGAGAGATGCGGACCATGGTCTTCTACAGGGGTCGAGCGCTCACTAGCAGCAAGACCAAAGTATGCGCTGAAGGACAGCAGTTGCCGATGGAGCACAAGTCCGTAGCGGCGAAGGGATAAAAATTTGTATGGTCAAATATCTTTACTCATATGCAGTAATTATTCGACTAAAAATTTAAATATGCCAATCTTGTTAATTTACAATTTACTATATAAATTATATTTTAACAAATAGAATTATCTTAATTAAGTTTTCCTTAATTGATGACGTATTCGATGCAAAATATATTACATATCTTCAATTTAGAAATGGAACATAAAGTCACAGAAACCTAGTTATTGGCTGCAATAAGTTCTTACAAAAAATTTATTTGTCCTGAGATCAATCTTTTAGGCAGCAAATTACTTGCCTATCACTAAGATGTCTACATCTGATGATGATTATATACATGTGTGCTTCTAAGAAAATATTTTGCAGATAATGAGATTGGTCTACACCTTATTTATTTTTTGCATAGTAATTTCAATGTTTAAGTCCTCGGCTTAAACTCGAATTACATCTTTCTTAAGCCATGCAAATTTAGCGTGTATGTGCAATCATTATAGCATACAATACATTTAGTGATTTTTTAGTTTTGCAATTTGTTACCTATTGCAATTTTAAAAATAATAATTCATCGTAATTAAGCACCAAATATCATGTTAAATGATCATTCAGCTTAATTCAAGCAGAATTATATGATCACGAAAATTAAGCAATAAACACTTGATAATGCCTAACAAGCTTAATTAAAGAAATCAACTTAACTAAGCATTAAATATTATATAATGACATGCTCTATAGAAATAGAACTATATGCAAAAGATAAGTGCAACTCACCATTTTATATAATATAAAATTTAAAAACCTTATATATTGGCTATACACAAGGTAGTACCTTATTACTACTGTGGGTTATATATACTGACTATCCTCAACATGCATACCCAATATTAAAGTTTGGAATGATTAATGGTTAATTCATATTTCATATTGGTCATACACAAGGTAGTATCATAATATTACTGCGGGATCTACACTATCACATAGTGATTATCCTCAACATGCGTACCCATTTTTTAATACGAATTAAATAAGTTCTACACCAATAAGGTAACCACCTCCTACTAATATAACATATTTGAGTGGAGTCTAAGGCATCTATTGCGATGATGACAATCTATATCTGTATCAACGAGTTTCTCGTCCACTAATATAAGATCTACACCATTTAGGTGACTACCTTTGATGTGTTAAATTACAAGTACATAATGATAGAGTTGATATCTAGATGATGAGTATAATTCATCTTGATAATAGCAGCAATTTCATCGTCTAATAATTTTGAGGTCCACACATTATACGTAATCAAGTAGTATATTGGATCTATAAAATTTTGCATATATTAATTCAAGACTCATCTTGAATTCATAGTTTAAAGCATTCATCTTTGCTAAGTTAAATAGCAGAAAATAGTGCAATATATTTTGATGACTATCTTTACTCAAATAAGCAGAGCCTATGTTTTGACAATGATTCTTGCATTGCCTATTCATTGTAGAATAAAGTTCAAAATAATAGCAGTAACTTTTTATCAGTTATCATTATCAATTATTTCATAGTCCACTTATACTCAAGTATCACTTTGGTTGTGCACTTCAATATTTTATATTATGTAATTTACGATCAAGTAAATTAATTATATATGATCAGTTCATGTAGGACATGGCTAATGTTTTGATAGTGAATTTTCTTTTTCCTGAAATCGTATTGAATGGGATTAATTTTCTAAGTAGAGGCACTATATACAAATAATATATTTGGGCAGCTCATGACAGCATTGCCACCATAGCTCTACCCAATAGAATTCCCATCCTATTCCTAAAGTAACCACATATGCAACATAGTGTGTTCTGTCTACTTAATTTATATTTTAAAAAAATGAGTATTTAAAGAAGCAAGGTCCATCAACTTTTGTAATTTCCATTCGAAATTGCTAACAAAGAATGTAATATTGCCCAAACATAAGTAATTATTTACTTAGTCATCTATCATGATTTTAAAATTAAATGGTAATTTACAAAGCAATGGATCTCAAAAATACATATGATGTCAGTAATAGCAAGTCTCACACTTGTCCAAAAGTGTGGCTGTATAGCATATATGCATACCAAATTAAACATTTCGTTGAATCATTCCTCCAACCCAGTGGAGGTAGTCGAGTTTAGGGGGATAAGTTTGAAGCTCACTTCATCAAACGAGATCCACAAAAATCTCCATATTATACTGAAATTAACATTAGTTAAATATTATACTACACGCGTAGTATATTGTCTATTGTAAATATCATGAAATTATATGTGGTATTCATATATTGTATGAGTTAAATTTTATACTAAAGTTTATTTAGGATCCAACTAGATAGAAAAAAAAAATTTAGTGGAGTATTGCACCGCTAACATGAACATGGAGATCATACTCTTGTTATGGGTATTCAGTTATTAATTATGGATGCACTCATGCATCACCGCTATATGTTTTCACAATATCCATTTATATGATTTTATATTGAAATCTATTACTAAGAGTAATAATGAAATATAGCACTGAACTTGGTACAATGATTTGGTACCATGGATATGAAAACTAAATACTCATAAAAAATAATCTTTTCATAGCATCTGAGGTGTACTATGCATACATCAATATCATATTACATGTTGCGTGCAAAATATTTTTTCAATCTTAATAGAAGACTTGGCATGATAGTCTTGGTTATTTTGCATAAGTGATGATAATAAAAATTATTATCAATTCTATTAATCATGACATACATTCCTGTAATCTTCAGATTCTATGTACACCTCATGTGTCACAGGGGAATTGATTTTAAGATACTATTATCTTAAAATTTGAAAAAATGAGCCATTCAATGCATTATGTAGTTACTCAAAAATGCTTGTTAACGCACTTAAAAATAGTTTCAGATGTGTCCCTTACTTTTAAGGCACCACTATTTTACCAAATTCATTGCTCGTATTTTAATTATAGCAAATTATCCGGATAAGGAATCAAATCTAATCTCATGAAATTATTTGGTTTTGGGAACTATAACATTGAGTACTCTATGTCCATATTAATTATCAGCTAATTGAATCTCTTATCGAGTTAATTTAAAATATGTATGACCAATGAAATAGAATTGCAATTTATTTTGGTAAATACGGACTTACACACCGTATTATTATAACAAATTTATTAGACTACAATCATACGGCTCCCTCCGTTGCAGTTAGTACGTGGAGGATTAGCCTCAGCCAATATTACCCATCTGCGTGTCGGTTATGTTTTACACATAAGGATATCACTACCTCAGTATATGTTCATGGCATTGAGGATCTATAATGAGGTATTATTATCCGTTATAAGTACCTTTGATTGTTTATAGAGGATTAATTTACAGCATGTATACTGGCTGCACTATTGAGGATAATTCCTAGCATTAGGGGAGATAAATACCACATGTATAATGCCATGAATCCAAAGTGAATGGTATACAAATTCAATCCTCAAATCCACGTACGCACCAAAGAATATCTGAACCATAGTTCAGAACATCTTATATTTGTAACACATTACAAATAGTCTGCCATAGGCATTTACTTATCAAAAGTGTCATCACATTCGATCTCTACTGATAATATTTCAGAAAGAGTGAAAATACCTAACAAATCACTCAGCCCCCAGGTTAAAATAAGAGGGAGAAACTATGGTCATTAAGGATATAGCTTATTTCAAGCTTCCATGGGAGTTAAAAAGGGAGAGATCCTCTAAGATAGTAAATAAAAATCAACATCATGCATGTTATTAGACACTTTGTGGATGTTCAAATCCAAAGCCTATAAATGTTGTTTAACATTTAAAAGCCCAATATTTATGCATATAAATTCAGGAACTAGGTTAATGGAACACCCTAACTCCATAATAGTGGGAAATAAGATGGAGTTCCGAAGGGTGGATATTTTCACAAGTTATATTGGTTCCATCGAACCAATGATATAAAGACTACAAATTATCGACATATACTCCTTGTCAAAATTGTCATACACCTTGGATCCAGACCAAAAGTCCTAGACAGAGTGATGAAACACTTAAATCGGTCAAATCAAATATGACAATTAGGGAGAAGTGTTGTTGTTAAATTGGGAGAAGTATTCAGGATAGTAATATCTTCTCATAATGCATTCTTTGTGAAAGCAAGGTGGTGAAATAGCGAGAACTTGTTGGTGGTAGAGTTTCCAGCTGCATTATCCGTTCAGCAATTCCCAGTCCAAGGTCAGCATCGGACCGCTGCCGCTGTTGGTGGTAGAGTTTCCTGTTTTCTGTGTTAGAATTAAGTTTGTTAGTAATCAATTAGTTTGCACCCCTTCATAGAGAGACACCACTTAGTAGATAGACATGACCTTTCACGAAATATTCTGAACCTTTCGCGAAGAGATCTGAACCCCAAGGGATATATACTTTGAACACACCCTTTCACCATGTATAAATATATAATCACACTGTTCATTGAATAAATCAATAAATTATTTGTTTATTCTATTATACTCTTTACTTTCTATTTTTAAACATCCTGCACGCTCTCTTACTGGGTGTCTGGGTGGCAGTTCTCCTCCTTCCACCGTCTCACATTTCTACGCCTAAAAGCATATGCCTAAACTTCGAGGAGAAAACTCCAGTGTACAATCAAACCACCATCTCGACGGCGCGCGCTATCAGTATCAGTTGCACCTGCCATCGACACACGCCTCGATCCACATGCCAGACCGGCCCGGCCGGTTCGGCGCCAATGGGCCGAGAGCGCCCTCGGAGTTTGGACGCGCATGGTTTACACGTCAAACCGTGGGCATGGTCGCATGGAACCAGCCACCGGCAGCGTGGCAGGCAGGCAGGCATGATGCACCAAGTCACTAACAGCATTATAGCAGCAAGGCAAAAGCATCTCCTTCTTGTACTTGTACTTGGTCATTTGAAATTTATTTTAAGAGTAAATGGCACTTTTCACGGTAGTCGAGTTGATATGTATTAAACGTTTGCAGTGACTTTGTTAATCTTGAGATCAGCCGATCATAAGATTAGCAAAAATAAGATACTATATGGGTATGGTAAAGGCTTCAGTTGGGTGGGGATTTGAAGTTATTTGTATTTCTTTAAACTTCTTCTTGTAATAAAAGTTATGGCAAATCTCTTGCAGTTCCTTAAAAAAAAAAGAAGTACGGTGTAGATACTTGCACTCAAGAAGGTAATTGTCGCCATGTATGTTAGCGTCTACTATGGCTGTTGTGTTTATACTCTTGCCATAACGGCCCAGCCACGGAGTGTGCCCTGCCCCGTGAACCGCGCAGACCGTACCTGTCTCTCGCCATCTACGAAGGGCGCGTTTGGTTGCTTGCATGCGGTCTGCCAAGCTCGGCGCATGCACCCGACGTGTGATTGGTTGGCTGCAGCACCGCGAGCCAGGCTCAGCGCATGCAAGGGCGGGGCGATTGGTTGCTTGCATCTCCATCTGACTCGTGCCATCCCGTGCAGAAATCGGCGCTCAGCCTGACTTCCGAGAAACGAAACTGGATCTCGTTTCTCCTGAGCCTGGCTCGCTCGCTGCTGGCCCGTGAGAGCCTGTCTCCCGAGAGCCGAGCCAGGCGGTACCATAAGGGAACCAAACGCGCCCGAATTGTACGAAAACGGGCGCTGGTGCCAAATGTGTCTTGTCTGACAGGTCGTCCGGACCAATGGAGGCGCTTCTCAGCCGTCCGATGGGGAAGGGCAGATCAGCTCCGAAGATAACTGGTACGAACAGGGGGCAGATCGCGGGAAATCAGCGAGAGTTAGCGCCGCGTAATCATATCGTATCGCCCTACGATTATGGTTGGCGTGTTTCTTTCAGAAGGAAATACATGCATATGCAGATGTCCGAGCTGCACCGCCACCGCCTGTGATGGAGTCCGGTTTAGCTGGTGGTACTCCGATCCCTGGACCATGCGACTGGGCCGATGGCAAGTTCACACATGCGACGACGCGATTTCGGGCCTAGGATTAGGGTGACATGGCAGTGACACCCTTAATATAATGAGCTCACCGCATACCATCTCACTGACAGAAAAGCTGTTGCAGAGTCCTAATTTTAGTGGCAGCAGGGTAGTTAGATAGACATAGACTGACAGTCAACAAAGTTTCTTTTGAAGAAAGCATGCGCATAAATAAACCTCATAGCATCACGCGAATTTTTAACGCACGTCGCGGTACCTTTTTCTTATCCACCGCTCGCTCGCGTCTGCAAAAGATACATTGCCGGCATTTTTTACATATTCTTTTAACACTTTTTTTTTTATCGTCAGTGCCTACGACTACGAAGATCCTGAGGATATCTACACACTATATATATATATATATAGTACGCTTGCGCACCACCCGTAGCATGATCCTATTGTACCGACCACGCTCGCTTGACGCGGACGTTGCAGGACGACGCCCAACATCCTCCTCCGGTCACATCATCATGCGTCAGCGATGAGACCATCGACGACCGTCCGAAACGTGTGCTCCGGCCATTGGAATCACCTGTGGGGAAAAACTTGCGATCCATCAACCTCCCGTTCCAAAAAGCTTAGCGGGCGCCCGGCCATGGTCGCCACGTACGCGGAGAAGCTCGGCTGATGGGGTCCGTTGCGGGCACGGCCGGTCGAATCGGGAGACGGCGACAGGTGGACCAAGCGGAGGCGCCCACGCGTGCGCGCGGCGGGCACACGCGTCGTCCACCTTGCGGGGGTGACATGGGGCGACGGAGGCCGGCGGTGCGGCGCGATTGGTCGCCGGCCTGGCCAAATCGCGGCCGGCCCGATACGGGGGTCGCTTGGAAGTTGGAACCCTGCCTTGTCCCAGCGCGCGCGGCCGGCCGGCTCGATCGACCCGTCGCCGTAGACGCATCCGGCTAAGCCGTGTGCGCTAGCGCCGACCGCCCCGGCCGGTCACGACCTGGCCGCCGGCCGGACTTGGCGGTGACGCGCGTGACCGCGACCACCGTCGCGGCGGGGACGCCGACGACGTTGACAGCTTTAGAGACCGAACTGAGGGGGGTCGAGCACCTCGCCTTTCCCGAATCGAATGGACAGCGACGTCGCCACCTGGCGCGTGGATGGCCGAGCTAACTTGAGGACGTGGCGCTAGCACGGGCGCACGGCGAGCGCGGCAAGGAATTATTATGCCGGCCGCCGGTCTCGTCGTCTCGATCTGCAGGACGGGCCGAGGTTGCGGTGCACGGTGCACCGCTCCATGCGTGAGGCGACGGCGAGCTCCTCCGCGCGGATATTTCGCCCGACACGGCCAGCCCGCCCGCGGCCGGGACACGAGACGACGTATGGTGGCCGCCGGCCGGCCGGTTAGCTAGCTAGCTAGGGGGTTGGTGAGGATGGGCGATGCATCCTGGTCACGTCCAGATCATCAGATCGGATGCCGATTCGACCTGACTTCGGTATCCATTTTGCTGCCGCGCTGATGACGCTGACTGGACGTGCAGCCAGTGATGTGGTGTCGTTCTGAAATGATGATCCTTGTCCAGCCATCAGAAATCACGTCAGGGTTTTTGCTGGTTCAGCTCTCGACGTGCCGACGTAACAGTGTCTGCCATTGGTTGGACAACAATGCTCCATCCTCCATACGTGCGTTCATTGCGTATGCCGTATGGCATGGTAAATATGTAATTCTGCATGCATTGCCCTCGTGTGCCACGCATGCTCGGATGCTCCATGCTAAGGCGAGATGCCATGGCCGATGGACGTCCAGGCTCTAAACATGCATCTATTTGGCACTGAGTATACGTACGTATATATTATGCGCGTTACGTACTACATAGACAAGTCTACAACTTATTCTCACGTAAAATGAACTAGTGAAGCTAGCAAGGTAGTAACAGACGGGATATCTCGATTAAAAAGCGGGAAATACAAAAGTGATCGGAAAAACACTAAAACAATTTTTCGTCATGTTTTCAGATTTTTCCAGAAAAAACACAAAAGATGAGCAGGTAAATGTAGAAAACAAAACTATACATCTTGTTCGGTCCGGTGTGTTCACCTTAGCGGCCTCTACAGTCTAAAAATAAATATATTTTAGTTTTGTCCAAAGTTAATTTTTCCTAAGCTTATAGAAAAATACATAAGCAATTTAGTATCTATAATATCAAACAAACAACATATTTGATGGTGAATTTAATAAAACTAATTAACATGATTCCTTAGACGGGATCAACGTCAAAAAGTTTGGTTAAGAACAAAACTAAAACTTTTACGTTTTAGAATTGAACGCATGTACTAGCTACTGTTGAGTCTACTGGCACGGCATATATTAACAGGCTCGCTCACATGTGGGAGGATGCTGTCACGGAAGGGCTCGTGAACGAACAGTGCAGGTCTGCTGAACCGGAGCAAACGACCAAAACATTAGATTCGATCGTCGTTTGTGTCGACGCTATTCCAACCAACATGTAAATGCATGCATGGATGGTCCCGGTGTCCAATCACGTACCAGAAAAAACTAGAACACACGAGATCCCAACAAACGAAAACGATCAGCCTAACCTAACCTGTAATCGTAGCACTCAGCTGATTGGCTATTTTGGCTGACCCGGCAAGCTACGGCCAGAACAAAATCAAGCCAGAGAGAGAGTCCCTGCTGCTAGAGCTAGCTAGAGTACCGGCCGGGCTAGAGAGAGATACTCTGGGTCGACAGGGTCACAGGCACACGGGAGCCCAGCCCTGTAACTACCAACGGTCGTGGTGGGCCCCGCGGCTCCAGAATCGGGCCACGTGGGTCGGGCCTACCGGGGGCCTGTCGGCGGTATCCGCGCAGCAACGTGGTGGGGCCGGACGGCGCTCACCCACGACCCACTGCTGCGCCGGGCGGCCCACCCCCACCCCCGCGGTACCGCCGCTACGTGGCACCAGGTAGCGACGGTGCGGGCCCACCGCTGGCTCCGAGGATCCGCGCGCGTCCGCAAAAACTGGCCAGATTTGGCACCGTTTCCTCCCGTGCATCATCATCCAGGCGGCCGGAGCCCGAACCCACCTCTGTGTTGTTCCCTGTTGCCACGACGCGGCACATGCCGAAGCACAATAACCGGTCGCGTTACCTTTTCGCCGGGGACATGATCTGATACTAATCACACGCGCCACAAACTCCACCGCTGATGGTGCCATGAGCGTCGATAGATTATACTGGAGCTTCACTTATTTAGTCTGTTATACAGCAAGTCATCAAGGTTTTATATTGCCGCGCATAACTCTAGCAAAAAAAAAGACTAAAGTTTTCGTTCCTGTGTACGGCACATTCTGCAAGTTTTATTCTTGACAGCCAATCAGAATGCTGATAGTCCGGCCATGACTTGAGATTTTGGACGCGGGCATCTTACCTTTGGAAACTAGCATCGTGTAGAAAGAATATACGACGATTGTACGGTGCCTCTTCGCTCGTTCAAAGAGCCGGGTTTTATTGCCAAGTAATATTTGAGCGCGACTGAAAAAAAATATCCAAGTCGTATATTTTCCTGTAGGTTTCGAGCTCGAAGAAACGTACTATACGCTCAGCAACCAAAACGTAATGCATGAGAGCTAGAAGCAATGAATTCAGGCTCACAGTTTCTTCAGGACGTCACCCTATGCCCCTGTATATTATCCCTTGAGTTTTGCGGTGATTATCGATGTTGAGTTGGGTAGTTTCATTCTAGGCTTCTAGGATACTTTTAGCTCTTCAAGCTGGATCTAGTAACCTAGTATGTATACTTAGTGTGCCATTGACAAGCACACACTCCCTTGATTAATATTTGCACATTACTTCATGCCCCTATTTAAACTATTTTAAATTTTAAGAAAAATGAATTTCAAAACTATTCCTGCTGAAGAATACTTTGCGCACACCCTCTCCACTTTTTTCCATGAATTGAAAGATGCAGAACTAATTAATTCGTTGTAGCATGCTACTCCGTATATTCAGATGCATGGTAAAATCTATGTACCTAAAAAAGATAAAATGACTATAATTTGAACGGAGGGAGTTCGTACTCGTTAAGTTGTTGTAACATCAAACTATGAAAGACGCATATGTGTGGCCATTTCTTGTAAAACTCTCCATCAGCTGGTCATTAAGTTGTTGTACTAGCATGCTATTATTAACTAACGCTATGCGTATTAGCTATTTCTTGTAAAACTCTTCTTCGACTTATAGTACCTTGTTCTGACTAGAACAAATTAAAGAAATAAAAACGTCATGAAACGGGTGGACAACGATATGAGATCTTCAACGTTGATTTTTTTTTTGGAACACCGTACCAACACTACTAGCTACTGCAGTCCGTACGTTGGTCATGCATGGCAACTAAGCACAAAAGCGCGCATATCGGATAAGCTGATGCTTTTTGACAGTAGCTAGTGGGCTTGCATCACCCGTTAACCAGAGAGCACAAGGAGCTCTGCGTGAGCACGATCACAAGCACAAGTGAGAACGCATGCAGGAGTCAACAATAAGCCTCTCTCTCTCTCTCTCTCTCTCTCTGCCCTTTTGGCGCAAGGAGAGTCAACAATGCAAGCTAGACGTACGCACTCCCTTTCTCCGATTCTTTGCTCGCCACTATACGGATGGGAGAGTAGAGATCGATGGTCAAGTGCTCGGTGTTAGATCAGGCTAACAACAACGAACGAACGTACAGCAAAACAAAGCAAAAGGCCATCGCAAAAGCTCGAATTCCTTTGGGCGGAAGAAAAAGAATCATCTGATCCTGTCGGCACCACCCGTACGTGGCCACGCAGCACGATCGGAGGAGGAGCGAGGCGGGCGCGGTCTTCGCCGCCGCGCGTCACGGCGATGCAATGGGTGGCTATGCCGCCTTTTGGTTTGGGCGGCGCGCCGAGGCCATGGAACAAACCGCGCAAGTTCCAACCGAAACTAGAGCGACCCGTGGTCGCCCATGCAAAAAGCGCAAAAGCGGCTGTGGCGACGTCTGGACCATATTCTTACGTGCAGCTTGCCTCAACGCGTACTACCGGCCGTCGTACCGCTAGCTTGATTGGTTGATGCTTCCCTCCACCGTCCAAGGACTATGTATCAAAAGAGAATGGAGGGAGTAGTTTAAGAAAAATGACGGGTTACTATGGCTGATCCCAGGCTGGCCAGGCCAGCATCTTCTCTCACTTATTCCATCAGTTTGAGATCGGATCCTTCTTCTTCGGCTTCGTTAAGATCACGGTTCGGGGTTGAGTTGGCGACTAATCGAAGTCTAGTGGGTGGCTAATGGGAAGATCGTATAGCGGCAGGTTAGCAATGGTGGCAGATCTGCTGTTGATCGATATTACTGGAGTAATTTTTCCAACCACACTTCAATTTTTTTTACTATCACCTCTCTTTGAATTAGAGCTCAAATTGATCCCCTTCTATTCTAGGGCCTAGGGCTGCCTGGGAGCTAGAAGGAAGGCTATGAAGCACCGCACGGTGAGGTGGTAGGGATAACCGTGGGTACAAAAGTGGTGGTGCGAGGTGGACACAATGCAAGAAGCATAGTAAGAAAGTTGCCGCGGTGGCTTAAGATCTCATCGACCCGGCCATGTGGGGGTAGGGGCGCAACGGTTGCATTGGGTGAGGGAGGTCAGACATTCAAAGGAGTATTAGTAGCTGGCAAGAACAAAGAAAAGACGGGTAGACCGTTAGATATGTGGGCGGGTGGCTGAAAATTTGGATGTAGGAATATAAAAAAATATCTAGGTGTGGTATAACCGAGGTTGTTAAGAATAAATCCTTTTATCTTTATTGGAGCACAAAATACTGATGCGTACGTTACGAAGACATTATCTATCTTTTCTCAATTAGAAAAAGCTTTTTTATGAGTTTACGGTAGAAATATTTAAACTTGAGGCAATGTAATGCTCTGCAATAAGACTTGGTATCATCCGATCAAAGAAAAGGAAAAAGGAAAGAAAATTGCAGTATGCATCGCAGGGCTAAGCATTTGGCCGGTGGACGTGTTGTCCAGACTGCAGGGGACGTTCATTCAGTGGCTTGTCTGCCAGGGAGAAATGAATACCGTTTTGGTCCAGCGGAGTACGCCCACAAGCCCGGCATGTGCCGTGTCCCTGTGCTCGTAATTAAAATTATTGGGCCGGCACAGCATTTATATCGTATCGAAAATAAGGTTTTCCCCCACCTTGCCTTTTCACGCCGTGCATGCAGAAAAGAAGTGAGGGGGAGAGAGAGAGCATGCAGACCTGCGACGTGGAGCTATCTGTCTGGGCAAATGCAGCTACGCAGGCCATCTGAGCCGGGCGCCACCGTGACGAGACGAGATACCAGTATGAGAGTAACCGCCTAACCGGCCGGGTGGCCATCGATCGGCTGCTGCCATGAACAGCTAGGCGAACCTACGGCCCGATTAGGTGGTGGGGCTAAGGATAACGTGGATGCGGATGGTCGTCGTCGTCGATCTCGACGTGTGAAAGGGATAACGTAGTTTTAGAAACAATATCCACCATGGGTGCGCAGGACGGGTTAGGGCTCGATCAGGATAATGATGACCTCAGCGCCATTGACTAACTTGTTTATTTGAAGGTACGGTGGTGGTAGTACACGTTGTTTTGAACGATGTTTGGCTTATATTAATGAAAAAAATGAGGGGAACTGTTCGTGTTAGGTTTTACTGGCGTCAGAACCAGTATTTTTCAAGCTATGGCCAGTTCGATTCAAGTTGACATGTTAATTGAAACAAAACACCTACGGTGACTTTATCAATCTTTAGATATGTTGTTTCGATCTCTAGGAAACGTTGAGTGTCTGTACCTGTTTATGAGTGTTTTTGAATGTAGCATATATGTTTTGGGAAAAAAAAGTGTGAGCAGCAAATTCAGGAAGACACCTTCGATGGATCTGACGGCATGGCATCTGCCTGCTTCCTGGTGCAATTGTTGTCGGACGAGACGCGCTGACAGCGAAACACGAGTGAAGACGTGAATTACCGCCCTAGTTGAGAATCCACTTCACCACATCTTCTTCTCTGTCGGTTTAAAATCATAGCTGCTCACCGAAAACTAATAAATCTATTTTTTTAGGTCGTTATTATATTAGCCACAGCTTTGCGAATTGCAAAATGAAGGTAAAGCCTATTGTAATAATCCGGGTTAGAGAAGACGTACCTTCTAATTTGGCGCCAACTTTCAAATTTCAAATGATGCCCACCTTTTCTTTTTCTTTTCTTTTTTCTGATCATGAACAGAGCTATAACCACTTCGTTCTCCCGATCGCTCTACTACTTCCCTGTCAGCCTCCGATCCGAGCATCTCACAGCAAGCAAAAGGGTTTCAGTGTGCTAATTAACTTCACTACTAGAGGCGATCATGGCCTAACAGACCACACGCATATGTAGCGTAAAGAGTTCTCTGCTTGCTGAAAAAGATGTGAGAACCTGCAGATGACTGGGTCTCGCCGTGGCGGGGTAGTGTCAGATTGATCGAAGAGTAGCATCAAAGCAAATCCGAGCTGTGAAATGGTTGGCAGCCGATTGCTAGGTAGCCTGTACGCGGATCACGAACGCCTGCGCAGATTCGATCGACTGGGCCGGAGAATTCAACGAAAGAGATGGCCGGAACCCCACCGGATCACGATGTCGTTCTCGCGATCGACAGCGGAGCCGATCGAACAGTGGCACTATTAGTCGGCAATACCATCCATATGATAGATAATTCATCTTCTTCGCAAGAAGAAATAGGTAATAATTCATTTCCAGGCCGGGGCCACGCGACAGCTGAGCGTCTGAACGCCACACGGCTTGTCTGAATTCAGAAAAGAGGACTGTTTACACGTACTAGAAAGAGCTCAGAAACATAATGGCTAGCTGTGCTTTACTAGAATCCGATGCTCGCCCTGGGAACAAGCCTATAAAGTGCACGCTGATGGTGTGATTCGACGATGGAGATTTTATTACCTACTACTGCTAGATCATCAGCAGCAAGGGAATAATCGCTTCGATCGATGATCAGAGTGAAAGTGCCGCGTGTGACAGTCACTAGGGAGGAATATAACCTAAGCATTTCTTGTTAATGCCCGACAGCCAGAAGACATTGAACTTCTCCAGCAGGTCGCCGGGGGAACAGATTCGGTGCGTACACTGGGTCTTCCAAAGTCAAGAGACGGGAGCTTTGCTCCATCATGCTAAATCTGAACCTACGGTGGCCAAGTGATGATGGCCCAACAGTTACATATGAGAATATTATATATCTCAACGTTTGTGGCCAACTTTAGGTTTCACCGGTTATGTATTGGGTTCGTTTTGTTTGTGGATTTCACAGGCTCTCCACGGTCCTTCAGATGCAAATGATGCTTTTGTTTTCGCTTTGAGACAGGCAGTGGGGCCTAATTTGCCTATTAATTTAAGCGAGGAGGATGAGTTCAAATACAACACCGATCCAACAAATTTTTTTTTGAAGTAAAGGATCCACCATTTTTAATTGCTGAGTGAGCTTAATAATGACTACACGGTAGCCAATGGAAATCCTAGGTAATATAGCAGCAAACAAGAAATGTAATTTTTAGAGTATACAGAAGCATCCATGCTGGCAAAGTGGGATGTGATCGTATCAGAAAGATTACAAACAATCAATCCTACGGAATGGTTATGCTTAAGGTCGGTGAGAAACGTCAATGCTCAAAATGATTTAGAAAAGAGCACGACACGCCATCACACCGTTTCATCCCAATCGTTCCGATTCGACGAAGAAGAGTAATGGCGGAAAATGGAATTTTTTGACTTGTCAAACGCCCTTGGCACTGATTAGTTGACCCACATATTACCTGCACAAAAATTTGACTAAATATGATGCCAACCTCTCCTTACTGGCAATTTAAACTACTGGATGAATTGGTAGCTAGTTCAAACTT
This sequence comes from Panicum hallii, assembly GCF_002211085.1. Taxonomy (NCBI): domain Eukaryota; kingdom Viridiplantae; phylum Streptophyta; class Magnoliopsida; order Poales; family Poaceae; genus Panicum; species Panicum hallii. The sequence goes on from NC_038044.1 coordinate 11,455,827, forward strand.
CTATCTGCTTAAATTCTATTCAATGACCAAGACTAACATTCTAGCCTTTTACTCTATTTTTTATTTTTTGGGGGTGAAAATAGTCCAAAGTTTCGAAATACACCTACCGACTTAGAAGCACCAGATGCAGTACGAGTAACTTTCAACCTGAACTTGAGGCCTTGAGTGCTGAGGGTGTGAGAAAACATGCACAGTGACAAGTGTGGTCCAATGGCTTAGATTTATCTGGATAAATTACACTACCGTACAAAAATATGAGAGAGAGAGAGAGAGAGAGAGCGCACTAGGGGGGTTTTGCAAAATTTCCGCGGTGGCAGTTTGAGAGAGGCACAGGCGCACAACAGACATGGTCGTAGTTTTTGTTGGTCCGCTCCGCTCCGCTCCGAACCTCCGAGGGCCAACGCCTATTTAACCCCATCCCCCACCGCACTGCCAAAGACCCCAACCCTCCCCTCGCCCCCAACCAAAGAAAACCTTGCATCTCCCACCTCCGCCTCGGCAGGCACTGCCTATCTCCTCTCCCCTCCCTCCCTCCTCGATCCCAAGGCGAGAGCCAGGGAACCCGCGACGACCGCGCGCACGAGCCGTTGCAGTGAGTGACCTCGCAACCCGCGCGCGCGAGAGGGGAGATCGAGCAGAAGGGGCCGGGACCCGACGAGCCGAGGACTCGAGGCCATGAAGTACGTGCTGGTGACCGGCGGCGTGGTGAGCGGGCTGGGCAAGGGCGTGACGGCCAGCAGCATCGGCGTCCTGCTCAAGGCCTGCGGCCTCCGCGTCACCTCCATCAAGATCGGTAAGCCCGCCGCCGCCGCCGCGGTCCCAACTCCCAACCCCCGTTCGTTTCAAAAAAAGGGGGAAAAAACTCCCACCCCCCGCGCTCTCCGCGCGGTTCGTTTGTGATTTCTCCCGGTCAAAATGAAGAAAAATAGAAAGAGGAGTAACGTCCGCTTCGCCTCGTAATGGCGGCCACGTGATCGCACAGGGCACGAACACCCGGCCTCCCCGTACAAAAGCCATCCAACTTTTTTTTAAAAAAAAAGTGTCCATGCGTACGTGTGCCATTTCCGTTTGGTTGTTCAGCATAAACTAGTCGCTCCCATCTCTCTCGAGATCACAATTTGGGGTTTCGCTAGGGTGCCTACGTTGCTAGGACTCCATTTCAAACATGGGTAGCAGCGGCATTTCCATCGTAATGGGGGCCTGATTTGGGTTTCTGATGGTCCACTAGTCTTGGATGGGTGGATAAGGCTTAATCTCATGTGGCATGCATGGTTTAGGCACCTGTATCTTTCCATGGTTTTTAACCAATTTTTTTTCTCTCTGGATTGTTGCTACTACCACTACTATTTTACCTTGTTGGCTTGCTTCTCTGTTCGTACTCGGCCGTGTACTGCACAGCTATTCTGTTTTTTCTTCCTGATGGCCAGCACCAATTAGCTAGCAATATTTGCAAAGTCGCCGGCCGCTCACTCTGGCTTTCCGTTTAAATAATCGCCCCATGTTTCGTTTTCCTTTGTAACCGCAATTACTCGTCGCTGCTTTTGGTGAAGTGGGCATCTGATGCTGTGCCAGCGTCATTGTCTCGGTTCCTTGGAGCACATGAACTTCTCAGTCGTGTAGTAGTTTTTTATTGGGGCAGTAATACAGGTCAAATTTGTCATCTCGTGCTCTGAAAATCTTGTCCTCACTTGGGAGTTTTGTCCCTTCATCCCGGCCAAGTGCTGTGCGCCTCTAAAAATTTCTCGGTGTCTTGACTCTCGGTTTACAGAACCATTTTCTATCCTGTCTCGTCACGTCCCAGCAGCTTCCCTCTACATGTTTTACTACAGGCTTCCCTGGTATACGTGTCTTGTTTTACTGATGAAGTGACTTACGATCTTAGACGCCATTTTTTTTCTTTCGTACACGCACTGAGTTAGTGCCGTCGAGAAGTTTTTCTGTTGTGTGTTTGGGATATGATATCTGAACTACTTCCCTGTCGCTGGTGTGCAGATCCATACCTCAACACCGATGCAGGAACCATGTCTCCGTTCGAGCATGGCGAAGTGTTTGTTTTGGACGACGGTGGTGAGGTACGATCGATTGACACTGCATACAAGTAGTTCTCTTCCAGTGCGCTGTAGTCTGTACACCAGTCGCCACCCCAGTTTTACATTAGACTACTGGAGATTCTAAGGCATCAATTTTTCTTAGACCAGTACAAAGTACACGCCAGCAGCTGCACGATATTGCCACATATTGTCCTCTCTGTTTTAAAACTTGAACTGTCACGGACTGGTCGTCTGTACTAGCTCTTCATACACTTGTCCTGCTATCCATTTTTCTCACCTCCACGTGTTAGAACTTAGAACTATGCTATATTTCTGAAATGTTTCTTTCCTGGGCTAATCAGACTTCATTTGTTCCAACCCTTATTGTCAAAGGTGGACTTGGACCTTGGAAACTATGAACGGTTTCTGGACATCAAGTTGACTCGTGACAACAACATAACCACGGGAAAGATCTACCAGGTGATGGGAGTAAACAGTCTATCTCAAAAGTCCACACGAGATTTTGAGCAAACTTGCTAGTATACGTGCTAAAAGTTGGGGTTTATGCTCACCTTGACATTTACAAACTGGGAATATTCGGTGATTTTTTTTCTTTTACAACACAGATTGGGTGCTTCTTTACCTGAATTTTTCATGGAGCCCACAAATCTTTTTCCATGTTGCTTTATTTACCCCTAAGATCTGCTGCGCTTCAATAATACATGTGGACAATCATCTGGGCCTTAGTCGGCCACTCCTGTCTGGGGCAATTGGTTGGTGGAAAGTACGTCAGGTTAATAGTGCACCAGTCATAGGCTTGGACTCATTGTAGAACTAGATGCTTCCTTTACTGTATCTGCAAGTTCTTGCAGAGATCTACTAGCAGTTGAAATTCGTTCATGATGAATTTATTGTAAAATGGTCCCGTAATGTGACTTATAATAGATAAGGAAATCCTGGGACTAATATACAGTTTAAACGCGGAAGGGTAGCTGTTGTCTATCACTTTGTAGTCAGGCAGCGTTTAGAACTAGTGGAGCATATATGCTTATATATATACCTTGTATGAGATATCCTAGTTTCCTGCTAATTGAACATAGGTTTCCTAGAATACAAAATAACTTCTATACTGGTTGGTTTCTTAGTATAACCGGTAATGACTTCTTTACTAATGCTCATACTGCAGTCTGTTATTGACAAAGAACGTAGAGGAGATTACCTGGGAAAAACTGTTCAGGTGAGGATTGGTTATCAGAATAGATGATTGAATGTTATTCTGTAATGACAGGAAACGTGCCATTTTTTTACACTGAATTTTCTAATTAGAGTCAATTCTGTTTATCAGGTTGTGCCACACATCACAGATGAAATACAAGAGTGGATTGAACGTGTCGCAATGAATCCAGTTGATGGCACAGAAGAGCCAGCTGATGTCTGTGTCATAGAACTTGGTGGCACAATCGGTAAAAATCCATTCTGTATCATTGCAGCCAATTGCCAAGTAGCATATTATTTTGCTCAATTGTTCCCATAGCTGCAAGCATTCCGGTGCAGGAGATAAAATATTTTCGCCGCATAACAACAGTGGCATTCTTGATGCAGGAGACATTGAATCAATGCCTTTCATTGAAGCATTAGGCCAATTTTCATATCGTGTTGGTAAGGAAATTGTAAACTCCCATAATTTTCTTCTTTACATATGTTTTTGCTTAAGGATGTTGCTTCAATCTTCATTTTGTTATTAAAATCAATCTCCTTCTGACGCGATCTTGTGAAATTTGTATGTCAGGGCCTGGAAACTTTTGCTTGGTGCATGTCAGTCTTGTACCAGTTCTAAATGTAGTTGGTGAGCAGGTAAGTTTTCTACTGATATGGAAGCACTGTGATACTTTATTTTTTCGAAACATGTTTTTGCTGTCTGGAAACATGCTGATATTTTTCCTTTACTGTCTAGAAAACGAAGCCTACCCAACATAGTGTCCGAGGACTAAGAGGACTTGGACTCATTCCTGATATTTTGGCATGTCGCAGTACACAGGTATCGTTCAGAACTTGTCTCAGTATTTTCATTTGGTGCCTCCTCTGAATCATTCAATGCTGACAGTGGCTTTATATGCTCTTGTGCTTTTTGGCAGCCACTTGAAGAGCATGTGAAGGTGAAGCTTGCGCAATTTTGCCATGTCCCGGTAAAAATGTTGCATGTTCAAGAGTTCTACAAAGTTAGAATAATGCAACAACAATGCTGACTTTGATTTTATTTGGCAGATACCAAATATCATTAATCTCCATGATGTCACGAACATTTGGCATATCCCTTTGTTGCTCAGGGTATGTCGCATGAAATTAGTTATATGCATGACTGCCAAATTTTCATTTCACACAGTTAACTATAAATGATTCTACTCTTTACAGGATCAGAAGGCCCATGAAGCTATTCTGAAAGTTTTAGACCTTCAGTGGTATATCATTGGACCAAAGTACAAGCTGAACTGGTTGGCTTTGTTTCTAGGAATACTTACATGTATTATTTCTTCTTGCATCAGTGTGGGAAAAATTCCTCGAGAACCCAAATTGGCCGAATGGACTGATAGAGCCAGCAAATGTGACAAATGTCAAACTCCAGTTAGTTTCTTGATCATTTGAGCTGCTATTTATAAATACCAAATTGACTACCTTAGCTTATAATAATCAGTTTATAATATTGTGGTGTAAAAATCTTCAGGTTAGGATTGCTATGGTTGGAAAATATACTGGTCTATCGGATTCATACCTGTCTGTTTTAAAGGTGACATTATGTTTTTATATCTTTGGCACAGATAAAGTTCTGAACGAAATGTGCAAATATGTTGGCCTTATCTTTTCCTCCCCCTTTGTCAGGCTCTTTTGCATGCATCAGTTGCTTTGAACAGGAAACTTGTGGTGGATTGGGTTCCTTCCTGTGATCTTGAAGATTCTACTGCAGAAGAGGTGAGTTTTATTTATGTTGGCCAAATCAGTTCTGCTCTTCTATGTTAGATGATTAACTGATAAATGGGGTTGGTTTCATTTTGCAGACTCCTGACGCCTATGAAAAAGCATGGAAGTCGCTGAAGGTAAGCATAAAATGCATTCTCTAGATATGCCTCTAGCCCACAATACAGAGATCTGAATGAGTATTCCACCTCAGGGTGCAGATGGTGTGCTGGTGCCAGGAGGTTTTGGAGACAGAGGAGTCCAAGGGAAAATTTTGGCCGCAAAATATGCACGTGAAAACAACGTTCCGTATCTCGGCATTTGCTTGGGCATGCAAATTGCAGTGATTGAGTTTGCACGTTCTATCATGAAATTGAATGGTGCTAACAGCACAGAATTCGATCCAAGCACAAAAACACCATGCGTTATTTTCATGCCTGAGGTAATTATTTTGCTAGAGCTGCCAGACTATTGGGTAATTCCTTTCTGTAGACAATTAGCATGTGTTTAAGTGACAATCACGCTCCTGCTGTGCTGCAGGGATCCAAAACCCATATGGGTGCAACAATGCGCCTTGGATCAAGGAGAACCTATTTTCAGGTCAATAAATGCAAATCTGCAAAGCTGTAAGAAGCATCCACATCTTCCAGCATTGATTTTGCTTCAGTTTTACATCTGGTCCCTCTCCTATACCATTTTATTTACTACGGAGATAATGATTTGAATTTCGAACCACCTTAGGTATGGCAATGCTAGCTATGTTGATGAAAGGCACCGCCACAGATATGAGGTAAATCCTGATATGGTCCCAGAATTTGAGAAGGCAGGGCTTTCTTTTGTTGGTAGGGACGAAAGTGGGAGACGAATGGAGGTATGATCACAAACATTTTTCATGAAAATAATTAACGAATTGATGTTCATGATCTAATATATTTGATTTACCACGTTGCAGATCATTGAACTGCCAACTCATAGGTTCTTTGTCGGCGCACAATTTCATCCTGAATTCAAGTCAAGGCCTGGCAAACCATCTCCGCTTTTCCTGGGTAAGTCATCCTCAAAATCTCCAGTTTTCCACTTGATTTTGCCTGAATAAGTGTTCTTTTCTTGTGAAAGAAATACAAACGCTTCAGCCATTAACGAAAACCTCTGTACGTTGGCAGGATTGATAGCAGCAGCATCGGGTCAGCTTGATCACCTGCTTCAACGCCCCTGCGGCGTTTTCAGTCCGACAGGCAGATGCATCTGTTTTCCCAACGCCAACGGACCTCAGAGGCTAAAAGTGCAGAACGGGCGCGTCATAAAGCAACTGAAGGGCCTGGTGAACGGGCCCTATCCAGCAACCGGCAACGGCGCCATTCCCATCTAGGCACAACGCTGCAAGGCGCCAGGTGTTTGTTTGAGATTCCCCGCGTTTCTGCTTGTTCTTTTTTTTTCTTTCCCCCTTCGCACGCGTTCTTCAATTCGACCAGTCCAACTAAAGAAAAGGGCTGTTTGCTCCAGCGACACGGCGAGCCGGTTCCGATGTTTTAAAGGAAGCATGTGGCGTACAAGCTGTCGCGTTGAGAGGCAAATTTAGCAGGTTAGCTAGGGTTTGATTAGTAGTGGTTATCTGATATGCTGGCTTATTCAGTTTGTTCGTTTGTCTGCTAAGGTTATTTCAAGGGCCGGTGATGTGCAGCTAGCTGTAGTGGAGCCTGCCATCTCGCCTGATTGTACATTGTAAAACAACTGCTACTCTCCATGTACTGAATCGGGATGAGTATAAGAAAAATGTTATGGGACCAACATGTTGTGTTCAGTCCTATATTTGCTGCTGGGGAAGTGCAATTCAGTCAGGTTAGCAAGAGTTGTCCTCGGCGGCTCGGCGCTGGGCACCAGCGCCGCCGCCCTACGGAGTCAAAAGACCGTCGCCGGGTTGCTGTTTACAAGTTACGACGGCCGGCTGGACAACTTTTGGTAGCCGTGCAATCTTCCGGTCGTCAATGCAGAAAAACGAGGTGCCAGAACTCGTTCCAAAACTCAATGAAACCGGATACGTACATACAAAGCGGCAATCAGAAACCATTTCCATCACACGGCGGACGTGATGAGTTCCCGGATTCTCGCCTGTACAGCCGGGTTTTCGGCGTGGCCAGCCACGTGATTAGCGATGCGTGACTCCTCCGATCACGGTCATAGAACTGTGGGCCAACCACGTGATTAGCGATGCGTGACCCCTCCCGATCACACGGTCAAGAAGTATGGACCTGTTTGGTTTCCACCCAAACATACCATGTAGGCATGTTGCCAAGCCAAGTTTTGGACACCAAATTGGCGGCCAAGGTTTTGGACAACTTTGACCACCAAAATGAATTGGGTACTAAAGCACGAAATCAATAACTACAGGCACTGCAGGAATGCGTCAAACAAGTGGCAGAACCCATTCCAGCAATGAACACGGAACCGGGTACAGATCAGGGAACAGCTGGAAACCATTCTGAATGGACACAAGTTCTTTATCTTTTATTGAAAATAACGGGCAATCAGGTACATGAGTTGCATAATCGCGAAATCCAGGGCAGTCTCTCATTGGTAATGATCTGTCACACTGCTGAGGATATTCGCGTTCAGTTCAGGCCTTCAGGATTTGGGCACCAAGGAAAGAAAATGGTAATGTATGAAAAATGACTCGAATCGTCGTACAAGTAAGCATCGCAGCTTCAGCAAGGATTTCATAAGTTGGAGTTGGCCGCCAGCCTTGATCTGAGCTCATCAGCAACCACGTCGATGAACTCTTCGGTGTTCAGGTAATGGCTCCTCGTGACACTGCAACAGACACCAGTGAGTATAAATTCCAGAAATGTATTTTGGCTGAAGATGCATGTGAATGGGGCTGTGAGACTGATAATGCAATCACATACTTTGAAGATCCATGAACAAGAAGGGCAAGGTCCTTGGTCATCTTCCCAGACTCAACAGCTCCAATGCAGGCAGCCTCAAGCTTCTGAGTGAAGTCAAGCAGTCTAGCATTGTCATCGAGCTTTGCCCTAAACAACACAAGGAAGGGGAAGGTTACAGCGACAATTGCGGAACGTGCAAAATTTGAAGGCCCAAATTGTGAATGAATCCTGAACTGACGCCTCTCAAAGCAGTACTAGAGCTGTAGCTAACAGTCATACCTGTGTGCAAGTCCTCTTGTCCACGCAAAGATTGAAGCAATGCTGTTCGTACTGGTTTCACCTCCTTTCTGGTGAACACGGTAATGACGGGTAACGGTACCATGGGCAGCTTCAGCTTCGATCGTCTTTCCATCAGGGCACACCTGGGATAAGGTTACACGAACCAGGTTAGCACCTTGTATTTACAAAAGTTACAGTGCTCTTCTGAAACCTCTAAACACTTGCAAAGTCTAGAAGCATCAATGTAAAATACACTCATTTTCTTCTTCTTCTGACCAAATCAGAAACAGTATGGCTGAGGAGTGGAGGGACATTTATCAGAAACAATGTACCAAAAGCAAATTTGGTATTTCCATTCTTGAATAAATGGGGTATGGCCTCGATTCAAAAAAAGAAGAAGCAAATTTGGTGACCTACCAATACTGATGTCATCAAACCCAATGAGCCAAAACCTGCAAAAAAATCATGGGGTTAATACAACACAAGTTAACTAAGAAGAAGCATGTAGCAAGCAAAGCACTACTCAAAACTTGAGTCCAGATTGTAAAAGCTGGCAGAAGGCAAATTATAACCTTGAGCTAAGAAATCGCTCTGCACATCTCCATCATAATTCTTGCAAGCCCAGACATACCCTCCTTCACTCTTAAGAGCGTATGCTACCATGTCATCGATAAGGCGGTGCTCATACCTAACAGCATCAAAAGACAAAAATGAGAAAAAACTCTCAGGGTTCAAACAATGTTAAAAGAGAGATGGAAGCTGGAATTATACCATATGCCGGCAGCCTCGAATTTGGATTTCCATCCAGCTTCATACACCTCCTGGAAAATATCCTTGAACCTGTAAACAAATCAACTATACAAATAAGCATGCTGTGGTCAGGAAAAGGCACAATCAGTATAATCTGACAAACAGGTTAGCAACACCAATACCTGCCATCATATTTCTTCAAAATTGTATTCTTGGTGCTAAGGTACAATGGCCATTTCTTCTCATAAGCAGTGGCCATAGAAGCCTCAGCAAAGGCATGGATGGACTGCATAATTATACAGATGCTAAGATGATGATTCACAAAAGGGGCACATGATATATGCCAAGTAATGCAATCACAGCAAATAACCAACTGTACCTCGTCAGTGTTGTACATGGACAATGCAACTCCTCCAGCACCAGTAAAGTTGAACACCTCCAGCTCGACTTGCTCTTCTTTTCCCTCTATCAGTAGCAAAAACAAAGGACAACATTCAAATTCTTCACAGAAATCGCTCAACAAAATTAAAAAAGTTATCATATCACGTACAAATTACAATTGCAATTAGGAAGTTTTAACAGTGAAAGCATTTCATTGGTTCTCAAATGTAAGTAGCTGTAGACATACCAAAAACCAATTTAAGCTTGCCGGGTCCCTTGATAACAGCATCAGTTGCCCGGTACTGATCACCGAATGCATGCCTCCCAATGCAAATGGGTTTGGTCCACCCTGAATTTGGCGACAGTTCGGTTTAGAAGACTAAATTAGATGAATGAGTAGCAATACTTTTGTCTTTGTCTAATACCTGGAACAAGCCTTGGGATGTTTTTGCAGATGATTGGTTCTCTGAACACAGTGCCTACAGGTAGTAAGCACAGGAATAGAACTGTCAGTCCCAAGGATTCTGGAACAAGGTTACATTCACAGTCTGCGCCAGCATCTTACCATTCAGAATGTTCCTAATTGTGCCATTCGGGCTCTTCCACATGGCCTTCAAGCCAAACTCCTTTACCCTTGCTTCATCTGCCATGGATTTGATGCAACGTCAGTCAAACAGGAAGTCTTAGAACCATGGTTAGCACATTTCAGCAGAACAATAACCCAAATGTACCTGGTGTAATCGTGGCACACTTGATAGCCACATTGTACCTACATAGAAATTTAGGAGCATGAGCAAGAGAAAACATAGGTGCCCTATGAAGCAAAATGATCAGCACCCGCAACAGCAAAGGACTGAAGTAACAACCGACAAGTAACTGACTGAGTAGAAGTAAAACACTTAAACACGTCACTTTCTCAAGGAAGTTCCTTTCCATAGCTTAAATCATTAAATGGCTGATGAAAAAGATTAAAAGGTCGAATCGAATATGTATATTCCACCATGCAAAGCTAACTTGTTTGACAACACCAAAAAAAATGATTGCTGGATTGTATATAATAATATTGAGTAGCACAAAGGCTTTTTCTTTGGTTTCCACTTCCCCCCGCTTTTTTTTTATTTAAGTGACAGTAATGTGGAATTCTATTTCTTACTTGAGTGTGGCCTCCGCAGCCTCCACTGTGACTTTGTCATCAGTAGCATCACGGTGTGGAAGTCCAAGGTCAAAGTATTTGATGTCCAAGTCCAAGAACGGGAAGATCAGCTGCACACAATTAATATCCGCAACAACCAGTGTAAGGAAACAAAAAGGTTTTCTCAAAGACCAACAGCGTGAGAAGTTAATCAGAGGGCAACGGATACGGAGTCAAATATATTTCGATTACCTTGTCCTTGATAGATTTCCAGAACACCCTGGTCATCTCATCGCCTGCACACCAAGTTCAGCAAAAAAAAAACGTGAGCGCCATGTTCCCGAAAGCAGACTAGTTGAATTAGTACGCGGTGTGGACCAAATTCCGGACACTAAGCGAGCTCAGCACATCTGATCCAAGGACGAAGGATCCACGTCTAGCAGATCTACGATATCTCCAGCGACGCTTCGACTAAAACAAGCTCAGAACGGTAGGAAGAGAGGACGCAGCACAAGGCAACGCAGACCGGCAGATCTGTTGTGACGAACAGGAGAGGGGGTCCAGCTTACCGTCCATCTCGACGACGGGGTTGGCGACCTTGATCTTGTTGAACGCCATGGCCGGCCTGGAGGGACGGAACGGGGGCGGCGAGCCGGCGAGACAGGCAGCGCGGTCGGATTGGCGTCTGTCTTGGAGACGAAGATGACGGAATGGACCGGGGGATCAATGGGAGGGTTTAAACGGAGGCACGGAGACACGGAGTGGCTCCCACTGGTCCGACGTGGAGATATTTTTTTTTCTAGTTCTAGCCATCAAAATCGGCGTGCCATAGTGTCAAGGACTCAAGAACAGTGGGGTTTTGAGGATCAGATACTGTGGGGGCTAGATCAAAAACTTGCAGCTGAAATGCAGTGGAATAGGGATTTATCTTCGTTCTGAACGGGGACGATATTATACTAGCAAACTCAACTTTTTCTTTTGTGTGTGTGTGGGCAGGGGGGGGGGGGGGAGGGGGGGACTCTAGCAACGAGGTTCCTAGTAGAGGCTTCAAACTTTTTCGGCGGTAATTTCTACCATCGATTCCAACAATACTCTCTAATTTTAGTTTCTATCTTTTTTACATGTAGAACCTACCTGTCATATCTTATTTTTTTCCTTTTCTATTTTTTCCTTTTATTCCCGATATATTTGTTTGTCTTAAATTCTCTGTATCACTCCTAAAGCATGTCTCTGCCTTGCGTCTCTCCTGTGTACAAATCACTCCGACTCTCTTTCCTCTAATGGCTCTCTCTCTCTCTCGCTCTCTCCAGTAGCTCTCCAGAAATGCGACCAGTGGCTCCCCCGGTCGGGTCCGTCGAGGTGGTTGTTGCCACGGCCTGTCATGCCCGGCGGTGCGCAAGATTCCGGCCCTGGCAGCCTCCACCTCACTCCGAGCCGGCCGGACTTCTTTGCCTCCTTCTCTCTCTGATTTTGACAGTTACAATGCTCAATTTGATGGTACTAATGCTCGATTCAGCGACGCTGGTCATCGAATTGATGAAGGGAGAGCTCGTTTTCGACGGCGCTGGTGATAGATTCGGCAGCTCAAGGTGGTGACGAGGCAGCACACCACATGCTGCTCAATCTGTGGCTCGATCTGCAGCACGGGCAGCGGAGGAGGTGCAGCGCTCGTCGGGGAGCGGCTCGATCTTGTGCAGGAGGGGGCCCGCGTGCGGGAGGCACGCCAGGAAGATCGCAGCGGCGGTGGCGGTCATTGGCTACGGTTTCGGCGACTGGAAGCTCGGACGCATCTGCAGAGATGGGTAGGCACACCTCGAAGACGAAGGGGAGGGTGGAGGTGTGCCTGAAGTGCGGCCGTCGCTCATCTGCGCACGGTGTGGTGGTCAATGGAGTGGCAGGGCTCGCGGGTGGAGGAGGAGGAACGAGCATGCACCGGCTGTAGACGGAATCAACGAGCGAGCAGGGGCCTTCCTACCCACCTGTGGGAGAAGGGGCCCAACAGTAGAAAAATAGAAGCCTCCCAAAATAAGAACTCGAGATTCGATTCCTACTTTTTGAGTAGAGACTTAAGCAGAGATCTTATTGCAGTTGGCAATTGGCAATTTGAGTAGAGATTTAAGCAAAGATTTTACTGGAGTTGCTCTTAGATGGCAATTGGCAAGTGATGACCCCACCTCCTACGCTAAGAACCTGAACATTAAAAATAATGTCAGATCTAAAACTAATATCCATTCACCAACCGCAACCACTTAATCAAGTTGCATGACAGAACTTACATTATCTTATTGTCAAGTTGCACGCATTATGGTACGATCTACCTCACCCGGCCTTAATATATTCTACACATTTTTGCCTTTTTAAAAGATGAATAATAGAGAGCGGCAGCGCGGCAGGGGTCACTTTCTCACCCGCCGTTTCGTTTGCTCACCAACTCCGGCGAGAAACGACGACGGGAGCGGGCAGGTGGCCGGCGGCCTCACGTGCGTGTAGTAGTGTCACGGACCGAACGCGCTCTTAGGCTTTCGTCGCTGCTGGGCTTCTGGAGGATCCATCGGACGAGCCCGTCCGATTTGTTTCAGAGCCCATTGAGCAGCCGTGTCTCGGCCCATCGCTCCTCCCGTGCCACAGCGGACCAAAAAAAAAAAGTCAACAGACATCCACTTGGTGATCCGATCATCCGACTGCCACGTCTGGATCCAAGAGCCGGCCGCCGATAAAATACGCCGCCACCACCCAGCCAAACCCTTCCCATTCCCATTCCCGGTCGCCCTCGTGCCCCGTACTTGGTTTCTCTTGCAATTTCCCCGCCTTCCCCTTCGGCTCGCCCGTGGCCGTCCTGTAATCCTGTCTTCCTACGAGTCGCACGACACGAGCGGAACAGCCAGCCCTCCCAACTCCTCGGGTCTCCCCCCTCTCGTGCTTCGCCGGGCCTCTCTACTCCTCTCTACTTGCCTGCGCGTTCGTCGCCCGTCGCCTCCGTTTCAACCACGCCCACCTCCTGCGGGGCGGACGGCACGCTCGGTCCCCTACAGATCTCCGGCAGCCGGCGCGCGGGCCGGCTCGGTTGGACTCGGTCGTCGCGCCTGGGGCGAGCGTAGGTGTTCGCGGTGATGCGGTGGGGCGGCGCGCTGCTCCTGGTGGCCGTCCTCGCCGTGGCCGCCGTGGCAAAGGTGAGCCCGGACCCCGGATTTTTCTGCTCTATGGCCCGTCCCGTTCCCTCCCGCGTTGTTTGGCCGGATGGTGAGCTGCACTGCTGCTCACGCGATCTGGGGGCATGTGCTTAACACAGCAGTTGAGTTGCCTTAGGTGCTTGTCTCTGAGGAGACTTCTGCTTAATCGGATTTGAATGGTTTTGAAGCCGCATATGTAGGCCGAGTGTGATTTGGCACTGCGGCATCCCCATTAGCTGACAAAAGCTGGACTAACTTTGATCTAGCGTTTTCATCAACACAAATACACTAGGTAGACGAGGTTGGTGTACAAAATCTATGTGCCCAGATCAAATCGCCATTGCTTTTGCTTTCAATGATCCCAGATAAGTTTCCCAATTCTTGGCACGATTCTGCAAATTCAAATAGCCAGTGAGAATACTGATAGCTTCAGGTGCTGTAAGTCCAATGCTGAAACACCTGTTACACCGAACTCAGTTTCAGATAAGCAAAGCACATGCATCAGAGGTCATTCGACTAACTGGTGCTGCAATTATTGGTTTTTGATGTGACACGTTTTCCCTTTGGATCCAGGAAAGTGCTGATGATACACTACCAGTCGAAACAAATGGTGATGGCTCTAATGCACAGTCAGGTGTTGAGAATTCGGAACACCATGATGAGACAAATCCTAATGAAGAGCATGTGACCCATGAGAATGGAGGGGTCAAGAATGATACAAGTGAGAGCAATAAGAAGGATAATTCAACAGAAGAAACCAACATCAGAAGAGATGGCTCAGTACTGCAGCCAAAGGACAAAGATAGCAGCACAATAAAATCTTCACAAGCAAAAGATTTCCTGAAAGATCCTCTTATCATGGAGTGTGATCCATCACATAGATGTATCATTGAAAATAGGAAATTTATCGCCTGCTTAAAAGTTCCTGGAGAAGGTGATTACCCCCCCCCCCCCCAGATGTTTAATATTCTCCATTATTGTTATCGCGAACTAATCTTCTTAACTGAAACTTCTTTATCTTAGGGCTGATTGGTACTTTGTTATCTCAGTTACTAATACCGTTTCCATTATACACAACTTGATGTTCTAAAGCTGTCATTTCCACTTTGCACTTGCATCTGTCCAAGAACTCATATGCAAGACCCTAGGAGAAATATTTCCAATCGAGGCATTGCAAACAAATTCCCAAAGAGGCATCAAATCTAAAGGGCAAATACTTATGTCCAGCTAAAATTTAGCATCCAAGCAGTATTTGAATAATTATAGTTGAGTTTGCTGCAAATAACTTCTGAACGAATTTACAAATTCATGTTTCATTTACGACACTCCCACCTTATTTACCCCCAGTAGGATTTAAAAAAAAACATATTTATTCTCTATATGTGTTCTGGTGTTTGTTTCATATTTTAGTCTGGTTGTGTTCCTTCTTTAAAACTTTGACTATGCTCAACTTGTTATTGTTGGAACCAGATTCGCTAGCTCTATCACTTCTGATGGACAACAAAGGCATGGACCCACTTGATGTTAGTATCAGAGCTCCAGATTATGTGACCTTAGCTGAAGATACTGTCCATGTTGAAGCAAATGATCATCATGAGGTATAAGAGTAATTACCCTTTCAACTATACCATTGGGCTTTCTTGTCTTAATATGTCCATATGTTGTCAACAATGCATATTTAGTTGCACTAGCTTATGTATTTTTATAGAGCTATTGTTTTGCTATCAACTTTTAGTAACACATGCTGTTGGTTCGGGTGTCTTTAAATGGTCTGCTAAGCCTTTGTCTTCTGCTTATTTTTATCTTTTTTATTTAGACACAGGTGAGCGTCTCCATCAGTGACGCTGCAAACAACACTGCAATAGTCCTCAAAGTTGCTGGAGAATCCTGTGCTATTAACATTCACAGTGCAGTTGCAAGGGAAGCTGTCAGAGTCATAAGAATGCCGCTTACCTCAACATACACGCTGTTGCCTGTCGTTCTTCTCTTTGCTGTGGTGGGAGCGTGTGTCAAGCTTTGGAGGATGTGCAAGCAAAATGGTGGCCCTGCATACCAGAAGCTCGACATAGCAGAGCTACCGGTTTCAATTGGAGGCAAGAAAGAACCCAATCAATCTGATAAGTGGGACGACAACTGGGGAGATGACTGGGATGATGAGGAAGCGCCGATGACACCATCCAAACCTATCCCCAACCCGTCGTCTAAAGGTCTTGCTCCAAGGAGATCTACAAAAGATGGCTGGAAAGATTAGTTAACAAAAAGATGCCAGTTGAAGGAGCATTGTGGAAATAGTTCCAATGCTTATACCATATTTTTGTCTTCCTTTTTAAGGAAAACCTTGTTCTGTTTTCCTTCTGATTAGATATATGGAGGGTACTATATCAGAGAGACAGAAACTGGAATACATTGATACCACGCAGAAAATTTTGTAAAAGCTCTTGTGCCGATTTAAGTTACTGGTGAATATAGTTTTTCTCAGGTGCACTTCTATTCTTCTCTGAGGTTCTAGTTGTATTGCTAGATTTCACAAAACTTACGGAAGTTCTACAAAATTCTTTGGGACGGAGGGAGGACGTTTTTGACTTGTGGTTCTTTGTGGAGGGCCTGCCAGTTGCCACACAAAATGTGGTAGCTGCGGTTATTGGGTTACAGGCTTACGGCCCATCATGCTTTAGCCCATAAGTACAAAGTTGACTTGCGTGAGAAGGATGTGGCTGAACCTCCAAACTTACATGGGCCCTGGGCCTCGAACAATTGAGAATATAACTCTGGGCGAACTTACATGGGCACTGGGCCTCCATCTCCGCCTCGAACCATTGAGATAACTCTGGCCCCTACTCCATTGTAGTTTTACAATTCCTCTAAAACCTCTCTAGAGCCCTGCGCCCAATCCCCATGGCCAGCCCCGGCGGCGCCGCGCTCCAGCGGCACGCAGCCGTGGCCGTCCTTCGCGCGGTGGCCGCCGCTGGAGATCTCTCCAAGGGAAAGGCGCTTCACGCCCGGATCATCAAAGCCGCTCATTTCGACGTCGTCCTGCACAACAACCTCATCTCCTTCTACGCCGAGTGCGGCCAGGTCGGGCTCGCTCGCAAAGTGTTCGATGCAATGCCCTTCCGGAACGCCGTGTCCGGAAATCTCCTCATGTCCGGATATGCTTCCTCAGGGCGCCATAAGGATTCGCTTGCACTGCTCAGGGTGGTTGACTTTGGCCTGAATGAGTATGTTCTATCAGCAGCGGTGGCCGCAAGCACCCATGTCCGGAGCTATGATATGGGGAGGCAGTGCCATGGGTATGCTGTTAAGGCCGGTCTGGCGGAACAAGCTTACGTTTGCAACGCAGTGCTGCATATGTACTCTCAGTGTGCTCATATGGAGGATGCGGTGAAGGTATTCGAGAATGTGTCTGGTTTCGATGCATTCGCGTTCAACTCAATGATAAATGGGTTTCTTGATCGGGGGCAATTGGATGGTTCGGTTAGGATTGTGACAGCTATGGTGGGAGAAGTTGAGAAATGGGATCATGTGTCGTATGTTGCAGTTCTTGGGCATTGTGCTAGCATGAAGGACTTGGTACTTGGTGGTCAGGTGCATGCCCAAACTTTGAAGAGGAGGCTTGAACTGAATGTGTTTTTGGGGAGTGCACTTGTTGATATGTATGGGAAATGTGACCGTGCACATGATGCTCAATGCGCATTTGATGTCTTGCCGGAAAAGAATGTTGTTTCTTGGACAGCTGTTATGACTGCTTACACTCAAAATGAGCTGTATGAAGATGCATTGCAATTGTTCTTGGACATGGAAATGGAAGAAGTTAAGCCAAACGAATTCACTTATGCTGTGGCTCTCCGTAGCTGTGCTGGTCTTGCTGCCTTGAGAAATGGCAATGCCCTTAGTGCCTGTGCTTTGAAGACTGGGCACTGGGTCCATTTGGTAGTTGGTAATGCCCTCATGAACATGTACTCAAAGAGTGGCAGCATCGAAGATGCATGGAGAGTCTTTGTTTCCATGCCATTATGTGATGTAGTCTCTTGGAATTTGATCATCACAGGCTATGCGCATCATGGCCTTGCAAGGGAAGCAATGGAAGCATTTCATTGTATGCTATCTGCAGGAGAAGCCCCATCTTATGTAACTTTCGTTGGAGTGTTGTCAGCTTGTGCTCAATTGGGTCTTGTTGATGAAGGATTCTACTACTTGAATACTATGATGAAGGAAGTTGGAGTTAAACCTGGAAAGGAACATTATACTTGTATGGTTGGTTTGTTATGCAGAGCTGGACGTCTAGATGAGGCTGAGCGGTTCATAGTGAATAATTGCATTGGCACAGATGTTGTTGCATGGCGATCACTGCTAAGTTCATGCCAGGTATATAGAAATTATGGTCTGGGTCATCGCGTAGCTGAACAGATTCTTCAATTGAAGCCCAACGATATCGGAACCTATGTTTTGCTTTCTAACATGTATGCAAAAGCCAACCGATGGGATGGCGTTGTGAAGGTTCGGAAGCAGATGAGAGAGAGGGGCGTTAGGAAGGATCCTGGCGTTAGTTGGATTCAAGTGGGAAGTGATGTTCATGTTTTCACATCAGAAGACAAGGTACATCCACAGATGGACCAGATCACTGTAAAACTTGAAGAGCTGATCAACCAGATAAAATCGATTGGATATGTTCCAAACTTTGATGTGGTCCTACATGATATTGAGGATGAACAAAAGGAGGAGCACCTTATGTATCACAGTGAGAAATTGGCTCTAGCCTTCGGCCTTATTCACACACCTAAGGGAGCAACGATCCGTATTATGAAAAACCTCAGGATATGTGATGATTGCCATGTTGCTATCAAACTCATATCAGTTGTCACTGGCAGAAAAATAATTGTAAGGGATGCTGTTCGATTTCATTGTATAGACGGTGGAGTTTGCTCATGTGATGATTATTGGTGATTTGCGGTGCAACTGTCTTGACAACATGTGCCTGTTGAGTTAGGTTAGCGAAGCACGACAATAGCCACACTTGTGCTCAAATTCCTAAGTATTCTCACTTAGTTTTTACTATTCTGTACTATAGCTCCAAGAATCAGCGAAAGTTGAGGGGATCGGGTCCCTGTAGCTACAGTAAAGTCGCTGACATGCGGGCCCTACCACAAAAGCAGACCTTCCAGAATTCACTGGAGTCTCCAATTCGTTCACCGTTCGCACGCGCTCGTCACCCCCTCCCCTTCTCCTCTCCGCTCTGCTGAATTCCACTCTCTATCTCCTGCAAGCCTTCGATCTGATCTCCGACATCCTCTGGGTCGCTCCAGATGTCTCGAAGCTGGCCTCTCCCTTCTGCTCCCTCGCCTCTGGTAACCCATTGGTATGTATTGATTACTTATCTTCTGTTCGTTAATTCTAGAGCTACTAAGCTGCTGTTTTACTCTCTAACTCATTTCTGTCTATTGAATCTACTTGTGTGTTCGCATTAATAATTCTCCTTTTTATGCTAGTTTTTGGTATAAGCCTGTGTGTTCTTCCTATTATGTCCAATTGCACTCTTCATATCTCTAAATAGCTTTTTTTAGTTTATAACGATGCTGTTTATCCTTTGTGTCTGTTACTTATGACAAGCTTCAGCCTACTACTTAGATCATATATCCTAGCTCTTAGCAATGCAGCCACTACTCACCATGGCCAATTGCATTTTCTGTTCCAATGTGCATGTTACGTTTGCAAATTCGAACTCAGCTAGAATTTTTGTTTTGTTTCCAGTATCTTATGGTACAATCATTTTGTTAGATTGAATGAACTTAACTTTTCTGTTTATGATATTTCTTCTCATATATCAGATGGTTGAGGCTAAATTCATGAAGTTACTTGACCACTCAAAGATTCTTTTGAGGAAACAGTGGCTCTATGGTATTGTTGATGATTTTGTGATAAAGCGACTTCCTCACAATATGACATGGGGTCTTAGTCTGTTATATGCTCTGGAGCACAAGGGAGACAGAGCTTTGACTTCAACTCAAGGTTACTAATCATCAGAACTCTTCTATTATCCAAACTATTATTTTAATCTTGAATACCCAAAAGTGTGAGTTTCCTTCGGTTTGTGCAACAGGAGAGTTGGCACATGCTCTCGCAGTTCTTGTCTCCACGGTGTCACAGAGCTTCATAGCCTTTAGTGACATTCTTGAGCTACATAAGAAATTACTTGAACTCTCTGGTGGGATTAACCGGATCTTCAAGCTTGAGGATTTTTTACATGCTGCTCAAAGGAGTAAGTCAATTGGTTCGGACTTAAATAACATAACTATCATGCTAATTGTTTTTTATCTGAAATTCTATATGGAGAAACAACAACAAACAACAACAACTTAGCCTTTTGTCCCAAGCAAGTTGGGGTAGGCTAGAGATGAAACCCACGGAAGACAAGAATAAGAAACACAAAAAGTACACAAGCCAAAGGAAGAGTTAGCGGTTAAACAAAAAGTAACAAAGGTCACGGTTCAGGTACATTAATTGCTAATCTCCAAGCGCTCCTATCCATAGCTAATTCCTTAGCGATATTCCACTCCTTAAGGTCTCTCTTAACCGTCTCGTCCCAAGTTAGTCTAGGTCTACCTCTACCTCTCTTTACATTATCACCCCGCTTTAAAACTCCACTACGCACCGGCGCCTCGGGAGGCCTCCGTCGTACATGTCCAAACCATCTCAACCGATGTTGAATCAACTTCTCATCGATAGGTGCCACCCCGACCCTATCTCGAATCTCTTCGTTCCGGATTCTATCCCTTCTTGTATGCCCGCAGAACCAACGCAGCATACGCATCTCTGCTACACTCAGTTGCTGGACATGTCGCCTTTTTGTAGGCCAACATTCAGCACCGTATAGCATTGCTGGGCGAATCGCCATCCTATAGAACTTACCTTTTAGCCTCTGTGGCACCTTCTTGTCACATAGGACGCCCGAAGCCTGCCGCCACTTCAACCACCCGGCTGAAATTCTATGTCTAACATTTTCATCAATGTCTCCATCTTTCTGAAGCATTGATCTTAGATACCGGAAAGTATCCTTCTTGGCCACCACTTGCCCTTCGAGGCTAACGTCCCCATCCTCATGCCTAGTCGGGCTAAAGTCGCACATCATATACTCGGTCTTTGTCCTACTCAGTCTGAACCCCCTCGACTCTAACGTGTGTCTCCACAGCTCTAACTTCATATTAACCCCTACCCTACTCTCATCAACTAGCACCACATCATCAGCAAAGAGCATACACCAAGGGATATCACCCTGTATGTCCCTTGTGACCTCATCCATCACCAAAGCAAATAGATAAGGGCTCAATGCTGACCCCTGATGTAGTTCTATTTTAATTGGAAAGTCACTGGTATCGCCATCACATGTTCGAACACAAGTCATCGCATCCTTATACATATCCTTGATGAGGGTAATATACTTAGTTGGAACTTTGTTGGAAATTCTATATGGAGAAAACCAAAAATATATATAGATGTTATTGTTGACCTTGGTTTGCATTAACTTTTGCTCTACAAAAATATTTTGGCTTTGTACAGCATGTTTACCATAAGACATCCTGCTTTGGCATGTTATGGTAGAGTTTGACACTTCTGTAATGCGGCACTGCTTAGCATTCTATCCTGCTCTAAATATAGTAGTAATGCTATGCAGATTTTTTTTGAGGAGTTTAGTTTTCCATTCTTAACCTGCCTTTCGAATTGTTGTTCCCCTAGATACCGTGGTTTCTTCCAATACCATCAGTGCAGCTTCGGAAGAAATTATATCATTTAATGAAGTGGACATTATAGCACCATCACAGAAGCTGTTGGCCAGGAAATTTTCATGCAATGTGGTACCAGGGAAAAGCCTTCTTCTGACTGGTACGCCTCTTCCTACAAGTGACCTTTATTTGTATTCTGCTCATCAGCGAACTTGTAGTGACATGTTTCATGTTACCTTTACTTAGGTCCCAATGGTAGTGGAAAGAGTTATATTTTTAGAGTGCTCAGAGATTTGTGGCCCATGGTCCCTGGGAGAGTTACCAAGCCCTCAGAAGGAATGTTTCATGTTCCTCAGCATCCGTACACCAGTCTGGGAACTCTGGAGGATCAGGTCATATGCCCTCTCTCAAGGGAGGAAGCGGAGATGAAAGTTCTTTCGTTACACAAATCTGGTAGGCGCCACGAAATATCTGCCTGTTGAATAATAAAGAACTAACTATGTGTCTGAACAAATATTATAACTAGCTAGAAGGTCACTTGTCAAAAGTATCAAGTTATTTTGTTATTCGTCCTGTAACTGGAAACTCTATGCCTCTATGGTAATACAGGTAACAAGTCTAGTGCTTCTGTCCTGCTGGATGATCACCTGGAGAAAATTCTGGAGAATGTCCGGCTGGTCTATCTTCTAGAAAGAGAAAGGTGGGATTCTACTCCAAACTGGGAAGATGCTCTATCGCTAGGAGAACAACAAAGGCTTGGGATGGTCTGTTGGTGTTAGGTGGAAGCCCAACTTTTTTTATTCATTTACATTTTGTACTTGTTAAGTTAATTGAAAGTAACTCATGTGTTGTAGTATGTGTTTTTTCAGGCTCGTTTGTTTTTCCATCATCCTAAACTTGGTATTCTCGATGAATGCACCATGTGCGTGTTCTGTCATAGTGCTCTTTTGACTTTATCACTTACCTTTTTTCCTTTGCTGATCAATTACCATATGTCCTGGCAGTGCTACAAGTGTACAGAGTAGCAACTAACATGGGGATAACTGTGATCACTTCCTCACAAGTGTCTGGATAATCACCACAATAACATAAAACTCCTGATGCCGTGACAGTTTCCTTCCCGGTGAACTGTTCTTTTCTTTTCTTTTCTTTTTTGTTGTTCTTGGAAAGACAGTGAAATGTTCCTTGACGTCAATTTATCCTTCAAAGTTCACCTCGCTCTCAGGACTGTACTTGAGTTTTTTTTCTGAAACTTTTCCCTGTTTACAGAGGCCCGCTCTGCTTATATCCTTCCAAGGCTTGGAGCTGAAGCTCATCGATGGGGAAGGAACTAGGAATTGTGTGCCATTCACCAATGAATGATGCCATACATATTTCAGCTGCATGTATAAAAGCACCTGATCTTGCACTGTAATTTTGCTCAGCAAGTTTGGGGCAGAATGGAAGAGTGGACGCAGTGTTTGATCAAGAAACCAGTTCAGGGATTGGAAGTAATGGATTGGTGGGAGAAGGAGTTGGCACATTTGTCAAAAAAGGTGAGAAGACTAAAGGCGGCCTTGATCATCTACGCTGCGTGGAATATCTGGAAGGCAAGGAACAAGAGGATCTTTGAGCAAAGAACAATGTCACCAGGCGAAGTGATGCAAGAGATCAAAGCTGAAATGCAGTGCAGGTTTATGGCCTGTGGAAGCCCGGAGTCATCTTCTTTTAATGTTTAATTTAGCTTTTCTAGAGTTCGAGTACTCCTTAATTTATGTAATATCGCCAATGTAAGCACTCTGAACCTTGTTCTTCTCTCCCGGCTTAAATGACAGAGCAGAGCTCCTGCAATTTCTTCAAAAAAAAAAGCAAGCAGCCGTTTATTCTTGAAAGATACTCTGCTTAGTAAAAATATCCACGGTCAAGGCAATAAATAATGTTGATGCACCACTGTGCATCGATCAAGTGTCGTTGAGAAATGCAACCGGTAGAAAAGGCTGTATGTGTAAAAACGGCTGGCTGCAAGTAACAATAAGCCCTTTTGTTAAATCAATTTTGAGAACTTTTAAAAAGAAAAGATTATCCCCTCTTCTGCAATCAGTGCTTGGTTTACGTCACGTGTGTGTTGGTGCATGTTTCTTTCCTTGGGGTCTTCCGTGTTTAAACATTTCTGCGTGTGAACTCTATAGCAGCTTGTCATCCCGACTTCCCGCGGCTGACTGGGATGATTAACCAAAATCAATGCGGTTTTCCATGGGTTTAATGGTTACCCATCAGATTCGTGAAAAAAATTAGGGATGATTGAAAAAAATCATCAGATTCGGGAAAAAATTAGGAGATGATTGAAGGGCCCATCCGGGTTCGAACCGGAGACCTATTGATCTGCAGTCAATTGCTCTACCACTGAGCTATGGACCCTTACATGCTTCATTATGAATTCCTAATGTTCTAGGACGCTCCAACAATAACAAGCACAAATTGTAGATAAAGCCTATTAGAACAATAGATCTCATCCGCTACAATGGAGTGTGCTCCTATCTTGTTTATATACAGTCCTAATCTACATACAACGGGGTTAAGTTTGATATGAAACCGCGTGTGCTTTATTATGAGTTGATTTACAACAATATGGCAGCCATCGACAGTTTTATGTGCATTTTCACACGCATTAATATGTTTCCTCCATTTTTTTCTACAAAATTCTCGTCCACTAAGCCAGACAAAACTCTACACGGACCTGTAGTTAGACTACTTCGCAAAATACCAGAGCAAAAAACACAGCTGTGAGATTGAGATTCGATTAAGATGAAAGAGCTACAAGATAAAACCATTAGCACTTCTATCATACTCTTGTTGCTACATAATTGAGTACCACATCTAATGATGATGATTCAACTAGCAACTGCAATGAGTTGCATGAAAACGAATCAACCAGCCTAAGTACAAAAAAAAAAATCTTATGCATGTGACTCATGGTACGAGCGAGCTGTGAGCTAGCAGCTGGCTCAAATCTTTGGAAAGTCCTAAGTGTTAGCCAGCTAACATCTAGCCATACCTATTAGTGGCTAACTATTACTTATTCTGTCTAAACAGGTCTATAATCCTTTGGAACAAAGGTTTCATAGAAAACTTTCCTATAAATTTGGAAGGAATCATATGAAATTCCTTCATTTTTCCATTGTTGCAAAAGGGACCTACGTCCGGGCGGATCCGCTCCCGCTCCCGCTCCCGCCCCCGCCCCCGCCCCCGCCCCCGTCCAGATCCGAAGTTCCGAACCCCTCGCACGCGGCACGACAAAATCCCCCGCCCGCGACCTATCCTAACCGCCCGATTCCAATGCGCAGGTGAGCCGCCCGCTTCCAGCGCCGATCCGCCCCCAATTCCTTTCCCACGATTTTTTTTTCATTCTGCTGTTGATTCGATTGGTTCGGCGAAAAATTGAGAAATGTAAACAATCACTTTACTGCATTATAGTAGAAAAACATTGAAGCATGCTAGTCGATTACGACATAAATATAAGGACATTCATAAAATTGACAGTTGACACATGATGTGTCATAACCTCAGTTTTGCTAGCTGTAGGCTGTTAAGGAAGTGATGCATCAGTGCATCACTACTTTTTATTAATCCTGATGAAAAGACTAGCATCAGGAATTGACACATAACTATAAAATCAAGTCAGCACAAAATATGGTTCTATCCATCTTGTTCTGGCACATAATATTTTTAAGGAATTATGTAGAAAGAAACGGTCCAGTTTTCTTAGATAATTTTTTGGTGCAGCACCTATATTTTCAATTTCAGTGCATTTGACCTATAGATTGAGTTATGCTAAATGCATGGAATGAACTGTACATACAATGCTTATTTGAATTTCCACCAAATTATATCTTATACTGACATCACTGCAACTACTCAAGGATTTTGTTGTAAATGAGTTGTGGAGAACTGCGGATTCAAATGGTTGGAGAGCATCTTCTGCACCACGCACCTACTGGCCTTGTAAGTTTCTCTCTGTATCCTTCCAGAAGTGACTAGTCCAGTCTTATGCCATTATGGGTGATGGCAAAATGAAATTCTGAAATGCAATGTCTCTACTTGCAGCCCCACCAACTGAATCTGAAAGCAGTGGGTATTTGCGTGTCCGGTGCAATGGCGGCTTGATCCAACAACACAGTGCAGTATGATTAATATAAGAAATTTGTCTCTAAAGTAGCAGAGTTCATCATGCATGTTTTATGTATTCATGGCAACGCAACTGAGAGATTTAAGATTACTGCTGCCTTGATTTTGTAGATATGTAATGCTGTTGCTGTAGCACGGATCATGAATGCTACACTAGTGCTGCCAGAGTTAGATGCAAATTCATTCTGGCATGATGAGAGGTACGCAAGTCTGATATGTCTATCATGCAGGAAGATCATTGCATGCAAAGTTACCATAAACCCTGTGTTCTTCGTAATTCCTTCTGTCTGAGCAGTATTTTTTCTTCCTACGAAGTGAAAGCAGCCCCCCCCCCCCACCCCCCACCCAACACACACACACAAAAAAAGCAAAGAGAAACACTGCAAAACTTTTCTTATCAAATATTATGCAGTTTGCATTAATTGATTTATATAGTTTCGTAATGCTTTTTATGCCTAATGTACATGGTAATACCATAAGATATTGACATAATCCAAGGGTTTTATGTAGTCATGTTGATTAACTTCGTAGAAGTATTTGAGTCCAGGTGCTAGTAGATAATTAGCACTTTGTAACCACTAGTCAGGTTATCGGAAAGTAGCATACTTCTAGAATGCTGAAAAGGTGTCTTTATAAATTAATTTATTAACATTTGCAGCGTTAAAATATGTTTGGAAAGATTAGTTCATTGCAGTAGAACTCTAGGAGGAACTTTTAGAGTTAATAATTTTAAGATCAGTTCATCGTAATAGGACTCTAGGAGGAACTTTTTGCGGTTAAATTATAGTTTAGGAACCCTTATGTAGGACATTACAGTCTGTCACCTTTTCAGCATCCTGCCTGAAAGTTTGTTCCTAGTATACTAGATAATGAATTGTGAGCTAAGTTGTAAAAACTGAAACTTTTCTGTTAAAGATTGTAATGATGCAGATATCATTGACACATTTTGAAATTCTTATTTTCGTTTTTGGGTAATGCCATCATGAAGATGTTAGAGGTTATGGTGAAACATTAGTTGACAAACCCAAAACTAAGAGTTCAAACACCTGACTATGGTTTTCAAATAATAAGGTAGCCAATGCATGTTAGTATGCTGCACCCCTTGCAAGATAATGAATTTGGTAACTACGATGGGGTCCCATTTTCTACGTTTACATTGAGTTCACTTCTTCTCTGGCTTTGTAATTACCTTCTTGTTTAACTTGTTTACATTGAATGATCCACAAGATTGTTCTTGGTTGGTGTTTACTCTTTTTTTTTCATTTATGTATGGGACCAGTGGTTTTGTAGATATATATGATGTTCCCCACTTCATCAAGACATTGAAATATGATGTCCGAATTGTTACGAGGGTTGCAAAAATTACTGCACAGGGAAAGACCAAGAAGCTCAGAGCATGTAAGGTGAATATATTTAGAGCATAGTAGCACAATAAATTTAGCTATGCGAAAGTCACTTTTTCTATCTCTGGGAAGTCAAATTTTCTAGATATTCTATACTTATGGAACACTTTTTGTCCTCACAGATTGAACCACCTAGAGATGCACCAGTTACTTGGTACAGAACAACTGCTCTAGAGAAGATAAAGAAGTATGGTGCCATATATTTAACTCCATTTTCACACCGTTTGGCAGAAGAAATTGATGATCCAGAGCTCCAGGGATTGGGGTGAATTATCACGCACTATGATTTAAGCCAAATATCATGAAAACAAGCAGTGATATAGTGAATAAGTTAGGTTCAGAAGGCCATTTCATGTCAATTCATCTTCGGTTTGAGCTGGATATGCTTGCATATGCCGGGTAGGACTCGATCAAACCTCAGCCTGTGACTGCTTAATGCTTAATGGCGAAGCCTATCCCTGGATTGTTTTTTCTGTAGTAGGCTTAGGAAAGTGCCTACCCCGACTCGTTTGGGACTAGAAGGCTTTTGTTGTTGTTGTTATATGCTTAGGAAAGTCTTGACAAGGGCTAAACATGACCCTCACACGGAACTGATAACATTAATTCATTCATAGATATCAAATTATTAAGATGAAGTCATAGTGGTCATTATCAGTCCTTGATACTAGAATTTTAAGAATTATTCGCTTATTTAATTCATTAATTTTGACTATTGTTCATAACCTATACATGAAAATCTTTTATATGCAGTGGTTATTATTTGCATGTCTTGCCATGTAATTTCGTTTTTGTGTTGCTAGACATGAACATACCTTACTTCCAAAATGAAAACTGCAGGTGCATTGACATATTCGCACCTAAAGAACAGGAAATCCTGTTGAAGTATCGGCAAGAACATTTTCCAAACAAGACAATTGTCTACAGGAAAAGAAGGCTCATTGGAAAGTGCCCTTTAACTCCATAAGAGGTACTGATTCTTCTTATAGACATTGTTCTTGATGTTTGTTGAGTGCTAATATATAATCTAATTGTGTGCCGACACTAAAAGTTAATTACTCTGGATGGGGGCACAAAATTTAGGCTCAATTCCTAGTCAGGTAAGCGCATGCTAGTGCATTTTTTTGCAGCGTAGCTCCATTGGTACATTTTTGTATTTATATTACATTTTCAATTTATGTGACCAACGATAGATTACTAAATATAGGTAACATGAATACTTGTTCTTGCTGCGTACTTGCTATCGTTTGTACCTTCTCTTTACATACTGTGGACAATTATCCTTCCACTAAAAGCAAGACCCACGCAATCTGTGATCTAGATCATATTGTTTTGCTATTCATGATTTGTATGTATGCTGTTCTAGTTTCCATGACTGCTTGAACGTCATATACCATTCCATGCTCTTGGCATTAAATGTGGGTGCATCTAGGGTGCACACACCCTAAAAGTTGGAAATTTGAAAAATTCCATAAAAAGACATACCTAGAAGCTTCAAAGAAACAGCGGTTTGCATCCATACCACCAAATTAGATGCACTTCTCATTTATACAATCAAGCTAGTCAATGACATGTCCTGGTCCTATCTGTTATTGACATATGTTGATGGTATAAATGAAAAGTACACTTGAGGTGGTGGTATGGTTGGAATATTTCAAAAAAAAAATTTATCACAATCATGTTATGACATATATCCATGCCAAGTTTCAAGTTCAAACTCAACCTGGATTCATGTATACAAAAATGAAAAATTCAGCTATCAAAGCCTAAGTATGGGTGTGCCAAAGTTCGATTTATTTTAAGATTCTAAGTCTGCTTTTTTAATGGAGCTTCCAAATTTCCAACTTTTAGGGTGTTTTGACCCTAGATGCATCCTTTAAATGAACCATTTTGATTGGTAAAAAATGATTATAAGGAGCAAAGCTGAAGCTTATATAAAAATATTAAATACGGGAATCCATGTATGCCTACCCTTTTGGTCCTCAAACCACAAAACCAGAGCACCAGAGAACTTTGGCCCTCAGAGGCTCACACATTTTTTGCCCACACATGGCAATGGTTGGTTTGAGCTTTTGAGGTCCGCAATAGCCAATAGACCTTGTTCCTTCAAATATCATTTCTTTAAAGCACAAACATGTGGGATGACAGTATATGAAAAATAAGTATCATAGCCATCATAACCGACTTTTCTGTTGAATAAATCTTTCCATAAATAACGGAAAAGGTTCTATTTATATTGTTTTGCAGGTAGGTCTTATTCTAGGTGCTATGGGATTTGATAACACAACACAGATTTACCTTGCTTCTGGCAAGCTCTTTGGTGGGAAACGCTTCATGAAACCATTCAAGGCTATGTTTCCACGTCTAGAAAACCATAGTATGGTTGGAAGTGGAAAGCTGGAAGAAAATACCCGAGGACTAGCGGGGTCAGCAATTGATTACATGGTCTGTCTCCTGTCTGGACATTTTTATACCCACATATGATGGCCCGAGCAACTTCGCAAACAATCTCATGGGTCATCGCCTATACAATGGTTTCCGAACCACAATCACACCAAACAGGACGGCCCTTGCTCCGATATTCATGGACAGGGAGGAAGGGCAAGCATCTGGATTTGAGGAGAGGGTCAGGCAGGTCATGTTCAACACCCATTTTGGCGCCCCCCACAAGCGCATCCATCCAGAGTCTTTCTACACAAACTCATGGCCAGAGTGCTTCTGCCAGACGAAAGCTAGGAATCATGCTGACCGGTGCCCGTCCGACAATGAAAATGATGTCCTTGAAAGTAAGAAGATATAGAAGTGGAAGCTACTAATCAAACCAACTCCAGCCGGACCGAATAGTAGGCTGGTGGAACTGAGTTAGCTAAGGTTTTATTGATTGAGAACAAATTGTTCATCACAGACCTGGGTATGACAATTTTGAAGGAAGGATTGATGGCTCCAGATCACTCTAGAAAATTATGTTAAACTCGAGATTTAGTTGTTGAGATTGTTAGTCTGGGAGGGTCAGAACCAGACATTGGATAGGTTTGGTCATGTCGAGTTTTGGGGAAGAAAAACCGTAACGTCATGCACTATGTGACTACTACAATTGGAGATCTCTACCGCATACGCCATAGCCGAGTGTGTCTCCAGTTCTATTGGCTTTATTTGCTGGTCCTCGCTGCACACATTCCGGCTGAATTCATGCATTTCTGGTCCTGGAACTTCCCCAGTTTGTTTTTGCAATTGACCGTTCTGCAAAAAACTTTTATCCCACTAACTTAAAAAAAGGGCATCCTATTGTACTGACACATTATCAAATACTGAATTCTCTAAGCTGAACTTCATCTGCCATTCTGCCCCAATCCCAGCAAGGTGGAGGGCGAGGATTAATTTATGAAGCATATGTCTTGTGTGGGGGCTAAAAGCGCCAAAATGATCGAACTATTACCCTTTTTTATAATAAGTATTATGTATAAAAAAAAGGTATAAGGAACGCGTACAAACTCTCGTCCATACTGCTGTGGGATATAGAGGGGATAGCTGTCCAAGTCGTATTACACAGAGAACTCTACAAATTGAAATTACATAAATGTCCCCCCTTTTTTTAAAAAAAAGAACTATTCCATCCTTTTTACTCAAACCCCTTACAATACGGAGCAAAGGAAGTTCTAGCGTAATCTGATTGGATACAAGTGACCAACTGTGCTTGTCTAAAGGTCCCTATTGCTAGGCTCTTTAGTGTTTTTTTTTCCTGATTACGGTTATGTTGTGAGCTTGTGACCGTGTGGGGGGAGAGCCCAGGCCAAGACTTTGGGCTGTGATGTTTTGTTGTGCTTAAATTCTCTTTTCTACCTTAAGTGAAAGGCAGAGCTACTGCCATTTTGCTTTAAAAAAATTAAGATCCCTAATTGTAAGTTTATTCCACGCTTCGATTAGATCTCAAAAGGCAAGTGTAACACAACAGCGAGCCAGCGAGTGGTGGCAAGATCCACCAGAATTGAGAACCCAGCCTGCAACTGGGGGCCACCGCCCAGCGACACGGAGCCCTGAGCGGACGCCTAAAACCCCATGGCGCCGCCGCCCCGTTGCCTCCCCTGATGGCGGCCGCCTCCACCTCCCCCCATTCCGCCGCCGCCGCCACCCACGTCGACGACCTCCACGGATTCCTCCGCAGCGGTCTCCGCACCCACGACGCCGTCCTCCGCACCCACGCCTTCCTCCTCCGCCGCGGCCTCCTCCTTGGCCACCCCGTCCCCGCCGGCCTCCTCCTCACCGCCTCCGCCTGCTCCGCGGCCTCGCCGCCTGCTCACCTCCTCAGGCTCCTTCTCCACCACCTGCCCCCTCCGCTCCCGCTATTCTCAATCGACGCCGCCCTCCGCGTCCTCGCCCCACGCATCCCCTTCTCCGCGCTCTTCTCCCTCTTCGCGGCCCTCCTCCGCTCGCACCACCCCCTCTTCCCCGACCGCTTCTCCTTCCCGCCTCTCCTCTCCGCCGCCGCATCCGCGTCCCCGCGTGTCCACCTCCCCTCTGCGCTCGCCCTCCACGCGCAGGTCCTCCGCCGCGGCCTCCTCTTCTCGCCGCCGCCCCACGCCGCCAACGCACTCCTCCACTTCTACGCAGCTGCCGGGCGTCTCCCATCCGCCCGCCACCTATTCGACGAAATGCCGTTCAGGGACATCGCGTCCTTGAACACCATGATGACAGCATATACTGCTGCACCTGGTGGCATTGATGTCGCGCGCCAGCTGTTCGATGGAATGCTCATGAGAAATGTGGTGTCTTGGAACATCATGGTTAATGGGTACGTGAAGGTGAAGCGGCCGGAGCAAGCGCTGGAGGTGGTCAGATGGATGGCTGAGGTAGGGGTGAGGGGTACAGCAACAACAATGGTAGGGGCAGCCACAGCGTGCGCCAGGTTGGGGTGGTTGTGGGCTGGGAGGGAGGTGCATTGCGCGTTCTTGCGCCGTTTTGAGGATGATAACCTGTTGGTTTGGACCACATTGGTTGATATGTATGCCAAGTGCCGGAGGGTCTTGGCCGCAAGGAAGGTGTTTGATCGGCTCAGCATGAGGAACCTGGTATGCTGGAATGCAATGATCATCGGGCATTGTGTTTACGGAGAGCCTTATGATGGGATCAAGCTGTTCCATGAGATGATCGGGCCAGGTGGGTTCAGATTTCCAACATTTCTTCTACAGACAGCAAAATACTGCTACATTTGCATTTTTTTTTATTTTTCTCACACCTGAACTGTCTTGTCAGGGAATGTGCAACCAGATGGGATCACTTTCATTGGTGTTCTCTGCGCCTGTGCCCGTTTAGGTCTCTTGGATGATGGGAAGGCATATTTTGAGCAGATGAGGACCATGTACAACCTCAAACCGACATTTGCTCACTATTGGTGCATGGCCAATCTGTATGGAAAGGTTGGGCTTCCAGAAGAAGCCGAGGGCCTCTTACGGAGTGTGCCGGAGGATCTTAAGTCCCGGGCATTGGGTGGCCTACTTGGGCTGTGCCGGTTCCGGGGGGAGTGGGCAACTGGGGAACGGATTGCCCTCAGGTTGATCGAGCTGGAACCAAGCAACAATGCTCACTATGCACTGCTTTGCAGTGTCTACGCCGCTGCGGGAAGATGGGAAGACACTCACAGGGTGAAGGCTATCATGAAGGCAAGAGACGAGAGGTTCAGCCCTGGACATCGGCTCTCAAACTTAAATGAGATTGTCCATGAATACAGAGTTAGGGAGAGGCAACCTGGGAGTCAGGAGATGTATGCTGTCCTAGATGAGTTGGCATCAAGGCTGAGAATAGATTGCAGATGGAATGAGCAAAGTGAATCTGGAATAGAATAGTACAGATGCACCGACGGATCATATTGGACCTGCATAGTTTTGAATGAGCAGCTTCACGGAGCTAAGCGAGACAATTTGAAGAAGTGTATCTTCAGATGTAACTCTTTGTGCAAAGCCACTTGTGAGTATGTTGCTACAGAAGAGAAACATTTGGGGTGGCAATTTACACATGCTGAAACATGGGCAAACTTGTGTGCTTGTGTGACTGACCTGCAAAGCAAGCATGCTGTCATGGAAGGGAGCCCTCTTGGTCTTGAGAAGAATGAGGTCTTGACTATTGAGATGTCGACTAACTGCAAGTGGACCAACGAAACCACAAGCTGGGTGTGCTAAGATTGGAGGAAACAGGGCAGGATGGGTGGTCATAACCTTATTGGTTAAACATCTAGTTGCCTGTGGTGATGAAGGGATGGTACAGCTACGTTTTTTTTCTGCCTTTTGTTTTTGCCTCATTGCCATTGGCTTGTAGAGATTCAGTCTTTTGACAATTTTGCAGCGGGAGCTTAGTACTGTTATGTGGTGTAGGCCTGATGAATGCCAATTTGAGCCATTGGTGGTTGTAGGAAAAAAGAGAAAGGGTAGAGAATGAATAATTAGACACACTGATTCATCTTATATGTGTTACACTGTTGGACAAGTCAAATAATTGACTGATAATTTTGTTTTGAAAATAATTCTGGGGTGAAAGGGTGCGAGTGGTCCATTCTCCTGTGCTGTGCTTGTGCGAGCAGGAACATTGGAGGAGACATTGCGCCAGGCAGAAAAGGCGAGCTGGACCCACAGGACAGAATGGACGGCTATGATCTGATAACAAGAAAGTCATCCAACAGTGCTGATGTGTGGGCACGCCTGCAGCTATACTTGTGGGGCCCGGCCCGCCTCCCTCCTCGCAAGACAGAGCACTGCGCTGGTGGGTGTCGTCAGCGAGTGGAGGGGCAATTCTTGCTCTGGCTCCGCCATGAGCAGCACAGCAGTGGCGACTTCGCCCTCGTGCAAGGTGCTCGTCTACAGTCTACACCGCTCAGCTCTCCGAGAAGACCCAGTGCTGTGCCGGTAATGCTCCCTCTGCTTTGCCTTTCACCCTGCTTGCTTGCTTCAATCTCCACACGCGGCGCGGGCTGTGGTGCTATGGTGGTTTCCTTCTTGTTACTGCAGCGGGTGCAAGTGCATCGCGCCTGCCCTGTTTTGCTTCGTTTTTTGTTTTGGTCCGCCTTCAAGCAGAATTAGCTAATTGATCGGATTGCAATCTGTGCTGTGCTGCGGGCCTGCTTGTGTGGGGCTTCCTTCATTTCGTCTCGTTGTGTCATGTCATGGAGGGAGGGGTTTAGCTTCTGATGTGGCTACCAACCCCTGCAGAGCGACAATACAATGCAAGTGCCCGTGATTTCATATAGTTTTAAGCCTACTCATTTCATCCTGGGTTTAGGGGTTTGGTTTTGTCTTGTTTAGTCAGGCCTAGGCAGCCATCACGCAGGGTTTGTGATGCTTCCATTTTCTCATGTGGACCAGAAACTTTGCGCTGGTTGATGGATGATGGATGGATAAATTCTACCGCTCCGTTGTGTTACGATTCCTGGAACGCTTGCTTCACACAACCGTACCACATTGATTTTATGCCCCCTCCTCTTTGACACAAGTTGGCCACTCCGCTTCTTAAGATCCTTTATCTTGATTTCATTTCATCAGAATTGGATTTGGTCGAATTCCGTGTGTTTCCTTCATTCAATCCAACTTCAGATCTTCTCAATTATGTCATTCATTATCTCTGCTCTGCCCCGCCGCCCCCCTACCCCCCCTTCCTGATAGGGGATAAAACGATGAATTCGTTCTGGCCTAACTGGTTCCTGATGCGTCCTATGTGTTATGCTGCGTCAGTTATATTGGCTATACCCTTTCTGCAATATATATGCATCCATGTGAATTCTTGCCCCTGTTGGTCTCCCTTTATGCCTTATGTTTACACAGATATGTTGCATGCCATGAGCAGAGTAGTACAGCTGAGCAGGGAGCTCACATTGTTGGAGAGGGGCCTCTTCTCCAGGGCCTGCCATAGTGTTGTTGATGAGAAGTGTGCAGTATGGCATATTCTCACATCCTTTCAGCTTGAGCAGGGGGGCAAAGGTAACCAGATAGCCAAGAAGGCAGCTAGAGAGTTCCAGTTCAAGGTAGATGGCTGAATACTATGCATAAGAAAGGAAATAGCTCAACCACTTACTATGTAACTACCACCTCTTTTGTTGTGTAACTATTGCTGTAATCCTGAAATAAATTTTATGTTCCAGATATTTTAATTTCAAACTAAAAAATCTTT
This sequence comes from Panicum hallii, assembly GCF_002211085.1. NCBI lineage: Eukaryota > Viridiplantae > Streptophyta > Magnoliopsida > Poales > Poaceae > Panicum > Panicum hallii. The sequence goes on from NC_038044.1 coordinate 11,490,836, forward strand.
GTACTCCTCAGCAACAAACTTTGTTATTTTGATCTTATCACTTCCTGTTCTCCATATAAATTAGATGTGACATGTATTCCACTTCTTATTTCTATCTACTGCTCTTTTCCATGATCTGTGAACAATATAACTACGGGCGGTGCAGCATAGCACGCTTATCCGCCTAGTAATTCACTTAATGTTCAGATAGGTCTGCAAAGTAGCACTCCTGACAACAGGTTTTGGTCAAATGCAGTTGTACAGCTTATCGAATTTGCGAGAACTTGATTAGCATAGAAAGGATATTCAGTGTCAGCAATTCACTTGACAGGATAGAGCTATAAAGGCCAGATCTACTTGTAAATATATAGAAGGCGTAGTTTATTGAAGTGATGATTGTCAGTGACTTATGGTGCAAATGTATTGATAGCATGAGGCCTGTTGAGTCAGTTTAGTGAAGCATGGTAAGACATATTTGTGCTCAGATTCTTGATCATCTTTAACATTCACTAAATGTCTAGATGGTTCCGCAAAGTTACCGCTCCAGACAACAGGTTTTGGAAAAATTCAGTGACACATGTTATCATATTTTTTTAGTACTTACAACTTAGGGTAAAACGTTCCATTTCCATGATTGGCAAAGAAAGGGTTAGTGTTCAGCAATACAAAGGTTTGTTGACAGAACAGAGAGATAAAGTCTGAAAAAGCAGGAATTCACTTGTAACTATATGAAGAATTGCATAAATTGCTGTTGTTCAATAATTTGATCAAGGAGTACATACAGGTACTTTATTCGCATAAACTTTACATACATTGTTATATTTCTACAACTGACATGCTGTTTTCCCTCAGTGATGGCCTTGATCATGAAGTACTGATACTGAAGATCATATCTGCCTGAGATGTCCATTTCCGTGGAATTTATGCTGTTGTACATTGTGGTCCAACAAAGTAAGTTCTGATGGTTTTAGAACTTAATATTTTCCCTAAATTAGTGGGTACAGAATTTATATTTTCCGCATCTGGATAATTACTTAACAGTTAGGGCAGCAATTCCATTTCTTCCCTGCCCTCCTAGACATTTCGCAATGCTCACAGGATGAACGGTGTACATGACCCTAACAGCCTGCTTCAATCCTAGTAATTCAGATTCCAGATTATAGTCAGTTCCACTTTAACGCACTCAATAGTTACAGAAGTCAGTAAAATTGATCTTCTGTAAAAGCGTCTCTCAAATTTCCCTATTTTACTGACTCAGGGGGAACTGAATCCCGAGAGCATGCACAATGGGAACCTTGGAAGACCCCTGGTATGGGTCGCCCTATAAGTTTTTGATGAATTCACCTTTTTTTAAAATGTGGAGTGTTTTGTGCTTCGCAGATCCTGGAAAGAAGCTTGCTGGAGGGCGCGCCAGGTGCCCAGGATATGCTTCCTGCTTGTGAGAAGGATGGAACGAAGGGACTGGGGAGGCAGCGGATCATTCAGAGCCGGCGCACCTGGCTTGTGCGCATCGCTTCGGGTACCGGCCGGAACCTGGTAGGATACGGTGAGGTGTTTGAGACGCCGTTGTCCCGGTGAGCTGATGGATGCATACATGCAAGCGACCGACGGTGGTGCATGGTTGCCTTGCTTAATGATGTTGCTTTTTCTCTGAGTACGGATGGTCTCGGACTCTCAGGTGTAGTTCCATGTGGGACAAGCTAGTGTGCTGAACATTTTGGAATCGTCTTTTAATCGATGATCCAGCCGCCTAGTGGGCGCACATAGCGGTATCCTGGCATGGGTAGTAGTCCGAATGGTCGGTCAGAGACAGCGAATTCTTTCGCTACTGGATTGGAAGAACCGGTGCGTCTGAATTCCCCTCGCTTCTTCTGAAAACGACACCAGCGAATACCCCCGGACAGGCAGAGGATTCGTCTCCGGTGGCAGCACGACACGCTCGCAAGGATTCCGCGCAAATGCTGAAACGCCGGATCGCTGGGGCGCGGGGCGCCCGCCGTGCCGTGCCGCCCTACGGAATCGATCGGTGGATCGGTCACCGATCGGTACATCGCCCTAGTCATGGCGGCCTTCCGCCGCCGGGCTTGTTGGCTGCGCGCCCGTGCCACGGCACAGCACGGGGGTTGGCGTGGTGCGCTGCCGGGCGCCCAGGCTGCGTGGCAGTCGATGGCTGCTTGGACGCACCCGCCGCCGCCTTGAGGCGCCGCCGGTGACGTGCCGGGCCGCGAGGCAGAGGTGTGGGCGGGGGGCGGGGGCACGCTGCGCTGCACGTGAACTATCGAGCTCCAGGATGCATCTCGGAGCCTTGTGCGCTGTGGGTGTTGTGTGTCGCGCTGCGGCTGCTACTTGGGCCGGATCGGAGAGCGACCGGGCGTCCTGCAGGCTCAGCGCGGCCGCGGACTCGAACGCGGACGGCGTCGCGCGCACGGCTGTGCGTGAAGCAAGTTAAATTTCTTTCTCGGAGAGACTTTCCGGCGGAGGAAGCGGCGTCGCATCACGCCATGCTACAGGAGCAAAATGCATGGCGATCCAGCTCTCTCCTACGCCATCCATGGAAACGCCGAGCACGTGGCCGTTACGCTGCGCCCAGGAGGAGGATGCACGAACACGCCGGTCTGTTGAACAAAGAGGCCCCCCTGATCGGGACATGTGCTAGTTGCTTGCTCCTGTTCCGGAACCACCTCACTGCACGTACTGCGTCTGCAGCCGCCACGGCGCGCGCGTGATCGAACTCCGATCCGAAGCCTCCGTCGGCGGCGTCAGAGAACGATGCAGCTCGCAGCGGCAGCAATCACTGCACCTGCGCTGCCGTGCTCCTGCTCCTACCGGCCGGCGTGCTGTGATCAGCTGCTCCACGGATGGGTCTCTGTCTCTCAAAACTACCATACCCGCCGCTCCCGAACGTCCTACGAGTCGAAAACAACTCGCTAGGGCTCCTCGGTCGATTCGAGAGGCGAGGCACGGGTCATGACTCATGAGTGCGCGCGTGACACGACGTGGGCGCCGGCCTGGCCGGGAGCCGGAAGAATCGCTCGCTTTGCTGGTGCTGGTGGCTCGCCCGGCGAAGCCGGACGCTGGCTCCCGACTCCCGAGCGGGCCTTTCGCTGTTGCTGCGTGCCACGTCCCGGTGGCGCCTTTCGCAGCGACGAGACGGCCGAGGCGGGACGGGTCCACCCCGCCACGTACGTGCCCACGCGGGGCCCCACACGCATCTCTCTCACGCACACGCAGTCCCCCCGGGGGCGCCGCGCCGCAGGCTGCTGCGCGCCGCGGCATCCCCACGCGGCTGTGTGCGCCTCGCGCCGTCGCTGTCGAGCCCGGAAAAGATCAGGAGGAAAAGCCATGCGAGATTCAGTTCCCACCCACCACCGCTCAGGCACCGGGCCGCTCCTGCCGGTAGCCTGTGTACGTCATTCTCGATCCTTTTCATATCTACGGGGTGTTTGTTTTCTCACGTCAGTCCCGTCACATCCAAGTTCATCGAATGTTTCGCATCGTACTAAATATACGCTACTTATAAAAATACATTACATAATACATCCTAATTCGGAAGACGAATCCATTAAATCTAATTAGTTCATAATTTGATAATATTAAGTTACAGTAAATATATACTAATGATAGATTAATTAGGGCTTATTAAATTCATCTCTTAAATTAGTCTCCATTTATACAATTAGTTTTACGGTTAGCTCGTATTTAAACGTCCAATGTAATCCGGATCCGGACTAAAAAGTTAGTATGTGGATCCAAACAATCATTTATTATTATTATTATTATCATCATTCTCCAAAGTATTTTCCTCGATTATGCCATGTGCACGCTACCTGACGTTACGTCCCAGAGGTTCAGTGAACAGCGCTCGCTCTCTGCCGTCGGCGACATTCAGCAGCGGATCACTGTGCCGACGAGCACGCGGTGGCCGAAACCCGCCTTTTCTCCCGACCATCATCTATCATCGCAGCAAGTCGGCTGGGCATTCAATCGCTCACAATATGCGGCCGGCGCATGTATTGGCAGGCAGGAATATGGACGTACTCCCCGTCTAAAAAAATACAACTTTCGCATATCAAGAAAGCAAATAGTTCTAAATTTAATCAAATTTATCAAAATAGTATTAATATTTATATTATAAAATAAATATTATTAGATTAATCATGTAATATACTTTTATACTGAATTTATTTGGAGATATAAATATCAGTAATTATTTATATAAATCTGATTAAATTTTAAACTGTTTCACTTCTCGGAACATGAGACTTGCAATTTTTTAAAAAACGGAGGAAGCATTTATTATCCTTGTGCATGCCACTTGCGACGTGTCGGAACTGGAGCTAGGCATACGGTGCGCACCTTGCTCCTGCACGCTCTGGCCCGTAGGTGCACGACACGGCACGCTTTCACCGGCAGCTACGGCCGTTCAAATACCAGCGGCTGCACGATCCCCGCGCTCGCCTTTTCGGCGTGCCGTGAGAGCCCGGCCGCGCGCGTGCAGCGCGGTGACAGCTGACGTGCGCTGAACCTGGCCGCGGGCTAGCTAGCTAGCTAGCTGCTCGGTCGACATGCCCATGGATCAGCTGATCGGCATGCTCCGTACGTGGTAAAATCGACCAGGCAGGCGGCGACACGCAGGGAATGCAGATGCAGTGCGGTGGTAAAATCGAGCGCTGGCTCGTGGTGCGCGAACACGTAGGTACGTGTCTTCGATCGCCATCACGGACGCTGAGCTCCTTTTCCGGGCTGCGGCTGGCCGGTCTGGTCGCGCGTCAAATGATACGTACACGTACACCACCGCTAGAGGTACCCGAGGGCAGCTCTGTAATTTTGCTGTCGAGGGTATGTAGGTGTCTTTCCGTAGGACACATCACACGTATATAGTAGCATGCAGAGGTCGACATGATGCAGTACCACTGTATAATACGCTACGCACCGTATGGTTTATACCACTCGCAGGTAGGAGTATTCAATATAGTACGTATATATAGTACACTCGGAGCATTATTTGGAATATTTGCGGTTATGATCACTTGGTTGGATTTTATCGTCGCTTCGTTGATCTACCCCTTTTGAGCTACTTCTAATTTTTAATGCAACGACGGCTTTCCTGTTCGGTTCGTGTTTTTCTTTTCTCGAAAAAAAAAAGTATGCATGTGCACCGAGCACAGTATCACACCACTACTAGCTAGCACACGTGTAGTAGCGGCACTTCTAAACTTGTATATATATATATATATATATATATATATATATATATATGTATAACTTCACCACACGACGCGTTCGTCACGCTAGCTAGGCAAGGCGCGCTTACGCACTAACGCACAAGGCGAGATGAACATAGGTAATTGCACGGGCAACTTGCGTCTCCACGCTGGCGACTTTTAAATTACGGGAGCATCTATATCTCTGCACGTATGCATTTGTATATATAGCACTATTCTTATCCTCGAGCCCACGTGGCGACACGTCGGCTGGAGACTGCAGCGCCGACGAAATTATCAAATGGCTGGGCGTACGTACGTGCACCCGAACAGCGAAGAAACTACCAAATACGGACATGCTTCTGGGCACATCAAGGCATGCATGGGCGCATGGCAACTGCTCGTGACACTCCTCCTATGTCGTCCGTAGAACCGCCAACCGTGTGGAAGGAAGGACGACGCAGCAGGCGGCGACAAGAGGGAGGATTTCTTCCCCATGCGTGAGCAGTGAGCTTGAGCTTTCGAGCCGGGCGCAGGCATGCGGGCGGGTGGCGGCCGCAGCATTTCGAAAACCGGCGGCAGCGACATGAGCTACCTCTGCTAAGCTGCCAGCGACGACCTCCTGCTGTTACACGGGAAATGTCGCAACGGTTTCCGAGCGCGAGCCCGATGGAATGCTGCTGCTGCTACGTGTAGATAGAAGAGTGATCAGCGTTACGGGCTGCTCTTCGTCCGACCGTTCGATCGGTTTCGAGTCAAGAAGGAAGGACGACGTTGTTTGGAGCGGACGGAGCGCTTGCTTGGGCCGTAGAATCTGCTTTCTTGCACGGAAAAGCCTGTGGCCCCAACATTTGTCCCCGGCCGCGCACAGTCAATTCGCGCGACGTGCCCCCACACCCTCTCCGGCCGCACCCCCCTCGCCCTCCACGTAGCCCCCTCGCCGCCCCCACAGGGGGACCCACGCGTGACCAGGGTGGTCCAACCGCTCGGAACCTCCCGTGCGCCCGCCCCACCAACGCCGCGGGTCGCTGCCCGCGCGGCCCCGCCCGGTCCCGTTCCGAGAGCAGCGCGCCGGGGCGCCGTGGTCCATGACCGGGCGCAGGATATTTTCCTTCCCGGCGTCCGCAGCGCATCGGGCGCGCACACGCCACGCGCCCCCGGCGATCTCGCCCGTCCACGTCCTCACGGGCCGCCCGCGGCGCTGGGGCGCGCCCCGCCGCCCGTGCGGGATCCGACGGTGCGCCGCGCTTCTCCTTCCTCGGCCTCGCCGTATTAAACCCCGCCTCTCGCCCTCCTCGCCGGCCTCGTTTGCTTCCTTCTCCATTGCTTTTTCGCGAGAGGCGGGACGGAGACGGACTCATGAGGGAGACCAGCGCCGCCAGTTGTGAGGGCCCCGTGTGCAAGGCTGTGGTGGGCGGGGATGGGGACGTGGACGGGAAGGGCGCCGGAGCAGCGGTATCTGCGCGGCGGCGGCGACGCCGCCTAGAGCTCCGGAGGCTCGGGCGGACCGCTGCTGCGGCGGAGGAGGGCGTGTCGGCGAAGAAGGTCCGGCCGGGGTCGGACAGGTCGTCGTCCGACTCGTCGGTGGAGGCGGACCACGGGGCGGGCTTGCCGGCGTGCCTGTCGCACGGGGCGGTGTCGGTGATCGGCCGCCGGAGGGAGATGGAGGACGCCTTCTCCGTCGCGCTCTCGTTCCTGGCCTCGCCTGACGCGGGGGCCAAGGGCGGTGGCTCGGACGGGGAGCAGGACTTCTTTGCGGTGTACGACGGCCACGGCGGGGCGCGGGTGGCGGAGGCGTGCCGGGAGCGGCTCCACGTCGTGCTCGCCGAGGAGGTGGGCCTGCGCCGCGGCGCTAGGAGCGACGCGCGCTGGAAGGAGGCGATGGTGGCCAGCTTCGCCCGGGTGGACGGCGAGGTCACCCGCGACCTCGCGCCCCCGCCCAAGCTGACCGCGGACGCCGACGCGGACCCGCCCTACCGCACCGTGGGCTCCACCGCCGTGGTGGCCGTGGTGGGGCAGCACCGCATCGTCGTCGCCAACTGCGGCGACTCCCGCGCCGTGCTCTCCCGCGGCGGCATCGCGGTGCCACTCTCCACTGATCACAAGGTACGTTGCGCGGGTGCACACCCCCGACCCAAATCCCCCCTCCCGACGCTGGCCAAATGCATAAATTAACACGGCTAATGACGCTCCCAGATGGCCAGATGGTACTCAACGACTTTAATACCCCGGATTATCGTTTAAACAACGAGACGATCTGCGCCTGAGGAGGATCAGATCTGATTTTCTAATCGCTGGCGGTACAGGTTTAGCGCACTAGTTTAGCCTCCAGAATGTTCCTGCACGGCACGAGCACGGGAAGGCGACGATCTCGTCTCGTCTGCTCCTGGTTGGGTGGTGCCAAAGCTGGCCGGCCGGGCTGGTGCCGGTCAGTGTCACTCCGCTCCGGAATGGGATGGGCCGTGGTGAATTCCCTAGCGCCCTGCCGCCCCGAGGGTGGTTGCGATTGGTGGGGGCTGGGGCGGAGCGCGCAGCGGCATTTCGTTGAGGGAGGCCACGTAGCCGTAGGTGATCTCTCCCGGGGAAGAAAGCGGGCTGGGGTAGCCTGGTGCGGCACTGCTGTTCGTCCATGACCATGAGTTGTGTGTTAGGTCCAAGCACCTTGCCCCCACGGAAAACGTTCTCTCTGTTTAGGAATGCTCCATCTCGCAGGGCTGTAGGATCTGGCCCGGTGGTCGGTGCTGTTCTGGTACATGCTTGATTTGAGCAGTGGGTGCCAACCAGTGGCTACTCCACCTGGTGCGCACATACGCCCAAGGCTGCAGCCTACATAGGAATACAAGTTTGCAATGTAGAAACGCTTCCAAATGTATGTATCCTCTTCTGGTAACGTGTCCCAGACGTGACTCCATGGACGTGGTTAGATGGATTTGGCGAAGAAAGTGCTCGTCCTTCGTGCACTACCGAAAGGATTTGTTTTTGTAGCTAAGTTTTGGTGGTGGAATAGATGGGCTAGATTATGCTACTCTTTTAGCGCGAGGATTGACTTGATCTGATTTGGGTGTTTAAATTTCGTTGTATCGAGATTACTTTGTGTTTGGATCTGTAGCACGCAAATAAAAAACAAGATCTGCACGGGCCATGCATTTAGGCATGGTTTAAGCCATGAGCAGTGAGCAGGACGAGTGATCTAATGGATGCTTTGTTCCGACTACGCAGCCAGATCGGCCGGATGAGTTGCAGAGGGTGGAAGCGGCCGGTGGCAGAGTCATCAATTGGAACGGGTATCGTGTCCTGGGAGTGCTTGCAACTTCTAGGTCCATTGGTAAGAACACACCTCTCCTTCCAGTTTTCTTACCACTTGCTAATCAGGAGTCCCCTGAACGCCTTTGTGCTTCGATGCATATTTCAGGTGACTACTACCTGAAGCCGTACGTGAGTGCGGAGCCGGAGGTGACGGTGGTGGAGCGCACGGACCAGGACGAGTTCCTCATATTGGCCAGCGACGGGCTCTGGGACGTGGTGTCCAACGAGGTGGCGTGCAAGATCGCCCGGAACTGCCTCAGCGGGCGGGCGGCCTCCATGTTCCCCGAGTCCGTCGCCGGGCGCACCGCCGCAGACGCCGCGGCCCTGCTGGCGGAGCTGGCCATGTCCCGCGGCAGCAAGGACAACATCAGCGTCGTCGTGGTCGAGCTGCAGCGACTGAAGAGGAGCGGCGGCGGTGCGGCCTGATGGGTTAATTTACTGATGAGGCTGAGAGCATGTAGCTGTAGCGTGTAGATGATGACAATTTTAAGATATTTGAGCGTGCTGAGGAGCCGGGGAAGGAGGGTCTCTCGGCTGTGATCAGGGGGTTTGAATTGGACAGCATGGTGATGCAGGGTGTACATAGGATGAGTGGTGGTGGGTGTTTTGAGGCTCTCGGTGTCCTAATCATAGCTATATGCAAATTTATTACATTCTCTTGCATTGGTTCCCTCACACTATGATTATGTGGTAATGCTCCTTTCTCGCGATTTAGGAGTAGTTGATACCAATCTGGGTTTAGCAGCACTCGAAATTCAGACAGCTTGGGACCATCAGTACACTTGGCCCAGGCTAACAGGTTATCTTCAGGGTCAAGAAGACTTTGCTCAAAAGAGAGAGCGAGAACCTTGTTTGCGCTTGCGCCAGGTGTTCAGAGTGGTTTCCTGCTTTGTGTTGCTGTAGGGTACTGGTTCTTTTTGTTTCTTCAATCCCCCTTCTTTTTTTTTTGCTTCTTGGACGTTTGGCAGTTGGTAGTCTACCTAACTTTGCTTGGGACTGCTTTTTGAAAGGTGGCGTTGTGGTAGTTTGGGTTGTGATTCTACTGTTGGGCAGGCCGCAGGCGACTGTCTTTCCTACGTACATGGTTTCTGATTGTGCCTTTGCCGATGAATGGTGCAATCCCTGCCCTGAAAAAAGAAAATTGACGTTTTCAATGACGGCTACGATCTGCCCTTCGATTTTGTCCGCAACGGCAGCTCTCTCTTCAAATATGGCGAGGGCCCTTATAAAAAAAAAATTTGGCGAGGGCTCCAACAATGGCAGCATAGATCTATTGAAGCGTATAGACCTTAAGGTTCAACAAATCTCGGTGTCTAGGTTTTAGGGTCGAGGTCAGGGACGGGGCCATGAATGTAACATTACGGCTTAGTGAGATCAAATCACTCTTTTCATATAACAAAACAGCAAATACCACATCATTTATAAAATCAAAAAAACACGACGTAAGAGTATACAGTACCATATTTGGCGCCTTCTTAAGATGTACGAGTCACTGTTTTTTTTCTTAAGATGTATGCATGCAGCCTACCTTCATCGTCACCTCCAAAATACTCGACCGGGGGATCTTGAGATCATCGCTGTCAGTGGGCTGTTAAGGTCCCTATAGTGGAATCTGTCCACTGAGATTAAGTCCTTGACCCAACACAAGTGCTCATACTTTTCTGAATTTATTTTACCTATCAATAATTTTTAATGCTAAAATCATCTATATCGCATGAATCGTAAAATCTAGAAAATGTAAAACATATATCTATATTTTCTATGTATATTCTAGCATGCATTATGTGATTCTATCGATTTACGAATTAGAGATATGCTCATCTTGATGATGAAGTCTCCTCTTGCTGTGCTTTGTTGTTTGAGGAAGGAGGTAACTACTACATCCGGTAGCAATGACAATAGTTTTTTAGTAAACTTACTCCTATTTAGTTCCTCTTCCTCTGGTGTAGCAACAGAAGATTACGCCAAATCTCTGCGACTGAATTGAAGAGCTACACCCACAAGCTGTAGCATGATCCAAGTGCATGGACTGTGGAGCACTCGCTACATGCAAAAATAAAGAAGGTGCACATGGGCCATAAGAGGAAGGAGTTGCATTCTGAGCCCAGTCCATTTTGGTTAGTGGACAGAATTCCCTTTTATTTTCGGAAAATAGTGGTCCGAGTTAAATGACGCCAAGCTTGTGCACAGCCCGCTTACCATCATCATCCTCACGAAAAAACAACAGTATGCAGCCCACTTTCTGTGGGTTTTCTTAGAAGGAAAGATCATCATCTTTGAGTTGTTAGAGCAGCCACGCGTTGGTTTTCCATCGATGGGTCGACGAATATACCAAAACGTCGTATTCCCTTCCGAGCATCCAGGTTTGGCATTTGCAGCAGCCAGTGTTCGATTCAGAAAATCAGGCACCGAGGCTTCTACATGCATCGACGCTCGGTGAATTACTGAATCACAATCAGCGAGCCTGGGTAGAAGCCAGAGAGGTACGAGCAGTTCCGTTCGGTGGGCCCCATTTAGAGGCGATGCTTGAATACTGCAGCTCCAGACAAAGCAGGAAACAGCGCTGGCTTGGTGTTCCAGCTTGGATGCTCCTGCGGTCCTGCCTGAACGCTGTGGATGCACACACACACAGTAGGAGAGAGGAGACCAAGACATGGCAGCAGCTCAAATCGCGCGCAAACATAGAGACGAGAAGGAAGCCCGGGCCATCAGTTTCTGAGAAAAAGGAGAGAACGAAAGAAAAGCCCGCCACGTCCGTGCCCGTGGTCGACGATCCGGGGAACATGGCCGGCCGCGCTAATCTGGATTTGGCCTCACCTCCTGGCAGGCTTTGATTCATTCGCTTCTAAAATATTGGTATACTAAAATGTGGACAAATCCATATACAAATTTTGGCACTTGTTTGGTCGAATGTTAATAAACAGCCAATCTAACCAAGTGTTATTCTAAACTTGCCAAGATTTTAGTAAAATTAGTATGTCCACATTTTAGCATTTTAGAATCCAATCAAGCAGGCTCAAGATTCCGTGGATGGGCCCACCCACCTTACAAGCGTAGCCTCCACGTAGCACGCTCATTTACTCTCCACACTGTGCAGGTGCAGTGTCCACTGTCCAGCTTCCCAAGTTTCTTCACGAAACCGAGCTCAGTAGCCTAGCTCCAAGTCTCCAACCGTTGCTGCAAGCAAGCGACCTCTGGCAACGGCCTGCCTCTACGCAGCACAGTTCCTGGATGAATTCCTCGGACACCCTCCTGCTTGTATAGTACCGGCGACACCCTGCTTGTACAGTACAGTACATCCGTCACGGTGAATTCCTCGGACAAACAAGCAAGGGATGGCAATCCCCCGGCACTGTTCGCCTCTGCCGAAATTGATCCGTTCCGTGCGTTCCCCTGGGTTAACACCCCTGTTTGGTTCGGGACCCTGAGGTTGAGCCGCGCACGTCACCGCGTCCGCCGCTGCCAAGTGCCACCTCCGAGCGACGCAGATCGGCGGATGAGATGCCAATGGGCGCTTGATTCCCCTGCCAGCAGGTCGCGCCTGCCACCGGGTCAATTAATACCAGCCCAAGACTTTGGTCCGAAAGGGAGTGTTGTCCCAACCGCTCTCGCCTCCCCTGCACCGTGCTACGTGTGCAAAGTCAAACACCCTCGGATAACATCCACAGCTCAATCATTGAGCTCGAGCCGCGCCACGGCTCTGCCGCTGGTTACACACATCACGGGCGTGGCGGGGCTGGATCAATCAGTCAGTCAGTCAGTCAGTCAGTCAGCTATCGATCGATCCCCATCTCGACGAACTGCCCGCGGTAATGGTGCTCGGAGCAGCGGAGCGCAGCGCACGGGACGCCCGGGGAGAGCGCGCGCAGCAGCCAAGCGGCGGGCGGCGGGGGCGGGGGCGGGGGCCAAGTTTTTCTCCGGGTTTGACCACAACGCCCGGCCGAGATGGACACCTCTCACCGTCGCGGCGTCGCGTCGAGCGCGCTCGTCTGCTTTTGTTTTTTACTCGCCGGGACACCGCCCGCGCGGCCGCGCGCCGGACACCTGTGCTCCGTCGCGATCGGCGTCGCGGGCGCCGGGGCGCGGCCTTGGCGACCGGGGGTGAAAGGCGGTGTTTAATGCGGCTCGAGAGCGAGACGTTACGCAAGCAAGCAAAGCCAGAGCGGAACGCGCCGTCCGGATGGATCGGGTTGCTCGTACGGGTGTTGGGGAGGGAGAGCAGGCGGAGAGCGGTGGTCTGCGTCGGGGAGCCCGCCCCCCCCCCCCCCCCCCCCCCCCCGCCCCCCCGGGGCGTCCGGAAAAGCGTTCGTTTGGCTGCATCCGGCGCCGAGCGCGACGCGACGGCGACCGGCATGTGCGACCGCTTCGTCCATCCCGGCGCCGAAACGGCCCCCCGCGTTCGCCTGCGAACTGCGATGGATGGCGCACCGGCACCGCGCGCGCCGCGCGGGCGGCCGTGGGCGGCACGCGGACCCAACCGGCCGCGGACACGTATGCTCGTCGGGGCCGCCGCGTCGCTCTCGCCCACGCGCGCCTCTGACCGCCCGGTTCCTGCTGCGAACCGCTAGTCCGCGAGCGCTGTGCTGGGCCGGCTCGGCTGCTCTGCTCCCCGGTGGCCCTGCAGTGTGGGTCCGGCGCTTATCGTCGCACAGGGGTCGTTGAGGCGCTGCGTGTAGTGTCCATGGAGAGCTGACGGCGCGCGTCAGAGACTCTCGCTCGATCCGCTGCCTGTCAGGGTGTTTGTGCGCATGGACATGGATCAAAGTCGTCGAAGCTGATCTGAATTCTGAACGAGAATCGTGGCAGTTTATAAGACTTCGAAGTCTTCTCGGTTCATCGTGCAACAACCTGCAGGCCCGCACGGGCCACAAGTCCAGAAAGGAATATGGCTTTTCAAAAGTTGGGAGAAATTTTGTTCCGAGCCAGTCAGCCATGGCGATTCTCCGGTCACGCTGCAGTTACGTGTGGCATCCAGCCTAGGACACAGGGCGAACGCAGAGCCCGTAATCCACGCGTGGCCACTGGCGACCATGGCCTGGCCGTATCGTATGTTCGAAAAAAAGGGCGCATAAAAACCATAGCAAGCACGCGATTGCCCATCTAATTCATGCAAAAAAGTTCAGTACGGAAGCTAGAATCGAACAACAACAAATCAACCTGTTTTTGTACGAACAAAAAGAGGAATTTAATCCGGAAAACACCGCAATTAAGCAGGCCGAACCAATTAATCCGCCCGGCTGGATCGCACATCAGACTGCGAGTAGCAAGGTAGGAGGTCAAAGAATTCTAGACAGGGTTGCTGTAGCTACAGCGACGTGTGATCGCCGAGGGGCCAGACCGAAAAGGCGGAGACGGAAAGCCTGGCCGCCGCGGCATCACATGAAGGAAAAGGAGGAGTTCGTGGCCGGCGGCAGCGCCTGAGCCCGGAGCCCGCCCCCCTCCTTTTCCTGGGCTCCTGCCCGACACGGCCACGAGCCATTGACTTCCACGCTCGGCAGCCTTCCTTCTCCCTCACCCTCACGCGCGGCCGGATGCGATGCCACCCTGCTGCCGTTGCTCTCGCCCTCGCCTTTTGCGCTTCAATGCCGGCCGCCAGGTTCCCCATCTGAACGCGACGCCAGAGCTGGCCGGGGGCTCGCGACCAGCTCACTGCATTCACTGCGCGCCTTTTGGCTCCCGGCCGTCAACAAGAAACCGTGCCCCCGGTGGGGGCGGCGCCGGCGAGGGGCCTGCTCTCGTTTGCTTGCTGGCTTTTCGCGTTTCGTTGCTTGGATTGGAGTTGGAAGGAGTTCTGGCTGTCCTACCGTTCGACGAGGGTACCGATCCGAATCTTCTTTATCCGAGAGGGACGCGTCAGGACTGACCATACTTTTGTTGCCTTGCCTCTGTAGTCTGTACTGTCACTGGTACCGGCTGTACGCCTGTACCACACTGGGCAGCAGGACGCCAGTACTGTGGCAGTTCTTTCTTCAGAGCTAGTAGGATCAGCACTAGGGCCTTGTTTAGATTGTAAAAAATTTGCAATAGTGACACTGTAGCACTTTCGTTTGTATTTGACAAACTTTATCTAATCATGGACTAATTAGGCTCAAAAGATTCGTCTCGTGATGTACAATTAAACTGTGCAATTAGTTATTTTTTTACATACATTTACTGCTCCATGCATGTGTCACAAAATTGATGTGATGGAGAGAGAGTGTAAAAATTATAACATTTGGGGTGCATCTAAACAGGCCCTAGGTGATCGTGTGTGGAATTGCAGCTTACAGAACAGCCAAACTAAGGAGAAATGCGCACAGTTCAGAGTTCAGGTTCAGCGCGCACCCTGTACTTTGGCGACGAGAATTTCAGAACAATGCATCCTGAAAAACTCTCAGAAATCTGAAGATACTACAGGTCAAGGCTGATCTGCTGATGAACCCTATCATTACTTCAGAAAAAAAAAATGCAAGGGCAGCAGAGGCAGAAAGCATTAGAGCAGATCGTGTGAACAACTTGAAACATGGCTCCGCGATCAATCAGGCGCTCGGGATCCATGCACGCCCGGTCATCCGCGGGCCTCAAGACACCGAACGACGTGACCGGCGTCTGGGACCTTCTCCAGATGATGCCATCGGGGGTAGGTCGAGGTCGGTCGGGAGCCTGCTGTTACGCTGTATCATCAAGTCGTTTCATGGCCCTCTGTGGGGGCACCGCAGATACGCTCGCGCGCGCACAGACAGGCCTGGTCCCTGCCATGGCGCCTCCCTTTGACTTGGCACGTAACCATTCAATTTCATTCCTGGCGACTGATCCATCCGAGCTGGCTGGCAAGCATTTTCCTCGCCGCAGCGACGTGTACATACCGCATGGATGATTGGCTGTCAATCATGCTCGTTTTTCTCCCTTCCATTTCTTCAGGTTTTTGACAAGGGTATTTTTTAATAGCATGTGCTACTGTTCACATCTTAAAATGGGAACAGGTATTATAGCCTTTTGTTTAAATGAAAGCAAATACTACTCGATTGTGCTAACGGCAAAAGGAAAAAAAAAAGAGGCACTCAATCATGCCATTAAAACCCGCTTTCTAGAACGCAACTACGTGTCCTGCGAGTACCATGCTGCTGCAGTGCTGCTCGAAGCAGTCCCTTTTGGTTTTGGCCTCGGGGCATAAGAATGGCGTTTGACCACGAAAGGGACGTGAGCGAGTTAAGCGTGTGAACGATCCCGTCCCCCGTCCCCCTACATGACAAAAGAGCACTTTCGAGTTGCCTGGCTTCATCATCAACCTTCCTTCAATCCAATCCTCCCACCGGGACCAATGGACCGTGCCGCCATGGTACGCGATGCCAGCAGCATCAGTCTTGCACTCAACACCTTCTCCCATAACAACAATTTAATTGCTCGACAATCTTATTGCTGCAAACTTTACCGAGTTACGCCCCTGCGAGCAACCATCGAGGCTACGCAAGCAAAAAACATGTCAAAAATGCTCGTTACAGCCGCACCATTTTCACCTTCACCCTGCCGTTGTTTCTGCAATGGCGGTACGGCACACCTGGACTCGTCAGCAGCTGCAAGTTGAGCTCCAGATTGGGGGCCTGTTTAGATGCACCCCAAATGTTATAATTTTTACACTCTCTCTCCATCACATCAATTTTGAGACACATGCATGGAGCAGTAAATATATGTAAAAAAATAACTAATTGCACAGTTTAATTGTACATCACGAGACGAATCTTTTGAGCCTAATTAGTCCATGATTGGATAAAATTTGTCAAATACAAACGAAAATGCTACAGTGTCACTATTGCAAATTTTTTGCAATCTAAACAAGGCCTGGTTTTCTTTCTTTCTTTCCCCGGTCCGTCGCGTCCATGTCCATCACCCATGAGCTCACCGGTTCCCAGGCCGGTGAGAATTCTGCAGCGGCGGCCGGCGAGGGACGGGCCGTCGTGTCCGCGGCTCACGGTGGACGGGCTCCAGCGACGCCGACGGGGCGACGGCCACGGCTCTGCACCGCCGGCCGCGACGAGGACCGGAAACGTGGCGCCCGAAAGGCCGCTGTCAGCGAACCAATCCTCATAAGTGCCAAAAGTTTGCTTTTGGGGCCTTCACGGCTCCCCTCTCCTCATCTTCTGTTCCGACCTTTTGACGCGCCTCAGCCCCCACGTCCCATCCGCTGACCAGTCGCCACGTGTCCCCTGCTCCACCCACCGAGAAGGCCCACTCCCGAAACTGCCCTTCAGCACGAGTCACAGTGATGCACAAAATGCACCACGTTTATTTATGTGCAGTATCTAGAAAAGAAAAAAAAAGAAGAAAAGAAGGAAAACAGCGCTGTTTATTGCTCATAATATGAAGTGTTATGCTTGTTCTTATTCTGAGGCTCTTTGCTGATACCGATCTCGATGTGTAACCAACCTTAGCCGGTTAGCCTCCTTCCGTCCTAGTTAACTAATACTGACTGCAAATATATTAGGAGAAGATGTAGGGTAACGTACTTAGCCGCTTTTCAACTGGATCAGTGACAGAAGATGTTAGTTTTGAGCCTATCACTAGTTGCTTTAATTTCTTTGAAACCCTTAATATTTTATATTATCTTTGACCTAAGAGAAGGCTACGTTGGTTTTCAGCATGAATATTATTGTTGCGCATTGACAATTTGACATTGACACTAGGATGAACTGAGTCAAATTTGTTGCACTCCACCTTGATACTCGATCAGGATGGATGGTCTATTGGCCACGAATTATAGCAGCTCGAGCCTCATGTAGTTGGGACGATAAGTGTAAACATGCTGAGGAGTTGACTTGTGCTGCAATTTGCAAAGCAAACCACCTGGGCTTGGCTTCCGCTACTGTTGCGATGACAAGTCTCTAGTTCACATACTCCAGGGGTATAACGGTAAAACCGCGGTTGGATTCCTCGCCTATATAAGCCACTTGGCGCGCACCTTGTCCTCCAACAGCCCGTGCAGAACGAACACTAGTCACCAGTCGTGCATCCCCAGAATGCCCTTCCCGCCTCGGCCGTAACAGCCTCCCGCAATTACACCTCCGCCTCGCCCCCACAACGCCGGAGCCCATGGACGGCAGCCTCCGCACGCTGTCCCCGGCCAGCTTCCCCGGCGAGGTTCGCTCGGCCGTCTCCTCGCTGCTGCTCTCCTCCCCGGGCACGAGCGCCCTCGACACGGTCTTCTCCCACCTCCCGCCGCCGGTCACCATCCCGCCGCTCGGCTCCAGCGTCTACTACCGCCAGTGCGAGCTCCTCCGCCACTTCGCCGCGTCGCAGCCGCATGCCGCAGCCTGCTCGTCCTCGTCCTCCTCGTCCGCCGCGAGCTTCCAGGCGCCGCCCGACGACGCGGCGGCGGCGGCGGCCATGCTGCGGCAGAAACTGTACCGCGGCGTGCGGCAGCGGCAGTGGGGGAAGTGGGTGGCCGAAATCCGGCTGCCGCAGAACCGGGTGCGCGTCTGGCTCGGCACCTACGACTCCCCCGAGACCGCCGCACACGCGTACGACCGCGCCGCCTTCAAGCTCCGCGGCGAGTACGCGCGCCTCAACTTCCCCGGCGTGATGGACGGGCAAGACTGCCCCGAGCACCTGCGCCAGCTCCGCGCCGCCGTCGACGCCAAGATCCAGGCCATCCGCGCCCGCCTGGCGCGCAAGCGCGCGCGCGCCCGCAAGCAGCGCGAGGAGGGCAAGGAGAGCGCCCGCTCCGAGGGCGCCAAACCTGCCACCGCAACGCCCGCGCGCCCGGTCGTCTCGGAGGGAGCCGCAACGACGTCCGAGACGACGACGACGTCGACGACGCCGTACGGGTCGCCGGACGGGGTGCTGTCCGTGAGCGCGGCCTCCGCCGACGGCGACTGCCCGCTGGAGCGGCTGCCATCGTTCGACCCGGAGCTGATCTGGGAGATGCTTAACTTCTAGCTGGCTAACTGCATGGAGGTGAGGAACGGAACCAGGACCTAAACAACATCAAGGTCCCTTGGGCATGGCCGATGGTTGCAGCGTGTGAGCTCGTAGACCTTGCAATTTAGGTGCTGTTCTTTTCGATTTATGAGCGTATAACCAAGTACTAGCAGAAGGAGGATACTGTGAGGAAATAAAATGCCCAGGAAAATTGGGCGTCCTAGCCGTGATTAGTGACTGAATACCCCGACTTGCCGTGTGTTTTCGCATCGATCGACGAGTTGTAAGAACTAATTGATGAATTTATAGCTCTGCATAAGCATTATTCCATTCCGGTGTTCTTCAATCTTCAACTCGTAGCATTAATCTCCTCTGTTTCTTGTTCCACTTGTTCTGCTTGTCTTTGGTCACACTTTCGCTATAGCACATCATGCTAAGGGGTGTTGGTGCGACTGTGCGAGAACTATGATCCCCCCTCCGTGCGGCCATGGTCCAGACTTCAGAAGCGTGTCTGCAGTGCTGCTGCACTGCACAGTGCGCCCTGTGTCGAGCTGAATCCTGAAGAAGCGCGTCCAGAGCAGAGGAGCTGAGGGCCAGAGCCGAGCATGGGCCGGGAAAACAGAGGAAGAAGATTTTCCGCATGCGTCCGTCCCACAGCTCGATATCCTGATAGAGCCTGTTCATTTCGTTTGATTTCCTGAAAGATACCTCGCAGCAGTGGTCCATGGAGATTACTGGCCGCGTCATGTGCAACGTTCTCCCCCGGTGGTAGGCATGTGGCCGGAACAGTGGTTGGTTGAACTGGGCTCCACGGCTGTGTCGAAACTCCTCCCCCCTGGCCGGTACAGCCGTCGTCCGAATGTTTGGACAATAGCAGCAGCTAGCAGCTGCAACAACAACGTAATCCTAACTGAAAGCTCCGTCCCACGCTCTCGCTCCTGCCGGCGGTGAAGAATCGGTGCCGGTCGAGGGTTTGCAGGCTTAGCCATTAGCCTCGGGAGTCGAGACCTCGAGCGTTTCAGAAGTTCAGGAATCAGAACGCTACGCTAGTTCTGATTTCCAAAGGCGTTTGGGGCACAGAGGTTGACTCCCTCGAATTTGGTGATCTCGTTGTGTAGACGCGTATGACCGGCGGCGCGTGAAGCATCAGCTATGGCGCCCTGTGGGCATCGCAAACTGTCTGATGTTAACACGCCAAAAAATCCATAACTTTCTTGGAGATCAAATCTCGGCGTAATCATGTAAAGTTTAAAGCTCAATCGTCACCGGTGGAAAGAGGAACCAAAACGTGAAATTAGGCTCACGGGGCGGTTCTATCATTTGCTGGCGGTGCAAACGCACATAAAAAAAGAAAGAATGGAGAGTGTGATGCTGGAAGTCTTCGCAAGAACGGCTGGAACTTTCGGAGAAGATTAGAAGGACTGTGTTCGGTAGTCTGACAGGAGGGAAGGGTCTGAAACATTGTTTTAGTCATCAGTCAGTTTAAGTTCTGTTCTGAAACTTGGTTGCATGTTTGCTCGGCAGTCTGTGTGCTGCTTTTTTTTTATCAGTCGTAGACATTCACCTGTGAATGTTCAAGGCTAGGATTTTCCTATTTCTAAAAAAAAGAAAATAAGAAAAAAAACAAGCAGAAACAGCAACGTGAGGAGTTCTAACCAAGAAACCGCAGTGCCAGGTTTGTTCATGCAGAGGAAGAACTGGTGCATGTCCTCCATTGTTCATCGTTACGTGGGATTTTGTCTGAAATCTGAAGCCTAGACTGTTCTGCTGAACGGATGTCTGAAATGTACAGAAACTAGCATCATCGGTGGAGGCGGCGGGCGGATGGATGGATCGCCCGTTCCATGGCTGTTGAGATCGATGTGATCCATTTCTGCTCCCTGAAATGCACATGGCATTTGCCAATCTCACGACGTCAGTCGTCTGTCATTCAGAAGTGCGCTGCTCTGGCTGACTTGTGTTTTCGGATTCAGGATTCAGGAACACCTCGCAAGTTGTGACAGCCACTTTGGACATCACGAGTGATTCGAATTGGCGGGCTGGTTTCGTATCGCCGTCAGGCCCCGTCGGATGAAGCACCAACTGGCTAGAGTATGAAATGGTGAAGTTAGCTTATCACCGCAGACGAAGAACTGGTGCATGTCACTATGTCAGCTACTCGGTGGCCACTCAACTGGAGACCGGAGCACGTGAGGAGCGGAGCCGCTTCTATCGTCGAAGTTCACATCCATCCACCCGTTTGCACATCCATCTGTACCTGCACTTGGTTTTGCAAGGCAGACAAGTTAAGCAGTAGCACAATCAGGTTCGTTTGGTTTGATACAGCTATCTCATTTTCTGACCTCTTCTGGAAGTCTGAAGAAACTACTCAATGGAAGGCTAAATAGAGCAACAAAGGACTTGAAGTGCGTAGATCGCCGGATCGACGAGCGCCTCCATGTTCAGTCGAGCGATGGTGAGACCATTGTTTTCCCGTAATCAATCCCCTAGATCGGTTGCGCGAGGGTCGGGGCTCGACTCGGGGGGCTTTGTTCCCAACGCTCAGTTTCAAGAACAGTGACCCTGAAACTCACAGCGTTTCATATCAGACAGACTGACCTACCTGGACTGCACGGCTCAACTGTGTTTGAGAAACGGACCTGCACGGCCGTACCAGCAGAGGGGTCACTGTCTTTTCACCAATAATCGCACGAACTGTACAGAGAGCGAGAAGAAAGCGATAGGGTTCTGAAATGGGAGCAAGAAAAGGAACTGATGGCAATGGAAATCTAACATCTAGACTGACAGTACTACCCTTTTCTTTTCTCTGAGCTGCACGGCCCGCTAACAAATCAAGCAATTTCTAACAGGTTCCTCCAACCATCTCGATCCAAATCAATCCATTTCGTGCAGTTCGCTCGTCCAATCGCGCAACGCCGTCTGCCCCCGGGAGCGCGACACGAGCGTCCTCTCCTATGCTGCGCGGGCTGTTGCAGGCAGCACGCGCGATCACGACGCGCCATCGGTTTCCTCCTCACAGCCTCCGTCCGCCGCAGGTGGCGACGGACCTGAAGATGGAGTGCAGCACGGCTTTGCCGGAAACCCTCGCGGCCTTCGCCACCGTCCGCCGACGCCGTCCCCGCCCCTTCGTCTTCGCCACGGCCACCGCGGCGCGCTCCGCCAGGGCCGCCACGTCGCCCGTGCCCCGCGCGCGTGGTGGGGACGCCCGCCGCGCGTACGGCAGCGCCATGAGGTGGGTGTCGAGGACGCGGTACACGGACGCGAGCTCGAAGGCGTCGTACAGCGGGCTCCCGCAGTCCCACGGCGAGAGCGCCGGCGGCCGCTGCTGCTCCTCGCCCCGTTCCACCGCCATTTTCGTATTCTGGCAATTACCTGTAGCTCGTTATATCGAGCCAGATCACGCCAGATTTAGCAGCAAATCTCCTAGATGACGAGCTCATCAATTTCCACCCTGGAAAACGCAGAACTGGACGCGTCTCGAATAGGACATTTGACGAGCTGCTATTAAATGGCTAGATATGGTAGTGGAAATGCCTCTTCTCGATCGTATCAACGTGAGAAACATCTCTTACACATTTAGCAAGTTGCTTGCTTAGATGGTGAGTGACAGTAGCATGTTTCTCATCTACCACAATTATGGAAGGTAGTTACCGCAGTTGGGCGTGATGCTGGACGATATCTGGACATGCCGCTCCGCATCTCCTTCCTGCTGCCACCACTCCATATCTGCTAGCATCCACATCGCGGATAAAATTTATCCTTCTGCAGTATCCTCCTTTTAGGAGGGGAAGGACATTCACATCATCTCATGTTCGGGGGTTTAAGCAAAATTTGGGCCCGGTTAGCTTCCACTCCCCCCACCCCCCCCCCCCCCCCGAGTTTTTTTTTTAAAAAGGGTTTAAAAAATTAAAATTCAAAAAGGGGTGCTGGCGTAGAACAATTCG
The DNA here is from genome assembly GCF_002211085.1 of Panicum hallii. Taxonomy (NCBI): domain Eukaryota; kingdom Viridiplantae; phylum Streptophyta; class Magnoliopsida; order Poales; family Poaceae; genus Panicum; species Panicum hallii. The sequence continues at coordinate 11,513,163 of NC_038044.1, forward strand.
AAAAAGGGTGCCTCCCGCCCGGTGATCGGGCGGGAGGGGTGGGGCCGGGGACATCCCGCCCAGCCAGCGGGCGGGATGTTCCAAAAATATTTGCAGGCCCCTCCCGAGGGCCTCTTCGCGAATAAGAAAGTTTCTTATTCGCGAAGAGGTCCCTGAGTAGAAATCCCGCCCGGTCAGAGGGCGGGTGGCATCCCGCCCGGCCAGTGGGCGGGATGTTCACTGCTTATTTTTTTTTTGTTATTTTTTGTTGGAATTTATGATTTACAAACTATTTGAAATTCAGACTATTTTCAAATACAATATTTATTCGCCATACTCTTTTGTATACATATAAAATTTTAATTCAATTTTACAAAGAAGATTACGGTATCTAAAACTCGTACGACGATGGTTAAACGATAACGTTTTGCAACGTAGAATCCAAATATTACGATACTACGATACATCAACCAATTTAAAAAAAATAGTATCATACAAAAATAGTTTAAATATAAAAAGTCCACCGAATAAGGAGTATCTACCCCGCCTATCCCGGACCTCGCGCTCTCTTGGTCCTCCCCCCTAGTCCTATCCCGTCGGCGTATGTGGTCCTCCGAGTACGTAAATGCATCTCGAGCACGGTGAGGACGAGGCGGAGGAGGTGCAGGCGTGAACGGGTCATCCTGGGACCGTGCACCTGGAGCGTCATACGTCTGGGATGGACCAATGACGTCAGGCTCGGCGCCGCCGCCCACCAACTCCGACCAAGTGGCGGAGCTACCCTCCCAATCGTCCCAGTCCGGCACACCGAATGGACCAACGTATGCAGGAGCTCCCGTCGACCATGCATCTGAGCATAGCCCTGAGAGTACGGTGCAGCTAGTGCAGCTGGCATCGAACCGGACGGGAGAGACGATCTTGGAGCATAGGTGCCAAACATCTGAGGCTCCATTCTTGCAGGAGGAGGTCCCATTGCCGTCGAGTGCATAACTATAAAAAGAAACGAAATTAGTCGTGTAAATCAAAGGTGATCGAAATGGCAATTATAAAGGACTTACAGCTTGAACTAGCGGCAGTACCGCTGGACGCTGCGTGCGGTGCTGCAGAGGTCGACGGGCCAGCTGTGTACACATGGGCGGACGCATGAGATGAACTGGAGGCCCCCACGTCGTCTCTGCCGCGACACGTCAGTGCACGTTACGCTCGCGTCAAGTTGTCTTGAATCTTATGCAAACTGTCTTTGTACTGTGCCTCCGGTACACGTACTCCATGTTTAAGCAACGTGATCTGAGATGTAGCTTCGACCTCCGCGAAGTTGATCAGATCGATCTGCATACGTAATGGGATGCAGAGTAATATTGTTATCGATCTTTTATAAAAAATTTTAATAATTCAAGTTGCGAAAGACGTACCGCGTCACGCTGCGCCTGATCACGGTACGAGGGATACGTGTCCGAGATGGTCGACTGGTGCTGATGCTCCGCGTCATCAATACGTGAAAGAGTGACGTATGGACGCGTGCGAGGGAGGTACCAGCGGAGGTATGCGCCATATGACGCCTCCGTGTGTGGCTGCCCCTCGTCCCACACATTGTCACGTGCGTCAAGCCACCCTTCTACGTACTCCTGCAGCTTGACGACCCAGTTGACCTTGTTGGCATGATATCTCCTGCGCGAATATCTGTTGCAAACATTTGAAAGACAACATTACTTTATGATAACGATTATATAATTAATACAAAATGAGTTATCACAAACTTACACGTGCACATTGCGCGGCACGGCCTGGAACGCTCGAGGTAGAAGAGGAAAGTGCTGTCGTCGTCCGAACTGCCTCATCACTCGCTCAACGCAGTACGGCTCGACGAGAATATCGAACACTAGGTTCGCCTTTGTGAGCTAGTACTCCTCGTCACGCGTGCAGAGGGAAGACAACCCGTGCGGCGCACGTGTCTGGATAGCCGCAGCCGTGTACGGGGTCCAGATGACATCCTGTGGCCGCATCCGATCAAAGTCGGACACGAACTGCGGGTATGCTTTTCGGACCTGCCGATGTGCCCAGCTCATCTGCAAAATTACACAACCGCATCGGTACTTTGCATATACAGAAACGTACAATAGTAAATTAAAGAGCTTACCCATCAATCGGTCCAAAGCGAACCCATCGTGGGGCTATCCTCGTCCCACATCCCATACATATCGGGCGGATAAGGCTCCTCGCTGATTAGGGGGCGTGCTATGGCGAATCGCTCGTACGACCATAGCTGCAGCAGAAGTGGGCAGCCTGTGATGACGGCGTTCCTCTCCGTCTTCAAACAGGCCTAGCAAAGGCCTCGGTACATGGCAGCAAGCACTGCCGATCCCAGCTCCACCCAGGTACCTGGCCCGGCTCCGCATCCGCAATCGCGCGCGCGTATTGCATGAGCACCTTGTCCACATAATTGCCGGTAGAGTTGCAGAAAAGAGTCGAGCCGAACAACCACAACAGATATACCTCCAGACATCGCGACACCTCGTACTGCCTAGCCAGAGGGTGCAAATCCTGAGCCTGAAATATATTTGTTCAATACTTAGAAGTAGTCACATATGATTCAATTAAATTAACTAAAAATAATTGGACGTACCCTAAATTGTATTACCCAACTCTTGACGGGGCCGGGCAAATCAGGTACGTTCACAACAAGTGGCGGGTTAGCTGGAGCAAACCGCTCCTGCAGCTCCGCCCTCCAGAAAGGTAGCACAGCAACCGGGCCAACAGCTTTACCCGCAATGGGAAGCCCGAGTAGGTACGACACGTCCTGCAACGTGGGGGCCATCTCCCCGCACGGCAAGTGGAACGTGTGCGTCTCCGGACGCCACCTGTCCGCCAACGCTGCAAGTAGAGAGCGGTCCAGCTGCATCCGCTTCTTGGCGCCACCGTCTTGACCGTCGCCGGCCTGAAGCAAACCAGCCTCACGTAACCTGTATATTTGCATTGTGGTTACAATTATCGTACAGGCTATACATTAGTTTCGTAAAAAAATTATAAAGTATCACCTGTCAAGCCAGCGGTCGTCCAGGTGCAACAACTCCTTTGCTACACAAGGGCGCAACTCGTGAAGCTCCTGCCCCTCCACCGCTGCCAGGTACGAACAATTGAAAATACTAAAAACTATTTATAATAGAACTACCCTAACAAATATTTCTAAAAGCTATTAAAAATACTGAAAACTATTCAAAATATTACTGCCCTAAGAAATATATCTGAAAATTATTAAAATTATAAAAATATTCAAAATATAACTACCGTAAGAAATATATCTAAAAACTATTGAAAATACTAAAACCTATTTATAATAGAACTACCCTAACAAATATTTCTAAAAGCTATTAAAAATACTGAAAACTATTCGAAATATAACTACCCTAAGAAATATATCTGAAAACTATTGCAATTATAAAAGCTATTCAAAATATAACTACCCTAAGAAGTATATCTAAAAACTTAAAAATACTCAAAACTATTTAAAATAGAACTACCCTAACAAATATTTCTAAAAGCTATTGAAAATACTGAAAACTATTCTACGTATAACTACCCTAACAAATATTCGTAAAAATAATTAATAATTATACGATTATAACAAGAATATACCTCCAAACCGACGTGTGGACAGGGCTTCGCCACTTCCTCTCCTCTTCTCTATTCCTCTCCTTCTTTTATTTTTTGTTGATTTTTGATGAATATTATGAGAATTAGGGGTGGATGGGGGGCTTAAATAGTGCGGGGTGACATCTCGCCTGTTGGGAGGGCGGGAGGTTCCCCGAGGGGCATCCCGCCCCCCCCCCCCCAACGGGCGGGAGGTTCTCCCGAGGGGCAACCCGCCCTCCCAACGGGCGGGAGGCCCCTCGGAAGACCCCCCGCCCGTTGGAAGGGTGGGATGGCGCGTCACTTTCGCGAAGAGGCCCCTGATGGGGGCGTGTGAAAATTTTTTCGACCCCCCGCCTGTTGGATGCGCGGGATGTCTCATCCCGCCCGTTGATTGGGCGGGAGACACCTATTTTTCGAATTGTTCTAATCCGGCACCCCTTTTTTGAATTTTAATTTTTTTTAACTTTTTTTTAATTCTTCGCCCCCCCCCCCCCACCTCCATTCCACAGCCCACTTTGAGTGGAGGAAGAACTATACTTTTTCTGGGCCAAAGGCCCGTTCTGACTTCCCAGGCCCAGCCCATTTAGGCGCATCATCCCCACTGGAGAGGCGGAGAGCCATGGGAGCCACCCAAACACGGCAAATCATCTCTGCCGCCGCCACTCCCCCCCACCCCCCCCCCCCCCCCCGCCCCCGGCCCAAATGCTGGCGACCGCCTGCGGCGCGCCGCCGTGCCCGTGCGCTCGGTCCCGTCTGCTCCCCTCGGCGAGCTTACGAATATGCTATGGCAGTGGGCGCGTCCGCAGCACGAGGCGGAGAGCGCCGAGGAGAGCAGCTGTGGTGCGGTGCGGGCTGCTGCCCGTGGACCCGTGGGCGCCGACCATGGACTCCCAGAGCGTGGCGTCGCAGCTCTTCGCCGTGTCGCTCTTCCCCTACCTGGGCTTCCTCTACTTCATGACCAGGTCCAAGACCGCGCCCGGGCTCACGCTCTTCGGATTCTACTTCCTCCTCGCCTTCGTCGGCGCCACCAGTACGCGCTTCTCTCCCTACTCCCATTCCGCATGCCGATCCTACCTTCTGTTCTTCACGAAGGAGCAGATCTTGCTTTAAAGTAACATCCGGGCAAATGTAGTTAGGCTTGTGTAGTTCAGAAGCACCCTGACCAAGCCTGCCGGTTGTAACAATATTGTAATACATGTTGTGCTTTGCCATTGGTAGATCACTAGTATCTTAGATAAGTACTAGTAATATTGTGCTAATAAACAACACATGATTTATTTATTTTGGATAAGCGCACGTTGGTGGATTGCACTACGTCAAGACTTATTTTGTCATCACTGGAGAAAATGTACATAAAAATTGACACACAGGCTTGTAAGTACAGTTCAGAAAATGAACATGAGCCTGTGAGAATGTGAGATCAATTTTTTTTAGAGTTTTAGGGAACTAGCCCCAGCCTTAGTAACAGGCAAGCAGAATGTTTTTACAGCACTGGCTGATGAACTCCATCAGCAAGAGTCACCAAAGTTTAGCGAACAAGCAAAAGACAGAACAACAAGTCAATGAACTTGAGCCTATGAGAATGTGAGATCAATTATGTGGCTGGCTGGTGCATTTGAGCAATGGCTGAAACGGTTAGATCATTGTACAGACATAGAAGCGAAATTATAGATATCAGTGGTTAAACGCAGCATTCTGTGTACTGGATTAATTAGCTTAACAGCGAGTGAACATTTGCATGGCCTGCTCATATATGAACATAGTCATTTGCGTGGCCTCTTTTCGAATAGTTTGTGGATCTTAAAGTGAAATAGTTAATATCAGCTGAGGCCTGCATCATTTTAATTTATCCTTTTAGGATGAAGGTTTGTGCCTACCTGGTATTAGTTGTTTTGCTTTAAGATTCATAGATTTTTCTGAAAGACATGAATTGATGGAAACCTCAGTAACCAAATAGAAATACCAGTGGTCTTACATATGGACCAACTGAATCAAGAAACAGTGAGTAATTGGAAAAGTAGGACAGCAATCTTCTATTTTATTGTTTTTGGATACTTCGTCCTGTTTCTAAACCAGTAGTCCAATGCCAATGGATGCCTAGGTTGGGAGGATAAGTCATGCGAAGCAATTTTTAATGCATACAGAGAGGTGTGAAGTTAGCTATATAAGTTCTGAAATGCAGAAACAACATGAATCTGATGTAGTTGAATGATTGGTACAAATGGACCGATTGATTTCGAGGCCACAATGACACTTGCAATTTGGTAGTGTACCTGAAATTCCTATGCATAGCCATCCTGAGTTTAGTAATGCTTCTTTTCTGATTATTTAGCTGTCTAGCAGAAAATTATGTCAGTGCTATTAATTGTTTTCATGTTGTTTCATGCACCGGTTTTTATCCCTGGAGCAGTACCTGCTGGGATTTATGGTAATTGCACCATAAAATTTTCATCATCCTTATATTCTTGCTTACATTCATGCCGTGTGTACTTACTGATGCAATGATCTCCATTGCAGCAAAAGTTCATTATGGAACCTCTCTGTCTAATGTCGACTGGCTGCATGGGAGTGCAGAATCGCTGCTTACTCTTACCAATCTATTCATTGTTTTGGGGCTGAGAGGAGCGTTGAGGAAGCTGGAGGAAGAGGATACGAAGGAGAGTATTTCTGAATCTTCTCAAGACAGTAAAGAAAAAAGCTCTGTCTAGACAATTCTGTCAGTATCCTGAAGGTGCATCTAGTGATGTAGGAGCGCATAAATTTCATCTGCTCAACTAGCCAATAAGGTTTATGTACAGAAACCCTCGCAGATTTTCTTTGTGCATATGCTGATCCAGAACATTGGAGCTACTGCAATTTTTGAGTAGTTGCTGTTTCCACTGTGTAATGAGCTATGGTACTGCAATTTCCATTTGGATAGCTATTCACATTGTAAGTGCTCCAACGTGGTTATTAACTAAGCCTGAATCTCTGCCTCAATCTAGATTTAGATAAACTGGGTACAGTGTGTTTAGCTTTGTCCCGTTGCCCGTTTTAATCTGCGAAGTCAGGTTTGCCTTGGACAAGGCCATAGCACCCAACTGTTGATTGTAGCAGAAAAGTTCACTAGAATCTGGAGCTAATACTGATGACAAAGTTCAGTATAACTACAGTACGTGCTGCACATAATATTGACTGGGCGATGGCCGATCCATCTAATTGGCCGCGTACAAGTCCGAATACTCCCACTGGAAGGGATCGGTAGCATTCTTGTAGAACTCTTCGAAGTGAGGCTCGTAATCCATGCCGACCCCGAGCCCGCCTGCCGCGTAGCTGCTCCTGAGCTGCCACTCCAAGCCCGTCGGCGAGAGGAGCGGGAAGTAGCCGACGAAGTCGGCGCCGGCACCCGGCGCGGGGGCGAACGAGTACGGCGCCACGGGCTCCAGTCCGGCCTGGAGGCACTCGGCCTCCGGCGCGAGCGGCGAGCTCTGCTCGGCGTCGGCGTGCCCTTCAGGCTGCAGCTGCCGCCGCAGGTGCTCCGCGCCGGGGTGCGCGGCCTGGGCGCAGGCGTGCGCGCCGTGGTACACGACGTCGTAGAGCAGCGGGTCGCCGTCGGCGCGCTGCACGTGCTTGGTGGCGGAGCAGCCCTGCGAGTTGCGGTGCGTGCACCTGAAGTAGGCCCTGCAAAGCGCGAAACCGATCGCCGGCCCCACACGTGTCAGCGTCGCTCGCTCTACGCCGTCGACTCTAGACTGGCCGTAATAATCGTTCCGAGCAGCAAGATGGGAGTGACGTGGGGGCTGTGACGTGTGCGGCTGACCTGGGGTACATGGCGCCGAGGATGTCCTTCTGCCCGTACTTGCGCCAGCTGAGCCCGTCGTCCAGGGGCGCCATGTCCTGCACCGCGGCCACCCGCACCTGCGTCCTGACGCACGGCGTCCCCTTCCTGCGGCAACAAACCGAAAGAGCGAGCGGACACATGTCAGAACTGTCGTCAGAACTCTGTTGCTCGATGCAACGAACGATGAAACAAAAGGTGGATCGTTCGACTTGCCTCCTCTTGGACTGGGCATTGCCGCCGCCGCCGCCGCCCGGGTGCTGGGCGCCGTCGCTGCGCGGGCTCCCGTCGCGGGACCCCGGCGAATACCAGCCGCACGCCCTGGCGATGCGGATGGACCTGTCGACGGACGACGCCAGCTCCCCGCAGAGCTCCCTGGCGGCCGCCGGCAGGTCCTGGTCCATGCGCGCCTCCAGCTCCCTCACCATGGCCTGCACCTGCGCCAGCTCCGAGGCCAGCGCGCGCTTCTCGCCGCCGCACCCGTCCATATCCTCACACCTCACCTCGGGCTCCCTTCAGCTGAGGCGCTGAGCCACTTCTCCACGAAGGCAGTTGCCAGAATGTGAGCTTGGCGAGTGTGGTAGTGACAAGGTGGGAAGGCTACTTATAGAGTTGGAAAACGGGGGCATGCCACTATTCCAAGCTGGGAAAAAAATGGGGATCATTTCAAGTTGGACCGGACTGGAGAAAAGTTCGAGACTAACGAGAGAATATTACCCTCTGACCGGCGTGGTTCAAACCCTTGGACCGGTCTTCTGGTGCTGGGCCCGGGCAACGCCATGTCCCGGACAGGCGGGCCCAGCTAGAGCAGTAGAGCCAAGTGCTGGCTGACTATTATTCTGGTCGGTCTTTCTGTTTTGGAGAGAATCCCCCTTGCTTAGTTGGTTTCGGTCCTCGAGTTCCCTTCCCATTCATGGCGTGTCGTGATGTACGTGGTAACCAGGGTCATTAGCTTTCTGCTTGCCTGCCATCCGATCATTGGTGGACCTGGACGCGTCGTGTCACTGCAGCAGCGCGTGTTTTTTCCCTGAAGATTCGTGTGCGCGGCGGGCAAGCTTGCCTGCCACGGAGCGAGCGAGCGAGCGCGAGTCCCCGGCCGGTACGTGGCGACGGCGGGCGCCGTACGTGGTGGCGCCTCCGCCTCGCCGCGGATGGGGAAGGAAGGAAGGTGCCGGGAAGGCGGCGCGCGGTTTCTCCGGGGCTTCCTGCGGGATTCAGCGAAGATCGCGTCGCACGCGCACCTCTTTTTTTTTTCCTGTCAGCGGCGCCACGGCGAGTTTTACCCCAGGAGAGGGAGGCGAGCGCGACGGACAGCAACAGCGTTGGCTTGGCCTGGCGCGGCAACGTGGAGTGGTCTCAATGTGATCAGGTCATGGCGACGTACTAGGCCATGTAGCCATAGATTCTCCGTGATCTCGACTCGTGGGGGGTGGTGTCACGTCGTGGAAGCGTACAGGTAGAAACCCACAAGCGCTTCGGGACCCAGCCGCCTGCTCCGGATCATGGCGGCTCTAGTAGCCCGGGAAGAGGTGGCACTGTTGCTGCCGCTTTCAGCGAAGCAAAAGCCGAGGAGTCCAGGTCCAGGCGTCCAGCTAGGGCCTAGGGGGTGCGGGGTGGCCTGACTGGGGCCGCCGGCGGCGCGATGGATTGCTCCGGCTCGAAGTAACGTTCGGGCACGGGGCGGGCAGGCTTTCAATATGGCAATGGCACCACCAGTCTCCACCAATGGTGCCTCGAATCTCATCACCATGAGTCACACAGTTCACACGGTCACGCCGGGTCCGGGGCACGACTTCCCTGCGAGCACGGAGGAGCAGCCCGGATTGATTGGGATCGAGCCGTCCCGTTCCCGTCCCTCCTTAAGCAACCGACGAAGCGGCGGCAGTCCAAGCCTTCGAGAAGGAGCGGCGGCCGCCTCTCGTTGCCCGGCCGGCCCGCCGCTCTTCGGTGGCTCGGATAAGCTGGCGGCGGCGCTGAGGACCAAGCTCTCTGTCCCCTCGTTTTCCTAGCGCGTGGAAAGCGGCGTGCTCCCACGTCATCAGTGCCTGTATCGCGTGGCGTCATCCACGGCCAGTGGCCTTACGTCTTCGACCAATCGACCGTGCGTACGAGCTGCGTGTCATCCGCGACCTCCATCCAGAAGAAGGGAAGCTGGGGGAAAAGTCGCCTCGCGGTCGCGGCGAAGACGAGTAGCAAAGCCGCGCCCGCGAGCCCTCTTTTGGAAAGCTACCGGTTTCCACGTCCCGACCCGACCCAATCCGGGAGATGCGACGGAGGAGCACGCAATCATTCCGGGGCGGCGTGTGCCCTGTGCCCTCTCCTCCTGTTCCCGATCCAGGACTATCCGACGAAGGTTCCTCCGTAACTCCGTTCCTCGGCGGCACGGCCGCCAGAGACGGCGATGGTCCGCCGCACAAGCAATGTGCAATGCAATCTGCCGCCCTGCCTGCCCAGATTTTTACACTGCTCGCACGGCCGAACGGGTAGCTCTTTCGGCTAGCATGCTTTTGGGAAGGGAATTGCAGCGATCCGGCGAGCATGTTCTTCCTCGAAGTTCATCTCCGTTGGTTGCTGTCCGAAAGAAGGAAGATTCCTTTTCCACTCCGCAGGCTTCCACACGTATGCATGTCTCGATCGATCCGTAGGAGCGACGGATCGGGCCGCCTTTTTGAACAGGGAAAGGGTAAAGGCCAGGCGACGCCAGCAGTAGTTCGGCCTCGCGACTTTGACGGCAGGACGGGCGTGGGCGTGGCTCGCCCCACCTGAAAAAGTTTTCGCCCCATCGCCTTCGATGCTGGTCTCGACCTCTGCTGGTATGGTGGTGCTGCCTTTGACCATTTGACCGGAGAATTGGAGGTAGTAGCTGTGAGGACGCCCCAGCGGCCACGCGAGCGACTCGAGTGCTTGACTCGTTGACTGCCACCAAGCAGCTCACTGGATGTCTGGATCCCGTCCCGCGCGAGCAAACACGTGCGCCCGCGCGCGCGCTTCTGTCCTCCGTGTCTGTCCGGAGTCCGGACCGGCCTCCACGGCTCCGTGTACGATCGGCCAGGCGTCGCCGCCGCCTCCCGGGACGCGCCCCCGTGCTCTGGGCCCGGCCGTGCTGGCGCGACGCCGCGCGTCGCACCCGTCAATCCGTCATCCTGCTCGTACGCACGCTCCAGGGCTCGACTCTGCCGACGGAGCCGTGCGATGCGCGAGGGGGACGCCGAGGGCGAGAGGCAGGCCGCGCGCCGGCGGCAACGTATTCCTGTCGCGGCAGCGGCCCGGCGCTAGCATGCTACAGGCCTGCAGCGGCGCGCGCGCGTTTGGATTCTCCTTTTCCGGTTAAAAACATGCTAAGGTTCAGCATCTTTTTGCAAGGAGCTGCAGATTTCAACCGTGTTACTGCAAACATATACATGCAATTCCCTTCTCCGTGGGGCCAGTCGACAACCAGTCAGCCAGCACGATTCACCGCCCGTCATTGCCATCAGACCTCAGCCATACTATTTCTGCCGATCGTCTAGGTGCAGGATTTCAGTGCACTTCTGCAGTCAATGAGGCCCAGCACCACACTGGAATACTATACCAGGCATCTGGGAAGCCAGTCAAGATTTAAGGCCAACACTGCGGGTGCCCAACGGGTCGAAGTCTTTGTAGCGTCCGCGACAAGCCGGCGAGTACTGCATGAGTAATTTGGAACTGTCTGTTATCGCAATGCGACGGCAAAGATCTCAATGCAGGGTCGGCAAAGATCAACGAGATGAGCGCACAGCAGGCATCGTTGAGTAACTGTTATTCGGTTCTGGAAGATGAGAGACGTTCCTGTGTCATCGGACCTAACAGGCACTGGTTAATGGACAAGTCGAGTTATAACACCCACACTACCACTGGGCACTTACAAAGATCGCCAACAAATAACTGATTTCCAAACAAAAAAGCTTGTCTTAGGAACAACTGAAACTACATGCATGTTTTGCAAAGAGTTAACTGAGGTATTCCCCGAGGGAGTATGAACTACAAGACATTTTAAGTCTCACTCAAAACAGCGCTATATTTACAGAGTAAATTGCAGGGCTCCATTTTTTTTTCAAGAGAAGGCCAACATAGCTAACAGATGAAATCAATACATTTTGTCATACTAACTACTTATATACAAGTTGGAACAAAAATGATATATCAAACGAATGATGAAGCATACCTCCCCAAATTTCTGAAAATGGAAGATTTCATATCATGAATATAGAATGAAAAAAGAGTAAACTGGAAGGGATGGGTTTTTGAATTCTGACAGTGCCACTACCACTAATTTACCTTTAAGTTCAGTTGGGGCATTCCACTATACCTTGTTTGCACTTCTCATTTCTTGCCCCCATCTTCTTGTTGTGGCTTCAAATTGAACAAGCACTGATAGAGGCGTAAAGAAATGCCAGTTCCCTTGGTTCGGTGGCAATTACTAAGAAACATGTCTAAAAAACAATATGAACTACAGTATTGTTGCGCCAAAGTTTAAACACCACTATTGTCTGCTACCCAGTCCACACAAAACTCGAATTACTACTCTACATAACTTTATACCGGCTGAATCTTTTTCTTTTTAAAAGGTCAATATGTCTAAAAAAGATGTTAGATTTCCATGCATCGTCTCTTGAAACACAATCCTTACATATAGCTTGGCGTATAGTTTATATCTCAAGATATGACTGATCATACAATCCAAATCTTAGAACAATGAACTGAACCCCACTCGTGATGAGTTTTACAAACATGTGTGCGATTTAACATTCACCAGAGGATTATGCTTCTAGAATTATCAGCACTGTCATGTAGGTTCCTCAAAAAGTGTGTTCTACTGATGTTCTTGGTAACAAAAATCAGTAGGACACCTCAAAAGATGAGCTTTGCAAGTAGATATTGTAAAGACCTAACCTTAGAGACTAGTAATTCTATCAACGAAAAGCTTAAAACAGCTCAATTTACCACCGTTCCCTTGGTCTGCCATCAGGAAATACAGGAACAGCTGCCTTGCCATTGGCTGAACCATCAGCATTTTTCATAGTAACCTTGACTTCTTGTGGACTTGAGTCATCATCTGCAAAGTCTGGTGGCGCGTCATCATTCTCACCAAACCAACCATCACCCCATTGGTAGTCAGCATCCGACTTGCCACCAGAAAGTTCACTGATCAAATCTTCCATATCAGACAGTCCCTCATCATCATCATATTCTTCGTCACTTCTTTCATTTGACAACTGTGCTGCTCCATTGGCTCCCACGGCTTCCTCACTGGTCCAAGCACCACCTCTTCTAGGGAAGCGCGGGACAGCAACGAGAGCCCTCATTTTCTCCTTAAGCAGCACCAGCTTGTTCTTCTCAACCAGCTGTGAGTCCTTGTATGCTTCGCGGAGGAAGACTGAGTCCCTATCCCCTTTGAATGATACATAAAACATGTCCGGGTGACGAATGATCATGCCCCGGAGGGATTGCGAGAACCGGAACTCCTCCCTGAAGTGCGTCAGGTGATCCACCAATGTGCGCTTCTCAACCGTTAAGCTAAGAATCTCATGAACCACTCCACAAGCATGCTTCTCCTTCTCAGCCGACCCAGACCGCAGGTGTGAGAAGTCAGCATATGGTGAAATATATGGCATTTCATTGAATTGCGCAATCCTGCGTGCCTCTCCCCGCGTCAATTTCAGCCCCTTTGGCAGCTTCACTCGGTTGAATTTTAGTGGCCTGTCAATTATCAAATTCCTCTCCTCAGCTGCCCTTGCCCGATTCTCCTCCTCTGCCAGCTCCGCCGCAGACACCGCCAGCTCGGGGTCCCAATGGGTGAGCTCCAGCCCCGGCCCTCGGTCCATCCGGACGATTCGGAAGTACTGCGGGTACCTGAGGCAGATGGTGTCGCGGAACTCCGGCGGGAGGCCGAGGTCGTGCTTGAGGTGCGCGATCTTCTCGATGAGGATGCGCTTCTCCAGCGACATCATGAGGAGCTTGCGGAGCTTGGTGACGGCGAGGCCCTCGGACTCGTTCTTGAGCTGGAGCTCGTCGAGGTAGAGCCGCTCGGCGGCTGGGGTGAGGCGGAACTTGAGGGAGTAGACGCCCTCCTCGACGACCTCGAAGACACCCGGGAATTTCTTGAGGAGCGCGATGAGGCGGCGCTTGCGGGTGAGGCCGAGGTCGCGGCGGAAGCGGCCGAGGTCGCGGAGGCTCATCACGCGGTCGGGCTGCGTGACGAGAATGTTGCGGAGCTTGAGCACCAGCTTGAGCTTCTTGTCCCGCTGGATCACGTTGTCGAAGGGGACCTCCTTGCGGCGCTTCACGGCGGCCTGCGCCACCACCACCGCCGGCCGCGGGCGGAGGCGCAGCGGGAACGGCGGCGGCGTGCGCGGGTGGAGCGGGAGCGAGGCCCCGAGGAAGAGGGTCTTGGGGGCCGCCGCCGCCGCCGCCGGGTGGAGGGCCGCGGGCGCGGAGGGGAAGGGGAGCAGCAGCTTGGCGTCCATTTCCGCCGCGGGGGTTTGCTTGCCCGCTCGCTCACCCTCGCCGCACCGGGAGTGGTAGGGATAAACCTCTCCGTACTCTTGACGGGTTGGATATTTTGGGTTCTGGACGAGCGATATTTTTGGGGAGGATGTGATTGGGTCTGGCCCAAAATATATGGGCCTATGCTGAGAAGAAGATTCTCTCCCTGGGCTTTGCAATGGACAATGTCATGGGCCTAGCTCGGTTACTGCTCTATCTCTTTCTGTTTTTTTTTCTGGAGCAAACCAACCATGTTTACAGCCTTCAGATTTTCTCACTAGATTGGGAAGGCATTCATTTGAACCCTGCAGATGACAAATGACTGAACTGAACAGCAGCTTGCTCTAGTATTCAAATGGGACTGTCAGTGCACATAATAATACCATTAGAACATGGAATTATCGTCCGAGACAGAGAGCATCCATGAGCAGGAGAGGGCACTTGCTTCCATCTGTCTATATATATCGGATGCGCCAGCGCTCCGCTGCACCAGCACCAGCCGGTCCGATCCGGCCCACGCGCCCCACGCGCGCGGATCGCGGCCTCATGTTGTGGACTTTACGGCACAAGGCGAGGACGTTTTTAATAAGCGAAGGCCCCGGCCGGACGCCTTCCCAGGTTCCCCAACCCCAATGGCAGCTGCGCCATCTTCGCCGACGCGAACGACGGCGACGACAGCCGCGGGGGCACAGTTCCACGAGCAGGAATGTATGGCGGTGGCACTGTGGCAGTACTGTACTATACAATGTCGCCTTCAGTCTTCAGATAGCGCAAGTAGGATATGTTATCTTCTTGAGAACGGGAAACAAGCGAGTGGTCGAAGTGTAGAGCTGCGTTGGACCGCCCATACCGCCATGCCCAATTGCTGGTACCCGTCAAGTCCTCAACCTCACGAGGATAAACGAAGTGCTACGACACAATTCCCCAGGAAAAAAGGGAAAGAGAAATCGAGGAAGATGCATCGCATCGCATGTACTTGTTGTACATCCAGGGAGAGGCAGAGACAGTAACTGGGGAGGGAAAGAGAGCGATGCGATGGAGGAGACGACCGACGATAAGCATCGGCGATGGCCTGGACCAGTGGGAGTACGAGAATATGGGCAATGAATAAAAATCCGGGGCCGGCGCCGCCAGCTCGTGGCCTCACGATTTGTTTGTCATATGGGCCGGAGCCGGACCGAGATCGCGCGGCGGGGAATTGTTTAGAGGCCCCGGGTGGTGGCGGGCAGCGCCCCACGTCGCGGCCGCCGCTGGCGCGACCCGGCACGGAGCCGGGCGGCCGGCGGCACGCCGCGCGCAGGGTCGCTCGCCATCCGTCCAACGTCCATCATCAAAGGGCTGGGCTGAAACCATCCGTCACCGGACGCATGGGAGCATTTGGAGCACGTGATGTCATCTCCGACACCAGGATATGGTGCTTGCTGCCGTTGGAAAAAACGTACTAGGCAAAAAGGAGAGAAAAAAAGCTTGGCCCTTGACTTCTTTTTTTCCAAGAAAAACCTCAAGTTCTGAAGAGAAAGAATGAAAGTTCGATACGGGCTGTGCTCTTCCTTGGCACCATCACCGCATACGAACCCTCCGCCGTCGTCACTCGTACAGCCACCGTTGCCGGCTGCACACTCACTGGCAAAACCATGCCATGCCATTTCGGGTGTTGCAGCAGCCGAGCAGTACAGGGGAGGAGCTGGTTGGTTGGTGTACTGAAACTAGCAACCCACCTTCAATTCTTTATCTCCTCGCCTCAAAATCTCCTCTTTATTTTGTTGCCCATTGGCGGATTAGAAAACCATATTTGCATGGCTGGGAGGACTCGTGCTCATGAACTCTGACGTACTCAAAAGCTTGACAACTACAGCCTGCCGGGGGCTCGATCAAGTTGGCCGAGCCTACGCGGAGGGCAATATGGGAAGCCATTAGAGACGCTAACATGTTCAATTCTGGGTCATTTCAAAAACAGTAATGCTCCAACTATCTAAATTCAACTGAAAGTCCCCTTGTAGTTTGAGCCTGAAACGTCTTATTTTAAACCGAGTTGGATATTTCCAATCCAGTGTACAATGTTTTGGATATTTCGAAAGCATAAAGCGGAGAGGTTCTTGGTTCGATGGTACTGGGTGCAGGTTCAGTCTAGTGGCCACAGGAAAGAAGCCGGGCACCACAGAACCAGCACCGAACAAAACAAGAGGCCAGGGTTGCGAGAAGCTGTGCAGGGCGCGAGCGCGAGCCCACCCACCCATCCGGGCGGGTGAACAGCGGGACGGAGGCCAGCCGGAAAAGAGAGGCAGCAGAGCTCTCGCCCTCGCCGCGTCGGAAGAAATTCGTTTCCCCATCCGCGGCGACTGGCGACTAGTTTAATCCCCCCACCCCGCCCCGGACTTCTTCCTCCTCGTCCGTCCTTCCACCGCTTCCCCTCCCACACGCGCAGGCACGCTCGCGCCTCCTCGCTCGCTCGAGGGGTGGAAAAAAGCAGGGGGAGAGAGAGAGGAGGGGCTCGGCGAGGGAAAAAAGGAAACCTAAGCGGCTTTCCGTTTCGGGAAATTCTCGGCGCGCCTCCCGTCGCCGCCCCTCCGCGCCCGGCGCCGGTGGCCGGGCTCCCGCGCCCCCGGGGCCTCCGCGGCGCGCCAGCTCCCCCCGGGTAACGTGTGGCCCTCTTTCGCCGCTGCGAATGTCGCTGTTTGGATCGGGCGAGTCCTCCTAACCCCGTGGTGCGAACAGCTGCAGCCAACCGCTCGCGGGATCGTCGCTCTCGGGAGGGTGGGCTTGTGGCCGCGGCTGAGGATGCGCGGCGCGGGCTCGCGCCCGCCGCGAGGTATGTCTCCCCGCCACTGAATCGTGCCTCCGATGGGTTTCCGCCGCGCCGCTTGACCTTATATTCCGAGGGGGTGCGCGGTTTTGGCAGGGTAGGTTTGGTGCGATGGAAGGGACGACGGCGGCTGAGGTGGGCGGCGCCGGCGACGGCGCGGCCGGGGATGTGCAGATTAAGGGCAGCAAGGAGAATGGGCAGCCCGCGGAGCAGCAGCAGCATCAGCAGCCGTCGGGCAGCGAGGCGCTGGAGATGCCCGCCACGCCCCTCCCGCGGGACATGGACTGGTCGGAGCATTTCTCCTTCTTCACCTCGTTGGGCGGGTTCGGAGGCAGCTCGGACGGCGCGAGGGGCCTGACAAGCGTTGGCCTCTCCAATTCTGAGTTGAGGCCGGACAGTGTGACGCAGCGCGGTTTGGACCATGAGGCGGAAGAGAGGGTGGAGGAGCTCACATTGAAGAATTGCATAAACACTGATGTTCAACCTGAGGTTTCGGCTGGTGGAAGCTCAAGCAGTGGGGATAGGCCTACTGTCATTAAGGGCCTGTGGGGTAACTTTACACGGATGGCATGGAGAACTAGCGAGTTGGCCAGCAGGGAGAATGCA
The DNA here is from genome assembly GCF_002211085.1 of Panicum hallii. NCBI lineage: Eukaryota > Viridiplantae > Streptophyta > Magnoliopsida > Poales > Poaceae > Panicum > Panicum hallii. The sequence goes on from NC_038044.1 coordinate 11,530,502, forward strand.
GCAGTGAGTTATGGCGACATTGCAAACCCGAGGGCTGGTGTTGCTTCGAGCAGGGAAAATTTGGGGATGAACCTTGCCAACAATATGATCTCACGGAATAACGACGTGTCCGGCAAGGAGATACCCACGAGTCGAGGTGGCAATGTGAATAATGAGTTTGTGATGCCATTTCGCAATCAGCAGCTTCTATTATCTGCAAGGCCGAATCAGAATGAACATCGGGCTGAAAGGGACAATGTTATTAGAGTAAGCAGCTTCTCAAATAGAATTCTTGAGCAGATGAGGAGTAAGACATTAACACCTCCATCTGGGGTTCTAGGATCACCGCTTAATGGCAAATCAAAAGGTAAAGGGGTTGCTCACCAAGGTGCACGGGAGGAGATCCAAGTGCAAGCTAATGCAAGACCTAGAGGCCGTTTGGACAAGATTCCGACTATTCCTACCTCAATGTATGATTCTATGACCAGAGTGGATCCGTTGCCTTTCAGTACTGGTGCAAATGTTTCAAAATTTCACTGCGATGGAACTAGCCTGAGGGAACTGATTAAGCCTGGCCGGCAAACATTGAGCAGGTTTGAGAAAATGCATTTGTTTAAGCAGATCCTTGATCTTGTGGATAAGTGTCATGCACAGGGTTATACTTTACAACATCTGCGACCATCATATTTTACAATTCCATCTTCAAACCAAGTTAAGTATATTGGTTCTTATACTACACAAGATTTGCCAACATCAATTAGACAAGAAGTCACTAGAGAAGATCTTGGGAATAGAAAAAGGAGTTTTGGCCATAAAATTGAGCACCAAGAGTCTAACGGACATGGAAATTCAATGCTGAAGTATCAAAAGGTTGGTGAGCAAGGCTCAGTTGCTGTCAGGCGACCAACACAGACCTTTTGGACTGACCAAAGAGTCGACAATCAAAATGAAGATGTCAATCCAGGTGTTTTAGGGCAAGAAAATTTTAATTGCACTGTCAGAGAACGTTCTAAGTTTGTCGAACCATATGGCAGTTATACATCTTGTGCTCAACATGTTTCTAGTTCTGGCAACCAACAAGCGGCATTTGAATTGAGGAATCTAGAGGAAAGCTGGTACATAAGCCCAGAAGAGCTCAGTCAATTTAAAGGCACATTCCCATCGAACATCTACAGCCTTGGGGTTCTTCTATTTGAGGTACGTCTATTACTTTTGTGTCATTTTCTGCAGTAGTACCCATATTGGATTCTGTAGAAGTAAAGCGATACTGTGCAACTGCAGTTTGGTGGGTGGCAATAACTAATCATTTAAAATCAAATTCTTGTGTTTTTTCAGTTGCTTAAAATCTAGTATGAGCGGTTGAACTTTTGACACATGTATATCAAGGTGTTTCCTTTTCTCTTGCCTTAAATCTAGTACGTTGAACTTCTGACACATGTATATCAAGGTGTTTCCTTCTAAATAAAAGAATATGATAGGCATTCTGCTTTTATTGGTCCATCTGCACTTGAATTGCTGAAATCATCTTGCTATGCAGCATATGTACATTGTGTCTGCACCTTATAATGGACCTGTTGTGGTTTGCAACTGTTATTGAGCCCCAAGATCATGGAATTATGATACTTATAATTGCCTTAGTTACATGAGAATCAATACCCTTGTTCTTTTCATATGCAATTAACTGTTATGTAGTCTACTACGGGATATTTCACCTGTACTCCTAGCGCATGCATGCACAAATTTAATTGCTTGCTACTTGAAAGCACACTTGAATTGGACTTCTCCATTTTTCGTGTGATCTTATATTTCTGTAGATTATATCTTCTTGTTTCTGACTGAAGTGTAGACCTTCAGCCTGGCAGGCTATGCATTTAATGAACTTGATATTTTTTGTCAGCTCTTTTGCTGTTCTGAGACATGGGAGGTGCACTGTGCTGCAATGTCAAATCTCCGCCAACGCATCCTGCCTCCAAATTTTCTTTCAGAAAGTCCTAAGGAGGCTGGCTTCTGCCTTTGGTTACTGCACCCAGATCCTTGTTCGAGACCAAAAGCAAGGTGAGTTTATCCATTTCTCTCGCTCATTAGCACAAACTAAGAAAATTGCTTACTGATTAGTGATTGTTTTGATATAGTTAAAGGCTAATAGCCTTCTATTTGGTGAATTTTGTATGTTGCACTTGAGTCTAGAGCAATTATTTCTCCAATGGAATGTAAAGAAGTGCTTTGGCTCCAGGATATTCGTTTCATAGTAGGTTTTATCTGATTCTTGAGCTTTGTCCATGACTCATACCATGAATATAAATGTTTAGCTTATTATGGCTATGTGCCATGAAATAACACTGTTAAGTTTATGTAGAAGTGTTCAACTTAGACTCATGTTCCCAAGCCGAAGGATTACTTCTGCCATTCATCACATGTGGAAATTATGTTAGATCTGCTTAGTAGTATCCCTTTTGTGCCCCTAGAGTTGACGTTTCTTGGCCGTCTGAAGTCTGGAAATAATTATTATATGCTTGTTTGTGCCTAATAGCCAGTTTACTGTTTTCTCAGAGACATTCTTGGATGTGACTTGATAAATGAGGGTCGGGATTTGTCCTTGTTAGATCAGTCGCCGGTTTCCATAAGTGAAGATGACACTGAATCTAGTTTGCTACTTAATTTCCTTTCTCAACTGAAAGAAGAAAAGGAGATGCAGGCTGCTAAGTTATCCGCAGATCTTGGAAGCTTACAAACAGACATCACAGAGGTTGAGAGAAGACACTCAGCAAGAATGGGATTTAGTTTAGAGGACACAGATGTACTGGCAACTTCTAGTGCTTTGTCAGGAGCTTCTGTGAGTGCCCCTCAAGGTGCGTTGCTGTCAGGTTTGCTACCATCATTGTGTAAGTCAAGCATATATGAGGAGAGGGTAATGAGGAATTTGGAGCAGCTTGAAAATGCTTATTACTCCATGAGATCTACTGTGGACACCTGTGAAACTAATGCAATCAAACGTCCAGATAACGAGGCTTTGAGGGTCCGCGAAAATTTCCATCAACTTCACAGTGATTCTGGTGCTACGGATGAGCAAACGGACCGCCTTGGATGCTTTTTTGATGGTTTATGCAAATATGCCCGGCACAGTAGGTTTGAGGTACGAGGAATTTTGAAGAATGCAGATATACTTAACTCTCCGAATGTCATCTGTTCATTGAGTTTCGATAGGGATGAAGAATATTTTGCTGCTGCTGGAGTTTCAAAGAAAATAAAAATATTTGAATTCGATGCACTCCTAAATGATCGTGTTGATATTCATTACCCGTTGATAGAGATGCCTAGCAAGTCAAAGCTTAGCTGTGTCTGTTGGAACAACTATATAAAGAACTACCTGGCATCAACAGACTATGATGGCACTGTTCAGGTATGTATCTAACTGTATGTTTCTATATAACTCCCAAGATATCTGTTTATCTGATCATCCATGAACAAATTGGCATGTTTTTTATTCCTCGTAGTTTCTCTTTATTTATTTCGATGATAGCATTTATCTGGTTCAGATAAATTTGATCTCATATAATTTGGCGGTGCTATTATTATCAAGTGATGCACCAAAATTCTGACTTTGGATTCAAGATACTGTCAATCTATTGAGATATGTTTAAATGTTGTGGGCAGTTGGGCACAAATATGTTCTCCACAAGTCGTGTACTATTTTAATTTTGCGTCCTCATAGTTTTAGCTTTGGTTAGGACAATATAGTGTCTGCTGTGGCATGTGCCAGATTCTTCTGTTTGAATGCCTTCTATGTTATCTGTACTATTATGGTCTGAGAGGGAGCACACATAGATTGATTGTTAAAATAGTTGCTGTGAAGTTATTTGGTGAGCTTTAGGTTATACTGGTCGTTGTTTGAGAACTGCATTTTCTTCTTTGAGTTTGTTGCACCTGTTGCCACCAAAAGGTTAAGCTTTTGAGTTATACGAGGGTTGCTACTGGTACTGGTACTTTCAACACTTTAGCTACATTTGCATTGTGTCAGGATGTCTCTATACAGAAAAAAAAAACTAGGGGAATAGAACTATGTACAGAGAGGACTTCTTGGATGAGTGGGTTAGTCAGAAAATATGAATATGAAGATGGACCAATAACACCATTTCATATCTAGACTGTTTCATCTTCTAGTTGCTTTATGTGAAAAGCAGCAGTTTCTTATTGTTCAGCCTTTTAACACTCAGCACTGCTCAATTGCTACCCCAAGCACGTTCAATTTCTGAGTTGCTATCTTTTCCTCCCATTTATGATTTTCTTATGGTTTGGATGTGTCTTTGCTGTTCCCTTGATACTTTAACAAAGAGCAAAAGCTTCTCTTCTATGAGCATCAGGCTGGAGATGGTCTTTGTGTTATTCCTGCGTTTCTCTCTCTTTTTTATCATTTAACTTAATTATTATTGTGAAATGCAGTTATGGGATGCCAGCTCTGGTCAAGGATTCACGCAGTTTACAGAGCATCGGAAAAGAGCTTGGTCTGTGAGTTTTTCTGAAGTGGACCCTACTAAGTTGGCAAGTGGTAGTGACGATTGTTGCGTGAAAGTATGGAGTATTAACCAGGCATGTTACTGAAATACATCCTTTTCTTTATCGGGAAAGTTTTCTTACTTTGAGTCCTTATTTCGAACATGGGTGTTATATGTTACGCATATCTTCAATATCCTGACTTAAAAACATGCTAAATAGTTGATACTTAAGGTGAGACATAGAGTTATACAAGAGAAATATCAAACTGATCTAGCTGCCATATTTTTGCTGTCACTTGGGCGATAACTCAAAGGTATTTTAAAGGCTGAGGTGTAAATATACACAGGAATCTGCAGTTCGTGTATGTTGGGTTGACTGTTACCCTTACTTTTATCTTCCACAACTACAGTTTCATACTTCATTTTTTAATATTTTTTAATTCTTGTTCTCAGAAAAATTGCATTGATACAATCAGAAATGTGGCCAATGTATGCTGTGTTCAATTCTCTCCATACTCCTCCCGCATGCTAGCTTTTGGTTCAGCTGATTACAAGATATACTGTTATGATCTGAGGAACACAAGGATCCCTTGGTGTACTATTTCGGGACATGGGAAAGCTGTCAGTTACGTAAGGTTCTTGGATCCAGAAACACTTATCTCTGCATCAACGGACAACACATTGAAGATATGGGATCTTAACCGGACTAATTGCAGTGGATTGTCTGCTGATTCTTGCAGCCTGACACTGAGTGGTCATACCAACGAGAAGGTACGAGATAACTTAAGTTGTTTTCTTAAGTTTTAGTACTGCATGTTTGTTTTCTTAAGTTAACTTGTTTTGTGTAATTAATCTGAAATCAACCTTACTAATAATTGCTTGTGCAGAATTTTGTAGGGTTATCTGTTCATGATGGATACATAACATGTGGCTCCGAAACCAATGAAGTGAGTATTTTATGTATAGTGCATACATTTTCCTTGGCATGCTGACTTGTTTTAGTGAGAAGACACTGTCAGGAATTGAGTTCTCTGTCAAATTTTAACCTTTCAAGTGAGCAGCTATATGTTCAGCACATTGGTGCGCTCCGGAAACTGTGTTTCTCTCTCTCTCTCTCTCTCTCTCATAGCGCAAATGATTACCATGGACCCAGTCGCTCAACCTAACATGATCCTTACCTCACTAGTATGAGAAATAAGTGAATAACAAGTGTTCCATTTTTCCTCTGTCCCCCTTGGGAAAAATCACCGCTACTTGTGTACAGTGACAGAGCCAGGGCCCTGGCTGCAGCCTGGTTCGAAGCCATAAAGGCAATGCAAATCCTATAGAAGTTGAACAAACGTCAAAGGTTCAGATGTATCACCACTTGATAGCCTGGGGCCTGGCAAGTTTCTGGCTCCAACCCTTGCTGTGTATTGCAATTCGTGAACCAACTCCCTCAGCTTTATAGTGAAGATTCTCATGTTGATGCCGTGGCTATTACTGTAGATACATAAGTGACAGATTGCAACTTGGATTGCGTAAATTGTTTGATATTTTGACTTTGCCACTGAAAAGTCACATGTTTTATTTTTGCCAATCGTCCTTTGGGTGGTATTTTATTTTTAAGCTATAGGTTCACTTAGTGGTAGAACAAAAATATAGAGCCTCCTTAATGTCAAATATGAAATTCTCCCATTTATTTACCGCATGTCAATGAAGCATATCCATGAATCTATCAGTGGAAGTATTGCTCATATGTTTTTTGGTGCGTGCAGGTATTTTCATACTACAAAACCTTCCCTATGCCAATAACTTCTCATAAATTTGGTTCTATTGACCCGATAACTGGACAAGTGACAAATGAAGACAACCAGCAATTTGTGTCCAGTGTATGCTGGAGAGGGAAGTCAAACATGGTAGTGGCTGCCAACTCTAGTGGCAACATCAAAGTGCTTGAGCTTGTGTGAAAGATCCGATGAGAGTTGTACTGAAGGAAAAAAAAGGTTTTAGGGTTGCCATGCAGGCCCCTGATGCTTATATGCTCTTGGTGATGCTGTTTCTCTGATGGCCGTGCATAGTGAGTCCTCAATGCAGAACACTAATCATCAGTCACCCCTTCCAGCCTGGTCTCATTGTGTCACCAGAGCAGCAAAGATGCAAGTGCACCATTCAAGTAACCTACAACGCCAGGTATTAGTTTTGGATGTTTTGCTTGAGACTTCCAAGCAAACTGAACAAAATTTGCAAGAGTATGACAGGCCTCAACCGGAAGGCGAACTGTCAGCATCTGTTTATTGTGTTTGTAAATTTGTGCGCCGTTACTATTCATCATCTTGAGGGCCTAAGGGTCTGTACAGAATTAGGTGCCCTAGGGCCGATGAAGTATATCCGAGACAGGATGTTCTTTCGGGCTAGAGGCTGACGTGATAATACATGTACTAGATCAGTATCTCATGGTAATTAACTCAGTTTTGATGTGCGCTGGCTGGACTATATATGATGGTTAGAGCAAACAATTAGAGCAAAACAGGGTTATCTAGTAGCTTGAAGAAGTTGATCGTGCAATGTGTATGTTGTAAGGAGGATGTGTCTCCCGTTCATTATTGTACATATATTTAGGACTGCCTACTGAAAGGCCTTGTAACTAGAGTAGAATGCTCAAAATACAGAGTCATCTGTTGAGTGTAATCAAAGTTAATGGTATTCCCAACAAGATGAAGCAGATCTTTTTACCTGTATATGACTATTTCGCTGATGTTTTTGTCTGGAACAAGTGGAGAGCTTATTTACTTGTGCACGCTATGACTCGCTTCACCCAACCTTAAGTTCGGCTGTAACACCTTTCGACTGTCCGTAGTTTACATTCATTTGACTGTAGCCTTACAGCGTGTATTGTACATGTAACGAGTTAAGCTTGTACTACTGATGAGTGGCATATGCTTGTTCTTTGCTATTATTCTTTTTTTTTTAATCTTGTTACTTGTTACCAACATGAGTCATATGGCAATATTGCAATTACCAGCTCGCACACGAACTGATCGTGAGGCTCCAACTGGTAGCAAGAACCTCTACGACGCTATTGTTCATTGTATGTACACGCAACATTGGGGAAGGGAAATATTGCAACAGTAAGCGACGGTCGTAGTGCCTCCATCATTTCAGACACGAGAGCATCTCCAGCAGTTTCCAATAGGGAGGTTTCAATAATTCTTTTCTAATTATTGGAAGAGTTGCTTTTCCAGTTTCCTGATAATCTCATCTTAAGCCAACTACCGTATTAGGAAAACTTCAACTCTCCCTCTATTTAGGAAAAGTTATGGTGGATTATTGGTTTGTGCCAATAATTATTGAAAAAAGAGATACAAAGGGGATCCAATTTTTACGCAAACTCTCATAGTTGGACTGGGGAAGAGGATCCGGTCGAGATGCTCTTACAGCCGACTTGCTGCTCTCTCTTTGAATTTCTTCACCAGCCAAACATGGCAAAAGCACAGGCATACGAACTCCTTGAACGGTTGCCCACCTGCGACCCCCAATGATTTGCCAATTCTGGAGTGGAGCGAGGCAACAGCCCATACCAAAAATAGGCAAACGTCCATGGATTCAACTCCTGAATTTCCCTCAATTTTTGCTCCCTCCTCCGCTGGCCCCTCCGTACCGTCTCTCCCTTTCCGCCATCGCAATCTTTTCTTCCGCGAGGGAAGGGAAGGTTCCTGCCTAGGGAGGTTGGGATCAGGAAGCGCGCGGAGCGGCAGCGGAAAGAAAGAAGCGAAGAAGCGGCCGGCGACCGAGCATCTCGCGCCGGGGCCAGCACGCCCCGCTGCTCCTCTCCGCCGTCGTGGCGTCCCTCGTCCCCGGCTCGACGGCCGGGGTGTACCACATCGTCGGCGCGGGCAAAGGGTGGCGGATGCCCCCCAACAAGACGTACTACGACGACTGGGCGCGCACCAGGCACATCAGCATCGGCGACAAACTGAGTAAGCGTGTGGAAATGCTCCTCCGGGTCTCTCGACCATACTAATCTAGTAATCTGCTCGGCGTCGCGTGGCAGTGTTCTTGTACCGGAGCGGGGTGCACAACATCGTGGAGGTGCCGACGCGGGCGCTGTTCGACGCGTGCAGCATGCGGAACATCACCAGCAGGTACCAGAACGGGCCGACCATCATCGAGCTCACCCAGCCGGGGCAGCGCTACTACTTCTGCGGCGTCGGCGAGCACTGCGAGGTCGGGCAGAAGCTCGCCATCAACGTCCTCCTCGTCGCTCTGCCGCCGCCCGACATGCCCAACTCCGCGGCGGCGGCCACCGCCCGGCTCTCCCGCTGCGCGGGCCTCGCCGCTGCCTGCCTAGTGGCCGCTCTGCTAATGGCTTTCTGACTTATGCGTATACACACACACATGTATAATAATAAATCAGTGTCTGTCTGAATAGGAAGGAATCTTGGGCTTGGCCTTCGGCTGCCCTGAAATTTTGCTCTCTCTTCATTTTGATACCTGCACAGTTAACATTCTTTGACTGTGTTGTTGTTGCTGCTGTTGCTGTCAGCTTTTACTTAGTTATATGCAGCTGAAGTCAGATGGTTGACCCTTGACAGCATAATTTTTACCCTTCAGTTTGCAGCCGTCCAGAGCAACACGTGAAGTACAAGTGCGTCTATGGAAAGAACTGATACTTGAATATTGTCGAAGCCAACGGATATACATTGTTTCACTTGAGCAAGATTTTCCGTTGTTCCCCAATCCTGCGATTCAAAGTGAGAAACTCTTTTGTTTCCTTTTTTTCTAATTATATGCTATCCAGTACCCATTAGTTTCAAAATTGATCGCTTGTGAGTACCGATAATACCTCAGCGGGCTATCAGCATTACCTTGTTTACCATCATGTGTATGAGTTGATCCTGGCTATTGAACGACTAATCTTGTTATTGTGCATTTGTGCTAGGTGGTTGCTGAGTTGGCTTTCGCATTTTTTGTTCTTTGAATCACGACTTATCAGTCTTTTTTCTTGATGCAGGATCTCTATCCCGTGAGGCAAAAGAAGTTTTTTCCTTTCGGCTCTTGTTAGTGAAGGTGAATGAGAATATCTAAGCTCAGTTCCTGGTGAAAACAGGCCATATGCATGCAGAACTGTTTAAGATGATGACCATTGATATTTCACAACTTCATGATTGATTTGCAGGGTATGCGGAGTGGATGGACAGGAATTGCAACAAGTGTCTGATTCTCTGGCTAACAATACAAGATTGGGCTAACTACATATTGAACTTTGTGAGTAATTGCGCTTTTAATTTTTTAAAAACAAGAAAGTATGACACACATCCACAGTGCCTTCAGAGCGTCATAACTCATGACTTTTTTTACTACCTTTTATCTTTAGGTGAAGGAGAATGAATTGGGGAGCACAATGCCTGTTGAAGATATCCGCTCTGGATTTGACACACGTGGAACTGGTAAGCAAACATAGTCTCTTGAACTGGTGCTACCCGGATCTAACATTTTATTATTTTTCCTAATTCAAGCTGACTGACTTTTCCATATGCACATTAACTGCCAAACTATCGTTGTACACTGGAGATTCTAGTATTTGTTCAAAGAAAATTTTCATGTTAACAGGAAGAAGATATTCTTCCATATTTTTTAGGGCATGCAAAAAAATATTAGCGGTGGATCAGGAGCTCTTAGTCTTTTAAGTACATTTTATCACTTGGGAGTTGCTGAGATATTTTAGTCACTTTCAGCCTTTCTCTGGGTCAGAACTCAGAAAAAAAGTTTGTTACTGTTTCAAGGCAAATGTTACTGTTTCTTTTAAGGAAATCTTCATTACAGTATTACTTAAATCGCACACCCATGAAAAGTAGCATCCTCCTGTTTACATGAGCACAGTTACTACAGATCTTGGAATAGTTTCTATTTGTATGCTTATTGGTTTAGGGCCTGTTTAGTTCCACCAAAACACAAAAAGGCAAAACGCAAAATTTCACTGTAGCAAAGGAATCTTGCTAATTTGAAGTACTAAATGAAGTCTATTTGTAAAACTTTTTGCATGGATGGGTTGTAAATCGCGAGACGAATCTAATGAGCCTACTTAATCCATGTTTTGCAACAGTGATGCTACAGTAACCATCCGCTAATTATTGCTTAATTATGGATTAATTAGCATCATTAGATTCGTCTCGTGATTTACAACCCATCCATGCAAAAAGTTTTGCAAATAGACTTCATTTAGTACTTCAAATTAGCAAGATTCCTTTGCTACAGTGAAATTTTGCGTTTTTGCATTTTGCGTTTTGGTGGAACTAAACAGGCCCTTAATTTCGTCAATCATGCAGAACTTGCAGGAATTGACAGCATCATTCTAATGCGTGCGCTTCGACTGCTGGAACAAAAGGGAAAGGCTGCTATATTCAAGGTCAATGATTGCGAAGGTGTAAAGTTCTATATCTGAACTATGTACATTACGTGGGAAGTATCAACTATCTTAATTTTTTTATGCAAATCAGCTATCTCGATCGAAGTTTTTGCAAACCATTTTTGTATCAAAACCTGTATATGTACGACATGATCATAGATTCATAGGAGAACAATGTCGTGGGATGAACCTAGATCAAACGAATAAGAGGCTATGTTTTGCAGAACGAAGCCATAGTGCTTGCTCTGTGTGATGACTCAACACTTGGTAATGAGGGTTTCTGTAGTAACTATGTGTTGAAACTTGAGCTGGTTAAAATTTCTGCGCTGAAAATGCGTTTGGAAGGTCGTGGATCAAAACGTCCCCCCATCCAAACCCCGTCAAACCGCGTGGGAGAGGAGAATCCCCAGTGGAGGACGGAACAATCTCTGCCTCAGCAAGTTTTTGTATGCTACGTATTAGCATGTTCAGATGCTTTTCTCTGAAACCTTACCTTCTGATGCTTTGCTTCATGCAAACAGCAACAGCACAGGCCTGCTATCAAGACTTGAAGCCAAAAATAATGGTTATAACAATGATAATAGGCCAGCATAGTGATGGAAGCAAGCAGAAGGCATTGCTCTTTTCTAGGCGCAGAGGACGTCTCATCACCAGCTTCCCCCTTGCAAGCTGACCTGCAAATCCAACTGAGCTTAGGTGTTTGGTGGCTTGATTTCTCAAGTTCTAGGCGGCAACTGAATGGTGGCAAGACAATGGTCTTGCCTGCTACGTGCTGACTGTGTCATAGAAAGTGTTAGCTTTGCATGCCTGTCAAAAGGTTCTACTTTATTAGTTTGTAGATTCCATTACATTGCCTTGTACCAATTAGTTTGTAGTTCACTCATGCATGCCTGTAAGAATCACCAGTAACACCTAATGCCTTCAAATATGCTGTATAAATCCAATATAATATTTGCAGTACTGAGCTCAATGGACTTGAGTAGTGCTGATATGCAATTAGAGGTTTGTTCATGGTAAATTAGAATATCATGAGTTTTTTTCTGTTATTTTCATAATTAATCTTGAGAAAGTTTCTTATTATTTTCTTGGAAAAATTGTAAGACAACTTTTTGTCATTTGATAGTTGCAGTATCTGGGATGGAATGAATGATCCAATATCGTGCAAGTAGTAGTGACAGAGGAGCTAATATCTTGCAAATATGGAATGGAAGACCTATCTGTTGGCACTTTGCTTCAGTAATGGTCGTTATTGCTTATTGATAGCCAGACAGCATGCTTTTATATATTTTTTAATGTTTCGGACAATTTTTGTACTGATCTGGATTCTGAAATATTGTACTTTGTTGCACAATATTTGTGTTTTTATATTTGCCATTGGAACAGGACATGTATCTGTGCGTTGGAGAGGCAAACCATGCCAATCCAAGCAGCTCCAAGCTGTTCCAAAATAGCTCCTAGAAAGTGATTATCCCTTGCTTTTTCCTCCGCGGTTACCAAACGAGGCCTAAAGGAGAATCCAGATTGGGGAAGTGTACCCCCCTTGCTCCTCTAGGTGCAAGAAACAGCGTTCGACATGGCCGTCGCCGCCGAGGGATGATCCAGGCCACTTCCCGTTGTCGGTGCAGGGGTACTCCTTGTCATCAGGGCCCATCGGGAACACCTTGTTGTGGAAGCAGTCGTCTTGCCCCAGGAAGGACGATATTGTAGAACCTGCGACTGCGATCATCAAAGAAGTAGACGCCGTCCTGCAACCGGGGAAAATCTGCCACCTCGTAGGGCGTGGAACAGCCTTGCCCGACGAACAGAATCCGGCCGTCTAGCGTGCGTAGCTCGTCCCAAGAGTACTCGATCTTGTCGACTTCAGTAAGACTTTGTGCTTCGATCAGCCGGAAGACTTTGAACGACGACGTTGGCAGCTGTCGAAGAGGCGAAGGAGAGAACCTGACGACCATGAGCAGTTCCTTACGGGACTCCACGATGTATCGGCCATGGACGTGCTGGCTACCGTAGCCATGGCCCAGCAGTAAGCGCAACTCCATACCAACGTCGAGCACCCATATCCTTGGCGAATACTGGTGAATACACGAGGATTCTTTCGTCTCGGGTTAGGCAATGGAGCCCGCCGTCGTGGAATATGATATCCAACACCCTCAAAGACCAGGAAGTCCCAAATGCTCCTGAAGCGACGGAATCACCGATGCGCCAGAACGTGATCTTGGGACGGGCCGGGTGGAGTCCATGGTTGCTGACGATGGCGGCGGCGATACAGCCTTCGTCACGCGGTGAGGAGGAGAGGGTGACGGCGTGGATCACCATAGAGTACTCGTCAAGTCCTCGATCGGCCAATACGCGCGCGTAGCATTGGGGATGCTGATGCGCTGGTCCGTGCGGACGTTGAGAAGAGCGTGGCCATCGGTTTGGCCGAAGGAGAGGAAGATCCAGCAGCCCCTGTGCGCGCCGGAGTAGCGGGCGACTCGTGCGTCCTCCGGGACGTCGAGGCTGTGGAGGCCGCCGCCGCTGAGGAGGCAGGCAAAGGCTGCCCCCTCGGCATGCGGGAGGAGCCACGGGAGCTGGTGCGGCAAGGGCGCGGCCCGGATTTCGGGTCGATGGCCCGTGACGGCGGCGCGAAATAGGCGGCAGACCCGGGACATGGCCAAGGGGTCGACGGCGCATAGGCTTGGTTGGTGGTTGATGGCAGGCAGAGCGGTGCCGGTGGCGAGGTGACGAGGCGGTGGCCGCGGCCGGTGAGAGTTGCAAGAAGCAGCGGCAGCACAGTCGTTTTTTTAAGTAATGGATCGTGCTGGGCCAGTGTAGACATCGATTGGGCCAAACGGGTCGGGTCGGGTTGGGTTCACGCCGGAGGCGGGATTTTCGGCCTTGAAGCTCATAACGCTACCGCTAAAACACACACTATTTCGGCCCAGACAAGGTAAACTCCGCATGAATGCGACGCGCCGTAGCCCGTTGCAGCGTACAATTTTGAATCTTTCAACGTGTACAGGAACACTTGATGCATCAGATAGCATCCAGGTGGTGCTACCCGTCATCTCCTTAAACAACAGATTGGAGAAGTTCAGTGGCACGATCTCGGGGCACGCTGTCAAGTAGTAGAAGAAAAGAAAGCATGCGTCGCAAGCACAAGGCTGCTCTCGCTGAATACCCTGAACATTGGTGAACCCCTGAAATTGGTCTCCCTGTGCACCCCATTCTCTTTCAGAAAGTACCACCTGCCCTCAGCGCAGGGAAATCCGATGAGGGTGGCGCTGCTCCCAACAGAGACTGCCTTGATCGGGAGGATGTCGAAGGGATTCAACCACGGCGGCGGCTGCACATTCACCACTTCGATCTCCTCGGTCTCCAACTCGATAGACATTATTTGTGCAGCAGGGGTAGGAGTCGGGTGGTGTTGGGGTGGTCTCGCAGAGGGGATATTATTTATAACATGTGCGACTAGCCGCTGTATGATCACACATGTCCACTAAAGATGATATTACAGAACAAAATAAAATATTTTAGAACAAAATAAAACGTTCCAAAATAAGATAAAAAATATTTTGGAACATTGTTATCCCTAACTTTTTATTTTATTCTAGAATATTTTATTTTATTCTGAAATATTATCATCTCTAGCAGACACGTGCGATGATACGGCAGCTAGTCGCACGTGCTATGAATAAGATCCCCTCGCGGAGCCTGTGTTTTTGAGCTTGCAGATACACCAATTCTAAGGTACACAGCAAGCCCCTATTTTTTTTATGAGAGAGCGAGAGAGAGAAACAGTAGGAGCGCGCATCTACTGTAAATTTATTTAAAAAGATGTTACAAGAGGTACAATAAAAAACAAAGGAAAAAAAAAGAAGAGCAAGCCTCTGTTCCTAGATCCTATTGCAAATGTTCGATTACCGGTAAACACTGAAGTATATCTTCGCCGCCATGTATGTATGCTTTGGAGCTTCCCCTGTCTGCCTCCGCGTCGGCAGCTCTGACACGCCTTGAGGAAACAACTGGCTCGCGTGAGTTCAGCTCCGTTCACTAATCTGCTCTGACACGTCAGCAGCTGATTCGACTGTTCACTAATCCTGGTACCGAAAAGAGTTCACTGATCCGTTCGCTTTTGCCAAGTTAAAACGTAGAGTCTGATGTACCAAACTAGCTGTTCTGTCTTGGAAACACAAGTCAGAGATTCAGATTTCAGAGTGAAAGTGCCGTGTTGTCAGATTTGTTACAGTCCTCTTTGCGGCTGCGGCTGCAAGCAGGGCCATGAAGATCAAAGAAGCCGTGTCGCTCTAGGCTATCCCTGAAGACGAAGACGTTGAGGTGGTTCCACGTATCGTCAGGGACAAGCTGGATTTGCTTCAACACCCTCTTCCCCATCACATCATACAGCGCCACCCAACATCTCCCGCGATCTCCCAGAAGAATCACATCCTGCCCTACCATGCGAAGGTTCATCGCCCAGCTAGCACGCCGCAACGGCGACGGTAGGTCGACCCGGAGGCGGAGCGTCCAGCTCGCGTCGTTGTCGTCGTGGTCCTCCAGCACCCAGAGGTCCATCGAGCCGTTAAGAAAATCCGCCATGGCCAGCATCCCGTCCACCTGTAGCAGGAAGAGCTCCACTCCTCCAGAGTAGCGGACCACCCTCCGCGGCGGGCGACGCATCAACCGGAACGTCTCCGACTCGGTGTCAAACGCCACGATCTTGCCGATTTCCTCCGCCCCGGGATATCGCCCGTTATCCATCGGGAATAGAACCGAGGGATACCACAGCCAGTGGAGCTTGCCGTCAAGGGTGACGTGATGGAGTGGGAGGACGTAGAGGAGAGGGGCGAAGGGGGGCGCTGGTCCGAGCCGATGGGCCTCGGCGGCTTCGAGCGAGCAAACGTGGTGCGACCCTTGTTGGCCGTTGGTGATGCACGGGTCCCGGTGCTCGGCGGATGGCTTGTGGACGTAGAATCCGCAGGGCTGCATGAAGGTGCCGGGGGTACGGGGCACCGCGGCCCACCTCCGTGTCACCGGGTGCCTCTCGAATAGCAGCAGCCCGTCGCAGGAGGCGATCATGGCGTACCCGCTCCAACCCCTGGGTGGTCTGGGTCTCGTGTACTCCGGGTACTGGACGTGGAGACGCCGCCGGCCCCTCGCCTCGTCGAGGGTGGCCAGCGGGATGGTTTCTAGCGCGCCGGTCGAGCTCGGACCATGGCGGTGGAGGATGAGCTCGTGGGGGCGGCGGCGGGCATGGGCGGCGACGAAGGCAGCGCTGGTGGTGATGCGGTGCCATGCCTTGCAGACCGCACGGGAGGCGGAGCAGGATCTCGGTGGCCACGTCGTCGTTTATATCTCGTGATGACCTCGCTGCCGCTTGCCGTTTGGTCGCCGGCCACGCCATCATCGTCGCGAATTCACGATTGTTTTTTGATCGCTAGATGTCATATCTCCCTACCAGCCGCGTGTACATGTAGCTATGTATATACGCCTCCACACGACACGAGGAGACGTACACGTATTCTCTCGCGGATCGGATAGGAGTTACAGTATACAAGACGCGCAGGAAGCAGGAGCTAGTAGTCCATCGATGTACGACTAGGAGGACGGCAAAAAAGTACGAGATGGTTGACCAATGACCACGTGGCATGTAGGCTGCAATTTAGGCCCAGTGAAATCGGCCCATAAACAACTTCTTTGTAGCTTGCGGGCCTACAATTTGGGTCCAAGCCATTCGATCCTATGCGGTCCGACCAGCCCAGCCAGCAAGGTCCATGACCGAACGAGGGGCAAGCCAGCTAGCAAGTGGCAACACGCCAACACGCTCCTCGCCTCCGCTTCCAGAATAAAAAGGAATCGCGCCGAACCACCCTGGCTGTGGGGTCCCCAACGTCTCTGTTCCTCGCCGTCTTCCACCCAGCCCACCTCCGGTTCGCCGCCACCGAGCCCCAACTCCCCTCTCGCCCGTCGCCCCCCTGGGCCCTGGTAGCCATGGATGAACCACGGGATTGGGCGACCGCCCTCCCAGACGATTTCACGACCGAGATCGCGAGCCGCCTCCCGTGTAGAACGGACCGCGGCACAATGGCCGCCGTCTGCCGGGCATGGCGCGCGCGCGCCCAGGTCCCTCCCCTGCCTCCCGCGCTCCCGTGGCTCCTGATGCCGGCCGCCGGCTCGACTCACGTCCACTGCTTCCTCAGCGACTACCACGTCCACCACGGCATCGACGCGCCCCCGCACGGCGCGCGCTACTTCGGGTCGCACGACGGCGCCTGGCTCTTCCTCGCCTACGACCAGACTCATAACCACGTGCTCCACAACCTCCGCGACGACAGAATCCACGTCCTCCCAGACCTGGTCGAGAACGACGGCGAGGTCGTCCGCAACATGGTCATCCTCGCCGCCACCCTCTCGGCCCCGCCGGACGTTCCGCTCTGCGTCGGCGCCTGCATCATCACCCGTTGGCCGCCGGACGCCCCCGTCCTGCGGCGCTTCGCCTTCTGGTGCATGGGGTCTTCGACGGCCATCGATTTCGTGCCTGAGCCTGAGCCTGGCTGGCCAACTCCGGCTGATTTGGAGGTTGAGGACGTCGTATTCCATGGTCTCTCCTTCCATTTCCTCACCCGAGGCGAGCACATCTTCGTGTACCGGCCGGTTCTCGAGGAAGATGGGCTCATAACATTAGTTCCCCGGCTGAACCTCTTCGAGCCCGGGGGCCGCAACTACGATGGACTCGTCGTACATGCTCGCTACCTCGTGGCGCACGGCCCGGAACTGCTGATGGTCGTCAGGTTCACTCATCCTCAGTTGATGACGTCGTCGTTCAGGGTGTTCCGGGTGATCGTACCGGAGCAGAATCCACATCCCGACGGTGGCGAGGAGGGGGACGACGATCAGGGTGCGGAGGAAGAAGATGAGGGTCAGGGGAACGATCAGGGAGAGGAGGAGGAGGAGGACGATCAGAACGCGGAGGAGATCGAGGACCAGGGCGAGGAGGAGGACGATCATGGTGCGGAGGAAGACGATGAGGGTCAGGGAAACGATCAGGGCGAGGAGGAGGATGACGATCAGAACGCGGAGGAGATCGGGGACCAGGGCGACGAGGTGGACGATCAGGGTGCGGAGGAGGGCGATATGGTTGAGGAGGTTGAGTACCCCTGGTCTTGGGACGAGCTGGAGACGCTGGGTGGCCGGATGCTGTTTGTGGGGCGAGGCTGCTCCAGATCCTACGCGGTGGCCCAGTACCCGGGGTTCAGGGCCGGCATCTACTTCTTGGATGATCGGAGCTTCTACGACGAGGAGATGATGTTCCGCGGTGCCGACGAGAGGCATTATCCCTGCAACGACAACGGGATGTGGTCAGAGGGGCCGCCTCCAATTGTCGAGCGCTGCCCCCCGCAGAACCCCTCGAACCACTCTCCTCCGGCTTGGCTTCTTCCTTGATACGGCAAGGTTACTCTTGGCTATGACCTTCCAGTTCATTAGTTTGTGATCTGCTGATGGCTGAGTGCCGTGTGCGATACATGATGTGAATTGTCGCTTTGATCAGATAGTTGCTGATTGCATTCAGTGTGAGATTGTTTCTGAAAGATAGTTGGTGCTGCCAGTCAATGTGAGTTTGTAGTTGAAAAAACGTATGTGTTTCATTTGCTGCGCCTAATCGTTACAACATTCCTGTACTTCATGGCACTCTCAAGTTTCAATATACACACGTGAATGTAGAAATGGTTGACTAGTTGGCGTTTAAAACATTCTTAGTGAGGTCATCAATGGAGATCCAATTTGTGAATTTCTGTGTGCTAGCGATCAGATTGTTTCCTTATGATTCCACCCTAGTAGTATTCATGGAAGGCTGGAAGCTGAACTGGTGCAATTCAGCATTCTGATTTTATCAGGAGAACAAAAGGGATGCAGAACCTGGGAAGACTGTCTGATATTTCATTTACAAATCACCCCAAGTTTTAATTTTGTATGTTAGCAAGCTTATGTGTTCCTCCTGTGTTTACTGTGTGATATCTGATTCTCAATTTTGCATAATGCAGGTTTCTTGACACTAGTAGCTGTAGACTGCATTTATTCTGTATAACTGGTTGGCATGGAAATGTACAAGATGAACCTGCTATCTTTCCTGTCATAGTTTGTTTATTGTTTTGTTCTTTCCATGGATACCATATGGTCCAAATCGGCGTGCCTTGATATATTTCTAGGTTCACAATGTAGAATGTAAAATTTTGAGTCAGGTATTAGGTTTTCAAGAAGTGGCTCTGATTTCTTTCCCGAAATGGCTAGTTTACTATTCGTGTCATGAAGTGCATTATTTCTTTCATTTAAATTTAAATAGATAATTCAATATGAAAATTGGCATGTTGGAACATGTACATTCTTGACATATTGCTGTGGTTGTTCCTCCTTGCTTGAAAAGGATTTTGCATGTCCTCTGAATTTTGATTCTGCAGCAAACACGTTCCCATCACTTTCTATGCACAGCCATTTATGCTGTGACTGAATACTGAAGTTTTGAGAGGTTTGAGGTTACTGATATACTGATGCGTTTGTTACCTACTAGTTTGTTGGAGTGTATTGAGCCCATGGGGCATTGTGGCCCATAGGGGGCCATGTATATTACAACATCTATACCCTGTTAGGGTTTTTGGGAATGCAGTAACTCTTCTAACTTGGTACCAGAGCCGAGGTCCTGGGTTCGATCCCTCCCGGCTACGCATTTCCACTGCGCGATTTCCCCTGCGCCTCTCGTGTGCTGAGACCTGCTGCGGGCTACGCCGGGCAAAACCTGCTACGGGCTACGCCGGGCTCACACGCCGTAGGGAGAATGTTGGACCAAGGATAAAAGGCCCCCACCCCTTCCACTGTAACACCTGGGTTTTACGGTCGGGTTGATTAGGTAGGACGTTCTAACTTAGTTTATTATTTGTTGAAAAATGGCAGACCGCACGAATACAGTTCACAAGCCAACTTCGTTTCACTATCAGCATTATGGGCCTGCGTTGCCTACCCCTGTATCCCACATGACATTCGGTGTAGAAAGTGCTTGTTAGTGCTTTGCTTTCCTGATTGACCCACTTACTGCATGACATGGAATCTGATTTTGCATAGTTTAACTGAAGTACAGTTGACTATGCAAGATGCAACTGGATGAATTAGTGTCTCTTCTGAGGCTCTTTGCAGGTTGTTTCATGAATCTGTTAGAAGATAATCAGTAACCAAGATAACCTTTTTTTTTTGAAAGACCAACCAAGATAACCTTAAACTCACTTCTAACAAACTTTAAAAGAAACTGCTAATCCCGCATGATTGAGGAACACTAGTGTTAGCCCTAGAATATATTAGGATCCCAGAGAGTCGAGGAACGTGTGGCGCTTAAGGTTATCACGGAACACAAGAATACGCAGCGGGGTGTCAGGAACAAAATCCCCTGGCTGATCATCAGTAGTAAATAATTGGATTTGCTTCAACCTCCTTTTCTTCGTCAGATGGTACAGTCCCACCGTGTAATCCCAGCAGTCTCCCAAAAGGATCACATCTTGACCCTCCGCACCTGGCTTCATCGCCAGCGTTGCCTGCCGCAGCGCCGGCGGCAAGCGGACCCGGACCCGGAGCCGTCGCGCCCAGCTCTCGTCGTTGTCGTAGTCCTCCAGCACCCAGAGGTCCATGGATCCATCGAGAAAGGCCGCCGCGGCGAGCTTCCCGTCCATCTCCAGCAAGCTGAACTCCTCGTCGGGGCGGTCGGCCCTCCTCCGTGGCGGGCAAGGTATCCTTCGGAACGTCTCCGACACGGTGTCGAACGTTAAGATCCTGTCTGCGTGCACCACTTCGCCGGGCACATAATCTGGAAACAGGACCCAGGGATGTTGCAGCCAGTGGAGCTTGCGGCGACAGTTGAGGTTACGAAAGGGATGCGGGGTGTACTATTGGATGACCGCGAGCGCTGGCCCCAGTCGGCGGGCCTCGCCGCCGCCGGCGACTTGGAGAGAGGAAACATAGTGCGATCCCTGTTGGTCGTTGGTGAAGTACAGGATCCGGTGCTCACCCGATGGCCCGTGAAGGTAGAAGCCGCAGAGCAGGATAGCGGTGCCCGGTGGACGAGGCAGCTTGGTTCATTGCCGTGTCGCCGGGCTGTAGATGAAGTAATCGATTCCAAAACCTCTCTCGAAGAGCAAGAGCCTGTCGCAAGAACCGATCAAGGAGTAGCCCCTCCAGCAGTGTTCCGGGGGTCCCGTGTACTCGGGATAGCTAATGTCGAGGCACCGGCGCCTCGTCTCGTCGAGGGCGAGGAGCGGGATGGTGTCTAGCAGCGTGCTGCTCACGCCGTGGCGCTGGACGACGACGAGGTCGAGGGGGCAGCGGCGGGCGTAGGCGGAGAGGAAGGCGGGGCCGGTGGTGGTGCGGTGCCATGCCTTGCAGACAGCACGGAAGCGGCGGACGGCTCCGGGCGGGAGGCGGAGCAGGATCTCCGTCAGCACGTCGTCGTTCAGAACTTGGGTGGTCGCCGCCGCCGTCGCTCCCGGTGTAGCGACCATTGGTGTATCGCGGCCTCGATCGATCCATCCTTTTGCATGTCGCTCCGTCCTGCATATACGCCGCCTTTCCCGATGAAGGCCGGTGCGTGTACGTTCAGGAGCCAGCGTCGCGAATCCGATCCGAACATCGGTTTGTACACGTATGGCACGAGCGTACAACGCGTGGCACGGTCTACCTTTCCATGGTCGAGCACCGGACGGGCTCACATGATCTTTGTGGGCTGAAACTTTGGCGCGATCTAGCCGGCCCATGAGCCCAAGTAGCCCTGCCAGCACGATCCGCCGTCGTTTTCAAAACGAGCCTCCTCCCTCTGCTTCTCGCCCCGTCCCCTGCTCTAAGGCTTCCAGAACCAGAACAAATTGCAAATCAAAATATTTAACACAAAATTACACTTTCAGGCTGGTGGACCAGTCAAAAACACCTGAATTCGAATAATTAAAGTTGAAATTTTGCATGATGAGGAAATTTCATCAGAACTAGCTGATATAAAACGGAAATATCTGATTTCTTGGATGCTATTGCTGATAAATTTTTTCTTGCAGGTACCTTGATGCTGCTGACGCAGACCCTTTTGTTGCTGCCCTCCACATCATCAACAGACGTGGGATGGTGAAAACATTCAGTAAGAACTCTGCCACCGTCCTGGCTGCAGTCAAAGCCGCCCTCAGATGTGCAGCGATTGCCGCCCAGCACCCGGATCCACAGCGGTTCATGGAAGGGTGGAAGAACGTTTCACCTGGTGTGGGGGAGGTCGCCACCAAACTATCATGCCCCTTGGCTCGTTTGCAAGATGGAAGTTGTGCAGTGCGCTTGATTGGGACACCAACACCTGACCTTGAACTTGAAGAGTCGTGGAAACTTGCCAATGTCAGGCTTGCAAAACACAAACCAATTGGCCAAGAGCTCCCTCCTGCCCGGGCAGCCAAGAAACGTATGCTCCTCGCTACAATCCATCGATTCTATCTAAAGGCGCTGGGTAGTCTGCCTGAGTGTGAGCTCAGGGAGCGGCTTCACTACAGCATGCTCCGAGGCGGCCACTGCTACGGCCCGCTGGACCCTGTCTCCAACATTACTGCCAACACTATCTGGTACGATCAGAAGTTCCCGAGCAAACAAGTTACACTGCAGATGATAAGCACTCATTGCCTGTGGCGTGCTGCGGCCCGATCACTCTATGGCCTTGTATCCTTCCTGTGCACCCGCTACCCAAGCCTCACACATGACCAAGGCTTGCAGCGCCTGCTGGAGGCAGGGGCCAACTTGCAAGATGCTGATCCCTATCTTTTCAGTACGCCCGAACGAGACAATAATAAGCTGAGCTGGTCTGGTAGCTTGCAAATTGGATCAGGCAAGCATGATGCTGTTCACAAACAGCGCAGCGCGCATGAAGAAACTGCCCCGTCCGTCAGTGTCCCAGAAGCATATGTTGCTGCCGCCACCGCAGCGTTCCACCCCAACCCTCTTTCACAGAAAGAGTTTCTTGGATCACCCAATACTGTGGCTAATCTTCAAACTGCCAGAAGGGTGATGCGTCTGCAGGATGGCCGCCGACTTTCCTCTAAGGATATTGAGATTCTCTGCATGCACATATTTGTGTGTCCCTCTGCTGGCTTTCCGCAGAAGCAACTGGAACCAGAGCCTAAAAAGGTAAACTGGGAGCTCAACAACCACGTAAATGAATGCAGACGCGTGTTCCGGGGCCAGCAGGAGTGAGCTAGCAGAATGGTGGCCGCTGCATTGAGCAAGTTCAACGAGACCGCGGTTGGTTTCTTCTATTCCTCACTTTTACTTGCTCCTCAGTTACGCTGCAAATACATTTCTTATACCAACAGTTAGTGCTGATGAGAATGCTAATTTGAATGAGGTCATGTGAATTTGTTTATGGAAATGCAGAAAAAGAAAACTAAAATGCAAAGTTTTTGTGATTGGATTTTTTTGCTTATATATAGTTTTCTTCTGGTGAGAACATATTCATTTTTAGTCATCTCCCGGAATCCAGAATTTATTAGCACGCAAGATAATTTGTGTTGCTATTGTTTTGTTGTACTCACTTCGTCCCAGTTTATAAGGCGTGCACGGATATCAAGATTCAATATTTGTAAATTCTATAATACAAAAAAGGGTACCATTAGATTTGTAATCAACCATGATATCAGATTAATCATGCAAGAAAATCAATCAAAAGGTAAAGGGGTTGCTTACCAAGGTGCACGGGAGGAGTTCCAAGTGCAAGGTAGTGCAAGACCTAGAGTCCCTTTGGACAAGATTCCCACTATTCCTACCTCAATGTATGATTCTATGACCAGAGTGGATCCGTTGCCTTTCAATACTGGTGCAAAAGTTTCAAAATCTTACTGTGATGGAACTAGCCTGAGGGAACTTTATGATTTTCTTATGGTTTGGATGTGTCTTTGCTGTTCCCTTGATACTTTAACAAAGAGCAAAAGCTTCTCTTCTATGAGCATCAGGCTGGAGATGGTCTTTGTGTTATTCCTGCGTTTCTCTCTCTTTTTTATCATTTAACTTAATTATTATTGTGAAATGCAGTTATGGGATGCCAGCTCTGGTCAAGGATTCACGCAGTTTACAGAGCATCGGAAAAGAGCTTGGTCTGTGAGTTTTTCTGAAGTGGACCCTACTAAGTTGGCAAGTGGTAGTGACGATTGTTGCGTGAAAGTATGGAGTATTAACCAGGCATGTTACTGAAATACATCCTTTCGTTTCTTTATCGGGACAGTTTTCTTACTTTGAGTCCTTATTTCGAACATGGGTGTTATATGTTACTCATCTTCAATATCCTGGGTTAAAAACATGCTAAATAGTTGATACATAACTACATAAGGTGAGACAGAGTTATACAAGAGAAATATCAAACTCATCTAGCTGCCATATTTTTGCTGTCACTTGGGTGATAACTCAAAGGTATTTTAAAGGCTGTGGTGTAAATATACTCAGAAATCTGCAGTTCGTGTATGTTGGGTTGACTGTTACCCTTACTTTTATCTTCGATAGCTATTTCATACTTCATTTTTTAATATTTTTTAATTTCTTGTTCTCAGAAAAATTGCATTTTTACAATCAGAAATGTGGCCAATGTATGCTGTGTTCAATTCTCTCCATACTCCTCCCGCATGCTAGCTTTTGGTTCAGCTGATTACAAGATATACTGTTATGATCTGAGGAACACAAGGATCCCTTGGTGTACTATTTCGGGACATGGGAAAAGCTGTTAGTTATGTAAGGTTCTTGGATCCGGAAACACTTATCTCTGCATCAACGGACGACATATTGAAGATATGGGATCTTAACCGGACTAATTGCAGTGGATAGTCTGCAGATTCTTGCAGCCTGACACTGAATGGTCATACCAACGAGAAGGTACGAGATAACTTGTTTTCTTAAGTTTTAGTGCCGCATGTTTGTTTTCTTAAGTTAGCTTGTTTGTGTAATTAATCTGAAATCAACCTTACTAATAAATGCTTGTGCAGAATTTTGTAGGGTTATCTGTTCATGATGGATACATAACATGTGGCTCCGAAACCAATGAAGTGAGTATTTTATGTAGTGCATACACTTTCCTTGGCATTCTGACTTGTTTTAGTGAGAAGACACTGTTAGGAATTGAGTTCTGTCTGTCAAGTTGTAAACTTTCAAGTGAGCAGCTATGTGTTCAGCACATTGGTGTGCTCAGGAAGCTCTCTCAACCTAACATGATCCTTACCTCACTAGTATGACAAATAAGTGAATAATAAGTGTTCCATTTTTCCTCTGTCCCCCTTGCAAAAAATCACCTCTACTTGTGTACAGTGACAGAGCCAGGGCCCTGGCTGTCCTGGCTGCAGCCTGATTCAAAGCCAAAAAGGCATTGCAAATCCTATAGAAGTTGAACAAATGTCAAAGGTTCAGATGTATCACCACTTGATAGCCTGGGGCCTGGCAAGTTTCTGGTTCCAACCATGTTGATGCCAACTCCCTCAGCTTTATAGTGAAGATTCTCATGTTGATGCCTTGGCTGTTAATGTAGATCACATAGGTGACAGATTGCAACTTGGATTGCGTAAATTGTTTGATATTTTGACTTTGCCACTGAAAAATTGCATGTTTTGTTTTTGCCACTGTCCTTTGGGTGGTATTTTATTTTTAAACTATAGGTTCACTTAGTGGTAGACAAAAATATAGAGCCTCCTTAATGGCAAATATGAAATTCTCCCATTTATTTACCGCATGTCAATGAAGCATATCCATGAATCTATAGTGGAAGTATTGCTCATATGTTTTTTTGGTGCGTGCAGGTATTTTCTTACTACAAAACCTTCCCTATGCCAATAACTTCTCATAAGTTTGGTTCTATTGACCCGATAACTGGACAAGTGACAAATGAAGACAACCAGCAATTTGTTTCCAGTGTTTGCTGGAGAGGGAAGTCAAACATGGTAGTGGCTGCTAACTCTAGTGGCAGCATCAAAGTGCTTGAGCTTGTGTGAAAGATCCGGTGAGACTATGAGAGTTGTACTGAAGGAAAAAAGGTTCTAGGGTTGCCATGCAGGCCCCTGATGCTGTTTCTGATGGTCGTGCTTAGTGAGTCCTCAATGCAGAATACTAAGCATCAATTACCCCTTCCAGCCTGGTCTCATTGTATCACCAGAGCAGCAAATATGCAAGTGCACCATTCAAGAAACCTACAATGCCAGGTATTGGTTTCGGATGCTTTGCTTGAGACTTCCAAACAAACTGAACAAAATTTGCAAGAGTATGATGGGCCTCAACGGAAGGCAACTGTCAGCATCTGTTTATTGTGTTTGTATATTTGTGCGGCATTACTATTCATCATCTTGAGGGCCTAAGGGTCTGTACAGAATTAGGTGCCCTAGGACCGATAAAGTATATCCGAGACAGGATGTTCTTTCGGGCTAGATGCTGACGTGATAATACATGTACTAGATCAGTATTTCATGGTAATTAACTCAGTTTTGATGTGCGCTGGCTGGACTATATATGATGATTAGAGCAAACAATTAGAACAAAACAGGGTTATCTTGTAGCTTGAAGAAGTTGATCGTGCAATGTGTATGTTGTAAGGAGGATGGGTCTCCGTTCATTATTGTACATGTATTTAGGACTGCCTACTGAAAGGCCTTGTAACTAGAGTAGAATGCTCAAAATACAGTCATCAGTTGAGTGTAATCAAAGTTAATGGTATCCTCAACAAGATGATGCAGATCTTTTTACCTGTATATGGTCATTTCGTTGATGTCTTGGCTGGAACAAGTGGAGAGCTTATTTACTTGTGCACGCGATGACTCGCTTCACCTGTACGCGATGACCTTGTTTCGTTCGGCTGTAACATCTTTTGACAGTCCGTAGTTTACAAGAACCTGTACGATGCTGTTGTTCGTTGTATGTCCACGCAACATTGGCAAGGGAAAAATTGCAACAGCAGGCGACGATCGTAGTGCCTCGATCAGTTCAGATATGACAGCCGACTTGCTGCTCTCTCTTTGAATATCTTCACCAGCCAAACATGGCAAAAGCACAGGCATACGAACTCCTTGAACGGTTGCCCACCTGCGACCCCCAATGATTTGCCAATTCTGGAGTGGAGCGAG
The DNA here is from genome assembly GCF_002211085.1 of Panicum hallii. NCBI lineage: Eukaryota > Viridiplantae > Streptophyta > Magnoliopsida > Poales > Poaceae > Panicum > Panicum hallii. The sequence goes on from NC_038044.1 coordinate 11,557,486, forward strand.
GCAACAGCCCGTATCAAAAATAGGCAGACGTCCATGGATTCAACTCCTGAATTTCCCTCAATTTTTGCTCCCTCCTCCGCTGGCCTCTCCGTACCGTCTCTCCCTTTCCGCCATCGCAATCTTTTCTTCCGCTAGGGAAGGGAAGATTCCGGCCTAGGGAGGTTGGGATCAGGAAGCGCGCGGAGCGGCAGCGGAAGGAAAGAAGCGAAGGAGCGGCCGGCGACCGAGCATGTCGCGCCGGGGCCAGCACGCCCTGCTGCTCCTCTCCGCCGTCGTGGCGTCCCTCGTCCCCGGCTCGACGGCCGGGGTGTACCACATCGTCGGCGCCGGCAAAGGGTGGCGGGTGCCCCCCAACAAGACGTACTACGACGACTGGGCGCACACCAGGCACATCAGCATCGGCGACAAACTGAGTAAGCTGGAGGGGGGCGGACGGCGAACGAAGCTGCGCCGCCGTGTGGAAATTCTTGCTCCTCCGGGTCTCTGTCTCTCGACCAAACTAATCTGCTTGGCGTCGCGTGGCAGTGTTCCTGTACCGGAGCGGGGTGCACAACATCGTGGAGGTGCCGACGCGAGCGCTGTTCGACGCGTGCAGCATGCGGAACATCACCAGCCGGTACCAGAACGGGCCGACCATCATCGAGCTCACCCAGCCGGGGCAACGCTTCTACTTCTGCGGCGTCGGCGAGCACTGCGAGGTCGGGCAGAAGCTCGCCATCAACGTCGTCCTCGTCGCGCCGCCGCCGCCCGACACGCCCAACTCCGCCGCGGCGGCCACCGCCCGGCTCGCCCGCCGCGCGGGCCTCGCCGCCGCCTGCCTGGTGGCCGCTCTGCTAATGGCGGTGTGACTTATGCGTATATATATATACATACATACATGTAATAAATCAGTGTCCGTCTGAATAGGAAGGGATCTTGGGCTTCGGCTGCCCTGAAATTTTGCTCTCTCCTGTTCATCTGCTACTGTTGCCTCGTATCGTCTCGGTCTCGGATGATCTCTGATGCCCGAGCCACAGTCTGGGAAATGCTTCGGCAACAAAGCAGGAACGGGTAAGGCCTCGTCTGGAACGAAGGATTTTCACGGGGAAAACGTAGGAAACGCAAAACGGAGGAAAGGAACGCTAGTGAAACGATTGGAATGAAGGAAACACGGATCCCTTTCCTCTGGAATCCTGTAGTTAGATGCTGATTTCACAGGAAAGGAAAAATCCACTCCCAGCTCTTGTTTTCTCTTCCTTCGCGTAAGTCCGAGGCAGCATGTGTCATTTACTAGACGGGCGTGGGAGGATTAAGGATTAAGCAACATCCATCGTCTGGAGAACGCAAGCGCTGGATCTAGTTATAGCTGCAGTGCTCTCAACCAGAAGACATCACAAGCGCTGGATCTAGCAGCGGAAAATCGATTAGCAAATTGAACCAATTTTCTTTGAGAAAAAAAGGAAACAAGGGATGGAAACGCAAAGAAATCAAGCAAGCAAGCACCACCGCAGCCCCCAAATATCCCACTTGCAGCCGGCCAGGATGAAGTTGGCGCAGATGTCGCGGAGGAAGTTGCCAGGCGGCCTCAAGCTCCTCCTCCTTGCAACGGCGGATCATGTCGTAGCAAGCAGGGACAAGTCAAACTAAACGACGGTGGCAAGCCGGCAAGCGTTGAGCCGGTTTTGGGTGTGGCCGCCACCCAGCGAGTCGCCAAGGAGGCAGCGGCAACTATGGGAGAGCTCTGCATCTGTGTGACCAACTAGTCGGCTAGTGCATCTGTGTAACCAACTAGTCGGCCGTGCCTAGCCATGAGTGGTGGGGCTACATGGTTGCTTGAAAGGAGTACAGGAGATGCGACGAAGCAAGTTGCTAGTATCTGTATGTCATCCTACATAAGCATCCACATTTCACATCAAAGCAGTGCCTGTTTCTCAATTTTGCTGCTGATGCAACATCATTTGTTTAACTAGCATCGTAGATAAGAACAAGGATTTTATATTATTCGACATAAAGGGTGATGACCAATGAGTTCATTCGGGAGGAATGGCTCAACACCACACAAAAGGTTTCATACCCAGAAGAGTTCATGGATACAGTCGAAACACCAGTTAGAGATGCAGACAAGCACAAACACAGGTACTCCAATCAATAAATCAGGGTGTTAAGGTGCGTCTTCTAATTCTTTCCATTCAACCAAGGAATTCTCTGCAAATGAGATCGTCCGCGTCCTTCTCATCAGCAGGAACGAAGTTACAATACATGGCATCATCATAAAGCTCCTCTACCCAATCCATATTGTCCCTCCAGATGGGCTTGTTGTTGCGGTACGTATATCTGTCTGATCCATAGAACAGATCAAAAAAGTTGTCACGCCCATGGAAACCTGACACAGCTGGATGTACAATCCTATTCCGATTGTTGTGCTCACAATAAATGCACCGAACTTGCTCTGCACATCCAAAAGAAAAATAATTAACACTAAGTAGTGGGAACAGAAATGCATGCATATGAAGTTGTTTCAGGGATAAAAGCAACCATAACCACTTAGAATATACTTAGACTAAATTTCAAAGACCTACATATATTTTGACATGTGAATAAAAAAACAACCTATGTGGCCCATTTCAAAAAAAAATCTACTACTATTTGATTACACCCTTTTCCTAAAGTTATTATCTGAACTATCATGAATACAAATGGCAATGTGGGCCTAAATGCTTGTCTTTTCCTGGATACAGTTGTTGATATTCATGGTTCATGAATTCTACAACAGGATCCAAAAAAATGGTAGGCCAGATTGTGAGGTGGATACAAGAATGAACAAGATCAACCTACTTGATGAGTAACACTACACGGAAATTGTAAGGTCGAGCCTCAAGGCTTGAGCATACCAGCACATGGATCCGTAGCAGCATCTGGATTCACGCCAACATCTGGTTCACCATCTCGCTGGGGCAGACTCACAGGGACACACCAAGCACCAGTGTCATGATTCTCACATTCAGCAAAGAAGAGCGTTGCATGCTCACCTTCACGAGTCGCCAGAAAGTTGATGTGAGAGTGCCGATACATGTTTGATGCGCATGGCCATGGATTGTAGCCATCAGAAACGTCCAAGCGAAACTCCAGATCAGATACACACTCATTCACCCCGCATATAACATGAAGCATATAGTGGGGTTCCTTCAACCACGACAGAAGAATGTTAGGCATACCAGAGGTCAAAGGAGTGGACCTAGCAAATATTTCAAGGTTCAGTTACAAGGAAGCCATTGCATGAAGAACTAACAGCGCAGTTCTATTAATAGGTCATGTGTTTCAACTTTTCCAGAAAAAGGATGTCATAATTAAACTATATCATATTGAGCTCTCAGTTTGAGCCTCATCCCCGAATACTATTCCAGGTTAACTGTAGTTGCTTGAATAATTATCATGGTGAAAGCAGAGCTTGCAAACTAATTAAGAACCAAAGCAAGAAAGGATCAGTCATCAGTATTAAAGTCGGAAATCCTCTAAACAAGAATTATCAAAGACAGGGAATTTACAACATTGAATCACGAAACAGACAAGCCTTTTTTTTCTGATGATACAGGGGTAGTCATGTAGCAAATTAGCAGCTGTACTAATTCTGGTGTTCTACAAATTTCTGATTATTTTCTTACCTGGTTAATCTGATATCATGGTTAGTTGATTACAAATCTAATGGTACCCTTTTTGTATTATAGAATTTACAAATCATTGGTCAGAAATTATTGAATCTTGATATCCATGCACGCCTTGTAACCTGGGCAATACTTGATAATTTTATCGGTACTGTATCCCTCTATCATGGATCCCTCAGGATATGCACGATTCAGTATATAACGGTTGAGAATGGACACAATACACTCATACGTCCATATTTCGTGTAGGTAAAGTAGACCTAGTGCCCATATTTGATCGACCATATAAATCATTAGGTGTGTTGTTATAAAATAAATCCGGAAGGGATCATATCTCGAGCTGCATCATAGTCTCCCCAATAAATTCTTGAAGATCCCGCAATTCATCTTCGTCGATCACTTTTCGTGAAATCTTGTTGAAGAAGTAACACAACTTAGTGATTACCATCTTTACATATACATCGCTCTGATTGCAATCGGGAGGAATACCGTCAGCAACAGATGACAATCGTAACGGTGATAGCCGCATAGCGATAGGTCTTTCATTGAGACTAGTTTTCTTATGTTGAAGGAGAAATGACTTGGGACGCTGATCCCCTGTAAGCTCTCGCATATTGCCTTCTTCTCATCATGTGTCAAATTATAGTTAGTCGGGGGAGTTCATATCTGCCATTTCCTTTATCCACAGGGTGAAGATTCTATCTTATTTTCATAGCTACCAAGTCCCAGCGTGACTTCAAGGTATTCTTTATCTTGGCTGATGTCTCCAGAAGAAGCTCAATTGTGTTACCAAACATATTCTTCTTCAGGTGCATACCATCGATTGCATGGCGGACCTCAAGATCCGCCCAATACGGCAAGTACTTAATACTACGGCAAGTACTTGTAGAAGATGGACTGTTTCTTGAATGATATGCCATCAATAGGTGCCTTATCTCTCTTTGTCTTCTTCCTATCTTTCTTCTTCTTCCCATAAGTGATCTGGATGGTCCGGATCATATAAAAAATATAGTGCCTGTCTCATTTTACTGCTGTAATTCAGGCATGCCATCAAAAAATTATAGAACTACCTATGTCCTTCCACCAAAAAGTACCTGTATTCAAGATAAACTACCTTTCGAGAACCTTCCAGAAAAGATGATACAGTTCCATCCACGCACACCGTGCATCCCGTCCTACCTATGATCTGTCTTGACAGGACAAATAATGCCTGGTAATCATGGATGGTGATGAATATAATGGCTCTAAGATTAAAGGCTGCCGTGTAAAAATGATATCGATAACCTCCTTCCATAAAATTTCCATATCTTGCATCAGAGGCTCAAGAAAAACATCTACATTGATGCCAGGATGCTTCGGGCCTGTATAAGAACGGATAGCAAAAGATATTTTCTCTTCTGGCATAGCTACGTAGACAGATTGTATATCATCAATATCACTGGCCATGTGCTGTGGGTGCTAGTTTTTTCAACAAATGGATTCATTCCATCCGTACTCAACACAAACGGAATATTTCTCGGGTCCTTTCCAAATTCCATATCGTACTTCTCATCAAATTTCTTTCGCTGGCGAGCATCAGCTGGATATCGAAGCTTTCCGTCGCCCTTCTTGCACTTATTTAAATCCCACCATCGTATCTGTTTAGCATCCTTTGGGTTTGAGAAAAAATACCTCACGCGATCCGAAACGGGGAGGTACCATATAAACATGGCAGGAATTCTGCTATGCTTCTCAAAAATAGCTAAAGTAGTGTCTGGTGGTGCAACAGAGGTAACTCTATTCCTCGTCCTTTTATTCCCATCGGCTAGACCTTGATTGTCGCCACCACAGTAACCGGAATTATTTTTGTACCAACTTGTAGAACATACAGGCATTTGTCCAAGTCTCTGAAAATATCACCACGATATAAAATATAATGATTTGAGCATGCATGAATTCTTTCCACACCCATCATGAACAGGCTGACAAGCTTCTTTGCTCGATATGTGTTGGCTGGCACTGTATTTAGCTTTGGAAGCAACCAAGCTAAAAATACGCAGCAAATCGTTAAAACTACCGTCTAACCAACTTTGCTTAGCCTTAAGAGTCAACAACTTAAGTATGAAACAAAGCACGGTCCAGTGTTTTGAACATCCGCTCGTATTATTTTTTCTCTGCTGATTTTTTCACAGTCTCGAAGTTTGCTAACCCGTTGGCACTACTAACCAATAGCTTTGTTTTGGTGTGACGCAACAACTGACTTAGGAAATTACCATCATTAAGTTCGTCGTCACTGCTACCTCTTTCGATGGGCCCCTCATCGACGCCATCACCATGAAATCCACCACCAACATCATCATCGTCGGCACCATCTTCAAAATCATCCTAAGCATCAAACATTCTGTCAAACTGGTCGTTGCATGATTTCATCAAGTGGATCATCCGTTAGAGAGCTTGCCATGATACATCCAGATCATGCAGTTCTCAACAAAATCGTCCACCAACACATGCGATCTAATTATAGTTGTGTCGCTGAATACTCTCATATTCTTGCAAGTTTTGCATGGGCAAGGCATCATCCGTGTATTCTCATTTCTTGCATGGTTCTCTGCAGTTTGAAGGAAATAGGCCTCCGTTCTTCGTGCTTTGCTTTGTACATCTATGTTCTGTCCATCTCTAAGCAGCAACAAATAATTTGAAATGGATTAAAACAATCTGTTCAGTAATTTCATAAATAAATGATAAATAAATATATACTTTTATATAAGAGTAGATGTTGGAAAAAAAAACTATCATGCATGTGTGTAAAGATAGAAAAAATAAATCATATCTTTTTCTCAAAGGAAATAGAGCCCTAAATGGCCATAAATATATACTTCTATATATGCGTAGATATTGAAAAAATTCAATTCAGCTAGTACTAAATAAAAAAAATCAAAACTCAATCTATTATTGTACCACTAAATCTTGAAAAAAAAATCTATCATGCATGTGTGTAAAGATAGAAAAAATAAATCAAATCTTTTTCTCAAAGGAAATGGAGCACTAAATAGCCATAAATATATACTTCTATATATGCGTAGATATATACATGATATGAGAAAAATCAATTTAACTAGTACTAAATAAAAAAATAAAATCCAACCAATTATTGTACCACTAAATTTTGGAAAAAATCTATCATGTTTGTAAAGATAGAAAAAAATCTTCTTCTCTCTCGTCCATAGATCTAAAAAATTATTTACTTATGTACGAGGCCAAAACATATAGATTGAGTGTAAATGATTACATAGTTTTTCTACTAAAATAGCACAACTTGATTTAAAAATTTGATGCAAATGGTGCCTCAAATGTTAAATCCACACCATGGAGATCTATATCTAGCTAGAAGCAGAGAGCTTCATTTAAACCTTAAAACTAACAAAAGAATTTAGAAATGACATCGGATTAGCTTCAACTTACCTCCTAGAGCCCCGAACTTAAAGGAAATCAAGTTTAAAACCTTCCCTCCTCTTTCGGGCAGCACCGCCCCCGAGCAAGCAATGGGCTCTCGGAAGGAGGAAGAATGTGCTTAGAATTTTATAAGTTTTTTAGGGGCGGATGATGGCGTTATCCGCCTCTAAAAATTCCGTTTATAGAGGCGGATGACATCATCACCTATCTCTTCAGACGAGGCTTGTTTGTAGAAATGTATTTTTAGGGCGGGTTAAAAGCTACGGTAATCATGCTCCATTCGTAGAAATGGGTTAAATTTGAAAAAAAAACGGGGCGTTGCTTGGTATCATTCTCTCAGCAGTGATTTTCTCACTGACGAGGAGCACATCCTCGCGAGCGCACCGACCTTCTTCGAGGATGGGGACGAGCCGCTGCGGGGAGTGTCCCTATCCTCGACGTCACGCCGCTGCGTGCCCAGGGACACCAGTCATGACGGGTTCGTTCGTGCTCGCTCCATGCTGGAGTCCCTCGGCGAACTGCTGATGATCATCAGGTTCGCTCCCGATCCTGATTCGCCGACGTCGGGGTTCAAGGTGTTCAGCAGGATTGGACCGCTGGCGCTCGAGGACGACGGCAGCGGCGGTATGGTTGGGCACCCCTATATCTGGAGCGAGCTGGACACGCTGGGTGGCCGGATGCTGTTCGTGGGGCGAGGCTGCTCCAGATCCTACGAAACGGCCGACTACCCGGGGTTCAAGGACGGCATGTACTTCTCGGACGATCGGAGCTTCTACGACGAGCAGATCATGTTCCGCGGTACCCCTGCAGCGACACCGGCAAGTGGACGCAAGGGCCGCCTCCCAATGTCGAGCGCTTCTTCCCGGAGCAGGGCCCATCGAACCACTCTTCTCCGGCTTGGCTTCTCCCTTAGACGACGGCAGGTTTTTTGCTACGACCCTCTACCTCCATTCGATCAGTCTGTGATGTTGGAGCGCGATAGATGATGCGAGCGTTCGGTGCTGATCGAGCTAATTCCTGCGACCTTGTTCAGATGAGATGATTGCTGAAAACTTTGATATCATTGCCGTGCCTTGCGGTTCTATAATTTCCTGTACTTGTGGAAATCTATCAGTTTGCGCCCCTGAACGCAAAAACGGTTACCGGTTGTGACTGAGAAGTAATAGAGAAACCATTCTGAAATATTAGTGTTTGTGATCAGTGTTTTTCCTTATGATTTCACCCTAACAATGAATTAGATTGATATGCTTGGAATCTGAACTTGTGTGATTCAGTATCCTTTTTGTTTACCATTGGATACCCTGACATAGTGACATGGTACTGATTTAGGCGAGTACCTCTGTTCTGGTTCACTAAGAAGAAATGCAGGAAAGAACTGTTCAGGTGGGGGATCCTCTGATCCTCTCCCCCTCCGTTGACCCCTCAAACAAAAATCCCTTACATCCCCATGTTCATTTGGTTCTAGACTGATGACTACAAGTTTAGCATGGGGATGCTTGTGGTTACTAAACTACTGAAGTACTATTTTGCAGAGGTTTTGTGGTGCTCTAATCTGAATTGCAGAATCATCATTAACTGACTGGTGGCATGGCTGCTTGTTTTTTTTCTGTTTGAAATGCCAGATTTATAATTCAGTGACTCATTTGCTTGTCAGAGATTTTTTTAATAATATTTGCAGAGATCTTTGAGAAGTTACTGAAGTAGTACTAGTTTGTACTTTGTAGAGGCTGAATGTGAATCTACTGACTGAGCTTACTTTTTTCTCTCTGTGTTGTAAATGTCATGCCGTGTGTGTATCATGTCAATTAATTTTCTTTCAGAACTTATGATTGATGACTCCATTGATTCTTGCCACCACACTTCCTGTGTCTTGATTAAGTAGAAATGCAACCGAATGACTCTTCTCCAGGCATTAATTTAAGATTTGTTAGTATCCATGAAGATTCCTGTGGGTCTATTTATACTAGTAATTTTCGTACTTTCTGGCACACCATAGCTTTGCATGAATTTCATTGGTGAAACGCTTAGTTCAATATTCATGTCATGAAGTGCATTACGTCCATATGACTGAAGTGCAGTTGACTACCAACGGATTCTCGTGTGATTACATGCCAGGATGTTCAGCTTATGAGTTATGACAACCGAACTAATTAGTTGCTAGTCTGAATAAGGACTCTTGGATGTCATTTACTGGTTCTGTTACAATTTCTTCAGATGTCTAGGCAAATCAGGACTACATTATATGACTAGAAATCTTGAGAAAACAAGGCAGAAACTTAATCTTGCCATTTGGGTGCATTATGCTTATGGCTGAAGCAAGGAGCTACTATCATTAGATTCCAGAGACCAGGTCACAATAGAATTGCCGATTCTAGATCAATTCGAGCAGCTGACTGATCATAGGTGCACGTGCACCTACTTATCTCTGATGTACAAAGGAGATTCTTACTTCTCTTATGAGGCGAACACCATATAGCACTATGAAATGTGAACTTCCACACTACACGCTAGATGCTGACGGGGTGATCAAGATGATCGCTGCAGTTGGTGGATGAAACTGCAGAAAGCTCCAGCTTCCCTGTCCATTCCTCCCCTGGTTTCAGGGTGATTGCTCTCTCCACCGCAGCCGCATCAACGCAAAGCATCTGCTTATACTCCTCATCACCAAAGTCCACCATAGTCCTTGATTTCTTTTCCCACGGATTCCATACAACTGACAGGGATACATACAGTGGTTACAATGAGAAATTCGTTAACAATTGATCTTCTGGTAGGTGACTATACTAAGGGCAAAGTATCTTACCAACGTCAGGAAGTCCTTCCTTTCTTATGACAAATGAGTGTTTCTTCTCATGGTCAAGAACTGCTACTACATTTGGGGAGCTAACATAGACTCGATCGACCTGTATAGCAATTGCACAAAAGACTAGAAATCTTGAGCACCTAAGACAGAATCTTCTACAGTTATGCTTTAAACATACACAAAGGCTAGCACAGTTATATGATTGACTATACCAAGGAAACTGCAGCAATTTACTTGCAAGTCTTAAGTTTCCACTAGTTTGAGCAGATTTAAATAGTTTTACATCATCAATGCATCCTTTAAAGTACTGGGGAAAAATTTTCACCTCTGACTCAAATGTTATGGCATCTCCTTGTTCTGTAAACCGTTCTTTGTGGCTAAGATTGTCAAGATAATCAAGGGTCTCCAGACCTTCTATCCTCACCTCACTGGAATTAACAAGACATAGCATGTCACTCATGGAACGTCACTGAAGGGAGTAGTTAGATAGTGAGGTATAAAAATTCGCTTGCTGGGCAAATAATGCCTAACCTGATGTCAGAAACGGAAAGATATGTGTGATAAGCAAATGAGAAACTGAATGGCTTGCCATTGACATTCCTGATGCGTGAGACTAATGATAGGTCCCCATCTTTTGAAAGAGAGACCCTCAGACGGAATTCAAAACTGCAACCAAATTATAGTCGTACATGAGGAGATTCATATGAAGGAACACAGATATAAAATTACCAGGAGAACTCAATTTTGCATGTTGTGAACTGTGATTCAGCATGAGAAGGCATCTGGATCCATTAAAAAAATAGAAATACTTTCTCTTAGTTTGGCACTGATAAACAGTACAGGATCATCCAGCTATGAACAAGAGTCTTGTTCAGACTTTTTTTATTAAAAAAAACATAAATGCTGTAAGATGAAGGGGTAGCTGTTGTGCATATCAAGACAGTCCCTACGAGAAATGACATGCAAATGCTTTCTGGCTGATTTTCCACATTTTCATTTGAAAATATGCCAGCATAATATTGTCAAAATTTTGCATCCAGACAATACTATCAGAAATGCGCAGCTTCAGAATTTAAACGACGCATCTCAATGATGCAATACTTAACAGAAATCGGACATCTAGCCACATTTAACTGCAACATAATTTACATATAGTCATAGGAATGCAAACACAGATAACCGGAAACAAATGCATACCAATGTGGCCAGCACTTGAGGTCATCTTCAGATGCCTTTAGTATAAGGTCAACAGAAACTTTGCTGACGTTATCATTATGATTTATTGGTGGATGCTCATCATCCAGGGCCCATATCCTGTTTCTTGCAAATCCATGTCGCTCCAATGTCCCAGAATACCCAAACTGCATGGAGTTTTAAGTTATCAGAAGCGCCACGAAGAAGACAAGTAGCTTCCCTCTCGATCATTCAGCTTGCATATAAATTTGTATGTTGCGGATAAATTCAAAATTACAGCAGAAACGTGCAATCGAATAGAAACCATGAGAAGAATGGGGCATACTGCAGTACCTGTGGGAAACACATCTGAATTCCACCTCGCATCGCATCTGGCGGCTTGAAGATTGCCTGCACGTCAGAAACAACAGACATGAAAGTGCTTGAAACCATTGGAGCAGATAGAAGACTACAGGCCCACCACTGGGCTATCCATCAAGATGAGAAAAAGGAGCTCAGCACAGGAAACCGAGGGAAATCATTATGAGACTTTAGGACCACAAATTAGTCCCAGCTCACAGGGAACATAGCAAAAGTTGATTTGCCATTTGCCTTCTCCAGCCATCAGGATGGACTACAGAAAGAATGGCAAGTGTCTGGATACAAATTAATGTTATGCATCCCAGACCATTTGAACACAGTTACCACCAGACAGTAAATTTCAGAAACGCATACACCTCCAACAGAATGATCAAAGAGCATTCACCAGCTTGACCACAAGAAGTTAACCGTATGAACGAATATTCCCACAATCTGAGGACGTAGGCGCCCACAGATTACTATCAGAAACTTCCAGGTATTACAGATTACTGGACACGGAAGGTAAATGAAAGGAGGGGAAATGAAGAAGAAAAAATGTTACCTTGCTGCTGGTGAAGAGGAGATCCTCGCCGCGGTCGTTCCTCCAGGAGACTACCTGTCCGCCGTGCAGGCTCACCTGCAATGCAAACCAACCAATCCAGCAGCGCAAAACCCCGTCAGAACCACTTAACCACACCAAGGCAAGCAATGCCAAGCCGATCGGTCAGTAAAACAAATCCGCAGTCGGTAATCCTACCCGCGCGGAGGCTCCCTTGGGCGAGCGCAGCACGACCTGGGCGACCCCGTTCCAGTCCCTGACCACCTCCAGCCCCGATCTCGGATCCGTCGAGTTGGCGAAGCGCCCCATGCTCATCGACAACCGCCGCCGCGGCAAGCAAGCAGCACTCGGCGCAAGAAGAGAAGCAGAGCAGCACGCGCGCGCGGCGGGAGAGAGACCGACGAGTGGGGGCGCTGGGCTGCAGCCGCTGCTACTAATGCCGAGGAGGGTGGTGGTGGTGGTGTTGAGGAGCCCGTGGTGTCGCCATTGGGGGCGGTTCGGATGTTACGGCCAGGCCGCGCGGGGCGGCGGGCGGGCGGCACGGGCCCGGGCACTTTCCGTGTGAGTAAAAAGAAAGGCGCGCGCCGCGGGGCGGCCTAGAACCCGTGAGCCGAGCCACCTAGCGCGCGCTAGCGGCAGCGGCAGCCTTCCTCCTCCTCCTCCTCCTCCGCTTTCCCAACCACCCGCAAAGGCCCGAGTGCCTGAGAGGGATCGGCAAGCCCGCACGGCACGGCACGGCACGGCGCAGCAGCTGCTGCCTGCGCGCGGCGCGGCGCGGCGACAGGGGTCAGAAGCGCAGCGGCGAAGCGTGCGCGCGCGACGCGACCACCTGGCGGCACGGTCACAACTCACAAAGCCACCATGGGGAAGAGGAGGCGGGCGCGGTGGAGCGGACAACGGGAGTGCGCGTGCGCTAGGATCCAAGGCGAGGGAGCGAGATGGTGGTGGTGCCTGCGTCTGCGTGCGTGTGAGAGCTGCGGGAACGGACCCGAGCGCCCGGGGGACCGACCCCGTGGAGTAAGTCCAAGCGCGGGCGCGGCCGCCCGCCACGGACACGTGCCCCCGGCGGCTCGCCGCTTTACGGGAGCAAAAGGGATTTCAAAGGCTCAGGCTCGCAGGGTGGAAGAGTCTCGGAAATCCTCGGCGGTCTAGACTTGAGATCCAAGCGACCGGCTACTAATGGTTACTTTCGCACAATTTTTAAGGCGTTTTTTTACCCGGAAAGGGAGTGGCCAGGTGCATGCTCATCCTAATCATACTCCTACTGCATGCACGAACGGATATGATGAATGACAAAAAAGGGAAAGGTCAAGTGGTCAACCCATCGGTTATTTCAGAAAGGTAACATCCATTCACTGATTACCTAGATTTTAATCATACACAGAAAATTATTTGTTCCCTTATAGTTTATGAAATTTGATTCCCCCATCCACAATCGCAATGAGGTAGTAATAGTAATACCAACAGCCATCTGATCGGACTCCAAATAGAACTTCGGGCATCTTCAAATTTCCCAAACCTGGTTAATGAACTGCCGCTGTTCGAGAGCATTTTGGTCTGATCGTGTAAACCATATTTGCATGGGTGCTTCAGAATGTAGTTTAGGTTTGGGTTTCTACAGATAACTTACGGCTTCTCTTTCAGGCTCTTTGCGTGCGCTTGTTCATTTTTCCCTTCCCGCAAACGTGAGCAAGCTTTGTCGGTTCACAGATTCCCTCAAGAGGAGCCCACATGAATTGAATTAAAAGGTCAAGTTTTCTGGCCTCCAAGCATTTTGGCGTTTCTTGAAGCTTCGTATTTTTCTGCCATCATATCTTCGCGATGACACACATCTGACTGCTCTTTTTCTTATCTTCGTTGCGATAAGCTACAGTATTCTGTTTTGGATGCACACACTGACACACATGCATAGTCGCCAAAACAGTGCGGTGCTGCAGTGTAGGAAAAGAGACTCACACCGTCGTAGCTTCGTCGCCCACAGCAGCGCCCCCGGAAAAATGTCTCTGTCCATAGACCACTAGAGCTCCATGCAGGTGGAACAAAAAGCTGTGCGATTATGTGGGTAACCTTCTTATTCTAGGCTCTAGCCAGGGCTTAGGGCCCCATTAGGCCACCACTGTCCACTTTGCCCCAAAATAGGCGTGTGCGCTTTCTTCTACGGCAACGGAGAATCTTAACAAAAGAGTGTCATCGATGAGTCAGGGGCTCGGAAGATTTCGGGAAAGAGTTCGAGCCCGCCCCTGAAAAGTCACCTTCGGGTGTTAGGGTCCGGAGCATGTGCGAGCCTGGCTGCGGAGTCCGTGCCAGGATCAGCCTCGTGTAAAGAGGTGGCGGCTTAGTCAGCATGCTGGCTTTGGTTGAGGCATTCAGCTGATAGATTTTTGGATACTTATCACGAGGACTAGGTGAATCGCAATCTAGGACTCTGAAAAAGTCATGTTCTTAGTACGGTTCCGTTGCTTTTTTTCCTTTTTTTTCCCGGACCCTTTTGTTGGAGCAAAGTCTGCATGCACGTGAAAAGCCCAGAGCTAGAAGTCAATCGAGGGGACGATTGCTACAGTATACCTATTACCTAGTATTCATACCTGCTCTAAATAAAAATTATATAAACTAGAAAATAGATGATTTTTAGAGAAGCAGTTCTTGAGGTTTAAACTTTAGAAGCAAGAAAAGAAAATAAAAAAGCAAAGCTAATCTAGGTAAGCAGACAAAACTAATGATTAACTAACTGATACTAATATGGACTAGCGCTGCTATGAAGTAGTACTAATATCCAAACTAGCAAATGAACTACTTGATGAAAGTCAAAATGCATAAGAGAATATATATGAATGTAGCCATGCGGATGTGCAAGAGTAGTAGGCATGCAATAAATATAGATTTCCATCATTTATGCATGTTCTGCTATGAATGCATATGTCAAATACAAATTGCTAGTCGGTAGATTCTTTAAAAATTTATCCAGAACAGGAGGCTGGAGCCCACTATGTCCCTAAAAGTCTCCGCCAGTGGAAAAGCCTCCCAGAACGTTCTCTTGGATTTTGTTTTAACCTAATCCCCCACTTAACCGCGAGTAAGCAAGCACTAGCGCGGCGCCACATGCGTCACTTACATCGATAATGTGCATGTCACGACTCGCGCGTAAAAACAAACGAAAGATTTGTAGCCTGCGGTCGGTGTGATTGCGAACTTTCTGCGATAAAAAAAATAAGCTCACGAAGCCCGTTGGTGCTCCGCAACTTGAAGCTAGCTAGCGTAGCACTTTTGCTTCTGACTCGGCGAGAGATCCATGCGTCGACAATTCGACATCCTAAAACTCGTACGCCTTAGGATCTGTTTGTTACTCGAAGTTCATTATAAGCCTATAATAAGCTTAAATAGTATTTGGTTGTACGAGTTTTATAGTAGCAAATGATGTTTGTGCCCCTCATTAATATCCTTAAAAAGTGGATTGGGTTGTGGAGGGGTAGGGGTTGAAAAGTGCTATTTTTTAGTGAGGTCCACAGAAAATAAGCCTCATAAGTATCCCTTAAAGGAGCTTATGGAGAGATTTAGGGGGTGTTTGGTTCGGAGGGACTTATTATAAGGTCTACCAATAAACCCTAATAAGCATAAGTTTATCCAAATATGGAAGGTGTCGGAGAATTTTTCCAGCCGGGTGGCGGAGTGCACCTGCCTAATCCTAGCTTAGGATGAGTCTGGGGGTAGTCAAGGAATGCTCGATTTAGAGTCGTATGAACACGAGTAGCACACACGGGTTTAGAGTGGTTCAGGCCGCCTGAGCGTAATACCCTACGTCCACTGTGTGATGTATTACTTGTAAGTTTGGGGGAGGAACTCCGACCCTACGAGAGTGTGAACCTTCCTTTCTAACGTGCGCGCTCTCCCTTTATATGCTCAAGGGGAGCGCGTACACTGAGCGGGATCTCGACAGGTGGACCCGGCGATATGTTAAATAACGTACAAATTGGAGCCTTAAATGCCTCAGATTCGGAGATCTTCCTTGTCGGGTTCCGTGCGTATCCTTCGTCTGGATATGGTCTTGTGCCGTTTCGTTAGCATAGGGTCTGCTGTCGCTGATATGGGTAGGGAGAATCGTGCTATCGGTGTAGAGTCAGCTCCCGCTGATAGGCGAAGGAGCTATACCGCTATACTAACCTACCGAGATGTAGGCTTTGCGCATTGTAGCAGCGCACACTGTAGCCTTCCTGCGGCAGGTCATAATAACTCTTCACTCACGCGCGCGGCGCTGTGGTGTGACCATACGTCCTACTATCTTGCGAACCGCCTCGGTAACTGGCGGGCTTACCGTGCTGCTACCCATACCTGCCCAACGTGTCAGAGGGTAGCTCATGCTCTGTCTTGGGTGTGCGCACCCGAACCACCCATATTTAATGCGGTAGTTGGGCCGACTTCTCGCAGAAGACTGGTATCCACCGGACACGTGGCGGTGCTGGTTTAGCGGCCGCTTCCTCAGGGGCACGTGGTGGCACCGGACCCCCTCCCTGGTGGGGTAGGAGGTCCAGGCTCCCCTAGCTGGCCCAGGCGCTCAGGCCCCTGGTGGTCCGGCTTCCCCACGTGGGGGGCCAAGACCATCCCGCGGTGGTCTGGGCTCGTGGTAACTGTTCCTGAGCACTTTATCCTTGCGGGCACGTGGAGGCACCGGACCTGCTAGGACGTGGGAGGAGGTTCGGAGACTGTGCCCCCAGTTGTCAGGCCCGGACCTTACGCCCTGTCGGCCAGAAGCTTAATGCGAGGTTACGGATAAGCTCGCACCCCTCAGGCTGGATACTCTAGTAGGAGGTATCCCTGTTTGTATGTACCGACAGAAGGTTTGTAGATGAGGCTTATGCTCATAAGCGCCATGAGCCCATAAGCCTCTCCAAGAGATACTTATGAGGCTTATTTTCTATGGACTCCACCAAAATATCATCTCTTTTCTCCCACTACTCTTATCTCCCTCGCCTACAGGGGCATTAATAAAGATAGAAAAATCATTACCAACTACAGAAAATTTTTATAAGCCGCTACAACTAAACACCAGACATCACTTGGGCTCGTAATAAATCCTTCCATATGAGGAACTTATAGGCTTATAATAAATCTCTTCAAACCAACCACCCTTTTATAATAAACGGCTTAAGTCTAGATATTTGGATAGAATAAAACTTATTTGGAGTTTATTGGATGGAATTTATTATAAACCTCGAGTAACCAGACACCGCCTCGACTCGCCTCGCCTCGACTCGGAAAAGAGAGGCTGCTTGCATTGCTGTGGTCAACGCAGACACACATGTCCATATCACCGGAGTCCATCAAGCCGACGCTGCAAGTTTTGTGCAGGCATCCTTGCCTGTAGAGAAGCTCCGATTTGCACTTTGTTATTGCACCGAAAAATGGTCCAACGGACGGTCTCGAAGTTTTCAGGTTGGCATGCAGCACAACACCCTACGTTACAACACTGCTAGAAGAAGCTCACAGCAAGTCACAACAAAACTAACACACGGTACACCAGGCACCCCTGCCAGTGACTGCACTGGGGCAGATAAGTTGCCTGTGTTCTCAAAATGCTATACTGGAATCAGTGCCTCCTAGTACACTGCAACGCTGAACGTTATGGTGAGACAGCATGAGCTGCTTGCGACCAAGATCCCCAAGGCCACAATGCATCTGTGTTGTATTAGCCGGCCTCTCTCCGTGCCAGGAGGGAAGAGAGGTAGGTCAGCATCAGCTTACGGCAGCGACGTCCGTGGACGGATTGGAGTCGAGGAGCTGCCGGAGCTTGGGCTCGCCGTGCTCTGTGTGCCGGCTGACGCCCGGCGCGCTCGCGGTGCTGTCGATCATCGACAGGAAGTTCTCCGCGGCGGGGCGGGGAGAGGTCGAGGATGCGGCTGCTTTGTTCGGAGACGGTTCTGCAGGGGCCGGCAGTTCAGGATCCTTCAGTTTCACCTGAGAAAATAGTGTGCAGTTCCATCAGAGAAAGGTAGAATGAAATACTGCGCCTCGAACGGAGTACAGAACGTCAGTGTGTATAGCTGCAGCCTGTACACCGCAAAAGGTTCATTACCATCAAAGCGGAATTCTCTAATCTGAGCTTCTCTGAACTCTCTGTTAGTCTGCCGATTTCAGATCTAAGGGACGTGTTTTCTGCTGTAAGAGACTCCACTTGTGTAGCCAGCTCCTCTGTCTCAGCCTACATCAGGAGAGCATAAATAAATATTTGATAAATATCGCAAGGGCGATAAATCAAATCAAGTTCTCTTCTATGTTTAAGGATATTGCTACACATATCGCAGCCATGTTGCGAGTCAACGTTTACGTGAACAACAATGCATAAGATGGTGAAAACAGCACACCTGTTTTCTCAGCCTTGATCGTCTAGCAGACTCTCTATTTGATTGCTTCCTCTTTTCACGCTTCAGCTCCCTCTCATCCTGCCATGGGCAGATCACAAATAATCAGCACATCAACACAAAAGGTTCTAATATATAATATCATTCAGGGATTACTAAAGTCTCTCTAAAATAGTAACATGTCAAATTCAAGTTTAATGAAAAAAATATATATTTCTCTTCTGACAAAAGTCAATTTGCTAGCAATTCTCTGTACAAGAGCTGGTGGGATATACCTTGATTGACAAGTCAGTTGGTCCTCCAGTATGAGGCGGAACAATCACACCAGGAGATGGAGATATCGTTGCGCCCATTGCCCTTGAATTAGCAACATCTGTAGTGCTGGGCTTAATTACTGGAGTTGGAAAGCAGTGATGTGGCAAAATGGCTGTATTTGCCAGTGTATGGTTAGGAGCTATAACACCTTCAATCCTTGCAGCTGCGGATGTTTCGGCACCTGCAAATATATTTTAGTTATAAACATTTTCTTGCCAACTCTTGTGCTTGGAACAGGACTTGATCACAGTTAATATCCTATGAAGCAACTAAAAGAAAACATGCAAGCAAGACCACCAAAGAAGGTGTCTAGAAGAGTACGAGACGACCATTGTGGACAGTATAAGATAATAAAATTATCTACTAGCATCTGGCTCTAACAAGTGAATCCATGACATCTAATGAGTATTGAAAGAGCTGTTGGAAAAGGAAAATACCAGGTCCATCAACTGAGCTCCGTTTCCTGGAAGTTTTGTTCACCTGAATTATGCAAAAGTTCAGTGTAATGATGAAGAATATTACGATGGCAGAATATTTCAGGTATTTTCAATGCAAAAGCCAAAAGGTAATAGAAAACCTAATGAATACGAGCATGAAGAAGACCATACCTTCTGATCGTTTACATCGCTGGAGCCTTCTGCACTGTAATCTTCACTGAGTAGACCATCACAAGCATATAACGTCAGTTTACAGAAATAGTAACCAGAAGGGGGCAGTGAAAGCTCCAAAAATAGAAGGAAACATAATGCCAGTACCTGGATGACATTGTTCTTTTACTGTTACCGCTGCCAGCACATACTGCAGTCTGATCAATTTCTTTAAGTTTCTTATTGGAACTTTTCTCCTTACTGTTTGCAGACTTTGTTGGCTCCACACTCAATGGATTTGATACCTGGAAAGCATCATGGAAAAACCAAATTTATAAAATTGAACATAATGAAAAATTCTGAAAAGGAAATTCATAATCAAGAAAAAGGTTAGTCATAGGATCTTTACCATGGGCACAAGGGGGTGCGGGTAAGCTGCACCATGTGGGTACATTGCAGCATATGGTGTCCCGAAAGGGTGTGGCATCAGAGGCTGCAGAGATGCAGAGGGGGGAATTAGATTTTAATGCAGTATATGAAACATATTGTGCAAATGGAGATCGAACTCACATACCTGAGGACCCCACATATATGGCGGTGGATGACCTGGAGCTATTGCTGGAGCAAAATATGTTGGTGGCAAGACACCGGGGCCATAGTATGCCTGTAAAAATGCGTGCATATTCCTTAGACCCCTGTGTTCCTATGAAATGGGAGAGTGGAAAAACACGGAAACTCTACCTGCATGGTCGACCAATCAGGATATGGAGAAGGAGCTGGTTGATCCTGCAAATAAATATAATCGATAAGGCATTAATGGTAAGTAGTCCTACATTTGCAATCAACGAAATCTCAGTCGGAAAATATATTATATTATCATACCATGTAAGGTATGAAACCGGCAATAAACATAAGAACGAGTAGGCAAGAATTCACTGTACATGTTATGTTGACAGATTAAGGACGCTGGACATGAACTCCATATGAGGAAAGTGATCCAATTAAGCCTTGCTTCATTTTAAGAAAGTTCTAATTGTATAGATGAGTCAACTTCGAGATTTCAACAGAAATCAAGCTTCAGCTGGGATAAGTAATCACTACTACTGAATCATATTGTAGGAAAACAAAATACTGCTACTATATCAGAAAGGACTACCTTAGGAGATGATGTTGTATTTCCAGTCTTCTGGGTAGCAACAGCTTCATCGTGAGCCATGACTTCACAAATATCTGCTAGTCTGTCATGTGTAGAACTTCAGATTATCACACCATGTAGTTTATTATTTGTTTCAACAATCGTTTCAAAAAAAATTATTTTTTCAACAATACAATAACATGCAATTTAGTCAGCCAAAACAATATCAAACCAGCTTGAAAGGTAAAAAACTTTCCCCACTGAAAGGCGTTGACTTATGCTGCAAAACCCTATTTTCATGTTCAATGCTACAGACCAGAATGGTCCTGTTTTATTATCTGAAATAAGATCTGAACTGAAAGCCTTTTCTACAGCCAACTTCTTTTCATACAAAAGGTAATAGAAGGCACTAAAAACTCAGAAGAATTTTTCACGCATAATTATTAAATATGATATATTTCTCCATAAGTTACACCAGATAGTTTCGCAGGACAAAACCACTAGGGTTCTTTTTTAAACGGGGACAAAGGCACTAGTTCGCCCGGGAAATATGTGCTACGGATGCGTACGAAAAGTAAGAAATCTACCTCACAAATTTAAAACACACGCAACCGAGATTTAAAAACTGCAGCTGGGATGCACCTAATTTTTCTAACCAATATAGAGCCCCTGCTGACTCTACAAGCCTGCACTCAAGATTAAAGGAAAATCAAAACTTTCTACGAGGCTATAACTTTCCTCCTTCGATATCCAACGAACAGGACAGACAAAGCACAGAGTTGGACTCAGATGCAAGGAGATAAACGGCCTCCGACGAACTACCATGTTTCCTTTCGCCGTGACGCATCAATGCATCATGCACCCAGCTCTCAAGGTCTCCCTGATGAATATGTGTAGAACTCGAATTGCCCCCTGATAATAAGTCCCCCCGCAGGAATTACTCCCGTATCAACGATGAGACTAACCCAAATAACTAGATGCAGAACAATATCTCGATGAGATAACACAAGCATGAACCTACGCAGGGAAGCAGGAGAAATCCACGAGCATTGCGCACGAATTGGGACGGGAACCATCTCACCTCGCCAAATCAGGTGACGATTCCGCTCGGCAGCGGGGGCTCCACGGATCAGCCGGAGACGCGAAGCCAAATTGATCCAATCAGGAGATGCGTGTGCAGCGAGAAGGTTGAGAGACGGAGACCGCGGGAGGGGAGGTGGTGCGCTAGGGAGAGGCGACGCGAGGCAGGGGAGCGGGGGCGAGCGGGGAAGGGGGAGGAAGGGGACGAGGGGAGGGGTACCAAAAGCTGGAGCCACGTCACGAGACACGTGTCTGTGATAAGGACTGGGCCACTGGGGCGTGTCCGGCCAGGCTACCTGCTACAAGCACCTTGGATTGCATCCCACAGATTTGCTCGGACCCACTTGGTTCTTGGACAGCAACTGCTAAAGTTCCAAAACACTTGACAGAGTCATGTGTAAATGTAGGGTAAATACTACTCTAATATTTTTTTGGAGAAGAATACATGTCTAAAGTTAGGTTTTGGGAAGATATCTAGCTTGGTTCGGTCTCAGGCAACCCAATTTTGGAATCTCTTGTGTGGGATGAAGTTGAGCTTAGTTTGATCCGATCCTTAGTGAGGAGGAGGATGCTTTGATTTGGCAATAGAATTCAAAAGAAATGTACACCACACAATCCTTATATGCCATTATTAATTTAAGAGGTGTTCAACCAGTTTTTATTCCTGTTATGTGAAAAATACAAGTCCCTCCTAAAATCCAATTTTTTTTAGTTGCTTGCCCATAACAAGTTGATGATTACTAACAACCTATGTAGAAGAGGGATAAAAAATATTTGAGCTGTCGATACCGCTCTTGATTCATCACTTACCTCTTTTTAAAAGTGTGGTTGCTCGAGAGCTTTGGAATTATGTTCACGGATATTGTGGTTTGCATATCTGTTCTTATTTAATATGGCTAGCAAGTGGATTAGTGGAAAAAAGTTTGGTACTTTCAACATCATCTCTCGAGTATGTTGGTTGATCTGGCTAACACGAAATAACATGGTTTTTCATCATCAATACTGGTCGGACATCAAGCTGATCCCGAGGAGGATGAACAAATATGTTTTATATAGAAGCCAATATTAACAGAGACTTTGAAGACTGGTGTCGACCAATGGTGCAGTTTTCTGGAGGGAGTCATTAAGACGCTGTTGGCAATTGTTTCCTCATGAAGCGGCTCAATACAACGACCATGAAGAAGTAAGCATGAGAAGTTAGTGTGCCGTGAACTGAAAATAATCTGAATTTTGCTCCTGCGTGAACTACTATTTATATCTATCCTTAAACTGCTTTGGCCTCACTTTGTTGGGTGGTAAGCTGTCGGACTAGCCACCTCTAGTGTTGAGTGCTTTCTTTTTATCTGGAATGCTATAAACGCTGAAAATATTTAGTTTTGTTCTAATGTAATGAGGCAAGGCTTTATGCCTGACTTTATGAAAAAAGAAATACTCCTATTTGCTGTGCTATGCATATAATTGGGGCAAAAAAGAAATTTATCTTCATAGTAGCGACATTCATACTGCCCAGTAAAGACTATATTATATATATATAAATTAACTTTTTACCTTATTTTTCCTGTATACTATTAAATAATATCACGAATTATTAGCAATGTCGTAGATACAAACAATGCTTAAATTAACTAAAAATATATCGAAAGGGCACATAGCGGTGTACATTCCGAGGTGTGCATTGGATTATCGGTGGGGATGGGCAATGCAGCAAGTGGAGGGTGAGCTGGGCGAAGCTAAGTGGACGGGGCCCATTTGTTTATTCCTCGTCACCCCACCATCGGTTGTACCACCCGCTCACGTGTCGACCGTCTCACCGGCCTACGCGTCGCCGCCCGGCGTGCCCCGGCGGCCTGCTCAGCATCCCAGTCATGTGGGTGACGTGGTGGCCGCATCCCAGGTGGGCCCCGCCGCCTGGATCAAATATTTCGAGAACCTGGAATAAAATATTCCGAGACGACGGAGAAAAGGATTCTCCTCCGCCTTTTCTCACGCGCGCGAAAACCTGTACCTCCTTTGGCTGTGGGGCCCAGGTGCCGCGTGGGCCCACAGGTCGGCCTTCCTGGGGAGGAAACGGCAAACATGTGCGTCAATCCTGCCACGTCGAACGGCCCATGTGCGCCCGCGTAGCAGTCGGGAGGCGATTGAGCCACGTCGCCCGGCGATACGGTGGGAGTGGGCCCCGCCGGAGCGAGGAGACGTCACTGACTAGGTGCCAGCTCAGGGGGCCTAGCTAGCTTATCCTGACTTGGGAGGCGGATGGGTGATCCCACGTGGGTTGGTCGCATTGGACCAAGCCGGCGCGCTGCTTCGTGCACTCCTCCTCCATCCCCACCGGTTTCTACGTGGATGCTTGCAGCATGCCAACGCATCCACGTCTCTGTCGGCTTCGATCGGCAGAGAATGAAGCGAAGGGAGCTCGGCGGCAGGTTGATCGGCGTGGGAGGTGCGGACGGCGAGGAAACGTGGAAGTGGAATGGCTACGGCGACGGTGGAAGCAGGACCAACGGTGGGCAAGCTGCCGAAGATGGCAGGCATGGCGCTGGTGAGGCCGCGGGGGAGCAGCGTGAGAAGTTTCGAGGAAGACGAAGCGCACTTGTATACCGACCGGAGGATGAAGAGAGGAGAGCAAGCGCTGGATCCAGTCAGATGGCTAACGGTGTTTTTTTTAATGGAACAGGAGGGGCAAGGTTAGGCCCCACTGCCCCAGCTGATTATCTTATTAGAAGAAGCAAAAAAGCGAAAATAGTATCAATCATACAGCAAAAGGAAAAGAGGTGGGGAGAAATGGGGAAAAAATCACGACACTTTCACATTATATATTGTTAGCAAGCTACTCTCTCCGTTCCAAATTCTATATCATTTTAGCAAATCTAGACACGTAAATTGTATATAAATAAATAATATATCTATATATATTTAGATTTACTAAAACGATCTATAATTTGGAATCAAGGGAGTCAACAGATTAATGCTTCTCCCTTTGTTTCTGATCCCTTCTATCTTTGTTCTTGTCTAGCATTGCCCATCACGTCCTGTCCCTGCGGCTAAGACATGTTATCATTCATCACGTCCACAAAAAAGTGTCGTTGCAGCACGCTGCAACCTTGCAGGGCTTCTCGCACCACCTCCCTGTCGTCGCAACCTTCCAGTGCATTTTAATGGGTAGTGTTGGTTTCTACCATGTTCAATCGCTAGCTTTTCTAGGCAATGGTATGTAACCATTTTTAGGGGAGGAGAGTCGAAAAACAAGGCCCTTTAAACAAACTCAAGCCAAAAAGTTAGAAAACACTCACTCTTTTCTAGAATCTAGTAATCGTATTCTACATAGTCAAGCTGTTTCATTTTGTTCACGAATAGTCATAATAAGCAGAGATAAATATGATGCATGCAAATTTGTCTCGAGAGATACCCTGATAGTATTCTGATTATGAATATTTACCATGGATAGATTTTCACAAAACAAACATTCTTATGAGCTGTTGCTCAAAACTATGTATGCAGACCATCGTATGGTCTACAATGACACACTCAGATTTTACCAACGATATGTGGTAATACTAGCTCGACATAAAACTGATCAGGGTTTTTAAGCCCAAACATATACTAGGCCAAAAAGGTAAGGCATAGCAACACAGGACATAATAAAAGATATCATATGACAATCATTTTGTCGGAGGAAATCTCCAGCCGGGTGGCGGATTGCACCCGCCTAATCCTAGTTAAGGATGGATTTGGAGGAGATTTAGGAGCGCTCGATCGATGTGCGGATGAATGCTGGAAGGATGCAAGAATTTAGAGTGGTTCGGGCCGCCGGAGCGTAATACCCTACGTCCACTTTGGGGATGTATTGACTGATAAGCCTGAAAGGAGAGCAGCGCGAGCTCATGTGCCTAAAAACTTCCCCTCTAACGAGCACTCTCTCCCTTCTATAGTTCAAGGGAGGTGCCTACACAGTGCGGGACCCCGACAGGTGGGTCCGACCTACAGGGGTCTGCTCTATGAAAGATATGGAGATCTTCATCTCCAGCTCCTCTCCGTAGTCTTCTCTATCGGGAAGTTGACGTGCGTATCCACAGCCAGGATATGGCCGTGTGCAGCCTTGTCTTGCACAGCGACCGCTGTCAGTGTTACCCAACAGTGAAGCTGTGCTGCCACTGTCAGGTGCGATTCTGTCAGGCAAGGGAGCAGTGTTGACCCGCCGCGCTGTTGCCTCCGTGCGCACTGTAATAGCGCACGCCTATGCTATCTTGTTACGGCCCATCACTACGCCGCGCGCGGCACCGTGACGGGACTGCACGCCGCTGGTGCACTGTACACGGTGACACGACGTGCCGCCTTGGAAATAGGCGGGCTTACCGTAGTATCAGCCTACCTGTTTCGTGTGTCAGGGGCAGGCCACACTTTTTGACTTGGGCCCAGCTACCGCATTAAATGCTGGTAGGTGGGCTGGAGACCCGCGAAGGGTCTTCTGCCACACGCATGTGGCAGGGCCAGCCCCGCTCCTTCCGCAGGGGCGGCACGTGGCGGCACCGGACCCCTCCCCAGAGGGTGGGGGTCTGGGCCCCCGAGACCGGTTGGAGCGGTTAGACCCGTGATGGTCCGGCCATCACACATGACGGCCCCGGACCTCCCTGGGGAGTCCGGATCCGCGGGGCTACCCGAGAGCTCCCTTGCCTTCTGTGGCATGCGGAGGTCCTGGACCTCAGAGAGCTCGGGGAGGGTTCGGAGACCATAATTCCAGCTGTCAGGCCTGGGCCACATGCCACGTCTCCCAGGAGGCGAGGGAGAGATCACGTATGGTGATACGCTAAGGGACTGGACACCCTAGCAAAACATACACCTGTACTGACACATTTCTTTACATAAATATGAGCAAGTTTATGCTCAAAGATTTTCATTTCTACGCCGACAAACCAAACGCACGGCCCCTGGAGGCATCCACATTTCCAATGTCATCCTAGTCATTGCAAGAGCATATGAATATTATTTTCGACACATGATCCGTTTGATCATACAATTATGGAAGAGAAGCATGCAGATCACTGCATCGATGGGCTGTGTAGCTTCTTCAGTGCCAACCTTGCCTCGAGAACAAACATGACTAAACGGATCCTAACTTTGAGCTCCTTGATTGTATTAAGGTCCACCAAGTATCGCGTTCTCGATGTCTTCTCTGCTTAGGGCATAGCTGAATCTTCTCTCCACATCCTTCTCAAGATTTCCAGGGCCGCTTTTCAAGTACCTAGTTAACGATAAGTTTAACAATTTTGTCTTCAATTGATGAACAATTGAGCGATCCAGCAAAGGATTCATACTGATTTGATGACACAGTCAACTCATGGAAATCAGGAAGTAGCTGAAAAAAGGTAAGACACTGGGACACCAAAAAATCTTCAGAACTACTAGACGAACAATCCTTCAGTCATTCTTAACAAATACTGTAAATCCTAGCTGAACAATTCGTTATGTGCTTGTACAGAACAATGAAACATCCAAACCAAGTTCATCCCAAGCACCACATACAAGCTAAAACACAGGAAAGTGCTGGTCAAATTAAGAGCATGATTTTTTTAAATAATCATAAGCACGAATTGAATCCCCACGGTAGCACATATTGATACAGTGAGACTTGGAACTTGGAAGAGTAATATGAGGTTTGTACCTGATGTGGAGGTCGGTGACATCGAGGCTGAGGCGCGCGTGCCAGAGCGGCATCTCGGCGACCCAGAGGGCGGGGTCCTCGCGGGACTGCGTGAACCCGAGGCTGCGCAGCCACGCCTCGATGCACGGCAGGCTGTGCGTGTACAGCGGCTTCTTCTTCTCCGGCAGCCGCTCCAGCCACTGCGAGTCCGACGGCAGCGCCGCCGCCAGCGCCACGACCCCCGACCCTCTCCTCGGCCGGCCCCGCGCGCGGGATACCGGAGCCGCTGCCCCGCTCGGGCGAGCGGAGTGGAGGGCCGGGGAGACCAGGGCCAGGGCACGGAGCGAGCTCGAGAGGGCCATGGACATGGACGGCTTCAGGCTGCTGCTGCTGTGCTGGAATCCTGGTTCTTCCTACTTTACCTTATCTATCTGTTGGGCTGTAAGTTACTGGCCTCATGGTTTGTAGCCCATGAGCCAAATTCTTATTAGCCACACTACGTTTCAGGCTTCTGACTGGGCCGGCCCATAAACAGAGAAAGCTCAGCCCACCAAGCGGGAGCAAAGCGCGGGAAAACCCGCACTGAAATGGCGCCCGGCGGCGGGAAAAATCTTCCCTTCTCATCGCCTTCCCAGCACCGATCCCCGCCGCCTCTCCCCACTTCGATTCACCACTCCTCTCTTGCCCAGTTCACCTTCCCATCGCTCGCATCCATCCAACTGTGGCGAGCTCCAACTCCGCGCACCGGCCAGGTGGCTAAACCCTAGCGCGCGCCGCCATGGATTCGGCGGTGCTCTCACTCACCTGCGCGGGCCTCGGCGCCGCGAAGGAGGATGACGACGGCGCCGTCATCGGCTACGTCAAGAGCGACCACTGCCTAGGTACCGCCGCTCTCCCCGCTTTCTTTGCTTCTTCGGCAACGGCTCCGGTTTGGCCCCATTTCTGACCTGCGGCTGAGTGTTTTGCTGGCTAATTTGTGCTCTGCGCGCGTTTTTTCCGACATTTCAGATAATCTGAAGGATCTGCAGCGATTCCTTCGGCGGGACGACCCGCAGCGGCGGGAGGTTTTCAAGCAGGTCTGCAGGTGGAAGATTGCGTCGAGAGATCTGGTGCCCATCATTGAGAATTACCAGACCGACCGCAATCTGGTGATCACTGCGGGTAATTGTTCTTACATTTTGCCTCGTTGAACTCTCAAAGTGCTGTATATGAGTGTTCAGTTTGAATAAATCTCCGATAGAGACCTTATCACCCCCCCCCCCCCCAACACACACACACTAATATAGCACTAAAATTACGTTTTTGAATCCCTTTAGTTCAGTGATGCTCTGATGTAGCGCTCAATGTTGATTAAATCCTTTCCATTTTATTTTGTATTGTAGTGAAAGTACTGGTGTTCCTTACAATGCCTGTGGATCCCTCGTCAGAGGATGTTGCACAGCAGATAGAGTATCTGTGGGATTTGAAGGCTGCACTGACACGCAACGTTGCGGTGACAGTCATTGTGTCTCTTCTTGAGGACCCATTGGATCGCTTGGAAAGGTAAATTCTCTTCCCCCTTTTTTTCATCATTGAGCAGATACAGCTGAGAACACAGTGTTACACATGATGATCATGAAACACTGTTGTATAGTCAGTCTATTATATTTGCTCATATATCCTGGCACAACATATTCTCCTAAAGGCCCACATTATGAACTACTGCCTGGAACAAAAGGAAAGAGAAACATCAACATGAGTAGCCTGCAAGCTCTTGGAAATTGCATGAAACTCCTTTGTTTCCCCTGTCGCTCTTGTCAAACAAAACATCTATAAGATCGAGCTGATTGTATTCAGCAAGGAGAGTATAGGTGCAAAGAACAGAGAATTTGAGAAATTTGAAAGGACTATTTCTTAGAGTTCTTCCCTTGTTTATATATTTGCTCTTGACAAAAGCTCATTAATCATCTGAGGCATATTGATTTTGAATCTGGTCGCCTGATCCTGAACTTGTCAACCTTATTCTTTGATTTGTGGCCTTGTTCCTCTACTTCGCCTTAGACTGTATGAAGAAATCAGTTTGCAGACTGATTAAGTTACCGTGTCGCATTTTGTGAGACCACATTTAATATTTGTCTTTAGGATATGCAATGCTAAACTGGAACGTCTGGCCCTCATTTTTTTACTTGCCCGGGGCCCATCAAATGCAAGATCGGCCCTGTTTGCAGTGTGGGGATTGAATACCAAAGAGAAATAAATAAACAAATAAATAAAATTTTCAACTAGATGGGTTGGTACTATGTATCACAACAACATCACCTCTGGACAGTCCCTGAAGGGGGGAAGATAGTCGAAGAGTTGTGGGCTGGATTTCACTTTGAGCATTACATGAATTGATGAACCAAACTGGATGCTATTCCATTCTTGCGTGAGAATTTATTCCTCATATCATTCCACCCATGATTCGAGCATATTATTTTTGTGGATTCCATGTGGCAATCAGATAGGATAATGAATTATTAGGTAATTAGTTGCAGTGAGATTTTACTTGTGCCATTACCATGTCGGCAAGACTATGCCTGGTGTATGTACTATTATGTTAGATTGTTATCTTGGTGCTTGCATCTTCAGCTGCTTCGCTCTATAAAAAAGCTTTGCTAGTTTGTACTGAGTGCCAAAGCAAATCCTAGAATTTTGAATTGTCCTATTTGTGTTGACAAGTGGAACCAAACAGCCTAGGGCTATTGGCATTCTGATTCAAGTGTCACATGTAATGCTGTAGTGATCCAGAGACTGCTCTATGTATATATCCTGTTCTGAAGGGGCAGAAGTGCAAGTTTGTTTATCCATTAACATTATTATTCCATTCTGCTCCCTGTTTGCTATTTATTACTAGCTCTATACACTATATCTTCATATTGAGTTTTACCTGATTTACTGCTCAATGCCCAGAACTCTATTCACAGAAGATGACTGGAAGTTAGTTCAGTTGGTGCTTACTTTGTTCCGCAACATCTTGGCTATTAAAGAAATCACATTGCCTCAGAAGGCATCTGGAGAAGCTACCCACTTACTCTTCCTGGCTGACAGCTTTTTGGAGCTCATGTTCCAAGAGAATGTGATGGACCTAATCTTAGTGCTAACTCAGCATATGGATGAGCCCTCTGGTTATCTTAAGGAGGAAAACCTTCTTTTGATGGAGATCTATCATTATCTCTTCTTAGGCCGAGATCCAGGATTGATTGCCCGAGCTTCAAATAAAGGTTCAAAGGTATTCCTTCTTATAGTCATTTTCTTTTCATTTTGTGCAAGTACTGTTCAGTATTTTAGATGCCCCTTCTCCTGTCATCTGTCAGTGAAAAAAGCTTACTCCATTGATACTCTACAGGAGCAGGTTAACGCAGACATTGGTTCTTCTGTTGATTCACTGAAATTGATGATGGAGGAAGAAGAAAGGAAAAAAAGAATGTTCAGGCAACGCAACTTAGAACATAACTCACTCAGTGGGACTTTTACATGCTTTTCAGTGGTACTGTATACTTCTGAATTCTACTGATTGGATCCTGCATCAAAACCTGATTATCACATCTTATTGTCTTTGCTTGCATTTGAACTGGCAGGATGGATCTAAATCATTGTGCAAAGGGAACCCAAGCTCCACACCTGCAAATAGCCTCTTGAAAATACGTAATGTACAAAAGGGTCCTCAGAAAAGGATAGCCTGGGACAATGAACTTCTGTACATACCAAAGGAGGGTATTACAGAAATGCTTAGAAGCTTCCTGGATCAATTTTTATCTGGAGCATACAATAGTAAGTTTGTTTCAATCCATTTAACAGAACCATCACGTTTTGTTTCTGTAAGCTTGAGATAACGGGGTGGTTACCAGTCCTGATGCAGTCAGTTTGCGATGATATCAAGAATGAGCACCATTCTATCGAGAAATCCGATATATCTGCATTCTTCAAAGTTGCTCGATTCGTCTTAGCTTTCCAACATGAGAAGGCTTCAAATGACCAGGTTTGGAACAGGACTCATGAGCTGTTTATGCTTCATTTAATTATGTATGTTTTTATGTGCTATTGTAGAAGTTCCTTTGTCATTTCACTCCTTGTTCAGCGATGATGTCTTGAATTGCCAAGAGCCACAGTTACATAACTGATTTCTACTTGCAACTGGATTATATGAAAATTATGTTGTAGTTAGTTATGGCTAGCCTCTAGGTTTATTTGCCTTGAATACCATAACCATGTCTAGTTGTCTACCTAGGCTGATATATGATTATCACCCTTCCTCTTCCATGATGATTCATGACACTGAAACATTCTTTTGGTCAGAAATCTGTTAAAGAGATCCAACCATCTGAAGTTTCTCCTAGCAATGGGCATGATGATAATCTGCCATTCCATGGTGATATATGTGGACCTGTTGCAGCCACATTGAATGAAGATATGTTCAATATAGTCATTTCCAGGTGGCGTGAGGCACGTGAGAGCCTAAAGGAAACTAACGACTACAATACTCTTTCAGCAGCTGGGTCTTTAATGAAGACCATGGTAAGAGAATGTTTATTCGTAAAAAATACAAAGGGAGTGATGCTAAACTTAGTTCCTAGTATTCCACTGTTACATGCATATCGAACTTGCCTTGTATTTTACTTTGGAAAGACCGACAGACAAACTAGAGAGCAGTTTGCGAAAATGCCAAGGTGAGAAGTGCATGGCGAAACAAGTCCATGTTGAACAAGATCCCAGGGCTTAGCTCCGAAATTTTGATGCAGTACTCACTATCTAGTTCTTGGAAAGGTTTAGCTCAAGTAGAGATAGTGTCAAGTATGAAGGATACACATATGTGCCTAACCAAACCGAATTTGCTATGTAGAGCTTGACTTCAGCAAAATAGAGTTAAAACAAGGTAGAATTTAAATTTTCTTCGTTTTAAACAATTACCATAATTTAACCTGTCTTACCATGAGCAAGAATAAAAATACTAAAATGTATTCATTTATCTATTTATGAAATAAGTGCTTCCCGAGATACTAATTTGATGAACCTCATAAACTGCATTCATTAGTATATCTTTATGGATTATCCAGTTATTACTGCATGCATCTTGCGGACACTCAGACTGCAGTACCTTGGATTGCAGATTGACATGATATATTTGGTGCTAAAAGTACTTCCTGAAGATTCAAGGGAATCTCAGACAGCTCGTGTTTTACTGTACAAACTGTTCTATGATCAGACAGAACAAGGTCTCACTCAATTTCTGCTGAACTTGTTCAGGTCGTTTGATAGTCACAAGCAACCTAAAAGGTTAGTACATTCATCTGTCATTTGCATCCACTGAATTTGAAGTTTCAGGACATATAGTAATTAAATTAGTAGGCACACTTTATAAACTGGAAACTTGGCGTGTCATTCAGAACATTATCTGCATAATACCTGTGTCCCTGGTTTTACAAAAAGGTCAATATATAACTTTACTGTATGCAGCAAATAGATGACCATTGAATCATTGATTTCCTAAAATAAGCAGTTTCGATGTTCATGCTCTGTTTGTAATGATAGATGAACTTGCCCCCCCCCCCCCCCCCACCCCAGCTCCCACCCCCTTCTAAACCGGTAACCCAAGCAATCACACAATAACCTGCAAGATGCTGCATACCTGCGTTTCTTAAACTTTTTTATGTGTTTTTTTCCCCATGGTTTGAATTACATTTCCTTTCTGGTTACTGGAGATCGACATTACTTTTACTCATTGAATCCACTAAATGTACACCCTACATTCATTCACCTTTATTTAACTTCACCTATCTGTTCTTCTTATCAGTGATCTAGCAGATTTATTAGAGACAATTCATATTATGCTACAGCTCATGGAAAAGCTTCAAGCACGCGGTGCATTAAGGGTATGGTGGACTCTTTCGTAACTGTAACATATCTCTTGCTTATTGCGCATAGTTATTTTCTCTGCGCATCTTCATTTTTCTAGCAATTTTTGCTTCTATAGGTTTTGAACTGTTTAAAGTGAAGATGGATAGCATAATGCTCAACCAAATATTGCTCTATTTTCCTTTAGGTCGCGAAAAGGACAAAAAAGGGCAGAAAAAAGAAGGAAAGAAATGATAAAAACGAGAATTCAGAACCCAAAGCAGAGAATGTGGAACCAAACTGTGCTGATCCATCGGATGGGACCAAATGCACACCTGAATCAGTTCCAGATTTGAGAACTGAGGATCCTGCTGTAGAACCTTATCCCCCAGAGCAAGGAGAAGTCAATGCCAGTGGTGCACATGTACCAGATACACTTGTGGATACTGCAGTTAATATGGAGAGTACTGCTAATGCTGAAGGTGATCCATCTTGCACAGACGGTGTAATGAAAACAAATCTCATCGATGAAGAAGGCGAGGCATCAGATTCTTCAATTGATGATCACCAGCCTGCTACAAGTGAAGTTGATTTTAATGTTTCCCGATTAATATCCAGCCTTGCAAACAATTCCGTTGTGCAAAATGTTTGCTGGTTGTTGAAGCATTACAAAAGTAACTCGTATCGTACAAATCATTACATAATATGCATGCTTCGAAGATTCTGTGAAGATCTCGAGTTGTCACCAATGCTCTATCAGGTAAAAGAAACACCTACATATGTTTCCTCACATTTGTTTATTCTTTGGGAGCTTATAATCCTGTCTTTTGCAGCTATCACTTTTAACTACTTTCTATGATATACTAGCCGAACAGAAGTTGTCTAGTTCAAAGGAGTACACAAACATCGTAAATTTTCTTTCTAAAGTTGTGAGGAAAATGTTGAGGGCAATGAGAAAACAGCCATTGCTATTTGTTGACATATTATTTTGGAAAACACGCAAGGAGTGCCATTGTATCGATGCTGATGCACTACTGAATGAGCTTAAGAAAGATGCTGGAAACAAGAATGGTGAAATTGGTTCAAGTAAGGGATGGGGAGGTCCAATAAATATAGCAGATTCTCTTGGTGATGATGAAGCTGACTTGGTTATACCGCAGGCACCATATGATGCAGATAAGTAAGTTCTGTGCATTTGTTGTTGGTTATTGATTATTTTTTGTGTTACAACATACAAAATTGTGAGAGCGATAAAGTCAACAATGTTAATTTCCATTGGCATACACACAGGGATGGAGACTTATCAGCTGGTGAACGTGAGGATGATTTTCAGAAGAGTAGTACTACATATAAAAGGAGCAGATTGATGTCACTTTCCGACAGTGAAGCTGAGGAAAATGAGAGGTTCGTTTTAATGCTGTTCTGTATTTGAACACATAGCTAATTAATTGAACTTCAATCCTCATTAAGATTTGGGTGGTCTTAATATCAGGAACCATGTATCAAGAGGTTCACTGAACTCAGAAGTTCCAAAAAGACGAGGTCGTTCTATTTTTACTGAAGAGCAAGAGAGGCTTATCAAAGATCTTTATGAAAAGTAAGTGTTAAATTTCTGCCAAGAAAGAGCAATGTAGCTCAATGCACTTAATAAAGTCGGCAACTCAGCATTATGCAGAAATCATTGGATCCTGTTTATGTATGATTATTTTCTTAGTATGAATTTTGTGCTGATGTCAGAATGTGTATTCCTTTTTTGTTTGTAGATATAAGGATGATCGTAAATGCAGTCATCTAATAGCTGAGGCATTGGACCCCACCGGGAAGATATCTTCCGCTCAAATTTCTCGTAAGCTTACACAGTTAGGTCTCAGGAATGCCACGCGGAGAAAAAAAGTTGCAGATGGATCTCTCTCAAGTGGAGATCTGGCTACAGAATCACAAAATGACTCACTTGATGAACATAACCATGATCCCAAGCCTAAAAGCTCCCGGTAAGTATTAATGGTACCTAATCTCTATTCAGATGCTCAACAATCAGCTGCATACATTTTACCTGTAGAATTGATGCATTTGCATACTGATATTTTCAAAAATAAGTACATCAGGTAACCTAAGAACTTCATTGGAAATGGATACTATGTCAATCTTTTATTTACTGGGTAAAAATTTCTGGAAAATTCAATGCGATTTTCTTACTTTAACTATCTAATGACAAGTTTGCTGGTACTTGGTAGTTACTTTTTGTTAAACCTTAGACTGTGTTTTCCAGGACTAGGAGGAAAAGGTTACATGGGTCAAACTGGGGCCACGATGACACAAGTCATGGAAGATCATCTGATGAAGAAACGTTACAAGTACTTAAAAGCAGGTAATATACCCACATGTTTTCAATCAGCTAATTAAAACAAAAGCTCAACCGCACTGAGAAGACATCTCCATGGCTTTGCCTTAAGAGGAGAGGTGTACCAAACCCTTTAGAAGGTACCCGCATGACTTGCAATTTGCAAGGCACCCAAGTTCAAGACTGGGTGGGCAGCCTCTCAACTGGATGCTCTTTTGTCTATATTTTACTTTTGGTGTAAAGCTAAGAAACCAGGATAAGGATTGTGAGCAAATGCTCAGCAAATGCAGCAAGTATGATGGTTACGGTAGATGCAACTATTTTAGATTACATTTTCACTCCATAAGAACTGAGTGTCAGCATATCTCACAGATAGATGAATTTGTTTTACTCTTGTTTTTTAGTTTTCCTTTTCTGATATGCTGAGTGCCCTTTAATTACTGCAGAGCCAAAAATAAGAAGCTTCCCTTGGTGGACAGTTCACTGAGTGCATCACAGCATCAGGAAGCTCAGCATGACCCAGACTCTGATGATGCAACCATAGGATCCATGATTAGGTGAACTCATTCAGCTGTAGTGTATATATGAATACATGGAAAGTTAAATCTTCATGATACCAAATACTTGACCCTCATTAATTCTATAATTTTCTCATTTACATCCCTCACCCCTCAGACACATTTTGACTAAACCAATTCCTTTTCTGTTGACTGAAGTGGAAAAAAGAAGAGGTTATCCACATCAGAGTTTGAAGGGAATGTACAAAACCATAAAGAATCTTCAAACAACACAAACGTGAAGGATTCTTCACCAAGAGTATCACAACATAAAGAAACTGCAAGACAATTATCCTGATGATGAGACCATAGGATCCATGCTTAGGTCTGGCCATGCAGCTTTGCATCTTATTGATCATTTGAACCTTCATGGTTTCATTATTTAAAATGTCATTAATTCAATCTCTCCCCAATCTTCTTCCCTTGCTCATTTGAGTTAATCACTTCCTTTTCATTTTAACAGAAGTGGAAAAAAGAAGAGGTTAGTGAATTCAAACTTCTCAGCGAATATGCAAGAAGGCCAAGAATCTCCGAGAAACATTGGCCTTCATGATGAGACTATTGCTTCTAATATCATGTAAGTACATTCAATTTCAGACTAGAAATCCTTTAAATTGACAGGTTGCCTTCACAGGCTTGTTAGTGCAAGTTGATGTCTTGTATATCGCTATTGTGATATTCATAAAAATCAAGGTTGGTTTTTGATTGCTTGTAGGCTTATCTTGTGAAGTTGTCATAAAAAGAACATAGACATGAACTATGCAAACAGAACATAGCCATGAACTATGCAAACAGACAATTTCCTTATTTTGACTTGTTAACCCAATAAGTTACGTGGTAGGCGCCAGTTAGAGTGGCTTCTAAGCTATAAGCTGTGGATATGTTTTTGAAGTACTATGTGGCAAAAATGGCATCCTCTAATTGGACGTAGTTTCTTCTTTCCTAGATATGCAGTTTTATTGTGCAACATGAAGAGCTTATTTGTAAGACATCTGTTTACATTTTTGCAGAGTATATGTGCACCTCATTCTTGAGTGTTTATTTCTGTAGGGAACCCTTTTCTTAATTCCAGTTTGTCAGTAAGGCTTAATATTCGAGGATTGTGTCTGACTATCGTTTTTCTCATACCATGTAATTTATTTATGCCTATTAAAAGCCAAATAGCTAGAACATCCCATATCAATAAGAGAACCATACTACAGATGCATTTATCATTTACAAGAGAGTTTCTCACATTGCAGGGATGCTTCTCCAATTCATGGGCCTGATGCAGTAGATAACAGTGGCAATACCCGTGAAGCTGAACTTTTGGATGACTTTGAAGTTGAGCTAAATAATCATGAAAACACTGACCAAGGGATCACTGATGATTTAAATATCACGGAATCAGGGGACGCAACAAACTCTGAGGCTAATCAAAGGGCTGGTTTAAAAAGAAGACACAGATTGGTAATTGACGATGATGATGATGAGTAACTGTCCAGGTCAGGAGTTAGCGGATCAAAAGTGAGATAAAAAATGCTGTTTAGATGATCGGCTGCTATTTTCCTCGTCCTGCTGTCTGCGAGCAGGGACCTGGCAGGGTCATGCTTTCCAGTGCCAGTTACCACAAACTTCATTGTGACCTGCAATTTCATTTGTAATAGTTGGTCGGATCACAATGAAATGGAATCTGGCAGAGGCTGTAGAGCCGTGTGGCCTCTTGTACAGAATCTCTTTATGTATGTTAATCGTGGCTACTGTCAGTTGAAAGTACCCGTGTTGCAATGCTAACAAAGCTAATTTGGTTATGAAGCTCTCCCTAAGTCCCTACCGAGTTCTTGTTCCAACTGTGATTACCCTCTATTTGTTACTAAATCGCCTTGCCAGAAGCATGGTTACTTTACCTGTTGTGAATCTTCGGAACGCCCCTCGTGTCCTGATGATTTTTGCAGCTAGATTACGTTCTGTGACCTGTGTTGAGGGTTGATCCCAGTTTTTAGCGCTGACAATTGGACGGTGTGAAGTGATTGCGATCCGTCTTGTAGCGTCGAGACTCCAGAGTCCAGAGTCCATTCCCCCCTGCCCCGAGACGCGATGGATTGGCCCGGAGCCCCGGATGCTTTTGATCCTCCAGCGCTGAACTCCGAATCGATGAGCACCTTTAGCTGATGTGTTTCTACGGCGCCGTGGGGGCGTCAGCGGCGGCAGCGCGCAGAGGCGGCGTCGGGGTTCAGGTGCGGTGGGGGTGCCTGCGCCTGCCGCCGACCTGACCGCGCAGATTGCGGCTCGGCCATCCCAGTCATCCCCTTACTCCATCCCTTGTAGTCGGAGGCTTGTATCCTCTCGACCTCTCCCGTCCTGATGCGTTTGATATCTGGATATTACCAATAATCTGATCTCGGAGACGGCGTTACTGCGATTTACTGTGATTTGTTACGTTATCCAATTTCAGCAAATTTCTATCTTGTTTTGGGGTCGGGAATGGGAGGTGAGCTCTGTGGTCATCGCGAGGGATGTTTGCTGGGAACTTTTCAT
The DNA here is from genome assembly GCF_002211085.1 of Panicum hallii. Taxonomy (NCBI): domain Eukaryota; kingdom Viridiplantae; phylum Streptophyta; class Magnoliopsida; order Poales; family Poaceae; genus Panicum; species Panicum hallii. The sequence continues at coordinate 11,595,830 of NC_038044.1, forward strand.
TCCGGTGATCCAACAGAACCGAGGTAAACATGAAAGCCTTCTGCGAGCGCGCGAGACCCGATTAGACGACAGCGCGCGGCAGCGGCCACCGGCCACAGAACTGCAGTTTAGTTTAGTTTCAGTGTTCTTTCGCCGGCAATTCTATGGTGATCAACACAACCTGGCTACCTAATACTTTAACAAGTGAAATTCATATCATCGATTGAACCACCAAGGTGTACTGGTGCATGCATTCAGGCTCAGGAAGGCCAAGCGATGTCGTTCATTCAGCTTGATTTTTTTTCCAGGTCAGTCATAGCAAATGCCAAATGGAGAGATACTCCCTCCAGGCCCTTTTCTAGGGCGTATTTCAATTTTGCACTGAAAGTTGAAGCAATTCAAGCAACCAAACTACGAGGCCTTGACTTGTGCTAGGATAGTAGGACCCGTGCTACTGCATCTACATTTCCAATTGAAAATGACCACATCATGCATATCACTGTATAAGATACCTGGTCAACAACAATCTAACAGTGAATCCAGTCAGCAGCTACCCGATCAAAACTAGATCTGAGCATTTTAGATCAACCAGGCGGGCAGAAAAAAGCCCGGTTAATATCTGCCTATAATTCATGTCTAGTCCCATCTATGGGCAATTTTCAGATCGGACCGAATTCGGGCTTCCCGCTTGTTTAGGCCTAATTTCCCCGACCAAGCCCGGCCCTATAGCAGGCATGGGCGGGCTAAAACCCAAAGGACTTGGGCCAGGTCCACGGCCGGGTCAAACCTAAAATGCTCGGATCTAAAATATTTTTGCATTCAGATTTTACTAAATAAAAACATCAACTCTGCACAAGTACTTCCGACCCCACAACCTGATGCATGGTGGTGGACATAGTATAATTTAGTTAGTATGCATAAAAATCTATATAGGTTATGAATATCTGAGCTCAAATAACTAAATAGCCTCCTTAGGATCTATTTGGATTGGCAAGACGTGTTGGGTGGTTTCTTGGTACTGGCCCAACAAGGAAGGAACGCAAGCACACCAAACACACAAACCAAATCCCCCTTCCATGAGGCATTTGCTTGCTCCTCCTCTTCCATTTTGATTTCCCACGTTGATAACGTGTACCACAAGATAGAAATGTCATGACTGATGAAAGCACATAAAAGAGAAGAGGTTCAATTACTTGCACATTCTAATATTTCAAGATTGTGTATAGATGAAACCAAACTATAAGTACCACGCCAGTGGGAGAAGAGTACATGTGCATTTGGCAGACATGCCCATTGAGCCACGCTAACAAGGTGCATGACATTTTTATATGATCTTATTTGATATATAGACTGGGCAACTTATAAGCAGGCTTTACCTATACCATATTTGGTAGTAGATTGCACAAAAACTATGCACTTTTATTGTAGATATATATATATATATATGATAGTTTTACCAGCACTTTTCTATATATAAATTCCTCAAGCTATGTCCATATGAATGGGCTAAAAAAAATCAATATCACTTGATAATAGCAAGCAACGGTGGCACACCAGGATGAACCACGTGGACACAATTGCTCACGTCTTCAATTTAAATGGTGAAAGGTTGCTCTGGATTAGAAAAGAAAGAAAACATATATTCAGATTCAGTAATAATGCATGCACCCCTTCAGTGGTAGCGGTTGAGGAGGTTTGTCGCCGTCTTAACATTGCGTGCCAATTGGCATTTCTGAAAATCTTTATCCTACTAAAAAATCTTTATAGTGTTATTTAAATCAAATAATATATAATTCTTACAAGACAATATAGAATCATATGAAGCTTGTTAATTTTATAGATGTTTCTAGATAAAAGATTTTACACGCAAAAGGTATTTTTATTGCTACATAAATATGAGATATGTGTATTGTTTTGACCGTGGTTACACAATTTGATTGATTATTACATATCTATAAAAACCAACTGGCTAACAACTTTCTCATGGTTGAAATTTGGAGGTGATTATGATATCTGTCGACATGCACATGTGATAAGAGAGTGGAGTTGGAAAGGTCAAAAAAATCCTATGAACTCTCACAACTTCCAAAGCACATGGAGACTGTGTACTCCTATCTCTTCATGGTTGTTAATTTTTCATTGGATTGTTGATAAACCTTTATCGTCATTTAAAAGACCTATTCACTTGATTAAAAGTCATATATAGAATGATATAATTAGAAATAAATTATAAATATTATGTATACCCATTTGTAAAATCCTGTGTTTGCCACAACCAATGCCCCATATCATCCAAGTCCACCTAAATTGCTCATCGTGAAAAGTATACTCCTCCTTCGGAGCCCCAGAAGTTGGTCACCTCGTACTATCTAGAGTTGCCCCGCCTAACAAAGAGCATCCGTCCATCCAGTGCAATAGTTCATGCTAGTAGTATTCGGCTTGCTCATGTTTGGGAAGTTTGGAGGCCAGCCAACTCCCCAATGTACTAGAAAATGACATGGTCTAGAGGTGTGGTAGAGCGGAGGTGAGGGGACGTGACCTTTGCTGCGGCAATGCATCCACGGAGTGGAACGAGTAAGGCTGAAAGGATGGCGACATGAATGTTCATAGCCCGCGTGCTCGATGGAGCCTCTAACTCTAAGGACAATGCATCGGGGAGGATTGACTCCTAGCTGTTGGTAATGTTGATTACGGCATGTCCATTGTTATGGTTAAAAAATTAAAGCGCGCGAAGCGTAGGGAACTCGGTCGCAGATGGTACACCTGATGTTTTCGGGACGATCACTGGCGGAGCGCTCAGTATGGCTAGCTGTGGCTAGGGCTATCCATTATTTTTTGTTAGATTATCTTCCCCTCTTTTTATCCTTGTTTTCCCTGTTTTTTACTCTGTGCTACACCATGAACCAATGGACCAAGGAAAAAATGGAAGAAGGAAGATGGACGTTACAGGAGAACCAACCGTTATCTACATTTTGGAATTTGGGTTATTACTCTACTAGCTCTACTAGCGCAGTGCGTCACACTGTATTGGAATGGTTAAAAGATGCTCCTGTTTGCTGTGCTCTCCGCGTTTCCCGCGTCAAATCGGACGCGTGTCGATCAGCGTGTGAGGGTGCGATGAGAGCGCGGGAGCCCGGTTTGTCGCGTAAGCAGCGTGGGAAGCGCAGCGAGAGCGCGGGAAGCGTGCGGAGGCCGCGCATCAGCCGAGCGGAGCGGTATGATTCCCGTTGTTCCGACACGCGAGAGGTATTCACACCCCAACTCTAGCCTCTTTTCTTCAATCCGTCGCCGCCTCCCCTCCATCCCAATCTCCCTCTCACTCAGCTCTCTCTCCAACAGGCAAGGAAACACGGCGACAGCGCGTGATGGCGCGACTGCCCGGCGAGCCTGGCGGAGCTCGACGCCTCGGCACATGCTCCACCTGAGCTCCTGAGCTCGGCGGCCATTGGTGCTCTTCTCCTCCAGATCGACAGCCTGCATCAGCAAAGCATCTTCTTCTTCCTTTTTTATTTTTCCACCGAAGCAACAAAAGCTTCATTGATTCCCTTTGCTCCAGACCTCCAATCGCATTCCAATCCAATATGTAGCAGCTGCCCCTAAATCCTCTTTGCACCTCATGCCGCATCTATGTTTTTCCCCACCGTGCAGGAGCAACAGCAGCAGAGAAAGGCCGCCGCTTCTCCCCACCGTCTCCCTCAAATCGATAGCCTTTCTTCTTCCACTGGAAGCCCCTCTGCACCTCATCCAGCCACCTCTCCAATTCACCCGCACTCCCCCCGTGCTCCCTGTTTTTGGCATAGACACTTCCATCGACGATGCCCTCAACGTGTTCGATGAAATGGGCACAAGGTATACTTGTCTTTCTGTTTTTTCCTCTTTCAATTTTCCTTACTGATTTTGTATAGTCCCCGTATCTATAAGTTGTGCTTGGCATATTCAAGTTCAAAGGACAATACAGAGATTGACATGGTGTTCTCGACTTCTTGTCCTAGAGATACTTTGTTTCGAATTCATGTGCTGGTTCTTTACCATTAGGTTATCAGTGGACTATTTCTTTGTCACCTTGCTGTCAATATGCTATATTTGCTAGGTACGGGTTCCTAAACATACACTCCATTTCAGTTTGGATATATGTTTTAATGAATTATTTAACTACTCATCAAAATCCCCACTACAGTCAGACTAATGTACGTGTACCTTGTTGCTAAAATTATTCCCTTCCAAGCTTGCCTTCTAGATTTCTAGGTTTACTGGGCCAGAGGAAAAGGAAAGAAAATACAGTATAAACTAAATGTGCATATATATATATATATTCTTTATCTTTTTTCAGAGGCGTTATCATGCAAGTTTTTATGAAAATTTTGTTAGAATAGCTTTTTTTTTAATTCTCTGTCAATTGCTTATTTCCTTTTTGATATTGTAAACTATATCTTCCATTTAATAGATCTTTCTTGTCTTATGTCATATTGCAGATCTTTCCATCAGAAGATTGGTTGATTACATCATATGTGCCATCAAAGTTTTTTTTTACCAACGATATTCATAATATTTGAAATGAATTCTGATAATTGAAAACATTGAAGGACGAACTTACCATGATTCATTTGAGTCCAATTTTTCTAATGTCCAGAATGCTAAATTAGGGGATACTTTATTGGTACATATTTTAAACAAATATTTATGTGTACTCAATTATCGACTTTGCTTTCTCATTGTCCAAGTGCTCTCCGTGCAAAGCAATTGGCTGCAATAATGATGAGAAAAGTTGTAGTAATAAAGGTAGTTACTTCGATGTCTTCCTCTCGTAGCAGCTCATCAGTTTAAATATATCTTGTAGAGTTGAGGTCTGGCAAAACCATGTTTTTATGTTTCATCCACATTTGTTATTAGTCTAAGACATGCTGTATTTGACAGGATTGTGCAATGTCTTAAACTGCTTGTCATTGTGAAATTTGACATGATGCGTAATCTGAAACTTACATTTGAATAAACCTATTGTTTATGTTTATTTTTCATATTTTAGTCCAGCATGTTTCACCTTTTAGTTTATCTGTCTCCTATCTATGGGCTTTTGTTGTTCCCATATTCTTTTCATCCGATCTGTTTGCTTGTATGTTATTAGTTAGATATGGAGCATATTGCTCCCATATTCTTTTCATTTGATCTACTTGCTTGATATGTTTTTAGTTAGATATGGAGCATACTTGTGCTCATCCATAAAACCTAATGCTCTCTAGGTGTTTCATTGATGTGTTTTGTTACCTTAATGAGATAGATGGATGGCTTCCTGTGTTTTACCGTTGACATTTGGCTTCTCGACGTGTTTATTTGTTTGCTCAAATCAGGCTTTGAATTGTATGCACATCAAATTGCTACGTGCAGACTGATGCCATCTCTGTTTCTTTTTAGTGCCATACGCATCTCTGTTTACTGTTTGTCTGGAATATGACATACGATGCCCAAGTATTGTTGGTTGTACTTCAATGTGCAATGTTATTAATGCAAATGCTTTCTAGGGGACTTGAATGGTTTGACAATTGTAATGTACGTCCATAAGCAAAGCTTTGCTAGCTTTGAATTTTGTTGTTGTGTTAATTCTCCTAAAATATCTACTTTTTAATTTTCACAAAAAGCTATCAATTTAATAGTGCATAATGTTAGAGCTATCCTATCTTTGATTACCTGTTCTTTAATTGCATGTAGATTTATGGTGCTTGGATGTGCTGTAATATTGATGCTCCAAATGCCGGATAGACACATGATGGACAGGATAGCCTGGTGCTTGAATATGCTATAATATTGATGCTCCAAATGCTGGAAAAACACCTGATGGACAGGATGGCCTGAAGCTTGTCATGGTGCTAAGACGTACTGTAATATTGATGCTCCAAGTTTTCGGACAGACGCTTTATGGATACGGTAGCCTGTGCTCTCAGATATGTTATAATATTCATAATTCAAATGCCGGATAGACATCTATGATGGATAGTGTAGGCACACTGCTCAAATGTTAGCATATTATCGATGTATTTGTTACCATATGCTGTGATTTTGTGCTGAATTTATCCTATACCATGCATGCCATTTGTTACATTCCATTACTTTCGGTTTACTTATATTTAATTGCATATTTTATTATCTTTGATTTACTTATATTTGATTGTTTAAACGGTAAGATGCGCATCGCGCGCCTAATGTTCTAGCAGTTTGAACCTCCTCTGCTACTGGGGATGAGCGGCTTTGTTCTTTTTGCCGCTGCAGTATGGGAGGAGGAGATAAGGGAGCGTGGGTCGCGCAGTAGGGGGCGAACACTGGAAATTCTGAATTGATCCGTCGGCGGACTGGGAAGGCAATCGGCGATCTTATTAACGATGAGATCAGAGAGGATCTACTCCCAGGACCTCTACGCTGCCATGGTAGTTGGGGGGAGCACAGGGGTAGGGCGGGTTGGAGGAGGAGACGACGAAAAAACCGTTGTGAGGTTCTCTTTATTCTTCTAAAGCTGGGGCGGCGAGGGCAAATAACATGGATTGCAGCTCGTCATTGCCACGAGCCCGGTTTTTGGTTGGAACACTTTCTTGCCACGCAAGAAGGCCGACGGGCTAATTGCCCTCTACTCCTCTCTGTCTCTTACTCATTGGCATCCGCTCAATTAGTTTGAGGTGGCACTTGACCACAGCTCAACATTATTAAATTGGATCTATCTCCTCCTCAACTGGTTGATATTTATTTACCCTTCAATCACCCTCTATGACCGTTGGATGTAGATCCAACAGCCCAGATACAACCTTCTCCCTTCTCCTACCGGTTTGTCTTCCTCGCGCAAGCGCCGACACACAGATAGCGCCCCCCCCCCCCCCCCCCCCCCCGCTGCTGCCACCTCCCTTCCACCACCGGCGGCCTCCGCCGCCCGACACTAACCAATTTGGGCCGGACGCCCCCGCCACCTCCACCGCCCACAGGGATCCCCACCGCCCGGCTATGACGGTGCCCTCGCGGTCTCCACTTTGCCACCGTCTCTCCCACCTCCACCGCCGGCCGGCGAGCCTCCCCGGAGCTCCCTGTACAACCAGGCACTGAGGTAAGCCCCCGAACCCCCCAAACCTCCCCATCCCCCCGCCCCCCCCAACCCTAACCCTTAAACCTTCACCTTCATTCAATTTATTATATAAATTTGGGTGTTGATGGATAAGCAAAATTTCAATCGATTGACGAGGAGTAAATCTGTATTAAATTTGGGGTACTTCTTAGACCTGAAATGTACAAGTGCTAGGTAATCATCATTGGTCAATCATCATAGCGATTGACAAAGGATGGATATATATTATGCTAGTCTGCTTTTCGTACAAGAAGATGATATATTCATCCTAGAATTTTATAATTGGTTTTAACATAGAAATATGTACATCTATAACTTATAAAAGGGTAGATGAGAGTTATCAACTTCCAACATGAATGTTTCTAAAGTAGCTTCGTTTAAACGGATGTGCTAAAAGAAAAGCAAAAAAGCGGTGATGCCATAATTCATACAGACCATGCCGCCACAACAATTCTTCCTAGAGTCTTCCCACAATCTTGCGCCGTTGCACACCTTTTGCTCTCCTTTGGCCGTCGTCGGTTGCCACCGGAGCCTCCCCCGGCTTGCTAGCCGCTCCATTTATGGTCTCCTCGCCGCCTAGCAAGTCTCCAGAGGTCGACGAATGCTCGTGGGCCATCATGTTGATTGGTAAGGGCCTCTCGTATCATTTTGGCTCTTCCTCAAGATGGCAAAAATTTGTGGTGCGACATCCCATGGTCTCCGGCCATGCGCCCAAGCCGAGTTCGTCATATCGCCATCGCCAATTTCGGTTTTGTAGAGGCCGTGAAGAGAAGCTTGTCAGTCTCGCAGCACGGGTTGCCAACCCATGGCTTCTCCGAATCGGCCCACTGGTGCCAAAGCCAACGTAACATTAAAGCTCTTGCCAAAAAAAAAACTGCAGGTTCAGCACGCTGCACACTGAGGCTCCCAAATCGATTGGCTGGTCCAGTGTGGGACGATTCACCGTTCGTGTTCAGTGTGGGCCAATTCACCGTGCATTTGCTACCCTACGAATTATAATATGTTAAATAAAAAGTTTAAATTGCTCCCCTCAACTATAGCCAAAGTCCGGATAACCTCCTAAACTATCATTTAGTTTATTTTACCCTCCAAACTATACCTTTTATTTAAATTACCTCCTAATACAATTTGTATTTTTCATTTATCCATGCATAGGTGGATTTTTAAGTTAAAATTTTACAAGATGATAGTACACATCATAACACATGTTAGAAAAAATACATCATAATTTATTATCATTATTTTGATAGGTTAGGATATTTAATAATAAATTAATCATTTGAGTTTAAAATTATGAAAAATAGTGATAAAAAAATTATAACATTTGTTAATATGCATTGTGATGTCCACTACTACCCTGCAAAATTTGAAATTAAAATTCAACTTGTGTATGGAGAAATAAAAAAGACAAATTGTATTATAGGATAAAATGAACTAAATGGTATAGTTTAGCGGGTAAATTGAACCAAGTTATACTTTATGAGGTTATTCAGACTTTGCCTATACTTGAAGGGAGTAAATTGAACTTTTTCCTTAGCAAACCAAAGAAACAAAGCGGTTTCAATAAACAAAAAAGGTGAGAGAAAAAGTAAAGAAGATTACAACAAGGCTTATAGCCATAATGACATTTCTGCTTTGTGTCTCACTTTTGCTTTAGAATAACTAAGGCAAACTCTTTTTTAAAGTGTTCTGGCAATGAACCGGGTGAGGATGGAGGCCCTTGAAAATGAGGTTATTGCATTGCATTCAAATGCTCCAACTCATTATAATTATAACATCCATGAAGAGAGGAATAGCAAGTTGAGCTCGGAACTATTCAAGAGTTTGAAAAGAATTATTAGGGTCACCTACTAAGAGATTGACAGAGGCCCAGCATTCTTGTGCAAAGGGACAGCCAATGAAGAGATGTTCAAGACTTTTTCAACAACGCTCACCGCTAAAGTTGTCATCAGCAACCCATAAAACCGCTTTCAATGGTGTCGATCGTATCGTCACAAACGTGAAACTTAGAAACGATAAAAAAAATTAGAAAAATGAGTTTTCTTGCCCTCAACCTCTACGCTAGCTCACACAACGCTCGGGTAGCTAGCGACGAATCAGTGGATGATTTTCGCAGTTTCTTCCCCTACCATCTCAGTGGAAGCCGGCGACTTTGTCATTTGAGGATTTTCTTACGCATTGAACACTGTTAGAAGGTAGATCGCCTGAGATGAGAGGATATATTCGCCAAACCTAAGTCTTCCATCGTGAGTGAGGTTTCTCCCTCGCCACCCAGACAAGCTGCCCAAAGCCCTGTCAGCGAGGGACTGAAAATCCACTTTCCTTAAGCGGTTGGCACCTAAATATACAATTGTGTTTAGATACGTAGCAAAATTTATATATCTATATTTGCTAAACGACATACAATTTGGAATGGAGGGAGTAGCTAGCTATTACCACAACGAAAAAAGGACGAGAGATAATATGCTTATCACTGATCAACCATGGAACATGACGATGTAGTGCATTTCAATTTAGGAAACATAAGTAACATTGCATTCAGCTTGATCTTATTAGAGCAGTTACAGAAATTGGAGAGATCCCAGGAAAGTTAAATGTCAACGCAGCGAAGAGTTGAAACGGTATAGCAACTGCACTACAAGTGATTGACTTCTGCCAGGAATGTAAGACCCATGATACTTTGCTACTACATCCATATGTTTCAGTCAAAATGACCACATCATGCACATCATTTTACTAGACTGAAATTCATTAAAAAACCTATGTCGTCAAGACAGATACAGCATCATCAATGGCTGCAAGATTAAAAAGAATGCAACAGGAGCATTATAAGTGTCAGCTAGCCAGACCGTAACATGATGAACCATGTCCTGAACTGCATTATCAATTATCTGACAAAAATACCCAGAAATGCTGGCATGATACATCAATTAGAAAATGTTTTTGTTCCAGAAGAGCGATGAAGCACCAGTGCTGCACTACCGAACACGTCAACTTGATCATTCATCAGGCACACACAGATCAACAACAGTCATCGAGTGGCAGCAAAGCAAGATCGACAACAGGCGAGTAGGAGGCGAGTAGGTTGATGGGCGTTGTCCCCGGACCCAGTGGCGGACATGGTCAGGCGGCCCGGAGCCCCGGACCAGACCCCGTCGTTGCAGCAGCTGTACTGCAGGGGCCCGTCTCCGTAGCATATCATCGGCGCCGCGTGGAAACTCCCGTCGTCCAAGAAGTAGACGCCTTCCTGAGATCCGGGGAAATGAGCATCCTCGAAGGATGTGGAGCAGCCGCGCCCGACGAACAGCATCCGGCCATCCAGCGCGGGCAGCTCGGTCCAGCTGCAGAAAGCATAGTTGAGGACGATACCGTCGGCGTCCACTGCCTGCTCCTCCGGCGTCATCCGGAACACCCTGAACGACGACGTCACCTCTTGATGAGCCTGATCTCGCAAGACCATCAGAAGCTCGCCGCGGCACTCGACGAGGTAGCGAGCGCCGGCGTTCATCAGGCCCACCGTAATCCGGTACTCACTCCGCACTCGCAGTTGCTCCACGGGCGCTTCATTTTGGAATTCTGGAGTGCACACGAGCAGATCCCCTCGCCGGGTGACGAAATGGAAGGCGCCGTTGTGGTATATGACGTCCTCGGCGGCGGCGTCCAGCCGCGACGTGCAGGAGGCCAGCCGGCTCCCCATGCGCCAGAACGTAATATGCGGCTTACCGGAGAAGGAGAAATACTGCGGAGTAACATCCGTGACGTCGTGACGATATGGCAGCGGTGACGCATCCCTCGAGAGGTACCGGCGGGGCAGAAAGGGTGGCGGCGAGGATGAGCATGGGATGCTGCGACGCCAATCCGCCCCGTGTGATGGCGTCGCCGTCGTGGTGACCGTAGTCGGGGAGGTGGATGCTCTCGTGGGTGCGGAGGTTGATCAGCCCGTGGTTGTAGCTCTGTCCGTAGGCGAGGAAAAGGCAGCCACCGGGGTACGCGCCGAAGAAGCGCGCGCGGCCCGTGAAGTGCGGGACGGCGACGCGGTGGGCGCGGTCGCAGAGAACGCAGAAGAAGGACGCCCTGCGGGTGGCGCCGTGCGGGAGGGCGGCGGCGCTCTGGTACGGGAGGAGGAGCCACGGGAGCTGGGGCGGGCTCGGGTCCTGCAGCACGACGTCGCGCCAGGAGCGGCACGCCCAGGCGGCGTGGACGCGGTCGGCGAGGCACGGCAGGCGACGGGCGATCTCGGCGAAGAGGTCGTCGTGGAGATCCGCCCAGGACCGGCGCGCGGCCATGGGCGCCGCGCGGGAGCGGAGGGGTGGTTGTTGGTTTGGAGCGGCGGACCGGGCGGTCGGTGGATGGAGGCGGAAGAGAAAGGAAGACGGCGAGGAAGAGGAAGCCGCTGGCCGTTGCGAACTTGCGCGCTGTGAGATCCCCTTTGGATTCTTGTAGCCCCCGGGACGGGGGCGGTTGCCGAGATTTTGATGAACTGGAAGGCTTCGCTTTCCTTGACGGCCAAGAAGGCCGGGCCTCTCGCCCATTTGATACTGAAAAGAAAAATTAGGCCACGCCCTCCTGTTAGTTTGGGCCAGTTCTTGGGCCCGCAAGCAGCCCATTGTCCCGCGGAACAGATCGTGGTCAAGCTGCAGCATGGCTGGCTAAGTGATGAGTCCGCTGCTGTATAAGCACACGAATGTTATGTAGGTTCTTGTAACCTTTATGAGCGAAAAAAACGAAGTAATCCAAACGCAAAACCGCCTCTACAATGCAGTGACTAGAATATTTCCATAGCATTTAATATAATACCATATATGATATTTTACTGATTTGTGAAAAGAGAGGGAAAAAAATCAAAAAACTAGATCTCATGTAAGAAATAATTTCTTGCAAAAAATTAAAATCTAAGAAACTACACGATACCTATTGGGATGGATATCACAGATATCAAGATAGAATTAAAGAGTGGGAAGAAAAGGAATTGGTAGAGAGAGGAGAAAGGTTATTGGAAAAAATTATTTTATAACCATAATTACAAATTATATATTGAACATTGAACTATAATTCTGATGTCTATGTGACATGGCTGCATACTATCTACGAAGAAGAGCTGTGGTATTAACTATACTCAAATCACAAAATTCTGAAAGGTAACATGACAACTTCCATCGAAGTGCTAACCTTAGGAGTTAGGAACGGTGAAAATCTAACTGATCAGATCCTGTAATAACTAGTAATAACTAATAGCTCCGCAATATAGTATGGACCCAAGCAGCCATCGAGAAGCATCCGCCGTCATGGACCACAGGGAGGGAGGAGAAGCACCGACCCGAAGCAGCCCGAACCGAGGGTGACACTGAGCGAGACCAACATTTGGGAAGAGAGAGACCAACCGGTAGCAGAGCGCCAAGCAAGCGCCGGGCAGCAGCCAGCAGCGCAGCGCATCCACTCATCGTCCCACCACAGCCAGCAAGGCCGCGGCTGCGCTCGCCCCGCTCCCCTCCCGCACGCACAAGCGCGACCAGATGGCCGCCGCCCCGTCCTCCTCTGCCGCCGCCTGCTTCCTCTACCCCCCGTGCCCCCTGCCTCGCCGCCCGCGCCATTTCCCCAGGCACCTCGCGTGCGCCGCGGCCTCCAAGCACGCGCCCGCCGCTTCCTCCTCCCGCTCGTTCGCCCTCCCCTCGCCCGCGCCGTGGCCGTGGCCGTGGCCGCGGCGGCTAGCCGAGCTGATCCCCGCCGAGGCGGCGGGCCGGCTGCTGTCGTCGGCCGCGGGCTCCATCATCGTCGCGCTCGCCTCCGCGGCGCTGATCCTCGGCAACGCCGGCGGGGCCTCCGCGTTCGTGGTTGCCACGCCGCGGAAGCTGCAGGCGGACGAGCTCGCCACCGTGCGCCTCTTCCAGGAGAACACGCCCTCCGTCGTCTACATCACCAACCTCGCCGTGAGGTACGCCCACTCACGCTCAGTGGCTTCTGTTTGGTGAGCCGGTGTCCTGAACACCTGATGCAAAGGCTGTGAAGGTAATTTCCTCGATGTGCTGCAGGCAGGACGCGTTCACGCTCGACGTGCTCGAGGTGCCGCAGGGGTCCGGGTCGGGGTTTGTCTGGGATAAGAGCGGCCACATCGTCACCAATTTCCATGTCATCCGTGGCGCGTCGGACCTCAGGTTGGTTCACAGGGCTGGATGCTTTTCTACTACGCTGCTTTAGATTGGTTGTGCTTAGCCTTAGCTCAAAACGTGTCAATCCTACTAAATGTAAAGGTTGCTGAAGTTTCATTATAATATGCTCTAGACTTGCAATAGTGCTGCAAAGTGTTGTTGCAACAAAGGCCCAGCTAACTGCAGCAGGGCCCAGTAATGGTTCATTATCAATTTGGCTCCCTAGACAACCTGGTCGGAGCACGAGCAGTATGTCTAAAGATCTACAGTTTAGTGTAGCAGAAGCAACTGGACACATGTTCCGCAGCTTCACTACTATCTGGTTGTTAAAAGTTATGGAAGGTTGTATGTGCCCGCATTTTCAGAAACTTTTTGGATATAATGTACTTACTCTAGAAGTTCTTTGAACTCCAATTTCAGGTAGTATTTAGTGCTACCCTTGAGCACTTTTAGAAGTTCTTCGCACTCTAGAAGTTCTTTGCACTCCAAAAGATTTAATGCTTAAGCTAAAAATGGACAAACTTCTGATTACTGCTAAACCACTTCTGTGCGTTGATTGGTCATGCTTTGCTGCGGTGCCCATCACCATGCTAATGTCAAAGACTCAAATGTCTCAACTTACTTAGATACACGAATAGAACAAAACATCCATGTGTGCTTCTATTTTTTGAATATTTTGTAGATGATGATCCATAGATGTATGGTGGCAAGGTGAAGTTACCACTGACAGTTTTATACAGGGTCACACTTGCTGATCAGTCAGTCTATGAAGCGCAAGTTGTTGGATTTGATCAGGACAAGGATGTTGCTGTTTTGCGGATCAAAGCACCAAAGGATAAGCTAAGACCTATACCAGTTGGTGTGTCAGCAGACCTACTGGTTGGTCAGAAAGTGTATGCCATTGGAAATCCAGTAAGTGCTTAGAGCACCTTTCTTTTTGTTGTGCTTGTAATATAATTAGATTATGTGTACATGACGGTTGATTTGTAGCTTAGAACTAGATGTCTTATCTTAAAGCTACTTTTTAGTGTTCTAACTTTTAAGTACATGTTTGTATTCCTGATATTTTTCTTATTTCGACTTTGAATTCTTGATCCATGCTATAGCAATCGCAAAGGCTAAATGTTGCTTCTGTTTCATGAATATGTTATCAGATTGCATTTAAAGGTAACAGCATATTAGATAGAGTCGCAGCAAACAATATAATAATGCTAGATAGAGAAGCAACAAACAATAATATGATTAGACAAAACATGTGTATGGCATATGTATCGGCAGAACAAAGTTTAACAAAACTCCTATATTGAAAGGTATGATCTTGACTTTGTTAGGAGAATTAGTGAACTTCAATAATTCGAGTGAGTTCTTTTGATATGAGTACATTTGACTGATTACTTATTTATCGACAGTCTTAATGTTTATTATTTTCTGTGTTTGCAGTTTGGCCTTGACCACACTCTTACAACAGGTGTTATCAGGTGGAACATTGTTCGTTAAGCTGATTCATCTTTGCTTGATTCATATGGGAATGCACTGATACTCTGTTTTGCTGTTTCTGCTGATCCCCCTAGTGGACTGCGTAGAGAAATCAGTTCAGCTGCCACAGGACGTCCTATACAAGATGTGATACAGACTGATGCTGCTATCAACCCTGGTAACAGTGGTGGTCCACTCCTTGATAGTTCAGGAAACTTGATAGGTGTAAACACTGCTATATACTCACCTTCAGGAGCATCATCTGGTGTTGGTTTTTCCATTCCAGTTGATACAGTATGTACATTTTTTACCCCCAGTTTCCGAAAATCTGTTGCCAATAGTAGTTCACTGAAGTCAGTTCATCAGTTCAGATTTTTTTTTCTGTTCTCTTCCTAACAGTTGAACCACATATTTTGACAATAACATAAATAATGCTTATTTTCAGGTTGGCGGCATTGTGGATCAACTTATAAAATTTGGTAAGGTGACAAGACCTATTTTGGGAATAAAATTTGCCCCTGATCAATCTGTAGAGCAGCTTGGATTAAGTGGAGTGCTTGTCTTGGATGCTCCTCCAAATGGACCAGCTGGCAAAGCAGTAAGACGCATTTTGTGTTTCGTAGAATTTAGAAAGAACTCAACTTTAAAGCACAGATTTCTTAGACTGGGCATGATGTTAATTGTAATTATACTTCAGTTCTGATTTTGAGTCCTAGGCAGCATTCTTTCAGTTGTTCATGGTCTATGCCCAGTTACAACATAGACAACCATGGGATGGGAAAACATTGTAGCTTCCATCGATTTTCCTTTGTGTTTGGTCAGAACGAAGGACAACCTAGAAAATAAAATGGACATGAAAAACTATTTGAAAGAATAATGCAGTTTTGAAACATGGGTTGAAGCGTAGTGCTACTGTGGCTAAAAGTTCTACTTCTAATGTTGCTTCCCAGGGTCTTCAATCAACGAAACGAGATGCCTATGGTCGGCTTATCCTGGGTGATATAATTACCTCTGTGAATGGTACGAAGGTAACAAATGGAAGCGACTTGTACCGGATATTGGATCAGTGTAAAGTTGGGGAAACGGTAAGCTTTGACCTATGTTTACAAAGAAGGAATATGTTACTTTTGGAAATTGCTGAGATACTGAATTTAATGGTGTTCAAGGTGACCGTGGAAGTCTTGCGTGGTGACCATAAAGAGAAGATCGCTGTGGTCCTTGAACCAAAGCCTGATGAATCATAGGAGAAACCAGGTTCATCTGTATCATATGCTCAGTTGCTTACTTTAGGTGCAGAGATGCAAATTACAAGGCCTTAGCATTTCGCCTACCACGGGATTCATTGTACATAATTCATACTTGTAAATCTAACTATCTCTGGTCTGGTGGAAAAAGTTGTCCATGTTGGCCTCAATGCTATAGTGTTCCATGCTTGTTTTTTCTTGGGTCGCTTCAATACAGATGTCCCATACATCATACTCATATCTGTCTGGTCTGGAGCATGTATACATCCTACAGTTCTTAGATGGCCTACCTTATTAATACTGTGTTCATCAGAGGCCCCTCTAGAGAAGGAACTGCAGCTTGATGAACTTTCTGATAATACAGATCACCTAAACCTTTTTGACCAAAATATGCGCTGCTTACTTTTGCTGGATCACTTGGCATCGTTTCCGTCCTAGGTGTGACCTGGAACACAGCAGCGATCAATGTGATAGCTATGCTCTGACGTGCCATAGACTGCTAGGGTTACCGCCCAACATAACTAGAGCTCGTCGTGGAATTCGAAAATCCACACAGTTGCAGGAAAAGAGAGGACTGAAGGGGATGTTTCGTTACACGCGACAATATAATAGCTATCAAGAAAAGGTTTGGAAACTGCTCTCTCTGTTCTAAATTACTAAATTATTAATGGTTGACTTTCTTAAATTGTCTAGGTACATAAGCTTTACTTATGTACCTAGACAATATATATATATATATATAGAGAACGCGGGAGTAGTTAGTGTTATGATCACATTTTCTTGCGACTAAGATGTTGCAATGGAAAATGTCGAAAATAACGACTGAAAAGGTTATGCTGGGCACAGAGAAAGGTCTACGAGTAAGCAGCAAGAACGTCGGACAAGTCACGCGGTTTAGACCTAGCTTGGTGCGGCACGCAGGGCAACGTTTTCATGATTTTTGTGTTGCTGACGGCCCGCTTGAGAGGAAATTACTGAGAAAAAATGGTTTCGCGTAGCCGAATACCAAACGCAAGGTGCTTTTTTTGTTCTAGTAAAAGGCAAGGTGACTTGAATTTGAACTATCTATATAAGTAGACCACATGACAGTGAGTGATCTCCACAGCTGATGTAGCTAGCGCTCGGAGCACGCTCAGTTTACCCTCTGCTAAATTTTTGCAGCTCTTTCCCTCTTCGCTACAGATTCATATATTCGTTCTCTAATTTCCGAAACACGCACGCGCATTTCTAAAACACAGGGTCGTATAGCCTAAGCCCAAGCTCACTCGATTACTCAAATCTTCACGACCTTGGCAGCCGGTTTTCTCCACTCCGACCCCCAAGGCTCTCTTGCAACAGCCCGGTCGCGCGTCTGCATCCAAGGAGGCCCGATAGCTAGATTAACATACGCCCACGAATACTAGCGTTTAGCATTGCAATCAATGCCGGCTGTTGATCAGTTGCATGCGGCATCGAATCAAGAGGTCAAGCCCCTGCCGTCCAGAACCAGAACCAGCAGCAGTGGTTATCTGAAAGCAGTCGCGAACACATCCGCCAATAAACAAAACCGGTGACGCAACCCAGGTCGCGCAGCACACCGCCATCTCTTTCGATCGCGTGCCGGGTCTGTTTCGCATTAACCCCCCGGGCTTAAGCTTAGCCCCTCGCCACCACACTAATAACCCGGCTTCCTAATCACGCCTCCGCCATAACTAATGGCCGAGGTCGGTCTCTACCGTCCGGGGGCACCACGCGCCGTCGTAGGCCGGAAGGAACACGGTTTGGCGCGAGCTAGCTCTGTAATAACCACTCTCACCAGCGGCCACCAGTGCTAGATCCTAGGCCTACTAGCTAATACGGCTGTGGTTTTGTGAAAGGTGAGTGCAAGCTGAAGTGGTACCCCGTACCAGTGCCGGCTGACCGCTCCGGTGAAGAAACGTCGGACGACCTGGCCGTCGGACCACCGGTGGTAAAGTATTTTAAAATAATGTTTAATCTAGATAATCTAAGAGCCGGATCAAACTTTAATTTTATATAATTTTAAGCTAAAAATATAAGGACTCAATTTGATTGGGAAGAGAGCACTGCTCTGCTCCAGGTGTGCGTGGTAGCAGTACGAGTACGGCGCGGCTAGTGTCCTGGGGACGGACGTCCTGGCTCCCTGGCAGCGGTACAGTACAGGAGCGTAGTTAAGGCGGACATGGATGCGTCATGGCACGACCCAGATTGTTAGCGCCACTAATCCGAGGAGTAAAGCTTGGGAAATGAGCGAGGGTTGGCGCATCAGGCGACGGAAAACGACAGCACTTTTTTCTCCTAGTCTTTGTATGCTCGACACCAACTGAGTTTGCATCGTAGCGTCCTGGAGAGAAAGGTGAACTTCCGTCTTAAGGAAGATGCTGTGTTTTCCCCGCTGGCTGGTTCAGATCATCTGATCTGCCGGACTCCATGCGCCAGGCAACGTCGTTAGGACGACGATCAGGTAGGTGCCAGCTTACGCAAAGCACTAGTAGTGGTGATGGTGAATCAGATGGATAGAAACATCGCCAGCAAAGTTAAAAAAAAAAGTTGAACAGTTTCATAATAGACCACGCTCCAAAATACCTTTGTTCTACAAGCGAGACAGGCAGACAGCAAAAGAAAATCTAGAGTGCTGAATGAAACGGAGTGTGCACATAGCTAACACTCTGCACCACTGCCTGCTAGTGCTACAAGCTCTGTTACACTGATGATGTGATGAAAAACCGATGATTTGTACTAACAAACAAACCAGCAAAAGTTACCAATCAATCACGGAGCAAAGTAACCACACCGACTTAATAACTCTTCGTATTCGTGTACGTATGCAGATAGGGTGGAACCACACCGGGAGCACGTACGAAACGTCGTCAGAACGGGAGGTAGCTGCGCCGGAACACGGCGGCGTTGGCGAACAGCCCGACGAGGTCCTGCTTGTACGGCAGGAACGACCTCCGGCGCGCGCCATTGCTGGCCCCGCCGCTCGCGTAGTAGCTCCAGGCGTGGCCGCCGAGAGCGGCAGAGACACCGCCGCCGCCGCTCCTCCCCTTACGGCCGGACCGGCCGGAGGCGGCGCCGGTGGTGTTCAGGAACACGAACTTCTCCTTGCCGTCGCTCTGGCTCCGCCCGACAAGCCGCGGCCGCCAGCGGAGGACCGACCCCGTGGAGCCGCTCTTCTTGCACCGCGCCGGGGACGCCGCCGACCACCCGGGGGACCACGGGCAGTACATCTCCGCCGGGACAGAGTCGAGGTCGTCCGCCGGCGCCGGCGGCTGCTGCGCCGGCGCCGGCTCCCTGTCCACCAGCAGGAGCCGTCCTAGCGGCACCCGCGCGGTGGCCGTCTCCAGCTCCGGAGCAGGCGGCCGAGGCGGGGACCTCGGCCGGCCGAAGACCGGGTACAGCACGCCCATGCGACCGCCGCCGCCCGCGGCCAGAAGAGGCGGCGGGACGGCGGCGAAGGTGAAGTCACCATCGTCCATGATCTCCCTCGCGGCTCCTGCCTACTGCTCGCGTTCGGCCTCCGTGCCCGGACTCGGGCCACTGTCGCTTCCCATGGTAAGAGTGAGCACCTGCCTGGCTGGGTACTCCGCACCAGCAGGGGCTTGGTTTTATACGCCGCGATCGGCGCATGCATCAAGCATTCAAGCCGCGAAATAAACTAATAAACCTCTAGCTAGCTGACGATGGAATAATCTTGACCGCTGATCGCAGCGTCGGGCATCTTCGGATGGCCGTGCCGTGCGTGGTCACGCGCTTTGGTTGGCGCATGGCGAAGTACGAGTGCGCGGTCGGATTGGCATCGGGGTCGGATCAGGCTTTGGAGTGAGATGCCGACGTGGCCGAGGTTATAGCGAGTGGGAGGGTGGGGAGGATAAGCAGAGCCGCGTGGGCGGCGAATGGCCGCGCGCAGCCCACCTGTACAACGCGCGCCACCAATTCTTTGGAACGGATTTTGCGTTAGTTCTCGCTGAATAAAAGTCCGTAAAGGTTTTGAACTTTTGATGCTTGTAGTTGTACGTGCATTTGTTTCCTGTCTCTTTTGTCTGAGAGGATCATGACATCCGTTTTCTAATTATTTTTCTAGTATTTTGCATGTACAAGAAAAATAAGGTCCATTTCCTGACTACTATTGTTGGGCCTCCAAATCACAGCAACCGGGATAATCCACCCAGGCTAACAGCCCAGCCCATTACGTTACTTCCCAACTCCTGGGCTCCGCGCGGTCCAACAACTAACGGCCCCCACACCCTAAAAAAAAAAACTAACGGCCCCCAGCAGCAAGCAAGCAGCCGCGCACACGAGTATCGGGCTGCCGGCAAAGCAGCCGCATCCAGCCGGTAAAAGGTGAGTTCGAAACCCTGGATCAGATCGCAGTTGTCGAAGTCGAAGCGAGCAAGTAGGGCTGTGCAGACGCCGCGACCTCAGCTTTGGTGCCTTGGAGACGATCGTTCGGCGCCTCTCCGGCGGGAGAACCTCCTCCATGGTGAGCTCCGAAGACCCCAGGAAGAAGCTGATGGAGATTGGAGATTAAGCGCGCTGACGAGGATACAATGGCTTCTGATTCTTTGGTCGAAGATTTGGAAGAGGACGATGACGCGAAGACTGTACCGCCGCCGGTTGGGATTGCCTCTGATATGTTGGGGGAAAATATGGGGATGGGACAGGCTGCTGCCATTCAATGGTTCAGATTCAGACTCAATGGTCCGAGTACTGCAGCTACCTTCGGAAGGAGTAGTAGGAGAAATGAGGATGCTAGCAGGCATGCTGCTCTCCTCTCTCCCGTGTCATTGATCTCCGGCAAGGATGTACCTAGCTGTGATAATAAAAAGTCCAGCTGTCTATTTTTATTGGAGACGCCGGTGCTGCTGCAGAGGTTACTGGCAAGGCAACAGCTCGGTTGCTGTGGCCGGAACTTGTTGGAAGTGGAATTCCTAAACACTCGACTGTTTTTTATTCCGGTCATCAATCGATTTCTGTTCTGTCGACACTGGTACCATCGTTCCTTTTGGGCTGTATTTAGCCCATCACATCAAAGAGAATCTTGCTATTTAGAACTATTAAATAAAATCTGTTTATAAAATTTTTTGCACAGCTGGGTGCTAATTCGCGAGACAAATTTAATGAGCCTAATTAATCCATAATTTGCCACAGTGATGCTACAGTAATCATCCGCTAATCATGGGCTAATATACCTCATTAAATTCGTCTCGCGAATTAGCACTGGGGTTCTGCAATTAGTTTTGTAATTAGACTTTATTTAATACTTTTAAATGATAAGATTATCTTTGATGTGACCCATCTAAACTTTAGAACTCAGAAAACGAACACACCCTTAGCGATTGTTTCTATTTTGTATTGAATGCACCCCGGTCCATCCTCAGTCAGTTTGTATTTTTTTGTCTCACTCGAACTTTAAATGGCTGTCATTGTTTTGCAAGTGACCAGTATATTTGTGCCTTCTTTAATTTTGTTGTTGCAGCCTATTAAACAAATTCTGAGCACGGCTGGATTTTAACCAGCCCATCGACTGTGGCCTTGAGGTCGCTATCGCCATTCTAACCCTGACGGCCTGGATCGAGAGACCTCTCTGCGGCTATGCGAAATCACGTGTGCCAATCGCCGCCCTGCGCTCAGCGAGCAACGTCTCCAGCACTAATACCTGCTTCTACCTTCTACGATACTTTTAAAGTAGTGTCTCCTCCTGCTTTTTAAGCTATAATTTTTAGCTTCATCTCCAGCGATAACTTCTACGTCTCAGCCCCTACTCTCATATAACAGGTGGAACCCATCCGTTAGATCTTATCCATATTTTTTACTCATCTCTTTTCTTCTCCCGAAGCATCTCTCACGCGTCTATGTCACCAACGCATCTCTCTATCTCTCATCTCTTTCCGTCTTCCCTAACGTATCTCTCCATGCCCAAGCTCGGTCTTCCTCCCCGTGCTCCTCACTCTCCCTTCCTGCACTCTTCCCTCGCTCGTGCTCCTCTCTCTCACGTGTACTCTCTCTCTCTCTCCTCCCCACACTCCTCTCTCCCGAGCTCAGGCCACCCGCCCACCTCTCTCTCCTCCCCCACACTCCTCTTTCTCCCGAGCTCAGGTCACCCACCCACCTCCCTGCGCTGAATCCTAGCAAAGATTCAGCTCTCTATGGAGGATTTGGGCGCGAGAGGTGGTCGGGGCCCAGAGGCACCGGATTTGAGCAACGACGAGCAGACTGGACCTCGAGCCGGTGTTCGTGGACGAGCCCGAGAGCAGCGGCGCAAGTGCTCGAGCTCGAGGGTAGCCGCGCGAGTACTCGAGCTCGGAGGCGATAGCGGGGGTGCCGCAGCTCAGGCCAGCGAATGTGCTCGAGCTCAAGGCGGGCTGCAGCACAGTGCTAGGGGAGGAAAGAGCTCGAGAATCTGGCATGCGAAGGTGAGCAAGCCAGCGGCGCACAGTAGTCCGGCGAGCGCGCGAGGTGAGGGTTAGAAGCAGAGAAAGCAGGGCCCTTCCTCTCCACCCGTGGGAGAAGGGGTCGGAAGGGTGGATTTGGGATGCTTCCTAGTACAGGGACCTGAGGATTCCGTTGGATTAGATTTTTTTACTCTTGGTCCCTACTATTTTTTTTATCAGATATTTAAGCAGAGATATTGGTGCAGTTGCTAGGGTGTTTGGACAGCGAGACTAATTTTTCGTCCGGGATTAAATATGAGCTAACTATAAAACTAATTATATATTAAGTCTAATTAATTTATCATTAGCACATATTTACTGTAGCGCAACATGGTCAAATTATAAACTAATTAGTTTTAGTGGATTCGTCTCATGAATTAGTCTCTATTTATATAATTAGTTTTATAATTAGACTATATTTAATATTTCTAATTGATGTTCAAATATCCGATATGACGGAATATATTTAATATTTTTAATTTATGTTCAAACATTCAATATGACAGGACTAAAGTTCATTAATCAAACAGTTTAGTAATCAAACAGCCCCTAATTCCCCTCCCAAAACAGTGGTAGGATAAGACTAGTCCAAAAATCGATTGAAACTCTAAACGAAAATCACTCCGTTGATACGTAGTCACTCCCCTTGTGGAAGACTCTAGTGATGACTTTCTCCTTTGGCATCTTTCCTGTCAACACTATCGGAGTAACCTGATCCAGGAGCGGGCACATCCGATCAGATGTGCTGCGGGAGGCGAATTCCCTGTTGCTTCGTCTCTTGCTTTTGCGTGTAATCGCCAAGGAGGCTGACCTGACGTGTGAGCTCCTGATGAAGCATGGTGCTGAGCCTACCGATGCCTCCAGCAGAGCAGCGTGATCCGCATGTGCGCCATGAGCCTTGTGCACCACCAACAGGGGTCCCAGGCCGTTGCTGCAGCGGCTGCCATGGCGGGTATGGCATATGCCGCATGCGAAAGAGTGCGAATTCATGTGTGATTTCGGTAAAGAAAGAAATAAGCTCACCAGGTTTTTTGGAGATATTTCTGTCGATAAATTGCGGAGAGGAAGTGTTGGAAACTTCAAATATTTGTCTTTTGTTCAGTGTTTTCCTGAAGACTCAATTTGTATCCAGCCAACCAGATATGATGAGTGACAGCAACTATACAAATCTCAGTTACACTTGTTTAGCTCTAAATACTAGTAACATTAACTTAAGCTATGCACTAATCAATACGGACAGCATAGCCACAGCTGTGAAACAACATGACGCGTTACAGGCGCTCTGCGTTAGAAACTCAGAACGGGAGGTAGCTCCGCCGGAGCGCGCCGGCGTTGGCAAAGAACCCGACAAGGTCCTGCTTGTACGGGAGGAACGTCGACTTCCTGCAGTCTCCGCCGCCGCCTCTCCCACGGTTCATCCGGCCATGGCCTCCACCGGCGTTGCGTTCCGAGTCGGAGCTCGCGTCCAGGAACACGAATTTCTCCTTGCCGTCGCTGTGGCTCCGCCCGACGAACCGGTGCCGCCACCGGAGGACCGAACCCGTGGAGCCGCTCTTCCGGCAGCGCGCCGGGGACGGGGAAGGGGACCGAGATCCCGGC
Organism: Panicum hallii; assembly: GCF_002211085.1. Classification (NCBI taxonomy): domain Eukaryota; kingdom Viridiplantae; phylum Streptophyta; class Magnoliopsida; order Poales; family Poaceae; genus Panicum; species Panicum hallii. The sequence continues at coordinate 11,619,804 of NC_038044.1, forward strand.
GCCGGCGAAGCCCCGGGGGACCACAGGCAGTACGTCTCCGCGGGCACCCCGTCAAGCCCGCCGTCGTCGTCCGCGGGCTGCCCTGACGGCGCGCCGCGCTCCTCCAGGAGGAGCTGCCCCAGTGGCACCAGCGCGGTGGCCGTGCCCGGGTCCTCCTCCGGCTCCTGCAGCGGCGGCGACCGCGGGCGGCCGAAGACGGGGTACACGGGGCCGATGCGCCCGTCGGGGAACGCGCCACCGGCAGCCAGACGCGGGACGGCAGCGAAGGTGAAGCCCTCCTCGTCGTCCTCCTCCTCGTCATAGGAGGAACTACCGGCGGTGGTCGCCGTTGCTGCAACGGGGGGTTCCAGAAGGTCGCCTGCAACAACGGAAGTGACGCCTCGGCGGTGGTCGCTTTCGGCCATGGCCACTTGGGTTCGGTTGTGGCTCGTCTGGCCAGGCACTTGCTGGCCGGGGCGCGGGCGCGGACATAAAGGGCGGGCGGAACGGCAGATGCGCGCGCGAGCTGGAGCTAGCGGCGGGCCACCGGCGGTTTGCGCGTCGCACCACGCAAGCCGCGTTTCCTACCGGCAGGTGGGCCCGTTCTGAACCCGGGTCCACCTCCCAGTGACTGGCCAAGCTGGAGTAGTGGAGGGGGCGGTCGGTGAGCGGGCCGGCGGGGAGCGGGTGCCACGTGGCGGGCGTTGGGAGCGGAGGCGAAGGCTGGCGACGGAATGGAAGAAGGGAATAGAATGCAAGCTGGACAGCAGCAAGGATCCCAGTGGAGTGCAGTCGAAATGGATTGGAAAGGATCAGACGGCCATGTGCTCCTCTTATCCTTTCTGCGCTGCTCCTCGTAGGCTTTTCGCGCACTTGCGCACATCGTTTACCCTTTGCTTTTGTGAATGTAATTTTTTCTTGTGTGTATGTTTTTTCTAACAATAATGGTGAATGTAAATGCCATTAGGGCTCTTATGAGTGCTTATGACGTTCGAGTTGCATGGCGTGTCCTTGACGCCATGTTGCCTGGGAAATAAGCTGTTTCCAGCGAGGGATGTTTTGTTCCTGAGCGTTAAACTTTAAAAGTATTAAATAAAATTTAATTATAAAATTAATTATAAAACTTCTAAGCTAATTTGTGAGATAAATCTAATAAGGTATATTAATTCATGATTAGCAAATTGTTACTATTGCAAATTGTGGATGAATTAGGTTCATTAAATTTATCTCGAAAATTAACATCTATCTGTGAAAAGAATAAAAAAATTTTATTTAATACTTCTAAAGAATAAGATTTTTTTATATGACGGGATTAAAGTTTAGCACGTGTAAACCAGACAGACCTAAAGTATGTTGGCTAACGTTGCAGGAGTGGTATGGCGTCCTCTTCGCACGTGTGCTGCTGGGGATTAGAAGCATTTTACTAGGACTGTAGTTGCTTGTTCCGTAAGATCTTACACATGAACGGAAGAAGAGGAAAAAAAAAGGCTATTTTGATGACCTAGAATCCTATAGGTGGCCTTCCTCGTTTTCACGCTGATGTGCTCAAATCGTGGAGTGTCCAAGTATCTAAAAAAAAACGTGGAGTGTCTCCCCATGTGCTGCCTTTGGGGCTTTCGGCCGATCATGCTCGTCTCCTGTATTTATTCACATGCGCGTCGTGGAAGTGTGGAACAGTGCATTGACCTCTGTCCTCTGCACTTGCACTAGTCTAGGGCACTATGTATGTAGTAGTAAAATTATGTTTCACCCATGTACTTCTATTTTAGTAGGGACTTACCGATGTGGTAAATAACTCGATAGCAGTGAAAGACTGAGGTAAAGTAGGGAGACGAGCAACCGGCAAAAAAAACCCAGTCATCCATTGAAACTTCTGTTTTCCCTTCCGCACGGAACAAATGGCACATCACATCGTGATCCGTGCAAGCAAAAAGGGCTGCCAATTCAATCCCCTAACAGGCCGTGCACCTCCGCAACGAAGAACTACCAAACCCAAAGGGCCGGGCCCAAACTAGGCGCCAAACATGCCGTGCACCCGACAAGCCCGACCTGAAATCTACCCCGCCCGGACAAAGAAAAAAAATGAACCATCAAATCAGAGCAGCCACGTGCCTTCGGCGCACCAATCATGCAGCAGCGCCGCACGTTTGACGCGTACGTCCGACGAGGACTTGCTTGCTCCCCTCCCACCGCCGCGCGCGGCCGCCGGCACTCGTGCGGCTGGCGGCTAGCCTGACGGCGGCGGCGCATTCACGGTCACGGGGTCTTCCCCGAGAAGGACACGCGGCCGAAGCCCCAATGCCCCACCCGGTACATCTCGTCCAGCCACGCCAGCTCCGCAGCCTCGGCCTGGCCCGGCGCCGGCGCGGTCGCCGCAACGGCCGCGGCGCCGGGCGGAGGAAGCGTCTCCGCCTTGGCACCCTTGTCGCGGATGTCGCACGCCGCGGCTATGATGGTCGTGGCCGCCGCCGCCGCGGAGGCCGCGGCGACGTCGCGCACCCGCTTCTTGTGCAGCAGGAAGCGGCGGCGCCTCCTGAGGCGGCCGACGCAGCGGCGGCCCACGACGAGCGGCGCCTTGACGAGCGCCAGCCCAAGCAGGCTGACGACCGCGCACGGGCAGCACCCCAGCGCGACACAGTCCGCGATCGCCACCGCCGCGCAGGACCGGCACCTCCACCCCGCGCGCCCCGCCGCCGCCGCAGCCGTCGTGGTGGGCGGCTCCTCGTCGAACCAGCGCCCGCGCCTCGGGGGCGCCGCCACCGCGCTGTTCCCACCGCGACACTGCGCCGCCTCGCGCTGCTGCTCCTTCCCCATCTGCCCCCTGCTCATCGTACAGCAGCAGAAAGGCGCTGAGGTGCACACGCGGTGAGCTCGGGAGTGGGAAGCGAGCCGGACCGGACCGGTGGTAGTAGGCGACTAGCCGTAGCCCGCCCCCGGCGAATGATCGCGACACGACACACGGCGAGCGTTTTGTAGGTGGCTTCCGGGTTACGAGCAGCCGCGCGCGCGGCGCGTGCGCTGCGTCCTGCACCGCAGCTCCAGGCCGGGTCGGTAAAACTTTTTTATTACTGCATCGTCTCTCAGTAAAGTCACTCGCAGGCTAGCTAGCCTCTTCCACGCCACGAACAGGAAACAGCAGCCTGTTGAACACCAAGCCACAGCCACAAGCAAGAGGCTCGCACCGCACTTCCGCCCGTACGCCACATTTGGCCGCAACAGAACAAGCAAAACCGACCAAAGACGCGAGGCCGGATTTACTCCCCCCCTCGTCGCCGGCCGGCCGGCCGGTGGCCTTGAGGCTGGCGAGGTGAGGTAGCATGAGCTGGATCACTCTACTCTACAGACTACAGGCCAGGGGGCATACACGGAACGGTGATGGCCGCGGGCGGGGGCGAGGACGGGTAGCTACAGTGCTCGAAAACTGCAAGCTCTGGTGCTTTCGCTCTCACGCTTTTTGCGGTGTGGGGGGCGCAGGGAGGGTACCCCCCCCCCCCCCCCGGGGGTGAGTTGAAGGCCCGCGCAGGGCGCCATTTCGGGGGGTAAAAGCGGCCGGCATTTTAATCCGTCTACTGTGCGGGCACGTCAGCGGCAGTACAAGTGGAAACTGTAGCGGCCAACGCATCTCGATCTCGTGTCTGATTCGTTCCAGGCCAGCAGGGGGGTGGTAGTTTGCTCCCAGTGGTAACCCCTCACATGCGAGCCCGTGAGAAACCGGTGTGGCCTCTGGCTTGGAGGCAAGAGACTGTGAGAGGGTTCAGGCTTCAGAGGCAGTGCGAGTGGCCGTGGCTGAAGGTCTGGAGCCTTCAGGCTGGCTGCTCCCACTGCTGTGCTGTGGGGTGGCTTCGTGGCTGCGTATTGAGCGGCAGGGTTTCAGAATTCAGACAAGGGTTGCTTTGGGAGGGAGAGTACATTGATCAGAAGGCGACAAGCGTAGCTGATGACCATGCGGTGGCGTGTCATTACTGGGGGCGTAGTGACAAGCAAGACGGCTGACTAGAAAACACGGATGCGGAGATGGAGGCGCCTCGGTGCATGTGGAGAACGTGTCGGAATCTTATGGCAATGATCTCCGCCTGCTACGAGCTGTCAGGTACATGGGCACTGTTCTTCCTGTTCCTGCAGCTAGCTTAAGTAGCACACTGGCCGCGCACTAGCTTGGATTTGGGCTAGCACCTAGATTGCGAGAAGAGCGACCACCATCAGAGGCATCTGGTGTTCCGATTCTCCTGGTTCTGAACAAGAAATGAGTAGGGAAATGCAGCTGGACTGTTCGGAAATGTGCATCAGGACCAGCTGCGCACGGCGCATTGCAGGGACGTCTACACGCCGTGATATCCAGTAGTTGACGTGAGGCAATATCTACTACTGTAGCATGCATCAGCAGCAGTGGTACATACAGGACAAGTCCATACCGACCGGGGGTTCTCAGTTCATCAATCGCATTGCATGCAGCTACTATACACGACCGATTGGAAAGGTGAAACAGATGCCATGACCAATTTAATCGTGCGAAGTCATGGACGAAATAAGATCGGACCAAACCCTAAGATCAATGGGCAAATACGTCGTCATCAGCCGCGCCCTCGGTAGTTCTGCGATGGGAAAGGATCAAAGGGAAGTGCACGTACAGCTAGACATGGAATCTCATTTGGTCATTTGTTTGACGCAGCAGCGGCAAAGACCGGAGCTGAACATAACAGGGATCAGGAGAGAGTTCCGATGCGAATACCTGCTCCCGGGAGCCGCTGCTTCGCTTGCAGGCTTCTTGCAGCTTCTCGGTCCATGCATGTCCGTTACTGCCGCCCGTCAGAGAAAGGGAGCGGACCAAACGCAAACGAGATCGAGACGCCCTCGTCAGTACTAGCGTTCCAACCGCTTCAGCTCTCCGGCAAAAGTGGGGACGCCATTTCAGGTGCGGAGCTAGTAGGACCCTGGTGCACTCTACTCTCCGTTACACAGTGTTGATCGGGAAAACTCAATGACCCTCGCAATCTATTTATATACATATGACATCGTACAAGAATAATATCCTAACTCCAACCGTCAGGGACTTAGAGATAAACAAGGAAGGCACAGCTCCCGTATCCTATGAATATCCCTAACCAACTATAGGAGATAACCAACTATAGGAGATAGAGTTTGTATCTAACACCCCCTCAATCTGGACGCCGTTCAACCAAGTTCAGATTGCTTCGTAGAAATGTGAAGACCGGAGCTGGGAGTGCTTTAGTCATGATATCTGCCAACTGGTCCTTGGAGGAAATAATTCGAACATCAAGCTGCTTCATGGCAACGCGTTCACAGACAAAGTGATAATCAATCTCCACATGCTTCGTGCGCCCATGGAAGATAGGATTTGCAGTAAGATACGTGGCACTAATGTTGTCACACCAAAGACTTGGAGGTTTATGCAAAGAAATCCCAAGTTCATGAAGCAGCACTTGAATCCAGATGATCTCCGCGGTTGCATCAGCAAGGACTTTGTACTCCGCTTCTGTACTAGAACGTGAGAAAGGTAGCTTGTTTCCGAGCACTCCAGGCAATAAGATTACCACCAAAGAATATGGCGTACCCTCCTGTGCTTCGCCGGTCATCCATATTACCGGCCCAGTCAGCGTCTGAAAACGCACTGAGAAACATGGGGCCAGACTTGGTGAACCGAAGACCAAGATGTATAGTCTGCCGAAGGTAACGTAAAATTCGCTTAACCGCACTCCAATGGGCCGTAGTCGGAGCAGACATGTATTGGCACACCTTATTAACGGAGAAGGAAATATCAGGGCGCGTCAACAACAAGTACTGGAGAGCACCGACTATACTCCGATATTTGGTAGCATCATCTGGCGATAAACATTCACCTTCATTATGACCAAGCTTATCAACCGGAAGCATGGGGGTAGGAACACCACCCGTAGAGAGCATATTTGTGCGTTCCAAGAGGTCATGAATATACTTTGGCTGCATAAGAGTGAGGCCATCAGAATCACGGCGTACCTCAATTCCCAAGAAGTAGCTCAGGGGTCCCAAATCTTTAACTGCAAATTCAGACCTTAGCTGACCAAGCAACCGATCAGTGGCAGCAGTGGAGGAGCTGATGATAATGATGTTGTCGACATATATAAGAAAATAAATCTGAAGGCTAGCCTTATTGAAAAGGTAGAGCGAAATATCAGCCTTAGATGCCGAGAACCCCAATTGGACCAATTTGGTGCTGAGACGAGCAAACCACGCTCTAGGGGCCTGCTTTAATCCATAAAGCGATTTGTCAAGCTTGCAAATATGATCCGGATGAACAGAATCCTCAAAACCAGGAGGCTGCTTCATGTAGACCTCTTCATCAAGAAAGCCATGCAAGAATGCGTTTTGGATATCAATTTGGCGGATCACCCATCCTCGTGAGACAGCTAGAGACAACAGAAGACGTATGGTAGTAGGCTTAACCACAGGACTGAATGTGGCATCATAATCAACGCCATACTGCTATTTAAATCCCTTCGCAACCAGATGGGCCTTGTAACGATCAACAGAACCATCCGGCTTTTGCTTAATTTTGAAGACCCACTTACAATTGATTATATTGAGGCCCGGTCGAGAAGGAACAAGATGCCACGTCTTATTTCTTAGCAGAGCATCAAATTCATCAGACATAGCTTGGCGCCATAAAGGATCTTGAAGTGCAATCTTGTGAGAAGTGAGTTCTTGAGGAGATGAACGTACCACTGAGTATGTTACTGTACCATCTGTCCGCTTCTTTGGTTGTCGTATATTGTGGCGCAGGCGAGTGCCATATGGATGAGCAGGCACTGTAACATCCACCGTTGGCTCAGTATCGAGAGAGGCTGGTGCAAGAGCCGAGGTAGATGAAGCAGTGGCGCGATCATTAGCCGTAGGAGGCACGGAGAGTGGTGGTGCCAAATCAGAGGACGCCACGTTTGACGCCGATCCTGACAGCCCCAAATCATCAGGCGGGAGCGTGGCACCGGAAGACACCAAGGCGGGCGCAGAGGTGATCGGACCGGCCCCGGCAATGATTAGCACGGTAGGCAAGACAGATTCGCTCGGCAGGGTACTTGCAGAGGGCTCCACGGAGTTCGAGGGAGATTGCATCGGATCTGCTGCACGCAGGGGGTTAGCAGACACAGGAGTACACATACGATCAAAGTTCAAATTAACACTGCTGTTGTCCAAATGCAAACTACGCACAGATGATGCAGGATTTGTAGAATCTCGGTAAAAAGGGAAGACATGTTCATCAAAGACAACATCCCTAGATACATATACATGGCCAGAGGATCGATCAAGACACTTGTACCCTTTATGCAAGGAACTGTAGCCAAGAAAAACACACTCCATAGAGCGGAAAGCAAGTTTATTTTTGTTATAAGCTCGCAAATGAGGCCAACAAGCATAGCCGAACACACGTAGCAAGGAGCAATTGGGTTTAGTGTGAAAAAGACGCTCAAGAGGACTGGAATTATCAATGACCCTTGTAGTCATGCGATTTATAAGATATGTGGCAGTAAGGAAAGCATCATCCCAAAACTTAAGAGAGCAAGACCAGTCTCAACTATGTGGCGGTGCTTGCGTTCGCCAGATCCGTTCTGTTGATGTGTGTGTGGACAAGAAACATGATGAGTAATGCCAAGGGTACTAAAGAAGGTATTGTGCATTTTTCTGTATTCCCCTCCCCAACCGGATTGAACGCGCTTTATAGTAGTATCAAGGAGACGCTCAACGTGAGTTTTAAATTGCATAAAAATGTGTGGTGCCTCAGATCGATCATGCATCAAATATATCCAGGAGAACTTAGAAAAGTCATCAATAAAACTGATATAGTATTTGTATCCACCAACTGAAGTAGGCGCAGGGCCCCACACATCAGAAAAAATAAGATCCAAAGGGGATGAAGAATGATGGACTGAAGAACTATATGGTAATTGATGACTTTTAGCAAGCTGACAAGCATCACAAATAGAGGGAGTTGGATCCCTAGAGCATGGAAGTTTATTCAAAAGTGAAATAGATCTCACTACTTGAGGGGAGGGGTGTCCGAGCCGAGCATGTCATTGCGAGGAACTAATGGTACGAGTAGCAAGAGCACGCTTGAGGGGAGGAACATCCGTCGCCTTGATAGGATAAAGCCCTGATTCACATCGTCCTTCCAGCAGACTTCTCCTCGACTGGCGATCCTTAATAGAAAAATGCCAAGGATGATATTCAAAAAACACATCATTATCTCTAGAAAATTTATGAACAGAAAGAAGATTCTTGGCAATTTGAGGAACATGCAACACTTTATGTAATGCAAGAGGACGTGCAGCAGTATGAATTGAACAATGACCGGTATGTTTAATAGGCAAACTTGTGCCATTACCAACTTGGACTTGATCATTGCCGTGATAATGTTCACGGACAGCCAGACGGTCGAGGTCACTGGTGATGTGGTTGTTGGCGCCGGTGTCGGTGTACCAACCGGTGTCGACCTTTGAGGATGTAGATGCAAAGGCAGCTAAGGGAGGATCCTCGTTGTAGGCTTCATCCATCCTGTACCAGTAGCGTATCGTAGTATGACCCACCTTGCCACAGATCTGGCAGATGGGTTTTGAGGACGGAGTGCTGCGACGATAAGAATTGGCACGAGGCGGAGCACCACCACGTCCACGATTTTGATTGGATCCACGTCCTCGTTTCTGGTTTTTGCTACGCCCGCGATTCTGATTATTGTTGCCACGCCCCACATAGTTTGCAGAAGAACCAACATTCAGCTGAAGAGCCGCCTGATGTTTTAATTGCCGGGCTTCAAAAGCGACGAGGTGCGCATATGCATCATCCAGCGTGACAGATGCCATGGTTGTTATCACGGTGACATATGGATCATATTCAGAGGGCAACCCTGCAAGAAGATATGACAGAACTTCATCGTCACGTAGGGCAGCATCTGCAGCTGCCATCTCGGACGCCAGGTTCTTGATCTTTCCAAAGTAATCTGCCGCCGAGAGGTCGCGCTTCTGCGCGGTGGCAAGTTCAACTCGTAGTTGAACAGTGCGAGCACGAGTAGATGAAGAGAACTTCTTCTGGAGGGAGTCCCAGACCTCCCTTGACGTCGTTGCGTCGATAACGTCTCGCAGGATCTCCTCAGACATGGAGGAGAGAAGGCTGCTGAGAAGCTGCTAATCGGCGAGGTACCATGCCGTGTATGCTGGGTTGAGGACGAGCTGCGCCCCGTCTGTCGTTGACGCCGGAATCATCTGGGCAGGAGCCACCGTAGAGCCATCATGGTACCTGAAGAGATTGGAACTCCGGAGGTATGGAAGCAGTTGCGCTCACCAGAGAAGGTAATTGGCCTTCGTAAGCTTGATGGTCACGGCATGGTGGAGAGGGAGGGCAGCCATGACAGGCGTAGGGGCGTTGATAGAGGATGTGGTGAGAGGGGAGGAGGAGGTCAATTCACTCATGGATCGATTAAAGCCTTAGCTGTGATACCATGTTGATCGGGAAAACTCAATGACCCTCTCATAAGGCCATGGTGATCTATTTATATAGATATGACATCGTACAAGAATAGGAGTCCTAGCTCCAACCGCCAGGGACTTAGAGATAAACAAGGGACTTAGAGATAAACAACGGAGGCACAGCTCCCGTATCCTATGAATATCCCTAACCAACTATAGGAGATAGAGTTTGTATCTAACACACAGAACAAAATCGATATAACTTACATGATAAAAATTGAATCAACTATTAGGAATTTATTCTTCACCATGCTGGGTGTGCACCAGGGAAAGTCAATGTAGCTTCGCCCCCCATTTGAACTAATGAGGCGGAATCTAAGGGAGTATTATAAGAAACCACTACGTTCGCCGAGAAGATCTAGAAATTCTCATATTAATCTAAAAAAAGGATTTACACTGTTGGATTTTATGAAGATCTAATGGATTGGATTAATGTAAAAGGTCCATATTGAATACGACTAAGATTATTACTAGAAAAGAAAATAATATGCATATAACAAATTATATAAAAGGAAAGAAATATACAAGTAATTAGATAAGTAACTCTTGACTAATTCCTCATATGCACTTTCCAGAAAAATAATGACGATCAGCTGTTCAAAAACTAAAACAAGAATATTAGCACTTTATTTTTTTTCCTTTTATAAGGAAACAACGGGGAGGCAAATTCCTACGGCCCATAAAAAGCCAGCACGTCAGCACGTGAAGGGAGAGAGGTTAGATGTGACTAATTCTATGCACTAGGTTTAGACACTAATGTAAAGTAATATTTTATGAAATGTGCTGCCCTCACATGACTTAAGGAATACAAAATTTGTACAGGTAACTCATTAGTTTTGAAGGAGAAAAAGGAGCAAATATATATGTATGTGCCAATCAAATTTACCATGAAGCGTCCAATAGTTTTTCATAAATCATCGTCTCCCTACACCTAGCATGTCTTCAGTGTGTCTACCTGATTCTTTATTACGAAAGCATCCTTAGTGGGAGTGACTAGAGGAGCTAAAGTCGAACTAGGCAAGTGGAGAGGATCGCTAAATAAACTAACATTCTTGACATCCTGATCCATGCTCACCTGACGATAGTCCACAACATTAGAATTGCTATTTTCTGGTGAGCCTTGAACTAGCGCATCGCCGTGGAATATACAAGGTAGAGTAAGAACTATAAAAATAGGTGAAGATGTTGTGTAGCTTTATAGCCGTGGGCTGCCTTGCTTCACGGAGATGTAAGGTGATGGATGGATAGGGACAATCAGCAGAAAAAAATTCTTCTACTCAATATTACCCCCCAAAGTAGAAAATTGTATGGCAAAACATAGGATAGAAACAAAGCTCAAGAATACAGCTAGATCCATAGAGAGAAAGATAGGAGATATATACCATTGTTGATAATTCATTGCAGCAGTCATGTTTGTCATCTCCCCCTCCATTCTTAAGGAGATAAAGTATGAAAGAAAGAGACGGTACATGTGAAAGTAAATTGTGATGTAATACTTTTATTTTTTATACAACACTTAATCATTCAGTTAATTTCCTAAAAAAATTATGATCAGTTACTAACTTCTATACTTTTCTAAGCGATAATGTAATTATTGTTTCAGAATTATATACTTGATAGTGGAGGCATTATATATAACTATTAATAAATATTAAAAAATGTGAACATAATAATGGTACTGCATAATGGTATGGTATTGTTGAGCGATTATGTTTATGCAATGAGAACCAATCACCTCTCGCTTATTATAGTCATGGGAAAGTCATACTAGGGATGTCATAGCATCTACAAATTGCATTATCCTAAAATATCTTAACAAAGAGGCTATATAAAATATAATTAATTTAAGCTAAAATTAGGATCAAAGCATGAAAGCAATATAGATCAACTTTTACCATCGTGTTAAGACCGAGTGATTCCTAAAGGATATAGAAATGCTATTGGTCAAAATCAAATGCTGCAAAAGGATGTGAGTATCACAATGGATATGCATGTGAAGCCTCCGTGATGAATGGGAAAGTGAATAGCCTACAAATTAACATGGAGCAGGTGCATGATGTCGAGAGGAACCATACCAAGAAGACAAGAACAACGACATATAAAAGGTTAAGGCGAACCAGAAAGCATAAAAGAAGGCATAAACATAGCTAAAAGAGTTTGCGAATAGCAAGGTGGAGAGGTCTGGATCTGTCTGGCTAATCCCATTGGAACATCAAGGAAGGGTTTAGTTCAAGATGTTGATGGACTACACATGCATCGAGATTGTGATGCCTAGCGAAGAAATTGGCTTTCTCAAGGTGTGGAAAAGAAGATGATTAATTGGTGTAGATACTGGGAAAGACACTGAGAGCATAACTCAAAAAATACACAAAAGCCGGACTGAATGTGATAAAGAAAAATAGTGGGAGAATATGAAATCGGTCCAGTTCAAGATGTCGAGAGCTAGAGCTAAACATGCTAGAAAATAGTAGGAGAATATAAAAGAGTATAGGTCCATTCTATGATGTCCATAGATCATATATGCACCAAGATAACCTACACATATACCTCACCACTATGACAAAAGATAAGAAAAATACCTAGAGAAAAAAGATAAATACTAAGTACCGATAGCTGAAACTAGATTTGCCGCGCTATTAGCGCGGACCACCTTGCTAGTTGCAAAAGATATTTTGGTAAAATGTTGGGATCGGTGCCGATTTTTGGCACATATAGCTGTTATCTTGCGCCTTTGTATTTGAGCGGGGAGCCGCGCCAATCTCGGACTCTGGATGCGATGTTTTTATTTTTTTTTTAAACCGCTGGATGTGCGTTGTTGGGCAGCTTCCCTTCGCTGAAAGTTTGGATATCTTTTAATCTTCATGTGCAGATTGTTAAGTGTACTGCTATCTTGGATTACTCGATCAGATTTACAGAAGGAGTGAAGGACAGGAGCTTGCCTTGCCGTGCACGGTGCGCCCTGGCTGGCAGAGAAGTTAGATCCAGATCCAGGCGTGGCGCTGTCGTCGCATGGGAGAGTTGCCCGCAGTTCATGTGCATTGCTGCTTAAACATGCATGCATGCAGCAAGTATTATAATGCTAGATCATGGTGTGTGATCCTTTGCTGACAAACATCTAAATATTGCCATTAATGTAACAAGATGCAAGCATGGTCATTGAGGTTAGTTTGTTGTACCTTTTAATTTCTAGCTTGCATGAATGAAAAAAATTGAACTTTTCTTTAGCAGCTGATATCGAAATAAAATGTTGCTCCCATAGGTGGAGTTGAGAATCAATTTATCGGAGCTCCACTTCTGCACTGCTCAAGTTTTGCACGGCACAAACAATGCCCTCTGGATTCTAAATTAGAATTGGCATCGGACCTGTGCGCTCCCTATTGCAAACGTACCAAGGGTTTACCATGGCGGCGGCGGCGGCGGCGGCGGCGGCGGCGGCGGCGGCATCCACGCTCTGTGCGAGGACGCCCTCGCCGAGATCCTTGTCCGCCTCCCCTCCGAGTCCGTGCTCCGCTGCCGCGCCGTCTGCAGGAGCTGGCGCCGCGTTGCCGCGGACCGCTCGTTCCTCGCCGCCCGCCGCCCGCGTGAGATGATCGTGTTCACGGAACACGGCTTGTCTCGCAGCGCCGCCCCTCTCTCCCTAGACCTCGAGCCGGCGGCATCAGGCGCCGTGGGGCGGCGGCGTTTCTACCTTTCCGACCCGCGCTCGCTGGCCGAGGACGGAGCCTCGCCCGTCTTCTACAGCCTTCGCGCTTCCCTCGACGGCCTTCTTGTACTGGAGGAATCGCGCCGTGGCCTGTACATCATCTGCAACCCGATCACGGAGCAGTGGACCAATCTGCCGGTGCTGGCTCGGTGCTCCACCGCCTACGCGTGCGGCTTCTACTTCCACACCTCGTCCGGCGAGTACCGCCTCTTGTGCCATGGCGTAGAAGAAGAACAAGAGGAAGGAGCGGGCACCAGGTCCAACTACTACTACGTCCTCTCGGCTGGCAGCACGCTGCCTCGGCGAATGACTCGCGCTCCGTCGGAACTCGGAAGCACCCGGCACCGAGACGGAGTACGGCATCCCCGTGTCCTATCGCGGGATCCTGCATTGGTTCTCTGAGCATCCCCAAGGCACCGTGACCGCCGGCAAGATGCTGGCGTTCGACACGGCTTCCGAGACGTTCCGTCCGCCTGATGTCGGCCCCGCCAGGGCCGGACCCGGAGCGGTCGAACCTGGAGAAGATGAGGGACTTGCTGGTGTTGGAGGGGGAGCTCAGAGTTGCGACTAAGCTGCTTCTGACGCTGGACATCTGGTTACTGCAGGACTACGAGGCGGCGGAGAGGTGGACGCTGCGCCATCGAGTGACGCTGCCGCGGCCGACAGATTTTGGGCTCATCGGCATGCCCCCGATGATGGACAGGGCGCTCTCCGTTGGGCGCAACGCCATCCTGATCGCGTGCCCATCAGCTACGATGCCACGCTGTACGATCTCAAAGAGAAGAGGGTGTGCCGGGTGATCGACTTTGGGGGTTACCCTACGTTCGTGGTGTTCAGCGAGAGCCTCGTGCGGCATGCCTTCTTCGACCTGCCACCGTTCCCCGACATTGTGCCACCAAAGTTCTCCGAGCCAAATCGAGAAAGTGATGAATTTGTATAGAAGTTGCTCTATGAATCGGCCATATTAAGGCTATGCACAGGCCACAGGGCGAGAACTAGCAAACAACTCAAGAACAAGCAATGATTACAGCTAGGGTGTACGTACAAATGCATTATCGTATTAATTAGGCATCGCATTGCTGCTACATGATGACAACCTGATGATCCATCGCCTATTCACGTCGTGGAACTCGGCTGCTGCACCGCGACAGCGGCTGCGCCGTCACCCGCGGCGGCCCGCGTCTCCACCGACGGTGCCGGCGGCGGCGCCTCCATCTTGGCGATGCCGTGATGAGGCGGCGGCCCGTGCGCGCTGAACCCGCCGGCGGCCTCCATGTCGTCGTCGTAGTAGGCGACGCGGTCCCTGCGCGGGCGGCGGGGCCGCAGGTGCCTCTTGGTGCAGACCTGCCCCACGAGGCAGGAGATCACCAGCAGCGCCGCGATCACGCCCAGCACCACGAACACCGGCGTGTACGACCCGCCGCCGCCGCTGCCGCCGGCCGCCGCGTCACGCTGCCCCTGCAACGGGCGCGCGCCGGCGGGGAAGAGAGGCGCCGTGGTGGAGGACATGGTCGTCGCTGCTTGCCCCCTCGTTCGGATTCCTCCCCCGTCCCGATCGGCTTCGGGTGTGATCGTGCACGCGTGCTAAGAGCGATTTGGAGGGTACTTGTTTCTTGCGGTGCTCGGGTTTAATATGCTTGGAGTGAGCCCAAAGGCTGCGGTTAGTGTGGACGCCGTGGTTTGGATCTTTGCTAGCGTGTCCCTTCTGGCCATGGTAAAGGTGAAGCTAAGCATAAGGCATCCCGCCGTTTTGTGTCAGTTTCAGTTTTTGCCCAGAGGATGGGATGGATTTTTGTAGCAGTTTATTTAGAGCAAGTTCAGTAATACTTTCAAATTAGACCCTCTACTTAAGTAGGGGCTCTCTCTATTTTTTAAAAACTCGATTTTTCCTCCAAGTCAAGCAAGAACCACTAAATCTAAACCCCCTACTTCCTCCTGACATGTGGGGCCTATTTATCATGTCTCTTCTCTCTCTTTTTTCTGCTTTGCCTCTTCTTTCTTATTCCCTATGGCAATGGGGAGCACGAACGTTGGCAGGGGCGGCTGAAGCTCGATTCGCGTGGAGGGCGGCCGGCTCGCGCGGCACCAGTAGGCAAGGGCTGGTCGGAGCTTAATTCGCGCGACGCTGGCGAGAGGGGCGGCTGGAGCTCGGGCCAGGCGCATCGGCACGCGGAGGGCGGCCGGAGCCCAAGCCGGGTGCACTAGTGTGAGGAGGGCACCCCGAGCTCGGCTTGCGCGGCGCTGGCAGGCAAGGGCCGGCCAAAGCTCGGCTCTTATGACGCCGGCGGGAGGGGTGGCCGGAGCTCGAGCATGGCACACCGGCCCGCGGATGGCGGCTAGAGCTTGGTTCGCGCGGTGCGGCTAGGTAGAGGGCGCCCGGAGCTCAGGCACGCAACGTGGCAAGGTAAAGGAAATGGGGTGGTGTGGCAGCGTGACACAATAGGAAATTGGAGGCTCTGCACGACATGAGGAGGAGCAGAGCAGGTGCTGGGGAGAGAGAAAGAAGAGGCGGTTGGTGGGGCCCACGGATGAAGGGGTTGAAAGAGAAGATTTGGAGGACCTCCTCATTTTAGGGCTCAAGTAGAGGGTTTGCTAGGATTAGTGTTTTTCTACTCCACCCTCTAAACTTAAAGTAGATGATTTAATAGAGAGTTCTGCTGAAGTTGCTCTTGGCGGTACAAAACACAAAGTTCCTCTGGTTGCTCCGTTGCATAACCGTGCCGGATGCCATCTTGTCCTTGCAGCGCAATTGGCTGGTGCAGACTAAAGTGATGCCACGTCAGCCGTAACCCGCACGGTTGAAGACTTGAAGTGCAGAAGGAGACGACGAGGATGGAGGCGGTAGAAATGTCAGTCAACCACTTACCTGCCCCGATGACCGTCCTCAGCCGTCCATTGCAGATCTAACAGAGCAAATCGCGCGAGCGGCGTGGACAACCCTTGACACGTCGTCAGAAGGCTCGTCGCATCGCATCCCCCGCTCCCCGAGTCGTCTTATCTTATCCCCGCGCTCTGCTCCCGCCTCTTTTCTCCTGGTGCCAGACCTGAGCAGTGAGCAGGGCGCACCCAAGAACCCGCGCGCCATGGCTTCCACCGCCCTTTCCTCCGCCTCCTTCTCCCTACTGACCGTCCCCACCGCCTCCTCCTCGCTCCCCAAGGCCACAGTCAACTTCCCCGCCCGCGGCCGTGGCGGCCGCTTCGCCGTCGCCTGCACGTCGACGGCATCCCAGAAGGTGCTCGAGCTCGGGGACGCCATCTCGGGGCTCACCCTCGAGGAGGCGCGGAGCCTTGTGGACCACCTGCAGGATCGGCTCGGCGTCACCGCCGCCGCGTTCGCCCCCGCGGCCGTGGTCGCCGCGCCCGGCGCCGGCGCGGCGGGCGGCGAGGAGGCCGCGGCGCCCGTGGAGAAGACGGAGTTCGACGTGGTGATCGAGGAGGTGCCCAGCAGCGCGCGCATCGCGACCATCAAGGTGGTGCGCGCGCTGAAGGACCTGCCGCTCAAGGAGGCCAAGGACCTCATCGAGGGCCTGCCCAAGAAGCTCAAGGAGGCCGTGAGCAAGGACGAGGCCGAGGACGCCAAGAAGCAGCTCGAGGAGGTCGGCGCCAAGGTGTCCATCGCCTGAGGCGATGCGCTCAGGCAATAGCTTACACTAGGACTCCTTTTTCTTCTTTCTTCACAAAAGTTTTTTTTTTCTTGCCAATTTCTCACACAATTTTGTTCCCCTTGTTGCTGTAAGATTTCTACTGCTGGGTGTTGTCTCAGTACGACGACACATCACCTTTTCGCTACGTGCTTGTTGGTGGATATTTCACAATGAGTTTGGCAAGTCAAGTACCGAGCGTTCGAACTCTGAAAATCTGTAAGAACTCGCCCTGTTCATGGTCCGGTTTTAACAATTTTGTTTCCAAGCCAAGCCAAGATAAATATGCTGGTTCGGTGCGGGCTGGATTTCGACGGGTCTCTGACGGCTTAATTAACATGGTGGGCTGTTTGGGCAGCTGGTTTCACCGGTTAACGCAGCGGTTCGCTTTACAAAATACAAAATGCAATAAGTCAAGCATGCAATGCGCTGATGAAGCTCATGATGAATGTGGATAAGCTGCAGCTTCCGACCGAGGTAGCTGCGTAGAAAGACCGCGTGGGCTGGCAAGCACACTGATTCAATCCAAAATTGCAATAAGTCAACATAAAAAACACCCTCACGAAAAGAGAATAGCATGCTTAGGGAACTGATCATGTTCCATACAAAAGATTTCTTAAATCTAACAATAGCTTAAGTTAACTAAACTATAAGGAAATTTCCGAATGCATTCACATAAAGTTGATGTATTGCACCAAGAATACTCTCGTACTTGCATACCCGTAGTATATAACGAAGAAATCTGCAGCATATGACAAATAAAAGAATAGTCATGACCAATGAATGTCTATATAGCGTAACAACAAAATATGCAGCATAGTTAGGATCAACGAATGTCTACAGTATAATAACAAAATCTGCAGCATAACAAATAATCTCTAATGTAGCTGCCTTGCATACCTATAGATCCTATGTTTCAGATTTGGACCCTATAGAATCAATCATCTTACCTTGTCAGAAACAAAATATGCGCCTTGTCAGAAATTGCTATCCTTCAAACTCAGTGAAATCTGAAACAAAAAAGGCAAGTTACATAAGTTTGTTTTAAACAAAATTGAAGGCAAACTCAGATTTAGCACAAAGCTACCAAGCTGCTATCCAATTCAGAAGTTCAAGAACTAATATGTTAGAGAAATCTGAATCACCACAGTTCAGTTCACTGGTACAACAAGGGACGTACCAATCTGTTGATGGTTATCCACGCAGTTCTTTGAAAGAAACTCTGAATAAAAAGAAAAGAATACTGTTAACAATTGTGACACGTAAGCCAGCACTTCTACTCAATTACCAAAACTATAGCCTTCTCTAATCTTCTCATAGGTTTGAATCTCTTCAGCAGCCTCTCTTGCACTCACTTTACTTTGAGATGTCTCTAACCAACTTTGCGCGCAAATCGAAGCTTCAACGGTGTGAGTTGATAGACTGCAGCGAAGAGGATCTATAACACGCCCACCTGTGCTAAAAGCTGACTCCGAAGGAACTGTTGAAGCCAGAACAGCTAGCACATCCTTTGCCAAAAGGGAGAGTACGGGATACTTATTCGAGCTTACTTTCCAGTAATCTAAAATGTCGAACTCTTTAGTTCTTATCTTCTCGATAGAGTGATTGTGTTCCTCGAGTCCACTCTTCACGACTAAGTTGACTATATGGGCGCAGCACCTTACATGAAGAAATTTATTCTTTAACACAACTCCATTCCAGTCTTCGCACACACCCTTCAAGTGTTCAATTAGCTTGTCATTGGAGGATGCGTTGTCAACTGTGACTGTGAATAGGCGATCAGTACGCCAATCCAGCAAACATTCTTCAACCCGTTTTCCAAGTGTCTCCCCTTTATGATCTGCAACCGAACAGAAATTAAGGATCCGTTTCTGCAGCTTCCAGTGATCATCAATCCAATGGGCTGTTAGACTCATATAATTCAAGTTTTGCTTGGAGGTCCAAGTATCTGTTGTTAGGCAGATTCTGTGATTCTTCAAAATCTTCTTCAATTTGGACTTTTCCTCAATATATCTTTGAATGCAATCCCTTGCTACTGTCATTCTTGAAGGTGGGTCAAACCTCGGCTGTAGCACTTTGGAATACCTTCTAAATCCTTCACCTTCAACAGATTAAAAGGCATCTCATCAATTATTACCATCTCAGCGAGTGCTTTGCGGCAGTCTTCAATACTGTAAGATTGCTTGGGTGTCCCTTGGCCCTTCCTTTGCATGTCCTGACCCTTGAGTGGCTCTTGTGGGCATAAACTTCTTAGATGGTACCATAAGGTGCTAGTTCCATGTGTGGATCTATCACATGCATATACTTGTTCACAATATTTGCACACTGCAACAGGATCTTGACCCCTTTTAATCCTGTATCGAAATGCTTTGACCCCTTAATCCTGTATCGAAATGCTTCCAAACTAGTGATTTTCTTGAACCAACTCTTTTACTTCTTTTCTGAACTGGAGAGACCGGAGTGGGAGAGCTAGTTAACTGAGTATCCAACTGCAATAATAATTAACTGATTATCCAGCTGCAATAATAATCTAACTAAATATTTGTGCTACTGTAAATTGAGATTGGCAAAAAAGCTTACATGTACAGAATTTGATGTGTGAACTGATGAAATTGATCTCTTTCGCTTCTTTGCTTCCAATAACCTTTTCTGCATAACAATTAACCTATTCATTCTCTCGCTGCTATCTTCTAGGGGATTTGCTGCAAGTACTTCCAAAGAATGTTCTTCACGATCCAGTATAACATGAAATAATTATTGTCAACATTATGTCATAGGCTAGAAATGTCTGTGACATTCATGGTTTCGTATGTTAGTCTAGAAGCGAATAGACCAACCAGAATGATAGTCAAGCTCCTGATAAGATGACCGAAACAAACCTGCTAGCTGAACAAAGTGAACAACTCTGAAATAAAACATATTTTGAAGAAACATAGACTAACGGATAATGAACACAGGGATTTCTTCCACCATACTCAATCATTCAGGTAGTGTATATCACAATCAGCAATGGAAGGGGAAAAATATGTCCCTCTTTTGAAGGATAAATCAAAGATACAGTTCTCGAATTCCACAGCTAAATTCCAAACAAGAACTAAGAACATGGCAGGGATTACTATGGATTGAATCTTGCACCCATCCCTTTCTTTGCAAACTAAGCCTAATCTCGATCTGAGTTAGGGTTCATGGCTGAATACAATCCAAGAAAAAAATGAATAGATATGAAAAGAGTAATGGAACCAATGACACAAGAAGGATAGAAGGGAAAACTTGTTAGCAGAGGTCTCCATGGGGAGATGCGGTGGTGAGTCCACATCCATATCCAAGGATCCAATAGCCATGGATGCAACAGTCTCCAGTTCCCACGCTGCCTCGGCCGCAAGCGCAGCCTCCACCTCGAGGCCTCAAGCGAGGCCGTCGTGCGGCATCTTCTTCCTGGCCACCGGCCGTCGCCGCCGTCCGCCGCAGCTGCTCTCTTTTTTTTTTTTCTTTCGATGTACCGTGGTCTCGATGGTTTTCACGGATCCACACCGCAAACCAGCATACCACTGTTTCCATCGTATGGGTCCACACCGGTCCGGCTCCAACCTGCGCTAGGACCAGGACGACGGGTCCTTCTGGGTCGGGTGCGGGCTGGTACCCGATTTCGCTGAACCGACGAACAGGGCGAGTAAGAACGAAGCGCACAAGAGCACGATCCCGCATTGATGGATGCCCTGGGCCCAAAGACGCCGAGCTGCCGCGGGCTCTTCGCGCCCGACGTGGCCTGCCTTTTGCGCGAGCGTCCACTTGCCGCCGGTTGCCGGAAGCCGGTGAGACCAGAGACGCGAAACCGAAAGCTCCCAAGCCCAACTCCACCCGCTATCTCCATCGCTGCCACGTGCGTTTGCCCAGCCCAAGACCACCGCTGCTTGCACCGGTCAGCTCACCGGCGAAAGGGGGCGCAACCGGTTCCGGGCTAGCGACTTTCGTGCAAAGTGCGTGCAGCCAGGCCACCGGGATAGCTACTCCCGCCCGTTAGGAGACGTACGTCGTTTTAGTTTATTCTAAGTTAAACTTTAACTTCGGCTAGATTATAGAAAATTATACAAATGCACCTACATTAATATTATCGGTAACAGCTTTGATAAATTCACTAAGAAATATGTCCCGTCGTGCATTTATTTGCTATTACAGTTGTTGATTTGTTTTTCAAAATTGATTAAGATGAAGAAATTTGACTTGGGATACAACTAAAAATGAATAATATTTTGAAACAGAGGAATTACTAAATTTGCTTGTTGTACCAGCTACCTGCGCTGCATTTTCGTTTCTCGGATGTGGAAAGGGACAGACACAGGCCCATAGCTAGGCATGGATGCGCCACGCTACCTTGCGACTTGCACGGGTTGTCACCATGCCTGTTCTAAATAGGAGCTGTTCTGCATTACGGTTTGGGTATGCTCCTAAGTACAACGAATGGTTCATCGTCAACCAAACACCCCCAGCTGTCCAAGCATGCAGGCAGAAGTTCCTAAATCAAATTTGTGTAGCTTTGGCCGTTAATAAAACTAAAAATACAGATAGTTTGGCAACATATATAACATTGATGCTACTAGATTCACCACGACAATATTTCATTATATATAGTTTTTTTTCATTTGAAATAAAAAATCTTGTATAGGAATTGATGGTCAAAGTTGCACCATGTAAACCACATCAATATCCCAAACAACAAATACTTGTGATCAGAGGGAGTACGTTGCATCAGTCGATTCCAAGAGTATGGATCCGGAGTTCATCCAACTTGCTAAAAGTGAAAATCAATTGCACTCTGGTTCCCATTCAATCCCAGTACACATTCAACATTTTTTTTGTTAAAAAACATCATGTAAACCAAAAATAGCATATATTCAAGTATAAAAAAATTGAACAAAAAAAATGCTGAAGGGAGAAGGGAAGCATCGGCAGTTTAGCAGTGAAAAATTCCATCTCTATATAGAGGCGTGCAACTTGTCATGAGCAAGAGCCAAATAGGCAAATACACCCAGCATACACGCATAAATTGTACACCCCTACTATACCGTGGCAGCAGCCAAACAGGCAAATTAAATACACACAAGCATACAGGCATGTATCGTACACCCCTACTATACCGTGGCAACAGCCAATCAAATAGCTAGGCTTGTTTGGCAGAAAGAGGAGTCCAGCAAACTGCTTTGAACTTTTTTACTAATCCACAAGGATCGGAGGATTATTCTGATAACAACCCCCACCTTTCTCCACGACGTGCAAATGAATACGGACGTGTGCACGTTCCAGGCTTCCAATCATATCAGATGTTGCCATGAAACGACTGCATCGTCGTCCAGAAGTCGTCGATGGCCCAGAAGTTCTCCCCCGACGCGGCCAAGAACTCCGGAAGGAAGTCCATGTCCATGTCCATGGCTCCAGCGCCTCCTCCTCCTGGTCCATGGACTCCGTAGCCGAGATGGTCCGCCACGCTAGACGATATGCTCGGCTGCTGGGTCACAATGCCGTAGTCCTGCGTGACCCCTGTCCTGTCGGAGTGGCTGCTGCTGCCTTGGCCCTCTGTGATCGCCGGAGTACTGCTTCTATGGCCTGCCATGCCCATGCCACGGCATATGCCGGCCATGGCGATGGCTTCCATGGCACTGCTGCTGCAGTCACTGCTCCGGTGCCTCTTGGGCTGTATCTTGGTCCTCCAGAAGTTCTTGACCTCGTTGTCCGTCCGGCCAGGGAGGTGCTTGGCGATCCTCGACCACCTTGCGTTGGAAAATCGGCAATCGGTTAGGCAGTTCGCAGTTCCGTTGGTGCTAGAGCGCAAGGAAATTAACCGGCGGATCGACGCGGGTCGTCGATGTGTACTTGTTGCCCCATCTGGCCTGCAGCTGGACGATGAGCTCCTGCTCCTCCGCCGTCATGTTGCCGCGCCGCACGTGCGGGTGCAGGTAGTTCAGCCACCGCAGCCGGCAGCTCTTCCCGGTGCGGTGCAGCCCTGCGGCCCAGAACAACAGCACTCACGTCGCGTAAGCCGTAAAGGGGAAGGAAAAAAGAAAGGGGAAGACCAAGCGATCGACCACGGCGAGAGGTAGGGCGCGCGCGCGCCAACGCAATGCAATGCTACTAACCGGCGGCGCGGGCGAGGTTGTTCCACGCGCCCTCGCCGTGGGCGGCGATGTAGTTGACGAGGACGTGGTCCTCCTCCATCGTCCAGGGGCCCTTGCGCATGGCCGCCGCCCGCTCGGGCGGCACCGGCACCGGCACCTGCACCTGCACGACGGCGCCGGCGTCCATGGCGGATTGCATGGCTCAGCCTCAGCTCAGCTCCGACCCGTTGCCTCGCCGCGCCGAGCCTGGCCATCCGTCGCCGCGCGATTTTTTTATAGTGGCGTGTGGCGCCGGCCCGTCGCGACGCGAAGCCGCCGCCACGCTGGGATCGGTACGCCTAACTCGAAAGACGCTCGCGGGGAGGCCCCGGTATGGCTCTTTGGGTTGTGTCTCCAGGCGAAATATCCACTCCCTACATAGCCAACTGTTCAGGGCGAAAGCAAGTGGGCCGGAAAATCGAGCGCTAGGGAGATATTTTGGTACCGGCGAAAGCGCCGTCTCGCCGTGGGTTTCTTGTGGCAAGTAGCAGCGCTTCGGCCTTCGGAGCTGCCATCCCACTATCCCAGTAGGCAGGAGCGGGGTTCCAGAAGCTTCCAGGTTCCGAACGGGCCGACAATCTCGACGGAGTCAGCTCGGTCTGCAGTAACACTACCACAAGGGCCGTGAAGGTGCCGAAACGCAAAAGCTGACGGCTAGAAGCCACGTCCCGACCCGGTCGCAGCGCGTTCAGGCTTTCCATGATTGGACGGAGCGCGACGCAGCGTCCTCCTGTCCACAACTGAAGCCGAGCGAGCGCTCGCCACGACCGCGGCCGGAGGCCGAAGCTCCAGCATCCACGATGGCGACAAAAATCCCTGTGAGCCTCTGGGGAGGCTTCCCTGGCCGCTGGGCTTGCCCGCCCGGCCGCCGCCGCCGCCGCCACCAGCAGTGTAAAACGGCGCGCGGAGGATCGGACAGGGCTGGCCGGGAATGGGACCCACGCAAATCTGCCCTCGAGCATCCGTCACCCGTTTCCGTTTGGGCTTCGATTTAGGAAAAAAAGTTAAAAGTAGCACACGTGCCGAAACTCAAAGCTAGGTGTCAGGGACGGCTCTGAACGAGACCACGTCTCAGCGAAGCCTTTTCGGTCAGTTGGCGTGACCGGACAAATATCCCCGTAGCGTCGTCTTGCCCGCAAAACCGCAACTGCAGTCAGGAAAACTAAAGTTGACTGATCTGATGCTAGATCGAGACGTCCGCGTAAAGTTATTTGGCTGGATTAAAGTTGAGTGGTACCTATTAGTACTTATATTTTTTAAAAAAATAAATTATAACCTATCTTATTAACACTCCGGTTTGGACAGACCAGCACTAAACTTTAGCACTTTAGCACCAACATACATTCTAAAGAAGATCAAATGGTGCTTGCCGGCATGGAGACACATGGCACGGAGCAAACATGGCTTGGTACCAACAGTACTTCCGACACCCGCGATGGCATTACTTGCGCATATTATGAGTAAAACCTGTCACTGCACACTGCAGCTTCGGCATATATAGCCGTTCCACAACTCCATATGCCCTAAATCCTAATTCTATGCACGCTGCAAAACACCCAGGAAGATAATAATTACCAATGTAGCACATGAACGAAGCTCCTGCGGTACCATACAGGTTACAAGAGGTGTGTATATATAGCACACTTACAGGACAAAACGGTTCTCTTATTTGATGAAACTACCCAAACGTCATAGCCTTCTTGTCTATATACATGCCCTTTCGCTAGCAGAAGTGACGATCATACACGCCGAGAACATGAGGCCCCTCATTGCCAGAGCTAGTCAGCTAGAGGTGGCCGAGCTCTTTTGGGGTGTCCTACTCGTCTGCCTTGGCCAGCTTCCCCTTCTTTGCTTCGTAGTCCTTCACGGCGGCTTTGATCGCATCCTCAGCGAGCATGCTGCAGTGGAGCTTCACCGGTGGAAGAGACAGGTGCTTTGCAATCTCACTGAACAAAAAAGGAAAGACGTACATGTATAAATACAGATCCAACAAATCGATACTGTGCAATAGAGAGCCAAGAGGTTGAGACTTGCGAGCCAAACTTTCACCCACACTGATATGAATATTGAAAAAAAAAAAAACAAACCATTCAGTAAAAAGAACTACCAGACCAGGTTAGGGAGTTACTCCTGACCAGTGACCAGAGAGAAACTACCACACAAATTCCTAGCAGAAGTTAACACGCTAGATATATACTTAATATTGTAGAGATTTTAGGCAGCAACATTACAATTGACTGCTACAGGCTTAGTTGATGTAGCATAACAAGGGAGGGAAAGCAGATCAGCTATTAGATTCCAACCAAACATAAAGGCGATGCACATGAGGACAATGTGCACACATACATTATACATATGCAGAGTTGGTGGATTATGCTTAATCCTATACATTAATATCACTAAGAAAAAATTGACCTTACATACAGGCGAAAACACACATTTCGATGCATCAGGCATGTAGCCTTGCCAAACCAAAGTAACCAATATCGGACAATGATTTCCAAGCAGCAGAATCATAACTTACGTGTTCTTGATTGCGACTACTTCCTCCATTTCTTTGCCCTTAACCCACTCAGTAGCTGCAAGTGCAGAAATGAATAAGAAACCAACAATAAATTTAAATTGGTAAAATTATAAGCCAAAAAAGTCAGAAGGAAAAGCATAAACTCTGTGATGAAAAGCATGTCAGTGAACCAAATCAAGCGTTTAAGAAACAGCATGGCAATTGCTAGTTGTAAAATCACAATATTATACAATCACCAAAAGTATTGAGTCCTTCGCATCGAAGGCAGCACTACATCCGCAGAGTGATATGTTCAAACGGTAACAAGGAAACGAAATGGTGCAACTATCAAGAATAATATGTCAGCACACGGGGCATGCCTAGCTGGAATAGCTCAGTTGGTTAGAGCGTGTGGCTGTTAACCACAAGGTCGGAGGTTCAAGCCCTCCTTCTAGCGCAATGTTCTTTTTTTATTAGTTTAGTGGAGCAGTTTTTTTACAGCAAACCTACCACCAGTAAACTAAAACAAGCACAAGGACAAGGTTGGTCTTGGGTTCAAAACTTCAAATTGCTAATCTTCTTTAAACAAAAGAAGGGTAATCCCTCCCATTTTATATTTATTTTTCAGTGTATGATCAAGGCGTCCTTCATGCTTTAATAAGAGACAGCCGCTAGAATAGCATGGACTTGGCCAGTTCCATGATACCGAAATAAAATAAGAGTTTATTTGGATAACTCCATTTCCTCCCTCAATTTAATCCCTTCCGATACTTATGGTACATGTAACTACTCCCTCCGTCCCAGTTACATCCCTCCGTCCCAAAAAGAAAGCAATTCTCGTTTCCAAGAAGTCAAATAGTTTTAAGTTTGACCAAATTTATAGAAAAATTACTAACATTTATGTCTCCAAATAAATTTAATATAAACATATATTACATGACTAATCTAACAGTACTTATTTTGTAATATAAATGTTAACACTATTTTTTATATAAATTTGGTTAAATTTAAATTTAAAATTTGGTTAAATTTAAATTTAACCCCTCGGTTTTTAAAATTTTTTGGACGGAGGGAGGACGGAGTACTGGATATCGGAACTATTGTTTTGCCCAACAGCATGATAGTAGCAGATAGCCTCAGGCCCGGATTTCCACACCATCAAAATCAACACAGACCCATCGTAATTTTCCAATTAAATTATTACGATCATTTCCGGTTTCACCTCATTCCCATCACTCCCAACAATATAATCGATCAGACTATAAATATCCCAGAAAGGCCTTATCACCCAAACATCAAATTCGCACGAACAAAACCTAATCGTGCAGAGATTAACAATCTACAGTGCACGACGGAATAGGGAGCTGGCTTTGCTCACCGACGGAGGAGGACGCGATGGCGGAGCCGCACCCGAAGGTCTTGAAGCGCGCGTCGACGATCCTGCCGGACCCCTCGTCGACGCGGATCTGCAGCTTCATGACGTCCCCGCACGCCGGCGCGCCGACGATCCCCGTGCCGACGTCCGCGTCGTCCTTGTCGAAGGCCCCCACGTTGCGCGGGTTGTTGTAGTGGTCCACCACCCGCTCGTGGTACCCCCGCCGCGCCGCCCCCGCCACCGCGGGCGCCGCCTCGCCGCCTCTGACGCCGGACGCGGCGCCGAGGAGCCTCCTGCCCGCCGCGCGCAGCATCATCGCCGATAAGTTTGGATCTGAGACGAGGCGTCTCTGGATTCCCCTCTCGTTTCCTGTCTCTCTGTTCCGTTTGGTTTCGGGTTCTTCGTGTCGCGCGATGATCCAGAGGAGCTGATGGGCCTGGAATTTATACTCGTGTCCCGTGGGGTCCACAATGGCGAAGATAATGGACTCGCAAGGGAACGCGTGTATGAGTACGTGGCGGACCTTGTTGGGGTTGTCGAGAGGTTTACAGCGCGAGGCGGTTCGACCTGCTTAGATGGGCTTTTACTGGGCTCCCTTTAGACCTGGTTGCATTCCATTTTTATTGGTATCCCTCTCTGGGCCATAGTTTTATTGGGCTCTAAAAGAAGGTCGCTTCTATATTGCTCCGTTAGTTTTGCAAAAAGAAAAACTATAATGAAAGATTTATAGGGCTCTATGGAAAAAGGTTAATCTCGGTCAAAAAAAAGGTTAATCCCTTAAAGCGTGTAACCCCGAATACGGTGGGTCACATGATCACACCTTGTAGCTGAGGAATCTAAGTGAGAACTGGTGAGAAGGAAAGGAACAGTCCGTCCGTTCTGTACTTCTGATGGAGTGATGGCTATGTCACCTTCTTCTTTCCTTTATTCGTGCTCTCTGCCCCCCACATCGAAGCCGAATCCATCGTGAGACTTCAGTTTGCTCTTCCCCACCGCCACGGCGCCACCTTCTGGTTCACGACCTGTAAGGAATATGGCAGTGGCATCAGGAATCGTTGCCAGGCACACGGCACTCCAGTCCCGTCGTCCACTGCTTGCCATGGCGACCTGCCGGCCTGGCTAAGTGCCAAGCGCAGCCAGTACACGAGTACTGTCATTGGAGCTCTCTGCACTTAACTTTTGATGTTTGTTCGTCTTCCTCGGTGGCCAAAAGCGCAAAAGAATCCAAGGTTGATTATAACCATCCGATTAGAACCAGTCTTTGTATTGCTTCGTTCTGATCAGTTTGGTGTAATGAGATGTTAACGTCAGTTCATCAACTCACAGCTACAGGCGTAAAGGTATCCTATCCCCCGCCGTTTGGTACGTTCGTTGGGTTGGTTGGTTGGTTCGTTGATCCGTCAGGACTCAGGAGAAATAACCGAAAATCGTCAGAAAATTCTATGGCATGGTTACAAAAAACAGTAGTGACATTCCGACGGTGACAAATGAACACTCAACTTGGCCTTTCAGAAACAGAACAGTCATAAACTCCTCGACAGTTCTCCTACGAGGAATACTAGGGAAAGTCCTGTGCGGCTGACTATGTAGTCAAATGAATAGTCAGCAATCCAGTGACACGTACTGTATCGCCAACGCGAGCGAGGCATGTTGACCTTCACTCTTCCTGAAGACTCTGACTGAAACTTCAGTGATTTCAGCTACAGATATAGACTATCTTCACATTGTACCCTACTGTCAATAGGGCACTCAACCTGCTGCTCCGGAAGCCATGAATTGCTCATTGCTTCGAGTTTCTAAGCCTGCGATTACAAGATGAACTTCTGCAGATGTCTAATGATTTGTCTACTCGGATATGATAAAACCTTTCAGCTGAGATGATGTAGGATGCATGACTTTCTCCGATATCTTCTTGGCCGAATCCAACGGTCCATTCAGCGGATTCACGCATCTGCATGGTTAACAAATCGTTTTCTGTCACACGTTGATTTGCCGTCGTTGTGTAGAGGTTTTGGTGAGACGTCCATCTCGGCGTCGATCCCCACGCAACTTCGCATTTGCCAATTGGATCCCGTCATCCCGAGGAAAAGGTTGCCAAGCGAGCCCAATTCTCTAATGGTTCACGGTATAATCTAAGTATGTCCGCAAATGTGGGCCTGTTTAGATCATGCCGTAAATGCAAATTTTTTTTGCAAAAACGGCGTTTTTGTCTTTACGCATCTAAACGGACCTGCGTATTTTTTTTTTGCATTTGGGTCCTGTAAACGCAAATTTTTTTTGCGACGGAATCTTGCCAATTTGAAGTACTAAATGAAGTCTATTTACAAAACTTTTTGCACAGATGGGCTGTAAATCGCGAGACGAATCTAATGATGCTAATTAATCCATGATTAAGCAATAATTAGCGGATGGTTACTGTAGCATCACTGTTGCAAAACATGGATTAAGTAGGCTCATTAGATTCGTCTCGCGATTTACAGCCCATCCATGCAAAAAGTTTTGTAAATAGACTTCATTTAGTACTTCAAATTGGCAAGATTCCTTCGAAAATTTTGCGTTTACGGCTTTTTTGCGTTTACGGGGTGGGAGCCGTAAACGCAAAAACTTGTAAACTTTTACAGCTCCCATTTTGCGTTTACAGGTCATCTAAACAGGCCGTGTATGGAACTATTGCGTTGCAAATTCTCGCTGCTGACTTGTGCATCACATTGCTCTGGTCTGAGCCTTGCATCTCAAGCTTGTGCAAATGTAAAGAGACCTTGCTGCTGGTACTAGAGACACGTCTCTAATTCTTTTTTTGGGGGGGCTAGGATTGACACAGAGAAGCTAAGCGCGCAAGTAAGCGTCCACTGCTCTTGCAGTCTTGCGACACGCATCCGAATGTATATTAACTGAAGATGTCTGTTTCAGATCAGGCCATTTTTTTAACAAAAAGATTGAGAGGGTGAGGAACAGCTCATGTTACAAGGCACAACTTGCATCTCGTGGAAAGTTACTTTATTTCCACTGGATGAGGTGCCATTGCAAGATCGATGAGGGCATTGTCTCCGAGAAGAAGGCCCCAGCCTTTTTCCCTGCACATGCGTTGGATGCCTGATGCCGGTGGCTCGCCGGGCAGTTCCAGGATCACATACCATAACCGACAGAAAACTTGCAAATAATGCAATGCAGATCCGGGCCACTCCCTATGTCACTACCAGGACTATTTGCTGTATAGCAACCGGGGTGGGCGATGGTGGGGCCTGTAGGATTAGTTGCTGCATAGAGTACACACAAACAAGCTTGCAGACAAACAATGCTTTTCTGATTCTTGTTCAGATCAGGATATTTACCTTTTTAAATAAGTAGTATTTCTTATATAAACGGCATTGATATTGAGTTTTTTTATTTATTTTTGAGAATTTCTCAGTAATATTCATTTCATCGCTTCGGATCAGCATGTTACAAATCGCTTAATCAAAAGAAAAGAGGGATGAGTATGCCACGCTGCACCATTGTAACCGTTAGTTGCCACTGGTCCAAAACTGACGTGACAGATCATTTGGAACGCCAGATCGACACTTTAAGGATGAGCTTGCGTGATTAAGACTGAGCATTTTAACGTGCTCAAAATCGCTCGAGTAGCTGAGAATCCCCCTGTATGTCCTCACAAATCAACAACGTCCAACAGAGCCTGCAGAGACAAACCATACCTGTCAGGAGTCAGGACCCAGGTTTTTCGTCTCCTGGAAGACAGCATTTGCCACGCGGTTAGGATACAGCTGGTGCTCGATCGTGTTGTGCTATCAACTACTGTCGCCGCAGTGTTGTAATTGACCTTTGCTCAACTGCTCTTCTTCCGTCGTCGTCGAACTAGGGAAATCAAAATTCAAACCCACCTCAAGACTCAGGGAAAAAGATCGAGACGGTAGATTCGAATCCTGCAAAAATCGTTGGTCATACGAACGGAAAATACAGCTCAAGCTACACTAGTAGTTTGACTCTGAACTGCCAAACTATGAGCGCTGTCTGTTTCTTCAGGTAACACCCCCCCCCCCCCCCCACCCAAAAAAAAACACGATGGCTTGATCGAAAAAGCTAGAAGAGCCTTCTTCCGTGTCCGATCAGCCACCTCCGTACCTATCGACTGTTCGCCGCATGGGCGGCTGTCCGGAGCTCATTGAAGCCCGGCCGGCGTCCCTTTCAGCTCGTACCATCCATGGACAGGACGACGACGACGACGGATGAGGAAGCAAACGAGCGGAGAGAAGACGCAACCGCCGACCCCAGCCGGCATCATCTGTGACAGCACCATTTAGCGTGGCGGATCGCTGGTTTTAGGTGGAAGTAGCTGGCTAACTCCACATTCGCCCCAACTGTAACGGCCGGTGAACTGTCATTTGCTGCTGGCAGTAGGAGGAGTACTTGGTAGTAGAAATCTTCAGTCCTTTTCTGGACCTGCGAGCAGCTCCAGATAATTAGCAACGATGCTACAGTCTACAGCTGCTCACGCTGAAAACGACCTCTAAAATTTGGCCGGGACCAAACTTCCAAATCGCAGACGGCCGGGACCGGACGCTCCGTCGAGTCCTTTCTGCCACGAGCCTTACGAGCTGGGCGACTGCCGTGTGACAAATGGCAATTTCGTCCCCGCCTCTCGCCATCAGAAAACTCGACCGCACCACGCGTCTCTCAAATCTCAATTATCACTACTACTGCTACTATTTACTAGTATTTATTAATAACTGAAATAAAAGAGCATGCATGGTTCATCGTCGATGGCAGCAGGGACTGCCGTGGAGCTGGCTGTCAAATGAGCGGAGGAATGCTGTGGGCACGTGCAGCGCGCGACGATCAGAACTGGGTGGAAACCAGACGCTCCGCCGCCCCGCGTCGCCCAAGCAAATTTCTCTCCTCCGGCGGCTGTCGCCGTCTGCCGCGATCCCGGTCGTCTTTTTTGGCTGGACCAGGACCAGGGCAGGGGGTCCGTGGCCGTGGGTGACATGATATCCCCCGTCGCCGCACCCACACGCGCTTGCGCTTCTACCCGGAGCCCGGGTCCTTCCCGGCCGCCGCGCACCCCGTCGTCCCCGTTGGCATCGCGCGGTCACTTTGGCGGCACCCCGTCGCTGGATCGCCAGCAACCCGCCAGGCCGTCCCAGTCCAATCCCGCGGCGTCGGCGACAAGAGAACACAGGTGGGCAGAAAAACCGTCCCGGGCCCGCACGCGACTGGCTGCACGTGGGCCCGGCGGCGTTCACGGTGATTCCCGGCCGTGCGCCGTGGGGCCGCCGGGGTGCTCTCCGCGGCTCCGCCTGGCCGCCTCTGCCTCCGCGCGGAACCTGGTGTGCACTGTGGCAGCGCGGATGCGCGTAGCCGCGAGCCGAGCTCCCTTTATTTTTTCCAGCCTCTCTGTGTCACTGTGTGGTGGTGGCCGGTGGGTGCACTGTGCCGCTGACCGGCGGGCACGAGCACGAGGGCCAGGCTGGGGCGCTGGGCACGGAACCGGATGCCCGGGGACGGCTTCTCCCCCTCTCCCTCCCTCTGACTCGAGAATCTTTTTCGCTTTCCAGACGCTCTTTTCGGTCGCGTCCCGGTGAGAACGCGGATTTCTGTTCAGCATCCCGTCCCTGTCCCCGCTTTTCTGGCGTGTCAGGGCAACTTTGCAGAGCGCCGCCTGTACCTCCTTTTGGTTTCAGTTCAGGATGGTTAGAGTAGTCGCCTCAGAAATGGCTATAGCGGTGTGATAATAACGTGCCTAGTAAAAAAATTGCAAATAGTATAGATGGCGATAGCAAATTTGCCCGTTTTGTTTTGGACCATGATTGCAAACCTGTTATTAGAAAACTGCAACAATATCAATCGAACCATCAACTACAATGGAGTGACAGTGATGTGTAAAGTAAAAAAACAGGGGCAAATTTCCAAATAGCCAAACATTAATTGTTATAATGTAGTTTTAGCCAATATTTAATTTTGACTTAGTGTTAAATGACTAATTTTTTGCTTCTTAATCAACCAGGTGTGGATGAGCTGGTTACTATGTCACGTGGGTTGAATTTTCCTACTCTAGATGATATTACCACGCGATTCATCAGATTCGTCCAATGGGCAAACAAGGAATGCATATATAGTTCAAGTTGAGTTTTTTGTTATATGTAGCTTGTACTCAAAAAAAAATTCACGCCTGCCATTGAGCCTTGTCTCGATAATTGGTCACATATATTCCTTTTATATTAACAAAAAGTCTATACACGTTTTGACCATTGGAATAATGCAGAGATACATATCATTCTCCTAGACCGAAGTTGAAGTTATTTTGATTATAATGGTTGCTAAAAGTATAAAAGTTTAGCCACACATGCTCCACAACAAAGTTTTTTTTTTTTTGAAAATAAGGCAGGAGCACAACAAAGTTTAAACTTGGTACAGGGAACTAAAGATGAAATTCACTCATTTGGTAACTGAAATCCCGGATTCACAGAGGGTGCCCCTGCAAAATTCCAGGAAGAAACGGAGCACAAGAGCCAAAAACCCCTCTACGCCCACCCCTTCCCATTATTTATCCCCTCTCCCTCTCCGCAACAACCCGTCTCCGCCTCGCCCCCCGCCGCCGCCGCCGGATTCGCTTCCGCCTCCGGCGGCCGCGCTCATTTCCCGCACCACTACCTCGCCTCATCCGCCGGCTCCGATCCTCACGGCTGCTGCGGCACCATCTCTATCCCACGACCACGCCAGCCACAAGACCAGAAACGCCTCCCACAACGAGAAGAATCCATTCAGCCAGTCCACGCATCAGGGGCGCTGCGCCCCCATCTTTGACTCGCACTCCGCGTCCAGATCTAGGCCGGTGGAGCGAGGAAAGATGAACGGAGGCACCGCCCGATCGGCGGCCGCCGCGGCGGCGATGCCGCCTCACCGGCGGCTGCCGGACTTCCTCCAGAGCGTGAACCTCAAGTACGTGAAGCTGGGGTACCACTACCTCATCACCCACCTGCTCACGCTGATGCTGCTCCCGCTCATGGCCGTGATCCTCCTCGAGGCCGGGCGAACCGACCCCAACGATCTGCGCCAGCTGTGGCTCCACCTCCAGTACAACCTCGTCTTCGTGCTTGTCCTCTCCGCCGTCCTCGTCTTCGGCGCCACCGTCTATGTGCTCACCCGCCCACGACCCGTCTACCTCGTCGACTTCGCCTGCTACAAGCCGCCCGCCCACCTCCAGGTCCGCTTCGAGGAGTTTATGCGCCACTCCAAGCTCTGCGGCTTCTCTGAAGACGCGCTCGAGTTCCAGCGCAAGATCCTCGAGCGCTCCGGCCTCAGCGAGGAGACCTACGTCCCGGAGGCCATGCACGCCATCCCGCCCCAGCCCACAATGGCCAACGCCCGCGCCGAGGCCGAGGCCGTCATGTTCGGCGCGCTCGACAACCTCTTCAAGGCCACCGGCGTCAAACCCAAGGACGTCGGCGTCCTCGTCGTCAACTGCAGCCTCTTCAACCCCACGCCATCCCTGTCGGCCATGATCGTGAACAAGTACAAGCTCCGCGGGAACATCCGGAGCTTCAATCTCGGAGGGATGGGCTGCAGCGCGGGCGTCATCGCCATCGACCTCGCGCGCGACATGCTGCAGGTGCACCGCAACACCTACGCCGTGGTTGTCAGCACGGAGAACATCACCCAGAACTGGTACTTCGGGAACCGCAAATCGATGCTGATCCCCAACTGCCTATTCCGCGTCGGCGGCGCGGCGGTGCTGCTCTCGAACCGCGGCGCCGACCGCCGCCGCGCCAAGTACAGCCTCAAGCACGTCGTGCGCACGCACAAGGGCGCGGACGACAAGGCGTTCAACTGCGTGTACCAGGAGCAGGACGGCGAGGGCAAGACCGGCGTGTCACTGTCCAAGGACCTCATGGCCATCGCCGGCGGCGCGCTCAAGACGAACATCACGACGCTGGGCCCGCTCGTGCTGCCCGTGAGCGAGCAGCTCCTCTTCTTCGCGACGCTGGTGGTCAAGAAGCTGTTCAACGCCAAGGTCAAGCCCTACATCCCGGACTTCAAGCTGGCGTTCGAGCACTTCTGCATCCACGCCGGCGGGCGCGCCGTGATCGACGAGCTCGAGAAGAACCTGCAGCTGAGCCCGGCGCACGTTGAGGCGTCCCGGATGACGCTCCACCGGTTCGGCAACACGTCGAGCAGCTCCATCTGGTACGAGCTGGCCTACATGGAGGCCAAGGGCCGCGTCCGCCGCGGCCACCGCATCTGGCAGATCGCGTTCGGCAGCGGGTTCAAGTGCAACAGCGCGGTCTGGCACGCTCTGCGGAACGTCAAGCCGTCGCCCAATAGCCCGTGGGACGACTGCATTGACCGCTACCCGGTGGAGCTCGTCGACGGCTTCCCCATACACAAGGCGCAGCAATAGCATCCACATGACCACATCCATCGACGCCCCTCCAATACAGATATCATAGCTTGAATTCAAGACTCATCTGGCTAGTTGTGACACTGCTTTTCCAGAGCATGCATGATTGCAATGGAAGAATCTCTAGGCTTACTGCAGGTCTGCTCTGCTCTGCTCTGTAACCATGTGTTCGTCAGCATTGGATCTTTGGTGTGTACTTCATGGATCATCCGGTCCGAGAGGGAAACATGGGCCCCTGCTGGTAAGTTTGCAGACTAGTGCTGATGATTGTTGTATGTACATTTGTCTGTTTAGCCGTTGCTGCCGATTGTCATTTGCCAGTACTAGTTAGTGGTCCAAACTCCAGAGGAAGGGCCGTTCCTTTTATTTTTACCAAAGGTATGTTGATGGCAAAGGAGTGTCTTGTGTGTGTCGGCGGATGGATGGAGTGATATTTGTGCTAGCTGTTCACTTGGAAATTTTGCTCTTTCTGAACTATATCACTGGCCTGAATGCTGATATCGCATCATTTTTTTTGCCTTTCATCAGTTTGTCTTGTTAAATACCTAGATCTCTACCTGTTTGTCTTGTTAAGTTCCTTGTTTAATTCCTTTAGGAAGGCTAAGTTATCAGATATTCAGCTTGATGTTCCTACATTCCATCCATTGAAAGCCCGACGATTTGCTGGCGAACACAGGCATGTTGCAGCTGCAGTACAGTGGAAGAGAGTTCTATTTTATATTGCTATTGCCCGTGGTCTTTGATTTTCTTAAGAAAAAAATGGTGCTATCCTAAATGCAATTATGAAAAAATTTCATTCAAACTGGTGCTCTTCATTAGATTTTGAGAAGGCGTGATCATTTTTTTCGGAACGTATGATAACGATCGTACCTGGTACTTCGTGCTCGACCAACTAGCCTTCTTCTCCGATCCGACAATGGAAATCCCCTCCGCGGCTTTGTGGAGTGTGGGGCCAGGGCTTGGAGAAAAACCGTGGGACCGGAGTGGGCGATGGTCTTCGATGATCCAAAAATTATCAGGTGCTAGACTTGATCTAGATGAGCTTGGAATGCCCATAGTCAACCTTCAATTGTGGAAAATCTTTGTCGATTTTTTCACAATTGAAAAGCACTTTCATGAATTAAGGAAGTTCAACCTTCAATTGTGCTAGTTCCTCTCGTTGGCACAAGTTGGGAACCATGACCCATGTTCTAATCAGATCTGGACACTTAATTTGCTTCGCACAATCCCTAGTCGTCTGGGTGCTTCCTTCTCGATGTTTTTTCCCCTCGCTGCTGAGAAACCCCGCCCTTTGGCCGCTGTCTCGTTACATGAAGCTCTCTGTTTTTGCTTCTTTGGATAGCTGGAAGCCCTCCTGTCCCTCTTTTGGAAAAACAAAAGCGAGCCCTGGAGCCATGTGTAGCAAGGCAAGATCTGCATATTAGTTTAATTTTTTAATCAGAGACACCAAGAATCTTGGTCCAAGACGGGTCTGGTGCTACTCTACATCATGTTATTTGTGCTGGGCCACATCAAGTGGAGCAGCCTGCCTCCAGTTCCAATGTGTACTCTTGTCTGGCCAAAAGTACAGGCAGGCTGTTAATCATGTACCTACTTTATTTTCTTCATCAACATCAACTATTCACAAACCAGCCAGCCAGCGGCAAGTGAAGCAAGCGTCCAACCATAGGGGGAACTGCTAATGCTGCCAAGTGCCCACCGTTGGTTTCTAGGCTTTTTCTTTGGAAGGGTGAGTCATTGGCTGGTTATATAGGACTCTGCCAGGAGGAATTGATTAAAAGGGCCACTGGGCCCCATCTAGACTGACAGAGCTGCCTCGACTAGGTATCTTGTGTGCCTTTTTTTTTTAAAAAAAGAATGACGTGCCTATTAAAAAAATGAACATTTGAGTGAGCTTCTTGTGAGGTTTCTAATCATCATTTCAGGGGAAAAAAATCATGATGTTGACAGGAGCCCACCTTGCGCTGCAAGGCCCAGCCCATGCGTGCTTTGATCCCAAGCGCCTGGCCTGCTACCCTGTGTGGCGGCAGGCGAAAGGATTGTAAAGCTCCCTCGGCCGGGATGAGCTTGGTTCGGACCCAACCCATGAAACTGCAAGAGAGGTCCAATACCAGATGGGCTGTCAGGATGAAGGTAGCTGTAGCTCGGATTCCACTACACAGTCTCGCGTGAGTAAAAGGGCGTTTTAAAACGGCTGAAGAATAGAATAAAACAAACATTGGCTGAAAGCAACAACCCTTCTGCCAACCACTACCGTCATAATATTGGAGTCCCTTGAACAACTCCGGCTTTAAATGGAGCCACGTACTCTAACCATTGCCGAGGTCTTTAAAATCCAGAGATGGCTGGTAGCAACGCTGACTGAAACCTACTACGCGATGCACATTCCGTTGCAGAAGCATGGGATGGTGCCAGAAATCAAAGCAGCTTCTCGCAGTCGATCCTAGGCTGGCGGCTAGGCAAGCTGCGTGAGAGATTCTTCGACATGGTTGACGAAGGCAGCATTAAGATCAAGCGAAGCCGCTAATTCAGCTTCATTCTGCGCTGACGGCCTGGTACTGGACGGCACCGACGTCATCTTCACCACCGGCTTCTCGACGCATGCAGGCGCCGCGTGCACCCCCGGATACAGCAGATGGCAGTGCCGTGGTCGACGTATCGGCCTGTTTCCAAAGGCAGGACCGCTGATGGGCCATGTCACGTGGGCCCTCCTGCCGTTATCCGACCGCCAAATGGTACTGCAGCAGCGGCAGCTAGCCAGCCAGAAGTAATCCGTTCGTTCCGATTAGACGTCGACGGCGAGACGTAAACCACCGCAGGGGAGGGCGCAGCTTTCCAGATCGAAGCGTATCGCAGCTACTAATCATCTGCTTTTGCTAAACGTAGCAAGTGATCGCAGATCAGAAGTGCAAGCGTAGATGCTTCAATGTCATGTATACACATAAAACCTCAAAGGTCAAATCCAATCATTTTAAAAATATGTGAAGAAGGATAAATTTCAGATCTGATTGCACTACATGACCAAATTTTGTTACGAAGTTCAACTTTATCCAAATTTTATTTTAGTTCATTTTATTTGTAGTTTTTTCACGGCAATGGATTTGCGTGTACATGGAGCATGGACGATGCACCTGCACCTGTACAACGTTTCAATTATTTACAAAACATTTGAGACATCAGTTTTCAATGTTTGCACTGTTTCTAAAAGAAATGCAACCAACCGTGCTTACAACTAATTAAGATGTTCAGTACTGTGTAGACTATAGACTGATGGATGAATGGTTCAAACCTTGAGGAGAGAGACGAGCTCCTCAGCAAACTAGAGTACATATCGCTTTCCAAGAGATACCTCTCTCACCCAGCCTTAATCTACTTACGTCCTCTCTGGATCTCTCTCCTCCGGCCGCCTCATTAGAAAAAATAGATCCCAACAAATTAAAGGGTTCCTGGTCAAGCAACAGGGGCCTGTACGACTGCTCATGCATGCATGGATGCATGTGTTCCAGGCAATCAAACGAGACGCCAATCTCTAGGCCCAGCCCTGGCCGTGTCGGGGCAACTTTTTGGAACGGCGATCTCCCCGGCCGGATCGGCTGCGCGGCCCCGCCCACCCAACACCGTACGTCTGCTCTTCCTTCCTCTCTTCTGATCGACTCGCTCATGCGTGGCAGCGTGGTGCGTGGAACATGCATGCCACGGCACCTACCTCTACTTGCTGTACAGCGGCTTCTCGTCAGCCAGCCAGTCGCTTTTGCCTCAGGGGGCACGGAGCACGAGGCACGCAAAGCTACAGGAACCCTCTGCTCTGCCGCGCAGGCAGGGGCGAGGAGGAGCAGAGCAGAGCAGAGGCCGGATCGAGCGATTGCTGCGGGCCGAGCTGGCGGTGGTGTCGGCGCTTTAATTCGGCCGACGGGCTGCGGCAAACGGAATCATGGGCTCCATTCCATGCCACCGGCTTTGGCCTTTGGCTGCTTTCTCCGCACCCGATCGCTCCTTTGACCTAGCCAGTCGCCCGCCCGCCCGACAGGAGCAAAGAGACGCGCAACTGGATTCAGTTTCAGTTCCCGATCGATCCATCGATCATTCTGATTCGATTCGACCCGGGGCTTTTTTGAACGGCTCGGTAGCCATCATGGCGTGGCAGTGTGGCTAATGCTCATGGACGCGGGCAAAATTCGGTCGATCCCTTCCATGCAAGCTCGCTCGCAATTATACCTCCACGTCTTTTTCTCGGGGGTTTATCCGGCCGCTGCATGGAATTGGATGCGAAGCTAATGATGGTTTGCGCTCGCGCCCGTCCCCTCTTTTCCCTTTTGCTCCTTTCGATTTCTCCTCTTTGGCCCGCTCCTCTTTTCCGTTTATAGCCCCAGGGCGGGGCTCTTTGTTTGGCTCTTCCTTTGTTGTTTCCGCCTCGCGCCCGAAGCTTGCAGCCTGCTCCGCTTGCCTGATAATGTAGCCGAACGCCGGGACATGCTTTTCATTTTTGCAAAGGAAAGCAGGGACACGGCGTTTGAGGGCGTATCCGTCCGTTGCGCCACGCCCGCCCGCCCGGCCAAACATGCCAGCTGACAGCTGAGAGCTGGAAGCCCGGAATGGTAAGGATGTACCACATGAGCAATGCAACACAGGCAGGAAAAAAAAAGAAAAAAAATGATTAGAGACTGAAGAACCCATCCCCCCTTTTGATTTGATTTTCCGATGATTCAGAAAGCATAGAGCGTTTCCGTAGTTCTACTCGTGCCACAGGACGTACATACGTATTCGCCCACCACGGATCTCCAAACGCACAGTATATTAAGGGAATAGAGATCGGACTAGCCCTGGTGGCGAGGAGGAAGGAACAGATCGGACTGTGCGCCTCGTGATCGGCGACGTGCGATTCCACTGCTCCTCCGCCCTTCCCCCTGCTGCTCCAAGTACAACACAACACGCCCCCGCGCCCCCAGGCTTTGCGGCCAGCCTCTCCCTCCCCGCCTCTCTTTTGACCGCCCTGCCCTGGCGACGCATGGGAGACTGCTCCCCGTTTCACGTGGCCGGGGCGGGGCGGGGCGGCCGGGCCTCACTCTCTTTTGACCGCCCCGGCGCGCTCCCTTGACCGCCCGCCGCTGCCGCCTGCGCGCCGCAGCGGCAGAGCAGAGAGAGCTCCCCCCCAGTGGAGGCAGGCAGGCGGCAGACACGCAGGCAGACATGCGCGCGGGCACACGCGCCACACCGCACCAGCATCGCATCGCTTCCCGCGCCCCCACCGAATCCAGCCAACCCCGCACCCCGCCACCACACGTCCTCCGTCCTTATAAAACCCCCACGGCCACATGCCACCAACGCCCCGCAGCTTCAAACCCATCCACCACCCGTCTGTCGATCGATCCAACCGCCCGCTCGAGATCGCAGCCGCTGTGCCACTGCCAGTGCACACGGGCGCTGTTGCGAGCGCGCGTCTGAGCCGAGGGGCCCCGGCCGACAATCCCTCGATCACCTCGCCTCCCCTGCTGAGCACTGCCCTCCCGCGCGCTACGATCCAATCCTCATCCCGATATATACCACGCCGGCCGCCAGCCCGGCCGTGCGGTAGTTGTAGTAGCTTGTAGCTGCGCTGCGCAGGATGCTGCAGGAGCTGGCGCCGTGCGCGTGCGGGGGGTTCTACGGCGCCGGGGGCTGCGGCGGCCGGTGCACGGGCGCCGCCGCATCGGCCTTCTCGATGCTGTTCCCCGCGGGGGCGGAGCAGTGCTACTACTACAAGGAGGAGGAGGAGGACGGGTCGCCGTACGGCGGCGGGCCGGTCGACTGCACGCTGTCGCTCGGCACGCCGTCCACGCGCCGGGCGGAGGCGGGCGCGGGCGCGCACGCGCGCGCAGCAGCAGGCGGCGGCGGCGCCGCCCCCTGCAAGGAGTCGTCTGGCCGCGGCTCGCCGGCGCGGCGGTGCGCCAACTGCGACACCACGTCGACGCCGCTCTGGCGGAACGGGCCACGGGGACCCAAGGTGCGTGCGCGTCGCTCACACAGCCACATTTCTCGCGTGGCACCGCTTGGTGCCGCCACGCCACGCCATGCATGCGCATCACGAGACACGAGTTGATCTCACCGAGCTCTTTTGCCTTGCCCTCGCAGTCGCTGTGCAACGCCTGCGGGATCCGGTACAAGAAGGAAGAGCGGCGCGCCGCGGCGGCCGTCGCGCCGGCGCCGCAGGAGTACGCGTGCGGCGGCTACGCGAGGCAGCAGCACCAGCAGCAGCAGCCGCCGCAGCCGCAGTGGGGATGCTACGGCGCGGCCGCGGCCAAGTCGGCGTCCTTCGGGATGTACGGCGGCGACGTCGTCGACGCGGCGGCGGACGGGCCCTGCCTGTCGTGGATGCTCAACGTGATGCCCTCCTCGCCGGCGTTCACCGTCCGGGAGAGGCCCACCCTGTTCCAGTACTACTAGCGCTAGGCTACTGACCACAAGAGTAGTAGTAACCTCTTTTTTTATCACCAGCTTAATCAGTTTAGCGATGAGATCACCACAACCACAAAGCTGCATTGTACTGCTAGTAGTGCTAGACGACCAACATGTAAGTTTGGAAGTGAAGCCCGCGTGCCAAATTACCACCTCTTCTCTAGATTTCGTCTGCGGCTTAACTAACAGTACTTTTCACTGTTCGGTAATCATCAGCATTTGATCCCAAAAGGTGAGTTGATACAGACGACGACAGAGATGTTTGCACACCTTTACGCAGTGTGAGGTCACTCCAACGATCAATCATCACCTGCTCTGCATCGCTGCATACATTTCGGGACCCACGAAAGGATCCTCCTTTTGATTCAGTCTACTGTTTTCTACTCGAGTTGCTTCCTGTTTAAAATGACCCAACCTTGTTCCTACACTGTCAGTTAGCAGAAGTACCAACGGGACTACTAGTCTGAATAAAATGTCAAAGGCAGGCTATAGGAAATGTGCTTGAGAATTTTGATTGATAAGGAACAATACACCAAACTGCTAGTGTCTACACTGTATTTACCAATCTCTGCGTTTTATTTTGACAACTGCTGTCGATCGTACAATGTTGAGGGGAGCAAAAGGAAAGTAATAGGGTCACACTGCACAAGCATTTACACGTAAATTTGGGAAAACTTAAAACAACATTGTGTAAAATCTCATGTACAAAACATAGTATGAACAGAAAGAATGCATGGCCTTTATCCAGTGATTCGAGTTGGGAAAGAATAGCCAGGAACACTGGTTATGTGAACCAATTTTTGCCATCTAAAGGGCAAAAATTCGAAGAACCGTTGCATATGTTGACGAATGCTGGAGCTCAGCGGAACGACCATTGTATCTCCTCAAGGGTTCTTCCCTTTGTCTCTGGCACCCAAAGGATGACGAACACAAGAGTGAAAGCACTCACTATCATGTAGGCAGCAAACGTACCTGTACAATTTGGGAACAAAGATAACCTGTGTAAGGTTTGATATATCATATATGATCCTACTCTACATAAGAGAAGCACAAATGTATATGGACCTCCAGCACTCCAGCTGAGCAGCAAATTTGCTGTCATTGTTATTCCAAAGGATGTCAACCAGTTGGCCAGTGTTGCGAAGCTTCCTGCAAGACTCTTGATGCTAACCGGGAGGATCTGACAAAATGCAAAGTTTGAAATAAGCCTTACAGATTGCTTACAGCATGTGGCTGAGAGCACTTGCTCCAGAATTACATTGTGAATAGTGCTCTTCAGTCGAAACCAAAAACTGGGAAAGAGGCAGCTTATGCACTATAATAGCTATGTGATAAGGTTCTATACCTCAGACATTATGATCCATGGAATGGCACCCATACCGAATGAGAACGCAATGATATAAGCCTGAATGGAGTATTTGTGTTATAATTTATGGCACACATTCAGAAGAAATGTAATTTGACAGACATACCACTAGGCCAACCAAGGACACCATACTTAAGATGTTGTACAAGTCAGAGTCATGTGAAACATTATCCTGAAACGAATAAACCATGATAAGAAAGAAGAATATCCAGTGCATTGACATGAGAGACCCTGCAATAATACTGCAGTAGTACAAAGAGCACAGAAGAAGAACTGTTATCTTCACATCAGATTGTTATCTGAAACTGAAAGGTTCCTGAACATACCTTGATGAAAAATACAACAGCAACTGCAAGAAGGCTTAGAGT
Source organism: Panicum hallii (assembly GCF_002211085.1). Taxonomy (NCBI): domain Eukaryota; kingdom Viridiplantae; phylum Streptophyta; class Magnoliopsida; order Poales; family Poaceae; genus Panicum; species Panicum hallii. The sequence goes on from NC_038044.1 coordinate 11,663,227, forward strand.
CATCCCAGCAGCAGAAATCTGTAATTTGAAGTGACATTAAACTAAGACACAGAAAGCTTACAAACTAATAATGGCAGTTTAGAGGGAAGCAGAAGTTACAATAAGGAGGATTCGTCGGCCAGCTCTGTCCAAGAACGTTGTTGTAACACCAGTGGCAAGAACCTGATGGAGTGCTGTTAGAAGCTTAATATAAGATAGAGAGAGACTAAATCAGGTCTGCCTAGTTATTAGTTACATGCCTGAATAGCTCCGAGTGCAAATGTGTCCAGGTCACTGTTCTTGAGCCCTGAAGAACTTTGATTGTTAAATTTGAATATAAAAGCCAAAATTGACTACACCAGCACTGTTGTAGACAAAGACCGAGGAGACACAATGCTTTTGTAATAAACAATTAATGGCATCATTCATTAAGGATTCAAGTAACCATGTTACAACTTACAAGGAGATTCATTTATTAGCTTTCTTGAAAATGTTAGTGTTAGGAACAGTAAGGCTACCTTTTCCCATTTCATTGTTTTGATATTTGTAGTCACTACACTATTCCTACATCTGGAAAAAAATATTGCCAATCAGAATATCAGATATTCATGTTAGTTATCTAGCAAACACTTCCCAGTTATTGGCAAGTTATCCAAAATTTCTAGCCTAAAATTTATTATGCTCAACTAGTAATGGAAAAAGACAAGCCAGAGAACACGTGCACAGCATACCTGCAGCTTTGAAGATGCTACTTGCATAAAACAGTATACCGTTTACTCCACTTAGTTGTTGCAACATAAGAAGGCCAATTCCTAGCTGTGAGAAGTTGTAGCTTTGTCACAAACTGACAATTATGAAATGTAATTACTAATTTGGTACGTAATAAGCAGCTGAAGTTAAGTTACTATTAGGGGTGTGCGGTATTTCTTTTGGTTTAACTCTTGAAAACGAATTGTAGTCCTTTTGTTTGCTGATGTTACTGCTCTCTGCATAATCGGGATCAAAGCCAAAAGTTAGTCGATTGATTCCAGAAGAATGAAGTACACATGTGCCCGTGTTAAGAACATAATAATACCCAAAGTGAAGTTCACATAAATTGTGGTTAGTCATTCTAGAAGAATGAAAGAAAATGCGTGCCTTTATATCATTAACTTCTGCAGTGATGTCAGCATCGAACCCCCTCAGAACTTGTAGAGAAGTCTCACAATCGTCCATCATATTCATCTTTGCCTAGAAATGTAAGGGGAAAAAGTGTGCATTGGAAAATTCAGTTTGGCGCAATGATTTAGAGTTGATTATCCAACTTGTACATGTATATACCAGCCATCTTGGAGATTCTGGAATGAAGAATAGGCCGGGTATCAACACTATGCAAGGCAAGGTTCCTACAAGCATAGCATCAAACATGTTAGGATAAAAATTATCTGCAATAGAATCTAAAATAAAAATATTTGCCTACTATATTTTTATTTATTCAATATCTATTTGCTCAAATCTATTAAGTTGCATACACCGAACAGTTCAATCCAAAAGCCTAAAGTGATGGGAAAGGTGGGAAATTCACTTATACTTCAACAAAATCGTTTGCATAGCTGATCATGCAGCTGAAACATCAGAGTTGAAGTGCAAACTAACAGCAATAACTTTGTAACAAAAGCAGAGTTATTAATGTATCAGGGTTCAGCCACATTACCTATTACTGCAAGAAGCCTCCAAGGAACAAACATGCCGAGCAAATAGGCAAACATGATGCCAAGGGTTACAGACAACTGTAGAATGAACAATTGCACAATGAGGTCAGCATAAACGAGCCAAAGTGTTTGCCTCAAAAAAGATAAGACGTTTGTGAGTATGCGTAAACCTGGTTCACAGAGCCAAGAGCTCCTCTCATGTTCTGAGGAGATATCTCTGCTATGTATACTGGTACCTGGTGCCATGAAATTCACGGATCAAAAATAGCTGTTTTAACCAGTCCCTGCTTCCATTGTTCTTTGCAAATGAAAATAACTTTATAGGGATGGATCACTTCGTCTCAAAAATGCTGACATCTCAATTGATCTTCTTTACTTTTTTCCCTTTTCACATTTGGACAGCTTAAACAGCACGAGTACTAAAACTCTTAATCCATAAATCTACAATGCAGAAAATAATCATGAATGGAGTATTACTATACTAACCACATAGGAAATGATACCAACACCAAATCCTTCAAGCAATCGTCCCATATACAGAAACGAAGAGTCCTGTGGAGCAGACATAAACAGCCATCAAGCCTACGTTTTTATCTGTCAAGCAATGTGTGGAGATAAACAAAGAAAACACTTAGTACCATACTTTTGCAAAGGAGATTGCAAGCCAACCAATGATGTTCGGAATCGCTGCAATCATCAATGACTGCAAAACAGTTAGCAAGCCCGTTAGTGTAGACGAGTACAGCTTCAGCACAAAAAATCTCTTCAATTGATGACAACAGCTTAATTGAAACTAACTGTTGATGTTGCCAAACATTGAAGAAAAAGACAGGATTTGGTATGATAATATGATATATATTGGCCACAACTTTTCTGCCCAACCGCATGATTGATAATGATCATATCAATGGCAAAGATAACTAACGAATTTATGAGAATAAAAATTAAGGTCATCACCCCATTTAACTAAGCGTACAAGAAATTCTAGAGAGAAATACAATCTACTTTTAATTTCAGTCGGTAAGTACTCCGCACAGATATCCAAACCAACAAAAAGGGAAAAGGTGTCATTAACGGTCAGCAACAAGTAAATGAAGAAAAGGAGCGAATTTCTCACCCCTTTACGGCCAACGTACTCAGCCATCTGCCCGCTGGCGATGGCCCCGACCATGGCGCCGACATTGGACAGCGAGCCAAACACAGAGAACTGCGGGGCACGGTTAATTATTTCAGACGAGAAGAACTTGAAAGCGAGACGGGGTAATAAAACGGAAGCAAACGTAGAAGTTACTGCCAGAGTCAGGACGCGCCTCGGAGATGGAGAGGTTGAGGTCCCGGATGATGCCGTCCTGCGTCGGGGACGAGTAGCCACCGGTGAAGCCGAACTGGATGGGGCCGAGCGCGACGATGAGCGTGCAGAGCAAGGCGGAGACGTGGGACTCGCGCAGGACGGCCATGGAGGAGGTGCCGGCGTTGAGGCTGGACTGGCGCGACCCCATCCCCATCCGGTACCAGCTCCCGCTGTTGGGCAGCAGCGGCTTCTGCAGCGCGCCGTCGTGGTCGCTGCCGCTCTCGTAGCCGCCGCCGCCGCCGCCTGCCCTGTTGCTCGCCATGGCGCCGCTCTCGCCGGATTCACGATCACCGGCCCAGCCCGTCTCGAGATTGGATTTGTTTCCTCTCCTGCTGGGATGCGACTTGCGGGGAGGACGAAAGGGAGAGGACGACGTGAATGTCAGGAGACCCCCCTCGTTCCGTTGAACGGGGGAGTGGAGTAGCTGTCGACCTGTCGTGTCGGGACACTGGGGCGGTGTAGCGGTCCCACCGGTCAGAGACTCAGATGTGCTGAGCTGGACAGGAGGGCCACAATACCTTTTTTGTCCTGGAGCTGCCAGCTCATCCTCCACGCATTCATCTATCTGTGGATGGATAAATGTTGCCGGCGTTATTTTCCGTTTGCGGATATATATTTTTTTAAAAAAACATATAATAGACACAAAGGTTCTCATCGCGGGAGTCTTTGAAACTCATGACGAGTTTGTACTGCCGGGCGCCGGCGGTCATGTGCAGTAAAGGCGTGGTTTTGTCGAATGGTCTGATCGCGAGCTGCAACGTAACGCAACGCAACGCAGGTGATGGATAAGAACGTGTGAGAAGGGGGAAGAAACCCATCCACGTTGGACAGACAGCGACATACAGGAGAAACGGTTTCCTCTTCCCTCCAAATGATTGCACGTCCTGCTTGTCAGTGGGAGAACTCTGGCTGACAGATGTGGCCGGCTAGGCATCACACAATATGGCGAGCGAGCTGCCCACAGCCACGTCAGCTTCATAAGAGGGGAATAAGGCCCTTTAGTCCCTGTTGGCTAAAATTTAGCCCCGTCATATCAAAATGTTAATAAAATCTGTTTATAAAATTCTATGTATAGATAGGTGCTAATTTACAAGATAAATTTAATAAGTCCAATTAGTCTATGATTTGTTATATTGATACTACAGTGTATTAATATACTTATTAGATTCGTCTCGTGAATTAGCCTAGAAATTCAATAATAAATTTTATAATTAGATTCTATTTAATACTTCTGACGTGATATGATTAAAGTTTAGTCATCCGAACACCCCTAATATTTTTCTAACATTTTCATGCTCCTCGTGGAGGGTAGAACGCTGAAGGCCCTGATGAACGAGTCGCGTGCGGGTGTTCGCATGCTGGAAAGGCCAAGGAACATGCTGCATGTGCAGATCATGCCACCCAGATTTTCTGTTCCCGAAGCTTGATGATTGGGATGCGTTGATCGCCGGAGATCTTTCGGTTTGGTCGCAACGGCCCCTCGCGGTTCGCGCGATCGCGCTCCTCCACCGACGCAGCACCCCCGGCCCGGCGCCGGCCTCGAGCGTAGCAGGCGCCGTATCTGTTTCACTGGCAGTGGGGCCGCTTTCCCCTGGACCCACGTGTCAGTGTAGAGAAGACCCGTCCATCTCCACGACCTCGCCGCGCTCCTCGCCCGAGCTCACCAGCAAGAGCAGGGACGGTGATCAGCCGCTGGGGCGGCCACAGGTCTTTTCGGTTCTTTGCGCCTGCTTGCTGTTAGTTTGACAGGTTATGCCAGCGGAAACTCTTACCCAACAGAAGGATTCCAAATCAGACAGGCCTCGAAGAGACTTTCTTGAGATTGATCAGTCAGTGCCAGAGCACTCATGTTTACATATAACTTTGACAATGCACTCTTGATCGATCTTATACAACACCGAAGGCAGGAGAGCAATTTGATAAGAGTCACTGCCCCAGCATTTACATGTATTTTCACAGCATTGCACAAGAATGTACAAACTGTCGTATGAACAGAAAGAATTCGTGGCCTTCACCTAGTAGTATTTGTGCTGGAAGGAATACCCAAAATTTCCAGGTGCACGAATCAACCGTTGCTTTCCACGAGAAAAACTCGAAGAATCATTGGATGATTGCATCTGCTCACTGTGTGTAAACCTTAGCGAAACGACCATTGGATCTCCTCTAGAGTTCTGCCCTTTGTCTCTGGCACCCAAAGGACGACGAACACCAGAGTGAATGCGCTCACAATCATGTAGGAGAGGAAAGTGCCTGTTGAATTTGCAGGGGGGGGGAAAGGCAACCTGCATCAGATATCATGGTTCATAATCCTATTCCTAGGAAAGAGAGAAGCATAAAATAAAACTTGAACCTCCAACGCTCCAGGTGAGCATCAAATTTGCTGTCATTGTTATAGCAAAGGATGTCAGCCAGGCTGCCAGTGTCGCAAAGCTTCCTCCAAGACTCTTGATGCTAACAGGGAGGATCTGAACACATACAAAGTTTGAGTTGTCTTCAGAGAACTTACATCACGTCCCTAAGTTGTAAAACTAACGTATTTGCTCCAAACGTTATGGTTATGCAGAAAAAACAAACTGCCTTGCAGTAGAATGACAAAACTGGGGCTAGGTATTTTACAAGCAGAGATAACTCAGACCATATTATCTATGTGACTAAGTACTGTACCTCAGACATCATAAGCCATGGAATGGCACCCATACCGAAGGAGAAGGCAATGACCAAAGCCTGAACATATATAGTGTCTGATTTAAAATTTGGCGTCGATTCCACATTGGATGCAATTTTTCAGAAGAAATATAACTGAGACATACCACGAGAGCGACCAAGGAGATCATACTTAAGATGTAGTATGTGTTTGAATCATGTGAAATGTTATCCTGAAAAGAAAAACACAGTAGACTGAGATGAGGCACCCTGTAATGATATTGCGTATCAAAATCTGCTTACACGAACTATTGTGTTCTGATTAAGATCCTAGAGTAAAGAAACCTGAACATACCTTGAGAAAAGATACAACAGAAACAGCAAGAAGGCATAGAGTCATGCCGGAAGTAGAAATCTGTCATTTGAAGGCAGAGTTAAGTCACAGTTGCACAAAACATGCAAACTAATGATTGCACAGGGAAGAGAAAGTTACAATAAGAAGGATGCGCCGTCCAGCTCTGTCTAACAACCATGTTGTAACTCCTGTGGCAAGAACCTGACAAAATGCTGTGAGCAGCTTAAATAAATCAGGATAAACTGAATCAAGTCATCCACTTATCGTAGCTACACACCTGGATAGCTCCGAGCGAACAGGTGGCCAAGTCGCTGTTTGTAACCCCTGAAGATTTGGGTGTTAAATTTGGACAAAATAGACTATGTTAACATGTTATACATAAAGGCAAAGGATCCTAAACTATTAATACATAGGGCTGTCAGATGTCAAATAAACTTCTTTTGAGCACTATTGTAAAAAATACAGTGAAATGCTCGTGGCCTGGAAGCTCGGGAAGGAACATTGGCTTTGGTTCAGGTGGGAACCAGGAAGCTTGTTGGTTGCAGTTCCCACACCAGGAGTAATGTCTGTCGCTTAGATGGCATCCTGACCATTTAGATGGCAACCTGACTATTCTTTGGTCGTTCTAGTTTCATAAGCATAAGCCTGTAATTTGTTTCATGTAATGGTGAGCGACTCACGGCAGCTCGTGCTATATTGATTCTTGACCTATTCATTCCTTATTAATGAAAAAGATAGGTATTCTGACAGTACAGGTAGGCCTAACTATAGTTTATTCTTCCTTTTCGAGAAGTTGGCCTGCAGCTAGAAATTGGCCTGTATATTCCCGATAATTTAAAAAAGAAGAAGACATTTTATCATCTTTCATAATGTAGGAAAAAAGTTAAGTTTATGGCTACCATGTTATTCTTACATCTAAAAAGCATATAACCAAACAAACAACGATATTAATAGTTTGCTCCACGTTATTGGTTATCAGCAAGCATTATATCCTACAGTTCCAGTTATATTTGCATGGTGTCCAAATTGTGGTGCCTAAGACTTATTATAACAACTACTAAGAACAAAAAAAGTACAGCCAAGATAAAAAACCACACAACTTACCTGCAGCTTTAAAGATGTTACTTGCATAAAACAGTATACCGTTGATTCCACTTAAATTTTGCAGTACAAGTAGGCCAATCCCTAGCTGCCAAGGTGACCAATAATCACATTACAAACTGTAGTTAATGGTTTTGGCATGAATTAAGCCAATAAAGTTAAGGAAATTACAATTAGGGGCGTGCGGTATTTCTTTTGGTTTAACTCTTGAAAACTGATTGTAGTCCTTTTGCTCGCTGATGTCACTGCCCTCTGCAATATGCGCATCAAAACTAAAGATGATTCTGGTGTCCAATCTAAAGAAAATATTGACATTTAAACTGTAAATAGTTCATAGATTGCATTTAATCAGTCCAGAGGAAAAGTATAAAGTGCTAGCCTTTATATCATTCACTTCTGCAGTGATGTCAGTTTCAAACCCCCTCAGCACTTGTAGGGAAGTCTCACAATCTTCCATCAAATTCATCTTTGCCTAGAGATAAGAGCAACAAACAATGATCGCTAAGATTTCAGTTTGATGTAACATTCCATATCCAGTCTATGCATATACATACCAGCCATCTTGGAGATTCTGGAATGAAGAATAGGCCAGGAATCAACGCTGTGCACGGCAAGGCTCCTGCAAGGATGGTAGCCCAGACATTGAGATAAGAAATTATCTTGACTCCAGACACACATACTAGTCTGCACTTTTCATATTTAATGTGAAACTAGAATATCTGACTAGCACATTTCTACGATCATAGCCATGTTAGGAGAAAACATTGCAGTTACCGATCTTGTGAGCTTAAATATCAGAGGTTAAGTATAGAATGGAATCAACAAGAATTTAAATCAGTAATACATCAGTATTTAGAAACCTTACCCATCACTGCAAGAAGCCTCCATGGAACATACATGCCGAGCAAATAGGCCAACAATATACCAAGGGTCACAGACAACTGTAGGATGAACAATGGCACAATGAGTCCAACATAAAAAAAACAAGTATTGTATATCTCACAAAAAAAAAGATTCTTGTGATGAAGCATACCTGGTTCACGGATCCAAGAGCTCCTCTCATGTTCTGAGGAGATATCTCTGCTATGTATACTGGTACCTGGTATCACATAATTTACATACCAAGATTTAGTCATGTAACTAGTCCAAACATCTAAGGTTCTTTTAGCGACAAGTAAATTATACGTCGGTCATGGTTCACTTTATCTCCACAATATTGGAATCCCACTTGATCTTTTAGTCTCTTTCTTCCCCGAACACTTACAACTGCACTAGTGGCTGAGTTCTGAAATACAAATCTTCTTTGCAGGAAATAAGCAGGCAAGAAATCTTCTATTACAAACCGTATAGGATATAATGCCGACACCGAATCCTTCAAGCAATCTTCCCATATACAGAAATGAGGCGTCCTGTAAAGTAAAACAGACATTAACAGCCAGAAAAAGAAGCAGCAATGGGTGAAACTAAACTCAGGGCACATGCACTTGTTTCATACTTTTGCGAAGGAGATCGCAAGCCAACCGATGATATTCGGGATTGCTGCGATCATCAACGACTGCAAATGTTTAGCAAAACTGTCAGAATAATAGTAAATCTTTAGGGCAGTTAACTACTGAAATGTTGCCATACATTGGACAAGAGATCTAAGTATTGTACAAATTACACAACCACACATTTTCTCCCATACTAACTGCATGTTCAACACATAATAAAGTAGCAAAGAAAGCAAACGAACATGAAGAAATAATTTCAAATCCCAATTTAGTTAACTGTACCAAAAAAGTAACTCCACAGTCCCCAAGAATCAAATGGTTGAAAATAATTGACTTTTAATTTTCAAAATTCCACCTGTTCTTTTCTTTTTTTTCCTGAAAAAAGGCCCCACCTAAAAAGAAGTGATTTCTCTATCAGGGGAATGGATGGCTTTTCTTGTTGGTTAGTCTAAACGCAGCCTACTCACTGTCTACAAAAGAAGTGATGTTGACCCTCCTTCATCGTCAGCTTACAACTTACAAGAAACAAACTGATCATAAAATGGAAGGACAGCTAGTAACCGCCAAGAAAGGAATGTGCCGAATTTCTCACCCCTTTCCGGCCAATGTGCTCGGCCATCTGCCCGCTGGCAATCGCCCCTACCATGGCGCCGACGTTGGACAGCGAGCCGAACGCCGAGAACTGCAGCGCGCGATCCATATCGTCAGGCACGAGGAACCGCAGGACCCGGAAGGAAGCAAGCACAGTCGTCAGGTCAATACAGCTGGGACTCACCTCGGAGATGGAGAGCCTGAGGTCCCGGACCATGGCGTCCTGGGTGGGGGAGGAGAAGCCGCTGGTGAAGCCGAATTGGATGGGGCCGAGCGCGACGATGAGCGTGCAGAGGAAGGCGGAGACGTGGGACTCGCGCAGGACGGCCATGGAGGAAGCCCCGGGAGCGACGCTGGACTGCCGCGAGCTCATCCGGTACCAGCTGCCCGTGTTGACGACCAGCAGCGGCTTCCGCATCCCGCCGTCGTGGTCGCTGCCGCTCTCCTCCCCGGTGCCGCCTCCGCCCCTGTTGCTGGTGCTACCCATGCCGTCGCTCGCCAGGCTCTCCCCTCGCCGCGAGCTTGATTTTTCTTCCCCACCCGAAGACGGAAGAGGAACAGAGGACACGATCGACGCGAAGAGGAACCGTCGTCCCGTTGAAATGGGGAGAAGAGTCGGGGAGTGGGTTGTCTTGTCTGAAGCTCCGTTGGGGGCCCACCAGTTAGCCACCTAGATGAGATCGCCGAGTCTGAGCTGGACAGAAGAATCCTCTCCCGCTGGGAGTATTTACGTCAACATTTTGTTACTATTTTTTGCAGCCATTTTTGCATGTTGGTCCACAATTAAGCTTGTTCTTGCTGTTTTGTACCATGATCAAGGCAGAAGGCCTATATGTAAGACCAACAGATGATCAGATCGACGTGAAAATGAAATGGTCTTTTAAGATTTCGGTCTACCCAAACGAGACTACTAATACGCACTTTGTTCAGCGGATAAGAAAACAGAAAAATTGATGATATGACATGCTCGATGAGCCACTTCCCCCATCAAGATCTCGTGCTTCCAAAATGGGGGAGCATTGACCGACAGCTACGGCAGATCGACGCCGCATGCACTGGATTACAAAACTTCTGGTCCAGATTCATGTTAGAATACTAGATGCAGATGGCATATACGCACACGTAAGCACGTTGGTGCCAGCCCACGCGAGCTGTCGAACGCCGAGCTGCTCGTGCTCGGCCGGCCACGTACGTCACGCTCATATGGGGAGCATGAGCAGCTAGCTGCAGATCCGGCCTCGATCTGGTCGTCGTGCTCCAGCTCGGCGAAAGGCCATGTGGGGGTTGCTCGCGTCCTGCCATGGCCCAGGGGCCAGAGGAGTAGAGGACACGCATGTGCGGATCATGGCGGATCTCCCCCGTGTTGCCCTGATTTGATGGAGATGCGTCGCTCGCTGTCTCCGTGTTTGGTGGCCGATGTACGCCCCGCGATTGGCCCGTCGCGATCGCGCCGGCACCCCCGCATGATTACAAGATTGATGGGCTGTTTGTTCGAGGTGTTTCCATCAGCCGATTAATCAATAATCATCTCCCGGCCACTAGCTAATTTAAGCACCCGCGCGCTTCATGCGTGGTGCCCCTTGCTCACCCTCCGACTGATCTCGACGGCAACGCTATACGCAGCAATGGCGCCTCTGCTTACCCGTCCTTGCTGCAGAGTTGCAGGTAACGTTCGCCGCCGGCGCCGGGGAGCTGGTCCTTGGATTCCGCCATGGTGGTGGCGGAGGTCTCTCGGTGTTTTCGCTTACGTGGATCTCGCTTTTCTAAGAAGCGAGATAGTGTGATAACCTACAATAGAGAATTGGCTGTCTGAATAATCCAAATGTTTGACAATTCTAATTATTTTAAGTTGATTCTCTGAGGTAAGTGGTAAAATGTTTGAAGTGCCCTAATGCTAATGATATTTATTTTACTGAATACGAGCAGAAGTCAATAATTCTTATTTTTTTGTTTGAACCAATTTGAAGTGTTTAAAGTTGAAGAAAATAGTAAAACAGCTCAACACTTAGAATCAAGTGCACTGCAACTTTCAGGTTCAGAAATACTCAGATTTAGCACAATATAAACAGCAATGTTCAGAGCTCTTTTTGAACAAGCTAGAATTTGAATCAAATTAAGTGCATATAATGAAACTTGTAGAGGGATGTCCCATCTATAAGTTTGGTTTTGAACCGTTCCCAAGTCGATTCCGCTACACGGCAGCGCACCAGGGAAAATGGAGGGGATGACAGGCGGCGGTGCAGAGGAGAGGGGCACGAGAGGTGGCGCAGGGAGGGGGTGCAGGGAGAGGGGGAGAGGGGCGTCGGTGAGAAGAGCGTCGGGGAGACTGGCTGGCGAGGGCAGGCGAGGATAACGCCTCCGCTTACAAGGTACACCCTGTCGAGAAGGCATTCGAGAGAATCAGGCTTCATGTTGTACCGGCGATTCTCAGCTGAGTGGCTCGCCAAATAAGTGAAAATTAAACGAGACATTTAGGTGTGATTCTCCATTATTTTAGTTGAGAATCGGCTTATAAAATCCAAACAGATCTCTCTCGCTCTCTCTCCGCAAATGACGGTACACATGGCCATGAAACAAGCTATCGGGGTAGGATTTAGAGGGTGTTTGGTTACACGCAGTTTAGTTCTTGTTAAACAAGTGAATCTTCACATGCTAATTAGGAAGACTAAATACTAATTAGACAGATTAAATATAAGTAATTATAAAATTAATTATATAGACGAAGGTTGCGTGAGATAAATCTATTAAATATAATTAATTTATCATTAATATATATTTACTGTAGCACCATATTATCAAATCATGGTCTAATTAGCCTTAATATATTCATATCATAAATTAGTCTCCATCCGTACAATTAATTTTATAATTAATCTATATTTAATACTCCATTTAATACTACTAATTAGTAACTAATTTTTACAATTAATCTATGTTTAATACTCTATTTAATACTTCTAATTAGTAACTAATGTTCGATGTGATAGGAATAAAATTTTAGTCAATCAAACCAAACAAACACCCTGGAGCCTCAACTTGGGCCGGAGCGTGGGCCATTAAAAGACGGGCCCAGGATCTAAATATTGGCTGCCCAGGTTGAATCGCGATTATTCTCCGGGATCCAAATTTGAGTAGGCTGAAACTGGGTTGCGCCATTTATCGGCAAACCGAACTCGTGTGGGCCGTGCTCAGGCGGGCCAGCCCAACCATATTTGCCGTCTACACATTCCTTCCTTTATCCGGGCCGCATAGTTTTGTCCCAACGGTCCAAAGCTGTTGGCTGCTCCTTTGACCTTCCAGCTCCGGCAGTCCGGCGCCGCCGTACGTCGCAGAGACCTTGATGGGGCGGCCGGCGCGCTCCCGGTCTCCGGCTACTGTGCCCCCTCCGGCGGATAACGAACTTCGCTCCACCAGGATCTCATTCCGCTCCCGTAAGATCGTCAAGACACCACCGGCAAAACCCCTCGCAACGGCCGCCGTGGCACCACCGGCACCGGCGCCGGCGCCGGCGCCTCTACCTCCAGTGCTGCCGGCGCTTTCCTCTCCGGGAGAGATCGCGTCCGCGCTACGCCACCTCCAAGCTGCGGACCCCCTCCTCTCCGCGGTCATCGCCTCCACTGAGGCCCCCACCTTCGCCGCTTCCCCCTCCCTCCCCGCATTCCACTCCCTCGCACGCTCCATCCTCTACCAGCAGCTCGCGACCTCCGCCGCCGACGCCATCTATGCTCGCTTCCTCGCACTCCTCCCGTCTGCATCCGCTGCCGCGTCCGCCGCAGCCTCCGACGCGGTAACCCCTGCCGCGGTCCTTGCCCTCGCCACCGCCGACCTACGCACCATCGGCGTCTCCGGCCGCAAGGCCTCCTACCTCCACGACCTCGCGACCAGATTCGCAGCCGGGGAGCTCTATGATTCCGCCGTCGCCGCCATGGACGAATCTGCGCTCCTCGCCGAGCTCACCAAGGTGAAAGGCGTTGGCGAGTGGACAGTCCACATGTTCATGATCTTCTCGCTGCACCGCCCCGACGTGCTGCCGTGCGGCGACCTTGGCGTGCGTAAGGGCGTGCAGGAGCTGTACAAGTTGAAGGCGCTGCCCAAGCCAGAGGAGTTGGCGGCAATGTGCGAGCGGTGGAGGCCATACCGGTCGGTCGGCGCGTGGTACATGTGGCGCCTCATGGAGAGCAAAAGCGCTGCGGCCAAGAAGAAGAAGGGTAATGCGAGCTCTTAGCTAGGTATGTAATGTCAATATGTCATGTATGTGATGATCTTATGTATTTGCTGTCCTGGGCTGTTAGATTTAGATGATTCTGGGGTAGACGGTGTCCCAGATTTGTGAATTGTTGTGACTCTGTCTGCCCTTGCAGAGCTGCAACTGGAGTCGATTGCTAACATGCTTGCAATTGTATTAGATATTGAAAATCGATGCTTCTATGCTTGTAAGCTTGTACCGATGAGCATAATAATTTGAGGGTTTCTATCCTGATTCTTGTTTAGAGAAACGGGGATTTTGTTGTTGGAAATGATACGGTATTTCTGCTTTCATATATGCCATTCCATATCATTATTTAGTCATGACTTGATTGTGGATCTTAGAACAGTAGGTGCAAAATAGTTGGAATAATGTTTCAGAACCAATCTGTGTTGCTGTCTTGATTCTACAGTTACACCATCTTGTTTCACTTTATGCACAGAGGATTCTTTAACAGTGACTGTTGGTGGACTCGAATGTACATGATTCTAGCATTTGGTTCTTTGCGTCGTTCTTGAGCACAATCTAGCGACCTCTCTTTTCGAGCCCGATGCTAAAAAACAGTGGTCAGCTAAAGCAAATTTTTGAGGCAACAGAATGCTACCAGGCACAACTTTTTTAATTAACATAAATACATGAGTTTGCATCTTCATAACTTAGTTTAAGGGGATAATGTATACAGGGGGTTTATGAATGTAAACTAGATCCTACGACAACAAGGAGACTTAACATTGCTCATAACCTACTACTATATACATATATACACAACGTTTCATCATTTTATTCTCCAACCAGAATTGGATTACTTTGCTTCCTTCTAGAACCTAAGTGGATCATAGATTCTTGGAACTTTTGTTTCAGCCCACTTGAGCTTCTGATGCTTCAACCTGAAAACAAAAGTAAACAAACACAACGTCAGTTCATCTAAATGCTGAACATTACTTCTAATTTGTAACCAAGTCTACTTGTACTGATTTAGCTGCTACTTCTATGGTTGTAGTAAGGCATTGCATCTGCAAAACCACCCTCGAAATAAAACAAAAGAAAAGGACAAGAAAGAAAGCAAAGAAACTAGCCAACTCAAAGCATGCTCAGGGGCGGACCCAGACCCGCACTGCTCAAAAGGTCAGGGGAGAAACTTTTTGGCAATAGGTTAAGTTATATGAGAACTGCATGTCGGCTTCATGCTGCATACACTAGGGAAGGAGGAGATTTTCTGATAGTACTAGGATTGGAGCCCACATGATTAGTGGGCATCAGAGGACAAAGACCAAGTAATTAGACCCAGATCCTTTTTCTGAATGCCAAAGGATGTCTGAAGTTTGGTGCGTAGAAAGTTGATGAGGTCAATCATGAATGAAAAGCTAATGAACATAAAATAATTAGATGCCCTCGAGTGTGTGAGTTCAAGTGTTTACCCATCGGTGATTGCTAATCAAAAAAAGTATGGTAGTAGCTATGCTTAGCTGCAGCCTGCTATTTGTGACAACTACTAACTAGCATGCTTAACGAAAAGCTTATCAATACAGAACAAAGCATCTTATGTTATTTGTTGCCAGTTTGCTTTGGAAGTGTCGTGGACTTTACCTTGGGTCCAGAATCCCTGTGTCTTGTACTTGGGGTACGCAACCCGCCCTGACTCAATCATCTTGACGTCGTCGACAAGATCTTCATAGTGGCAGCGCACCTCCTCAGCAGACTTGATGCCTCCCATGGCGCTGGACACCTTGTCCCACAGGTTGGGTGTGCCCTCACCATAGTAGGCGAGTGCCTCTTCAAACATCTTGTTCTCTTTCAGGCTCCACGTTGAGTTGGAATTGGGAGAGGAGCTCCGTGATCCAGACATATTTGGAGTATGCTTGGTAAGATATGAACCTGGGTTGGTGCTAAGGTTTACTGTATCTAGTGTCTAGACTGAAGTCTTTTGCTCTTCAGAAGCTCTTACGGTTTGGTTTCTCTTGTCACAAGGTCTGGTATTTATAGGCCCTGAGGTTGCCTGCTGCGTGTGTGAGCTGTAAGTTGTATGGAATCATGATTTTGAGTAAAGGTGGCTGAGGAGAATAAGGTTGGCTGGTTTCAGAGCCAAGGGACATGGAGAGTGTGTGATCTAAATTCAATGAGTAGAATGTCTATGTTTTTTTAACCTCTTAAGCTTTTTGTGTTGAGATGACTGGTGGTGCATGATGCAAGATACAGTATCAGAGGAATGATTATTCGTGTCTCAAGCTTACGACCATAGCACCTGTGAGTTCATCTGCTGTTAAAGTTAAATTACTTTTTTGCTAGCACTTCGTCACCCTTTCTAGCACATCAAGCTTGTGTCTGAACTTGCAGGTGTGTAAAGCTCACGAATAGCGGTCATTCTGCTTCGGAAGGGAAAAGCTCTAGGTTCTGGTCTGCCTGTGTGTTTCACACAACCGAGATAGAGCTGACCTGATCTATAGTCTGGACACCCCATTTCAGCAGACCTGATCATTGAGCCTACTGAGGAAATGTAACAGCTGTTCATCACAGGTCACTTCATGGCTGCACGCATGGAGTGCTTCTTGCTGCAAAATTAGGACTTGCGTGCCAACATGTCTCCTCACGTCCAAAGCATTAGCATGATATCATTGCTCCTTTTAAGACGTCAAAACAATTTAAATTCAAGCAAATAGCCATATACGCACTTCTGGATTCATGCATGAAAGATGAAAGGAGATGAAGCTTTCTCCAGATCAGTGATAAAGTAATGGCTCCTATATTTGGCTCAAGCTCTGATCAAACTTCTACTTTCCAGGTGGCAAAGCAGACAAGAGAGAGGGCAGCTATCGTATCTAGCAGCTGCTTTATATGCTTCGTATCCAGCAGCAGCTGCAGAGACCACAAGAGAGAAAGGGATGGTGCTGGGGATGCTTTGGCTTATTTTCCAACTAAGTTACATGCTGGCCCTGCTCTGTAAGTAGTAACTGCTTAATCCCTTAGTGACTAGACTGACGTATTGATTTGCCTCTCCTTAAGTGGCCGGTCCACATGTCCTATGAGTTGGCCGAGCAATTTTGCAGTCTTGTGCTTTGTCTTCTTCACCAAGGAGATTGTCTGTAAAGGTTTTAAACTTTTGCATGGCCAGTGAATGGAAATCTGAAGCCTAGCCTTTTGTGTACCTGAAACGGCTCGATCTGGGCTGCATTCATGCCCCGTGCAGGATGCAAGATTGGAAGAATATGTGCCAAAGCGAGGAATGCTGAGCCCCTTTCGGACTGAGAATATGTTTCACTTGTTGCCAGGGCCTTGGAAGAGAGAATTGGATATGTTCTCTAGGGTCCATGGCTCCATGCTAAATGCTAAAACATCAGTAATATTTGTTAGGTCATGCCTGATGCTTACTACCCTTATAGCTTGTTGCATGTTAAAACCCACATCAGTAAATATTTATTAGGTCATGCCTGATGCTTGCAAGATGCTGGCCTTGCAGAATGGAGGCCCACATTGTCTTTACTGTCTGAAATACGAGACTGGATGCTGAGAACACAGAGCTCGTAAAATGTGCGTATCAGCCAATAGGCTGCGTGGCTGTGCCTGTAAGATGCTCTGAAGAAGGACGTGCTTCCTGAAAAGTCAGAACTGCAAAGGTGCGCAAACCAAAACTATGATTGAATGCTTCCACGCTTCAGAGTGCCTAGATTCTTGCATCTACTTCGTAGCCTATTATTTAGATTGTCAAGTGGCATATCAGTTTGATGCATCTGATCAGAGTGATCTCCCAACATGTTCCTAACATCCTCCTAATCCATGGTTCAGAAAAGAACACGCTCAAAATGCTGTACTTGGAACAAGAACATGCAGGTCTTGCAATATGATTTATAGCTCACTGGAGGATGTGGGCTAAGAACATCCATTCTTGTTCACCGTGTATCTCTTCGCAATCTCAGCCATCTGGTGTACAATCCATAGAACATATTCTAAAGGAGATAAGCAGACGGTGAGCGCTCCTGGGGACCAAAGGAATATATCTGTGGGTATATGTAACTTTTCATCTCCAATGATCCTGGAGAGGGAATTGACTACATTCCAACCTTGTTCCCAGCTTGTTCGTGCGTGCAAGAAGATTTGATTTGCTGCCACTTGACCTGTCCACAGGCTACCATTTATTTATTCTGATGAACCAGCGTGGAAGGCTTGCATCCATCGGATGCGCTGGAGCAGCAAGTTGCGGTCTTGATTCTTGCGGCAGGGATCCAGCCATCAGGAGATCGCTCCCTTGGAATCATATCTTCACAAAGCCATCGGAAAGATGCAGGATTCCATTGATATTTTGAACCATACGGGCAAGGCTTTCAGGGAGATGCTGGGCAGTGAAATAGAAGGCTTCTTCCATGCACTCTACGAGCGTTTCTGAAAATTTAAGGGTATTGTTGGAATGTACACCTGCACATATGGGCTGTTACGACGTATCGATTGGGACAAGATACTTCAAATCTTGAATCTGTATTTGCATGCTGTCCTGTAAAATTGGAGATTCTGGATCGAGTATACTGTGTTATTTTCAAATGAAAAGGGGGAATTGTGTTGAAACGAGAAGAATATTGGTTTTCAAAAGAAGAATATATTATCCCGTAGCTTTTTGTGTAAAGAGATGTTTTGATTGGTTCCTGCAATTCTTCTGACGTTGAAGTTTCAGAGCACGCACCGGCAGTGAGCTATACGGTCAACTTGTGTGTTATTTAAATAAATCAATGGTTAAGCATTGCGCAGCTCTGATGACTTTTGCTGTGAGCCATCGCTCAGTGCTTATATTCTGCGAGACCTGAGCCATCATTAGTCGGTATCTGGCCAGCTGCTTGATCCTCTCACCAAGTAGCCGGGATTCTGTGGCCGCCTCGGCATCAGCCGGATTCCAAATCTTCAAAACACAAAGCTTGGATCCGATTCTGCTCTGATCGACAACTTGAGGAATGGGAATCCACGGTGGTCACTGCCCCGCAATGTCTGGGATTCAAAGTGCACACGGCCCCTTCTTTTCATCTGAAAAGGAAATGCAAGCGGATTCCAAAGGAACCTACCCAGAGGCGCCTATCTAAAGTTCTAAGCAGGCAGCCAGAAAGACCAAGGTCATCTCGATATCCCTAGGTTAAAACTAAGCTTAAATAAAGGCCAAGTTCCTTCCCGTTCATCACACAAAATATTACGTAACAAAGATGCAGCCTCTAATATTTGTATGTCCCCCAAAGGGGGGAAAGTTTCAATAACTGATGTGAAATGTGTAGGTTATGCCATTATGACACTGTCACCAGTTCTGATACTGATTAAGTCATGCTACAAAACTTTAAACACATAAATTTTATCATCACACAACTTCAATTCAGCTGCGCCTACTGAGTAGTTGTAGTTGGACCGAGACAAAATTCAGCAGCTAGGAGGGCGCGACCCAGCCATGCTTGGCTCCTCAGCTTTTTACCTCTGGGCTTTCCCGGCCTTCTTCCCAGCTTTCCCTCTCATGCCTTTCTGGCCACCCTTCCCCTTAGCACCCTTGCCGCCCTTCCCTTTCTTCCCAATCCCACTGGCCCGCTTGTCCTTCTTCATCCGTGGATCCACCAATACCTTTCCTTTGCCAGCCCTCACCTGAACTCCCTTCTTTGCAACAACGTACTCCTTCTGAGGCTTCTTGGGTATTGCCTTTCTGTAAATCTGGTCGATCATCTTCCTCTTTGACCGCTCGTTTATGTCATTCTGGTCTGCGACGGCATCTGCCTTTTGGCGTGCCTTGTCCAGTTTCTTCATGGCAACACGCTTCTTCCGTGCCTTAGCCTCTGCAACCTTCTTGGATGGACGGGCATCAATCTCCTTGAACTGAGCCCTCATGGCAGCTACTTCTTCACGTGTGACAGGCTTCATGGGCTGCGTATGCCTCTTCTCATCCTCAACGAACCAATTGGGCAACCCTTCATCATCAAACATGTACTTGTTGTAAGCATCATCAAGTATCTGCTCTCTTTGCTTCTTCCTCAACATCTTCTTCGCATAGGCTAGTACTTCAGCCTTTTTGTAATCGTCGAGATCATCCTCCGATTCATCTGATTCATCAGAAGATGAAGATGAATCCTCTTCATTTCGGACTGGTTCCGCTGGTACAATCTCAAAATCACCTTGTTGCAAACGCTGTGTCTTGGCCGCCTTTTCCTTTTTGCCAGTGTCCATCTTCTTTTTCATATTCCTCTGCAAATTCTCCCTTTCATCTTCACTGTCACTCTGCTCAGTAACGCCTGTTCCTGCTTCTGTGAACACATCCTGGCTGTACCACTGCTGTACAATCTGCTCTTTAGTTGGCTTGTGTTCATCTAGAGATAATAGAAGGGGATTGGTCACCGGATCTTGATCTTCGTCAAAACCATGATCCATTTCAACATCATCACCATCATCTTCACTACCCTAGCAAGTGTAAAAGATCATATCATAGTAAAACCTTCCATACTGTATAACCATAACCTAGACAAAAAGAATTGTATAACAACATTGCAGAAGTTGGGTCCTTTGGCTGCTGTAAAAATTCTGTTTCAGATGCAAGTGTCATTGTATCAAGACATCAAGAGAAATAGGGTGTTATTACCTCTAACAAGTCTGCATCAGCATCAGGATTGATTCGCTTTGCGCGCTTACGTTCTTGTTTTACTGCCCCACCCTTTTTCGTTACAAAGCGCTCATAAGCTTCATCAAGCATCTCCTCTAGCTGGGCATCATACCTGATGTGAACGATTATCAGTTACCAAATTACAGTATTTTTTGAGACATAATATTTGACCACGTAATTGCGCGTCCTAATGGTGTGGATGCTCAAAAAAATTACCTCTGTTGTTCTTCATCCGAATCCATTTCCTCATCAGAGACTTCTCGACCTTGAATTTCCTCATTTTCACTGTCTTCAATGTCATCTTCCACATCAAGCTCTGCAGATTCAACAGCTTGAAGTTCTTTTCCACCCTAGAGAAGGAAAAGGAAAATGAATATGGAAACTAAAGAATTAGATGATAACCGCATACAATAACCTATGAAAGTCATAATTAGAAGCTGACTTTAAAAAAAAGTCCAACAGAGCAGAATTAGCTTTCTTGTTGAGGTTTAACAAAAATGAAGGCCGCTGCATGCAGCGCAGAGAAGTAACTCCAGAGAAGCATGAGTATTTTGGTTTTATCCTTTAAGGGGGAAGTTACAATATCATGTAAAATTGTCTTCCAACGAGCTACTAGAATAAGATCCCAAAAAAATGCAACTAAAGAAACATAGCACAAGACATGACTAGAGAAACACCATGATACCTTGATAACACTAATAGAAAACAAGTCAGGATCGCCATAATCATCTCCGGTAGCGTCAATCTGCATTCCTGTAGCCTTGCGTGCTTTATCCTGGAATGAAGAGACCCACGTCACCACAAAACTGAAATTAGCATCACATGTTGCAAAGGTTGCTATTCGTAATTCATAATACCTTTGCTCGACGCTTTGACAGGCGCTTTTTCTCTCTCTTTTTCTTTCTATCAATGACACTGGTCAATTCTTCCATTTCTTGTAGAAGTTGATCATCATCTTTGACCTTTGTGGTCTCTGCGTCATCCTCAACCTTTGGGGTAACTTGTGAAGATGACAACAGTGCTTTCCGTAAGCGGATTCGCCATCTAACATAGTTACACAATAGATATATGAGATTGACATCTTCTGTACATGCTCAACTTATAAACTTGTTTAGGTTATAGTAACTGTTTAAATGAATGGAAATAAATTGCGTAAGCAAACAGAATGGCAGAAAGGTACTCACTTCAAGATATGCTTGAAACTATTTTTATCCAACAGAAGTAAATCCTCACAGAAATTTTTTATCTGGCACAAATCAAATAATAAGCAGTCAGCACCTACGACTAGAATAGATGGAAAGATAAGCCAGGCAGTATGCTCAGATCCTTACATCGTCGGTAGTAAGCTCATGATTCTTTATGGGCAGAGATTCTGGATTATCAAATGAAATCGCATTGTAGGAGCCCAAAAACTCCAGTGGTGTCTGGGCATCAGACAATATAAAGTCTGATGCCAAACCGACTTTCCGCAATGTTGTATTCCCTTCTTCATACCTACATAATGTCATTTATATCAGCATAACAATTGAAGTATCATATTCTCCACCAAAGAGGACTTTGCATAACCAAAAACTTCAAAGCTACAACTTCTACGGGTAGATTTCACCTATGTTGTTTCAACATAGACAGAACCAGCCCGTGCCTTCTTCACAAACCCCGGCCCTACAACCAGGTAGAGAAGGCCTGTGATATGCTTGGCAAGCCAACATAAAAACCCAGTCACTCTTATGAAAGTAAAACCAAACGAAAGTCATTGGTGTGTAACACTCTTAGCGATGCGCTGTATGAACCCGTGTGTGTTATTGCTGTCCAAATTCTACAGACTGCAGGAAAGCATCAGAACATCCAGCCAATTTTAATTCTCATTAACGCTTAACCAAAGGGCAGGAGAAGAGCAAAGTGTTCTCTTGTTCATATTTGAAACGCAAATGACTTCGAGAAATGCGGAATTTCTGAGAACAAACATCAAAACATGCTCAATTGTTTATACTAAATAACATAGCAACTGGTCAACTTTCACGTTGTCAAGAGCAATATACTTAGTTACACACAAGCGGACTGCAAAACAGGCTGTAATACTGAACACAAGAAGTGGAAATTGTAATGGAAGATCAGATGTAGGTAGAACATTCTACTCCACTGTGATGTGAACACAGCTAATCACAATATGCATACTTCAGAAGTAATAATAAAAATGTGTGTGTCTGGTGTGTGTGTGGGGGGGGGGGGGGGGGGGACCAAGCAGGCAAAGTACAGCAGCAATGTAACAAGAGAGGCCTACCCATCACGGTGTCTCTTTCGTGATTTGTCCCAAATATCCCTAGACTGCAGAGTGCACAACATTTCCAACATCAAGGGATGTTAGCACATAGAAGAAAGGAAACCAGACAGATAATCCAGACAAGTGACTTAACGTACTTTGTTCTGTTCTGGAACCACACTGAACAAGTGCTTTATATCAAGAAGTTCTGGTTGAATCTTTGCAGGAGCCTTATATTTCAGGCAGATGATATAAATTTCAGCCGATGTAGACCGACTAGCTGTAGGTTTAGTTGCCTCAACCTTCTCAAACAACTGCAAGTGGAGGAGATGATTGATTTTTTTCCTTTAACTCAATATGTTTAATAACAAAAAAGTTGTTACAAAACACTTAATTAACACACACCTGTTTAAGACAGTACATAATAGCATTGTAATCTTGAGACCTAAAAACCTGTTGAAGGAAAAGAACAGCTGATTAAATGTGTACCGAAATATGGGAATGGCACAAAGGAAAATTGCAGCGGACGTGTAGCTCATTCAACAACTGAATGAGTTTAGTAATAAAACACATAACAATAACGAGAGTAAGAAGGTATGAAACTATGACATGTCAAAACCACCAAAGATGACGCCAGAAGAATGCATGCAACAACATTGCTTGCACTAGAACCAGTATAAGCCCTTCACTGTATTAGCCAGTAAATAAAGGAGCAAGTGTTACACCTGCCTAGGAATGACATTATGAAAACATGAGGCTGTCAAACTCAAGGACAAACTTAGTGTGTTCTCAATGAAGATAGCATCATGATGAATTAAGTTAATGCAGAATGTCAACTGCAACAATTGAGCGTTATTCTTCTGTGTAATTCTGTACCTTCGTGATGAAGGCGCCCTTGGGGGCGAGGAACATTGTAGCGAGGTGCAGGGCGTCGATGACGAGCGCGGACTGGGATGTAGCCTCCTGCGCCCAGGCACCACCGACGTTGGGTGACCCGTCGTGGAGCACGACGTCAAAGGCGGAGACTCCGTTGGCGTCCATCAGCCTCCGCACCGCGGCGCGGCACTTGGTGGTGGTGATGTCCTCGGTGAGCGAGTGGGCGCCGCGGATGGGGCGGATGGGCACGAGGTCGACGCCGACGACGAAGGCTCCGACGGGGGCATGGTTGACGGCCACCTGGACCCACCCTCCCGGCGCGGCGCAGAGGTCGAGCACCGAGCGCGCCGTCGGCAGGAAGCGGAACCGCGCGTCGAGCTGGAGCAGCTTGAAGGCCGCACGACTCCGGTACCCTTGCTCCTTGGCGAGGTGGTAGAACTTGTCCTGCCGCTGCTTCCCCTTCGCCTTACCCATCTCCGCCCCGCCGCTTCAGCCGCCGCCGACGACGTCGAAGATACTTCTCAGAGAGGAGTTGGGGGGCTAGGGTTTTGGAGGTGGTTTTGCTCCGGCGGCGGGTTGGGTGCTTGGAGCTCTGGTCGTTTTTGTCGAGGCCGGGCTACGAGGCGGTTTGGTCGAGACTGGCTCATGGGCCCGGGCCTTTTCTTTTTTTTGGGCCGTTGTACATGAGCCCAAAAGAAAAACGCTTCGTCGTCTTCGTGTGCTTGCTCTCTCGGGCTCTCCTCTTATCCCCAAACGTGCACGCTAACATCTTCACTGCGTACTGCCACTCTCGAGGGGATGGAGCTTGGCCTCGCCCTCCGGCTCGTCGCGCCGCCGCCTCCATGCCTCTTCCATCGATGTCTTGCTCTTCCGCCGGATTTTCTTTCCTCGTGTGTTCTACGAGGAAGACGCATCCGCGCCTCGAGACTGGAGCATGGAGTTGGGGTTGTGTCCCATGCGAGTATGACCTACTCAGGAGTGGAAGAGGAGGAGATGGTGGAAGGTGAGGTGGTGGAGGAGGAAGATTCTGAACCTATGGAGAACACGAGGCCGCGCCTGGAGCTCATTGAGAAGCCGGACTGGAGCCTGGCGCTGCTAGATGAGTACGAATCGGAGGAGTTGAGCACCTCTCAATGCGCCAATCACCGCAGCGGTTAGGCTTCTGTGCTTTTCTGCGTTTGGAATCAGTCGGGTTTAGTATTGATTAGAATTGAGGTTATGCTCTTACTTTAGAACTTTATTCGCTAAATTTTGGTAGTTGATAAAGTAAAATAATGGAGCTCGCAAGCAAAGCATTTTCGTTAAGATTCCTGAACAAAAAATGGTTTATTTGTTCTTAAAAATGAAATGGGTGTACTTTGAATAATTTGCATGTACTAATACAGTGTCTCTTCAGGCTATGTAGCTGTGTTGGGGAAGCCAAATGTTGGCAAGAGCACCCTTATTAACCAAATGGTTGGTCAGAAACTTTCAATTGTAACAGATAAACCACAGACAACACGACATCGCATTCTTGGTATATGTTCTGAACCAGAATACCAGGTATCAGTTTTGTCTCTAATGTACTACTTGCAGAACTCAATTCAGTTCGATGCAAATTAAGGTCCACTCAAGTTTCTGATCCCACTACCATCAAGGGGATCATGTTGCTTTTCACCGCTAATCTGAGTTATCATTTAGTTTGCAGATTATACTTTATGATACTCCTGGTGTCATTAAAAAAGAGATGCATAAGCTGGACAGTATGATGATGAAGAATGTTAGGAGTGCTATCGGTAGTGCAGACTGTGTGCTTGTTGTAGTTGATGCTTGCAAAGCGCCTGAAAAGGTATTAGCAGCAGTAACTAGTAAAGAAAGTAATCGGTTCTTATATTCAACCATTTTACCTTACGCAATGGAAACTTTGTGCTTTTAGATTGATGAAATGCTGGAAGAAGGTGTGGGAAACAAAGGTATTGGAGTTCCTGTTCTCCTTGTGTTGAACAAGAAAGATCTCATAAAACCAGGAGAAATTGCAAAGAAACTTGAGGTATTAACCTTATACAAAAGTCGAGAAGGTGTTTCTTTTGGGCTTTCCCCTTGTTGTAAATGGTATTGACTTCCAGACTACTCTTTTGACAGTGGTATCAAAAATTCACTGATGTTGATGATGTTATACCTGTAAGTGCTAAATTTGGTCACGGAGTGGATGATATCAAGGAGTGGATATTGTCAAAGCTCCCTCTGGGTCCTGCTTACTACCCCAAGGTATTTGACAGATGATTCATTATTTTCAAATGGCTTCTCCACCTGTGCGTTGTTTACCGTTAAATGTTATTGACTGTCCTGTCTTTATATTCTAAACTGAGAAAATCAGGTTCAGATGCTCAGAGAATTCAGTTATTTTGATAATCTTCTCAGCCTCAGCCCCTCAAACCTCAATGTATTTAATCCTTTAGCAGTGTAGCTTAATCAGAGTTTTGTCACTGTAGTCAAGAGCGTGCTCCTGAATCTCATTATTGTTTTTTTTTTGATAATTGGATCTCATTATTGTTGAACTTGACATGCCCATTCCAACGTTGAATCCTACAAATATTGTGTATATCAAGTATCAGTCTTAGTTCGACGGATGGACGTGCTGACAAATCAATTTCGTGCTGATGGCATGGCAGTTTGCTTTTTCCCATATTGGCGAACTGAAGTACTGAACAATGTGAACTTGAAACCGCTAATGTATGAATTAGCACATAATGGTTACTATGCTCCTGCTCTGCTGCTATAAATCAGTCATGCAAGGAAAGTTCTTATTTTCTAAAGCCAGAGAATAAGAATTTCCCTTGCATCTTTTACTTCATCTTTATAATGATAAATAATAAGTTTACACCCTTTTAGTACTTCATTATCATACTCTTTAGTGCGGTGTGGTTTATGTATTTGATGAGCTTATGCCCTAATAAGTTTTGAGATCAATGACATATTTTTGTGTCATGTACTTAACTATGTGGTTCATGTTTCAGGACATAGCAAGTGAACACCCTGAGAGATTTTTTGTTGGTGAAATAGTGAGGGAAAAGATTTTTGTCCAATATAGGCAGGAAATTCCTTATTCATGCCAGGTACATCTTCTGGTGCTTTCCCTATCAGTTTAACGCAGCATATTCTCCGTTTTGCTAGCCTTTATTTCTGATATAACCCTTTTTATTTTGTGACAGGTTAATGTTGTCAGTTACAAAAGCCGACCTACAGCTAAGGATTTCATTCAAGTTGAGATACTTGTTGAGAAAGAATCACAAAGAAGCATTATACTTGGGAAGGTAAAAAAGTTAATTACCCTAATTATGCATGATGTAGGCTATTTTTCTCTGAATATTTGAAATGCATGAGATAGAAGTTAGAATCATTTCAACGTAAGATTAACTCCATTGTTAAATAAAAAAAGGAATTTGGCCATAAATTCTGGTCTGTAATGTCTAATAGAAAAATATTCCCCTGATATGTTCGAGTGATGCAGGATGGCAAAGCCATAAAGATGTTGGCAACCGCATCAAGGCTTGACATCGAGGATTTCCTACAAAAGAAAGTTTACCTCGAGGTTATAGCTCCTCCCCTCTGTGTGGTTGCTCTGAACCCGTCATCTCCTTCTGCTATTACGTTTGGGAAGTTTCTAATAGCAGCACATGATCCCTTGTACAGCTAGAGGTCAAGGTGAAGGAAAACTGGCGGCAAGATGAACGCCTTCTGAAGCGTTATGGCTACGGCGGCGAGATTCAAGCGCTATGACTACGGGGGTGCCATCACTATCAGTACCAGCTGCTGAGAGTAGGAGGATGACTTTGTTTTTCCTTTTCTTTTCTTTCTCTTTGCTTTCTTGTTTTGTTGATGTGAGAAGTTAAAATAGCGCAGTTATTAGTGAATAGTGAGGTCCTCTCAGCAAATTATGTGGTCTTGATGCTCTATGGAACTGATTTTGCTGCACATGACGAGGCACGGTTCTGCTACAGCATACCATGGCAAAGCTGTACTGCATCTGCATGCGCAAACCACTCCTGTCCTACAAGGCTACGAACGGGATCGGTGCGGGCGTCCGGGTCGTGTACTCGGCTCGGCGACACAACGCCGCCCGCGGTGGACACGGCAGGCGTCTCGCCCCCGTCGAAACGGGAGGCGACGGGCGCGGGCGCCGAAAACGGTGACCCGCGCCAATCGACCGCCCACCGAACGACCGCGCGGAAGCACCGAGCGCCGTGGTCGTCACGCGGCGGCAGGTCCAGGTCGTGGCGCCGCCGTGCCGTGCGCCGGCCGTTGTGGATGCGGCACAAGCGAGCGGGACGGTCGGTTCACCGTTCACCCGTGAGACACGAGACTGCGGGACGCAGGCAGCATGCGAAGTCAAACCGGACGCACAGCATTGACTCGGCCAGGAAACCGCAGCTAGCATTGACTCGGTCGTAACTTCCATTTTGAAACGAATCTTTTGAACAAATTTGTTTTTTTGAAACGATGATCTTAACTTCTCAACAGCTCTTTGAATGGCTGGGTGAGCACGCACGCATGTCGTGCTGCTCGCTGGATACGAAATAACGCCGCCATACGTAGGCGCTACGGTTTTGTCTTTTTCCGAACGAGCGAGTCAACTGTGTGACTTGGGAGCAGCTGCTATTCTTCTGCGGCTCTCCCGAATCAACAGCGACGACCAAGGGACGACGACGTGCCTGGCGGTGCATCGGACCACGTACAAAACACCCTGCTAATGTCAAAGCGTGACCCGGCCCAGCGCGAGGCGACGTTGACCCCGCACCCTGCACCGCGTCCAAAGTCAACATCTGGCGCCGCAGCAGCCGCCAGTGATCAACGTGCGTGATGCGTACCATTTCCTGAGGGGAGTAAATAAAAGTGCACGATGGGTGCAGACTGCAGAGCGCGGACCAGGGCACCACGTTACGCATGAACTCTGAACACGGTTACGGGAAATGGACGGAAGAGTAGCAGTTTTTCTGAACACGGGCATGAACTCTGCCTCGTCCCGAAACACCAATGGTGACTGACAACCATATACAGAGCACCGAGGTGGTATGCATGAAAATTGAGCATATTTTCTTCCCTCCTAAATAAACGATCTAGCAAGCACAAAACTGTTACTCCAGTTTCTGCCACAAAAACGACCGAAAGGAGTAGGAAACTAAGCAAAATTTTGGTCTCCCGCCGCGAGGAGACGAAGGAAACTCAACTAAGAAAGCTAGGACTAAACGAAACTCACGCGAGGAACAAAACTTCAAGCAGGCAGCCAAACAACGGTCGATCGCGTCAGCTGTCCTGCTCCCCGATCTTGTCATCTCTACTGCTGTCGCCGCCGCTGCTCGCCGGCGGCGGCGGCACGGTCCCGCTGCTCCCGCCGCCGCCGCCGCTGCTGCTACCGCCTATGTACGACTTGATCGCGGCGGCGAGCACCGCGGGGAAGTTGGGGTCCGACGCGATAACGGCCGCCGCGCTGACGGTGTCGCCCGCGTCCGCCGGCGCCGCCTTGGCCGCGGCCTGCACGGCGGAGAGCTTGGAGGGGTCGTACAGCTTCTGCCCGAACAGCTGCGGCAGCGCCACCGGCCGCGCGGCGTCGGCGAGCGCGGCCTGGAGCTGCGCGGGGTCCGGGCGCGGCGGCGGCTGCGGCGCGCCCGGGCCCGGCTGCGTGAGGTCCAGCGTCACCGTGGGGAACGGCGCCGACGCCGAGATGGTGGCGACGTTGGACGAGCACGGCAGCACGGCGCGCGCCAGGAAGTTGGACCCCGCCATCAGGCTGCCGTCCGCGCTCGGCATCGAGCCCGACAGCAGCATGGACGCCGCCGCCGCCGTGGTCGACGCCATCGGCATCGCGGCCGGCGGCAGCGGGTGGTTGTGGTTCCCCTCGTACGTCGTGATCACCACCGTCGTGTCCTCGGCGCACCTCTGGACCTGCCATCACACACCGTACACGTGATCCAACGTGCCATGGTACGCACATCAAAATGTTCCAAAGCCTCCCGCGGATCACGGCACCTTCATCAGCGTACCTGCTTGCGGACCGGGCAGCCGGCGGCCATCGTGCACCGGTAGTACGCGCGGGGGCACGGATTGCCCTTGGCCATCTTCTGCCCGTACTTCCTCCATTGGCAACCGTCACTGATCTGCGTGTCACCAAGAACAAACATTTGAAACAATCAACAAACGATCAGCACGGTCAAGAGAGCCAGAGCCAGAACCACTCACGACTTACCATGGCTGCCTCGGAGCGGGCTCGGACGGAGACGCGGGCCTTCCGCATGGTGGCGGCCTCGGGGACCGGCTCGGGGCCCTTGGCGGGCAGGAACTTGGGCACCTTGCTGGGGAGCCATCCCTGCGGCACGTGGTGCGGCGGCGGGTCCTCCGGGCTGCTGCCCCTCTGGTCCCTCTCGTGCGCGCCGCCGCGGTGGTGATGATGGTGGTGGTGGTGATCGAACGTCGGCAGCGGCATGACGTCCTTGCTGCTGATCGTGGCCGCGTTGCCCTTGCCAGCGCAGTAGTCCACCGGCGGCGGCATGGCCGCGTCCGTGTTGCTGGGCGATGCCGAGCAGTCGCAGCCGCGTATGTCCGCGCCCGCGGAGCGCAGCGGCGGCTCGTCGGGCGACGCGGCGGTGCCGAGGCTGATGAACTGCCGCGGGAGCAGCTGGCTCCCGTCCTGGTCCTTCTCCGGATCAACGCTAAGCTGGTGATCACAAAACAGTTCAGCAGCGAATCGATCAGTGTGCGCTCTCGCTTGGCCGCGTCCATGGATCCGAGTTTTCTTTGTCTGTTCGTGTGTTACCTCATGGCCCGGAGCGCCGAGGCCTCTATGGCTGTTCCTATGCTGCATCAGTGTGAGGACGTGCATCTGGAGGGAGTTGTAGTTGGTGGTCACCCGGGTGAGCATGTTCTTGAGCTGCTTGTTCTCTTCGTTCAGGCGCCCAATCTCGGATTTGGCCAGTGCCAGCTGATCATATTTAGTACGTAGTATTACATCAGACACTAAGCAACAGCAATCCTAAACTTTTTGTTTGTCGCTAGAGTCACGTAGTACCCCCACACGGAGAGGTTTGACTAGTCTAATTGGCGCATCTGGAATCAAGTTTCCAAGAACAAAGCGATATTATTGGCAGTCAAGCACACATGGCGTGGATCACGGCTCGTTCAGTTGTTTTTAGCCCTGCAAGAGTGATTTCGTTCCTCACCTCAGCTTTGGTCTCCCTGTGATCTACCTCGTTGGAGGAGACGCCATCGTCGACGATGGACTCCTCGCTCCCGCTCTTCCTCCTGCCGACGTGCAGGCCCATCTGAAAAGCCGATCGAGTCGCGTCAGGATAAACCGGCGCCGATCCAGGAGACGAGGGCGGAAAAAAAAGAGAGTCGTCGGCGTGAATTCAGAGAAGCAGTTTCACCGACGGACGTTGATGGTCAGGTCGTCTTTGTTGATGCTGAGATCGTCCGGCGCGCCGGCGGCGGAGTGGGAGCGATCGGCCGCCTCCTCCTTCCTCTTCTCCGTCTTGAAGAAGTCCATCTCGCCCACCACCCGCCGCGCCTCCGCGCCCGCCTCGCCGGCGTCGTCGTCGTACCCGAGCACCACCGCCTGGAACCCCGCCGGCGCCCCGGACGGCTCCCGCTCGGCGCCATTGGCGTTCAGCTTGCGCTTGCCCAGGTAGGAGGACTCCATCATGCGCACTCTCAACGGGGAATAATGCGTGCCAATGGGGGCTTGCTGAGACGACGGGGAAGAAGAAGAAGAAGAAGGGGGGAGGAAGGAGATCGAATGCCGGGGAGGGCGGGGGCGTATAAGAAGGCGGTGGGAGCGCACACGTGGCGGGGCTCCGCGGCCCCGGTCGCCGATCTGAGTCCATCTTTATAGGCAGTGTTGGTGACCATTGACCAGGACGGGGAGAAGAGGATCGGAGGAGGAGGAGAGAGGGGAGGGTGGGCATTGGCAGGCATGCAGTCGCGCGTCAAGTCAGAGGCCGAGGCCCTCCTCAGAGCTGATGCGATCGCCTGCAGTCGCGCACCCGCGACGACTCGCCGCCCAGTCCATGGGGAGGGAGAAACGAAGCTGTGGCGCCCGCGCGAACCGGGCGCGAGCAGAGGGGAGGCAGCCGGGGGAGGGAAATGGTCAGCCCCCGGCAGACTGGCGATCGGTCGGGCGGTCAGCTCCCGATCCGAGGAATGGCGGGGCTGGCTGTCATTCTACGGTGACCTGGGTTGCATGGACTCGCGACCGCCGCGTCGTCGACACGTACTCCCGCTGTATCCTTTTTGGGATTGGGAAGGACGGTGTCTTGGTTTGGGGTTGACTGAGCAACTGCGCGCGCCGGTGCACCAGAGCGTTGGTTTCGCGGTGGCTTCACAGTGTGTGTTGGTCTCACGGATAGCCCCATCTGCCATGGGTTGGTACGGCATCGGCATGCAAAAGAACCGGGTCGTCCAGTGCCTGTTCGCGGACCCAATCGGTCATGCATGCTTGCTGCGGTCCAGCCGGTGCACCGGATAGCTACTTGAAACCACTACATCATGATCAAGATGAGATGCACAGGTGGGCATCTCTATGCAAATCCAAGGACTAGTGGTACTTCCAAAGAACATTGAGCTTAGCCCAAAAAAAGGTAGAGGAGAGAGGGTGGTAACCGGCTTATTCATGTAGTCATGTAAACACAAATGCTGGTAGTGCGGATTTTCTGACGTGCTCAAGGAAAGTCGCGGGTATCCATTGCTCATCCATGACCGCTAAAGCAATCAGCCTTTACAATGCACAACCAGTTAGCCCAACTATCGTTATCAACCCAAATAAGGCCCACTTTGGAAATGAGACATCTAACAAAGATATTTCACTTAGTAATTGAATATTGCCATACTTCGAGCAAGAAACAACATCTAACAAAGACATTTCTCTTAATAATTGAACACCACCAAACTCCTACGAAAAGGTAAGCAAGAATCTAAGTTTTACAAAAGCTCTAAATCTACCAACCCCCCACCTTACTATGCTGTCACCACCACTGCAAAAAGCGCTGCCATTCTTTTTTTTTAGGGAACGCTGCTATTCGGCCAAGATGAGAAGTACCCAAAGGACCTCATTCCAAAGACCACTCACTTTGCACCCCTCATTTGCCGAAAAAGAGAGGAGGGCGCACAAATCGGGGGATGTTATTCATAGCAATACGGCGGCTGGTCGTACGTGCTATGAATAACATCCTCGCACAAATCCCGGACGTGGGGCGAGGAGCGGCACCAGCAAAACCCTAGATGGGGTGGGGGCTGTCTCTTGCTAGGGAGGATGTCTCGGTTAGTGGTTAAACCGAGCTAGTGTGCTAGTCTCCTCCGAGCATCCGTTGTGTGGCTGAATTTACCTGAACCGACAGAACTTCTAGGTATTTACTTGCAGCCAGGGGTTTCATTTCAGACAGGCTGGGGTCAGATATGCTGCTTCTGCACTTGAAGCCTGCAATACATCAACATCCACCAAGGCACCATCCATACGTCCATACCTCATATATCACGAATGAACCGCTACTACAAAAGTATACCATCATCTGAAATTCTCTTTGCTTTCAGGGCCTGGTGTGGATGGACGTAAGAATGGTGCTTCGGAGTGCAACAAGGATGCTGAGGAGATGGAAAGTACTGTGCAAGGAGCAAGCAGCTCTTCAACTAGAGGATGCTGTACAAAAACTGGAAAGACAGGCCACCCAATGCTGCAGATCGGCTGGGTCATGCCGGCTTCGCTGGTTGTGCCGAGCCGGAGCCGGGAGCAGGAGGGCGATTTATCAAGTTCTGGAGGGGGAACAGCCTTTGAGCTGGTGTCTGGTCTTGAGTCTGAACTCTAGTTGCTGTTCCTTCAGCGGGGGCGCTTAGATTAGGCTTCCTGAACCTGAACTGTTGTATCAACTTGATCGTTTGCTTGCTGTTCGAAGTAAACGGGGGGAACGCTCCCATTTCTCTAAAAAAAGTATACCATCAGGCTTGTCAGTCATATCTCACGCATAACAAGGACATGCCACGTACGGGTCCACAGCTACAAATTCAGTACAAGATGGCAAATACATCCAGAAATATTCTTGCCAGGTTAAAACAGGCGGGCGTTATCTCGAGTCTTGGAAAGCATCACTAAACAAGTAGCATATGTACACACATCGCCGGCCGGATAAATACGCAAGTTAAAACAGGGTAAAGCTTTCTCCTGGCGCATGCGTTAACAGTGTGGTACTACGCTCAGGCAGACTCCGCGAAGCCAACCCTCAGCTTGTCGTAGTCGAAGACAGTGTGGTACGCTCCCATGAAAACATCACCCAAAATCCTGCAACCGCAAGCAGCCCAAAGTTACGTCCAAGAATCAAGTATCGTCAGAGCCAGAATCAGGAGCTTGGAGGTGCATAGATTACCAGAGGGGGCCACGAGGAGGCGGGATATCCATAGCTGTGAATCCACTGATGCACTGGGCAGCAGGTCCTTCACCGACCTTCAGAATGTACTGCATAAACAAAGGGAAATCAAGTTCAGATACCGCAACAAGATGGCGGTAGTATTTTGGAGACAAAATGAGAGGGGGTGGTTGAGCACAAAACAGGAGCATGGCGAGGGTATGACAATGGAGAATCAATCATACCTGCTCAGGTTTCAGCGAGAACTTCTTGCCGCCAATGGTGAACGCGATGTCAGGCATGGACTTAAGACTGGCACAATCCACAGATGATTCTCCCATGGGACTAGGGAGACGGTCGCACAGCTGTCATAATGACACAGTTAAAAAAGAGTACTAAGTGGTAGAGAAACGCCCTGCATTAAAGAAAGTCCTTAAGCTCACCTGATTAATGTAGTTCAGGATGAGCTCCTTGGTCTTGTTCTGCGCGAGTTGGTTCTGCATCCATACGACAGCCATCTCACAGGCGTTGCACATTGGATCACTTCGAAGACCACCATTAGATTTCCCAGCTTCATCATCCACTACGCTCCGAATTCCAGCGCTGTGTTGGCGCAGCATATAAGGAAGGAGGAAGAAATAAGTAACAGTAGTGGCATAATACAAGTACAGGATGACTAGATGGTCAACTATCTATCATGACAAGCCCCAGAGCAACATGAACTAATAACAAGAGAGTTGCAAGCACTGTTCATTGCATGTATGGACAGTGTTGACAATTCTCACCTAACACCATGGATACCATCAAAAGTGCACAGACCAACCTGAGAACAGACCTTCGCTGGTTGTGTCTGCAAATAACCCAACAGCAAGTTGAGTATCAGAGTAGTGCAAATGGGATTGATCAAGCCAGCAACCGAAAAAAGCAAACCCATAGGAATATACAAACCTCAGCCAGCAACAGATCTAGGATCTGTTGTCCATATTGAGAGACAACTGTCTTGCACTCCTGGCTCACTACACCAGCAGCACCAATCTTTTCATTGATTTCAGTAATTATGGCCTGCATTGATCATATTAACCTGTCAGCACCACAGGGTGGAACACAAAATGCAGAAAAGCAGAGAATGATAATCATTGACTCAAAACTAAAACTTAAATGCATGAAGTGCAAGTGCTCTTTTCTCAGACTTAAGTTGGACAATTACATAGAGTTTTGGGAAATTGCTGAAATCGTACTTGCTAAAAGGAATACCTTTTAACATTTCATATGTACAAGATCGTATAAAGGAACAAGACACCAAGTCTTGTTAACAAAAAAAGGCAAAACTCAAACTTACTGTGGGACCAGCAAGCAAGGAAGTTCCAGAATCTGCAATTGCGGCACACCCGCCAGCACAAAACCCTGATAATGACAGATTTAGAATTTAGTTTATTTCTCATCAACAAGAAATTAGAATAAACATGAAGAGAGAAACACTGGAGTACCAGTGGACTTCCCATCAACCAGGACATCGCCCATGTTAAACTGCAGCAAGAAATTGCATACGTTAACCCCAAATATATATACAAAAAGAAAGTTAATTGAGAATACAAGAAAAAAGGACCAACCTGCCAATATCCCTTCTGAGTGACTGGGACATATGTATGATTACCCTTGTAGTGGTTAGGATCCATTCCACCGAACACAAGTTCACCACCTTCTTCACCAGCATGTCGGTTGAACCAGAAAGAGAAAACAGGGTCACTGATGAGACCTTGCTTTATCATGTTATACCTGTAATTTTGATATCACGAATTAATGAACAACTCAACCACAACATCATCTAGTTATTGGAATAATCTTAGCAACATCAAAAGATATATGCACAAAGGAATAATCATTGCGTTTACAATCGACAGTAATGAACAAACGAGATTTGAACTTTGAAGCTTACCACACTGGAACTGCATTGCCAACAGATATTTCCTGAAAGCCTAGACCAAGAATACCATCAAATTTTGCAACCATGAAAGTAAGGCCTGGCTCCTTTGTAGCTTCAATGAATTCCTAGAACAGGAACCCCACAGTATTAAAAATTGTCAAAGTGAAACAGATGTCACAATAGACAACAAATAAATGAATTTGGAACACATAACAACACATATAAAAGAACAAACCTGATCTTTCACAACCAGATCACCTAAGGTAACACTATCCTCACTGAAAAAACCAGCAATTGAACCAGTTCCATAGTGAATGTCAGCAGGTTTTCCTGGTGAGATGAAACATGAGGTCCATTGTCAAGAAGCAAACAGGAAAAAAAAATACATAAAGCCCCAATATACAGATCAAGATTCTTGAAGCCTTTTATTTTTACAAGTATCTTTTCCTTTTTCCTTCTTTCTTGGTCCCTTTTTCCTTCTTTGTTGGTCATGTTGGGATTCATCTCTAGCATACCCTAATTTTCTTAGGATTAAAAGGATTTGTTGCTATCCTAATAAAAAGAAATGAGCAGTATGAAAAAACACACTAAGGCCATATACATTCCGAGAAGAAACGGATTTTTGCATATACTAGAAAAAGAAATGTGATTTGTTTCCAATATAAGGTGTGCTGGAGTCACACAAGCTGAAGTTATTAATATCTTATATACCAACTCTTAGAGTCACAATCAAGCTCAAGAAAGACAGGTGGCATAAAACATCAGTGTCATTCCTGAATCCTGACCTCCACGGCGCTACACAACTGCATCTATGTCAATTAGCGCTACATCTACATCAGATACCTCCGATTTTATTTTGATGTTGCCATCCATGCAGAGTGAATTTTCTGTTCTATCATTAATATTCTAGAACAATGAAGTAAAGCATGTAGTAGACCTCTTAAGGTTGAAACTAAGCAGAGTTAGAACTTTGAATTATGAGCAACACATGTGCCAAAAAAACATAGCATTAAAACTGAAAAGAAAAATTGCGGTATTGTTCTACAGAGAAAACTTAACATTCAATTTCCGACCATCTGTTATTCAAGATATGATGGTTAGACTGACATCTAACATGAGGCAACAGTTGGAAAAAAAATACATATGACAAAAGCGAGACAGGTCTCAATCCATCAACGAGTAAACTGAGAAGCAGGCAATTACAAGAAAAAAATTATGTGTGCTGGGAGAATGGTTTTAAGAGACAAACCGTTCTTCTTATAAGTGCTTGACTGCCCTGACTTGTAGCGCGAGTGGAAGTAGCAAGCGATCTGCATCACATCACCAGTCACCACAGAACACACAAACACAGAAGCTTAGCACCCAACACAGCCATATACCCTTAAAAAACCTCAACGAGGGGAAGAATCGAGGACTTACCGAGAAGTAGCACTTGGCGGACGGCACCCAGAGATTGGAGCTGCCGGTGTCGAAGATGACGGTGAACTTCTGCGCTGGCGTGCCGACGCCAATCTCCCCAAAGTACTGCGCGTTCATGTAGTTCTTAAGCGCGATGATGTCGCCCTCACCGCTCGAGCCCAGGGAGTTGGCGCCACCGAGAAGGCGCTGCCTCTCCTCCGCGGAGAGGCGCTCCGCGACGCGGCTGTTCTGGTCGACGGGCTGCTTCTTCAGCGCGACCCGCACCAAACCCTCCGCCGCCGAGGCGGGGAGGAGCGTTTGGAGCAGAACGGCAGCGAGGAGCACCAGGGCGATGCTGCGGGTTCCCATGGCTGCGATCTGCAGCAATCGAAGGGGGTAGTGCACGGATTAAGCCTATGGAGCGAGGAAATTTGAAGGGTAGTTAGATCGGACAAATCCTAAATGGGGAAAGCACTGGAATCAAAAAGGAGTGCACCGAAC
Organism: Panicum hallii; assembly: GCF_002211085.1. Classification (NCBI taxonomy): domain Eukaryota; kingdom Viridiplantae; phylum Streptophyta; class Magnoliopsida; order Poales; family Poaceae; genus Panicum; species Panicum hallii. The sequence continues at coordinate 11,700,607 of NC_038044.1, forward strand.
TGGTACCGTGCTATCGATTTGGCACGATGCGCTACAGAAAGTCAGAAACGGATACGAACAGGAACGACAAAATTGCTGAAACTAACTGCAGATTTGGAAGGAATTAAGGCGCAATGTTAGCATAAACCGGACAAAGCGAATCGAGGGTTAAGCCAACGAACTCATACTGGATGAACAACAGCAAAAAAAAAAATTGAAAAATCGGACCGCGATTGATGTAGAGCGCACGAAGTACTAACTAGAAATCGAGGCCAAAACATGTACTGAATTTTTTTTAGGAAAACAGTCAATTCAGCCGATCAAAGCTGCTCAGAAACCGCAAAAATAAATCGGGGAAGCCGGGTTGCAATTACGAGCGCGAGGAAACAAGCGGATCTGGAACCAAGCCCACATCGCGAGCACCGATCCCGCCGCCAGTTCGAGGCGCGGTCACTGCGAGTCCACGAGAACTCACCAGAATATCGGATGTAGTAGAGAGTGGGGCGAGCTCCTGACGTGCGCAGCAATACTGCGCCCGGCGTGGTGCCGCTCCCCATATATCGCTGCGGTGGGGAGGGGCCGCGCGCGCTGCGGCCCGTTGGATGCGTGGGCGGCTCGGATCAGGAGGATAGGGACATCGGATGCGCTGCGGAAATCGCTAGAGCTACCCCGGGGAAGTGCCGGAGACCAGGGCGTGGTGGAGGTTACAGATTGTTCTCAGGCGGCAGGTCGCATCTGCCTTCTGGTGTGGTGTGAGCTTCAGACTTGAGTGCACGAGAAAGCGACGAGTATCTGCTGCTGCTGGTTACTTTGCCTTGAAGTAGCGTGGAGTTCGTGAACACCACAGTATTCTAGTGCGGCGTGTTGGGTCAGAGATTTAGCTTAAATTTATCAACAAATACGCCAGCCGTGCTGAATGAAACTAAAGTGTTCGTTTTACTCGAGAAATAAAATTATCACCCCTAACATAAAGTTATGTATCGTTCTATGGTATCGCAGAGAGGAGTACGTCTTAAAAAACCTTTTTTAATAAAGAAAAATGAGGGTTATTTGGATCATCAGCTTATGTGGATGTGCAAAGTCTACTAACTGAAATATCTGGGTGAGACCAGCTTATGAGATTATAGAAATCTTTATCTAATAAAGAAGAGACTACAAGATGTCCATAAAATATTCTATTTGGATAAGGTAAAAAGCATTTTTAGCAGCTTTTTTATAATCTCTAGTTTTTCTTTTTTCGACTACACAGTGCACTCACCCCTATAAACGCACAAACTCAAACGCTAGCCCTATGAGCATCTTCGAAGACTAAATCGGCAAATTCTCGAGATTGACTAAGTCACCACAGGCGCCACGCTATCGATGGGAACATCGTCTGCCGCTGAAAGCATAACATCATTGAAATCCTAAAAATTCACTCCCACCAGAAATAGAACCCAGAAGCTAAAATACAACTAATGCTCTTGTAGCCATTAGACTACGTACCTTTCGCTTTATAATATATAGTTGACCAAACAGATCCTCCAAACATATCCTCAAGCGATTTAGTATGTCCAAGGGCTAAATCCCTATAGTCGTTTTTTTTCCATCGTACTGTAAATTTTCTTTGTTCGTTCTCTTTCCAATACTCATATTTCGCGTGCATACAAAGTTGTGCCTTGCGATCCCGATGAGTCGGAAATTCGTCATCGGCCGGGAAAAAGGCAAAACTTGCACAGTTTCTAAACAGCCAAGGCGCTGCCAAAGACGTCCAAATGTATTGCAGCGTACCTCATGCGTTTCCAAATTTCCAGTCATCTCCTTGTTCGAACGAGGGAGCGTGACCGGTGGCTTTGTATCCGTGCCACGTAGCTGACTTGCATGAACGCAACGTGGAATCTCCCTGTCGAGCTCGCGTGACACATGTTTCCGCGCACCTGAACACCCTCTCTATTTCACTGACAAAGTGGGCTCACCTGCAGCAGGGCCCCACCGACCAGTCAGAGCCAGTTCGGCCGTACCGGTGCCGCCTCGCCCGGCTCTTGTACAAAGGGCCTTGCTGCTCCGCGCACCCCCTCGCGTGTACGCCAAAGACGCGAGGTCGCGCTCGGTCATCTCCGATGGCCCTGTCGCGGTGTGAACTGAACAACGCACGGGCCGAAAGGGCGAAGCAAAGAATCGAATAACTGATAGGCTACCAGTGCTTTGGATTTAGTGAGCGCGGGTTGTTTGTTTAGTCCTGATCCTGATTATTGTATTTGGGTGAGCCGATAAGGTGGACACATCCCGGGGACGCTGCCTCCAGATTTGTTTATAGATATTCAAAGTTGCGCGCGGTAATATATTTATTTGTTTGTTTGTTTGTTTATTAATCGCGCTCCCGTAGATTAGCAGTGCAAGCGAGTAGAACATGGCGAGCTTTAGAAAAACCGCTGGCAGTGTCAGATTAAAAGAAGATCGAGGTCCACTTCTGGATGCGCTCTTCGATAATATTTACATGGAGCGAGTACTTTCAACCTTTGCCTTTCAAGAAATGCAACGCCGGTGTTGTAGGTATCGCAGAGGATGCGTATTGTGCGAGGTCAGCTTATTCCTTGGAATAGTTGCTGCGTCGTCGTCATCGAATTCCAGGGCCGCCTAGCGTTCTCAGTTTGATCTCCGTTTGATTGATAGGGAACTTGTAGAATTTAAATTAGAGCCCCTTCAGCTCGAAACGTAATGAAGGCGACACCTTGAGAGTGGCCATACACCTGTGGAATTCTATCATGACATATATGGTATTTCCCGGCGTTGCTATCTCTGTACACTCGACAAGCCTATGCGTATGAAAGCTCGGCCAATACGTGAAAGCTGCATGTCCCGGAGATAAGCTCCTAGATTTCTTCATCTTGCGTCTCCATCTTCGAACCCACGCCCAAAAGTAACCAGTTTCTAGCAGCCATGGAGGAGGAGGAGGAGGAGGAGCCGAAGAGGCGTTAGGCATCTGCTCTGCAGCTGCCGGACACATTTCCTTGTTTTTTTCGGCGCCGGATGCATCTCTGATCGAGCCACGCAGCCGGTGGGAACCGAAAGGTGGAGTGCTGTAGCGCAACAGCGGGAGTGACCGGTTACTTGTGTGGTAAAGGGGATGGGCACTTTCCGCCAAGCGGTTCTCCTCATGCTTCAGACGTTTGGAGACACAGAGAAATAGAGGTGGACGTCGTTTTCGATCAGTTTGGTTGGCTCGACCCCGACCCCATCCCTCTGCCAAATACTATGACCCAGTGAAAGTTTGCGCTCCACCGCCCGAAGTCACAGTTGACATCAACCACGGTTAGCTGGTCAGTGGTTTTCATCTTTGATCTGTACTATTGGCCTCGCTAATACACAGTAGCGTTGGAATATTTTGATCTATCAGTGCAAAGGCCCACCATGTAAATTCAAATAATTTTAATAAAATCTTAAAGATCTGGTGCATGGCAATAAGTTAGTCCCACATTGCTAGTGGAGGTGGAGGAAATCCAACTTAAATAGTTGGATGCTCTCCATGCTCTTGCAAGTGTGGGTGAGACGAAGAAGGAAGAACACGCGCTCGCCTTGTCTCGCCTCGCCGGGCTAAGGGCGCGGCGGCTAGACGCACAACGCACCTCGACCTGCCTGCTGCGAATACCGCCGTCCTTTATGTCCTCGTCTCGTTATTCCCGTCAGCCTAGAGACGTACGGTTTTCTATCCCTAACTATATGATCTGGTTAGGGTTGATCTTACTGCTGCAATGTTTTATCTTAAATTACTTATCATGTTTATATATTGCTCATTTTCGTTATGGTCATAATTTATCTTCGGATTAATTTAAAATTGAAACCTATTTTTTTATCAAGTAGCAGGCAGCTGTGCCTCGAAGCCGCACAGCTAGTTTATTAAAAAAAGAAGAAGGAAAAGGCACACAGCTAGCAGTGCACGTGCACGCGATGCATTGCGTTCCCCGGCGTCTCGCCGTCGCAGTCGGAATGATCGAAGATTGCAGACAACCTCCTCCCGTGCCGTCAGACGCCGACCGATTCCTGGCTGTGTACGTATATGTAGGAAGAACGTGTACCACACATATACAGCACAGCTAACTTGCTACGCTAAGGCTGAGTTCAGCGGGCACCGTAAATGGCTCCGTATTCGTAAAAAGCACATCCGATGTTACTGTAGCAGATTCCAGCAGATACCATAAGCGGCCTCCTATTTTGTGAGTACCTCCCGTGAGCGCGTATAGCCACGGGTTCTCTCTCTTCTTCGTATTCCACCAGAACCAACCGTTTCGGCCCTATCCACACTGACGAGAGTGGCGGCGGGAGCGGACCTTGCTTGCTCAGGTTCCGCGGCGCGGCGGGAGCCAACGGCTGGTCGCCACCGAAAAGGAATGTGCCGGCGTATGCGAGCTATTGCTGGAGATAGCGATTTGCTAAGCGCGTTTTGCTGGTAGGACCCATGCTTGGGGGTACGCAGAATGCGCGCCCGCGTCCGCAGTGCGCTGGACTCAGCCTAAGGAACTTGGATTTCGTTCGTGGATGTGGACGGCGTCGACGCAGCAAATAGGCTCCTGGAATTATCCGTCGGCGCTGATGCGATAGCTTGTAAAACAGGGTCGCGGTGCGGCGCCTAATTTGACAGGACCAGGAGCGCAAAAGTGGCAGACCGGCAGAGACCAGTTCGAGGCCGCCGGCCAGTGTCCGGATTTGGGAAACTGACGACAGGTGCATGTTCTAGAGTCATGCGAGGCTCCGGCCGCCTAGTGGCTAGTGCTACCGGACCCGCAGTCGCCCCGCGGCGCAATTAAATGACGAAATCTGAGATGTTCGTGAATCCACGACAGAATGAAACACCATTTTCTTTTTTATCCACATCAAGCTTGCAACAAATGTAGTATAACCATGCTAGGCCTTCTTTTCGCCACACGATAGCACACTAACGCCATCTGACAAAAAAAGATGCAATCGAACATTCAGAAATGGAGCAGGATCAGCCAAGGTGCTGGAAATCAGAAGCGACTCCTTGTTAGGTGATTATGTCTCAGTTTTACAGGACTGCACCTCCGAACATATGAACTCGCTATCGAAAACAAATCACAACGTATCAGTCTGAGAACACACGCAACATGTTAAAACGCTCTCTAGATCTTTTTGTATGCTCGGGACCCTCTCAGCGCTCAAGTTACAAGCTCAGCTAGTCCGAGCTGCTTACTCCGCAAAGAGTGAGGGCACAAGCACGCGAAACTTGGCTTGCAACAGGGAAAGAGCCACTATAACAAGGGGGAGTACAGGGCTCAGTATGTGTGCTGGTGCTGCCAGCTCGGGTGGGATTGCTGAGACGGCCCTGCAGGGAAGCCGTTCAGGCTGCCCTCAGCCAGGTTCTGGGGGTGCTCCTGCGACAGGCCACCCTGAGACTGGTAGAAAGTTGGGTACCCATGGCCTCCAAATTGGGAAGGCTGTGGCTGCTGCGCCTGGCGAAAGCCACCCAGCTGACTCTGTCCCTGGAAACCATAGAAGTGGCCTTGCGGATGTGCTGACGTGGCTCTTGAACCAGAGCCATGAAGCCACATTGCTGAGTTGTCACCCTGAAAGAGAGATATCAACAAATCAACATTTCTGTAGGAACCTTCATCAAGGAATAGAGATGACAGATTGGGGCAAACACAAAAGGTTAGCCAAGTTACATGAGTCAGTTTGCGACAATTACCTGCTGGAGAGCCATGTATTGACTGGTATCTTTGTACTGTCTGCTCAATGCTTCATCAAACCCAAGAGTTGATGCAGAGCCAGTACTCTGATTAAGGGCAAAATTTCCTGGAAGATTACTCGAGTTTCCAAAGCCTCCATAACCAGAGATGACTGAAGAAGGTGGTTGCTGTTGTGGTGGTTGCTGTTGCTGTTGTAAGCCTGTAGCAGACAGGTTGTTCTTATACTCTGGCGTCGAGTACTTCATACCAGATCCGAGCAAAGCAGCTGCAGACTGATGGAACGGCCCATTACTCGGGTACGCTTGCTGGAAGGCGCCTGAAGATAGGTAAGTAGCATAATTTTGTGGCAAATATGTTGGGTAGCCAACAATATTTGCAAAATGGGTGAGGGGTAGAGTAGGCTGAGAGTAAGGGTGAGTGGCTAATTGCTGAGGGAGAGGAGGCCCTGTTGGAATACTAGTACTTGGAAGACTTTGTGTAGACTGAGTGTTGGAGAAAACACCTGTTTTCAGGGCCTGAAAATATGTTCACGAAAAGCAGATTTAGAAAAGGTAAAACGAACATGGGACAACACTAAACAAGAGTAAGGCATATGCTATGATTCCAGTTTTAATCATCGCTACTAAAGATGTATCACTAATCTAGCTACTCCTACAAGCTTTCTAGTTAACTTAATAATTCATATTTACTGGTAACCTCAAGTAATTGGATGCCTTTTTTTCTTACATTTTTTTTCTTACAGTAGCACATCCACATAATCAACTTTTACACGGTATATGACCTCAAGCCACTTTGTAACATTCTAAAGATACATAAAATAGCATATGCATCAAGATGATGCAAGTGAGAGAAATGAATTCAATATTTAACTAACCTCCTGCATGGAGATGGCTGGTCTAGGATTTGTAGTTGAGCCTGTGTTATACTTTGCCTCCAGATAAGGCGGTAAATCAAACTCTAAGCCATGAAGAGCTGCATGATTTTGATTTGACCCCAATAGGCTGCTGGTGCTCAACGGATTTGCTTGCTGGGAAAACAAATAGCAAGAATGAGAACTGAAGAAGCAAAACCAGCTGGATTAAACATGTGACAGGCACAGGGATATATTTTAGCAATAATCCTTTTCAGCAAGAATGAAGAAATATGACATGAGTTGAAACATCAAGTGGTTTTTGGGCAAGCTAAATTATGTATAATCCAACAAAAACCACATGATGCCCAAAGTTTCCACAACTTACATAATGATTTAACTTACTACAGAAGGTGATAATATTTCTGTTAACTCCCGTCAGTTGTCAACACTTCCTATGACCCAGAACATAACTCTCAAGAGTACATTTCAGGAACTCATGCTGCCTTTGTCAAAATTAAAAAACATGGGTGCATATGCACATGTGTTTTTAAGCAACAGTTCAGAGCACTGCACTTTTATTTGCATAGATGTATCACAAAACTGCAATTTAATCAATAGTTTCCCAAAAACTATTTCTTCGTTTCACCAGCCCACACTTTTAAGCACACTTCATGAACCAAACTTCAATTTGCATAGCTTTTTCACAAAACCAATCATCTAAGCCACTCAGTCTGCTCCTTTTGGGAAACTGAAAATAGACCACAATGCATAAAAAATGTAGTCTTGTGAAATGCTAAACGATCAGAAGTGTGGTTCTCAAAAATTTGTTCCTTAAAAGTGAGGTTTCTTGTAACAGCTTCACCAAAGGTAATGAAACTTTTTAAAATTAAATCTATCCTAAATCTCAAAATCAGCCAAATTGTATGTTTGTGTTAAACTCTTTTTTTTGCACCTGTGTAGAACACTTTAGATCTGGAAGTCTTTCTAAGCAGTTTGCAACTCTAACTATTCTACAGGTCAGGTGATCATGAGGAATTTTCAACAGAAGAACAAGCCCAGGCACTAGAGGTTCACATCACTTGAACATGCGCACCTGACTAACTAGATCCTTAGCCAGGGCAAGTTTAACCAAGATATGAACATATAAGGTTAAAAGACTCCATAGAGGTGATATAATCCGCAGCATCCTACATACTTCATGTTCATCAGGAGAAACGTTACAAAAATGCTATAGAAAACTAGTGCATCTAGATTTGCTGTCATGTCATGGCAACTCAAGAAGCTTTCCTTAACATTGTACTGCATGACTATCTATGACCATTCTGTATAAAACTGAACATGTTGCACCTTGCAGGCACGGTATCGCACTAGAAACATAAATTGAGGGCATTGGGAAATCAATTACCAAGGACGTTTGAGAAAAATAATATATAGAGAAGAGCCAGCATACCATCAAGTTTGACAAATGGGAAAGACTATGTCCTTGGTTGTTTCCTTGTGGGTCCTCCATTGTGTTTGGCTGCGGTGTGTTCGTGTTTGAATATGCATGACTTGAAACTGATGGCATGTCATATTGAAGACCAGATGGATTATGTACTTCCGGCCTGTGCTCATTAGCCTGTGAAACAGAAGGTGCATCAATGTTCTCCATGTTAGCTCCCATCATGGCCTCAAGATTTTCATCTGCTGATGAATTCACGACACTGCTTTCATAGAAATCTTGATTCCTGCAAAGGACGATTCCACAATGTCAACATTCCCTTCACAAAGAATAGAGCTACAAAATAAAGAAAACAGCAATAAAGCGTACCTTGCATCTATTTGATCTACTGGTGCAGATTCCTCTCGAACAGGCAACTCCACATTGCTATCAGTGGTCTTTTGTGGGAGCAAACCAGAAAATGCACCAGAACCAAAACTGCCAAAACTCAAACTGACACATTCTGTGTTTGTAACTTGCAAATGATCAGGAATTATCACTGCAGGATTATCTTCAGCAATCTTTTTTGCAACCAACTCTTCATTATGTAGGCTTAAATTCTGGAAGTTTGCTGCTGCTGCCGATACATCAGCACTGGAATCCTCAACTGCAAGGAAATGCCATGACCAAAAGATAAAATATATAAACCATACTTACAAAGGAATCAAAACTCATTTGCAGACCACATCAACAATTTTGTACAACATTAAAAATAAGACCAAGCTACCACCTACCAGGGCCCAACATGATTCATAAAATACCCAATGAATAGTACAACATGTTAAGCTATGCATACAATGGCACACTGGATGCTTGTTGACAAGCTTATAGCAAAACAAGAAGCATAGAATACCTCTAACTATCTTATGGAAAGTAAACAATAACCTGAAAGTCCAAAGCATATTGATGACAAATCTGGTTTAACTACAATATCTATTGTTTTAAAATAAACGCTACAGCATTTGATCCCTCTAGGTTCTGAAAATGCGATTACTTGGGACTTTATTTGTCCCCAGTACTTTCATGATTATGTTTACAGCTACTGTTGACACAAATACATTATGCACAGGCTGAAATACAGAGGCGAAACAGTAAACTACCACATAAATGGTAGAAAAGTAGTTTACATTACCCACACGGACTTATGAATTGGTTACCATATATTTCCATGATTAAGATTGCCCAACGGTATTAGCCTAACAGAACTATCAAATCAAAAACCAAAGGGCATCTTCTAACAGAACTAAATATATGGAAAAATAAACTGATGTTTATAAAAATTATTGAACTCTAAGATAGTTAACCAACAGATGCTCAGCAAATTTCTGTACAATTAGTTCTGCACTCACCTTCATGAGAGTAATTCTGAGGCTGGTAGGACACTCCATCATTGTATTCAGAAACACCCTCACTATGTTCCAAGTGTCTCTCAGAGGCAGGCGCTGGACTCATTGCAATGGTGCTGTTTTCATCCAAGTGTGAATTTTCATGTGAATTAACCACATCAGTAACCAACGCAGATGACTGTATCGATGCCTCGTAGAAGGATGGGTCCCCAGATGTCTCAGGGAGTGACAATTGGTTCGCTGATGTTGGCTCATCTTGTGTACACCAATCACCCCCATATGTGTGCTTGCTCTCAGCAGCAGAATGACCATGATTCTTAACCTGAGCAGAATCTTGCGGAGGAGGTAACCCCTTGTCAAGATCTGTTGGGGGGACTGTGCTTGCAGATTGTTTCAGGTTCTGGTTTACAGTGCTTGGCAAAGATGGGTACTGTCCAGCATATCCTCTGTCAGCTGTGACCACAGGTTTGCTAGAAGCCTTACCCAGAAGAGGCCTACCCATTTTCACGATGTCGGCCATCGACAACTGACCAGGTGTCCCAGACCAACCATGCTGAAACCCAGATGATGATTGCGATGATACAGCTGGTCCATCAGCAACCATATGTTTGTTTGCAGAAGAACCGCTGGAGACAAGAGAGTATATAAATATCCAACAAGATGTAGATAAAAAAGCAAATGATCTGAAAATATTGGCAGTTAAGAATAATTCTCCAGTTTTCATAGATGGGCATCATTCAAACACCAGGAGATCATTCTGTTTTCCAACCAACCACAATATTACAAATGATATTATTGCAAAAAAAGGATGTATTAATCTAAATGAAATGAGCTACCTAAATAACAATTATAGAAATAAGAAATTAACAGAAAGGACTCATGTGTCCACAGATGTTTTCTCAACATGGCATGAGCATCACCAGTTTAAAAAAATCTCAACATGTCATGAGCATCACCAGTAATAAAAAGCAAGACTTCACAGGCTAACAACAACATAATTAGAAGGAAAACAGACAATTCGCCAAAGTGTCTAATAAGCATGCTGACAAAAAATAATATACAGACATCACAGACATATCCTTTGAATGGATCACAGAAGGGCCTTTCCCCCTTACCTTGCAACTGTCTGCTTCTGGCTGGAATTAATTGATGCTGCACCGGGCCCTGAGACTGGTTGCCTTGGGGGCACATTATCTAGTTTTTAGAATGAAATGAAGAGAGGGTCAGACCATCAGAAGAAATAAAAGCTAAAAAAACAATTGGCTTGAAGGAACAAATGGCACTTATTCTATTACCAGTAGAGCTGGGGTGCACAGAATTGCTCCGTCCACCACGATCTGCACCACCTCTAATGCCCCGACTAGTAGAAGTATTTGATCGAGATCTTGGCTCAGGGACCTCTTTAATCTGTTTAAATGTCCACAGCTGTAGTTGTCAGTTCTAGTGTTCAGCTAAGAATAGAGCATTTTCCAGATAATTACCAAACCTTCAGTTGAATATTTGGTGCAAGGAATCACACGGTACAAAAATGAATTGGTAGTGGAGACAGATTTCATTTTCAGTATTCACCTAATGAAACTATCTAGTGCAAGAAAATGGCTGGTTCCCAATTCAAAAATAATGCAACTAAAAGCTAGCCAATAGTTATCAAATGAATTGCATATTGCAGGATGATAGGGCACATTAAAGTTAGAAAATAAATGTGAACTGACCTCTTTTTTCTTATCACGCTTGCTCTTTACCTCTTGAAAAGTATCTGAAAAGAAAATATGCAGTGGTAAATTAACAATGTCCATAGATGTGCTTGACCCATTGACATTAACAAACCATTGGTGTCACTGCCACATATACATAATGCAAACAGATAAAAAGAACAGCATAAGCAAGAACAGATGATTAAAGACAGATGTTTACATGCTAGCAAAGCCAATATATTCATAAATCCAAAGCTAACTTTCTTGCCCACGTCAGTTAAGATGTAACGACGTGATTGGTTGGGTGCATCCGGCGTGACCAGGCCAGCCGGATGCAACCACCTCGTGATTGGATGCCCGGTTCAGCCTTTGGGCCAGGCTGACGAGATGCAGCCAGTGCCTCTGAGCCAGGCTCGTGAGATGCGGAAATTTTCTCCGTTTCCAGAGAGCTGGCTCGCCGGGTGCAGGACAGGCGAGCACGTATGGGCCAATGCTGCTTGGGGTATGGACCTGTGTTTGAATACTCAGTGCAGTTCAGGTAACCAAACACCGGCTCCAGCTAGCCTGGCTGGACTGAAACGTGAGCCAAACAAAGGGCCGTTTCATCTCCTCAGCCTGGCCAGCAGGAGCCTGCATCCAGCATACGAGCCAGGCTCGTCAGGGAAGGAAACCAATCACGCCCTAAATTTCCTTCCATGACAAGCACACGTAATTTAGACTAGATCTAGTTACGAAATGCTTTATCTATCAAATAAAATAATGAATTAAGGGGGGAATTACAAGAACTGCACATGTTATTTTAGTATAAACATTTGTATTTGTAATCTTAATTTAACTGCCCAGGACTTCAGAGACCTAGCAAAGCATGCAGTCTTGACTCTTGAGTAGTGAGTTACCTTACAGTACAAACACTAAGACATAAAGAAAAAAGATCATTTCAAGCTCAAACATCATAAAGCAAATGTATTAACATGACAAAAGCTAAAAGAAGTTGCCGCATGCTAAAAAGTATAACCAAGAATTAGAATAGCAAAAGAAAAAAAATTACCATAATAAGCAGAACCAGGAAATGAGCAAAAGCTTTTACTATACATAAAATGGTAAAACTAAGGGAGGAAGGAAAAAAAAGACAAGAGGGCCCAGTGATCTGTTTTTTTACATATTCAACAGACAATGATCCTATCAGAGGAGAAACTGATACTTACTCCAACATTTATTTGATTAGAGGGCAGGAAACAGAATCTAAAAGAGTAATAGTTCAAACATCCTTTCCCAGTCTTTAAGCTCCACTCTTTCCGAACCTGCTAGCTAAATTTACCACAGTTGTTCCTACCAAACCAAGTACCTAACTTGCCACAACCGTTCTTTCCAAATCGTATTCCTATATCAAAGCGCTAAAGGGTCCAATCTAATATGTTACACTTGTCTTCCTTTATCCAAAGCTTCCGGTATCCGCATTCTCCACACTATCATCACATTCCGTTGCAAAAAAAAAGTAAGTCCTCCAAAGAAGCGACAGCCGAAAAGTCAAGCATTCCTGAAGTAACTGGCTGACACTGCCAATTTGCACCACAAAAACGAATGGTGGAACCAACCACAAGAGAGACAAAAAAACATAATCCACCAAGTGGTTGCGCGCTATTCCAAAATAGGAAATTCTCCTATTCTTTACCACTAGTAGCATTCGCAGGAAATCTAAAGCAGAAACCCTAAACGGGTAAAGGACATTTGTGACAGCACTTACAATACCTAAATCTAATACTGCTATCTGATACCAACCTAGCCTAAATCGAGGATGAACTCGAGGGCCCGAAGGGGGAAGCCAATACAGGTTCATCCGATTCCCCACTAATCCGGGCGCGCGCTGAGACTAAAACCTTCACGGCGACGAATCGTCCCAGATCGACGAGAGCCCGCTGGTCTAAGACTCCTCTAAACCCTAACAACGCGCCCTCAAACTCCACCGCGCCTCCAAGGAATAACACGAAAACGAACAGCGAAACAGGCACGAAATCGTGGGAGTAGGGAGAGGATTGCGCAAGCCGTGCCCGAACCTTGGGAGAGGAGGCGGCTGACCGCCTCGTCGGGGTCCATGCCGCACTCGCGCAGTGCAGCGTAGATCTCCGCCTCCGGGCGGTTCACGATCTCCTTCAGGCTCTGCACCAGCTTCCTCGACCCGGCTGGGACGGGCGCCGCCGCCCCCTTCCCTCCGGCTCCGCCGCCGCTCATCCTCGCCGCCGGGATCCCCTCCTCGGGCTCGGAAACAGGGATGCGGGGGCCCGTCGTTGCTTCGGTGGGCGGGTGGTGGTGGTGGTAGCTTCGGTTTCGGCTTGGTTCACTTTGCTCTCTCCTACGCAACGGCGGCCGCTGCCTAATTCCAAAACCCTTCCTCCCCACCCTGGCCGCGGCGAAGTTTATATAGCTGGATGAAAGGCTGGCTGGGAGGGACTATGGAGAAGGGATTAACACGGGAACCGACCCATAACTCTTTTCCTGCCCGCCTTTGATAAGGCGTACTCACACTACGCGGTAATTACCGATGCCACATGTGTGATTTGCAGGTACTCCTGCTATTTTCTATTTTTACAATGTAATTCTTCCTACGTCTCAAAGTATTTTTAATTATGTAGCAATTCAAACTATCCTAAGTTGATTATGTTTGTAAAAATAAAAATAATATTTTAGGATATCAAATAGGATTCATTTGATCCATTCTAAAGTACAATTTTATGTTTATTATGGATACTTCAATTTAGGACAGATATAGAAATGTTTGTACTTTGAGACGGAGGGAGGGAGTACGATGTTTGAGTTTGCTGTTATAAATTAAAAACATTTTATACGAAAAATGGACGCTCCATCATTGATGGTGGCATATCCCGTTATTTTAGTAGGTGTTAATGAGTGTGCCAAAGTTGAGATCGTTGGCGAAAAACATGTTGATCATTGACGGTAAATTTAGCAAGCGTGTTATTACATGCCAATTGAGGGGAGGTCTAAATTCATGTATCATCTATCTATACCTTTGTGTTAGCAGTATATTTGTATTTGCTAATTTTGAAAATCTTGTAAGGCAGGGATGTTTTTCTCATTGTTGGTGCTTGCATACTTATTTTTTGGACAACTGTAAATAAGTGTGCCAAATTTGAGATCCTTGGCGCAGCAAGATGTTGATGTTTGACGATAATTTTGGTCTCAACATTTGAGGCGATGCGTAAAAAGGTATGCTATATCTTAGTCGTTTTGTGTTAGTATATTTGAACCATTTGAATTTGTCTACTGTAATCCCTCATTAATGAGGATCATGCATCTAGCCAGTTGTAAACGAGTGCGCCAAAGTAGAGATATCTGACGAAAATAAGTGGCCATCTCATTGCTAGCAACCACTTGAGATAACGCACATAGACTAAATGGGCTGAATTTATGGAATTGGAAGACGCGTACTCTTACAAGGCCACAACCTTCTATACTGCGATGCCACATAATAATATATAAGGTTGTAGGCTCGTAACCCCAAACAAAAATATGTTAACCATTGATGATAAATTTGGCAACTGCGTTAGTAAGATCCATCGAGGGAAACTGTAAATTGATATACCATTCATCCGTGCCTTTGTGTTCATAGTGCATATGTGTATTAGCTTAAGTTAGAAAATTTTGTAAGAGGTATCAACTTTCTCACTACTGGAGACTACATACCTATTATTTGGACAACTGTAAATGAGTGTGTCAAATTTGTGGTCCTTGCCGCAATGAGATGTCGATGTTTGATGATGAATTTGGCTGCTTTGTCATTACTCACTATTTGAGGGGACGCGTAAAAGATATGACATATCTCACTAACTTTGTGTTAGCATGTACTGTTTGAGTTTGTCCGTCGTAAATTGAGAAGATCTAATAAGGTGGAGATGCTTGCTCGTCAATGAGGATCATGCGTCTAAGTTAGCCAGTTGTAAATAAGTGCGCTGAGTAGAGATAGCAACACAGGATATTGTTTGACGAAAAAATAGCCATCTCGTTGCTAATAGCCATTTTTTATAAACACGTAAACTAAGTGCAGTGAATTCATGGGATTGCAACGCGTGTATTCTTAGAAGGCTACAACCTTTCATACTGCAATGCCACACAATATACAAGGTTGTATAATAACCCTGCCATAAGAATGTTGATCGTTGACGACAAAATTTGACACACACCAATTAAGGGGGGTGGCATAAATTGATGTACCATTTCTCTATGCCTTTGTGTTAGTAGTATATTTGTATTGGCTACGTTAGATAATCTTGTAATTTGGCAACCGTGTTATACATTGCACACCAATCTTGCAGGAGCCACTAGAGTGAAGGAAAAGTGATTGATGGGTCGCGAAGAGAGGATCAGAGGAGTCTGGGAGACTTCCGTGGGCCGACCAATTTAGTGCTTTGAGCTGGGTCCAGAACTCTCCTCATGTCCTATGGGCCATGCTGCAAGCTCGGTGCACTCGGAGGGGTGGGCCGTGGGGGCTCGTCAGCTCAGCTCCTGCAATCTTTGGACCGTAGTAGCATCTGAGCTATTGACTGCGGAATTTTTTTTAAAAAAGGGATAAAAAAAAAATTCGAAAAAGGGGTGGCCGTTGGGAAAATTTAGGGAAATGGGTGCCTCCCGCCCGCTGAACGGGCGGGACGCGTGGGGCCCGGGACATCCCGCCCACCCAGCGGGCGGGATGTCACCCGAGGGCCTCTTCGCAAATAATTTCTTCGCGAAGAGGTCCCTGGGAGGGCATCCCGCCCAACCAAAGGGCGGGATGCATCCCGCCCTTTGGTCGGGCGGGATGTCCCCCCACCGGCTATTTAAGCCCCAACCTGCCCCAAAAATGCCATTTTATCCAGCAAAAATCAAAAAAAAGAGAAAGAGAGGAGAGGAAGTGAGAAGAGGAAGCGGCGAAGCCCTGTCCACACGTCGATTTTGAGGTATATTCTCGTTCTAGCCATATAAGTACTTGAAAATAACTATAATTTAGGAAATATTTGATAGAGTAGTTATATTTTGAATAGTTTTAGTATTTTCATTTGTTTTTAGTATAATTTATAATCTGAATAGTTTAGAATCTGTAAAATATAATCTGAGAGTCGCTGAAATTTAGGATTGTCGTTCGTTGTGTATTAATATGTAGTATAACTAGTTTATTAATGATTGACAGATATGTCTTCCGAGAAGGGTATTTTCAGTATATATTACGGAGAAGGAAATGTGATTTATGGGCCGAATGGGGTAGATTTAAGTGAATTCAACTGTGCGGTCAGAGGAATTACCAGACCGCACGAGAGGACATTTGAATCCCTATGCAACTGGTTAATGAGGGGACTAAGGATTAATCAGGAGACACACACTGTGAGTGTTCAATGCGTCATAAATCGTACCACTCACGCTTTGATCTGGGAGCTTATGCCACTTGCAAGCAACGAGGACTGGTTAACTTATCTGCAAAATGCAAGTCATTGGCAGTGGCCACTGGTACTCCTTGTTAGTGTGCACCAAAACCCTTTGATAAACATTGAAGCTGGTCCGGGGGATGAAAATATTGATGAAGAAGTCGAGGAGGCAAACATTGAGGCAGGTGGCACCGCAGCACCTCAATGCGTGGCTGATGAGGGGGAGAACATACCCTTTATTGTTGAACAGCTGCAAGACGAAGAACGTGAATTGGATGAAGCAATGAATGCCGATTCGTCTGATGATGACGATGATGTGCCTCAAGATTGGGTAAGCAGCGACTTCAGTCATCTTGTCGTAGATGACGGATGTAGCTGGCCTTCGGATTGCAGGGAGAATGAAATTATCCAGGGTGCAAGGTACCACTCAATTGAAGAGGTGAAGGAAGCTGTTAAGTGCTGGTCTCTCTCTCTTATGCGAGAGTTTAAGACAGTCGAGTGCAAATCTCGTAAGTACGATGTAGTATGTGTGAAGGATGGCTGTCCATGGCGGGTGCATGCCTACAAGGGTAAATGGAAAGATTATTGGGAATGCTCCATTGTCACTCAGCACACTTGTCATTTGCCTGGGGTGCAGAAGAGCCATCGCAACCTTACGTCGCAATACATCGCAAATGAGATGTACGGGACGATAGTACAGAACTTGTCATATGAACCAAAGTCTATTATCAGGTACATTCAGGAAAAGTACAAGTATACCATCTCATACAGTAAGGCGTGGAGTGCAAAACAAAAGGTGTTGGAGATGAGGTTTGGTACGTTCGAGGCTGCATATGATAATGTTTCTCGAATGCTGGCCGTCCTATGTCAGAGAAATCCTGAAAGCTACTATGACCTGAAAACTCTAGACAGAGGAGAAGGTCCGCCCCACATACTGCAGCGGGTCTTTTTCAGCTTGGGTCCATGCATTAACGAATTCCATCACTGCCGGCCTATCCTGTGCATCGACGGGACCTTTCTCACAGGAAAGTATAGATTGCAAATGCTGACAGCTATTGGAGTGGATGGAAACAATCAATTGCTGCCTGTTGCTTTTGCTTTTGTTGAGAGTGAGAACACAGACAGTTGGTACCGGTTTCTGGAACGGGTTAAGCTTGCAGTCGTTCGGGATAGGGAAGATGTCTGCCTGATTCATGATCGTCACGCCGGCATACTGAGGGCAATTCTAGATTTGCAGCAGGGGTGTGTGGAGACCGGAGAGCCGCCCAAGTGGCGTGATATTCGCAGTAGGTGGTGCATGAGGCATATCGGTGCAAACTTTTTCAGGCAATTCAAGAACAAGCACCTTATGGATATGTTCAAGAGGCTATGCAAGGAAACGAATCAGCAAAAATTTAACAAGCAGTGGCAGAAACTTGATGAACTGACCGGGAAGAAAAGAGCCGAGGACGCATCAAAAAATATAACTGCACAGGATGAAGCAGAGGCTTTGTGCTCTTTGCCAACAGATACTGCACGTACTCGCAGAAGATCTGGGTCAGCGGTGAAAAAATTTTCTGAATGGATTGAGAATGAACCTAAGGAGAAGTGGGCGTTACTTTATGATACCGATGGTGCAAGGTACGGTATAATGACCACCAACTTCGCTGAAGTTTACAATTGGGTGCTGCGAGGTGTTCGTGGGCTTCCACTGGTTGCAATTGTTGAATTCATTGTCCGCGGGTGTACCGATTACTTTCGGGAGCGGTTCACTAAAAATCAGATATTCATGCGAGATCCAGACAGAAATTTTGGATTCAAGGTAACAGAATATATGACTAAGAAGGCAGAAAGCGCCCGGCTACACCATGTACGGCAATGTGGAACATAGGAGCTCAAGTTTGAGGTATCTCCTAAAGATAGGGCGCGACATGGCATGAGACGTCAAACTCCTGTAAAGGAGTGCATTCTCAAGTTCGATGGAACTTGTTGTTGCTCATGCATGAGGCCCAAGTTGCTGCACTTACCTTGTTCTCATGTAATGGCTGCTTGTGCGGATATTGGACATCCTGTCGATATATATGTTTCACATTACTTCAGAAAGGAGACAATTGCTAGCACCTGGCAGTATGAGATCTATGAGTTCCGTTTGGTTGGATCGTTCACTGAGACAGCGAATCCTGTTATCTATATTCCAGACCCAAGATCATCACGGGTTAAGAGAGGACGCCGTCAGTCACGGCGTATTCGTAATGATATGGATGAGTCAGAGCTCCGTCCGAGGATACAATGCTGCAGTGCATGTAATCAGATTGGACACACGTATAAACGTTGTCCAACCAATGATGCTGGCCCCAGTTGTGCTGAAGCTGGCCCTACAGGTGATGCTACAGATGGAAGACCTCCGGTTGCATCAAGAAGTGGGAGACGTCGCCGATCGAGTGCTAGTACGTCATCAGGCATCATTTAGTTGTAATTTTATTTAAACGTTGTTTGCTCATATGTAATATTTGCTGCGTTGAGATTCTATCAGACCTAGATACGTATTTGTAATATTTGCCGCATTGACTGAAGACACAATATTTGGATTCATGTATTTGTAATATTTGTAATGTTTATTATCATATTATTTTATTTTAAATGGCTTCATGTATTGTACTATCGTAATATTTAGATTCTACGTTGCAAACGTTATCGTTTAACTATCTTCGTACGAGTTTTAGATACCGTAATCTTCCTTGGAAAATTGAATTAAAATTTTATGTGCATACATAAGAGTATGGCGAATGAATCTTATATTTGAAAAAATTCTGAATTTCAAATAGTTTCTGAAACAAATAATCTAAGAAAAAATATAACAAAAATGGACCAGGAGCATAAGATTATAGGTTTTAGAACTTTATAGGTTTTAGAACTTTGACTATATATTAGATATTAAATAATATCACATTAGAGAATAACAATAGATTTTAATTTTAAAAGGGTTATAATTAGGTTTAGTTAACATTTCAAATTTGAAAAATTCAAGACAAAAGAAGTTAAATTTACATCAAATTTGAGTTTAAAACTTTGCACAAAGGTACCTAGAGTTTATAGAATAGTCATACCAAACTTCATAAACAACAAACCATGAAATCCTAAAGTTAAGCATAAACTTTCCTTAATCTTAGTTTTAAAATAGGGGTAAAAGTATTTTGTTTCAAACTAAACTCCATTAACAAAAGTTATAGAGTTTGAAATCTAGTTTCTAACAAAACTAGTTTTGCTATTTTTGGATTTTTCTGTGAATTGTTACGAATTTTGGAAGCCAGAAAACACACACACATGAAATAACAATGCACCAGGAGGCATCCCGCCCAGTGGCCGGGCGGGAGGCCTGCTTCAGGGACCTCTTCGCGAATAAAAAAAGTTTTCTTATTCGCGAAGAGGTCCCTGGAAATTTTTTTTGAGCATCCCGCCCTATGGTTGGGCGGGAGGCTCCTTTCCGCCCTCCCAGCGGGCGGGAGGCACCCATTTTCCTAAATTTATCCAACTGGCACCCCTTTTTCGAATTTTGTTTTTTTTATCCCCTTTTTAAAAAAAACTCTTGACTGCGAGCCTGTGAGAGCCCCCGCCGTGAGCAGGGTGATCTGCTCGCTGCACCGAAGACTGAAGAGTGCTGAAGTGCTTGCAGGTGCACACACCTCAGAATCGCAGATTTTCCTCCTGCTGCACCGTGCCCCAGTGAGCTAGGCACCTAGCTTCTGCGTCTGGTGTTCTTCTTTGACTATGAACACAAGGCATAATGTTCTATCGTCGGATCAGTACGCAAACGCGCCATAGTTTACACGGTGACAGGTGTTACGCAAGATTGACGGAGTACTACAGTTTTTCCCATCGAACAGAGCGTGGGTCAGCTTGCTTGATAATAAAACTGTACAACAACTCATGAAAATGCTGTGTACTAAAATTATATATTGTCATTTGTGTACCGAGTGCGGACCAAACAACACAAGAAGACTTGTCATAAATCCACGTGCATTATCTAATGAAAAGCAAGCAGAATACCATACTGATAAACTACTGGAACTATTGTAACTCACATTCTGTCAGAGTTTCGTTCCTAATTGTATCCAACATCACTTGCTCAATAATTTGATTACTCTAAGGGCTTATTCGATTTCATTGCGGAGCGGTAGGAATTGGGAGAGAACGAGGGGGACTAATTCCCCAACAGATCACAGAGGAATTGTGTTTTTAAGAAAAAACGAATGGCACATGAAATAATCTCCTCCCATCCTCGAAGAGGGATTAATCCATCATGGCCTAATGTAGTATTTTCCTCAACAATGCAGGATATAGCTAAAACATGATGGTTTACCCTTTTCCCAGTGTAAGGGATTGTTAGGAAGAATGGGTTGCACATGCCACATAGAGCATTTTCTTTAATGTTTCTATCACAGTGTAAAAAAAATTGGCACCCGGAAAAGGTTTTTACTTAGTGAAAAACGTGCTTAGGCACGGTCGTGAAAACCCCCAGGAAAATGTCAGCAAAAAATATGTGGTGTTAGCCCCAGGACATCCATCAGGTAAGCAGATGTCTGACGTGCAACCATATGCTTCAGCAAGAATAGAACAGATTATAGATCCCTTTTCGTATCTCCTATGATGTTGACTAACAAGATCTTTTCGTCTAATCGTTGCCAAAGGCACAACCAGCACTGCGATGCACTGCACCAGTCCAACCAAGGACACTGACTACATGGTAGAAAAAATCTCTCACAATCTGGACAAGCAGAGCCAAAAGAACACCTCCAGGTTATTATATATACAGCTTGGAACATGTGGAAAGAGCGTTGTCGAAGAGTTTTCGACCACAAGGAATTATCTGTAGATCAGTTGGTGGCCATCATAAAAAACGTCATCTCCAATTATAGGGTGGCCCACGCAACTGATGTTGTTGTACATTAGTCTTTGTTCTTTTCTCTTCTTCATTAGTTTCTAGTAGATCAAAAAAAAAAGTTTCTAGTAGTGCTTGAGGCTGTATTCTGTAAATACTTCTTTTTTTCCACTCTACTTAAATGAATAGGCAGAGCACCTGCCCTTAACTGTTAAAAAAAAGCACTGCGATGCAGCAGCTCGGAGTTCAGACAACGAGCACAGCAAATTCCTTCTTGGTTGAAACCCCGTAGTTTACATCATGGTACAAAGACAACGAGCACAGCAAATTCCTTCTCGGTTGAAACCCCGTAGTTTACATTATGGTACAAAGACAACGAGCACAGCAAATTCCTTCTCGGTTGAAACCCCGTAATTTACATCATGGTACAAACTGAAACCAATGCGCGCTCACATCCGGACCTCCTACAGATCGAACAGTTCGGGACCGACGCCTCACTTGCCGGGCACGAAGTTGGTGGCGTAGGCCCAGGCGTTGTTGTTGACGGGGTCGGCGAGGTGGTCGGCGAGGTTCTCGAGCGGGCCCTTGCCGGTGACGATGGCCTGCACGAAGAAGCCGAACATGGAGAACATGGCGAGGCGGCCGTTCTTGAGCTCCTTGACCTTGAGCTCGGCGAAGGCCTCGGGGTCGTCGGCGAGGCCGAGCGGGTCGAAGCTGCCGCCGGGGTAGAGCGGGTCGACGACCTCGCCGAGCGGGCCGCCGGCGATGCGGTACCCCTCGACGGCGCCCATGAGCACGACCTGGCAGGCCCAGATGGCGAGGATGCTCTGCGCGTGGATCAGGCTTGGGTTGCCGAGGTAGTCAAGCCCGCCCTCGCTGAAGATCTGGGAACCCGCCTTGAACCAGACGGCCTCGCCGAACTTGACGCCGTTGCGGGCGAGCAGCTCGGGGAAGACGCAGCCGAGCGCGCCGAGCATGGCCCAGCGGGAGTGGATCACCTCCAGCTCCCGGTTCTTGGCGAAGGTCTCGGGGTCCGCCGAGAGCCCGGCGGTGTCCCAGCCGTAGTCGCCGGGGAACTCGCCGGTCAGGTAGCTCGGGGGCTCGCCGGAGAGCGGGCCGAGGTAGAGCACGCGGTCGGGGCCGTACCACGGGCTGCCGGAGGCGGCCGGCTTGGGCTTCGCCGCGGTCTTGCGCATGGTCACGCGGGCCTCGCCAAAGAGAGACGATGGCACGTTGACAGCCTTGCCGGCGAAGGCCGTAGAAGAGAGAGCCATGGAGCTGGTCGCCATTGCACTGCTAACACCGAGGTGTGCTGTGTTCTGAGAGTGAGACTCCGAGCTTGCAGATGGCTTGAGATGTCTGGAGACGACGAAGGTATTTAAAGCGATGGAGGCAAACGCTGGCGCGTGCAATCTATCTTGAATGTTTCCAAGAGTTAAAGAAAAATCTGTTGCTTGGACGCCATTGGTGCGCCTGAGATCCTGGCACACTTGGCGCGATGGGAGCCTCAAGCAGATGAGGTAGCTGTGGCTGTGGCTAGGAATCTCCTTGGAGAAGGGCGATTGGGCGCTCTGGATTTTGTGGTGGCTGTGGATTTTTCTTCAGATTTTTCCGAATGCCAAAGATGCACTACTTCCTCTCAGTCCTCTGTTGATATTTCTGCAAGTCAGTGCTCAGTCGCCTGGGAGTGAGTCATGTTTCAGTTTGACCCGTGAGGAACGGTAAGAACCAAACTGTTGTTTTTTTTTAAAGAGATTGTCTTAGTGACAGTGAGTCTATAGATGGCCAAATATGCAGCTACACGGCACGGACATGCCTAGGCAAGGTATGACTGGGCATGACACAATGAGGTACGGATACCTAATCGTGTCGTGCCATGCCGCCACGTCGTGCCGACATCGCGGCCCAGGCACGGCACGATGCACGCGCGGTCGTGCCGTGCCGGCACGAAGGCATGGTCGGTCCGCCGTGGCCGTGCCGGCCCCAGCCTATTGCTAGGAGGCGGTGCAGCGGTGGCAGCGCTAGCGGCAGGCGCGGGGAGGCCGGTGGGGGCCAACACTGGCGATGACGGGGGCAGGGTGGTGGGCGGCGGTGATGATGAGTGCGGAGGCTCGACGGTGGCGACAAAGGGTGCGAGAAGGCTGACGGTGATGGGCGGCCGGCGTGAGCCGGGACGGCGAGGCCGCACCCCTCGCTGGAAGGCCGTGGCGGCGGGAGCCATGACGGCGAGGGGCGGCGAGGCCACGAGGGTGGAGGGGCGCGGCGGTGGCGAGGGAAGGTCGAAGGGCGAGGGGAGCGGTCGAGTGGAGGGGCGGCGGGGTCACGAGAAAATGTGGGAGAGAAGAGAGGGGGTGGGGCAGCGGCTGGTTGGAGGGAGATAGGGAGTGGAGGAATAAAGATTAGGGTTTGGTGTGGAAGTATTATACGAGATATATGGATCTTTAATCGGCCAAATCGTGCCAATCCATTAGTCGTGTCGTGCCCGTGCCGATACTACGTGCTAAGGTTTCGGCTCACGTACGACACTACGGCCGTGCTATGTTGACACTGGTACTATATCCATCATATCGGATCGTGTTGTTACAGTGTTTTCAGTGTCGTGTCCCGTGCAGCCCGGTCCGTTTGGCCACCGCGGGTCAGTGACTCGGTGAGACAAGTGAAATAGTACGCTGGTAGCCTGGTATCCAAGCTAGCGGTGATTGCAGTTTGGCGCAACACCTTTCGCTGAACTAAGTGGACAATCCACGTTTACGTGTAGCTGTTTGCAGCCACTATAAATTTATGCACTGGAAATAACAGTCACGTGTTACCAACGAAACAAAAAAATTGGACTGAACTCCACAAGTACTGTCTGCAGTAACTTTCAGACATCGGTGTTCCGACAGTGAAACGATGAAAAAGTTGGCTTCCAGCAATAATGGGCCGAAGGAACCGTAATCCAACCAAGCGAGGAGGTTTCCAGGCTTCCAGCCCCAAACCAATCTTCGCCAGGAGGAGGATCGATCCTAGCAATCATGGGCCTAACGAACCTTTCTCTGGATGTAAGGCCCGCAAGACCACTGCATGTTTGGTGGGCCAGACCGCCTGCAAACGAGGCCAACCACTGCAGGACGACGATTGCCATCGGATTTTTGTCCAAAGGCTTGGCTTTACAGCTGCAGCCAGAGTCACAGTTCCACACGGGCGAATCGCACGAATCACACGACACATGGAACATCACAACTTTCACTATTCACCCACATGTCCTGGCGTCCTGCACATCGCTTGCGCCCGTGGCACGGCGGCCGGAAAAACCTCCGGCTCTTATCGGCCCTCGGCCGTCGTCGCGACTTGCAGATCACAGATCCAAGCTCGGCACACCGCACGCAGCATCGGCACGGGGAAGAAAGCGCACTTTTGGGTTTTGGCCACCAGATCGCAGCAAACCCCCCAGCTTTTACCCACCGGAACCAGCAACTAGCCAGCCCTCCCGTGAAGGAGCGCGCCGCCCGTCACGCCAGGTCGCCCTTGTCTTGGCGCGCGGTTAGTTCGCACTCGGGACCGAAGGTGGCCGAGCCGAGGCCCACACGGTCACACCCACCGGCCACCGCAGTCCGCAGCAGACGGGCGAGGGAAGCAAGGGCACCGAGCGCCGTCCGTCCCTCGGCCCTCGTGGCGCGCGACGGGAGCGTGCGGCCCCTCGTGGACCGTCGCCTCCCCGCGCGCCGCGGCGGGCACGGCCCGGGACGGGAGGGGAGGCCCGGCCCCCCACACGTGGCCGCCCGCGGACTCCCGCTGCCGCCGATTTTTAATCCCAGCGGCTCGTTCTCTCGCCTGGCCGTCGCTTGTGTCACCGTAACGGAGCAGCATCACATCACAGGCCTGCCACTCCGCTCCGCTCCAAGTCCGCGAGCCGAGAGGCAGACGAACAGCTTCCCCGGGACTCTAGAGGCATCAGCGCTGCGAGCAGCGGCAATCAATCAATCAACCCGCCTCCGGGAAATGTCCATCTCGATGCGCCTCGCGATCCCGGCGCCGGCGGCCGCGATCGTGGCGCCGCCGCGGCTGAGGGTGCGGGCGGCCGGCAACGGGGGTTCTCTTCCCGCCGCGAGCGTCGCCCTGCGGACGGAGACGGCCGCGCTCAGGTGAGACCGTGACTGTCCGCCATGGGTAAAAACTCTGCGCCTCGTCTTTCGTGTGTGATTAATCCAAGCTGTGCCGCGGTGGTGTGCATTTGCGCAGGGGATGCGCCTCGCTGCCCCTGAAGCCGCAGCCTCTGGGCGCGGGCGCGGGCGCGGGCCAGCCGAGCCGGCGCCGGGGGCCGGCCGCCGTGTGCCACTCGTCGGCGCACCTGAGCGCGCGGACGATGCAGTGGATCTCCGCCGGGGCCAGCGCGTGAGTGCCGCCGCCACCCCAAAGTCTCTTTCCGCTCTGTTCCTTTCCGGTGATACGCAGGAAAACTATCATTTGATCATTTCCCACACTCTAGTGGGATGGATGCCACCCACCCATTCAAAACCATGTGCCTTGTTTGTTTGCCTTATGTCTGTTCGCTATTATGCCTCTGAGGATCCTGATGTAAGTGATGGCATGCAGATAACTGGATCCATTGCGATATGTGCCATGCTGTGAGTTATTGTGATCTTATGCATATGTTAGTCTTTGGAAGGGCAGGACACGTATGTTATGCTGATCATATACGGGTCCTGATCAGGGGGTTGGAGAACACGGATCAGCACATGTGGACATGCTGGCACAGTGGCACCATTCTAGCTAGTGATCTCTCCAGTGAAAAGCAAATGACGTCCTATTTATTACATTTATTTTTCATTTGAAAAGATAGGAGTGGATTGTTTGGAAAAAAATGATTTATTGAATTTTATTTGATCTTGCAAATATTGTAGACTTTGATATAATTGTACCAGAGTATGCTTCTGATCTCTCAAAAATTACTAGACATGCTCATATTATGAAGAAGATGAACTAACATGTAAGAAGTTGAATTAATGCAATGCTAATCTTCAGTCAGATCTTTGATAAGTGGCTATTCTTCCCTAGGATGGACACTTGGACAGTCATGTAAAAAGATGGAATGAAATGGGCACAAAGATAGTCTGTTTGGAAATTCAGCTACTGCTAACATTTTTAGTGACTTCAGCATAATACCTGGGATTGTGAAACACATAGACAGTACAATTTTGCAGTACCCTGTAAGATTTTTATTTGAGTAATGTCAACCTTTTGTCTTTTGCAGAGTGCTATTGCTTGCTAAAGGAACAGCCATAAACAAATCTTTCCTTGTGCCATTTTTCGCTTTGCAAGCACCTGGCAGCATAATCTCATGGATCAAGTAAGATGCTAATATATGTGGAAGGAATAACTCAAACCTCGGTTTTCTTATCTTCCCTTTTCTACAATATACTATAGATATTTCTTAGTTTTAATGAAAGTTCTATATTGGTGGCTAATTATTTTATGTTACCAACATCCGTCTCTAGGGGTGATTATGGCCAATGGACTGCTTTTCTTGCTCTTTTGGTGCGCTTGTTCTTCTTCATCCCAGGTAGAGTAACAAAAACCACTCATGATGAATTTTCCTTTTGTCATGTTAAGAAACAAGTTCACACATTGTTTGTGAGGTAATGCAACATTTACATTTGATTTATGGGAACAACGTAGACCTTATGGCCAACATGAACAAATCATTACTTTTTGCAACTTTTCGTACAAAAATGAAGCAGAAAGGAACAGGAGGATTGAAGACGAAATTAGATCATAATTTAATTACACCAAATTAGAAGACAGTTCACAGTTGCTTATACCTACATCTGACCATCATAGGTGAACTGGAGCTTCCGCTGTCAACAATGCTGCTTGTGAGCGTTGCTCCTTACCAACTGATGAATCTGAGGTATGTAACATTTCAACATTACCCCTGTTTTGCAAGTGCAATAGCTAGAGCCTCATCTGCTAATACTGACATTTCTGATGCAAATCCTTATGGCCTTTATTTACACAACTTTTTCTCAGCTAAAAATATACAGACATTTTCAGTGCAATTAGCCAAGTAGGCAAGTAACCACATTTCCATCTAATTACTGAACTGTGTTGTGTGTAAATAGCAGCAACACCTATGTATGTCTCTGATCAGCTGTTATTGTCAGACAACCACTTCCACATTTTCTTCATTTTCAGTTGATGTCCTGATTATGAGGCATACCTTGAGCCTTGAGACTTGTTGTGGTAGCATATTCTGAAGCACCACATGTGGAATTTCATATTCTCGTTCCCTTATGAAGTTATTTCTTGTTCTTTGCTAGAAGAAACAAGTCACTAGTTTTTTGTCACGTGGTCTGATTCACAATTTCTGGTTACAGGGGAACTCAAGGTGGTGCAGTTCTGTCATTGGCCATAGCTGGGTTTCTCGCTTTTCAACACTTCACCAGGGTTGGAGGTCTAGGCAAAGCCTTTGAGCAGGGATCGGTTATTGCGACCTTAGCCATTATCTGCATCACAATCATCCCCTTGATGCTGCTATTCTGATTGGAGTAGGTTGGCAAGAGTTTGCTCCTCATTGTGCGTCCAATGATGGATAAATAAAAGCCTTGTGATGCAACATTCAGTCTTCCTAGTTCCTTTTCGCAAATAAGACCAATTTCCGAGATATATGTAGTATGTAATGATATTGCCTGATGTGCGGTTTGGTAATGTTAGTCCAAAAGATTTTGATTTTCTCCAGTGGCTATTGAATTCTCTCCTCTGTGGATTCTCCATTCTCTTGTTCAGCCTTACATCAGAAGTGTACCATCTGCTGGTCCGGGCTGATTGATGGAACACATTTCAGTACGAAACGAGCTAGCTAAGTGAGTGACTGAGTGCATGAGTTGCTTGCAGAGGTTCTTAAACCTGACGAGATCATGTGCATCGAGTAAGTAGGAATTGTTTTCTTCAAATGGCGGTGCTGTTTGTGTATGCTATGCCGTCGTGAAAAGTGAAATGTCTGATGTTTTGTGAATTACAAGAAGTTCCAGGTCTAGCTGGAGTGGAAATTTGTGAAACTGGCCATGGCTTCAAAGCTGTACATTACAACTTATTATAACCTGGTGACCTTTTAGGTTCCGTCTTTGATCTGTAAACATGGAATCGCCATCGGTTCAGAAATATGGTGGCGTTGCCCCCTTCCCTTTGCCTGCTGAGCTGGGATGCTGGATGACAAGACCAATCAAACGCTGGAGGAGGATTACACTACACCTCGCGTGATCGTGAGCACATCAGGGGTGGGGGGGGGGGGGGGGGGTCGACGATTTGGGTTGCCTGCTAACAGTTCGATTGTCCAAACATAGCTAACTAGCGGTCTCTCATGGGGCTGGCTTATATATTGTCCACACATTTGCTTGGTTACGTTTTGTACTACCACGATAAGTGTGATTATGTGCATCAAGTATACATACACGAGATTTCTACAATTTACTCAAATCTTGTTGTATGATCACACGTGCAGTCCTGCTCTGTGCTTTTTTTTTCTTCCAAAATGCAAACAGCCTAGGTTGTCTTATTTTCAGAATTTCTTGTTTTTCAAAAATGCAAACAGTATAAAGTTTTCCGTACATAATCTCAAAGTTTATGTATTCCCGGTTTAAAGTTTCTTGTACATCACTTGAAAGCTAAAGATGCAGTACCTTCTTAGGTATGTGATCCCAAATTTTTCTATTTTCAGATACAAAGTATTTGATGCGTGGTTTGAGAGTTTTCAATATTTAGGTAGAAAGATTGTTATATGAGATTTAAAAGTTTTGGATGGAGAAAGTTTTCATCCATAATTTAAAATATTTTAATTCAGAGTGCAAAGTTTCAAATGTATGTGTAAAAGAAAATGAGATAGAAGTTTTTCAACTACAAGCACAAAGATTTTAGTATATGATGTCAGAGCTAGATATGTAAAATGTTCTATATACATGACTCGAAAGCTTTTGAATTTCAAGTACAAAGGTTTTAATATGTAACTTGAACAATAGAGATGTAATCATGTAGGATGTTTTTTGAATGTATGGTTTCACATTTTTTTTTAATTCCAAGCACAAGGATTTTAATATATGACTTGAAAGTTAGAGATGTATAAAGTCTTTGATGTATGTTTTGAAAGTTCTTCAATTCAGGAATAAAAGGTTTTGATATATGACTTAAAAGCTAAAAGTTAGCCCACCCACCCGCTGTCACGAAAGGGAAGGAAAAAGCCAAAAAAATTTGTGCCGAAATGCTAAGAGAAGCTAGACAGTAGAAATAAGAATCGATACGCTGTAAAATCTGTCACAGGGGAAACGGGAACGCCAGCTGTTGAATATGCACGCACGGCCAATTGGTTTGTTCGCGTGCGTCGTAAGCGCTCGCGCGCCACTGGTAAAACGCAACACGCGTTCGTCGCCAACTCGTCCCAGCGCACAATCGCACTAGCTGCCCCGGACGCGCGGTGGAGCGCCGCACGGAAGGTCCCCCTTCCTCCTCTCGAACACTCCCCCCCCCCCCCAACCCACCCACCCACACACCCCTCCCTCCCTCTCTCTACAGGGGAGTGGCGCCGCGCCGGCCGACAAGGTATGTCCGCCCTTCCCCTTCCCTTACTTTCCTGCTGTGTGAAATCGAACACCCAAACCCCATAAGGTGTGCTATTTGTATTAAGATCTGACCATGGATTTTACCTACTAACTTCGATTCTTTTGCAAAAATTATTGGGTGTACATGTGTACACCCATGTCCTATTCTGGGTCCGCCCCTGGTCTGGGCGTGATTCATGTCTTCTATTCATTAGCCTTATTTCACCACATTGATGTATCTCTGATATGCTAGTTTATGAACTAATGTTAAACTTTGATTTATGAAAGTAAACAGGATTTTGCCTTATCTGCTGTCAACGAGAGATTTCTTTCATTTCATTTCTCATATTAGTGGTCAATATCACGAGGAGGTACGGTTTGATGTGCGGAGTGCCTCCACTTTTTGATTGTTTTAAGAGTAAAACTGCAAGGCAGTGCCTTTGCTTTTTATTATGACTGGTGAACTTTCTACTTAATGTGATACTGCGAGTCTAACCATGGGGTCACATGGCAAAGTTGGATCTGTGCCCTGTTTTGTTCTTTAGCCACATGCGTTGTTTGAAACCTTATCTCTAGCTACTCCATTTGTAGTATGAGTAACATGATGGCAGTTCAAAATCAATTTTATGACACAATTGCCTCAGATAGTTTGCCAGATTATTTTTTAGTTGCGATTCATTAAGATACAAATGGCCACGTGTACGCATTCTTCTTTATAAAAATGAAACAAAAAAAAAACTCAGTAGGACCTCCCCTGCTGTTCTGTTAAAAGAAGTTAGAAATGTCCAGCAGTAACTTGTTCTCACAAGTCAAAAAATAGAGTCCCATATATACTTGTACCTCAATCCAAAGGATATTTTTTTATGCTATACTATTTAACTCCTATCTTGTTAAATTTTCTGCTTGTCCATTCAGCCTTTGTATTTTTCTTGCATTGATCAGCATAAACCAACATGTAAGCTCGGTTACAGGTAATGTGAGCCATGATTAGATGTAATTTCTGAAAAAAAAGAAAGAGGTTATGTGTTTATAAGGTAACCATGATTGGAGTGTCGCGCATCATTACCAAGTTGCTCTTGCTAAGTATTCCTCTTTATAAATTTGTAGCCTAACTAACAAGTTGCTTTTATGCTATAAATCTTGGATGGTTCTGTTCTGTATAGCCGTGGGGCAGCCTGGGCTATGAGTGTTTGAGGGCACTTTTTTTATGTCCTTTGGCATGGTATCATGTCAGAATAGATTGGTTGATTCCTTCCAAGTTAGTAGTGAATTTTTGTTTATTAGGTTCATTGAGAATTTTGTTTGTCTTAGGATTTTTTCTGGACATTTATGAGAGTCCAGGTTGCTCTGCTCTCTTCTAATCATTTCAACGACAAAGGCCTTGTTCAAGAAAATTGCCATTTACACAGTTTCACACTTCTCCTGATACCAGATTGACCAAGATATAGCATCCTAGTTTGAATTCAGTGTTAGGAGTTAGGACGTGCAAACCTTATTTGGGGATGGTAAAATCTATTACTTAGATACATATATTGATGTTCCTGCAACATTAGATTGATGTTGAAACATGAGACAGTGTTTTCCAGCATCTAATTCTGACCCCTTTTGTACTTTGTGTTTCCCTGGGCCTTTATGGTGGATGATTTTGGTGGCTTCAGGATATATTATCTGATAATAAATTCATATGATTGCAGCTGGTCTGAACATCGTTAAGTACAGTATGTCGGAGAAACCATCTGATGCTGCAACCGGTGATGTGAGGCCTGAAGGAATTGTTTCTGATGAGAAAGTGGAAGGTTCTGACCAGAATGAAAGAGATGGTATGCCTTCGCCACAACAAGAGGTATCGTCATTTGCAACTTCTACCCTTAGCAATTTTTTTCATGCTTGCATGTCTACCACCCCCCAACCCCAATTTAGTTTCTATTATGAGAAATTGAGACTCTAAGGACTCTATTCTTTTACAATGTGGGACTTACCAAATATTTGCAGGAAGCAGCGATCAAGAAAAAGTACGGAGGAATAATGCCCAGAAAGACACCACTTATTTCCA
The DNA here is from genome assembly GCF_002211085.1 of Panicum hallii. Lineage (NCBI taxonomy): Eukaryota > Viridiplantae > Streptophyta > Magnoliopsida > Poales > Poaceae > Panicum > Panicum hallii. The sequence goes on from NC_038044.1 coordinate 11,732,535, forward strand.
AGGTTACTATCATTGATATGTACATACAACAGTCAAAGAAGTTAATTTAATTTTATCTCTATGTCCATGTTCTCTTACCTATGTTTAATTTCATGTCAGGACCATGAGCGAGCATACTTTGATTCTGCTGATTGGGCTTTGGGCAAGGTACTATCCTGATATTTTCGAAAAAGCTAAAGCTGACTTTTGTACAATGCTGCTGGACAACTATCTTGACAGTACAATCTTATTCACCTGATCCTTGGCTTCCTGCAGCAAGGAGGAAATCCTCAAAAACCTAAAGGACCGCTCGAAGCACTTCGACCAAAATTACAGGTGCAGAAACTGAACCTCATTGCTTGTAACAAGTACCTTTTACTGTTGGTACTTTGTAGACTTGGCATCAACCATCAAGTGCAAGCCTGGATGATTAGTATACTTTGTGGTTTTTGCAATAACTCAAGAAATCACACATCTGTATTTGCATCAAGTTTTGAGTCCAACTCACACCACTGAATCGAGTATACCTGACATATTTTCTTTGCATTTGTCATTCTTCTTTGTGTTGTGAGGCTGATATCATTTGTTTTCATTGAACTTGATTCTAGGTTCAAAGTCAACTTGCATTGCATGGTTTATGCTGTACTATAAACATCTAAAAATCCATTTGTTGTTTTGATGTTTCTCAATCTTCTTTCAGCCTACTCAACAACAAACTCGTTCACGTCGATTTCTTGGTGGATATGCTGATAACGAAGGTACCCCATATCCTATGATACCAAGCAAGCAGTGCTTAATGTTTTATGTTATAATTATTACATCACTTTTGATTTTGACTTGCAGAGAGTGTCAATTCGCCTACTGAGGATGTCAATTCACCTACTGAGGATGCAGGCCAGAACCAGGATAACACTGAAGGCAAGGACAAGGAATGATGGGCGGTTCCAAGTTTTGTCTACGATTTTCTGCTTAAAGCAATAAGCACTCGGGTGCATGTAATGATCATGCCCCCGTGAGGTCGAGCTGAATTTCGAATTGTCAAATGCCGTATCTACTGTGTTATGTTGTTTCATTTATGACGCCTATCGCAAATCACAATTTGGGATGGAATCGAGGCGATTCGTGGATCGCGATGCTGTGTTACCGTTTGAGCAAACAAAATGAAGCATGAGAATACTGAATACGAGACTGTTGTGGCGACAGTATGATCTTGTCTGAAACGAGTTGAATTAAGCAGACATTTTTCGTGTCCCGTTTCCTTGTATCATTGCTTGTTTCTTTTTTATTGTACCGCGCCTGTTCCTGTCTGCCATCCGCAGTCTGAGGCTCTTGCATATTGCATTTCGATTGCGCTGAACTCGGCAGCTAATGGTGAAATTAGCGGGTAAAACTTCACCTTCGATTTGGTAAAACGGCAAAGTTACGCTGAACTTATATTCTTCGCTTCTGTTGAGGATGAGTAGCCTTGTAGGAAGTATGAAGTACTAGATTTGTTTGATACGAATTTGTGGGCTTATCAAAGTCAAAGCAAAACAGTCTTCGTCATAAACTGACATGTAGACCCTCGAAACTGACCCTAGTATGTGGGCCACTGTAAGCCCGTAGCACTACATCAAATATGTTAGATTTTTTCCGCAAACCCTAAAAGCCTCTTCCTCCTCCTCCTCCCTAACCCCACCCCCGCCGCCGCCACCTCTAACCTCCGGATCCGATCCACCATCGCCGCCCCAACCATGGGCTTCGACATGGGCGTTGTCCCTTCCAATCCAGACGGCTGGGGCCCTCCTGACGTGCCCGCGATTCCGCAGTCCCTGGGCGGCGGCGCCTCCATCCCCTTCGCGCCCTTCTCCCGCTCAGACAAGTTGGGCCGCATCGCCGACTGGACGCGCAACCCTGCTGGCCCCGCCGCCTTCGCCGCGGCCTCCCGCGACTCCGTCTTCGACTTCACCTCCGCCGACGACTCACTCGTCGCTGGGGCCGAGGACTCCTCGTTCCGCCTCGTCGACGCCAAGCCGCCGCCGCGCCAGCCGCGGTTCGGCCCCAAGTGGCGCTTCAACCAGCGCCCCCAGCTCCCGCAGCGCCAGGACGAGGAGGTGGAGGCGCGCCGCCGCTTGGCCGAGAAGGAGCGCGCCCGCCGGGACCGTCACTTCCAGAACAGCCGCTCACACCACCACCCCGGCTTCCGGGGCAACCAGTCCTCGTCGTCGGCCAAGCCCTCCGTCGACATCCAGCCCGACTGGACCATGCTCGAGCAGATCCCCTTCGCCAACTTCACCAAGCTCTCCTTCTCCGTCGCCGACCAGCCCGAGGACCTCCTCCTCTGCGGCGCTGTCGAGTTCTACGACCGCGCCTATGACCGCGTCAACCCCAAGGCCCCGCGCCGTCTCGAGCGGTTCAAGTCCCGCAACTTCTTCAAGGTCACCACCACCGACGATCCTGTCATCCGCCGCCTCGCCGAGGAGGACAAAGCCACGGTGTTCGCCACTGATGCCATCCTCGCCGCGCTCATGTGCACGCCCCGCAGCATCCAATCATGGGACATTGTCGTCCAGCGCGTGGGCAACAAGCTCTTCTTTGACAAGCGTGATGGCTCCCAGCTTGACCTGCTCACAGTCAATGAGACTGCACAGGAGCAGCTCCCTGAGAACAAGGAGGACATCAACTCAGCGCACTCACTCGCTGTTGAGGCCACCTACATCAACCAGAACTTCTCACAGCAGGTGCTGCACCGTGAAGGTGAGAAGGTTACCTTTGATGAGCCTAACCCGTTTGCTTCTGAGGGTGAGGAGGCAGCATCTGTTGGCTACCGCTATCGCCGCTGGAAGCTGGATGATGAGATCAGCCTTGTTGCTCGTTGTGAGGTGCATGCTGTCAATGCTGATCCAAGTGGTGGTCGCCAGTTCCTTACGCTCAATGCTCTCAATGAGTTTGATCCTAAGATTACTGGTGTTGACTGGAGGCAGAAGCTTGAAACCCAGCGTGGGGCTGTCCTTGCTACAGAGCTCAAGAACAATGCGAACAAACTTGCTCGCTGGACTGCCCAGGCTTTGCTTTCTGGTGCTGACATGATGAAGTTGGGCTATGTGTCACGTGTGCATCCACGTGATCACTACAACCATTCCGTACTCACTGTAATGGGGTACAAGCCAAGGGATTTTGCTGCACAGATCAACCTCAATACTGCTAACATGTGGGGAATCATCAAGTCAATTGTGGACATTTGCATGAAGTTTGAAGAGGGCAAGTATGTGTTTGTGAAAGATCCAGCAAAGCCACAGGTTAGGATCTATGAGGTGCCCTCTGATGCGTTCGAGAACGATTATGTTGAAGAGCCACTTCCAGAGGAGGAGCAGGTTCGCCCGCTTGCAGATGTTGACGCCACTGCACAAGAAATGGATGCAGCCGCTGAGGCAGAGGCCAACGGTGCATTGGCTGCTAATGGTGGTGATGGTGACAAGAGTGCAGAGGCTACTGCTGCTTGAAGGGCATAAAAGGCTTCCCTGTTTCCTTCGCAAGATAGGCCTTTCTTTTGGCTAATTATCTGTTTGATGGATACCTTGATGAGTTGAACTTCCTGTTATTGATACATTGTCTCGTTTTGGTCATTGAGGATACTGTTACTCTCATTTTACATGCTTAGGCATGTAAGTTTTGTTAGCACCTATCAGTTGGAATTGAGTGACTATGCTGGTAGTTTAACCGCTTGTGCTGCCATTTCTCAGTGTTCGAGCCATGGTCTACCTGAATTGCATGTTGAGCTGAGCCTTGTGAACTGTGATGTGTCATTGAAACTTCTTATCATGCTTCATAATGTTTTGCATTTTTTGTATTATTATCTTGCAATCAATTAACTGTTGCCTTGAATGCTGCTGGTATGTGTGTGATTACGTTGCTGCTGGTGCATTCTAGTTGAAATGCTATTGTAAATTGAAGAGAGCTGTGGATAAGAATCATGTCTAGCTGTGAATACAGGGATTTTGCAACAATTTAGCTTGCCATAGAGGCATAGACATTGCTACATAGATGAGACAATGTACATATGCATTGCGAGCTTCTCCATTGCAACAGGTTTAAAGTTCCTCATGTTGTTACCAGGCTGCAAGTTTAGTTTCACATTGCATATTGCATACCCCTGCCTTGCATTTTGCATGTTGGATCTTGTTTGTTGAATATTAGGAGTTCGCTCCTTTCAACCTTGAGGATAGCATGTCTGGCGTTCATCTGCGGTGTCTAGCTATTGTAGATTCTTCATAGTACCACTAGGATACCATGTTTTTGTTTGGGAAGATGAGTTGGCCAAGGAACTTGAGTGAAAGATATCAGATGAGAAATTTTGTTGGCCAAGGAACTTGCAGGAACATGGGATGGTACAGGTTTAGCATGCTATTTGGGAGAACGAAGTGCTCCGATACCGCCAAGTTCCGAGTGCTGTGGAATCTGCATAGGCGTTCTTGAACTGTTAGTGCCGAATTGCACTGGAATATCTACTATAAACCTTATAATCGAACCGGTTGCATTTGTCGGCCTATCAGTCTATCACTCCACTCTATTGTTCGAACCGGCACTACAACAACAACAACTTAGCCTTTTGTCCCAAGCAACCTTTTGTCCCAAGCAAGTTGGGGTAGGCTAGAGATGAAACCTACAGAAAACAAGAATAAGAAACACAAAAAGGGCACAAGCTAAAGGAAGAGTTAGGGGTTAAATAAAAAGTAACAAAGATCACGATTCAGGTACGTTAATTGCTAATCTCCAAGCGCTTCTATCCATAGCTAATTCCTTAGTGATATTCCACTCCTTAAGGTCTCTCTTAACCGTCTCGTCCCAAGTTAGTCTAGGTCTACCTCTACCTCTCTTTACATTATCGCCCCGCTTTAAAACTCCACTACGCATCGGCGCCTCAGGAGGCCTCCGTTGTACATGTCCAAACCATTTCAACCGATGTTGAATCAACTTCTCCTCGATAGGTGCCACCCCGACCCTATCTCGAATCTCTTCATTCCGGACTCTATCCCTTCTTATATGCCCGCAGAACCAACGCAGCATACGCATCTCTGCTACACTCAGTTGCTGGATATGTCGCCTTTTTGTAGGCCAACATTCAGCACCGTATAGCATCGCCGGGCGAATCGGCGTCCTATAGAACTTACCTTTTAGCCTCTGTGGCACCTTCTTGTCACAGAGGATGCCCGAAGCCTGCCGCCACTTCAACCAACCGGCTGAAATTCTATGTCTAACATCTTCATCAATGTCTCCATCTTTCTGAAGCATTGATTCTAGATACCGGAAAGTATCCTTCTTGGCCACCACTTGACCTTCGAGGCTAACGTCCCCATTCTCATGCCTAGTCGGGCTAAAGTCGCACATCATATACTCGGTCTTGGTCCTACTCAGTCTGAACCCCCTCGACTCTAACATGTGTCTCCACAGCTCTAACTTCATATTAACTCCTGCCCTACTCTCGTCAACTAGCACCACATCATCAGCAAAGAGCATGCACCAAGGGATATCACCCTGTATGTCCCTTGTGACCTCATCCATCACCAAAGCAAATAGATAAGGGCTCAATGCTGACCCCTGATGTAGTCCTATTTTAATTGGAAAGTCACTGGTATCGCCATCACATGTTCGAACACAAGTCATCGCATCCTTGTACATATCCTTGATGAGGGTAATATACTTAGTTGGGGCTTTGTGTTTTTCCAAGGCCCACCACATGACGTCTCTCGGTACTTTGTCATACGCCTTCTCTAGGTCAATAAAGACCATGTGTAAGTCCTTCTTCTTCTCTCTATATCTCTCCATCAACTGTCGTACTAAGAAAATCGCCTCCATGGTCGACCTCTCAGGCATGAACCCAAACTGGTTTTGGGTCACCCTTATCAATCTTCTTAGGCGATGCTCAATAACCCTCTCCCAAAGCTTCATCGTATGGCTCATCAGCTTAATCCCCCGGTAGTTAGTACAACTTTGAACATCTCCCTTGTTCTTCAAGATCGGTACTAAAATACTTCTCCTCCATTCCTCCGGCATCTTGTTTGACCGGAAAATTAGGTTAAAAAGCTTAGTTAACCAAACTACCGCCCTCTCGCCCAGGCATCTCCACACCTCAATGGGGATGCCATCGGGACCCATCGCTTTACCTCCCTTCATCCTCTTCAAAGCCTCCCCGATCTCTGCCTCCTGAATCCTTCTCACAAAGCGTCTGTTCGAACCGGCAATCTTCTGCGAAATCTTGTTGTGTTTGCTTGTAGAGTTTTGACCAGGAAAGCAAAGGCAAATTCATCTACAGATTGCAAGCCTTGGCTGGCACTGTGGCGCATCTTGAAATCGCCAGACTTCTCAAGGGGCTGAGGAGTTTTGATGTATTCCTTTTGATTACGACGTCATCATGATCGGGTTTAGGAGTTTAGCAGTTGATATACAGCGATTTTCGAGACTTCAATGCTGCGAAGTAGTTGTGGATTTATACACGCCAAATGTATACAGCATTCTTGAACTGTTTAGCGCAGCATTGCACTCAACGATCTGAAATTTATTACCAGGGCCCTAATAATTCCCGGCAGCACCTAAAAGGGTCCGATAGTAAGGCCCACGTTTCTTTCCGGCCCACACGACTAAGCCCACTTGCTGCCCACCCGCGCCACCGCGACCCACTGAAGCAGCGGAAGGCCATAACCCTAGCAGGTCGCCGCTTCGAGCAGACGCCACGATTCCTTTCGCCCCCCATCTATTCCCAGGAGAAGCCGGAGGCGGAGGAAGTGAGATCGCGAGGAGCCGCAGGCGGAGATGAAGACGTTCGACCCGTGGCCGGTGTTCTTCCGCCGGGAGTGGAGGCGCAACTGGCCCTTCCTCACCGGGTTCGCCATCACCGGATTCTTCATCGCCAAGATGACGGCCAACTTCACCGAGGAGGACCTCAAGAACTCCAAGTTCGTCCAGGAGCACAAGAAGCACTGACGAGGCCAGGTGAGACGCCGAGGCCTTGCACCATCAACCCTTCCCCTGCCTGATCTGTCTCCAGTTTCCGGGTATGGGGGTAGATCTGCATCGCTCTCTGGTGGTGGTTCTTGTGCGGCCGCCTGTTTTAGATCTCATTCGTGGTTGATTCTTGTGTACGATGTCACTGCCACTAGTGGATGCCGCGCAATGTTTTTACGATCTCTTCTAGTGATGCGTGGAATTAAGAGGCGTTTCGATCCGGGTGAAACTTGTGTGCGATTTGGAGGAAACTAACATGAGGAGAAAAAGGGTGCTGTTTTAGGGGAAATGGTGGGCAGGAGAATAATAGGCTCAGTTGACGTATCCTATAGCTAGTTACGGTAGCAAATTGCATTTTGCTTCAGATTGCAGCAGCCAATGAGATAATCACCATTTCCACTTTTTTTGTTCTGAAAATTTAATTAGGTTACCGTTTTGCAATGTATTCTGTTGCGATCTACTTTTAACAGTGAATAAGACCTCTGACTAGTGAATTGTTGCTAGATGCATTAGTGCAAATTATTGAAGTTGTAATCCGACCTCTGACTAGTGTATTGTTGCTCGATGAATTAGTGCAAATTATTGAAGTTCCTGCTGTTCCACTACCGTCAAGATGCCATAACATAGTCTGCGATGACGTGGTTACTGATGCCATAACCTAGTCTGTGATGACGTGGTTACTGATGCCATAACCTAGCATATGATGATGTGGTTACTGATGCCATAACCTTTGGGATCCTCTTTTGTTCCTCGTAAAACCTGCTAACTGTGACCATTCTGTCTGGAAGTAGCAATTAGCTATTCTCAATTGGCCTGTTAGTATTGATTAACTGTGGTGATGCGAAGAGGGGAGAATCCAATCCATTTGTCTTGTAGCGTCTTGTTGAGAAAGTGTTTGCTTGGCATTTTATCTAAACTTAAAGCATCAAGCACGGAGTGATAAATGACAACAAATTCAGTCATACTGTTAACCTTTCGTTTGAAGCATGGCATCTGAGAATCTTTAACTTAATAGATTGGTATGCAATAGTGTAAAACCACAACCCTGAAGGGCCATTGGATATTGCTTAAGTGCGAGGGAAAGGATCTAATGGATATTGCACATGTATCGTGGCCATGAAAACAAACACCTATCTAACCATATGGCCTAATTTGCCTGTAGCTTGTGGGTGAACATCTAGTAAAAAAAACTACTGACTTATCATGAGCATTGCTTTTAGATGAATGGGCATTTGTTTGTTTAGGCCATGGAGGATTTGATTTTCACAGTATCAGGATGATAATGGATTGGTCCATGGTACTAAAAAATCGCCCTGTACTGTAGAAAAGTTTTGCTGTGGCAACACTGAGCCTTCTTAGTCTGAAATTATCTAAATTCCATGAATTTCCTTCTATTTGCTATTTTTAAACCTGCAAGGATTACTGATGCCTATCACTGCTAAAAGCCTTAACATTTTGTGTGCTCGCTGTTTGACACTGCTCACTTGTTCATACTATTCGTAGCACCTTGTGCATTTGGGATTCCATACTGTTCAATGATTTTGAAGTCAAAGTGTTTGATGCTTACACTCCTTTGCAGGTGGAGTTGTCCGAATCGCCTATGTGGTCGGCCATTCTGCTATGCCTGTCTGAATGGGAAAAATAGTTCCCCTCCCTTTTTCTCCCTTTTATTTAATCTGAATGTGTGCACTCTATGCTCCAATGTAATGTAATAAGAGGCAAATGAATTGTTGAACCAAAAGAATTCAGCTTCTGATAATGATACTTAAGTGTGATCCAGTTTACTGACTTGATGTGGGCCATCGGCCTTGTTGTCTTGTTAATTGATTGGAGCGCGTTTAAAAAGGAAGCGGTCGAAATCTTGTATGACATTTAGCACTGTTTACAGATTTGAATGTAAGGCCCCCTTAAAGAAGCATCTCGTTTCTGGAGAGACTAATTTTTATTTTGGGTTTTCTAGTTTACATTGTGAAGCATGAGAAACGTTTCCTCCAGAACCAGTAGAGAAGCTGTTTAAAGAATTCACCAAACGGGGTTAAATAGTGAAATAGGTGTGCTGCCGTTTTCTTTATTATAGACTGTTTGTTTCCTATTTTTTGTTGCGACTTTCGTACACCTCGTCGGACCGCTTAACGAAATCGTTCTTCGCGTGACTGACCGTCTGGAGCCCACCTCGTCAGACCGAAATTTTGCCGCTGCTGCTGTGCGCTCTCTATTAACAGAAGATCTGTCAGCCCAGCTTGCAGCCCACTAACATCTCCCGGTGGCCCAACCAGTCACTCGCTGCCGCTGCAGCCTGCAGGCCCTTCCAACCTCTGCTCGCAACGCATTGCAAGTTTGCAACTTGCATCTTCCGCCGCGCCGTCTGCTCTCGCTCGCCTGGAGCCGTTCTTCTCCTTCATGGCGCATAGCCGCATACGGGAGTCGCCAGACGTCGCGTTGACGATGGTTGCGAAGTACTCCTAGTCGAGTAGAAACTGCGATGCAATCATTGCCCCAGCTTGTGGCAACCATCATCACCCCAGCCATCGACTCACCGTCCCGTCGCCGTCTGGCGAAATAATGCGCCGCGCGCGGTGAGAACCGAGGACTCTCGTCGCGGTTCAGCATCACCGTGCCCGTCGCAGCTCCTGCGTCGTCCACGTGTGTGCTCTCCGGCCACAGTACGTGGCCGGTCTGTCCGATACATGTTCGCTCTGTGATCAGCCTGATCGACATGACACGCACGGCACGCCCGGGTTTCTGAGCGTCGACTGCCAGTTCGTGCCGCTGCCGCTGCTACCGTGCATCCGAGGCTGCAGGCGCCCTGGTGAAACTGACAATCAGGGTGGAGCCAAGATACTTATCGTATCTCAATTCTCACCACCCTCGCAAGCAGAGCAGAGGCGCCGTCAAGCTAGCGGAGACCACGGCAGGCGCAAACGAAACGGGCACCGTCTCGCTCAGAGCCCGGACAGCGACGGGGAGTTGTGGACGGACGGCTTGTGCTGAAGGCTGAAGGCTGCGTGCGAGAGAGCACGGCCGCGGAGGGAGGGACGGACAGGGGAGGTGCCATCGGAGGAAAGGCACACAGTGTGGCTCCTGTTGTTCCCTCCCCTCCTCCCCTCTCCCGGAGAGCAGCAGCAGCGGAGGGGGTTGGAAGTGGCGGGTGGGGGTGGGGTCCTGACAGTCCTCTCACGCGCTCGACGTCGCCACCTTGCCTACCTCCTTCCTTTCCTGTTTCCACCATGGCCCGGTGGCCCCTGCAGGCCTGCGCGCGCCAAGGCCGAGCCCTTCCGCGCTCCCGTCCACACACAGCGCGCGGCAAGTGTATCCCGCACGTCGGCGTCAAAGAATTATTTGGACGCGAGCGCCCAGCTACGGACCAGAGGCGGGGACAGAGAGCGACCCCGCGCGAAAGCCAAGAGGAGCGCGCGGATCCTCTGTGCGCGCGCGTCACCGCATCGGCGACCGTCTCTCCTTTTCCTACCGGCGAGCGGCGGCGGTCATTCACCAGTTACGAACGGGAGGAGGGGGCGCGCCGCGCTCCGCCGCCGCCGTGCTTTTCGGGTAGCTCTCGGCCCAGGCGGGATGCTGCCACGGCCCCCCGCCGTTTGCGGTGCGCGCCGGGACAAGCGCGCGTGGGTCTCGTGAGGGCCGGATCCTACCTCGAGCGGGGGGTGGGTGGGGACGGGGCATGGGGCTCGCTTGTCCCGACTCGGGCCGCGCGCCCGGTCGACGTCGCTGGGCAGTGGAGATCGGTGCGTGCGGATCCATCGGCAAGCACGTGCTGCAAAACAAGGCGCTTGCGTCACTCGGTGCGTGTGCGGCCACACTAGCTAGCACTGCTAGCTGCTTGCACGTACTGGGCCTGATCGAGCGGTTTCATCGGATATTCAGAGTTTCAGACAACCGTAAAGATCTCAAGATATTTTGGTATACGGCGTACGCTAGGGCATTCATGCAGCCTTTGTATTTTGTGTTTTTTCTAGGAGTAATAAAATAAAAAGATCTAGGGGGCCCTGGACATTGGCAGCTCAGATACCTTTGGAGCGATGGGGCGTACAGGCTACGGGGCCTAGGGGTATCGCCAATAATTCCAGGGAGCGTAGGCTGGCAATCAGTGCTGTATGAGGAAACGTCGGCCAGCCATTCCTTTGGACACACAAAAGGAAAAGGCGAAAGTCGACCAATCAGTTGCCGACAGTCTGCAGTTTCAGACTGTGTGGATCTCTCGTGCACCTCGTCGCCTGACTCCTTCAGAAAAGAATGTACTACGTACTAGCCAGTAGCCAGTAGGCACTGTCCACTGATGGCACCCCATCTCCCCGTGTATCCGATCAACCACCGCGAAATCCGCTCGCACGGCGCCCTGCCCGCCCCGGCGAGGCGCCTTGGTGGCCCGTCAGCATGCAACCTGCAAAACGGCACGCGGGGGGACGCTCGTTTTTCACGTCGGAGCACGCGGGCCCTCGCGTGCTCCGCATGCCGCCGGCTCCGCTCGCGCTCGCCGGCGGGGCGGGGCACACCGGCAAGCACTAGTACTATTCCGCAGGACGCGTCGCGCGTCCATAATCTATCGGGGGGATCACACCCACCGCACCGGCACCGAGCGCCGAGCGCGAGGGGACCGACGGTGACCGCGTGCGCGCACGTCGGCACATGCGGGAAATCCGTCGGAATCTCGATCGCCATGTGCGCCGCTCGCTCGTACCCGTCGTACTGCGTCCTCGGGTGGAAGGTTCGGGCCGTCGGGCGCCAGCCAGCCACACACAGGCCGCGCCTCCACGGCCTTCCCGATCGATCTGCCCCTCGATCAGGGGGGGATGGACCATGGATCCATCACCCATGGTCCATGGATATATGGATGGGTGGCGCTGATCGAGCCGGGGAAGTATCTCCGTCGCGGCTGGGCCGGTGCGCTGCAGCGCTGGCACTGGCTGCTCGCTCGCTCGAGCCACTCCCATCCATTTCACGCGCGTGCTGCAACTGCGAGGGAGCTGAGCTGAGCCGAGCTGAGTTCAGGGACAAACAGCAACACGCGTGTTCCATGCCGCCTTATTCTTTTCTCATTTTTAGAAAGGGGCGGGCCTTATTATTTTTTTAGTATTTTTAGGGTGCGTTCGTTTTCTAAAGTCTGAAGTTTAGAGGTGTCACATTAAAGAGAATCTTATCATTTAGAAGTATTAAATAAAGTCTAATTACAAAACTAATTGCAGAACCCCAGGGCTAATTCGCGAGACGAATCTAATGAGTTATATTAGTCCATGATTAGCGGATGATTACTGTAGCATCACTGTGGCAAATTATGGATTAATTAGGCTCATTAAATTTGTCTCGCGAATTAGCACCTATCTGTGCAAAAAATTTTATAAACAGATTTTATTTAATACTTCTAAATAGTAAGATTCTCATTGATGTGACGGGTCTAAACTTTAGAGGTGAGAAAACGAACGTACCGCTAGTAACTGAAGCATCAACGACTGATGCAGATCCGGGCCCGGCGAGATCTCGTTTGCTCGCTCCTCGACTTCTCGACTCGATCGAGGACGACGTGCTGATGGAGGAAAGGTTACTGGCTGTAGCAAGGAGTGTTTTTTAATGGCGCCACGTCGGTCCGGTGGTGACTTGGATGAGCAAGTACGTTGGGCCCGGGGTTATGTGCTCTCGTTGACCCCGTGATCCTGCGTTGGCGTGTGAAGCTACACACAAATCTCGCCATCCGGGAACTGTTCATCGAAGCAAACATGCCCGGCACATGATTTAAAAATAAAATTGTTCACTTTGCCTTCCCCCCCCCCCCCCCCCGCATGTTTTCAAAATAGAAGAGTTTAATTTGGTTCACACACACACACACCCCTATTGCTAGTTCCAACAGAGAAATAGTATGATCACTCATGACACGGAAATGATGTTTTTGCCAGCACGCCTATTGGATCTCGATCGACCGCTGCCACCGACAGCCCACCTCCTCACTCTTCGCCGTCTTGCGTGTTCTGACCCCAACTACAAACAGTCTAAACTATACGGGGGACACACACACACGCATCCACAAAAACTAGAAGACCCCACAGCTCGGTCTCAGTTTCCTAGGAGTATACAAAGATAATGTATCCATCGGTTAATCCCTCAAAAATTCAAAATATTGTGTCCATCCTGTTAACGATTCTGAATACACGCAGGGTGATAGATGTACACCACCTAATGTACCAGCGCGTGCAAAATAAAAAGGAATCAAGAAAAACGAGGTCTGCTCGATCTTACCATTCACCAAACCTCACCGAGAGTAAAGAAAATCAAACCGAGGTAAAAGCACGCATGCAGCAACAGCCCTAGCTACCACCCAGAATGAATAACACGAGACAGCAACTTGTTCCATAAACTGGCATGTGAAGTACACGATAGTCTATGTTATCCCCTCCGCATGCAGCTAGCCCAAGCCCAGAGACCGAGACTCACCACCGGCTCCTGCAACCCGCGAGGCAAAAACTACCGGGAGGAAATAACCTAAACGATTTCGGAATCCGATGCAGGCGTGCTTAAACTATTCCCAACACGCTAATCGCTCGCTTAAACAAGAAGAGAGCAGGGCATGTGTGTGCGTGTGCGCCATACAAGACAGAGAAAAAAGAAAAGCAAAGAAAGAAAGCTAGTGGAATCAGGGGAGAGGCCAGCGGCGATCAGTTGGGACATCGGGCTCGCGCTACAGCGCCAACGGAATGCGCCACCTACTGCTCCACCCCACTCCACTCCACCAGCAGCTAGCGCGGCCAGGGGAGCGGCCGGCGAGGCCTGTCGCTAACGAGATCGTACCACCCCCACAGAAGATGCTGGTACTTGGGCTGGATCCCAGGGCACATTCACTAGCGAAGCTACGCTCCCAAGACCCCCGAAGAAAGATTCTGGACCGCACATATGCTATGAGGATTGAGGAATCATGATTATTATTTTCCTGCTGAGTGATGAGTCACACACAGGAACCAAAGATTACGAGTACACCAAGCATATTCCACTGCACATCGGTGATGTCCTCCCATCCCATCAATCGTCCCAAAAGCTCGACAAAAGCTTAACATAAAATTTATAATTTGGTCTGAAGTCTCTTATGGTGCGTATTGGCTTGGTACTGAGGCTAAACCTTTATTATTACTAATAAAGTTTGTTTCAAAAAATGTTATATTCTGACATCTATGTGGTCCATGGTTTCGGATAAGTGTGTGTGTGTCTCTCTCTCTCTCTCTCTCATGTGGGAGCTATGTATTTTTCTCCCTCCTTCTTTGCCTTATTACTTATTACAGATTTCGAAATATTCTCTTTTGTCGTTGAAGATACGGTACATTTTCCAGACACGTGGAAAAGAAAAGAATTATCCACTGGCGGGTTAAACCCAGCAAGACAAGCCACGTCAACGCCAGCACCCGCCTACACGTCAATCCCAGCACGGCAACAGACACGGATGCCGAAACTACCCCTACCGCTTCCCGCCAACAGCGACGCGGCCACCACCGCCGCTCAGCTATCCCGGAGGGGTAGGACCGTCCACCCGAAGAGGCCAAGTGCACCCACACCTCCCTCGGCCTGTCTGTTCGGCACCCACCCCTGCACCGCGCGCATATAACCAAGGGGACGCCGCAGCTCCTCCCTCGTCCACTTCCTCCTCCTCCATCCCGTCCTCGCCTGCGTTTTCGCTGCGGATTGGAGCGGCAAGGGCGCACTTCCCAGGCGGGATCTCTCAGGCTGCGGCCTGACGATGCCGGAGGCAAATGCGGGTGCGGTGGCGCAGGCGGAGCAGAGGAAGAAGGTGGGGGAGCTCGGTTCCGGAGTGAAAAATCGCTTCTTTTCTCTGCCTTCTTGGTGCCATGGCTGCGAAGAGCCCCGTGGGGATTAGGGGGCGCGGTGCGATGGTGCCCCGAGCAGCGGTGCTCGTGTGGGATGACTGGATAAGGACGTGGCCCTCTGTCTTCTCCGGATTTTGGCACGGCCGGAGCTGCTGGATTTGTGGGGATTTGGATTTCTTGCGGCTCTGATCCTGACTAGTTTGCTTCCTGCGCGCGAGAATAGGCTTCCTGGGATAATGGGGTTTACCATAGTGATTTCTTGCCTTCTTAGGAGATCCCGTCTTATCCGAATTATTCGAGCTACATAGTATTCCTCAGAATCCTCCTTGGTACTACATCTGCAGGAGATCCGCTCTCTCTTCAGTTAAGGTTTCTCATCCCCCAAAATCTGGCTCTTTTCACGCTATCGTAAAGAGGGCGCGGTAATTCTTGTTTACCACGCAACACTGGTGGTCGAGGAGTCTTGGTAAACGCGGGTATTGGATTCGGTGGCCTTGTATGTTTATCCTAATCCAGGTCGGCTATTTTCTTTCCTTTGTGGTCAGAGATGGCTTAGCCAAGCATAAATATTCCTTTGCCCACTGGGGACTGGGGAGGTATATTTACCGTCTATATATTTTAAGCTGAGTGCCTGTTCAGAGGTATTATTAGCCTTGATAAGGGTTTGAGAGATCACGAGTTCTTTGGCCGGTGGCAAAGGTCAGTCTTGGTTGGGTCAGAGGGGTTAGATACTGCAGAGCTTTTGCGTTTGAGTTGCTTGGATTACTTGCCGTCAGTTTGTGCCTTTGTGGTTTGGTGTGGCCTGTGGGTGAGTAGAAACCAGGCTAAGACTTTACTAGTTTACTATTCTATTGGTTTATATTTAGTAATAAGAAAGCTTCTATTGGTGCATATCAGGAGTAGTTGTCTCTTGCTATCTCAGGAAGAGTCGGTTTGTATGTTCCTCTTGGGGATTTCACCTCTGCTTATTTTGCTGTGCTGATTGTTTGGTTTGCTGGTTCAGCTGTTTAACACATGAAAAAAAAGGATAAAATTCTGCTGAATTCCTTCCTATTTTCCAAGTCATATGTCATTGCTTAAATTCTTAATAGTTGATTTCGATGTACTTTTCAGAAAAAAGAACGTTTATTGTGTCCTCAGTGCTAATGTTTTCCACTATGAAACTTCCAGAATTCACCAGAGATGGATTTCTTCAGTGAATATGGCGATGCCAACAGATACAAAATTCAGGAAATAATTGGCAAAGGAAGCTACGGGGTTGTTTGCTCAGCTATTGACCAACAAACTGGTGAGAAGGTAGCAATCAAGAAAATACAGAATATCTTTGAGCATCTGTCCGATGCTGCTAGGATCCTCCGAGAGATCAAGCTCCTCCGGCTTCTAAGGCATCCTGATATTGTTGAGATCAAACATGTAATGTTACCTCCATCGAGGAGGGACTTCAGAGATATTTATGTTGTTTTTGAGCTGATGGATACCGACCTTCACCAAGTTATTAAGGCTAATGATGACTTAACAAAGGAACACCATCAGTTCTTTCTCTATCAGATGCTGCGTGCGTTGAAATATATTCATACTGGTATACACCTTAAAGATCCCTCATATTACGCTGAAAGTACTTCTGACAAGCATTCATAGTGTGATGGTGCTGCTTTTCTGTTTTCTATTAGGAGTATGAACCTTCGTGACTAGCCTTTGCGCACGAATTCAACCTTTTGCCAATCAATGACAATGACTTATTCTGTACTTCCCTTTCTTTAGAGTTGTTTCTCCACCTATCCCACTACTTTCATGTGTGTACTGTATTCTGGATCATTCCTTGCTTTCTGAAATTAGCTTTCAGGTTCTGATTATGTAGTATCCCTTCCGTTGTGTTGAAAATTTGAAATATCTTAGACGTTCTCCGTGCTTAGATGGCAATATACACGTATATACTCTTGATTCAAAATTTACCTTAGAAAATTAGTTTTGCATTGTCTGAGTGGATTAATCAATTCTGCCTTTATTTCTTTGTGATAATTTTCATGCACATACTTTCGGATGTACTGGTTTCTTTCGTGTAAATCCTTATTTGAATTCTGCAAAATCGAAAAAACTATGCTTATTTCACTTATAATCTGCCATATGCATTTACGTTATATCTATTGTAGAGTGACTTTGAGCTATGCTCTGATCTCTTATCTATTTTGCTGCAGCTAATGTTTATCATCGTGATTTAAAGCCAAAAAATATACTAGCAAATGCTAACTGCAAACTCAAGATATGTGATTTCGGATTAGCAAGGGTTGCGTTTAATGACTCTCCTACCACAGTCTTCTGGACGGTATGGTATTTTTACAGTTCTACTATAGTTGATTCACAATACGACTTTGTATCGAAGCTTTTTATGACAACAGGGTTGATGTAGTGTTTTCCACACCAAAGAGTCCTGCTTCAAACTTAAATCTCACTGTCTGCCCTAAAATGACTTGCAGGACTATGTTGCTACTAGATGGTACAGGGCTCCTGAGCTGTGTGGGTCTTTCTTTACTAAGGTACTCAATTTCCTCATGCTGTGGTTTTGTTAAGTCCTATCAGCTGGGTTTTCATTTCATCCATGTTCATGTTTAGTTTCATGCCCCTATGTTATTCTGATGGTATTAAGTTGATTCTCTTGTGCAGTATTCACCAGCTATTGATATGTGGAGCATTGGTTGCATTTTTGCGGAGATTTTGACTGGAAAGCCTTTATTCCCTGGTAAAAATGTTGTTCACCAATTGGATTTGATGACTGATCTCTTGGGCACACCATCAGCAGATACTATTTCACAGGTGAGTTATTATTTATGGAAATATTGATATGTTCAACTCAAGCATAAATTATCGCAAAGTTTAAAATGTTTTTTTCCCCTTTTGACTACAGATTCGGAATGAGAAAGCAAGGAGGTACCTTAACAGTATGAGGAAGAAACAGCCAATACCCTTTTCACAGAAGTTCCCCAATGCAGATCCTTCGGCGCTCAAGCTCTTGCAAAGGCTTCTAGCATTTGATCCTAAGGATCGACCAACAGCTGAAGAGGTAGGTTTGTCGTAATGGAACATCAATTTTATGTGTTGCGCTGCTGCTATTTGTGTAACTTCCACATAATCATATTCTAACGAAAATAATTGTGTTGTCTGCATGAGCAGGCATTGGCTGATCCTTATTTTAAAGGCATTGCAAAAGTGGAGAGGGAACCATCCTGCCAGCCAATTTCGAAAATGGAATTTGAGTTTGAACGGAGAAAGTTTACTAAAGAGGACGTCAAGGAACTTATATTCCAGGAGATACTGGAATACCACCCTCAACTTCAAAAGGATTACAAGAACGGTTCTGAAAAAACAAGTTTTCTATATCCCAGGTTTTTACCTTGACCATATCTTTTAGTTTCTTTTCCCTCTTGTTATTA
Organism: Panicum hallii; assembly: GCF_002211085.1. Classification (NCBI taxonomy): domain Eukaryota; kingdom Viridiplantae; phylum Streptophyta; class Magnoliopsida; order Poales; family Poaceae; genus Panicum; species Panicum hallii. Next base: position 11,750,740 of record NC_038044.1, read on the forward strand.
TGTTTGAATGTGGTAATATTTCATAACTTACATCCTTAAATGTTTCTTGATTTTTTCTTTACTATGCAGTGCTGTTGACAATTTCCGGAGGCAGTTTGCTAGCTTAGAAGAAAATGAAGGGAGGAATGCCACAGTCGACAGGAAGCATGTTTCTCTCCCAAGGTAACTTAAATTGTTTTGTTTGTTTTTTCATTTTCTTTCAATCATTTGTCCTGCCACGTATTGGTTGTGTTGAAATTGGTTAAATTGGGTAATGCAGTAGTTACTTGAGGGGTTTTTTCTGTCAACTAGATATAGAATGGTGTTTTGATTACAATTCTTGAAAATTTTATCCCAGAAAAACCTTAAACCCTATTAGATGATGGGTTGGGCTGGGGTGTCCAAAAAATCAGAAAATTTTGCTCAAACTTGACTGCTGACCTTGATTGGCTGCTTGCAGGACGACAACCGTTCACTCCACTCCAATTCTTGCAAAGGAAGGTCCGGCTGCAACGTCCCAGGTTCCTCAAAGGATTCCAACAGGTAACTGTTTTTATTTACTATTTGTTGCTACCCAGCAGTCTGTTTTTCTGTCATCCTGAGTTCCAATTTTTCTGACATGTTTAATCTCTGCCAATCTTGCAGCTAGACCAGGAAGAGTGGTTGGCCCAGTATTACCATTCGAGAATGTAAGTGCTGTCGATCAACACATCACGCGACGGGCGGCTAGGAATCCAGCTGCTCCTTCAGCAACCAACAACTCATCAGTCTACTGCTACCACCTGAAGTCGGACAGCTCGGACAGGCAGGAGCATCAGCTAGAGCTTGAAAAAGACCGGATGCAATATAGGCCAGGGCAGCATGCCATGGAAGCCAAGGTAGCACCTGAGATGGTCCGGGACATGCGGCCGTCGCCGTACTATGTCTCGAGGGGTGTACCCAAAGCTGATCTGACAGAAAGGGCCGCCCTCCAAAGGAGCATGATGCACAACGTTGCTTCCTTCAATGGCATCACGGCCGGTGGGTACAGCAAGGCCGGCATTCTTCACTATGGAGTTACAAGCTTGTACTAAAGCAGTGGCCCTGGGAGGATAATAAGATGGGAACCGGAGTGCAGCTCCAGCTGCCCCTTCCCCCCAGCTGGAAGTTCAGAGCACGGACGGGAGTGCATACCTGATCAACGATGCAGGCGTCCGGAAAGGATTTTCAGGCTGGGAAAATGGCGAGCGCCACATTTCGTTGCTCTTGTTTGGTGAGCAATGGGCCAGTGATCTCGCGCCAATGTTGTGATCTTCCTGATGCCGCAAAGAGTGAAGAGGAGGGCGGGGTTGAAATTCTCACAGCCCCTTTCGAAGGAAGGGGAAGAATTACCCATCTTAAAAAAGGGGGTGGGGAAAAAAATGTGGATATGTGTACAGTACAACACTGAATTTTGTATTTAACCATTTGGAACGTTCTGCTTCCAGTTCTGCACATTTAAATCATATCATGATGTTTATAGGTTCTACAATTTTCCATTCGGTTTGTATGCATGTCTCAAAGGGCCTCTTTGGCGCACAAATTTTAGACGAAACGAGGCAAGAATTTTGGACAAAAGAAGACAGCAGAGTAACATAAAATGAGATTAAAACTCATTTACACTCAAATGGAATTACCGGAATTGGAGCACGTTCCATAAATTATCAAATCTATTTCTGTTCAATCAGCCTTTAGAGGAAACAGAATCCTAATATTGATTGAAATTCACAAAAAGGTCTTATGAACATCCTAGTTATACATTATTCCATTCACAAAGTTTCTTTTATCAAAAGTCGTTTTAGGCTGGGAAAGTTGAATCGGCAGTGCGTGATTAGTTCATCAGTGGTTGGTATACCATTCCATACCTGCTCCCCCTAGAAACTCATACAGCAGGTGCAAGGCAACAGTAGAAAAGCGTCGCACATGTAGCAAGTAATTGCGATTATGTAGAAACTTTATTTCTCTATAATCTCCATTACGCACACTTTATCAACAGCGCAAGAGTTCAGTACACTGGTAACGTCGGCGTGCAGACGGTGGGAATTTGCCGCCTCCGGCTGGACGGCGACCCACTGGCCGTTGACAAGCTCGACGTGCGCGTTTTGCTCAGGGCAGGCGGAGAACCTGAGCTGAGTGACATCTCGGCACATCTTGTTCAACTGGTCGATGGAAAGGATCAAGTCGAAATCATCTCCCGGTTCACTGGACTTGGAGAGCTTGATGCCAACATCAGCACCGCGGGAAGCAACAGCGCCAAATAGCAGAGGATGCCCAATGACCGGCCTGTTGGATGAGCTGCATATCTGCGATGGAAAAGTCAAGCCGTTTCAGGTAATACCAAGCTACAGAACAAAGTGTAAGGATGAATTCAGTGGTGCAAAATTGTTGGGATGTATCTCATTGCTGTCGATCCATACAACAAATTAATTCATTCTCCGTAATTCAGAATGATCAGTAAATGCAATTATATGTATGATGAGAAAAGTTAGGTGACCAGCAGATGATCTTACCTGTATATACTGTACACCCATTTCATTGAGGGAGTCCAAAATTTTGTTTGATGACAGTAAGCTGAAAATACCCCCAGATCCCGTTGGCTTTTTAATTATCTCCCATGGAGACTTCATCAGAACCTTTTTTCTGTTTGCCTCAGAGGATATACTGATAATTGGAAGCTCCAGCTCTTCCAGAACCCATACCTGTAAATTATTCCTCAAGACATTATAGGAAGAGAGAAGAATTAGGATGACGATCATAGTAAGACAATGCTTTATACCTTTTGAGCATCCAAACCAAAATAGTTATTCTCTATCAGACAGTTCGTAACTGACTCCACATGACCAGGTTGGGAAACAATAACGAAAGGGGGTGACACACGATTTTCAATAACCTGTGTCAAGCGAAAAAGAATCAGCCTTGTCCATGTGAGATGTGACGACCATTTTGTCAAGCATAACTTCCAACAGCACAGCATATATGCAGCAAATAAGCAACAAGTAACCACCTACAACTGCGGTTTTTCATGACTAAACAGACTAATCCTTCCAATTATATATTCATCAAAGTTATTCCTGATACAAAAAGGGGGTATACACTTAAACACAGTAAAAACTACAGGACCAAAGGTCAATGGGCAGGTTCGACTTCAGCATCAACAGCAGTGATCGAGTAGCAGTTATTCACTTTCCCTACATTAATTTATTATTTTCTTTGGGGAAATTATGTATGTTAGGAATTAAGTAACAATCAACAACCATGAAAAAGCATGTATACCTTCATTAACTCACTAAAAGAACTGAGCAAACTCAGAGACTCAGCATCAGAGTCTGAGTCATTTCTAACAAGTACAATAGCTGCTTTTGACTTCAGAAGAGTCTCAAGACCTTCTTTGAGTTCTCTACTGAATGCATGTTCAGATTTCTCTCCAAGGTTGATGAAACTCTTGTGTGGTATTTTGATCACCTTTTTCCTTGACAATGATGAATTAGGCAGCAAATTCTTTGAAGAGCTGAAATTGACAAGTTTGGAGCAAATAAGATTAAGAACTGACGAATGAATAAAACCTGTTGTTTCACCAAAGGGTAACAAAGAACGATTCCCATAACCAGCACTCAGGAAGTATCGAGTATGTAGTAAAGGTGCAGTAAATAAACCAAATATCATGTTTCTTTTGAAGAAGACATTGGCAGGATACCGAACAGGTGTTACCTCTCAATTTGTTTGCTAACACAATGCACTGCATGTCGGAACAATTGAAAGTCAACGCATCCAATCTGCTCTGCAAGTGATGCCTTTTGGACCTTGTCCCCTGATAGCAAACCTTCCAGAACATGGCCCTGATCCATTTCGGAGAGCACCTTCTTTCCAGCAATTACACGCCTTTGAAGCCTCTTCCTGTCCTTCCACTCCTGTAACAATCATAAATGGGTCATGCATTAATTGAAAAAGAACACAAAAAAATACACCAGTGCCTAACATCAAATTGGTTTTTGCTAGGACCTGAAGCATGAAAGTTCATCGTATACTTCAAATCTATTTATTATACAAAATGCCACATAATAGCCAGGATATCTGCTGCTATCAACAGTTCGGCACTATGGACCTGAAGTATTCTTTGTTTCTTTTAAGATGCAAATCATGACTGTTGATGTGAACATGACGTGCAAGACAAGGATGATGCAGACCTAACCATCGCACGCCTTTCTTTCTTCGATCTCTTGTCAGAACGTGAATTGAGCTCTAGTAACCCCTTTGGAGGTGTAATCCACATTTCTCTGCTCTCCATATCAACATCAGGTACAATATCTTCGGCAAATGGAATCCACACATGCTCGCGTGATGAAGTTGAATCTTGATTTTCTGAATCTGGATCAACAACAATACCCTCAGCAGAGCCAATCATCACCTGTAGAAGATCTCCACCTCCAAAATTGAAAACCTGACCAACTGTTCCTACAAGCTTGCCTGTATCCTGTGAGAGCCAATTTCAGTTACTAAATTGCGATCACAATACCTCCTTGGAAAAATAAGTAGCATACTATTACTATGTGCAGCATCTGTGCAATTTTGACTGCTTTCAGGGGGTGGGTCCAATTTTAAAAGGTAACAGATGAAGGTCTTAACTATTGTGCCTACTTTTAGGGACTAAAGAGAGCTATTTACAAGACAAATGAATCTTCACTGAAAAACTTTTGCAAACCAAGAGCATAAATCGGATAAGCCAAAAAAAACAATGGCATGGATCAAAAAGCGTGATTGAAACAGCAGCATAGGCTTAAATTTCCCTTATCAGGTAGTGACAGTGCGTGTGTGATGTGCCTTTTAATTGCCCTTGTAGCTTAATTTTGTAGCTGAAATCAACCAATGATGCCGCAATAACTTGAAAAAAAAACATAAAGACATATGTACCTTGACAATAACTCTCATTCCAACAAGATCAAGTGAATAAAACTCATCAGCCTCAATTTCAGGCCTATCTCCAGCTTTCACAAGTATAGCTGAACCGACTATTTGCCTAGCCTGAAAGGAGAGTAGCAAGTGAATCATATCAGAAGGTAAACTGTACTTCAACATAAGGCAAAGCAGTAACCCAAACTCAAAGAAGAGCAACATCCGCTAGTTTGAGCCGGACTAATCTGACAGCCATGCCCAGTCATAGAACTTGAGCTAGCCAGCTATCATGATTTGTGACTCTACATCTCATATGCAGATTTAAAGCAGTAGAAATACAACATAGGATTCCACATTTAATCGAGGATTCCCAGCAAGCACTCTACTGAACTTCTAAAGCAGTATTACAGCTAGGATTGTTGATTTAGACTGCTCATCCAAGAAATTAAGCAGGTCTGCTTACTGCACTATCTCTTAGACTAGTTGAGGTGCACAAATTAACAAGCAAAAGGCTCCAGGGGAATGCAAAGCTGACAGACCTCATCCAAATTATCAATGCCATCAAAGCTGACGATCCAACACTTCTTCCCCGTGTGAGCCTTTCCTCGAACAAGCTCGAATTCCCTGACCTGTTGCTTCCCAGCAGCCCGAGCCCTCAGCCATCTCGTCCCCGGCTGTCAGAACAAACAAACGGCAGCCGTGAAACTCCAATTAGCAATTTAAGCATTGGTATTTGGTATGAGAGAGCGAGCGAGCGAGGGAGGGAGAGAGCCCACAGCCAATTAAACACGGGTTACCGTGGCGAAGCGGAGCTCGGGGAAGTCGGTGCGTGGCGTGACAAGGACGTCGCCGCGCACCCCGTGCGCGCCGGACACGTAGCCCACCTCCACCAGCTCCTCGTCCTCGTCGTATTCCTGTTCCTCCTCGTCGTCGTCGTACTCCTGCTGCTCATCCCCCTCCTCGTAGAATTCCTCCTCATCATCATCATCCTGCTCCCGCGCGTCGCTGAGGCTGGAGAGGAGCGCGGCGCCAGGCCGCGCCGGCGCTAGCGCGACGCGGCGGCTCGGGAGGAGGCGGGAGGAGGGCAAGGGGAGGACGCGCGAGGAATAACGAGGGAAAGGGACGGTTAGGGGTAGTGATAGGGGCCGCGCCGAGGCTGATGCAGGGGACGCCATGCGCGGGGTGGGAAGCAACCGGCCGGAGGCTTTGCCGCTCGGAGAGTGAGAAGAACGGAGGAAAACGGAAGCGGATAGGGGTTAGTGGAGACGAGACACGTCTGCCGGGGTTTTTGCCACGCGGCCCGTGGGCTACTTTGGGCCTGAACTTGTTTTTCACGGAGTTTGTGTGAAGATCAAGCCAGCCCATCTCAAATTTTCTCCGATTTATCTCTTTTTTTGTTTCTTTTTTGGAAGCAACTCTCTTTTTTTGTGATACATGGGCATCCCGTATTTTGCATTTAATGGAAATTGCAATTTCACCTCCTGTGCAATGAACTAGTCTTCTATGTTCATCTCCTCCTGAGACATTTTCTTAGTCCGATTTAACCTATCAAGACCACTGTTAGCTAAAGCCGTCACTGTTCCCAGTTGCTGAACCACCTTACGTTCGGTTTCATCAACCATTTTCACCCCTTCGCTGGTCCTTAATTCGATTTCATCAACTAGCAACTTATGCATAACTTAAATGAATGGGCCTTCGCCTTCCTTCGTAAACGGTTGCTTGGGTCCAGGCAACATCCGTTGCTGGGCTGAAAGGTTCCAGCAGACCAAATTACTTTTGGACCGGTCGCAACTAGTATCAACTTTTGGACACAGTAAAAAGAATCTTGAACTCAGTCGTGCCCCGCGCTTCGGACATGCTTAGAGCTTGGCACATCAAGCGAGCACGACGCCGATCCCCTTTGCCTTTGCCTGTGACTGCGATCGTAGCAACCGGACTGTCACTGTCCGTCCTCCGTCGCCAAGGCCTATCTCGCCAAACCATCCATCCTCACGACCTCACCTTCGCATTCAATGCTGCCCGATCGGTCGTCCCCCCGGCCGCAGGACGGCGAGAGCTTGGCCGACACGTCCGTCTCGCGCCGCCGTGGATGAGGCTGGCGCCGCGCGGTCGAGCAACCGCCGTCCCTCGACACCTCCCTTTCGGAGCCCAAACTCGATGAGGTTTCGCGTTCGCCGGGATCGCGCGCGTCCTCGCCGTTGCGACGCAGCCGTCGCACGGCCGCGCGCAATTAACTCCCCCTGGCGCAGCCGCGCGTGCACTTTGAGTCTCCGCGAAGGCGCGGGGCGGGCGCTCGCCACCGGCCGGCCATGGCCGGCCGTTGATCCATCCACGCGCGCCCGCACACGGCCGCCGTCGCTGTCGCGGATCGGTGTGGCTTGCAAACCCAGCTTCCTTAGCTAGCTCCCGTCGCAGCTCCAGCTCGCATTAATGGAACCCAGAAACGCCGTACCGCGCATGTGCCGTCGCTGCGATTGGCACGCCGGATTAGCGCCTAATTCACTTTCGACAATTAATAATCACAGCTGCAAATTTTAGCTTTATACGCCATGCTTATTTCTCTTTCGACAATTAATAATCGCAACTGCAAATTTTAGCTTTCTACACCATGCTTGATTCTCTTTCAACAATTAGTAATCTCTGCGTCCAGCACCATTTTTCACTACGACAGTTATTCGCAAAGAAAATAATGGAGAGAAACTCCTGCGTCAAAAATAAACGAGATTAAACACGGCTCTATACATACTGAGGAAGCTGATGTGAGGAGGAAAAGCGACGCGTGTCCTTGCCGCGGCTTAAATCCGGTGGCGGTGGCGTTTGACGTACGCGCCCGGCGCGGCAAGGTTGACCGGTTACTACTCGCTCGCTCGCCGGTTTCCGATCCCTGTCGTGGCATTAACACGTGCCCAGGTCAGTCGATCATTTGACCCTGGTTAATCCCACGGCGCTCGCCCAATCAATGCGCAGCTAGCTAGCTTAATTCTGATCGTTATTGTAGTGGTATTAGTACGGATGGAACCATGGAATGGAACGAGTCAACCTACAGTACCTGGGTGTGGACGGCATACGTGCGTATACTCCGACTCGTAGTATAGCTGAGTAGGAGGCAGCAGCTAGCAGCTAGCTCGCGTATAGCCCGCCGATGGAGAGTCGCCGTCCCTGTCACGGCTTCCGCCTCCCGGGCTGACTTTCCTTTGGTTCAAAGGCATCATCCCGGCCGGCGACTGTTGACGACGATCCATGACGGGTGCAACCGCTGCCGCGAGCTGTCTTAATTATGCGAATGCGTGTTGAGCGTTTTTGCATCGCGTCGACGTTGGTGACATAAATGCGAGTAGTAAACCATGTTAAAAATCCATAAGTATCCCCACGGATCATTGGGATCATGTATAGAAGTATTCCGTGATACATGTGCATCCGCACTATATAGATTGCAGTGATTATTCTTCTGAAACAAATCACGCAGAAGAGTTGCCGATTATACTGAAAAGAAGAAAATCAGGCAGAAGAGTTGCATATTATATTAAAAAGAAGAAAATCCAGGTGAGGTTGGTTGCAATGCTTTTTTAAAAGAAAGAAAAATGGTAACCTATATTTCATGTCAAGTGCAGTCTACGCTGGGCACTTGCTAGCAGTACTTACATGTGAACTAATTGTCTTCGAGTAGTCAAAGAGATAGTGCCACTTTGGGCGCGCCGGGGGTCTTGGATGCGTGCATGCCTCTTTTCTTTTCCGACGACGTATGCCATGACGATATATATGTTAGTATTTGAATTCAGTGACCAGTAGTACTACACACAGGTTATTCATAGCGACGACGTTCATAATGCAGATGTGGATCAAACAGAGAGAGATAAAAGGGTAGTTAATTAGCCTATGCATAAATGCATCCACACATGATCCTTGTTGTAAGGAAATGTCACGATTAAGCTAGGGGATAAAACTGCCACAGCTCAACAGCACGGTACATGCATGCATGTCCCAAATTAATAAGTGCGTGCAAAGCGTGATGGGCTCATTAGAATCAGGTACATGTACAACAAACCTCTGCTAGTACTGGAGCCCGTCCTACTGCTGATGCTACTGCTAGCTACTACCTCAGATCATATCACCATACAATGATACAAGAACCAGAAAGTTAACAGCAACCAAATCTCTATTAGACACCACTAGCTCTCGATCAACATCATCGTCATCATCAATCGTTTCAGAAAAAGGAGAAGCTCTCAGTCATCAGTGGTGGTGATTGTCGCCATCGTCGTTGTTGTGGACGAAGGATGGAAACATGTCCTGCAAGAGTCCAGCGTAGTCCTGCGCCATGAAGTGCTGCATCCTGAGCGGAGCGCTAGCTGCCGCCGTCGTGGCGGTGGCAATGGTAGTACCAGCCGTACCGACAATGGCAGCCAGCCCATGCTGGTGGTCAGGCAGCGCGTGGCTTGACATGGCGGCGTTCGCCTGCTGCAATCCGGAGACGGCGGCGGCGCCCGCGCCGCTCACCACCAGCTGCTGCGCGGCGTGGTGGTGCCCCTGCTGCAGCTGCTGCGGCTGGAGGAGGCCGAGCGCGTCGAAGGCGCTGCCCCCGCCGGGCCTGAAGGCGTGGCCGCCGCCCGCGCCGACGCCGAGCGCCACCGTCGGCGGCGGCGGCATCCGGAAGTGCGGGTGGTGGAGGTCCGCGTGGTGGTGCGCGGCGAGGAGGTGCGAGCTCCCGCGCAGCGTGGCCGGGATGGGGTGCGTGTGCTTGCCCTCGTACGTGGTGATCACCACCGCCGCGTCCTGGAACGACCGCTCCACCCGCTTCTTCACCGGGCACTTCTGCGTCGTGCACCGGTAGTAGCTCCTGCATTTTGCGTCATCGATCACCATATGCTCGTCGTGAGAACCCTAATTCGTGGACGCGTGACGTGGAGCATACCGAACACCTGATTAAGTACAGAAAAAGAATTAACATGTACCTCGGGAATGGGCTGTTCTTGACGGCTTTCTGGCCGTATTTGCGCCACCGGTAGCCGTCCTCGAGGTGGTCGACCTCGCTCTTGGTCATGAACGCGAACCGCGGCTGCCGCGGCCGCTTCTCGCCCTTGCCCTTGCCCTTCGCCGCCCTGCAGATCACACACACACACATGCCAACTTGGTAAATCTATTCAAACATGGCGGTAGCTAGATCTGATTACATGTATTGGGTGTGCTAGTGTAGATGCTGCGTTCATACTTGTACAAACTACAAGTACTATCAGTTAATTAGTCAGTTCAAACATGCTTCTTGACTGTCGTGGAAGAGTAGCTATGTACGTACGGTCCGACACACGCATATACATGCTGGCTTCAGGTTCACACAGTAGCCTGCAGTTCTTAAAATTCTGTTCTGCCGGATTTGGAGAGCCGTCATGGTCACAGATTGCAACAAAAAGGGAAGTTGCAAAGTATACTTCGATGAGATTTAATGATCAGTTGGGCAGGCTAGCGGCTGATTGGATTGATCAAAGTCGTCTGCTGATCTTTAAATCCTTCCGGGCGGGTGTGATTATGATCTATGAAAACGGCAGGCAGTTGGTGCAGTCAAATTGGAGGTAGATGCCAAGACAAGGAACGAAGACGAAATCAAGGAGGCAAAGCAAAGCCTATATTTGTGAAGCAGAAAGGTGTCATCGATCAACTTTTGCATATTATAGAACCCTAAAGATCAAGTTCTTTTTCGTTTCCTTTTCTTGGGGATGCAGCTTGCTAAATGAGAAACCCTAGCCGAGTTCACACCTTGTCCAAACCAAAGATGGAAGCGACAACGAATAGTACTCATTTTGCATGAGGATGAAGGGATTCGCTAATGAACAAGCAAGACCAAAGAAGAGGAAGTTACTCCCAATATAAACCTGCTCCAGATCTTCATTCATGCATAAATGTTCTAAAGATCAACAAATCTGGTGACTAAACTCTCTCGGAGATTAAACTATAGCATCAAAGACTTGTTGGCAAATCAAACATCTACATAATATATGAGGCTATATATAACTGATCTATAAGAACAACTGCAAGATCCGGACAGAAAAATTTTCTGAAGAGATGATCGAAATCTGATTAGTTCAACTCACCCTTTCTTGTTCTTCTCTTCTCCTTCCCCATCTCCCTTGGCCGCCGCCGATCCGTCCTTGCTCTCCTCCCCCTCCTCCTTCTTGCACTTCCCGGCCGACTCATCGCCCGCTCCGGCGCCGGCGCCGCAGGCCTCGCTCGACGTCGACGACATCGACATGCTGTTCGGCGTGAGCGGCGCCGTCGTCGTCCCGCCCCCGCTGCCGGCAGCAGCGCCGGTGGTGTCCACCACGAGCTCCCTCTTCACGTCCTCGTCCACGGCCGGCACGTCGAAGTCGTCCCCCGCGAACGCGTCGTAGTCCAGCGGCGTCGGCGCGCTCGCGTGCAGGTAGTCCGTGAACCACGGCTGCTGCATCATCGGCGTCGGCGCGTCGGGCCGCTGCGCGAATAGCGACGCCAGCTCGTCGTGGAACTGGAAGTCCCCGGAGAGGTGGTGCTGGTGGTGGCCGCCGGCGTGGTCATGCCTCGCGCCCGACATGGAGATGGATCGGCAGGAGCTGCTGGCTGCCTCGATCAGATATCAACAAGCCCTCCAAGCTGGTGGCCTCGAGCGTGTGCGCTCTCTCTTCACATATAGATTGCTCCAGCTAGCAGCCTAGCGGTCAGGTGAGGCGAGAGAGAGAAGATGAGGGAAGGGAGAGGTGTGTAAGCAAGGGAGCTAGCTTGGTATGTAGAGAGTGTGATCGTGTGCGGGGGAAAAGATCAGAGATGGACGGGTGGTTGGGTGGGAGCGCTAATAAGGGCTCCGGTTAGAATGACTAGTTAATTTGTGGCTTGCTTAAAGTTAATGAATTGATTTGATTCGTCCTGTCAGCAGTAAACTTTCTTTATGTTCTAGTAACATCAAGACTTTTTTTACCAGTTCTCTAGAGCAAAAGTCGGTGCCAGTTCTTTTATCCTGTTGTACTCTACCACTTCTCCTTTCAAATGGAACACGAGGAAGACGTCGAAATTTGTTTCTTTTGCAAATTCTACCTAGTTAATTAGGCTGCCATTTAGAACGTGGGATTTCATTCGCAAGTGAATTTTAGCCGATTTCCTCGCTTGGTGTGTTCCAACGGGCCCGTCGTGTGTTGCTTGCTGGTTACCAATTGCGGAGCTGTTTGTTTCAGACAAGAGTTTGTCTGCTTCTAAAAAGTCATTAGCAACAGTGAAGCCACACTAGTGGGGTGAGCAGTGGTCCAAGGTCGCAGACGCATCTGGTGAGTCAGCGACGGCTACCGGGTGCAACCGGTCACGTGGTCAAACCGCCGGAGCTGCGTCCAAAGGCACCTTCACCGACACGTGTCCGTGCCGCTTTGACCGACCCCACTTCTCTGACCCAGCCGCGGCCCCTGGGTTGATGCCAGCATGACGCTGCCGGTGCCTAATCGACGCCGTCCTCCGTGCGATCCGGATCCGACGGCGCCAACGCCACGGGCGCCGCGGAGCTGCGGGCCCAATAAATCTGTCTGGCAGGTGGGCTACACCCTCGCTAGGTCTCTGCATAGCAGTCGGAGAAGAGGCCTTCAACTTACAACAGCGACCGCCGGCGGCGAGCCATCAGAGATGAGAGATGCCCTGTCGCTCGTCTGAATGAATGCGAGCGGCTGGAGCCACGGCGCGCGCGCGCGCGGGGGGTCGGGCGGCGAGCCCGTGCCCTAGGACAGGTCACGAGGTTGGTCGCGGGCGGGCCGACCGCGGACTGCGCTGGGCCTGCGGCGGCGTACGTGTACGCCCATCGATCGATCGGGCGACGATGGCCGCCAGGCCGGCGAAAGAAACGCGAGCGCGCTGGTGGCAGCCCTGGCTCCGGAGTGCTCCGGTTTCGTGTGCGTTTCGCTTGATTTGACGCGAGAGAGCTCGCTGTATAAGGGCGACTTTTTCGCTGCGGCGAAAAGGTTAGATTTGGCACGATCGCGCGGCAGCCGGGACGACGGCGGCGACGGAGGTTACTGAGACCGAGCGCCGCCGCTCGACGATGTGTGGTGCTGGGATCTCTCGCCGCAGCATTTTGGTTCAGACTTCAACGGCCAGAGGTAGCTAGCGGTTTAGACGATCGGTCCACAGGTTTCTTCACGCTGCAGAGATCCCATGCGTCTCACGATGGTTTAGCAGTTAGTAATAATAATAAACATTATTGCTGCTGCTGCTGCTGCTGCTGCTGCTGCTGTTGTGTTCATCAGCAGATTTGAGTTCACATTATGATTTGACGCCAACTTGACTAAATGACGCCTTCAGCTCTAGCAACATGGTCTGAGTCTCTCAGATGATCGCCATCAGGTTGGCATCGTTTAAATATAGTTTGGTTTACTGTAATCGCGTGGACTAATGATCTAGTTCCCGTGATGCAGCTCTAGGCGCTGCCTCATGCTTAGAATAGCACATATCACTCAACAACCAGCAATAATAGGTGTCTGAAAACCACAAGAACTTGCTATATATATAACTGGAATGGCTAGCTGGATTATCCAGGTACGCGCAGCGTTTTCTTGGTGCCTTCGACAGTTGGGTGCCGAATCCCATCAGCGTTTGGTATCAGGGTGCTTCATTCATCAGTCAAGACAGCGCGCTGGCACCCCGGCCAGAACAACCGCACTCTTTCTTTTCTGTCACAACCCGGACTCAACGAAATTCAGAGTTCAGAGTTCAGACACAAGGAGGTGATGGCCCTTTAGTTCAGGCTTCAAACAGAGGGATAAACGTATTACAGTGCAGCAGTGGAGTAGGAATCTTTGGCACTGTTGAATTCTTAACAAAGTTTTTTGTGCAGTGTTTATTTGTTAATTGCTCTGCGGTTTCTCAAGTCTTTGACATAAAAATTTATAGGATAAGCATAGGAAGTGGCCAAACCAAAGTCAATTGCAAATCTGCAGGTGTATGGAAAGGACAACTACTATCCAAAAAAAAGATTACTTTTTGGTCCCAGTAGATTTACAAAGCTGACAGCAACTGGGAGGGAATGCAGCAAGCAAAGCACGTCAAATGCGAGGCAGCCAACTACTAACCTACGTGTATCCAAACGTCGCTACCCCTATTGTTAATCCCCTGCGAGACCCGGCCGGTGACTTTGCGATCATCTGCCAGAGCTTTGACCTGCGCCAAGGTCCCTGTGGGCTCGCTAGCTCGTACGACACGACCCCGGAGTAAAATAACCCTGGTCCATCACTTTGGTTAATCCAAGCAAAGACCGCGTCCTCACCTAATCCGCGAAGCTACGACAACAAGCATCGTCGTCCTGTATGAAGGAAAGAAAATTATTTTAATCCCATTTTGTCGTGGCATCCTATCTACCAGCACTAGCGTGAATTTCCATGCATCTGTGTTTATACTCTTACGCTGGATTAGATGCCCATCAAAGCATTTTTGAAGTCACAAGATGCCCTTCAAACATGCTTTGAAGTTTGAACTCACAGTATGTATGTACCTGTAGGGTGAGTTTAAACATAAAAGAACTGAAATAGCATTTTTTTATTTATTAGCCTTGCATAGTGAATTTGTCGCTCGGATTTGTCTCCGAGCGACAAATAAAGCGGGACAGAGGGAGTATGTGTTAGACGGCAGCATTAGAGTGATTTATTGTGCTTGTTCTAGAATGAAAGATGGAAAAGACTGGAGCATGAGAATGTTGACCGGATCGGATCAACTATCACTCGACGCTGGCTGGTACGTAATCGTACATGCTTTGGCCGCTAATTCCGTCATGGAAATTAAAGTTTCTTTTTTAAAAAAGGAGAAGATCAAAGGTTCGACAGACAAGTGACTGGTACAGCTCTCGCCTTTGAAGTTTGAACGGGGAGCCATGCAGCTCCCGCTTTTGGACTCCAGTCCACCACCGTCCCTCTCGCCGCTCACATCGATCCCCGCCGGCCGACGTGCCGCCGCCGTCGTTCCGGCGACTGGGTGTGCAGGAGTAGCAGTAATCAAACTGGCAAGCCGGAACTGCCTCCATCCGGAATCCGAGCTGCATTTACATTGGTACTAACATGCTATGCTCTCATCATTATGTTGCTAATGCATTTTTGCAGCGCTATGCATGGGTTAGGCTCCATTGGAATGAGCGGCCTGCCAGAGCCCAAGGCCAAAGGACAGCAAGTACTAGTTGCTTAAATCCTTTTTATTACCTGAAAAGCATATCACTTTCTGCTTGATTCTTTTCAGAAACCTTTCTGCTTGATAGGTTTCTCACCTGCCGAAAGATGGATCAACATGTACTTGCACGCAAGATATAGAATTGTCTCTAGGCCTCTGCACTTCTGCCTAGCTATTAGCAGCCTACAGGCTACACCACATGGATCACAAGGCTGCCAAACACACCGCAAGATAGAGGATCTTGGGAAAACAAAGTTGTAAGAAATTTTCATAATCTGATGTTCTGCCAATCAATTATACAATCCTTGTACGGTGTCCACAGTTAAAAATAAAGATCTTGCAGGAATAAATTATGAGAAAGACAGTATATTTATTTTGACAGGCTTGACTTGATCAGGTTAAGAATTGGACTAGCCTCACCAAGTCAAGTTCAGCTTTTGGACTGCGTTCCAACTGTCAACTTGGACGAGTGACCATCATGTCATTGTCTTCAAGGGTGCAACTGTGCAAGTTTAATATATTGATTAATCTATCCGAGAAAGGCTAAGCATTTTCATATTTCACTCTCTGTTTGGCACAAAAAATTACATTGGCATACGGTACGTTGCTCTCTCTACTTTGAATCCTTCATAATTCAGTCAAAGAAAAAAATTCAGGCGCCCTGGAAGATTTATTTGAATCATAGAGAAATGGTTCTTCCAGCATCTTGGTTATTCCTGAATGCCTCGTAAGACATATTTTCCAAACTATTCCTGGCACGGAATAATAAGCATCTTTGAAAAGTCCCTGGGTGAAAACAACACCCCATTTACCTCTCCTGCCAAACACATGAGATACTGCAACCAGGCGCATAGTTCCTCGTGGAAAAAGAAAAGAGCTGGAGGAATCTTTTCCATGTTCAAACGGGCACTCCTGCTAGAAGCCAGTACAATTACCGTATAAATTCCACTATCACAACATTTGCAGCACGTTCCTAATCTTGTCAAAAGCGAGAAATGCCAAAGATTTCAACTGTGGACATGCTTATTCAGTCAGTCAGATCGCCTCTGGGAACGAACCGGGCCATCAACTTGACTGAGTCGCATTCGCAAAGCCCGGCAGGTTACTGATGGCCATAGGAAAGACAGGCGCGAGAAAAGTCTGCAGCTTTCTAGGGCTAGTTGCTGGATAATGGGTAGGAAAACCTCGCATGTCAGTATCTTTTTCACCCCACTGAGGGACAGGACGTAGAAAGGTTAACTTTTCCAATCTGAAAATCTCACCCCTTTTGATCCTGCTTTTGTAATCTGAAAACTCACGCCCTGTATGAGCTGAAAGTGATCTGAGACGGGAGTTGGATCTGATGCTGGGGCATAGCTTTTTGCCTGAAGAATTATCCATCTATTGGCCTATTCTCCTGGATCTTGGACCAGGAAAACTACAATGGCTCTGTGGTTGAGGAAAACCACAATGGTTCCATGGCAGAGGCAGCTATCCGGCACAAATTTCTTAACGAAAAATAAGTAACAAGTACTGACCGGGAAAATTTGGCTACTGAATTGTCTCGGCACCTGCATATTTCGTGTGACCTGTGTCGCTGCGTCCTTTTCATTGCTCTGACGTTCAGACTTTCAGAACTTGAGTTTCTCTGAACATTTGGTAAAACCAAGTTCTTACCGAGGGAATACTTCCTGGTGAATGGTGATGCGATCAGTCAGCAGAGAAGATATAAAATCCAAGGGCGCAGCACATATACTAACATCCTGTGGGCATGGCATGCTGAACTTTGGTGGCAAAGTCAACAGAGGAGACGACCCCTGCTGGTCCTGTTCCGAAGGGCATTTCTGTGGAGATCCACTCCCCTATAGTTTACTCCTGTTATACTCATTTGGACTTGGACCAGTGCCATGAGACCAGCCAATAAACATTGGAAGCTTTCTGAGGCAGGACCTGTGTCATGTGATCCACTCGTGAAGGATTGTTAAAGCGCAGACCGGGAACCTGCAGGCAGGGCTGATCAGTTTTGTTTATGTGGCAGGTGAATGGTTTTATTCCCAAATAATTGTGTTTTATGCTTGGCCCTTTTGACTTGCTTCTTGTCATATCATTATGTTTCTTTTGGCATTTGTCTGCCTCTTTTTCTGGGGCTGCAGCTACGGCCTGGCAGGGAATCTTTTTTGTATGAACCCATCCTTGAAGGTTCACACTGCAATGCTGGGGGGCCTCCAGATTAGATCATAACCTAGCTTAGCTCAAAAAGGCTGAAGAATGCAATCTCTTTCTGTGTATACACAGGCCTTGCTCAGTTGCTCTAAGCTCTTTCTGAGTTCAGCAGAATGTTGATGAAACTATATAGACTCTTTTCACCCCGCGGGTAAAATAAAAATTCAAAAAGGAAAAGCTACAAGATTCATTCAGGAAATTGGTTGCTGATCTTTCTCCAGTTGGACGTGACCGGAGTATGGAGAATAACATGGAAAGTTCGTTCGTTCAAAAAAAGAACAACGTTGAACGTTATGTACGGCCGGGCAAATTCGACCGTTGAGCTTTGAAAAAAAAGGTAGGAGTGACTGAACGAACATTGAACAAGCAAAGAAACAGTAGTTCTGAAGTTCTGAACTGACCCTCATCTCGCGTGCCTGCACTTGATGTAAACTCACCAGCCTTGTTATCATACGGAGACAATGGGTTTTTCCGATCACGGTAGAGACGCGTACAAGAACGCGTAATTCACTAGGCGCATAGCGGCATAGGCCTGGCCGCCTTAGGCAGGCTAGCCCGCACATCTCAGGACGACAGCACCTCACATGACGTGCTCTGCCGCCCTGAAGCTGCAGCTCCTGTATGACCACCTGCACGGCTGCACCATGCTGCGTGCACGCGTGCACCCACAGACCCTAAACCTACATCTGTGTAGCCATCCACCCAAGTCCACCGCAGACGCTCACGTTCACACCCCGAACCGGTTTCCCCACACGGAACCGAGCAAGCAGGAACACCGAGATCGAGCGCCTCGTGCCCGTGCTCGTGGCCCAGCACCTCCACTGCGCGCACGCTGGCTGCACGCACAGGCACAGCACCACCACCACAGGCCACAGCCCCCCGGCCGGCACACAGCCGCGCATGCAGCACGCAGCAGAGACGCGTTCGCAGGCTCGCAGCCGCCGCCGAGCACGAGGGCGGGGACAAGCGCGCGGCACGATGCGCGGGGCACATGCCGCGGCAGTCAGCCCCGCGTCCTTTGGGCTAGGCTAGATTCTCCTCCGTCTGCGGCCGCCCATGCCGCGAGATCGCCGAGGTCAACTCTCGCAGACTGTTCTCCGCGCTGTCGTCAGTGCAAGTGCGAGCAGTAACAGTTAAAACAACGCGAGCACGAGCGAGCATCTATAGACGAGGCCATTGGGTGTGCTAGCTCGTTGCACGAGCACGGTGAAACCACGAGACGAGGGGAGATGTCTGTCGCTCGCTCGATCCCTCCTCCTCCTCCTGGTCGTCGTCGCCACACACCGCCGTGATTCGTGCGCCTTGGCTGTTGCCTAGCGGCCCTAAACAAATGCGACGACATGTCCGTCTACCTCCATTCCCAAAGTCAGAGCTCGTGCCCTTCCAAGACACGGGACGTTTTCTACTGCTTTACCGGCAGCGGGAAGGTGATATACGATCGAATCTAAGAGCTAGTAAAAAAGGCCGCGACTCTTGCCGCGGTGAACGGGGACAAACCGTGCGCCGGGGTCAAATGCGGCCATGGTGGCGACAGATCGTTCTCGTCTCGGTCTCAGGGGAGGAGCATGGGCGCAACGGGATTGGGTTGGGAGACCAAGGCTGGCTGGCAGCGCCGAGGAGAGGCCTGAGTCAGAACGCTTGACCCGTTCGCTCTGCGCGAATACTTTTCGCCGATGCTGCGTGTTGGTCTGCGACAGGCGAGTAGCCCTAGCCCGGGTTGGAAAATCCGGTCGCGGCGGCTGTCAGTTTGGAACCCGTCGCCCCGTCGGTGGTGTGTGCTCGCTCCTGGCTGCACGGCACGGCGCCTACCGGGTTTGCTTGCTGCAGCTACGTACAGGACGACGAAAGATTGCCTGCCTGGCTGAACGCCGCACGTGTAAACGGGTTCGCTTGCCCACGTGTTCACCGGGACGGCTTTTCGAACAACGGATGGGCATGGACTTGAGCAGCATGACGCATGTCTACACTGCTCGACATTAGTCTACTGCTTCGTTGTAAAAGGAAGAACATGATGGAGATAGAGAGGGGGGGGGGGGGGGGGAGCGATCGCTTTCAGAAAAAAATGAAGAAGAAGAAGAAGAAACAAGAAGAGACGGAAAATTCGGCCCAACTATATCCGTCGCTCTGCACGGCCTTGTAGTGTGCGGCTGTACAAACAATCTGCCTCCTACAGCTCATAATGTAGCCCAAAACAACAGAACTTCGCTCTGGGGCCAAGCCTCCTTGTACCCACTGGGGCAGGCAGTTTGGTCCGATTTGTTCGTTTTGCCGGGGCGCTATTGATGGGCCCGGCCTCAAATGTTCATTTTGCCGGGGCGATGATGTAAAAAAATTATCTGCTGCAACTAAGCACCTTACAAATGGGGCCCCGTTTCCTGCTTATACTCCGTCCAAATAAAGCGTGACACCATGCTGGATCATCCATCATCTTAGCAGACTGATCTCCCAAACTCTGTAACTGTTCTTGTGGCCACTTTCTATGACAGCATGTTCCAAAAGCATCCCAAATATTTAGTCCCTGAACTTTGCCGATGTCTGTTGCGGGTGCATATACGACGGCATGGACCAAAACTCCAAAAGCATCACAGATGGAAGTTGTTCCCTGTACCATGCTTGAGCTTTACATCTGAACACCATCACCTTTTTGCACAGTTTGTTCAAAAAAAAAAGAGAGAAGGATGCAAGCACCAGGCCATGCCCATGCATAATTTACTACCGGAACTGAGCTTATCAGTTATCATTACACAGCTCTGCACACACAGCTGCAATGGAATAGGATTTGGTTAAGCAGCAGCCATCATGAGCGCGGAAATGCCTTTCCCTTGTCCTGATGACTCATGCGTGCAGGCAGGGAGACAGCAGAACAGCGGTGGGAAAGTACACGCTCGTGCTCTGCCATCATTGTACCCAAATCCCCATTGTTCAGTGCTCGGGGCAGCAAAGTGAGCCACCCCAATTTTCTTTCGCTTGATGTTAGTGGGCCGCTTCCGAATTCCGAGACAAATGACAATGTTTAATGCAGAAACAAATCAGCGATCGTAGCGCTTTTTCCTCGGAATGATCTGCCACTTTATGCTGATTGCTTGTCTGTAACAGCGGGTTTTCAGATGCGTGCCCGATCAATCTGAATTGTTCTCTGACGAAAGTTGACGCTCATCTGAATTCGGAATATGGGCATGGGTGTTCAATCGCCAAGACTCCAGGCGGCCTAGCCTAGATGACTCCCGGTCTCCACCACTCCGGAGTCCGGAGACGCGAATGCAGAAAAGAAAAAAAAAAAGGCAGCCTCCACCACCACCATGCCGTGCTTCCTTTCGCGCCATCCAACGCTAGGCGCCGCGCGGCCACTCCGTCCCTCCGGCGAAAGAGAAAGAGAGGGAGCCGGCAGCAAGGGCAACTTTCTAGAGACCTCTGGAGGCGGGGGGAAGCGTGAATGCCGCGTGATTTCTGGCCCAGCTCGCGCTTTTGATTGGAGCTGAAGGCCCCGGAGATGGAGGCCAGCGAGTACGGCGTCGACGTCCCGGCCGCGTGCATCCCTCCGACCTTTGCCTTTTGCTTCCCCACAAGCCAAAGCAATGCAGTTGGCTCAGCAAAGACTGGTGCTATCTTTCTTATTCTCTTTTTTCTTTTCTTTTTCCAAAAGAATGTCGATCCTTCTTTTTTTTTGTTCCGTGCACTGCCGAAGCAGCAGGTGCACGGAACCACGGATGGAAGTAATAGAAACTAGAAACTGTTTCAGTGCTACGGTTTTTCAGGCTCACCGGATGCCAAACACGCATGATTTCTCGTCCTGCCCGCCCCTGGTTCCTGCAGCTGGTGCAGCAGGTTTCAGGCCAGTGCGCGCAGTCTAAATCTAACAAAAATTAACAGAACATATTCCTTCGCTAAAGAGGGAAGAAAAAAAAGCGAGCAAATCATGTATCCGTATATGCAGCGCAGAGACGAACACACTGGCAAAGGAAGACGTGATTGAGACCATCACTCGCGTTGGAAAATCGATGTTGGTTTCGCTAGGGGGCATATATTCTCCCACAGCTAGAAAGCGATCTCCCGCAGCTCGTTTCCCGCGCGTTAGCTTCGCTTTCGTCCGCGAGATGGCGAGCTGGTCGCACCTAACCAGGAATCCTCCTCCCCCTTGTGTGCAGGTCCAACAAGTTGTTGCAGAATGTGCACTTCCCCTGTCCGGCCTGCGCTGGAACAATTTTCAGTACTGCAATCCTCTGCTTGCATTGAAAAATGCAAACAGAAATGTAGAATAATGACCTTGGGTTTGTTAACTGGAAGCTGCAAACACCCATGTGTCAATCTATGTATCTATCTTTCCCTTTGTTGGAGTAGAAGAATATATTTGAACGCGGTTTGCGCCGCTGCTTTGTTAGGCCAATTTTTAGTGCCCGGGATGTTCGTGTTGGCGCGCCTCAAAGCGTCGTGATGATTCTCCGATCCAATATCCAGCACTCAATGCCGCAACCTGTCTTGTCTCTTCTCCACTTCTAAACGCCCTGGCCTATGGCATAGAAAGAGCAGAAAACTTTGAGCTCACAAGGTTGAGCCAAGCAGCAGTAGTAGCCAACTATGGTCTATGGATAGATGGGTAGTAGCTGTTAACGGCTAGAACATTAGTTTACTCCGGTGATTGGTGGAGGGGACTGGTTCCTGCTTGGCATGCGCATCTGAATGCGAAATCGCATTGTTACATGGATTTGTCTTGCGCAACGACTAACGCATGTATATTTTAACTACTGCTGCTTAACTGTAACCTTGAACTGGTCCTGATCCGTTGGGAACTTTGGAAGATAGAGACAGAGCTGTCCGAAGCTCTGGATTGTGTGTATGTTTTGCATGCTCATCATCAGAAACTGATGAATGTATCCATCAACGGCACCATTAATAATCTGGTGGGGAAATTAAAATGGGAAATGGAATATCAGTATTTGTCAGTGCTCCACCGGTTCGAATGGTAGTAGCGTACTCTCTCTGTTCTAAAAAGAATGCAACTCTCGCTTTCTCGAGGAGTCAAACAATTTTAAGTTTGATCAAATTTATAAAAAAAATTACTAACATTTGTATCTTCAAATAGTTTAGTATGAAAATATATTACATAATTAATCTAATAATACTTATTTTGTAATATAAATACTAATACTATTTTGTATTTATTTAACTTCTCAGAAAGCAGAAGTTGTATTTTTTTGAACTTATGAATTATGAGCTGAAAGGGAAAAGAAAGAAAAGAGGGGAGGAACAGAAATTTCCAGAAGAGCTAGCACGGTGAAGTCGTTCTCAACAGCTGGCGCGCGCAGCCGGGCTCGTCGCCACCCGGGCTACCTACCAACCTGACGCCAAACTCCTTCCGTTCGCGCTCCACCTGCCGCCAACCGCTACCGTAGCATGTCCCAGTCGCGGGGTGCCGTGCAGTGCAACGGCTGGTCATCGATCGCCCACAGGCTACAGCCCACGACGAGGCGCTGCCCGGCCAACGCCGCACCCCCCCCCCCCCCCCCCCCCCCGGGGCGGCCGATCGAGCTCAGCCTCGCAGGTCTCAACCGCCTCCGTCTGGCTGCCCGGACGATCGGGCTCGACGCCCGGCTCTCCCTCTCCCTTCCTCCCACTTGCCGCGGTTGCGTGGGGGCGCGTGGCTACTGCCAACGCCTCACGGTGTTGGGTCATACGGCCTCATGGGTCGTGAGCCGTGCGCGCGACTGTTCCCGCGAAAGCGAAGGAGGCGGGGGGCGGAGAGACAACAGCTAGCCTGAGCACAGCGGAACGCGACACGTCTGAACCTGCGAAATAAACAGCTGAGGGGGCGGACGCGGACGCGCAACGAAACGATCGAGGCATGTTAGCGGCCGGCGGCTTGTGCCATCGGCCAGCGCGGCTCCAGCCGCGGGTTCGCCATGCGCGCTGTGGGCTGGGCGCGCGTCTTCCGGTGCAAGGCTCCCTGCCCCGCGCGCGCTCGCTAGCCGTCCGTGTGTCCCTCTGCTCTGCTGCGGCAGAGCTGTAGCGGTATGGAGCGGACAGTTGTAAAGCGTCGCGTTTTGCAGCTTGCACCCTGTCTCACAAACTAGTTGCAGAAGCGTCGACCTCTCCACTAGTCTACTGTATGGCTATATGCAAGCACAGAAGGAAATTTTACCTGCTCACTTTTAGGTTTTAAACTCTATTTTTTTAAAAAAAATAAGACACAGGTTGTACAAATATTTTTATAGCCGAAGTTGGCTATATGCAGCTTGTTGGCTTACTGAATTGTTGAGTTTGACAGTACTCCACCGAATACTGTCTTGAAAGAAGTCAATCCAAACGACCAAAAATCTCTCCTCTCCAAAATAAAGTACAAATCACACTGGTTTGCAAGAAAACGAAGCTGTCCCCGACGTCTCCCCCTAAACAAAAACACCCGCGTACTGTTTGCCTTGGACTCAAAGCAAAGTCAAGGACCGTATCGTCAGGAACTGGAAACTCAGGGGGGGCAGGGCGCAAAACAAAAACCTCCTCCGCCGGCTCCCATATATTCTTCCCGAGCTCGCTTCAATTCCCCGTTCCGAGCAGGCAGCAGAGTACGTCGCCTCCCACGTCTCTTTCTTTACCCAGTTTTCCCTACCAAAACCCGGGCTTTACCTGCCAAAACCAAACCCCCCACGAAGGCAGAACCGACGGCAGCGCGGCCAATGGCCATCGAGGCGGACGCGGTGGCGGTGGCGAGGGCGGTTTCGATCTCGGAGACGGCGCCCATGTCCCCGGCCGCCGAGGCGCGCGGCGGGTGGCTGAAGAAGCTCATCCCGCGGGACTACCTGCCCCGGAGCCGGCGCTGGAGGCTGGCCGCCCCGTCCGCCGGCGGCGCGTCCAGGCTGGCGTCGTCGCTCTCGCGCTCGCTGCGGTGGAAGCGCCTCCCGGGGCTCTCCTCCCTCAGCCTGCGCAGCGGATCGGCGTCGGCGGTGGTCGACGCGGTCGCGTTCCGCGTCATGTACGTCGTGGAGGCCGTCGTGCTGGGCCTCGCGCTCTCGTGCTTCTTCCTCTGCTGCGGCTGCCACCTCTGAGCTGTTTCTTCCCCACTTTCACCGCTACTTGGCCGGGCGTGTAACAAAAATGCCATTCTTTTTCCTGCTTCTTCTTCAGTTCTTCTATCGATGATTTTGCTGTAAATTATCTACCTACAGAAATGAGAATTTGCAAAGTCAATTGGCATATGATTAGTTTAATTTGCGTGTTGTTGGATGCTGTTATGCAAGAAATTGTGTCCTGGGAGACTGAGTTTTTCTGAAAACTAGGGACCCAATGAGTTCTCGTTTGTTTCTGCATATTGCCCTGTTGTTGTCTCCTTCCCAGAACTTTGATGCGCCCCCCCCCCCCCCCCCCCCCACACACACACCGACACTTCACATCCTCCTCTCCAAAAAAAAGCGAGGAAGCTTTGGATAATTGGTAGCTTGAGAGCACCTCTGGAGGGGATCATGGAGGAGGAGCGGAAGGTGGATCCAGCGGCCTTTGGTTTCCCGGGGCCGGTGCGCCCGGGGGCCACGCGTGTCGGGTGGATCGGCATCGGCGTCATGGGCGGCGCCATGGCTAAGCACCTCCTCGCGGCTGGGTTCGCAGTCACTGTGTACGCTCGCACGCCGGGCAAGGCGGAGAGCCTTGTCGCCGCTGGCGCGGGCCTCGCGGACTCGCCGGCGGCCGTGGCTGCTGCATCCGATGTGGTGTTCACTATGGTCGGAAACCCCGGCGACGTCCGCGCGGTGGTTCTGGACCCCACCACCGGCGCCCTCGCCGGCCTCCGCCCCGGCGGCGTGCTGATCGACTGCACGAGCTCCTCTCCTTCCCTGGCGCGCGAGATCGCCGCGGCCGCAAGCTCGGCAGGCTGCTACGCCGTCGACGCGCCAGTCTCGGGGGGCGACGTCGGCGCCCGAGACGGCACGCTGGCCATCTTCGCCGGGGGCGACGAGGCCGTGGTCGCCTGGCTCGCCCCGCTCTTCGCCCACCTCGGCAAGGCGACCCACATGGGCGCGCCCGGCAGCGGCCAGAGCAGCAAGATCGCCAACCAGATCGCGGTGGCCGGCGCGGTGGTGGGCCTGGGCGAGTCCGTGGCCTTCGCCAACGCCGCGGGTCTCGATGCGTCGCTGTTCCTCGACGCGGTGTCCAAGGGCGCGGCGGGCTCGCGCATCATGGACATCTTCGGCGACCGCGTGCTGCGCCGCGAGTTCGAGTACGGGGGCAGCGTTCGGTACATCGTCAAGGACCTCGGCATGGCGCTGGAGGTCGGTGACGGTCAGGAGGAGGCGAATGTGCTGCCCGGAGCCGCGCTGTACCACCAGATGTTCTCGGCGATGGTGGCCAACGGCGACGGCGACCTGAGCTTGCAGGCACTGATCACCGTCGTTGAGCGCCTGAACGGCATTGGCAAGTAAGGCAGGCTGCAGGCAAGATGTTCGCCGGAATGCCGCACTGGATTTGAAAACTTCTGTATTTTTTTTTCTGAATAAAATTTGGGGCCATGGGTTTAAGGAGCTTGTGTCAACGCTTCATGACCTATGTCCGTGACTCGGTATGTATTAAGCATGACTTGCTGATTTGTGGTTGTCATTTCGCTCCTGCTTGTTGATATCAGACATCCAACGTGTCAAATATACCACCAAAGCAACTACCTCACCTGAAAACCTCTGCACAGGAAAGACTGAAACCAACGTGATTATCTGACGGCTGAGGACTAGTTTGCAAGGACCGTAAACACCAGGGGCTTCTCGCTGAACCTTGTAATAAGATATTTGAGGTGTCAGAGAGATTTTTGCACCGTCGAAGCCATAAACACCCGGCCATTTCTGTGTAGGGTCATCTTATCTCTTTCTCCTTCCCTCCCAAAAATCTTCAGCAAAGGGTCAGCAGGAGAGGAGCAGCTGAGCAAGAATGGCAGCGCCGGGCTCACTAGGCCTTCTCCATGCCCCGTTCTTCACCGCTGCCAAGTGCCAGCCGGTGGCGAGCCGAGCAGGGGCGCGGCGAGCACCACGACCACTGTTCGCCGTGCGCGCATCGGCTGCTGACGGCGCCAACAAGGACGCCGTCCTCAGGGCCTTCCGCGAGAACAGAGCTCTCAAGGTTTATCTTTCTCTGCGCCTCCTTCACCTTATCAATCTTTTGATGTCAACGTTTACGCTCCATTTGGAACACGAGTTTCAACTGTTTTCCAGTAAAATATTTATGAAATGCGTGCGTTCCAAACATGACATTAGGATGCAGCAAGTTTCACATGTTACTTTCAGTGCATTAGAACTCTGTATATGTACTGCCGTCTTCAGAATGGACAGTTGAAGCATCAGGCCACCGAAATTTTTACGGTTGGATGCGTTTCCGTACTGAATGCTGATAGTCACCGTCTTATGCAGATCATCTCTGGGCTACAAAACTTCGACAGGAGCAGTGTTGCATCTGTTGTCACAGCTGCAGATAAGGTGTTGATGATGCATCTATCTTTCAATGTTTATTATTTTGTTCTTGCAGACTTCTTTGAGACTAAATATGTGAAAAATGAGGATGGTCTGGTTCCTTGCAAAGACAATATGAAAATGGCATCAAAACTTGCAAGCAATCATAAAACGTACTCATGTTATGTTGTCTATTTGTGTCTTCTAGAGCTATGAATAATCTAAGATCATGTCGCTGATGATTTTTCAACAAAAAAGTCAAATTACACGGCAGGTCACTGTCCAGGATTCAATGTTCTGGATTGAGTACTCATTATCCTTCATCCAGTATGTTAATTAGTATATCTATGGAGAAGTCATGATCAAAACAAGTTAGCAGGGTCATCAACCTCCTCTCTTCAAATACAGTCAACATCTATGTGTACCAGGAAGCAACCTAAATTAGCTATAATTTTCCAAGACATGTGAGCTTTGTTAAGAAAAACAAGAAAGCAACTAATGCCATTTAAAATTTTCTTAGTGATGTGAACCTTCTCTAGGAAAAGTAGGAATTGCACTATAATTTGGCAGGAGTCTGTGGAGAGGGCCTCTTTCATTTTGTAGTTTCAAACCAAAAATTGTTTACTTATCATACTTTGGACCAGCAAACCTATATTATACTCAACTTTAAGTATATGAAAAGTGTGACACGTACTATTATATTCATGATCATGTCATATTTTGGACTGACAATTACTCATCAGCTATAATAACAAGTTTGATGTAACTTTGTTAATGGTTGCAGGGAGGTGCCACCCATGTTGACATAGCATGTGATGAGGACCTAGTAAAGCTTGCTCTGGATCTTACCACCCTTCCGGTAAGCTATCCTTTCACAGGGTGAATGGAATTTGTCAATGTAATTTCCATTAAGGTTTTACTGCAGAGTTGGTTATGGTAAGTGCATTCTGGATATTGCATACTGCAGATCTGTGTCTCATCAGTAGATCCTTCAGCGTTCCATTCTGCAGTACAAGCTGGAGCTAAAATGGTCAGGCTTTAAACTTGGGATGAGCCCTACACACAAATATATATATATATAAAAGAAAGGCAAAAAAATATTTTCCTCAGTAAAAACCTTCTTTCTTGCAGGTTGAGATTGGAAACTATGATTCCTTTTATGAGATGGGCATCGAGTTCTCTTCTGAGCAGGTATTCACTGACCTTCTTATTCAGAGCTGCTAAATTTGCTAATTGTGCATCTCTTTCTGCAACATAATTCACAAGTGGAATATCAAAAGAAACTCACACTGTAATTGATTTCAGATACTGAAGCTGACAAGGGAAACCAGGAAGATGCTTCCAGGCATTACCTTATCAGTAACAGTTCCTCACACACTGAGCCTGCCAGATCAGGTATATGTTCATCAACAATCACTACATTTAGACACAAAGTCTTCTGAAATGAAAATAACTGGCACATGCTTTCAACTGGCTAATTTCGATGCATATTTGCAGATGAGACTTGCAGAGCTACTCGAAGAGGAAGGCGCTGATATCATCCAAACTGAAGGCGGAAAATGTTCTAGCCCTACAAACCCTGGAGTGCTGGGATTAATTGAAAAGGTATGGCAAACCTCGACTAAAAAATGAGCATATTGTATCAAGCTGTTTCTCCATTATACCGGATTTACGAAACTGAGTTACAATTGGCAGGCAACACCAACACTTGCTGCAGCGTACTCCATCTCCAGGGCTATCAGCATTCCAGTGATGTGCTCGTCAGGGTTAAGCTCGGTGACAGCACCAATGGCAGTAACTGCAGGAGCTGCTGGAGTGGTATGCACTAATGTATACCTGAAGTTTCTCTTTTAGGAAAAACCAGCAATGTGACTTTGACAGTAGCCGATCGTTGTTCTTCTGATTGCAGGGAGTCGGTTCTGCTGTTAACAAACTGAATGACGTTGTGGCGATGATCGCTGAGGTGAGAAGCATCGCACAAGCGATGGGTCTGGATTCAAGAAACGTGTCTGACAACTTGAGAACAGTTCATCACTAGTGGCTAGGAGTCAATCTTTTGCCTTTTCTGCTCGAACTTGAACAGTCAATAAGAAAGCAGAGGATGCAGCAGCTCTGCATTTTCTCTCTTCAGCCTTTTGCCGTGGCTCTGGGTGAAAGCACTGTTAAGCTCTTAAGGATCCACTAAACATGGATTAGCTCGGTAATTAGGGAAACAAGATTGCATTTGCGATTGATCTAGATAGAAATCGAGAGAGAGAGAGAATGCCGTACCCCCTGTTGAAGTCCCGGCCTCAATGTTGTTGGCCATGGCTTGAGGAAGTCGAGCCGGAGTCGGGGCGAGGATGAGCGAGCGGAGGCGATGCCGTGCAGTGGCGGCAGCACTTGGTGCAGAGGCGGCGGCGGAGCTCGGCGTAGAGGCGACGGTGGCACTTCCCGTCGCTTCAGCGCCTCCCCTTGGATCGGGTCGCTAGGGTTTTATGTGGGGATTAGGCATAGCGGCGAACCTCGTTGCACGTGCCCCGGCCCCCACCTCTCTATTTATTTTGGCACTGCGCGACGGGGGCCCACCCGCCATTGGGTTGGCGGTGCGCCCCCGATCGGGGCGCGTAACAGACTCCGGATCGGTCGTTAGACCGATCCGGGGTTTGAGATCAAATTAACATTCTCCCCTTTGATCTCAACTTACTTACTCACTTCTTACGTCCGATTTCATTCAGATCAGTGCATCGAGCATGCCTCATCTCAACAGTTATTACCGCTGGATTAACAGCCACAACACACTTTTCTGTTTGAAAAAGAACCGTACTTTTGGGCCCTTACTGTCCAGGAATCATAAGCTTTCCCGTAAACCCATGCCGGCTAAGTGTTCTCTGAACACATTGGGCGGTAAGCCTTTTGTGAGCGGATCCACTAACATTTTCTTTGTGCTCAAATACTCAAGACTGATTGTATGATCCTGGATTTGCTCTTTAACAACATAAAACTTTATGTCGATGTGTTTGGCAGCTCCACTCGACTTGTTGTTGTGAGCGTAAAATACTGCAGGCTCATTGTCGCAGTACATCTTTAGTGGTTTTTCTATGCTGTCAACCACTCTTAATCCGGGTATAAATTTCTTTAGCCATTTAACCTGCCCCGATGCCTCGTAACAAGCTATAAATTCTGCATACATCGTAGATGACGCAGTAACTGTCTGTTTGGAGCTTTTCCACGATATAGCTCCACCTGCGAGAGTGAACACATGACCTGACGTGGATTTTCTGTCATCCTTATCTCCCGCAAAGTCTGAGTCTGAATAACCCTCTATTACTAGAGATTCAGATCTCTTGTATGTTAGCTCGAGGTCTTTCGTTCCTTGCACATAACGCAAGACTTTCTTAACCATTTTCCAGTGTTCTATCCCTGGATTGCTTTGGAATCTGCCAAGTATCCCGGTGACAAAAGCTAAGTCAGGACGCGTACATACTTGAGCATACTGTAGGCTTCCGACAGCTGAAGCATATGGTACCGCTTTCATCTGATCGATTTCGTACTGATTTCTGGGACACTGAAATTTCCCATAACTATCGCCCTTGACTATAGGAGCAGGTGTTGGCTTACTCGAATGCATACCGTACTTCTTTAGTACCTTTTCTAGGTATGCTTTCTGCGATAATCCTAAAACCCCCTTGTTTCTGTCTCGGTGAATCTCAATTCCTAAAACGAATGAGGTATCACCTAAATCTTTCATGTCGAACTTTGAGGACAAGAATTTCTTTATCTCTAATAGCAGATCAATATCGCTGCTGGCAAGCAGAATATCATCCACATATAGAATAAGGAAAACGAATTTTCCATTCTTAAATTTTGCATAAATGCAGTTGTCCTCCTCATTTTCTTTGAAACCAAACTTTCTTACGGTTTCATCGAATTTTAAATACCACTGTCTGGAGGCTTGCTTTAATCCATAAATGGATTTCTTTAGACGACATCCCATCTTTTCTTTTCCTTCCACGACAAAACCTTTCGGCTGTGCCATGTAAACGTTCTCATAAAGATCCCCGTTGAGGAACGCCGTCTTTACATCCATCTGATGTAATTCTAAATTATAATGTGCCACTAACGCCATTATAATCCTGAAGGAATCCTTGCATGAAACAGGAGAAAATGTTTCATTATAGTCTATCCCTTCTCTTTGCGTGAAACCTTTCGCCACAAGTCGCGCTTTATATCTCTCTATATTCCCTTTGGAGTCACATTTTGTCTTGTAGACCCATTTGCAGCCTACTGTTTTGGCTCCTTTAGGAATTTCTTTTAGATCCCAAACATCGTTGGTACTCATCGATTTCATTTCGTCTTTCGTGGCTTCCAACCACTCAGACGAATGAACGCTTCTCATGGCTTCTTCAAATGAAGTGGGGTCACCCTCCATCTGAATTTCCTCGCTATTATAGATTTGATAATCACTCGAAATAGCGGGCTTTCTTGTTCTTTGAGATCTTCTCGGTGCCTCAGCTATCGGCACTTCTTCCACTTGGGGCTGCTGTTGCTCCCCCTGATGTGCGGCTATCGGTTCTGTCGGATCCTGAAGGACAGGTTCCTGGTTCTGACTAGTCGCCGCAGCTGGAGGACTAACAGCAGGTGCTGGCACCGTAGGTGACACAGCAACTGGTGAAAAACTAGCAACAGGTGCTGACACCGTAGGTGAAGCAGCAACAGGCAACACGAAAAATGGATCTTGGATCATCGGAGTAGGTACGAAAACCCGCTTCTCCTCAAGATCAATCTTCCGAGCTACCGTGCTCCCCCTTATCATCTGATCCTCCAAAAAGACAGCGTGTCTCGTTTCTACGAACTTTGTATATCCGTTAGGACAGTAGAAACGATAACCCTTCGACTTTTCTGGATAGCCAATAAAATGGCAACTTACTGTCTTAGGGTCTAACTTTCCGATATTTGGATTAAATACTTTCGCCTCAGCTGGACAGCCCCACACATGTAAATAGTTTAGTGTAGATTTTCTCCCTGTCCACAACTCATACGGTGTTTTAGGCACCGACTTACTCGGTACGCGATTAAGAATATGAATAGCGGTTTTTAACGCCTCCATCCACAAATTAATCGGTAATGTGGAGTAGCTTATCATACTTCTCACCATGTCCATTAGGGTACGGTTACGTCTTTCAGCGACTCCATTTTGCTGAGGCTCGCCCGGTGTAGAGTACTGGGCTACTATTCTATTTTCCTGTAGAAACCTTGCAAAAGGTCCAGGAACTTGGCCATACGGGGTATGACGACCGTAGTACTCACCTCCACGGTCAGATCTTACTATTTTTATTTTAAGATTTTGCTAATTTTCTACTTCAGCCTTAAAAATCTTAAATTTATCTAACGCTTCTGATCTTTCTTTGATTGGATAAATATATCCATAACGCGAATAGTCATCCGTAAACGTTATGAACGAATCATAACCGTCCACGGACTTTATGGGAAATGGACCACAGATATCTGTGTGCACTATCTCCAAAACCCCTGAACTGCGTTTGACTCCTTTCTTTATTTTCTTAACATACTTTCCTTTAACGCAATCGATGCAATATTCTTCATTTGAAAAATCTAACGGATGGAGAATATTTTCTTTAATTAATCTCTCAATTCTCCCCCTCGAAATATGGCCTAAACGACAGTGCCATAATTTCGCTGAATTTTCGTTGTCGCATCGTTTGCGCTTATGACTTGCGTCGTTAGACGTGCGTTCAATACTCGTTGTATTGCTAACAGAATTTACAGTCTCATGCATAGGCAACATATAAAGTTTGTCTTGTCGGATGGCAAGACCAACACACTGACTTCCAAATAAAATCTCACATTGTTCTTTGCCAAAGTGGCACTTATAACCATCATCTGCCAAGTATGATACTGAAATTAAATTTCTAGACAAAGAGGGTACATAAAGAACATTATGTAACTGGAGTTTAAAGCCATTCTCTAATTCTAGCGTGAGTTGGCAAACTGTTTCAACGTCGGCTCTAACTCCATTGGCGACTTTCAGCCATCTATCCCCTCTTTGTAGCATCGTCTTTGTACTTATACCCTGCAAAGAATTAGCAACATGAACAGTTGCACCTGAATCAATCCACCAAGTAGATTTAGAATAACTTACGTACAGGGTCTCATCGATAAATGTGATAACATCCTCACCTTTCTTAATTAAATGCCGTAGAAAATCTGGGCAATCTTTCTTGTAGTGTCCCGTCTTGTGACACCACATGCATTGATCTTTTTCAATATGTGGTTGATCTTTCTTTCCACCCTTGCCTGGGTGAGTCGAAGAAGAAGAAGAAGCGGAACCTCGTTTGAACTGAGGTTTCACTTGTGGCCTCGTATATTTATCTGAAGAGTTGTTTCTTTTGTTATGCCTAACATAGTTGAGCGTGTCACCATGCGAGGCTTTGAGTCTTTCCTCTTCTTGCACACACATCGCAATGAGCTTCTCTAAGTCCCATGTCTCTGGGCTGATGTTGTAGTTAACAACAAAAGTCTCAAACTCTTTTGGCAGAGAAGCCAGAACCAAATGAACAATAAAAGTATGAGGAAGCTCCATGTCCATAGGTTTGAGCTTAGATGCCATATTGCTCATTTTTAGTATGTGCTCTCTCACACCACCGCCAGTGTACTTATCATTAACTAACCTCTGAATCAGAGTTTGTGCATACGCTTTTGAGGAGCCAACAAATTGACTCTCAACTTTCTTTAAGTACTCGACTGCGGTGGCGCAATCTGGGATTGCTCCCCTGATACTATCTATGATGGAACTTTTGATGACCATCAAACACTTTCTGTTGGAAGAGATCCATTTTGCTTTCTCAAGATCAAACTTCATTTGAACACTTGCATGTTCTCTCTGACGGGCTTGCCAAGCGGCAGAGGTCTCTTCCGGGTCCCTCACCGGTTCCTCAGGACAAACGGGAAACGGTGAGGTGATTGCGAAATCGATATCTGACAGTGCGAGAGCCACTTCTAGCTTCTGTGCCCATATCCCGTAGTTGGAACCATCCAACGGCGGTATAGCATTAATGAAGGTCATTACATTAGATCCTGAAATTTAAATCAAGAAAGGTGAGAACTGCTTTTATGAAACAATAATTGCATATCTCAATTTAACGTTGGTCAATATTTAAGATATACAATTAACTAGCTGCATTAATTCTAAAACACCGTTGGGCAGAATTAGAGCAAATGCATGGAAACTAACTTAAAAATTATAATACTGCTATTATCAACGTTGGTCAGAAAATAACAATATTATAACTGAAGAAAAAACTGAAAACTGACTCCTTTAACTATAATATCTCGTTGGGTCTAAAATAATTAAAGGATATAACTTAATTAAATTTGCAGCGGAAAAATAAATAGGGCTAACTTTCAGAAACATTCTTACTTACTATCTCTCCATAGAAAAATTCACGTTGGTGAAATTTAAAATGGAGATCAAATCATACATGAAGTGCTTGAAAAAGGGTTTCTGAAAAAAAAATGAATCTCACTGTTCATCAAAACCCAAAACCGGCCAAAAGTGGGCCCAAAAGCAGCGCGAAACGGCCCGGCCTAACGCTCAACCGCGCGCGCGGGGGGGCTCACCCGCGCACCAGGCCGCAACCTGGGCCTGGGCCGGGAAAGTCGTCCCCCGCCTGGGCTGTAGGTGGCCCGCTCGCCCGCGACCGCTCTGTGGCCGTCGGATCAGATCCGACGGTCACGCGGGGTTTCCGGTGGATCAAAACCCACCCCCGGCGCGCGCGTCGCCCTAACCCTAGGGCATTTCCCTCCTGCTCCCCGCAGCCGCTCCTCCCTCCTCCTCTTTCCTCCGCGCGACGGCGGCCGAAGGTGTGGCGCCGCCGCGGGCCTCCTCGCCGGCGAGTGCGCTCGCCTGGATTGGAGCGCACCGCCGTCGAGCGGGCTCGGGGTGGCTAGCTGGCCCACGCATCACGGCGCGGTGGAGATCCTCGAGCTCGGGATGGCTCGGGATGCTTCGGTTCATTCGAGGTCGGTGGAGCGCCGGAGCTCCTGGGCCCCGGCGGCGCTGGCCCGTGGAGCAGGTAGCTCCCGGTGTCAAGGTAGGAATCGTCCTCCTTCTTCTTTCTTGCTTGATTGGGGATGGATCTAGGCTTAGGGTTAGGGTGAGCAGGCTAGGGTTTGAATCGGGCTGCAAGGTGGCTTTCACCCGAGGGGTTTGAGTCTTGCTTTTGCTCCTTCCCTTGCAATTTCTTTCGGATTAATTGGAAATCCCCTCCTTCTAATTGCTTTCCTTCTCTCTTACCCGAGACTAACCACGATTAGTGAGGCTAATCTGATACCATTGTTAAGCTCTTAAGGATCCACTAAACATGGATTAGCTCGGTAATTAGGGAAACAAGATTGCATTTGCGATTGATCTAGATAGAAATCGAGAGAGAGAGAGAATGCCGTACCCCCTGTTGAAGTCCCGGCCTCAATGTTGTTGGCCATGGCTTGAGGAAATCGAGCCGGAGTCGGGGCGAGGATGAGCGAGCGGAGGCGATGCCGTGCAGTGGCGGCAGCACTTGGTGCAAAGGCGGCGGCGGAGCTCGGCGTAGAGGCGACGGTGGCACTTCCCGTCGCTTCAGCGCCTCCCCTTGGATCGGATCGCTAGGGTTTTAGGTGGGGATTAGGCACGGCGGCGAACCTCGTTGCACGTGCCCCGGCCCCCACCTCTCTATTTATTTTGGCACTGCGCGACGGGGGCCTACCCACCATTGGGTTGGCGGTGCGCCCCCGATCGGGGCGCGTAACAGACTCCGGATCGGTCGTTAGACCGATCCGGGGTTTGAGATCAAACTAACAAGCACAATAGTAGAAGCGCTGCCTTTGTGCCTTGATCAATAGAAGTTGTAAAGACCTCAATGCATGTGCCTCTGGATCGCTGCAAGTAGTATTTTTGAACTCGCAAAAAACTTAAGGCAGGTGCTGGCTTTGTTGGGGACATCGTTTGTGCCATGAAAATGAGCTCGTGCTCTTGCAAATTTGACTCTATTTTATGTTCCGTGGAGGAAAACCGTCTTAAAGGCATATATTTAGGATAATGCTTCAAACTGCTTCCTCTTATCCTAAACATTACACAGGGGGGGTGATTATTATATCAGTTTCTTTTCATTTTATTTGCGATAAAAAGGTTTCTTAGCCTAGGATGCTTTCAGTAAGAAAGGGAAGGATGCAGCAGTTCAGCTTCAGCATCTCCCTTCCGCTGGCTCGCTTTTGCCGTGGCAGTGACTAACGCAAAAGCAGAAATGTGGAATCGCTGCCTTGATCGATGACTGTTGCAAGACCATCATGTTTCACGTGCCTGTTGGCAAGGTGACAGGCTCGAGTTCTGCGCGTTGCGGTGGGGACCATAGTCTAATTCCTGCCGGTGCCGGGGGCCGGGCCACATGATGCCAGCGGCGACGGAGAGGACTGGTGCGCCGAGTCGTCGCGAGGGAACGGGTTTCCTCTTTCGTTTACCGCAGAATCCTTCCCACCGCCGGGAATCGCCATTGCCGGGCAGCTAGTGCTTCCCCGGATTGGATGGTAACGAATCGCGCGCCTCCGTTCCTTGCTGCAGCGGAGCGGAGAGCTTTGATAGATCGAGTGGGACGGAGATCGAGATTCAGCGGGAACGGAAGGCGAGACGGACATCGGCGGCGGCCGACGGCCGACGCAGGAGCAGCGGAACGAGGGGCCGCAGGTAACAAGCAATGACCCAAATCTCTAACCGGGGGTTCTTTTGCAAATATCCGGATCCAAAATAGGGGTGTATTTGAAAATATTCGGATCGCGATTAAATAATCGCGATCCAAACTGGGTACCTATTTGTCAATACCCGGATAACGATAGGGGATGCTTCCCCAAATTTCACGGGCCGGCGACATGGCCACATGGGCACATGGCTGCCGGCGATGGTCCGCGGCTACGCCCCGCCCGTCACACCCTGCCGCCGTCATGCGTCCAGAGGTCGCCCTCAATCACCCCCGCGCGAGAGGAGGCTGTGGCTCGAGACGATAAGGCTGCGAGGGTCTGAGGGGACCATGCCGTCGCGGACGCGGTGGCGGCGCCGCGAGCCAGATCCTTCACGGAGCCGGAGTACAGGCGTCCGGCGACGGAGAGGCCTCGCTCCCTGACTTTGCCATGGGAGGAACGGGGCCGAGAACGGTGTCTTGCCAGCTGTTCCGTGTCAGCACTGGAGCATGGGCCGCCGCCATCGTTCAGCTGCCACCACTCGGCTGTTACCTACGGACCCCAAGG
Source organism: Panicum hallii (assembly GCF_002211085.1). Taxonomy (NCBI): domain Eukaryota; kingdom Viridiplantae; phylum Streptophyta; class Magnoliopsida; order Poales; family Poaceae; genus Panicum; species Panicum hallii. The sequence goes on from NC_038044.1 coordinate 11,787,672, forward strand.
AACTGTAAGATGCATGGAGCTTATATATATTTCTCGAGCTAACGTACGTGCACCGTGACATTGCCTGTTTCGTTTCCCCCGTCTGAAGCACACACCAAGCACTCTCTGCAGGCAACAATGACCACCGCCCCAAAAAATAAAAAAAATCAAAAGGTGTCACTAGTTTACCGCAGCCGAATGCCACTGATGATTCCTCTCTTTATCACGATCTTCTCTCGCGGCCTCCTCTTCTGCGCTTCCTTCTCAACCGGTCCGCACGCCGCCGGCGCCTTTGCTGGTGGCTCGCATTTTCGTGGGGCATCTCATCTTTTTTTTTTCCCCTTTTGGAGAGGATCGTGGCGTGGGGCAGGGCATCTGCGCGACTGCGCAATGCCATTTATGCTTTGTGCAAACCTTGCGTCTTTTAAGTTTTAAAAAATCTTTCTGGAGCAACCGGATTATGGTACATCACTACTAGGAGGAATGCAAGGTATATTTTTTTTGGATTATTGGACCGATAAAAAATTTGATAAAATAAATTAGAATAATATTGTGTGTAACTAATTTTGAAGGAGAAATGAACTAGAATGACATGCTATTATTTGGTTGATTCATAAAACATCAGATACCTACATGTATCTATAATATATAGCTCTCACGGTGACGGCAACGTCTACGACTCCGTGGCCCAATGGATAAGGCGCTGGTCTACGGAACCAGAGATTCTGGGTTCGATCCCCAGCGGAGTCGCTTATTCTTGTCATTTCTTTTGAACTTCCTATTTTTCACTGAGAGGTCATTCCGAAGTCGTGCTGAATATAAAAACAGAGAGTTATGGAGTAAAATAATTCTTCTCCAAAATTATTTTTCAATTTCCTACTTTTCACTGAGCCCGTATTGCAGCTTTGAGAGCTATGTTTCTGCTCGTTATTGGAGTCCCCAACTCATACTGAACAGAAAATAGAGTTCTGGGGCATCATCAATTTGTCATTCATAACATTCTCAACCCCTCATCCGAAGTTGAGGGCATGATCTACCTTTCCTTCTCTTCCAACATGAAGGACTAGTTTGGAAACTCAAATCCCCTTGGGATCCCCTGACTTTTCCAAGGGTGAGCAATCCATGGGGATGCCATTTGAATAAGACAGTTAGTTCTCGATGGGAGGTTTTCCTTCCCTGGGTTTAGCTCATCCTTGCTTCCAAATTAGGCCGAAAAGGAAATTTTGAAACTCCAAGTCTCTAGTACATCAGCACCAAATGATGCGAAATTTATTCAAAAACCAACAGATGGTTTATGCATGCCGAATGACAAAGTGCATCAGCTGCACGCCGAATATAAAGCTAAGTCATGAGATCTTTTATCGGCGTTTATTCCCGGTTGCAATTTCCCATGCTTGCAGAACATGATTCACGATTTCCTCCACACCCACTCCGTGTTTCACCTGCACGCGGTAGAAAGATGCCTTCATCCATGGTTTCAGTAAAGAATTTAAGTGTATTAACATGTAAACCATGTTGCTTGCAACTAGCATGAGCTCATGTGACGAACAAAAAATAAATAAAGATGTGCACAGCTTGATCCTGAACCTGTGCAAACACAAAAGGCCCTCCTTCCCGCATGCGAAGCGCATCTCGTTCCATTACAGCCAGATCAGCTCCAACAGCCGGTGCAAGGTCTGTCTTATTTATTACCTAAGTTTAGAATGACCAAAACCGATTAAAAAATTAGGAATAAATGCCAAGCAGGTAAATGTCAAAAGTCCAAACAAGTTCAGGTAGTTATAGATGAAGTTGGCGAAATACAGTACGACGCACCAAAAGATCAGCTTGGGTTATCCCAGGACCACCTTTTCTTGGTATCTTGTCCCCACCGGAGACATCAATTATGTAGATTATGTAGTCTGCTAATTCTCTGCTAAAGTTAGCAGCCAAGTTATCTGCATGAGAAATGCACGAATGGCGCCCTTTAATGCTTGATTATGGAGTTGTGTAAAAACATGGATATTACCCAGAACTCAGGATACACATTATTATTCCGAAGCAGAGGGGTGCTTGAGATATTCAATTAACATGATGCTCCCAAAATATACAGCAGACTAGGCATGCAAAAATTTCTTTTTTGCAAGGACTTGAAAGGAGCATTCTCTGTATTCACTTTAAAACATGAGGTCAAGTTCACATGATAACATTTCACAAGCATTAGACAGGCAACATGATCTCAGTAGGATGAATAGGCTGGTTTACACAAATATATGCATGGCAACAGAAACAGCCTATTTAGTTTGGATCCAGAAAATAAAATACCTCCTCCAGATTCACAGAGTAGCAGATCAGCTTTGTACAAGTTCGATAGCTCCTCCAGGGGGCCAAGATTTATACTGATGTCTTCACGTATAGCTGCATGAGGGCAGCCTCCAGTTTCCACTGCGCGTATGCGCTCTTCTGGGAGTGCTCCATGCTTGATTAAGAATTCCCCATCTTCTTTTGTGAAAATATCATTTGTGACCTGGATATGAAGAGAACAGATAAAAAAGGACCAAATGCGTGATTCAAGCTGCATGGTGGAGATTCTATGCTTTAGAAAATATCTCAAGAAGGCGAAATGCTTGTATTTCTATATCAGCACGTAGGTAAATCATCGAATAAGACAAGAAAAACATGCTTTAGTTTAAGTTGAATTATCAGAAATCAGATAAATAAGACCTCTTTTAACAAGCGAAAAGTCTGAAGATCAGAAGCAGGGACAAAAATGAAGCAGTAGATTATAGATGAATGTCTCGAAATTATATGACTGGTCAAGCAAAAATCTTACGTAGCATTACATTTTCAATTTGGTCAGGAAAACTAGATAATTTCTGTAAAAGAACCAGAGGGCAGAGTGATGTCACATACCGCCGCAAGACTATATTTGTCACGTAGAAATCTGCATAGTGCTAACATCAGGGCAGTTTTCCTGAATAAGGAAAAATGTTCATAGAAGCATTAAGAACCATAAAACTGTAAAATGTAGCTGTTCAATGCATATGCAACAACGAAATTTATTGGATTTCAGCAGTAAAAATTATTCTGGAGCATGTGCCTACATGCTGTGTTCCAACCTAATTACACCAACTCACCACTCCACATTTCAGGATGGAACTTCAGGAACAAGGTCAATGAATAATCAGAGATGTACAGGAAACGAGGCATCTATACTGAAAAAAATTGGAGAAAATCCATTTGGAAATGACCAGTAAGCACACCGAGAAGCACAAATGAATTTATATTTCCGCGTCAATGGCATGCATTCAGTGTGTAAGTAACACTCCTAACTCAATTAGAGCCATAAAAAATACTATGCATCTACATTAGATAAAGGTGAACACCAGCAAGCGCCTTATCAACAGAGATCCCAAAGATGTCGAAACTCCTCCATACCAAACAAACCTAAATCCCAGATGAAGCTGAAATTTGCAGCGGTGCAAAGGAGGAATTTGGGATTACAAAGCAACCTCGACACGAATGTAGAGGAGATGCGTTTCTCTCCATCACAGCCTCCAAATAACCGCACCGAATTATGTGATCCAGGCTACCAGCAATCGGGAGGAGCAATTGATAGTAGTAGGACATAATCGAGCTTACCCCGTGCCGACGGGGCCGCCAATGCCGACGGTGAAGGCGCGGTCGGTGAAGGTGCGGGAGGCGAGCGGCGGCGCGCGCTTGGTGAAGTCGCCCGGGGAGTAGATGGGCTCGTGGGAGTGCGGCGCGAGGCCGTCGTGGGAGTGCCACACGCGACCGTCCTCCCCGACCCACGATCCCCCCGCTGCATGGCCATCGCCGTCCCTGAAAGCGCAGCAAAACCGAACCGAGCATGCGTTAGGTCAGATGTGCAGAAAACGAGAACGCGGCGGGGCGGCGCAAGAGGAATGAGGACACACGCGCACGCACCCGTGGGAGTGATTGTGGTCGTGAGAGTGGTGGTGGTGGTGATCGTGAGACGCCATGGATAGGAGCTTGGAGGTGGAATTGGGAGGTAGGCTAGAGGTATCGGATAAGGAGGCGGAGCGCAGATTCTGTGATGAGCTCAAGTAGAAGTCAGAAGATGCTCGTTGACTTTGGGGATTCTCGTTGGGATTCTCAAGAGAGAGGGGAGCTTGTTCGGAAGAAGTGGGCCGAATTAGGTCAATTGGAGGGATGTTGGAAGAAACGGGCCGTCGTGCTGGCAGAATGAGCCGGCCCCGGGCCCCGTGGCTGCGGTTGTGTGACTTCAGAGAGATGGGCCGTTGCGGCGGAGAGTGTGTCAGTGTGACATGTACTAGAACCTTTGGATTTATTTGATCAGATGAAGCAAGGTCTAAAACTAAATGATGTCACCTTCCTTCACAGCATAGGCTTGTTGGCTGCTTTTAAGTCATGTAAGGGTTTGGTTGAGGAAGACCCCGGTTACTTTTTCAAATATTCTATTGGGTATTTGGGTGCGCAATTAATCCAATCTTACTATTATCCTGTGGATATTTAAAAGTCTCCATATAAAACCATCTAGAATCCTCGGTGGATATTTAAAAAAATAGAAAAATTCTAAAAATTATCATAAAAAATAGAAATATCTGGCAATCAATCCAACAACTCTAATCATAATAGCCATTGAATCTGTTATTTTTTCAAATAAATTACTTACCTCTACCATTATAAAAATAGGCTACCCATACGTCGGATTTGTACTCCGGCGAATCCACGTGGGGTATGCTCAGGTAGTAGATTTATAGATGAGGGAGATCGCAGAACCATGATGGTAACGCAAAGACGCAAGGGTTTTGACAGGTTTGGACCGCTTGGAGCGTAACACCCTACGTCCTGTGTTCGATGTTGTATTGACTGGTTTAGGGGTACCCCTACCCCTACTTATATACTCCGAAGGATAGTGTTTACATGGCAAGTTCCCTAGTTGGTTACTGTATAAAAGATACTGTCGGTGTTTTACCGGCTGCCCACCGAGGGGTATACCCGAGGTGGTAAGTTTACGTGAGGAGACGCCGAGATTAGGAACTCGAAGGTGCAAGGAACACAAAACTTAGACAGGTTCGGGCCGCGAGGCGCATAACACCCTACGTCCTGTGTGGTGGTTTGTATTGCCTTGGGTGTAGAATGATCTTAATGATCTTGTTTTGAGAGGGTCCCTGTCCCCCTTATATATCCGGAAGGCCAGGGTTACAAGGATCCTAACCAACACCAGTCAAGGAATCGTACCAGAACATATCTCGAGTAGATTCCTTCTGTATCGGCTATCTTCATCTCCTACTTAAATGGGATAAATAAGAGATAAACGAGATGAATAAGAGATAAGACGGACTTAATCTCTTAAACCTCTTTAAACTACGTTATATACACAGTCCCGTGGCTCCGGGCCTGACAAGCTGAAGCGTCCCCCCATTAGGGAAGACTTAAAAGTGTTGCTTTATCAGTCCTAAGAGGCTGATAACACTTTTATTACATCAGATGGTACATCACCGTACAACTCTACGTGGTAATGGGCAGTGAAGCGCCACTATCGCGAGGATTACAACTAGAACCCACACTACTATACTAGCTACGAAAAGAGGATCATCAGAGTCTTGCGCCATGCGGAACTCCAACGGTGGCCTTATCCACAGGCAAGACTGGGTGCAGGACGAAACCCTACTCGTTGTCTTCAGGGACGTAGTCTGGGTCTTCCACTGTAAAAGTAAGAATGGGGTGAGTACAAACGTACTCAGCAAGTCCAATCACACCCACGGAGGGGGTATAACAGAATTAAATGCACAGGATAATCCAAGGATGATGTTAGGGTTTATTTGCAGAAAAACTCGGTTGCATGCAAGGGTTTGTTTAAAACATTTTCAAAACAAGCTTTCAAGTACCAAAGAGTATACGATGTTGATCCACGCAGGATCCAAGTTTTAAACCGCTACCGGACTCCCCGTCCGCCGTAGCTCACGGCACAACTGCCGGACATTTTCCAAACCACTCACACCAGACCAACCATTCCCAGAGAGAAACACTAGTTATGTGACCACACCATAACTTGCCCAATACCGTGGGCACGGCTATTCGAATAGATTTTTAACTCTGCAGAGGTGTGCAACTTTACCCACAGGTGGGGTACCACAGCACGAACACCTTAGTGCCGGTGCAGATCCCATCAAAGCCATTACCCACCTTAGCTAGGCCTGACTAGCCACTACGGGATCCATCAAGGGGTCATTCGGCCTATCTTTGAGGTTTAACCGGGGCATAAGTCACACAGAGCTTATCCCTTCTCCTTGTTCACCCGTTGCTCTCAGCTCTCCTGATGGCTATCAGACTAACTAGTGGGGTTAGGCCAAGCCGTTGCCCATACAACGGTCAAGTGGTTTGCACGACAGGAAGCTAGGTGAGACGACACATCAACTCGGTCCTTAGGGGGGACAAGATGGATATCTCCCCTCCTCGCTCAACCACACAGGTACGAGCACACCAACGGCAATTCACACAGAAATGCCATCCATCCCGTCCGACTCGTTTCTCAAATCCACATTTTACCCCTTTCCTACACACACGCATTTTCTTTATAAAATCAGGTGATCAAGGTATGGTTGTCACAACAAGGGTGGCTATCCTACCATGGTTACGGCACGCAAAACCATGCAATTTTATAAAACAGGCCATCGGGTTGTGTTTATAAAAACTAGGACAAAAACATGCATCAAAGGGCGGAATTGAACTTGCCATCGTCAAACCCTTGCGGGAGGTCCTGATCGAAGCACTGCCCCTCGGGTTCGGGGTCGCAGAACTGGTCCTCGGTTGCTTGGTCGCAGTCGGGAACTCCTTCGTTCACTCCGTGTCCTACGACGCAAACAAACAGGCACGCAATCAAGCGAGAGAACTAAAAGCTTTTATCGTTGAGCTTGAATCGGAAATAATTTAGTTACGGAGGTAGGGGTAATATTTTTGGGTGGTTTCTTAATGGCATGGCTAGAACTATACTAGAAAGGGCGTGGTAAAGTTTCGGGTCGATCGGAGGTCGTTTCGCACATAAAATGACGAGTTAAAGATGGTTTCAGGGGTCCAGGGGCTCATTTGTAGACTTCCTGGAAAGGACAGGGCTTATTTGCAAATTCTAGAAGTATTAGGGTGCAGCAAAAATAAGTGTGGGGGCCTATTTGGAAATAAGTTTATATAGTGGAGGGACTTGGTTTGAAAGAAAATGCAAAAAGGGACTTTTCTGCAAAAGAGCACGAGGGTGGAAGGGCTCTTAACCAAATAGGAAAGAAGGGGGGGGGGTTAAGGGCGAAATCACCCCTTCTTCTTCCTCCTGCCGCAGGAAATAGAGGAGGGGGAAAGGGGGCTCGGCGCCGGCCCAATCCCGGCGGCCGAGGCCCGGGGCGGCTCGAGCGCGTGGGGGAAAAGGGAGAGGGGGAAGAGGGGGTTCGATTCCCGCCCTCACCTCGGGCCGGGGTGGCGCGTGGAGGCCGGTCGACGGGAGGCGGTGGCGGCGGGTGGTGCGACACGGGCGGGCGGCGATGGGGGCGCGGGGAGAGGCAGGAGGCGGCGGTGGAAGCTGTGGGGGAACGAGGGGCTGCGCGAGGGCCTATTTATAGGCGGCCGAGTGGGCGGGCGAGTGGTGGCCGGCGGAGCGGCTCCGGGCGGCCATTAATGGCGCCCGGGTCGCGACGCGGCATGCAACGGGGCGCGGGCGTCAAGGCGGCGTCAAGCACGTGGGGAGGGGCCGGGTGCTGTGCGCACAGGGGGCGGCGCGGGCGGCGAGGCGGGGTGCGGCAGCGGCGGGCGGCGCGTCGCCACGGCTCGGCCGTGCGCGCGAAGCGACGGGCGGCACGGTGGGCGGCGCGGCACGCGGTGCACGCGCGTGCGCGCGCGTGGGCACGGGCAGCCGGGCACAAGGGCGGCGCTGTGCGGCACAGGACGACGGCGCGCGCGCGGCGGGGCGGGGCAGCGACGGGCGGCGCAGCACGCGCGGAAACAGAGCGCGCTCGTGCGCGCGGGGCGTGGCGCGGCGCGGGCCCAAGGCAGAGCGCGAGCGGCGGCTGGCACGGCGCGGCGCGCGGCCATGCGCGGCGCGTGCGCAGGAGGGGAGGGGCCGCGGCTCGAGGGCCAAGCAGGAGGGGCCGGCGTGGCAGAGCGGCGCTCGGAAGCAGGGGAGAGGAGGAGGGAGGAGAGGGGGAAAGGAAAAAGGAGAAAGGAAGGAAGAAAGGAAAGAAGGAAAGAAAAAGGAAAGAGAAAAGAAATAGAAGAGATAAGAGAAGAGGGAGAAAAGGGAGGGGTGTGTCGGCGCCGGTCGCGGCGGCGACCGCGGCCGGTCGGCCACGCGCGCGCAGGATTCGCGCGCCGCGCGAGAAAGGACTTGCGCCGGCGCTAATTGCGGAAAGCGATCGCGCGGTCGTCGTGACGCGGTGGCGAGGGTCGAGGCGGTGCGCGTGGGGGAGGCCGGGCATTGTGTGGCACAGGGCGGGGAACGTAACGCGCACGTGTGGCAGAGAGGGTCAGGGTTTTACGGTGAATCAGTTTTTAGTCGGAACACCCTATCGCGTAGTTTTAGGCTTGAAATTTTTTTTTCGGGGCGTTACACAAGCCCCCGAGCTCTTCGTAGCTGAGTACTACAGGCTTATCGAGTACCTTCGAAGTAGTCTTCGACTTATTTCGAAGCTCCGTCTTGAAGTCCTTCTTCGAGTACTTACTTGGCTGCATCGAAGCTATGAGGTGCTCATACCCCGAATTTTATTTTTGATATGGTGTGCGATGAAAAATCGCACTCCATATGGAGTAGCCCCTGAGCCTTAGGTTGAAACGGAGAATCAGGCTGAGGGTCGCATTAGTCTTGAATCTTCCTTACTTACTTACTTTTTCAAATAAATTCAAAAAAATAAGTAGTCGATGCCACGTATCCCGCAGCCCCCGAGCCTTGAATCCAAACCTGTCAAGTTTGGAAATAAGGATCCAAAAGTCGTGACATGCAGTGTAAAATTGTCAATATGGTAAAGAATTGAAGTGATGATACAAATGATGGAAGTTAGATCCGGAATTCGGAAAACCCCTTTTTTCGGGACAATTAACCCTGAAAAAATGGTTAAACGAAAATGTTATCTAAACAATTCACCAAATGACCTCTCAACTTCCAAATATTCCCTGAAACGACTCTTCGACTTCAAAACAGTAAAACTGTTCCCAGTCGCTGGTTATTTAACCCCGTGGTAACTCCAAGTAAAAACTGTGCTTGCAGTCTGCAATCTGCCAAGAGCTGCCAAAATCTCCAAATAGAGCCGCGCTCCGCCGTCATACTACCAAAGAAATCCCAATCCCCCAGATCTCCCCACCCCTCTCCCCGCAGCCCCCGAGCAACTCCTGGCGAGCGGATCCAGAGATGGCCCCCAAGAAATCAGAGAAAGAAGGGAAGAAGAAGGAGTTGCAGCCGCCGACCGGAGAGTGGACACACAGTAAGTGCTCCCTCAACGATCTCAATAGGCTAGTTTCCGAGGGATTGATCCAAGACAAGAATCTTATCAATTGGCGTCCCTCGTTCCACGAACCTTTCCCCATGGAAAATATTGACGAAATCGTCACATTTTACTATTTTGCCGAACGGGGTCTAGCCCTCCCCTCTTGTTCTTTTTTCCGTGGCCTTCTTTACTATTACTGGCGTGAGCTCCATCATCTCAACTCGAACTCCATTTGCCACATCTCGATTTTTATCCATTTCTGTGAAGCCTTCCTTGGAATCGAGAATCGCTGGGATCTTTTCCGCTTCCTCTTCAACGTCAAACCACAACCCACCTCCAAGAATCCATCCGTTGTAGGGGGCACCGGCATCCAACTGAGACAACAAGCCGACGACAAGTACCTTACGTACAAATTCCCCTCCAACATTCCCGGGTGGAAAAATCACTGGTTTTATATCGAAAATCATGCCCCCCAACTCCTAGAAAAATCAAACAGTCCACCTGTTGTGAGGCCGGAGTGGAACATCGAGCTTTCCAGCGGGGACATGGATCAAGTTGAGGAGGTGTTAGACACCATAGCAACGCATAAACTGATGGGAGTGACTGGCGCATCCGTCATGTTTTCTTTCTTCAAACGCCAAGTCCAGCCGATCCAACAACGCCACCGTCTTAGCTTCGAGTACACGGGCGCTGAAGATCCGTCTCACATGTGTGCAGAGGAGCTGTCAGACGAAGCCGCGCTCCTCCGAGTCAAACGGGTGCTGTTGGACGTGAACGCCGTCCCCTACGTCCCAGAACTGTTTTCCGCGCGAAGTCCTCCAAGACCGGTGAGTACTCGACTACTTTTTGTTGAAAACAAACTCTGTTATGCCACTGCTAACTGAAAACCTTCTGTAGGGGCACACAGAGTTGTACCGGAGCTACCCGCCGCAACCCGACATCCCCCGGCCGGACCACCTCCTCCCCAGCACCGCGGCCGAAGCCAAGAGGGCCCAAGTAGCCGAGGCTCAGCCCGGCAGCGAATCCACAGAGGGCGGAAGCCCCCGGGCGGAGAAAGAAGCCGAGGAGGAGGCGAGTAGAGGCAACTCCCTCAGACCATCCATGGAGTTGGCCGACACTTTGCCTGCGGTCCCGCAGGGTCGACGGGTCATGCGCAAACGAAAAGCGCAAGAAGTCGACTCCTCCAGGTACGAACATGCTGCCTTGTTGTCATACACCAATGTTGTTGCATGCTAACATTTCCCGTTTGCAGTCCTCCAGCTTCTCCACCCCGGCCCGGGTGCCCAGAAACGAAAACAGACGCAACGGCCTCTACGGCGGTTACCATTGCCGTGGCGGGCACCGCGCCAGCGGCTGGTGTGACCCCCCGCCGACAACGAGTACCCCACGACGGGCTATGCGGGTGAAGAAGGCGGTCATGAAGAAGTCGACACTGTAAGTTTGCACCCTGTTGTATAGTAAACATTCAGCTCTTTTCGACTTGTATGATGGTATAACTGAGTCTACTTTATTAGGTCTACCAGCGCCGCTCCACGCAAGTCGAAGCCGGCCGCTGCTATTCCAGTCCCCGAGCCAGCGGCCCTAGAGGAGCCCACGCCCTAGGAGCCAGCCCCCGAGGCAGACGCGACGCTGCCTGACTTGCCGCCCCCCGAGCCACAACAAGCCGGAGCCAGGGCTGGTGGCGAGGAACAAGTCGAAACCCCTGACGCCGCTCCTGCGGATGGCACAGGTAAGCGTTTGACCGCCCAAGGCTAGCTACATAGACCCAGGCATTATATACTGAAAACATCTGGACTTGCAGCTGCCCAGCAGCCACCTTCTGGGGAAGCCGCGGGGACCTCAAGTCCCGAGGAGCTGCTGATGGCCGAGCTCGAGTGCCAGGACGTCATCGCCGCTGATGTGGTGGATGACCCAATGCTGACAGCCGGCAATATAAAGACCTTCAAGAAGGCATAAAAGGAACTGTATGACTTTGCCATGGTAAGATCTGAGTACTTTTCTGCTTGTATGCATTGTCGAGTTGTTTGTCTGACTCCCCTCCTTTATGCAGAACATGATCACTCACTCACAGAAGAAATCCGAGAAGTTAAAGGTGGTCGTGAGTGGTCATCAAGAGCTTGCTGCCAAGTAGAAGCGCATATCCGAGGAGCAAACGAAGAACAGCTACCTCCGGAGAGAACTCGACATGCTGAAGTAGGAACGTACTCGAGAGACATGGCTTCTCAAGAACGACCTGCGCAATCTCGAGGAGCGGCTCAAGGAAGAGAAGAAAGCGCACCAAGGTAGGCCTTTTTCCTTCCTCGAGTACTTTCCTTTAGCATGTTTCCTTGGACGCTGAAAATATCTTCACCGCAGAGCTTAGAAAAATCTTAAAATACAAAGAAGAGCTGCTTACTGACGTGAAGAATATGCTGTATCGCCGTACAGATGATGTCGAGAGGCTGCAGAAGGTAGTCGCTGATATGAAGAACAGTTTGCCGACTGCCTTCGGCAAATCAAGACGCTGGGCGAGGAGAAGGGACGGCGGGAGAAGGAATTGGAGATTCTCAGGGAAGTCACCCAGACACTCGTGGATATGGTGGATCCAGCGGAAGAAGGCGAAGCAGACAAGCAGCCACTGCTGGGGCGACTTCGTGGGGCGTCGAAAAGAGTCATCAAGTTCCTCACGGAAGCCCCGGTCGCATGCGTCAGCCATGCCCTTGCATTTGTAAAATCTTTTTGGCCAGAAGCTCCACTGGGAATGTTCGCGCAGGGAGTGGCTGGGGAGTGCACTGAGGAGCAGTTCAACAAGTACATCCAAGAAGCCCAACCTGTAGCAGAACAGATAGTATAAAGTGTACTGCAAGATTAGGGTGTAAAGAACAAGTACTCATTGTCCTGTATATATTCTTATTTGATATCTCCACTTGTGTATGCCTTAGCTGCACTATCATCCGGACTTAAAGGCAAAGTAGTCGACACTGCTCCGAGTGTACCGACCCTAGAAGTAGTCGTGGTAGCTCCGAGTAGGAACCCAACTAACAAGTTAGCCGTAACCCGGTCGAGCAGATCTAACCTGTTAGGAAAGAACGCGAGCATCGTCGCGAGATTGCCGTGTTTATGGCAAAGAAAATGAAACTACCCCGAGTGCACCGACTCTGGGTGTAGTCGAGATCGCTCCTCATGTGAGCGCGTCCAACAAGTTAGGTATAAACAAATCGAGCGGATCAAATTTGTTGGAAAAAATGCGAGCATCGTCGCGCAGCTGCCGTGCTTCTGGCAAGGAGTCAAAATTGCCCCGAGTGCAACGACTCTGGGTGTAGTCGACATAGCTCCGTATGCGAGCCCATCCAACAAGTTAGGTATAAACCAATCGAACGGATCGATCTTGTTGGGAAAGATGCGATTGTCATTGCAAACGACCATCAAAGGTCATGGCGAGAAGTCGATAAGGCATGGACGTGGCCGCAGCCTCCATCAAACTCGCGACAAGAAGTCGATGTATCATGATCGTGGCCGTAGCCTCTGTAAAACTCATGACCAGAGGTTGATTTATGTAAAATATGCACGTGGCCGCAGCCTTCGTGTGTTTACAGAAAAATTTACAATCCGAATCTTGTGACACGTAGCCTCCAAATTGATTCGAAACTGTGCGCCCGGAGATCAGCTATCTCCGAACATTTTCTTATGGGTAGAACTTGTGCAGGTTCTGAATGTTCCAAGAGTTCGGAACATCTTGGCCCTCTGGATATTGTAGTCAATACGACCCCGGTCTGGTAACCTGCTTGATGACGAACGGACCTTCCCACCTTGAGTTGAGCTTGTGTAGACCGGACTCGTCTTGGATGCGACGTAGGACCAAGTCGCCTATGCTGAATGATCGTTCCCTCACATTGCGATCGTGATATCACCGAATCCCCTGCAGGTATTGAGCTGACTGAACAAGAGCGGTGCAGTAAGCCTCTTCGACAGAATTGAGCTCTAACTGTCTCGCTTCGTCCACCTCGCCTTCATTGTACATTTTAACCCGTGGGGATTTCCACATGATGTCAGCTGGCAAGATAGCTTCAGAGTCGTAGACGAGGAAGAAAGGACTTTGTCCTGTGGCTTTGGACGGCTGAGTCCGGAACCACCAGACAACATGTGGCAACTTATGTGTACATTTTCCTCCTTTCTTGTTGTTTTCATCATAAAGTCTTTTCTTGAGACCCTCAATTATCATGCCGTTCGCCCTTTCGACTTGACCATTGGCCCTTGGGTATGCAACAGAGACATATTTGACCTCGATGCACGCATTTTCACAGAACTCTCAGAACTGGTTAGCCATGAAGTTTGATCCCAGGTCCGTGATGATGGTGTTCGGGAAATCGAAGCGATGTAAGATATAAAAGATTAAATCAACAACCCGATCTGGTGTGAGTTTGGCTATCGGCTTGTACTCGATCTACTTGGTAAACTTGTCGATAGCCACCAATACACGGGTGAAATCGCCTGGCGCCGTTGTGAAGGGCCCAATCATATCTAGGCTCCAGCAGGCAAACGGCCAGGATGGCGGTATGGTGATGAGATTGTGAGCCGGGACATGGGATTGCTTTCCAAAGAATTGGCAGTTTTGGCATCTCCGCACGAGGTCTTCAGCATCGGACACTGGAGTGGGCCACCAGAAATCAGCTCTATATGCTTTTCCCACCAGCGTTCTTGAAGCTGCGTGGTTGCCGCAAATGCCCTCATGTATCTCCCGCAATATGTCGCAGCCGTCTTCTTTCGTGACGCACTTCATGAGCACCCCAGATCGTGCGCTGCGCCGATAGATCTTGCTATCGACCAGGACAAAACCCCGTGCTTCTGTGCATGACACGAGCTGCCTCTGCGCTTCTTGCGTCTACCCCTGCTCAAAGTTTTTGATCCCGGATGAAGTCGATATAAGCCTCTCGCCAGTCCTCCTCAAGCAGCATAACCTCCCAATCAGGCTATTGGAGGCCATCATCAGTGGTTATCTGGGTTGAGGACTTAATGAATGGTTGTTTCAGCTCTTGGACGAAAACTCCTGCTGGGACCTGAGCACGGGTGGATCCTAACTTGGACAGTATATCCGCACCAACGTTATGCTCCCGTTCCACATGATGAATTTCCAGGCCGGAAAATTTATTCTCCAGCTTGCGCACTTCCTCAACATAGGCGTCCATTGTCTCCTTGTTGCAGTCCCACTCTTTGTTGACTTGCTGAACGACAAGAAGAGAATCACTGTACACAAGTAGTCGCTTGATCCCTAGTGATACCGCCAAACGAAGCCCATGAAGCAAGGCTTCATACTCGACTTCATTGTTGGATACCTCCCAAAGGATCTGAAGGACATACTTCAACTGTTCGCCCCGTGGAGAAATAAATAGGACTCCAGCGCCGCTGCCGTCGAGCTTAAGAGATCCATCGAAATACATGATCCAATGTTCTAGCTTGTTGACTGGAGTTGGAATTTGATTCTCTCTCTATTCGGCCATAAAATCGACTAGAGCTTGAGACTTGATTGCAGTGCGTGGCTTGAAGTCGATTGACAAAGCCCCCAGTTCCACTGCCCACTTTGATATACGCCCCGTGGCATCTTAGTTATGAAGAATATCCGCCAACGGAAAATCCGTAATCACAGTGGTC
Organism: Panicum hallii; assembly: GCF_002211085.1. NCBI lineage: Eukaryota > Viridiplantae > Streptophyta > Magnoliopsida > Poales > Poaceae > Panicum > Panicum hallii. The sequence goes on from NC_038044.1 coordinate 11,802,728, forward strand.
TTGTACTCATCGAAATAATGGCGCAGCTTTCTTGATGCAATTAGAATTGCATATAATAGTTTCTGAACTGCCGGGCATTGTACCTTGAATTTGGAGAGTACTTCGCTGACGAAATATACAGGCCTCTGCACTCCAAATGCATGGCCTTCCTCGCCTCGCTCGGCTCCAATAGCACTGCTGACAACATGAGTCGTTGCCGCGATGTAGAGTAGTAGATCTTCCCCCGGCAATGGTGCTGTGAGGATCGGCGGAGACTGAAGGTGATGTTTCAGATCTTGCAGGGCCCGCTCGGCCTCCTCCATCCATTGGAACTTATCTTGGCGTTTCAGGAGCTTGAAGAAGGGTAGTCCTCTCTCTTCGAGTCGGGAGATGAACCTGTTCAGGGCTGCCATGCATCCTGTCAGGTTCTGCACATCTTTGATTGTGGCCGGAGCCTCCATATCAGTAATGGCCGTGATCTTCACAGGATTGGCTTCAATTCCCCGGTTGCTGATGATGAATCCGAGCAACTTCCCTGATGGCACTCCGAAGACGTATTTGGTTGGGTTGAGCTTCCATAAAAATCTACGCAGGCTGCTGAACATTTCTTCCAAGTCTGCAATCAAATCGTCGGAATTCCTGGTCTTGATGATCACATCGTCCACGTAGGCTTCAACGTTTCGGTGCAGCTGATCAGCGAAGCACATCTGGATCGCGCGCTGATAGGTTGCCCCTGCGTTTTTCAACCCGAAGGATATAGTTTTGTAACCATATGTCTCATACGGGGTGATGAACGCGGTCTTGATTTGATCCTCCTCCTTGAGCGCAATCTGGTGTTATCCTGAATAATAATCAAGAAAATAAAGAAGTACATAACCAGTCATCGAGTCGACAACTTGATCAATGCGCGGCAGCCTAAAATGATCTTTTGGGCAATGCTTGTTGAGATCAGTGTAGTCAACACACATTCTCCATTCATTATTCTTGTTTCTTACAAGAACGGGATTAGCTACCCACTCTGAATGGATCATTTCTTTGATGAAGCCAGTCACGAGGAGTTTAGCTATTTCCCGTTTAATTGCCTCACACTTATCGTGAGCAAACCGTCGAAGGCGTTGCTTTTTGGGCACAGCCTTTGAGTGTACATTCAGACTATGCTCGATCAGCTCCCTGGGCACCCCTAGCATATCCGCTGGTTTCCACGCGAATATGTCTCGGTTAGCCCGAAGGAAACTGACGAGCGCGAGTTTCTATTTCTCAGCTAAGCCCACACCGATGACGGCGGTCTTAGATGAGTCACCCTCCTGGAGCTGGATCGTCTTGAGGGCCACATCGTCAGTTGACTGGATGCTCGACTTGCTGGCCTTTCTCGAAGGGATCTCCAGCCCGGACTGGGAGAGCTGCTGCGCGACCACGAGTACTTGCCCTGAAGCATGTGGCACACGAGTAGTCGAAGCATACTGGATCGCCTCCTGATTGCAATCATACGACTTCTTCAAGTCGCCTCGGAGAGTAAGTATTCCACTTATTCCTGGCATCTTGAGAAGCAGATAAATGTAATGTGGCACTGCTATGAATTTGACGAGTGCCGGACGACCTAATATAGCATGATAAGAAGATTTCGAAGTTAGCCACTTCGAATTTAATGAACTCGGTGTGGTAGTTCTCTCTCGTGCCGAAAGTGACTGGAAGAACTACCGTACCAAGTGGGTGCGCCGCGTTACCTGGGATGATGCCATAGAAGGGGGATTTGCTCGGAACCAGCATGCCATGAAGTCCAGACCCATCTTTCTCAGAGTGTTGGCGAAGATGAGGTTGAGACCACTCCCACCATCGATGAGCACCTTGGTGAGCCTGACCTTTGCCACCACTGGATCCAGGACCAGGGGAACTTGCCAGGCTCCGAGAAGCTCGTCCACTGATCGTCGCGGGAGAATGAGATGGGGACCTCCGACCAACGGAGTGGCCGTGGTACCGCCGGCTCAATGGACATGATCTCCCGGAGAAGCAGCTTCTGGTCCCGCCTGGAGCCGAAGTCTCCATCTCCCCCGAAGATGACGTTGACGGTCTTCGAAGCATCCTGAAACTTCATGTTGCGCCCTTGGTCCTCTTGGTCGTCATCCTCAGGTTTCTTGTCCGCTAGCTTCTTGTTCTTCTTACACCAATGGAGTTGCTGAATGTCCTCCGGAGGTGGTAACAGTCGATGGCCGCGTGATTGGCACCTGGGTGCCATAGGCACTTCTTCTGCAGGAGCTTCTCGAACTCCTCCAGCGTCGTCGACTTCTTGCCTCGCGAGGGACGATCCACAGCCGCGATGAGATCATCTGGCCTGCGCTTTCGGGGTGGACCCAAATAGTCCCGCTGGCCTTTGTCGTTGCGGTTGTCATTTGGACGCCTCAGATTGCTATCTTGGCGCTGCGGAAACTGCTCCCGCATCTTCTCCTCCTGCTCGGACCAATCGTGCATCATGTCACGAAGGCCCGCAATAGTTTCTGGCCTGTTTCGCCCGAAATCTCTTTAGATGCCTGGGTCGGTGATGCCGTTGTAAAAGCAGTCGATGATGTCGTTTTCTGAGATGTTCGCGATGGTAGTGCGAACGTCGAAGAAGCGACGTCTGTAGGACCGCAGGAGCTCGTTACGTTCCTGTTTACACTGAGCAAGATCGTGACGAGTACCTGCGCGAGCGATCGCTCCCTGGAAGTTGTCGATGAAGACCTTCTTGAGCCGCTCCCAGGAGTCGATCGAGTTGTTGCTGAGGCTCTCCAGCCATGTGAGCGGCGCAGGGTCCAAAGCCATCGGAAAGTAGATGACCTTGGTGATGTTGGAGCCCCCTGCGACTTCAATGGCCGTGGAGTAGCAACATAGCCATTGTTGAGGAGCCTGCTTGCCGTCGTACTTGGTGATGCCGATCGGCTTGAAGCCCTCAGGGTACTTGTAGCTACTGAACCGTGCGAAGAAAGCTGGGAAACGATCGCTGCAGTCAGTACCTTCAGTCTCGACTTCCTCGCGAACCTTGCGCCGGGAGTCAATTACTGACCGCGCATAGCAGCCTTCATTAATGTGCTGGCGCAGGTCTTCTGGAGGAGGTCAATGATTTGCCTGTCGCGGGTTACCCCCTGGAGGTAGCTGCTGCCTCCCGCCAGGGGCCTGGCTCCCGCGAGCGTTGTCGTTGTTGTGGCTGGGTTGAGGTCGAGGGCGACCGCCAGCCGTTTGGCTGTGAGCCTGGCTCCGACTCTCGCCCACACGCTCCTCCGTGATAGTAGATTTTTGTGGATCCAGCTGGATCCAAGCCCTCTGCGCGTAAAGAAGTGCTTGATGCACATTCGGATCGTTACTGCGCTCGAGTATGGCCGTAACCCTGGCGATGTTGGCCACCGGAGTCCTGAAGCCCCGTTCGCTTACGGCGGCGAACTGAGGGTCAAGCTCGCAATGCATAGATCGCCTGTGTTCGTTGACCCTCCTCCGCCAGATTGTGCGGGCCCTATTCTTGGCCCTCCGTGCCTCACGATCGGCGTCGTTCTCGTCGCCGGTGTTGGTTGTGGCCTCATCTTCGGAGACCGCATCAAATTCGACGATGGAAAAATCGCCATCGTCCTCGCCTTCTTCCGCCATTAGCACCTGGCGGGAGACGAGCTCATTAGAGCTCACGTCGACTAGCTCAGTCGACTCCTCCACCACGGTGGCCAAAGGCCTGCCCTCCTAGAAAGGCAAAGGCTCGAGGTGGGCTACAAGTCGATCCTCAGCCTTGAGTAGATCGGAGAGCTTCATGCCCCTCCAATGTACGAAACGCCCCTCCGGTGTGGAGGTGATCATCAGATCACTGGCGCAAAAACAACTCGAAGCCCCCCGACATGCGGTGGCTTTGAGCCCTCCAAGTTGGAGTAGTGAATCCAGGTCCTTCTCTAACACGGAGAGGGACTCGGAGATGTCGGCCTCCTAAAGATCAGTGGCTAAATTGCGTGAACCGACTCGGGATCGGCTACGCGATTCCTTGGGTTGGAACGAGTCCAACCCAAGGGAAGTTGCCGCAGCGCCGGATGAAGTCACGCCGGGAGCTGACTCCACCTCGATCTTTGCAGCGCAAGCATGGATCGACAAGTCGTTGAGATCATCAACGAACTTGTCGAGGTTGCTGCGAAGACCCGCCGAGGGAGTCTTTGGCTTCATGTTGATGAGGAATCGATAGAAATTGGCCGCACCATCTGCGATGCAGACCCACGAGCCAAAAACAAATATCATGCCCTGAGAGGGAACTGACCTGGTGAACTGAAAAGATGCCATCGAGCTCGCCGATGGATCTTCGACGTGCTCCCCTACCTGGCGCGCCAGCTATCGGTGTTTTACCGGCTGCCTACCGAGAGGTATACCCGAGGTGGTAAGTTTAGGTGAGGAGACGCCGAGATCAGGAACTCGAAGGTGCGAGGAACACAAAACTTAGATAGGTTCGGGCTGCGAGGTACGTAACACCCTACGTCCTGTGTGGTGGTTTGTATTACCTTGGGTGTAGAATGATCTTGATGATCTTATTTTGAGAGGGTCCCTGTCCCCCCATATATATACGGAAGGCCAGGGTTACAAGGATCCTAACCAACACCAGCCAAGAAATCGTACCAGAACATATCTCGAGTAGATTCCTTCTGTATCGGTTAGCTTCATCTCCTACTTAAACAGGATAAATAAGAGATAAACGAGATGAATAAGAGATAAGACAGACTTAATCTCTTAAACCTCTTTAAACTATGTTATGTACACAGTCCCGTGGCCCCGGGTCTGACAGATACCTTCCTTGTGTAGTTGGCCGGGTCCATCTAGTTGCTGGCTAGGTCCTCGAGGGTACTGGGGTCAATCTCCGTCACCATATAATCTGTTAAATATGTATCTAAATTACCCACCTCTGTCATTTTAAAAATAATCTAAAGTAAACCTAATCTTTATGCAAATTACCCACATATGCCATTATAAAAATAATATCAAATAACCACATAGGTTTAAATATAAATTATCTAATTATATTATTATTAAAACTAAGTTATATAGTTATAACAAAATCTTAAAGTGCACCAATATAAAATTCTAAATTACTATATCTATCATTATTAATATATTATTTATATTATTGCTTATATAAAAATACTACCCATGGTACATGTCATGTATGGGGGAAGATATTGTCGGTGTTTTACCGCCACGCCCACCGAGGGATACTCCCGAGGTGGTGAGTTTGTAGATTGGGTATCACCGAGATGAGCAACTCAAAGGTGCAAAGGAACGTAAGGTTTTAGATAGGTTCGGACCGCTGAGAGCGTAATACTCTACGTCCTATATGGTTTGTATTGCCTTTGATGATGATTGTCCCTCAGGGGGTCTCTGTCCGCCCTTATATAGTCTGAGGGGACAGGTTTACATGGAAGTTCTAGTCGGGTACAATCCCAGAAGTCCTCCCGAGTATTTCTCGGATAGTTCCTTACCGGACCCGACTAGTTTCACTACTCTACGAGTAATCCTACTGCATTACGAGTAGTTACAACAGATGTAGGGCGTGGGCCATATCCCATCCCGTATCCTAGAATAAGTGTGCCACGTGGACAGTCCCGTGTGCCCGGGTCTGACAGATATAAGAATACCAATTTTATATTCTTCACATAGCTTAAACAGATGGTTCAATTAAATATATAATAAATACATATGGAGGTGTGATACAGAGTGAAAAATATTATTACTATACAACTAGATGATGATAAGTATGTATCTTTAGAATATTTAATAGAAGAACAGAGCATAGGATAGATAATTATAATTATTAGCTATAAGTATTATTTTTATATTAATTCTAATTAGCCCGTACAGGACACGGGTTGATAGGCTAGTACCTAGCAATTATGCAGAACAAAGAGGGCAACCTCGTAAAGAACATTTTATAACGAGAGGTACTCCCTCCATTGTAAAATGCAAGATGATTTAATTTGTTCTAAATCAAATTTCTTTAGTTTTGACCAAGTTTAATGAAAAATACACCAATATCAGTAACATCAAATAAGTTTTATTAAATCCATCATGAAATATGTTTCAATGCTGTACTTATATTTTATTGTGTACATTAATATAGTTTCCTAAACTTTGGCCAAAATTAGAAACGTATGATTTAGGGAAAAAAAATAAAATGATTTATATTTTGAAACAACAGGAGTACTTGTGACATTTTATTTTTAAACCTTATCAACATCTAAAAGAATTTGATGGGAGAGAGCAAGGTTTTTTCGAAGCAACATTCCAAAAGAATAGGGAGTCAATGTTGGCCCAGTTTATGAGGTAAACCCTGAAGACTTTACAACCGCACGGTTAACTAAAAGAAAACCAAAGAAAAAACTCAAGATCGCCATCCATATGACAAACAACGGAGCCCCCGTGAGTCATCATTCCCCTTCTCATCGCGGCACCAAAAGCATCTCCAACTTCCCACGACGGTCGTCAGCAAAAGCTAACAAATCGACGCTTTCGACGGCTCTGCCGTTGCTGTCGAGTTTCCTTTGGCTCCCAGTACGTTTTCTTCCTGGAAGTTGCTTTGCTGATTTGCTGCACTGCAATGGCACTTGCAGATGATGAGAATTTTCAGGTCATGACCTGTGTCACTGTGTGCGCTTTGCCTGCTTCGCATTTTTCTCCCAGAAGTAGCTAACCCCCAATCTGTTTATTCATTTATAGTTTCGCAATGATCGAGAGATCACACAAGAATGGGAATCCCACACACCTCGTGTGTTACCCTGGAGGAACGCAACGCAAGGATCGAACTACTATCTGTGATCTGTCACTTTCAGAGTTAGAAACCAGCAACCCAACTAAGCATGGACGCGTTGGATGCGTGTGTGTCAGAGGCTTGCACTCAGCGGCCGGCCACCTCTTCTTTCTAGCACATCGCCTATTCACCTGTACAGATGCAAGCTCGGCATTCATGATATTCCATTTCCATCTGCTCGAAGGCTGCTAAAATCTTGTAATCTGGGGAGCTGTGCCGAAAGCAAAGATTGGCTAAGGCACCACGATGACCTCCTTGTGATCGTTCGCCGGGTACATGGTGGATCCTTCGCTCTGCTCGTCGCCCAGCGCAGCTTCCGCCTGCCGCACCACGTAGCTCCACCGGTCCTGGAAGAGGTAGACGAACGCCATGGCCGCGACCTCGACGGTGAGGAGCACGGTCCACAGCCGCGCGCTCCGGCCGGTCCGCTCCTCGTACGTGTGCAGGCCGATGTAGACGTTGGCGACGCCGACGACGCAGATCCCGATGCCCAGGAGCCAGTGCGTCAGGTACCACGCGCTTCTGAACCTCATACCTCTGAAGAAATCAATCCACACGGCATGCTCGTTCAGGCATTGCCGCCTTGATCATAAGAAGCAAAAAAATTCCAGATACGAGCTGCTCCGCCTACCTGTCTGGCCTCAGGAAGCCGATGAGCGGCTGGAGCCAGATGAAGCCGTACAGCGCCAGCCCGATCCTCTGGTGAGTGTTGTTGAAGGCGTTCTCGAAGTTGCTTATCGACAGAACCGCCCCAGCAGTGGCAAGAACGACAGCGACAATCTGCAGTGACAGGGATTCGCATCTGAATATCTGGTGGTGCTGCGAGGAACTAAGCGGTTGCGAGAGATGGGAATTCATGCCGCTGACCTGTGAACTGATATGGCAGTAGAAGAGAAGCTTGACGCTCTTGGCGCTTTTGACATTGCTGGAGGCTCTGATCAGGAGCACTCCTATCGGCATCAGGAAGCCAACTGAAGACCAGAGCAGGAAAGCATGGAGCTTGAGTTGCAACGAGAGTTTCGGTGTGAGCTGCAAGAGAAATTCAGGTGTCGCAGTCAGTAATACAGCTTCTACTGCAATCAGATATTCAGCAGAATCGTTGCCAAAAAAAATGGATATTCAGCAGAATCAGGGAGATTTCACTAGCAATTTGAGGACATGGAAATTACCTCCAAGGGCTGGGCGATCTTGTAGCTTTGCTCTGAATTTGAATCACCCTGGGTTGGTGTGAGAAGCAAAAGAATCACACAACATGCAGATGCAAGGAGCAGTCCTTTTCTCTTGAACAGTAGCATTGCTGCTTGTCAATTCAGTATCTCCTCGGCAGAAACGAACGCCAATATGTGGCCAGCAACAACTAAAACAGAGCTCCTGAACAGCTCCCAAAAAATCAAAACTGAAGCTAAAATGATGTGCACATGCTAACAATGACAGAGGAGGCAGAGCTTTCGCAATCCCTCTCACACCTCAAGTCATTCCTTTCTTCCAAGCCCTTCCCGGCCTTTTAAGTACCGGGATTATAAGAAGAGCTGAAGGAACCTATCTGCGCTGAATAATGGTAAAAAAGAGACAAAGAACTGCAGAAACCGACGCCTAGGTCCGATTCCCCGCGCAATGCGGCAACGCCGAGGTCTTCCAAGATGACTTGCAGACGAATGAAAGAATCTGCCAAGGAATTCAAAGAACAAAATGTAATCGGTCCTGGAGAATAACTTGGAAGGAATGTGCAGCGAATGATTTGGATATGAGCACAGCAGCTGCTTTAGCCGCCGAGCAATAATATAGGGTGGTGGACTTTTGCGCTGCCAGGGATTGGAATGGAATCAGAGATAGATGGGTGATCTTTAGCTCCTTTGAGCTTTGGGTATGGTTTGGCAGCTCTGCGGTATGATGGTATGAAAGGGCGACTTTGTGGTGGTGCTGCAGGAAGCACCAAGATATTGTTGGCTGCTCCTGTATCGGCGTCCAGGGAAATTTTGCAAAAGCAGTCCTGAAAGTAGGGTATCAACTGTTGAAGTTTGTAGGCAGGGTTTCACAAAGAAAAAGTTTGTAGGAGAGGTGTCTAGCTAGGTCCAGTGTCTAAAAAAACCTTCTAGATCAGCACAGACAGGCAGCAAAGCGATCTGCTTTGCGTCAGCGTCCTGCTTTTCTTCAGATACGGTCATGACAGTACTGCATAACCACATTGATATGCTACACGTCTAAAAATGTAAACAAGATGTAAACGAGCAGCTGAATGGAATGAGGTCTGAACTTCTGGGAAAAACATCACGTATTCATAAGCCTGCTCATTTTTCTTTTCGTGTCATGTGCTATAGCAAGAATACTATAGGATTTCGTCATGATAGTTTACACATTTCATCATGATGAAGGCATTGTAGGATTTGGTCACCACTGAAAAGCAACTACTTTAGTGTGATCACAGGATGCTGCCACAACCTAATCTGCTTATGCTAAGCTCAGACATTCGCAGCCGCAGTTGCAAACATTTTCATTTGCCCACGATGTCGTTCGTAACGAGAACCCGGGATCTGAATCCGCGCGGTGGATCAGTTGAGATTGCTTGAACAGCGGGCGAACACAAAGATTACGGGCACCATCACCACGATCCATGACGGGAGCTAGTGAGATCTCGGTCCAGCAGCGGGCGTGTGTCTGTCCTCCCGGCCGGCCACCCACCAACTCCATGCCTGCATGTTGGACGCCAATAATCTCTGTGCATGGCGATGTGCAAGATGCCTCCCATCTCCTACATGTCTGCTCACAAGTAGCCATCACTTCTGAATTTTCGTCTTTTTTCCCTTTTTCAGTGAAGTATCCATCGCTTTAGCTCATGTGATTCTCACTGGAAAAGCAGGAGCTGGGGGAGCAAAAGGGTTGGACAGGCTGACCAAGCTGGAGGATTTGCATGGCTTAGGACGATGATCTTCAAAGCTGAAAGGCAGTAGTAGTTGCTAATGGGAGGATCTGTTAACGAGTCCCTGTCAGTCACAGACAGGGATGGTCAAGAGAGTTTCGCTGTACCGCCGGAAAGCAAAGAACTTTGATGTTAGGTATATGTATAGCTATGTACACTTTGGCCCTGTTTAGTTCCCAGCGCAAAAACGCAAAAAAGCCGTAAACGCAAAGATGCTAAAGGAATCTTGCTAATTTGAAGTACTAAATGAAATCTATTTACAAAACTTTTTACATGGATGGGCTGTAAATCGCGAGACGAATCTAATGAGCCTACTTAATCCATGTTTTGCAACAGTGATGCTACAGTAACCATCCGCTAATTATTGCTTAATCATGGATTAATTAGCATCATTAGATTCGTCTCACGATTTACAACCCATCCATGCAAAAAATTTTATAAATAGACTTCATTTAGTACTTCAAATTAGTAAGATTTCTTTGCGTAAATTTTTTTTTTTTTGCCTCCGGAGGCGCCGAACTAAACAGGCCCTTTATGTGTATTTGCCCTCTAGTTGGAGGGGTTCTTTGCATACAGTACTCATGTACATCTGCCCCTTTGGGCCATGGAACAGAGTTGAGCTGCACAATTCCAACATGGTAACATAGCTAAGGTTAGCCTAATCCCTTTCCACCGTCGCCGGCGTGCCACCGGCGACCCGCCGATGAGCAGCCACCGCCGGCCGGCGAAGAGCAGCTCCACCTCTCTTCTTTTTCTTCTTCCCCCTCCTCCCCTTTCCTTCCTTCTCTTCACACCCCCCCCATCTCTCCTTCCTTTTCATGCCTCTCGCCCGCCCCCACGCCCGCGCCTCCTCGCCTCCGCGCTCCCCGGCGGTCCCGTGCCTCCGTGCGCTCTGGCGGCTCCGCGTCTGCTCCGTGCGGCCCCGCGACCCGCGCGTCGCATCCTGCACAGCGCCCCGCGCGGCTCCCCAGCGCCAGCCACGCCTCGCCTCCCGCGGCCCTGAGGCCCCGTGCCCCGAGGCCCCACCGCCCCGCCTCCCCCTGCGGTCCCTGCGCCGCGTTCCCCCGCGCGCCCCGCCTTACCTCCCCCCTCCCGCGGGCCACAGCTGCGGGCGCCCCCTGCGCCACGTCTCTCGCGGGGCGCTGCTGCCTGCTTCGTCCCTCGCCCAGAGAAGGGAACCATTTCTCTCTCTCTCCAAAAAAAAAACCCGGGCCGATGGCCTCTTCTACCACTGTCTGTGGCTCTGCCATAGAGTAGGAGCTGCTTGTTCCGCCGCCTCAATGCAGCTACTTCCTTCCTGTCTGGGACTACTGCTCGTGCTTCTGTTTCACCACCACTGCATCCTTACCGAGACACATCATCTCAATGGTTCCTTGATTTTGGTGCTTCATTTCATATGACTCCAGATTCTACCCAGTTGTCTTTCTTGTCCTCCGTTGATCACCCTCTTCTTGTTCAGACAACTGATGGCACCTCTCTTTCAGTACCGGACGAGGTTTTCTCTCGACATCTTCCTTTCATGTACCTATAGTTTCACATGTTCCTAACCTCACTATGCAGCTGATGTCTGCTGGCTAGATCACAGATCATGGATGTCGCATCATTCTTGAGTCAGACTCTTGTTGTGTGCGGGATCTTCGCACGGGACTTCTAGTGGGGACTGGGCCTAGGTGCCATGACTCTCAGCGTCTTTGGGAGCTTGACTGGCTTCGCCTTCCCTCATCCATTGTGGCGAGTCCCTCATCCACCTCACCTGCCCCCGCGGTTGCTGCTTCTGCTACTCTGCACCTACCTTTGCTCGGTGGCATCGTCGCCTTGGCCATCTCTCCGGTTCGAGGCTTTCCACTCTTGTGGGCTGTGGTGTTTTAGGTCCTGTGTCTGGTGATGCTGCACTTCATTGTATGGGTTGCAAACTTGGTAAACAGTTGCAACTCCCTTATACATACAGTGATTCTGTATCGCAGCGTTCTTTTGATCTCATTCACTTTGATGTATGGGGGTCTGCTACTTTTGTCTCGAAAGGGGGTCACTCTTATTATGCTATTTTCATCGATGATTATTCACGGTTTACCTGGATCTATCGTATGTCCCCTCGTGGCCAGTTTCTATCTATCTACCAGCAATTTGCCAATATGATTCGTACACAGTTTGATTCTCCCATTCGTGCTTTTCGTGCTGATTATGCTGGTGAATACATCTTTGTTGTGCATCGTCTTTTTTTGCTGACCAGGTACCCTTCCTCAATTTTCTTGTCCTGGTGCCCATGCTCAGAATGGTGCTGCCGAACGCAAGCATCGTCACATTCTTGGGACTGCTCGTGCTTTACTACTCTCCTCCGAGCTTCACCTCACTTCTAGGCTAAGGCTTTCTCTACGGCTGTTTTTTCTCATTAATAAACAACCTTCCTCAGTCCTTCAGGGTTGTACCCCGTATGAGCGCTTGTTTGGCCACCCACCCAACTATGGCCATGTTTAGCTCCGCTTCTAGCCCAGCTTATGAACAATTTTAAGTCGTGAGGTTGCCAAACGGTCCGCTTCTGGCCCAGCTTCCGCAAGCAGCGCTTGTGGACGGCCCGTCTATCCGCGCTTCCTCCAGCAGCCGCCCCGAACCAGCTTATCGTCTGCTTATCCTCCCCGCACCGGCCCCCGCGACGCCCCAGCGCCGGCCCCCACGGCGCCGTCCCGCGCGCCGGGCCCCGCGGCGCCGCCCCCCGCCGGCCCCCGCGGCGCCGCCCAGCTCCGCCCAGCGCCGGCCCCCGCGGCGCCGCCCCCGCCGGCCCTCCGCTCCCGCGCCGGCCTCCGCCCCTACCTCGGCCTCCGCCCCCCGCGCCGCCCTCTGCCTCCGCCCCCGCGCCGCCTCTGCCTCCGCTCCCCGCGCGGCCTCCGCCCCCGCGCCGCCCCCCGCCCCCGCGCCGCCCCCCGCCGGCCCTCCGCTCCCGCGCCGGCCTCCTCCGCCCCCGCGCCCGCCTCCGCCTCCCCCCCCCCCCCCGCGCCGCCTCTGCCTCCGCTCCCCGCGCCGCCTCCGCCTCCGCTCCCCGCCGGCCCTCCGCTCCCGCGCTGCCTCTGCCTCTGCTCCCCGCGCGGCCTCCGCCCCAACGCCCCGCGCCGGCCTAATTATTTGTCTAATGACACTCTATTAATTGTTAATAATTTATGAACAAATTTTAGCTGTGCCAAACAGGGCCTGTGACCAGCTGCTTCTTTAACCAGCTGCTTCTCTGACCAGCTAGCCACCAGCTGGCTTCTCAATAAGTTTCAGCTGTGCCAAATAGGGCATATAGCCATCTTTCTTGCATTGGGTGTGCCTGCTTTGTTCTTCTCCCTCCTCGTGAGCTCACCAAGCTAACTGCTTAATTAATCAGTTGAGTTTCCTGGGTACAGTACGGAGCACAAGGGTTATCGCTGCTACGACCTTGTTGCCCATCGGATGAGGATATCTCGAGATGTCACATTTGATGAATCCCGCCCTTTTTACCCTCGTTCCTCCTCTAGCTCCTCTTCCACTACCGCGGAGTCTATCTCCTTCTTGACTCTTCCTGATGTGTCTCTTCCGCTGCCGTCCACTCCATCATCACCACCTTCTGCTCCTTCTATAGTTCCTCCACCTCCACTTCCACTTGAGCCTTCTCAGTCGCCCTTTGGACCTCCTCCCCGTCGAGGTTCCTCCTTCCCCTCTTGTGTCTTCTCCGCTATCCCTTAGTCATACTCCTGTGACAGTCCCTCCACGTGAGATCACTCACGTCTACTCTCGTCGCCCGAGACCTCCACCTCCACCTTCACCCGAGTCTTCTTCCTCACTCCTCGGACCTACTCCTGTGGTGGTCCCTCATCATGAGATCACTCACGTCTACTCTCGTCGCCCGAGACCTCCACCTCCACCTTCACTCGAGTCTTCTTCCTCACTCCTTGGATCTCCTCCAGAGCCGGCTCGACATGCTTTTCGTGACCGTAGTGCTCTCCGTCCTCTGGATCGCTATGGTTTCACTGCTGCTACTCTTGTTGAGCCCGCCACTTACTGAGAGGCTGCTGTCCACCCAGACTGGCAGCTCGCCATGGTTGAGGAGATTACCGCCTTGGTGCGCACCGGTACATGGGATCTTGTCCCTTTGCCACCTCGGGTGACTCTTATTTCTGGCAAGTGGGTCTATAAGATCAAGACTCGCTCTGATGGGTCCCTTGAACGCTACAAGGCTCGTCTTGTGACTCGTGGCTTTCAGCAGGAGCAAGGTGTGATTATGATGAGACTTTTACTCCCGCTGCTCACATGACCACAGTTCGGACTCTTCTCGCCGTTGCTTCTGTGCGCCAGTGGTCCATCTCCCAGCTTGATGTCAAGAATGCCTTTCTCAATGGCGAGCTGCATGAGGAGGTCTACATGCAGCTGCCTCCTGGATACTCTGTTCCGAACAGCATGATTTGCCGGCTGCGTCGCTCTCTTTATGGCCTTAAGCAGGCTCCTCAGGCCGAGCATTTCTACTCTGTTGTTACTGATGCTGGTTTTAAGCCCAGCGACCACGACCCTGCTCTCTTTGTCAACACCTCCCCTCGTGGTCGCACACTTCTTCTCTATATTGATGATATGATCATTAGTGGTGATGACTCAGTTTATTGACTTTGTGAAGAAGCGCCTTAGTGACAAGTTCTCGATGTCTGACTTAGGTCCGCTTCGTTACTTTCTTGGTCTCGAGGTCTCTTCCACACCTAATGGCATCTACCTCTCCCAGGAGAAGTACATTCACGATCTTCTCTCTCGTGCTGCTCTCACAGATCAGCGCACTGTCGATACACCTATGGAACTTGGTGTTCACCTACGATCTACTGATGGTGTTTCCCTTAATGATCCCACTCGCTATCGTCACCTTGTTGGGAGCCTTGTTTATCTTGGGATTACTCGTCCTGACATTTCTCATGCTGTTCATATTCTGAGTCAGTTCGTCTCTACTCCCACCCAGCTCCACTATGCTCACCTTCTTCATGTTCTCCGCTACCTTTGTGGTACTGTCTCTCGTCGCTTGTTCTTTCCTCGCTCTAGTTCCCTCCAGCTTCAGGCGTATTCTGATGCGACATGGACTAGTGATCACTCTGATCGTTGCTCTCTTTCGGCTTATTGTGTTTTCTTTGGGTCCTCCCTGATTGCCTGGAAAACCAAAAAGTAGACAACAGTTTCTCATTTGAGTGTTGAGGCTGAGTTGAGGTCTATGGCGGCTGTGACAGCTGAGGTCACCTGGCTTCAGTGGCTTCTTAAGTGCCTTCTGCACCAACTCCTCTCTCCTCTGATAGTACTGGCGCCCTCAGTATTGCTCGGGATCCTGTGAAGCATGAACTCACCAAGCATATCAGTGTTGATGCTTCTTACATGAGATCACAGGTGCATGATCAGATTGTGGCTCTTCATTATGTGCCTTCTGAGTTTCAGTTGGCGGACTTTTTTACGAAGGCACAGACGAGGGCCCAGCACAACTATTTCCTATCCAAACTCAGTGTCGTGGATCCACCATGAGTTTGAGGGGGGTGTTAGATATATGTATAGCTGTGTACAGTAGATCTATATTTGTATTCTACTCATGTACATCTGCCCCTTTGGGCCATGGAATAGAGTTAAGCTGCACAATTCCAACATTTGGCACCATAATCTGAGTGCCCAATCGAGCTTCTCTTGTTTGGTTGCCATTGGATTTTGCGTAGCGTGTTCGAGGTTTCTCCTTGCAGAGTTATGCTACCTGCCTTAGGTGCCGGTGATTATACGGTATCCAGATTTGGAAACGAGATCCCTATATTTATATCTAGTTTAGGCGAATTATTGACTCTGAGATAACTGAAGCAGAAGCACTACTGAGACCACTACATGCAGTCTTATTGTAATGGCCAGCCGACTGAACAGCTCAGCCTTCTTTTGTCTGGATGAGATAGAGGGATAACGCTGCTCATGTGTGCACACGCACGTATGGCCACATGCTGGACCGAGCACAGCTCAGACTTCAGACTTTCAGAGGCCGGAGAGAAAAATGAATCCAGAAAGGACATGGATTTGGGTCGATGTGCTGCCATTGTTTTCTGCAAGTGCACTCATTGGTGATGGGCCAGCACGCACTCGAGTCCACCCCAATCGATTGAAAGAAAAAGGCGATGGACTTGGGGCGGCCCTGCGATCTCCATGCCGTGTGCCACTATTATCTGCCTCCCTCTTTTCAACTGTCAAACTGAAATCTTCCCTTCGTCCCCCATCAGTATAGACGAAGGCATTTTCAGAGTTCCAAAGCCACGGCAAACGATCGTTTCACTGCAGGGAAAACCACGCCTGTCTCCTGCTTTTGGGCTCAAAGCGTCGAGAGCCTTGACGAGTCGCGGTATACAATAGCAGAGACCTCTCATCTCGCCTACTTACACAGCACCATCTCGCTGCTGCTTCAGGATCACCATGACCATGTTACACTGTCACCATGTCCTCCTCTGCTGCAAGTTCGTTACAGGAATGGAGTCGCTTGACCACATCACCGTAATCATTCCTGTAATCTGCTTTCCAGCAACCACCACTCGCTAATTATCGACTAACCAAAGGCGCCCGGAATGATTTAGGCGGCAGCTGCTAAGGCCAGCGATGGATCACCTGGATCTGCTTTCGCAAGCAACCTGAAACCAAAACCATGGTTGGACGCGCCATCAGTGCACCCTGATTAGCCGATGAGCTTGGCTTTAGTTTGCTTTCGGGAGGTTAGGTGATGCAGTGGCCTGACGTAGGTGGCAGCATCTAGTGCGCTCGGCTGCCGCGCACGTCCGCCGCTGATGTCGCGTTGATGGGATGCAAACGTGTTCCACGTCCAAACGCGCATCATTTCAGGCCAGCAGCTCGACTGTGTTGCTCTGCCGGCAACAAGCAGCATCAGCAGGGCCTTCCGCCAAGGACCATGGTCGCTGGCTCTGGTGAATTAAGCGTCCGCTCTTCCCAAACATGAACAGGCGACCCTGAACCAAGGGTGGGCATTTCACAACCACACAGAAATTCGCTCCCAAACGAGGCCTACCGTTCAGGGGTGCACAAAGGGGTTAGCAAGTTTGCAGAATGAGCAGAATGCATGGCAAGCCACTCAACTTGCACCAAATTCTCATCTTGATCACTTAACTTGCAAATGGTACACAGCGCATCATTAAACTTGCGTTCCTGGTTCATCTCGCTGTTGTTCTCGTACATTGCTAGTGCCTTGTTCATCAATATTTCCAAATGGATGATAAGTCGTTGTATTCATATCAGTGTACAGAGATGGCAAGTTCTCCTCTTGCTTCTCCAAATGGACGATCAATATTTACTCTGTTGCCACTTGCACCAATCCACCATCTCCATCGCTTGACAATCTGTCTTAAGTGGCCTAATGCCCTCTGCCTTGACTTTCCATAACCCAGCGATGCCATAAAATGGCCAATCCACAACCCAGACCAAGTGTCACTCTCATAGAAATCAAACCGACCTTGGAGTTGAGATAGCTCATTGCCAATAAGTTCACGTATTAAATAAGCGATCTCAGATTCTCAGGTGAACCTTTTATAGACCGGTTGAGAATTTGGCACAAGTTCAAAGATGCACCATGCATTTTACTCTTGTAGAATTGCAGTTAAAATCAAAATTTCAGCAGGCCAAAAGGAACCTAACAGACTGGTCAGACTCACAGTACAAACCAAGCACCGTTACCAAACCGTCGGGCAACCGGGCAGTTCAGAAAAGGATTGCATCGACAATAAAAGAAATGGCAGCAAGAGAAGGGGCGGAATAAATAAGCAGTCTGCTGATAGCTAATTTGACCGAAGTCAGGGGTTTGCATAGCATCATTCAAAATCGTAACTGGAAACATAGGAGTGCTCGATCCACAGGGCACCAAAACTTTCACAGGCAAAATCTTTCCACTCTTGCGCGCTAAGACACATAACATAGGTACCATCCTGCTGAGACCTATCACATGAACAAGTTGGGCCTGGACGCCTTGAAAGTGGTCTTGAGCTTCCTGGTGGGTGGCCTCACCTTGCGGTACACGAGCGGGAATTTGATCTTGGAGTTGTGGAACTGCTTGGTGTTGTCCCTCTTGCACAGCTTGAAGTGGACTGTCGCCGTCTTGATGATCTGGATGCAGGGGGCCCTCACACGGTGGCGGGAGGCCATCTCATTGTACATCTGCTCCACGGCACCATTCAGGGTGGTGTCACGGTACTCCTTGTACATGTTGTGGTAACCTGTCCTGCTCTGGTAGCGCAGCCAGATGCCGTAGTTCTTGATTGTGGTTGGGTTGCGCTCAAAGATCTGAGAAATATCAAACACGTTCAGAAGCAGACATGCGCTACATTAGGTATTATGAGAACTTGTACTAGAAGGGGACATCATTTACACATTCAAACTTTCCATTGACTCTAGATTAATCTATTTCCCTATGGACCTCTAAGAGGCAAAACTTCAGGATTGCAAGGCCATCCTCATCCAGCTCTATTACAGCTACGTCTATCAAAGGCAGGCAAATCAAAATGCCTCCAAGAAAACCTACTCAACAAATAACAAAATTGCTAACACTAAGCATCAGCCAGTATCCAAATACCCAATAAGCCTGTCTAAACTGTGTCAACCAATATTATACCAGACTGTCATATGCTGTTACAAAGTCTGGTCAAGTTCGTTCATATGCATCGCGCGTAAGGAAGGGCAACATATCTTTCAGAAACAGGAGTCACAGGACTTAGTTCACCAGCCTTAGAAACACAAACACAGAGACATCCCCAACAGGTTTTTGACATGGATTAGCAAGTTGGAAGCTCTCACTACTTGAAATTGGAATACATGTACTCCTTCGATTTACATTTACTTTTCAATTTTGACTTTGTGACATCATTGACTAAAAATGCCTGTTAAAACTCAAGTGCTTTGCAAACAATGTACATCCAGAGCTAATGGTTTTATGTAGCTTGAACAGCAATGCTCAAAGTCAAAAGTGACACGTAAATGCGAACAGAGTAGTATATGATATTACAACTTCAGAACAAATGGATCCGCTAGCGCATGTGCATCATATGTATATGATATCACAAATTCAAGTAGAACAGCACCCACTCATTGTTCAAGTAATCAAAGAGCAAGCCTAACCTCCACAAGTTGAAAATTTTAAAACTACATACAGAGCCCAAACCAAAATCCAAGATTTCCGTACATCGAAACAAGGGTAATATCTACAATTTAAGGATGTTTGAGGTCTAATTGACAGGCCTATTACATAAAATTCACTGCTCACTAGTAGTCAATTAGGAATCGCATACACCTTTCATATACTAACTTAGCCAATCAATGATGATGGAGGTAAAAGGCACATCAACAGTTAACTCAGCCAGGGAAGGCATCAACTTCACGACATTAGATCAGCAATGGCAAGTTGGCAACACACTAAGAACACGTATCTACGGTGCATCAGCAATACTAAGCCATTCGATGGACACCACACACCAGTACAAAAATGTATATCCGAAGATGTGAACGAGTTGTACCTCGTTGATGGCGAGCATCTGCCCATTGCTCTTCTTCACCTTCTTGAGCTTCCTCAGGAAGTACCTGCGCAAAAATAAGCAAGACCCATCGTCAGAAATACGCACCGAAAAAGCAATCGGAGAATCCTGGCATCGGCACGAGAGGGTACGGCACTGACCAGAACTTGGACTTGGCGCGAACCTCGTTGGTGGCCCAGAGCTTCATACGGTAGATCTTGGGGTGCTCATCGCCGGGGGTTGGCAGAGCGCGACCCACCACCTGGTACTGATGGAACTGCGCTCGAAATAAATCACAAAAACAGTAGATCAGCCACACCGGGGAGAGCAAAGACGCGGTGGGTCTAAGACTAGGAGACGACGGCGCGGTAGAGAGGCTTACCCTGTGGGCGACCATTTCCGTGAGCTCGGGAGGCCGGAGATGGGCGGCGGAAGGGACCTAAGCCTAAGCGGGGGGGGATGGCGGCCGACGAGGGAGGAGAGAGGAGGCGGACGAGTATTTATGTGTTGGGGCGAGGAACCCTAATGGGCCTTATACTGTGGGCTTCATTTTGTTCACTTCAAAGAAGTGTGTATTGGGCCTAAGATATCTTGGGCTAGTTCGGCCTTCTCTCTATTCAACGACCTTCAAAACCGTTCGGTGTAGAAAGAACTTTCTCCAGTCCCCCTCCTTGTTTCTGCCTACCTTTTTTGTATTGTTTTGGGGGACTTCCATCCTTGATGGATTATACTGCGCAGCACTGCATCTGACAAATGATTCGAAAACAGAAAATCCTCAATTTTTACCAAGGTATCTTATTATATGATCCAATGCTTCTTACACAGATTGTACGTTTAAAATCTTATTACAAAGTAGAATACACATGGATGTTGCTCACACTTCATAATATACATATATACACAACACAAACAAGCAATACATCGATGGGTTGCATTTGGTCATTGCCAAACTCTGGAGGCAATTCACCATACGTGAGTTCCTTTAGTAACCCCCAGGAGGATGGCAACTGCAGCAATTGCAGCCTGTTTAAGATACATCAACATTCAGAACAGAATCAGCTTGAGATTCCAGAAACAAGAAGGAATTCAGGTCAAATGATACAGTCAGGGAACAATGAAGTCGACAATTCAGCACTCGTGTATATAGTTACGTATAAATGCTGAGCAACCATGTTGATCCCATTAATATTCAGCATTCCTTTTAGATTAGGATTAATATCCAGCATATTACAATTTAAATCCTTAACAAGAACCTAACTGTATTTAGTACGCTTATTATGTTTTCATTTCAGGAATGACAACAAAGATGAGTATCAAACAGTTTGCTTCAATAGTTCCATACTTCCATGCAGCTTCAGTCTCAAATTCCAGAGATGAAATAAACAGCGAGATCGCATTGTATTAGTAGAAAGGAACTTACAGCAATTGTGCAAGCTACGTATCCTGGTTTCTCTCTGTGGTCATGTACCCGCACACATATCATAATAAAAGCTCCAATATACCATGGAATTGCGGCAAGGAAAAAACCAGCGATGAACCTTGTTCAAGGAGGAGAAATGGACTTTGTTAGTAGTGCTATTTAACTTCACATTCGACAAAATAACAAATATGCAGAGAGGGAGGGAGGGAAACACTCACAGGCACCAGCCTAGGCCGAGGCCACAACATGGGAGACGCCGCATTCTCACAGGTCTACCTTCAGCTACTTGACCATAGCCTGCGGCACCAAAAACAAATGATCCTTCAATGCAGGTATCAATTTTTATGCTCAGCAAACATTCATTCATTATTGCCACATAGTTCATGCAGACTAGCTCAGGAGTAACATTTTCGTACGCTTTTGGCCAGTGGAGAAGGCCCAGAAGCTAGCAGTTATTGGCGCATCACAATAGCTTTTGGCCAGTGGATTCAATTATCTGTAGCTGATACAAGTCACTACCAACTCAATTAATGCTATAGCTAGTGGTGACAACTACGGTAGCTCAATTAGTCCTCAATAGTGGCTAAAATAGAGAATTAATTTGAAGATTAACCAATTACTTCATTCTCCTTATCATAAATTGCATAGTAACCCAAGAACAAGTGCTAAGGTTCTGAATCGGTTCACCGGATTTGCAGTTTTAGCTGCCTTTACCATCAGTGGAGGAAAGGTGAGGACTTGGAATCTTAGATCATGCACCAACATGATACATGAATCAACCAAATGAATCCACCATGAAAGCTCTCCTGAATACTTCGAATCGCGAACCCCCAATTTAACCTTTACCCCACAACACAGCTAAGCTAAGCAGCAGGAGCAGAAAAAGCGACCGAGACAAGACCACCATACCTGGCACGGCCTGGTACCCCTGGGCGTAGTACGGCTCCACGGGCGCGTATGGCTGCTGCTGGTTGTGATAGCCGCCGCCGCCGAATCCGGGAGGCGGGGCGGGCTGCGGGAACCCGACGGGCGGCTGCCGGAACTCGCCCGAGCCAGCGCGAGAGCCCTGGAACGTGCCGTACCCGTACTGCTGCGGCGGCTGGCCCTGCAGGTGCGGCGGCTCCGACGTCGGGAGGCCGGAGGAGGAGTAGCCCCCGGCCTTGCCGGCGTCGGCCTCCTGCTCGTGCCCTCCTCCCATGGGCGATGGGTTGACTCTTGACGGAGGCGACCAAGTGAGAGGGTGTGAGGCGTGTCACGGCGGGAGACGCGCGGTGGGATCTGGAGGGGAGTGGTGGTGATACTGATGACTACGCGTGGCTGATGAAGTAGTTGGGATTGGGATGGGCTGGGCCCCGCCATTTAACGAGATAGATAGTAATGCGATGCTGGGCTTTGGTGCAAAATGGGTGGGTGGGCATGGTAGATCGTGGGCTGAATCGAGCCCATTTAGCATTTAACTTCGTTCTTTAAAAAAAAAACAGGTTGCTCCTCTCTCTCGAACAAAATTAACTGTGCAAGGTTGGATGTAGCTGTTGGGGCATGATGCTTAGTTCAAAGTTAAAACATGAGCATAAAACATAGGGTCAGATCTCAGACAACACTATTGCAGGGATTACTGAGTAGTACGGCGTCATTATCTGCAGTTCTGCACGACTGCATGCATCTCGGCTCATCTCCGCCTGCGCTGTCTGAACAAATCCAGCTCCATTTTGGACAGGCAGGACACAAGCAGCAACCTAATCAACACAGCGAGTGAATCACACAAACACACAGTTGTGCCATCCGTCTCATCCAAGATCCCCAAGTCGGCAAGTGGAGGCTTTCGTATAAGCCCAGACCGAATTTCTCAGCACTGATCCTCCTGCGTCATGCACAAGTTGAGGGACAGAGATCGCAAACATTCGACCGCAACCTCCCAAAGCGATCCGCCTGCCCACCGCGCAACGGCCATGATCAGAGCGTATCAAAGTCATCACAGTCAGTCAGTCCCTGCGCCCGGACGCGTCTTGACATCTCTGCTCCGGCGCGGCGTAGGAGCAGCGCAACGGAACCGCGCACGCGACCTCCTCCAGAAAGCCAGGGCTCGGGCTTTCCAACCGTCGATCCAAGCACACGCACACTGCTGGCTTCCGGCTTCAGTGAAGTGCATCCAACTCGAGGCCCGATGAAACTGCCAACCTAGCTTCCAGACCAAGCTGGAGGATAAACTAGTTAAACAGCAGCTTGCATCGGTCGTCTGAACTCAGAACTAAGCGACCTGCATACGTGTGGCTCTGAAGATAGAAAAAAAGAAATATACATGTATGTATATGTGCTCCAGATTGAGATGAGTCTTTCCAGGTTGAGTGATGATCTCGTCAGCTCAGCTGACTTGTCAGGTAAGGATCTGTGGGTTTATATATTTATATATATCGGGCAGGGCGCGTTCAAAGATAAGACCCACAGATCGGTGCGGCGCAATGATAGGAACAAGCTGCTGGCTTGCTTTGCTGCTGTATCTGAACGATCTGTGTGCAATGATAGACCAGAACATGCATGCGAATGGCTTGCGAAGATGGCGACTGAGAGGTCAGGGAAGGAGGAGATGACCCAATCATGAGCAGGTTTCCTTACTCGCCAAGGGAGTTGGTCAGAAAGGGGAGACGGTGTTGTGTGCTCCGGCCTCGGTGGCCGAGATGTTAGCTTATTCTTTTGGAGAACCGATGAGCATGTTGCATGCCAATGCTAATTGCCTGGTAATATACATGACCGCCAACAAGGCACTAAAATATTGCCGCTGACAAGCATGTTTGAGGCAAAATTTTCTTCAGAAGTTCAGATGGCCCATGCACGATGTAGCATAACACTCCCAGTAAAACAGTGCACCAGGAACAGAAATTCCAACTCAACTGGAGAAGTCTAAAATTCGTCGAGTTTCATAAATGAAGAAATTCAGAGTTTTTCTTTTCATAAAATACGACTTTCACTCTACCAGTATTCATACATTCTGAATGCTGAAACCATACTAACCAACAAGAATGCCGTCTGAATTCTGAAGCCAGTAGTAGAGAACTACGGACACTAGTACCTGAAAGTCTGAACTCTGAAACATTGCAGCTGACCTATGCAAACATGGCGTCCATGATTTTAGTCAACCCTGCAAGAGAATAAAATATCAACCGCCGCAAGATACCATGCACTGGAACGTCCCTGAATTTCTGCAGAGATCTTGCACAAAATTAAGTTCTTCACTTGTTCAAGTTTGCATGCCAGCTAAGTTTCCCTCTCATTTCGCGAGCTCTCTTGACGAATGAGCCACACTGACTTCGTTTGCCAGAAACCCCGACTGCCAGCCCGTGTCAGCCGTGACACCACCGGTTCCCGGGCAGATATATATACCCCAGTGCGATCCACGGTTCCAGTCTTCACAAGAAAAATTCAGATCAATTCTACAACGCAGCTAGCCATGGCGATTGGAGCACCAGGTTCTCATCAGCCCAACAACGAGGCAGCCAACATCCTGGAGAACGTGTGGGCTACCATCATGACAGAGTCCGCTACCCCGGCGTCGTCGACGGCCGCGTCGTCGGAGGTCGGCGAAGAGAAGCCGGAGGCCATCCTGCAGAGGCTGCCGAGCCTGGGGAGGTGGATTTCCATGGGAGCCGAGGAGTGGGACGAGCTCCTCCTCGGTGGCACGGCGCTCACGTCGGACGCATCCGGCGAGCTACTCGTCGCCTCGCCGGCGAGCCAAGAGGACCGGCGCGATCGCCGGGCCAGCTCCAAGGCGGTGGCGTGCAAGAGCTACAGGGGCGTGCGGCGGCGGCCGTGGGGCAAGTTCGCGGCCGAGATCCGCGACACGCGGAGGAAGGGCGCGCGGGTGTGGCTGGGCACGTTCACGACCGCCGAGGAGGCCGCGCTGGCCTACGACAAGGCGGCGCTGCGCATGCGCGGCCCCCGGGCGCACCTCAACTTCCCGCTCGACGTGGTGCAGCGCGAGCTGGCCGGGAACGGCTGCGTCGAGGCGAGCCGGGTGTTGCGCCGGCGGAGGAGGAGAGGCAACAATGCTGCTGCTGTTGATACAAGAAGCAATGGGAGCGTGTCGGCAACTGGTGGTTGTGACCAGACCATGGTGTCGTTCGCTTGCGGGAAGAAAGATCAAGGGACATCGATGGTGCAAGAGCGTTCGATGAGCGATCCAGGAGCGGTGATCGAGTTCGAGGACATCGGTGGCGAGTACTGGGACTACTTGTTCGCACCTTTGTAGGGGAGGATACGATCAAGTACACTAGTTATTAGGGATTTCCAAGGGGAAGAGGTATTTACAAGATAGGGTTGTGGATTCATGAAAAGAGAAGGCTAGCTAAAATGCTGAATGGTAATCACTAGCAGTAATTTGTATATAGCTCAAGTTCGACTGGTCATAATTAGCCTATCAACCCGTACTCCCTCATGAAGCTAGCAGCTAATAATTATAATTATTTATCTCAGACTTTCTTTCATCTATTAAATATTATAACGTACAATACTCTACGAATACATACTCATAATTATCTAGTTGTAATATATTTAGTTAGTAATTAGGTAAACTCCCGTGCGATGC
The DNA here is from genome assembly GCF_002211085.1 of Panicum hallii. Lineage (NCBI taxonomy): Eukaryota > Viridiplantae > Streptophyta > Magnoliopsida > Poales > Poaceae > Panicum > Panicum hallii. The sequence continues at coordinate 11,827,925 of NC_038044.1, forward strand.
TACGGGCACATAATTTTTAAACAAAATAAAATAATTTTAAAGAAATATGGTAAAAGGACAATATGTTTCTAAGCCATAAATTTCGGTAGCAAAATATATATGTTAAAGATGATAGAAAGAAAATATATCCAACATGCAAAATGTCTTAAACTTCTGATACAATTTTCTAAGAATTATCTAGACAGATAATGCTACAACAATTTACGTTTTTCCATTTGTGAGGCTAATATAGGATTCAAGATAATCTATTTATATTGCAGACATGTTGATTCTTCTTGTATGTCAATAGATGTATTAAGAAGCGTTTTCTCAGTTCACAGGTATCCTGCACATACATTATCCGTAGTGCGCCGCCACAACAGAAGGGGATACCGGGCGAGAGAAATGAGACCGTCGGGGTTGCCGCGTCGCTGTAGAGCTTTTCGCCGGACCGCGCACGTGGCTCCGTTGAGGAACTCACCAACGGTGCATGGGGAAGTGGTGTGGCTCGCGCCTGGCTGCCACGGCGGCGGCGGCGCTGGACTCGGCGACAGCGCAGCAATTGGTCCGTGACGACACCGGCTGGCGGCGGCGGCGGCGTACGTAGGGCTGGATACTTTTAACCGAAAACCAACCACGGAACCGTACCGAGCCGAACCGAACCGAAATGTAGATTCCCTGTCATAAACGTCGCCCCAATGGCGTGGCCCAACAAAACTACACAGCTTGCCCACCCAACACGTACAGCAGCCAGTAGCCCAAGAAGGTACCAAGCTGACTCTCTCTCTCTCATCATTCTTTAATCTTAATCCTTATCCTTATTCTCTCGACCTCTCCAATCCTGGTGTCGGCGGCGGCTACGGCGAGTGCGGCTATGGGGCGGTGGCAGTGCGGGCCGCAGCCTTATTGTAGGAGCAAGCGACTCGAGGCAGCGAGCGTGGCGCACTGGCGAGCAGCGAGGACAAGCGCGGCCGAGCCGCAAGCCACCAAGCGGGCAGCCGGGCAGGTACGTTGGGAAGCATGAGCTTCGCTTGACACCGAACACCGAACTGAAAGCACCGACACCGAACTGGTCAAGTTTTGAATTTGCTATGCACCAATCGGTTCTTCATTTCAAATAGGATCTCTGGAACTTGTGGATTTCGGGGATTTTGAGATTTCGAGAATTTTGGAATTTCGTTGCTACCAAGTTGATTCCCCACCTTTCTAGTGGATTTCAAATAGGAGCTTGCTGTTAGGGTTGAAAACGGTCGTGATATATCTCGTTCCGTTTCGCCCCGATTCCGCTCGTTTTCGTATTATTGGAAAAATTCGAAATTCGGTGCGAAATACGGAATGCCATATGAAATCATGACGGAAACGGTTTGAGTGATATCCTGATCATTTTCGTATTTCCTATATTTTCTCAGGATATCCCGCTTTTAGCTATTCGGGATATTCCCCATTTTTCGCAGCCCATCAAAACAAAGCCTAGCAATCCGAACTATCAAGACAGCCCAGCCCAAAACATTTAGGGCGTGATTGGTTACCGCATGCCCCATCCTGCATCGCACCGGCCGAGCCAGGCTCTCCTTGGCCAGGCTGCTGCCAGGCTGCTGCCATGCAATTGCTCACCGTTTGGTTGCCTGGGCGCATGCAGCATGGCCAAGCAGGGAAGCTGTTTGGTTGCCTGGGCGCAAGAGTTGTTCTTGCACCGCTGCTCTCTCCTCTTATGCAGCTCGCGCATCCCAGCCTGCATCGCGCCGGCCTGGCCCGACAAAAACGCTCGATTCCTACGTTTCCCGCGGGCCTGGCTGGGAGGCGCATCTTGCACCACAGGAGCCTGGCTCGGCCGCTCGCGCAGGCAACCAAACGTTCAGAAGTTGCATGTCGAGAGCCTGGCCGGGCTGGAACCAGGCAACCAATCACGCCCTTAGGGCACCGCAGTCCCCACGGACCCGAGTCCCCTACCCACCTCCTCCCCCGATCCCCGAGACAACCGCCTCTCTCTCCCTCTCCCTCGGTAAACCCCGTCGCGACTCCCCCTCACCGACCCCCTCTGGCCTCCTCCCTCTGATTGCCCTCCGCCACCACCACCTAAAGCCGGCCGCTCGGCAGCTCTCCACCCGATCCAGCCGCACCGCCAGCAGATACTGCTGCGTCGCCGCCCAATCGAGCCCTGTCGCTGCCAGCCCGCCATGCCGAGTCGACGACGGCCGTTCCTGCTCGTGCGGCCGCACCCTCGGCTTGATGCGGCCGTTCATGCAGCGTGGGCGCAAGGGGACTTCGACGTGTGAGCGCAGGGCAAGGCGGCGCCCATGGCCGGTGGCGCCCCCCGCCCCGCCGCCGGTGCCGCCGCGAGGTCCAACCCCGGCAGATCCACTCCGGCATCCTCCGTGGCCTCCCTCCTACGACCTCTTCGGCGCCCCACCCCCGCTTCCTCCTTCGACTCGTTCAAGGGCCTCACCACCAACAGCAGCAGCAGCGCGGCGAGGGCCAAGCCGGCGCCTTCCTCACCCCCGGTCTTCGACGACAACATCTTCGACACGGTCCTCGGGCTACGGCCCTCCCAACTCCTCCGCGCGGTACGACGACGGCGTGTTCTAGGCGGCGGCCCCGGCTACGACGACGTGTTCGCGACCGGCACTACCTCGCCGCCGTCGACCACCTCGCCTCCTACTCCTCCTCCTCCCCCGCCATCTCGGGCCGCGCGGGGCTCGCGGTTCAGTTCGCCATGGCGCGCCTCGAGGATGAGCTCTGCCACCTCATCCTCCGCCACGAGGTGCCGCTTGATTCCAGCTGCCTCTTCTGCAGAGGGTGCAGTGGGTCGGTGGATAGCGATGGATGGGGTGAGACGTGGTTCTCCGGCAGAGTCACGAGAGTCACGGGGGTGAGACGTGGACACTATAGGCTTTTTAAGCAGTGGAGATAATATTTTTCAATCTGTATCGTACCTTCGTATATGTATTTATATATGTATTTGATATATATTTAATTAAGCCATCTGATTAAATTATGTGAGTAGTATAAAAATTGGTATTCTCTCTGGTGACCACGTATATATAAGCAATAACATAAATACTAATATATTAATAATGATAGACATAGTAATTTAAATTTTATATTGGTGCACTTTTAAGATTTTATTATAATTATATAACTTAGATTTAGAAGTTACTTTAAATGATATAATTAAATGATATAATTAGATAATTTATATACAATTTTATGAGGTTATTTGATATTATTTTTATAATGGTATATGTGGGTAATTTCTAATTTGCATGAAGATTAGGGGTTACTTTAGATTATTTTTTATAAGGGTAGATTTGGTTAATTTAGTTACGTATTTAGGGTTTACTTTAGCCTATTTCATAATGGTACAGGTGGGTAATTTATTAAAAAAATAACAGATCCCATGGCTATTATGATTCGACGGGTCCAGGGACCCGGGGTCCCCAGCGGGTCCACTTTCCATTGACTGGTTCAGGGCCTCGCCCAGGACAGACGTCCGTCCGTACAAAGCAACAAATTTATTTGGATATCTCAGCCCACAACCCCCCCCCCCCCCCCCGACTTACTGCTTAGTCGGGGTGCTAAAGGCATGTATCCTTGACTGGCTACTCAGTTGGGGCAACCAGGGCTTGTGTCCCCGACTGGCTGCTCCGTCGGGGTGATCCAGACCCGTCTCCCTAACTGTAAAGCAGCATGACGGGTCCAGGGACCGCGGGTCCCAGCGGACCCACTTCTCGCTGGGCAGCCAAGGACGCGCGTAGAACAAGTGTCAGTCTACATTTACGACTACATCTGTGACTACTTTCTAGTGACCACATGCTCGACTAGCAAAGTCGAGTAACGGCGCATCCGGTGCCTTCGGCACTCGATCCGTCTCTAGCGACACTTCATTTGGACCATCTCAGCCCACAACCCCGACTACTCGGTCGGGGTGACCAAAGCCCATATTCCTGACTGCAAAGCAGTCAAGGGCCGGTTCCGTACCTAGGCTCCGATTGAGTTCCGCCCAACACGTGCCCGCCTCCTCGACTGGTAGGGTAGTCGGAAGGCCGGACTCAGCTTGCCAGCAGGCTCTAGGAGTAGGTGCGGAAGATAAGGATGGGCCTTGGGGTTAACTTATCGTAGACGAACAACCAACCCCTCCACGGGGGTTACAGTCCTATCTGCTGTTGCAACAGGACGTCACTATTCTACCTACCTGTCCTCGCAAAGGGATGAGCAAAGAGTATCATCGTGATACGGCCGGAACGCCCCCGTCACGATGAGGTGACCGGGAGAGGCGCTAGAGACGGGGCGTGATAGCCGTACCGTACCTATCGACACCCCACGACCTCCGATCGACTGAGCATAATGCACAGGGACAAGATGAGACGCCCGTCCTATGACGTAGGACTTGGGTGATGATCGTCTCAGGGCCCCGACTGAAAGGAGTTGGCAGCCTCGACTGGTGAAGCTAGGACCTCTACCTCTCTCTATCTCATTTCTTCTACTTTAGCAACCCTGTAAAAGGAGACCTCTCTTGGACTATAAAATGGAGGATCACCCGCCTAGACCTCTCTTGGACTATAAAATAGAGGATCACCCGCCTAGGACAGGGGGGATAAAAAATCCAATCCCCCAGTCTCACGACTTCCACTCAAAAGTTTATAACTCTCCAACTCTCACGAGCACCTGGGCTCAAGCAATACATCCGACTGATCCCCGACTGGATGTAGGGCATTCTGTTCAAACCAGTATAAATCTTGAGTTATTGTGTGCTAGACCATATCCGATCACAACGTGCGATACACATCTTTGAGTAATTTTAGCTGCTGTTCATTTCTGGAACCGACAGGATGCTCTCACCTTTGGGTGCTTCAGAGAAGGCAAGGAGGATGGCGAGGTGTTCCCCCCTCCGTTTGTCAACCATGGCTGCCTGATCTGCGTACCACTGGATCTCATGCGTCTCCATGCGCTCCCCTAACTGCTAAGGACATGCTGCTAGGGTTCGGGACTGGAGCGAGAGGGAGGCACTTCCAGGGTCGGCGACATCCCTTCAAGGCCTCGCGCTGCTAGGGGCGGCGGCGGCCCTCCAAGGCGTCGCGCTGGCAGGGGGCGTCGGCGCTCCTGCTCGGCCGTCGCGCTGATTTGTTGTGGAGACACCCTTGCCCGGCCCTGGCGCAGACCGGGAGGCTGACAGGGGTGGCCAGGTGGGGCGGGCGGCACCCTAGCTCGGCTCGTGCGCCGATGGGGAGGCCGATGGGGGTGGAGCGGCGGTGCCCCTGGCCCCTTGGCTGATGGGTGCGGCCTGAATTCGACTACATGATAATTTCCATCATAAAGCCCTTCTTTGCAAAAGAGCGGAAGACACCTGGCAGCACCGGAGGCGCTGAGCGCTCTCGTGCTTCCCATCATCCCTAGTGGTTTTTAAGAAATCCGATTACTTTTGTTATATATCTAGATATGTAATATATCTAGATACATAGAAAAATAATATATCTAAATTTGTCAGAACAATATACAATATGATATACATTGTGAAATGGAGTGAGTAGATCCTATACTTCCACGTACGTATGCATTCTCAGACCGAACCTGGAGTTCTGGACTGATGGTATCAAGTCTGAACTGAGCCGCGATGCAGGTATGTACGTGGGCGTGAGCATGATGCACGAAGGGTACGCAGTAAGCGAGAAGGCACATGGCCATGGGCGCACGGTTGAAGGAACCAATGGCGAGCGCACGAACGAATTCATGAAAGGTGATCAGCCAGTCGTGCGCACGCACCCGCACGTACGCGTGCACAATTAAGAATAATACGCCGCTAAAATTGCACTGGTCAATATGATGATAGGAGAGGAGATGCTGAGCAACCCAAGTGATCTAATAGATGTTGACGGTTACTGGCTGCCAGCCGCGGGTTGTCCGGCAGCCTTCGGTCCGTGTTGCACTGCACTGTCCTCCTAAGCATCGCCGCCCAATGGCCGCGGCCGGTGCCATTGGCGCCGGAGGAGGACGGGATCGGAGCATCTCGTGGGGAGAAAGTTGCGGGTGGGGAAGGCGCGCGGTGGCCGGAGGTGATGGAACACGGCGGCGATGTCTTTTGAAACGATGGCCTTGGCCCGTTGCACCTGGGAGGAAGGTGCATCGTGCCGAGCATGGATTTTAAAGGTGATTGGGTTAACCTGACGAGCTCCAAAGCATATTGGAAGCCATCTAGCTTTTAGCTTTTGGATTCTCGGAATCCGGTGGCTTCCAAAAGGGCCCTAAGACTTTCATGCGGATGGGCCAGGCATATTGAAAATCTGGCCCAAACTTTCTGTGGGTTCCTCTTCCGTGTCGGTTTTGTTGTGGTGGCCCCTCTCACGTCAAAGGGCGGTGAGCGCAGCGCACGTCAAAGACCTAGTTGGATGAAATCATGGTGACTCGAGGGACGCACGCTGGTGGCTGAGCGGTGAGCGCAGGTCAAAGGCCGATCGAGTTGAATGAAATCCCAGCACCTCCTCGTCGGCCTGACCGTTGCGTGCACATCTCGATAAGAAGAAAACCGTTGCGTGCATTGTTTGCTGCTGCCGCGGATCAATGGACCATGAAATATCACTGTTAAAACCCTCTTTGGCAGGGCTCCACAAACGGCTTCTTCACCGGCTCCTTGAGGAGCTCCTGCTAAACGGGCACCTACAAACAGCTCCGGCACCGAAGGCCCCGCGAATCCCGATGAGAGGAGCCGTTTGGCGATGCGGGAGCAAAAAAAACTAGCTCCTCCGGTCGATTGCCACCCTTGTCCTCGCGACGGGGTCGCGCAGCTCCGCGAGGCGGCCGGCGACGGGCGCGAAGCAGGTGGGCGGCTGCGGTTGCGGAGGGGCCCGGGGCATCGGCAGGAGCGACGGGCGCCGAGATGGGCGAGCGGCAGCAGTAGAGCGCACGGCCATCCAATGGTGGCGCAGCGGCAGAGGTGGCGGCGGCGGCGGTCGGCAGGAGCAGAAGCAGCTGCAGCGACCAGACAAGGCAGCGCTATGGAAGCAGCTCGGTGGGGCTGGTGAGGGAGCAGCGCAGCAAAGCCTGAGCCCGTGAGGGAGGGACGCGTTGGTTGATGGAGGCGGAGCATCGCTCTTGCGTGGTGGGATTGGAGGCCTGGACGACGGTGTAAGAAGCTACGGCAAGAAGGAAGAATGGATAAGGAAGACAAAAAAGAAAAAGAAAAGAAGAAGAAGGAAGATAGAGAAACGAAAAAGAAATGGAGGAGAAAAAAGTTAAAAATAAGGGAGAAAAATATTGGTTAATTTATAATTTTATTTATTAATTTAGCAAGTCAATTTACTCTAATATATAACAAGAATTATTGGTTGACATTATTTGTTCTTTTCATTTATTTTTTTAATTTCAAATAAATTTTAGAAACTACAGCAAAGTAATCATACCACCATTCAAACAAACCACACAACTATGGGCATATAAGACATTTCACATCTCTTATCCATTTTAAAAGGATAAAAAGGTTATTTTGCTAAATATTTTTTAAAATAACTTCAGCTCTATTAAAAAACTGCTTCACCAAAAAAATCGCAGCCAAACAAGCTGGTGAGGTCAAAATCCCTGCCGGAGTGGTGCTGCTGGCACGTCCAGGGGCGGAGCTGCGTGGTGGCGTCAGGCGAGATCCCTTGGACCTAACAATTTTCAGTTAGACCTCCGTTAAACTGTAAAATTATCTGGCTGATCCCGATAGCATTTTGTTCTGGCTTCGCGCATGGACACGTCTGCCACATTGTTGACGACAAACCTACCATCTTGATTCTCTCTCTCTGTATGTGTGGAGAGAGAGGGAGAGAGAGAAGCCAGCTGCGTGCAGCAGAGAGAGAGAGGACGAGCCAGAGCACAGGTGCAGAACCGTCCGGTTGGTCAGCCGACGCCCTGAACGGAAGTGCGGCTCCATCGATCGATACAATCAGTCTTGCTGCCCGGCCAGCCAGCTGAGCGTCAGCGAGCAAGGCAGGCCGCGCACGGGAGAGGCCTGCCCACACGTAACGTATGTTCCCTACATCCACAGTGCCACAAGGCGGTCGTGATCATCAAGTCCACGGAAAGGCCGCTGCACATCTGAAACCCCGTATCATCAAACCTCCCCTCCTGCACGGCTGTACCCTGCAGACCATAACATACCTTCTGCTGCATCTCCCATCACAGATCATGCCAATCCTGACCCCGTTCAAAAACAAACCCAAAATTTTCTTTAAAAAAAACAAACCCCAAAAAAAACCTTCAGAGATTTAATTTCAGTGCTACGCCAGGACTTGGGGCTGGCTTATTGCATCAAATTTAAAAACAAACACAATGCTGTTTGATCCTGACTTAAAATACATGGCGAAATATACTTAAAGCTCGATTCACACTTAAGGAAAATACAGATCAGATGAGCAGGTAGCAGGGCTCCCAAGTGCAACGCCGTGGCATCCAACTTCAACACAAAGACTCTTCGGTCTCTTTGACTCGACGTGCTGCAGCTTATTCTCAGTGAGTCGCCTGTGGTTGGAAAACAAAGGGGAAAAAGTGTTTGTACAGATTAGCTCGAGAAGTGACAGTGAGCTAATGAGCAAAATTATTTGTGATCACTAGGTTACCATCAGCACGTAGTAGAGAGTGTCCGGTTGGAGCGGCTCCACGGTGACGCCGTACTCGTCGACGAGGACCGGCTCGCCGGTGTGGCGCACCAGCACGGCCGCCTCGCCGAACGCCAGCCTCACGTCCAGGCGCATCGCCGGGACGCTGAACTGCGCGGTGGCCGTGGCCGCGCACGTCAGGGCGTCCCGGGCCACGGCCACCACCGTCGCCGTCGGCGGCGGCGGCGGCGTCCCTCCGATCAGCCCGGCGTCCAGCAGCCCTGCTGACAGATCAACAGACAGCCCATGGAGTTAATACTGAAACCAAACCAGCAGCTTTTCGAAGCTTTGGCAGAAACTAGGAATGCCCTAGCTATCTAGTAGTAGCACCATGTGAAATCAAGAGCGAGATTTCCAATCGTTTTCTTGGAGATCGATCGACCAGGAGACGATTTGACGGGCATCACGCTCAATCTTTTCACCAAACGTACGAATGCAAATTAAGCCCTCAAGCGACAAGACCATACAAGCGCGCCATTTATGACCTCGAGCGAGACCCCAAGTCTGCCACTGTTCACTCAAGCTGAAGATCTGCTTTTGGATCGTCCCCGTGGTTCGTTTCACGTTTCAGGCCGGGCCCCTATCAAATCCTAGTCTTTTCTTTCACATAAATCTTGCAGTAGTACTACGTGGAACAGCATTGCTATCGCACAAGTCCGGCCAATTACCGTGCAGTGTCATGCATAAAAGTCCAATCTTTGCAGCTAAACATTCTAGCTACTCCTACATGTTTGCAGTTATACCATAAAGTCCTCTTTTGGATTCTTATGCTCCGATCCAATCTTTGGCCATGCAATGCTAACTAGTATGTGTCTTTCCCATGAAAACGTGCATATTCTCCTGTCCCATGTCTGTGTTTAGTGGCTTCGTTCTCTATGTCTAGTACTGTGCGTAATGCATCTCTAGTACTGGTAGCACGCACGGTGCTTTCCAATCATGAAATGGGAAACAGCTCACAACTTTTGGTTCCTTCTACCTCTCTACAGCCATGGGGCAATGCATGTTGTTACAAGATGACAAGCTCCCCCTGTGCATCCTTGTCATGGAAATGTCGATCCCTACGCGTCAACAGCGTGACAAGATCGGTGCGTGCACAGGAGATTTTACATGCATGCATGCCTAACCTTGTCTCATTGCCTGCGACACACACCATGCATGTGTTGGCATCCGAAGTGATCTTTGCAAAAGAAATCGGAGCTAGCCATGCATTCCTATCATCGAGGTGGCATGTACTCTCCTGCTTGCCCCCAGGCCAGCCATGCCAAGCTCGCTACAGCCAAGCAGGCACACGGCAGAACGAGGAGACCCTTCTACGCACATGCTTACAGGCTTTGCATAAACAATGCTTGCGAAAACTGAACAGAAAAAGGGGAAGAGACAGAGAATAGAGCAGCGTGCGTGATCCGAGTTATCGCGTACCTTGCAGCTGATCGGTGAGTACGGCGGTCGTGGCAGCAGCGGCAACGGTGCTCGGCGCAGGACTTGGAAGCAGCATGGCCGTACTGGCATCTACAGCAGCTTGCGGCACAGGAGTGGCAAGAGGCGCCGAAGTGGCGGCGGCGGCGGCGCCGAAGCCGTAGTGGAGTAACCCGAGCCTGGCCTTCTCGTCGTCCCTGATCACGGCGCTCACCGCGTCGGTCTTGTTGCTGCTCAGATCAGAGCCGCAGGTGGTGTTCCAGTACTGGCCATGGCCAAGGCCCTTGGAGCTGCTGATGTCGACGCAATCTTGCCCTAGAGCTTCGTTGCAAAGGCCCAAGAGCACGCTGTGTGAGATGGCCGCCGGCTCGTGCGTGTGGGCGCCGAGAACGCCGCCGAGCTCGGTGGCCGGCAGGTAGTGGCCGCCTTGCTGCCACTGGAGGAAGAGCGGCTCGGTGGAGGTGATCAGCTCGGGCATCGCGGGCATGACAGGAGCCATGAGCTGGCTGTGATAGTAGAGTTGGCGTGCCGCCAGAGCCGGCGTCGGCGTCGGCGAAAGCAGGTCCATGGCCGTCGCCGGCAGCACGCCCTGCTGGATGGCCGCCGCAGCGGGAGACGGAAGAGCGACGGTCGGCCTCACAGACTTGCTCGACCCGGAGGACCGGTCGGATGACGACGAGGAGGAGGAGGTGGGCGCCACGGGAGAAGCGAACAGGTGCCGCGGCGGCGTCACGGGTGCGGGGGCCGGCGCAGGCGGCGGCGGCGCGCACGTGCGCGCCAGGGCGGCGCGGCTGGACGGCTGCAGCTGCCCCGCGGCGCGCAGCTTGTGCTTGGTGCGGGACTTGCGGTTCTGGAACCAGTAGAAGACGTTGGCGTCGCCGACGGGACCGTACTCCTGCAGCTGGAGGCGGATGCGGCGGATCTCGTCGCGCGGCGGGTTCACCATGCCGGAGTTGAAGATCCCCTCCAGGATCCTGATCTGCTCCGGCCGCGGGTTCCACCGCGGCCTCGGCTCCGGGTTCCTTCCACTCTCCTCGCACCCTGAGCAGTAAGCCCACACCAAAACGAATCCATTTAAGCAAAACCGGCGGAATCGGAGCTCACAACCCTTCAAAAACCAAACCCTAGCTACGTATGTATACTGATGGTGATCAGCATGCAGCAAGAAACAGTAACATGCAGGTGAGGTGCAACATGTAGATCAGAGACATACTTGAGGACATCAAGGAGGACTTGCCGCCGCCGCCGTTGTTCATGTCAGGCTGCGGCTGCTGGAAGTTGCAGGCGAGACTGGACCTGTACATGCTCGGCCAGTGCCTGTTCGAGGACGCCATGCTGCTTCGATCTGACCTTTTTATCGACGGGATCCCGGTGGCCCTTCTTCCCTGGTGCTGCCTTCGGCGAGACAGCTGTGGTGGTTTGTGCTCGATCGATGGGTGCTGGCCGGCGACTGGTGAGATGGTGAGAGAGCCTGGAAGCAGAGCGAGATCGAGTAGGGGGCCGGCCGGGCAGCGCAAAGGGGTGTGTCTCCCAGCTGTTGGTGCTCCTGTAGTCTGTAGAGGAACAGTTTGGGGGAGGACGAAGAACCCTATGGATTTGGCTATGGCTCTTCTCCTGTGTCTTCCCCAGCTGCTTATAAATGGCTTCCTCACCTACTACCCCCTTGTGCAGTGCAGCAGAGTTACACCACAGTTAATGCCACCACGCACACTATCAGTCTAGCTCCTCCTTCCGTTTGTTTTGCTGGATCCCTTGGAATTGCGCAAGCGTAAAAAATGGAGTGGTGAATTGGAGATGACTGGTGAGATACCAGGCCGGCCAGGGAGCAGGGTTGAGTCTTGCATGGTAAAGGGGGAGAAATTGAAGAGGGGTTACTGATGGATGGATGGATGGATGGATGGATGGGGACATGGACATGCCTAGCTACAGTCCTGGGAGGTACTAGCTGGAGTAGATGAAATCATCACGAAAGTACACTGTGATTTGATCCTTCTTCCAGTTTGCCAAGCAAGGGTGACATGGCTGGCAGGTGCCTTTCTGCCTGGCCTTTTGTTAGTACTTCCTGCATCAGAGACGCTGCTATAAGAATGCAGTGCGTTTGGTTACACAATGGTTGCTCGGCTTGATGCAACATCAGCCGATGGGGAGACATTTGAGTTTTGACAGGCGTTGGTTACTTGGTGAGAACGTAGGAGGTGACATGGTTTTTGTATAGTCTGCGTCTTCTCGATCAACTTGGAGAAAGAGCATTAAGATACTCCATACGTCCGATTGGGTAAGATGTTTTGGTTTTGTCACAAGTCAAACTTCTCTTATTTTAATTAAGTTTATGGAAAAAAATACATTAATATCTATAATTATAAAATGCACTCTGAAAACATATTATGCGTTGTAGATGTTGGCGCATCATTCTATAATCTTGATCGAATTAGTGAAGTTTGATTTATGATAAATCTAAAACGTCTTACATTTTGTAACCAATGGAGTATATACTTGAAATGGTTTAAAATTGGGTATTGACAAAATGTGTCAAGAACCATGCAACCTAAAACCCTGCACGTTGAGAGGCCTACGAGTTCCGGATATGTTAGGAACATTTCGAAAACTAGCAAAGCTAGAAAGCACAATCCAGACTTTACTCCTTCCCTGGCAACTCGTGTGCAGTCAAATCGCTGCGTTGATGAGAGCGGAGCGGTCTTCCCCTTCAAATCAGCGTTGCGTGAGCGGACGAGAGAACGAAACCAGACGATGTCCCGGCCGGCGTCCCTTCCAGATGGAGATCGTTTTCCCCAGCCGCTCCTACTTGCCTGACGATCTGATCTGATCTCACAGGTCACGGCAACCGCACGAGCGCGCGCGCGCGCACGCTTGCTCGGTTTGTCACTGGTATTGAATGGCGACGGGGACGGAGCGCGAGAAGCGCCGGGCTCCCTCCGAGCGGCGACGGGGGCCGCAGTATTCTAGTGGGCGCCGCGGCCGGCGCGCAGACCGCCGAGTAAATGGCCGCGGGGCTAGGGGTTGAGGGAAACCCGGAGGCGCATGGATGCGTGTCGTTTTTGCTCGATCGCGCATGGATGGGTAGTTAAGACGAGAGGAGGACCGGAGGAGGAGGAAGACGACGACCCGGAAGCGGGCAATGGGAGACCGGCCCTTGATTGGAAAATGGCCGCCGCGTTTGGGGCCGGCCAGCGGGCAGCGCGCGGCTCTGGCACCGACGCCCCGGCGGCACGGGCGTACGTGCGCGTGGTCGATAGTGGATCGACTCGACTCGATCGCGGCGCGGGGAGGAGGAGCTGCGTGGTGATGGGCGCGTGCGTGCTGCGCCGAATAAAAATGAAACGCCCCATCCATGATTCCGGCCGCGGGCAGCTGAGCTGAGCCGAGCTCGCCACACGTACGCGCATGGTGGCGTCCGGCGAAGGCGCGCGCGCACGCGGCGGGTGCCCGGGTCCCGTGTCACCGTCGACCGCGCCGCGCACGGGCAAAATCGCGTGACGGGGGCACGGACGCGAGACGTGCCGCGTTACGTCGGCACGGCGCCCGGACGGACGGGGAGAGCGCGGCGGTGTGCGCGGTGCTCTTTTGATCGGTCGGCTAGCTTGCGTCTCGCGGTGCTTGGCGCTCCGCTGTGGTCGTCGCAGCGGACGGAAGGCAGCCATCAAGATCGAAGCCTCGGAAGCGCACGGCGGATCGATTGGTGAGCGCTCGTGCGTGCCTGCCCGAGCCCGTGTGCTCCCCCGTGGGGGGACTCCGACACCTCTCAGAAACATGGCAGCCCGCTCAGCGCCGAGCGCGCGGGCGACCGATGCGCGGAGGATCGAGGTCAACCGACGGCTGCAAACTTCACTTCCCGGGCCGGTACCGGTGGAAAACATTCATCCGTCGGGGAGAGAAGAGGAGGGCATCGCAACGGCAGCAGTGATGGCAGGGACAGAGGGCGCGTCCCCGCGAGAGGAGCGTACGGACGGCGCGCGCAGCTGGAATTGCGCGGTCGACGACGCCACCGATCCCATCGCTCGTGCGGTCTTGCTCCTGCTCCTGCAATGGTCCGCGAACCCAGACGGACACCTGACGCCTCTCCATTGTTCTATTCTTTTTTTTTGAAAGAAAGCCTTGCTCTATTCTTCCCCGTGTGGCGTGTTCCTTCCTCCATAGTCCATAGTACTACTGTACTAGAGACTCTTCCGGTCCACAACACAGTCGGTCAATCCACTCGCTGTCACCGTTGTTCTCACTTCAGTAATCACGGAGCCACGGATCACGAGGCTAATTACAGTGGGGGGTTTCATATCCCTATTTCCAAGAACGCTACATTAGCTCGGGGAATGAATGAAACACTATGCCTCAATGGAGAGTTACATTTCACTGTTTTCAAAGCTAACAAATGTAATTAAATGATAGTTGATCTATTGGCGCACGGGATCCCCTATGAAACAACGGCGGACACAGTGGTCGTTTCACGCCATTTCCAACGTCCTGAAAACAAGTTAGCAGAGTGTCATGGAATGAAACTGATTCCTTCTCTTCCCTCATTAAATCAGTGCCACATCATCAAAAATACTGATGTGTCATGATAATTAATGCCATGAAACTCGTCGTGAAATTCTCATTCTAATTAGACTGAGTGAAACAGCTTAAGCGACCGTCCCAGTTCCCACGGTCTCTGCAGACTGGCATGCCAGCGCCTGGCTGCCCCCTGCCGGCGAAGCACGAATCGGGAGAGCTTCTCCTGGCTTTTGGGGAACCAGACCAGGTCAGGACCACAGCACAGCCATGGCCCATGGCAGTGCTACTGCTTGCATGCATGGGGATTAGACCGGCCGGCCGCCCCGGCCGGAGACGTCGGAACGAATGACCGGCGCGGGCCACCCTGCCATTCAAAGGCCTCCGCTTCGGGAATCTTTGTTGCTGCTGTTGCCGTGTCAAATGCGACACTATTTATGGAGGATAGGTGAGGCAGCGGGCGCCAAGTAAATGTGGATGCTGAACATTTGGGGAGCATGGCTGATGAATGAATGAATTGTAGTGAAACCGAATACTAGTGCTGCTGCTAACTTGTCATTTGTCAAGTTGAGGCAGTGTTAGTTTTTGATGGGTAAATGAAAATACCTGGCCTCATTTGTATCAATGAGAGGTAAGCAAAGGACTGAGAGCATGACTGTTCATCAAGTGAAAAATGTCTGCTGGAAGTGAACCGAAGCAGCATGGACTTGTTCTCTTGTAGAGTACTCCTAGCCCTCAAGAGAGAAGCAGCAGCTGCTAACCACCGCATGGTTCCCAAGCAAACACTCCCGGGAAACATGACCGCATAAGTTTTCAGCTGGGAGCTGCTCCATCATTAGCACGAGACAAGCACCGACGGGGCCCAGCCCCGTGCCATCTCGCTCAGACCATGACTCCATGAGATGACATGCGATATGTTATGAAACCCTATCGTACGGAAGCAGAGCGCCATAGCGCGAGGAAGAAAAGAAGAAAGGTACACCGCACACCCGCGTTACCATGTTTGGATCCCAAAAGCTAATTTAGCCTTATCATATCACATCTCACATCGTATGTTTCGGAGAACTAAATATGAGCTAATTAAAATTCTTTTGATTCTTAGAGATTAAAGTTTAACCCCGTCACATCAAACAAGAATCTTGCCATTTAGACTATTAAATAAAATCTGTTTACAATTTTTTTCACAAGTACGTGCTAATTCGTGAGGTAAATTTAATAAGCCTAATTAATCTATAATTTACTACAGTGATGCTATAATAACCATATGCTAATCATGGATTGATATATCTCACTAGATTCATCTTGCGAATTAGCCCAGAGGTTTTGCAATTAGTTTTGTAGTTAGACTTTATTTAATACTTCTAAATGATGAGATTCTTTTTGATGTGATAGGGTTAAAGTTTAGCCATCTAGAACTAAACATCCCCTTATAATTATAGATTAATTAGACTTAACAGAATCATCTCGCGAATTAGTCTAGCGGTTATGCAATTAGTTTTGGCATCAGTCTACGTTTGATACTTCTAATTAGCAACTAAATATTCAACTAAATATTCGATATAATATGCCAAAATTTAGCCCTATCCAGTCAAACAGAACCTTATTCTTCCAGCTTACAGTACAGCTAGCTAACAGTACATGTTCATGAAGTGTAAGGTCGTGTGTGTCCAGGTCACGTCCAGTGATTAAGTTGCGGCACGGAAACCTTGATTTGTCACGTAGCGACGCCGCATGTCGCGTTTCACTTTACGTGCGCCAGCCACTGGACACGGTCCTGATGCGTAATGATTTTTTTTTGTTAGGAATGTGCAACGAGCTGTGCTGTTTGGTCACACGAAGTCCTTAAAGTTTAACCCTATTACATCTAAAAGAATCTTACTATTTAAAAAAATATTAAATAAAATTTATTTATAATACTTTTCACAGATAGAACCTAATTCGCGAGATAAATTTAATAAATCTAATTAATCCATACTTTGCAACAATATTGCTACGTTAGATTCATCTCATAAATTAGCTTGGAATTCTACAATTAATTTTATAATTAGATTTTATTTAATAATTTTAAATGTCAATTTTTTATATACAGACTAAAATTTAATCTCGGAACCAAACTCCGCTTGATCTCTCACCATCCTTGTCCGTGGCTCTGCTGGATCCGAGCACGCTCGGCTCAGCCACCGCTGGAAAACTGGTGACAGACACTTCCACGCGATCCGCCGAGAAAACGAGGCACAATCTGCCACGGTGCCACCAGCCCAAAAACGAGCCGGAAAAACTGCCGTTTCGGCTTTTCGCTCGTTTTCTGGCCCTTTTCAACGGGTCCTCGTCACCTCGATCTCCCCGGCACGGCGCCACGGCGGCACCACGCCGCCCCCGCAGGGCGTGCGCCCGACTAGCCCAAGCGAGCACGCGGGCCCCGCACGGCACCGACCACCCCGCACGGAGCCAAAGGGAAACCCAACAAGAAAGCGGTGGGAGCTGAGAAAAACCCGCACTCGCACCCGCACCCGCCCGCGTCCGCGTGCTCAGCTCCGCCCTTCCCATCCGCTCCCTCTTCCTCTCCTCCACCGCCCGTTCCCGCCGCCGCCGCCACAGCCCCGCCGGCCCAAGGGAGGGCCCAGGCAGGCAGGCAGGCAGCCCGCCCCCGCGCCGCCGCAGCCGCGGAGCCGCGCGCGCTTCCGAGGCCCTTCCGTCCCAGGCGGCGATGGCGTACCGGGCAGAGGACGACTACGACTACCTCTTCAAGGTGGTGCTCATCGGGGACTCCGGCGTCGGCAAGTCGAACCTGCTCTCGCGCTTCACGCGCAACGAGTTTAGCCTCGAGTCCAAGTCCACCATCGGGGTCGAGTTCGCCACCCGCAGCATCCACGTCGAGGACAAGGTCGTCAAGGCCCAGATCTGGGACACCGCCGGCCAGGAAAGGTACGCGCCGGCAGATCCGTCTGAGCTCCGCGAGGCTCATCGATCCCCTTCCTACTATCTGGCCTCCGATTCGTCCGTTCGTTAGCGATTGGTTGGTCTGCATCGTATGGATCTCTGTAGCTTAATTTGGTCGGTGACCACTTAATTGTTGCTGCACATGCACGCAACTGAACTGCTTCGACACTTGAAACAAAAATGGGAAGAATCTCCACTTAATTCGTATCTACCGTGATTGCACGTACCATTTCTCAATCTATCATCACATTTGTAGCATCCAGAATCTGCAGATTATGAAAGGGAAGGAGCTGATACGGGCTGTTTTATTAGATATGAAACTATGGACCTGCAAATAGAGGATCCAACTCCTTAACCGTAGTCCTGTGCTGAACAGTCAGTTAGATTTATAGTGGCATTGAGTCCCGTGTTTGATATAGGAGTACCATTATTCATGTGGCTTTTGCCATTCAAACATTCCCTGCACGTCAACTAACAGTAACTTGCCGTTGCTTCTGTAGGTACCGTGCTATCACAAGTGCATACTACCGTGGAGCAGTAGGGGCACTAGTTGTCTATGACGTGACACGGCATGTCACCTTCGAGAACGTGGAGAGGTGGATGAGGGAGCTCAAGGAACACACGGACGCCAACATCGTGATCATGCTCGTCGGGAACAAGGCGGACCTGCGCCACCTCAGGGCCGTCCTTACGGAGGATGCGAAGGCCTTCGCCGAGAGAGAGAATGCCTTCTTCATGGAGACGTCAGCCCTGGAGGCGATGAATGTGGAGGATGCCTTCACTGAGGTGCTCACACAGATCTACCGCGTGGTGAGCAAGAAGGCCCTTGACATTGGTGATGACCCCGCGGCGCCTCCCAAGGGCCAGACCATCAATGTCAGCGGCAAGGACGACGTGTCCGCAGTGAAGAAGTCTGCTTGTTGTTCGTCTTAGCTTGGAAGGATAGAATATGTACTTGGGTTGGTCGATACATTTGCAGTAGAGGGCACAGGATGTTATGGCAGTGATGGTCCTCAATCTGTACTCTTGTGTTAACAGGTGCCTCGTGTTCATTTTGCCATTTGATACATTAATTCATTTCAGGACTTCAGATTGCTGGTATAGTTTAGGGATATGAAAGTGTGCGGCTCTCAGATTCTTTTCATTTTCATATAGGCCTTCTCTGCCGTGTTGCTTTCATTTCTTGTATCTGTATACCGTCTTCTGATCAAATTAGTTGCATCCCTTCAGCATGCTATCTACTTTGCTAGACTACTACCATGGTGAAAATTGACACCCTACTCCGTAGCAGCCACAGGGTACTCATTGGATTCTATCAATATGCTACTACTTGGAAATTGGCATTGCAAGTGTTACCGTTGAAGTTGTGGCTGTTCTTGCTTGTCATCATCAGCAGCAAATGCAGGGGCTTTGTACGAACTGGTGATCTACAAGTTTGCCGTTACCCGATGTAGCATGGCATGTACTTAAACTTACCAGGCTGCGAGCCCTGCTAACGTGACTTTAGCAGTTCGAACTTCGAACCGACAAAAACCACCGTGAATACTGCAGGTGCGGCACAAGAAATTAACACCGCGGAGTGTACGTGTACAGACAGACTTAAATCTCGTACAGCTTTAGCAAAATGCACCGCAAGCAAGGAAGACTTTTTGGTTTCTTTCAATTCTAGAGTGTACAGAACTAAAGGTTCTTGTGCTTTTCTCTTCTGAAGAAAAAAGAAAAGTAAAGATAAATACAATGTACAATAGAAAGGAAGGGAGCATCTAGCAAGGCCATCATGGGAGCTTTACACACCATGGGGCCGTTAAACACCTAAAAATATCCTACAAAATGTCTGTACAGTTTTCGGAAACCTCAGTTTATGTCCACGGTGAAGGGGACGGTAAAAACCGGCAACCGTGTCTATATACAAAGTCGAGCTAATTTTGCTCGCTGTAAATAACCAATAATGTTATTGGCGACGGTCATCCATTGCTTCTATCTGATGACAACGCTGTTGTCTTGCAGATGGGGCAGAGGTTCTTCATCATCAACCATTGCTTTATGCATGTCGCATGGTACTGGTGGCCGCATTCAAGGGTTCCTATAAGTTCTTCAGCTTCATACTCTTCCTGCAAAACAAGGACCAAATTATCCCTGACAACAAGAAAGCATGCATATGGTTACCTTGAGCAAATGTCAAACATGATGGACTAACAGTTATCAGTAAATTAATACTTCTAAAACTCATGGGTGCAAGTTATTTCTATTACTACAATAAGGTGCAATGGTGGAATCTGTCATGTAACAGCTAGCTGGTTAATGATATACAAAGTCAACATATTATAATTTAGCAGTGAACATGGCAAGAGGTTGACCTGGCATATTATGCAAGCATCATTCTCCGAAGAGAGCTCAGAAAACTCATCAGACACTCCAGCTGCTCTTGGAACATAGAAAGTTGACCTCAAGTTCTCTTGGATGTAACTTTCTGTCAAACCAGTATTGACATCGCCTATCTGCTCTTCCAAAGCTACAAGCTCCTGCAGAGTATGCAAAGGAAAATAATTTAATGAGATACATACATTCTCAGAAAAAAAGGCGCACAAGGAATTCACAAGCCCAAATGAGATACATACCTCGTAAGTCATGTTATCCACATCCAGACGCATGTCTTGATGTTCATCAATAACATGTCCTACTTCATGAATCCTTGATCGATCCAGCATGGTAGCATTCTGCACAGATGCATCAGTTAATTGAAATAGCTGTATGAAATATGAATGATTCACAGGGAGCATGTTTAATTATGCAGACATTGCAGACAGGCTGTACCATCAAGGCAGTGATAACGTTTGTAATTTTGTATTGCATACATTTTTCTAGTTAAGGCCAGCAAGTAGCTAGGATTAGAGATTCACATGTCAAGGCAATAAAACGGAACGAATTATACATCTTTGCAAAAAGAAAGGGATGGTCAGACAATACTTAATGCAAGTTTTTTCTTGAACATGCATGAGAGCTGCGAATTTTATGGTCAGGGAACAATAATTTTGGAAACTTGATGACCAACATTCTAAAGTGTTCTAAAGTATTTGAATTAAGAAGGGCTACAAGACTTCCATGCCTATAAAATGAACATCAGCAGCAAAATTCTGACATCGATTATATTTGTATTGCCACAAACTTTATTTTTTATCGACATAAAAGTGAATTGTGCTTCGAGAATGAGTATGGAGCACTGGTACCACTGCACGGTCAATGATACAGGCCCAAATGGAACATGTAAACTGTAATGTACGTTTACATGATTACCAAGAAAAATAGACTAGCGGACCCATAAAAAATATTCAATATGATATATTTTCTCCTTATAAAAAATATTTATATTCCAGCATCCAGAATGTCATTAGTAGATATATGCAACTATGCAAGTAATTTAGGGGTAAAAATTTGGAAATATGAAGCTACCTGATATGGCAGAATTCTTAAAACCCCACTGTTTACTTGGTTTGTAAGAGGTGGATGCATCGGATGCCCAAAAGTGTGCTCAGAATTGAATGGGAAAGCCAGCATTCTTGGATCTAAAGGAAGGCCTGCGGCAGAAGGATTTAAACCATGCACCACATTGTTACCGAGGAACTGTTGATGGGATACTTGTATTTGAGGTACTTGCATTTGCATACTATGCAAAGGATTCTGGGAGAAATGAGGTAGAGGCCCCTGAACAATTCCATTCGGCATGTCTGTGGTTCCTGATGAACAACAAGGCTTGTTAAAATCAAGTGTTGCCAATTACATCACTAAAGCTCACACTCAAAGGTTTCTATTTTATGGCCAGTCAGTCCATGATAACAGAAATGTACTGCTAAACATACTAGCAAAGCTACTAAAAATAATAATATACTCTGTCAAATCCAAAAAAAATGCAAACCATGAAATGGTCCCTTAATTCATATTTCAGCAAAACATCAGATCAAATCATCTTCATTCAGAAGGTTTACTAACCTGGAGGATTGGCCACTGAATTACTATATCCCCACTGTGGTACTCCATGACCAACACCATTTGCAGCCTGCGGAATCCATGTATTGCACTGGCCCATGTGACAGGCTGGAAACACGTAGTTACCATGAGATACCAACTCTGGTCGAGCAGCCATTGAACTGAAACTGCTAGGAACATCTGCAGAAGGTCCTTCTAAGAATGGCCTACCATTGCTACTGTGGAACTCTGGTGGGTTTGAAGCTGCAGAATTGGGTAAACAATTTGATTGAAATGAAGCATTCCATGGCCCACGTGCAGGATTCTGAGGCACATGAGCAGATGAACTTGAACCTGCAAATCCATGAAGAAAATGATGGTTACCAGCCACAACTGCATTTTTCCTTTTGATGAATCCACTAGCACTGTCACCAAAATTGACACTGCTGCTGCTCTCATCAATAGTTCCTGCAGGAACTTGATGATATAAAGATGGTGGTAGCACATTGCCCAGTCCAAAGCTTTGAGTCTGAGGAATATATATGTTAACAGCTGCTGTTGCCATGCCAGGGTTGTGCATAGCAGTTGGGAAGACAAAACTTGACGTAACACCAACATGTGGGTATGAATTATGAACATGCTGGCGCTCATGATTCCGCAGATCACAGATACCAACATTAGCAGTATTTCCTGGAACTCCGGCAGCAACTTGCACACCCAGGTTGGATGAATCAATTCCAGGGCCTCCATAATAGGAACTTTCTGATTGAACTTGGACATGTCCTTGTTCCCATCCAGGATTAACAGACTGATGTCTCCATACCATAGTTCTATGTGACATGATGTCAACTTCTATTTCCTTAAGGAGAATTATAGCAAGTTTGGTCAGTAATTATCCTTTATCATCACCACTTCCTGCATATGAGATTGATCAAAGATGGTCAGTATTCAATCTAATTTGGATAAGTTGATCAAAGATGGTCAGTATTCAATATAATTTGGATAAGTAGAGATGCAAAATGCAACACAAGCATGCCCCAAGCATCAGATCATTAATCGCAAAATCAATGAAATTTTAGTAACAGATCATAGGTGCTAGGCTGATCGGCAGCGGCGATGGCACAACACAACTATGTTGTGATACTGTAGCAGCTTTAATAGTGGTTGCGGTGCAAGGTACCAACTTACTAGATTAGCTCATACACATTATTTTGTATCAGATTTTGGTTCGTTGCGGATCTTCTCTAGTATGATTTGTTCAAAATTGAAATGGTGCAGATGGTGTTGCATCTTAAGTGGCAGGCCGAACCAGCTCTATAAAACAGTACGCATCATAACCTGATAACCCACACTTATGGGGATAGAAACTGATGAGCAATCATTGAAGCCAATGGAACCACACTAATGATATAATATATCAAGGTACATCTATGCATTATTGAGTTACTCATTTATCTGCTCACAGGTGACCGTGTGAGTAGTTATGTTAAAAAAGAAACAACGTAGCTCCTGTCAAATAGGCAGTAACATCGAACATTTATTGTAGTATTTGCATGTCAACATGAGAGGCAAGAATAGAAGACTTCGCAAAACAAGCAGCAAGAGTTTATGCCGCTTATGAAAATCTTGCATTAATCTATTCCCTTCTGCACTGAGCAGATAGGTGCCCGAGCATTACTAATGCAGTCCCGCTGTACAGTCACCTGGTTGAATAGTAACTACTCTTTTTTCCTTCAAATCTCCGTGCAGTCAATTACTAAACTTCAAACACAGATAACAGTCATGTTAGCGATGTTAATTAGTAAGCCTGGGTATGATGCCTTGTGGCTAGGTCGTGATGCATAACGACAACTACAATCCTGGCTACTGGACTAGAATTGCTAGGTCTGAACAAAACCCCAGGCTTCAAACAGATATTAAGAGATGACACAGTACAGTCCATAAGAACTTAAATAGTTGCTAAAAGAAATTCATGCATTGGTAGCAAAGGTAGTATCGGAACACAAAAAATAGCATTCGATAGAGGGCATCAAGCTTGCAATACATTGCAGTGGTAGGATGGAAAAACTAAAGAAGAAAAGTTAGTCATTGAATGTGCAAACAGGATTGGTTCGCTCATCTCTCCTACAAACAAACAACATGTCACAATTAAAAAAAATGTAATCAGTTGGTTAAAGTTTTGTTTTCGTGGAGAAGCTTGCCAAAGAAGAGAGAGGTGGATGAGAGAGAGGGGTAGAAGAGTATTGTTTGAGCAACACTGTTTTTTTTTGGGTGGTTTCTCTCGTGCAGTGTTGTGTGCGCATCATAACCTCCTCGTCACCGTGACACTATGGCACTACCTAGGATTCAACCATGTTCACCACCACAAAGCTTGAGGACAAGTTACTTTACTGGGAGAGGAGTAATTATGGGCATATGTCCAAGCAGCAAAGTGGGCGAAAAGTAAGTTGTAGAAGAAGTTGTGAGAACACATGGATATTACAATGTGACAACAATGCAGTTCCCATGGTTAGGAACAAATTGATCAATTACCCATTTTAGTGACAACTTGCTCTACTTAGAATATCTACTTGTAACTTGAGAATATCAGAGCCTTCTGGAATTGAAAAATGATGAATTTAACAATCTAGCACATTTATCTACTTTGTCCATTGCCATATTATAAACTCCCTATTGGTGTTACTTTGTTCCATCCTCAAGCCTCATAAATTTAAAGCTATGATAAAAAAATAATATGAATGGCATTAACTTGAACAAAATGCTATATTATTGCGAAGCAGGAAAGAAGTACTGGGTATTTGAGCACCACAACCAACCAAAGAAAAAACACCAATCTAAAGCACCACCACTGTACCACAAACTACCTAGACCTGAAATGCTAGCAACTACAAAATCCCAAGGCCCAGTAGCGACTAACTGAAAATACCGAATTTAAGGAACAAAATGAAGAGCGAACTAGAACCAAATTCTTCCAACCAAACCAAAAGTTTGGGGTAGAACTGTTGAAAGTCCAAATAATTCCCTAATTGTTAGAACCAAACCTCATCACTAATGAGCTATGATCGGACTGTCACAGCTATCTCCCGACTCCATTCAACTAAGACCAAGCAAAACTCTCTGCAGTGAGCACCTGCCAAAAGCTTATGCTGACTGTTTATGAGAGTTCCAATCTGCATGGCCGGCCGAAATGAAAAACCATACTCCATGGCACAAATTTCAAACCATATACGTCCACGATCCACCACAAGTCAAATCCACAGCCTAATCACCGAAGACATTGCTGACTCGTAGCTCCACATTCCACACTCGGCACTCCGGAATGAGCTTGGCTGCATCAATTGAGCGAGCATGCAACTACACCACAAAGTCCGACGGAAAGAAAAAAAACAACAACAAACCCCTCGCACGAGCTGAACACTGAGCCAGTAGCTTCCCGCGACCGCTGCGGTTTGCCGGTCCCCGGCCCCAACCAAACGCGCACAAAGGCGTCCGAACGAAACCCCTCCCTCGCAGCTCCGACTCCGAGCAACTGACACCCCCAACGCCGAATCGCGGCGCTCGGGGATCCAATCGCCCGCGGGGCACAGTGACACGGGAGCAGAGCAAGCTCACCCCGCCCAGGACAATTCGAGAAGGGAAGGGGAAACAGCTTCGCGGGGATGATTCAGGCAGGAAGCTTCACCTCGCGGTCGGGGCGGCCGGGGGGCGGGTCGCGATCGGCACGGGGGCTGTAGGAATCCGCGGGCCGGAGAGCCTCGCCTCGCCTCGCCTCGGGAGCACCGGGGGGAGGCGCTAGACGGAATCGGTTGGTGGCGGTGGCGGTGGTATCCGGTGGGGGATCGATCGGAAGGGGGCGACGGGACGGGGTGAGCCGCGTATTTATAAGCACGGGGAGCTTTTCGGGAACGGAAGGGGGAGAGAAATCGACCAAGGGGGGCAGGGGCTGCTCTTTAACGATTTTTGGACAAAATGTGCGGTAATTCGATGCGCTTTTGGGTGTCGTCGCTGTCTTCTCGCTCTCTCGCCTCGTTTTACCACTGGCTCACGTTTTCCTCTCCGCTCCTTCGGATAGGGCGGTTCGTGCTGGCTTCCCTTCCCTCGATCGGGGCTCGGCCAGCGCTGCGGCCATCTTTTTTTAGGACTACGCTTATCTGTTCACCTCTATTCCTGTGTCCAAGGATACCCGTACCTCCTACGTTTTGTCCTAGACTCTCTCTCTCTCTCTCTCTCTGCAATTGGCGTCATCAACACGTGATTTTTGTTTTCACATGCTCACATTACCACAGAGTCTTTGCTCTCGCGTGTTTGGTTGTAGATCAGGAGTCGCGGTCTCGCCGATCATGCAGGAGACTGTAAAATCATTCTTGCTTGGACGGTAACTACATGGCGTATCGATCGCAGCTCCAATTCTCCTTGCCACAAGAAAAGAAAAGGCCCTGGTACAAATATTACTCGATCCGTCGATCGACTTGCTAGCTGGACAGTGAAGCTTATTATGGGTCGTACTGGCTTGCGTATCTATGGATGGTTAAAAATCTTAAATTTTAGTTTAGATAATCTAAAAACTGAGTTCTAAAAAATTGGAATTTAATTTTATTCAATTTTAAGTTAAAAAATATAAAAATTAAGTTAGATTACGAAAAGAGCATATTAGAATTATAATTACCATCCTTAGTTGCATCCTACACGGTACAAAGGCATTCCGCGGCCGCGACGTGCGCCTCCTCTGGTTATGGCCGCCGGGCAGTCTTCCCGTTCGCCACAAGACTGCGATTTCGCGGCGAGTGGGTACTGCGGAGACGCTTTATCAGCTCGGTGCTCGTCCATTTGACACGCTGCTCGGATCGTCAGTCGCTCAGTCTCAGTCACGGTCCCCACCAGTGTCCACGTCAGAGCCAGGGGGCTGGCTGGCTCGATCAGATGAACATGAGATCAACCAGTGCTGACGCTTTGTTTCATTTTACTTTTTTTTTAAAAAAAGATACGCTTTGTTTTGTGGATGGCCATCGACGATGCGAGCGAGTGGGTCCTCGAATCGTTGCGTGTGGCCGATGCGTCGGGCCATCCGATCCAAACATCCATCGTCTACGTACGTCAGATCACTTTACAGGCCTTAGCGTGCCGCTCAGGCGGATGATGACAAGAGAAGAGGGATCTGATCTTCCGGATAAGTGCAAGAGGGACGAGGGCTGAGGCTTACAGCATCTCCAACAGATTATTTATACCTCGCAATTAAAATACTCTCTCTTCATTACCAATTATAATTTTTAGATTTTTTTTAATAATTACTGTAACAGACTACTAAAATTCAATCAGGGATAAATCTCCTTTATTTACTGTTGAGTGAGGTGCATTTTGGTAATCGTCAAAAGTTTTAGATATTTTGGAAATTGGACTGATAATCTGCTGGAGCACTCCAATTATTCAAATATTAACTTTTTATACTGGGGAGAGAGATGTGCTTAGCCCGTATGACTGGCTCCAATGCAAGCCCCGGCCGTGGCCCGGCTCACCGCGGCACGCAACGGCCTCGGGCGCGCGGCACATGGCCTCCACTCCACCGCACCGGCTCGTCAAACTGGTGACCGGCCGTCGTGGGCGGCGATCTGCCAAACCGCAGCGCGGGCCTCGGGCGCCTGGTTTTGCCGCGTCCCGCTCTGGGAGGTCGTGAAGCACGCGGCCGCGAGCGCGCTTCGCCGTTCACGTGCTCCCGATTTGTCTACGTCTAGCTGTCCTCACCGCGACTCTGCCGGGGGTGTGTGAATGGAAGGCTGAGCCGCCTGGCTGAGGCGGCGAAGCCAGTGGCAGCGGCGTGGAACGAACGAGACTGCTGGCACCTTGGCTAGATGGATTTCCCTGAGACGGTAGAGCAGAATGCAACGTGCAGCGGCGGAGAAAGTATGGACCAACCGACCCGAGGTCCTGGCCTGGGCGAAAAGAGCTTCCCCGTCCGTGGAGCAAGGATATTCCCTGGAAGATGCCAGGCAATGGGATCTTCCAAGTCCATGAGCGATGAGGTCAAGCCGAGT
Organism: Panicum hallii; assembly: GCF_002211085.1. Taxonomy (NCBI): domain Eukaryota; kingdom Viridiplantae; phylum Streptophyta; class Magnoliopsida; order Poales; family Poaceae; genus Panicum; species Panicum hallii. The sequence goes on from NC_038044.1 coordinate 11,855,385, forward strand.
AGCCGACCCAGCTCAAAGGCAGGCGCGTGAAAAGAAATGCGCTATGCATGGCCCATTGCCGAATGCGCTACACTACACCGAGTCACAAGTCTGAACTCTGAAAGTCCAAACAATTTTGTCCCCAGGCCCGTGAGTTTTTCTTTTCAACTCTAGCTTAACCTCTCCAGAGTCAACCCCACCGCCAGGGTGATTCACTGATTCCTTGCATGAAATGCAACACTTATATATGCCTACAGCCTACAGCAGAAGCACCAGCAGGCGACCCAAACCTCCTTGACATGAAAAGGGAGGACCCCGTCCCCCGAACTTGAACCACACATCTCTAAGGTCATTCAGACAACAGAAAAGACTGGATACCCACCAAGGTGGCAAGGTGCAACATAACACAGAGCTGAAAACCATATGGTGATTCGAATGACAAAGTCACAACTGACATAACACTAACACCAATAATGATCTCACACCAATGCTAGCTTGGACAGCAAGCTAGCAAATGATCCGATGCAACACAGATGGAAATAAACGAAGCTTACATGTCTGATTAACAACTGAGGAACCCTGCACTTAAAAAGGTTACTTAGCCAAGCAGAATATCACCAACACAAGTTCACTTAAAATATAGGGGTAAACGACGAGCTAAACAACTCCAACTCCAGCGAACAATGCTCATCTCGAGACACTTGCCACAGAGACCTCACTGCTTTGCCTCCCGTTCACGGTTCCACTGCTCAATCTTGGCCCTGCGTTCCTCGCTGCTCTCCCTGACTGGGCTCCTCCCACGCCTTGGTGGTGGGCTACCATGCCTGCGTCTTCCTCCATCATCATACCTGTCGTGCCTGCTGCCTCTGCCCCCTCCATCATCATACCTGTCATGTCTGCTGCCTCTACCCCGTCCGCCGCCGCCGCCACCACGACGATAATCATCACGATCACGATGGTAATCATCACGATCACGATGACCCCTCCTTTGAGGTGGTGGGCTTCGGCTTCTGCTTCTCCCATGGTACCTCCTGGAAGCGGAATGCCCATAGAGCTTCCTCCTGAGATCCCTGCCAATTTGTTTCACATGCATGAAATTACAGTAGCCACCACGGTTGCAGCTGTTCTCCTCAAACTGCCTACAGGTTGCTTCACGGAAGTCAGTCACAGGAGAATACTCCACAATTATCGGGCGGCCAGAGTAAAAGCGGCCCTGAAGAGCATTGTATGCTGCAGCTGCCTGTTCTTCCTCCCTGAACTGGACATAGACATTCCCTATCATGTGGTCAGCAAGGTTGTCGCAGACATTCAGGTTCTCAATCTCACCGAACTTGCCCAACTCCTCATAGATATCCTCATAGAAGTCCTCAAAATGCTCCTGCATCTTCTCAGGATCAATAGGTTGGCCTTGAGCATCAACTCCAGGGGTTATCATATCAGGACGCTGATACATGTTAGCAAGCACAAGAGTCGGTGATATGGTTGGCCTGTTGTGCAGACGGGAGCAGCGATCCCCATGACGACAAGCCCCAATCTTGAAGTAGAAAGGGCAGTTGACCCTATCCTTCTCAGTGCCAAAGATCGAAGCCAAGTGCTCCGCCATGATTCAACTGTGGCTGACACTATGCCTGCAAGCATAAGCAAGAAAAGTATCAGTAATCATCTTCAAAATATAAGATGAACTAGAGTGCCTATACATTCATGGTTTGGATATCTAGAAACCATGGGATAAAGGAATACCTCAATAAAGGTCATCAGTGTGCAAGACTAAGTAGACAAAAAGGTACACATGCAGGTAAAACAAACCAGGGCTCACAACATATGCTTCTTTTAGGAACGCCAACAAGTAATATTCCTGTAAATTTAACCCTGTGCAGCCCACTGTGTGATCGGAAAATTATACAGCTCAGGCCCTTCCAAGAAATCCTAATCCCAATCCCTTTTTAAGACCTAATCTGCAAACTTACGCAAAAAGTTAAATATCAGGAGAAAATGAATAGAAAGACCAAAATAACTGTGATCTACTTCAGTACTCATCAGGGCTAAATCTTGCTCCTGGTAAACTGATCACTTTTTAACCTATACAAATCTGCACACCGTTCAACTATGTTAATGCCCAACAGATAAACTAAAATGTAAACAAGATGAATTTGTCCCTCCAATATAATGTTTAGATTCTCCCCCTGCAACTGCAAAAAAAATAAACCAAACAAAACCACACACAGAGACAGCTCTTCATCTGCTGCGCAAGGGTATTCCTTCTGGTGTAGGCCTTGTATTTTCCGCCCAACAAAATATTACTTGATTTTAACCTAAGCTGCACACCATTTTAGATTATTATTAATTTCTGATCAAAAGGAAGACCCAAAACACTGTTAAAACTACCAAGAAAAGCAAAATGCATTCATATTTCTTAATTAACTACTGTTTTGTTCATAATTCCAGCAATCAGCCTAAACATGTCACCGTGTCACAATTCCAGCTGCTAACAACCTTGAGTGCAAATCACATCGACGAAAAGCCTTGTATTTGTATGATTCTACGGGTTGATTCAATCGGCTAAAAGGGGGGCTACAAGTCTACAACTGCTGCATATGCCAACCATGCTAGCTGCCAACTGCAAGATGAAGAAATCGATAGCCGCACAGCAGACCGCAGTAAAGAGCAACAGTGCCGGGGCTGCGTCGGTTCACAAATCATAACCCTAGATCGGGCTTCGTGGGGCATGAGATTCAGCCGACCCCCAGAAAAACTGAGAGAAACAATTGTCAATCTACACACAGGAACCAATCTGCGACAAGCTGGATTCTTGGGGTATTCGTGCCATCGAGATGTGGATTCGACTGCTCGAAGCAAGAAAAAAAGCCTGCAAATTAAATCTAAGCAAGCTAGGTTTCCTTACCAAATCGATCCAAATCCCTGATGGATCCGTGACGAACGGGTGGGAAGGAGGCGGGTGGGAAGGAGGGAGCCAGGGAGTACGCGTCGATCGGTGGCCGCACCCGCCGCAGCGACGGGTTGGGGTCTTGGCGAAGAGGGAGCCGCGAGCCCGCGACCGCGAGGAAGAGGATCGAATTGAGGGCAGACGGAGAAGCGAGGGTGTGTGTGTATAAATATGTGCCTTTTTTCAATTGATATTGTTTTTTCTTCCGGTGTCTCTTTCGGATGTTTGACGGAAAAGAATTTGACGTGTCCGATTTTGTTACGGAAGTTCAAATCAAGTACAGTTGTGGACAAATCCTCCCAAGCTGGCAAAGCTGCAATTCATAGGGGTTGAACTGGACTTCAGAACAAGGTACATTTTCACTCAGTCGAGCGCTCGTTCTTTGCAGCCTTGTAAAACAGCACAAAAGGGCATAGCAAAATTTGTACTGTGCTTATGCGAGTCTAGAAACACCTCTTAGGAAGTTGATTGATCGAGTCTTCTGGATGAGTTAAAGTGGGTAATGATATATGTTGCGATGGTGAATTCGATAACAAGACACTCCCATGGATTAGTTTGATGAAGAAAAGCAATGGTAAAATTATCAAGAACTCACTTTAACATGTTAATGGTAAAATTATCAAGAAAAGCCATTGGAAACGAGTAAAGGACAGGATTTTAAGGTGGTGGAGAACCTTGCCACCATGTGAAGAATGGGAAAAAGATGTAGAAACCGTCAAGATTCGATCCCCAGGGTCTAAAAAAATTTAGGTTCACGGAGAAGGAAAATTGATTAGGTGCTATAACTAATCTAGAAATAATATCTATTTTGTTGCCCCAAACAATTTGTTTAGTTCATTTGACATAAACGGTATGATATCCTACGTCGTTATTTTTTACGCAAGTTTGTAACCCTAGGGCTAATTTAGTATTATATGCTCCTCGCCTATGAAAACTACGAAAAATTTTGAAGGTCAAACGAAAGTTATGATGTCTCTCCTGCCAAAAATATTTTGAACATAAATTCAACTTGCACATGGAGTAAAATAAAAGATAAATCTCATTAGAGGATAGATTGTACTAATTGAAATAATCTGATGTCTAAATCAAGGCGATGTATTATTCAGGGGTTCATATCAATAAAGTAAATTACATAGGGTAGTAAAACCGACTTTCTTTCAGTGATCTAGATGCAACTTTGGGCTTTCGATGCAACATATTTTATCAAATGAGTTAGTGGTACTATTTTCCACCATCGGCATAACACCCTGCCTTGAAGGATGCACATGCACAACAGATATACCCATGGAAATCCAGCAGGACAGCAGGATCACTAGCTAAAAACAGTGACGTACAAACTGTTTTAGACTTTCAGCCACTACATCACACATGACAATTGAATTGGCAATAGTACAGAAGGGCCATCGAGTAATGATACCAAACACTGGCAAAAAAAAAAACACCATCAGAAGACAATAAGCGATCAACCCCTTTTATCAGACATAACTCCAGTTCTACACAACAGGATTTGTCATCCCGAACTAACACGAGGAAAATTTATAAAAGTTCTATTCTGGGCAAGCAAGACAAGCTAATGCCCAAGCATGATCAGACAGTCATACAGAACTGAGGAAAAAGATTCAAGACATGCCCAAGCATGATCAGACAGTACCACTAACTCCAGCATTTTTTTCTGAGAAATTTAATTCCCCATATTCAAGAGAAAGCAATTCAACTCCCGTAAGTACTATGTGGGCTTGCCATTATACATATGTACGTGTCCAATAAGCGTAATATTGGTTAGGAGTCATATTACATCAGATATAAGCATGGATATATATAGTCAGTTGTATTATAAATTCAGTGCTCAATGCACTTAAAATTCCACATTCTACATAACAAAACGACCATGTTGAATTCAGTCAGTTCCAAGGGCTACATTCCACATCGTTTTTTAGTAATCATGGTATGAGAACATAAACTAGCAGTGCTATTGCATCGCTGCATCTGAACGCATGGTGTCTTACACTCTTACCAATCTTATCTGGCTACCAGGAGAAAAGTAATTCAAAGAATCTTTGATAACACATATTTACCTGAAATAAGTAAATAACAGAAGACAATCCTACCAACATGTTCAGATTGGATTGCATACTAGAGACAGGATGGAGCTGAAGTCAAACTGATGCATTTTCAGTGCTTCATTAATCCATCAATCAACCAGAAAAAAGAGCACCAAACTGCAGAAGGTTAGTTACTCACAAAAAAATAATTGATTTTACCGCAATCGTTGAATGTTAATATGTCTAGTGATCATTAGTATACAAGAAAACTTCTTACTCGTCAATCACACAATGTAACGGATAAAGGCAATCACAAACGTGAAAAATTGAGAATGTTCACAACATAAAACATAAACCACTTAAATCTTCACTGAACACGACAACAATAACAAACAATACAAGTATAGCATTTGAAACTAAACCAAAGCTGCAACCTCTCGACGTAAAGCAAGGAATTCAGAATCATAACGCACTACAGTGGTATGCTCATCAACCAGATCCGATCATCTTATGCATCATAAAAATGTCAAGTTGTTGACTAACCAACAACAATGCATCCACCCATCAAGATTAAACTGTAAAATTTCAGTTACATATTCTCACTGATCACCATGACCAAAAGTTCATTCATAGCTGTGAGCTGAATAAGCAACTTTGACGAGCAAACTGTTAGCAATAGCTCACCACCAGACCTCACTGCCGTGGCCTCCTTCGGAGTATGTACACATCGGATTCCTCATAGGCGTAATCCGGGTCGAGGTACTCGCGTGCCACCTTCTCGATCACCGGGAAAGCAGCCGGCACGGAGTCCCAGAAAGCCTGGTGCGCCTCTGGCGACCGGATTTGGTAGCCGAGCAACACCACACCGCGCTCGGCGTCGGCAAGCGCGTCCATGGCCGCGATGAGGTGCGGCACGGACTCCTGGACGTAGACCACGTCTGCGGCGACGACGAGGTCGAAGTGGCGCGGGGTGGCGAGTGTGGCGAGATGCGCGGGGCAATTCCAGTGGAGTTGGGCGAGGCGGGGCGCGCGGGGGAGGTGGGCGCGGTTGCGCCGCAGGTTGCGGCGGAGCGCGGGGAGGACGGCGGCGATGTCGGTGAGGACGAGGTCAGTGAGGCCGAGGCGGGAGAGGCCCAGTCCTGCCGGGCCGCATCCGGAGCCCAGCTCCACGGCCCGGGTGCCGGGGAAGCGGAGCACGTCGGCGAAGGGGAGGGCCTGGTCGCGGAGGCAGCGCTCGACGAACTTGACGAGGACCAGGGACGAGGGCCACACAGAGGTGCCCACCTCGAAGGAGTCGTTGTCCTGCTCGAACGTCAGCACCGCGCCCCCCACCGGAAGCTCCACCACCGGAGACGCAGTGAACCGCATCTCCTCCTCTCCGCCGCCGCCGGCCCGTCAAGCCACTGCAGCGAAGCGAAAGGGTTTTGGACGGCTGCGACTCCGTGCGCGGCCGATCCGGTGGAGGCGGCAGTGGAGAGAATCTTAGATGCGAAACCCTTGTCGAATTTAAAATTTTATATGAGCCCCTGAAAATTCTTGGAGCAAAGCACGTTAGGAAGAAAACTGTAATAAAATAATCTTCCAGGGTAGAACTGCAAAACAGAAGCAACAGCGCACCGCCGAAACCTCCCCCACCGTCTCGTCGTCGCATCTCGCACAGTCGCACGGTCGCCCCTCCTCCGCTCTTCCCTGATGGATCCCAAGGCGGCGGCGAAGTCGAAGCGCTCGCACACGGTGCACGGCCGCCGTGCCCACCAGACCCCCGCCGCGGCGGCAGCGCACAGGCAGAAGCGCGCCGCCGCCGCCGCCACCTCTTCTGGCCCCCGCAGCCGAAACCTCCCCTCGAACTGGGACCGCTACGACGACGAGGGCGAGGCGGAGGAGCCTGCAGCCGCCCCGGAATGGACCGGCGAGGTGGCTCCGCGCAGCAAGGGCGCCGACTTCGGATTCCTGCTAGAGCAGGCGCGAGCGCAGCCCCGCGAGGCCCGTGGCCTCAGGGCGCCGTGGCTCCCCTCCCAGGATTTGCCATTTGGTAAGTGAGCGCCGCGACCTTTAATTTCCACTGCTACTTTCATCCTGCTCCTCCATTACCTGTACATTGAGTAAGCATTTTGATATTTTTCGCTTCAAGTAGTACTGGTGATGCTATCATCCCATAAGTATGCTGAAATCCGATAGCGAGGGGAATTCTAGTAATACTGATTCCGAGAAACCGAGTTCATCAAACGCCATAGGTCGTCTTTGTTTTCTTCTCTTATGAACTTTTGAGAGCTCATATCTCCTAAACTGAATTAAAATAGTGTTGAAAATTCCTCCAGCACTCAGTTAGCACATAATCTCTGCATATACATTTGTTCAATAGTTCCTCAAATTGATAAGTGGAGATATTTCTGATGTTGCTTTATGATTGTTGATTCGCTATTTTTAGATTTTATGCAGGCCTCCACATCTATGTTCGAAGCTAAAGGTGAAGGGATCTTGTCCTGGTGCGCTGATGATAACTTCATATTAGAGGATGATTTAGCACCGGATTTCGAGGTACAATATATCAACTCTGGGTTTTACTTTGCTGTACAGAGTATGCTTTATCTTAAATTGTTAGCATCAAATGATGTCCTAGTAGCTAATACAGTGTTAAAAAAATAGATGGAGTGTGGCAGTAACCACACTTTTGGCTTTGTGTGGAATTTGTGGAAGGAAGTTTTGTTTGGGTTAACCAGACAATAGTGGCCTATTAGAGTATCAGTTAGAATATTGGATATGAAGTAATGTAGACACACTTTTAGATTGATGGACCTTCTGTGGTTTCTGGGTTTACCAAGCATATAGAACCTTCTGTGGTTTCACATAGAAACAATTAACTTTTACATCTTGTCCCTCTCTGGTTGTGGGGTTACTATACCAATTTTTTTCATATTCACATGACAAAGCTTCTTCCCCCCAACTTTCAGGTGCCTTTTCTCTCAATGGATTTGCATGCATTGGCTAACCAGCTTTCGAAGCTTAAGCTTTCACAGAGACTTTTTGTAGAAGAAGATATACTACCTGCGGATCTGGTATGCTCTTGTTTATAGCTATCCTGTTAAGAATCTGTTTGTTTTGACTTTGGATTCTTAGGTCATGTACAACGCAAATACGCTGATATAGAATCAAGAGAGAATAAATGTTATGCCATTAAGTGTCCACGAAGAGCCTTGACTTACAAGGAATATAGCTATTCCGAAGAAGCTTAGATTAGCCGGTAATTTAAGGCCTCGTTTAAACATTCATCCAGCCAGGCACAGCCCACAGTGCATCTGACTTTCTTCAGCCAATTTTTGTACCAATCTGTTCATGTTACTTATTGTATTGAAATTGTATTCAAAGAGCAACCCCCCTGGTTTCCACCTTGGCATGATTTTTGAGTAACTACCCACAAGTGTTCTGACATATCGTTGCATTCTACAGGGCCTTAAAAGCTAGCTTAGATTGTGGGTTGTTAAAAGCTGTAAGCTGAAGGGATGCAGTTTGTTGATTGTGGTATTCTAAAATCTGCTTTTAAAAGCGCCCGCTTGTTTTAGCTTCAACTCTTAGAACCAAAATCCACAATCCAAAGCTAAAACAAACATGCCCTAAGTTTGCCGGGTTTCCAAACACACACTAAGACTAATATTATTGTTACTAAAGCCACTACTACCAGTTCACTTTTCTGCTGGAGCTTTATTTTTACAATGTTATGAACGTAGTGCATGAACTAGATCTCTTGCTACTGTTATGAACTAGATCTCTTGCTACTGTTATTGTCGATACACATTGGCTTTCTGTTGTAACCAGAGGCAACGCTAGTGACAAAATTACGATACATAAGTTTCATTGGACATCAAAGAGCATTGATAAGTTTTATAGCAATATATGGGAAATATGACCCTATTTGTAGAGAAATTTTTCTTTGCCTTGGTGCGGGAAGCTTAGCATTTTTTGGTGCTCTTCCAGTCTTCCTGTCTTGCAACTACAAGTGCACTTCTTGCTCTTTTGGTCACAACCACTTCTTTCTGCAACACTAGCAATCATGGGAGTTGCCTCAATGGCTCACTCTGCTATCATTTGCGGCAGCTATACTTATCTTAGATTTCAAAATTTCTGCGCTTGATGATTAAACCCTCTATTCCTAGCTTGTTTTGTGCATGATATATACAATTTTAGGTAGGCGAAACTAATGTGTTTGCTGGTTATTGTGTATTGGTATGTAATTAGCTGTTTTACCTTCCCTTGTATGCCTTCTATCAAGTTTCTTGTTGCAGGAGATTATAGATTTATAGTTGTAGGTCTAGTTTTGTAATTGGCAGTACCATGCTATTGTTTTTATTTGAGAAACATTCTATTTTATTTGAGCCTCTTTCGTCTCCATTTGGCTTGACTTGATATTCCTGGATTCATCTGATTATTTCTAGGCTGATGTATCAGAAGACAATGAAATACTGATTGAATGTGGCACCTCTGTGGAAAGTGATCCCAAAGGAAGTTCGGTTGGGGATAACTTGAACTTTGAGCTAAGGAAAGATGCAAGTCATCATGAGTATGCTGGCAACACCTATTCTGATGTTCAAATGAAATCAGAATGTCAGTCCCAATGTTTTGAACATGAAGCTACAACATCACCCAAGAGTAGTACTCATTTAGTGAATTCAGATACTGAAGAAGATAAGGCATATACAAAAAACATGGATACTGATCCTAGTACAGGGCATAGCAAAAGGTTAGAGTTTGAGGTGGGTTCTGCAGAAGAAGAACTTGACATGCTCCTCAATTCGTTCAGTGGAACTCACCTTTCTAGCTCCAACTTGGATGAATTGGTTGGACATGATTCAACTTCCCAAGGGACGAAGATCAGATGGTCAGAGAAGAAAGTTACACCTAGCAAGTCTTTCAAATCACCTGTGCTTGCACCTGTGGATGATGCTCTAGATGACTTGCTTTCAGAGACCTCCCTACCTGTACAGAATGAAGGTTTTGCTACACAAAGTTCAACTTCCCAACCAACTGTTAAATCTGGGCAGAACTTTGACTTCGGATATGCTAAGAAGATTGATGTGATATCATCTATTGATGATTCAGTGGATAATTTGCTTGAAGACACTCCATCGTGCTTAAGTGAACCAAAGGAAACTACAACTGCAGGACCAAACAGCACCCCACATGACAGTGTCCCCCCTCATTCTGGCCCCTCAAATGCATCAGGTGATTTTGATTCATGGTTTGATTCCCTATAGGGGAGAAAAAAGTTGGTGCTGTGAGGAAGTGATGGCTGACTTCAGGAATTCTTCTCTGTGATGCAAAGGTCCTCTGTACCTTTCTTTATTCACTCCATTATTGAATCTAACTGGTAAACATGTTCAGGAAGCTGTAATCCAAAGTCCCCTTTTCTACATGGAGGTCCACGACCACTAGGGAACTATCTTAATATTATGTTTTCATGAGAGAAAATGAAGTGGATAGGGCATTGTATAAAAGCTAAAGATCATCTGTGGCTGGCTGCTGTGAAATCTGAAGCATTGGATATGTAATGCCGTGAACTTAGCATGTTTTTGCTGTTGTACCATGTCTGTAAACTGTTTCAGAAGCAAGCTAATGCACACATTCCGCAACAGTATACTTAAGAGCTTGTTCCGTGATTCAGTCTGTTTACGGATGTGCAATAATTTATGCTAAGTAGATGTACAGTCAAGGTAGATCTTCGTGGAAAAAGGTAAGATATCCGAAGGCCTTCTTGCCCTTCACCAGTTGTCATACGAAATTTATCTTCCCAACGACAAAGTAACTCGATGGAAGCTTGCTTTTGACGTCTTCGTTTGTGGAAAGAATCAAAGAAAAACACAATTGTCGGCATAGATATTCAATTAAATTGGCTTGCGGTCTGTTGATTTTGTCGCGCATCTGTTTGCCCACTTTGTGCAGTGTACCCAGAATCGTAGTCGCGAGCATATCATGCCACCCTGTCCACCATATCCAAAAAAAATCCTGGTATTATCATGAGGCCCGAGACGATGTGGTTGTTGCATCATCCGGGGGGTTACGTGGGCTAGGCTAGAGCCAAAACGAGTTGCTTTCGCGGGCCAACCACATGACAACATCGCGCTCATGCCCATCCCGTGACTTCATCTCCGTGTCTGGGTTGGTCTGAACTCAACATTGCAGATAAGTTCATTGGAGAACTGACATGTAGAATACAATTTATTTGATCGCACGGAATCTGCTACCCAGAGTTACAGATAAACAGGTAGGCAGTAGGCACGGTAAAAGAAAGTAACGATGGTACCATGATGCCAGATACCTAACAACTCAACCAAAGTCAAGCATTTTTACTCTTGTTACTTTGGAGTCTTTGTCGCCCTCCCTCACCCGCTGTACTCTACAAGTTGCTTGCGAGCTTGTAGAATCAGGGCCACAGCATAAGGACGCGTCGCTGCCCGGCTAGCACAGCAAATTCTGCTCGTTTCGTCTGTTCCAATGTCTTTTACGCAAGTTGTGGCTGGCCGAACCCCAATACACGGTGTTCAATGGTAACATGCCATGGATTCCTTCCCTGGGATCAATGGGGAAAGATTGACCTACCAAAGGAACAAGAGAAGCTGCCAGATTTTCTCTTTTTTTTTGAAAGAAAACGCTGCCAGATTTTCCAACCACGCCACGGTTCTTGACGACAGCCATTGAACAGAGACCAGGTCCCAGCCGCGCCCAAAGTCCTCCATCAGGCGGCGGAGGGTTAGTTGGCCATGCACAAACCAACCAACCTGACGTCCGCTACTGCGCAGTACGCAGAGGCGTGACGTCAACGGGAGTCTCGGCAGCGAGCGCATGACCCCAGCGGCCCCTCCGATGATCTCACTCGCCGCCCAACCACTTGCTACTTGTCAAACCTGTCGGCGTCAGCGCGCGATCTCCCCGGATCTCCGTCCCACGTCGGACCGTGGCCGCGCTCGGGCCACGTCGGCGCGGCGGACCAAGTACGCTGCCGCCGTCACCGGATTGCGTCGGCGAGGCTGCTCTTTTTCTCAAAAAATAAAAATAAAAATGTGCCGGCGACTGTTGGCGAGACCTTGACGCCCCCGTCCGGCCACTGGTTCGCCTGCACGTCTCCTGGTTTTTTTTTTGACACGGCACGTCTCCTGGTTGGTTGCTCCCACGGATGCGAACCGCCAACCGTGTTCATTTCTGCAGCTGCGTGCCTGCGTTCGCTTGGCTTCGCTGACGCCGCGGCCCCAATCGGAAGCGACGTAGCATTAGCTGGGAGTAAGACCGTGCCAGTGGGCAGTGGCATGTTCAGGCCTTTTGAGCTTCTAGACTCTGGACTGGTTGAAGCTTGATGTTTGGATATTTCTTCGGGCTGGTTGTAGCGCTTGCAGCTGGTTGTGCGAAGTTCCTCGCTTTTCAGGACGAGTTTTACCGTCGTTTTCTTCCACTGTCTCGTTTTTTTCTTGCCACGTGCTTCTCGAGTAACTGCAGCTTGCTGCTTACTCTCCTACGTGCCCGTGCTGATCTCACTGTGATGAGCCTGACGTGCCAACCTTTTTTAAATATATTTTTTGTTTGAAGCAAAGTCCATATCAACATGCATGCATCTGAGTTAGGCGATCCATGTTTTTTTTACACTATTCTCATGTTAATAAAGCCTATCCTCGTTGAATTCGATTTGCCACCAATTAACCTCAAGGACGGCAGATCCTACACCTGTTGCGGTGGTCCTCGGAAATGGGGAAAACGAAAGTGAGTGCGCCATTTCTTTTTGAGCAAGGATATACTAGGTAGTTGGCGTGTACCAGTCAGGACAATGTGTCCGAGGCACGGTGTGTCTGGTACACGAACCTCTCAGATGGCATCTGACAGCATGGATGGATGCACGCATCCTACGATCCACGTTTTCCTTCCGTGCAAGCTTTGTCCCGTGACAACTCGTCATCTCCTGCTATTCTTCGCACCGGCCGGGCCAGCAGCAGGGAAATGCGCGTACCCAAGTACCCGTTTTATTCCTGCTCCGTGGTACTGGTCTTTTGTTCCGTAGCGATGTATGATTGCATAGTACGTGCCGTTGGCTCCTGTCTGGTTAGTTTTGGCAGGCCCATGTACCCTCCTGGATGCTGGAGCACATGGGTGAGCGTGCCAACGTGGCAACACATTGCTTTTGCACCTCCTTTTCAACATTCGATTTTTTTTCTTCCTTACTGTTGTTGGTCATGTGGTCTCAGGTGAGGATTTCCTGACTGAGTGCGTCGGTAAATGTTCTGATTAGGAATTTTTTTGTTTGAATCATTTTGCAATCCTCTTGTGCTGCCGCACACATCAGGGGAATGATCACCCATTCACACGCCTTTGTCGTAACACTTGCGCTGCTAAAATAGTAGGGGCAAAAAAAATCTCAATCATGCGATTGTTGCAGCTCCAACGACCGGCGGCAAACCTGCAGCGTTCGTGAATAGTTTGTGCGCACTGACAGGGCCAGAAGCTCATCAGGTAAAATCTCAGCGCTCTTCATATTCACATGATGGAAAATAAATAGAAATCGCTTAAGATAAGCACTCCAATTTCCTAATAACTATACAATATACGCTTCTCCTAAAAGAATCGAAGTCCTATCTAATGATAAGTTAACAACGCCTTCATTTACTCCAAGGAGGAAAATAAAAGAAGAAGAGAAAATGAAGAATTGGAGGGTCGGAGCGCCAGCAGGAAGAAGTTGATGTGCACGGCCGGGCCATGGGCCGCCGGAGAGCTCCGTATCCTCAAAGCCATAGCGCACCGGCCTCCTTCAGTATGGGCACGAGCTCGCCGGAGATGTGCACGGCCATGAGCCGGTCGAGGCCCCCGAGGAGCCTGCCCCCGACGAACACCGCCGGGAGCGCGACGTCGCCGTCGACGATCCCGGCGAGCTCCACCTCGCCGGCGACCTCGTGCACGGCGGGGTTGACCCCGAGCCCCTGCAGCAGCCGCTTCACGACGTGGCTGAGGCAGCACCCGCGCCTCCCCACCACCAGCACGGGGCTCTCCGCCACGGCCCGCCTCACCTCCTCCCTCGCCGCCGCCGCCGGCTGCTGGGCAGGCAACCTCTCCGCCGCCGCGGCGACGGCGGCGTCCACGACGGTCGCCGCCTCGGCGGCCATCGGCGCGGGGCGCGGGCGCGGCGGCCACGGCCGGCTGGCGCCGTACGGGATGGCCTGGTACATTCTCCTCGGCGCGCGGCTTCTTGCACGACTTCTTTTTTTTTCCCTTGGTTCGGTTGCGAAATGCGAGCAGCGACTTGTGCTGTGCTTGTGCAGGAGGGCCCGATATATAAAGGGCCGTGAGGTCAGCGGGGGTAGGGGATGGCGTCATCGGGTGGGGGGGGCAGGGCCCACGCGGTGGGGAGGAGGACGGCGACCGCGGCGTTCGGGCCAACCGCGGCGCGCGCGGTGCGTGTGGCGTGGCGGGGCGTCAGCCGCGGTTGGAGGTGGTTTGGTGGGCCCGCCGCGCCCCCGGCCGGAGCCGGACAGCCGAGCGGGAGCCTGACGGGCGCGACCTCAACGTGCAGCGCGTGGGAGGTGACGTGGTCGGTGACGTTTGGCTGGCTCGCCGTGGGGCCCGGTGACGGCCGCCGGCGGCAGCCGTGGAAGCTCTGGAGTTGTACTAACAGTGCCGTGACTCGCCATCAGCAACCTTCAGGATAAGGCGAGGTGTACAAATATAGAAACAGTGCTGCCGTGACGTTCGTATGCCAGTGTAAATGTGTAATTATGCCAAATAAATCCGCCATTTATCCTGTAGTAACCGTTCACGGTACGAGGTCTTTCTTAGGTTCACGGCAGCGTTTTAAATTTTTGCGGTAGTTTACTAATCGAGTCTCTCGAAGAACAGAAAATTGCATGGATCGGAGGTTTGATCGAGGCCGGCCGGACTTTGAATTCCCTCGCTGGCGATGGCGTCGGCAGAGGGAGCGGCGCCCACGTCTCGTTTGTCGCTCTATTCTACTATATATGTGCGTGTTCCTGAGGTGGTCAGATTCGATTCGAGCTAGCTGGACGCGTTTGAATTCTCACCTGATCGCTTACGTGTGTGTGCATGGCAGCCCTGCATATATTTTCCATTTCATTTTGACTCAGGCTGGCATGCATCTGGCTAGGTCGGCGGCGGCTGATGGTCTTGCGAAGAACAAAAGATACCGTAGTTCCATCGCCGAACAAGATCTAGCTATTGTACCGCAATAATCTGGCTCGGCGTGCAGTGTTTGTGCGCGTGAAAGGATTTCGAAGGATCCGATTCATTCCCGACGGATGATGTCGTCCTGCAGCTGGCATGCAACGGGAGGAATGTCGTGTAGGCGTGGTAGCTTCTAGAAAGTAGAAACCACCCGGTTTCACGCTAGCTCCGCTCGCTGTCACCTTTTCCCCCCGAATCATGTGCCATGATTTCATTCCTTGAGGATCATGATGATGAGCCAGCGGACGAGCACACACCGTTCGGGCCTGGACACGGAAAGCATCAGCAAACCTCACGTCACGGTGTACGACGTGCATGCACGACGACACACAACCGCCACGTCCCCGGCCGGTTCGGTAGATTGTCTCAACTCTCAACCGCCTGCATCGGATGGATGTGACGGGGACAGCAAAAATGCGGAGTGAAAGAGGGCGAGTATGAGGGAGCGGATCGTCAGGGATAGCAACGAGCCAACGATCGATGATGGTGGGGCCACTAATATTAGCTGTTCAGCAATTGTTATAA
This sequence comes from Panicum hallii, assembly GCF_002211085.1. Lineage (NCBI taxonomy): Eukaryota > Viridiplantae > Streptophyta > Magnoliopsida > Poales > Poaceae > Panicum > Panicum hallii. The sequence goes on from NC_038044.1 coordinate 11,871,081, forward strand.
GAATCTATAAGCTCGAGTCAGAAGGAAAAAAAAATCTGAAGCAGTATGTATCTGGGCAAGGTAGGTTTTGAAGACCAGCTTTTTGGAGCTAGATGATGCAGTTGGAGTATATATTCTCTTAGTCTCGCTGTGTGCTACACTGCTACTATGAGCTTGAGCTAGCTGTGCTCGATCTTAATCTCTGGCTCTCACGTTGCATTTAGCTGGGACTACCAGTCTACCACGACTGTGGCGGAGCAGTCACTTTCCCGTGAGGCCGTGACGACGAGGATGCCGGCGGCGGAGCGCCCAACCACCGGCCGCGCGCGCCAGCCAGTGTGTGAGTCACGTCGCTGCATGGGCCGCTCGATCACGTCACGCTTGATGCGTGCGGGCCGCGGGCCGCGGCCAGCTCCGCTTGAGAGAAAAATATCTCTGATCCGCTGCAGGCGGAGGCGGCAGGTCGGCACGGCGACGAAAGAGGAGTACAACGAATGAAGGAACAGACAAACCGCCGGCGCGAGCTCGGCCACGGCCACGACCACACGCGCCCGGCGGTACGCGTGCCCGGGATGCAGATGCGGAGGAGCGCGTCGGGCTGCCTGTCTTGTCACGTCCGCGTCGGCCACGGCGCCGGCGTGATCTCGCTGACGTGCACGAACTCTCTTCTTCTTCCCTGGCCCAGTTGCGCCCAGGTTGCCTTTCATGCTTGGAACCGATCAACCGACAACACAAATAGCAATATTGTTATCCTTTTAACCGCCTCCGATGAAGCAGAAGAAGAAAAGAAAACAAAGTACTATAAAATAATAAGAAAGATGAATTTTGAACCTAGGCTGTAGTTGATTTACGGCGGAGAAATCTTGGACACGGATGGCGGCGAGCGTCTGAAGAAATGCCCTGAAGCAGATCCCTTCTATAAAAAGGGCACACAAGGAATTCTTCAGGGCACACAAGGAATCTTGGAAAAGTTCCGGCGAGAAGCAGAAGATCGATGTCAGAGCTTGGTTTGCTACATTCGCAACAAGGAGGTCGATCCCGAGCGCAGCAGACGGCACTGCAAAGGTTCCGGTGGCGAGGGCCTCGATTCATGCTCGGCCGACGCGGATGTTGCTGAGGAAGATGCCAATTGCTGCCAATGGACCTGGTACCTGTAGTGGTAGGAGGAAACAACTTGAAGAAAAAAGGAAAAGATAAGCAATATTTGGGTGCTTTAAACCCCCTGTCATCCAATGTTCTGACCTTCTGATCCTGTGACCGCTCAGAATGAAATGTTTGTTGCACGTCTGGGCTAAATATTTAGTGGTCCAGTTTTGTCATCTTGGGCTGTTTGCTTCCAGTTTTGCATCCCGGCCGCTTTCTTCGGCCCGCTGGCTGATTTCCGGGCGAGGCCCACACGAAGCGTGCTTTGCCAGCTGAAGGCAAGGCCTTCTTTGTCAGCTCTAGGTATGGGCTGGAGTTTTTAGCCCGAAACAAAAGCTGAACTTCTTCACATACTGTGTAGTAGAACCATTTTTTTTTTCTCGTGGAAAGTACACAAGTAAACTCCTCTAAGAAAAGTACACAAAGAACACAACCTCGATTACACTGTTTCGTAGTACCTCGGTACAATGATTAGCTCACAAAACAACAGAGGAATTAGAGTTACTTCATTGCAATCGAACTCGTGCACCTGGTTTGAGTTATTGATCCAGCACCAGTGTTCATATTTTCCTACATTCATTTCAGAAATTAACTGCATTGTTCTTTCAATAAGTGTATGTGGTGAGCAATCTGAATATCAATGTTCTGATTGATCTTCAGAAATTAACAATATTGTTCTTCAGATCCGCCGGCTTAAAACCTAGTCTGCTCCATGACTAGGATCACATGTATGCCTGCGCATGACCACCAGCTTAAAATCCACCGCAAGAAAAGGCAACGGGAGGCCAGATCCAGAGTAGGTAAAGGCTCCACGTGAGGCAGCGCAAAAGGGATCGAGATGCCCCCTCCCCCTGGTGTACCCGAAAATACTTTAAACGCAGCGGCGTACCCACCAACAATGCGTCACCCGGCCCGGCTGTGCTGCAGATTCGATCCAAACTAAACACAATTATTTTGCTGACAGCCCCAGAGCGTGTGTTTTCGTTCGTGTTTCCGTCAAGAACACATGGATGCAGGTCTAATCCGTTTCGCCCTCCCGCAGATTTTGCAGCTCCGGGTTGGGAATTTGACTCTGATGGTCAGTGCACCCGAGGGAAGCCGACGCGCTTTTTGGTCAGGAGACAGCAAAACATTGCTGGCAAGCAATGCAAGATCTAGTGATCTACTGCTGCTACTGTGCGGCGCACTGCTACCGCCCATGTCTGATGCCTTGGATATCTTATCTACAGACTACCGAGCATCGATGCCTGCGAGCCGCTGGCACTACTGTCTGCGGGTCACTGTTTTATAGCTCTCTACCGGAAAATGCTGCTTCGGACACAAGCGAAAGCAGACACAGAGCTACCAGCTCCGTCCAAATAAACAAAGCCAGATCCAGATCGCGGCGACCAAGGTGGGAATCCAATGAAAGAAGTACTAGCGTATATCACATTAAGTTACAAATACGAATCACCAAGAAGCCCGAAAAAGAAAGAGGGAGAGAAAGAATAAAGCCGATGGACATACGCACGCAGCAGCAGCACAAATGCACAGTAAAGGGATCAATAATCGATCGATCGATGAGTGTACGGAGACACCAGCTCGATCGTGCGTGGCAATGCACGACGCACGAGATCTCGTCCATGGATCACACCACCACCACCACCACCACCACCCTCTGATTCTATCCTCCTCATCAGAAGAGGCCGCCGAGGACCGCGGCGCCGAGCACCCCGAGCGCGGCGGCCCACCTGGCCACCCCGGCGGCGGGCGCGGCCGCCGACTTCTTGTCGTCGTCGGCGGCGGTGGAGTCGTCGGCCTCCGGCGGCTCGGCGATGCCGGTGGCCTTCTTGTGCTTCTTCTTGGTCTTGGACTTGGCCGGCGCCGGGGCCGGCGCGGGCGCCGGGGTGGGCGGCTTGGGGCCGAAGAGCTCGTACGGGAGCGGCACCTTGTCGACGGGGTAGACGGCGAGCGGGAAGTCCTTGCTGACGGGGCTCCCCAGGAGCATGGAGTTGACGCCGGTGGAGACGTTGACGTTGTTGCCCGCGCGCTTGATGTCGTACCTGTACGGGCCGTCGTGCCCGGACCCCTGCGTGTTGACCTTGCCGTTGAGGGTGCCGAGCATGGAGAGGCTGTAGAACCTGGGGAGCACGCAGTAGAGCACCAGCTGGATCTGGTCCTGCGGCGACAGCCCGTTGAGCACGCCGGCCTTGAGCTTGTCGAAGGCGGCGTTGGTGGGCGCGAAGATGGTCAGCCCGTTGTAGCTGTCCGTCAGCTGCGCGTTGATCTGGGTGTCCACGCGCGTGTCGTGGAGGAGCTGCTTGAACTCGCTGAACTGGTCGTCCTTGAGCGCCTTGTTCACGTCCGTCGGCGGGGCCGCGTCCGCCGCGCCGGCAGGGCCGGCCGCCGGCTTCGCCTTGGTCTTCTGCGCCGCGGCCAGCGCCGAGGACGCCACCAGGAGCGCCAGCAGGATGGCGATGCGCGGCGAGGCGGCCATGGTGGTGGCGGCCGTGGACGGTGCTGCTGGTACGGTGCCGGTTGGTGTGCTTGCGCGGTGGCGGGCGGGGTGGAGGCGCGGATCTGGGCCTGTGTTTAATAGACTTATAGCAGCGGTTGGTGGGACGCGAGCGCTTGGTGCGGGCGGCGCACCGGCGTGAGCTGGACGTGGTGGGCTGAGTGAGGGTGAGCTGGGGTTATAGCAGGCGACGGGGCCTGCCTTTGCGAGCGTGGCAAGTCAAGTGTCACGGCAGCCTCCGTTTCAATTTCTTCTTTTACGCGCGCGACGATGTGATCCTGCGAACCACCTGAGCCTGGACTCACCGAGAAGCTAGTAGTACTCGTTGGTGTACACAGTAGCCAGTACACGCCATCTGGACATGTGGATACCAATTGCCATCAGTCTACAGGCAAGTTTCTCTGAGAACACAGAGAATTTGTGAGAATTCCTTCATGGTTGGTGCGCACCAAAAGGAACATCGGGCACTTGCCCTGCCTTGGGCATCGCAGATCTGGCGGTTTGCAGCACGTATGCGTCGGTGTACCAATCAGGTATGGCTGTATACACGTACTCGTATGTGCATGAAGTACGTAGTTCCAGGCTGCCGCATGTGGCGGCAAGTCAGGCTTGCCAGCTTGCCAGAGAGTGATGTTCTACCTGCAACAAGAAGGGGGCTCCAAATATCTCTATTCTTTTTCAGAGTGCGTATCAGCTAGGCTCCATATACTGTAACAAGAGGACGCGGAATGCGTTCACATCCTGGCTGGCTTTTGTCGGCGGGGAGTTGTATATATATTCAGAAAAAAAGTGGTGCCTGCAAATTAGTTAGGCCAGGAATGTCGATTAGATTATCTTTTTTATAACTAGTTATATTGTCGCTGATAAGTAGTGCTCAACCATCAGCGCCAGCCCCTTTGCTGGCGATTTGTTAATCGCGCCTTGGACGGGCAGAAAAGAAAACGCTAATCATGCGTCGGCTGCGTAGGCGAATCCCACCGACAGTCCGGGCGGCCGCAGCTTCGAGCGTTCTACCGCAAGCTTGGCTGTCAATCTCAAATCATTGCCGCGGTGACAGCGTCCGCGCGACGCCGCGACGTGCAAAGGCTGCAAGTTTCGCTGGCCGGGGAGTGCATTCAGCGCATACGAGCGGGCCTGCATGCAATCGAAGCCCGACAACTTTCTTCAGAATCACAGAGATCTTCTGCACAAGATTATGCAATCGAAGCCAGACAACTTTCTTCAGAATTACAGCGAGATCTTACTGAAGATGATTGGTATGCGTGCGGCAGCTGACGAAGATTCTGGGATGTGGCGTCCGGCTGGATCTGCAGCGGCAGGCATGGCATCGGAAGCGCGTCGCGGCAGTAGCAGGCTGCGTACGCCGGGCCACGGGCTGACGACGAGGAGGAGATAATCGGCGACGGCGACGCGGCAGCGGCCCGGAAACCGACCGCCGATCCATTGCGCGCCGATCAACACGGCGCGATCTCTTCGGCTTCGTGGGCACGCCGGCGGCGGCTACCGCACAGGGAATACAAAAGCACCGACCCACCTCCCCGCACACGGCAATGGAGCAACGCTCGATCTGAAGCTCTTCTCGATCAGGTTGTCTGAAACTCAGAACCGGGACACGATACATACATACATACATACATACATCTCATGTTTCAGTCAAGTAATTCTTATTCTTACTTTATACAGAATCTGCAGATTACCCAAGCGACCGGTCTTCGCCTATGCTGAGATCTCATGTAGCCATGTGCGTACGGGAGGCCCTGGCGAGAGGCTAAAAAACAGCATCGGCGACAGGTGAGCGCCCGTCGCCGCTCGAGTTTTCCAGCTTGCAGTTGCAAAGGCTGCGGGTGCCTCGCACTCGCACTCGCACACGCTTCCGCCCGGGAGAAAGAGAAGCCGACGGCTCAACGAGAGGTGCTTGGCACGGCAGGCAACCAACATGCTGACATGCCGTCTCTCTCACCGAGCCGTCCTCCGTCAGCTCTAGAATGTGCTGCGCTGTGCTCCGCAACAACACCAAACCCCTTGTCACTTTGTCGCGCTCACGCAAAATCGCACAATTTAAACGAGGCTTAGGAGGGCTCTGCGTTTGGATCGGGTTTGGGCCGGACTTGGTTAGCGTTTTCTCCCTGGGCCTGCATGGGTTCCGGGGCCGGGCTCAACTACACCGACAAGGTTTGGGCCTGGTCCCCTGGAGGCTTCTTTCACTTGGTGGAGTGACCTGGTGAATTGCAAAACTGGTGGCCTAATTGAGGCCCTCTTTTTATTCCGAAGAAGAAAATAAACGAGGCCTTCTTCACCATAGATTTAGCTCCTCCAAAAACAGTGAGAGCACTAAGAAAAAAGATTAATTTTGCTAAAATACTAAAGAAAAATAATTCTACTGAGGAAAAACAGGAAATGGAGAAGTAAACAGCTCAGTAACTGAGCATCATTAACATTCAGGGATCGGGATCACATGGCCCGGTTTTTCCAAACCAGGTGAAGCAACGAACAAATCCAAGATCAAGAGAAGATCGCAACAAGAACTACTCATGCACATGCACGCCGGCGCCGTGGCGGGACGATCGCTTCCTCCACGGATTCTTACAACAGGCTGCCTGCCGCGGCGAGAACCAGCGCGGCCAAGCTCCACCCGGCGACCCTGGCGCCGCCGGCCGCGGCGCCGGAGGGCGCCGAGTCGGCTGAGCCAGCGGGCGCCTCAGCCACGGAGCCCCCCTTGGCTGGCTTCTTGGTGGGCGCGGGCGGCGCGGACGACGGGGGCTTCACGCCGAACAGGTCGTTGGGCAGGAGCACCTTGTCGACGGAGTAGACCGCGAGCGGCTGCGTGTCGCGCAGCGCGGTGCCGACCCTGGTGGCGACGAGCCCCGTAGAGACGTTCACCTGGTTGTTGCTGTCGGCGGTGATGTTGAGCGTGTAGGGCCCGTCGGAGCCGGACGCCTGGGTGCGGACGGGGTTGCTGGCGGTCTCGAAGGAGTCCAGCGAGTAGAACTGCGGGAGGATGTGGTACTGCACGAGCGACACCTGCTCCTGCTGCGACAGCTTGTTGAGCGTGCCGGGCTTGAGGCTGTTGAAGGCGTTGTCGGTGGGCGCGAACACGGTGTAGCCGCTGCCGAAGGAGTTGTTCAGCTGGCCGTTGAGCTGCGTGTCCTGCTGCGTCGCCTTCATCAGCCGGATGAAGGTCGCGTACTGCCCGCCCTTCTCCAGGATAGCCGTCACGTTCGGCGGGCCCTTGGGCGCCGCCGGGCCGGGCGCCTGGCACAGCACCGCCGGCACCGCCAGCGCCAGGAACGCCGCCGCCAGGAGGCTTCTCGCCGCCATTGATGAGGATGAGGTGGGAGGGGCGATGCTCACAGCTCACTCCACCACTGTTAACTGCAGGCAGGGATCGAGATGATGGTGTCGACGGCGATATATAATAGGCGCGGCGCGGATCGATAGGAGTTGTCAGCATGTGGGAGGGGAACAGTCTGGCAGGGGAGCCCGGTTTTGACCGGATGGTTCGGTGATCTGATAGTGGAGGCGCACGGAATCACAGATGGGGGAGGATTAGTTAAGAGCAAATTGCAAGTACGGTTTCAGGTTGTTTAATCTCCTCCTTCAAAGTTCAGCTGTCGCTCAAGATGCAGATCGGATTTGCGCTTAGTTAAGTGTGGGCCAGATCGGTTTCAAAGTCTTACATTGATTCCGATTTAATATCAGCGGAGAGTTTTCTTTCACGGAACATGAAATTTGGTGGCGCTGATGGGGGGCTACATCGTCAAACTTTTGCTGATGGTTTGCCAATTCGTCTTGCCTTGACAAAAACAGCACTGCATCGTGCCGCTCATGGCATAAAAGGAAGAGTCTCACTGTGTGCTGCTGATCAACCCCCTGCGTTTCTGAAATGCAATCACATGGACCAATCAACGGTCCTCTGCAGGACACTGCATGACAACCGTATGATCCATCAGAAACGAGCACATCACTGTGCGATGGGATAAGCAGAAAAAGACCCCTATCTATATTCAGCATTCCTCAGTTTTTCCCCCTTCTCTGAAGTCTGAACAACGGTCACCTAACAATGCACAGCTTTGCTTTAAGACCGCAGCCAGATTCAGAAACCCATTCGTGCTTGCACGACTCCAAATTGCCACCGGGAGCACGCCGGAACTCAACTCGGTTGTACTACCTGTCGGACAATTCAATTTCGTGCCTGCCCACCAACGTATGCCGTTGGTCGTTCCACCGACAAGAAATGCGTGCTCGCCGGTCATCTACTAAGGGGGCGGAGCCACACCGTGATGCGCGTGCTGCAGCACGGACCCAGCCCAATTTATCCCGTACAAATCTCTATATTAATTAGGTCTAAAATAATATTATTAAGCATAATTTTAATTATTTTAGCACTTATCCATTGGTTAAGCCCGGGCTGGGCAGCCTTTCTTGCTCCAACCCTGATCTACTATACTGTACTATCTGTAGAATGAAGGGAAATCCAGGCGCATAAGTGACCAAGAAAGTGTTTGCCAATGTGTGCCATGATTGAGCACACACATAATCAAAGGGATTAACAGGATGTACAGGATCGTACTCTACTTCGAACTACAATATCAGGGTTTGTTTGAGCTGCAAGCGATCTAGTTGGGGGCATCTCGGCCGTGCTTTCTCGCAATCCCAAAGGTCTCGGATCCTGCTTTTTATATTGTTCGATCACGTTGGCAAGAATCTCCCTCAGCAGCCAGCATAAGCGGACGGTGCTGACCGGAATGCATAGCTGCTCTGCTATGCTCAAGAGTCTCCCGATGATGCTTCACAGAAGATAAATAGAAGAAATGCCAGGTGGTCATGCTGTTGGGGACCCCCGCCGAGAGTCCATAATGGCAGGGCCGTTGCCCAACGGCAATATCTGTTTGATCTCGTCGCGTGACCCCCACAAGTTATGAGTGCTGCCGAGAAAACCCGTTCCGGATCCAAAGCAACTCGATCCCACAAAACCAACGGGAAATTCTATTGGCGCGCTGGGATTTCGTGACCACAAAACTGCAAGTCCGATCGCCCCTTCCAAGGCTAAAAAGAACAGCATGTGGGCTTCGCTTCCTGCGAGATCTCTTCTTGACCTGGGTAAACTACAACAATAGACAAACATTTGTGTTCTGAACTTGGTCAGACGAAGCAGCGTTTGATTGTTTCTACCCGACCATGTGATTTTCAGGTTACAATACGAGCAAACGACAAGGGCGGAAAGTATCCGTTGCCTTGGCAGTGCAGGAATACAGGGGCCGTTCCTGATGCCACTAGTATGTTATGCGTTGGTAACTGGACGAAACATTTCGTCCAGTTACTACATCGTCACGATCACTGAACTGCACGGATTTATAAATATTTGCTTGGATCAGGCACGCATACGAATCCGGCCTATCTGAATGTTAGGTTATTCAAAGCTGCTGGCGCGAGGTAGCTAGGGCATCACTGTAGCAGCATTTGCTGTGCCTGGCCGTGCAAGTTGCGAGTTAGCTGACCCCACGGCGAAGGAGGGGCGCCAAATTGGCCGGCATATATTCACGTGCCAAGTTGCGCTAGACCTGCCATGTGCTATGATTCTGTCTTCAGAAGGACTTTGCTCAATCAGTGAGGTTTAGTAGTATGTGCAGTACAGTACTGAAGAACTTCAGATTGATCATCCCTTTGTCCGAAGCTTCAGATGAGCCCCTGCTCGTTAACTGTGCTACTAGCACTTCATCAACCCTTATCGATGGCTTCTCTTTTTCGGAATAAGAATGATGCCCTTTTCTATCGGTTCAGCTCTGTAAAAGGCAAGCATCTAGCCTGACCTGAAAGGCTCCGCCAGCATGTCACTGGCGTGCCTTTCGTCTGCGTGAAGCGGCAGCTAAGCTCCTCTGATCGACTTCTGTGTGGTTTCAGTGAAGACGAAGAGGTTTTGTGGATGGGCACAAGAATTGCCTGGTGTTTGCGATTCATCCGCAGGCTGCTGGAATGGAGCCTGCTTGTGCGTTGTCATGGAGGCATGGAGACCCCACGGCATGTTCACCAACAGGAGGAGATCGCTTATCCTAGCTGGGGCAGCTTGATCCATATGCCTGCAGCCTTGCAGGCAATGTTTCCAGGCCAGGCTTGCCGCGAGCAGGATCAGGTGGCCGGTCACATGAATGCCACGTCAGTTCTGAACGTTCAGATCCAAGGTCCAGGTAGCAGCTGGTACGGCTCTCGACCTATAAATATGATTGATCCATTCATCAGCGCCGGAATGACTTCAATTCCTCTGGTCAGAATTATTGTCTACTGTTCTTTAGCAGGAGGACCATTTCTAGGTCTCCTACAGGTCACTGACTCGCACGGCTAGACAAGGGCCCTTCCCGGCGTAAAAACGTAAAAAAACCGTAAACGCAAAGATGCCAAATGAATCTTGCTAATTTGAAGTACTAAATGAAGTCTATTTACAAAACTTTTTGCATGGATGGGCTGTAAATCGCGAGACGAATCTAATGAGCCTACTTAATCCATATTTTGCAACAGTAATGCTACAGTAACCATCCGCTAATTATTGCTTAATCATAGATTAATTAGCATCATTAGATTCGTCTCGCGATTTACAACCCATCTGTGCAAAAAGTTTTGTAAATAGACTTCATTTAGTACTTCAAATTGACAAGATTTTTTTGAAATTTTTTTTTTTGCCTTTTTGCGCCCTGATCTAAACAGGCCTAAGATAAAGTTTCGTCCCTCTTGCAAAAAGGCGCAGGACTCTGAATGCCCTTGAGTATTGACTTGTTAAGGCTGTTAGTATGGACTTCGATCCAAATCTTCAGAATTCTGTTTAATTTGTCTGAAACATAATTAGTTCAAATTTGGACTGATTATCGAAAGCGGCACCTCTCTCCCAAACCATTAGTGTACTTTGTTTACTAGGATTTTCCGAATTGTTTACATTAAAAAAATGAAAAATAGAGGGTCCAATTTTCTTCAAATATTATTGAGGGTTAATGCAATTTATCCCAAAATTCGAGGGGTTATGATAATAAAATGATAAAATATCCAAAGAAACAACTTTTTGTTGGAAGAATTCAAATAATCCTGAACGTATTCCAACATGGCTGATAGTATCCAGCCCACTGACAACTAACCACAAGACGGCCCTCTCTCGAGTCCGTTACTCAGTTTGCTTCTACCCGGCCAGGCGCCCACTTCCCTCCATTCCCACGCGAAGCAGAAAAAAGGCGCGGGAGTTCGACAGAAATCGCCGCCGGAGATGTCGTCGGTGACCACGAAGCTTTCCAACACCGCCGCCATCGCCTCATCGGAAGTGCAGGCCCTCGTCGCGGTAAGATCCCTCCGGCCTCCGCAGCCCATCTCTCTATCGCGGCTCGCGGGCACCAACTCCCCCTCTTCGGTCGCGCCCCGCAAGACCCTAACCCTCCGTCGATTCCCCAACCCGCAGGATATGCGCAAGGCTCTCGGCAGCATGAAGTCCCTCGCCGTCGAGTACGAGAGGGACGGCAAGTCCGATAAGGCAAGGGCACACGAGCGTTCCCCCATTTTAATCCCCATCTCACCTCACCTATAAACCCCTAACATCCCAACCGCATGAGATTGTTCATTTCAGGTGCAGAAGCTTGAGGAAATGGTGCTGGAGATGGTGGCTTCGTACGAGGACTGCACGGCCTTGACCCAGGCGATTAAGGCGGTGCCTGAGGTGTACCAGCCCTCTGATCAGGTAGGGGTGCTACCTGCCGTCCGGATTGAAGCAATTTAGGGCACTTGACATTGGAGCAATTTTGTCTAAATCTTTTGTCTTTGTTGTTTTGGTGCGGTCTCCAATTGAAGTCAACGGATTTCAAAACATTGATTGAGGCGGAGGTAAACAAGATCAAGGAAGCCTCATCAGCATCAGAACAGAACCACCCGCTCTTTCGACAGTTCAGGGAGTCTGTTTGGGTATGTACTGTTCACTGATCATTTGATGATCATTCGGGATTGTACATTTTACCTGTGCTCTAGGTGCTCAAGTATAATCGGCAATGGGTAAAAAGTGAATTTGAAAATACCAGCTTCCTAGAATGAATTTCAGTTGGGTTACATTTGGAAAAAAAAATGACATGTTTGTGTGTACTTGCAAGATGTGTGATCTTCTTTGTCTTCTGTTGTCCTCTGCAGAATGTTCATCATGCAGGTCAGCCAATGCCTGGTGAGGAACAGGAGGACATTGTCATGACTAGCACCCAGATGAGCATCTTAAACGTCACATGTCCATTAACTGGGAAACCAGTGATTGAGTTGGTAGATCCAGTTCGCTGGTATGAGTACAATTTTCTTTTGTAACCTTTTGAATATTCTTAGTGGTTTTTCGGCTCAATAACCGAAAATTGAGCAGTATACTGTTCAACCTGATAAAAAACGACTGAAGCTTTTAGACTCTGTCATGATAAAAGAGAATGATTGGCGACAATTTTATTTTCAACTGATAAAAATGGAATGAAAATTGTAGGCACAAGAAACATGATCCCACTGCACTTTGAATTATGTTTAATTGTTCATTGAGTATACAATTTTCTTGTAAGCACTTTGAATTATGTTTAGTTGTTTATTGAGTACTACAATTTCTCTTGTATCCTTTTGATGACTTACTGAAATCACAAATCAGGATTACCTCAATGATATGGCATTAATGTCAGCTCTATGATTTGTACTCAGCGTTAAAATCCTTGTTGTCACTATTAGTTTGCGATTGTCAATAACATACAGTTTTCGACGCCAGATGTCCGGTGCTACTTGTACAACCCTCTCTGCTAACCTGACATTGAGACATAGCCCAAAAGTAATAATATCCCTTCTGTCACAAAGACATAAGTTGATACAACTCTGAGCCATTGTGACTGGTAAATCTTCAATTACCCTGACTGAACTAATGAATAGAGGGGATTTTTAGTTAGGCGTTTAAAATGTTTCAGTTTGGTATACATGTAGATCTAATTCATTGCCCTGACTGAACTCATGATGGTCTCTTATGCAGTGTGGATTGCAGGCACATATATGAAAAGGGCCCAGTAATGCATTATATAAGGTCCAAAAAACCACCACAGTGTCCTATTGCAGGTACATCGCTGCTCTCTGCCCATTCCTTGCTGCCTCCTTTTCATGAGGTGCTCACTTTGATTTTCTTCTTCAATCAGGCTGTCCCAGAGTCTTACAGATAGGGAAGGTTATCTGTGATCCCCTCCTCCGCATTGAAATCGATGAGCTGCGTTCATCAGAGCCTGCTGTTCCAAATGCGACAAATATAGAGGACTTTACCGATCTACTTGATGAAGATGATGAATGAGGAGCGTCTGGTAAAGGATGGTGTCTGTCATTATTGTGTAGGAGGATAAGGTTTAGTACGTTCAGGACGGACTGTCTTGTTCGGTGCTGTAGGAGGATGGGTTTTAGTATGTTCAGGATGCACTCTGTCTTGTTGAGTGCTGCAGCTGGAGAAGGATGGGTTTTAGTATGTTCAGGATGCACTTTGTCTTGTTGGGTGCTGCCCATGACCTCGGTATGTTTGAAAGCGAACACGATTTTGGTGTTTGGTTGAACTAATCTAACGGGAGAATATATGTTAGGAGGTTTATTCTGCAGTTTATGGCATTTCTCTCCTGTATCAGGCTGCTTTTATTAGATTCCATTGATTCCCACCAGGAAATGCACTTGATTCCTTCCGGACTTGATGGATGGCCTGATCAAATGACTAGGGAAGTCCCCAAGTGGAGCCCTCACAAGGTATGCCTCTACTTAATTTCATTTGTTTGTACTTTCAGGTTACTAGGAGAAACCATGGAGTAAATTTCCGTTTATCATTCATTGAATATGTTCATTCAGCCACCATTAAATTTCCATCGCATGCTTATTACAGTAGTTATGTTGTGACCCCGTTCTTGAAATTTCAGGTGCTCGGAGGACAGAAGCACCGTGGTTTGCAGCCACTCGACTGCTGCAGGCCTGGACCAACGGTTGGTCCACGGATGGGATCATAAAGAGGCAGCGGCACAACTGCAAATACTCGTGAGGAGGTGCTGTCGGTCGAGGTGTATGCTTTCAGAGTGGCGGTGGAAGGCGTTGGTTTGGCCAACCTCGGGCGCATGGTCACGGGCTCACGGCGCGGCTGGGAGGCAATGGGCAAAACGTCGGTAAGTACAGCCGGTACTGCGACGACACGGACACAGACACTATGCCATGCCACCTCTGGTCGGCCGGCGCCGGCCGAGGAGTGCGGCATCAGCATGCTGGGTGCACCCGCCTAAGATATAGACCCTGGCCGGATCACGTCTCAGCGTGCAATTTATCTCGACTTCTCGTCCTTCTCTACAGCTCGACGTCTGCTTGCCGAGATGACCGCTGTCCGTCAGCATCCGGGGAAATTCAGAGTGCAGGCACGCGCTCGCGGCGGATACAGCAAACCTGTCGGCCATGAACCGGGAGGTGCACTCCGTCCGACCTATTTCACAACTTCTTTTTTGTGTCCTTCGCTTTTACGTCTAAAAGGCAAAATCGTGGGTTTTGCTACTATTCTCGCTATATACTCCCTATATGTTGGACTATGTATTACTCAAAAACGTAGAGTAGAATTGCATTTCTTCTAACAACCAGCGTTTTAAGAAGTTTGACCAAACGACATGTTATACTGAACCAGAGAGGAAGTACGCGACAAAAGAGTCGGCAGAATACTCTAAACATGACATCTAGGAAACCACCTCTCAGATCAGTGCCGCCACCATTAATCCTGTATATAGTGAACTCTGATCGACAAGATAGCTTGAACGGGGTGGAGGCGCTAAGCAGCCCCAAGCAAATTATGTTCTCATGATAGTCTACATCGATGCTAAAGCAAACAAACCCTCTATAAATGGGTTTGTTATAGCATACAGCTTAGAAGAATACAGGCAAGTTCTGAGCAGCAACAAGTGCTGATAACATGGAGCACTAAAGAAGGTCATATAAAGTGCTCTAACACTACAGCTAGGATACAAGTTTGATCAGCATCCTCGATCCATACATTTTCCCCCAGGCCCAATCATCAACCTGAGACTATCCACAGTACACAACAGAAAAGTCCCTGCAAAATATGAAAGCTATAATCAGTGCATTCGCACAAGAACAGAACAGCTCATATGCTTAGATGCTGCAAGTGCCACTAACATGAAGACGAAAGCAGCACTAGCATTTCTTCACCTCCAAGATAATTTGACTAACAGATCAGATCATCATATCCATGGTTGAAAGATCAATCACCCTGCCAACAACAGGCCTTTGCTCATGAACCTGCAGGATTTTTTAGTTAAAAGGCAGTTTACTCTAGAATGACATCAAAGTTACAGACCATAGAACACTTACAGTGGCACAACTGTTGCCCAACGATTTTGGCACTTGTTGCTTCAAAGATAGGAACGGGGATGGATAATTGGCATCACCACATTCCTTTTGTTTGCTCGACGGAACCTTCTCTGCCAAAGATATGCCAAATATTTTGCAACTGTTTGTGTTAACATCCCTGTTATCTGTTCCATCCTTCCCAACAGAGTGAAATTTCTCAACTATTGCATGCCTATTTCCCACTTCTTCAGAAACATGATGAGGCTGGAGCATCAAAGTTTGCTCAGTTCCTCCAATACCTCCAGCATGGCCCAGCATAGCAGGTCTACCATCTACATTCTTATCCAAGGGGCCATGCCCAAATTCAAATTGGGACAACTTCGAATTACCTTGTTGAAAGATTAGGACGGATGGTGGGGATGAGGATTGAGATGGATTCATTGGTGCAGGTGACCCACGAAAAGCACATCCATGAAGTTGTGTGTGCCATTTATTCGCCACACTAGGCGCATGAGAACCATCTTGCTGATGAAAGGCATTATTTCTCAGACACGCATCAGCTAGAGTTCCTCGGTACGGACGAAATACTTCTTGACCTTGCAAGACCTTTTGGAATCTTTGAGATTCCCCAAAGCCTGAGCAATGGTAGGGAAACCCAGGGTTTCCTAGTGGTGTTCTGGCACCATGTCTCGGAACCCCTGGGATATTGTTACTCGCATCATTGGAGCAACTACGCTCATCAATGTAGTGCATATTCCTTGCTTCACATGGCTGAGAAGTAGCAATAGCATCATTGTCACGAGTTCTATAACCCAATAATTCTTGACCTTGCAAGACCTTGTGGAATTGGGCAGATTCCGCAAAATCAGGACGACCACTTCCATCTACCAAAAAAGATAATAGAACTCCTGAAGATCAAAAAATAATCATCAAGCAAACAGTTTTGCTGGGTGCGGAGAACAGACATACTTGGAACTAGGTAGTCTGGATTGACATGGGGAAGACATGGTTTCAGTCTCTTCGCATTTGGTGCAGACAGATGGGATCCTGAAACTGAACTAGTCAGCTCGATCTCCCAAGGAGAAATCCTGTTTGGTCGACGGAAATCTACATCATCATCCCATCTGACCTGCACATAGAATAATTGGGGTATTAAAGATACGTAAGGTCATCAAGAGGATTATGTTATGCAGCAATTTAAAACTGCCTTACTCAAGAGAAAATATTATCTCCCCACAATGGGGAAATGTTGTTGAACTGCCCAGGAATTTCAGGGCGATAACAAATCAGAATAAAACATACTTAATTATTTAGTGGTCCAGATGAAGGAAACCAGGCTGGCACACAACATGCCTTTAAACTAATACTCATCAAAATATGTGCTCTGGAGAAAAACGGACGTAAACTATTAGTGTCATTAAGATCTAACTATGTTGTAAATCAAGCAGAGACAACGCAGAGAGCACAGGTTCTATAGTAGGTTGCAATTTGCAATCCTCAACATTAGTCATTCATCATGTTACCACACAGATGTGTGTGATTGCTTACTGGCATATATGTAAGCAAATAGCGCAATAGGTTTAGACGGCCACGACAACTACATGATGCAAACTACTTAATGTGCTGCGTAAAGAAAGGAACATGTTAAATTTTGTGTATCTTCAACAGCAGTTATATTCACATATAGCTCAAATTTACCACCAAAAGAGTTATACAGAAAGGTAAGCTGGTGATGAAGGCATATATATCTTGTAAGAAAAGACAACATACCATCAAACATTTCCACTTGGAACCACGCCACATTGGGTCAGCATCACCAATTCCTGCTATGATCCCCGTGTATCTGCAGAATAGCCTTGCATGTCAACAGGTCATCATAAATTTGTATAAGATCAGGCAACTTTCCCAATCCCATCAAAAGAAGAAGAAGAAACCGTGGTAACTTTTGGAGCATACCTTCTTTCCGTAGCATCATCACTCTCATATCTCATTTTGAACCTCAACCCAGCAGAAAATGGTTGACTGAAGCTCTTCATGAACTTCGAATATGGTATAATGAATTCAGACTGACTTAATCTGCAAGGTTTTTCAAAGCAGTAATTGCCATCAGGACTTTAATTGTTCCTAGATAAACAGGCAAGGCTTGCAGCAAATCTCATGGACATTTACAGTTCTTTTTTCAGAATGTTTACAGTTCTTAACTCTCCACATCGAGGCCAAAAAAGTAACAAAAAACTCACAAGAGATACATAAAAATTTACCAGCCTACTTGTCATAACATTTAAAAACATTCTTGCTTTCAGATTGAAAGGGTCCAAATATAAGTACCATCATAGATTCAAGGAGTAATATCACCTAACTTTGGATTCCAATAAAGACACTGAATTACATAGACACATTAAGTATGGAAAATAGGATGCATTTAGAACTATGTAATGGGACTTGGCGCGCTACACGAAACCACTGGATCAATGAATATCAGACTCTTTCAAATCCTTATCAGCAAGCAGCAAATAGCTTGTAACCAATAAGCACATTCGACCTTCTAGCATCTCAAAGACTTGCATCGAAATGAACATATGAGAGCACTACGCAGGAACCAGTATGTTATTGATTACCTGGGGTTATAGTAGATGTGGAACACACTTTTGGTGGCAACAGCATGTGCTATGTTTGCTAGTGAACCAAGATTTGAACACTGATTATAAAGAGCTGGAAAAGCAGATCCATTTTTAAGCTGAGCTGCACGGCGCACTCCAAGTCTTAGCTCGCCATCATCTCCCCTGAAAATTATGAGGAATCTTCAGAAAAGAGCGGCACCAACATGTGATAATTATCTCCACGTTCGCGTTGGCCTACCGCAGAAATAGTACGGCGTCCCCTGAGACAAGCTTCTTCTTGTTGACAAATGCACTCCATCCAGTGGTTAAAAGGTGCCTGCGGGGCTGGCCTGCGTCACATTCAGATGCAGATTCATCAGAGATCAAGGACCACACATGACATAACTTCTCATGTTTGTCCTTTACATTCCTTAAAAGGGACCATAACTTCCCAATAAATAATTTGACGATTTTCATGAGCAGCCGGTAAATTTTAAATAGAGTTATGATAACTAGCAAACGATAGTGCAGATGCTTCGCGAGAAACACTCTATACAGCACACAAGAAAGCAAATGCAGAGAGCATAAAACATGGGCATAGTTTATACATTTCTCCCTCAGCATATAATCATTAGTTCTGATCATACAACCTGACATGTATTCTAAAAGGATGAAGTGTTCAATCATGACTGTAATCCTTGTCGGGCAAGGCCAGAAGAAACACTAGTCACCGACTGAAGTGTTGCCATTTAATCTCATTCAGTCATACTGAATCATTCAGGGCGAACCCGTACACAGTACAGAAGCCCAATGAGGAAGAGGTAATATATGCACGTCTCATATCTCAGTTACAAAAACACGGAAAAATCCTGCATATATTTTGCTGATGTACCTCGATAGATGTGGCGGAACCTCCACTCGGTTCCGTGCAAATCCTTGGCGACAAGTTCCTGCGACGGTCGCTGCTGGCTGTAATCCTGTGCGCCCCAAAACCACTTGATTCAGCAAAGCAGCTCCGAGCATCGACCGGGCACAGAAAAGATGGAATTTTTTTTTCGGTCCAAGCCTATCCAAGCGTACCAGAGGCGGGAAGCAGTCTTCGGCGGCGCGGCGCGGCACGGAGAAGCCGCCGTGCGTGCTGGTGTCGGACGCCGTGAGCGTCTTGCAGAACATGTGCGGCATCCGCGAGAACCGCTGCCTCACGGTGTCCCCGTCCTCGCCGTCGCCGCCGCTCCCGTCCTCCGACCCTCCGCGGAGCCGCCTCGCGACCTCCTGCAGGAGACAGAAGCGGGCGCCCGACGAAACAAATCAGCCCGAAAATCTTAACCGACGGACGAAAAACCAAATGGAATCGAACGCCGCCAGTGCACTGTAGCTGGTGCGCACCTCGTTCTCGGCGACGAGGGCGAGCTGCGCGTACACCTCGTCCGTGGACGCGTCCGCCTGCAACAAACGCAACAAGCCAATCAAGCTCCGCTCGCACGGCAATCCACAGAGACACATTGAGCTTGTAGGAGCTGCGAGCCGGCGCCCACGCACATGGAGGGTGAGGTCGACCACGCGGCAGAAGACGTGGGGCGGCACGGTACCGCCACCTGCCGCCGCCGCGGCGTCGCCGAGGTGCTCGAGGTGGCCCTGCGGGAGGTACACCACGACGCTCCCCTTCCGCGGCAGCGGCGCGACGGGGCCGGCGCACGCGTGCCACAGCTCGAGGCACACCGCGGCGCCCGGCCCCGGCGGCGGCGGCGTCCCCGTAGCCGCGGAGCTGGAGCGGCTCTGCTGGGAGCACGAGTTCCCTGCCTCCGCCTCCGCCTCGTCCTCCTCCACGGTGTCGTTGAGGTCGATCCCCGTCATGGCTGCTGCTGCGGGCGCGAGCGCGGAGCACGAGAAGGGAGGCAGGGCAGCGCGCCGAGCCGACGGAGCCAGCAAGTGATTAATGAGGAGGGTGGGGTGCGGGGGGTCGCAGGGGGGAGGCAAAGCAAAGCACCAAAGCGCAAGCACGCAGCAGGGTTATGGCGGAGGGGGCGGTGTGGTGGGGTGACACATCGTGGTAATGGTCATGAATGTGGGGGTTATGGCGGGGCTGAGGCTACAGGCAGCTACCTGGGGTAGCCAGCTAGGGGATGAAGGGAGACGAGGGGAGTGGCGGAGGCTGTCGCTGGGAGCCAGCCGGCACGAACCAGCAGCGGCCGGAAAAGATGCAGGGCGGGGGAGAGGACGGGGACGGCCGTGCGTGCCAGTGGAAATCAATAGTACTTCTACTACTACTACGATCCCCACTGCGGCGCTGCTGCGTCCTCGGGGAGTAAAAAAAGGGTGGTCGCTGGTCAGCAGCTGCTGCCGCTCGCTGGCCGGTAAAGAGATGAAAAAGAGAGCGGACGATGCGGGAGGCGCGCACAGTGATGGCGCAGGCGGGCGGCAGAGGAGAGAGGGAGGGAGGGGGAGAGGCGTGGATGCGGACACAGGGCAGGCAGGCGGCAGGGTGCCCGGTACAGCAGGAGTATGGATGGCGCGGTATGGTAGACTGGAGCGGGCAGGAGTGCGGGTCCCGCTTTTCCTCGACTACCAGACACCGGAAAAGCGTGTGGAGTGTAGACACCGGCCCCATACAGCTATACACATGCCAGTGGAGTGGTAGTGAGCTTCGTTCCTGGTCGCCCCCGCCCCCGCGCCGTCGCGTCGAACGTAAATGCGGTATCGACACATGCACCGTACAATACGTGCATCATGTACGAGTTTACGACGACATGACGGCATGTATCGGTTGGCTCATTGCCGGCTGATCCAGTACCAGCATGGTCGGAAAGAAAACAATTCCCCGCGCCATGCGTGCGAGAGACAACTCTGTTCGTGACCGTACCGCCTGTGGGTACAAACTTAGGGGTTGTAGAGCACCTTAAAATTTAGTTTAGCCTAGTACAATTTTAAACTAAAAATATATAATCATTAAATTGGACTGCGAGAAGACCCCTATGCTATCCCGGGCAGCAGGGGTCAAAGTGTCAAGGGGTCCGTACCTCCTGCAGCCCGGGCGTCCGCTACTGTCAACTCCCTGTCCGCGCCCGTGCCTCCGCACACACACCCCCACGCACGTTAATAGGCAGAGAGGGGACGTCGTTTTGGCGTCCCAGGACCTGGATAATGATGGATAGATTTGTTGATCCGCCGCTGCTCCTGCTCGAGCGGAAACCCCCCGGGGTTGATGTCCGTGCGCTGGCACGTCCCCCCCTCGCGCCACCGTTGGCCCGTGTCGCCGCCGCGGCGGGGGGTCCCCGCCGTCGCCGCGCATGTGGTGCGCGGCTCGTAAACCGGCGTTAAGGCGACGATTCGATTTGTCGCGGTGTTTAATGCGCCACCTAATCCGCGGAGCCCGGTCCCGTCCGACGGGACACCCCGGATGCACACTCTTGGTGTGGAAACAGTACTGACTCGCCACTCGCGGTACAAGTACGTGTCCGAGTCTCGGCTGGACTGGGAACCTGGCCGTGCGTGTGCTCGGCACGTGCTGGGTACAGCTGATACGATACCCCCGTGTGCTTGGTAGAAACTACCAGTCACCACTGGTACCAGTGGTAGACCTGTAGAGTAGTGGTGGTACTTGGCTACCTGCTGAAACGGTGTTAACACGCTCGTGTGGGTCAACACGCCAGTCTTCAGGTGCAGCGTGGAGTGTACTGTCCCGCAAATTGCTGGATTACCAGGGTGTGAGGCGCAAAACTCCCCAGACGGGAACAAAGTGTTTATGGCGCCCCATGCTCGGCGTGTGACCATTGACGCGGCTGCCCCCCGGCTGCCCGCCGCTGCCGAATTTGATGGCGCTGTCGCTGCCTGCCCTGCCAGTGCCACCGCTCCGGGCCGGCCGGCCGGGCAGCGTGCTCGTGCAAACAACGGGCGGAAACCACCCAAGCACCAAGAGCAGCGCGCAGTCACCGCGCCAGATGCGGCCTTGCCAGAGACACGGACAGAGGGAGGCGTCTCGGCGTAGATCGCCTCGTCTACTCTCGGCATCGCCTGGCCGAGGTGCCAGAGCGGTCGGTCAGACGCGCGTGGATGGAAATGGGTGGCAGGGCGAGGGGCAGGCAGCCGCGCGTAGGGTGAGCAGACAGGCTGCAGAGCAAGTGAAACGTCCCACCCCAACTTTCTCCTCGCTTTTATCGGGCGCGGGTCATAGCTTGCCGTTCGCAGGAAGCGGCCGCCTGCCGCACGCTGCTGCTGCGTCCAGGGCTCAGGCCTGGGGTGGCCGTGGCTCCGCCTCCGCTGTCCGCTCCACTCCATGCCCAGGGCAGCGCCTCTGCCACCGCTCCTGGGTACCCGGGCTGCGGCAGGGGCGCGCGCTTGTTCCATTCCCGCGGATCGCGCACCCAACCCCCGGTGTTCCGTGCGCCGTCGTCGTCACCCCGGCCCGAGTCGTCTCGACTGGCTCACCAGTGCCACCGCCTCTCGTCGTACAGCAGTCAGCAGGACCAGTGTACCCAGCGGTATCTCACCCCGGATGAATCGGTAAACCGGCCGCGGTGAAAACTCAGAGCGCCCCAGTACATGTCCAAATGGGCGCCCTACGTGCTCCCTGTTCGGGATTACCTTCTTTTGGCAACAAGCGGACGCCTCAAGTCATCTTGACCAGAGTTACCAGCAGATCGTGCGATGTCTGCAGTGCCCAGGTGCTGAGCTTAGCGAATAAACATGTTTACCACTTTTTCACCAGGCCCTGTGTAACCATAAGCAGCGGATGGCAAAGCATCCTGCCGGACCACGGACAGGGCCAAGCGAGAGCTGTTCCCCCCGTGCCGCGCTACTCGCCGCTGCCCCCTGCCCTCGCGCTTCCACGGTCGGGGTCAGGCCCGCCCGCCAGGCACGCAACGCAACACGAGCAGTCAAGAGGCTTGTTGTCTTGCGGCAAGAGGCTAGCGAGCGAGCTGCCGCGTTAATGGCGGGGCATCAGGGGGGAGGTGACAAGACGGGGGAGACGCCGCTCTGCTTTTCCGGAAGCGAGCGGCCAGGCAGAACCGGCGCGGCGATGGCGTTGTCTGTGATCGCTGTTGCTCGCGGGGTCGGCGTCCGCGTCTCCCCCTGTTGCGCTCCGTTGTTTGCTTTCGATTAAAGGAGGACGCGTCGCCTGCGCCCCGTCGCGGGGCCCGCCCGCGCCGCGCCCCCAAGCTGAGCAAGATTGCGTGTGGCTTTCTCTGTACGCGCACCCTGAGCCGCCGCGGGGCCCCGGTGTCGGCTCGGCTTTTCGGCATCGGCAAAGCGATGCTGTTTGACTCGACCTTTGTGCCGTGGCCCGTACATCAGACACTACGGACTGCCATTAGCAAGTGTGATGTGCTAGTTAGGTCTCGTTTAGATCGTAACTTTTTATAATATTTGGAACTTTTTGCTACTGTAGCATTTTTGTTTGTATTTGATAAATTTTATCTAATCATGGTCTAACTAGGTTTAAAAGATTCGTCTCGTGATGTACAATTAAACTGTGCAATTAGTTATTTTTTTACATACATTTACTGCTCCATGCATGTGTACCAAAATTGATGTGATGGAGAAATAGTGTAAAAATTTGGAACTTTGAATTGATCCCCTAATGTGATTTGGAGACCGAAAATGCCGATCAGATCAGGAGACTTGTAGTACAGTACTAGCTAATGTGACAGGACTAGCTGATGAACAGAGTGGGTGGTTTTGGAATAAGCACAGGCCGCACATGGCTTTCAGCGCAGGTGATGGCTAGGAAACTGCGTAATTAATGACGACGGGGACCTGGCGGACAGTTCGACCCCCCCCCCCCCCATCGATGCGCGATGCTAGTATCTCTGTTGCTATTCCGATTGGTCCCTGATCCAGGCAAAGCGTCACGCTAATCGCCAGTGTCCGGGACTAATCACGCCAGAAAAACAGCTGTTCTGGGTTCTACTCCTGCACTGGCGATGCACAAATCTTGGATCGTGGTCTCGTAGGTCGTAGCGCAGCGCAGTACAGTACAGGCGCCAGGCGCGTCGCGGTTGGATGTTCTTGTACTGGTTCCGTTGGCCGTGGGCACGGTCACGGCAGCGCGGCAGAAGATCCCGTCACCGCTGCTGTTCACCTCTCGCTGTAGCGTGCGTCTTTCATTCGCCGGATGCTCTCGCCCGCGCGCACGTACGCGCCCGGGGGGGCGGGCGGGCGGGCAAAGCAAAAGCCAGCGGCGGCAGGGGCCGCGGGCGGCGGATCGTCCTCCGCCCGCGTGGTGGCGCCCGGGCACGGGGGCAGGCTGATGCGACCAGGCGAGCGCGACGCCCGGCGCGGCGGCAGGGCACCAGCACCACCGCCATGATTCGCCGTATGATTGCGCGGGCCGGTTAACTCTGCTGCGTGTCCGGTGTCCCGTGTCGCGGCGCGCGTCTCCCTCCCTCCCTCCCCGGTCGGCCCGTGAGTGGGGAGGCAGCAGCCAGCAGGCACCCCAGGTGAGGCCAATCTTTCGCGAGCACCCGCGCGTGATACGCACGCCGCGCATGGCCGACCGGTACGGGAGGCCATCACAGGACGCAGGAGGGTGAGAGCTCAGAGGTAGCTGTGGTGGACTGGCCAACTTGGTCACTTGGTGGTTGCTGGCGTGGGCGTTTCATGACGGCGTACGGATTCACGCGTACACCGCCGGAGTGAGGTACGGGGGTGCCGAGACATTTTTGACAGTCGCAGCTAGTGTAAAAAAGTGAAAGCCCACTATGGGTATGGCCAAAGATTTTGGAGGAATATTCTTGTCCACCAGAGAAAATATCGCACTGCCCGCTCGTCACTCCGTCCTGAAATGCCTACTACGATTTCCGGATAGATTCGCGAGATTCCATGGCGAGAACGCGAAGGACGGGAACGATGGGGCACGCAGCTTTCACGAGCGGGAGGGAATCACGAGCGCCAGGGTGATGCATGAAAAAAGCGGCGCCTTGCTCTCGAGAGGGAAAGGCCCAGCCTTTTTACGAGTTACAAGAGCGTACCCGCCTGCTGTCCGTGACACGGAGACAGAGCACTTTTACGCGCGAGAAAAGACAGAGGTTCTTTATGCCGCGGAGCGCCCGCTGCGGCACCGCCTCTGTCTCTCCCCCCGTCACCACGCCGATGCGGCAGAATCTTCGCCGGAATCACGAAACAGTCACGGACGCACAGCGACTGCCCACTGTGTCGTGCACGGTTGAAAACCTCGGTCCGCGGCGTGCGAATCGGTGTGATCCGGAGGGCCTCGACGCAACTTTGCAAGCTGAGATCCTGCGATGATCCCACACGATCGGACATGGACCCCGGCATTAGTAAATGAGCATTGTTATCTTGTGCTACAGCAACACATGCGCCGTTGCGGTTTTGTTTTCAGATCCCCATGCCCCGGGCAAAGCAGCTTGTTGGTTTTTCTTTGAGGAAAAAAGCAGCCTGTTAATTAACTATACTAGCGTAGGCAAACTACTCCATGCATGGGGCTCTAGAAGCTAATCTGGCCGGGAGCGCGACGGCCAGGGGCCAGGACGAGCGACGTGGCCGCGGGGGCGCAGGGCGGAGGTTTTCGCGCGGCGTCACGTGGTGGGCGTCCACCGCCGGCCCCGTGCAGTTAGCACCTGATCGCAGAGCGATCCGCTGCCGCCGCCGTGGTCGTGCCGCCCGGTCGATGCCGCCTCCTCACCACCACCTCCTGGCCGCGCCCACACCCGCGCCGGACGCGTCGCCCTCGTACGCCCGGCGGCGGCATGGCTGCAAATGCGGTGCTCGCGCCTTGAATACGCCATTAAAATCCCCTCTGCCGGCTGCCGGGGGAAGGGAAGGGAGGGGAGGGGGGGAGGTCTCGGCGCCGGCTGCGAATTAAGGGCGGCTTTAATGGCTCCGGCGAGGACCGCCGGCCCCCCTGCCGCGCAGCGGAGCACCGGAAGGTCGCCGGGAGACGTTGCCACTTGCGGCAATGTGGGCATGGCTAGCGCCGTGGCACTGGCAGTACGCCGTTGCCTGGTGCTAATTACACCTCGCGGTACCGCAGTGTACCGCAGAGGCTGGGTGCTGGGGTTAAACAGAAGGCTGTTGTGAGCGTAATTGCGGGGCCAAATGGAAACAGTAGGCGTGCCGTGCGAGTGTCAATGGACAAATGCAGCTAGCGCCTCTACCTTTCAGGAAGAAGCAAAAAAAAAAACAAAAAGAAATGCAGCAGTTGTTAACTGATCATCTGGCTGTCCAGCCGGTCAAAACTATAGTATTTGCCGGTGCATTCTGGCTGCACATTGCAGTTGCCGTGAGCCAGTGATCCGCGCCATTGAAACAGAAAAAATAACATGGAGACGATTATCGTCTTCCTGGGCACTGCAATGATCGTTCTTGATCTACTACTAGAACAAATCGTGATACACGGACCCCTTGGATCGATGCATGACAAGCACCACATGCGTGTTTGCTTGCCCGTCTCTGCGCATGAGCCAGCCCCTTCCATGGTCCCATCAGCAGCTAGCTATAAAACGAAGCCACCATGAATTCCCCCCTGAGAAACCCATCTATCTACCTATAGCTATAAAAGAAAATGCATCATGCGTGGCACCACCTGTGTGTACTCCTCCACGGAATGAGCTAGCGTACCTACTGATGGACTTCACATGCGTACTGCATCTACTCGTACTGGTTTGGCTCGCGAACCGTCGACCGGGGGCTTCAGGCCCGGCATGTCCCCTCTTCTTCGCATAGTGAGTGGCCGAAAGACATGGCAACCTAGGACGGCAATGAATAGACGAGATCGAACAGCAACCTACCTCGAGGGCGGCCGAAGAGGGTGCTCGCGCGCTCTCGCCCCATCGGTAGTGCTCTCCTTTGTTGGGCTGTGGTTTGTGACAGGGAATCCAGGGGATCGGGTAAGGACACTGGTCACCTAGACTTCGATCACCTCTAGACAAAAAACATCACTAGTCTACACTCTACAGACTTGCTATCTCCAGTGACCACCTAGCCATCTACTTTTTTTTTTGAACGTAACCACCTAGCCATCTACTGGGTGGCTACAAAGAGAGAAAGAGGTGGCGGCAGTTCTACGGAGGGCCGGCCCCGATCGCAAAAGGGGGTGATGAAGTGATGGATGGGTAGCTAGTTTACGTAAAAGGAGGCGTCTGTCTACCAAAGCTAGCAAAGTTGCTCCACGGAAAGACACGCCATCCCAGCTCTTGGTGTTGCGGGAGATTCACGAAATGGCGAAACGCCTCCCGATCCGGCAGCGCTCGGAGGTAACGGTTTTCCACTGTAGGCAAGGGAACAAGCGGCGGATCTCGAGGACGGCGCGCGATCAAAACGCACGAGATCGACGCTTCAGCGTGACCGAGAGCGAGAGGAATCGTGGGTTTGCATCTATGAAAATATATGCCTATGAACCGCTTTTGTGACCCGCGCAAAGAGTTTGGCGCGCGCGCACGTACGTGCCCTACCAAGCTCTTTATCTTTCTAATCCCGGCAGGGCTTATGATCTTGATCCCCGGCTTAGCGAAAGGGTCTGCATGCCCTTTTAGCTTTGGCCGATGCCGGAGCAGGTGATAGAAAAAGCCTCTCACTTGGAGTGTGCCCACTCTGCCCATGCTACTGCATCAAAGCCAAAAGGAACAAGGGATGCAGCCTCAAAACAAAGCCAGGTGACCACCTCCGTAATGATGAATTAAATTGCTCTGACAGTCTGATTCCCTAATCCGTGTACACCACGTACTCCTAGTATTTTTTTTTAAAAAAAAACTCCACGTACTCCTAGTAGTGCATCCTGTTGTGGCAGGACCAGACAGCCCTCAACTAACCCAGATAGGAGTGGTAACATTCAAACGGGAGGCTCAGAACACAGAGCGCGCGTTTCCCGGGTAAGCCGGGGGACATGCGTGCACAACGCACGCAACCACTTCACGGACTAGCATGAAGCGCAAACTGTACCGCTACGGCCTACGGCTCTACCGGTAGGGAGTAGTAGTAGTAGAGAACTAGAGAGAGAAGACGTTGTGAATTGCGATCCGCCAATGTACTCTGCTGGAGCAAAGATCTATCGACCGAAACGCGCAGCAGCAGAGCTGATGGTTCTGGGATAGGCAGCGCATCACGAGCTCAAAGACCCAAACGCGCAGGCGCAACCGCGCGGGAAGTCCCAGCAGCAGGACCATGCTGCTGCTGCACCGCGCCTCCTAGCCACTTAGCCAGGGCACGCATCACCCGTCGATCGAGCTGGACCCGGCGAGCGCGCGCTCGAAAGGGATAGCAGGAGCTTGCCCGTTCGAGCCGCGGGGGCGGCCGCGCGTTTATTGGGGACTGCTTCGAGCGCGTCAGCCGGAGCTGGCACTGGCAGCCCGCCCGGCTGCGACGGGCATGGCAGCGCGGCAGCGACTGGCCAGCAGATCGTGGCAGGGCGGCCGGAGCGCGTGACCACACTGCGCGAAAGTGAGGATGCGAGATCGGGAGGGAGGGAGGGGGAGGGACCGCGCTCGGAGTCGAAACCGTGCTCTCGGCGGTGTCCAGAGCACCACCGATCGATCGGGCGGCAGTGAAGAACTGGGTCCGCCGCGTGGTTTCCTGTTCTGAACCGACTTGATGACGCCCCTGCGGGTTTCAGGGTTTGTAGTATCCACCCACGATTTTTGCTCGGCATCTTAGCAGATCCATGGATGCGTGCTGCTCTCTATTTCCCTTCTCTCAATCCTTCTGTGCTGCTTTGCTTCGTCTGATTTGATCTGATGGGGGATTCTTAATCCAGGTGTTTGAGTGGATGGCAGACCGGAAAGGCGGCAGCATACTTCCACCGTTCTACGGAGCACCTTGCTGGTGTCCTGTGCCGGGAGTTTTTAATTGCTAACGCAGGGGACACGAAAAGGAAAATATTCGAATTCAGGAGCAGGTGGATACAAGTACTGGAATAATCATGAGAGCATTTGGGAAAGGCAAAGCTCACCAGGGGTTTACAGAACGGCACATTGGCTAGCTTGTCCGCATTGTAATCTATTTATTTACATACTAGCTAAGCTAGGTGAAAACTTTTTCAGAAGTAAGTGCTCTAGGCAATCAGGTAGGGAAGCTAGCCACGCTACTTGTACGCCTAACATCATGGGAATTAGCGTCAGCTGCATGCTTGAGCATTCGTTTTCAGTTGAACCTTTTGTTTGGTAGCATCTTGCTTTCGCTGCCTTTCTAGTGTTGGCCTACACCCTTCACTTTCCCGGCCTATAAGGATCAACTGCTAATCAACTGCTCCTGCAAATCCAACTCGGCGCTGTCGCCATTTGTCTTGAGCCAGTACGCACTGTAGATCCACTTATTCCCTTGCCGTTTCAGCGCTGACACGTAATGTGCTGAAAACAGTTGGGTTCAGGCAGGGTTTCCACACTGGTGGCTGCTGAATAAGTGCTACTGATACTCTGATAATCTTCCGAACCTTGGCTGCAAAAGGGATGATTGGCTGCCTGAAAGTGCTTAACAGTCACCGCATCTTTTTTCATTTCTTTCCGGTTTTGAGGAGGCGGGACATCCATGATCGACACCCGTCCGACCAAGCGGCGCCTGTAAGATTCTGTCGCGAACGGCGTCCCGCAAAAGAGAGAAGAGCAGCGCAATTCTGGCAGGGCCACGTGAGCCATCAGAGGCCCCATCTTTTGCTAATCTGGTATGGATGGGACGCGCCTTTGATTCAGACAGGTTTGCTTTGCGGATACGGTGAACCAATAATGGACATGCCGGAATAAATCGCGCGCGCTCCTGCTCGTCAACAGGTGCGCTGTCCATATATATACGGCGCCAAAAGGCTGCACCTGGAAGACCTATTTCTAGGCGCAAGCATTACTTGGTCGTCGCACAGTATTATTTAAAGAATTAAAGATGGTCTGATGTGCAACGTTGGTTGCCTTCATGGAGCACAGGGGCGCAACAGAATTGGTCTTCTGCTATCCTGAATTTCTAGTTCCTGATGACATTGTGGCCCAATGGGCCCATGAATCAAAATTTCAGCCTGAGGCCCACAGAGAAAATACTGAACCAGATTTTCAAGAGACACGCACGTCCATTTCTCATTAATTTTTCCGTAGCAAATTACTGGTTTCATTTTAGCGTTGGCACTTGATAGTGACCCAAAACTTGAAGTTCTTGGAATTTGTACGATACGTTGTTCATGACGGCAAGAAGAGTAGTATCGTTCATGCCTACAGGCTACAGACCTGGATTCCAAAGAAAGATTTCAATGCCGTCCCATGACTTCTTGGTTAAAGGCAAAAGATGGGGAGGTCCAGATAGATCATCACCATACCACCGACCTGCTGGAAAAAAAAAGAGAGGCTTTCTGCAACGACCAAGGCCCAACAGTCCAGCTCAGCACGGGGACGCCACGCGTGAGGCCCAATAGGAAGCCGCGTGCCCGTACCCACAGCGTCATTCCAACGCTGCGGGAACCCAAACCCAACCGCGTCGCTTCGTTGCGTAGCCCCGAGGGCACTCGACACCGCGATTCCCATTCCCTCTTCCCATTTTTGAAAGCAGAAAACCAGAGTCACGGGACCCTTGCCGCCGTCGGCGAACTCGCGATGCTGCAGATGCTCGGCCTCCGCGGGGGCGCCGGCGGGGGGAGCCCCAGCGCCGGCGACGCGACCCCCGTCTGGAACGGGGACGGCGGCGCGGCGGCGGGCCCCGCCCGGCCGCTGCGGCTGGTGTACTGCGACGAGAAGGGCAAGTTCGTGATGGACCCCGAGGCGGTGGCGGCGCTGCAGCTCGTCAAGGGCCCCGTCGGCGTGGTCTCCGTCTGCGGCCGCGCGCGGCAGGGCAAGAGCTTCGTGCTCAACCAGGTACGCGTGGGACAGGGCGAACTTAGGTTTTGGGGAATGCCTGGGTCTGGCCATCGGTGATGCGCGGCTAGGGTTTTGGCGTTGTTTTCTGAGATATGGTCTGCTGATGTGGTTGGGCTTCAATTAAGGATTTGGAAAAGTTTAAGTGATAAAGTTAGCAACTCGAGTTATAGGGTTTAGGTATCCTCTTGGATTCTAGGGTTTGTTTACTGGTCGAATTGGTGATTTTGCCCGAAATATGGAAATATGGCGCCTGTTCACGTTGTTTGACTCAAGCATAATGGTTGGCTTGTGTCCAGTTTTTAGGAGAAAGGGAATTTAAAGTGAGGATTAAGCAATGTGGGTGACTTAATTCTGCACACAGATGTTAAGGGTGAAAATTTGTGTCTCCATGCATTTAGGTGTGTGTTTTTTGCTAGTAAAAATCAGTGTTTCAAATGAGGTCTAGTGCTTAGGATGCAATGTGGACATCATCTTACAGAACTGTGCAATATTTTGGTATTAGAATGGTGTTTTACATTTCTATTAGAAAGTCAATGCTTCGTCTTGATTGCATTGGGTTTTGGTTGTTGGTGCGCCTCACCTTTTAACGATTAGCATGAGTACAAAGTTGTCATCATATTACCTAGTCAAGGAAACCATGTTTATTTTTTGGGATCATATGGTCCATATGGACATTAGATATACATACATGATTGGTGCCTTAAGCATTTAGATTCTGCAAACTTATATGAAATAATAGTTTGAGTTTGTGAAACAGCGATTGACAAAATGCTTCCCATGTCACTGGTTAGCAGTTCTTGGGTGCATATCTTCAACAACCACACTATATAGGATGTGAAAATGTAAGGAGTAGGAATGACATAAGTTTGGGTAAACGTCACTATGGACCTTGACTCTCTGTTGAACCAGACAACCAGTAGGGGGATACAAATCGACAAGTAGTGAAGTTTACTGTTAAGCAGGATCATTGCTAAATTATGATTATTTATGTATGCCTCTTTGGTGGTGGGTTATGTTGGGTTTCAGCTCTAAGCTAACCCGACTTGCTTAGGATTAAAAGGCTTTGTTGTTGTATGCCTCATTATGACCTTCATTGTGTTAGTGTTCATATTAGTATTAGGTTTTTAAACGTCTTTAGATATTTTGTGGTTTTAATTAAGTATGAGAAATGTCATGGAATTCCAAATTGTGAGATTCTATTGACAGATGAAATCTTGTTACAGCTAGATATTATAGATCTTCCTATTTTCTACTCTTCCCCTTCTAGGTGATTTTTAAGTTTGTATGACTGCATGTTAATGATTTTCTATGTGCATTTGCATCCATGAGATGAAATTTGGAAGGTAGGAGTAAATTGAGATGATGTGTCACTCTTATGAGTCACTTTACACCCAGCAATGATATAAATTAATATTCTAGTGTTGCGCATCATTTTTGTTTCATTCTTTGTATCAGATGATAAAATTCTGCCTCTGTATGTAGCTTCTTGGGCGAAGCAGTGGTTTTCAAGTGGCTTCAACACATCGACCCTGCACTAAGGGACTTTGGATGTGGAGTGCGCCTTTGAAGAGAACTGGTCTGGATGGAACTGAATACAGTCTTGTGTTGTTGGATACCGAAGGAATTGATGCTTATGATCAAACGGTATGTGTTGGTGCTACCCTTGAATTAACACCCTCTCATTGATCATGCGATGTGCTTATTGGTATTAAAAAAAATGATATTAGTATAATTGGATCCACACCTTTTTGGCGAGCCACACTTTTTGGGAGAATCATGATTCTGAGTGTTCACTGCCATTTACTTTTCTGGTGTTTTTTTATTTGGTGTTTTCTGCAGTATAACTTATATTGATAATTTCTGTATTACTGTCTCGTGCCCACTGATTCCCTTTTGGCAGGGGACCTATAGCATCCAAATATTTTCCTTGGCTGTTCTACTGTCAAGCATGTTCATCTACAATCAGGTACATTTCTGAATCAGTGAATTCAAAATTTGGAGCACAGTGGGAATTGTAGACTGATACTTTGGTGCTTCAGTTGTAATAACTCATTGAAGGATGCAAATTTCTGAGCCTTCTTGTACTTTTTCTAGATGGGAGGTATAGATGAAGCTGCATTGGATCGTCTCTCACTGGTCACGGAGATGACAAAGCATATACGTGTCAGGGCCTCAGGTGGAAGGTCCACCGCATCTGAACTTGGGCAGTTTTCACCTGTCTTTGTTTGGTTGTTGAGAGTAAGATATTGCATTCCTTTGTACAGATTAATTATGTTTCCTGAATGCTGAATGCCTTAATTATTCCCTAGCCATGCATCACCTTCTGACTTCCATCGAACATATATTATGTCTAACCTCAGTCATTATGCAATACATATTGGATATACACTGACATTCTGCTTCCTTTCTTATAGGACTTCTACCTGGATTTGACAGAAGACAACAGAAAAATCACTCCACGTGATTACCTAGAACTGGTACTGAGGCCTGTTCAAGGTGGAGGAAGGGATGTATCTGCAAAGAATGCGGTATGGTAGTGTTTTTTCCATGAATATAGTTCTGTACTTCCGCTTAAGTAACTTGACATATGGACTATCCTGATACTTCTTTTGTTCTGGAAAAGATACGGGAGTCCATCCGCGCACTTTTTCCTGATAGGGAATGCTTTACACTTGTGCGACCTGTGAATAATGAGAAAGATCTCCAACGTCTCGATCAACTTCCTGTAAGTATTTCTTCCTTCTTTGAACTATAGGCCTTGTCCGCCAACCGCAAGTCAAACACTGTATTTATTTATTGAGTGTTGACTATAGGTTCTGAACTTCTGATTGGATGGGAGTCTTTAAGAAAATGTTCAAAAAGCTCCTGTTGATAATAGTGTGTTAGCTACCAATCAGAAAGATCAAGCTTTTGTCTGATATCAGTGCAAACTATATTGTTTGTCCATTTGACCCAGTAATTCACTAACTTCAAAAAGTTTGGCTGCATGTATCTTAGAACTACTCGTGTTTCTGACTTGTGGGAGTAGGCCAATAATCTCATTTGGTTTGTTTTACCAAACATGAAACAATGTACACCTTATTAGAGAGTACCAAACTATGCAAATATTATGTCTCTTGGGTTTCAAGGAACTTTGGTCAGCAAGAGGCATAAGAATAGATTAAAGAGGTGCATGTTTTTCCCTTTAGGAGTTAGAATCATAATGCATGTTCTGGCATAATCATATTGGTCTAACAGATTGGTGTTGATGCAATGTTTCCTTATCTCTTTATTACAGCTGAGTAATTTCCGGCCAGAGTTCAGGTCTGGTCTGGATGCTTTCACAAAATTTGTGCTTGACCGAACAAGACCAAAACAACTTGGAGCTAGTACAATGACAGGCCCTATCCTTGCTGGATTGACACAATCATTTCTTGATGCCATTAATAGTGGTGCTGTCCCTACAATATCTTCATCATGGCAGGTATATCGATGTTGATTATAGCAGTGTGGCTTTTATTTTTTCACTCTTTCTTTTTGGCTTGCAGCTTAATTCATGCAGTTGTACATGTTATAGACCTGATTGATATACAAGCGTTTTTGCAAATAAATTGTGTCAACATATATTTGCAACTGAAAGAAACACCACTAAAACATGAATTGCGTATAAACATTCTCAACTGTTTGATGAATTGGCCGGTGAACCATTCTATCATTTGATGCACCCGTTAGGTTCAACCATTAATATATTTTTTCCTCTCTGGGTGGATGTTTTCTGATAGTTTTTTTTATTTACACAGAGTGTGGAGGAAGCAGAATGTCGGAGGGCATATGATTCTGCTGTGGACGCTTACAATTCTTGTTTTGCCCCGAAAAAACAAATAGAAGAGGTAGGATTGCGCTAATAAGTGAGTTGGAGTACTTTCTCATTAGAACTTTTGGGATTTCTTTTGACTTATGGGCATGCAGGATTCTTTGAGAGAAGCACATGAAGATGCGATGAGGAAGGCTATCAGTGCTTTTAATGCATCTGCTGTGGGTGTTGGGTCAGCCCGTTCAAAATTTGAAAAGCTTCTTCACAGTTCTCTTCGAAAGGCCTTTGAGGTGTCATTATTATTAGTTTATTACTTATCAGCTGCTTTTACTCAGCATACCTTTCACATGTAATATTCATTAGTCAGCGTTGTTGAAGTAATAAGCACATGAATGTAGGATTACAAAAGGAATGCTTTTCTGGAGGCTGATTTGCAATGTTCAAACCGAGTACAGAGCATGGAATCAAAGGTGCGGGCAGCATGTAACCGCCCTGATGCAAAGCTAGATGATGTAGTCAGGGTAAGACAACTGTAAACTTCTCTGCTGTTCTACTTAATCGACAAGAACCTTATTCTTCATTATTGTTTATATTAATGTCTTTGTCATTGGATACAGCTCCTTGATGGGCTGCTCACGGAGTATGAGTCAACGGCCTATGGTCCCGGGAAATGGAAAAAGCTGGCCACTTTCCTACAGCAGTGGTATGCACCAATGCACCACTTCATTTGTCTTATTGTGGTTGATGTGAAACAACGATCTCACATAGCTATGTTATTTTATTCCTTTGTTGGCATGATCACTGCAGTTTATCTTGGCTCGTGCTAGATCTTTTCAGAAGACAGTTGGAGCATATAGATGCTGAAAGGAATGCACTAAGATTGAAATGCAATTCAAGTGATGATAAGTTGGCATTGCTTAGGAAGCAGCTTGAAGCAAGTGAGGGCCACAGAGCTGAATACTTGAGGCGCTACGAGGAAGTTATCAATGATAAGCAGAAAATCTCAAAGGATTACTCTGTTCGTATTACTGAACTTCAGACCAAGAGTAGCAAGTTGGAAGAGCGGTGTATGAGCTTGTCATCTTCTCTTGAAACTGCAAAACGGGAATCCAATGACTGGAGAAGCAAATATGACCACAGTATTTTGCAGCAAAAGGCAGATGAGAGTAAGTTAAAATCTCAAATTGCTTCTCTCGAGTCGAGGGTAAATATCAGTGAGGGCAGATTATCTGCAACACGAGAACAGGCCGAGTCTGCTCAAGAGGAAGCATCAGAGTGGAAACGCAAATATGAAGTTGCTGTTAGTGAGGCCAAAACAGCTCTGCAGAGAGCGGCTGTAGCACAGGAACGCACAAATAAGAAAGTGCAGGAGAGGGAAGATGCTTTGAGGGCAGAACTTGCTAACCAATTATCTGAGAAGGTTATCCTTTGTCTCAATGTTATGCATTCTTTGATTTATGTAAAAAGTGACGCATTCAATGTTATTTTTCTTCCAAGTTGTATGTATATGGGCTTGGTCACTTAACTTTTTGTTTATTATGTGTAACAGGAAGAGGAAATTTCAAGATTAAGTGCTAAAGTTAGCCAAACTGAAATTCATGCTACAAGTTTGATCTCAAGGCTTGAGGTCTGTCTCGCCCTCACCCTCTCTCATCTCCCTCTCCCTCTCTGTTAACATAATCTCATTTTGCCAATGATCTAATTCAGGCCACTGAAGCAAAGTTGAAAAACCATGAGTCAGATTCACTGGCTTTGAAGGAAGAGATCAGATCGTTGACTGATAACCTGGAATCTATTAGAAGTGAAGTTCTGTCACGTGAGAAGGAAGTTAGGATCCTGGAACAAGAAAAGAACCATCTTCAGGAGAAGTATCTGGCAGAGTGCAAAAAGTTTGATGAGACAGACATTAGATGCAAGGAAGCTGAAAGGGAGGCCAGACGAGCAACAGAATTGGCTGATGTAGCTCGTGCAGAAGCTGCTGCTGCTCAAAAGGATAAGGGTGAAGCTCAACGTCTTGCAATGGAGCGACTTGCACTGATAGAAAGAATGGAGCGGCAGGTTGAGGCTCTAGAAAGAGACAAGGCCAAGATGGTGGAAGAGATTGAGAGACTTCATCAGTCAGAGAGGGATGCCATGTCCAAGGTCACGTTGCTTGAAAATAGTGTTGATGAGCGGGAAAAAGAGATTGATGAGATGTTGAAACGGAATAACCAGCAAAGATCCAGCACGGTCCAGGTTCTTGAGAGCCTGCTGGCAACGGAGCGTGAAGCATGCGCTGAAGCCAACAAGAGGGCTGAGGCCTTGTCATTGCAGTTGCAAGCAACTCAAGGCAAACTGGACATGCTTCAACAAGAGCTGGCATCAGTTCAGCGCAATGAAACTGCACTCGATAGCAAGCTCAAGACCTCAGCAAGGCGCTTAAGGGGTGAAGCTACCGAGTCTGTCCATGATATGGATATCGATGATGACAATAATGTGAGGCGTCGGAAACGATCGAAAAGCACAACAAGCCCGTTCAAGAACAATCATACAGAGGACGGTGGATCTGTGTTTATTGGGGAAGATACTTACACCGGGAGCCAGCAAGGGACTGAGACTGAAGACTATACTAAATTCACTGTGCAGAAACTGAAGCAGGAGCTCACCAAGCACGGGTTTGGTGCTCAACTGCTCCAGTTGAAGAATCCTAACAAGAAGGACATCATCGCCTTATATGAAAAGCATGTCGTCGGCAAGTAGTAATGCCTCAGCAATACTTGTGTGCTTACCCTTTGTATTCGTGCTTAGACTATCCTGTAGCATTGAATGTTATTGACACGATCAAGATGGAAGTTAAACAAAGCATGTAACTTAGTTTTGAACTCTGTGTTGTGTGTTTCTCCAATGGTGCAGTCCATTTTTAGCGTGCATCGTTGGCAAGCACTTGTATCAGTTTGCCCGTTGCAGTTAGGAGTTGTTTGAAGCTCATCATTTCGTACGTGGTAATGTAGGTGAGACTGAACTATCCAAAGTTCAAACTTGAAGAAATGAATTGATTGAATCTTGGAGCAGCATGGCTTTTTTTTCCCATACATGTTTATGATTCGAGTATTCAAGTACTACGATGGAACAACAGCATCTGATGTTAAACATATGACCTATCTAATAAAAAGGAATGTTAAAGAAAGCAATTTTTGTAGTTCGTAAATGAACGTCAAGTTAGAGTGCAAAGAACATGGTATGTTTCTTCACGTGTGAAGTAGATTTTCAGGCCAGGGACACATGCCCTGACGACATGACCTGCTCCTAAATCCCTATTTAGCCTGTGAACTGAATAGGTCTTGTATAATCTTTTGTCCTGATGAATTCTTGAATCTTGATTCAAGGGCCAAAGGTAGCCCTTGAGCATGCATTGCGAAGTTAGGCATGAAGTGAGAAGCACCTGGGGCAGGAGGTGCCCTGTTGTTTGGGACCCCCTGGTACCCCATCATTGTTCCTGGATTGTAGAACGGATCGACACCGTTTGCCCCCCTGAGAACGCTCCCACCCTGGTGATGGCCGGCAAGCGCGTTGCCGCTCGTGACGACGTTCGTGGCGGCGACGGCCTCCTTGGCCGCCGCCGCGGAGCCGCACTGCCTGGGCTGCGTCTGGAAGAAGACCTTGGAGACGACGAGCTCGCCGTCGCGCTCCTCCTCGTCGGAGCCGAGGTGGTACTGGTGCATCACCCAGTTGGTCTTCTCGGGCTTGCGCTGCTTGCCGTAGTTGGTGTAGAGCACCAGGATCTTCTTGTACCCGCGGGGCCTGCCGTGGGACAGCACCGGCCGCGTCTTGCCCGTCTTGTGCCACCGCGTCTCGCCGCCGACGCCGTCGTCCCCGTCGCCGCTGTGCACCTTCCGGCGCTTCCTCGTCCCCGTTGTGTACGCCTTGGACGGCCGGTGGAAGAAGTGCCGGACGAGCCCGTCCTTGCTCACGCCTGCGGAAACAACAGCATTGCCACACATGCTGGTGACATTCATACATCGATCTGGATCGATCGGCACGTGATGCACAAAACGTGCGTTAGCGTTGCGTACCGGGGAGCCTCTCGGGGTGCGTGTAGCAGATGCCGTTCTCGCCCTCGATGGTGGGGATGAACTCGTCGACGAGGGGGTGGAGCTTCCGGGAGTCCGGCCTCGCCTTGCCCTCCAAGTGCTCCAGAAGCTCCTGGTCCGTCGGGTCGAACTTGACGCCGGCCGGCAGGCCCGGCAAGTCCTGGATCGAGGTGGTCTCCTGCAGAAAAAAAAATAGAGAATTAATGGCCAGCCATGTCATCACTCACCAGCGACATGGCGGCCGGAAGCCCATGTTTTCGTTCGTCGCAGAAATTAGATGAGATTTGCATGCGCTATTGTTTCAAGCAGCAAGATGCCGTGATCTAGCTAGCACCATGCTCCTCACAGACGAGCAATACATGCATGGGCACGCGCGCAGCAGGCGTGCGCGTGTACGAACCTGTTCATAGTGCGCGCGGTGGCCGCACGACGGGCACATCTTGACGAGGACGGCGAGCGACGCGGCGGCCTTCTTGCCCACGGCGGCGGCGGCGGTCGGGGACAGGCTGCTCTCCACGGCGGCGCGCACGTCGTTGAAGCCATTGCACCAGGTCATCCTCGCCGCACGCTCTCACGCACGCTCGCTCTCCTGATCGGAAGACGAATGTGTAGGGACGACGAAGGGTGCGCCGTGCGCGTGCTCCTCTATAACACCCCCATGACAGGCGGCCGGCAAGTGAAGCTTAACACCGGCTCGATCGATCGGCTGGGGAGGGGGATATAATGCAGGGTGTTAAAAGAAGACGACGAGGCGGGGCTAAGCTTTGGCTGGGCTCTAGGGAGAGTAGAGGTGTGCAGAGAGAGAGAGTAGAGAGAGAGGGAGAAAGAGGGAGGGAGGGAGGGAGAGAGAGAGAGAGAGAGAGAGAGAGAGAGAGAGAGAGAGAGAGAGAGAGAGAGAGAGAGAGGCGACACACACGACAGGGATCGATCGGAGAGGGAACAACAAACAAAGGGGGTTGGTCAAGGAAAGAGAACCGAGGCCCGGCCGGGAGAGAAAAGGAGGAAGCCGCCGCTCACTAGCTAGCTAGCTAGCTTGTCCCTGTTAAAAGCTACCTGCGATCACACACACCACCATACACTAGCAGATTCAGTGACTTCCCCATCCCCAGCCGGTACGAACAGTGTACACACACACACACATCGCCCATGCGAGCAGCTTCTCGATCGATCGAGCGCCGTGGTCTCTCCCAACAAAGACGAGGACAGATACCATCTATCCATGCATAGAGAGCTCGAGGCACTAGCTAGCTAGCATCAGCAGCTAAGCACTACAAAGCTAGCATCGTCTAATTAAGCTAGGGATCGAAAGGCATGGAGGACGACGACGAGCCGCCCACGATCGAGACTCGAGAGAGACGATATGTCCTGGCCTCGTTTTCTCCTCTTTTATGTCGTTTGTTGCCTGTGTGTGTACACAAGAAATGAGGAAACACGCAAGCAAGCCAAGGCAAGCGAAGCTAGGGTCGGATCGGAGGATCACACAGTAGGTGGATGATGGCACGTTGCTTGGTCCTCACGTATAGGCACCGCGAACTCTTCTTCCGTTTCCGTATACGTGAGAAGGAAACCAGGGCCGGCCGGCCGGATTCTCTGCGCCGGTCGGGCCCCAGCCCTCGCTCCCTGCTCGCGCGCGACGCCGGCCGGCGATCGCGAGCGCGTTGCTGCGGAGAGGCGCAGGCTCTCCCAACCAACCGCGTGCGGGTCATCCGATATCGATTAATTCCCTGCAACTTGCTTTCATTTTTTTCAATTCCCAGCAGAAGTTTGATGCATGTATGACCCACCAAACATGGTTTCCACTCGTTCCATGCATCTGGGCTCCGGCAATATGAGAAGCGTCTGTACGTGAATGCGATCGAGGTTGCTGGGCCTCGATCGTATTTTC
Organism: Panicum hallii; assembly: GCF_002211085.1. Taxonomy (NCBI): domain Eukaryota; kingdom Viridiplantae; phylum Streptophyta; class Magnoliopsida; order Poales; family Poaceae; genus Panicum; species Panicum hallii. The sequence goes on from NC_038044.1 coordinate 11,911,170, forward strand.
GCGGCGTCCGTGCGAGGGCGCAGCTGCTGCACGCATGATGAGAACCTGCCCGTACATGCAGACGGAGTTGCTAGCGTCCGGACGTCCGATAGATCGGATGCTCCGTTGCAACACTAAAATAAGACATCTAAAATATAAAAATGTAAGATTTTAATATTTAAAAATGCAAAAAATAATAGTTCAATGTAAACATCGTATTATGAGGAAAAAATTCCCGCCGCAACATCGAACACATGTCTCATGCAACATTTCCAAACGAAAATCACCATATGATAGGATGAGATTGAGCATAGTGAAATATTAAAACACAAACACTGCAACGTCGCAACATCCAAAAATCTCTGTTGCAACACAATGAGGTACCCATTGCAATATCATAAAATCTCTACTGCAACATCATAAGATACCTATTGCAACATCATCATCAGGTGCTCCTCCCGTTCGCTCCTTCTCTGCAACCTCCTGGAGCTACCCGCCATGGCTGCCGCCCGGAGCTCATCCGGCAGCCGGCGTGGCTCGCCCCTGGCGGGGGAGCAGCGACCGGAGTGGGGAAAGGCGCGGGGAGCGGCAGCCCGGCCCCCCACCGCGTGCATCCCGCTTGCTGCCCCACCACCCGGAGGGTTGGGCCAGGGGCTTGCTGGCGAGCGAGAAGGTTGCGACGGCGAGTGAGGGCCCCGCGGAAGGCGGAGGGAGCGGTGTCTTCTCCTCCATCCTGCTCTATGTGTTGCTGCCCTTCTCGTCGGAGCGCCTCGCCGTTGGAGGGGAGCGCGAGCGCCGTACGGTCGGAGGGGAGCACGGGCGTCGTGCAGCTGGTGGGAAGGGGGGCGCTACGGTCGCCGAGAGCTGCGGGCACTCACTACCGGAAAAAAGATCTTTGCCGAGTGTCAAGTGTTTTGCCAAGTGTTTTTTTCGGGCACTCGGCAAAGAGACACTCGGCAAAGTTTTTGACACTCGGCAAAGAGCCTCTTTGCCGAGTGCCTTTTCTCGACACTCGGCAAAGAGTCCCTTTGCCGAGTGTTTTTTTAGAACACTGGGTAATGATAATTTTTAAATCATATTTTGAAGTAGTAAATTAATTTAAATAAAAATATTTTCAACTACAAAGTTGTATAACTCATCAAGATGCACAATTTCTGTTTTGGACATTTTTTATTTGAAAAAATAAATGTAAATTTGTTCACAAACATATATATCTCTCTTATAGTTTATGAAACTATAAGAGAGATATATAAGATCTGTGAATAATATTAGAATTATCATGTTAGATGAAGAAATGATAGAATAACTAAAATAAAATTTGTAGATCTTGAGAAGTTATAAGATTTTAAAGTTGGCAACATTTTAATTTAAAGTCATCTTGTCAACGAAAACTACATCTGAATTTAGAAAATTTAAAATTCGAATTTTGCAAATGACCTCGAATGGAAAAACCATCAAAATTAAAGTTATAGATCTCAAAAAGTTATGAAAGTTTGTAGTTGACAACTTTTTGATTTGAAATTATTGTGTCATATTAAAATACGTTTCAAGTTTTCAAATTTGAAATTCAAATTTTGTAAACGATCTCGGATGAAGAAACTACCAAAATAAAAGTTGTAGATCTCGAAATGTTATGCCACTTTGTAGTTAACAACCTTTTCATTTGAATTTATTTACTATCTCAAACAAACAATTTACACTCGGTTATTTATAATATGTGGAGAATAAAAACGTAATGTTGACACACTTGGTCCAATGGTGCAGTGGTAGAGGGAGTTGTTTATGTGCAGGAGGTCGTGAGAATGGTCAGTAGCTGGCTGTGCATGCCTCCCCCAATAATTTTTTTTCCTGTTTCTTTTTTTGAATTTTTTTCGATTTATATTTTGCCAAGTGCGCGAGCATCGCCGTGCTCTTCCCGACGGCCACCGGGGACTCCACCGCCGCCCTTCTCACTGCCTAGGCGGGCGCATCGGCGGGGAGTGGGAGCGCGCAGCAGCGAAGCAAAAGCGGGCGGCGAGGTGGCGCATGCGCTGGAAACACGATGTGTGGGGGGAGCGGCGCGGCTGATTTTATCCGGATGGGAGCGCTGCTTTAGATGGTGGATGGGGCTTCCAATAGATCGGACGCTCTATTCTTAGTATTATCTATATATATATATAAAAAATTATTTCTACACTCGTTTGTAGCTAATCCTACTATTTCTACGCTCTATTCTTGGTATATATCGCATGATATAATGTATGATGTATCTGACCGAACGCAGTGCATCATGCAGCGCCGTAGATTGATCGGGCGATGACAAAAATATCTAAATCTGGAACCTGGTTGGCTGGCTGGCTGGGTTAGCAGCCAGAGCCAGTTCTACTGCTCCTATAACGAGCAAATATATATGCGTGGGATAATTACGGAGCGAGAGGTATATAATCGGTTTGGTGCGTACGAAACGGAAGAGATAGATATATATAGCGGCCATCATCTGTGCCCACCAGCACGAGCCCGGTCGTGACACGCAAGGATAATTAATTAACGAGGCCGGGCGACGTCATGCTCATGCGTTCGTGCGTACGTGCGAGATGCAGCGAGCGGAGCCGGAGGGCAGGTGGAGTGGAGGCGGGGCAACACTATGGATTCGCAGGACGTTCCACCGCGCGCGCGCACAGCGCGGCCGCCCGGAGAGGAAGGGAGGAGTCCAGGAGGACGGGGGGCTGAGCGGCTTGTTCAGATACGAGGTCGCCGTGGAGTGTCTTGCAAGGCAGACGATGCTAGCTAGCCCCCTCACCCCACTAAAGAAAAGGCCACCCGAGCCGCGTGCGTCAATGCATTAGGCACCCGCACGCGTATAAGGTTTAGGTTTGGAAGAAGTAAGTGCTAAATTTTAGCATATATTACCAATCATATCCGTGCTAAAGTTTTTAAATCTTATTTAAAATTTAGCTCACCATATTAGTATTTATATTTGGATGGACTAGTGCTAAAATTTAGCAATTTTACCCATTAGCATTTGGATCCAAACATAGCCTAAATATGCAAGAACAATCGATCAATCCTAGCAAATTTCAGTACATTTTTAAAAATAGTATGCAAGAGAAATTCCATTTGCACATATATATATATATATATATATATATATATTTTACTTCTATATGATACCCTGAGAACTGAATAGTTATTCGGTACCCCCGCCGGGACCCGACCCTGCACCGCCTCCGGTTTTTCTCCCCTTCGCCGGTTTCCCTCGGGCGTGGCGGTTCCACCCACCCTCCGTCCGTCCGATTTTTTCCCCCTTCGCCAGCTCCTGATCGATCATGGGGGTGACGATTGGTTTCCAATTTCTCGCGACTCGGTCTCCCACCGGCGACCCTCTGCTGACGCACTTTCCCTTGCCGCGCCTCATCGGCCAGCAGCAGACGTCCGAGCCGGGCTCCTGTTCTCCCCCTCGCGCCGTCCCGGCGAGGCGACGAGCTCCCGTGCCGTCCCGTCGAGGCCCTGCGCCGCCGGCTCCCGCGCCGCCCCGGCGAGCTGCTTCCTGCAGACGTCCGCGCCGACCGCCGTTTCAGAGGTACCCTCGCCCGCTTCCCCGCCTGTCGACGCGTCTATGTTCCGTCCCGTGCCGCCCCGGGGAGCTACAGACGTCCGCGCCGGGTGCCGTTACCCCCCTCCCCCTCCTGCCGTCCCGGTGCTAGTCTCCCGCCGCCGCGCCGCGTCATGGACTCACCCGCCTCGGGCCGTCCTGGAGAGACCCTGCGCCGATGGAGCCTTCTGCTGCGTCATTGTCTTCCATTCACTGCTTTCTTCGATTCCGTATGTGCTTTGTGAAGATCTATTTCGAGTCCCTACATTTCAATTTATGCAGTGATGAGTGGATAGTACTCCAATCCCACGTCTCTGGTAGTAGTGAGCAGAACAGACAACCAAGAGGCCGTGGCATTGTACTGTACGATTAGTTAGCCGGTCTTGTAGTGGTCAGTGTACAGTGGGCGCACGTTCAATTCTCTAGGCAGCAGGGGTAGGCAGTAGGAGTAGAGGTGTACATTGATTACTCTTACATGTACCCATATTTGTAGAAAATCAGTATAAATATTTGAACTAAATTCTAGGATCGAGGGTGCATCTAAAGATCACCCATTTACACTCCTAAGCATTACATAGTGGGAGTAGTGCATCATGTCAGGTACGAAGCGCTCTCTCGGAAAGCATCCCCCATGTCAGTTGGGAAGACCTGGTGCGGTGGTGGGTGCCGTTGGGGTGGCGTGGCAGGAACTGGTTGGTCGTGACCCGGGATCTGCTTCGGCTGCCCCTCCTCCCAATTAGCCTGCACCCACAAGCTCGCCTAGTTTCAGCCTACCTGCTTTTAGGCGGGGCGAACTACTACCAGGCGCCGCGCTCGCCGTGCGTGGCTGAAAATCCAAACCGAATGGTCAGGTCAGATCAGATCAGATCATGTGTCTCGTGCTGCTGATAACTGAGATCGGCCGGACACTAACATAGGGGTTCGCCCTCGACCGATCGATCAATCGGCCGGGCGAGGATATGTATGGTACTACGCCTCCATCAGAAAATGACAGCGTACCCCTAGATAGCCTGCACAGACAGCTCCATCCACATCCAAGCAGCCGCAACAAAACGTACGCGCGCGCGTGTGTGTATTTCTTTGTAACTATCAGTATAATAATAAGCAGAGCCCGTTGTTGAATTGGCAATAACGAAAGGATGACATGTCATGTCGTCAGCTCTGCTTCAGAGACAAATTTTGTCCGCATGGATGGAGGATGAGCTCTGTAACTTCTGTTTATTAGGTGTAATCAGATGTTCCAAAAGCAAGGTCGACTCCCGTTTTAGCGTGGAATCAACGTAAGTACTAGTGTGTGCGCAGCAGGTCGTCCTGTACAAATTGAATGTGCCATTGCAAGCAAGCGCTCCTAACAAATTGCTATGTACACACGATCTGCGTAATTAGTATGGGAGCGCCTGCAATTAATCTTAATCAAGTGCTTAATTAGCTGCCTTAGCTTGCAGGGGAAGCTCGGATGTGTGTGTCCTCCTTCACACACTTGTTGAAAATGGTGACACCGCACTTCCTAATTGGAATTCGTTGCACGTTCTGTGGAGCATGCTGCAGGTGTCAGCTGTCAAGAGTCGAGACATGATTCGCTTAGCCGGTAGTAGGGGTGAAGACTTTCGTGCAGGCCGGGATGCAATCACTTCTTCAATTCGACACTGATCGAAAAATGATTTCAACTTTCATGTCTTTGTAAGATTTTACTTTACTGCCATCTGAAAAGGAAATTAAAATAAACGATTTTATATCGGTGACTCCTAAAGTATACGGTGAACAGAAATTTTTATAAATACCTAATTAATTAGCACATGCAGAAGTATAGTGTAGAGTCAGTAATAATGAGCTACGACAAGCCAGCGCACACTGCCAAGCATCATCACTAGAACTGTTCTCGTGAGTGGCTACCAAGAGTACGTCAATGTTTTGGACTGGTTTACTGATCTGAAATGTGGAAATGACAGCCAAATTACAAACACATGGTGCAGTGATCTGAACCTAGCTGGGGAAATAACAAATGACCGGCTGATTGAGCAAGATGTGCTAGTGCCAAGTACCTAGGATACGATACTTCGATACAAGTAGGGCTAACCTAAGAGCATGCTACGGTTGCTTCATCCATGCATGCACAGAAAAGGGAACCACATGATCAAAGGATTTTGCTGTCGTCTCCTGCAGCTTTACAATGTTCTCCCGGACCCCCTGCCGCTGGCGCACGCCGTGCAGAAATTGCAATGCAATGTGGGGGAATCTCCCTGCACAGGAAAGCCACTGGGCTGCCATTGGCAGCTGGTAAAGAGAAAAGGAAACAGGCCCACGGCAGGAGGCTTGTCCTAGCAAAGCATTTTGCTTGGCGTAGCCTAAAGTGTTTTATTCCATCACGATCCTTCCGGTTGCATAGGCCATGCAATGGCTGTCTGTCTTCTTGTTTCAGGAATCAGGATGCTGGAGAACACGTGCAAGGAGAGCACATGAGAATATGAGATGATCCAGTGTCTCCACCGGGCTAGATTTTCATACAATCCCAAGTAAGTAAGATTGACTATCCTTTTTAATAGAATACAAGGATCGGATCCATCTGTTGGGCCTGCTATTTCAGGGAGGGCATTGAGGCCTTGGTGGGCTTTCCCTGAAACTGCAAGCAACGTGTCTTTCTTTCTTGCTTATGCGTTCAAGGCACACTCTACTGCATCCACTCCTATTCTGCCAAGTGGAATAAAAACTCTAATCGGACTATAACACCACATTTTTTATATATTTTTTTAGAAGGACAGGCCCCATTTTCATTAGAAAACGAAGCAAACAGGCCTCACATTTTTATATATACAAAACTAAAAAGAAAACATTACTGTCTCCAGATCATTCGGGATGCAACGAGACATGCCGATCGGGCGGTTAGGAGTACCGGTCAGAGATCTTCCCGGCACCACGCTCCTGCTGCCCGATCTGCACGAGGCACCCATAGCTCATCGCGAAAAGGAAGCCGCTGGACAGCCACCAGGAGCACGCCGCGCCCTCCCGCTACTCAACCGGGCCGGCCTCGCGATGCAAGCATGGCGTCGCGCGCCTGAAGCGTGCGCGCTCAGGGTGGCGTGGCCGGAGCGCCACCGAAAGCAAGCCACGGCCGAACTCAGCCGCGGAAACACACAGGCCCGTCCGGCCGTTTCTCGTGCAAGCAACCGCAAGCTCCCCCGATTTGTTTATCGGCCAGCAGAGGAGCCTGTTCCTTGCAAGCCAATGCGATCGCCGACCGGGAAATGCCTCACACGCTCGGCCGATCTCGCCTCCGTCCACATGGATTTCCTCTTCCGCGGCCTTTAAATCCCCGCGCGTTGTTCCACCGGCGGCCGCATATGCCATTTGTTATTGGTCTAGTACATGCTCCAGTACTGACCTCCCAGTCGGCGAAGACGATCGACGCGAGGTGGTGGCGAGGGATCGGCGGCGATGGCGGCGGCGGCGGCGACAGCGCGGCACGACGACGTGGAGTCCCAGCATGACGAGCGCGACGATGCTAACCGTGAGGAAGCGCAGCGGCCTCTGCTGGAGAAGCGCTCCTTGGCGGACGGCGGCGGCATGAGCCCGATCCAGCGGGCCATCAGCCAGACGTACCAGAGCACGGCGCACCTGGCGACGCTGCTGCCGACGGGCACCGTGCTGGCGTTCCAGCTGCTGTCCCCGATCGTCACGGCGCGGGGCCAGTGCATCCGCGCCAACCGCGCCATGGCGGGCACCCTCCTGGCGCTCTGCGCGCTCTCCTGCTTCGTGCTCAGCTTCACGGACAGCTTCCGGGACGCCGGGGGCGCCGTCCGGTACGGGTTCGCCACGTTCCGCGGGCTCTGGGTCATCGACGGCGGCGCGCCGCTGGCGGACCCGCGCGCCGCGGCCGGGTACCGCATCCGGTTCCTCGACTTCGTGCACGCGGCGGTGTCCGTGATGATCTTCGCCGCCGTCGCGCTGTTCGACCAGAACGTGGTGTCGTGCTTCTACCCGGTGCCGTCGGAGGACGCCAGGCAGGTGCTCACCGTGCTGCCCGTCGCCATCGGCGTGGTCGGGAGCATGCTGTTCGTGGCGTTCCCGACCACCCGCCACGGCATCGGTTTCCCGCTCTCGAAGCACTGATCTGTTTTCAGGGCGCGCTGCCTGTTTGTATTCATCCCCATTTACAATTCTTGTAAATAAGTAAATTGCACCAACAGATTATGAACACCCTCTCTCAAAAAAAAAACAGATTATGAACACCGTCAAGGGGCGAGTAGCTTGATGAACTTGAAACTTCTACTCTTGGCAGCATACGTGTAAGTCACTAGGCATGATGTGGTATGCCACACCAAAATAGCAAGGGGCAAGCTGATACTTGCAAGTAAAGCAGCGGTAAAGGTTTAAGAGCACCACTGCAGGATGCGTTCTAGATATCACACATTGCTATTTCAGTGACACGGGCTTGCTTCCGATGTCTGAATCTTTCGAGCTTGTACGACGACATGCTGAGCTCTGTCCAAGGCGGGCGTTCAGGCACGCAATGCCGGCAGCCGTGCGGGTCCCCGTGTCAAGCATGCAGGTTCACGCGCGCGGTCAATTGAGGCGTCAAGCACGCCGGCGACAAATGATGACCCCCGCCGTCCTTTGTGAGACCAGAGTAGCGGAGGAAATGAAGGAGACGGGAGCAGGAGGGAATCCGATAGAACGGAGCAATTGCTTGGTTAATCGTGGTCGTTTTTTTTTCACCCTTTAGTTCGATTGAATATATATTTTTCTCTCACAAAAAATAGACTTAGAGCCTGTTTGGATTGATTAAAATTAAGTGCTAAATTTTAAGTACGTAATAGCATTTATGTTCCTGATAAAGTTTTTGCATCTTGGCTGAAGTTTAGTTCCACCGTTAGCACTTCTATTTGGATGAACCAGTGCTAAAGATTACTTTGACACTTTTGAGTATTAATATTTGGATCCAAACATCCTCTTATTTTGGATACGAAGGCATTTAATTTGTCCGAATACTCCACGCCATCAAGATCGATACCCCCACGAAGAATGGGCTGCGCTATCTGTTGTTTCAGAGTGATCAGGATCAGGAAAGGACGGAGGGATCATTTATATTCAGCTTCAGTAGACTCCAGCATTGTTGTTTGGCGTTTGTAATTGTCGCACTCAATGACCATACTGGCGATGTGATTCAAGTCGGAGCTGCCCAGGTGGTTCATTGGCTAGATGCTTTCCAAGCAAAAGTGTTTTTCTTTTTGAGGGACAAGCAAAAGTTTTGGTATACACAAACACAGCAGGCATCAAAGGTGTAGTAGATTTGAGCATGACAAATGTTGCAGCGGGAATGGATTTGTTTGCCGCTAAAGAACGCTTCGAGGGTTCCGCTTTCTGTAGTTGGTTGACCTAAGACGCCGGATACATAGGGGAACTGGGATTTATGACGGTGGTGAAAAACAAAGGGACGCAGTTTCATCGTCCCATCTACACACTGGAGTACAACACCGATGTGGCGATGTCACGATCATGAAAAGCCCACTCCCACTCCCGCTGCCACTGCCACCTGGGTCCCACGGACCACGGTGGTTGGCCAGACCGCAGAACATCGGCAGCAAACCCGTTTACCGCTCGGGCACCCTTTGGACTTTGGTACGCGAAGCGCGGCCACCCAGCGGGCCCCACACCCCCGTCCACAAACATTCCGCCGAGGCCACAGAAGATCCGGGGCCAGTTCTACGATCTCTCTCATCGCACGAACGAACAGCCACCCCGCCGGGAGATTCACAACGCGCACGCACGAAATCCACACCGCTCCAAGAACAAATCCACATCATTGCCTCCCCCAACCCCCCCTTTCCTTCTTGGCCTTGCCTGAGCCTGACGCCTCCCGCCCGCATCGAGTCGAGAAAGAAAAAGGATAACAGCAGCGGGGAACGGAAGAGCATCAAACGCCACCAGCGGCAGAAGCAGCAGCAGCAAAGGCAATAATAAAAGTCGGAGGCATCAAATCGAAAAGGTTTTTATTAGCATGGAAGCGATCCAAACCCTGACCAATTCGGGCCGAGCAGCAGGCGGAGGAGTTGCATCTGTGGCCTCCCCTGTTGCTCCTCCTCCCGGTCTCTATTGCTATCCGCTTTTGCGCCGCGGCGCGTCCACCGATACTGTTCTTCGCGTTCTCGGTATTATTGCTGCGGGTGGAATTCGCGGCGCGGATCGAGCCGCGGCGCATCGGGCGGGCCTCGCCCCGGCCCCGTTCCCACCCTCGGCTGCTGCTGCTCCTCCTGCTCGTGTATTTATCGCGGAGGAGGAGATCGCAGGCGCGTGTGGTTAGGTTTGTTGTTTTGTGCTTCTGGTGTTCGCGTTCGTGTTTGGCCGGCTGGAGGCGGCGGGGTCGGCGAATCTAGGGTTTCGGTCGCCGGGGATGGAGTCGTCCGGCGATGGGGGCGACGAGGGCGCCGGGGCGCCGTCGGCGGCGGGGATGGGGAGCCCCGGCCCGGCGTCGGCCCCCGCGGCCGTCGCCGGCGGGAGTAGCGGAGCGGGTGCGTCTGGATCCGGGGGGAAGCCGCCGGTGAAGCGCGTCATGAAGACGCCCTACCAGTTGGAGGTCCTCGAGAGGACCTATACAGGTTCGTCGGCTGCTCAGGAATCTGAATGTTTTGGATTTGTTTTTGCGAGCTGTCGATCGGAATTGTGCGCTTGCTTTTCATGGGGATTTGATTTGCCTTGTGTTGTGTTGGTGCAGAGGACTCGTACCCAAACGAGACGAAGCGGGCGGAGCTGTCGGTGCAGTTGGGGCTCACAGACAGGCAGCTGCAGATGTGGTTCTGCCATCGCCGGCTCAAGGACCGGAAACCTCCGGCCAAAAGGCAGCAGCGGGATGAGGAGGTCACCATGCCAGTCATCGCTCCACCGCCCGTCCTTCCGCCCCCATTGCCACCCAGCGAGATAATGGTGGGGACTGTTGGGGCTTATGGTGAGCAGATGCTGCCGTACTCCAGGAGAGGGCCTGGCCGGTCATCCGCTGTGCCTAGGATATCTGTGCCGGAGATTGGGAGCAGATACTATGAGCCACCACCGGTCATTCTGCCTCACATGGCAGCGGTGCACCTTACACAAGCTGAGCACCGGGTGATTGATTCTGTGGAAGCATCGATAGGGGAACCGCTAAGGGAGGATGGGCCAGTGCTTGGTATTGAGTTTGATCCACTTCCTCCTGGTGCATTTGGTGCGCCTATTGGTGAGAAACTGAGAACCTTATTCACATGATGCTTCTACATTATATTAATTTGATTAGTGCCGTAATAATTTGTTTTTGTTGATACCATACCTCCTTCGCTTTTTGTTTGAGTCTGTAAATTTATGATACATGTTTGAGTCCAAATACAGTCCTATTGTTTTGACCTCTCTACACCACTTCCTGTCATCCCAATACGTCTAATGTTAAATGTAATGGATATAAACTCTCATTTATATTCTTGGAGTTTTGGAAAGTTCTTGCCCGGATTGTTTTGTACTGTCTGAATTGATGCCAATATGTCTCATCATGGAATCATGATTATATTATGCTGACTTGTTTTCTGCTATTTATTTTCTATGTCTTGGAGCAGTTCCAGAGCAACCGAAGCAGCCCTATCGATCTTATGAAAGCAAGATGTTTTCTGGGCATGATGCTAAGCCCTTGAAGGTATGCTGACCGTTCTTTTTCCTTGTGACAGCTTCATGCACCTCTTGTCTTTGATTAGACGGATAAGTGTAATTCCGCAGTCCGTAATTCAAGGCTGTGTAATCGCGTTTGGTTCTCTCATATACATATAGTGTGGTACTCCATTCATGCGCTGCCTAGTTACACGTTTATTCCTTTCATGCATATCGTTGAATTGAAGGGAATATCATGATTGCATGAGACTATCAGAGACATCATGTGTGCATGCCTGTTCATAGAGCCTCATAAGCATTTTTGAGTCTCTTTCTGCACATTTTTTTAATGATCATATCATACTTTTTCATACCTCATGAGTTTACATTGTTTGGAGTTTTTTTTGTTTCTCCTATTCATGATTTCTCTGCTTGTCTACTGATTTTATTCTGACGAGATTAATGTTTTCTTAAATAACCAAATCATGATCACTTTAAATGTTTTCCTCTTGTAGGCATCAGCATTTTTGCCTACCATAGACCCTTTGCTTCCAAATACAGTTACTGGGAAACGGAAGTCCTTGGTTGGGTCGTCTTCTCATCTTGGTTCACAGGCAGTACATGAATACCAGTTTCTTCCTGAGCAGCCAAGTGATATATATGAGAGGGCAAGCCAGTCGCGCTACTATGATGCTCCAACAGAGGTGTCAAATTCGAGGATAGCTTCTCTGTCTACGGGATCACGTTTTCTCCATGGAGCTGAGCAGGCACCCAGCTATTCGTTTCACGGTCAATTATCTGCTTCTAGCCATTTAGCTCAACATGGCAGATCACCCATTCTATCAGGATCAGCAGATCATGAGGGGGCTCTGTCAAATATTAATGTTGGCCCAACTCCAATCCATGGCCAATTTGGCATTCCTCAAGTTGCTGGGTTTGAGAACTCCCATGCATCCTCTGAAAGAATGGGTTATCATGATGAAGATACCTATCGTGTGGACAGAAAGCGCAAGGTAAACACTCCCTGCATTTCTGGATGTATTCTTTTTCTTTTTCAGTTTATTGATATATGATCTCTATCTAACACTACTTCAGCATAATGAGGAAGCTAAGATTGCGAGGGAAGTTGAGGCACATGAAAAACGAATCAGAAAGGAGCTTGAGAAGCAAGATCTGCTGAACAGAAAGGTCTTCCTTAGTTACATTTTAAAGTTCACTCATACCTTTCATGGTGCCTTATTAATTCTTTTTTTTTCATATTTTTGCAGAGAGAAGAACAAATGCGGAGGGAAACAGAGAGACATGATCGTGAAAGACGCAAAGAAGAGGAGAGGATGATGCGTGAAAGGCAAAGGGAAGAAGAGAGATTCCAAAAGGAACAAAGGCGTGAACACAAGCGCATGGAGAAGTTTATGCAGAAACAATCCATAAGAGTATGTTTGCTAGTTTCTGCAATCTATATTTGTAATACAAATTGAATAAGCTGCACACCTTGGAATATAGGACACTGGCATTGTTTAGTTTACAGTTTGTTATATGCACAGGCTGAGAAACTAAGACAAAAGGAGGAGCTTCGAAGGGAGAAAGAGGCTGCAAGGCAGAAGGCTGCTAATGAGAGGGCTACTGCACGTAGAATCGCGCGAGAGTATATGGAACTGATGGAAGATGAGCGCTTAGAACTATTAGAACTGGCCTGTCGTAGTAAAGGGTTGCCCTCGATGCTTTCTCTTGATAGTGACACATTACAGCAACTTGATTCATTTAGAGGTACGCTCCATATTTATTGAAATATGCTTCTGAGCAGTGTATATTGCTTGACACAATATAAGAAATTTTGATTGTCCTGTTTGCAGGAATGCTGGGACAATTTCCTCCTGAAACTGTGAGACTGAAGGTGCCATTTTCAATAAAACCATGGGCAGCTTCGGAGGATAACATTGGAAACCTTTTGATGGTAACTCCTGATATTTAGAATGTACCTTTTCCTTAAAATTCTTCCGTGACAATGAGAGGTTATGAAAAGCTTTATGATTGTCGCTGACTCGCTGTACCCTGTTCTGTAAAAAGAAGTACTCCATCCGAAATATAGACGAGCACACATTTTAAGATTCAAATATTATAGTATTTGACCAACAATTAGCCACATGTAATGTAAACTTTGTTTTGCAAAAATAATATCATTGGATTGATGCTTAAAAGTACGTTTGTATGGTTATGATTTTGTTGCCACAAGCATTATAGTATAGGAGGAAAGAGTCAGTCTAGTTTTGAAGACCGTGCCAAGTTAGGTTGCGCCATATATTTTGGGACAAAGAGCAGTACCTCCCTTCCTAGATTATTCAGTGGACAGAAACCAGAAAACAAGTTTAATAAGGCCTACTGATGTCTCTGTTTTGTCCTTTAGAAAGTTTCTTATTCTGTTGCTGTAGTTTAGTTATTCTGTTAACTGTCATTTATGTTCTACTGAATCATGTGTTAATGAATGATCCTCTGCATTTGTTCACTACTTTTATTTGTGGATTTTCCTATCCTGCTACTGCATCCTGGATTTACATATCTTCAATGTGTATCACATTTTAGAATTTATTCATTAATGTTTTTAACAGAAGGTGTTGTTAATGGAATTCAGGTTTGGAGGTTCTTTATCACCTTCGCTGATGTTCTTGGGCTTCCATCGTTCACATTGGATGAGTTCCTGCAGGCTCTTCATGATTATGTGAGTTCTAGATATAGTCTGTCATGTTGAAAGGTAGTCTTGATATGATGACATGATGCTGGTTCTTTGTGATACCATGACAACTAGGACATAACATGGTCCTAGGCCTTTTCATTACAGTGTCTACTTGTTTCTTTGAGTAATGATATTGGGATATTATGGTGTCAATTGTCAAATGCACTGTCACATTTGACATACCTTACGTGTCGTTTTCATGTGTATAGATAAACTTCTTAAGCATGCTAAATAGACTAAACAAAAAATTGCTTGTCTGTTGTCATTCATGGATTTTAGATGTGTGCCATAATCAATTCTAAACTTCTATTGTTATTCATTCGATAGGATTCTAGGTTCCTAGGGGAGTTGCATGTTGCTCTGCTGAAATCTATCATAAAAGATATTGAGGATGTTGCCCGGACTCCTTCAGTTGCTTTGGGTGTAAATCAGAGCAGTTCTGCTAATCCTGGAGGTGGTCACCCACAAATCGTTGAAGGGGTATGTGTGCACTCCTGATTCTCTAAAACATAGATTTTTGTTCTGTTGAAGGCCAATATTGTTTTTTTATAAAAGAATCATTTCTTGTTTCTTAATGCTAGGCATATGCTTGGGGCTTCAACATACTTAACTGGCAGCACCACTTGAACGTTCTTACATGGCCTGAAATATTGCGCCAATTTGGTTTATGTGCTGGTTTCGGGCCTCAGTTAAAGAAAAGGAATGCTGAAACTGTATATTACCGCGACGATAATGAGGTATTGATTATTGACAGTTTACAATGTGAACCTTATGATAGTTTGACAGTTATATATATTCATGTGCAGTAATATATATTTCGATGAGTATTTATTGCATGGTCCATACTCCCACCATTATTTTTTACTTGTCGCTTCAGACAGTGACATTTCCATACACACCTTTGACCATTACCTTTTCTACATTATACATTAGTAAAATATATTAAACATGTACTGGTCAAAGTTTATCAAGTTAGCGTATGCATTCTTAAACGTTGTCTATTTGAGAACAGAGGGGGAGGGCGGGGAGCAATAGTTGTTGCATTACTTTTTGCAAGATTCACAATGCTCAACTAGTTAGGCATCTGGAGTTATCATGTTGAAGGACATTATGAAATTGTGCGGAGGCGAAATATTATAAATGTATATAATAAAGTTACTGAAATATTGCTATCTGTCTTATTTTACTGCTTTACGTGTTAGTTTTTTTTCATTGAAACATGAGAAAGCTTCCAGGTGTAGTTAGCATGTCTGCCTGAACTGATAAGCAGACAAGCCTTAAACGGCTAAAATGTGATTGAAAGGGTAATTGGCCAATAGCGCTAGCATTTGCTAGGAATCTAGAATAATTTTATGAACTGATGTTTACTGTAGACACCTTACTGTTCTGAGTCTTAAAGTTGACTAGAATCCGATATTGGTGGCCTTTAAATTTTGGTTCTGAAATGGGCTTGTTGACACTTACTTGCCACTGCAGGGATATGGTAAGAAAGGTGTTGGGTTAATTTACTCAAAACTTAGATGCAAATCTTGAAGTAGAGTTGTATGTATTCCATTCATGACAATTCAACGAAGTATGGCTGCATATTTGCAGCAGGCTTGTTTTTTGAACTGTTTCCTTTTGCTGTTCATGTAAACAAGAGGGAATTCTCCCAAAATATCTAATAAATTCTTTGTATCTTTTTTTCCGAAAGGGACGTGATGGTGCAGATGTTATTTCCACTCTGCGAAATGGTTCGGCGGCTGTGAGTGCTGCCGCTTTGATGAAAGAAAGAGGGTATACCAACCGTCGCAGGTCACGACACCGTCTGACACCTGGAACTGTAAAATTTGCTGCTTTCCATGTATTATCACTTGAAGGGAGCAAAGGTCTCACAATACTGGAAGTTGCAGAAAAGATCCAGGTATATCCACTTAAAACAAATTTCTAAATTACACAGACCTGTTATTTCTAACGAAACTTATATTGGTTTATATCCTTTTTTTCTATTCAGAAATCTGGACTGAGAGACCTTACAACAAGCAAGACACCAGAGGCTTCTATATCTGCAGCATTGTCAAGAGACACTAAGCTTTTTGAAAGAACGGCACCTTCAACATATTGTGTTAAAACTCCTTACAGAAAGGACCCAGCTGACTCTGAGGCTGTGTTGTCAGCAGCACGTGAAAAAATCAGGGTGTTTCAGAATGCACTTTCGGAGTGTGAAGAAGTGGAGAAGGATGTGGACGAGGCTGAGAGGGATGAGGATTCCGAATGTGATGACGCTGACGATGATGCTGATGGTGATGACATGAATATTGATGACAAGGATGCCAAATCTCCCCTAGTTAGAGCTCAAGATGGTGCACCGGTTACAGTAGTTTGTGACGTAAAGAAAGAATCAAAAGAATCAAATAGTGTGGTTAACACATTAGCACCACAAATCCCGCAGACTAAATCCAGTGAAAGTGTCTCATTGCATACTTTTGACACTAAAGCAAGTACTTCAACTGATCCAGCGGTTGGAGATGATGCTAAATACACTGAGATAGATGAAAGTAACCAAGGAGAATCCTGGGTACAGGGGCTAGCTGAAGGTGACTACTGTGACCTTAGTGTGGATGAACGCCTCAATGCGTTGGTTGCGCTTATTGGTGTTGCCACTGAAGGAAATTCTATCCGTGCAATTCTGGAGGTAATGGTCCTATTGTATTTTTTTTTATCTTAATATTTTCCCATTGAACAGCATCTGAACAAGAGACTTTACAGGAACGTCTAGAAGCAGCAAGTGCTTTAAAAAAACAAATGTGGGCTGAGGCACAACTTGATAAAAGGCGTACAAGGGAGGACTTCACCAGTAAGACACAATATGATTCTTGTGTGGGTTTGAAGGTTGACACAGATCGAGAAAATAATGCTGCTGAGAGTACCCTTACGCCAGTGCATAACCCTATTAAAAACAATGATGGAAATGCCAGTGCGGCGAATAATGATTTGCTTGTTGATAAGCAGAATCAGCTTATTACAGGCGATATAGCTCATCAGCAGAATGGTGTAAGCCGAGAATCGAGTATTAATCCAGAAAGCTTGTCTGTTCAGCAATATGCTTCATCTGAGAAAACTCGATCTCAGTTGAAATCCTACATAGGTCACAAGGCAGAACAGCTTTATGTTTACAGATCGCTACCCCTTGGACAAGATCGGAGGCGCAACCGATATTGGCAGTTTTCTGCATCTTCGTCGTCCTATGACCCTGGTTCTGGAAGAATCTTTTTTGAATCTAGAGATGGATACTGGAGGGTCATTGACTCAGCTGAGGTAGTTTATCCTAAAAAATTCTTAGTTGAATTTCATCATTTAATATTTTCAATAGGAGCTTGAAAATAGAGTAATTCAACTGGTGATTATTGTTCTTTCAATGAGCTAATTGTTAATTGGTTTATCTTTTATGTAACCTGTGGAAAGTATCTCATAGGAGCTAACCTGAAAATAGGAGAATGAGAACTCCAATCTCAGGCACTAGATCAGCTTTGAATAATGAGGATTATGGTTTTTTCCCCATATCACTAGAAGGTCAGAGGTGATAGCATTGATGTTGGATTATTTGGGGGGCATGGTATTTGATAGCTGGCATGGGCCATCAATATTTTCAGTTGAAATGCGTAACACCGTAGTTGTCAACTTCTAATTATCCTATTTTAAGTTTGTTTCTTATTTGGTAGTGTTTTGGCTGGTCTATTAATTGTCTGACCTAGTGTCTGATTCCTTCTTGTGTGTCCTTCAAGATTACTGTGCATAGTGTTTTAGGGTTTGAGCAGCAACTTTGTATTTCTCGTACATAAACTAGATAGTAACTAGTAAATTGATTAATGAACATTATATTTCGTCGTTATATAGCGGTTGGACATTAAGTTGTTAGCCTCTACTACATGGCATACAGATCAGGTTGTGCTGATATTGTGATATATTAACATGATTCCGGATTAAAAATGCAGGCATTTGAAGCTTTGGTAGCCTCCCTTAATACTCGTGGCATCCGGGAGTCACATCTGCACTCAATGTTGCAAAGTATTGAGCCAACCTTTAAGGAAGCTGTTGAGAGGAAAAGGTGTTCCACTTTAGAACAGCCAGCTGGGCGGATTTTGAAAAATGGAAGTAATGAGATAATAAGTCCAAATTGCGGCAATGAGTTTGGAAGTCCGTGCAGTACCCTTTCTGGTGTTGCTTCTGATAATCTTATGGCACACTCAGATACTTTCAAGATAGAGCTTGGGCGTAACGAAGCCGAGAAGATTGCTATCTTGAAAAGGGCTTATGTGTTTGTGAAATGGATGTGGAGGGAGTGCTACATTCACCAATCTACATATGCCATGAAATATGGAAAGAAGCGGTACCCTGAGTTGATTCAATCTTGTGACTATTGCTACCAGATTTACTTAACTGAAGAAAGGCACTGTTCTTCTTGCCACAAGACGTTCAAACCCATTCATAATTTCTTGGAGCACTCATCACAATGTGAAGAAAAACAGAGAACAGATCCTAATTGGAAGATGCATATTGTGGACCATTCTGTGCCCATAGGATTAAGATTGCTGAAACTGCTCTTAGCTACCATTGAGGTATAGTAGCATTTTTTTTATCATTGAAATCTACTTTGTTTGTTTCAAAAAATTGCTGTTTGTGTGATTCGTTGCATTGTGTATTACAGGCTTCAGTACCAGCAGAAGCTCTCCAACCATTTTGGACGGATGGGTATCGAAAATCTTGGGGTGCGAAGTTGTACTCTGCGTCGTCTGCTGAAGAAGTCTTGCAGGTTTCATAAATCCCCCCCCCCCCAACCCCACACACAGACACACATTTATTGAAATACACCCAGTAGTTTTTTTTGTTTGCTATAGATATATTACCTTAAGCTTTGACTGTATTGACAGTAGCAACAATATCAGGATAGGTATAAGTCGCCTGAGTCTTTTGTACTGTTTGACCTCCAGCAAGTTGTGTACCACTTTAATTCTAGCACTTCCTTATTGGAGATGGTTGCTTATGAGCTGTTAACTTGAATTACTTTAATGTTAGAGGAGATTGGCATAGTTTAAAAAAAGTTTGTAATTTATCAGCAAACTTAATATCTATTTTATGTGCCTACCTAAATTCTGCCATGTCATATTTATGCAGATGCTTACTATGCTGGAAGGTGCAATAAAGCGAGATTACTTGTCATCTAACTTCGAAACAACAACTGAGTTGCTTAATTCGAACACACAAGATACTAATCAGAATTCTGTTGCACGTTCTGGATCTGCTACTGTACTTCCATGGGTTCCTGATACTACTGCTGCTGTTGCCTTAAGATTGTTAGATTTGGATTCTTCTATATCATACACATTTCATCCAAAAGCGGCATCAAATAAGGATCGAGAAGCTGGAGATTTCATGGTGAGCCTTATATGTTGTTATTATTTCATCTAAAAACTGTAGTGGTGTTTACTTCACATGTGGGTATTTTGATGCATTTGAGTTTCTATATCTGGATTAATGATATAAAGTGTTGGGTGTCTCTGTTGAGCTAGGTTGTGTAACTGTCCTTTTGTTCTGTGCAGAATCTTCCACCGAGGTATCCTGCTATTAGGAACAAACAAGAAATAGAACACTTCGGAGCTATTGGTTTTGACCAACAAGATGGAATGCTGCTAGCTAACAGCAATGGTCGTAGAGGTCGTGGACGTGGAAGTCGAGGAGGTAGCAGGGGAGGTAGATCCCGTAGTCGTGGTGGCAAGGTTCCTAGAGGTATTAGCAGCTCTTCCAGAATTCAGTTCAGGGATGACAACAATATTTCATATGAGAAAGGCCCTCTGAAGATTGCGAAGAATACCCGTGGGCGTGGCCGTGGGCGTGGCCGTGGCCGGGGGCGTGGCCGTGGCCGCGGACTTCGAACAGTTAGACCTCGCCAACCATCTGAGCTTGGCACTAGATCAATTCCAAAGGCAAACTTATTGGGAAGCTTTAGCATGTTAAGTAAGGCAAATCGTTCTGGAACGGTGCATTCTCCTGAGAGCTCAGGCGCAGAAGAATGGGCCTTGGAGAGAAGAGAGTATGTTGAAGATGATGACAACAATTCGGTATCTCAATCCGATGAATCAGAAGAAAATGAGAATGGTGAGCCCATGAATGAGGAATATGATGATGAGCAGGTCCCAGGTTATCGAAGGGACAATTCTGAGTCCAGCCCCCTACAGATGATGGATGATGGAAGCGAGGATAATGATGAGGATGCTGAAGGAGATGAAGAGGGTGATGATGGAGAGGACTATGAAGCGGAAGACCCTGTTGGTGACGACGACGATGATGTCGATATGGGAGGGGATGGTGAAATTGGTGATGAGGATGACGACGACGATGATGGTGGAGATGGAGTGGCAAATGCAGATGTGGATGAAGGCGGTACTTCATATTCTTCAGAGTATAGCGAATGATGTCGAGTATTGAAAAAAATTGCCCGGGCAGTAAATGATGTAAATTGTAGGCTTGAAGCACCTCCGCTACCATCAACGCAACTGCTGAATTAGAAACTATTGAAGAGGCAGCCTGCCTGGTTTTGTTGTTGGGGCTTGTTGTTAGTCTATGACTTAGGAGGTCATTCTCTGTGTATACGACAGATCAAAGTTTTTTCTAAAAAAAGTGCTGCATTTAGCTGCTTCTGTTGTGGTATTCATTGTTGTTTTGAATGTGTTCCCAGCGATCGTATGTCAGAAAAATAAACTAAGAGAAAATTGATGGGCGGCCGCTGTGACCCAATGCGACTCCCGGATGTGAAGCCCAATAGATGCCCATTTTGGCGGCTTTTCCAAACCTCCTAGAACGTCATCTTGACAGGCCCACCGAACCTGCGCGCGCACGTGTCCGTCTGAAGTGAGAGCTCCGCGCGGACCGAGATAACGCGCGCACCCTCGTGCACCTTCCAGAAGCTTCCACACCCGTCTCCAGTCTCCTCTTCCCTCCCCCTCTCTCCAGACGCTTCTCTCTTCCCCTTTTCTCTCCCTCTTCTCCTGCCCTCTCCGTCCCCGTACCACCAAACCTGTCTTAGCAGCACCCAGTAACAGCAACACGACGAGAACGCGTAAACGAGGGAGAGCCTCCCGCGATTACGAAGAGCACAGGCACGCCGAAGCAGCGAAGCGCCGAGGAAGGAAGGGAGCAACAGCCATGGGGCTCGACTACTACAAGATCCTGGGCGTCGACAAGGGCGCCACCGACGACGACCTCAAGAAGGCCTACCGCAAGCTCGCCATGAAGTGGCACCCCGACAAGAACCCCAACAACAAGAAGGAGGCCGAGAACAAGTTCAAGCAGATCTCGGAAGCATACGAGGTAAGCGTCCTGAGGAGATCCATGACGGATTCGTAATTTCGTGTCGCGAGCCTGTCCAGTCGAGTCCGGTAATGTAGTGACGCGCCCTTGATGCTCCGTGCTGCGACAGGTCCTGAGCGACCCTCAGAAGCGCGCGGTGTACGACCAGTACGGCGAGGAGGGGCTGAAGGGGCAGGTGCCGCCGCCTGGCGCCGGCGGGGCGGGCCCCGGGGGTGCCACCTTCTTCTCCACGGGCGGCGACGGGCCGACGATGTTCCGGTTCAACCCGCGCAACGCTGAGGACATCTTCGCGGAGTTCTTCGGCGGGTCCAGCCCCTTCGGCGGCATGGGCGGCGGCGGCGGAATGGGGGGAGGAATGCCCGGCATGCGGACCGGTGGGACGAGGTTCTCCTCGTCCATCTTTGGGGACGATATATTCGGCTCGGCGTTCGGCGGCGGCCCCGACGGGCACGGCATGCACACCGGCGGGCGGGCGGTGAAGGCGCCCGCGATCGAGCGAAAGCTACCGTGCAGCCTCGAGGAGCTGTACAAGGGCACCACCAAGAAGATGAAGATTTCCAGGGAAATCGCTGATGCCAGTGGGTAAGTGAAACTGTCCCAATTTAATCAGGATAAAATCATCGGTGGTTAGATTTATCTGCTGGTCCATTTCTGCTCTAGATTTCGAATTGAGCTTGCACGAATGTGCGGTAGACGTAGACTCCTTGAAACTGTTTAATTTAGTGAATAATTGCCATTTATATCAGTTTGCCATTGATAAGGGCTTCTTAAGCTAAACTGAGCTACATCTAACCATAGTAGTAGTGCATTAGTCACATGGGAAGCTCGTTGGTCGTCTATCACCTTTCTGTTTGTGGGAATCAAAAACTTTTGGGATCAGCTTTTTGCTTCTAGAAATAAATAACTTAGTTTTCAATCACCATCTTGGAGGTGGATTAACGTCCAACTACTTATTGTTTGAGCTTTTAGTATTGGTTGTTCGGTCGGAATGGTTGAATTGATTGCATTTTGTGTCAATCTGCTTGGTCTATCAGTCCATGAGCTCCACAAAACAAGAAAGCTGAGCTCCATTTACTGTTTGTACTGAACACCGCTGCTGATCGTCGTGCGCAGGAAGACGATCCCGGTCGAGGAGATCCTGACGATCGACGTGAAGCCCGGGTGGAAGAAGGGCACCAAGATCACGTTCCCGGAGAAGGGCAACGAGACGCCCAACACGATCCCGGCCGACCTCGTCTTCATCATCGACGAGAAGCCGCACCCGGTGTTCACCCGCGACGGCAACGACCTGGTGGTGACGCAGAAGATCCCGCTGGCCGAGGCCCTAACGGGGTACACCGCGCACCTGACGACGCTGGACGGGCGCAGCCTGACGGTGCCCATCACCTCCGTGATCCACCCGGGGTACGAGGAGGTGGTGCGCGGCGAGGGCATGCCGATCCCCAAGGACCCGTCGAGGAAGGGCAACCTCCGGATCAAGTTCGACATCAAGTTCCCGTCGAGGCTCACGGCCGACCAGAAGTCCGGCGTCAAGAGGCTGCTCGGGCAGTAGAGAGCGAGCGAGCGGTTGCGCAGAGGCGGTGCTCTGTTCTGTGTCAAGACTTATTCGTTTTGGTTGGACTGGAGACGGTGCGCAGCGCAGGGACGGGTTGAGGGTGCATAGGATTCCTTGTACAATCTTCCAGATTGGTGTTTGTTGACTGGTCCATGTCGTGGCGACTTGCAATGGTGGGACGGAATAATCGTTGAGCACATAGATTATATGTACCTGCTGCAAGAGTTGGTTGGAATGGTAATAGTAGTATGTTAAGCGGTATGGGAATTTGAAGTGCAAGAAGAGTTGGTATTGCAGTTTGCTTCCAGTGTGCAATGCCAACGATGCGACACGTAATTTCTCATCAGAAAGAAGACGAATCATAGCCTGAAAGCTAGTCACTTGCTTTGATCACTGAATTTAAAGTTTGAAGAAACTGGCCAAAATAAAAGCCGCAGATTTAGTGACCCAAAATTTGGCTATGCCCTTGGTGGTAAGGTACACATTCATAAACTTCCGTTTCAATTTCAGCAAAACCAGACGGCCATGTCCAGGCCGCTGCCACTTCGTGCGTTAGCATTGTTGGTTCCGGGCTCCGGCGGGTGGGAGAGGGTGTCATGTCGGATCTTGGGCCTCTGGCGCCCGCCGACGCGCTCAAGTACGCAAGCACACGCCCACACGGGCGCACGGCCATATCCCAGCGATCTGGTACCCACCGCCGCTGCCGACCAAACGATAGCCACGCCCTGCCTGAGCCCTACGTCTCCCCGCACGCTCGCCGCACCTGCGCCCTCGACGGGCCACCGCCAACTTCCCCTCCGTCTTCGCCGACGCGGTGTCACGGTCACCGAGATTTACAGCGCGCGGGCCCCAGCGAATTCACGTTTCCCCGGCGTACGCAGCCCACGCGGTTTCCTTCCTCCCTCCTCCCACGCGGGGGCCCGCCGCGGCCCAACAGGTTCCGCGCCACGTCGCCACCGCGCGGACGTGCCGTCCGCCCGCCTCGCCCCACCACGTCATCCGCAGCGAAATTTTACGGGCAGAGTGGTAAACACGGCGGGTCAGTGGGCGACGACCGGCTCTGCTCTGCTCTCACCGCGCGGGGCGCTGACGGCGACCGCGGGCCGGATAATAAAAAGGCAGCGGCGCCGCGTTCCCCGCTCCTCTCTCCTCCCCTCCCCTCTCCGCATCTCACCTCCCGATAAGAAGAGAGAAGCTCCTCCAGTCCTCCTCCTTCCCGCACCTCCCGCCTCGGCTCCTCTTCTCGGCGGGAACCAGCGAGCTCCGATTCGAGTGCTCCCGCACGCCGTGGGAGGCCGCGCGGAGTCGAGGAGAGGAGAGGCGCGCGGAGCTGCTACCGCCGCCGCCGCAGGAGGAGGAGGAGGAGGGGCGGCGAAGGAAGAGGAGCCGTATCTATCCCGCCCACGCCGGACCGATGGACTCGGAGCACTGGATCTCGCGCCTGGCCGCCGCGAAGCGCTTCTACGCGGCGCAGCTCGGACACAGCGGTGCGGCGACCGCGCTCCCCCTGGAACTTCCGCTTCGTGCTTGGGGCTTGCTTTTCTGATCGCCTGGCCCGGGGCTTTGGTTTGGTGGATGCAGATCGGGCGGGGATGGAGGAGCTGGACATGGACGAGGAGGTGAGGCCCGAGTTCGCCTGCCCCTTCTGCTACGAGGACCACGACGTCGCCTCCCTCTGCGCGCACCTCGAGGAGGAACACCCGTTCGAGCCCCACGCCGCGGTGAGCGTCGACACGACCACTGGCTTTAATCGGAGCTGTGTTTGATTTCCTCCGCTGGGTGGAGGGGATGAAGTTTGTGCTTCGATTTGAGTGGTTGACCTGGGGATTGAGCTCGTGCTAGTAGACTAGGGCGTTGTAGGGGTCTAGGGGAAGCTGCTTGGTTAATTAGGGACTGGAACCTAGCAGCTTGAGGGCGTTGACCTGAAGAACTGGAGAGTTTTTTTTTATCTCGTCGACGCCAGAGTAGTAGTAGATAGATTGTATGTCTTGATGACCATGTTAATTGCAGAAAGCCAGTAAACATTGGTCTGGCTAGGTGATACTATCATACTAGAACGCTGCGATATGTATACCAAAAGTAGAATTAGTGTATTGTCTCTGCTCGAAGATAGAATTAGTGTATTGGCTCTGCTCAAAGGTAGCATTAGTGTATTGGCTCGGCTCAAAGGTAGCATTAGTGTATTGGCTCTGCTCAAAGGTAGCATTGGTGTATTGGCTCTGGTCAAAGATAGAATAAGTGTATTGTCTCTGCTCATTCATTGGTGTTATAAGCCATAGGCTTGAGTACCTGCCGACAGAACAACCATGGACTAAAAGCCTGCAAGAATAAAGTTCTGCAAATAGGCATTTGAAGTAGATTGGAGTACCCAGAATTCGTGGGATTCTACCTTTGGACTACTGGAATGAAGCGTCAGTTTCAGGTGGAATAGTTAAATTAGACAGTTTAGGGTTATTAACTTCTACATTTCCTTAACTGACCTCATGTGCCTCTGAGGTTATATAGTGCGCTGCATATAGATTGAGGATCCTTATTCTTTGCGTCATTTGAAGTCACCGTTTGTTTATCTATTTGCTGCAGGACTTTTGTGTAAGCTAGTAGCATGAATAGAGCTCACACTTAATTATGTTCTTGCTATTATGTTGTAATGATGATTCATTTCACTGGTTGCTTCCTTACTGACTTTTCCATTGCTCATTTCAGGCTTGTCCTGTTTGCTCTGAGATGGTTACAAGGGATATGGTTAACCATATTACTATGCAACATGGATACTTGTTCAAGGTATCCTCCTGTCCCCCGAATTTAATGCATCCCTTGCTCTAGAGTTCCATAGCATAAAAATGTCTCGCTCAATTTAGAAAAAAAAACGTCCTGAAAGCTCATTCAAGTTTTGAACACCTACAGAATCGTCGCCGGTTGCGCAGATTCATTATTCCAGGCAGCCAAGCCCTTTCTTTGCTGAGCCGAGATCTACGGGAAGCCCATTTGCAGGTGCTTCTAGGAGGTGGGCATAGGTCAAGCAACAATAACACCACCACAAATATCTCAGCTGACCCTCTTCTGTCATCATTCGGCCTTAGCTTCCCAACATCAGATGCAGAGCAAACATCAAAGTCAACTAATTCTGCTCCTGATGATGCTACCATGATAAAAGAGATTCCCTCTCAGGCACGGAAGTTAAGGTATGTTATAACATTCATGCAAAAGAAACACTGCTGTTTGGCATGACTTATTTTGGCTTCAGCTTCATCTGTTTCACTCAAATCAAGACACTGTAGCGTGAAGCTGTTTTATAAGCCCGTGCTAAAATGAACTAGAAGCCGGGTGAAGCCAGTTTTTTTGGCTTCACCGGCTTTGGCTTCACTAGTGAAGCCGTTTTGGGTGAAGCCATGCCTAACGGCCCTAGATACATCCTAGTTGATGGTTAGGGCACAGTTAAGGTTAAGTACTTAAGCTGATTCGGCCTTAGCTTCCTAACCATATCCCTTTCCCGCAATTTTGCAAACCCATACTCTTCTAATTACTTTTTGGAGTAGTTTAGTGTCTGTATCTGAATGGTGTTGAATGGTCTAGTCTAACCATGGACATCTGAGCCAATAGTTCTAGATTGCTCAACTTTTCCTATGATGAAAGCCTTGCATTGAATGAACAAAGTCTAGACCAAGTTAGTGTCATTGATACTTAAACATCACTTGTTCCAACCTACTACTTTAGAAATGCATCGCTGAAGCAGGTCTTTGTGCGATCATGGAAATTCTTGTAATAATCTTGCAATAACTTGATGAAACTTTGTACATTCAATCATCCACTTTTCCTTTTTGGTGGCACAGTATCGATTCATCCCTCACAAGTGAAGAAAGGGAGCAGAAACGGAAGCAAGCCAGCGTCAGAGCAACTTTTGTGCAGGATCTGCTGCTCTCTACTCTATTCGGGGATTAATATCAGGATGAGCTTAAGTTATCGCTGGAAGGGTGCTTTCCTGACGCAGAGCTGCGGATACTAGCCAAGTTGCTGAACGACGTAATATCGACAGAACAGGAGCGCTTCCCGGGTGCTATCCTTCATCTCTTCCAGTAAGGTGCAGAGTCGATGTGGGCATGATGTATCTTCTAAGTTACTGTATTCGGTCTCTATCTTCGGCATGTGGTGTACATGTAAGTCGCGGCTGTACTCGTACCGCTTCTGTGTCCGAACTATGAAGCATTGGTTTGTTGTACCAACATAATAATTATGTTATGCAACAGCGGATTGCAATGCACTGAACTGCACCGTCTGTGTAGGAGCAATAAACGCGATGCAAAACTGTCTAGATTTAGAGGTGAACTCCATGTGCGCAGGTGAAGCCTGAGATGAAAATCTATACACTGCCCCGTGCTATGCTTGGGCCTGGGCTCCTCTTGCCTTTGGTGTGATCTGGCGTTATCGTAAACAGAAAGTGGATTCGATCAGTTTGCTTTGGTTGGCGGCACGAGCGGCTGTCTCCCTTCTGAGAATGGTGAGCAGCATTTGTTGTGGAAGAAATGTCGGTACTCGACCCAACCCACGGCGCTCAGACGCGTAGCAGCGTGTATGTGTTTTCTCGACAAAAGACGCGGCTGGCTGGTTGGGTTTATCGTCAATGGGTCTGAAGGGAATGGCGTGGCCGCCTGTCTGAGAGGTGGAAGGAGAGTTGCTCGGATGTCGGTCTCGATCGATTATCATGACTATGTCAAAGCAAGATTCCTGTTCGTAGAAACTGCTGGAACCGGAAAGATCTTACTGAAGGAATTAGTCCAAACTGATGGTAACATCCCCACAAGCTCTCCCAAGCCAATTGAATTTAATTCAAAGCCAAGTCAGTTGAATTTAATTCAAAGTCAAGTCAATGGAATTTCGTATCCATTTTTCTCACAACTCGAATTACCGTATATCTGACCAAGCAGACAGAAGAGTTGTACACTTCACAAGAAAGCCGAAACCAACAAATTTATCACATCTTTATATTGCAAACATGCGTGTGCAAGTCAAGTTACAAGCATACATGTCCATTAAAAGGTAGGACACATGCCAACAATCATCACTTTAGCTAGCCTGAACAGTCTTATTTCATCGTGACCCTCCAGCTGGAAAAAAAATAAGCTGGTGGATACGTAATCCTGGCTGATAAAAAAGATGCCAGAGGAAATACCTGAAGATTTCCGATGATAATAAGTTACCAATACCGTGATATATCACACAAACAACTCATGAGTGCGCATGAAGGCTGATTTCATTGTTCTTGACTACCCAGACCATGTCTGCGGGGCCACCCCATGGCTAACAGAGCTCAGCCTGTCATGCAGGGGGTTATATTCTGCAGGCTGGCCTGCAGCCACCATACGGAGTGCAACGCCCTCAACTTGATCCTTCGAGTAACCCATTCGAGCAACCTTTTCAGCAATGTCCGGATGGTTCTGCACTGACTGAGGTCCCAAGTGATGAAGCACCATCGGAGCACTGCCATGTGCTTGTTGATTAAGCACAGCAACAATAGTAGCAGGATTGCTGGAAGGGCTCCCATAAGCAGTGTTGTAGGTCTGTGCACTCCCTTGTATTGTATATGGTGCCACTCCACTTGGACCAACCTTGCTTGGTTGAGGTAAAAATGAGCAATTGCCAAGCGAATGAAGCTGCTGAGGCTGACGCTGCTCCGCTAATGGAACAGAAACTGTGTTGCTTTGAACATAAATAGGAGCAACTTCATGATGCTTCCGCTGAGATGAGGAAATTGTGGAGTACGAAGGCTGCACGACCGTGCCTCCAGTGCGTGCCTCAGCGTTAGCAGATGCAGACTGATGAGGCCCATATGGAGGATATACCAGCGTAACCTGAGGTGCGCTATGAGCCTGTGGAGAAGACGTTGGCAGCTGAACCATCTGTGCTGGAACTTGCTGAATATTGGTGTACTGCTGCTGCTGTTGTACCACCTGTGGTTGTGGTTGTCTTGCTTGGGACTGAACCTGCTGACCTGTTTGATGTGGCCATTGCTGCTGTGGTTGAATGTAGAACTCTGGTGCCTGACTAGTTACCTGAGGTACCTCAACTACTGTCTGTGGCTGAGGCTTCTGGTGAAGTGGCTGCACAGATTGAGCGGTAGGTTGGAAGGGCTGGGCCTGTCTGTGCTCTATATGACTTTGGCCTTGCATACAGTACATGGTTGTTTGGTTCGAACGCTGCGTGTCTTGCTGGGTGCTCAAAGAGACTGGCACCAGTTGCTGTAAAATAAGTCCATTGCAGCTTTGGAATTGCATGGCAGGAGACTGGCCAGCGTTTACTTGGTGCAACGGCACGAGGGCAAGCTCATTTTCTCTAGTCATGAAAACTGATGGAGCAGTACCTTCACTCTTTTGTGCAGAGTCCTCGTGTACTATCTGAAGTTTGCTCATTTCTTTCTGGGTCTCTGCAAGCTCCTGCTTTTCCTGAAGGACCTGCACGGATTGCTGAACCTGCCATGAAAGTAGGTCCAGTTAATGAGTGACACTCTTAAAAAATCATAGAAAGTGACAATGAGACCATAAGTTGGATGTTATATGTTCTAAAGAAAAATGTAAAAAGAAGTGCACTACATTTCAGCTATGCAGTTTACTTTGGCGATCTGCCCACAATTTGAGAAATTCATCACACCATACTTCAGAATACATGATTTAGTTGGAAAACATGTCATCCATTCATAATTCATTACAAGCATTTTGTACGGTTCAACCTAAACCAGCACTAAGGCAAATTAGTGCCCAAACATTAGCCTGCCAGAAACAGGAGAAAGAACCTATTTACAGAAAATTCAGAAGCCAAACACTAGATGTTCATAGTTCACGATGATAATACTTCACGGTAGTGCATCATACGAGAGAGCTAAATTAAAAACAGCAAAGTAATATTTCAATGTAAAAACAAGACGTACCTCTTTCACATGCTTTTCAAGGCAACGGTAGCTAAGATTTGCTTCGCCGTGATAATCCATCACATCACTTCGTAGTTCTCCAATAGACCGTTCCAGCTTATAACAATATAACTCCAATTGCGACAGCCTACCACTGATGACTTCCAGCGAATTCAACAAGTTATCTGCTTGTTTCTTCATGCAGTTCTCTATAGCTTCTGTTACAATTTCTTTAGAAATTTTTTCTTGCTCATGGAAATTAACAAATGACATCAACAGTCTGTTCTCCTGAAAATCCTGTTTCATTGAGGAATGGAAAACATAGTAAGGCCACAAACAATGAACATATTGGTTCAGCATAAGACGAGCACATAACAGATCTGAGAAATCTAGAGCCATTCCATTAACCAATCAAGCAATACTTGCATATTTGCATAGCTGATAAGTCAGATTTGTAAATGAACTGATGCCAACATACTACATGTCAGAAAAGCAAACACAATATATGTTATGCATCGACTACTAATGAGTTCCACTGAAACGCGTGAAGACAACATCATATTTATTTCTCATGTAGCCGAGTTATAGAGAACATAAACATAGCAAGCATCACTGCATCAGGCACGTAAGAACAAATCTCTCAAGGCCAGCTACTTGCAGCCTTGCACCTCCAGCCAAACTCCCACTACTATCCGACAAGGCAACCAAAAGTAACGCGAAATCTCCACCCAAAACTTGAACGCCACAAGTCATCCATCCCTTACTCAGACGGGTCAGAATAATCAGAGAGACAACAATACAACACAACCGAGGACGAGGAGACCCAAAGCCTAAGCTGCAAAAGCGGCCAACGAACTTCCAAATCCGCAGTCTCGCACACAAGCTGCAGGCGATAATCCGCAACCGTTCACACAAATCAGAACGAGGCGCCAAGCTGCACCTCCACCCCCACCCCCCCCCCCCCCCACAACGAGTAACGACCCACACCTTCCCCATCAACAGACCACGCGCACACGAAACCTCTCGGTCAAAACACCTACTCCCCAGCGGCCAAGCCTAGACAGCACCGGGGGGGGGGGGGGGGGGGGGACGCGGAGATCTCGCGCAGATCGACGGCGAGCTGCTGTTACCTTTTGTCGGAGCGCCTGGTCGAAGGAGCAGCGCTTGGGGTCAGGCGAGAGGCCGAAGGCGCCGGAGACGGAGGCGGCGGCGGGCCGTGCCGGGGACGCCATGCGGGGCGGTGGCGGCTGCTGAAGCGGTCGGCGGTCGGCGGGCGCGCTGGCTAGGGTTT
Organism: Panicum hallii; assembly: GCF_002211085.1. Classification (NCBI taxonomy): domain Eukaryota; kingdom Viridiplantae; phylum Streptophyta; class Magnoliopsida; order Poales; family Poaceae; genus Panicum; species Panicum hallii. The sequence goes on from NC_038044.1 coordinate 11,942,144, forward strand.
CCTCCGGTGGGCTGCGGCTGCGGCTCCGCGATGCGGTCAGAGGATTTGCAGTTGCACTGCAAGGGAAGCGACGACGAAAGGGAGGAGGCGTGGGTGGGGAGGAGTGGAAGCCAAGAGAAAAGAGGAGTAAAAGCTAAAGCAGGGTTTAAAAAAGCGGAGCAAAGCGAGGCAGGGTCGGCGAGGCGACTGGCGAGTTCCGCCCGCGGGTCGCAGGGGGGCGCCGAATAAATACGGCGGGGCGGTGCCGTGGTGGGGGGAAAGGGGAAAAAAGGAAAGGCGCGAGCGGCACGAGCGCACGGCGCCGGGGCCACGCGACCCGAGGGCGGCCGCGCGGGTCCATGCCGCCGCGTTTAATTGCACCGCACGCGAGGCGTGACGGGCTGATGGTGCTCGCCGGCGTGTTTCACGACTTCACCCTGAGCGTCTGGCGGGTGGCATTGCGGTTAGCAACACGGACACGGGAGGCCCCGCGCCCGCAGGTTCCCGCGGATCGGCTCGTATGAAAAGTTGACGTGGAAAGGAATGCCCTCGCCCATGACCGTGTCCTTCGGATCATACAATTGGACCGGCCAGGCGGCCAGTAATCGGCAAATCGTCATCTGCGGTTAGACCACGAGTTTTTAGTATTCATTAGGTGAACCCTGATCATTTCCGGCTCCCTCGGCTGCTGCGTCGATCCAGCTCGGCTGTCTCACAGCAACGAGACACGAGCATCCTAGTACTACATGCCATGCCACTGGACGAGTTCAAAATGAACAGGCAAGCTCTACTGACAGACTGGCCGATCGCCAATCGTCAGGTCAAACTCACCCCGTTGCTTATCAAAACCCAACTTGTGCTCAATCATGGACTAAAGAAGATGCACCACCACCGCACTCCATCTAAAAAGATTTTTTTTTCCGAATCCCAGACGTCGATCCCCCGCCCGAAAGCAAAGCACACCCACAGCTTACCGCCACAAGAAACCGAAAAAGGCTGGCGCTGCCTTCTGCTACCGGAGGATGCTGCCGGGACACGTAGCGCCGGTCCGCCGCCGTACATGTGGCGGACGTCGCGGGGGAGGACGACGCGCCACGGTGGCCCGGGCCGCTCCGCCGCGGATAGGCACGAGCCGCGGAACGAATCTGGGAGCGAGGTGCCACGCTGACTCGGATTCGGAGAATAAGAAACGGGGTTGGTGGCGGTGACGGGGACGCAGCCCGTGAGGCGCCCCCCGCCACACGAAATTCCGGTGGTCTCTGCTGCGGGCGTGGGCGGGCGGGCCGGGGGGGGGGGGGGGGGGGGGAATTAAGTGGCTGGCGACGGCCGCCGGATCCCTTTCGCGGGGCACGGTGGCGCATGCCGCCCGCCGCCCACCGGGGGGGGGGGGGGGTGAACATGTGCGCAACAGGGAACCGGCGGCGTTCGGATCTCATCTCGCGTCCAGCCAGAGTCAGTCCAGGACAAGAGGAAAACGCATGGCCCTGGCCTCGCGATTTGTTTTTCTGAGTGGCCCGAGTAAGTTGGGCGACGGTGATGCCTCACCTTTGAACCAGAACTTTCAGAGGGAAGAAGATACTTTGGAGGCTTGGAGCAAGCTCTAGAAGAAGTACGCGTTCCGGAAAAAACAGAAAAAGGATCGGGTTTCCGTTGCACACGTGAGTCACATTTAAGCGGCCATCTAACAACGGGCGTGAGTTCGCGTGGACCGGATGGTCCAATACTGGTGCGGCTGCCGAGTTATCATTGTTCACACGAACGGACGCGCCGTGCCCTCGTGCAGGTGCAACGGGGGGTCAACTCCGTGTTTAAGGTACGACGTCTAGGCGTGACCAAGCATTACTTGGATGACGGGGCTCTTGACGGCGTCGCCGAGGCTCTCCCATCGTTGATGGAATGCGCGCCAACTTTCGCATGCGTGTCCCCTACGCTACACGCTAGCAAGAAGCAATGCATAAAGTTTCAACGTGCTAATTTGAGTTCGTCGCCTCTACTTTATGGTAGGTTCATATAACGTCAAGATCTTAACTGAGAGGAACAGGATTATCAACGGGATCAGCATACTTAGTAGTTTCTTTAGATTAGCATACCTTTTTTTATTTTGAGGAAACGATGGGCATTCTTAGTCGTTAAGAAAAGCAGTGACCTTTTTTTTAAGCCAAAAGCAAATGACCTTTGGTAATTAGCGGAGAAACTGAAGAAAAAGAAGGGAGAGGCATCGAGCTCACGGGCTGGGCCACCAAAACCCTTCGCTGCATCTGGGCCGCCTAAGCTATGCCGATTCCGGCCCGATATGGAAATGGGCTACGCACGTGACGACTTGGACGAACTAAAGCGGATTGCCTCTCTCTCTCAAAAAAAAAACTAAAGCGGATTGACGCAGTCGTACGGTTGTGTGAGCGTGTCAGTGTCTGTCGAGAGCTCTGCGCGCGGATCCAGCGGGACCGTGCCGACGCCGCGATGCCGATCTGCGCGCCGTCGTCGGACTCCTCGGCCTCGTCGGCCTCCGGCTCCCGCGCGTGGATAGTACACGGGCTGGCGCTCGGCGCGGCGGCCGCGGCGGCGGCCGCCGCGGCGTACCTGTACCGCCGGCCGAGCGGGTTCCGCAGCCGCGCGGTGGGGATCATACCCGCGCGCTTCGCCTCCTCGCGCTTCGAGGGCAAGCCGCTCGCGCACATCCTCGGCAAGCCCATGATCCAGGTCCGCTCCCTGCTTACCTTGTCTTATCGCGTCCGGCAGAGAGAGCGAGGGGAGCCTTGCGGTAGAAAATCATATTGAGGAAGTTGTAACAGCAACTCGGGGTTGGGATTGCGAAGGTAGGTCGAATCGATTTATGCTGTTTAATCGCCTGGATTTAGGCTGCGGTGTCGTGCATGACGTTTCAGTGAGTGCAAGATGGTGTTCTTTAAGTTACCTATATAGTACTATAGTATTGCCATATCATGTTCGTCCGGACTTTCGGTTATCTACACCTCTGCTATATCAAGGTTCTTTGGGTCGAATAGTATTGTTCTGAATCGGCATTTTGTCCAGAACTTATACTTCACAGTTCAAATTGTTTGTCAGTTCAGTGACCACGGTGAATTCATGTTAAGCTGCTGGAGTGTTTAGCCTGGTTGGATCAAGATAAAACCTGGTGACTCAGTGTAGCCTGTTCCAAATGACGGAATTATTCTGGCCATGTCGATTAATCTGTTTTCTGTATGATAGTGCATGTTCTGCATTTTTAGTTGGAGCGTTTTCCATGTGAGAGCCCTTTGACTCAAATGCGCTTCATGTAATATTGTATTGTAATCAATACTTTTTCAGCATTCAAATTTAAATGTTAAGCTTGGGTTCATTGTCTGACTGCAAATGAATTTCTATTTGACCAATGGATTTCGGGAAAGGAAATGGTATATATCTGAGCTTTTAACCAGTTTTAGTTGCTTTTTACGATTAGTTTACTAGTCTGTATAGTTCCTAGCTTGTGTTGAGTGTTGATGCTTATTTATACATAATACAGCACTAGTTATTTCTCAAAGCGCATCATTACCTTTCAAAACTATTACATTATTTATTTCATGTTTCTGCATCTAGTTATCTTTTTTTTTTGTCTTTCACATTTACAGAGAACATGGGAAAGAGTTATGTTAGCTTCTTCCTTAGATCATGTTGGTAAGCTGAACACGGCCATACCTTAAGTTGATCATTTATTCGATTGGTTTCATTTGTTCATCATGTTCACACTAGCCTTTTGTTCCCATAGTTGTGGCAACAGATGATGAGAGAATTGCAGATTGTTGTCGAGGATTTGGAGCTGATGTTATAATGACATCAGAATCATGCAGAAATGGTACTGATTTATTGTTTTGTAGTTATGATATCTTTTCATTATTATGTGGTAAACCACTGTATGTATTTATCGGCATTTCTAGGATCTGAGCGCTGCTGTGAGGCACTTCAAAAGCTTGGGAAACGTTATGATATTGTTGTCAATATTCAAGGAGATGAGCCTCTTATTGAACCAGAGATAATAGATGGTGTCGTTATGGCACTGCAGGTGGTTACTTATGCAACTATCTTATCTTGATGTTTCTTGGACTTCTCTTCAGTCAAATAAAATTGTTCAGAGATCCAGTAGTTGGGGACTAAGATTACTCCTGAAAGTTCGATACTGTGTAGTTCACCTGACCTTGTACTCCTTAACACCCTGTAGCTTAATCTCTTTAATTGATGTTGTACTTTGCACTTCCAATCTGGCTTGCAGCGAGCTCCTGATGCAGTGTTCAGCACAGCTGTTACTTCGCTGAAACCTGAAGATGCGTCTGACACAAATCGAGTGAAGTGTGTTGTGGATAATCAGGGTTATGCAATCTACTTTTCAAGAGGGCTGATACCATCCAACAAGTGAGCCACCAATATTTGTCTTAACTCTTCCGTCAACCATATTTTCACGTGCATTTTTTCTAACTTTGGGAATTTCAGATCAGGGAAAGTCAATCCTAATTATCCATATCTTCTCCATCTTGGAATCTCGGTATCTCATCAACATATGTTTTTTATTGTTTATGTTTGCTTCATGGTCTTTTGCTGTTAAACCTGTAGTCTGTAACGTCCTACAGTTGACGAATTAACTGATTGTTTTTCACATACAGGGCTTTGATTCGAAGTTCTTGATGCTCTATCCAGAACTCCCACCAACACCTTTACAACTGGAAGAGGACCTAGAGCAACTCAAAGTTCTTGAAAATGGCTATAGGATGAAGGTAATTTGGCATGGGGCTTTAGGGTTTATGACGTAGACAGTGCCGGTTTGTTACTGCTCTGATGCAGGTTTTTCATTATGAACTTGTACAGTTTGAATGCTCCTCTGATTTTCAACGTGTGCAGTAGTGTCTCTCTTTATATGTTGCATTAAATGTTACAGACTATATCCAAGAGCGCTGAATTCTGTTTGTGTTTACTTTCCTTAATTGTAGGTGATCAAAGTGGACCACGATGCTCATGGTGTGGATGCACCTGAGGATGTTGAGAAAATTGAAGAACTGATGCGAGCGAGAAACATTCAGTAGAAAATGAAGATAATATGTGCTTTGCGTTGCCACGGCGTAGGTTCACTGGGAGACTTTGGCCATGCCACATTGTCTGCAGATGGCATGGTAGTATGTAAACCAGATGAGTTGATCGATTAGGAGCTGTTCAGTTAGCTGTTCTTTTTCTGTCCCTTTCTCGAGACCTGCATGTCCCTGTATTTAATATTTGCATGACTGGTTTCGTGGCAGTATGGCAATATCCAACATCCTAAGGCCCTGTTTGGGAGCATTGTATAATTTTGCACCTGTAATTGCATTCCATCTGTATTTTCTGGTGCACAAGAATACATCGGAAATGTATCTGATTTTTATACCCCTGGAAAATATTGTAAATATGAGCGTACAAACATAACTGGCACCGGCAGCATCGTGAATAGAGATAACTGAACACAATTAGGAAAGGTTTTAAAATTACCAACACAGCAAACAGCATCAAAGGGCTGTGGTATGAATTATTGATCAAGAAGGGCAATTGCATTGACCATCCACCAAAATAATAATTCTCCTAGTGCCAGATACACGAAGAAAAAAATCCTGATAGGCTGCAGTCACTAACCTGCAACATTGAGTGATGCCAGTCATATCCGCACAAGCCCTGATGAAAAATAATGTTAAAGATATATTTCAGATGAAAGATTTTCATTTTTAGTTCTGAGAATTGATGTGCTTGTCTCTTGTGGCAGCAAACAGACAGAAGAAGTCGGATCTGTTTCATCTTGGTGCTGATGGCACACTTACCATCACCATGGATCTCTAACAGGTGGCTCATTTTACCCTTACGGGTGAAATATTTAGTTTTGTTGAATGACTTGTACAAAGATGAATATGAGTTATTAATCTGATTGTCAATGCACAAGAAAAAACACGGTGGAGGTACGCTGTCCTGATAGTGCAGATATTAATAACTCATATTAATAATCTGCAACTGGTGCTGGGGTTTTAGAACTGTATATCTGAAGCAGTCGTCTGGGCTGATCAGCCGTATATGCGTCTGGATAATGGTTGTTATTTCTACTTGTGGATGCTGAGGAAAAAGGCTTCGTCAGGTGGGTTATGGACAGACCTTCCAATACTGAATCAAAGCAATATGTGGAGAACAGAAATGCAAGTGATATACTAGTACTGAATAAGTAAATATAAACAAAAGATAGCTGAATACCTTCTGTGACCTTTATTTTGCTTAGTGGAAATTTGGACGATCTTTTCCCAATACCTTGAGTAGAAATACTATATCCAAAAGTATGATCTAAGGACTAAGACAAGTAATCAAAGTAAACTTTCCGATAACCCCACATGTCCATGAAACTTTCTTTTTCGCCGACAAAGCTAAACAACGTTGCTTTTAGACCAGGAACAAATTAGTTAACTTTCTCCTTTGTTTTGTCAGAATAGTGACATGATCGATATGCATTGGATTATGCCACTTTAAATCTGGTTTGAGGTTGATGTACTGCAAGTCCAGCAATGGTGTGCTCTGCACTTGGGCGCTTTTGCTCGCCAGTTGGATAGTCGATAAACTAGGTCCAATTAAGCAGGCCACTTGGCTAATGGCCACCGCGATCCGATGTGTTTATCAGACATGAATGCTCTTTCGGCATACGGTTTCTTGTCGTGGCGGCTCACGCTGATAGGTAGTACAGCGGCAAAAAGCTTATGGCAGACAGAGTTTTGTGTGCGTCACAGCCATTTCTAGCAGGTTGGTCGCCGTCTACATTCAAAAGGCATTGTCATCTTCATCTTTTCAGTTTCCACAGCAAGGCATTGGCTGCAAGTGGCAACTGCAAATAATAATAATAATAATAATAATAATAATAATAAGAACAACAACAACAACAATAATCAACAAACTATCTAAATGCTGACCGTACTGTAAACTATCTATAACACGGTATCATAATTTACTTTGTTTTATAAGAATTTTATTTATTAAAGAAATTAGTGAACTGACTTGCATTTTGGATATATCTTGTAGGTGTCCATATGTGACTATTTGCGATTAGAAGGGCTGAGCTGCCCAGTAACCTAAAATATTTTTTTTCGAGGAAAGTAACCTAAAATATAAAGCTTGTATGCACAGTCATGGAACATGACCATGGGCATTAGCAATAAAGTATTCATAACAGGAAATCCGGTCAATGTCCACTCTTGCCGAAATTGGAGGAAGCAAATGCTATTGGTACTGAACTAGCTATCAGATGTGCCATTTAATTAGTTATGTGGTGTACCTTTGGTGTGTGAGGTGAGGTATGGGCGGCCGCGTTTGTTTTTTCTTTAAAGTTCTTTTGTTTTGGTCTCATCTGATATGCGGTGGATTTGGAATTTGGGGCTTTATAGTGGAGCTCGAGGGGAGGAAGGTTTGCTGCAAGTCTCTCTCTCTCTCTCTCGCTCCCGCTCCCTCCCTCCCTCTGAGTTGGAGCAATCTCCAGCCGAGGGGACGTAGGATGCCCGGTGAAGAGGGGCGAGGGAGGGCAACTTGATTCGACGGGTAAGCGTGGCAGCGCAAGATCAGGTGGCAAGAACTGCTGGGAGCTCAGGACAGGAGAAGGGTGGGCGGGGCGCTTGTTTGATGCTCGGATGCCATGGCCAGTACAAGACAAAGAGAAGAGAAAGAAGAAGGTTGAAACATTAGTGAAGATCGAACGGTTCAAAATTTAGATAAGGAGTCCCGTATGTTTATATACGGATCTTCTTATTTTATCCACCAAGGTTTATTACAAACCACGTTTTTTTAAAAAAAAAAATTTGCCCGAGCTATTGGGTCTGGGAATTGATGGTCGAGATATGGGAGTCCTTTAATGTTTATCTTGGGTCTAGAGTATCTTGGATTTAGCAAGGCTATGTGTAATATTTTGTGTGAAATGAATAACTTTATAAAATTGAAAAAGTTTGAGTGAATCTTTTTAATGGCTACAAGAGGTACAGATCACTCTGAACCAAAGAAGAATTTCATACTGAAGGTGATTTGAATTTACATGGGACTTTTTATTGGTACATCTGAATGACATGTTTTTTTGTGTGTGTAAAAAACATGTCATGTATCGTTGCAATGAATTAACAGCTAGAAAAGGTCCAGTGTTGCCTTCAATGGAACATATGTGAACTGAAACTTCAGATGCCATAAATGGCAGCCAAAAACGGATCAAAGTTTCTTACATCATTCTTTGTAAGCTCTCCGAAGAACCATTGCATAAGCTAACTTATTTCAGACGACGATCATCTGTGGTCTATGTAGTATGACCCTGAGGGCTAAAGGGAAATTGTTCTACAATTATAGCTGTAAAACTAAAAACTAGATCCTCCCTTTTATTGAGACGAGCATCACAAACGCTAGCTAGCTCTTGGAATGCTACTCTCTTCAAGTCCCCTGTATATGACCACTACAGTACGCACGGTACGAATGAAGAAACGTGGTACAGAATCGGCAGACAGTAACGAACGTATCCTGTTTCAGTGGTGCTGAGGATCCGGCCCGCCGGGGCTCCGCCTCTTGGACTCGCCGACGCCGACGGCGTCGTCCACCTCCATCTCCTCTCGCATTACCTTCCCGAGCCGCCCCTTCACGGTCGCGGTAGTCGCCGTCGCCGCCGCAGTCACCACCACCACGGCGTCCCTCCTCCCCAGCTGCCGGGCGGCCTCGGCCGTTGTCACGGCGGACGACAGAACCAGCAGGACGCACAGCAGCAGCGCTACCACCCCAGCCTGATGCGGGACGCCAGCCTTCGCCATGTCCACTATACCCCCACACTGCAGTACTAGACGTCTGGATCTCAGCTCGTGGGCTCGTGGCAACAAACCCGACGTACCTGCAAGGCTGCAAGCAGTCAGCAACGAGCGTGCCGCGATCCTGCGAGTGGTCAAGTCCGTGGGTGGCCGATGCTACGCGAACGGGGCGCGGGTTTATATAGGCGCGTGCGGCTGCCTCGACCGCTCTCGAAGAGCCGCGCGCGGGGCTAGACGGCGGCTAGTGCTCGCTGCTGACCCGGCCGGCCGGCGGCCGAGAGGTGCGCGCGCGCGACGTCGTACGTACGTCGGTACGTGCCGAGGTCAAGTCGGTCTGTCCGTCTCTGCATTGCTCCGACCATCGCGTCCGCCACCGGTGCCGATTCGCGATAAGGCATAAGGCGGCCGGCAACCACGCACACAAAGGAGGCGCGCCATAGGCCCTCCGGCACCGCGCCGGCCGGTCACGCCTGCGTTCGTGCGTGCACTAGAGCTGGCCGGCCGGCCGGCAGACTGGGGGCTCGCGCGCGCGCTGGATGTGCATGCATGGCGCGCACTGCCGACATCAGCCAGGCCAGCAGCTCCTGTGGTGCGCGCTCGTTCTGACGGAAAGGTTGCGCTTCAGATCAGGGACACATCTCCCGGCCTCTGTACGGCGCGTGGATTTTCTTGCACTGGCTAACGTTACGGGGTTTGACCTGCTCACGACCAGAGTTCTTGATTATTTTTTTTACCGGACAAGGTGCGTTGATCGGCGTTGGAAAAAATGCATGATCCGGGCCGGCGTATATTTCAAAAGGAGGCGGATGCAGTAAACAATTGCAGGCCGGAGCATTATCATGTACGGGTGGGCGTGACCTTTTGGTGGACTTTTTTTCAGCTTTTGCGCAGCCTGACGGTCTGGCGGCGTATAGATTATGACAAAGTGATTGTCCTTTTGGCAATCGTAGGAGAGAAAAAAAAAGGTTGTGCTTGTGCGATCCTGACGTGTCGTACATGTTTTAGCTTTGACCCCAAAAATTATACTAAAAGAAATTCTTATCGTGCCTATGCTGGTAAGGTTAAAGCAAAAAAGAACACACTTAACCTGTAGAGAAGAAACTAGATAGACTTGTAGGTCTCCTCTGCAATGCAGATAATTAGTTTAGCTAATTTAATTTCAAAAACACGAAATAAGGAGAAATAGAATTATGGATATCCAAATTCGAGTAAAAAATGGCACGTGTCTGAATACGGAGTAGTATTTAATCGCCAAAAAAAAAATGAATCGCCGAGCTAATGTACCGTCACGGCATGTCGGCCGCCGCCCAAGATTGGCGTCCATGCATATGCTTGCTTGGCTGATAAGCACAGGATAATGAACACTCCACTATTGTGCATTTACTTCGGCTCCTTGGATAAACTTATGAAATCGCCATCTTTTCCCCCGCCCCTGAAGACCCATCCATATGGCCGTACTCGCATCTCTTTTTACATTTCCCCTGGCGGCAACCAGCTATCATAAAATTAAAAAAATATTAAGAACTGAAAAGTTAAAAGTGTCAATGTTTTCTTTTTTGTTCATCTTTTCTTTTTAGGGGTTTCGTTTTTGTTTATCTGGGCAGGAACCATCAAATGTCTAAGCCGACACAAGGTTACCGCAGCCCACCGACAGACGAGGCTAAAACACCAAAAATGGGCTGGAGGCCCAAGATGATAGCAAACTGCAACCAAACAGAGGGCCCAAATATCTCTCTGACTACAGGCAGATCTATTTATTACTACTACCACTTTCGGCCCTGTGCAGAGGGCCCATCTCGTCAGAATTGTACTACTCGCTACGGTCGTTAAATTTTGACTGCCATCTTAGCAAGTTTCGGGACTTGAAAATGTTCCGTAGGTAGAAGGCAAGTTGGTTTCGAAGGATCAGAGCGCACTCCATCGATCGGTGCTTGATCCAAGTATACCTACCTCGGAGCGTTGGTCATGCAGGGCAGGCGGCGGCTTCAACTCGCAGCCGTGGAATAGTCAGAGGCGAGTGCGCGCGGATGGCGCCGCCGCCGTGTTGCCGCCGTGTTCCCGCTCCATTGGGACAGGCCGATCTCGCCCCCGTGAGCCCTCACGTGGACGTACGCACACACACCGCGGCCGATAGCGAAAGCGACGTCCCGATCACGATCGGTTTGCTCTCGCTCGCGCGCGCGCGCACGCACGCACATACGGATCGGCTCGCTCGTTGCGCACACAGCTAGCTAGGGGCATGCGCCGCTCGTGCGCCCGTGTGCGTTGCGCCCGCGCGCCGATATGACGAGGGGGGCGGCAGGGCGCGGGGCGTGCCGCCCGTGCCCTGCGCCGGCAGCTAGCGACGGACACCTGAGCGCACCGCACGTAGCCCCCGCGCGCGCACGCCTGCCTCGTAGCCTCGGCCCCATGCACGTGACCGTGGCGACGACGGCGAGGGGCCCCCGATGACGCCGCGCGCGCCGCTGCGCCAGCCAGCCAGCGGCGCCCATCATATCGACACCGTCGACCGGCCGGCCAGCCGGCCGGGCTACGCTCTACTCTAGGCGGGTGATACGTAAGAGCGGCCGACGCGACGGACACGTCGCCTGACACGTCTGTACTCGCCCCCACCTATCGAGTCATCACCATCAGACTGGCCCCGCCGCCGGCCGGGTACGCCGTAGCGGCCGGCGTCGCGACGTACGATGAACCCCGGCTTTCCCACGACGAGCTAGCAGATAGCTAGCCGTGTAGCCTGCTGGTGCTGCTGCCGGTAGTGCGGGTGCGATGGAACGCATCACCTACCGGCCGGACGCCACCACCTGGCCGAGCGTATCCCGCATCCGATCCCTGCCCGGGATGGTGGTTTTGTCACATGCACACGCAGGCCAGGCGTTCCCGCTTTGGTCGCACGGCTGCTTTTACTAACCAGGCCGGCCGGCACTGTACCCAATCGCGCGCCGCGCCTTTATATTCCCCAGCAACGGAGCTCGTCGCGGATACGTCGGAGTACGTGGCGCGAGGCATCATTCATCGATGGCACTTGGGCAGCGCATGCAGAAACGAAGGACGGGCGCATGCATGCATGCAGCGCAGCGCCGCCGCCAGCCGGCCGCGCGCCACCGGTGGTGCGCGCTCCGGGGTGGCCCAGGCCGCCGTGACGGCAGCCGCGCGAGCTGCGCACGTTGACGTGCGCGAGCGATGGCCGGGGACGGGGGACCTGCCCTGCCCCGCCCCGCGCGCCCGCCCTGGTGTTTGACTCGCTCGGTTGTTTGGGACCAATAATTCGGCGGCGGCGCGGGCCACCGCGTGTCCACGGACCCCGCCCCCCCGCGAGCGGTGTCGCGGCCGGGCGCATGTCCGCTAGCTCTCCGCCGCCGGGGGACCTCGCGCCCGGGGGGATTCTGAGGCCGGAACCGCCCCCCTGGCTCCGATGCGCTGCGGTGGTGGACCGCGCTTCCGTTGGCGACCATTCCTGGTGCGGCGGTGCCCTGACACGTTTCGTAAATCGTACCCACGCACCAGTACTGTTGCCAGCAGGCGTACTTCAGCGAGCCACCAGGCGCGTGCGTGCGTGCCCGTTCGGACATTCGCGGCATCTCTCATGTCTCGATGCCTCGCCGCGTGGGGGGGTCGAACGAAGCGCGCACCGTACCGCTGCCCTGCATCACCCGACCGCCCGGCGCGGGCGCACGTTGCTCGTTGGTTAGTTCGGGCGGCAGCGGCACTGGTCCAAAAGCCGCCTCGCTTTCCACCACCATCGCGCGGCCTGCTGGGCACGTCGTCACGCCGGTGATTGACCCGCGCGTCGAATCGTAACCGTTGCCGATCCATTTCCAGGACGTGTCGGTGTTGTGCTCTGCTACACACTACTCGACGTCTCGACTGGATGGATAATCCTTGGTTTCGTCCGTACGTACACAGGAAGAAAAAAAAAGACATCGGCGTACGTCAACTTCCGCGCGTGCTTCGCTAGCTCCTCGGCCTTTGCCTCATGCAACCGTGGACCGTACATATGGATGCATGCACACGTGTGCATGTGCCGTACACGGTACACCAATCCATACGGTGCATGACTCTCTCTATCCGCCCACCCCTTGCATGCTCCTGTCCAGGAAGTGATGGGCAGAGCGATGATGGATGCACCAGGCCCGTGGTTGATGTCACGATGCGTGCGTGCCAGAGCACGGGCGTTACGGCGCCAGAGCCAACAGGGCCAGTACGATGGATGGTCGATCGGGCAGGACTATTGCGCGCGCGCGCTGCGCTCCACACGCACACATGCATGCGGACGGTTCCGACAGTAGTTTCGGCTTGCTTTAGGACGCACGGCCGCCGTGTCACGCTCGGAGGAGCAAGACGAGGCGCGTCGCTGTGGCTTTCCAGTCACTGCAACCGCGACGTGAAAATAGCGCGAGGGCGACTGGAGCATTAGTTAGTTTCATCATGAATACTCGTAGAAAAGAACATCATCCGGAGCTAAGTCAAAAGCGACGTCTCCGGACGGCAGCATGCAAGCATCGCACGCAGATCGGCACTAGCTCACGGTGCAACACAGCTGCAAACGACACGTTAAGACTGGCCAAGCTGACTAGTACTAGTCACGTGTGGGCCCAACTGCTCAAGAAAATTCCAGCATGGCCAGGACAGTGTTGTAGTTGTAACAGGACTTGGGGAACTGCTGTGGACGGATTTTAGCCCGTGGTTTGGACCGTGGATTGGGCAGCAATAGTCGGTGCTAAAGAGAGATGGCCGTGCCTTTTGGTTGAAGACAAGAGGATTGAAGCGTCAAGCTTTCTGTTATACAAATAAACAAGAGCTGAATTCCAACTCGTGGTCGAAAGCTATGAGTCACTTGCTACTAGGATAGGCAAATGCTCAGAGCCGTCCCAACTCCCAAACAATACTATGGTGACATCGACTCCATGTCCTTGGATTAGGAAAGTCGAGGGGCCATTGGCCCAACTAGTATACCTTCGGCCAACAGGCCTTTAATTACACTTTAGCCCACGAAGTTTAGCCCCAAGTTTTCCAGGAATCTGTGGCTGCGACGAAGAAGAACAGCAACTGGCAACTGAAACCTCCGAAGGAAGGATAGTGCAACGTTGTTTTAAACCGTCGATCTTGTACGTCTACAAGCACTGCGTGCCGCCGAGCTGGGTGATCTCCCGGTGAGCGTTTCCGTGAGGGAGAACCCGAACGAGCTTTGTCGCCGAGACCCAGTACGTTTCCGAAACACCACGGCCGTGCAAACCCCACTCGCCGATTGTGTGGTGACCCCGGCGAGTGCCCGTTGCTGTCTTCCCCAAACAATGCAACCCCGGGGCCGGTGGCGGACGCCAGTGGCCTGCGCCCCCCTCTTCCGCGCCGTGCTCGCGACCGCGCGGATGGCTACCGCGCTCCCGGGCTGTTACGTATGGGGCCAAAACGCGGCGTCGGCTAGTTGCACTTGTGCCGGATCCGATTCGTGGTTGTGGCTGCGAATCGCTCCATGTCAGAAATTGAGAACGCCACCGGAGTCGACAGGCGGCTCGGGAGAGCCATGCCGTGAATGGGATACGGTTTGTTAGGAGATCTGTAGTGGCTCTATCTCTTTGTTGAAGCTCAACGAGAAGGCACTTTCTTACTGAGAAAACAAGGAGACACTTTCAATTAATTAGTTTGCCATTAATTTTCAATGTGAGATTAAACTTGACAATAATCTTCTCTGCCGAAAAAAAATAACCCATGTGATCCATTGAGATGTTCATATGTCTTCCCATCACTGGGTGGATTGCCTTGCCTCGTTTAGATGCCATGACCATAGTAGAAAACCAACCTTTCTTGTTCAATGCTGAACTGAAGAAATCGTGAACCAATCACTTGATATGTTCGACTCAACTAAAAGTCCGGCCATGCAATTGGACCAGTGTGAACTGCATGAATTGACCAGCTTTATATCAAATTAGTGGACAAGTTAAATGATTTTCAGTGAACTAGTGATTAGTTCAATGTTTGGATATTAGTTTCAAACTACAGACAGTAAACCATTGCGGTATTGCTAAGTAATCTCATCTATTATGCCGTGAGTTTCGATATATCTTATTATATGTATGATAGGAAACTTGCACATTTTTTATACAAGGCATGACAAATAAATAATATATTGATAAATAATAAATCAATACTACTATAGATGAACCGGTAGTCTGACCAGTTCAGTTTCTAGTCTAGCTTTTCGTTCTATGGTCATGATCTCTCACCAACCGATGTGGGCGAGGTCACGTATCGATTCTCAACTGTAACTTATCCGTACATCCTAGATTTCCCTCTCCATGTGTCACCCGCTACTAGATTTTTCAAATACCATGCTCTAATATTAGGGTTCATGGCAATCAAGTCTAGCACGCCATACCCGTAACTAGCATCCACCAAGACCAACCCTATGGTCATGTTCTTGAGGACAGGTGTCTACCGAAGCCTGCAACTCATTCAAGGCCACCAATCGGACTACCGTTATGAAAAATACCACGCGGCTATCTCTTTAATCACAATGATCTCCACAAACCTTCACCCATAACCCTTAAAGCTACAAAGCTCGAAGCGGGCCAGAAAATCGAGTTATTTTAGCATTCCCCATTTGATCCACGATTCTGAAAATATAAAGGCAAAAATATCCGATGAGAGCCCCCTCTGGAACAGTTAGTGAGGGAGACGTCCTACTTTCTGAAATTCGGCATGAGCCCTTTCATCCGTTAAAAGCAGGAAGCCGCTGTGGCGCCAAACAGGGTGCTACCATTACTCCTCCATGTGTCACTTACGCTGCACTAAGCTAATTTAGGGGCATGCCCTACCCCTTGTTAAAGATATGTTTGTACTGCTGAATCCTTGTCAGCGCAACTTGTGATGCCCTGCCCGCCTATATATTCGAGGCCATCGCCTCATCCGAGATCACCACAAGTGCAAACGTGCAACACAACAACGCCCTCCCCTGCATCTCGCTCTCCGGCTAGTTTGGCTAGCTGCTCCCCTGTTCCTGCTCTGCTTCGCTCGCTGCAGCTGACAAGCTGAGCTGAGCTCTCGGAGCTCCCTCCCCTGTTTGCACGTGCACGAGGAGAAGACAGTAGCGGAGTAGAGACTCCGCGCACGCTCGTTAGCCATGGTGGCGATCACGGCGCCGAGCTCGATCGAGCAGATCCCGCTGATGCGGTGCCCCAAGGCCAATGCGGGCCAGGCGGCCGCGGCCATCCCGTGCGTCGACCTGTCGGCGCCGGGCGCGGCGGCGGCGGTGGCGGACGCGTGCCGAAGCGTGGGCTTCTTCCGGGCGACCAACCACGGCGTGCCGGCGGGCGTGGCCGACGCGCTGGAGTCCCGCGCGATGGCGTTCTTCGCGCTGCCCGCCCAGGACAAGGTGGACATGTCCGGCGCCGCCCGGCCCCTGGGCTACGGCAGCAAGACCATCGGCTCCAACGGCGACGTCGGTTGGCTGGAGTACCTCCTGCTCTCCGTCAGCTCCAACTCCGTCAAGGTCTCCTCCCTGCCGCCCCCGCTCCGGTAAGCCAGCGCTGCTAGCAAGCACCTACTATCTAGTACGTAGCACTCGCCGTGCATGTCTGAGGGGTGCGCATGCAGGACGGCATTGGAGGAGTACACGGCGGCGGTGCGGGAGGTGGGCGGGCGGGTGCTGGAGCTGATAGCGGAGGGTCTCGGCGTGGACCGCGCGCTGCTGCGGTCGATGGTGGTGGGGCGCGAAGGCGGCGACGAGCTGGTGCGGGTGAACCACTACCCGCCCTGCCCGCTGCGGGCGCCGGGGGACTGCGGCGTGACGGGGTTCGGGGAGCACACGGACCCGCAGATCATCTCCGTGCTCAGGTCCAACTGCACCGCGGGCCTGCAGATCAAGCTCCGGGACGGCAGGTGGGTCCCCGTGCCCCCCGACCCGGAATCCTTCTTCGTCAACGTCGGAGACTCGCTGCAGGTATTATACTTTGGCCGCTTTTACCTGTGCATGCATGCATGTGTGCTGCGCCCGCGCATGGTTGAGTGAGCTCATCCATGCCCATGCTCTCGCCTCTCCCGTCCGCGCCGCGATGCAGGCACTGATGCGCCTCATCTGGGTCAAGGCTCCGGATGCATGCATCGCTCCAGACCAGAGTCAGCAATCGTGTTAAACGACGTGTTGTGTTGCTCCCGCGCCGCAGGTCCTGACGAACGGGCGGTTCCGGAGCGTGAAGCACCGGGTGGTGGCGCCGGAGGGCGCGCAGTCGCGGCTGTCCGTGATCTACTTCGGCGGGACGGCGGCGTCGCAGCGGATCGCGCCGCTGCCGCAGGTGATGCGGGACGGGGAGCAGAGCCTGTACCGGGAGTTCACCTGGGGCGAGTACAAGCGCGCCGCCTACAAGACCCGCCTCGGCGACCACCGGCTCGGCCCCTTCGAGCTGCGCGCCGCCGCCAGCGAGCCCGCGCAAGTCGCCGACCCGCAGCCGCACTGCAGCAGCGGCACCTGCATGCCGCAGCAGCAGCAGGTGGCGCAGGTGTACTAGCTCTGGCTGGGACCGGGGAGAGGCGTGCCAGGCTAGGCTCTGGCTGCAGGCTGCAGGCCCTGATCGATGGAATCATCGATTCGACCTGGCCTTTTGTTTAATCCATATCGGGTAACTGGGTTGGATGCAGCAGTAACCCTGGCAGGTCCAGGACTGGCACCTGCAGCCCTGCTTCTCTCGCTGCCTGAGCTTGACGGCCTTGACCGCTGCCTGCGTGTACATGGCCGGGCCGTCCTTGTAACTTCCCGTAGTAGTGGCTATTGTTTGCGTGTATGCTGCCCACTTTTGCTGCTTACTCTACCCTACTTTAACGGGCTGGCGGTTGCTAATGACTGCTTGGGCACCGTACGGAAACAGGCAGCTCAATTAGGCTGCGCATGTAACTGCATCCGTGACTTCTCTTGCTTAAAAGGGGGATGCTACTGCCAGTCAATTGTTGAAATTTCACACCAGAGCCGTCCGATCCGATCTCTGTGGCTTATCTATCGGCTACATGTTTGTTTCCTGCTCCTGCTACACCGTGCGTGCCATGTTCTTCTTCTATCGTGCCTTCGCATACCGATCGGACGAGCTACCTTGCCCACCCACCACTACCTCCCATCGTACCCATCATTGGATCCACGCTCGCTGCGCCCATGCCACAATAGACGGTTTCGCCGGTCCATTCGAACCTCCCACTCCCTTCGGCAGGCACAACCGGCATTTCTAAAACCTAACCAACGGAGTAATGCATTAATGCTCACCTCGAAAAATTGATTATGATCACAATCACATAAAATCTAGCGAACATGCTCTATAAATAGCAACATCGTGAAACAGTTGGCTATATAGAGGCAGCTTTTCTGTCAGATATTTCTACCAATTATTTGGGGTTTTTTTTATCCCTTTGAACACTTATGCGATCAGAATTCGATACTGTCATCGTGTTTGTTAGGCATTCTCGGTGTGAGTTTCATTCTTATTTTTGACACATCAGCAAACCTGGTGATACGACAAAGTGCTGTGATGAAAAAGAGAGAAGATGAGTTTCCCTTCTGAACATTCGTGCGATCAAAATTTGATATTGTCAATGTGTTTGTTAGGCATTCTTGGTGAGAGTTTCATTATTATTTTTTGACACATCAGCAAACCTAGTGACATGACAAAGTATTATGATGAAAAAGAGAGAAGATGAGTTTCCCTTCTGAACATTCATGTGATCAAAATTCGATATTATCAATATGTTTGTTAGGCATTCTTGGCGAGGGTTTCACTCTTAGTTTTGACACATCAGCAAACCTGATGATATGACAAAGTGTTATGACGAAAAAGAGAGAAAAATGAGTTTCATCTAGATGAAACCCATTACGCACTATTTCCAACATATTGGAAGTGAAACTCTACTGACAACATTTCGTTCCATCCCCAAGCGCTGGAAACCGAGTGAAATTGCACTACGAGCATTTTATTTCACAATCCTATGCAAAACTTAAATACTGTGGCATTTGATTTCACGCTTAGCTCACCCTCCACTGTTGCCTGGCCATCGCCTCCTCCCATCCACAGCGGATTGCTTGCTCTGAAAAGTCATACTAGTAATATTTATTCTACATTGCCGCTGGGTAAGTTCTCAGACGTACTACTCCTGGGTGAGACCGACGGGTTCACGCTCGCTGCATCTGCCGATGTGATCGGAGACGGGACCGGCCGCAGGCTGGTAGGGGACGGGCAAGCACACGACGCGCTCGCGCGGGGCGCTGCCCGTGCCTCCCTCCGCCTACCCTGCCTACTTTCTTTTGTTAGGATACAGACGCTGCGTGCCTGACCAGACGAGCAAAAAAGGGAACTCCGTGATATCCACTGGAGACTCGAATTTCTCGATAAGTCAACAGATTCCCCGTAGCCTGAACAGGTCCTGAACATTGACCAAATCAGCAGGCACTCTCTCCGTGCTTACATTACGTGAGCCTGTCATCGATTCAGCACCTGAGCATTGTGCTGTGCAGTTCATGACCTCCTATGGCCACATGCATCAACATTTCTGTTTACAGTCTGCGATGGTGACACCCAAAACAACTCTAGAATGGGCGTAGCAGAGCACATCAAAGTGATCGGCATGAACAATTGAACAGCTGGTACTTGGGAACGCCGCGTACATCCACGTGAACCCTTCTCTGACAGGCGCCCATGTGGCCACGCCCTTTTTTCAGATGTACGTGCGTGCCTTCTCTCTCTCGGTACGCGCCCGGCCCAACCCACGCGCTACCGCTACCAGTCTACTTACCACTTTTGCCGGGGCACCCAGGTTTCGTCAGGCCTCGAGCGACGGAGATCGAGCCGCCCGGGCACCGGCTGCTGCCGACATCGCGCGGCAGAGACCACAGGAGAACTGTTCACCGGTGACGCGTCCTGAACTCGGTCAGTGGGTGGCGTACGTCTGGGCAGGCACGGCAAGCTCACATGCAGGCAGGCAGGCCGGCCGGCCGGGCCGCGCCGGCAAATCAGCTGGTGCTGCCGCGCGAACCCTACGCGGCACGCACGCGCGTACGTCGCCTGCGGTCACCGGCCACCGCCCGTGGCGCGGGCGTTATTACGGGCCGGTCCGGCGGGGTTCCGGTGCCGGATCAGTGGCCAGATGATGGAACGCGAGTGCGATCTCCTGGCAGCAACCCCGGCGGTACCGGGGGCGCGGGGTCGGGGCGCGCACGCAGGAGCTAGTGGCCGAGGCGGGGCCGCGGACAAGACGTGTCCGGCGTACGCCCCCGCCACCTGGCGCGCGGCGCACCCCGATCCGGCATGGCCGGCGCGCCGCCGGCGACACGCCCCGTCGTTGGATTCCGGCACGAAAGCACTAGCAGTTAGGTGCGTGCGTCTCCACCTCAAGTTCGGTCAGCTTGCTAGCGCGACGACCCCAAACGGGTGCTGGCCAGCGCGTCCCCTTCGACGCCCTGCCGGCCCCGGTCGGCCCGTCACTGATCGCCGTCGCCGTCGTCGCCGGCGATTCAAGCAGGTGGGCCGGAGCAGGATCTCGGCGTGGCTACCATGTCTTAGCGTGTCGACGTGTGCGCGCGGACGTAGGGGGGTCGTCGAGAAAGATCATATCGTGCAAGCTTTATTTTGGGACACCACGGCAGTGCCAGTTAGAGTGTGTAATGAAGAACTGTACAAGAATGCATCCCAGAAGGGTATTATCATGTGCAGGCAGATTACCAAGTTCGGTGGCTCCGAGCGCGACGGGGGCCTGTAGTTCTTGCACGAGCACGACCAGCGCCGGAGCGCCGCTCTGACGTGCGTGTTGTTTGTTCGCTCGTTTTAGCAACCGCGACAAGTATCAGCACGGGTGCTCCTGCCCGTCCCCGGCAAGTACACGGCTGCCTGTCTAATGATAACGATCCATGCTCCGTATTCCTGCTGCACCATCAGAATGCGCTCGACCATACTAGGGGAGTTTGCACCCCGAAGACCGACTTCCACGTCGACGGGTTTTCCCCATAGGTATATGAAGAATACGCAGCCAGAGCCACCCAAACATGTCCAACGTGCATCATGTCCTAGTATAAAAATTGACAACTTGCAGTGGAGGAAACCGTTTCCTCTGATTATGGGACAGCATTATTGACGCTGGACCAGACAGAGCAGGTAGCAGCGAGTGCCCCCCCGGCCTGAAGATTCACTTGCCCCGCAGAACAAAAGGCACGAATTGGGGAGCGCATGCACGCGGGTAACAGCCACAGCCTCACAGGAGTCATTGCCGTGCAAATGATGCTTTGTCATCTGATTTGACCAAAAGGTGCCTGCGGCAGATTTGCATGATTAAGCTGGCTGTCTCCACGGCTCGCCCTGCAGGATTCTGCCCCTGGAAAAAGGGTAGATGCCGGGTCCTTTTCTCGTAAAAATGTTTGAACGGCTTCAAATTGTCCATCCGTACTAAATTATTAGTCATTTCAGTTTTTATAGACTTATAGATTTTGCTATGCACCTAAACATAATATATAATATATAGATACATAGAAAAAACTATGAATTTAAAAAAGCTAAAAGAATTGATAAGGGTCACCAACTAAAATTTAGCTGGCTAAATTTAGCTGCTAGGGATCCAAATGGCCCAGCTAAAAGATCAACTAAAGTTTAGCTGAGTTTAGCTATTTCAACAGAGTTAAATTCAGCTAAATTTTAGCTGGGTCTATTAGCTGAAGGATCCAAATACCTCAGCTAAAGTTTAGCTAGGAGAATTTTTAGCTGGCTAAAATTTGATTTTAAAATTTTAGCTAGCTAAATTTTAGTTGAGTGGATCCAAATAGATTCTAATTTGAGACGGAGTGAGTATATACCGTGGGGGTGGCATCCGCTATCTAAGAAGATACGTCACATAGGATTTTGGACCGATGACATGTTGGAGAGACAGAGAAGAGAGAAAGATGATACGCAGTAAGTAATAGACGATATGAAAGCATGATAGATTATTCTTACGATGCAGTCTCTATTTATGGCTACATATAGTTCACCATTAAGTGCCATCAGACAACTCAATAATATGAAACGGTAGCCGTTACCAATATCTACCATTGTACATGCTCTTAACAGTTTATGTACGCGAGGCTTTGATTTTCCATATCCTTTATATCTATATCTATCTATCCAATGGTCGTCAATCGCGACCCTCGATTTCAGTTGATCGAGATATGTTTGTTTTTCTTTTTCATTGTTCATTTGTTCTTCTTTGTAGTACCAAATCTGGCTGGATTAATTGTGTCTGACCTCGTGCACAAGAACAGAAAGAGCCCAGCAGCGCCTGCGCCGAGAGGACATGGCGAGGCTGGCGCCACCTCTAGGCGTCCGCCTTTCGGGAGCTACACCGAACCGCCCGTACCAATGGAGCCACCGTGGCGCTGCACCCAGCACGCGGCGCGAATCAATCGGAAGTTCAGATCCTGGACACGGGCGGCCCGGGTAGCGGAGGCCCCGGCCCCCCTTCGGCTTCGTCCTCATCAGAGCAGCAGCAACGGAGCATCGCGCACAGGAGAGAATCTCTGTCGCGCGCGCCAGGCGGAAATGGTGGCAGCAGCAGCATCCCCCGGCCCTGCGCAGATCGCTCTGCCCCGCGCGCGAAACCGATTGGACAGCTCGGAGCGCGCGCTCGAGCCCTTTTGCGCTGCGTCGTCCCCGTGCACGCTAGCCGGCCGGCTCTAGAAAAGGTTAGGGTTTGAGATAAAGATGGGCGAGGGCGACGACAAGAGGCCGGCCGGCCCTGATGACTTCTCTTCGGGGGCATCGCGAACGTACGCGCTACTGGTGCTGGACGCTATCCGGATGTCGGAAGGTGCACCGCACCGATGGGCATCCGTTCTTGTCCTCCGAGTGTGCCCCGGGGGACTACCTAGCTAGACCTGCAGGACCAATGCCGGGTGGGAGAGGAGAACGAAGGCCAGCCGGCGCCCAGCGAAGGAACACGTTTTTGGCCGTCCTGCTGCATGCGCGATGGAATCGGAGTGAGGATAAGGAAGAGGTACAGCCGTCCAGGACCAGAGCCGGTGACCGCGCGTCTCGTGCTCCCCGTGCCTGACCACCTAGAGCACTCGAGCACAGCTCCACGGGCGAACAATGAGGAAGAGGTCCAGCAATCATACGTCCTCACCGGAAGCGGATAGATGTATGCGTCCAATTTCAACTTGTGACAGAAAAGGAGTGCCCGAGGCCCGAGCTTAGCTTATCTCCTGATCCAGCTCGCCCGATCGATCCTTAGCCCATCTGTCCGGCTCCGGCGCTGCTGAACTTCCCAGCTGCAAGAAGTGGTCACTCACACTCACACAGTCAGAGAATGCCCCCTCTCTTTTTTTAAGATCGCCACCCTTTATTAATTATGAGCATACAGCAGGTAAGGGTTATAATTTACAAAAGTCTTCGGACGGACGCAAAAGCCACACATTCCTGTCTACAGTTTCATGAATCGAACTTCTTGCCAACCTATGCGCATCAACATTGGAGCCTCTACTTTCATGGACGAACTCTACAGGAGTGAAGCATGACACGGCCCTATGGGCCCATGCCGTCTCGTTGATTGTTCCTGACGACGTCAACACAGTCGCTCGCTGGTCTAAATTTCAGCAGGAGTAGATCGCTCGCCAGTGCCAAACCTTTCCTACACGTCACCGTCGACTGATGAAAATCTCTCCATTCTTTTCCAAAAAAAAAAATCTCCACAAAGCCGTGCGCTCATAGCAGGCTATGGAAAGAATCTCATAAATTGCTTTGCGCTTCGCATGCCAGATCGTCCATTGTGTCACCACCACTCGAGACTCACCACCGCCGCGAGCCAGCTCCGGGCATCTGGTTCTGAGGTACTTTCTCCATTTCTCCGTCCTAAATTATTAATTATTTTATTATTTTTAAAAAGATGTATATACTCTCTTCTCGCTCACGAGTCCAAACGCACAAACCGGTTTTCGCTGTGCATTCTCCACGTTTCTGCGGTCCTTAATGGAACAAGGCCTATTGCGCAATGGACCTCCGGACGCGTGATCTTGGGTCGGCCCTTCTTTGCTCGGCCCGTACGACCAGTGCTGCAGCACATTTGCGAGTGGCGATTCTGCCTGGCCGCCGACAATAATCCTGTCGGCCGGGGCGCCGTATCTGGTGGCAACACCCAGAGTAAACATAGAACAGGAGATGGCGAGTGCCATGTAAGTTTTGAACAGATGTCATGAAGCTATGGCCTATTGCCTATTGGCACAGCTGCCTACAAACTAAACTGGTTCCCCAAGAGGTAGCCTAGCCAGTTTCAGTACCGTCGTACAAAGCTAAGAAATGGCTCCAAATGTGCTCAAGAGGAAACAACAGGAATTGTGAAAAAAAAAATCAAAACCATCCGGAAGAGAAGGGAGCAAAGAGGCACTGAAGAGCAAATAGAAACAGACCAAGCAACACCTACTTTGATGCTTACTGCACTGAAGGGAGCCACAAGTACATAGCATAATTCGAACTGTTATGGTTCGATCATTTTTTCCCCTATTGCAAACATTGCAATTTGCTCTCTCAAGCAGGTGATATTCAATCGTGATCAAACTATGACTGTTATTACAAATATAACCCTTGGTTGTCATGCCCCACTTGCATACAGGCGAGTCCACTCCTTCGCTGCAAGAAAAAGAGTGCCTTATTAAGACATCAGGAAAGTAAACATGGATCAAATGTGTGCCTATTAAACCACGGATGTGTTTACTGCATTGCCTCTACATGTACCTGTCTCGACAGCTTCAGCTTCGTTGGCTTTCCAGTGTTTTGCAATGTTGTCTGAGAGAGGATCATCTGGATTTGGTGCGCTCAGCAGTGCCTGGATGCTGAAGACCAAATATTATCAGAGGCAGTAAGGTAGCGCACTGATGTAGTAGACATCAGAGAAATGCACAACCAGTCTGAAAATTGGATACTATGGTGATATAGTGTTTCAGTAAGCTTGCTCACGTTTTCACTAACTATAATGTAGTACGGGATTCATATATGATCTACCATCATAACTATGTTGCCAAGCAAGCAATAACATAAGCAGTTACCTCAATAGAACAGTACGTATCTGAAGAGCTGGACTCCATTTGTCCTTAAGAATGTCAAGGCATATCCTACCAAGCTGCAAATTTTGGCAGAGATGAGCTATAACTTTCTTTCATCACACAAAGAAAAGTGCAAACAGTAACATTTGCCTACCTTGTCAATGTTGGGGTGATAAATTTTGGTGAGAAATCTAACCTGCATCAGCAGCAGACGAAATAAAATACCGTAAGAAAGGCTTACTACACAGTGGCAAGAGACGGAGAGTACAAATGGAATAGCTCTAAAATTAGACGATGTTAATCCCCAAATAGGGAAAAATACACACATTTAGAGCTTACAATATTAGTTGCCAACCGGTGCAAGCAATGAGTCAATACAATTATAATTTTTGCTAAACCCCCTCATTCTAATATTTAGCAAAGCGTACCCAAGTTTTAACTACTGGACAACTGGTGAGAGTTAAATCAGAAGTACGATGTTATGAGCAATGAGTCAGTACACTTGAATGTAATGCTTATAAAAAAGGCGAGTGTTAAAATTATAAGAAAAGAACAATTCTAGGCAGGTGTGGTATCTTCTGTTCCAGCGATATGGACTCCCTGATCTCTCACCACAGCCTGCTGGTAAGGTGTTCTGTGAATGGTGGCTAAAGATTAATGCTCTGGTTTCCAGAAACATGAAGCAAGGGCTGAACTCGGTGATCATTTCGGGTGCTTGGATGTTGTGGCGACACCTCAATGGTTGGGTGTTGAATGGAGCTTCCCCAAGCGTACAGCTTGTCCTCAGCAAATTTTAGAGGAAGGATATCTTTTGTGTTTACCAGGAGCTAGGAGTTTAGCACAGCTAAGATGTGGCTGTTGAGTAGAGCAATCTGTGGTTAGTTTTGGTTGTGGTCGTTCTTTCTTTATCCTGGGCGTGAATGTAATTCTGGTACTAATGTGTGGGTGAGTGCGTGTGTTTTGGGTGTGTTGTAAATAGTATTCTTCGTCTTAATACAATGATACACAGTTCTGCGCATTCGAGGAAAAAAAGAGCAAATCTAAGATAGAAAATTTATCAAAGGAATGCTACTGATGACTTTCCGGTGAAAGTGAAGGGCTAGTACTTCTGATCAATTATGATTACCATGCAAAGTGAGTAGAACTTAAGATTAGACATGAAACCACCAGAAAAGGAAGTGGGCAAAAATGTAGACATGCATAAGAAACACCACTTAACAAAGATGAAGCATAGCAAGTTTTCATTACTGAACAGCTACGCAGAGTTCATTTACTAGCTAACATATATGGAAGGGACTGCAATAACAAAAATGAAATGTTACTGGGCTTGTCAGTAGGCTTTAGGAAGTAACATCATACAAAATTCTTCTAGACAGGATTATGTTGATCAAACGGAATTCGTATCGGTGGAGAAAAGGATATGACTGAGGACACAGAATGTGGAAATATACATGCCAGTTAATGATTTGGTAAGTAAATTAATGATTGATCAAGAAATTACTTTTGGAGCAGCCATGGGATATTCCTCAGGCAAGAATAGTTCAAGCTTGAAAACTCCTCCTGTCCAACAGATAAAAAGAAGTTATATCAGAAGAAACATAATAAGATTTCACAAAATCAATATAAAACTATTAGCTATTGCATCCTTATCTACGTACAACATTTCAGTACTCTTTACATGGCACACAAGAAATGGTAGATAATCCATTGTGTGGTGACATGTGAGCATATCATAGCAGTAACTTGTATGATCACTAAAGTTAAAAGGAATGGTGTCATGGGCAGATTAATCACTATGCTGCCAGCATGAACCTTACAAGAGTCAGAACTTCCATGCAGGAGTAGTAGGGAGGAAATATTCCTACGTGACTGACATAATATATAGATAACTGAAAACGCACTAATAAAAAACAGATCCACTAGGAAGTCTAGAATCTAGAGCTTGGATTGGCACGTGGCAGTTGGCATAGATGAATACACAAACACAACATTTGGATGTGCATAAGCTATCCATAGTTCTATACTGTTGAGCTAGCTGTATTCTCCTACTAGATCATGTTCGTAATGGTAATCCATGTACACTTGTCCACTATTCATTTGCAACTTCTTCAGAAACAAAACGAGGCATACAGATAACTAGAACATTTAACACAGACGGTAGTCTACAGAACACTACAAACAGGGTTCACAAAATCGAATCCACACGCCACGACGCATGCATTAAAGCATGAGGAGCATACAGACTACCAATACAGCAAATAAGCCAACTAAAATCGGTAAAGAGGAACACCTTCATAGGGTGACTGCGCGGGGCCAAGGATCATGACATTGAAGTACCGCATGTTCTCCTCCGACGGCGACGCGCTAATCCCTGGCGCTGCACGCACGAAAAGAAGACCAAAATCGGGATCAAACAGCACACCTGAGTAATGAGGCCGGAACAGTAGCAGCGGACTCCAAATTGCACCAAAATTCTCAGAAAAAAAATATCTCGCGAAGCGGCAATTGGGCACCTGGTTCGCTGAGGAGCCGCTGCGTCTCCTGCACAGATCCAAATTCGTAACGGATTAATCACAAGCGAGAAAGGTGTGTCGGATTCCACAGAGCATGAGAGGTGCGGCGGGGCGATAGATCTGCGGATGGAGCCGGGAGAGGCGACCAGATCGCGAGGCGCACCTTGATGATTCGGCGGGGGAGGTTGCTGTTGGCCATGGAGCCGGGCTGGGGAGCGCAGGGATGGAGGGGGGGGGGGGGGGTGGATTGCCTCAAGCTTCGTGCGGCGACGGAGGAAGACGAGACGAGACGCGGGGGGTCAAAGGAGCCGTCAATCGGGTGGGTGCGAATGGGCTGCGAGCCAGCGACACACAGACGGACGCCTTTATAAACTCTGGATCCTTTCAGCGCCGCCGCAGCTCCGGTAATTCTGCGCTCTCAGGTTTGACGTCGTTGCCTTTGGTTCCAACCTTCAATGCAAGTGCCTACCTCATTTGGTAGAGGGTAATCTTTTTTTAATCTAGGAACAGTAAGAGGCTTAGTACCTACCTCATTTGGTAGAGGGTGGCTTGACGCATTTACAATATACCATCATTTTCTTGGATTTTGAGGAACAGACCTTCATCAATGCAAAATTTCTTCTCTACTGCTTTGAAAATATGTCTGGTCTAAGGATTAACTACCAGAAGAGTGAAGTGTTTGTCATTGCAGTGGATCTTGAGGAACAAAATAGAGTGGCTGACATCTTCAACTGCACTATTGGGAGCTTCCCTATGAAATATCTTGGTGTTATGATCAGTAACAATCCCATGAAGATAGATGATCTGGCTTCTGGCGTCTAAAAAGTTGCCTTCCTGGCAAAGCTATAATTTATCAAGTGGTGGGAAAATGATCTTGATTGAATCATGTTTGAGCTCTATTCCTAATTACTCTATGGGTGTTTACATGCTACAGTTACTCTATGGGTGTTTACATGCTACAAGATGGGATTCCCCATAAGATGGACACTGCTAGGTCAAATTTCTTTTGGCATGGCCCTAGCTTAAAAAAGAAGTATCATATGGCTAAATGGGACCTACTGATATCTCCAGAAAAAGCTGGGGGTTTGGACTTCACAAATACAAAAATCATGAATAGGTGTCCGCTTGCTAAATGGATTTTCAGATTAGAGAGAGGTGATTCCAATATCTGTTTTGGATCTGCTGAGGAGGAAATATTTAGGTGACAAGGGCTTTTTCAGCTGCCCATACAGAGGGGGGTCTCAATTTTGGAAAGGGTTACATGATAGTAAAGATAGCTGTCAGAGAGGCCTAAAAACATGTGGTAAAAAATGGCAAAAGATAAGATTTTGGCATGAGATCTGGATTGGAGAATGCCCTCTGAGAATTCTATTTCATAGGCTGTTTGAAATTTGCCACCAACAGAAGTGATTTGTCTATCAGGTTCTGGGCACAGGAGAGGTCCACCTGACATCAGAAGAAATTTTGGGGGAGAGGAGGAGTCAGAATGGGAAAATCTCCTACAACTGATGGAGGGTGTTATTCTGTCACCTGGTCCTGATACTATGACCTGGGCACTAAAAAGGAGTGGAATCTTCTCAACTGCGTCGTTATATAGAGAGCTTCAATTCCCTGGCATGAAAAATGATTTCATGATGGAAATCTGGGAAGCTAAACTGCCCCTAAAAATTAGGATCTTTCTTTGGCAAGTTTGCCATGATAAAATACAATCTGCAGAGCAGCTTGTCAAAAGAAACTGGCCGGGTAATGTAGAGTGTAAAATGTGTGGCATGGTAGAATCCACATATCACATAATTTTTGGATGTGTTATGGCTCACTTTTTCTGGTGGTTCGCTAGAGAGGTGTTTGGCTGGCGTTCGGTTCCACCCAGTGTTCCTGACTTCCGGGAATTAATTTTAGAGCGGGCTAACTGGAAAACTAAACAAATATACATCTTTCTTTTCGGCAGTGCAGTCCGGTCTCTCTGATTAATTAGAAATGATTTTGTCTTTAACAATATCGTTATCTCCTCACATGAGGTTTGTGTCTTTCGTGTGCTATCTTATATGCAACGGTGTGTATCAGATCTGGAGCTACGGGACTGCGCATATAGCAATAAAATATTCTGGAACAAGGAATGAGCATAGAATCTATGCAAGTAGGACTAGTCGGAATATAAGGAAACTAAACGAGTAGTATTGTGCTAGGATTACTAAGATAGTATCGGGCTGGAATTTTACGTAACTCTGTCCCCCAGACTATATAAGGATGGGCAGGGACCTCCTCCAAACAATCATCACACCAATCTACATTAAGACAATACAAATCATCGTACAGAACGTAGAGTATTATACATATGTAGATAGATTTACCGGTAAAACACCGACAGTGGGAGATCATCTGCAAGGGAAAAAAACAGCTCCAGGTGGCTGACGCGATCCAACAACTGAAGCTGCGCCTATCGTCTTTGCAGTCTAGCTCCTAAGCAGCTTACGGTTCCCGAGTGGAGGGGAGCTTACCATCTCAGTGCTCTTTGCTTAGTCCAGTAGTTAGAAGAGAGGTCTTAG
This sequence comes from Panicum hallii, assembly GCF_002211085.1. NCBI lineage: Eukaryota > Viridiplantae > Streptophyta > Magnoliopsida > Poales > Poaceae > Panicum > Panicum hallii. The sequence goes on from NC_038044.1 coordinate 11,972,007, forward strand.
AGGGTGTTGTTTTCCTTTTACAGCTTCTGCCTTAAGGGAAGCCTTCTGTTAATGCGAGTTTTTCAGAAACTCTTTTGCTTGTAAAACTGGCACCCCAGTACACTCTTTATGCTTTCAGTAAAGCTAGGCCGGAAGGTCTCCGGTCTAAAAGAATCATTTTTTTTGAAGGTTAAATCTAGGGGAAATCTTACATGGAGATTTGTTACTCGCTCTGCCTCATGTTGAAAAGGAAACGATCCTCAACCACTGTTGCCGTAATGTGTTTGAGTGTACGAGCTGCAGGTTTCCAGGAAGAAACAGAAGATTACGTTAAAAGAGAGAGAGAGAAAGAAACAGAAGTGCCAGGTTGCGTTAGTCAACACGAACATCCTGATTTGTTCCTCGCAGCAGGCACTCGTCATCGGCATGCAACGGACACAGCGGGAAGAGAGCGAGAAGTCCGCGCACAAGGGCGCGAAAACGTCTTGTGCGAAGCCGACCAGCAAGGCAGAGCAACCAGTGCTGTTTCTGCAGTGATCAAGGGCCCACGGCTGCTTATGTTCAGTTTCAGGTAAGCAAGAGCATGATGGGGAATGGAAAAAGTTTCTCTTGCTGCAGCATCAGCCACAGCCTTCCTCGGACGCACGAAGCCACGAAGGAACATGAAGCCAAGGCCCAATGCGCTGGGTGGGCCTGACCGCCTCTCGGCCTATCTAGCCCATAGCCCTCGAGCCGCCAGGCGTCATTGTCATTTCCAGATCGTACTCGCCGTTTCATCAGCTTTGTCAACCAGAACAGCAAATCTTTGCTGAAATTCACTACGATTTCTCTCCTCTTGCTGCAATCTCTCTCTCTCTCTAGCTTCCCCCAATTCCCATTGCCTACCTGGCACATCTCCAGTCCGCCTTCTCCGGCTCGCGCTCGTCGCTACGCGAGCAGACCCACGCTCGCCACCTGTTCGACGGAATAGCTCCGGGCGGGGGAGAGGACAGCGGGGCTGCGACTCCGGCGGCTGGTGGAGACGGCATCGGAGCACTTCCCGGACGAGGTCCACCACCACATCCTCGGAGCAATCCGGCTTTCCATCTCTGTCTCGGCCCGCTCCCCCCATCTCGAACCGAAAGGGCACGTGTGTCTACACACACACACACACACACACACACACACACACACACACTCCATCCGTCAAAAAAAATACAAGTCATTCTAATTTAAAATTCATTCAAAAATAAATCATAGTGCTAAATATGAATTATAAATAGAAGCAAACATAATTATTTTGCCTCCTTGTTAATTTATCCTAGAATTTCTAGCCTGTTTTTCTTTAGGTAGGGAGGGAGTACACACTAACCCCGCTGTGGCTCGAAGATGGACATCAGTTTTATGCGATTTGTTTGAAATATAGCAAGTACTAGCTATCGCGAATCAGAATTTCCCAAAATGCATTACGGCGAACGGCTCCCTCACTGGAATGGGCGTTAACTATACAAATTGTTTACCGAGCAGCAAGCAATCCAGCATTCACATGCGTGAAGTGTGTCGCACCAGCTCTAGCAGCTGCAAGCGGACGCTACTCGCCGTTTAAACGCGAACGGGCAATATCCTCTAATGCCACCTCATAAAAAAAGGAAGAAAAAAAACTCTTATCTGAAGTACCGGGGTCAGAGATTCATCCCTTGTTTCAGTGGCTTTGGCGATCAGGCAGCCAACTCAAGCACAAAATCTTCTTCCGCCTTTTGCTAAAAGACCGGTTGAATGTCAGAGGAATGCTCAGACTATAAGAACAATGCACCTAGAAGTCTACAGCTGTGTTTTCTGCACAAGCCAAGAGGATGAGACAGTTGAACATTTTTTCATGGCCTGTCCTTTTGCACAGCTTTGCTGGAATAGCATTGGTTTCCAGATTCAAACAGATTTGGGTCCTTCAGCACTTCTGGAAGATTTACGGCGCCAAATTGCAGCACCTTTCTTTATGGAAGTAATTACACTTATGTCATGGAGTATTTGACCTTGCCCAATAATTTCATTTTCAGGAATGAGGCTTTCTCAATCCAGGAGACCAAACAATGCTTCTTACGAGTTTACCCTGGTTAGTTTGCCCTGGTTATCCATCGGGCAAAAAAGAAATACTTCCCAAGTATTGTATTCTAGAGGCTCAAGTTCAGGGGCTAGTTTAGTTTTCTTTTTCGTTTCTTTCTGTAATAACTCCTGTACTTTCCCTCTTTTTTAATATGTAACCAGTAGGGGCTCACACCCCTCCTGTTACTTTAAAAAAAAATACCGGGGTCGCAAAAGACAAGGATGCAAGTAGCAAAAACGTTAGTTGCAATTAGCTCGGAGTTGCATGTTCCCAGACAAGAATGGGAAATGATTTTGACACCATTTTCATTCACCATGTTTTTGTAGACAAGGTCAGACACTCTGAGCTACACTGTCAATAAAACAATCAGGTAAACAGCCGGGAAGAAACACTGCCAACATAGCTTTACACTAAGAATTTTTAGTCCCCGATTAATCTTCATGTACTAGATTACAAACAGCGGTGAACCTGAGAAGAACAGCCCAGACTAAACAATACCCCAACGGCAGTAGCGTTCACTACCAAGCAGCCCTTCACCAGAGAGGACGCCATCAATGATCTGCATAAAGAGAATTTAGTTGGTAAGCAATGAATAAATCATTTAAGAGAACAGCAGCCATAAAATCATAACATTGAGGTATATTTGTTCAGGCAAATGCTAAATAACATATCAAAATGACTTGCTTTTATTATGCGCGAGAGTATAGCTATTTAACAGGCAAATTTTGCCAGAGAATTTAGCATGATACAGAATGCAAATGTAATGGTAGAGTAATCATGTTAAGAAATAAGACCTAATCCATCTGGATGGTACATTACAGTTAAATGAACACATGTTTACCCTATTTTACATATACCACAAATCAACAATAATTTTTGGACTATCATGGCCCACAAAAAACTTGTATGCGGACAAGATCTTAAAGTTTCAGTGTCGAAAAGTCATGGCTCAGTGGCTTGTTGAGCTTCAACTTATAAACAAAGAAGGCAGGTTCAACAGACAAAGCTTATTTCTTAGTGGTTGTACAAGTGCCTTGAACCAAAACAAATTCCTGTTCAGCTATATCTAAAGATATGAAAAGCTGCTTTCAGCAGTTCTAGCCAACAGTAGGGCACAAAAATTGAACCTGGACCTCAAACCCAGACAAGTGTTAGACAATATTCAGGCCTAAACAGCAAGGTTTAAAATCCCACTAGTATGGAACTATGGATATTTCCCGGTAAATAAAAAACTCAGCCGGTGAGGGAAGACCGCGCCCCAATGGTTTTATCACCAAGAAGAAACCTCAGTCAAACTGACCAAGGAAACCCCTGGACCCTGGCTTCACCCTATAGGTAAATACATGGTACTTCAGTTTATTTTAGCTAGCCTGAGCTCTCCTTATGGTTATATGTTGTCGTAAGCTTGAAGTTTCTTAAATTTCAAATAACAAATGACACATAATTGGACAGTAATCAGCTGCCTGATCACAGAAAAAACATTCCAGCCAGAAAGGACCACAGCAATATCCACATGAGTTACATCTGGATTTTTGTTACAAGATCAACAACTGAAAAATGACAAGCTCCTCTTATTGTAAACATAACTATGGCATGAAACACAATAAGTCCAACCTGTGTGTAACACTTGCACAAATAGGGGCAAGACAAGATTATAAATTTTTAACTCAGCGGAGCTCAGGTGCGCAGACATCAGGATACAGAAGTAAAATAATATGGATCCAAAAGTACTCTCTTCAAACCAAAATAATAAACAGATCATCAGTAAGTACTTGTCAAATCCCAAATTTAGACAATCACAAATTTAAAACTAAGTAATATTAACAGATAATCGGCCTAACTCTAATATATCAATCCCATACCAAATATTTAAGTTTTTTAATGGGCATGAAAAGGTCAATGCAACCCTGGTTTGTTTAACAAATTTGACACTGAATCCTTGTCAAACTCAGCTCAACAAGGATCACCAACATGTAAACAACTACCTCCATTCTCTTGGGCATGGCATTTTGGATATCAGCAGCCTTCTCAAACATACAATTTTACGTTTCCTAACTATATGTTAGCAAAAATAATACTTTGATCAACATATAGATTTCTCTGCCGGCTGAATCTACTGTAGTTTCACTAGACAAATTTAAATTATTTTACACATAATAGAGGGAAAGTTTGAAAAGGCTGTCAGCATGTGCTCTAGGAAAACAAAAGGTCATAACACACCCCCGGCCTACAGCGCTGAGCCTATGAAAGCCTTTGTTATCATAGCATACATGATTACACTTGAGCTACCGAACCCAATTGATGTGCTCGATTTTAACTTCAGCGACTCATTCACAACATATTAAGGAGAGGCGGAGACAATGGTACAAAATTCTCGAGCACAAGCTGGATAATTGGAGGTGCCAAAGATGGATTACTCTCCAAAAGTGTTGAAGATTGTTTATTCTTGAGCAAATTCGCGCTCACAAACAGGCTCACTAATTCACAAGATCATGAGTTAGTTTCAACTATGTCAAGAAAATAAATTCTCAATGCCAAACTTATCCCGAATAGGGACCATCGACAATTGTGACACAGCACAGTTAGCATCCGAAAAGTATCCCTCTAATAAAACATAACAATCTTGTCTGTAACTAAAACTCACATCCACAGTAGAACTATATATAATAGCCATAAATCTGATAAATGAACAATTGTCTATGGCGATGCTAACCCAAAATTTGGACTTGTACCTGAACTCTTCCTTCAACATCAGAGGAAGGTGGAGGTGGAGACAAAAGGCATCGAAGCAACGGTGGCAACCAACTCCATTGCACCAGCGCCATCAGCTGCACCCCCTGTAGTCTTCTTAGGGCGCTTTGCCCTAGCAAGCTTCACATGGGCGTCAACGAAATTCTCCATGCGTTTCACCTCCAGCTGCTTCAGGAATTCGATTCGCTGCCGCTCCATCTCCAATTCATGCTTTTGCTTAGCATTCTCCACGCGCTCGTACATCTCTGCAAAAGCCTCGATCGCCCTTGCTAGCTCCTTGAAACCTTTGTCGCCCCCGCTGCCAGCCTCATCTCTGCTGTGCTTCTTGTTATTGCCATTGCCAGAGAGGGAAGACACCGAGTGCGATGGCGACCTCTGTGAATTGTGATTATTGATACCACCGTCATCATCAGAGTCCTCCAGATCAGACACGGCTGCAGCTGCAGCTGCAGCGGCCTTCTGGATGAGGGCAGCAGCAGGAAGTGGAGACCCACGGTGGTAGTCGGGCAGCGGCAGAGCCATAGGCGGAGGCGGGGACGGTGAAGACGACTGGTGGTTCCTCAAGGCTGGTGGAGGGAAGGGCAGGGCAAATTGAGGCGCCTGCGACGGTGAGGGCCTCTTGGAGGCGGAGGCGCTGAGGGTGGGGCCGACGAGGCGGTCGAGCTCATGGAAGAAGGACCAGCCGGACGGCGCGTTGCGGGCGCGCTCGGCCTTGTATTTCTTCTTGAGGGTGTCGACACGGTTCTTGCACTGCACGTCGGTGCGCGGCGGGCGGCGGCGCGCGGAGGCTCCCCGGCGCGAGTTGACGGCGTCCGCCACCTCCTGCCACTGCTTCTGGCGCAGGTTGCCGCGGTTGAGCTCGACGTAGCGGCTGCCCCAGGCGGAGACGAGCGCGGCCGTCTCGCCGTCGCTCCAGCAGTCCTCCCTGTAGGGCAGGTTGGGATTGGGCGGCGGTAGCTTGCCCCCTCCCCCGCCCACCGCCGCCGCGGCGGCCGCGGCCATCGCCATCTCCCTCACCTCCATCCCCTCCTCCTCCGGCGCCCGGAATCAGATCTCGCGCCGAACCCTAGCCCGACGAGACGGCGAGCACGGAAGTCGTGGTGGTGGCGTGAATTGGGGGGAGGTGCGGTGAGGCGAGGCCGGGTGGAATAAAAGGACACGGCGACGGAGGGGTGGGGCGCCGGCCGAGGACGGCACGGCGCGGCACGCGCGTCGCACGTGACGACGCGGTGGGGGCGACCTGACCGGACCCTGACCGGCGGGCGGGGCTGGCATCGTGGTGACCCGATCGGAGACGTGCCGCCCGCCGTTGGATGCGTTTGACCGGGTAACCGGCGAAAGCGAGGCCGGTGGGTTTTGGGTTCGGAGACGGGGGCGGGTGGGGACAGCAGGGAGGGGCGCGGGCGGCCTGCAGGCGCGGCGAGCGTCGTAGCGCAGGCGGGCGAGGCGAGGCGAGAGGCGACAGGCCACCGGGGTCCGGAGACCGGACGGCACGCGGTGGCGGCGGGAAAATTACTGGCGTGCCCCCGGGTGGTGGCGGGCGGCAGGGGCAGGGCGGGCAATTCGCGCGGCCTCGGGGCACGGGAGCCGCGCGAGCGTGTCAGGTGGGGGGCGTGGGATCGCGGGCGACTACTGAGGTGGTCGCCGTTGGTCGGCTTGCGTTCAGGCGCCGAAAGAGAAGAGGGAGAGAGAGAGAGAGAGAGAGAGGGCGAGGGTGGGAGAGGCGCGGCGGGGGAGGCGGGGAGAGAGAGAGAAGACAACTACTCGGCTCGGCGTGCTCGCGTATCGCGGCGCGGGGTGGGTGGGGGGGGGGGGGCTGCTGGTGGGCCCGCGTGCGGGGAGGCTTGGCAATTATTGTCGCCTCTGTTGGGTGGTGGCGACCTCGCCGGCCAAGAGGACGGCGCGGCGCGGCAGGTTGCGCTCGCCGGCGCGGGCCTCGGCTGGATACGGCCATACGGGGGTCTCGATGCGGCTGGCTGGCTAGTCGGCGGCGGCGCTGCGCATCAACCTCATCCATCCACGGCAGACGCAGGATGAGTGCATCATTTTTCACTTTTTTTTATAGCCGCCGCCGTCGTCAAACTTAGTTTTGAGCAGCTCAAAAAAAGCTAGTTTCGATCGTTTGTTTCGGTGATGGAATGGTATCACCTGATCGCAGCGATACATCAACGATTACGAGGTTGCAGAATCGCCAAATTTCGCAGCGATGGGGAACCACCCACCTGAAGCCGCCGTTGCTTGGCATGCCAGTGTGCCGCCGGCACCTCCCGCACGGTCACGCAGCTGGCAACCTCTTTCTCCTGCCGCCGGTCACCTCACCGTGCGTCCAACGCCGTCCCTTTTTTATTCCGGGGCATGATATTCCGGCGAATCGCGCACGACGAGCCGCCCGACACGACACCGGTGGCCGCCGTCCGGCCGTGAAGGGCGGCGCCGGGCGTTCACCGTTCGGCGTACGTGGTCCCCCTCCCCCGCGCCGTGCCGCTCCACTCCACCAGTCTCCTCTAATTCTAGATGGCTACGCGCGCCGCCGGCTGCTCTGGCCCGTGCGACCGGCGGCCAGCGAAAGGAAAGCCGAGCCGGCCGGTCGCATTGAATTGGACGGACTTGCCCTCCCCTCAGGCTGCCCGCCGCGCCGCAGGCCCTTGCCTGTCACGCACTAGCGCGGCCGGCACGGCACGGCATCGCACGCGCCGACGCGCGCGCGCGCGGCGTGGACTCGGGAACCACCACCGGCGTCGTGCGGGTCCCCCCCGGGCAACGTCCGGCCGTCCGGCCCGGGCGCCGCGAGTAACGCTCGCTTGCTTGTACCCCACGTCCCCACCACCCCACCATCAATTCCCGGCCGGCCGGCCGGCGGGCGGGTACCAGCACGTCGCCCGCCCGCCCGTCGGTTTGCCTTTGCCTTTACCCCCGCCCCCGTTTTCCGGCAGGGCCGGCTGGCTCTGGCTGTACGCGCCCCCGTAGCCCGTGGCAGCCACGCCGGCCGGCTCTGCCTGCGGCCTGCCCCAAGCAAGTTGCCAAGGATTCTGTACGTGGATCTGGCTGGTTTGTTCAATTGCGTGATCAATACTAGAAGTTCGTACGGCCAAGATGCTAGCGCTAGAGGTAGCCTTCAGCCTGGTCAGATTTGTGACGCCGGCGACGCACGCCGCCGCGGACAAGGACTCCATCCCTGAGGCGCTTGAGTTGAACCGGCGGCCGTGAGACCGACTCCCTGGCCACGACTTTTCACACGACGCGAGCAGCGCGCCGGTGACGGAGTCGCGCGCGGCGTGCACGACGCCGCCCACCGGTAATGCTCGAGCCGGGGCAGGGCCTTCACGCCATTAACGTTGCGTCGTTTTTCCCAGTTCCTCAGGCCAGTTTTCGCGCGGAAGAGGCGCAAGCGTTTTCGTTCGGTTCGAAGGGAAACGGCCGGTTACAGCGCGGGCTTGGAGTCCTCACCTCGGTTATTGAGGCCTCGGACCGTGGTGGGCTGCAGTGCAGGGCTGGCCCGTGCCGGATGACCAGGCCCTGCCTCGCCTCTACGGCTCTGCCCATAACTGAAAAATTCTAAAGCTGGTTATTGGAAAAGATTTACTAGAGAATCGTTGGAGGTGATCTTACCGAAAAGCTGGTGCGTCTTCTATCTGCGATCGACACGCGAGGTGCGTGCCCGCTGTCGCCGCGGTACAAGCTGCGCAAGTTTCTGGAGTTTTTCAGCTCTACGCAGTACGCACGGCGGCACGGGGATGGACCGGGCACCGACGGACAGGGGTAAGCTCAGGCAGACGCAGCGTTGGGTGGGGCTGTCACCGGTCACCGGTCACCGACCCGGCGACCCCAAGCTACAGAAAGCTACCTGGTCGACGGATGGAATCCCAGCGACGGCAATCGCGGCGGCACTGAAATTGCCCGCTCGTCGCAGCGGCCTTGGCAGTTGGCACCAAAACTCAGGTATGTGCAAACTGAAACTGTTAAATAGGCGTGTGTTCATCGAGTACAGTTTGCCGTTTATTTGTTCTCAAAGAAGTTCAATCAGATTTCTAATGCTAAGGGTTTTAAATCACTCTAAGTCACAAGTCACGAGCGAGTGAAGTGAGAAGCCCCCTGGCCGTCGTAACTGGAGGCCAGGCTTCCGGTCCAAGTCGCCGGCTCTGACTCTGACCCCCAAGCATTTGACTGAAGCAAGCTCGATCAGTGAAATCTTCAGACCACAAACATGAAATCTAATCGATTTATGATGCACCCAATTATGAGTTCAGTCAAAATTCAAGTACATCCAGGCGCATGTATATAAGCACACTGCGAGCCTCGTTGGTCGTTGCACCTGTGGCACCTGGTGAGCTGCTTGAGAACCGCAGGTTGCAGTGGTAGGGAGAGCAGCTAGACTGCAGATATGCTTGGGAGGAGGGGCTCGTCATCCAAGCCGCATGAACCCAGCACCGGGGCGGCCGTCACTGCGGAAAACGGGCAGGGGCAGGGGGCGAACTGAACTCGTCCGACTGTTACCATTTCCCGATGTTCAGCGAGAGGAAACTGACTGGTTCTTGCGTCCTTTGTGGCAGATGAGTCCGTGACTAAGAGGCTGCATCGCATGAATCAGAGGCTGAGGCAGCTCGAGCAGCAGATGGAGACACTGGAGGCTGACGTTGCCAAGGCGAGCGGCGATTCTGAAATCTTAGAAGGTCGCAGCTGAATAGGTGATCGCCTTTGGCGACTCAGCAGGCGAATTTAGATGATAGCGTCAGTGACTTCGCCTGCTACATATAGGCGACTGGGGCGAGCACCATGGCAGGACCTTTTCACGTCGTTTTGGATGCTTCAATACTTCAGTTATAGTCAGGCGAGCACTGTTGTTGAACTTGGAATTTTCACCTCCTCCTTGAGGGTTCAATACTTCAGTTATATTCCTTCACCACCATAAGTTCATCTCTCGGTCATTTGGATGACCAATTACGACTTCTCCGTGGAAACTACAGCTGACACAAATTGCTGAATTTAGATCACCAACAACCATGATTATATAACTAAAATTGCATCACCAAGTTTACAATAATATATAAAACGGTGGCTCTGCATGATCGTAAAAAGAGAAAAGCAGTAAAAACCACCTAGACACTCGCGTCGCCCCCCGCGTGGGCGACTCGGGCGGCGCAGAAGCACTAGCCACCGCCCGCTACCCCGACGAATCCCTCGCTGCGCCGCCTGAGCGGGCCACCGGAAGCCCGTGCAGCTTGCGATGAGGATGGCGGCGGGGCCTCTCCCCATCTTCCGACGGATCTGGGTGGGCGCGGCTGCCTGAGTCGTCTGAGGGGCTAGCCGGCGTGGGCGGTGCCCCGCGACGACAGAGCCCGAGGGCCACGGAACCGGCGCTACGACGGCCGGATCCGGTGGCTGTGCGGGCGCGCGCGTGCGAGGCGAGGCGGAGGAGATGCCTCGGCCGGCGACGGAGCGGCGGCTGCGCGCATGCGGACGGCACCAAGCCTCGGCCTTAGGGGCGCGATGTGGCGCTGCCTGGTTCCGCGACGGCTTCGCGCGCTCGCAGATGCGCAGGCCCAGCTGCCGGGCATGCAGGCCGGTTGGCGGCGCCTGTGGCCGCGAGGGGGCAGCCGTAGGGGGGAGGATGAGGCGCAGCGCGACGATGGCGCCGCGACGCGCGCGGCGTGGGGCTGGGCGCGAAGGTGGGGGCGGCGCGGTTTGCGGCTGCATCCGGAGGCAGCGCGGTTTGTGGCTGCATGGTGGCCGGCGTGAAGATGGGAGCAGGGACCGACAGTCCGACGATGGGCGTGGTGGCCACATGCGGCAGCGGCTGGCACAGAGCTTGGGGGCAGAACATGGTGCAGGGCGTCGACGCGTCTGTGTGGGCAGTGGCGGCCGAGGCTGCGTGAAGCAATGAGCTGGCCGCTGCTCGAGGAGGCATGGCGGCGGCGCTGCACCCGGGAGGACTTCCGTGGCTGCGGTCGCAGGGCTGAGTGCTTGCAGTCAAGGATGGGATTCTTCGGGCGAAAGCGTTGCCGGCGTTCCTGCCGGTGGCGATGGCGACGGCTCCCTAGGGCATCGTTCTACCCGTTGGGGGTGTCATCGAGCCCATCCCTGATGCACAACGTTCTCTGGGTGAAAATCCTATCCGCTCATGGACGAGCAACAGCGGCGCCTTTTAGTGTCGTCACCTCCTTGGAGGCGTCGTTTGAAGAGAACCATCTCGGCCTGTGGCATTGCCGGTGTCGCCGTTGGTCATGGGTGGCTCTGCTGGTGGTGCGGCAAGGCGGCTGGTGCAGATGGTAGGCTTGAAGAGGGTTGCCGAGCTCTCGTGCTGGCGACCAATGTTATGCCAGCAACCAGGGGTCGTCGCATGGGTGTCGTCTTCGGCTACTCGTGGCGGACCGCGGCAGCTGGCGTTGCTTGGCAACTGCCAGTGCGGTGTGGGACTGCGTCGGAGGACGGCGCTTGCAGCAACGACATCGTGGGACGACTAGGTTTGCAGTAGACTGCGGCAGGTTGCTCAGCCTCGCTCGGCGACTCCGGTGCGGTACATCGTCGGAAGATGGCGCAGACGACAACTTGGCATGATGGCATGACAGCGGAGGCTATTTGCGCGGGTGGTGCAACGAGATGCTGTCGTCCGGCGGGCGCGGCTCGGCTGTTTTGATGGGGTTCTTGGAAACAGCGCAACACTGTCCATCTTCTTGACGGTGACCTATTAAACGGATTTGCGACTCGGAGTAATGAGGCGGGCGTGGTGAGGTCCCCGCGAGTGGTGTCTTCAGCGAGGCGACGAGCGAGGTGGAGTCCAACGGCGGACGTGGCGAGACCTCCGCGCATTGTATTATCACGGTGGCGACTGCAAGGCAGCATGTGTGAGGTCCGGATCCGGTGTTTTCACCTTGTTGAATGGTGAGTGGTGTTACAGAGGCACCACGACGGTGGATCCCGCATGGCGGTGTCCTTCTTCGGTGAGGTGCGGTCTGTTTTTCGCGTTTGCCTATGGCCCGGCGCGGGTCGTACCCGATGACGACTTCATGAGATCGAGATGTTTGTTAGCCACGGCAGTTAGGCTTTGATTCTGCCTCTGTCGTCCAGCGGAGTGGTCTCCTCCGTGTCGATATCACGATCCGACCGGATAGAGTTATCTCGTGGAGATAAGTGGTGTGGTTTGCGTTAACGTTCCAATCCGATCAGTCTGAGTTGTTAAGTTGAGTTCGGCGGGCGTTCATGCTCCAATCCAACCCGCCGGTGTTGTTTTTTATTTTTTTCCTGATTATGGCTTCCCAGGGTTATAATCTTGTATTTTTTTCTACCATATCAATAAAAACGCACTCGTGTTGTGTTGTTCGTTAAAAAAAATAAAACGGTGGCTCTCAAAGAAAAGGGAAAAATGGTAGCTCCATACAAGAGGCCCTTTTCCTTTTTCAATTCCCAACAAAAGCTAATCCTACATAAATTTTTCGTCCCAGAAACAACTCCGCACAATGATCGTACACGGCCGAAACCGTTCCTTGATCCAAAACGGAAGAAAATGAGGTAAACTCTGACAGCGGAAGCCATTGTGGTAACAGCACCAGAAGAGCGCCGGCAGATTCAACTGGCTGAAGTATGTAGCTATTCTGTGACATGAAGAACTCCGAACAAAATTGTTACTCACAAGCTAGCTTTGTCCCAAAGCTGCTAAGGCAGATGGCGAACGCCTGAAACGCTGAGAGCGGCTGGCGATAATCCATAGTGAAGAAATCACTATCAACCTTACCGAACTGCAGGAGAACAGTTTCCTCATCCCCGACGCTGTCAGGATGGCTCGGATCGGCTGTAGCCACCAGCTGGAAATTCTTGACAGATGCAACTGTCACCCGCCCATGGAAGTTCAAGCACCAGCATTGCAAGTGCTCGTGCCACCGTGGGGCTTTGTTTCTGAGGACAGTGGTACCCGTTCGCCTTAGAGACTTCACCTTGAGGGAATTCTCCCAGGTCTCTTGAACTGAGGGACACTCCATGGCGCAAAACATCCTCCTAGGCCCACTGGATTTGAGCAGGTTGCATTTGTAGGAAACCTGTCCAACATCAAAATTCCCTGACGATACTTGAGGACTGATTCGCCTGCTTCCAAAACGCCGAATAGATCGCGTGCTTGACGCCTTCGCACCATCATAGGGTGGCTGGCTGTCATATATTTTGAAGTTTGTTCCCCAAAAATCAGACCTGCAATGGTGCAGCAGAAGTATAGTCATGTTGATAGGCCAAAAGATTACAACACAAACACACAAGACTGAACAAAAAATCGTTTCTCCATATTTCTGCACCAAGAAATCAAATGTGGAGCAGAGTAATGCTGCAACATATAATCTGCAACAGTAATCTGCTTACTAAAAATTCATATACTTTTGGGATGCACAGTTCCAATGCACAAGACCAATGGAAAGGAAAAACAAGAGAAAAGGACCCTCTGTTTTTTTATTAAGGGAACATATAATAGATAACATGGATAAAGGAAAACTAGCAAACGTATTCATGTACTAAATTTGTTTGCTTGATTAAAATAAAAGCAAAGGAAAAGTTAAATCTATTTTATGTCAAGTTCCGGCTCAACCGCTCATGTTTGCCTTAATGTTCCCCCAGCATCAAAGTACAAATACAAATAACTACATAGACCATATATTCTTGTAATACTATCAATTAGAGAAAATTCCTTATTTGGCCCTACTAAACTTACCTCTTTCTTCCTTACCCCCTTTTTTTTTAAGAACTTCCTATCTGACACCACAACTTTCATTCTTCCCTAAATTAACCCTTCTTTTGCCTCCATTAGGTACCGCCGTGAACTCACATGCAAACTTGTCGGATCCTTTTAGGAACAGACCAAAATGCCCCTGCTCTATTCTCCCCTCCCCCACTCGATTCCTCGAACCTACTAAACCGACGGCGGCGGCGGCATGGATCCGGCGGAGGAACCAGGCGGAGGCACCCCCCCCCCCTCCCCGCCCCCACCACACACGCGCGCGTCAAGGTGGAGGCGCGGGAAGCGTCGCACAGAACCAGGGGGCGGCACTGTAGCAGCGCGGGAGGCGTCGCGCGGCATGTGGCGGGGGGTGGCGCTCGTGCGTGCGCGGCCTAATCCGCGGGCCTCCCGCTGCAAAACTACGAGTAGGGGAGCGGCAGCCCCGGCGGCTCGCCGGTGGCGACCACACCGGCGCCCAAACCGGGCCCGCGGCCCTCCCCCCAACTCCCTGTACCACTCATGCCCCAAAACCTCCGAGCACAGACGAGCCATGGCGCAATGCGGCCGACAGCACCCAGGGCTCCCAGCACAGACCAGCCGCCCGACCGGCACCACAGCACCCCACGGAGTGCGCCAAGACCCGCAGCAGCGCCTAAAAACAGCCGGAGCTCCCTGCTCCACCGCGACAGCCCCAGCCAAGCCTAACCGCGACGGCGCCCGGCCGTTCCGGCCACCCTTGTCCCAGAACCGGCCAACCGACGCTGGGAACACCATCCTTACCTCTCACTCCTCCTCGCCAACCCCTTGCAACACGACCTAGAACCCAGGACACCCAACTTCACCGATGGCCTCACCTATACGGCACGACGACAGACGGAGGTGACGAAAACTCGATGCTTGTCGGTGACAAGGGATGGCAGGGGTTGGGATTCGATCGAATGGGTTCGTGGGAGTGTGAGAAGGATGAGAGTGCAAGGAATTTGATTGGATCGAAGAGAGGGCGATGAATTTCGACGAACAGAGGAACTCGGCCAAAAGAGGAACAGACTGAGCGGGAGGAAGAAGATGACTGCCTGTGGTGGTTTATATTCAAATTCTCGCCATGATCCGATTGCCAGCACATGCCTGCTTGTTTGGGCGTGGATCCCTTGCAACGGGAGGCGGCAGGCGCGCAACGTAGGCCGGGTCGCGGGGCCACGGGCCTGCTGCAGGACCCGGCTCCCTTACCGAGCTCCTCCGCAGCCAGTTGCATCCCGCGCAGGTTGGAGTCCACCACCAGGCATGCCACCGCCCCGCCGCCCTCCTTCTCCTCGGCGAACGCCTGGCGCAGGCGGTCCCGGAACGGCTCCCAGAGGCGGTCGTTGATCCACAGCAGTGTGCCGGCGAAGTCCGCGTCGCTGCCGGACGAGAGCAGGTCGGCCGACGGCACGCCCGCCGCGTGCAGGGTGCCGGCCAGCTGCAGTATCGGGGTGAGGTGGCCCTGGAACGGCAGCGGGAACATCAGCACGCGCCGCCGGCGTCCACCACCGGTGCCCACCGGAGACACCGCCTCCGCCGTCGCCAGGGCTGCTCAAGAACTAGCTTTGCGTGCGTGCAGCCTTGGAGCGCCAAGGAGAAGACGGCGACGAATCTTGAGGTTTGGTGAAGCCCGCAGCAGCCTCAAGCGCTGCAGCATGTACATGTACAAGTAGGGGTAAAATGGTCTTTTTACGTGGCGGTTAACACTGTTGGTGCTCAAAACTGACGGAAGGGCCAACTTAGGAAAGAATGAAAGCTGTGGTGCCAGATAGGGAAGTTCTGGGCCAAGGAAAGAAGAGGTAAGTTTAGTACGGCTAAATTGGGAATTTTCTCCATCAATTATCGCTTCTTCAAACTCAGGTGAAGTATAAATTTCACCTCTATAAAAGCAAACTATGGGCTGGCATGAAAGTACCTCAATTTTCCCAAATATGCCCTGTTTCCTTGTGACAGACCATCAGCATCAAGAGAAATAATATACTCTGTATGAGCACCCCATCTAAACCTTTTGGCAGCCATGAGAAACTTCCCTTTGTCCATGGCGACTGTCAGATCTTAAAAACAAAAAGAAAACCTTATGTCATTAAAAGAACTTATTGGAGAATCAAATAAGGAACGAACAGCCATGTAAACTAAAGCAAAAAAATGCTAAACAAGCATGCACTTGGTAAACTATTATACTGATCCATGTAAACTTTTGTAGCTAGCTTATGCACACAATCCCCTCTTCTGTTCCATAGAGGAGAGTGTCCATGGTTTTTGTCCACTATCAGGTTGTGCTGATAATAAAATTTCTTAATGTGCTATATCATGTTATTACACTGAAATGGACATTCTGTTCTGAATTGTGCGCAGACATACAAAAGCAGTTCAAACATAACATTCAGTAAGGAGAAGTTTGTACGCGTACATTACAGATCCTTAGAACAACTGAAGCAAATAACAGAGATGAAAAAAGGAAACACGGAACAAACCATGTTTATTCACACTGCATTCCAAAGTGTTGTCTAAGATTGAAGTTCACTAAGACGGATAAGAATAAGTGAATAACACATCAAAGCATGAAGGGTGGCACTGTATGATGTCATACATACTTACTGTTTCTCAATCCAAGGTAGAGATAAAACGTAGAGTTCTTCTTGTTTCGCTTGATGAAGCACTGGATCGGAAAGTCTTTTGGCCCTGGCTGTTCAAATCACAAGGAATGGAGGGAAAAAGGATCAGTTTTAGCTATAGAGCTGCCTGAAAAATCTAAACTAGACACCTGAAGCCCCTCATTTAAACCTTCGACATAAATAAGAAAAGCTAAATTGGTGCTAAATTGCTCAAACCCAAAAATGGACAACAAGACTTTGACACATCTCGAACAAAATTGTGAACTGAAACATACTAGATAGATACAATCCTAATAGACAATAAATCAGGAAAAAAATCCACTTAAAATATCTGGCAAGTAAAACCAGTGCCATATATTTGGATTTTGGGACAAAAACATAAAATTTTCCGAACACACATATCAAATTTAGCGCCTAAGCCGACACATTAGCACCTGAACTAAATCCAAGGATTAGTCTAGATTCCAAACGTAGCACTGCAACAGTTTCCTGGTCATGGTGGAAATGCCCAAATCCTATGGAAACACAGCTTAGTCCGCATCGATCCCAATGTAACTATCAAAATCCACCATAAAACTGGCATTTCTACATCTCTAATGCGGCAGCCGAGACACAAAATTGGTGGTATGCTGACAGAACACTGAGCCCATCGACGGGCTCCTCAGTCCTCACCTGCTTGAGCGAGGCCGGGAACGTGATCTTCCCGGACTCTGGCAGCGGCCGCACGACCGTCGCGGCGGCCTCGCGCCACCGCCTGCAGACGGAGGCGCAGGACACCACGTCCTTCAGCGCCGGCCACCGCTCCCCGCCGGACGCCTCCACGCGCCGCACCACCTCCGCCACCAGCTCCGGCAGCAGCCGCGCCCACCTGTCCTCCTCCCCCTCCGTCCCCGTCCCCACCTCCGCCACCCCATCCCGCCTCACCACCTCCCCAGATACAGGCGACGCCGCCATTCCGCACCACCTCCTCTCCCCCTTCCCCTGCTTGCGTGTTCTCGTCAGTGGTGGCACGGTGCCGCGGGGAGATTGCTGGGAGAGCCGAGAACCCCGTGTCGTGTGCGCCGCTCGGGGACAGAAATAAAATTCGCTCGTGCCTGCGGGAAGCGGATCTAGCGCTCGCACTCCTGTGGCGCGCGCCTTTATGGCCGCGCACGACGGTTTCTAGAAGATCTGCTACGGATTTGGTTAGGCAGGTGGGCACGAGCGCTTCCTCTCCGTTCCTGTCCACCGAGGCCAACGCTAACGCCACCGCGTTTTTGCTTGGTCGTCAAAGCGAAGACGCGATGGAAAGTCCACGGGCTGTCGGAATCTACATCGCAGAGGTCGGGAGCAGGGATTGGCCACGAGAGGGTAAAACTTTGGCAGTGTTCTGACAGGTCAGTCCAGACAGAAAGGCTTCGTGTCTGGAAACGTTTCAGATTGAGCAATGCTGCAATGGCGTGTGCAGGCTTCACCGGTGTGGCGAGCGCGTGCGAGAATCAGGCAACGAGAGGCTTCGCACGCCATCCTCAGGAGATTTGCTTGCTTCAAGACGCAGCAGAAGGATGGCTAAATTTAGCGTGGATTTAGCAGAGGTCTGCTGCTAAAATACACCGCGTTAGGAGCATGTCCGGTGACCGGTCCGGACGGCAGAACCGGGGGAGAGAGATAAGCAAGGCGGCAGCGGGCATGCGTGACGAGGACGACGGCGACGGCGACGGCCTCATACCACTCGGCGCATCATCTTCTGCCTTCGTGGGCTCAGTTTTGGGCTGGACCCGTGATATCCCTGATTCGCCACTACCACTACCGCCCCACTTTTGATTTTTCTGGAAGAATCAGATTTGCTCGCCACTGCACTGGTTCGGTGCCCGGCTGGCCGCGTCTGAGACGACGACGGCACGGATGGGGGGTGTCTGGTGTCTCGCGGCCACACGCAGGGAATGGGTCGATGCTTCTACTTGCAGGTTCCCATAACCCCATTTCCGCGAAGTGATCCCTTTCGAAAAGAATCAGCAGCGGCAGCACAGATGGCCCTTGGAGTAGTACTCGTTATCTCTGCGTTTCTCTCTCGTCAAGTCGTCAGTAAAGCTTGTGCAGTTACTTCCTAACTCCACTGCGATTTGTTGGCCCTTCAGCAGATAGTACTGGGTTTAGCCATAGGCCATAGGCGATAGCCTGCCCTCGATCTCGATGTACCTTCAGAGACGTGGCTTCACTAATGAGCGAGCCACTTCAGTATTCTGACGTAGCATGAGCTCTGAACTCTTCTTGTGAATTGTTAGTGGCTTAGTGCAGGAGCAGGTATGCATCCATCGCCAGATATATTTTTAGCAGGTACTCCAATACACACTACTAGCCTGCAGAGGTAGCACTGCTCCAATCCAAGTCAACGGCTCGCGTTTGTCGCTGTCGTTGCCGAGTAATTGCACCCACTACGTACTTATCTAACCTTGACGTGTTGTCGCTCAGTACCAAAATAAAAATAAAAATAAAAAAACGAGCTGTCACTAGCCAGCACTGCTTCTAGCTCAAGCCACTGAACTGCTTCTAGCTCAAGCCATTGAACCTTCCTTCCTCCTTGCAGGCGGCTTTGTCTTTTCTTCCCCCTCCCCCGGTGATTTTCATACCGTGACAATGACACGTAAGCCTCTGCGACTGACAAGATATCCACAGTTCACGACATGCCAAACAAAAGAGTTGTGACGGGGCAGTTAACCGGCTGTACCAACAACGGCGAGAAACACAGCCGTGGAAGACCGATTCGGCTGCAGGTAAGCGGTCGCCGTCCAGCATCAAGAAGTCAAGCGCGCGCGGCGCGATGCGCTGGCCGTTGCGATCCACGGAGGCGCCTGTCCTGCTCGCCGGTGGGCTCGCTCGTGACTCGCCTCGCGGTCCTCGTCGCGACAAGCGGCTCCGGCTGCCGGAATCGACATGCACCTTTGTTCAGGCGGGCTTGTTGCCTGGGGACCAACCTCAACGGCTACAATTCAGAACCAACCGGCCCGACGCCTCCGTTTCCTCCCTCGGGTGTCGCTCGGCGGTCGGCGCGGCCTCCGGCGCCGCGAGGACCCAAGCCCCAAGGTCGTCGCGGCGCTAGTCTCCGGAGTCCGGACAGTTCCCGGCGAGCGGCCGGCGTGGGTTTGCACGCTGCAGTCTTTGTTTCGGGCGAGCAGCGGCCCGGACGCGAATTCTGGACTGGTTCGTACGCATTCAGGTTTCACGTGGCTGACTTGCTGGTGGAGCCTAGTACCACCGCGGCTGCGGTTAAAGACGCTGCGCGTTGAAACTCTGGGCGCCGGCGATTGGCGCCATCGCCAGCGTACGTGGCCGCTGCCCGACAAGGAGCTACGCGCCAGCGTGGAGCTGAGGACTGCACTGTTCCGTGGAAAGAGATCCAGAAGCGTGGGCTCCGTCGCGGCGTCCCAGCCCCGGACCCCGGTTATTGAACCGATCTTTGACAAAAGAGAGGTGACGCTGCAACGAGCAACGAAACTTCACCCGTTTCTCTTCAGCAAACTGCTTATTTTCTTCCCCTTTTCGGTCCCAAGAAAAGGAAGAAAAGTCTGTTACTGGGGTTCCTCCAACTACTGCTGCCACCAAACAACTCCGACCCTTTCTCGTCGTGATCCTCTCTCTTCACACTGTAAGCTCTCCACCCGCCCCTGTTCCTCTTCTCCACCATGTTCTTCCTTTCAAAAAAAAAAAACTGTTCTTCAGTTGTTCGTCGGTGATGTAAGTGTCTGACGGCTCCGATGGTTCTGTGCAGGTTCTGATTTTTTTTTGTCAGGGTCGTCGCGTGCAGGGCTATGCTATCTGATCATCATCTGAAGTGACCTCCGGGCACGCCGCCGCCGATGGGTGCGTCGAGTTCTTTCGTGCTCGCCGTGTTGACCCTCCACTCTGCTTCTGCGATGGCCGGCTGCTCCGCCGTGGATCTGCCGGCGGCGCAGCCTAGCCACCGGAGGTGGCTCCAGGACACCAATCTCGCTGCGCGTTCGGAGGCAACTATTCCTGTGCCAATTGTTGCTCGCGTCCCTTCTGAGGGAAGCGGCTCGTTTCCGGCATCGAGTAGTCGACGCGGGGGGCATCACCCGAAACCGAAAGAGGTAGCGCGGCCGGCTGCTACTGGGGGTTCTCCGCATCGCCCGTCCCCGTCCAAGTCCCATTATTTGTTGACATCCATGAGGTGGCTGTACCTGATTGTTCTTCCGGCGGCTGGCCTGCTGTTGCTCGCTGGAATAGCTTGCTGGCTCTTGGCGTGCCGCAAGAGTGCGGTTGCGACTATAGGCCCTTGGAAAACGGGACTCAGTGGCCAGCTACAGAAGGCATTCGTCACAGGTACTACTTTATTTGCTGCAAGTTCATACATGTTCTCAAAAATATTTTACATCTATGTACTTCTTGCAAAAAAATGGAAAAGAATAAAGTTCTCGATTGCTCTGTTGATTCTGTGGTCTTTCCATTATGCAGTTAGAATGCTCACCTGACACTTCGCTGTTTGTTTTAATTCTTGAAACGCACTTTACCTTTTAAATTGCACTTGAGCTGCTGCGTATTGATGTAGCAGCTAACTCTGCTGATCTGAATGTGCTTCAGGAGTACCAAAACTGCAGAGGTCAGAGCTGGAAAGAGCCTGTGAGGACTTCAGCAACATTATAGCAAGTTATCCACACTACACTGTCTACAAGGGAACACTGTCATCTGGTGTTGAGATTGCTGTGGTATCCACTATGATTACATCAAGCAAGGAGTGGTCAGAGCATTCAGAGAGCTGTTTCAGGAAAAAGGTTATCGGCGTTTTGGCCCATTAGATGAACATCTCACCCCAGTTTGTATATTGCGTATTAGCATGGAAATTTTACATTTCTTTCATGAATAAGCAGATAGACACACTGTCGCGAATGAACCATAAAAACTTCATCAACCTGCTTGGCTTTTGTGAGGAGGAGGAACCTTTCACCAGGATGATGGTGCTTGAATATGCACCGAATGGGACACTTTATGAGAGTCTTCACGGTATATTAAAAAATTATCTTGCTAATTCATCTATTGAGCAGGGTAGTTTTCTAAATATTGTTCACGATTAATTAACAAATTTGGAAACTGTTTTTGCAGCTGAGGACTTTGAGCACATCGGTTGGCGAGGTAGGATGCGGATCATCATGGGACTAGCATACTGCATCCAACACATGCATGAGCTTAATCCTCCAGTGGCGCACCCTGACCTGCAGTCCAGTTCCATACTGCTCTCTGAAGATGGTGCTGCAAAGGTACACACTTCTATATATGCATCCAGCATCGTCAACTGCTACGCGTGCTCTCTCTGAAACTGTTTTTGCAGCTGACGATTTTGAGTACTCCTACGGGCTAGTCTTATCCCATTTGACATTTTTAGTCCCGCATTTTACCAAATTGATCCGACATCCCATATTGAATCACCATGCTGTTTAGCATCCGAGTCAAGTAACTATCAATCTGATCCAATCCGAGTGCTTTCTGCAGATCGTTGACATGAGCGTTTGGCATGAAGTGATTTCCAAAGGGAAAACGCCGACAAATGGAGAGCTTGACCCGCACCATGAACAAGTGTCTGCTGCACTAGCAGGGAATGTATATAGCTTTGGTGTTCTACTTCTTGAAATCATCTCGGGGAAGCTTCCTGACCCTGCACACGAGCGATCCCTCGTCATCTTGGTAATGATATCAACGATGGATCATCTAACTGAAAAAAGTTCATCTTGAAAAAAATCAAATGATTTTATTTTTCTTCTTTCTAGGCTCTGGAGTGCATTAACAACGGTGACCGGAGTCTAGTCTCTCTGCTTGATCCTACACTGAATGATCATAAGGAAGATGAGCTAGCAGTCATCGGCAAGGTGATCCATGCCTGCATCCAGAGCGATCCGAGAAACAGGCCGAGCATGAGGGAGATCACTGCGAGGCTGAGGGAAGCCATAGGCATCTCGCCGGTCGCTGCGACGCCGAGGCTGTCTCCGCTCTGGTGGGCAGAGCTGGAGGTCCTCTCAGCCGCCGAAGCAGGCTAATAATTGGCAAGAGCTCAGAAGGGACGATGGCCATCGTCTCATCAGATGTGCTCTGAAGAAAACCACTCTGCAGGCTCACGCTGTGCATACTTCTATGCTATGCAACGTTTGTGCATGCATCCAGCAACTTCAACTGATGCGCATGTCTCCTGCTGTAAATGTAAAACTGTAGGAACAGTAATCCTCGTGGATGCTTGGTAGCATGTAGTAGTACCTTTCCCTGCATCATCATGTGTCTGAACTCTGAAGGCGCCATCGGGCATTACATCAGCAAAACGGTGCTAGCAATAGCATAGCCGTAGCTAGTGGTTTGGCAGCACACACTATACCGTAGCAAAGTCAGAGCAGCACACTCAGCGTATCCTCTAGGTACATGTATTTGTCCCTGGCCAGGCAGGCCATGACCATTAGACCAAACAAAGCTTCTAAAGGCCACGCCGCCCGCCATGGCCGGCAGCCCGGCATATAAAAGCTCCACAATTGATACCTGACCTTGGGGGCGCTTGCAGACGACACTATCCACGTTGTTTCTCTGCCCAGCTATTATAATGCAAGATCAGGGCGCCGAGAACACTCTCCTGCTTCCAGCGAAGCTCAGTGAACAGTGCACGCATGACTGCCGTCCCTTGCAAAACATCTGCAGCCAGCCAGATGGATTGGAATCCAACCCAAAACTTTTCGCATCGAATGGCCCAAACTTCTACGCGCCAGCCGCTTCTGCCGTGGTGAACTGGTGATCGTCTACAGACCAGCTAGCCCGTCAGCTCGCGTCACGAAGGTGATGCTTTCAGGGAAGTGAACATTTCTTCCGTCCTTACTGATGTCCTCTCGAGAAAAAACAACTGCCGACTGGTCAGCTGAGGCCGCGTTTCTCCGGCGACGGCAAGTAAGCGAGCGTGGGCGGCCGTGAACGGGGACTCACCTTATCTGAGAAGAAGGCGGCGACCGGTGACAAAATGTGCCTGGATCGAGTAGGCTGTAAGCAAGCATCTACCATCTTCTTCCATGACGAAATTCAACTTGATCAGTTTCTAGTGCTCCGTTCATTGGGCGGACGGCACCATCCAAGCCGTGCCGGTGCCCATAGACCCACTGGCACGTCGGGCCACATGTCACCCGAGCCACCCGCTCCGCCCGCCCGGCGTGACGGCGTCGCCGTCCAGAACCAGGCGGCCAGTGGCCTAGTGCTCTGCGCACACATGGGCTCCTGCATGCGCGCCACCTTTCGCCACCTCATACGCCCGGCCGGCGCGCGCCCGCAGCCGTCCGTTCGCCTCCGCTCCACGGCTCCGATGGCGCGGCCGCCCCTTTATAAATCCCACCGCCACGCGTGGCCGTTGCTCGTTGACACCTTCCATACCATTGATTAGGCCTCTCCCGCCTCGCCGCGCCGCGCCGCCCGCCTCTGTTCTGCCGCCTGCGCCCGCTCCCCGCTCACGTGCCCGTTCGGGAGATGGAGCTGGAGGCGGCGACCCGGCGCTTCCACCTCTGGTTCCGCGGGCTGCGCTCGCTGCGCCGCGACCTGAGCTCGGCCCGCTGGTCCGACGATCCGGCCCAGCTCGAGGCGCTGGTGGGCCGCTTCGTGGTCCACCTGGAGTCCTACTGCGCCGCGCGCGCTGAGCTGGACCCGGTGTGGACGCTGTCGGCGCCGTGGGCCAGCCCCGCGGAGCGCGGCGCCGCGTACTGGCTCGCCGGGTGGCGCCCCACCACGCTGGTCCACCTGCTCCACACAGAGTCCGGCCGCCGGTTCGAGGCGCAGCTGCCGGACCTCCTCCTGGGCGTGCGGTCGGGGAACCTGGGCGACCTCAGCCCGGAGCAGCTGGCGCAGGTCGACGAGCTGCAGCGGCGCACGGTGGCCGAGGAGGACGCGCTGTCGCGGGAGATGGCGGAGGTGCAGGAGGGCCACGGCGTGGTGGCGCCCGGGGACGGGGGCGGCGAGCTGGAGCTGGACGTGCGCGGACTGGTGCGCCGGGTCAGGGCGGTGCTGGACAGGGCGGACGCGCTGCGGCTGCGCACCATGAAGCGCGCGGTGGAGATCCTGCAGCCGGCGCAGGCGGCCGAGCTGCTCGTCGCCGCCGCCGACATGGAGATCGGCTTCCGGGAGTTCGGGCTCAAGTACGGACCGGGCCGCGACCGATGACCCCGGTTTTTCCTTTGGAATTTCTCCCTGCAGTCCTGCGCACTTGCTTGCTTGATCCGGGCGGCGTAGGCGTCGTAAGTCGTAACCCAGTTTTTTATCCATCCCCCATTTGTTTGTGTGGTGGCTGTTTTGACTGGACCTTCTTACCGAGTGCCTACTGGGCCGTGGGCTATAGCAGGGCATGCAGAGAAAATAATAAAATGCACGAGATTGCCTGAGATGTTTTTAACGAGAAGTTGGCCTGTTCTTGGTGTGTTATTCAGAGGCCCTTCTTGCTGCTGTTTTCTGGCGTGCAATGTTGGAAGGCTTCATGGTTGATGCTCGCTTGTAACTTGTGTGAACGGGTGCCGTGGCTCGCAGCGCATTCATTTACCTGCTTGGTGTCGAGGAAACACTTTATTACTGAACCTACCAAATTTTCTTTCACTGCGACGCTTTCAACTGACGCGCTTCAAAGGTAACCGCAATACGAACCGCGGTGAAACATTTGCACATTTATTCCGGTGTACCCTTTCCATCCACGAGACGAGATGGACCAAGCGCGAGCAGGACGGACGGGGAAGAGGCCGGCGCCAAGGCCGCCTCGCACGGCTCGTGCCATTTATCGCACGAGCAGCGGGAGATTTCGCGAGCCGTGCTCCACTGATGCCCAATTTAAGGCGTGCATGTTCTTATATTTGGGCGGGCCAGCCAGCCAACCGGACTCCGGCGGCCGCGCACGATAAAACAGCCTCGCGCCGCATGCTGGCAACGTTGCCGTTTCCCAAGCTTGGGGGTAGGGGCAGCCAAGAACCCAACCAATTTCTGCTCCTCCGCTCCGCCTGCCACCCACGGCCACGAACAGCAACCGCAGCTTGCCAGCAGAACGCAACGCCCCGGCCCTCCCCTCCCCTCCCGTCGCGCCCCCCAAAATCTAGCCAGCCACGGCCCCCCGTCTTCCTCTCTGCCAAGAAAGGCTCCACGTTGACATCGAGGGCGGCGTAGTGCGTACGAGCGCGCGCGTACCAGCCATGCGCCCGTGATGGCCCGGCCGCTCCAGAAGATCGGCCTCGAAAGGTTCTCGTTCAGGCGGCGGAGGTCGGTGTCGTCGTCGTCGTCGCCGTCGTCGCCGCTGTCGCTGGCCTCGGACGGGACGGACGGCAGCACCATGGAGACGGCGGCGCCTTCCACCAGGCGGATTCTGTCGAGGAGCTGCGGGTCCAAGGGAAGCCGGCTCTCGGTGGACCTTCCGCCGCCGCTGGCCGGCGGCCCGTCGGATAAGGGGGCGGCCGGGAGCTCGTCGTCGCAAGCGGTGCCGCCCAGGCCGGCCCGGCATGAGGGCCCGCCCTCAGGTGACCATCTTTCTTGGACCGACGACATCGAACGCCCGTTATGCTGTTGCGAATTGCAATCTTATTGGAGAAGCACGATTTGCTTTGGTGAGTTGCAGATGCGGAGATGGTGAAGGAGAAGTTCTCCAAGCTGCTGCTCGGAGAGGACATGTCCGGCACCGGCAAGGGGGTGTCCTCTGCTCTTGCCCTGTCCAACGCCATCACTAATCTTGCGGGTAATCCATTTTCTCTTTCAGGGATCCATCCTTTCCCCCCTATTCTTTCCTTCTGCAATTCCACTATCTGGGCAGCCTTCGATTTCTAATGGAATCCCTGATTAACTAGGCGTTCTTTCTCTTGATGACATCTTTTCAGCTTCTGTGTTTGGTGAGCAGCGCCGTCTGCAGCCGATGGCCGCCGACCAGAAAGCGCGGTGGCAGAAGGAGATCGACTGGCTTTTGTCGGTCGCCGATCACATTGTCGAATTTGTTCCTTCGCAGCAGATGTCCGACAACGGGACCTGCATGGAGGTAAGAAATCCCGCATTTTCAGCGCTTCTCGTCGTACTATTCAGCTTCACCGTCCCAATTCAATTATCCAGTGGTACATACCACTCAACGGCCTTGAATTGACCCGTCTTCCTGTCAAACAGATAATGGTAACCCAGCAGCGTCAAGATCTACAAATGAACATCCCTGCATTGCGCAAGCTCGATGGAATGCTCCTTGTAAGCATGGGCCTGCTCATCCTGATCTTCTACTGAACCAATTCACAGAGATATCTGAGGTGCTAACTTTTGGTATTGCATATTTCTGTCGTGCGACAGGAATATCTTGATAGTTTCAAAGACAGACAGGAGTTCTGGTATGTGTCGAAAGATGCAGACGAATCGGAGAAGGGCAACATGCCGAGGCAGGATGACAAATGGTGGCTCCCAACTGTTAGGGTCCCTCCTAATGGTCTGTCAGATGCATACAGGAAATGGCTTCAACACCAGAAGGATCTCGTTGCACAAGTGCTGAAGGCAGCAATGGCCATCAATGCTAATATTCTTATGGAAATGGAGGTCCCAGAATCATACATGGAGTCCCTACCAAAGGTGATCTGTAAGACCAGACTGCTAACGCCTTTCTGTATTCTTTTTACAGCAATTCTAACAATATAACTCTACCACCTTTTGTTGTTTTGTCTGCTAGAATGGGAAGTCCACCCTTGGAGAGTCAATGTACAAACTTATAACTGATGATTATTTTGACCCGGAAGAACTTCTAAGTTCTGTAGACCTGTCTGATGAACACAACATTGTTGATCTAAAGAATCGAGTCGAAGCCTCAGTAGTCATCTGGCAGAAGAAAATGACCAATAAGGACAGCAAATTATCGTGGGGACATGGGGTTAGTCACGAGAAGAGGGGAATGTTTGAAGGCAGGGCAGAGAACGTTCTTCTCCTGATCAAGCACAGATATCCTGGCATTGCTCAATCAACTCTGGACATAAGCAAAATCCAATGCAACAGGGTACAGAAAGCATTCACAATTCCCATAGCCTTTTACAGATACACTACAGTGTTTTGTTTACTCACATATATTGCACATCTCCCCTCTTATCTTTTTTTTCAGGATGTTGGCCTTGCCATTTTGGAGAGCTACTCCAGGACTCTTGAGAGCTTAGCTTTCACAGTTATGTCTCGAATCGAAGATGTCCTCAACGTTGACTTGGCCACTCAAGATCCCAAGAACGTGGATTCAATGAGAATACCCAGTTTAACTTCAGACGACACGGATAAGGTTGTCTCAGATGCTAAGGCCGAGGTAGAGAAGTCGAGGAGAATGGAACCAGTTACAGCAACGATGTACGACTTTGTGGGCTCATGGGACCATGTCAAGGAGAGCGCTAATGGTCCGAAGCTGTCCAAGATCTCATCAATTGCAACCAAGAGGTTTTCTTACCTTGATAATTTGGGTGGAACAAGAAGCCCAATAGCTAGACACTAGCTGCTATAGGGGTGAGGATAGATGGATCATGCTGCCAGGAAACCTTTGGAAGAAACTTTGTACATAGCACAGATGTCTCCAATGCATCATGATATTCGGAAATGGGGGTTCCCTTTGAGGTTCTGTAAACTAACTCGGAGGAAGTTTGGTGCATGAAGCCATGCCAATGTGAATTCTTGGCATATTTACATGAAATAATCAGAAGATCATAACTCATGAACTGACCATCAACAGTAGGCCTGTGGGATTTGTACTTGTACGGTTTCAAAAGAAAAGGAGGGGAAAAGATTGTATTGCCCTAGTAGCGCCTTGTTCAATAGAATTCTTTTTTGGACATGGAAAAGGGGCAAACCCCTTATGACTTCCATTATTACAAATCACTGTGCTTCGAACATCTCTGAGAAGATGACAGGGGATGGATACTATTTTAGTCATCAGCACCAGCAGTCCAGCATCTAGCCAGACATACTACTTTACAAAATCCCAGCGAACCCTTGCCAAACGATAATGGAACGAACGACTAAAGACGAAATTACCAAGCACAAACATGAAACATCTCATAGTTCATACTAGTCATCGCATCATCATCACCAAAACCAAGCACTTACTTTCTTATTCACTTACTTCTCATCTTCATTTCAACCTACGCTTAAGCTACCCTTGCTCAAAATGTTCTTCTTGAGCAGTTGAACAAAAAGTTGCATGGACGACCAATAGATTGAGCTTTCAGAGCTAAAAGATTTACCAGTGAATTAACTCTCTCTTTTTTTATGTCGTGACCTAAGAAATTATCTCCATTTTCAATCAAACAGGACACTCTTGAGGAAACATTTTTCAGATCATCCAGGCATCCAGATTATCTCCCACCTTGTTTTTCCTCGAGGGCTAGTAACTCCCCATATTTTTCTTCTATATAAAACGAAAAATACAGCCCCAACCTTTTCCAAACACCTCAGGAATCCTCCACTGAAGGTAATAACACCTGAGGTATTTTTGACAATTTGTATTTAGGACAGGCAGAAATACAGGCCACATACAGCGATAGAGACAGGATAAATCCAGGGAACGAGCAAAAACTGGACGCCACCCTAAAGAATTCTGAAGATAAACATTTTATATAACATAGGCATCTCGTATACGCTCGGGGAAGATGCTACTAGTGAACTTTCAGTCTTTCAGACTTCAAAATCCAAGTCATAAGATGACCGAAGGATATCTTCAGTACATATATCTTCTGGAACAATATCCTGCAGCTATCATTATATGTGATAAGTAACCACAAAGGCCACACAAGTATATGTGACATCAAGGCTGGGTTTCATGGTTACAATCCATGGACAGATAAACAAACATACATATACATACGCCAAATTCATAATTCCTATCTCCTATCACTTAAAGAATTCGAACATACATCTAATCTGGCGTTCCTTCTCATCTGAACTTGAAATGATCTGGTTTTCTATTGCAAGCATGAAGCCTCTGTCAACTGAGAGCATCTGTGTCATGGGTACTGTGTTTCGCAAAGAAAGAAAAAACGGCAGATTGTCTGATGTTCCTAGTTGGAACGGCAAACCCAGGGAGGTACGTCACGGCGTGAGGTGCCTTTGTTACGTCAGAGGAGCCTGGTCCGCCAAAGAGTTCTTCATGTAGCAGAACAAATAAATAATCAGCAACAAATGACAAAGAGCTTAAAATGCTCTTGACGTCGATCAGCTGTTGCTTTCCTTGTCTAAGATTCTAGACGTCAGACTGTGTTACACAAGTTGCTGTCTTGCTGACCAACTCTACCTGCAGAAGCAGAAACATACAAATGGGACCTAGCTCCAGGAAGGAAAGAGAGCAAAGACAAATCACCACGGAGACATCCAATTCGACTGGCAGAATGCAAACTATGGCCAAACCAAACTTCTCTCCCTTTCGAATGGGAACTAGGCAGGTTGCAAATGTTTTCAGCCCCAGAGTGACCACCCAGCGCAGCCACCTCATCGTCCCCAAATAAACATATGCACAGATATATCAACATCAGAAAGATGTCCGATCAAATCAGCAGTCTGCGAATTTCAAGCACAGGCACATCAGGATGAACAAAACAATCTTGCCAGAAACACAGCCCGCAACAGGACGATCAAAACACAGGCCCTGTAATGTGCCAACGCCCTTTCATTTCACTGCTCCTGCGGACGATTAGAGTGTCTACAAAGGAGGATCTTGGAGTTCAAACAGAGTACAGGCTCACCCACATATCCAGAGAACATTCTGGCAATATAATCCCCAGATACGACAAAAGGCTACTCTTCGCCTACAGATTACTTCTAACAACAGCTCACATTTGATGCACACTAGGCTACGCGAACTATTAAATTATCCTGCATACTAGTGATTTATTAGTGCAGTTGTCTTGCCAATGCACTGCGCCGTGATAAAACGCCATTGGCATCCCTCAAACTCCTTGCCCTTCTGTACTCAATTTCTGCATCTGAGCACGAATGGCCAGGAGGAGATTTCTTCCTTACTTCTATGGGTTTTAGCAATATTTCATCCGTTGCCTTTCTGAAAGGATGGCTATCTTTTGCAATGCCCTCGTCCTCGGACTGATGGCCACCTTTTGTTCCTGCAATGTGAGGATAGAAACATAATAAGCATTTGAGGAAATAGAAACACAACATTGGCAAGGGATTACAGATTTGTTCATATTAAAATCTGGGTGTAGCTGATAAAAGATGCAGAGTTCAGCTTATAGAAACTAGTGTTTCAACTTTCAAGCCATCAGATAATTATTTGGCATAGTAGCAAGAAAAATCTAAAGTTGATTCTGCTATGCCCAGATACAACTGAATGATTGAGACAAAAGGTAAGGATACCTTTGAATGCGTCCAAGTGCAGCACTTTATTTGGAGAATCAATGGAAAGCTGGTTTGTTGATTTCTTCGGACTTGTGCCATCTTTCACATAGACAAATGATTTATCCACCTTCTGAGCCCCATTAGGCAGATCATTAAATGCGCACATCTCAGTAGCAGGAGCAATGTTTCCGAATGGTGATATGCTGAATGACTCGTCAAGTGCATCTGGTATCTCCACATAAGACTGAGTTTGGACGATTTCATCCGCACTAAACCCAAACGAGGCTCTGTAAGCTTCGATTTCATCAGCATCTTGCTTCTCCCTGGAGACACTAACTCTCCCGCCGTTATGTGGAAATGTCTGCTGAGCCTGGTCCAGATAGAATTGAGCAGATGCTGCTGGCCGAAAGAAGTTGCTATCTAACATGTAATTTCTTGGGGTAGATGAATCCAGCCCAAAAATATTGGCTGGTGAGGTCCTGGCATATGGTGTGTCACAGGCAGATCTAGATGTCTTCCACTGTGCAGTGGCTTCTTGCTCAGGAATGGGTGAAGCCCTGAAATATGGTGTGTCGCAGGCTGACCTAGAGATCTTCCAATGGGCAGTCGGAACCTCTTGCTCAGGTATAGGTGAGGAGAGACCAGTCCTCGGAGTTGCTGAAGCAGGTGATATGAGGCTGCTACAAGGGCTTTCAGGGTAAAGCGGGTAAGATGCCTGGAGTCCTGAACCACCAGAATAGGTTGTTGATAAGAAAGGCATGTTATGCTCCTTGCTGGCAGTTTTGATGTCCATGGAAGAAGAAAGAAATCGAGCATATGGAACATCTGGAGACGAGGGAGTAGTTGCATGAGCTAGTTCAGGTGGTGGGGTCAGTGGTGCTGTGGATGGCTCAGTTGTGTAAGTTGATAAGACAGGTGGAGAGACAAGTTGAGGTTCATTAGCATATGGCCCAATAGCAAACATGTTAGATGTTGGACCACCAGGCGAGTTTGCAGATACTGAGAGAAAGCAATTTGGTGACTGAGCAGTCGAAGGAAGTGTGGAGTTTGAGAAGGATGCTGGTGATGATGGAGGAGCCAGAAGAGATAAATTCAGAGGCACATTTTGGTTCGAATTGGCACCAGATTGGACACCATTCCCACGAGCAGTTGATCCATTCCCATCAGAACCAGGAACTATTCTTTTCCCGCCCTTCTGCAATCCAAAACACGATAGGCCCGAAAAGCAGCCAGCCCATCTGCTCCGCTGTTAATAGAGAAGCACATATTAGTCCAACCACATAACATAGCTGTTTCTAGAAATAGAAACAAAATGTATGGCTAGTAGCTCAACAATGAAATTTCAAAGCATTAGTGACCTCTGCTCTTTACATACAAAAAGAACCATTTTAGCTACAATTAAAACACTGAGGTGGGCTGGGGGGTATTAAACCCCACTTGAATAAAAGTGAGAACCAGGGTTCCAAACCCAGTTCGCTAGCTCTTTCCCACAGAGACTAGCCAGCTGCACTAAGGCAGATTCTCTTTTAACTGTAATTATCGAAAAGGGAATTATATAACAATAAGGAAGCATAAAAGGCAGTGCTACAATAGAGCATAAGAAATGTTAGTCTTTCACAAAATTCTGAAGGTCTTCATGTGGAAAGAGATTTTATCCTACAACAGGATTATCTCACGTGTAAAAGCTATCTTGCTTCTGACTTCAACTGTAAACAATGTGTGTAACAGTGTAGGTAGCCAGGGTTCCTAAAATCAACAATTCTGTAGTACATAGATTCTCTGGGAATACTATTGCAAGAGCAAGACAGTATTCCGGGACTGAAGAAAAAAAGTAAAGTGCCGTATGCGTGCAATTCAACATCAGCAGCAAAAACAAAAGTACATTGAGCAAAATATTCAATAGAAGCAAGCAAGCATGTAGTACTGAAGCCTGATTATTGGTGCTAAAGATGCCCCACTTTCAAGCTCTAACCAACTGCTGGTCAGTACAATTCGTACTAAGTAGGCAAAGGCTGTGTCAATCTAGGTCGTCAAGGCCTACTAGAAATTCCAGTCCTCATCCACATATCTAAAGCATGCGAGGCAAAAGCTGCGGCTAAAGCACGAGCCCGATTTCATGCGCCCATGGAACAAGAAGTCGAGTGGTGTATGTACCCTGTCCTGCTGCAGTAGTTGGGAGTGGAATCTGGCGTCGGCCGAGCCTGCTGCCGTCGCGGCAGCACTGATGGCAGCGGCACCATTCGCCGCCCTGGTGCCACTGCTGCTCCCAACCGAAGACATATCTGACTGTACCCACCGTTGCTCAGGATCACATGCTCCTGAAAAGTATCGCGAGATTTCTCCGGATCCCACCTGAGTTCAGGAGCGGACCCAGTATAGGACTGTGTACACCGATAATTTTAGCGAAAAATCGAAGTTAGTAAGTAAAATGCATGGTCAGATCCGAATGCAAATAGCATACATTAGGGCTTTGGGTGCCCGATTTCGCACGGCAGGAAGGGAAGGGAAGGGAAGGGAAGGGAATGGGCGGGCGTACCTGTCGGATGCTCGTCGCCGGCGAACCTCTCGACGAAGAACTGGCCAAGGGCGGCGCCCCTCGCCCTGTCGTCGCCGCTAGGAAAAGAAGGCCGAGAGAGAGAGAGAGAGAGAGAGAGAGAGAGAGAGAGGGGAGGGGGGGGGGGGGGGGGGGGGGTGGGGGTGGGAAGGAGTGGAGAGGCGAAAGAGAGACGGAAAGTGAAACCCGTCCCCGCTGATGCAGTGATGCGGCGGCCACCGCGGCCCGTGTGTGCAGTAGTAGGCTAGCAAGGTGGTGAGTTTTCTTCAACTTGGGTTGAGCCAAAGGAGAACAGGTCGGCACATGACAGCCTGAGATTTTTTTCATCGGGTCATAGGCTCATAGCTGAATTCTAGATCACGGGAGCTAGTTTATATAAACTTCCTCGTATGCCTCCATTACAGGTGCGTAACAAAATAAGGTGTATAATACGTGTAATTGTATTAGCGAGTAAATTGTAATTTTTTATAGTTCTCAGTATACTGTATACATCTGTATCATTAAAAAAGCTCATATTAAAAGGATCAAGATGACTACTCTTAGAAATCTCGTAGCTAAATTCACCTATTCGCTAACTACAGAGTGTATCTAGATAACACATGAAGTTGTGCAATTTAGTTCCACCCCCCATACTAACATGTCAATTCTAAGAATATAAATTGCGTAAAGTAAAACAAGAATTAGAAGGTCAATTTTTTTGGAGGTATTAGAAATTTGACACTCTCCATCAGTCCTCGTTGGAGTACCCGCGCAAAAGGATCAAGTGCTCTCTAATATAAATCCGATCTCCATATTCCGAGTAAGTGGATTCAAAAAATATATAGCACAATCTTCATGGAGCTTCTACAAAACTTCTCATTGAAAGCTCCCTAGCGCTGTCTTCGCTCGACCAAACTCTAATGCGTGGATGATATTCACTTGTGCTACCGCGTGCACCATTGCAAACCAAGATTCACCTTCATGAAGGATTTTCTGCATTAGCTTCTAGATCTACTGTGCTTTTCATTGAAAATATTCTTCATTGCCACCACGAGGTAGATCCATCTCCTATTATTTACCGGGGCTAAAGTTTAGGTTACCAAGTGGTATTTTTAAGTTCAAAAGGTTTATTAATAGAATTGTTCGATAATGAGATTTACGTATCTATGTATGACAGGGGAACCTCAAGGACCGCAAGATGCATTGAATGGTCAAAAATGGAGAGAAGTGATGCAAGAGGAATATGACGCACTTCTGCATGGTTCCATGGGGGCGGAAATACACTCCTAGAACGTTAAGAGACATCATCACATGATGGTACAGAAGAGAGCTTAATGGTCCTGACACCAATCAACGAGGGGAACACACATGATGGAACGAGCAAATCATCGGACGAGGTAGGTCACACAGCATCAAGTGTGACAACCTCAGCACTCGTCATTGAATCAACGTATAAATCATGCGAAACAAGAGTGTACTAGCTCTTATCTGCTCAGCGTGGTCCTCACAACTGCTTTGCATAAAACTCTTCGTCTTTGTAGGTTTTTTTGTACGCTTTATTTGCTTTGCGCTATTATCTGTCTCTAGTAGCCACTAAAAGAAAAAAAAAACTATCTCGAGTAAAAGTGGCTACAAAAGCCCAGTAGAATCATTTTTTTTTGAAAAAGGCCCAGTAGAATCCTCCTTTTGCGTTGGACTCGGGCCCCCCTTGAAGGCCCTTGTGTGACGCCTGGGCTCTCTGATGATGACCAAGAAACTAGAACGCCCACGGCTCACGAGTCATGACAGCGCGCATGCAAAATCTTAAATCCGATCATACTCGATCGATGTCCATTGATTGAGTAAACATTGTTCTTGGAATCACGGGGATAGAATACAAAACTGCTGAGATTCCCATGCGCTTAATTAAAAGCAAATTGACCTCGGATTGGGCCTAAAATTAAAGCAAGTACTGACACGATCATCGATCGTCATCATCATCGTTCCCGTGCATGGAGCCAAAGGCACGTACGTTACGGAGTGGCGCGGTCAAAAAGGGCAGCGCGCGCCCTCGCCCTCTCCCTTCCTTTCGCGAGTGACGATGCCCGGGTGCCCTCCACGTGACAGCTTTTGGTAGCAGCTAGCTAGCGCCTCCTTTGGTTTCTTCCCGCACCCATCGATCGACAGTGACGCAGCACTCGTTCGTAGCTCCCACCACCAGGCCACCAGCAGCGCTGCAGCAGCGAGGATGGACGAAGACGAAGACCAAAGCAAGCTCTTGGGCGAACGGAACGCTCACGATTGTTTCGGTATTGTTCGGATGGCCACTGCACAGGTAACATCAGGGGAGAAATCGATCGATTGGGCATGCGTGTTCCAGCGAGAGAGGGAATTGAATTGAAAGGATCGATCGATCGAGACAAAGCAGCGCCGCCGCCGCCGGAGACTACTTCCGGCCGGGCTGGGGAATTCCAAGTGTCGCCGGATCGTCGCTCTAATGTAGTCGAGAACAAGTTTCCGATGACACGTTTGAGTTGCATCCATGCATGCGCGGCGGTGGAGGAACAGTACGTCCCACTATCTTCTCCGCGAGAAAAACGTACTCTGCCTCGCCAGTATTTGAATCGATCGAGCCGGCATCGAGCAGCTAGGCAGCGGCGTCCCAGAGCATGCAGGTAAGCACGCAACACACCGTTTAAATTGTATGCCAGAGTATAGATACAACAATATCAACATCGATAAACAGGCAGCCGCGATCGAATTTCAGCAGCACAACAGGCAGGGAGGATCATCCATGGCGACCGGAGCTAGCGGTACGAGCAAGCAGCTAGTGGACAGATGGAGAGGAGGCACAACTGACGGGCTTTAGATCTTGCCGCGCGGGCCCGGCTGCGGCGGCTGCTGCGGCCCCTTCTTGATCGGCAGCAGGTCCGGCGACGCCGACGCGCTGACGTAGGCCAGCAGCGAGCCGCCGCCCAGCAGCAGGAACTTGAGCAGCAGGCCCCTCTTGGTGAACGGCCCCGCGAACGTCTCGAAGAACTTGCTCTGCAAACGACGCGCGCGCGCGGAAGTTACAACAAATTAATAAAGCTTGTGTAAGAGCAAGCAGACTGCGGGGGATTGATCGATGCGGTTGCGTAGCGTCGAGTTGGCACCTGGAGCGGGTTGTAGGGCGAGGGCGCGTCGGAGCCGTAGAGGTCCCACTGCCCGGTGGTGTTGCCGATGTCGTCGAGGTCGAAGTAGACGCTCTTGTCGCCGTACTTGGCCACCACGGCGGCGCCGCGGGGCCTGCGGGCGGAGCGGCAGGCGGCGCGGGGCGACGGCCTGACGACCGCGAGCCTCCGGCCGGAGATGGAGCTGCCGGCGAGGCCCTTCACGGCGACCGGCTGCACGGAAACAGCGGCGAGGGAGGCCATGGCGGTTGGTGCTGTGTATGACCGGTAGCTGTGTTCCGGTGCGTGTACGTGCACAAACTTAATCCGGCGGATCGTGCTAAGGACCCGAGGCGTGTGTGGGAGGGAGGCAGCTTCGCGTGGCTCGGGGATGGCCGAGGCCCATAGGGAGGGTGCCATGTGGCGTGCTGCGGATAGGCTTATCCTCATCTCCTGATTCTGCTGCGAGCTGACTTGGCATGCCAGCAGCAGCATGGAGCCCGTCTCGCTGCTGCACCGTACTAGTACTAGTTTTGTTAGCTTCTGATGATGTCCTTGTCCAAGCCGCAACCCTCGAAATCTATGAGGAAATCACACTCGAAATTTTTAAAAAATCTTGTGAGGATGCTCAATGCTGACAAGTGATCACTAGTCAATGTACCATGTCGTCAGTCGTCTGCGTGACTGTCGAATGGAGCAGTCAAATGGCTCAAGTAGCTAGGATCTGTACTTTAGGCCCAACATAGATTATTGGGCTGAGCCTGGTCGAACCGACTTGCAGGCCTAACGGGCCCGAAACAGCCCACACGAGCCCTCCACAGTCCACACGACCATGCCCGTACGGCGCCCAGGTTGGTTTGGTTGGCCATGCCCACGGTAGGCAGCGTGTACTGCACCTTGCCCGACGCCGCACCCGCAACCCGCAGCAGATAGAAGAAGACCGGCTCAGCTCCGGCCGGTCGAGATCCACCGATCCACTCACCTTACTGCGCCGAGCCGAGCGGGGCGCGCGGGCGGCTCAGATCACACCGCACCGGCGGGCGATCACCGACGCCGACGCGGCGCCCCCACGCCAACGGCCGAACGCACTATACGAGCTCTCTCCCCCCTCGCCGTCGTGCTCCCCGACCCGACCCAACCCCACCCACTCCTCCCTCCCGCAGCTACATCTCCCGCCTCGCCGCCGCGCGGCTGGAGCTCGCCAAAGAGCTTCCTCCGCTACTCGCCCCAGCTCCCCGGCGACGTCGGCCCGGCTCCCGCGCGTTCATCCTCCCGCTCTCGCGCGGTCTGCGGGCTCGATCGATTTGATTGGCGGGGCCGAGGTCGCCGGTCCAGATCCCCGCTCCCGCGCGCTTGGGCGTGGGAGGTGGATCAGCGGCGCGGATCAGATCTATGCCTGAGATCTAGGGGTGCAGGTACGTAGCTGGAGGTGGTGAGCTGGTGGCGATCGGAGTCCGGCAGCAGGGATGGCGTGGTGGTCCGGGAAGGTGTCGCTGGGCGGGCTGCAGGACATCGCCGGAGCAGTCAACAAGATCAGCGAGAGTGTGAAGAACATCGAGAAGAACTTCGACAGCGCGCTCGGCTTAGAGGAGAAGCGCGGCGACGATGAAGAAGGTACGAAACGGAGTCGCTAATGCTGCGACTCTAGGTCCTGCCATTCGCCTATGCAGTGTAATCAGGGTACATGCTTGGCTGTGCATTAACATTATGGCTATTGAAACGACACTGATGGATCAACTGTTTCAATTTATTTTTGATGGTCCGGGTTTGTAGAGAACTTGGTTTTGACAAAAAAAATGCTTATCTTTGGTTCCATTTCCACGTTTAGTCCAAGTTCACTCTGTTACTTTGTTGAATTGTGTGTCATTTGATTGATTTAGACATATTTTCAAATTTCAAACTTATGTGCACCTCGTATCAGTTTGAAAGTGTGAAAAGTTTGCCATTCTGTCTGATTTGCTGAAATTTTTAGGATTGATTGGTTTAGCCAGTCTAAGCATTGACTTTGTCAATACCTGTTTTACACAGTTTCGTATGAGTGGTTAGAACTTTCCAAGGGAAACATTTGTTTACATGGACCATGGTTATCTATGTCAAATAAAATGTTTATTTGGTAATGCAGCATCAGGATCACGGACATCCAACTCTGATGGGATAGGATTCTTCAATCCTGTCATGGCTTTCATGGGACACAATGGTGAGGAGGATATCACCGAAGTATCAAAAAAGCCACAATCTCCAAAGAATCAGCCAGCAGAGGAAGAAAACCATAGCACCCCTACTAAGCAGCAGACATCTAAGGTAGATGCTTCTGAAGTATCAGGAACAACCAAATCTCCAAAGCAGCCTTCAAAAGCGGAAGAAGGTCATAACATGTCCACTGAGTCACCTGTTTCTAAGGCAGATGTTTCTGAGCAATCCATGACATCACAAACTCTAACACATCCTTCAGCAGTAGAAGAAAATTTTGATGGCTCCATTAAGTCACCAGTGTCTAAGGGGGATGATTCTGAAGCATCAGAAACATCACAATCTCCGACACATTCTTCAACAGCGGAAGAAACTCATAGTAGTTCCATTGAGAATATTAGTTCAGTTATGAATGAAAGCCAGGACCATCAAGATAGCAAACATTCTGGTCCTAGTGATGAAGCACAGCCTAATCAGCTTGGAGAGTCTGTGGGTGACATACCTGATGGTGGAGCATCTTCTTCGCCAACCAAAATAGATCAATTAGGTGACACCAAAACAAGGGAATCTATTCATATTGGAAAGGAAGAGACATCTGATGGGAACGCCTTGCAGTCACAACCAGCTGAGTCCGTTCTAGCTAGCTCAGATGGTATAGTTGAAGCTGAGGACAAAATTGATCAACAATCTGATGCTCCCAAAGAAATAAGTAGCCCACAGGATAGCACTGATACAGTAGACAAAGCTACTCATGTCGAAGTCAAAGTACATGATGAAAATACTAATACTGAAAAAAATGAGGAAGAAAGCAATAAGACAGAGGCAGGGGCAGCATCTGTCAATGAACAGGAGGATATTGTGCCGGAGCATCCTGAAGAATTTAGATCAAAGTCCATAATTCAAGAGCATGATTCGCATTTGCAGAATGAATCTCTGGTGAATTCGACAGATGTACCTGCTGAACCAGTGGAAGTAAGTTCTCCTGCAAATGATTTTAGAAAAGAAGAAAAGGCTCAGCAATCTGTTAGAAGCACAAATTCTTCGACTCTGGAATCTGCTGGTTCTGTCGTTGAGCTAGAGAAATTAAGACGTGAAATGAAAATGATGGATGCTGCATTGCAAGGTGCTGCAAGGCAATCTCAGGTATCATTTCCACATGCCCTAATCTCTGCTCTAGCAATTCAGTAAAAGCATGTAGAATTGTATGCTAAGAAAGTTACTCGCAAATGATTTCTCACATGGAAGTGAACATTTTTAATTTATGACTTCATACTTTTTGTGGAGCAGAAGGGAAGCATCTTAGTACATTTGAAAACATTTTGTTTCTGGTCCCATCTTCTGTCATCTAGTTGCAACACACCTGGCTGTTTATTATTCATTTTATGTCTAACAAGCCTTAATTCTTTCCACAGTCCAAAGCTGATGAAATTGCAAGATTGATGAATGAGAATGAGCAACTCAAATCAACAATTGATGATCTCAAGGTATGTTTGTGAGCATATTTTCCATCGTTTTCCTTCCAGAAACAGTTTTTTTATAAGGTCATGAATTTTTGAAGTCACCGCTGTTTTTGATGAAACTCTGGGAACTGAATGCAATGGATGCTATAAAACTACACTCTGAATTAATCATTAGTGCTGCAGTGCACTTAAACATTTTTTTTAATTTCTGACTTAACGATTTTTTATATGATACAGAGTAAATCATCTGAAGCAGAATTGGATGCGCTTAAGGATGAATACCACCAGAGAGTAGCAACTCTTGAAAGGAAGGTGAGGCACAATGCCACTTTCTTGCTGCTTGATGCTTTGATAGTTGATTGTGGCTTCCAGATTTAGGAGTAATGACAGTTGGGCAAAGGATACACAATGCTACAATTTTACCTGTTAGTTCTTGAGTGGTCATGTTACACCTGCATGCATTGTTGCAACTGTATCACCTGCTTTTTGGTGTGATTGTCTTGTATTTATTGCTCTTTGTACTAGTGGTGGGAATAGCATAGTTTTCTTCTATGCTTTAACAACCAACCCTTTAGGTACACTGCTTGGATAGATTGGTGATATGTGATGAATGAGTTGACCAACAGGCTTCATTTTCTGTTTTCTATTGTTCTAGAAAATCAGGAGTTAAAAAACAATCTTTATTCTTGAGATATTATTTTCTGGCTGTTATAGGTGAAGACTTTTGCTGTTCATGCATTTATTCCAATTTGATTTGGTTGAGACAATGTTTAATGATAAAAAGGAGAAACAAAAGTAAGTTGCATTATTGAGATCATTGAAATGCCACCGCCAGGACGCCATAAGTTACTAGAATGCCTTTTCTCTCTGTCCTTATCTTTCCTTTTTCTGTTTTCTGGTTCAACCTGTACAATTTTTTTTACCTTTTTGCTATGGTTCATCTATACATCATCTTATGCTTATGGAAAAATCTTTTGTAATTTGCGTACCTTGATATATGTAGGTGTACGCACTAACCAAAGAACGGGATACTCTAAGGAGAGAACAGAATAAAAAAAGTGATGCAGCTGCCCTTTTGAAAGAAAAGGATGAGATTATCAATCAGGTCATGGCTGAAGGTATACAGAACCTATGTATTATGCCGGTTTTACTATGTTCATGGTGAATCAATGTTTAAAGGCCTCTCCTAGTGTAATGTTGTGAACACGCAAATCATTGTTTCTCTTTGTTAAATCTAATAACCATTTCAAGCATTGGTACCATCATACAATACATTATATTGTGCTGATGCTACTTATGTTGCTTTAGTCCAGATGGACAATTAGATCCCCATTAATTATTTCCCCTTTTTTGAATTGGTTTTGAGCCATCAATTGACGTCATCTTGTTTTTACCAATGAAAAAGGTGAGGAGTTATCCAAAAAGCAAGCTGCTCAAGAAGCTACAATTCGAAAACTGAGGGCACAGGCATGGAATAAAACTCTACGCCATGTTCAAACAATAAAATGCTTTCCTCAGTATGACCAATTTTGCTACTTTTTTGTTCTTCTGTTGAAGCTAGATTCGTGAGCTTGAAGAAGAAAAACAACGTCTGAACTCAAAGATCCAGGTAAAAAGAATATGCACCTTGTATATATCTAATATAATCCAATCTGAGTTCTTATCGACTTTTGTGATGCAAAGTAATTAAATTCTGCTTACCCTCTTGAACATCATGAAGAATACATGTCTTTGCTGGATTTCATATTATGAAGTCAGACAAAGTCCCTTTTTGTTGCTTCTGTTACGAACTGATGCTGTATTCTGTTTAAACTGTGGTTTATAACTTCACATTACCTGTATTTCATGATGTGGTTACAAACTTACAATCAAATCTTACCTGTGTAGCTGTTTACATTTTTATGATTTAGTTGCAATTATACAAGTTTTTCTCTCGTTATTATGTTTGTCTCAGTCGGCATGCACTTAGCAATTTATGACTAAACAGGTCGAGGAGACTAAGGTTGAGAGCATTAAGAGAGACAAGGCAGCAACTGAGAAGTTGCTTCAAGAAACGATAGAAAGAAATCAGACTGAACTTGCAGCTCAGAAGGAGTTTTACACCAATGCTCTTAATGCAGCTAAAGAGGCTGAGGCATTGGCTGAAGCAAGAGTCAACAGCGAAGCCAAAGTTGAACTGGAGAGCCTTTTAAGAGAAGCTGGTGAAAAAGAAAATATGTTGATTAAGACGATCGAGGAGTTGAGGCATTCTCTTACGAGGCAAGAACAGGAGGTAAATGCTTAACA
Organism: Panicum hallii; assembly: GCF_002211085.1. NCBI lineage: Eukaryota > Viridiplantae > Streptophyta > Magnoliopsida > Poales > Poaceae > Panicum > Panicum hallii. The sequence continues at coordinate 12,014,061 of NC_038044.1, forward strand.
TTTGTATCCACACCTATTACCAAACTGCCCTTAGGTAACTACTTTATTTGCTGACCTAACTAATCGATGCCATCTAGCTGTGTGCTTGAAGAGTAATGACCTATTTGACCATCTACTTTGTAGCTGCTCAATGTCAGTTCCATTGACTAACTGTTTCTTTGGGTCCGTTTCAGGCTGCTTTCAGGGAAGAAAGGATAAAAAGGGACTACGATGATCTTCAAAAGCGGTATCAAGTAAGCAAGGCTCTTCTTCGTTAGCTGGTACCGGGCTGTAAAATAATCAAGGACCAATTCCCAATTTCTTTCATTGTCTAATACTTCAGGCCAGTGAACTTCGTTATAATGAACTGGTCACACAAGTTCCTGAGTCTACCAGACCACTCCTAAGGCAAATTGAAGCCATGCAGGTATTGGTCTTTAATATTTGGTTTTTTTTGGTTATTTATTCTTGGTGTACGTGTCACACTTCTGTCCTTTTTTTCTTTTTAACATATTGAGCTCCTTCTGCTTTTGTCAGTCACTGAATCAATTGTGTGCTAATGTTAACAGGAGACAGCAGCTCGTAGGGAAGAAGCTTGGGCTGGTGTTGAGAGAACATTGAACTCTCGCCTTCAGGTTTGTTCAAAAAAAAATTGTTTAACTGTAGCTGCACAAAAGCAATGAAGAAAACCTGAAGTAAAGGGTTCTGTCGACGTAATGCATCAGGCAGAAATATAGGAAGATATATGTGAAGAACTTGGTATAATCTGTTGTTTTGCTTGAATATGCAGGAAGCAGAAGCTAAAGCTGCTGCTGCAGAAGAAAAAGAGCGGTCTGTAAGTGAGCGATTGTCACAATGTTTATCCCGGATAACTGTTCTTGAGACCCAGGTTTGTGTGCTAATTTCTGGCGATACAAAAATTATGCTAGTATTAGGGTTTTCAGATCTCAATTTCAGATTTACGATCAAGTAATTTTGGATGACTATATGCAGATTACAATTCTTAGAACAGAGCAGACACAGCTGAGCCGATCTCTTGAAAAGGAGAGGCAGAGAGCTTCTGAAAGTAGACAGGAGTACCTAGCAATTAAAGAGGAGGCTGCAATACAAGAAGGGCGAGCCAAACAACTCGAAGAAGAACTAAAGGAGCTTAGGGCTAGGCACAAGAAGGAGCTGCAAGAAGCAGCAGAACACAGGGAACTGCTTGAGAAGGTAGTTAACTGCAATAATTTCAGAAAAAAAATTCATTGTACCAGATGTGTTTGAATGGTTTGAGAACTGGGTATGAAGATGATGTTTTCCTGCCAATTTCGTCAATATGCCTTATTTTTAACTGAGTAAATTGATCAATCAGTCATCATATTACACAAACATTGAACTTTTTGGCTTTGGAGGCTCTAATATAGCATTTTTTTTCTTATACTTGGACAATTTTGTCATGTCACTGATCATATTATTGCAACAGAAAAATGATAATAAATGATCAGATCAGTTTAGCTCGCTTCTTGATACATGACCCAACTTAACTAGAATGCCTGTAATAATTTCTTTTGTGAATTGCATTTTCAGGACCTTGAAAGGGAAAAGGCTGCCAGGGCAGAGATTGAGAAAACATCTTCCCGTGAAGCACCTAAGGTTCCACTTCCTGATCAAACAAGTATGCATTTGATTTTGTTCCAGTTAATTTAAGCGAGTGAGACCCAATTTCTTGGCCTCTCTTTGGTGCCTTACCATCCTCACTATTTCCTATTTTGCTCATCGAAGGAAATTCCCCTCTAAGAAAGCTCTCTAGTTCTGGGAGTATAAATAGTCTGGAAGAAAGCCATTTCCTTCAAGCATCATTGGATTTATCAGACAATGCTTCATTAGAAAGAAGAATGTCTTCAGAAAGTAATATGTCATATTATCTGAGGACCATGACTCCAAGTGCTTTTGAATCAGCACTGCGTCAAAAGGATGGAGAGCTTGCTTCCTACATGTCACGCTTGGTATGAATATGCGTCCTTCTGTTATTTTTCCTCAAAACTGTTCAGATTTCAGTTTGTACCCCATTAAGATTTGTCACCTTTCTCCTACTGCTAAAAAAAACATAGTAAACTTTTGAAACTTGCAGTAGTTGATTATTAGAGCTGGGGCTGCAGTAAGTATACAAGTTCGAAAAGCTATGAGTCTTTTTCCACTGTATAACAGAGTTTATTCTTCTCCAAAGTGTATCTTTCACGCTGCTCTTTTAAAAAATGATGCAATTTTCAAATTGCTTCCCAAAATGTGCCAACCATATTTTTTTTACAAAAAACTGGTTGCTGTGTCCCATCCTGCACTGGTTCGAAACCCTTAGTACCTTCAGATCTATGCATTATACACTCTTGGCTTCCATATTTAGAAGTAGAAGTTGCTGCTTTGGGTGGTTCTGGAATCATATTCTGAAAGAAATGCTCCTATAATATATGAAGTCATATGTGCTAGGCTGCTGGCAACCATTCTAGTTTGATTGTTTCTTTCATATTGTTTGTTCTATTATTGATTAAGACAGAAGTCACTCAAAGAAATCATGTTTTTTTCCATTTGTTATTCTGATCTGATCTGGGCCTTTTTCTTTGAAAATAATGTTGATGGTGTGTTTCAGGCCTCATTGGAATCTATTCGGAATTCACTGGCGGAGGAGTTGGTGAAAATGACAGAACAAGTAAATCTGACAGTGCAATCGCAGTTTTACTTGCTTATCCGTATGTGTGCAAGCTGAACTGAAATTTTATGCAGTGTGAAAAGTTACGGACTGAAGCTGCTGCTCTGCCTGGCTTAAGGGCCGAATTGGAGGCTCTGAAACAAAGGCACTTTCAAGCTCTAGAACTTATGGGGGAACGTGATGAAGAGGTATCACTCCCGTGCAACAAATTATAAGCTACTTGATTGGCTGGATTTCTGTTTACATTTTTTGGGGTACATTCTGCCTAGGTAACCTCAGCCAACAAGCATAGGCTTATAAATGTTGTATGCACCTAGTTATCAGTCTCGACAGAAACTAGTTTGTTTTTTCGAGGGCAGAGGCTGGGGTACCCTCCCGCTTCATCGCCGCTTCGCCGCTTCATCGAAGCGTATTGTGGGGGATCAGGTTCTCTCACCGATATGCCTGACCGGTAACGCCCTCACTCCCAGCGAGGTGCGTTACCCAGGATTCGAGCACCGGCCCTCCTTTTTGGGAGGTTGGCATCTAAGCCAGCCGGGCTACCCTCCCTCCCAAAAAAACTAGTTTGTTTTATAAGCTGGGGAACTTTCTTTCTTTCTTCCTTCCTTTTTTTCTTTTTTTTGAAAACGGAAACAGGACCTTTTCAGTGTCATAAGGGGTATGAATTCAAGCAAGAGTTAGCGTCATCAAAGCATTTTTTTTACATGTTTGTATTATGCAGTAGTGAAGGACTGGTTAGTATTTATTTGTAACCTAGAGTCATGAACAAAAGTAGTAAAAGCATGAAGTTTGCAAAATAACAACTGAAACTATGTAAAAATAACTTCTATTCTGAAATTTACTTTAATTTTGATTCTGTTTTGCAGCTGGAAGAGCTACGAAATGATATCGTTGACTTAAAAGAGATGTACAGAGAGCAAGTGGATCTTCTCGTTAGCCAGGTTTGAATCTTGCTTATCTGTTGAAACTAACCTTTCACTACAAAGGCCTATATGCTGCTGTTGCCCTAAGCCCCTAACCTATGTTTCTCCCTTTACCAGCTCCAGGCATTGGGTGCCCGTGTATAGTGGCTGTACGGCTTTGTCATGCCATCAAATTCTTTTTCTGTGCATCGACCAAATCCAAGATAACAGGTCTTGAGCATGTTTCTTCGAAATTTTGTAACCATACAGCGACACTGAAAATATTCGTTTGTATACATCTGAAGCACCTCGGTGTTGGGTTTAGGAGGATACGTTGTTGTATACTAGATTTAATAGTTTCACAGTTTTACGTGTATTCTTTGTAATTTGTTTTCATCAAAGTGTATCAAATTTGAGAATCCATTTGCCTGTGTACCTCAGAGGAATGCAATCAATCAATAATATCGAGAGCCCGTTTTGTCCCTTTTTGTATATTAATAAGTTTTATTCTTCCGATTGGACATGGAAACCATGTCGAAGGCAATACAGTAATGAGTTTACGTTCAAACCTTTAGTAGTACAAAGAGGGTAAGGAATCATGTCCACATGTGCATCATCAAGTCAAAAATCGCCCCTATAACTACGAAGATGATTTTGTTTTTAATTCTAGGACAGAGAGACGATACAAAATGCTCATCTCCACACCAGCAAGATATTTATTTAGATTTCTATTATATTTTGAATCGTAGCAACTGGAATTTGTCATGCTACTACACAGCAGTGAAACACCCTCCTCAGAGAACAAAGCCGAAGCGACGCCGTAGTGCAGGCCGGACGCCCGGTTCATCCACCCCGAGCCTCCTGACGCGCGACGCGAGCCTGGCAACCTTGGGCCGGACCACTAGCACAACGCGCACCGCGGCCTTGACCACGGCGTACGCGGCGACCGCGCGCGCCAGCCTCAGGTCGGCCGCGGCCGCGCCTGCCACGCGCGCGGCCGGCCCCGCGAGCCTGCGCGCGTCGGAGGCCGCGAGCGCGAGCGCCGCGAGCAGCGCGCCCGCGAGGAAGGCCAGCAGCGCCAGAGAGGCGGCGGCGAGGAGCGCGCCCGTGAAGGCGCAGCCGTAGAGGAGCGCGACGAGGAGGAGGTCCAGGTGACGCGTCGTCGTCATCTTAGTCTGACTCGGTCGCGTGCACGCCGCTGCGCCTGCGGACCAGCTGAGGAGGAAGCGACGCGCGCGGAGGAGGCCGCGAGGTAAAAGACAGGAATCGTGAGCGGCATTCGGACGGTGGTGGTGGTAGTGATACCTTCTGGTTCTTCGGGGGTTTCGTTGTTGCCTGCAGAGCGCGTTTGGTATGCTTCAGCCGCCGGCAACAGATAAAACAGGAGAAGCTTTCTCTATATTCTCTTCCTCCTTGTCCATTAGCTCAGTTCCTTTCTAATCCTTACTGAAATCCGCACGGTAAGCTACTGCGACGCTGCTACATCTATGATCTATCCGGGCATCCGGATCGACATGGAGTCACAGCGAAGAGATCACCAGCGGACGCCCGCCAGAAAACTAGAAACAATTTATAAAACCTGCAGCGCAGCAGCCACGGCCCACTGGGGAGGAGAGGAAGAGGCAAGCAGAGAGAGGGAGGGAGGGTTGGGAACTGGGGACTCGGCTCGCGGCCTCGCGCTTTACCTCGCTCGGCAGGAGGGGGAGTGGCGGATGAACAGGAGTGGAGGCGCACGCCGTCGGCGGCGCGGAGCCATACGTCCTCGTAGGAGAGGCGGAGGCAGCCTCCGAGCGCCTGGATGGTGGAGGGCGAGCGCTGGACGCATGGAGGCAGCGGTGGCGGGCGGAGCAGTAGCACCTGACCAACGCCGGCAGCCATGTCGCCGGCCCTTAAAATTTGCAGAAACCCCCCAGCTGCAATCCGAATCAGGGGGTGTATTTGATAATCACGATCCGGATATTTGCAAATACACCCCTAAATCGGATCGCGATTACTAATCTCGATCCGAATCAGGGGTGTATTTGAAAATACCGATCCATATATTTGCAAATAAACCCCTAAACCGGATCGCGATTACGGATATTTTCATATACACCCCTATAAAGTTACATAAAGGCCCCTTTTAGGGATTTGGGCCATGATTGTTACCTGCGGCCCCTCGTTCGGCTGCTCCTCCGGCGCGTCCGCCGCCGATGTCCTCCTCACCTTCCGTACCCGTCGAATCGTGAGATCCATCCCCACTAGATCTATCAAAGCTCTCTACTCCGCTCCTCGTTGCAGCAAGGAACGGAGGCGCACGATTCGATGCCAATCCAAGCCCCAGCCGCGAGCTTGAGCTCACGCTGCCGGCAATGGCGATTCCCGGGTGTTGTAAGGACTCCGTAGCGTGGTAGCGCCGCGCGCGAGAGGAAGCCCGTTCCCTCGCGGCAACTCGGCGCGCCAGGCCTCTCCTTCGCCGCTGGCCTCGTGTGGCCCGGCACCCGGCGGTCACGGGCAGGAATTAGACTATTGATCAGTGATCACTAGCTTAGCTAGTTGTTCCAACGAGCAGAACACAACAAACTTGTCACCTCGCCAGTCGCCACCGTGAGCTTCCTTGGCCGCAGCAGATGGCGGCAGCCGAGGCATTCTCGCGTAGGAGTATTTTGCAGCACAGGTAGTCAAGTAGCGCCCATCAGCTGCAGCGGATACTTAGCAGAGCAATAGCTCTCGATTTCACAATACACATTCATTCACACTCAGACCATTCAAGTTCATCAGCTGGGTGCAGCCTTTTTTTCCCTCTTTCTGAAGCCGTGAACTGTCTTTTAGTTTTTGGCGTTCTTGTTTCTGTAAGCAGCGCTCGGTTATGATTTTCCGGTGAGGGAAGTGATTTAGTTGTTCAGGTGGTGTAAAATGTAAATACCAATCTGCTGAACTCTATAACGTTTTATCCAGTCTTTTGCCGTGCTTGGGGTGAACAGCCCTTTAACTCAAAGAAATTCATTCACACTCGATAAAGATCGTATGTATCGGGCATAGATCCACTGGACCGAAAAAACCGGGGAACATCTAGGTAAAAGCTAGTTAAAATTCGTCGCAAGTTTCTGACAGATGTTTTTCTAGTGCAAAGCCAACAGCGAACAGGACAGTATGATGTGTCCAAGTAAGAGCAATCAACGGGCGTTCCTGTACGTCGCTGATGTCGATCTGTTCATTCCAACTGTTTGGTCAGGTGTGTGACCTGTCCATTCGCATTGTTTGTTCAGGTGAACGACTTGAGCTTGTTTTGTCAGGTCAGGTACATGACTTGAGCACAGGCCAAACCCAACCCAAATGTTGCCAAAAGAAAGCCGTTCAGGTAGCAGGTCCAAGAAGCGTCTTGCAGTAGCTGGTCGTCAGAACATGGACACATTCAGAAATGCTTGAGGAACTGACTGCCTAATGCTTAGTTCTCGGACAAGTTTAGGATTAATGGCTCTGTTTCTATGAAGATGCCGAAGGGCATGATTCAGAAGCTGAACTCATCGTTACAAAATGCTCATCTCCACACTTGCAAGATATTCATTCAGATTTCTATTATATTTTGAATTGTAGCATGGGGAATTTGTCATGCTACACAGCAGTAGAACGCTCAGCTCCGCAGAGAACAAAGCCGAAGCCACGCCGTAGTGCAGCCCGGTCGTCCACCCGACTCCCCGAGCCTCTGCTAACGAGGGACGCGAGCGCGTTGGGTCGGGCCACGAGCACCAAGCGCACCGTGGCCTTGACCACAGCGTTCGCGGCGACAGCGCGCGCCAGACTCAGGTCGGCCGCGGCCGCGCCGGCGACGTGCACGGCCGGCAGCGCCAGCGAGGCGGCGGCGAGGAGCTCGCCCGTGAAGGCGCAGCCGTAGAGGAGCGCGTCGAGGAGGAGGTCCAGGTGATGCGTCGTCATCTCGCGCCCGCGGGCTCGCTGCTGCGCACGGCGGGGGTAGCTCGCGAGCCGGCGAAGGTGCCGGCGGACCAGCTGAGAAGGAAGCGACGCGGAGGGGGCGCGAGATAAAGAGAGGAATCGTGAGTGGTATTCGGTGGTGGTGGTAGTGATACCTTCTGATTCTTTGGGGGTTTCGTTGTTGCCTGCAGAGCGCGCTTGGTATGCTTCTGCCGCCGGCAACCGGGTGATGGAAGCTCGACCATGGCGGCGGCCCATGGCCCCGTGCTGAAACGGAACAGCCGATACACGCGCCGTTCTCGGCCCCGTTCCTCCCATTGCAGAGCCGGAGAGTGAGGCCTCTCCGTCGCAGGGCGCGTGTGCTCCTGCCCCGAGGAGGACTCCAGCCTCGCGGCGCCGCCACCGCGTTCACGACGGCATGGTCCCCTCAGACCCTCGCGGCCTCACCGTCTCGGGCCACAGCGCTCCTCCTCGCGCCGCCACCGCCGCTGCGGAAGCAATCCTGGAAGCCTCCTCCGAGGGCCATGAGCGCGGAGGACGAGCGCTGGACGCTTGGAGGCAGGGGTGGCGGGCGGGGCCGTAGCAGCGGACCATCGCCGGCCGCCATGTCGCCGCCCCTTGGAATTTGCAGAAGCCCCCTTACCGCGATCCAAATATTTTCAAATGGACCCCTAATTTGGATCGCAATTAGTAATCGCGATCCGTTTATTTTCATATACATCCCTGATTCGGATCGCGATCTATAATCGCGATCCAATTACTTACATATATACCCCTATTTTGGGTCCGGACATTTTCAAATAAGACCCTGGGTTAGAGATTTGGGTCATTGATTTGTTACCTGCGGCCCCTCGTTCGGCGGCTCCTCCGGCCCGTCCGCCGGCGGCCGCCATCAATGTCCTCCTCGCCTCCCGTACCCGTCGAATCGCGAACTCCATCCCCAATCGATCGATCGATCAAAGTTCTCCGCTCCGCTCCTCAGTACAGCATGGAACGGAGGCGCGCCATTCGTGGGAATCCAAGCCGAGGAAGCACCAGCCGCTCTCGAGCTCACGCTGCCGGCAATGGCGATTCCTGGCGGTCGGAAGGACTCCGCAACGTGGTAACATCACGCGTGAGAGGAAACCTGCTCCCCTCGCGAAAAACTCGCCGCGCAACTCCTCTCTTTCACCGGCTCGCCGCTGGTCTCGTGTGGCCTGGCCCCCGGCACCGGCAGGAATTGGGATCACTAGCTAGCTGCTCCCCTATGATTCCCTCCGCAATACGCAGAACTCAACTAACTTGTGACCTTGCCAATCGCCACGGTGAGCTTCCTTGGCCGCAGGAGATGACGACAGCCTAGGCATTCTCGAGCTTTTCTAGTTAGTTGTCGGGCACAGGAAGTCAGGTATCCATCAGCTGGAGAGGATACTTACCAGAGTAATAACTCTCAATTTCACGATATACAAATTCATTTCAGAAATGCTTGCAGAAAGCCATTCAGGTAGCAGGTCGAAGAAGCGTCTTGCAGTAGCTGGTCGTCAGAACTCAGAAATGCTTGCAGAAAGCCATTCAGAACGAAGTAGCTGGACGCACACCCAGAAATGCTTGATGAACTGACTGCCTAATGTTTAGTTGTAGCACAAACATAGGACTAACGGGTGTATTTTTGTGAAGATGTCGGAGGGAAGCTGAACTCATCGTTGCAAATTTAAGTGGATTTTCCCAGAGAGCTTGCCCACGACGCCTCCAGTAGCGCGCCAGCCTAGAGACGAAAACAAGATATATGTTTGCTGCTAAATAAATTAAAAACAAAATTTAGCACGAAATGCATTGATAAAAAAATGAAAATAAAAAATGACCAATACAATGAAATTAATATTTAAAAAGCGTTGAGAAAAAAATAAGCCAGGGAAAAAATACAAGGAGAACTGGTGAGGAAAAAAGATAAAACGTCGACAGCAGGATTCGAACCTGCGCAGGCAAAGCCCAACAGATTTCGAGTCTGTCTCCTTAACCACTCGGACATATCGACGCTTGAGACCTGTGAGGTCTTATTTATCTGGTAATCTATAGAGTATACCAGCGGCATCCCTGAACTAGTGTGGACCCATCTACGTTCTCGTGAAAGATTATCGTATGAACGTGCAGAGTCCTTATATCTAGTTTATTACCCTATTCTTGAAACTCCGGTGTAATTTCGGTTTGTTAGACGCTCATGCTTATAAAAGTAATACAAGCTTGCACTATAAAATAAAGAAGTCAGAACAGCTCTGATGAGAAGAGCCCAAGATACGCCCCTATCATTCATACCACCGTTCAGTACGCCCGACCTGTGTGGCCATGTGGTTTATCAAACGTCCGAGAATTCAGACCTCAATCAGGCCAACCTCATTGTTACATATCACAGGCATTGTGTTGCAATGCCATTGCCTCGTGGGAAAGCAACCCGTGAAAAGCCAAAACCGACTGCATCGACAGCTCAAAAGCTAAATGATTTTTTTGAATCTCTTCATGTATCAAGACGGTATTTGCCTTTGCTCTTAAACAGTTGCAATGTATGCGAGCTTTTACATCTGTAAGAAGGTAACACATGCAAAAACAGAAGAACCTAAAAAAAATACTCTACATGCTGTATCTAGCTGGTCAATATAAAAGGAGAGAAAAAAATAATAAAGAGCATAAAAGGAATACACAAAAGAAAGAGGAGGGAAAAAAAAATCCTGATTTCATTGGCCCTGCAACAGATCTAAATTACTGAAGGCAGATCTCAGCACATAATATCCATGTAATCTTTGGAGCAACCTGCTCAGGTGGCTTCATCCAGCATCCTTACTGGAGTTCTGACATCTGGTAACAACAGGGAGTCGAGATTTAGAACCATTGTGACACTGGAAACGTCCTTGGTGCTTCTGGCTCGCTGAGAAAGTGCAGCAGCAAGAAACTATATTACAGGCATGTCGGCTTCTAGGTTCTTATACAGTGCCCAGCCTGTGGGATAGTTTAGTTGAGGAGGTTCCAGGTTAAAGTTCCAGACCATAACCCTGTTGCAGTTGTCTGGAAGGCCCTCTACTTGGCGCTCATTTTTAACAAGCTTTTCTATAAACCTCGATTCCTGCAAAGATACATGTCAGGCCAGGACATCTATCGGTATTATGATCAAGTAGACAAGTAGAACTCAATTGTAGATATACTTTTCATCACATAGTTTGTTGGGCATGGTGCATTTCAATTTGTTTCATTGTAGTAAATGGTAGCAGCTTAAAGAGACCCCTAAGGTATCTACAGTTTCTTCTGATTGTCCTCATCATAAATATTATATAATTGGAGAAGCAATATTTCCTACGCAGTATGCTGCATGGCGAGATGTAAAAAAAATCACTAACCAACTAGGATGAGTGCTGAATTTAAGCAACAGAGGTTCCATCAGCTATGTGAAAAACTACTTATACTATTGTAGTTTACATTGAAACAAACTCACCTGCAAACCACCTCTTCCACCTGAGTGGACTATAACAGAATCCATAGCTGGGCGGTTCCATCTCTGAGGGTCCCATAACATTGTGCTGTTGAAAGCAAACGCAGAGAAACCTATCGGGAATCGACGAGTCATACTCTTCTTCTGAACTGTCTGGACCGTGTGCCATCCAGTGACTCGGCTACCTTTACAAATAGGGCCTTCCAAAACTGCCCTATACTTAGTTCCGACATGGATTGCTACAGGCCATGAGCCAAAGCGTCTGAAAAACATAGCACAGTTCATGAGAAGGGAAACAGGATGTCTGATTTATTTCTACCCAAATATGGCTAGCAGATCTTTTGACCTGAAACTTCTCATTAGAGGTTTCAGGCAAGAATCAGAGCATTGTGGTTTTCTAGCTCCATCGTTAAAATTAAAACTACTTAATGCTTACAATCTTTTGTGTCAACAAAATACACAATATTTTGTGTTAAGCTAAAGGGGAAAACTATAATATCTATAAAAAATTGCATCAATAAACTTTTCAAACAGCTTATTATGAATCATCAGTACAGCAAAAAAAATGTGGCTGTTCTGACCTGATTTTCTGCATTTCTTCAAATACTTCAGCAGAGTATGACCGCTCTTCATCGGCAAAATGCATTATACCGTCCAGGTGATGCTTTTTGACATGATAGATTGCATTATTCCTTTGACAGACAGCAATCTTTCGCACACTTGTAGTATTCTTTCTACATATAAGATGCCTGTACATAACCCCAGAAGACCTCAAAATTTCTGCTGTTTCATAGGACTGTTCAGGCCATTCCACCACTAACCACAGAAGAGGTGCTTGTACAGCTTTCAAAACATGGGATAGCCGATTCAAGTAGTATGCCTGTTGTGGCCGAACAGAAGTAATTGTCACAATTATCAGCAGCTTCTTCACAGTGATATCGGATTCTTCAATAGCAGGTAATACACGTGTTGATTCAGCAAAATCTGCCTCATCATCCAACATTGCAGGAACTGGAGGGCTCTCTCCAACTTCTGGTTCATCAATCAGTTCAACCTCTTTCTCTACTACAACTGTCTCCAACTCCTTAACTTTAGTGTCCATCATCTCCGTCTCAACCACACTCTCATGGAACGGAAGCCTCTCATTTTCAGAGACAATTTTCTTATAAACATCAACCGAGAAGAATGGCATGAATCCAATGAAAATGCCAACCATGAAACACAATAACAGATGAAACACAACTCTCTTGCAGTTCAATCCCCTTGATTTCGATCTCTCCTGAGATCGAATATGCCTCTGGGACGTCATACCAGCCCATGCAGATTTTAGCTTGCTTGATAACAGGAAAAAATCCAAGGATACCACTGAGGCCAGCAACCCCCTCATTGCAACATAGGACTGTGAATACAGCAGTTTTGGAGACGGTGAAGGATCATTGAACTCAGACCAGTCCCTAACCGACCCTTCCCGTACAATAATCCCGCTGTTCCTTCGACTGGACACCATTCCAGAATCAGGGTTTTGTTACGCATGTATCCCTCCTGAATTACTCAAAAGCACGAGCCTTTAGTCACAACTGCTGCACTTTCTGTCCCTTCTACTCATGTGAAAACGGGGATGGAGAATTTAGGAGGTAATCAACGAATTGTACCTGCAAAACAACCAGTTGCCAGAACTGCCTCAGCTCAAAGATCAAACAGTACATGCCCGTGCTTAATAAAACTCCCTTTATCCAAAAAAATCCATAAAAACGTGTTAAATTAAAACTTCCTCCAGCCACAGCAATCCGAATTGCAAGGGCAGCAAGATCCAAAGCTAAGGTACTTTTAAGGCTCCAGGAGCTAAGAAGATCACCTTAAAAGAAAAGACAAGGCATTTCTCTCTAACCAGCGGCGGCGGACCTTAACGGGCACGGGGGATCAGCTGAACCCCGCAAAACTTTGGGAAATTAACTGCTACAAGCATTCTCCACCGCGGCCGCGCAGCACGGGAACCCGGAACTAGCCGGACGAATCGGATTCCGCAGGACAAAGCAAGCCAACAACCCGGCCAAGCAAGCAAGCAAGGGCTTCCTTACCAGGGAAGGCAGAGACAAGCCTGCGCCCAGGCCCGGGGCGGATCTCCGCTCGGCGGCGGCCCGGGTGGCGACGGAGAGAGCGGGGAGCGGCGCGAAGGGGACGCCTGATCCAGATGCAGGCTTTCGCTCCGCGTACGGCAGCAGCGTTGGGGGTGGCTGGCTCTGGCTCCCTCGAGGGCGGCCCTCCCACGCCTCCCCTTTTCCTCGGCCTCCCTGCTGTTGAGCTGTTCTCGGCTCCGGCTTGTGGTGGCTTGACTTCTCTCTCTCCCCCCTCCCTTTCTCTCTCCACGCTAACCGAGACAAGGGGAGTTGGTGAGGCGACGGCTGGATGGCTGGAGAGGAGGGAGGCGCGGGGAGCGAGTAAACTAATGGCGACCCGCCCCGGTCGCCGTCGGAGGGGAGGTTAGTTGAGCTGCGTTGCGTCTCCGGTTGCAATCGAGCCCCTGGATTCCTGCGGTTTTACGGATGGTGACAGCGGTCTGTGACTTCCCGCGTGCTGTGCTGGGTGCTGTGACAACGGCCTTTTTGTACAGCAGGTTAAGACTCGGTCAAGTCCTGTGACTAGAAGCAGCAAACAGCGGGCCTTCTTGGACCTTTGGGACAGTTACAAAAAGAGATGCAGGAGGTGTAGCATTTTAATTTGGAGATGCAAATTTCAGAAAGATGATGTAGGAATGTGGATATTGTGCAATGTGATGTAGAGCAAGTACTACTTGAATTTGACTTTCTGGGTCCTAGCGAGGGAGATGGCCTGGATGCGATCGTCGAGGGTACTTCGAGTCCTAGAAGAAACTGGTACTATGTCAACGTGGCTGCCATGGCTATCAAACGCACAATAGGCTTTTGACATACGGTAAGTGGAGTGATTGGGTTTGGTGTGCACTAGTTTGATCCCTGATATTTAACTTGATTTTGAAAAGGTAAAAAGGAAAAAAAAATCCCTTTCTGAAAGCAAGTGCGTAATGGTAGATGCCATGCTCTATTTATTTGATAGCTTTGGTTAGCACTATCTAAAGCTCTCTGGTATGCTCTTGTGCTTTTTTTTAAGCTGTCTTCCAAACATCGATATACATGTCAACAATAACACACTATTAGAACTATTTGTAGTCTGTCATTGTCGTGGCAATAATGATCTCTTCTGAAACAAGGCATTTTGGTGGTAGCTTTCTACACTAATGACTTGATGCCACACGTTCACAATATTAAGACCATGCCCTTTTCTTTTCCTTTTTTGCTTGCACACACGAATGGGTTTCATTATCTCTTACCATAGCATGACAAATGTTCAGGTTTGTTCTTAACAGAAAAAAAAAATCTGTAGACTTGGTCTAATCGCTTGGGGAGAGTTGAAATATCTGTATACAAACTCTCTCCCTCGCACCGCAATATGATGTTCCTTTAAGTGCAATCAAAGAGATAACCCAAAAAGGCTTTCCCAAATGATGAGTCTTTGTTTAAAAATTGTATACTTATACAAGGCAATGGCCGAAATCTCATCATGAACAGGGTGATATCCGCAAACTGTCGGGCGGCCAGCTGGCGCCCATCCGAATCACCAAACGAGCGATCCAACGGCAACCATCTCTTCAGGGATTAGGTGCCCGGTGACAAGTGGTCCCGCCTCACCAGCGGCTCCCTGTAGCGTGGGCCAGTTGTTGGAGCGGTGGCCAAGTCGGTTGGCGCTCCGGGGGGAATGAACGGATCGCGGCCGTCCGTTCCGTAGGGCCGACAGATCCAACGGCATAGGCTCGGTGCCGTGCCCTTAGCGCCCGCGAGCACGTGGAGCGACCGGTGGGAGCAGCTAGCAGCAGCAGAATACTTGACCGACCGACATGTCCCGCGAGCTCGCCTTTGTAATGCGCTGCCCTCTTTCTTATTCTTCGTTCAGGCGACGCAGCTAACCAGTTTGTTTTCACCCACTATTCCTAGCCAATGGTCACTGCCAGTGGCATCAAAGTCAACACGAGAATTTTAGTTTATATGGAGTAGAAACGTTGCTTCATTTGGTGACTGATACCTTGCTATCTCTTTTAAAATAAATTAATAAATAAATAAATAAACAAGCCGTCTGGATTAACTACTGCTGCCCGATCATTCCTGCCGCTCCATTCATGTGCTGATGAGAGGTAGCAGCATTATTGGCGTCGCGAAGAATCTAAGGATATGTGACACTAACACTGTGCGTGGCAGCGCATGTTGATGGGGTGCTGTTCTTGGCGATTTGAATTGTGAAGATTTATGCCCCTGCTTTTCGCCTAACGATGATACCACCTGTAAATCTCGGATTTTTTCGGAATATTATAAATATATAAAATTGTAAGTTTTCAAAAAAATTTCGTGAATGTGCTTTAGCTAGTTCCAAAAATAAGCATAAGTTCTCCCTATCTCGAAATCTTAGTGACTTAACTCAGCATTTTTAATTAAGGACCATTAAAATGTTAGTGTGGAATAAATTGGAATTATTTGGATTTAATTGCAATCTACCTTGTTGAAATTAATGATTGGATCTTATCGATTTGCTTCCAAATTTGTTTGATTCAATTGGATGGAATTTGAATTTGAATGGGCCATTCAAATCCAAATTCAAATACTAACTGCCTAAACCTACTTGGGGCTATAGCCTGAAACCAGCCCATACGAGCACAGCCCGACCCATCATCCTTTCCTCTTTATTTTCCTCAGCCAACCCACATCGCAGCCCAGCCCACTTGTGCACCGCCGCCTGCACGCGCCGCGCGACCCCTCGCCTACCCCCTACTGACGCCGCCGCCTGACCCCACGCGTCAGGCGTGCCCTCCCTCTTTTCCCATTTTCTTCCTCCTCTCGCCCGTGACCCCGCTCGCTCGCTCCACCCCGCGTCGCCGCTCGCCCCCGCCTCGCGACAAGACGCCGTAACCGCCGCTCCCCCTTTCACCTGCGCCTCTGCTCCCGCTCGCGTCATCAGCCCCGCCCTGCGCCGCTCCACCCCCACGTCGTGTCAGAGGAGCCCAACTGCCATGCCGCGCCCGCCTGCGTCACCCACGCGCCGCCTTGACCGCCCGCGCGCGCTCCTCACCCGAACCCTAGCCCGGGACCCCTCCGGATCCGCGCCACGCGTCCGCGGCACGGACGCCGAGGATCCCCGCCGTCCTCATGCAATTGGCCAAGCCAAACCCTAGCTCCGCACCTATAAGAACCCCCAGCCGCCGTCTACTCGAAACCCTAGAGCCTTGGGAACTTTCCCATCCGCCGCCGCCACCGCCAGATCGAGGGAAGGGGGGAGCTCCACCCGGAGCTCGACGCCGCCGACCGAGGAGGGAGAGCCATAGCCGCCGCACCAAGGAGTGGACGCCGAGCCACCCGAGGAGAAGAAGGCCACCACCGACGGAGAGCTCCGTCAAGCCAGTGCCCCGAACGACGACAACGCCGTTGCCGCTCTTCACGGCACTGCCCCACCTCGCCACGGCCTCGACTCGCCCCTGCTGCACCCATTCTTCGACGACCGTGCCGGTAGGGAACCCCCTCCCCTAGCTCCCCTATCCCCTGCTGCCGTCGAGATGCCTAGCGCCGTCGATGAGCCGTCCGTAGTAGCCACAGCCACAGGGCCACCCTACCCCAATTCTCGTGCAGGAGCCCATCGCGCCGCTCGTCGAGCCCGCCGCTGCCGTCGCTCACTCTGCCGCCACGTCGTGTCACGGGCCCGGGATGCTGGTGCCCTGCGCACGGCACGGCCAAGCCGCGACCCTGGGAAGCCAAGACCCGCGCGCGTGCGTGCGCCCCCGCGCCGCGATGCCTCGCCGTGCCCCGGCCTCGCCATGCTGCGCCACGACCCCGCCACGGTCTTGCCGTGCGCGGTGACCACGCGACGTCGCGTTCGCGTCGCGGCCATGACCCCTCGAACACACCCATGACCCCTTGGTCATTCCCTCTCAGTCGTTCCCTCTCGGGCATTCCCTCGAACGCACATGACCCCTCGGTTATTCCCCGAACACACACATAACCCCTCGGTCATTCCCTCGAACACACGTGACCCCTCGGTCATTCCCTCGAACGCACACGCACAGCATCTACACACGCGCACACACACCACTGCCTGCCACACCAGATCCGGTGGGTGACCGACAAGCGAGCCCCGCCTGTCGGGGAAAGCGAGGGGCGCTGCCCCCTAGGCCCGTTTTGCCAAAGAGAGAGGGGGAGAGGAGTGGACCGTGGGCCAGCCTGTTAAGCCGAGCCGGCCTACATGCCCAGCCCGTCCAAGGACCGAGCCGGCCTGCTGAGCTGCAGGCCCAGCTAACCCATGGAGCCGAGCCGAGCCTGGTTCGGCCTTGAGCCGGCCCAACACCCTTTGGGCCTAGATCCGAACCGAGCCCTTTTCTTTTTTCTTTTGCTCAGCCTGGCCGAGGGGCCCACCTGTCAGCCTCGGGGTGAGGCTGACTAGCGGGACCCACCGACCCCTTGACCATTGACCGGTCAATGCTGACGTCAGTAGGGCCCACTGCTAACGTCAGCAGACATTGACCCCACCAGTGACGTCATGCTGACATCAGCATGCCACGTGGCACTCTCTGGTGTTGCCACGTGTCACTACTGAGTGATTTTTCTTTCCGAAATTCCTTTATTAATTTTAGAAATAGGTTTTTCCTTAAAAAAGTTCATAATAAATCAACCGGACCTCCGAAAATTATGAAACCAGTTCCATAATTCCTCTAAAATCATGAACTATCCATTGGATCAGGTTTTGTGGTGATTTGGATCTTCTTTGGAGACTTTTGTGTACTTTTGGATTTTGGTCCTTGCCCTTACTCGTATTTACGAATATGACCCCACTACGAGGAGTTGACCGACGGTCAGGACCACCCGGAGGCTCATGAGGACTTCGAAGAACCACCGGGTTCACGCCCATCTATGATCTGAATATCTATTAGGCATTGCTTGTTAGATTTGCTCTCGCTATTTGTATAATTTTTATCAAGATGAACCTGCATGGCCTATCTTATTTACCCGTACTCCTTGCAATACTATCACACTTGTCTACTATATGAAATTCCTTGTCAATCCTTGAATGTGTATGTGTGGGAATGGATGGATAGTCTTGGCGTGTGTGAAGGTACACTATTTAGGAGTTGGTGTTTAGGGCTTTAGCCGGGAGTGGGCAAAATTAACTCGATCGTGGATCGAGTGCTTGGGGTGTGTATCTTGGCACACCCTACGGAGTACCTGTGGCGGGTACAGCTTTTTGGTTATAAGGTTGAGGTGTTGGAGACACCCGTTAAGAGTGCAATCGCGGACCACCGTGGTGGAGACGCACATGACGAAGATGCCCGCTTCGGCAATTAAGGACCGAGTGAGAGTAACTATGACTTGTAGGAATATGTTAAGCGTGCACACCACTTACCCATTACGAGGGTGGGCCCGGTCCGGGGCTAGCTAGCGCGGTACCAAGCCGGCAAGAGGATCGAGTATCAGTGCAGGGGAAGGAGGTGCTAACCTCACGTTCCCCGAGATACATGGGAGGCTTCATAGTCCCGGGGCAACTTCTTGTGGGAGGATGCGCCCAAAACTCGAGAAAGCCGGATGGTGCCGTGGCTCCTAATTTTGTTTTAGTAGACCAGTGTTTCGTCTCTTAGTCGGTTGATTCCCGACTAGTGTCGATTCGAGTGGGTCCAGATGTACAACCCCTGCAGGGTGTAAACTATACGTATACCCGCGTCCTCGGTCATGGACACCCCTACTCCTCTGTTGCTCTTATTAGTTAGTGTTACTCATAATTTCTACCTCCCTCTAGAATGACTTCCTGCTAGGGGGCAGCTGAGATGCGAGGAGAGGGAGTTCTCGCATCGACTTGGTGGCTTGGAAGGTGTGCGTTGACCGGGAGTCCGGAATGCCGGAAGGGCCCGAGTTGATGATGGAAGAAGATATATTTACTTATTTATATATATGCTGTGCATGCATAGGAAATCCCAGCTTCATTTCTTGAACTTTGGTATACCTTTAGAATAGTCCACTATAAAGGTTGCATTCGGATGGTGGCGTGAACCTATCTCATACCTTGGGAATAGCCTGGTACGATGCAGGATCCGATCCGGAGTTCACCCCCAACGATGACGGTTGGTACAACTGAAGCCCGTGCTATGCTCGAGTTGCCTGTGGAGGAGATTCCAGAAGATGAAGGACGGCCCGAGGACTAGCTACCGCTTTACGTTTTCTGCTTGAATCGCTTTAGCCGAGAGATTTATAATAAATTCCGTACTACAAATCCTATGGATTTATATAATAATTAAACCCATATTTGATGTTAAGCGGAGTATAACTATGATATTATGCCTAGAATGAGTTCTGTATGTGATAGCATTTGATTCCGAAACTATCGTAACGATACAGTGAGTTGGATTTGTCAATTTGGGAACCCGATTCGTTTCACCACTGTACCGGTTGTTGGAGCAACCACTGGGTGTTTATTATATACGGCCATAAATCGGCCTCCGGCCCTCCGTAGGCCCACCACGCGCACCGGAGATGTTGCCGTCGTCGGGTTTAGTTTACGCCTGGTGAAAGCGCAAAGCGATAACTAATCCCATTACATTAGCTGATGGATGTGACCTTCACCCACTACGTGTTTTTCTAAAAAAACAATTGGATTAGACAAGTAGACCGTTTTGCCACGCCTGTTTGTCCCTATTTACCGTTGTGTTGACACCACGGCACTTGACTCTCTCTCTCTCTCTCTCGGTGAAGTGAGGCACAGCACAGCTGTGCCCGCGTCAGCGAAGGGGAAAATGACTGGTGACGCGGACACTTTGGCGCCTAGGATGAAGTCGGTGTAGCAAGAGCCAACTAACGCCGCGCCGAGCAGCTGGTGCTGCGGCAAAATAAGCTTTGGGCGTACGGATAAATTGGCTCTGCGGCCTCGAAAATAGGTGTTCCGGCGTACGGATAAATGGCTTTGCGGCCTCCAAAAGTTTGTGATAATCTGATAGGGTCCCTTTGGTACCCAGCACTCCATGCCAGCAGCCTCATCCTGGGCATGATGGTCCTCCTCTCTGTGGGGTTGGTGAACTAACCACGCCCCACGTCTGCACATGGCGATGCCGATGGCGACGCATCATGGCGAGGTGCTGCGGAACTGGAGATTAGTTCAGTAGCCTTTAGAGGGTAGTAGTGTGCTGGTGCTGGGCCTGCTAGCCTCCTTCCGACTCCCGAGATAGAGAGAGATTTTACCAACTGATGATCCTTGCTAGCTTGGCCCATACAAATTATGGCCCACGTGCAGCCCAAACGGTTAAACAGTTCTCAGAGGCATGGCACAGGACCGGGGACTAGTGGAGAGTGGAGGCAGACATCAACAGCTGTGGTCATACGCGGCCACGCGGAAGGCAGCGGAGCCAGCATGGCCGGCTATCCCGGCTGCCCACCTCGACCTGTTGTCTCCACCCACGCGTTCAGCCACTGGCTGGCGCATGAACAGATGCACCAGGACGCGGGGCGGCCTTGGAAAAGAAACATGGAGGGATCGGGGAAGCTCCTCGTGTCGTGTCCGCCGCGACTGCAAAGGGCCATTTTCGAAGATAGCGAGGTTTATGAATGGTAAAGCTGGTAATGCAGGAGGGGCCCGGCGCTTCGAAATCCAGATTAGTTCACTCTGATGGGTTCTATTCATCCTTTCGACTCAACCTAACGACGACGCACGTAGACGATCAAACTTAGCGTTCTAAATTAGCCGAACAATCGAGAATCACGCAGCGCATTTCGTCTTATCCGTCACGTTACCTGCATTTGGCTGGAAATGAGAATTTACCAATTGCAGTAGTATACCATGTTTGACAGATACCTGAATCTTTGCAAATCTTCTCAAAGAAATCGGATTCAAGTGCGATCCTCTGGACTGCAAAAGGCACAGGGCGCGGGCGGCACACACTGCAGCTCCACTGCCCCGGCGGACTATTTATTCCTTGTCGCTCCTTTTGCAGTGACCGGCGAATGAATGCTATCCACCGGCGCCAGCGCCAGCAGGAGCGAGCAGGCACGCAAGCAAGTAAATGCGCGGTGCTCTCGAGCACCGCCCCCGGCATGATGGCCGGCCGGCGAGGCGAGCGGCGGTGATGATGCACGCATGGACGAGGGAGCAGAGGGCAAAGGCTAGCAGCGTAGTGGTAACTACTCCTAGCGGCGCAGTAATAGTGTCGCCACTGCTTGTGGTGGTCTAGATGGAGCAACCTTGCTACCTTGCTCCCTTGCTGGCTCACCGCTGCAGGTGCAGGTGGGCAGCTGGCAGCCGCAGCGGCTGCCAGCCGGTGCCGGTGCCGGTGCAGGCATGCCCGTGCAGGTGTTGTCGCGTCAAAGGCGCCAGCGCGCGCGGAGCGCCATCAATTTCGATCCACCGATGGCGACGCGTACGTCCCTGCTCTGGATCTCACCACAGTAGGGAGTGCCGCTCGCTCGCGTGTGCCCCCGTGATGATGGCCTTCGCCGCGGGTTAACTTCCGGCCTTCCGGGGCACGGACGGACATTATAATCGCAGCGACTAATGGCCGCACGCCCGCACGTACCAATGATGGCCCGGCTCGCCTCAAAGTCCAGTTCTTTGAGTTCCAGTCCCAACGATGATTGCACAGGCAGAGCTCGGCTGAAGCAACGCCGAAGCCTGGTGGACGGACGGGGCTTCCCGCGATGTGAAAGCGAGGAGTTCGAGCCCGCATGGAGGAGGCGTCAACCACCAAGAAATCGCTATGAAACCCGGGTCAAGCTATCGCCTAACACGGGCACAGCCTGCCGTACCGTGCGCACCTGGACCTTCGGCTCCTCCGCCTTCGGGGGCCGGCGCGGGAAGTACACGAGGGCGACGCGGGCACAGGGACGAGATGGCACGGCAGGAGGCAGCTGTGAAGCGTGGGGGTTTGGAAGCCGGATCAGGAACCGCAGCCGTGTGACCCGGCGTATCGGCAGCTGCCGGCACGGGAGGATTCGGAGCACCGTCCGAGAACGGCCGCGCGCATCGTCCTGCTGCCCCCTTCCCTGCCTCTCGCTGCGCCCCAACGCCGCCGCCTTCCCCGCCCATTAGTTAATACGCGCCGTTCCTCACGAGACCAGACCCGAGCGGCGCGCGCTCGTCCTCACCATCATCAGGACGGCGCACCCACCGCGATCGGCAGGAATCGAAGAAGGTGGAGGTTTCGTGGGGCCGAGCCGGGCCCGCTGTCAGGGTGCCGGCTGAGTGGGTGGCGAGAGCGGCGCGGCAGCTGTCTGGAATATAAAACCGAAAAGGGCATCCTCGCCGAGATCCTGTCGCCGCCAAAAGAAACATTTTACTTGCGTTCTCAATGTATTTACCGCCGGCAGTGCAGCGCCCTGCTTTTTGTCACACTCGAGGCCGCAATTTCCCCCATTTTTTACCTTTTGCTAAGCATGTCGCCCTTTTGTTCGCCCTATCGTGCAGGACTGCAGGTGATGCTCCGAGCAGCCAAGCACGTAGGGTGATCTGTGCTTTCGCGTGCTCATACTCCAAACGGCCCTTTTTCAAATTGTTTCTCCGAGCCAGCGTGATTGACTGCAGTTGGGCTAGTTGTAGTACTACAGTAGTACACCTCTCCCTTTGACCCTTTGACTCTTCTGATGACTGCCACGGCTCTACGTTGTCGCAGTGGGCGCTGGAAGTCACCATCTCGGCCGAGCTTTTGACTTGCCAATAGACCAAGGGTCAAACGGTCGTTACCGCGGCCAAGCGGTGTCACGCACACGTTTTCTCCATCCCCATCCGGCATCCTATCCGCATCCAGCCGCCGCCTGACGCCTGCGCCCCGTCTCGCTAGTCGCTACGCGCACCCGGGGAAACCACACGGCCCGAAAAGCGGGGAGCAGAATGGAAAGCGCTCCCCCTCCGCCGGTCGGCCACTTCTCACTGTCACACGCCAAAGCCTTCTTCTTCATAACAATTAACAAGGCAGCGGCACCACCACCAGCTCGTGCTCGTCTTCCGCTGCTGCTCCTCCCCTCCCCAAACGAACGAACAAAAAGAGGCCTCGCTTCGCTTCCCTGCCCTGCTGCTTCGCCTCTCCCCCACCCGTCTTCCTCAGCTGAGCTCAACCCCTCTCGCCGCCGTCCGCGACTCCATCCGATGCCGCCGCCGCTCGAGGCGCGCGACTACATCGGCCTCGGGGCCGCCGCGCCCTCCTCCTCCTCGTCCTGCTCTGGCAGCGGCGAGGGCGCGGGGCCGCACCTCGCGCTGCGGCTCGGGCTGCCGGGCTCGGAGTCCCCCGGCCGCGGCGCAGGGGCGGAGCACGTCGACGCCGCGCTCACGCTCGGACCCGCGCCTCCCAGGGGCGGCGCCAAGCGCGGGTTCGCAGACTCCCTCGACCGGCCCGCGAAGCGGGATGCGGACGCCGGTGACGCTGCTGGGGCCGTGAGCGGGGAGGAGAACAAGGGGGTGGCTGAAGCCGCTGCCGGAGCTCCGCGGGCTGCCAAGTAAGTGTGGGTGCGGCAGTTAATTGGTTTCGACCTTAGAGTTAGGATGATTCGATTTCAGACTCTTCTTTGCTTAGCCCGTCATATAGCCCAAGTTTCGCGGTTGCTGTGGGAGGATTTGGAGGTCGTATGCGATGGTAGTTCGTTGGGTTGCAATAATACTAATAGTATTGGTGATGCTTGATTGCGGCTGACAAGTAGTACCAAATATAAAAGTAAAGCAATTGAAACCTAAGCGCAGAGATGGGGAGCTAATGTCCTGCTATTTTTTTGAGAGAAATGTTCACTGGCTTTTATACTAGAAAGCATAGGACGAGATATCTTACACTTGAACGCCGAGTTACCTGCACACCATCAGGACCAGCATCATTACCGCCGTCTGTTATAAACCAAAATACTATATTTTTTCCTGGTAAAATCACCACTTATAAACACCGGTTCCAAGTTATAATTGACCCACTAGGTATAGCCACTTGTGCCAGTATTGTCACAGAAGCCTAATGAAGTTGTTTCAGAGATGCAGTCAGGGTCTGTATCATGTAGGCTCTAAATGCAGCTACGATACAATGGAATATGTGGGGTATCCTGGAGGGTTGAACATAATACAATCATGGGTCCTCTCATTTGTTGAACTAACTTTTTTCATGTTGTTTGGTGTGGCGTGGACTTCGACTTACCTTTGGGAGTTTATGTTCTAGGGTGCAGGTTGTTGGTTGGCCACCTGTTCGGAGACAGAGTTACCGAAAGAATACACTAGCTGCCAGTGCCACAAAGACAAAGGGAGAAGATGAAAGCAGGAGTGAGGCAGGATGCTGTTATGTTAAAATCAGCATGGATGGAGCCCCATACCTAAGGAAAGTGGACCTCAAGACCTATTCAAGCTATGAGGATCTCTCGCTTGGTCTTGAGAAAATGTTCAGTTGCTTCATCACTGGTAGGTGCTTCTGTTTTCTTTTAGTTCTTCTGCCACAATTCTCAATTTATTTTTTTCACCATGTGGTTATGGACGCCTGTTATTCTGATGTAATGAGCTAGTGTGTCACCAGTACATGTACAAGTACAATTAGGAGTAATGTTTTCTGCTGAAAGTCTCGAGGGGTCAATGGGCAGTAGTTGCTGATGGATGATGGCTGGTGCACTGTTTTGACTAGCTGACTCAACAATTAATTTGTTTAAGGAGCTAGTAGAATGTCCTTTCAAAAGAAAAATGAGGGAGAGAAACTCACTCTGCTAACTAGGTTCTAAAAATCTGCTTCCCTATATATATATATCTATATCTATCCATCTATCTATATATATATATATATAGCAATCAAAAGAGTCACTAGTTGTATGTACTTGCTGAAAATCTGCACCTATTCTATTTTGACTAGTCAATGATCATACATCAAAAAATAAATATTGACCTGGATATCTAGAATGCCCTCTTCAAAAGAAAAAACATATGAGGTGAAGTTGCAAAGTATGTCTTAAATGTCTTATCTTCCTAGTTCCTGCAAGGTTATAGCAAATGGCAGCAAAGGTCATTTATCGATGCCTTTAAGGATGGGTGCAAAGAGATACGTTGTATGTTAACCTGTGTTTCAGCATTCTCTGGATCTGTCACTCTGGGAACTTTAAACAGTATTTATCATTGTGCATAAGGTAGCACATATTGTCTACATGAATCATTTGTAGCACTACTTAGGACCAAGGCCTTACTTTGTTATGTAAACATCGATGCTTCTCAGATAATGTATATGCTTAAACTTGTGATATGGCAGGTAAAAGCAGTTCAGGCAAGCCATCAAGGGAGAGGCTTACTGATGGTTCTAGGGCTGATGCCCTTCAGGACCAAGAATATGTCCTTACTTATGAAGACAAAGATGCTGACTGGATGCTTGTTGGTGATCTTCCCTGGGAGTGAGTTCTTAACTTACTGCGGTTTGAGATATTCATCCAGTTCTGTTATCCAAATGACAGGATTCCTTTTCTGTTCATGCAACTGTAGTTAGGAATTGGGACTCTATCTTGAAACATGGAAATTGATATAATTTTGGTCAGGATTCTAGACTAGTTGCAATTGGTTGAAACACACTTGCATTTTAAGATATGGCAACTGAAAACTTGGGGGAAAAAGTTCAGTGATGGCCCTGTAATTTGATCAAATGTTTATATCCACTCGTGTGCAGTATTGGCTATTCTATTAGATTTTACCAGCTTCTTTGGGAAGTTCAGTTTTGCAGTTCTTTTGCATCAGAGGATTCGGATTATGTTTGGCTAATGTGTGACTTTCTATGAATTTCTCATTTCACCTTCATAGGAGAAAAACATTTTCCCTATACAACTGTTGATTTTTCCTAAAGTTGTGCACGCGTATCTTTTAAGAACATATCTATGAAAGTTTCACCTTTTATATTTGAAGAGGCTATTCTATTTCTTTGCTGCCCCTTTCTTTTATTTTTCCTTGTACAGTTCATTATTTTTTCCCTTCATCTGTGTTGTCTGTGATCCCTGATGTAAACTGTTTGCACTTCCTTATACAACTATTGGTTTTCTTAAAGATGTGCATGTCTTTTGTGAAATATCTGTTTCAATCTTTTATATTGGAAGAGGATATTCTATTTTTCTGCTGCCCCTTTCCTTTATTTCTCCTTGTACATTTCATTATTTTTTCCCCTCAACTGTGTTTTCTATGATCCTGACACGAATTGTTTGTGTGTTTCTTTCCTTTTTATTGGTTAACTAGTTATACATTTAATAATTATTTCTCATGACTGGTATATGTATTTATCTTTGGCCCTTTTTGCAGCTTGTTCACCACAACTTGTCGGAAACTTCGAATCATGAGAGGTTCTGATGCTGCTGGCATGGGTACGCACACACACTATCATTTTTCCATCTTTTGAATGATTGATAATCTGTTCAACATTAAATCTTTAGCATAATTTAATATTTTCTTTGCTGTAATTTTGTTTATATTGGGTTACATACTATGTTAGCTGCTGATCACTTTTACCTGTCCTTGTGGTAATTTAGAATCAACTAAACTATGCATTTGAATATGTTTGCATTTGAATATGTTCTTGTCCTGCAGACACAAAAATAGCTGTAATACAGTAATATTAATGTTATAATGCACTTGCACATGGAGTGTTGGTCAGAGCATGTAGCGACCAGAATTACAATCTGACATTGATGTTGGTCTCTGGAAAAATATGGTTGTGCTGAAACTGTTAACCTTGTGATAAGGAAAATCATATAAAATACTTACTGAGGCGACATAGCCCATATGCTTGATTTAATACATAGCTCATTTGAATGTTTCAAATGTACATCTCTGTTCAGTGTGAACTACATTGTACTGTTATTGTAGTTGTCTTCTTTACTACAGTGTACTGTTATTGAAGTTCAACATAGTCCTTGTATTGCCAGAAAACTTCAAATGATTAAGACCAGTTCAATGTATGCTGGAACCAAGTATCTTGAAGATTTTCAGAAAAGAAAATTGTATCTTGGACCGTAATTCTCAGTTAATATATGACATCATTGCTTGCCCATTCATTTAACTGTAATTTGCAGTTAACAAATGCATCAGCTTCATTACAACTTGTTGCTCTGTACTGAATTATATTCAATCTTCCTGCAGCTCCAAGATCACTGGAAGAGGTTGGCCGGAACAAATAAAGTGCTTTGGCCTACACGTGAATCATGAGTGTAATGGACAGTTTGCGATGGCGCTGAAGGGAGCGATGTTTTATCTGAAGTGCTATGTCTTTTTCCACTTGTGCAGTGAGATTTGTGGCCTACTGTAAGACGCCCATTTTGCCCACGAGGTTGTCATGTGTCATTGTAGATGGTCGCTTGTCTGTGAAAGATCGAACACGGTAGCTTACTGCTGCCTCTGATACTTTCACCAGTTTGCTTATATATTCGGAAGTTTGTATTTTATATCGTAGAAGTAAGAACAAATGTTCATGCTGTCATATAATTATTCTTCTTCTTCCCAAGCCGTGCTTTTAAGTCAATCTAATTATTCAGTCGATCTAAAAGGAATCTAGTCATTCAGCCTGTAAACCGGCTCTAATATCTTACCTGATAATGGGTAGTATAACTCTGTTGGATCTGAATCATTAGTTACAATAGCCTTGTTCAGCTTTGTCTCCCTGTTTTTTGAGTGGACTGTGCTTAATAATTTAAGACTGAATTCGGGATATTCCATGGCTAATGAAGGCCAAGCTGAGATAATTTGGGATCTGAATCAGAAGCTCACCTGTATGCATTTCGCAATACAGAGGCCGAGTTCTTCCATTGTAAAGTAGTAGGTCACACTTACCTTGATGTTCTTGTGAAATCCATAAGTCAGGTATGTGCCATGGTCTTCGGACCCCTGATGTGAAAGCCAGGTGTCAGATTAGACTGGACCCCTTTGAATCTGCGAAAGAAACGGTTTATTTTCCCTATGAATCAAAGCCTTTCTATGCAAAGAAGTCGGAACAAGATTGCTTAGGCCCCGTTTAGTTTACTGAGGCTAAACTTTAGCTCCATTATATTAAAAAGAATTATATAAAAAAGAATCTTATCATTTATAAGTATTAAATAAAATTTGTCTAATTTTTTTGCACAAATATGAGCTAATTCGCGAGATGAATTTAATGAGCCTAATTAATCCATAATTTACACTAGTGATGCTACAATAACCATTCTCTAATCATAAATTAATAAGATAATGGATTTATATACCTTATTAGATCCGTCTCTCAAATTAGCTCAGGAGTTTTGTAATTAATTTTATAATTAAATTTTATTTAATACTTCTAAATGATAAGATTCTCTTTGATGTGATAGCGCTAAAATTTAGCTCTTAGAAACCAAATATCCCTTTACTTTACGAGTGCATCCCCTTACTTTACGAGTGTGTTGCCCATCCTCTCGAGAGAGAAAAAATAAAAGTAAAGCATCTATGGGAGCACGTTCGTCAAGAGGGTCTAAAAATTCTCATATTAATCTAAAAAAGAGAAGGATTTTTACCGTCGGACTTTATGAAAATCTAATGGCCTATATTATTCTAATAAATCTATATCACACATAAAAATTCATATTAGATAAAAATTTTGTATGTCCTATTAGACTCGGATCCATTGTTTTTGTAGTGTTAAAATCTACCGGTAGTAACATGCTACGTTTCTGGCAAGGATTGAAAAATAAGGAAACATCACATTATAAATTGAAAGTGCATTTGCCCCCCTAAGTGGATTTTGATGTTGATAATATGCATAATTAAGGAACTAATATGTTTATCAAGTTATGGATAAGTTAAAATTCAATGAAATAAATCATATGCGTGAAAAAGACGCCAATTTACTTGATAGACGGTGATGGAGCTCAAAAAGAAGATCTTTATTTATTTTCTATTTTTGAGTATAGGAAACACCGTACTATTAATAGAGATGTGAATGGATAGATTGAAGATGTTAAAGTACTTAATTGAGATGCTAACTACCTAAGAGAGACAAAGTTATACACTTGTGCACTTAGTTTTCTCACTGACTCAGCATATGCCGGAAGTTCCGACCCCTGTTGTAAGTTGGTTAATAATTCCGATAGGGGGTCTTCGGCCGGGGTCGGAAGTTACGACTTTGTATCGTAAGTTCTGATAATCACTTATTCTGCACACTAATGGCTAGTTTTTGGGACTCGGGTATTTATACCCCTCAGCCTCTCCTTCATTTGTTGCTGATCAACCAGAGACAAACACTTCCAAGAGTATTCACTGCTCCTCCTCAATCCTTCCAAGGGCTAATCCTTTTGTTGATTTGAGCTAGGCTTTGGGTGAGAGCTAGAGTGAGGTGTGAGGCTTCAACTTTTGAGTGAGAAGGCAGCCACGTTCATCTTAAGAACACTTGAAGCATCTTCATCCATCGATTCGCATCTGTTACTCTTGAATCTTGCTTCTAGACGGTTTGGCGTCCCCCGGTTGAGCGTCCTCTCATGTGTGTGCATCCGGGAAAGTTTGTATTACCCATAATTTGTGGATTTGATAGTGAGTGACTCAATCCTTCTTTGTGGTTGATTGAGTGAGGTAAAGAGTTAGTGGAAATCCCGGCTCTTTGTGAGATCGTCGAGACGTAGCTTTCTTAGTGGGAGTGAACTTCATGAACAAATCTATTGTGTCATGTATTTATTTAGTTCTTGTTGATCTAGTGTTTATTTTGTGCCAATCAACATACTCGAATTGTTGTGCTTGCAAGATTATCTGCAGAAGTCTCCTAGTATCATTGCAAAACTTTTGATTCTGTCAGGTTCTGCAGTTTGAAGTTTAATTTTGAATTTCGTATAAGAACTTTACTTTTGTCGGAAATTCCGATCCTGTGTCAGAAGTTCCGACCCATGAACTTTCTACACAGTGTCGGAAGTTCCGATAGATTTAATTGCTGTGAAGAATTTTTTAGATTTTGAAAATACGCCTATTCACCTCTCTAGATATCACCAAGATCTTTTTATAAATTCATGTTGGTTTCTAACATCAAAACTTGGTTTGCTCTGGTCCCACGACCGACTCTAACACATATTTATCTGGCGCTTAATATATAAATAGAGCACCAATACAATCGGTCAAATTAACTTTATCTTGCACAGACACCTTTAGTTAATCAAACCATCCATGAAGTCCACTTGCTTGGTCTGGTACTGGTCTTTAGTTTGTTTAGTTTGTTGCGAGCTCGATTCGAGGAGCATCGGGTGACTTTCGGCGGATGGAGCTTGATTCATTTTAAATATAAGATAATTCAATAAAAGTCAATAGCGGAAACAAGAGGAGCAGCTCAGTGCATTCCAAGCCATGTTCACGCGCTTATCCTTTTGCTGCATGAGAAATGCAACCATGCAAAATGAATGTACGTTATCTCGGTGGATGGATTTAGGATTAGAACCTATTGATGTAGCACTTTCCCAATCTTCCGATAGGTATGGTAAATTCGATCAGTGGAGTCACGATGTTGGCAATCAGGGCTTCTACAGTTATGATTTGAACCCCTACAATCATTATACCGTTACTCCATTGGTTATCAACCAAGTACAACTTGATTGACCTCGCGAAGAAGGCTAATCCTGCAAGCGAATCGAAGAACACAAGTCAGAAAGTATAACCACGCAATCTGAAATTGCGGATATGTATGAAGCAAACACAAACACAGGTATGGGGTTCAACCTCTGACAAAAGGACTAATCACCACAGCGGTAAAGGATAAGTATGGGGGCCCTTATACACAGCAAAAAGATTTGACGTCACAGTTACAATGAAGATGTCTGTTTCTCACTAAAAAATAGAACTGAACAAAACCCAAACCCTAATGTGGTGGCTGCTATGGTGTTTATACCGAAGGGGGGCGTACTAGGGTTGAGGGCGACCAGGCGGTTGCGTCCTCAACCTGGGCTTACGTCCAACACGATACAAGGCCGACTTGACCCAAAATAGGTGACGCAGCATCTTGTCGGGGTCACACAGAATGATCCACAAAAATTCTGGAGCTCGGACCAGAACCAAAAGAAAGCTTTCATTGTCTTCTTTGCAAAGGATCAAACAACACCTCGTTTTGACATCGTATGAAGGAGATATCAGCGTTTCCGTTCAGAGTGATCGGCTGAGTCCGAACCGGACGTGAAGATCATGTTGGAAACGACTTGTAACTCGTAGAAGACAAAATCTCGAGTGTATCCAGTATGGTGATGTCCTCATCACCCGTAGCAGTACCATGCACCTCCTCCTTCGTTGCCAAGCTGCCCAGTGGGTCTTACGGCTCATTGTGTGGGATTTAGCCTCACACCTTGCATCATTCATAGACATTTGGACTATACATGCCGCAGCTCGACTTTAAGAAGTGTTAAAATAAGCCACCATGTTCATCAAGATAGTCTATAAATTCAATTAGTAAATAGATAAATTAGAAATAAGAAAAATAAGGAAACCCAAGAGTCCATATCAAATAGGATTAAGTAGTAATTTTTGGAATTAAAAAATTAAGAAAATTAGGATATAACTAAGGAATCCATGCTGAATACGATTAGTAAATAAATAAATTTGCGATGAGCCATTGATCTATGTCTAATAAAAGTAAAATTAAAGATTAGACAATATGTAATTATTGCAAAGCATAATTAGGTGGTAGGGGAAGCATAACCGGTACACATCCAGCCGCAACCTCATCAGACAGTGATAAAAAGTTGATGAAGATGTGGATTGGCTGCACTAAGCTATTTTAGAAAACCAAACTTAACCCTCCCTCAAAAAAAGAGCCAATTAGAAACTAGATCGAAATAGACATAAACACGCGAACGCTTCCACGTATCGTAGAATCGAGAATCCGGATGAATCCATGGGCAAGCTACAAAATACCATCATCACTGTCATGAAGCTCGCTAGCGAAGACCACCAAAGGGACCCATAATGATGCTTGGAGCCAGGACGGAGAAGCCTTGCTAGGAGTCTTGAAGAGGAAGAAGACTCCGTTGATGAAGACCAACACTGGTGACTAAAGGATGCAGATGAAAGTAGTGCCAGTGAGTAGAAAAGCAGTCTTTAAATCCAGGGGAAAGCTTGCAACTCAATAAACGACGGAGATCTACAGGGACCTAGAGAGAAAGAAGCTCAAAGCTGCTTCAATAGAGAAGGTGGAGGAGGAAGAGGAGAAGCAAACTAGAATCACGACAAAAATCAGCAAGCAAATACCGCACAGATTCACTTCTGTGAACAACATAAGCAAATTCGCAGCACAAGCAAGTAAATCTATTGTGAGTCTAACCAAAATAAAAATTAAAACAAGTAGATCTAGGTAGAAACCTGGAAGCAAAAGAAAGGAGGGACAAAAGAGGAAGAAGGAATGAGGAGGAGGAGTGAAGCGTCCCCCCATCAGGGAAGACTTAAAATTGATGCTTTATTAGTCTCAGAAGGCTGATAACACTTTTATTACATCAGGTGGTACTTCACCGTACAACTCTACGCGGTAATGGGCAGTTAAGCGCCACTATCGCGAGGATTACAACTAAAACCCACACTACTACACTAGCTACGAAAATAGGGTCATCAGAGTCTTGTGCCATGCGGAACTCCAGCGGTGGCCCTAACCACAGGCAAGACTGGGTGCAGGACGAAACCTTACTCGACATCTTCGGGGAGGTAATCTGGGTCTTCTGCTGTAAAAAGTAAGAATGGGGTGAGTACAAACGTACTCCGCAAGTCCAATCACACCCGGGGGGGTATAATAGAAATCAATGCACAGGACAGTCCAAGGATAAAGTTAGGGTTCATTTGCGGAAAACTCGGTTGTATGCAAAGGTCTGTTTAAAAACATTTTTTTCAAAACCAGTTTTTAAGTACCAAGTAGAACATGATGTTGATCCACACGGGATCCAAGTTTTAAGCTGCTACCGGACTCCCCATCCGCCGTAGCACACGGCACAACTGCCGGGCACTTTCCAAACAACCCACACCAGTCCAACCATTCCCAGAGAGAAACACTAGTTATGTGACCACACCATAACTTGCCCAATACCGTGGGCACGGCTATTCGAATAGATTTTAACTCTGCAGAGGTGTGCAACTTTACCCACAGGTGGGGTACCACAGCACGATCACCTTAGTGTCGGTGCAGATCCCAACAAAGCCATTACCCACCTTAGCTAGACCTGACTAGCCACCACGGGATCCATCAAGGTGTCATTCGACCTATCTCCGAGGTTTAACCGGGGCATAAGTCACACAGAGCTTATCCCTTCTCCTTTGATCACACGTTGCTCTCAGCTCTCCTGATGGCTATCAGACTAACTAGTGGGATTTATGCTAAGCCGTCGCCCATACAACGGTCAAGTGGTTTGCACGACAGTAAGCTAGGTGAGATGACACATCAACTCGGTCCTTAGGGGTGACAAGATGGATATCTCCCTTCCTTGCTCAACCACACAGGTACGAGCACACCAACGGCAATTCGCACAGAAATGCCATCCATCCCGTCTAACTCATCTTTCAAAACCACATTTTATCTCTTCCCACACACACACACATTTTTATTTATAAAACAGGTAGTCAAGGAATAGTCATCGCAAAACAAGGGGTGGTTATCACAAAACAAGGGTGGCTATCCTACCATGTATTCTCAAGCAAAACCATGCATTTTTGTAAAAGAGGCCAACGGGTTGTATTCATAAAAACTAGGGTAGAAACATGCATCAAAGGGTGGGATTGAACTTGCCATCTTCAAATCCTTGCGGGAGATCCTGATCGAAGCACTGTCCCTCGGGTTCGGGGTCGCCAAACTGGTCCTCGCTCGTTTGATCACAGTCAAGACCTTTCTCGTTCACTCCGTGTCCTACGACGCATACAAACAAACACTCAATTCAGACAGAGAGACAAATGCTTTATCATTGAGCTCAAATCGGGAATAACTTAGTTATGGAGATAGGAGCAATATTTTTGGGTGGTGTCCTAATGGCATGGTCGAAACCGTAGTAAAAAGGGCGTGGTAAAGTTTCGGATCGATCGGAGATCGTTTGGTACATAAAATGATAAGTTAACAGGGTGTTAGGGTCTAAACAATGGCCTAGGGACTTGTTTGTAATTACTGAAAAGGACTCGATTGGAATTTCAGGGAAGGTTTGGGTTATCCTGGAAACAGATAAGGGTTTATTTATAAATGTGTTTATATGGGTGAGGGTTTATTTGCAATTAGAAATGTTGAAGGGGTTTCTTTGGGAAAAGGCTAAAGAGAGGTGGGGGTTCCCTAAAGAATAGGGGAAAGGACAGGGGCTTTGGGCAAATCTGCCCTCCTTCTTCCTCCTCTCGTTGACAGGACACAGAGGAGGGGGGGGGGGTTCCTGCGCCTGCCGATTCCGGCGGCCTAGGGCGCGGCGGCAGCCGGGGGTAGGGGCAAAAGAGAGAGGGGGGCAAGGGGATTCCATCCCCTTTCTCACCTCGAGCTAGGGTGGAGCGTGGAGGGCGGGCCACTGCGGCCGTCGGGCGACGACAGGGCCGTGGGCGATGGCGGCGCTAAGAGCTTGGGGAGGGGGCACGCGGTGGCGAGGGCGGTGGTGGTGGCCGGGAGCTGCGCGAAGGCCCTACTTATAGGCCGGGGAAGGCGGTGGAGGGGGTGGCCGCGACGGTGGCTGGTGCGGAGCGCCATTAATGGCGTTTCGGCCGTTTGTTTGCGTCGTGTTGTGGCGTGCGGCGATGGTCAGGCGCGCACGTGGGAGCAGGAGTGGGTGCTGTGCGCGAGCAGTGTTAGTGGCGGGCGGCGTGGCGGAGCGCGCACGGTCGGCCGGCATGCGCTGCAAGCGACGGGCGGCACGGCGGGTGATGCGGCTCGTGGTGCACGCGCGGGGCGCGCGCGTGGGCGCGGGCGGCCGAGCACAGGGACGCGTGTGCGCGCGCGAGGGGAGGGGCGGCGTGGCTCGGGATCAGGGGCCAGGCAGCGCGGCCGTGCGGCGTTCGGGCGGGGAAGGGAGAGGGAAGGAGAAAAGAAGGAACAAAGAGAAAGGGAAAAGGAAAAAGAAAGAGAAAAGAAAAGGGAAAAGAGGGGAAAAAATAGGAGAAAGAAAAGAGAAAAGGTAGAGAAAAGAGGGAAAGAAAAGAGAGATCGTGCGCGCCGGCGATATCTGCGGCGGCAATCGCGGCTGGTCGGCCATGCGCGCAATGCCAAGCGACACGCAGCGCGTTGCGCGGAGTGGAAAAGAAAGATGAGACGGCAAATAAGTTCAGATGTCGGGACGGCGAGAATTTCCGGGGAGGATTCCAAGGAAACCCTGGCGAGATGTTCTGAGTTTAACGACGAAAGCGATTTTAGAATATTTTAGCGGTAATTTAATTGGGTAAAATTTCCGGGACGTCACAAACCTACCCCACTTAAACTGAATCTCGTCCTCGAGATTTGGCTGGCTCCTAAACAGATGGGGAAACTCCTTCTTTAGAGCCTCCTCGCGTTCCCAAGTTGCTTCCTCTACACCGTGTCGGCTCCATTGAACCGTGCATATCCGTACTTTGGAGTTTCTTGTCCTCCTAGTGACAGTGTCCAGAATTTTGACCGGTACTTCCTGGTATCGCAGATCCGGCTGCAGATCTATTGTTTCCACCGGCACGTGTTCTTCCTCGGGTACTCTCAAACACCTTCTTAATTGCGAGATATGAAACACTGGGTGTATATCCGATATTTCTTCTGGTAACTCCAGTCGGTATGCCACTGCTCCGACTCTCTTCAGAACTCGATACGGTCCAATGTATCGAGGGGCCAATTTTCCTTGTACCTGAAATCTTCGCGTTCCTCGAATGGGTGAGACTTTGAGATAAACAAAATCTCCTGGGTTGAAACTTATTTCCCGCCTCTTCTTGTCTGCGTAGCTCTTTTGTCGGGACTGAGCTGCTTTCAATTTCTCGCGGATCTCCGCTACTTTTTCTTCTGCTTCTTTTATGAGTGCGGGTCCAACTAGGGCACGTTCTCCAACCTCTGACCACATTAGGGGGGTTTTGCACCTTCTTCCATAGAGAGCTTCGAATGGTGACATACCCAAGCTGGCTTGGTAACTATTGTTGTATGAGAATTCTGCATAAGGCAGACTCTACTCCCAGTCCTTTCCATAGGTCAGGACGCATGATCTCAGCATATCCTCCATAATCAGATTTACCCTCTCGGTTTGACCATCCGTCTGTGGTTGATATGCGGTGCTGAAATCTAACTTGGTGCCCATGGCTTGATGCAAGCTTTTTCAAAACCTAGAGGTGAATTGGGTCCCTCTATCTGAGACAATTCTGCTAGGCACTCCATGTAACTTTACTATGTTTTCCACATAAAGCTTCGCCAGCTTTTCTCCACCGTAATTAGTTCGTACGGGTATGAAATGAGCCGATTTAGTGAGTCGGTCTACTATTACCCATATGGAATCGTGTCCCTTCTGTGTTCTAGGTAGGCCTACTACAAAGTCCATTCCTATCTCATCCCATTTCCAGACCGGAATGGGTAGGGGTTGCAATAATCCTGCTGGCTTTGGATGTTCGGCCTTGATCCTTTGACAAGTATCACAATGAGCCACAAATCGTGCAATATCCGCCTTCATTCCTTTCCACCAATATTTTTGTCTTATGTCCATATACATTTTGGTGGATCCTGGGTGGATGGAGTAGGCCGAGTTATGGGCTTCGTCCATGATTATCCGCCGGAAGTCTCCATTCTGGGGTACACAAATCCTATTCTCGTACCATAACGCTCCCTTATCGTCCACTCTGAAACCCGGTGCTTTGTTTTCTCCAGTTTGTTTGCAGATCTTTATTAACTCCTGATCCAAGCTTTGAACCTCTCTAATTCTATCCTCTAGTATTGATTGGATGTACAGCACATGGCTAGAACCTCGAGGAACAATGTGCACATTTAATCGTGCCATTTCCTCGCGCAGATGGTCATCTTTGGGTCCATAGGATTTCCGGCTTAAGGCATCGGCTACCACGTTCGCTTTTCCGGGGTGATAATGGATTTCCAAATTGTAGTCCTTAACCAACTCCAACCATCTTCTCTGCCTTAAGTTCAAATCCGGCTGGGTGAAGATATACTTCAGACTCTTATGGTCGGTGTAAATCTCACACTTATTTCCAATCAAGTAATGTCTCCAAATCTTAAGAGCATGCACTACGGCTGCAAATTCCAAATCATGGGTCGGATAGTTCTGCTCATGAGTCCTGAGTTGGCGGGAAGCATATGCAACGACTTTCCCGTCTTGCATCAGCATACACCCTAATCCTTGTCGGGAAGCGTCACAATAAATGACAAAATCCCGATAAATGTCCGGCAGGGTCAGCACTGGGGCGGTTGTCAACCTTTGCTTCAATTCTTGAAAACTTCTTTCACAAGATTCTGTCCAGGTGAACTTCTTCTCCTTCTTAAGAAGCTCCGTCATGGGTCGGGCTATCTTGGAGAATCCCTCAATAAATCTCCGATAGTACCTAACTAATCCAACAAAACTTCTGATTTCACCAACATTAGTTGGTCGCTGCCAGTTGGAAACTGCTTCGACCTTCTCTGGGTCCACTGCTACGCCTTCCGCGGTCAAAATGTGACCAAGGAAAGCTACTCTCTCCAGCCAGAATTCACACTTGCTAAACTTGGCATATAGCCTATGTATTCTCAGCTTTTCCAATACTACCCGCAGATGTTGCTCATGTTCCTGAATACTCTTGGAGTAGACAAGTATGTCAATGATAAAGACTACGACAAACTTATCTAGCTCGTCCATGAATACTTTATTCATGAGGTTCATAAAATAGGCAGGGGCATTGGTTAGTCTGAAGGACATTACGGTGAACTCAAACTGCCCGTAACGGGTGACAAAAGCTGTCTTAGGGATGTCACCTTCTCTAATCTTGAGCTGAAAATATCGTGACCTGAGATTGATCTTGGAAAAGTACTTGGCTCCTTTTAGCTGATCGAAAAGGTCATCAATCCTGTGGAGGGGGTACTTATTCTGGTAACCTCATTCAATGCCCGGTAATCTACACACAACCTCATACTCCCATCTTTCTTCTTGACAAACAGAACTGGGGCTCCCTAGGGCGACGAGCTTGCTCTGATGAAGCTAATTTGTTGCAGTTCTTCTAGTTGCTTCTTTAATTCCGTCAACTCAGAGGCCGCCATCCTATAGGGTCTCTTAGCTATAGGGGAGGTTCCAGGGATATGATCAATGACGAACTCTATATCCCTGTCCGGTGGCATACCGGGATGTTCTTCGGGGAAGACATCTGGGTATTCGTTTACTACCGGGACTCCTTCTAAGAGCTTGGCTTCCATGCTGAACACCATTGGGTTAAACTAACTTTCCCGGGTATGGCAGATTACTTGTACTCCTTCGGGGTTTGTTAGGTGTACCACTTTGTCAGTACAGCCTATGAGACCATTGTGTCGGCTCAACCAGTCCATTCCAAGGATCACGTCTATTCCCCTAGACTTAAGTACTACCAAGTCTGCTAGAAATTCTACCCCACTTAACTTGATCCTTACCCGTGGACAACCTAGTTGACATTTGATGTCGCCTCCAGGCATCCGGGTTAATAGGGGTGTTTTTAGTAGTACTGTAGGTATTTTGTGTTTTTCCACAAAACATGAGGATATGAACGAGTGCGATGCTCCAGAATCAAATAGTACTGTTGCCAGAGCTGAGTTGACTAGATACTCACCGAGCACTACGCCCTGAGCTCCTTGAGCCTCCTGCGCG
This sequence comes from Panicum hallii, assembly GCF_002211085.1. Classification (NCBI taxonomy): domain Eukaryota; kingdom Viridiplantae; phylum Streptophyta; class Magnoliopsida; order Poales; family Poaceae; genus Panicum; species Panicum hallii. The sequence goes on from NC_038044.1 coordinate 12,052,734, forward strand.
TCGATGTGATTGACGCGGGCTCGTCCAAATGATTGCTGGGGCTGCTTCATCTGCTGACTGTTGTCGTTGTTGCGGATGGGTACTTGGTTGGCACCGGTCAGGGCTGGTCTGGGTCCATTCACCGTGTTGGAGAAGGCTGATGTAGCCGGCTTATTCTTGGCATAAGGGCAATTGGCAATGAAATGCCCTGTCTCACGGCAGTTGAAACAGGCCTTAACATTGTTGTTGTCGGAGGCGACCAGGCTTGCATTGCTCTGCGGGGCCCGTGGTCCTGTCACTTGAGACTGAGTCCTATACTGCATTGGGGCCTGAGATCTCGGTGCAGTGTAGCTGAAGTTCCTCGGCTTTTGGAAACGGTCTTGTTGGCGGGCCTTACTTTCCAGGAATTTGCGTTTGTTATCCTTATTTTCTTCGGTTTTGGCCCTTTCCGTAAGGATAGCCTTGTTCATCAGGGTATTGAAGTCAGGATAGATCTGATAGGTAAGCAAGGTCCGGAGTTCTGGGTTTAGTCCCTTCTTGAACATGTCTTGTTTCTTCTCATCGTCGTTTACTTCCTCCGGTGCATATCGGGCTAACTCCATGAACCGGTGGGTGTACTCTTCCACCGTCATGCTTCCTTGCTGCAGTGCGCAGAACTCATCCGCCTTGCGCTTCATGGTGGCTGAAGGGATGTGATAACGGTGGAACTCCCTCACGAATTCCTCCCAAGTGATGGTAGAGGCATCCTCGGCTGCGGCACAATAATTCTCCCACCAGGCTAATGCGGTTCCGGTGAGTTGGTGGGCTGCCAGAAGGACTTTGTCTCGGTCCTGGCATTCAAACAGTTCGAGTTTCCTCTGAATTACTCATAACCAGTCATCTGCATCCAAAGGGTTGCAGGATCCGGCAAAGGTGGGTGGCTTGGTCCTTAGAAAAGCTGTCAGCTTGTCATTCATGTTCTGCCCTCGTGGTTGCCGGTTAACGAGGGCATTGGCCAGTGTTTCTAGTATAAGGGTCTGGTTGTGGATTATCTGTGCTAGGTCTCCGAGGGGTGGGGGTGGTGGTAGTTGCTCTCCTCCTTGATTTTCTCCTCGGTTCTGGCTTACTTCCTGTTCTTCCTGAGGAAGATCTTGTCCAACAGGCTGTGCTCCGGCACCAGCGGCTGCGGGGTTCCGACTACGGGAGGCCCTCGTGACGTTCCGGGGAGCCACCTGTTGATTGGATAGATTTGGGTTACGATTATGTGATGTTTAAGTTGTTTAATTCGTATATAAGGCAGAATCTACCTCCTGCCGGTAGTCACACAATAAACCAGCACACAACATCACCAACAACATGCACAAACAACTTCATTACTGCAAGGCGGTACAGCTTGGGGGTAAAACCAGATCTCGTACTACTCGTCCGGGGTCATGCTTAGGGGCACGACTTAAGCAAAAGAGGCTGGGGGTACATCACTAGGGTGGCGTCGGTTATTTTACTCGTGGGGCGTGCCTTCTCCCGGGGCGGGGAGTGAGAGTAATCCTTGCTCGCCATTCTCTGGATTTCCATTTGCTAAGGGTTGTGCAGCACCATCTCTTTCAACGGCGGTAGCAGAACTTTCAGATTTCTCGGATGGGTCTTGTGAATTTCCAAAGAGTGGTCCCCATCCTATGACGGGTGTCCCGAGTAAAATATGCTCTTCTCCAATTGCCGGGACTGGTGTTCCACTTTGGGTCCACTCTTACATACGCCGGTCTCGGGCCTGCCTGAGGCTCTCTTGGGCGACTGCCTCGCTGCTGACCGCGGCTGCGGCTCTTGCCTCGGCTTGGGCTGCTCGGATCTGCTGCAGTCTCACTGCGAGCTCTGCTTGCTCGGCTCGTTGGGTCTACTCTCTCAGAAGGTTGGCTTGCTCATCAAAGAGTTGGTCCAAGGCAGCTAGATAAGTAGCCACTTGGTACAGAGGGCCTTCTTCATGGCGACGTCGTTCCAAACATCTCATGCGTGAATCCCAAACTGGGGTTCTGATGGCCGGCGGGAAGAACCTCACTGGTGTGGGGGCGAGGTGTCTTTCAAAAATCCGGCATAAATAACGGAGTGCTTTTCTGACGGTCAAGGGGTAGGTGTCCCGGTGCCTAAACCCTGTGGCAGTCACTCGCCATGGCTGGATGTCGGGGTAGCGGTTGCTCCTGGCGATGACCAGGATCACCCTGCAGCGGAGCGTACCATGGTGTTCGTACTCTCTGCTGTAGTACCTTGGGCGTTCCGTAATGCCAAGGCTTTCCAGGGCGTTGATCAAAAGGCTGGGAAAGCCAGGTGCAGCTTGGCAATTGCCCTGGGTCCATCCATCCTCAGCCATCTGAAATAAGGACAGGCTAAACAATCTTGCACAGGTACAAAAGAGAGTAGATAATATTTATTATTGCAACATGGGGGGTACCGTTTCCATGGATACGTGGTTATTAGGGTAGGGTTCTAGCTTGGAGTGCTACTCCTATCATGGGGATTCTTCCCCGATTCTGATAGGGCGCTTCTTTATTGGGAGGCACCGATCCATCACCTCATCTTCGGTCTGAGTACCTTTATCCCAATGGGTTTCCTTGGGTTTCTCTTCTTACTCTATCCATCCACCTATTCCTTCGCGGTTTTCGTATTCCTGCATCTGGGCTTGGAGGGCGGCTAGGGAATACTCGGCGTGTGCGGCTCTTATCTGTTGTTCTTCTAGTTCCTGGGTTGCCTTTTCTGCCCTATGGATTAGCTGCTTCAGTTGTGCCGTCTGTTCGCGGTAGAGTTCATCCAAGCCGGTAAGGTAGATGGATAGGTGGGAGACCGTATCTTCTAGGTCTTCTTCTTCCCTTCCGAGTCCTCTCATCCGGGCAATCCAAGTGCGTCCTCTTCCTTCGTTAGGTGGGAAAAATCCCATAGGAGTCCGCTGAAGGTGGTGCTTGTAGATCACACGCAGTCGTCGCATGGCTTTACGGGCGGCCTTTCGGTAGGTGTCAGAGAAGCAAAAGCCAGAGGTGGAGATGAACCAGGGGTCCACATCAGGGTAGCGGGTGCTTCTTCCCACAAAGACCATCATGTCGCATCGAAGGGTGCCCTTGGAGGTGTATTCTCGGTAGGCATACTCTGGTGGTTCCATAACTCCGATGCGTTCCAGGCTGAGTATTAATAGCTTAGGAAGGCCGGGCTCTGCGCGGCAGATTCCGTCAACCCATCCATTGTCAGCCATCTGGAACAGGGCAAGAACCAGTCGTGAGTGTTTGTGCAGGAAAAGAACTAAGTCAGAACAAGTCCTAGGCCCCGAAAAAGGATCTCGTTTCTAGGGTCACGTCCTACGGCCAGCCTACGACTCTGATACCACCTGAAGCGTCCCCCCCATCAGGGAAGACTTAAAAGTGATGCTTTATCAGCCCCAGGAGGCTGATAAAACTTTTATTACATCAGGTGGCACTTCACCGTACAACTCTACGCGGTAATGGGCAGTTAAGCGCCACTATCGCGAGGATTACAACTAAAACCCACACTACTACACTAGCTACGAAAAGAGGGTCATCAGAGTCTTGTGCCATGCGGAACTCCAGCGGTAGCCCTAACCACAGGCAAGACTGGGTGCATGACGAAACCTTACTCGACGTCTTCGGGGAGGTAGTCTGGGTCTTCTGCTGTAAAAAGTAAGAATGGGGTGAGTACAAACGTACTCAGCAAGTCCAATCACACCCAGGGGGGCATAACAGAAATCAATGCACAGGACAGTCCAAGGATAAAGTTAGGGTTCATTTGCAGAAAACTCGATTGTATGCAAAGGTCTGTTTAAAAACATTTTTTTCAAAACTAGTTTTTAGGTACCAAGGAGCACATGATGTTGATCCATACGGGATCCAAATTTTAAGCTGCTACCGGACTCCCCGTCCGCCGTAGCACACGGCACAACTGCCGGACACTTTCCAAACAACCCACACCAGTCCAACCATTCCCAGAGAGAAACACTAGTTATGTGACCACACCATAACTTGCCCAATACCGTGGGCACGGCTATTCGAATAGATTTTAACTCTGCAGAGGTGTGCAACTTTACCCACAGGTGGGGTACCACAGCACGATCACCTTAGTGTCGGTGCAGATCCCAACAAAGCCATTACCCACCTTAGCTAGACCTGACTAGCCACCACGGGATCCATCAAGGGGTCATTCGACCTATCTCCGAGGTTTAACCGGGGCATAAGTCACACAGAGCTTATCCCTTCTCCTTTGATCACACGTTGCTCTCAGCTCTCCTGATGGCTATCAGACTAACTAGTGGGATTTATGCTAAGCCGTCGCCCATACAACAGTCAAGTGGTTTGCACGACAGTAAGCTAGGTGAGATGACACATCAACTCGGTCCTTAGGGGTGATAAGATGGATATCTCCCTTCCTTGCTCAACCACACAGGTACGAGCACACCAACGGCAATTCGCACAGAAATGCCATCCATCCCGTCTAACTCATCTTTCAAAACCACATTTTATCTCTTCCCACACACACACATATTTTTATTTATAAAACAGGTAGTCAAGGAATAGTCATCGCAAAACAAGGGGTGGTTATCACAAAACAAGGGTGACTATCCTACCATGTATTCTCAAGCAAAACCATGCATTTTTGTAAAAGAGGCCAACGGGTTGTATTCATAAAAACTAGGGTAGAAACATGCATCAAAGGGTGGGATTGAACTTGCCATCTTCAAATCCTTGCGGGAGATCCTGATCGAAGCACTTTCCCTCGGGTTCGGGGTCGTCAAACTGGTCCTCGCTCGCTTGATCACAGTCGGGACCTTCCTCGTTCACTCCGTGTCCTACGACGCATACAAACAAACACTCAATTCAGACAGAGAGACAAATGCTTTATCGTTGAGCTCGAATCGGGAATAACTTAGTTATGGAGATAGGAGCAATATTTTTGGGTGGTGTCCTAATGGCATGGTCGAAACCATAGTAGAAGGGCGTGGTAAAGTTTCGGGTCGATCGGAGATCGTTTGGTACATAAAATGATAAGTTAACGGGGTGTTAGGGTCTAAACAAGGGCCTAGGGACTTGTTTGTAATTACTGAAAAGGACTCGATTGGAATTTCGGGGAAGGTTTGGGTTATCCTGGAAAAAGATAAGGGTTTATTTATAAATGTGTTTATATGGGTGAGGGTTTATTTGCAATTAGAAATGTTGAAGGGGTTTCTTTGGGAAAAGGCTAAAGAGAGGTGCGGGTTCCGTAAAGAATAGGGGAAAGGACAGGGGCTTTCGGCAAATCTGCCATCCTTCTTCCTCCTCTCGTTGACAGGAAACAGAGGAGGGGGGGTTCCTGCGCCGGCCGATTCTGGCGGCCTAGGGCGCGGCGGCAGCCGGGGGTAGGGGCAAAAGAGAGAGGGGGGCAAGGGGATTCCATCCCCTTTCTCACCTCGAGCTAGGGTGGAGCGTGGAGGGCGGGCCACTGCGGCCGTCGGGCGGCGACAAGGCCGTGGGCGGTGGCGGCGCTGAGAGCTTGGGGAGGGGGCACGCGGTGGCGAGGGCGGTGGTAGTGGCCGGGAGCTTCGCGAAGGCCCTACTTATAGGCCGGGGAAGGCGGTGGAGGGGGTGGCCGCGACGGTGGCCGGTGCGGAGCGCCATTAATGGCGCTTCGGCCGTTTGTTTGCGTCGCGTTGTGGCGTGCGGCGATGGTCAGGCGCGCACGTGGGAGCAGGAGTGGGTGCTGTGCGCGAGCAGTGTTAGTGGCGGGCGGCGTGGCGGCTCGTGGCGGAGCGCGCACGGTCGGCCGGCGTGCGTTGCAAGCGACGGGCGGCACGGCGGGTGATACGGCTCGTGGTGCACGCGCGGGTCGCGCGCGTGGGCGCGGGCGGCCGAGCACAGGGGCGCGTGTGCGCGCGCGAGGGGAGGGGCGGCGTGGCTCGGGATCCGGGGCCAGGCAGCGCGGCCGTGCGGCGTTCGGGCGGGGAAGGGAGAGGGAAGGAGAAAAGAAGGAACAAGGAGAAAGGGAAAAGGAAAAAGAAAGAGAAAAGAAAAGGGAAAAGAGGGGGAAAAAATAGGAGAAAGAAAAGAGAAAAAGGTAGAGAAAAGAGGGAAAGAAAAGAGAGATCGTGCGCGCCGGCGATATCTGCGGCGGCGATCGCGGCTGGTCGGCCATGCGCGCAATGCCAAGCGACACGCAGCGCGTCGCGCGGAGCGGAAAAGAAAGATGAGACGGCAAATAAGTTCAGATGTCGGGACGGCGAGAATTTCCGGGGAGGATTCCAAGGAAACCCTGGCGAGATGTTCTGAGTTTAACGACGAAAGCGATTTTAGAATATTTTAGCGGTAATTTAATTGGGTAAAATTACCGGGACGTCACAAGGAGCCAAACTACGGGGCTAAGAGAACAAAGGAAAGGGAAAGATATTCAATGGAGCACAACAAAAGGAAGTAGAAGAGGGAGAGAAGGAACCTTTATTCGGGCCAGCACTGCACCCACTGCAGCAAGCCCAAGCAACGGAGAAGGCGACGAGGACACCGGCGGCACCGGCAATGGCCACAACATCAGTGGAGTGACGGCGCGGCTACCGAGCACTCATCTGAGCACAACAAACCACATACAATAATATACCATAATATATACTAGGAGAAGACGGACGTCCCTCCCTCTCACCACCGCCGAAATGCCAAAGGAGGAGAGGAAGGAAGCCAGAAGTGATGGGATCTCGGTGAGCTACAGTAGAAGCGGATGAGAGAGGGTAACAATGGGAGAAGCTTCTCGCACGAGGGTTGCGAGCATGTACTATTCTATTTAGATAGGCATTGGTAAGGCAACAGGCATTGGTAAGGCATTGCCTGCAAACGGATGGTGGTTCAGTGATAAGAAAAATTTAGGATCCTGCAATATCTATATTTTTTTATGCAAATACTTATAGACACTTCGATCTATATGAACTAATCAATTGATCTACGAGAAAATATTTAGGTTGATTAGATCTTGAAATTAGAAATATATGAACTACAAAAAGATCTATTGATTCTGCGAATTTAGACTATACAATATTTGGCAAACATGGAGCATGCGGACGAGACCTTCATTGAGTACAACAAATAAATATAAATAAGTTTTAAATACTAAGAGGGTTTAAAAATTACCACAAAAGAATTTATTTGGGTGGAAACAACAAAAAAAATCATTTGAATAAATTTATTTTTCAAATTAAAAAAGATACTAAATATTAATATGAAAATCTAGATACCTGCGCTGTCTGCGCGGGCCACCTTGCTAGTTTAGCAAGGGAAAAAAACGAAACCTGAGCTTGCTTCAGAGATCAGAAGAATTGGACGACAAGGGGGTGGGTATGCCCGGCCTGGCGCTTGCGAGATCCGGTCGGCCTTCCCGGAGCGCCGCGCGTTACCAACCATCTCAACAACTCCGGATCACCGCTGTGCCAGTGCCACGGCCCCAGTCGCTGCCACCATTTCCCAACATCTCCGCGCGGCGCGACGCCCTTGTAGCTGTAGGCCCTTGTCTAGAATCCGAAGCTAGCGAAACTGCTCTACCTGCCCGCAAGGCTGCGGCTGCAAGAGAACAAGCGCTGGTTACGTCGCGGCAGCAGAAACAACAGTGCCGCCACGCACAACTGCAGCTCGCCTGTAAAAGTTCTCCAGCACAAATTTGGGGTCCTCCCTTCCTTGCTTGCCTTGTGCTTGTGCAGAACTCACCAGCAACCACTGCCTGTGCGTGGGTACGTGTGGCTCGGTAAATTCGGCCGGCCGAGCCGTGCTCCGTGCTGCCGGCTGGCCGGATCATTTAACCGGGCCGCCGTACCGGAGCGCCCTCTCGTCTCCGGCCCTCGGCCGGAGCTGGGCGCGGGCGCGGCGCCCTCCATGATTATTCGCGATCAGGAATGACGACTGCCCTGCGGCGAGGGAGGAGAGGGAATTGATGAGGCGTGGGGGCTCCGCGGCAGCCTGGTGGCGACCGGATCACCAGGCGCGAGGGAGGGGACCAACGGCACGGCAGCGCGGGCGGGAGGACCACCGCGAGCTTGACACCACATGGGTCGGGGGCTCCGGCTCCGGCCTCGCCTCGACCAGGCCGAGTAGAGCTGCCTCTTTCAAAGCCGGCCGGGAACGAAACTAGAACCGGTCGAGACTCGATCGTCCGTCTCGCCGTTTCAGGAATCGGAGCCCGGCCGTCCACCGGATCGTTCGGGTTGCGCGGGTCACGTAACATATCAGTATCAAAAGCCATGAATGAATGCCGTCGCGCCACTCACGTGTTCCGCGGCCGCGAACGTGTCGATCTGCCGCGGCGCACGCGGGAGCGGGAGCCATGCCGATGTGCCACCGGTGGTGCCGTGGTGGGCGACGGCGACGGAACGCGGCCCAGTGGCCCGCCACGCCACGGGGGACGGACAGCCCCAGTTGCCGGGCACCCGCCGGTCACATGGTCGCAGGGCCCCTCCCTGCCTTCCGCGCGCCGGCGCAACGCAACGGCCGGCCCGGCCCCGTGGCCGTCCCCGTCCCCGTCCCCGTCCGGTGCATGCCGTTGCCCGCCGCCGGTGCGCGGCCCCATCGGCCTGGGCTTTCTTTGGAGCATCGATGGGGGCGGATCGGCCCGACGGACCCCGTTTGAACGCGTCTGGATCGATCGATCGGGGGATATACGTGACAGCAGAATAGACTTGCAGTTATGGATGTCACGCGCACGTACACGCGCGATGCCGGGCAGCATGCCCTTGTTTAATGAACACTCGGGCATGTATTGGCGCTGTGTGACAAGCGAGAAGGGCTTTCAGACGAACACATGAACGATGCCACGCACGGCGGCATGGTCCCCGCGTGCGCGCGCTCAGTCTCCTGCTGTGTGTCTGCCGTTGTAGTCCTGGGCATAGTTTTCCCGTTGGAGCTTGGTTACCGAGGAGCTGTGGGCGCACACGAGCCAAGGCTGCAAGCCATGTTTACCTTTCGTGAACGAAAACCAAAACGAAATGATGCGTACGTACGGGGGTGCTTGCGTTAATTATCTCATATTTAACACTAATCAGAATCAAACATGTGACATGATAGAGGTAAAGTTTAGTCCTGCCGGAACCAAACACCCTCGTAGTTCCTACTCCTGCTACAGTACAGTAGTTTCCTGTCTGACAAAAAAGGTATTTTCAGCTATCCTGTCTACACACCAACTCCATCGATGCCACCTTTGAATCGTGTCTTTAGCCACGTGATGGATCAAACATCAAGGGGAAACTGGGAAAGGTAACACTCGCTCGAGTGTTTCGTTGACATTTTAACACTCGTCGTTCCTGCTCCCGCGCTACACGTCAATCCACAGGAAGATGCTCCTTCCTCATCTCCGACAAAGTTGCCGGGTAAGGGTTTCGGAGTTGGGGGCTGTGTTTTCTCGAGAAGAGATGCTAGAAACCGATGTTTAAGATAAGAGGGGGAGTTAATTTTACAAACTTATGATTTCCATATTCTTATTGCACTTTTTCATGGGACGGAAAAAGTGCACATGCCGCACTGTGATGTGAGCTGCGGGTGTCCCCTCCCTCGTTTCGTGCCCCCTTCCCTATCAGGATACGTGAGTAGATCCCATTCTCACTACATCTCCGTACGTGCAAAAGCTCGAGCAGCCCTTCGAGTCCATTGCCGGCCGATTCGTACGCAAACACGGGAAGAGGCATCCATGGGTGTCCTTCCACGGAGGCACAGAGCGCTTCCTCCTCCCCCGCCAATAATGCAGCGGGCGGGGGCGACGGATCGATCGATCGATCGTGGATGGGCCGAGGGTCGATCCGGAACGTGCGGCCGCTGCAGCGCGCGCGAGTTAATTGGCTGTTGCCGCGCAGTGCGGCCGTACGCCCCCCCGCAGGCACGGATCGCTATCAGCGACGACGGACGGACGGACGGACGGACGGACGAGCACCCACTCCCACACTTCCCCCCTCCCTCTCTGCCGTCCCCATCCAGGCTGCAAGATTGAAAGATTCATGTCATGAGGCAGCGGGTGACACGCGCACGCAGACTGGCAGGCACCAATCAACGAGGGAGCGCTGAGCGATCGGAAGGGAGAAGCCGAAGAGGCAGGGCACAGCGAAGGCTACGGCGATCGCAGCGCAGGCAGAGGCAGTTGCCCTGCCCTGCGCCGCACATGCCATGGGGATGCTTGCCCCATCTGGTACCCTGACCCCGGCGGCAGCCTTGCTGATCGCCCTGCTTGTCCCCTTTTGATCCCAGTAAAACGTTACCACCATCCCCCGCTTAGCTTAACACACTGTTCATGCCGCTCGTCTTCAGTCTTTCACTTTTTTTACCGCGCCGTGAACGCCACCGCCGCCGTACACGTGCTGTGCGCGAGCTACTTAAACGAGCCACCAGCAGCAGAGCAGGCGGCACAGCGGCAGCGGCAGCTCAGCTTGTTGAGCGGATGCGCAGGATCTGCTCGACAGCGCGCGCGGGTAATCAGAGCCACGGCACGGGCATTCAATTCGCTCGGGCCACCACCGTGCGTCCTGCGGCCTCCCATATCATCCCAGCTCGGAGCTGCGTCTCGGGGATCCTTTCGCGCGCGCGCAGCTCGGCGGTGGCGTCGTGAGATGAGCCGCGCGGCGCAGACGGGCGCGGGCGCGGGCGGGGGCGGCGCGGCGAGGCTCAAGGCGTCGCCGCGGGCGCTATTCTCGTGCGGGATCTTCAGCACCTGCACGCACCCGGCGCTCAGCCCGACGGCGACGCCGAACAACAATGTGGTACCGGGGAGCGGCGGCATCAAGGGCGGCGGCTCGGCCACGCCCTGCGCCGAGGCGTCCGCGTCGCCTGTGGTGGAGGCGGCGGCGTCGACGCCGCCGCCGCCTCAGCGGCAGCACCAGCGGGCGCAGAGGAACGTCGGCCCGTCGTCGTCGTCCTCCTCGTCCTCGTCGTCGGCTTCTCAGAGCTTCACGCAGTGGAGGCTGCCGGTGCACCACCCGCCACAGGCGTCATCGTCCGCCTCGGCGTCGGCGAGCGGGGCGGGCGCCGCGGACGCGCTGGTGAGCGCGGAGGAGAAGTTCGCGGCCGGGGAGGTGGTGGCGGCGCTGCGGGCCGTCGAGAGGGAGATGGAGGCGGCGGCGAGGCCGGTGCCGTCGGGGGTGGTGGCCGGGGTGGTCGCCGCGGTGAGGGAGCCGGCGACGGCGAGGCTGGCCGCGAAGGTGCTCCTCGTCGTGCTGCTGGAGGAGGGGAACAGGGAGACCGCAGTGGAGGCCGGCGCGGCGTCGGCGGCCGTGGAGGCTGTGGCGGCCTCCGGGCCGGCGGGCGCCACGGCGGAGCGCGCGCTGGCCGCGCTGGAGCTCCTGTGCACGGCCCCCGGCGGCGCCGCGACGGTGCGGAGGGAGGCACTCGCGGCGCCGGTCCTGGCGCGGGCGGTGGAGGGGATGACAGGCCGCGGGCGGGAGTGCGCCATCGGCGTCCTGGCCGCCATCTACGGGGGCGGTGGAGTAGGCGGCGGCGGCGGCGAGGAGGACGGGGCGGAGTCGCTGCCGCCTCCGGAGGTGGTGAAGGCGGTGTTGGCGGCGATGCAGGGCGAGTGCAGCACGCGCGGACGGCGCAAGGGCGCGCAGCTGCTGCGCGCGCTGCAGGAGGCCGGCCGCCTCGGCCTCGCTTGGGACGGCGTCGGCGATCACTGACACGCGGGCCCCGCCTGCCAGCCACGTCCTCTCCGGTTACACGCGGGGCCCCACGTCGCAGTGACTGGTTCCGAGGCCATGCAATGGATTTGGTAGCTGCTGCGGGGCCGAGGCTACTGAAGCGTGGGCCCGGGGCGAGGACGGGCAGGAGCAGTGACTTGGCTTTGGTTGATGACGCTGGAGGAAACGGTCTGTGGGGTGATTGATCTGTGGTCACCTTTTGTAGCCCCCCCTCCCCCTGTGATTTGTACCCGCATCTCTCTCGTGAAAATTTATCGCTCCCATGACGCGCGCTGGCCCACGCTGCTGAATTCCAGTACCCCGTTTACTTTCCCTCGCATGAAAATCTAGCTGCCTGTTGAATTTAACTTGAGAAACGAAGCACGTTTAGATCTTCAGACTTCAGAGTAGGCACCATTTGCACAAACTATCTCTGGAAGTATGTGCGGTGTTCCTGTTCCATTTCAGCAGTGGATCTGCAGTGACTGCTGAACCTGCCGCCGTCTATTTTTGTAGATCAGACGACAGCGTATGCACGCAACTACACAGGCATGGAAGTTAGCATGTCTGGTTACTTTCCACTACTTCCACTTCCACTCAACAACAGGGTTGCTGGTCGGCTCTCAGCTGCCCAGCCCAGCGCCGTGTAGTCAGTCAGCCTGCCGAAACGCCCATTCCCAAAGCCCATCCTCCTCCTGCTGCCCAAACAGGCACGCCGCCGGCGCGCCCGAGCCAGCCGGAGCACCGTGCCGCTCCCCTTCTCGGCAAGGATTTTCAGATTCGGCAGCAGGCTTTACCCAACCGCGGCCAACCCTGCCATGCATGCTTTTGCCATCTACTACCACCTCGCTTTGGCATCTGCTTTTCCCACGCAAAGGCCTGCGGCGGCCTGCGGCCTGCTCTTCGACCTCACCGTCGAGTTGACTTGAGGCCCTGAACGGCTGGCTGGCTGGCTGGCTGACTGACTGACGCTCGGTGTTGACAAGACTGTGGTGTGTCCCTGTTACTTTGCAGAGGCGGGCAGGCGGCATGGCCCCCCAATGGCGTCGCGGCAGGCGGCACATCCTTTTCCAGTTTCCTCCTTTCCCTTTCCCTGCTGTGAAATCCTGTCTCCTCTCAATTATTGCGTCGTTCGTCACATCGTCGTCGTGTGTGACCAGCGGTATGCCGTGGTGGGATCCGGGCCACCTTCGTGGATGGAGAGGATTGTTGTGGTGGGTGGGCTGGGTGGGAAAAGCAGAATGACGCGGTCCATTCAATCGTTAAGGCCCAGGGCTCATGAAATAAAACAACTGTTTCATGGGCTCGCGTCCCAGCTCTCTTTCTTTTCCTCTCGAAAAAGACGCAGGCTTCTTTTCTTTCTTAAAGAAAGAGTAGTTCTCTTTCTTCAAAGCTCTGTCCAACGCGGTAACGTCTGTTTCTAAATGGATCCCTAAATAAATAAATAAACAAACCCCTGACGCGATTGATGCCACGAGTGCATCGACGGATGGGTGACACAAATAATAGCAGCTAGTTAAAAGGCACGGATGGTTCAGTCACAGACAATTGCCACATCCCATCCTTCTAGAAAAAGAATTGGTAACGCCATCCAATAATACTCGAAATGCAGCCATCGAGCAACGGCATCAGGACCTAGCATCATCGATCACTGCATTAGTCAATGGCTCCGTCAGTCACCGCGCGGCACTTGCTTGCCATCATCAACCTCCTCCTGCCATTTTTTTTAGTCCTCGATATACTACGGTAGTAGTAGCAGACAAGTGGTGATTCCTTTTCTTTTCTGCTTGCCCCCAATTTCCCTCCTTTTTATAATAAAAAAAATCCAAAGGACTAAACTCGAAGCTACTGGCTGATTAAGATAGATATATACAAGCAAGGCCATTAGCGTGACAGCGAGTCGTTAATCATGTGGCGTTTGTGAGCGAAAGACGTATGGCTAATCCGTGTCCACATGTGCTCAATATCAACTAATGATGCCATCTTAATTAGATTTAGTCATGTTTAGAATGGTCAGTTTGTCAAATGTGACTAAATCACACACGGAACAGATAAGCGCAGCTTGCGGGTTAAGACTAATAGCAAAATAAGTATATAGGATCCAAACCAAGGAATTGAATAATGAGGAATGGATTTCATGCCCCCTTTTATTATTCTTTTTTATTTCGTGCTTTGATTTTATTTCAGTGCTCACGGGGCCTCAACTGATGAACAATACAATTTTCCAAGCCAACTTTGCTCTCTTTCTTTTTTTCAGTGGATTGAAAAGGCTTTCTTTCGATGCTGGTACGCAAGCACGTACTGTGCATCTCTATCCCAATCAGGTTAATCTAATAAGTTTGTTCTAGCCTGCCTTTTGCTGTATGATAGTAAAAGAAAGGGAATAGCCCGATTATTATTATACACAGATCCTGTTTCAGCTTTTCTGAACATCTAGGCCGGCCGGACCGAAGTTTCTGAAGGTAGGAGCTAGGTTTTAGTAGCAGGCTCCCTTTAGCTCATGCCGAACAGTGACGAAGCACTACTATCTCAGCTAGCTAGCAGCAGGCACGCACGGCTGTTGATTCTTTTTTCTTTTCTCTATCTTCTTTGGGGGTGAAAGCAACTGTATTTTATTCAACAAAATCAGCCGCAATTAGTCTCGGAAAGCTGCTACACATGCAGCTAAACTATGGGGGAGGAGCATCCAGCATGCACAGCGTGCTGCTGTTTTCTAACCACATTATTGCTCGGAATTGAAAACGCCCCAACTAATTAACTATGGGGATCAGCAGCCTGCGCGCTCTTTGCCTCTGAGAGTTAGGTGCTGTTCCCTTTAAGGAGTTCTGCGAGGACCGGATCGATGCTGCAAATCTCAATAAACCCTTTTAAAATTAGCACAAAAACTAGACCGATCGATTAGTGTAATCGTCAGCTAGCTGATGGATGATGATGCCGTGTGTACGTCTTCTTCAACTTCTGTTGCCGTGTGTTCCAGTTTGCACGCGTTCTGACCTGATAAAGCTTGAGCTGATGCTGCATTATCTCATGAGATTTTCCAGCCCGGCCTAGACTACAGTGTCAGCAATTTTCCATCGGTCGATGCGTGTTGTCACTGGCATCACCACATCAATGCGAGGCCGGAGATCCAGGCCGCACGTGAAACCGAAATCTACGACCGAAACTGTAGCGACTAGCAAGTGGAAAATATGCTAGCTAAGCTAGCTAGAGATGCAGGTGATGCCCTGATAACATACATGCCAGTGTGTGGCTTGTGTTCGATCGAGGACGATCCTTTCCACCTACTCTGCGATCCCCACCCACACCCCATGTCCGAGCCAGCCGAGTCCGATCCGTGCGGCAACCAGCGAAGCTTCTGATTCCCGAGATCGCCGAGAAGATTTGCCCCCCATCTCGCCCTCCCCTCCGACCAATACTAAATCGATTCCGCCCCAATCCCTTTCAGATAATCGTACGTACATGCTGTCATGTAACCCCCCAAACTAATCCATCATGCGCGTATCGCTTTGCTAGTTTTATTGTGCTTTGATTTATTGGCACTTGGCAATCCTCTTCCATGTCTCTCCACCAGTTGTCTGATTGTATACTGCTGCTTTTTAGTTCAGTTATTGTATCATCAAATGGGACGCTGTAGGAACGTGGTTTTCACTCAACTGTTGTATAATTTAGAGAGTTGGTAAGCATAGCAAGCAGGAAAACATCACCTGATATTATAGTGGAAGTCCAAACAATCATTTCAACCTCGAATCCGTGGGAGTACTTTCTTTCCTCTTGGTGATAGGATTTGACACAACGTCAAGTATCCAAGATCCCAGACTTTCAGTTCACTTACTGGCCAAGAAGCTTTTCTTAATATAATTAAAGGCAGCTAGCTCTGTGAATCATTATTATTGGAAGGATGAGACTATATTAGTAATAACAAACAAAAAATTTATGCACGCACCTTTATTTTGCTTCTGTGCTAGTTCTATGTAAATTTGAGGAGTTCGTAATTACTTTCGAAGTTATCAGTGGTGCATTTCAATTGGCTGACAAAGATGCCCCAAGATCGTCTCCGAGTCTATCAAAATCAAGGAGCCAAATTTAGTTGTTTCCTCCTTTTGTTTTAGTGATAATGTTTGTGGAGCACATGGAGGTGATTTTCTATGCTAGTGAGCCATGCCACTACATGGATTAAATTAATAAATCCAATAAAATATTGAGAAAAATCTGCTACCTCCTTTTAATTAATGGGGGTATTGGACGTGTAAGGCGATCTCTCCCTTTCGCTTTAAGAGGCTTCTTTGCACCACCTGTCTCCTCCTTTCTTTCTAGCTTCTTGCTCCCATTTCTTGGTCTTCTCTTCTAGGTCTAGCCGTCTAGCAGTCCAGCTACCAAGGGGCCGGGATCCATGAGTGCAAGCAACTCCGGGTCCGGGGACAGCATGGAATGGGGAAGGGGTAGATCATCTGGCTCCAGGAAGGGCAAGAAAGGCGGCAACAGCAGCTCCGACAAGCCGAGGCAGCCGCAGCGAGGGCTCGGCGTAGCGCAGCTGGAGAAGATCAGGATACAAAATGAGATGGCCGAGTACTTGCACCACCCTCTTGGCCAGCCGACTCCGATCCACAGAACTGGTAGCTTCAACTTGGTAATCGTTCAGTCATATGTGTGATAATTTGATTCCGTGGTTTTCGGTTGCTACCATATAGTCATATTAAGGTCTGTAGTTCCTGATTTGATGTGATGATTTTGTATGCAATTGATTGATTGAGCAGGAAGAACCGCGGTTCTCGCACTCGCTGCCGTCGTCTCCTCCCTCCCCCTTCCATGCTAATAACATCGGTGTTTCATCTTCGTACCCAATTCATCATCCAAATCTTGCGGTACATCTTAATGCGACTCTTTTTTTAATATAATAGTTCAACGAGTGTATGAAGAACTATATATGTACTAGCAGGGACCATTCAAATTAGCTTACCAAAGCATTGTATGCTGTTGCTATTTTCTGAATTGCTATGTAGATTAATTCAGATATATGTTCCATGATTATCAGGGATAGATATTCATACTTTTCTTTTGATAAATTAGTAGTTGATCACTATATGTGCACAATGACATGAGATCAGAAAAAAAGGTAGCAAAAAAGATGGTCTTGTTGCTGCCCCATTTTTTTGGTTTCTTCGTTGCTTTTGCAAGTACTACTGTGCTAATAATTCAAGAATGCATCATATATTACTTTTGGGCCAAGGAATGATAGATCATGAAGCCTAAAAGATGAACAAGAATGCATATAATATAATTACTCCTAGCACCAAAAGATGAACAAGAGAGTATCATTGCAGATCAAGAGATTTTATTCTGCCATGCACGTGATGGCCCTAGCCAGCTGCCTGCTTGGCTGCATATCTTGCAGCAGCTGGTGTGGCGACCTAACCTCAATTATGTGCCTTGTACGTAGATGGCCTATGGAGAGAGATCAGGAGACATAAGATCTGGTGCATTTCAAACCAATTCCATCATCAGGTGAGTCGTATATATATGTGAAAGGAGTCAAGGCTTCATGTCTACCAGCTGAACTTGTGATCATATCAAAGACGATCTAGACACCGATAGTGCATTGACATGTGAGATCATGCACTTATTTCCTATATGTATGTACCTTCAGGTCACCCAATTACCATGGCGCCATGTATGGTTCAGAAGCTGTACATTATTCCCATCCAAACAACGTCACATTGCCGCTCTTCGAACCTGATCATGAGGTACTTATTATGTTTGATGTAATATATGTGCTAGTGTATAAATAGTTTCTGTTTTTTTATAACTTATTGATGAGTAATGTGTTGCCAACTTCTCTGCTTCAGGAATCCGTTTGCTTGAATAGACCATACGATCTAAATCAATTGGTGGACTCGTCGAGCTTAGATGAACAAGAGGTAGACCTTGAGCTCAAGCTATGATCGAAAATATGCTGGCCCGCCTCTACCTCTCAGTTAAGCTATATGCCTGATTATTTGTGCCACAAGAACTAAAGTGCTTGCAGTCTTGTGTGTAATGCATGCATGGTGTGACGCTGCACAATTCTTTGAGTCACTGCACCGTGTGACGATGTGTAACGACTGAGTTACTGAAACGATGGACAACCAGCAGCTGGATTTGGTGATGCAGCTGGCTAGCTATTAGTTAATTTGTAGAATTGTGTAAACATTGGCAGCATAGAATTAGTAGTTTTCTCACAGTGATGTTAAATTGCAATGAGTCTATCCATGGATACGCCATGCAGCGCTCATCGACATTGCTCAATTCAGAAAAGCAGAATATTATTGGTGCAAGTATATATCTGTGCATCCTCTCGATCGGTCCATACCAGAATATATGTTCCTGATAAAGAGAATTAGACAAAGATGGCTGCTAGTGAGCATGATGCTGATGAATGTTCCATGGTGTATACACACTGAAAAGTTTGCATGCGTGCAGATTTTCATCAAGACATACAGTCTGCAACAATATAATGTGCAGTTCTGTACGTGTGCATTGCATATTTTTGCTTTCTCAGTTTTAACTCTAGGTGGGATTTGGGCATTTTGCCTGCTATAGCTATCTTGCACATGATGTGGCGACGATTTCTTATATATCCTCTTAAGCAATGCTTGCACTCGAATTTATTTGTGTGTGTATCTATCTACCTTTTTGATAATTCTTGTAGACAATCTTAGTTACATTGTGCATATCGAAGGCTTTCATGAATGTATGGGATCACAATCTTTTATATATATAAGCAAGGTGGCATTTTTGTTAAAATTTCAGAATCCATGCACGTGCTCTCTGAGGAAAAAAAGGATTATGTGCACAGTAATTATCACATGTGTGAACCTAATCTCTCTTAAATGAAGATATTTTTCTTGGCCACTAGCTCTTCCTCATACATAACGTTCATGATATTTGTTATGGAAAATGTTTCAAATTAAAAGATAACGTGGACATATTTGTTTAACTGAGTTACAACCAGGTTATCCAACTCCTTTAATAAATAATCACCACTTAAGTGATTTAATGAGCCATGCATTTGTTCTCCTGTTTATATATAATCTCTAGTAGTGGAAGTGTAATTTTATAATAGTGCATGCTTGGACTGACGAACTGAAAAACAAAAATGCGACTTGTAGCTTTTTCCAGGAAAAAAGCTGCAAGATCACAAAATCATGGCGATCTATTATACTTGTAATCTGACACTGATCATCGATATCACAGGATATTGTCCTTCATGCCTGGCCTTTCTTGTACATGATCGATAGCTAGCGATGAAAGCAGAGGCTATATATAGGATATTATCATTGATTGGTGAAACGCAGCAGTTGCGGTGTACATATACCCCTGTCATCAGTCTCCAATCGTGTCTGAATAGAGTTATCTTGGAATGTGACAACCTATCGTTGATCAACATGCTGCGAGCAGGCAATGGGGATCGAAGCGCGGCCTATGGTCTCTGGCAAGAGATCCAAGAGCTTGGCAGGTCTTTTGTCTCTGTAGAATTTTCTTTTGTCTACAGGGAAGGTAACGGGGCAGCACATGTGTGTGCAAGTTTGCCATCGTCGCTAGAAACTGAGCTAGTGTGGCTAGATAACTTCCCACTGCGTCTCGTGGAGGCGATTGGGGCCGATTGTAACCCTGCTGTGATTTAATAAAGCTCTTGTGATCTGCTTAAAAAAAACAATCCAACGGTACACACACGATGAGAGAAGAGCCTTTAGCTTTCCGTGTGCTGCGTACGCGGATATATGAGATCTCAACGCGAGCTTTGCAACCCCCCAAATCCTCAAGCTGCAGTATTATTAAACTAGCTAACGATCAAAGTAATCATCGCATGCATGTGCTCGTAATTGAGATTTTTGAACAAGCAGCCAGTCTCCTTCTCGATCTTAAAAGGAATTCGAGGTTAGTTCGAAAGCGGGAAGGGACGCGCGCTCTTCCTGCAACTTGCTCAAAATTAAGCGCCCCGGCTTAGCTCTCTAATGCGTCAACCCGCCAAATAAAAGGAGGCTTTAATTGATTTGATTCTGGATCATACAAAATGGCACCAGTTTACATATATTTATACGCTAATGTAATTGTGTGTAGAAGTTGGGACGACGACGACATCGCTGGCCCACCTGCTAAATGATGGTGCCTGCCTGTTGCAGGCAGAGGCAAGTTGCAAAGGCTCGCCCTGTAGAGAGGAGCCCGGCCGGCGACCGGCCGAGTCTTTTCCGATCGAATTGAAAAGGTATCGACCGAGAGAGAACAGCAGCAGGCCGTCACCAATCTCCATGGCCCGAGACTGACTTCTGCCCAAGGCAGGCTGCGTGGGCCGAGCAACCGCTTCGACATTACACGCCCTTGGCCGGCCCAGTCTAAACATCCGCCGCACTCCACCAAGCAAATCAAATCAACTCATCAGCAGGCAGTACGTACAGCACAGCCCTGGAAGAAACAAACGGCCTCCAGCGTAAAAAAAAGAAGAAGCTGTAAATAGCTGGGGGATGCTAGCATCTCTGGATCCTGGTGTTTACGAAATCCTATGAGGTTCTTAGTTGTAATTGATGGATTACTACACCCATAGTTGTCCAAACAGCTAGCAAGCCAGATTTCAACAGGATCGTGGAGAACAGCAACAATAAACCTATTGAGTTGGATGCTGTCATTCAAAACTTGAACTGTTGGCTCATCAAACTAGTAGGAACGGGAAACTTCTTCATCACTTTGCCGCGTCTATACATTCCTGATATATACAAACATTTAAAAGTACTCCAGAATTTGCATTGATGTTTGTCTTTATTAAGTCATGGCAACTTACTATAAACTACATTGCAGGTTTACCAAATTAAGCATGGACGAAAATATCAAATATGAATATGTGCATTTATTATGGCGGGAGGAGCAAAAGATTTGAGCAAATCAAATTACGAACGTTGGGCTAGCTTGAGGTCACGCGTTTATACATGGCGGGGCTGGCGGCCGGCGCCGCTATATATCCACGGGCTTGAGGCGTGGCAGTGAAAAATCCTGGGGAGAGCAAACTTGAAGCCGTCGTCCTTGTTGTGTTAGTGACGATACTGATTGTTCGCATCCAGTAAAAGTTTCTCCTCCGTTTCTAGATCTACTTCTGCATAGACACAATGCTAACTTGTATCTTTCACGGATGCTTCTGTTCTTCTTTGCAGCTGGTACCCATGGCCATGGACGGAAGCAGCTCGAGCGATGGCAGCCGTAGGAACGGCAAAAGGGCCGCTGGACAGAGCTTCTTGGACAGGCTGAGGGAGCCAAAACGAGGGGTTGGGATCGCCAAGCTGGAGAAGATGAGGGTGGAGGAGGAAATGAGGAAAGAGAAGTACTTACACGATCCCTTCAACAGGCCACGCATTTCTGGACCTGGTCTTGGCATCCAAGGCATGGTAAGTAGCACACCTTTTTTTTTTCTTTTCGCGAAATTTGTAAACGCCCTTGTATATGATCCATTTTGTGTGATTCCCGCATGCTTTTTAATTTGCGTTTTATATCACCATTTTATGGATTACTTATTTGCTTGATTACCAGCTGATGCATTTTTACGGGAACTGATCTGTATCAAGTGAAGCATGTCACCGAAATGGCCTCCCCATCCTAGTATCTGGCTTATACTGGGCTTGTTGCACAACCAACAACCTCTCGTCCAAATTCTGTGGTAATTTGTGGTTAGGTTTATATCATCAAGGATTCATGTTGCTAATAGATGTGAGGGGACATGTATTTCACAACTCTGATGATCTTTGTGATAGTATTTTTTAAAATTCGGAGTAGGGGCAATCGAACTGTCCCCCATCCAACCCCACTTGCATCTTACTGTCCTTGCTATCGTGCTTCAGTTCGATGCCCTGTATATAGTCCTTCCATACTTTAGGTATGTGAGCCTATCGTTGAGAGTTCGTTAATAAGTTGTTCAAAACTGAAAGCAACGTCGTTGTTTTTTTTTCTGTTTGCAATGTTTGTTTCTTTGTTCAGACTTCTCATTTGTGATGATGACAATAATAATACTTCTCTCTTACATCCTATGCCCTTATTAGCATATACATGTCGTGGGTCTCAAGTAGGGGTGACAGTTGACCCATTTCTATTTATTGTAGATGTCATATGGACCAAACGGAAACATGCGTGGACTGTTCATCGTCCCCTTGGCCAGGTATTATATGCATGATCAGTTTCCCATATTTACACATGTTCTTGGAATAGGGGACTAATTAACAATTTGGAATAGGCATCATGATGAGATAATTCTTTGTCTGACCAATGTTTAATATGCAAACAGGCCTCCAAGCCCCGCCGGAGCAGCAGCATCTAATGTCAATGTCAATCATCCAAGCTACACGGAGCCTACTAGAACTCTGCAGCTCTTTCCTGAACATAAGGTACAAATCCAGATCGTTGTTCTCATTTTTCTAGACTAATGCATGTGCTGCTAACTTTTTTGGGTCTAAGCAGCGTTAGGCGAAATATTGAATTACTAAAGCTCTTGTAGCTAGGGAAGGAGCTCAGTATGTGCGCATGCTATTCAACTGCATAGGGTATCAAACTCACTGATCACGGCTGCGCTCTAATTTTTGTAGGAAGATGAACATGCTGATTCCAAGGGAGAGGGTGACCAGAACCTACCGGTGGAGGAACCCGCTTGCAAGAACGACGATGATAATCCACAGGGCCTGGACCTTGAGCTGAGGCTGTGGTTCTATAGCCCTTGAAAAGTCTCTTGAATAATTATTCATTGAGGAGGGTGGCTCCAGCATCTTAGACATGTGTGTGAGAGGTCATGCGCGCTTGAGGATTGATGCATGGTTTTGAGGAGAAGAAAAAGGTTGATTATGTGGACTAGTAAGTAATATCTGATCAATGGATCAGCAAGGAGTAGTACCTTTTTCTATTCCCTTCTGTAAGACTTTGGACTGTTGTGCTTGTGTTGCTATGCAATGTAATGCGAAATGTGGGATTATACCCAGATTGAGAAAAGAAATAGAGCAAGGATTATTGGAAAAATGTGTGCGCATGAAGGATGCCCACGGCTGGTATTTGCACTGCAGCTTGCGAAGTTCATGTACAGTGGCTTCCCGGCGTCAATTCGTGGCGTCATTTTTTGGCGCCGCCATGCTCGGGCAGCCCACATACATGGGATGGTATTTTTCCAAAGTAATCTCAAAGCAACCATCTCTGCTTACGCCTGATGGAATAGCTAACTAGCTAGCTTGATCACCCAGCTAAAGATCTACGTATGAACCTGATGAAATAGCCTAATTTTTGGCCCAATCAAGCAACAAGTTATTCTTTTTTTCCGAAAGGATGGCAAAAGATTTGCTGAAATTTTATTAGATGGAAAGAGAAATAACAACGATCAAGAAAAATTACAACCATACTCACTCCGACTACGCACCATATCTGATCTGCTCAGAAAGAAAAACCACCACGCAAGCAGCATAAGCAGCAAACCGAAGAAAAACCACAACGCAAAAGAGACACGCCAGTACGAGGTTGGAGTAAAACTGTTGAATACTTCTATCCCCTGCTGAAACTATTGGACCTCTTTCTTGATTAGATAAGCTATCCTTCCTGCCTGAATACTCTTCTTTTGCGCTCCTTTCAAATGTTCCACCAGAAATAAACAACGAGACCGTCAAAAAAGAATTTGCTATCTTTCGCAACCCTCGCTCGACATTTCTTTCACCATCCGTAGATAGAACTTACGGAACCGCCGGTCAGCAGTTAGTGTAAATTGAACCAATTAATCAGGTGACCCCAAACTGCACAAGTGAACGCGCAATCTTTACGAAGATGCTTCAGCGTCTCTGGTGTTGTGCATCATAGTTTGCACAAAGGATCATGGGGCCAACATCTTTTTTTTTCCAAGTTGTTTGCTGTTAATATTTTCCGGTGTAACAAAATCCATGCAAAGAATTTACATTTTGGTTCAGCCTTTGCCTTCCAAATTGGGGTAATGGATTGCCTCTCGCCTACCCTACAAACCGGATGCGATATTCGCTCTTAGTTGTATATTCCTCATCCGACGCACATCTCCAAATAATCTCATCATCAATATGTGGATTGCAATCAAGTAAACTGATATGTTCCCACAGACTTGCGTACTCCCTCAACTCAGTACCCGTATGTAAAGGGCACACCTGATTAATCCAGAAATTATCATGCAATGCTAGTTGGATAGTAAAATTCTTCCTCCTTGATTTTAAAAAAAAGACTTGGTGCCAAGTTTTTTGGTGCCGCGCTATTAACCTAATTTGAGTGCCAAAACTAGCCTTATTTCCGTTGCCCACAGTAACTATTGTTGATGCATTGAATAGGTCTCGATCACATAAGGGATGTCAAGATCAACCCACGGTCTACTGTTGTGCTTCCATCGGAACCAGTACCATCAAAGTCTAAGTGCTCTCGCTAGCTGCTCAAGATCAAGTATTCCAAGACCTGCTGTATCCTTTGGAGTGCAAACAATTGGCCATTTTATCAAATAATATTCGCGGCACACCTTCTCGGGTTCTTCCCCCTTCCAAAGGAAACTTCTCCTCATGCGGTCAATTTGCTTGATGAGCCACTTTTGAGCTGGAAAGACTATAAATATAAGGCTGCGAGGTTAAAACACATTTGACCAAGGTCTCCCGACCTGACGAGGCAACATCTTCCCTTCCCATTCCGGCAAGCGACCGCCAATTTTATCTAGCAAAGGTTGTACATCCACCCTCCTGAGTTTGCGTGTGTGCAGGGGGAGCCCAATGTACTTTCCGGGGGAGGTGCAGACCTTGCCAGGAAAGTCTATTAGTGCTTCAGAAATTATATCATCGCTGCATCTGGGAAAATTTCAGTTTTGCTTAAGTTTACTTTGAGACCTGAGCATTGTTCGAAGACGATAATTTGGATCGGTCCGGGTTTGAGAAAATGGCCGCATCATCCGCCTAGAATGAGCAGCGGAGCTTAGCTGTCTTGGGGAAGATCTGGTTTATGAGGCCCTTGTGTGCTGCCAGTTCCATCATTTTATGCAGCGGATCAATTGCTAGGATAAACAACATTGGAGACAAAGGATCTTTCTGACGCAGACCTCTTGCATGCTTGCTATCCAGTCTCTCTATTTTTGGCCAAACCCCAATGCTTGTAAAGTTTCTAACAAATAGACCCAGCTAATCGAATCGAAAGCCTTAGAAATATCCAACTTGATAAATAATGCTGGCCTCTTTGCTTTGTGTAGAGCCTTTATCACATTTTGCACGTAAACAAAATTGTCATGTTTACATCTCTTTTTGATGAAAGCATTTTGACATCCTGACACCAGATCATTTAGTTTTGGTGCTAATCTGTCAGCCAAAATTTTTGTGATTAACTTGGCCAGGCTGTTGATGAGGCTGATCGGTCTATAATTACTCACACTAGTTGCATCCTCCTTCTTGGGCAACAAAATGATGTTGGCTTCATTGACAAGCTCTAGTCTCCTAGTTTTGAGCGAATGGAAGGCTTGTAGGGCTACAGTTAGATCTTTACCGATGATCGACCAACATTTCTTATAGAACAGTCGAATAAAACCGTCGGGTCCCGGGGATTTCTCGGCCGGCAGATGCAACAAGTTATTCTGAAGGGCATGAAATTCATCTGGCCGAATAGTAGTAGGAAACTATGGAAATTTAGCAGAGCAATCTGGACATGGAACACGAGACGACGTGACGAAACAGAGCAACGACGACGCGGCGCGCCCCCGCTATATTGGAACGGCCGTTGCGCTTGCGCTCCCGCGAGAACTGCGCGGCCGGCGCCAGCTAGTTTTTGCACAGCCAGCGGGGCTAGAAAGAAACCGCGGCCGGCGAGCTAGAGCGACGGAGGTGACCCAAATTTAGTCGCCGGGATAATTAGCGGCGGAGCTTAAAGCTTCCAAATAAAAAGAGGAGCACGCTGAGGAATGGAGGCCGTAGCGATCCCTAGCCGGGCCGGTCACGGAAGCAGGCCGGAGGGAAGGGAGAGACCAGCTCCTCGACCTCTCCGCCGCCGCGATGATGGGGTCCCGCGCCGCGGCCTTCGCCGTGGCCGTCCTCCTGCTGGCCTCCTCCGGCGAGGCGTTCTTCGACATATTCAACATCTTCAGCCCGCGCGCCGAGAGCGACTACTTCCAGAACGCCTTCGACGGCTCGGAGGAGCAGGCGGCGCCCGTGCAGACGGAGCAGGAGGAGAAGGGCGCCGCGCCGGCCACCGCCACGGGGCTCACCAGGGTGCCGCCATCGGGCCCGCTCAGCAAGGCCGCGCTGGACACGGTCCAGGTCGCCGCCGCCACCGGCGAAGGGCCGGTCGGCGAATGGACCATCGTGAGCGAGAACTCCGGCGTGTCGCCCATGCACATGGCCGTCATGCGCCACGGCAGGGCCGTCATGTTCGACACCAGCACCACGGGGCGGTCGCTCATGCGGCTGCCCCAGGACAACTGCCGCACCGACCCGCGCGCCAAGGAGGAGGGCACCATGGACTGCTGGGCCCACTCCGTCGAGTTCGACTACAGCACCGGCGGCCTCCGCCCTCTCAAGGTTAGCTGCTGCCTCTCAATCTCAACACCGTGTGTCTGGCAGCTAGCTAGCATTCGTGCGTGCCTGTACCATTTTGAATTTTTGATGGGATGCCATGCCAATTGCCATGCGTGCGCAGATCTTAACGGACACCTGGTGCTCGTCGGGCGCGTTCGACTCGGACGGCAACCTGGTGCAGACCGGCGGTTACTTCGAGGGCGACAAGGTTGTCCGGGTCCTCAGCCCGTGCGAGACCTGCGACTGGCTGGAGCGCCCCAACAGCTTCGCGGAGGGGAGATGGTACGCGACGCAGCAGGTGCTCCCGGACGGCCGGTTCATTGTGTTCGGCGGCCGCCGCGCCTTCGGCTACGAGTTCGTGCCGGCGCCCGGGAGGATGAACGACAAGGCCAGCTACATGCCATTCCTCCGCCAGACTACCGACGACGTGGAGAACAACCTGTACCCGTTCGTGAACCTCCTCCCCAGCGGCAACCTCTTCCTCTTCGCCAACGACCGCTCCGTCATCTTCGACTACCAGGCCGGCAAGATCGTGCGCGAGCTTCCCAAGCTCGCCGGCGGGAGCCGAAACTACCCCGCGTCCGCCATGTCCACGCTCCTCCCGCTGGACCTCCGCAACGCCACCGGCGACCCCGAGCCGGTGGTTATCATCTGCGGCGGGGCGCTCAAGACGTCCTTCAGATTCGGCGAGAACAACACGTTCAAGCCCGCGCTCCGCGACTGCGCCCGCATCAACCTGGCCACTCCCGACGCGCAGTGGGAGACCGAGGACATGCCCATCGGCCGCGTCATGGGCAACATGCTGATCCTCCCCACCGGCGACCTGCTGCTGCTGAACGGCGCCGCCAAGGGCTGCTCGGGCTGGGGCTTCGCCCGGCAGCCGATCCTGACCCCGATCCTGTACTCGCCGCGGAAGGAGCAGGGGTCGCGGTTCCGGGCGCTGGCCTCGTCGACCATCTCGCGCGTGTACCACTCCACGAGCGCCGTGCTGCCCGACGGCAGCGTGCTCGTGGCCGGAGGCAACACCAACGCGGCGTACAACTTCAGCGGCGTCGACTTCCCCACCGAGGTGCGCGTGGAGCGGTTCTCCCCGCCGTACCTGAGCAAGGACCGCGTCGGCAACCGCCCGAGGATCGACGCGGCGTCGGTGCCCCCGGGCGGGATGCGGTACGGCTCCCCGTTCACGTTCCGGTTCTCCATGCCCGGCGAGCCCGTGGGCCAGCCGGACGTGAAGGTCACCATGTACGCGCCGCCGTTCACCACGCACGGCTACTCCATGAACCAGCGGATGCTGATCCTGTCGGTGGCCACGTTCACCGAGGAGGGGCGGAGCTACGCGGTGACCGTGGACGCGCCGGGGAAGCCGGAGCTGGCGCCGCGGGGGTACTACCTGGTGTACGTGGTGGCGAAGGGCCTGCCGAGCGTGGCTGCGTGGGTGAAGATCCAGTGAATTTCTTCCGCTCTAGAACTTGCGATGTGCGTCTGGCTTTGCGGTTTGTGGGTTTACGTAGGGATCGAGGTTTATGGGAAGTCAGATTGAACAGAGATTACCACTGTACTTGTGATCATGCGGTTCGTATGCTTGGCTCCTTGCATGAACATAGCTAGCTATCGCGCAAGAAGACTAGAAGGTAATGCTTGAGTTGAACGCGTGCAAAGATTGAAAGAAACGGATGGTTTGTCGATCATCAAAAGCTTGCTATGCGATGCTACTATCTGTCTGCTACTTTAAGGGTGCATTTTGTTGTTGTTGTAGTAGTAGTAGTAGTAGTAGTAGTGCAGACTGAGAGTGTCTTCGTATGCATTTCCGTCCATCAAACTGAATTTTAAAAATTCGAACTCGACATAGCTGCTTGATCCAATTGTCTCCGGGCCCGTTTGGGAAGAGGAGCAGCCACGGGCCGGAGTTGTTAGATCCAGCAGTGTCCAGGGACCAGGGGCACAGCCGCGCGCGCAGGTCTGAAGTCTGAGCAGAAAAGGAAACCCCCCTCGCCAGCGGCCGCTGCGGCGCGTCGCCAGAGCACGAAGAGAGAGCGGCGAGCCCGGAGATGGAGTACGTGAACCCCCTCACCGGCTTCCGCATCGACGGGCGCCGCCCCAACGAGGTGGCGCCCACCTGCCCTTTCCCTGCCGCCCCACATCGCACGGTTCACGCGTAACCCAATCTCACACGGTGCTGCTGCTGGACTCCGCGCCCGCAGATGCGGCAGCTCAAGGGCGAGGTCGGCGTCGTCGCGCGGGTCGGCGGGTGAGTAGAGTAACTGCGGATTCCTGTGGCGGTCGGTGTCTGCTTCCGATGGGATTTTTGCTGATAGATGTGTGGTGCTCGCTTCTGATCGGATTTTGCCGGTGCTTGCCGCTCTGCGCAGGTCGGCGCTGTTCGAGATGGGCAACACCAGGGTCATCGCCGCTGTCTACGGCCCTCGAGAAGTGATTCCTAGATCCCTTCTGATTAGTGTGGTTCCGTGTACATGTGGGATAGGTCATGCGCATGCGTGTTTGTGGAAATGCTCCTTAGAGGGGATTTTCATTTACTGGAGTAGTTGTGATCCGTAGTTCTATCCTCCAAATCAACATGGCTTTGACTTGGTCTTCAAGAGTCTTTTTGAGTGAAAGTGGGAACGGAATTATATGGGGAAAAAATTCCGTTTATTGTACATTTACTTTCCCTGCTATGCATAAAACATGTTTGAAAACTGTTAGGATGCATAATGGTATATGGGCAGTAGAACATGCCATTTTCATCCACTGCAAGATATACTGGATAACTTAGAATTATGGGAATTGAAATTTGAACATCTGCATTCCAGGGAACCCTGTGTTATGTTTCCAGGAAGATTCGTTCACTTTTCAGTGAAACTTAGCGTTGTCTAATTAAAATTTCATGCTCTTGGTTTTTGCTCATTCAGGTCCAGAACAAAGGTCAGCAAGTAAACAGCAAAGAGGCTTTGGTAAAGTTTCACAACTTCAAGGGCATCCATTAACTAGAGGTTCTCCCTTATGACCTGTTCCTGCATGAGTTCTGTATGCAGGTTCGTTGTGAGTATAGGATGGCAGAATTTAGTACAGGAGATCGGAGGAGAAAGCCAAAAGGTGACAGGTGTGTTCCAAATTGAACAGTAAAATTTGATTAAAAAGAACAGTCCAGTCCTTCTGTATGTTGGATAATAGTTTCATTTACTATCAAAATAGACTTCAGACATAGCAAATGTGCATTATTTTTCTATTTACCTTATCAACAACCTTCTTTTCCCTGCATCTTGTGTTTTTTACATCTTTGTAGTGTTTTTGCCTTCTGATTTGAGTCTAGCATTTTCAAAATACCATTGCATTTCCTAGTAAAGACCCTCGATTGAAGTATGGGTGTCAGATCAAGACCACTGTGATTGTAACAGTGTACTAGTGTGGATGCCTTTGCGGGTGGCACATACCAACATTGCATAAGTGTGACACTGCCAGCCAGGTGCCCACAACTGCAGTAGAGGATTAGCAATGAGATTAGTTGGTTTGTTTTGCTTCTTCAGAGGAAAGTTAGCTTCTTTATTAGTCAGTTTGTTAGGCACTGAGCTCTACATTAAGGGCATTGCTTATTGAGTTTGGCAAGCAAAGATTTATCCCTAATTAATCTAAACCAGCAGTTCAGGGCTTCCTTGAGAAGGTGAACTTGCCTCCATCTCATTGCCTAAATCCCCACTTCCCTGACACATCAATAACACAAATCATAATTAAAATCAGGAATTTTCAGGTGTTGCATCCGGTGCAACATAAACAAATAGTGCTGCTGTACTTTAGTGCTTCTGAGGTGAACACCCAGTGTGCAAAGTGAATTCAGGTTGCAGGAATTTACATGGCGTCTGATTTCCCATACGACTATAGTAGTAAACCAAAGCTACAATTATCTTGCAGGCGATCAACGGAAATTTCTCTTGTTATTCAGCAGACAATGGAGGCAAGCATATTAACACATTTGATGCCGCGTTCACAGGTCATTTCTGTTTAGTCCGTAGTATTCGTTAAGAAACTTCAGTTTTAAATGATATCATTGCCAATGCCAACTCCCGATGCTTATTATACTTGTTTGCAGATTGATATATTTGTCCAGGTTCTTCAAGCTGATGGTGGTAAGCGTGCTACCTTCCTACTTTCAGATTGTTGAAGTTGTCTCCAGGCTGTATTTACTCCCAGGACCCCTCTATTATTTATTCTGGAATGAACTCCTTTTTTTTCTATCCTAAAATGAAGCCAAGCAATGCTACTTATTTTCCATAGACTGAGTTAATCTAGATTATGCTCTGCATGATGAGGCATGCTGGAGACCAATTCTGATGCGTGCCTTTTCCCCCTTATTTAACTCAGTCATGCTATAGCATATTATTCTTTACTACTATATTGCTCAGTCATGCGACACTATATTACTCTTTTGCTTGCTTGAAATAATTTAATCATACTTTGTGCTTAAAATTGATTGTCATGTCTGGAGCATGACCATGTGTATAACAGGAACAAGGTCAGCATGCATCAATGCTGCAACGCTAGCTCTTGCAGATGCCGGGATTCCAATGCGAGACATTGTCACATCTTGTAGTGCTGGGTATCTGTGTTCTAAACCTTTGCTCGGTAAGACACCTAACTACTTTTTTCATATCTTTGATAAGATAAGAATCGTATGGTACAAACAGAACTCAAAGTAATTCTAATGTGCTATATCAGATCTGAATTACTTAGAAGACAGTGCTGGGGGTCCAGATTTCACAGTAGGTGTTGGAGTATATTGAGCCCATGTGTATTGTGGCCCATAGAGACCCATGTATATAACCTCTATACCCTATTTAGGGTTTTGGAATGGGAAAAACACTCTTCTTCATGGTATCTTTAGCCTAGGTGCTCTCTCTCCTCTCTCCACTGCTCCTGCCACCTCCCTCCTTGGTGCTGCTCCCGCCGGGCAGACCGGAGGAGGGGGGGGGGGGGGGGGGGGGGGCGTGGACGGCGACGGGGTGGTGGTGGTGGCACTGGTGGCCCTACTCCTGGGGATACCGGTACCGGTGGGGGCCGTCGGGGCGCGCCGACCCCAGCTCTCGCTCCTGCCCCTGCCCTTGGAGGTACGCCCTGGCCATCCTTCAGCAACCCATGGTCAGGGCGCATCTCGATGTGGCTGTTCCAGGGTCCGGCAGGGGGGCTTCGTCCTCAGCTCCAGCCGGCGGCCATGTTCACTGGTGCTGCTCCACTCTTCGCGCTGTCCTGGACCCCGCTCGCTCAGCCTAGCCAGCAGCCGACCTGGCCTGGGGGGTGGGACCAGGCCGCTCTGGTGCAGTCCTTTAGCACCATGGGACTGACACCGCCGGCCAGCACCGAGTGGATCGCCGACTCGGGTGCCTCGTTCCACACCACTCCTGATGCCGGTATCCTTTCTTCTGTCCGACCCCCACACCCCTCTTGTCCTTCTTCTATCATGGTTGGTGATGGGTCTTGCCTTCCTGTCACCGCCGTGGGTTCTGCTCCTCGTCTTCCTAATGTTCTTGTTGCTCCTCGAATGGTTCACAACCTTCTTTCCATTCGCCAGTTTACTGCTGACAACTCCTGTTCTATCGAATTTGACTCCTCTGGTCTTACTGTGAAGGATTCGGCTTCCCTGCGTCCACTCCTCCGATGTGACAGCTCGGGGCCCCTTTACACCCTTCGGCTTCCTGCTTCCGCTGCCTCACCTTGGGCTTCTTTGTCTGCCGCTTTTGCCGTGACACCTTCTTCCACCACCTGGCACCGCCGGCTTGGTCACCCCAGCCGCGACGTTTTGGCTCAGCTCAGCCGTAGTATAGATGCTCCTTGTACTAAGGCTCCTGCTGAGCACCTCTGTCATACGTGCCAGTTAGGTCGTCATGTTAAACTTACGTTTTCTTTTTCTTCTTCGCATGCCGCGCATGCTTTTGATCTGATTCACTGTGACCTGTGGACATCTCCTATACTCAGCATGTCTGGTTATAAATATTATCTGGTCATTGTTGATGATTTTTCTCATTACTCTTGGACTTTTCCTTTGCGCGCCAAGTCTGAGACCTTCCCCACCCTCCTCCACTTCTTTGCCTGGGTGTCCACTCAGTTCGGCCTCACAGTTAAGTCCGTCCAGTGTGACAACGGGCGGGAGTTCGATAACTCCACCTCCCGGTCCTTCTTCCTGTCTCGGGGTGTTCAGCTGCGTATGTCTTGTCCGTATACCTCTCCTCAGAACGGCAAGGCTGAGCGGATGATTCGCACGACGAACGACGTCGTGCGCACCCTTCTGATCCAGGCCTCTCTACCCCCGCGCTTCTGGGCTGAGAGCCTCCACACTGCCACCTACCTGCTCAACTGTCTCCCGTCCACTGCTTCTCCTGCTCCCACTCCACACCACGCTCTCTTCGGTACCCCTCCTCGCTACGACCACCTTCGGGTCTTCGGGTGTGCGTGTTACCCTAACACCTCCGCCACCGCTTCTCACAAGCTGGCGCCCCGCTCGACTCGTTGTGTGTTCCTCGGGTACTCCCCTGACCACAAGGGGTACCGATGCCTTGACCTCACCTCTCGCCGCGTTCTGATCTCCCGACACATCGTCTTTGACGAGTCGGATTTCCCCTACTCTACCTCCTCTACACCTTCTCCTGACCCCGAGCTGGAGACTCTGTTTCCGTCTGACCCGGTGGTTCAGCCACCGTTACCTGTCTGTCCTTTTCCTGCAGGTTTCCCCGGCACGCCGGCACCGTTTCCGGTGATCCCTGCTGCGTCGAGCGCGGCCCCGGTGCCCGCGGTCGCGCCACGCGCGGTCCCCGGACCTACGGTCGTGCCGCGCATGGACCCGGTGTCTCCCGCTGCGCCACGCGCGGCCCCGGTGCCTTCACGTGCACCTACACGGTACGCCCAGCCGGTGCAGGTGTACCGGTGTCGCTCGGCGCCAACCACGACACCACAGCGGTACGCTGAGCTGGTGCAGGTGTACCGGCGTCGTTCGGCGCCGACACTGGCGCCGCCTCCTGCTCCGGAGGCTCCTGCGACGCCGACGCCAGAGCCGTCGCCGCCGCGCCTCCTCCGGCTCCCTCTCGGGCCGAGCCGGAGGTATACCACCCGCCAGTCATCCATCGGGATCCTCGGCATATCCATCCCATGGTGACTCGGCGGATGGCGTCTCAGGCCGCGACTCTCTCCGACACCGAGCGAGAGCCGCGGGTCTCTCCGGTACCCTCCTCTGTCCGCGACGCCTTGGTGGATCCTCACTGGCGTCGCGCGATGGAAGAGGAGTACGCGGCTCTTCTTGCCAACCAGACGTGGGACCTCGTGCCGCGTCCGTCTGGTTGCAATGTGGTGACTGGCAAGTGGATCTGGACGCATAAGCGTCGGGCTGATGGCACACTGGAGCGCTACAAGGCTCGCTGGGTTCTCCGGGGGTTCACTCAGCGGCCTGGTGTGGACTATGATGAGACCTTCAGCCCAGTCGTGAAGCCTGCTACGGTGCGCACTGTCCTCTCGCTTGCGCTCTCACGCTCTTGGCCTGTGCACCAATTGGACGTGAAGAATGCGTTTCTTCACGGCACTCTGTTAGAGACTGTCTACTGCTCTCAGCCAGCGGGATTTGTGGATTCGAGTCGTCCGGATATGGTCTGCCGGCTCAACAAGTCTCTCTATGGACTGAAGCAGGCTCCTCGGGCTTGGTACTCTCGGTTCGCCATGTTCTTACTGACATTGGGGTTCACCGAGGCCAAGTCTGACCCGTCTCTCTTCGTCTACCGCCGTGGGGATGAGACTTCCTATCTGCTGCTCTACGTTGATGACATTGTGCTCACAGCCTCTAGTCAGCAATTGCTTCAGTGTCATCTCCTCTCTGCAGTAGGAGTTTGCTATGAAGGATCTCGGTCAGCTCCACCACTTCTCGGGCGTCACTGTTGAGCCTCGCCCGTCTGGTCTTCTCATGCACCAGCGGCAGTACGCACTCGATATCCTGGAGCGGGCTGGGATGACTGATTGCAAGCCCTGCTCCACTCCTGTCGACACTCAGGCGAAGCTGTCCGTTGATCTGGGTGATCCGGTGGCTGATCCTACTGCCTACCGGAGTCTGGCTGGTGCTTTGCAGTATGTCACCTTCACCAGGCCGGACCTCACCTACGCTGTCCAGCAGGTCTGTCTCCATATGCATGATCCCCGGGAGTCACACCTTGCTGCGCTGAAGCGTCTCCTCCGCTACGTCCGTGGCACTGTGGACCTCGGCCTGGTACTTCACCGCTCGTCCTCTGTTGAGCTGGTGGTCTACACCGACGCTGACTGGGCTGGCTGCCCAGACACTCGTCGCTCCACTTCCGGCTATGCCGTCTTTCTGGACGGCAACCTGGTCTCCTGGTCGGCCAAGCGGCAGCCGGTTGTCTCTCGCTCCAGTGCCGAGGCGGAGTACCGGGCTGTCGCTAACGGCGTAGCGGAGGCGTCCTGGCTACGACAGCTCTTGGCGGAGCTCCACAACCCGCTCGCCAAGAGCACGCTCGTCTACTGCGACAACGTCAGCGCCGTGTATCTCTCTACCAACCCCGTCCAGCTTCAGCGGACAAAGCACGTGGAGATCGACCTACGCTTCGTGCGCGACAGAGTCGCAATCGGCGATGTTCGGGTCCTCCATGTCCCGACTACCTCCCAGTTTGCTGACATCTTCACCAAGGGGCTGCCCTCCTCGACCTTCTCGGAGTTTCGATCCAGCCTCAACGTAGCCGGTGGCTAGTTGTGGCTGCGGGGGGTATTTGCCCTTTGTACTCTATTTGTACTCTCTTCTTGCCCAGTCTTGAACACCGCTGCGCCGGTAGTTCAGACTACGGAGGGGTGTTGGAGTATATTGAGCCCATGTGTATTGTGGCCCATAGAGGCCCATGTATATAACCTCTGTACCCTGTTTAGGGTTTTGGAATGGGAAAAACACTCTTCTTCAGTAGGTATTCTTGCAAAAAAGGACAAAGTGACTATTCTGCAGGTAAAAAGATCAAGCATTCTTGTTCCAAATTCTTAACTCCTGTAGTCTCTTTGTGTGCACAACAAAATTTTACATTTCAATTTTGCTCTCTTGTGAAATACTTCTTTTGTGATTGTTTGCTGCATAGCATTGTTCTTATATACCTTTTGTTATCACCAAAAGGAAGCAGCTGAAAAGTTTTTTTTTTCTCAAGATGGATGCAAAATTACCAATGGATACATTTGAAGATGTAATGGGACTTTCCATAGAAGGGTGCAAAGCAATTGCAACTTACATTCGAGAGGTACACAACTTTTTGTTGATCTTCCATTATGCTCGTCTGCAGTTTATTCAGCTTGTTTTCTGTTTACATTGACTTATTGACACATTGGAACTTCTGAATGCCCCATGTGATACGTTGATTGCTGGCCATCATACTGAAACAGGTGCTACTGGAAAACACAAAGCGGCTGGAGTGTCAGCGTGGCTAACCTCAACAAGTGGATCACATCTACCCAGCTTGTGTAACATTTAGAAGTCTGGGCTGATCTGTGTAACAGTGAAATTTATCTGCTTACTCGACAGAGTAGAAAGATTAAGGCCCCGTTTAGTTTTCAAATGCTAAATTTTAGCCCTGTCACATCAAAAAGAATCTTGCCATTTAGAGTACTAAATAAAATTTGTCTAAAAAACTTTTTTCATAGATGGGTGCTAATTCGCAAGATGAATTTAGTGAGCCTAATTAATCCATAATTTGCAACAGTGATGCTATAGTAACCATCCGTTAATCGTGGATTAATATACCTTATTAGATTCATCTTGCGAATTAGCCAAGAGTTCTACAATTAGTTTTAATTAGATTTTATTTAATAGTTCTAAATGATAAGATTCTCTTTGATACGACAGTGTTAAAATTTAGCCCTTAGGAACCCAACACCCCGTAACACCCCCTAATGGCCTTAGCATGTTGAAGATTGCTGACCCATCAATGGACATCACACATCGTGTAATAGGCTTGCTGGTTGGATGAATGTCTTTGGCGCGGTGCAGTGGGCAGGAAATTCCTGAGCTTGTACCGAACTTCCAACGGAGTATGTAACTTCAAAGTTGCTTAAGGTAGCTTGCCAACGAAATATAAAAAAAAATATGACGGGCTAATGCAACTGTTAGGATTTTCTCATTGACAATTTTAGTAAACAGATACAAACTGAACGTGACACTGTATGCTGAATATTCTGTTAGTTTATATTGCACCCGTCTGCTTGAAGATCAGATAATGATTTAAGAGCAACAGGTGTTTGCTGAAACTTTAGTTCTATAATTGTGCCTGCAAGATACTGCCACCATTCAGATGCTGATAGGATTATGAATTTGGAATTCGGAGTTCTGACTTGGAATGCAGAAAAATGCAATACTTCCAAAGTAATTAACTAGTTCAAATAATGTGCTGAATATTCTGCTTTACGACCAAGTGGCTTAGCATCTCAATACTCCATGTGGCGTGAAAGGAACTCAGAACAAGCTAAATCTTGCTTGAAGATACAAAGAGCTAAAAATACACATTTTCTATCCTCAAACATAGTTCAATACCAAGCGTCTAGACTTGCGTAATAAATACCAATATGGGGTGAACAGAGAGTATGGCAATGAATTGGTGATAGACACAAAAGGGGGCAGTGATTATTAGTCAAGCATTCTCTCAGACAGGCAAATTAGTTTTCAGCAGACGCTGCTTGGTTACCGACAGGGAATGCCGGTAAAGTTTCACTATTTTCTTGGGCCGGAGCATCTGCACTTGCATGCCTCATGAACTCCTCCGGGGACATGTGAGTGCCATGGCAGGCACATACTATCTTCACCTCATTTCTACCAAACTTGTATGTTACACCAGATATGGTTCTACTATTTGGTCCAGTACCAGTGGTAGAAACCCAAGGAAGATCGGGATATGATCCAGACCCTCCAAATTTGACATTTGGTGCAATGCCTGGCCTTATAGCAGAACCCATAAGAGGGAGTGCCCTCTCAGCCTTCTTCTCATCTTCCATGTGAACAGACGAAGAAGCACCTGTCTCTGCAGTTTGCAAAAGAAAGAAAAGAGCAAAACAAATCAGTCTTGCCGGTCTGTATGATCAGCTGGCAAAATATTCAAACATGCATGGATAATTTTGGCAGCATAACAAATGTACACATGCTCAGTATGGGATTGCCTTGCATTATGTTTCATTTTGTATCACCAGATTATTGGCAGCCCGTGCATAAAGAAAAGACTCATCAAATTATCTCAAAAAAGGTCATCATAATTTTTTAAAATTAAATGAGTAGCCATGGTATGCATCAATCATACCAAACACATTGTGGAACCAACAAGGACCCTTGGGATGGAACTGGATGTTAAATCTTCTCTAAAATGTATTTCTAAATAGACACAGGTTATATACCAATCAAGTGTTTTAACTCTAGTTTCTGGTAAAAGATCTGTTTTTTACTTTTTAGCGGTAGAGAGATCTGTTTTGTTGTTAACAATAACCATAAAAAAATCACAAATAGAAGGATTTTCCCCTATTTCTCTGGGAAAGGAACGCAAGCACTAACCTTGGGGTCTCTTGCCATCATCAGCTTGCTTGGAACCCGTTTGCTCAGCTTTGTCTTTTACAGTAAAAGAAGACACAGCCTGAGGCGGAGCACCAAAAGCCCATGAAGAGCTCGTCTCAAGTGTCGGTAGCTGGACTGCCGGATAACCAAAAGCAACCTGAGAGGCGCTACTCATTGTCTGGACAGCTAGCCCACCATTTGTAGGTGGCCTCAACTGCACTGGACATACAGAGTGAAAATTCGGTGCATTAGTTACGGTAGGAGGACCAGATACCTGAGCGTGGATTTGATATGGCACAGCCATTACATTTGATGCTTGCATAGATAATGGATTCCCAGGCGGCAGCTTTCCTGAGCTTGCCTCACTTCCTGAGAAACTTGGTTGCCTCTTTCCTTGAAAACCAACGGCAGCATCATCAGCTGATCTTTTCCTATCGGATCCTTTGTTAACAACAGAGCCCTTAGCACTGTCTTCACGCTGTGCAACCAACCAAGAATTCGAACCTTCTGCTTCTGACTCCGCAACATCCTCATTTTCACCAGTTGAACCATCATCCGTACTAATTGAGATAGGTGCATTTTTCGCACCCCCATCAGAGCTCTTACTAGATGCATCAGGCTGGTCACCAGCTGTCTGATGCTTCTTCTGAAAGCTCATCTCTTCAGAAAGCAAGTTGCGGTTACTTAAGACTGGCTTCTGTTCCTCAGAATTATTTCCACTGTTATTTGACATCCTCCCATCTTGATACCTGGGAAGCTGAGGCTGAAGGCCCACTGGTTCGACGGATCCATCTACCACTGGAGCGGAGGAACTCCCTGGTTGTCCCCAGAAATTCCCAAATTGTGGTGCAACAGGGCCTTGCCTCTGTTTACTATTCTGTTCTTGATTCTCAGGGTTTATTTGATAATACTTCCCAAAAGGAGCATCAGGAGTTTGTGAACCAACTTTGCTACTGCTTTCTTCCACCTGAGATTCTGCTTTTGGCTCTAGAAGAGCATCTCTAGCCTTAGCCTTCCCTGATGATCCGCCCAAAGAGAGGCCCAAACTAAGCTCAAGTCCATTTTCCTCGTCCATTTCCAGTTATTGGTAATTGTAATGATAGGTATGCGTAGTTACAGACTATTCTTCACACACTATGAGAATGACATAGATCGTGCCATTGTATACTTACTGCCATTCAAACCATCATCCCTACAATAAATACCTTAGGTAAGAGATTCGTCACATGGGGAAACATAAATTAACTAATCACTTAACCAAGCAATTCATCACATGCACACACACACGCAAAATAACTAACGTTTAACAGCATTTCACAAGGAAAATCATGGGATTTACACAGGAAATCAAGGCCCGTCATCCTAGAACAGGGATATGTCTTATGTTTCGGTAATCATTTCGTCAGAACGCGATTTCGAACTGGGGACGGACTTAAACTGGGACTCAGGGGCGGACCCAGTATAGGACATGTACACCCAATAATTGTTACAAAAAAAAATCGAAGTTAGTAGGTAAAATCCATGGTCAGATCCGAATACAAATAGCACATGTTAGGGGGTTAGGGTGTTCGATTTCGCACGGCAGGAAAGGAAGGGAAGAGAAAGGGCGGACATACCTTGTCAGCCGGCGAAGCGCCCGACGAAGAACTGGCAAGGGCGGCGCCACTCCCCTGTCGTCGCCGCTTGGAAAGAAGGCAGACGAGCGAGCGAGCGAGAGAGAGAGAGAGAGAGAAGAGACGGGGAGAGGACTTCCGTGGGGCGCTCGTAAGGTTGGGTAGATAGAGATCCCCCATCTATAATCCAGCCCACCCAATAAGCCCACGGCCCATGATTCCTTCCGTGCTCAGGAAAAGCACAGCAAGCGGGAGCAGCAGAAGGCCCAATTCGGTCAGCTGGCAAGACTAGATTAAATTAATGTAGTCAACATTCTAAAATACAAGATTGAACATCTATTCAAACTTTATGCAATATTTTGGATAAAGTAGTTCAACATTTTATGTAAATGTTGAAGCATTAATAATTACGAGAAACTGCAAATTAATAATTTAGGGACCTATGTGACACCCTTAAACAAGTTTAGTGAATACTGATGCAATTTACGCAATAACTTAACAAGCTCTGCCATGCATTTTTTCTATACACAGAGAAAACGGTTTGTGGCCAATATAATCTGCAGTCCGATCAGGTTTTCAGCATTGGTTTGCAAACTTGCTACCATTTTTCTTTTTATTAAGCCTTTCTTTGCTCTCAGATCTCGACAGATCTCCTGGATGAACAACTTGCATCAGAAACATACAGAAGCTACATCGAAATCAAGAAGCTATTTTTTTCTCATCTGCCTCATTAGGAAGGGTCTCCAGTTTGCCATTCTTGTCAGGAGCTGTATCCACTTCATCCAGATTTCTGAACCCAAGCTCCGACATGTCTTGCTTCGCCATCAAGTTTCTGAAGAAGGCAAATTTTGAGATTTAGTACCACACATGGAAACAATGATTTGAAATCTTAATGGAAAGAGCAGCAGCAAACAGAAAAAGAAGAAGCAAAAAGTGTATCTTGTTATGGACCAGCAAACAATTTAATGCGAAGTGAACCTTGTTATGATGAGCTCAGATACTGAATTTCAGAGATCAAAGTTGGTCAGAGGTCAGAGCTCACCCCAGGGCTAGTAAGAATTCGCAACATAGAACAATGAAACACTATCTCAAAACAATCAGTGCAGCACCAAAACGTATCCTAAAAGCACTAGCTGCATGCCCACTTGTGGTTGGCATACTGATCACTTCACTTGATTACCAAACACTGACTCTATATGGCACACTGCACATGTGGTATACCTGAGGATGCAAAACATTCTGGGAGGCCAAACTATGTTGCCATGGGCTATTGTAGCCATAGCAGTTACTTCCCTCAACAACTGAAAATAGATCAGGACATGATGTAGCTTGCAGATCAGCACATGTGCCCAAAAAAGAACATATTTGTCAATCAAACTAAATATTTTTTGGTCAAAGTAGAGAAAAATACAGAAAGCATTTATGAGTGTAGGGCAGAGAATTAATTCCAAGAATAGGGCAACTATCCAGAAACTCCAATCCATACATAATATGTTTGCACAGCTTCCTTGGACATTAATTTTATAGTATGTAACATACTAACCACAAAACTTAATTGTCGCTAGGTTTAGGAAATTATTGATATGCCAAAAATGAAGTTGTGTATCTATATCATGATAACTTTTACAACTCTAAAATTAGCATGTAGATAATAAGAACTAAGCATACTAACCTCTCCATCCGACATTCCAGATACCTCTTTGAGAACTGCCGACATTTTTCAGACTGGAATCCTGTTGATTTCAGGCAGGCAAGATAGCCTTTCTTCTCCTGTTTGAATAGTCACCATTCATATAACAAGTATAGAAAAACAATGGTAATTGATGAAGAAAGTCTGCAGCCTTACCAAGTCGCACTCATTTAAGTGATCCAATGGGAATACACCTTTTTCAGGAGGCACAGGCCTCACCCCCCTATTTCCACCAAATGCGCCACCTGTGACAATTCACATTGTTATTCAGATCTTCATATTAATATAATCCTGCAATTTGGAATGACAACATATGAATGAGGAGATGTCGCTTTAAAACTTGTAACAGATGCCTAATGCAAACAAAAACAATGAATAACAGATAGGAAGCAATGTTAAGAGGTCAACCCTGGACCAGTACACCTCCTTACCGGCACTCATGTGCCAAAAAGTTAAGTGTTTCGATCAGGAACAGTCAAGAACAAAGGCTTCCAAGAATAAAGTCGGATCTCTAGCAATCGTGTGGCCGATGCCTCAACACTGCAACAACACAATAAACACTATAGCTGGTAAGTGCAGTATACGGAATTTATCAACTGAAACTTCAATTTTGTATCAGTGAATGCCATGTTTACCCATTTAAAACAAACTGTCGGATGATATGACAAGTAGACAACCTTGCAGTGCACTACCAAAATATTGACAAGTATGACAACAATAGAATCCAATAAATGCATTTTGTACTAAGTATTCTCTAAGTTGCAACAACAAACAGCCACCACCGGATGCATGAGGATCTGAAGATGCATTAAGTTTTAACAACTGAAACCATCCATAGACATAGGACCAAACTTCAAACAAGGAGTAGCCAGATATCAGAACATACAGATGCACCCAGACGACTAGCAATGCTGTACGATATGCATTCATTACGAATCGAAGGCAAGTCAATGGTCATCCATATAGCAGATTGAAAATTAGGCATACAGGTTCAATCCAATTAGTTCGAAGCTTCATATGATACTGGTCTTGCATTCACAAATCATGAAAATATTTATATTTCGAATCGATCCAAAGTGGATGGAAGTCTAATCTTCGATGGGTGAGAATCTGAGAGTAGAACAACACCTCACGGCAGCGCCAAGGGCCTGTGAGAATGCGCGGCGGCGCGGCACTGAGGGACTCCACCCGTAGGGAGGGGAGGCCGCTGCTCGCCCAACTCCGCGAGGCTCCCGCGCCGTCACGCCCACGCGTGGCTGAGTGTGAGGCTGATGCGTGACGCCAAAGCCGCCCGCC
This sequence comes from Panicum hallii, assembly GCF_002211085.1. Taxonomy (NCBI): domain Eukaryota; kingdom Viridiplantae; phylum Streptophyta; class Magnoliopsida; order Poales; family Poaceae; genus Panicum; species Panicum hallii. The sequence continues at coordinate 12,095,032 of NC_038044.1, forward strand.
CACGCATCGACGCCGTTGGCCATCGCCGCTCGGCGCTCGCGCTCGGTGTTGCTGCCACCGTGAGGACTTAGGAGTAGGAGGGATGGGAGGCAGCCGCGTTCCCTCGAGGTGAGGTGGGCTGAGCTGGTGTCTGGTGTCTGAGCCTTCGGAGTTTGTGGGCTCTTGTGGACTTGGCTACTGCTGCGCCACTGAGTTCGGCCCAAATACAGCTGCTGACATTTTCGAATACGTGTCCCTTGGACCCACTCGCCATAGGTAGCAATCCTGGCAAATGCTTTGGAGTCGTATAAAATGTACCCTTCCCGTCGCGAATCAAACCCTAAACCCCTTCGCTCTCTTGTCGCACCGCCGCCATGTCGCCGCAGCCGCCACACCCGGTGTCCCGTGAGACGGTGGCCGGCGCCGTCGCCTCCTTGACCAAGTGGATGAAGAAGCGCACCGCGGAGGCGCCCCCCAACCTTCTCGCCGACGAGCGCGACGACCTCGTCGTCCTCCAGCTCTCCCTCCGCCGCATCCCCGCCTCGCCCACCACCAGGCCGCGCCTCCTCCCGCTCCCACACCCCGTCGTCGGGCACGATGGCGCCTCCGTCTGCGTCATCTCCGACGACCGCCCCAACTCGCGGTCTCCGCCCGCCTCCGACCTCCTCGATGCGTCCAAGTCGCTCCACCGCCTCCCCGTCTCCGAGGTCATCCCGCTCTCCACGCTCCGCACGGACTACCGCCCGTACGAGTCGCGCCGCCGCCTCGCCGCCTCCCACGACCTCTTCATCGCCGACCGCGCCATCCTCCCGCTGCTGCCGCGCGTCCTCGGGAAGGCGTTCTACTCAACCAAGAAGGCTCCTATTGGAGTTGATTTCACCCGCGTTGGGTGGCCGGAGCAGGTCCGCAAGGTGCTGGGCTCCGCTTTTCTGTACCTGCGGTCGGGGACCTGCTCGGGAATCAAAGTTGGGAGGCTGGACATGGAGGAAGAGGAGATCGTGGAGAATGTGATGGCCGCGGTGGAGGCGGCTGTGGAAAAGGTGCCAAAGAAGTGGGCCAACGTTAGGGCGCTGCATCTGAAGGCTGTGGATTCAGTTGCCCTGCCAATTTACCAGGTTGTGCCAGAGTTGGGTATGAAGATTGAGGTGCCTGAGGAAGTTGAATCTGGGGTGATCATTGATGCTGCGGAATTGGAGACTAAGGGGAAGAAGACTGACAAGAAGAAGAAGGCAATGATGTACCCTAATGCCAATGATGATGAGGGAGTTGCCAGTGAGAGTGGCAAGAGGAAGAGGAATAAGAAGGAGCAGATTAAGGATGTTGAGATGCAGGAAGAAGTTCAGGCGGAGACAGAGAAAAAGAAGTGGAGGAAGAGTATTGTGGTTTCTGTTGGTGAGGGCCAGAAGGTTGGCAAGAAGGGTAAAGACAAGGGCAAGCGTGATTTGGAAAATGAGGTGGAAGAACCCAGTATGGACAATAAGAAGAAGAGTAAGAAGAGGAAGATTGAAGAGGGGAAGAAAAAGAAGAAGAACATGAAGGGTGATGGTGAAGTCTCAGCAGATAAAAGCCAGGAAGATAAGAAGAGCAGGGGGGAGAAATCTGATGGCAAGATCAAGAAGACAAAGAGCAGGGTAAGAGTATAAGGTTACAGTCGATATTAGTGCTGGAGATGCCTGTTCTGAATTGAGGCCAGCTGCAGATTCAAAGAATCGATGAACTGGGTTAGTTGTAATCATCCTGAAGAATCATCTTTTGTCCAGGTTCCATGCTGTATGGGGAGCCTTACTTAACTTGAGAAGACCGCCTATCAGTTTTACCACGGAATGCTATACATTTGGTCCCACAGGGGTTTCTTCTGAAGTTTCATCTTCAGGTTTTGCTAGCTTAGTAGCTCAAGCCTTTGGGTTAATAATAGTGTGGTGAAACTGTTTCTTGCTAAGACTATGTACTCCTTTCGAATCGTAACAATTTTGTGTCCATCTGAGGATATACTTGTGTTGCCCTGGCTTCTTTGAAGTACCTCTTGCGATCCATTGTACATTAGGCAGCATTATTTACATTATCAGACTTGCATATTTTCTCCCACCATGTCACCGTTATCTAGATTTAACACGACCATTATGTTGTTCACTGAACCAATACAAATTGTTACTTCACAATATGTGTTGTGATGAATATCTTCACTGGGCTACATACATTGGAAATTTGGAATATGTCGTAGTTAAGATCCAGGATCTTAGACAACATCCTGCCAAGAAAATCTTTGCATATACTTATCTTAGACAAGTTACATTCATGCTGTACAACCTGCCAAGAAAAATCTTCGCATATTCTTCGATGTATTCCCAAATCATCTCTAGTTGCATACTGGAATGACAGTCTATGAATACTATTGATCTGCCTTATCTCTGTTCGCAAATCCATTTTCTCATACTGGTACTGTACTTTCTCATGCTAAGTCTGATGAAGCTTTTTGGTGCGAACTGGAATTTGTCTCTGTCCGAAGTGATCGTAAATTTCCCCTAAGGCTCTGGAATGGAATGTTGCATTTCGTTTGTACTGCTGTATCAGAAGTTCTGAACACATCTGAAATTAACGCTTCGATGAGATGCCGGTAGCTTTACAAGGCATGGGTGCTTCGATTTTGCTTTGGCTTCCCTGATCAAAGGTTAACGAAGTTCTGTCCTAGGGTACTCCGTATCAGGAGATGTTACAATTGGATCCACTAATCATGAGCAATGATAATAATGCTTTCAGCAGCCTGTTCCCTGCTTCGAATAATACCATTGCCTCTTTCTTGAGACAAAGCATCGACTGGGAAGAACACTGCGTCAATAGGTTCAGAATTCGGATCATCCTCTTCTTAACTTGTTCGGCTACCAACACACAGCACAGCAGCCAGTGGAGGTGGAGACTGGAGACCGAGCCGGCACTCGTGTCGAATGCAGTTAGCTTGCCGACGCCAGCTGCCAAGCTTCGCCGCAGATAAGAGCGGAGTCAAACTGTTTCATCACGACGGCGCGACGTGCTCGTGTCGCGCCATCTCTGGGCTGCCACCCGTCGAATACCTCAGCATGGTCGAAGAGATGGGTGCGAGGGCGCGGCGTTATCGGACGCGTCGATCTTGGAGGCGACGTGCGAGCGACCCAAGCAGAGCAGCCTGTCGACCTCCCCAGGCGCGAGACGGCGAGAAGCCCCGCTGGCAGCCGCGCCGCACCCCCACGCGGCGCCCATGCGCGCGTCCTCCCGTGTGGTCGCCCTCGCGCGCGCGTCACCGGTCACACCGGATAAGCCCATTCGCCCATCCCACCCCACGGCTCCCGCTCCCGGATCGCCGCGGGCTCCTTTTGACTCGCGCAGTCGCACGCGCCTCTCCTCACTTTTCCGTTTGGAAGCCGGAGCCCTGAGGTGCCGTGCTGCCTGGAGTCTCTTGACGCCACCACAGATCGTCTGGGAGTCTCGAGGTAACTGCCCGGCGGGTTTCCAAGCAGCGTCCAGGCCTCCAGGGAGCTCGTTCCTGCTTCTCCGGGAGAGGTACAGTGGTCTTCTTTCCTGTACGTGCGATTTGGCGCGGGCCGCAATCAGTAGTACCAATGGCATGCGCTCCAACTGTTTGTCGAAATGCCTGCGTGTGTGAGCGGGAGAAGGTTCTGTCTAGGAGTTTGATGCAAGATGCTCCTTGTTTCGATCTCGTCTGCTCATCTGGATTCTTGGATGCAAGCTGCGAGCAAGCTTTCGTTTTCTTTGATCCAGGAATTAAAGTCAATTGGTTGGGCTATCGTAGCTGGAATGTGTACCTTTGCCTTGTTCACAAGCTAGAGCTCCGTGAAACCTCCACCGTTTAAATCCTTTTGGGGCAGTTAGATGCTGGAAGGGGTAGCCATGCTAGCAATGCACACCATCGTTGTTAGTTTAAACAGCGCCACACATTTTACATTTTTCACAATGCCATAGAGGTTTTCAGATTGGTTCGTGATCTATTATAGAGGTACTGAGCTCTTGACGTGTTTTTTTTCTTTCTTTTGTTAGGTAAAAAAAATGTATCATCAGGGTTGATGCATCTACGTGTGACATAGATGGAGGACTATTTTTCACGCTTCCAGAACCTTGGTTGGCAGTTAAGACAATACTTGACAGAATTGATAGGTGCCAACTTGAGCTTGTATCTCTTAGTTAACAAAACCACCTTGGATTTGGGCATGCTAATTTCAGTGCTCATGTGGGTCTTGTTTCTTTTTCTATTTCTGAATTATAAGTTCCTAATTACAGGGTTCCTATTTTCTTTCCTTGAGGTTATATGGAGCAATTAGTTTGATGCTTGACTACTTCATGTTGGATAGCAATATTAGATGTATTTCATTTTGAGAGATGCGGAACCTTTTCTTCTTGGAGGCAATATGGTCCGACTTTCAGAGGTTTGGACTGGATGAGATGTGCTTAATCGCCACTAAAAGAAACAAATGCTTCTCAAAATTGGGAGAAACCTGAAAATTGGTGTTTTTGTTGTGTTTTTCTTTATTTTTATATGTTTGTATTTCTCTTGCCAGAAAATTTGCTCGGATACATTGATTGGATTCCTCAACGTCTTGAAATACAATTCTCTGCTAGTCATGGAGGATCATTGCCTGGCACTACAGGACATATTCATGAAGGGGCATATGCATTATCTATTAGTGATACTACTACAGAAGAGCAAACTGCAAATGGAATATCTGAAGGCACAATTTTCAGGAAAAGATTTTCTAGTATTTATCAAAGGTTCAGTTTTTTTATAGCTTCATCAATCAGTAAGTATGTGTTTTTGTCCTATGTCTCACATCCACTTTGCAACTATTTGTGGTGCCAGATCATATGGCAGTTCTTCCAATCTTTTGCATGGCTTCGGGGTGGTACGAAGATTGGCGTTCCGCGTGCGAGATCAGTGGAGTCTGTTTTCAAGTGAAGTACATGCCAAACTAACTAGGTCAGTTACTGCCTTCTTTGTTCAGACTTCTATGTTTTGCTTGGGTGTGTGCACCTGTCGCACCTTACAGTTCGAGGACTCAAAAGGCCATTGATGGTGTAACCCAGTTTTGTTTATTCTAATTAGTTCTAAAATATGTCATTTTGGTCACAGGATCTTACATCGTTTCTGGACAACACTACAGGGATCTCGTGAAGACATAGGATGGTTGCAAAGAACTCAAGCATCGCTTTGTTCAGTGGATGGCACAGGCCGCTTCAAGGAGATATTGCGTGAGATCAGGTGATTTTTTTTTGAAACAAATCAGGATGAAGAACTGCCAAATGTAAGAGAAGAAACCCTGACTGGGCAATACAACAAAGCAACAACAACCCCAAAGGGTCGAACAACGACAACAACTAACAACTAAAGACAACCAAGGGCCGGTTGGATTGCAACCTCAACACATGCCACATGACACCATGGCACCACTGCTATAATATACACCACACCAATTTCCTGGTTCCCAGTTATAGTGAGCTCTGTACAAAAACATTACCGCATTATTTTAGCATAGCAATCAGTTTCAGATACTGTAATGTGAAAATTATGATTATACCAAGTAAGTTGAACTGAAAATGATTAATCAGTTTCAAGAATGACCAACAATACTATAAGCTGCTTTATGTTTCAGAAATGGTCTGCACTGCCTGCCTGATACACTGGTTTACTTATTTATTCCTGGTGAGACATCTTTCAAAATGTAACAAGTTTTTGCAAATGATCCTTAAATGCCATTGTTTACAAATTGTCTCATCTGTACTCCTTTATGCAGGCCTTTTTAGCAACCACAGTCCACTTTATTTCACCAATACGAAAAGATTCTTTTCAAAGATGGGATTGGCTTGCCATATTGCAAAAATTCATAGCGAGGTAATTGAGCTGAAGGTTCGCATGCAAGTTTTTCCTCACTAGTTTGTCTAGCATAGGTTTCATTTTTATTTCGCATTATGTCCTAAAGCAACAGCTGCTTGTGATAGTGTTTCTTACAATTACAATTTGTACTTACATTTTGCTTTGTCTAGGCATCGGTGGAGAAAAATGCATGGGAACTGAAACAGTACATCGAGGAGCTCTACTGGGGATCTGGTAAACAAGTTTTGCTCCTTGGCCATAGCAAAGGTGGAGTTGATGCAGCTGCAGCTCTTTCCTTGTACTGGTCTGAGCTCAAGGGCAAGGTTGCCGGCCTGGCATTGGTTCAGAGCCCATATGGTGGCACCCCGGTCGCCTCTGATATCCTTCGAGAAGGCCAAATTGCTGATAAGGAGACAAGGAGAATCATGGAGCTCATTGTATGCAAACTAATCAAGGTCCTCATCACGAACTGTTACTCAGTCAAATCCATTGTTTATTTTCTTTGAAAGGCAGGAGCTTTGCCAATTACTTAAGATAGATAAAAGGAGAAATCTGTTGTTTACAAACTGTTCATTCATGATCTCATCCATTTTGGAGTCTTAAACAAGTGAACAATTGCAGGGTGACATGAGGGCCTTGGAGGACCTCACCTACGCCAAGAGAAAGGACTTCATCTCCAAGCACAAGCTTCCTGTTGATGAGCTGCCGATAATCTCCTTCCACACCGAAGCCAGCACCGCGCCAACAGTGCTCGCAACTCTGACCCGCATTGCCCAGGCCGAGCTCCTGCCATGGCTCCCCTTGCCACGGTTCTTCCTATCAGCATCCGAGTTTGTCGAGTCAATGCTTGCCTCTCTGAAGGTCCCTGTGGTCGCACCCGTGTCGGCGGCGATGGCAGTCACCGCGCTCCACCTGCGGTTGCGGTACGGCGAGAGGAGCGACGGGCTGGTGACTCGGCGCGACGCCGAGGTGCCCGGATCGGTGGTGGTGAGGCCCGAGAGGAGGCTAGACCACGCGTGGATGGTGTACTCCACGCTGAAGAAGGGCAGCGCTGAGGCTGATGCAGGTGAGATGTGCGAGGCTCTGCTGGCCATGCTCGTTGAGATTGGAAGGAACAAGAAATTTCTCTGATCATCTGGTCATCTGGAGCTCTGGATCGTTGTTTGGTTATGCAAGAAATTTTGCGCCTGAAGTCTTCTTTAGTGTCATGAACTGGAACTTACTAAAGTCACCAGAGAAAGAGAGAGAGAGAGAGAGATGCTACAGCGAATGATAGAATACTATAGCCTTTACAGGGAATAGTGAAAACTAGATTGTACTTTTCCTTTGTTGGAAGAAAACACACTTGGCAATATGCCATTTTGTTTTAATGAACAATGACTCTTTCGTGATGTATTATGTTCTTCACACTTCACATTTTCATTCAGTATTTTATTATTTTTCCCATCAATTTATGATGCGTTTCTTACACCACTGGATTATTCCATTCCCTCTTCTGAGTACACAGTTGCTGATTCACTCACTCATAATAAACACACACGAGCATAGCAATATTACCATCTCATGACACGTATAACGTATTGTCGTGATCCCCTTAGCTGATTCCGCCTTCACGGTTGGGTCACGTAAACTAGCAACTGCTGGGTCCCGAAGCGAGTAGTAGGGGGCCCAGTGTCAGTGTCACTCGCTCGTCTCCTCGAGGTTTCCACCCCTTAAACCCTCATCAAAACCGCTGCTCGACGAAAATTTCCATTTCTGCCCTTTCCTCGCTTCCGCCCGCCGCCGCCGCCGTCGACGCAGCCATGGCGTCGCGGCGCTGCCTCCTCCGCCTCCTCTCGAGCCGCCTCGTCCCTCAGAGATCTCAGCCTCTTGCACCGGTCTCGATCGCAACCCGAACCCTGACATCTTTGTCCGAGCCCCTCGCCCATCCAGCTCCCCGGGCCCTCGCCTCCCCGCGGCTCTACTACCCCTCGCGCTGCCACTTCGCGACCCGCTCCTCCGGCGACGAGGAGGATGGCGACGAAGAAGAGCACTACGACGACGAGGGGAGCGAGGGGGAGTGGGGGGAGGAGGAGGAGGAGGCGGTGGCGGCGAAGAAACCGAGCGGGAAGACTGAGGAGGAGAAGGTAGCGGAGGCGGCGGAGATCGGGTACAAGGTGGTGGGCCCGCTTGGGGCTGACGAGAAACCCTTCAAGCCCTACGAACCCGTCTTCGCCGTCGTACAGGTCTGCTCCACTTGGCCTCAATCTTTCGATTTTGAGGTTGGGGGTTGGATCTAGTGTGTGATTGCGTGTGATTGTTTCTACCTTCAGATTGGCTCTCATCAATTCAAGGTGAGCAATGGCGATTCCATCTTCACCGAGAGGTTAAAGTTCTGCGATGTAAATGACAAGGTACTAGTTGCACTTCGATGGCAATCTATTTTACTTTTTAACTTTTGGTCTTGCTGTTTCATGTCATCTTCAAATAGTTGACTTCGAGGAGATCATGTTGCTGTGCATTATACAATGACATCTAGAAATTCGAATTGCATGATCATGTAATGCAAATCCCACTCTTGTAGCTCTGTTCATCTATTAGTGCTTTTGGGCATTGAAATTTCGACCAATTTATGTTGAGAATTTAGGAACCTTGGCTTATACGTAGGTGTATGCTGTTTATTCTGCCTCTGGAAATTTATTTTTAGGCTCACTTTTCCTTTCAATTACTAAAGCAACATTGAATTTTTAGTATCTTGAGTCGTTATGAATTGGTGATTAAGAAGGATTATAATTCCAGCCTTCTTTCAGTTAGATATAGTACATCTCTACCTGATTTCATGCTAATGTTCATTTAGTGTATCACGTTGTACAAATTAAGAAACCGAGTTTACTGGGTAACCTCATGAATTATATTGCAATTCTGGCAACCAGCATATATCTCTATTTGTTATCCTGTATATTTCATTCTACTGATAGTTTGCTGTTGGTGATGTTGACTGCATGACGTTGCTTCAGCTGATCTTAAACCGAGTTCTCATGCTTGGTTCACAAACTCAAACAGTTATTGGAAGGCCAATTCTTCCTGAAGCTTCTGTTCACGCTGTTGTTGAAGAGCATGTAAGATGGACATTTGTTTCTTGAACTCCACTCTTTTGTTGGTACAACCTTGTTCACTAAAATGAACTTAAGACGTAATTTTTAAACTCTATTTTATCAACATAACTCTGTAAGTATATCTGCTGTATTTATTAGTGGAATTATGGTTTGCAAAATACATGTCAGGCACTTTCTATCTGTCTATACAGATTTCAGATTTATTGGAACACATTTGTTTTAATAATTTGATTGGTATGCATGCGTACCTACTTGTTGAGGAGCGATGACCTAGTTACACCAGCTGATTTGATGCATTTGAGCTTGCATTGCTGATAGCAGTTTAGCCTTATTGGCGGATTTCCTTGTTTGGGTTATACTCCACAGTTTTCCTTTGTACTCATTTTCTTGCGTCTGTACTTTTATGCCACCATATATCAATGATTGTAATTGTAACATCTGAAACACGTTCCTTGTTTAGTGATAGAATCCTGTTGCGCATCTACTCAACATCAACTACAATTATGACTTACTGGCTGATATGTGCCTAGGACCACATTTGATATATTGATGACCACGTTGGACTGCATTGTTCTTATGCATATACCTTGAATTACAATTTACATCTGATGGTTAAGCACTATACTACTTTAGATTTTTGCTGTCATAATATATTCTTCAGACATCTAGAAATGGTAGTTTTTAACTGTCAAAGATGTGAGTATGCAAAAAAAAAACCCTCTGCCAACACATCTTCTCAGCGTTACCGTACCAGAGTTCATTTCGATCTGATTGGTCCTTGCAATGTGTTGTTGGGTAGATTTGACTTTAATTTCTCTTGACTATCTTCTCAGGCCCTAGATGCAAAAGTGATCATATTCAAGAAGAAGCGGAGAAAAAATTACCGCCGAACAAAGGGCCACCGTCAGGTTAATTTATACTGCTGTAGTTTGTACTATATTCTGTTCTTAAAAGAAACATTGACGTTTTCTTTAATGGGTGTGCCTTCAAAAAATAGGTTTTTTTAGTATTTTTTGTCTTGCGTGTCAGGAATTCTGCCTGTGTTCTTACTGTACTCTAACCATTTCCAGGAATTGACAAAACTGAGAATAACCAACATTGAAGGAATAGATAAGCCAGAGACTGTTGCCGTTGCGGCCTAATTTCAGGTTGAGGAAGGAAGGAACAGTGCCATTTGTTTGGGTCAGCAATGCCCAGACAATCCTTAAGGCGGGTTTTAGAAGTTCAGTCAGATGATAGCTGATACCAGTGTAATGACGCTTCTTTTCTTGTTAATTCCAAAGGTGAAGCGAAAGATGAAGCTGTCTCAGCATTCCAATGGCACCATGCCAATGTACTGAGCAGGTTGGGTACTATGGTGTGGATCGGCTGTTGTAGCTTACCTGACACTGATTGTTTTTCTTCATTTTTGGTTATCTTTTCTGCATGCATCCTTTATAAATGTGTTCTGATACATCAGTGCCATGTTGACTGCTAGAACCATGTAATAATGGAACCGCAATGCTTCGTAACTCTTGCACTCATGATATCATGGGAGGATTTGCAGCTTGCAAGTAGCCTCCTGCGTGCATATTTGCTCATGCTTATTAGTGCCCCAGCTTCCTGCGACCGGGCTTTACTAGATCGCCGAGCAAAGTTACCCACTAAACTGTGTCCAGTTCCATTTGATGGGATCACTCAGAGGGAAGCAGGAGCCCTGCACTTTGTTGTGCTCTGATGCTAATCTGAACACGGTTTACTCTGTCGGAGTTATCTGTTTGCTGCGGATAACTGGATCTGGACGTCATCGTGCTCCTCGATCAGTCTGGTTCTGCATTCGGCTAGATCCGTTCTGCTCGAAGTTGCCGTCGTGTTCTCGTCGCACTAGCTTTGGAAACGAGAAAAGGATAAAGGTTTCATGGGTCCTTAGTGGGCGCGAGCTATGAGCCTATGACTGATACTGATCGTCGCCTCCCGTCACTTTCGACATGGTATTATACTACTCATATACGCTCCATGAAACCTACAGAAACCATAAGAAAACATTATTTACTCGTACGCTACTTTATTTTCATAATCTTTGTTGCCCCCTCATGTTCTCTCGAGTCAAAACGGTAGCAGCCAGCGGCCAGCGCTTATTCCTCATGCAGATAGTTTATTTTTTTTCCTTTTCTTAAAAAACTCTACTCACTCTGGCACCCACTTTGCAAGTCGCAAGGCATTAACTACACGGCGATGCAAGTGCCACTAGCACCAGAGAATTTTTTTTATTTATAGCCACTTGTTTAATCGTCGTCGTGTGTGATAATTTTACTCGTCTGCTGGTTAATGGATTTAGTTTTAATCAGTGGTGTTGCTGGTGTGCTTGGTGGTGGTCTCCGCGGCGGATTGGGCCTGTGACATGTACTCCTTTTGGTGTCGTTTTGTGTGGTTAAGGTTGCAAGCTTGCGTTCTGCCTAACAACTTTACATATGTATACGTATGTACATGGATGTGTACTCTTTGTTTTGCTCTTCTCTGCTATGATGACCAATCGTCTCCCTGTGCTGCTGCTGCTGCTGCTGCTGTCGTCTTGATTTCACCTTTCGTTCCTCCATGCATCTGCCTATCTTCTTTGAGCCTGAACTTCTGATCGATGACGATCCAGCGACTGCAGCCGAAGAGCAATCTGCATTCTGTCACTCATGGCACCATTAACATAACAAGTTCGTCGATGGTAATCTTAATAGCTTCAGTTGCCTGTCAGTGCGGGACAATCTCACTGGTGTTGTGTATTTCCGACTTAAAGAAATCAGATGATGCATCAGAATAAGATGGTCCTTCTAATGGATAAATGGATATGCACATGCTTGGATTGTGCTCCAGGCCAAGTTTGGACAATCGGTTAAACAATCTGGCTAGCAAACATTCACTACAAACACATCCCGGGCAACAAATCAGCAAACCGAAAGATCCTGTTACTAGCATGCGGCTGTCATGGATCAAGATGATCTTTCTTAGCAGATCTCCCATGCTGAAATCTCTCTGGTCAGGACCCAGGTCTGATTGGAAGCCGTGGTCATCTGCATTGCCTCCCACCAATGCAAAGCTGCCACACAAAAAGTCAGAGCTGAAGGCTACATGATGCGCAAAGTCACTTTTGGCAAAGCTAGCGCGCCACCATTGGTGGGTGTCATGGCAGGTCTCACATCCCAGGCTGTAATGGAGGAACTGTGCCGGGCATTCAGATTGGAGCATATCCCGTCCTCAAGCGCCTGTTTTTGGTTTAAAGAACTAATGTGGCGTCGTGCTTTGCATCTTCCTTTTTAGGTGCCCCTCCCCATCCCCTGCTGCGTGTCATGGTCTCTCATTGAAGTAGATCGAGCTTATCCAAATCCCTAGCTTCTTCCTCCTTGCTGCAAGCAACTTGCCATCCTCTTTTTTCGTGACAAGAAAAAGGTCATCATCTTCCTGTTGCTCCACCTTCTTTAGGCACTGAAATATATATGGAACTGAACATAAATTCAGTAGACACTTTCGAGCTGAATGCTACAGTTGTGTCTTGTGGCAAATTTAGGCTAGAGGGGGGGCAAAAGCTTATGCTGCTGGAGTGGTTTTAGACTTTTGCTTGTAATGTCACATTCAGAAAATCTCAACCTCCAGCTTTGAAGGTTAATTAGGAGCATAACAGAATATGCTGCAATAGTGGCCTGTACTTTTTTCTTTGTAAAGTTGGTCTCGGGAAGATTCTGAGATTATTCTAATAACCTGATGAGTTTTCTAGTAAGCTTCCATTCACCAAATGTTAATCTGCTTATTGCTGGATTCTTTGGAAAGTTGACGGTACGAAGCATGGCTTCATATGCTGCACGAGTTGCATGTACTTTTGTTTTCACAAAGACTCCATATGATCATTATTTTTAACTACATGATCGATTGTACCGCGAGATGAATTGTAATGCCCTCCTGAAACAAAAGATCAACTGTACTGAATTTCCAAGTTTTTACTAGTCCATTGTCATTATGATAATTTTAAATAGGAAAAAGTCTGATTTACACCCTCGAATTATCGCAAAGTCCGATTTTCAACTTTCAGTTAGAAATCGGATAATATAGGTCATCCAACTGTCGAAACCAGACAAATTCGGTCCTTTTAGTGGTTCGTATTTTTTTAAAAAGTAAAAAAAAATAAATTAGATCTAGAAAATCAAAACTAATTCATTTTAAATCAGAAAAATATGAAACTAGTACCAAAAATTTTCTAAACATGTAACCTATCTATTATAGCTCTATTTTAATATATTTTTTTCAAAAATAATAGGTATAACCACAAGCAAACAAATACTATGAACATAAAAAAATTGGATCCAAATAACTGACAAGTATAGTGCCAATAGATAGGTTATATTTTTTAAAAAAATTTATATCCATTTCATATTTTTTTATTTAAAACATTTTACTTATGAATTCTTTAGTTTAAATCTGAATATTTTTAATTTTTATAAAATAAAAAACCACATTCGAAACCATCCAAAGGGCTAAATTCGTCTGGTTTTGATAGTTGGATGGCCTATATTATCTGGTTTTATAGTTGTTGGTTGAAAATTGGACTTTAGCGATAGTTCGAGGGTAACATAGCAAAGGACTTTCGGATGGTGCACAGATCAATGCTACAATAGAACAAGCCACACAAAGAACTAGGAGGATAAACAGGAATAGACACATTCGCTGACCTAAATGCTTTAGTAGGTCTATTAGACTTGGTGGCTCCAAGATCTAGTGGGAACTGCACAAGTGCATCACTGATCGCATAATTGAACATTTGGACATGGCTCTCATTCCACGACGAACTACTTTGGTGGAGGCCTACTGCTGAGAGAAAAAGAACTTGAAATGGAAACAGCAACGCATCACTATGAACAGTAACACTGCATTATAGCAAACAGTCCTCCCATTGCTACAGCGATTGGATGTTTCGTAGCACTTATTTGATAACATTTTATGGGATCTTAATAAATAAATAAATAAAAACTCTTCCTGCCTTTAATCAGCTATCAAGCATTGGGCCTGGATGATTTTCAGAAAAGGACTTTATGTATATGCATGTGCAAATTGTGCCTGCAGTACAGTCCAGGCAGGGACTTCAGCTTGCTGTGTGATCACAGTACCAACAAGGTGGTTTCTGACTTGGATTTGCTACAGTTTTGTTATGGTGCAAACTGCACCTACATGTATGGTTCATGGCGGGACAATATATCCTAGAAGAGTAGAAGTGACTTGTAAATCCTTGCAAAACCTGAGAAAAGGAAAAAAGCTAGCAACAAAATACCCTGTACTCTCTCTATGTTTCAAACTGTAAGTTGTTTTGGCAAATTTAGATGCATAATTTTTGCTAGCATTTATCTAGATGTATAGCATGATACATTTGTCAAAACGACCTACAATTTAGAAGAGAAGGAATTTCCTTCTGCATAAATTTCACGTACCATAGATTTCCACCATGACCCGATGTATTTTCACAAATAAAAGCAGGAACATCTATCTGCTAAGCAACCCAACCAACACACCACAACTCGGAGCTGCTGACGTGTCAAGAGCTCAATGTGCTACAGTGCTTTGTTTATGGTGCCATGGATGCTCATGATGCAAGGAAAAATATGCCAGGATGGACACTTAAAATATGGCCGGCCGCCTCCCTCCTCTACACCCACCACCGAGCTAGTGGAGCAGTGACGCAGCTGCAAATTAACGTTAAAATTAAACAAACACCAATTGCTCAGAGTAACATGTTTTGTTTGCTCCGAATATTTTTAGACAGATAGGTGATCCGTCGATAATGCGTGCTCCATGGAAAGATGGCACTGGCAAGCTAGGCCAGCTTCTTCTGCACATGCTTTGCCCGGTCGATGCATCTTGAACTAGGGCCACGGCCACGGCCACGCATCAGCCAACAATGATGCCAGATAATTAGTGAAATGTACTAGTTTGTCGAGCAAACACAAAAAGTGTTGGTGTCACTGAACCCGCACTCTTCCGTAACAAGCTGGATCAGACGAGAGCATATTCTGCAGATCATCCGAAACCCATTTCGTTCTCAGCATCGATCACGCCCTTCCATGCATCTTCTCCAGAATATCCAGCTGAGATACCTCAAAAAGGTGGAGCCATCACATGATCCCTTGAGCTGAGCGCACGCCACTTGCCGCACCCTGCCCGCTCACCGTCGCCACCTTCAGTCACGAAGATCCCCTCACATTCAGACAACGAGAGAGCCGGGCGACGCGATGCGTCCCATTGCTTGCAACCACATTTCGACGAGCCAAAAAGGACAGGTAAATCCACGCCGATTCCGACACAAATGGCGGCCGTCTGGTGGCTGTTTTTCTATGCGTTCGAGACCTGATGAAACTCCAACTAGGATCGCTTCCTTCCGGTGACCGGAAAAGAAAGGCTGTCGCCAAGCAAAAGGAGGGGCCAGTGCTGTTGCGCCGCCTGCACTTCCAGCGGTGTGTGCAACGGCCATGTGGAGGGATATTCTGCAGGCGATCCCGGGATCCTGTAAAGGACGGGTGCGCCACTGCACTTTCAGGGGTAGGGAGTGCAGGATTGCTGGGAGCTTTACATTGTGGGCGCCGGTTTGTTGAACTTTGGGAATATCGGTATATCCCCCTCCCAATAAGAGGAGGAGTTTTACCATTTTGGGTTAGGCCTCATATGTTTTCCACTTCCTTTTACTATACACGGAACAATTCAATATTTTGCCGTAACCGAATTATTTCTCATGTTTGGGACGGAAACTAGGGAAAAGAAACTATCCAATTTACTAACAAGTCCAACACTGCTCTGCATCTTCTTATCTATCAATACATGCCGGACAGCAATGCTGTTGGCGGGCTTTTAAAAAAACATTGCTCTATAAGTGCTAGTAAATTTTTTAAAAAACTAATTGTTAGAAATTATGGATAACGTGGGCCTTGCAACTAACCAGATTTTCTTAATTTTGCACTCTCTCTCCCTCTCTCTCATTTGTTCATATTTCAACATTTATATTTTCTTATCTAATATGGCATATTTTTTGTTATCGATTGCTCTATATGCCTTTTCATTTATATTCTATTCATAGTTTTCTCCATTTTACATCGCGCCTCCATATATATTTGGCATGTGTTAGTTCAAACTTTGACTTAAGCTATGTGTATGAAATGACAACAGGTATGACTAGTAGATTAGGTTTTGAGATTGACGAAATCACTAAAGGTATTTCGCTATTTATGGACATGTCATCTACCATTGAAAAATAACACATTAATCCCTACAACAAATCTAGAAAAGTGCGAGCACAAGCGTTGAGTGAAGGACTCAAACTTGGTAGTCCATATTCTACCATAATGACTATAATTGACTGAGTTACTCTTAGTTCACTGCTTTGGAATAGTTTTATAATCATATAATTGAGTAATTTAGATAAAGATTAATGTGTAACTTTACATTATTTCTATAATAGCAAAGCTAAGTAAATTAGATATACATTTATGGGTTCTTTTAGGTTATTTTCATAATGTAGGGTGAGTATTTTTAAAAAAAACAGACATATCCCATTATTATCAATGTTAATTAGAGCATACCAAATTAGTAGCCAGGATTTTTTTCTTCCCTAGCCCATATGCTGAGAATTATCGTGGAGGCAAGGAAAGTTACACTTAGGGCCTGTTTATTTTCTGCGTAGATTATATAATTCAATTTATATGTGCTAGATTGTAATAATTCAAATTATAATATGAAATGAGCATAGTTTGAGCAGCTTATGTGATTATGATAATTTGATTGTATAGATTATATAATCTGGATTATAATATGCAGTGTTTGTTATTCATGTGAATCATATAAGCTAGATTATATAATTTAGAGGGCAAGTAATCTGAAACAAACAAATTTATCAACATTACCACAGTCTTGATTCGATAAGCCAGCAAGAAGTCAGTGAGATGAAAGCAGGAAAATTTTTTACAGCAACATGTGTGAGTTCCAGGGCAATCATGCTGGGAAAAGAAGAGACGATTTGACGAAGCACGGGGAAGAAGAACCCAATCAGCAATCGCTTCCGTTCAGCTCCATTTACCTGTCAATTTACTGGTTGATTGATTTACCTCCACCGTGTGAGTTAGGTTCGCATCATTTCACGCGAGTAAACGTCGATCACGGCTACGAAAAGAAAATTCCAGTCCATCCACAGGTTTCACTTCGCAGCACTTGAGAAGAAAAAAAGAGAGGAAAAAGCGACCTCGTAAAGCGGCAGGACGGAATCCCATTAGCGGCAGCGCAATTAGACGCGCTCTCGATTAAAGAAGCCAAAAGAATTGGGCGCGGCACCGGAAAGGCGAGGCCTTTGCTCTTGCGCACCGTAGAAATTGTTACCGGCACCACCACCACGGCCACCCGAGCAGCCACCGAGCACCCAGCAAGAACCTCTCTGCCTCTCTCTCTAGGCTTTGACGTCCTCACTGCCACTTGAAATATCGGTGGGCACGACCACTCCAGTGTTCCACTGCTCCGGGCTGTGATTTGGTGCGACTTGGTGGTGGCGGTGTGCGTTTGGCTTCTGCTTTCTTGCTTGCTTCCTTGGAGGATTCGGACCCGTTGGAATTCAGGAGCTTGCTGGCCATGGTCGAAGGGTTCGGGGATGGATTGAGGCGTGGGGGAAGAGGAGGGTAGCTTCCTCTTCTTCAGTGATCGGGTCTGGGTTCGTGGATCGTGAGAGCAATCATGGCGGCGGGTGGGTACTGTCACAGGTATGGATGCCATTTCATCCGGCCTCTATTTCGATTCTTGGACTCCTGGTTTGGAAGTTCATTTCGCATTTTGTTATTGGCGCGCCGCCGCCGCCGCCGCTCCCCCGCCTCTAGCTGCCGCGCAACCGCTGCTCCTCCCCGCTCCTGCCGCGCCGCGTGATTGCTGTTAAGGAGGGCGCGGCAGCCCAGGTGGCGAATTCCGCTACTAGTAGTTCTGACATGTTCTCAGCGTGAATATTTGGGTATCGCCGGTGTCATGCCATTAGCTCTTTTTTGTTGATTGAAAGCGAAATATCTGAATTATTTGTTGGCTTTGGAGTTGTGTGGATTGGATGATTTTTTTTTCATATTTGATTATTGGACAGGTGCCAAGGTTTAGTTTGACATATTTGTTAGTTTGTAAGAGGACGTGACTAGCATGGAGTGGTATTTTGTTGTATTTGATTTGTTTGGCAGGCTTGTTTATTGGGTTGTCACTTAGCTACTTATAAGTGATTACATATCGAAGTCTACCAGACTTGTCGTTATCATTTTTACTTGGAAGAATCTAAACCGAAGTCAAGTTGACAAATTGACATTTGCAATTTAAAAACTAGTTCCCTTGATCCAACCCTTTGTCTGATAGGTTCGTCGATTAAATAAAGTTTGTAGGTTATTTTAGGGGCTTTCCATGTGAAGTTTCAGTCTTTGTGATCTAGATTTTTTGAATCATCCACTCTAGCTTCTTTGGTTGATTTGGTTTTTGTATTTCCCATCCATTAGAGTATTAGTGCTTCAGCATGAACTTTTCGTTGTACTGAGTACCTATTTTGATTTGACCTTGCAGTAAGAAAAGGGGCATATTATTTGTTGTAGTTTACACTGATCAGAGAAATAACCTTTAAATGTTTGTGTATGTGTATTAATAGAAAGTGAAGGTCTATAGTTATGATTTCTGCTGCCATTTCAGTAATAATCTTAATTTCCTTAATATGTAAGGTTCCCTTACTTGTCGTCAGTATTCATATTTTTCTGTTGTCAGTTCGAACTGATTTTCTTATTGGCATTTTAGACTACAGTCATCATGATGTTTTGTAAATGAAATGGGTATTCAAACAAAGTGGTAGAAAAGAACTTGGAGGTTTTGATCAATAATTATTATTTGTTGCAACTGAATCAGATTTTTTAATCAATACGACCAGTGATGCTACAAAACTCAAAAGGAACTTTTGTTTGATCTTGGTTACATTCTGAGGGAAAAAATAGCTTCTCTGATCTTTCCATTCTTTATTATGCTATAACTTTTAATTTAGAAACAGTTTTAACTTTGCACTATGCTTATTCCTGACAAATTCCATCCCTGGAACTACTATAGTGAGAAATTAAGGGCATTGGCTACCATATTTGTCCTTAAAAGTCCGATCTTCCGTGATCAGTATATTTTCTGAAGCATGGAAATATTTTTGTCTCTTTGTGGGCTTGCTTGGTATTATTTTTGTAGTAAGATGAACATTTGGACTAATCTTGTCCTTTTATGGTTTCAGGGTGTGCTGATCTTTGCAATCGGATCAGAAAGACTACTTTATTCTCTGATGTCATCATAAGTGAAGCCCTCTCTGATGAAAAGCTGTTATCTTGGTTGTTTTCTTGGAGTACTGGTTAACGGATGGTAGCATAATCTGGCAGCTAGCATTTCTCTATTGGAATTACCACCCTTCATAAGAAATAGGGCAAATCTCCTTTGGCAAACATAGTTCAGAGTTCATCTCTTTGTCAGTTTATCCTGAGCTTGTTCCTATGATTGAATGAGATATCAGCAGCAAGATACTTCTAAATGACCTCCCTTAGAAAATCCTCATTTAGTTTGGTGGAAGTTTCAGAAGGTTCCATTCCTGGTCAGGTTTCCTCTGTCATGTGTATCAGCTGATTTGCTGGGCAAATCTCCTTTGGCATTGGCTGCTCCAGATCTCTCTGTGGGCAAATCTCCTTTGGCACTAGTTCTAGTTTTAGCTTTAGTTTCGGACTGCTCTTTGGGCAAATCTCCTTTGGCACAAAATACTACCTTCTCTTATTTACCTCCAGCTGTGAGTAGCAGCAGCTCTATCAGGGTAATTCTCCTTTGGCATTATCAGTCAAGTGTGCTGGCTGCGTGCACATAAATTCTACCAGCATATAAAGAAGTACTTCTGGAAGGTGGAAGGTAATACACCGTTTTCCTTCAACGTGACATTCTGTGGTGCCTAGAAAGTTATGATGGCCATGCGTTAGTTGTAGTCCAATGATACATAACCAGATGTACCTAAATCATAGGACATGTATTAACTCAAATTTAGAATAGAAGGCTAGAGACAAATGCTTGTCCAGTCCTCACATGGTTAATTTAATTGTGGTGGTGAATATGAAGACAAATTTTGACATCAACATCAGCAGAAGGCTAAGGGGCCATACGTACGCGTCGCTGTGGATAGATAATCGATTAGCATATAACATAATGTCATAATGAAAACGCCTCCACAATGTTTCTCTTCCATTCCTCACGTGAGTGATATAATCATGATTTGTCAGTTGTCATGGTGGAGCCAATAGCAGAACAAAATAGTGAAGAGAGAAATTATGAGCATACCAAGGGTTTTAACAATTGGAACAGTTACTTTTAACAAAAAAAAGGGACTTAAATTATTCTTAAGTTAATTAAGGTTTGGATATTTGGTGTTCTTTTAGGTGCTGGTACCTCCCGATACATTGCAACCACCGTAAAAAGATCTAGTTCTCCAATTCTTTTGTCTCGTTATGATCTCTAATCCTGTGCCTCTGTGTGTGTGTGCGCACGCTCGTGTGCGTGTGTCCTTGGGTATGTTGTAAGGGTTCTCTACCCTTTTTCTTCTTAATATAAAGATACACAGCTCTCTTGCGTGTTTGGAGAAAAAAAATCTCTAATTCTCCTATGTTGCGTTTATTTTCTTCAGGAATACTTGGTCAACTGTGTTGGTATATTGCCATTCCAAACATCAACTTGCTTATTGTTGTTTGTTCTTGAGATTACCACATTATCCATACAGTACACACCTTATTCTAATAAGGTGGGCATTCATTGAATCTAACATTTCTTGACAAGATTGTCTTATGTACCATATGGAATGACCAAGCGTGGTGTTGCAGGACTTGGAATCATGGATTTGTTTGCAATTGACTCGGATAGTGAGACATATAGTGGGACCAGTGACAGCGAAGACCAAGAAGAATGTGAATTTACGTACAGCGACCATGCCCAAAGTATCTTGTCCAGCCTGGACGAGAGCATTGGCAAGATCGATAATTTTCTGACTTTTGAAAGGGGGTTTCTGCATGGGGATATAGTTTGCCCTGTTTCCGACCCCTCAGGTCAGCTGGGACGTGTTGTTGGTGTTGCAATGTTTGTTGACTTGGAGACAAGCTCTGGTGACATAATTAAAGATGTAAACAGCAAGAAGCTATCAAGAGTGAGATCCTTCATTTCTGGAGACTGCGTTGTAATGGGACCATGGATTGGACGGGTTATCAGAGCATTTGACCTTGTTACTGTTTTGTTCAGTGACGGGGCGAAGTGTGAAATGCTGTTAAGGGATTCTGAGGCACTGAAGCCCATTCCGCCTATTCTTTTTGAAGATGCACCTTATTTTTACTATCCCGGCCAACGTGTGAGGATTGTTGAACCCTCGGTTTACCAGTCAGCAACATGGTTGTGTGGTTCATGGAGGCCAGGTAGAGATGACGGTGTTGTCTCTCATGTTGATGTTGGGATGGTGCATGTGAACTGGATCACATCTGTGACCAATGTTTGGGGAGATAAATCATCAAGTCCTCCAAACATTCAGGATCCAAAGAAACTCACTTTGCTGTCATGCTTTCCTTATGCTAATTGGCAACTGGGTGATTGGTGTGCTGTTACGGACGACCATGGATGTCTGTGGTTGGATTCTGGGAAGTCTTGCATTGTTAGTGAGGCCTGGAAGTGCGACTCTCCTGGGCACATGCATTTGGAAAATTGTAGTTCAGGTTATTCTCAAACATATGTTGTCTCCAAGACAAAGAGTACTGTTGATATTCTATGGCAAAATGGAAGCATATCTCTTGGTCTGGAACCCCAGACACTGGTTCCTGTGAGTACCCTTGGTGATTATGATTTTTGGCCAGGGCAATTTGTCCTAGAGAAACTGGCTGTTGAGGATTCTGCAAGATGTCAACGAACTGGGATAGTGAGAGATGTGGATGCACTCGAGCGAACAGTAAATGTATTATGGATTAGTCCTGCAGGCAGTGACACTGTCAGCTATGGAAGAAGTGGCCCTACAGTGGAGACTGTGAGTGCTTACGAGCTGGTAGAGCACCCAGATTTCTCCTTCTGCACTGGTGAGGTTGTTATCAGGTCAGCTGTGAACATAGAAAAGTCTGAAGCAGATCTCACAAATGGGTCATTAGCAAGCAGGGAATTGGTTACCCACTCTGACTTCTTATCATGCATCGGAAATGTTCTTGGCTACAAGGATGATGGAATTGAAGTCCAGTGGGCTAATGGTGTGATATCGAAGGTAAACTTAGCTTTAACTCTGCCACTAGCTTCTTAAGTGCTAGTCTTGAATCCTGGTCATGTTTGGTCAATCGTTTATTTTCTTAAGCTGTGTTCTTTGTTGATTCTTATATTTTCTGATCTTCTTTTGAGTTTGAGATATGGACCTCAACATGCTATTTGTAACAGATCTCTCTCGTCCAATGTCAGGTGCAGCATTTTGAAATAATTGGATTGGATAAACTTCTTGATAGTTCACTAGAATCGATGCATGAGGAAAATACAGCTGGTGATTCAATAGACATGGCTGAGCAGGAGGAAATGCATCATGAGAACGCAAACGTCTGTTTCTCTATCTATCCTGTACTCTCTCTATCCTGTATTGAACCAGTATTGATCTTCACCTTTTTAAATTTTACTAAGAGATGACTGAACAACTTTTTATTCAGATTGCTCTGGAATCTACTGACTGCACTGGTTCCTTGTGCAAAGCCACTGCCTTTCTCTTTCCCAAGACAGCTTTTGATTTCCTGACAAATGTGGCTGCTAGTTTGTTTGGTACTAATGGTTCTCCATCGCCAAGCTCAGTAAGTTCCAGTTATCTCTTCTAAATAAGACATTGTTTTTTCAGAATTCTAAGGTGAAGTTTTTCTTACAGGTTGTAATAGATCCTCGATATCAAATTATTAAGATGGCAGAAATGCAGACATCTGCAGATGAATTGCCAGAGGAAAAACAGGTAGTGGAGTTGGTGGCAAAGATTGAGAAACCAAATCTCACTTCAGAAGACAACATATCAAAAAGATTTGATGTAGTGACTGACTGTTCGGATCATCACTTTGTGAAGGAAAGTGGCCATGAAAGTGTAATGCATCTTCTGAACCTTTCACTGGCATTTTGTTTCAAGCGATAGCCGTTCTTGCATATAGAGAATTCTGTGTAATGATGGTTATTTTCTATTCTCTTAGGTTACAAGAAGTTGGGTGAAGAAGGTGCAACAAGAATGGACGATCCTGCAAAATGATTTACCAGGTTTGTTTTTCTGTTGTTTGTAGTTTATTCAATAAGAGCACTTTCTTTAACTGATCCCTATTATGAATGTGAAACTTGAGTAGCTGTCTAATTCACTCAGTATTTCTTGGAGATAGTTGGAACTATTGGTTGTGAATATATACCATAATGTTGTATGTTTGCATACATGCGTTGGTGTCTAAGGGTAGGTGTAAGTCAAAATACTCCATGCTCCACAGGATACCACTAGAACAATAATATCTTTAAAGGAAAGCAGCATTCCTTCACTGGGTGCAGGAAAGGTTTCAAGGATGAAATCTTGCTGCAAGCACACAGATTCAAGGAATCTCTTAAGCAGTCAGTTTTTGCATGGCTTGAGGCTCTGGGCTGGACTCGTCTCACTTCTCTTTTAGCTCTCTCCCTCTTACAGTTTTTCCCCTTTGTTTGGGCCCAAGGGCCTTTTCTATTTAGGGTTTGTGTTTTTCCTAATATAATATTACATATCTACTGCTGTTTTCCTTTCAAAAAAGCATGCAATTATTCCATCTCAAGCTTATTCATATCCATTCAAAAGTACTGAAAAATTAAGTAGGTGTAGATTATCATGTATAGTGTGTGGCCTTTTGCATATTCAGTGTAAAGCAAGCTGTTAAACTGCTACTATGCTACATGAACAATTGGAAACGTAATCATGGTGGGTAGGACAATAGTTCTCTGTGGGGGTTCTTGCCCTTGGTGGCCGGAAAAAATATTTGCCGCCTAGTACTAAGTGATCATAATCTGATCATTAGGTGCAGTAAATAAGTTATTCTGTTTATTATATGTAGTAAAAAAGACCTGGAGCAGCCTAGGAGGAACTAGGCGGGAAATAGGCACCCAAATTCGCCTCAACGAGGACATGAACTTGGGTGGTATTCTGTTTCTCAAAAGGTGATGGGGTATATTTTGACGAGTATATGTATCCTTTGTTTCAACTATGCAGATGGTATTCATGTAAGAGTTTTTGAGGAAAGAATGGATCTTCTGAGGGCTTGCATTGTTGGGGCAGCTGGAACACCTTATCATGATAATCTTTTTTTCTTTGATATTTTCTTTCCTCCTGACTATCCCCATGAACCACCTGTAAGTTCTCCCACTTGTCTCTACTGTTATTGCATAAATCTGCCAGTTCTTTTTTGTCAAATGTAAAGAACTCTGTAAAATTTCTTTCAGTCTGTTCACTACCACTCTGGTGGTCTCCGCCTGAACCCAAATTTGTATGAGTCGGGAAAAGTATGTCTCAGCCTTCTCAAGACATGGACAGGAACTGGTAACGAAGTGTGGAATCCAGAGAACTCAACTATTCTTCAACTGCTGTTGTCCCTTCAGGCCCTTGTTCTCAATGAAAAACCTTATTTCAACGAGGCGGGCTA
Source organism: Panicum hallii (assembly GCF_002211085.1). NCBI lineage: Eukaryota > Viridiplantae > Streptophyta > Magnoliopsida > Poales > Poaceae > Panicum > Panicum hallii. The sequence goes on from NC_038044.1 coordinate 12,119,658, forward strand.
TGACAAATTTTTGGGGAAGGCTGATGGAGAGAAGAACTCTATCACTTACAATGAGAATGCTTTCCTGCTGTCATGCAAGTCCATGATGTATGTTTTACACAAACCACCAAAGGTATGTCATCAGCTCTGAAGTTTTCGTACTGAATAGTCTCTGAAAACTTATTACTTTTTATGCATCTACGTCAATGGTTCATATGGTTTGACTGAACTCGTAAGTCTTATTCAATTAGAAAAAGTAAAGAATGCTTCTGAATCTCGAAAACTATGAGTTGAATAATGTGTCAATCTGTACTGTTTTATCTAAGTTCTGCTGTATCGCTCAATCTTAAGAAGATACATATTGATGTATTTCTCATTCAGCATTTTGAGAAGTTGGTCAAGGAGCATTTCGCTTGCCACGCCCAATGCATTCTGGATGCCTGTGAGGCTTATCTTGGCGGTGATCTCGTGGGACACGCGCACGACAAAGCATACATTTCAGAGGACGGCAGCAAGAACTGTTCAACCGGTTTCAAGATAATGCTTGGAAAGCTTCTGCCGAAGCTTGCCGCTGCCTTCTCTGAAGCTGGGATCATCAGCGGCCAGTAAACCAGAGCAAGCTTGCTCCCTAATCATTAATGAAACTGGGACCCTTTATCAGTGCTTATTGTGTATATTTTGATGCTTGTGTATTCCAAATAAAATGCTACCTGGTTCATGCTTTAGTTATGCTTGTCTTGTAAATGCGGAACAGTATATACGCATGATTGCTGAACTGAAATGGTGCTAAGCTAAAGGCAGCTCAAGTGTGGAGTGCCTGGATTTGGGTTGTATTCTACGTTAAGTGTGAAAGGTATGTAAATGTGTGTTCTTGAAAGGTTTGCCTAAATTATTGACAGTGCAGTTGTGTACATATTTGCTAGTACTACACTCTGAAATAATAATAAAAAAAGACAGCGTATTGAAAGGGCCAGTCCGGCAGTCTAGTTTTGCTCCGGGTCTACATTAACATGAACGAAATGTTTTCTGACCCATTAATTTCCAAGTTTTTAAACGGGCATTTTTGTGTTTGTGGGTGGGTGGGTGGGGAGTTAAAATAAAGCATCCACAGTTTATCCAATATATGCTACTCCTCCGTTTAGGACGTTTTAGTTTTGGCCTAAACCAAAATTTTCTAACTTTGTCAAATTTCTAGGAAAACTGTATTAAACATGAAGGCATTTTGGTGGTGGATTTAACAAAAGTAATTTGATGTTATAAATGTTGATGTACTTTTTCTACAAACTTAACTGAAACAGAAGAAGTAAACCATTTTTTTAAGCTTTGAACAAAAAAAAAGACCATCGTCATCACTAGAAAAACCCTTAACTACTTTTGCCTTAATATTTTGTTCGCCGCTGATATAATTAATCCACCATTGCCGCGCTCCTGGGATCGTCGGTGGTCTTCGGTGAACTCGTGGCTCATGCAAAATCCAAAATTCTGGAAGATGACACGTTTAAAGAAACTACATAACTCAATATACGTAATGTATGCTTTCATTTAAGCCATAGTTTACCCATCTACTTTCTGTTATTCCATACTCGTCGGAGAATTTGTCACTTCAAAGGAACATGTTGGTTTTTTATTCACATTCCAGCTAAGGATCACACAAGACATGTACATGTATGAATCATATTTCCCATCCAGAATAAATCGTATCTAATGGGCATCCCATTGTTGTGATGAAGGTGAATAATGAGTTTAAATGGTGTTTTAGCTGTTAATAAATTTTGATTTGAGTCTGAAATGATGTATGTTAGTATTTTAACGATAATAGATTAATAGGCGTGAAGGCCACACAGGGTGATGTATTTATAGAAGTACCAGAACTCGTCCAAACTTTAGTTGGTGGTTATAAAGGCAAAAAAACAACATAATTATCATAAGCCAAAAAAAGATTGAAACTAAAAGTCTAACTTCATGCAAATTCTCTCTATTGACTCTAATCTCAAATTCCCATACTCCTTTACATAGCTTGCCTAGTGCGGAAGGAAAATTGAGGAATGGATATGAGAACTGTATATTCTCTCCTTTCCAAAAAAAAATGTAGGTTATTTTAATTTGTCCGAGTTATTGGGTTATTATGTAGGTTATGTCTTATATACTACCTTCGTGTTTAGAAATATATGATGTTTAGGACGAACTAGCTAGTACAAAAATAAGCTATATGTTTATCCTAAACATTGTATACTAAAAACCAATGGAGTATTTCTATAAACTTCACAAAGTAAGAGAAGCTTGACATAGAAAAAAACTTAAACAACCTTAATTATAAATGTTGAATTCCATGGACCATGGAATTATATTATTTGGTTTACATGATAACTCTAGGCATTATCCTTCTACTTATGATTTCTAGCGGTGTGGATTAGATGCATAATCCTCACACTATTAGCTTTCTCAGGTTTCATTTATGATTCCATATGGTTTCTAGCGGTGTGGATTAGATGCATAATCCTCACACCATTAGCTTTCTCAAGTTTCATCTATGACTAGAAACTCTGGCGCGGCTTTGCCACGCCGCGCTTTTCCTGAGTTGGACCAGTGTAATGGCTACCTTCTGCATATTGTGCCCTGGTTATTTAGTTCCAATCTTCTAGAGGATATGGAGTTGCCAAATGCATTTAAGAGTAGCTAATGCAATTGTAGGAGGATCTAAGAGTTTTGAGTTAAAGATATATAACTTAACAAATCACTTTTTCATATATACAATCCCTGCTCACACAAATAGAATTGCACAATTGAAGAGCTTGCTTCATAAGTTAGCTCTTACTAGAACAGTGCCCGTGCGTTGCAACGGGTAATAGAAATTTTACCTGAACCTATATGAGACTACCAATTAATTTTATGCTCTTTCACTCAGTGTACAGGCTATACCATGACCACGTGAGGCATTGATCGTCTGGGTTCCAGTCCGATTTCCGATTGGGACAATTAATTTGTCCGGATTCCGATTAGGATTACGATTGATTTGTTCAGATTCTGGTTGACAGACCAAAAATTATTGCTTGCTTCAGAAATAGTAGAGATACTGTATAAATTACCAAAGAGCAACATAGATCATTGATAAATATTATCTTGCATACGTTAGCTCTTATTAAATATTACTACACCAAACAAAAAGTAGGTCTGGTAAGCAAATATGTACGGGTACTCGATAATAAAGCTGAAGATTGATTTAAAGCCAAAATATCAATCACATTAGGTAATGATATATTGATAATGTATTTTTTTAACAATACAAATCTGAAGTTATGAGCTATTAGCAAGTTAATCTAATACTTAATGTATTGTTGGATAATCACCGCCTATTAAATTTGAGGGCAAATAATATTGGTTTGATTATTCTTAGCTATTTTACCTGTGTTAATGTGATATGCAAATGCATAGAAGTTAATTTAAATCTAAAACTATCTTATAGCTATACGTCTTATTAATAATTACTTCTCGACGATTTCAACGTGAGTCTGAATAAATACATCATTAGAATGTCAAAGTAATTCATTCATAGTATAATACCAAGTATACATTTTTTTTCACTTTCAATAATTATTCAATTTGACATTTCACATTGAACATAAACATTCAATTTGAAATTTCACATTCACACATTTCACATTTCACATTCAAATCCACATATGGTCATATATACATACTCTCATTCTAAAAATAAAAGATCCTACTATACACATTTTTATATCCATATTTTTTCTAAATAGTATTCCTCTCTCTCTATGTATATACTCCCATTCCAGAAATAACATGATACTCTATGCAAATCTTAAGTAATTTGAGCTCAAATGGTGTATAAATTGAAAAAACTCCAACATTTTTCCCAATCTAAAAAACCTCAAAATCTTTATTTCTAAGCCATGAAACAAGCTACAATAGAAATAGAAGATGAAAGGATGGAGTTTCTAACCTTTAAACTGTTAGATGGATGGGGGAATAAAAAATCTTCACAAATCGTGGAGAAAATTGGCATGACCTCCCCTCACGCAAGAGCCAAGAACACGAAGAACATGAATGGAGGAATAGCTCGGGCAGGGTAGGAAGAAAGGGTGAAGAAGGGGATAAAAGGGCTTGGGGAATTTAGTGCTGGTTGGAGCCGACAATCGGCCGGTTAGTGCCTCCAGCTGGGACAAATGGGCCCGTGGGCCTCTAGTCCCGGTTGAAGCCACCAACCGAGACAAATGATGGACTTTTAGTCCCGGTTGAAGTCACCAAAACTGGCCCCTAGCCGTTGGACCCGGGACTAATGCTTTCATTAGTCTCGGGTCCAAAACTGGCCGGGATAAATGAGGAAGACGAAAGATCATTTATATAGTAGTGTGTCATTAAGAAATTCTCATTGCAAACATATCCATATGATGAATGGGTTTAGTTATGCATCTTCTCAACTCATGCTTAGCAAATTGATCAAGGTAATAACATGGTAGAAAAGAAGTGATTATATATAGCAATAGTTTTTCTTGATTATATAGACTCTAGTGTATGTCCTTCTATAGTGAACAGTAAAACCACGCATGATTTCAATTTGATGTTCTATCAAGATGAACAAAGCTCCATTGCAATATGATCAGCAATAGTTTCTCTTGGTTCATTCCAAGAAGCGCATTTCAATTGTATACACTCTACTCTCTGTCCTTCTATAGTGAAAAGTAAAATCAAACATAATTTCTAGTCAATGTTATGTCAAGACGAACAAAGCTTCATTGCAACATGATTACACATAAAAAAACTGAGCTATGCAATTAATAGGAACATTATTACCTCTAGGATAGAAGCACGGAAAAATTGTCAGCGTGACTGGTCACACTGCTTATGCATTGGAACAGATGAGTGGCTAGTGTTATTAGAGGAAATATGCTACCATAACATGAATGGCCGTATAGAGGAAGCAGGTCACGCTCATATCTTGTCTGGTAGCTACTCAAGGAAATCGTAAAGTAACTGTTGTTTCTTTTAATATATACCCATCAACGAGCTAGCATAGATAGTATAGAGAACTCCATCTCTTACACCAGGCTTGCAAAAATAAACTTTTGTTGACGTCATTTGTAGAACAGGAATAGAAGAAGACTGGTATCTTCATGAAGGACCAGAATCTCATCTTAGTAGTACAAATGGTGGTGAATGTTACGCTACGCTTAAATTAGAGTTGCTATACGTATCGGAGCTTTGTAACATCCCGAAGTTTTCCGGAATGTTACGTTAGTGCAAAATCGTGAATTTCAAAAACTTTTTGTGTTGTGCCTTAGTTGGAACCTAAATACAAGATTAAGTTCCTCTACCTCGAGATCTTAGTAAATTTAACTTGAAACTAAGGACCATTAAATGTTAGTGTGATTATTTGAAATCTTTTCGGATTTAATTGCAATCTTTCCTTGTTTTGAATTGGTTGTTGGATTTTCTTGTTTGACTTTCATTTTGTGTGATTCCAATGTGTGGAATTTGAATTTGAATGGACCCTTCAAATTCAAATTCAAACTCTAAAATCCCCCTAAACCCCTTTTGGCCCACAGCCCACAGGCCAGCCAGCACCACTACCCCCCTTCTCCCGCGATCATGGCCCAGCACAGCCCACGCGCAAGCACCGGCCCAACCCGGCGCCATTTCCCCCTTTCTCCTTTCCCTCTCCCTTCTTCCACGCACGGCCCACACGGCCCAGCCCACCGACGGCCGCGCGCCCGCGCGCCCCTTCACCTTCCCCCTGGGCGGCTGACGCGCGGGCCCTGCCCGTCAGTTTTCCCCTTTCTTCCTCCCGCAGTAGCCCGGCTCCGCTCGCTCCGCCCGCCGCTCGCCCGCTCCGCGACAGAGGCCGTAACCGCCGCGCCCTCCTTTTTCCCTTTTCTTCCTCCGCCGCGACCCCGCTCGCTTGCGTCACCCGCCAGCCCGCGCGCCGTCCCGCTTCGCGACAGGAGAGCGCAACCGCCCGCGCCCCCTTTTCCACCTCGCCTTGACCGCCGCGCAAGCCCGTGAAGCCCTAGCCGCCGCGATGCCGCCACGCGTCCCGGCCCGGCCGTCGAGAACCCCCGGCCGCAGCCGCTCCCAAAACCTAGCGCCGGGTATAAGAGCCCTAGCCGCACTCCCGAACCCTAGCCGCCCTGCTTCCCCTTCCCACCGCCGCTGCACCAGCAGAAGAGGAGGAGAAGGAGCTGCGCGAGGAGGAGAAGGCCATCGCCGCCGGAGCTCCGCCAAGCCTGCACCCGAACGACGACACCGACGAAGCTGCGCGCCCTGCACAGCTTCGACCCACCTGCGCTGACCCACCACCGCATCACACCCCCCTCGCCAGCGAGCCCTCGGTGAGCGCCGCCGCTGCCTCACCTTTCTTTTCCCCCTGCTACCGGCGCCGCCGATGAACCCTCTGTAGCCAACCCTAGGACTCCCTCTCCCATCTGGCCGCTGTGCCGCCTCTTGTGCAGGGACCCATCGCACCGCCTCTGCACCCCCGCAACCGCAGTCGCCCTTCGCCGTCGCATCGTGCCGCGGGCCCGGAATGCCGGTGCCTCGCGTACGGCACGACCACGCCGCGGCCCTGGGGTTCCAGGACTCGCGCACGTGCGAGCACACCCGAGCCATCGACCGAGCCCTTGCCTTGGCCCGAGACCAACGCCGTGCCACCGTACCGGCGACGAGCCGCGACCCTGGGAGGCCAGGGCGTCGCGCGTACACACGCATGCATGAAAGCATCTAGGCCCCTAATTCGAGTTTTGGTAATTAATGACAACGGTTTGTGGATTAATAATTTCTTTTGAGATAATGAGTATAGGTTGATCCACGGATGAAAAAGATTTAATTGTGAACGTGTGGAGTTTTGGAGACGATGAGCAAAGCTCGGGCTCAAGGCAAAGGTATAAAATAAGGTTTTTTTGAATTTTACCGGTCACAAGGCGCTTAGTGGATGAAAAGTGACCGGATTTGTTGGATAGATAGCCGTACTATCAAGAGGGGTCATGTACTCGTGCTTGACGGGTCTTTAGTGCCATTTTGCTTAAAATGTCTAGGTGCATGCATGAGGGCTAACGACGCTTTGTCAAGTTTTGAAAAAGAACAAGTTAGAGAGCTGTCCGCTCTGCGGACGGTCCGTCCCTGGGGCGCGGACGGTCCGCAGGCTATTTGATAATTTGAACCAGAGACATTGCTGTCTCTGCTTGGTTTCAAGGAGGGACTGCGGACGGTCCGCTCCTTGGGAGCGGACGGTCCGCTGGCTAATTTCAATGTTGTACCAGAGACTGTTCGTCTCTGGTGTTGTGGAACTCTTAACTGCGGACGGTCCGACGCTGGGGCGCGGACGGTCCGCCAGGGCTGTAACGGTTAGTTCTGACATGCATTTAATGCACTCTGTCTCTCTGGCGTATAACGGCGGACGGTCCGGTTTTTGAATCGCGGACGGTCCGCGATCTCGCAGAAAAGAGTGTAACGGCTAGTTTTTGATGGGATGTCTATATATACCCAATGCCCGGCCATTGGGTCACTCTCTTGGCCATTTGGACTGCATATTTGACACAATAGAGCTAAGACATCTCTCTCACACACACACTTGCTCAGGATTTGCATTTTTAAGAGTGTGAGTGCTTCCTAGTGCATTGCATCAAGAGGTTGAGCTTTGTGGCACTAGGGAACCTTCAAGCAAGGATCATCGGCTTGTTACTCTTGGGAGTTGCCGCTCCCTAGACGGCTTGGAGAAGGTGATTTCGTGGAGCTTCTTGAAGGAGATTGTTTAGGAGCCCTGATTTCGATTGTGAGAGGTCTTGTGCTCACCTTACCGGAGTGGTGAAGAGCAACTCTAGTGGAATCGAGGTGTGAAGCGGTTCCTTGGTTCAAGCCGGCTCAAGATCAAGAGGTTCTTGATAGAGGAGCGATTGAATCTTAGAATCCACCTCAACGTGGATTAGGGGTGACCGGCAAGTCATCGACACCACGGGATAAATTTGTGTGTCAAGCTTGGTTATCTCTCTTGCTCACTTTAATTGTTGTTTTATTTTAAGCAATTTACTCTATTAGAGCTTGATTTGTATCTTGTCACCCTAGGTTGCAAACCCTTCTAGAGGTAGTAGTAGCATGACATAGGGCTTTCTTTTATTACTAATTAAATTTCTCTAGTGTTGTTGGTTTTAGTTTTTAAACCGCCTATTCACCCCCTCTCTAGTCGGTGTTCTTGATTCTACAAGTGGTATCAGAGCCAAGTACTCCATTAGTTGCGGATTTAACTATCTTGGAGTAGAACAATGACTAGTGATAATGGGATTCATGTTGGGAAGCCACCGTTCTTTGATGGAAACAATTATGATTATTGGAAGACTAGGATGTCGGCTTATATCAAAGCTATGAGTAGAAAGCTATGGAGAGTAGTAAATGATGGATATGTCATTTTGGACTCAAAGAATTTGACACCCCTAGAAGAAAAAAATGAGATACTAAATGATCAAGGGGTCAAATGTGCCCTTTAGTGCTCTTGATGTGACTGAATTTAACAGAGTCAAGAGCCTCACAACTGCACATGACATATGGGAGAAGCTCATGGAAATTCATGAGGGCACATCAAGTGTGAAGGAGGTCAAGTTATATTTGTTTAAGGGCAATTTTAGTGAATTTACCATGAAGAAGGATGAGAGTATAGCCGAGATGTTCAACCGGCTAAATGACACTGTGAATGACCTCAAGGGACTTGGATTTGAGGTACCGGATGCGGATTTCAGCCACAAGTTTCTTAGATGTCTTCCGGAAAGATATGAAACAATTGTGACCTTGCTCATAAGGTCAAATGTGAAGACCGTAACTCCCACACAAATATTGGGAGAAGTTCTCACCCATGACATGTTCAAGAAATCTCAAGATGAAGCTCATGGGGGAGAAATTGATATGAAAAAGAAAAGTGTGGCATTCAAAGCTCAAGATAACAAAAAGGAAGAAGAAAGTGGGTGCCAAGAAGAAGAATCGGATGAAGAGATGGCTCTCTTTGTCAAGAGATTCAATAGAATGATGAACAAGAAGAACTTTGGCAAGAGAGGTCAATCATCAAGAAGAAATTCTTTTTGTGGACAAGACTTGCTTCCAATGTGGTGAAATGGGTCATATTATTGTCAATTGTCCAAACAAGAAGGATGACAAGAACAAGAAGGACAAGAAAAATGATGAAAAGAAGAAGAAGAAGTTCATCAAGAAGAAGAAGAATGGCCAAGCTTATTTTGTTGAATGGGATTCCGATGCAAGCTCCGATGATGATGATGATGATGACGACAAGCCATCCAAGGGAGTTGCCTGGATCGCCATCAAGGAGGCTTCATCACTCTTCTCTACACCACATTGTCTTATGGCAAAGGGTGGTGCAAAGGTACAACAAGATGATAAACTTGATGAACTTTCATATTATGATCTTGTTGAAATGCTCAATGATGCCGATGAATTCATGACTAAAGAAAAGTTCAAGTTAAAGGACTTGAAGTTGAAGTTTACTTCTCTTCAAGATTCCTATGAGGAGCTAAGGACTTCTCATGAGAATCTCAAAGAAACTCATGAGAAGCTTGAGGAAGCTCACAATACCTTACTTAATCATGAAAGAAAAGCAACATTGAGCATTGGTGTTAGTTGTGATTTAATTGATGATAAACCTTGTGGCTCTAGCTCTACTAGTTCTTTTTGCACCAAAATTGATAACTCATCTTGCAATGAATCTCTCATTATGGAAAATGATTTGTTAAAGAAAGAGGTTACTTGCTTGACTAATGATTTGAGAAAGTGCTATGATAGTAGAGCCAAGTTTAATCATTGTTGGGCAAGCCAAAAGTTCACTTTGAACGAGCAAGGATTTGGATACATTCCTAAGAAAGGGAAGAAGGCTTTTGTGCAAACCGAAACTACTTTTGTGAAGAGTAGTGGTAAGTCATATTATGAAAAATGCAAGAAGGTTGGTCATGTTGAGAAGAATTGCACCAACATGAAAGTCATATCCTTTGATTCAAGTTACATTCTTATGAGAAATTCAAATAGCAATGTTAGTGCAAAATTTGTTGGAATACCTATAGATGGTGCTAAAAAGAATGCCATTTGGGTGCCAAAAGTCTTGGTCGCTAACGTTCAAGGACCCAAGAAAGTTTGGGTACCTAAAAGAGTTACTTCTTTGTTGTAGGTGAACTACAAGTCCGGAGGAAGATATTGGGTGCTTGATAGTGGATGCACTCAACACATGATCGGAGATCCAATGATGTTTTCCTCTCTAGATGAGAATGTGGTTGGCTATAGTGACATCATCTTTGGTGACAATAGCCGGGGCAAAATCAAAGGAATTGGTACAATTTCTATCTCAAGTGATTATTCTCTTTCAAAAGTATTGTTGGTTGATTCTCTCAAGTTTAATCTCTTAGCAGTCACTCAACTTTGTGATTTTGGATATAAGTATAGTTTCACTAAAGATGATGTTGTAGTGACTAGCTTGGATGGAAAAGATCACATCTTTACGGGATTTAGATATGAGGATGTATATTTTGTGGATTTTGCTACTAAAGAGTCAAACTTGTCTTCTTGTTTGTTCACTCAATCATCTTTGGGTTGGTTATGGCATAGAAGACTTGGTCATGTTGGCATAAAACAACTCAACCGACTCATAAAGAATGATTTAGTAGTTGGCTTGAAGAATGTGAAGTTTGAAAAAGATAAGTTATGTAGTGCATGTCAAGCCGGAAAGCAAGTTGCAAATGCTCATCCCATTAAGAGTGTCATGTCAACCGAGAGACCATTGGAATTATTGCATATGGATTTATTTGGTCCTACAACATATAGAAGTATTGGTGAAAATTGCTATTGTCTTGTGGTAGTGGATGATTACTCAAGATATACTTGGGTTTTCTTTCTTCATGACAAAGCCGATACATATGACACATTCAAGAAATTCTTGACAAGGGCCGAAAATGAATTTGAAGTCAAGGTGAAGAAAGTGAGGAGTGACAACGGAAGTGAGTTTAGAAATACAAGAGTTGAAGAATGGTGTGATGAGAAAGGAATCAAGCATGAATTCTCAACCAAATACACTCCGGAACAAAATGGTCTTGTTGAGAGGAAAAATAGAACCTTGATTGATATGGCAAGATCAATGCTCTCCGAGTACAATGTTTCAGATAGCTTTTGGGATGAAGCAATCAACACGGCTTGTCATGCGTCTAATAGATTGTATTGCCATAGATTTCATAACAAGACCCCATATGAGTTGCTCATTGGAAGGAAACCAAATATATCATATTTTAGAGTGTTTGGTTGCAAATGCTATATTGTCAAGAAGGGAACTCGGTTATCAAAGTTTCAAAGCAAATGTGATGAGGGTTTTCTTCTTGGGTATTCATCTTGTAGCAAGGCTTATCGGGTCTACAACAAAACACATGGCATTGTTGAAGAAGCATATGATGTTGAGTTTGATGAAACAAATGGGTCTCATAATGAACAAGAAAATCTTGATGATGTGAGAAGTGATGGTTTAAGAAATGCAATGAAAAATATATCAATTGGTGATGTTAGACCAAGAGAAGAAGATGAAGATGATGATGGTCGTTCTATCTCTATTAGAGTTAATCCTTCAACTTCTATCTCAAATGATCAAGCACAACAAATTGTACAAGATTCAGGTAATGATGATTCTCAAGTACAAGATCGAGTTGGTTCATCTAGTGCACCTTCTCTGTCAACTCAAGAATCCATTGTTCCTCAAAAAACTCATCATATTCTTGCAAAGGATCACCCCGTGGATCAAATTATGGGTGATATTAGTAAGGGTGTCCAAACTCGATCTCGCATTGCTTCATTTTGTGAACATTATTCTTTTGTATCTTTTCTTTAACCTAACCGTGTAGATGATGCATTTAGAGATCCGGATTGGGTGAATGCTATGCATGAAGAATTAAATAATTTCACCCGGCATCAAGTTTGGGATCTAGTTGAGAGGCCTAAGAATTATAATGTCATTGGCACTAAATGGGTTTTTAGAAACAAGCAAAATGAAGATGGATTGGTTGTGAGAAACAAGGCAAGATTGGTGGCTCAAGGCTTCACTCAAGTCGAAGGTTTGGATTTCGGTGAAACTTTTGCCCCCGTTGCTAGACTAGAAGCTATTAGAATCTTATTAGCTTATGCTTGCTCTCACAACATAAAACTTTTTCAAATGGATGTGAAAAGTGCTTTCTTGAATGGCAAGATTAGTGAACTTGTTTTTGTTGAGCAACCTCCCGATTTTGAAGATTCCAAGAAGCCAAATCATGTATACAAGCTCTCTAAAGCTCTTTATGGTCTGAAACAAGCTCCACGAGCTTAGTATGAAAGATTGAGGGATTTTCTTATTTCTAAGGGATTCAAAATAGGTAAGGTTGACACTACCTTGTTCACTAAAGCAATTGGTAAGGATTTGTTTGTTTGTCAAATTTATGTTGATGATATTATCTTTGGTTCAACTAACCCAAGTTTTTGTGAGGTATTTGGTGAAATGATGTCTAGGAAATTTGAGATGTCCATGATTGGTGAATTGAGTTTCTTTCTTGGACTTCAAATCAAGCAACTCAAGGAAGGCACCTTTGTGTGTCAATCAAAATATGTGAAGGATATCTTGAAGAAATTTGGTATGGAAGATGCAAAACCAATTAAGACTCCTATGGCCACCAATAGGCATCTCGACCTAGATGAGGGAGGTAACCCGGTTGATCAAAAACTTTACGGTTCTAAGATTGGTAGTTTGCTTTATTTGACCGCATCTAGGCCCAACATCATGTTTAGTGTTTGCATGTGTGCACGATTTCAAGCCGCACCTAGAGAATGTCATTTGACCGCCGTCAAAAGGATTTTGAGATATTTGAAATATACTCCTAATATTGGTTTATGGTATCCCAAGAGTGCTCATTTTGATTTGGTTGGATTCTCGGATTCGGATTATGCGGGTGCAAGGTTGATAGAAGAGCACTTCCGGTTGTTGTCAATTTCTTGGTAGGTCTCTTGTTTCTTGGTCTTCAAAGAAACAAAATTCCGTGGCTCTTTCAACCGCCGAAGCGGAATATATTTCGGCTGGAAGTTGTTGTGCACAATTGTTATGGATGAAGCAAACTCTTCTTGACTATAGTGTGAAATTTAATGAAATTCTCTTGTTGTGTGATAATGAAAGTGCCGTGAAGATTGCTACTAATCCGGTTCAACATTCAAGAACCAAGCATATTGATATCCGTCATCATTTTCTTAGAGATCATGTGAACAAGGGTGATATCAAGATTGATGGTATTAGCACGGATGATCAATTAGCCGATATATTTACCAAGCCTTTGGATGAATCTCGGTTTTGCAAGTTAAGAAATGAGTTAAATATCATTGACTTCTCAAATGTGGCTTGAAAACTAGCACAAGTGGCATATGGTTCTTTCATGCTTTCTTTGTTTCATTTTTCTGAATTTTTGAGGTATTTTTAAGCCATTTATGAGTTTTCATGATTTCACTCGATTTATTTTTGAATTCTTGTTATAACTTGCTCATATGAGCTTTTGGAAGGTTTTCATGCAAGATTTGAGATTTTTAGATTTTTATATGAGCAATGATCCCATATTGAAGTTGGAATTGTGAAAGTTGGCAAAATTCTGAACAGAATGAAATTTGGTACAGTGGACGGTCTGCGGGTAAGAGGCGGACAGTCCGCCGTTCATGAGGATTGTTCACCAGAGCTATTCTCAGCCGTAGAATCACGAAGCAGACGGTCCGCTTATCGATGGTGGTTTGCTAATGAGCTAGTCGCGGACGGTCCGCCGGGATATTGCGGACAGTCCGCGACTGGACAGAAAGATGGGGTCGGCCTGATTTGGCTTATATTTGGATGTCCCTTTCTCACCCCCACCAAACCGAGCACCACTCTCCAAAGGCTCCCTCTCTTTCTCTCTCAAGCACGTGGGGGAGACTTCAAGGTCAAGACTTTTTGGCGTGATTCGCGGACAGTCCGAGCACATCCCCAGACTCTTATCAAGATCCTTCATCATGTTCTCTCGGCCACCCCGGAAGGTTCACAAAGCAACCACATCTAAAATCAAGAAAGCTGGGGTATCAAAGAGGCAAAGAGACGGTGATAATTCCGATGATTCGGACTATGATCCTAATCCTAGTGAGATGGCTGCAGCATACTCAGTGGGTAATGTTGGCGATGAATCTTCAGAGGAAGAGTTTGAGGAGTTTGAAGATGATGTCACAGTTCTGATGGGGCTAGATCTTCCTAGCCGACAGTGGACTGCTGAGAGCTATGCCAATGCTAGAGCAGTGAATCAGTTTGACATGCCTTGTGACACCAACATCCTCTTCTTCAAAACTAAGGTACAACAAGATGCTTACTTTGGTCATCTAGTTAAGAAGAATGTATTCAAACATCAGACCATTGACCTATGCTATATGAGATCACATCAAGTCATGTCTGATCTAGTGGATAGATTTGAGCAAATAGGGTTAGCAAATTTTCTGCAACATAGATGTGATTGGAATGAAACAGTCATACGTCAGTTCTATGCTATCTTAGAGATTGATATGGTAGAGGCAACATTTAAGTGGTCAACTGGGAAGAGAACCTATTTTGCTACATTTGCTCAGTTTGCTGCTAACCAGTTGGATTATGATTTCATCACTAGTGAGCAAAGTATGAATGTTGTGCTAGAAAATCCTTTAGATGAGAATGACTACCCCATGTACTATGAGCCTGCACATCTTGGTATTGCTAGAAGCTTTGGGGGAACTCAGGGTCTGAGGCATCATCCTGCAGTGATTAATAAAATTGCAAGAGTCACATTCATGCCTAAGAGTGGCAACAAGGACAAGATTAGAGGGCTCTATTGGAATGTGATATCTCATATCATGAACGGAAATAGAATAAATGTCATTGCTCTTATTATGGATCAGGTTGCAGATTTAAGGCTTAATATGGAGATGAACTTATACTTTGCTCCATACATCATGTCAATCATCAAGGCAAAGACATCCTTTAGAGGCATTTGTGAGTGCAAGCACACTCCCTTTAGGCCATTCAAGAATGACCATGCTTTTCTTATGAGGCCGTTGACTCCTTTCCCTGGAGATGCTGAAGCACAGAGGCATGATAGTGCTGATGATAGTGATGATGATGCTCACATAGGAGCAGCTGCAGCTCAGCATGCCATGCCACCACCACACCCTCCAGTACAGCAGCAGTGGGCTCCTCCAGCTGGCTACTTTGATCCTTACTTTGCATCCACGCAGAAGAGCCTGTCCTCTCAGATTGCCGGGTTGACTAGTCAGATGCAGAGTCAGATGAACCTTAACTCCAGAACATGCAGCAGCAGATGTTCCAGCCCATGATGACTCAGATGCAGGGGGTTCAGGAGAGTTTACACTCAGATATAGCAGCTCTTGACGCCCACTTTGAGGATTTACCTTCTTCTGAGCAGTTTGAGCAGCTTGAGCATAGGCAGCAGCATCTAGAGCAGAGCTTTGATACCTTCAACACAGCCTTCACCGGGTTTTCTGACCACTTCTACTCAGTGTTCCTGGCTCCAGTGCCGCCTCCAGAGTTCTACCCGCACCAGCCGTTCTACCCACCACCACCTCCTCCACCGCCGTTGGATTGATCTTTCTAGAAATTGATGCCAAAGGGGGAGAAGGAGCTTAGGAGTGTTCTGATCTAGGGGAGCTCATGGATTTCTCATGGAACTCATTTGCTTTCGGCTTCCGCTTGCCACTCATATTTTATTTGTGTTGAACTCTATTGCATCACATAGATTTATGCTTTATATCTTGTATGGATTTGGTTTGTAATGTGTGATGAACTATGTTGATTTGTGCTACTCTTATTTACTTATGTTCATCTTGTGGTTGTGAGGTTATGCTAATCAAGCTAAAATTCATATCATATATATCTTGTATCTTGTATGCCTCGATTTCCACTTGTAGGGGAAACTCCGTCAAAATGTTCATATGCTCTTGGTATTCATTCAAATTTATATGCACATATCAAGGGGGAGTTCTCTCTACTCATCGAACTTGGTGAATTTATTCATACAATATTCTGAAATTTTCAAGAAAAATGAGTAAGTTCTTCCAAAGTTAAATTCCAAGTCCACCTTATGCCTAGTGTATAAAATTGACTTGAACACTTTTATCACTCCAAAACTAAGTGTTGTCATCAATTACCAAAAAGGGAGAGATTGAAAGCATCTAGGCCCCTAATTCGAGTTTTGGTAATTAATGATAACGGTTTGTGGATTAACAATTTCTTTTGAGATAATGAGTATAGGTTGATCCACGGATGAAAGAGATTTAATTGTGAACGTGTGGAGTTTTGGAGACGATGAGCAAAGCTCGGGCTCAAGGCAAAGGTATAAAATAAGGTTTTTTTGAATTTTACCGGTCACAAGGCGCTTAGTGGATGAAAAGTGACCGGATTTGTTGGATAGATAGCCGTACTATCAAGAGGGGTCATGTACTCGTGCTTGACGGGTCTTTAGTGCCATTTTGCTCAAAATGTCTAGGTGCATGCATGAGGGCTAACGACGCTTTGTCAAGTTTTGAAAAAGAACAAGTTAGAGAGCTGTCCGCTCTGCGGACGGTCCGTCCCTGGGGCGCGGACGGTCCGCAGGCTATTTGATAATTTGAACCAGAGACATTGCTGTCTCTGCTTGGTTTCAAGGAGGGACTGCGGACGGTCCGCTCCTTGGGAGCGGACGGTCCGCTGGCTAATTTCAATGTTGTACCAGAGAACTCTTAACTGCGGACGGTCCGCCGCTGGGGCGCGGACGGTCCGCCAGGGCTGTAACGGCTAGTTCTGACATGCATTTAATGCACTCTGTCTCTCTGGCGTATAACGGCGGACGGTCCGGTTTTTGAATCGCGGACGGTCCGCGATCTCGCAGAAAAGAGTGTAACGGCTAGTTTTTGATGGGATGTCTATATATACCCAATGCCCGGCCATTGGGTCACTCTCTTGGCCATTTGGACTGCATATTTGACACAATAAAGCTAAGACATCTCTCTCTCACACACACTTGCTCAGGATTTGCATTTTTGAGAGTGTGAGTGCTTCCCAGTGCATTGCATCAAGAGGTTGAGCTTTGTGGCACTAAGGAACCTTCAAGCAAGGATCATCGGCTTGTTACTCTTGGGAGTTGCCGCTCCCTAGACGGCTTGGAGAAGGTGATTTCGTGGAGCTTCTTGAAGGAGATTGTTGAGGAGCCCCGATTTCGATTGTGAGAGGCCTTGTGCTCATCTTACCGGAGTGGTGAAGAGCAACTCTAGTAGAATCGAGGTGTGGAGCGGTTCCTTGGTTCAAGCCGGCTCAAGATCAAGAGGTTCTTGATAGAGGGGCGGTTGATTCTTGTAATCCACCTCAACGTGGATTAGGGGTGACCGGCAAGTCATCGACACCACGAGATAAATTTGTGTGTCAAGCTTGGTTATCTCTCTTGCTCACTTTAATTGTTGTTTTATTTTGAGCAATTTACTCTACTAGAGTTTGATTTGTATCTTGTCACCCTAGGTTGCAAACCCTTCTAGAGATAGTAGTAGCATGACATAGGGCTTTCTTTGTTACTAATTAAATTTCTCTAGTGTTGTTGGTTTTAGTTTTTAAACCGCCTATTCATCCCCCCTCTAGTTGGTGTTCTTGATCCTACAATGCACAACCCGACACGGCCCGTGCCTACCCTCGCTTCCGGCCACGCAACCAGCCTCGCCATGCCGTGTCACGACCCCGCCACGGCCTTGCCGTGCGCGGTGACCACACGCCACCGCCGCGACGTCGCGTTGACGTCGCGGCCAGCCCTTTGGGGTTTTTCCCCAAGCACTTAGCGTGCGCCTGTGCGCGCACACACACCCTTGCCCGTCGCACTAGATCCTGACGCTGCCGCACCGGATCCCGCCGAGGCCGACACGTGGGGCCGACCTGTCAGCGAGAAGGGGAAAGAGTAGAAACAAACCAGCCAGCGAGGAGGAGGAGGCGAAGGGGAGAAGACCGCCAGCCCAACAGTGGCCCATGAAGGAATCAGGACGAGATCACGTCAGCCCGCGAAAGACCTAAAGCTCGCTGTGGCCCAAGAAGCGGAACAACCCGAAGACGAGCTGGACAGCTCACCTGCCCGAGCCAGCCTGCTGAGCCGCAGGCCGAGCTGACCCCACGAGCTGAGCCAAGGCCTGTTGGGCCGAACAAGCCGGCCCAGCTCCTTTGGGCCTAGAACCAAACCGAGCCTTTTTCCTTTTCCTTTCCCAGCCGGACCGAGGGCCCCACCTGTCAGCCTCGGGGTGAGGCTGACCAGTGGGACTCGTTGACCAGTGGACCCCCCTTTGACCGTTGACCGTTGACCGATCAACACTGACGTCAGCAGACCCGGACCCTTCTAGTGACGTCATGCTGATGTCAGCATGCCACGTGGCACGTTCTAGTGCTGCCACATGTCACTATTTAGTGGTTTTCTTTTCCGAAATTCTTTTATTAATTTTAGAAATAGGTTTATCCTTATAAAATTCATAATAAATCGATC
The DNA here is from genome assembly GCF_002211085.1 of Panicum hallii. Lineage (NCBI taxonomy): Eukaryota > Viridiplantae > Streptophyta > Magnoliopsida > Poales > Poaceae > Panicum > Panicum hallii. The sequence continues at coordinate 12,138,188 of NC_038044.1, forward strand.
GGACCTCCGAAAATTATGAAAACAGTTCCATAATTCCTCTAAAATCATAAACCACCCGTTAGAGTAGGTTTTGTGGTGATTTGAATCTTATTTGAAGAGTTTTGTGCATTTTTGCACTTTGGTCCCTACTCTTACTCGTATTTATGAATAGGATCCGACCACGAGGAGTTGACCGACGGCCAGGACTACCCGGAAGCCCAGGAGGACTTCAAAGAGACGCCAGGTTCACGCCCATCTACGATTTGAATACCTATTAGGCATTGCTTGATTAGATTTGCTATCGCTATGTGTGTAATTTTATCGAGATGAACCTGCATGGCCTATTTTTATATACCCATACTCCTTGCAATCCAATCTCACTTGTTTATTATATGAAATGTTTTGTCAATCCTTGAATGTGTATGTGTGGGAATGGATGGATAGTCTTGGCGTGTGTGAAGTGGTATTCTTCAGGAGTTGGTGATTAGGGTTTTAGCCAGGAGTGGGCAACCTAACTCGATCGTGGATCGAGGGCTTGGGGTGTGTATCTTGGCACACCCTACGAAGTACCTGTGGCGGGTACAGTTTTGGTTACGTGATTGAGGTGTTGGAGGCACCCGTTAAGGGTGCAGTCGCGGACCACCGTGGTGGAGACGCTTTTGGCAAAGATGCCCGCTTCGGCAGTTAAGGACCGAGTGAGAGTAACTATGACTTGTGGGAATCTGTTAAGCGTGCACACCACTTACCCATTATGAGGGTGGGCCCGGTCCGGAGTTAGCAAGCGCGGTACCAAGCCGGTGGGAGGATCGAGTATCAATGCAGGGGAAGGAGGTGCTAACCTCACGTTCCCCGAGACGCATGGGAGGCTTCACAATTCCGGGGCGACCTCCTGTCGGAGGATGCGCACAAGACCCGGAAAAGCCGGATGGTGCCGTGGCTCCTAGTTCTGTTTCAGTAGACCGGTGTTTCGTATATTAGTCGGCTGATCTCCGGCTAGTGTCGATTCGAGTGGGTCCAGGTGTACAACCCCTGCAGAGTGAAAACTATACGTATAGCCGCGTCCTCGGTCATGGACATCCCTACTCCTCTGTTGCTCTTATTAGTTAGTATTACTCATGACTTCTTGAAAGTGCATCTAGGCCTAATGACCTGTTTTGGTGATTAGTAACAACCTAAATGAGTATCTAATGTTTCAATTGAGTATAATGAGCAGGGGTCAAAGAAACCAAAAAGGAGAAAAGAAAAAGGAGTGAATCTTGACGATTATTCAAAATTGGAGAACGGTACCGGATCAAGAAAAGAGTTGCAAGTGGAGAAATTTATTTGTTTTATGTTTTCTTGAGTTTAGGTATACCGTATTATTAAGGGGGATGTGAAAAGTGTGTGGAAGATCACCAATAAATCAAATCCGGAGTGTAAGCCTTATAGAAATTTATGCAAATCCGAGAGCTCCTGGCGGACAGTCCGCCAGGTCACTGGAAATCAGCCTAACGGCTAGTTTCCAGTGAGGTGATATTTATACCCCACGACCCCCAAACGCAAAACTCTCTTGCCTAACCTGTGAAACCGAGTCTCAAGCACATTCTAAGCACTCCAAAGCTTCCCAAAGTGAAACCCTAGCTTCCCAACTCCAAATCTTTGGTGTAGGGTTTGATTTGAGCAAGATTCAAGTTCTCCCCAAGAGATTCACCTCTTTTGGGCATCTCTTGGCACTCTCCATCGCTTTTCACATCTATTACTCTTGGAGCTTGGCTCCTAGACGGTTAGAGGTGCTCAAGAACAACCAACTCGTGGTGTGGTTGGATTGAGAAGTTTGTATTACCCTTGTTGTTAGTGAAAAGCTCAAGTTTGACCTTTGTGGTTGCTTGAGAGAGGAAAGGGTTGAGAGGAACCCGGTCCTTTGTGGACTCCTCAACGGGGACGTAGAATCCTTGAGTGGATTCGAACCTCGGGTGAAAATCTTGTGTCTTTTGTGCTTGATTATCTTACTTCATTCTAGTGTTTTTGTTATTCCTACCTTCGTCTAGTATTCTTGCTCGATCTACTTGTGTACTTACTTTGAACTAGATTGCTTCCACATTTAGTGTTCCTCACTTGTATTAGAGTCTTTCTATTCAAGTGGAATTTGGTATACAAGTTTTATTCTTCGAAAGATTGCATTCAATTCCCGAGACCTCCCAGCGGACGTTGGAAGTGCCCAGCGGACACTCCCAGCGGATAGTCCGCCAGGCAGCCTCGGGCTGAGATTTTTGTGTGCAGGTTTTAAGCGACGATCACCTATTCACCCCCCCTCTAGGCGTACTTTCAAGTGGTATCAGAGCTTGGTTCCTCAAATTTGAGTCTAACAACTCGAGGAGATCATGGCCGGAGAAGATTCACACAAAAGTCTTGAGAAGAACAAGGGCAAAGAAGATGAGATGCACAAGGAAGACGACAGCGCCAAGTTTGATGTATCCGATTGCTCCAAGAAGAGTGGAGATCACAAGAAGAAGAGTAAGAGCAAGAGTAAGAGCAAGAGGATAGTGATTGAGTCATCCTGATCCTCAACATCAAGTAGTGATGAAGGATCCATCTACATCAAGAGAAGGAAGAAGAAAAAATCGGTTACTTCTAACTACTCTCGCACTCCTTTCAATTGTGATAACATGAGTTCCAACAACAATTTTCTTTCCGTTTCTCTTGGAAAACCCCCACACTTTGATGGAACTAACTATTTTCAATGGAGGACTAACATGAGATGGCACTTGTTTTCTCTCACCCTAGTCTTTGGAAGATTGTTTGTGTAGGCATTGAGCAGCCGGATAGCGACGATGAAAGCTTTGGACCAACCATGCAACAATTGTTCCACCGCAATGCTCAAGCCGCAACCATCCTCCTTTCATCCTTGAGTAGAGAGAAATTTGATAAAGTGGATGGATTGCAAAGTGCAAAGGAGATATGGGATACTCTCAAAGTGGCACATGAAGGCACCAAGACTATTCGGAAAGCAAGAATTGAGATGCTTGAAGGAGAACTTGGGAGGTTTGCCATGTTGGATGATGAAACCCCCCAAGAGATGTACACAAGGCTCAAGAAGATGATCAATCAAGTGAGGAACCTAGGAAGTAAGAAGTGGACCGACCATGAAGTGGTTAAGAGGATGATTAGGGCCTTTTCGGTGAGGAACATAACCTTATGTACCATGATAAGGGAAAGCCCTAACTACAAAAGGATGACACCGGAAGAAGTTCTTGGCAAGATCATCAACCATGAGATGATGGAAAGCGAGGCCAAATATGTCAAGAGCTTGTCCAAGGAAACCTCAACCTCAAGAGGAAAAGACATTGCCCTCAAGGCAAACAAGAAAGAGAAAAGCAAGAAAGTAGTGCAAGAATCCTCATCAAGTGACAATGATAGCGATAGTTCAAGTCTTGATGATGATGACATGGCTCTTCTCATGAAGAACTTAAACAAATTGATGAGAAATCGCAACTATAAGGGCAACAAGAGGCATGAGAGCTCCAAGAGAAGGACAAAGAGAAATTGCTACAATTGTGGCAAGAGTGGGCATTTCATTGCAAATTGCCCATATGAGAAGAAAGAAGACAAGGAAGAGAAGAAGAAGAATAAGAAGGAGAAGAAATACTTCACTGTCGGAGGAATTCTCCAGCCGGGTGGCGGAAAGCACCCGCCTAATCCTAGTTAAGGATGGGTTTGGAGGAGACTTAGGAGCACTCGATCGGTGGACAGATGGTCGCAGGAAGGACACGATGATTTAGAGTGGTTCGGGCCGCCGGAGCGTAATACCCTACGTCCACTTTGGTGTTAGTATTGGCAGCGTAAGCCTGAATGAAAAACGGCCTAGCTTGTGTGTGTGCTACCTGAAATCTGTCTTCTAACGAGTGCACTCTCCCTTTTATAGTTCAAGGGGAGTGCTTACACTGTGCGGGGCCCCGACAGGTGGGCCCGGCCAACAGGGGCCGTTCTACGAGAGATAAGGAGGTCTTCTCCTCGAGCTCCTCTCCGTAGTCCTCTCAATCGAGAAGTTGATGTGCGTATCTACAGCCAGGATATGGCCGCGTACAGCCTTGTCTTGTACAGTGCTTGGTGTCAGCGTTGCCCAACAGTGAAGCCGTGCTGTCACTGTTGGGATGGGACCTCCTGTCAGGGGGCGAGCCGGCGCTGGCTCGTGCCATGCGCACTGTTACAGCGCAAGCCTTAACACGCCTATTACAGACCATCATCACACGCGCAGCGCCGTGACGGGACTGCACACAGTCCGCGCACTGTGCGCGGTGATACGACGCGCCGCCTTCAGATCAGGCGGGCTTTCCGTGGTGTCAGCCTACCTGCCCCGTGTGTCAGTGGCAGGCCGCGCCTTTTGACTTTGGCGCACCCGACCCAGCCACCGCATTAAATGCGGGTAGGTGGAGAGGCGACCCGCAAGGGGCCTCCGGCCGCAGGCACGCGGCGGGGCCGGCCCCGCTCCTCCCGCTGGGCTGCACATGGCGGCACCGGACCCCCTCCCGGGGGAAGGGGGCTCCGGGCCCCCGAGACCGGTCAGAGCGGGCTGGCCTGTGATAGTCCGGCCATCACACGTGGCGGCCCCGGGCCTCCCAGGGGAGACCGGGTCCGCGGGGCTACTCGAGAGCTCTCCCACCCGCCTGGGCGTGCAGAGGCCCCGGACCTCATGGAGCTTGGGGAGGGTCCGGAGACCGTGGTCCCAGCTGTCAGGCCCGGAGGCCGTATGCCACGTGGCCCAGAGGCGAGGGGGAGCGTGGATTATGAGAAGTACCAGGGCCTGGACACCCTAGCAGGAGGTACCCCTATCTGTATGTACCGACAGAGGCCCCCGGGCCCACCTCGGGAGAGGGATGAACCCGCAGGTGGGGCCAAATCCCAGCATCGCGCCGTGTGTACAGCTCGTTCCCGCCAGACGAGGGTACGGATGTCCTTTCACCCGTAGCGGGATCCCCGAGGGACCCGTCTTCCGCGCGCACCGTGCGCGTCAGACGGTTCAGATTCTTGTCTCATTCGAGCCCGCCGCGCGGCTCGGGCGGTTTGGATTCCGCCCTTCCCACGATCCTCCAGCGCCCACGCCAATGACTGGTGGACCCGAGCCCACCGGTCATTGAGTGTGAGGGTAGGGGAAGGCGGCGCTGGCGACCGCTCGGCTTCCCCTCGGTCGCCGCGGGACACAAAGGGAGGAGCAGTCTTTTGCATAAAAGGTATGCGCCGAAGGGAACGGCTACCTTTTCGCTCTCGCCAACAACAGACGCCGTAGCGCCCCTTCGTCTCCGCATCCTTTCTCGCGACCAGTTTCCTTGCGCCCGGCACCTCTCTCTACCTTGCTCCTTTTCGATCCACCCCAACAATTTCCATGGCTTCACTTCCTTTCCCGCGCCGCTTCCAGACCCAGGATCAGCTGGACGCGGTGCGGCGCCTTCTAGGGTGGACTGCGCCGGCGAATGTCGGGAAGGTCAAGGCCGGCGAGGTCCCCCTCCGCGAACTTGCCGCGGGGGAGTTCGTCCTCTTCAACTCGTACATTATGTGCGGGTTGGTTCCTCCGATCTCCTCCTTCTTCCTCCTGCTCCTGGAGGAGTTCGGCCTCCAACTTCATCATCTCACCCCCCACTCCGTTCTCCTCGCGGCGGTCTTCGCCCATTTCATGGAGATGTTCGTGGGGGTGCGCCCCTGCACCACCATCTTCAAGCACTTCTACTCCCTGGTCGGGACCGGGAAGAAGCGCGGCGAGATCGGCGCTTACTACTTCCAACTCCGGCACGGGATGTCGGGCGCCTACATCGCCGCCTTCTCCAGCTCCAAGTGGGAGGACTGGCGTGAAGGCTGGGCCATTGCGGTGACGGACCCCCACGACCGCCTAGAACTGCCGGAAGGGGGCCCCCAGAGCGACCGGAGCACCTGGAAGGCCAGGCCGTCAATTCCAGCAGAGCTCGACCCAGTCCTGAACCGGATCAAGAAGCTGGCAAGGAGCGGCCTGACTTCTATGATGGTGCTGGGCGACTTCCTGAAGCGACGAATCGCCCCCCTGCAGCATCGGTCCCGGATGGCCTACGTGTACACGGGGCTAAACGACTGCTGCAGGATCGCGCGGGGGCCCGGCGGCGACTTCACCCGGGCGGAGCTGGAGGCGGCGATCCGGGCGATGACCGGCGAGGCGTTCGTTCCAGAGTCTCTGGTCCTCCCGAGCGGGGTGAAGGCCCTGTGCGAGGACCAGGCTCTGCGGTCAACGGTCCTGGCGTCGATGCCGACCCTGGACGAGGGCGGCCTGGCGGTCCGGCAACTGGGGGGGGACCCCAACCGCGGGCTCCAGATCCCTGGCGCCACACCGGACCGCCAGCAACGCCCCAGCGGAGGTGCCGGGGAGCCGGGACCCAGAGGTCCGGCCCCCGGCGGGAAGGGAAAAGAGAAAGCGCCGGTGCCAGAGCACCGGCAGAAAGACTGTGCGGGTGCTGCCCCAGCCCAAAGGAGCGGCGAGGCTCAGGGGGCGGCACCCGAGCGGCGCAGCCAAGCCGAAGGGAGCAAGTCCCGGAGGCTCCAGCGAGGCGATGGCTCCTTGGTGGGGGAGCCGGTGCCCAAGCGCCAGAAGACAACGGGGGTGGAGAAGCAGAGCGGAGCTGCACCGCCTCCACCACAGTACCGGCCCCCACCGGGACAACAGACTCCACCGCCACCACCGCCAGGGCCGCGCCCAGCGACACCACCGCCGCCGCCCGAGAACAGACCTCCGTCCCCAACGCCACCGCCAGGGTCCTCGGCAGGGAGGAAGGTCCCCCCGGCCGCCCGGGGCAGATGGGAGTGGTACGACTTCCCGTAAGTGGTCTTATCAAGGTTTTTTATTTTCTTCCTCAGCTTCTGGTGCTTAACCAAACAGGTGGTACGGCAGGCCACAACCTTCAAACGCTCCAACTGGGGGACCCGGCCCCCAGCCAGCGCCGGAGTCCTCGGCATCGGCTCCAGCAGGGCCTCCGCCAGGAGCAGCCTCAGAAACCTCCGGTCCCAGTGGTCCGGAGCTGGAGGCTACCATGCCGCCATGTCCAGAAGCCGCCCCCCAGGAGGAGGCGATCAGGCCCACTGCGACGGCAGATGCCCCGGCCACAGCGCCGGGCGCCGAGGTCGGGCCTTCCCCAGCCGAACCGGCAGCTGAGGGGGTCGCTGCTACGGCGGAGGCTGCTAGGCCAGAGGCAGCGGCGACGGCGGCACCGGAGGCAGCGGAGGTGGCGGCTCCGGAGGCAGCAGAGGCTGCGGCTCCGGAGGCCGCCGAAGTCGCCAGTAGCGCCGCCCCACCAGCGGAGGAGGAGGAGGAACCGGAGGTGGTGCTGGGGAGGCCTCTCCTCCCGAGCACAGCGGAGGTCCCACTCCCCCGGCTCATAGCCAAATGCCAACAAGCTCAACTGGAGCTAGAGACTGGCATGCGACGGGAGTGGGAGAAGCTGGAGGCGGAGCGTCAGCGGCTCTCCGACTGGGAGGTCCGCCTGGGGAACCGCATCAATACTGTCTCCGCCCGCTACGCCGAAGAGCGCGCCAAGCTCGCACAGGGACGCGAGCTCCTGCGGGAGGAGCTGGAGCAGGCGCGCTATCGAGAGGCAGCAGCGCTCGAGCGGGAGAAAGCAGCCAATCGGCGGGAAAAGGAGGCCCTCGAGGCACAAATCGTCGCGGAGAAGCTGAAGGAGGCGGCGACGGCCAGGGAGCGGGCCGCCCGGGAGCTGGCAGAGGCGGCGAGGGAGGCGTTTACAACGGCCGAGGCGCAACAGGCCTCCCTCGCAGAACAGGTGGCGGCGGCAGCGAAGAAAGAACAAGAGCTGGCCGCCCGAGAGGCAGAGGAGGTGGCCCGGCTGCAGGAGCTCCAGAAGCGGGAAGAGGCCGTAGAGAAGGAGCTGGAAGCCGGGTACCGGAGGCTCCAGGAACGCGAAGCAGCGCTCCAGGAGAGGGAGGCCAAGGTGGAGGGGCTCCTGGCAGAGCAGCGCGCCGGCATCAACCAATTAACAAGATGGGTTGATGCGGTGAACCCTCTGCTAGAAGCGCTCGGGGCCAACCCAATCTGGGTACCAGAGGCCCCTTCACCATTCGGCGCCGCCCTCCTGCTGCTGGACTCCACCGCCAGGCGGCTACAAGATGCAGAGGCCGGCCTGCAGGGCCTCCTGGAGGCAGAGGGACGAGTGGTTGCCCGGGGGATGGCGGAGTACATCCTCACCAGCCTCCGGAGCCATGATCCTGCCGTCCAGCTGACTCCCGTCCTGGTCGGACCCCTCCAGGCAACGGCAGCCGCTGCGCGGGAAGGAGTCCAGGAGGCAGTGGACCTGGTCGCGGCCCACCTCTGGCGACGTCCTGAACCTGCAGAGAGTGGGAGTGCCTCCGGACCACCAGAGCAGTAGTGCTAGTATCTTTTTAGTTATTTCTTTTGTAACATAACTTTAGTTATTGTAAGATAACTTTATATTGTTGTGCACGTTTTCAGTAATGCGTTTAAGTATTCCATATGTCTACTTTTTTGCGAAAAACTTAACTATTTTCCTGGTTGTCGATCTGCAAAGTGCCAAAGTACTTTTGGGCACACCGAGGTCCCGTGGCCCCCTGGGAGGTAGTCGCGATAGGATGGGACTAGCTGCCATAAAACCGAGGTCCTGCACATGACTTAGGATCGACGCTTAGTAGACGTCCCCACAGGTTCCCGGTCTGGCCAGCGGAGTCCGCCTAAGTTGCGTAGCAAGCCAGAGCACTAGGACCTACATTCGAGGATTAAAAGGGGTCCCGGTCCCTTGGAGCATGGTTCGAGGTACAACGGCGCTCACCCTAGGAGGGCAGGGCGTGTAGGCTTAGGGTACGGAACCAGACTAAGCGGCTACACAACCCTGGACCCCAGCATAGGGCGAGCGCGTTTCCCTGAAGCCAGTTCACAGGGGTCCGGTTCCTTTTCTCCTGTGAAACAGAGGTCCCGGGCAGAGACGTTGCGTAGTAACTTAGAGGAGGCCTTAGGCACAGCACAGACGTGAAGAACACGTGGGGGGTTAGCGTAATAAGAAGCGAAAAAATACAGGGTCACATAGACTTCAAGGACGCATTTGAGAACAAATTTTTTCTTAACGAATTGGTACAGAAGAGTTGTGCGATGTACGCCAGGGGCCGGGTTTATGAGGGCGGACCTCTACCGCCCTGATCCGCACGGGAATGCTACCAATTACAAAGGAAAAATTTCCTCTCAACCGGGTCCTAGGGATAAAACTTACGGAGGTGCTCAATGTTCCATGGATTGGGTAGTTGCATACCATCCTCCGCAGCCAATCGAACAGATCCGGGTCGGCACACCTTTGTCACCTTGAAGGGCCCCTCCCAACCGGGGGAGAGCTTGTGCATGCCTTCTCGGTTCAGGATTCGCCTTAGGACTAGGTCCCCGACCCGGAGCTCCCTACTACGCACAAACCGTTGGTGGTAGCGCCGGAGCGCTTGGTTGTATCGTGCGTTTCGGACTGCTGCTCGCCATCTGCGCTCATCGACGAGGTCCACGTCTTGGCGACGCTCCTGTTCCTGCATTTCCTCATCAAAGGATCGGACTCGCAGAGAGCCCATGGTGATCTCCGGGGGAAGGCACGCTTCGGCCCCGTAAACCAAGAAGAAAGGGGTTTCCCCTGTTGCCCGGGTAGGTGTGGTCCGGTTCCCCCATAACACACTTGGGAGTTCTTCAATCCACCTTGCGCCATGCTTCTCAAGGTCACAGTAGGTCCGGATCTTGAGCCCTCTGAGGATCTCAGCGTTGGCCCGCTCAACCTGGCCATTACTCCTGGGGTGCGCCACTGAGGCGAAACAGAGCTGAATGCCCATATCCTCACAGTACTCCTGGAAGTACTGGCTCGTGAACTGGGTGCCATTGTCTGTGATGACGCGGTTCGGGACCCCGAACCGGCACACAATTGACCTGAGAAAAGCAGTTGCTGACGCCTTGGTGATGTTGACCACTGGGGTTGCCTCCGGCCACTTAGTGAATTTGTCAATGGCTACATAGAGGTACCGGTACCCGCCGACGGCCCTAGGGAAAGGCCCCAAAATATCCAACCCCCACACGGTGAAGGGCCAGGAGGGGGGAATCATCGGCAGCGCCTGAGCTGGGGTGTGTATCTGCTTTGCGTGGAACTGGCACGCCTTGCAGGACCTTACCAACTCAGCTGCATCCTGGAGTGCTGTCGGCCAGTAAAAACCATGCCGAAAGGCTTTACCAACCAGCGTGCGGGATGAGGAATGACTTCCGCACTCGCCTCCATGGATGTCCGCAAGCAAATCACGGCCTTCTTCCTGGGTGATGCACCGCATGAGGACACCGTTGGCGCCACGGCGATAGAGATCCCCTTCTATCACCGTGTATCGCTTGGCCATCCGGACAATACGCTCAGCAGATGCTGGATCTTCAGGAAGGTAGTTATCTTTCAGGTAGTCCCGGACCTTAGAGATCCATGCATCAGGACCTTCCTGAGGAACCGGGCGTGGCTCCCTGAGGTCTTCGGGACCCTCAAGGGAGCACACAACCCTTGGCGGGCTCCACGGATGGAGCGCCGCCGGGACCGCCAGCTTCGAGGTGCTAGTCCGACCCCCGTCGCCCAGATCGGCAGGCTGGGCGGAAGGCTTCAGCAGGCGTCTCTGGAAAACGCCCTCAGGCACGGGTGCCTGGGCTGATGCATTCGCGGAGAGTGCATCAGCTGCTGCGTTGCCCTCGCGTGGAACATGTTGCAGTTCCAGCACATCAAAGTTCTTCTCCAACCTCTTCACATGAATGAGGTAGGCTGCGAGCTGGGGGTTGTTGCAGCAACACTCCCCCCGGACCTGCGTGATGATGAGCTGGGAGTCCCCTTTGACCAGGAGCTCCCGGACCCCCAGGGACAGAGCCGCCGTGAGACCAAAGATCAAGGCCTCATACTCCGCCATGTTGTTGGTGGCTTCAAATTCGAGGCGCACCATGTACTTTAACTGCTCGCCACGTGGGTCGATGAGGACCACGCCAGCGCCGGCCCCCTTGCTGCGGGCGGACCCGTCAAAGAAGAGGGTCCAGTGAGGTCCAGTGAAGACCGGAGCCCTGACCTCCAGTCGTGGGGGGTCCGTCCCTTGGTCCGGACCCCCGGAGGCGCCTGGTGCAGGCGTCCATTCCGCGATGAAGTCAGCAAGGATCTGGCTCTTGATGGCGTGACGCGGCTGGAAGTCAAGCTGGAACCCAGCGAGCTCTGCTGCCCATTTGGCGATGTTGCCGGTAGCATTGGAGTTGTGGAGGATGGCCCTCAATGGGTAGGAGGTCACCACCACGATCTTATGGGCCTGAAAGTAATGGCGGAGCTTCCTGGACGCAACAAGTATAGCATAAAGGAGCTTATGCGTCTCAGGATACCTGGCCTTTGCCTCATGAAGGACCTCACTGACATAGTAGACCGGCTTCTGGACGGTCCTGACTCTGCCAGGCGGACTGGATCCTTCAACATGGGCTGGGGACCCGTCGGCCCCCAAGCTGCTTAGCACTTCTCCGGGTCGGAACCCGGCCGGTCCCTCCGAAGTAGGGCCGGTTGCTGGAGCGGAGGAGGCCGGGCCTCCTTCTCCTGCAGGGGGGTCTGCAGGGGCCCCCTGCGAGAGAAACTCGGACCTCTCGGTGACCAGCACCATGCTGATCACCTCGGACATTGCTGCAAGATAGAGAAACAGTGTCTCACCTGGGTCCGGAGCGACCAGGACCGGCAAGGAGGTAAGGTACTGCTTCATTTCTTGGAAGGCACGTTCTGCCTCTTCGGTCCATGCGAATGGGCCGGACCCCCTCAACAACTTGAAGAAGGGCAGTGCCCTCTCCGCCAGCCTCGAAATGAAGCGGCTGAGGGCTGCAAGGGACCCCGTCAACCTCTGTACATCCTTGAGGCGTGCAGGGGGCCTCATTGCTTCAATCGCCCGGACCTTATCCGGGTTGGCTTCGATCCCCCGGTGGGAGACCAGGAAACCAAGGAGTTTTCCCGCCGATACCCCGAAGACGCACTTCTCGGGGTTAAGCTTGGTGGAAGTCGCCCGTAACTTGTCGAAGACTTGAGCTAAGTTTTCTAAGAGGGAATTCGACTCTCTAGTCTTGACAACGATGTCATCAACATACACCTCGACTATATCTCTAACCAAATCACCTAGAGTGATGTTCATCGCTCGAGCAAAGGTGGGTAGAGCATTAAGCAATCCATAAGGCATCACTATATAACAATAAAGACCATCCACTGTTACAAAAGTTGTGTGCTTCCTATCATCACTAGCCATTTTGATTTGGTGGAAACCAGAATAGGCATCTATGAAGGACAGCAAATCACACCCGGAGGTGGAGTCTACAATCTGATCTATTCGCGGGAGTGGATAAGGGTCTTTTGGACATGCCTTGTTAAGATTGGTGTAGTCGATGCACATCCGAAGCTTCCCGTTGGCCTTTGGGACTACAACCGGGTTGGCCAACCATACAGGATGGTAGACCTCCTCGATGAAGCCAGCCTGCAGCAGCTTGCGGACCTCTTCACGGATGAAGTTTTGCCGCTCGATGGACTGCTTGCGTGGCTTCTGCCGGACCGGCCTGGCGTCAGGGTGTATCCTCAGATGATGCTCAATCACCTCCCTAGGGATCCCGGGCATCTGTGACGGTTCCCAAGCGAACACGTCAACATTTGCCCGGAGGAAGGCGATGAGCGCGCTTTCCTATTTCTCTCCCAGGTTACCACCAATGCGGGTGGTCTGGGAGGTCTCCGCTCCGACCTGGACGGTCTTTACGAGAACATCGTCCGTGTCAGACGGACGGACCTTCGGTGCTTTGGCCAGGGCCTTGGCTCGTGAGGTCGAGGGGTCGGACCCCTGGGTGCCAGCTGCAGGGGCAAGCCCCGTAGCCAGCGCATGGAGCTTTTCGACCGCTACAACAGCAGCGGCCCGATCGCTTTGGACGGTGAGGACGCCTGCCGGAGAAGGCATCTTCAGGACCAGGTACCCGTAGTGGGCTACGGCCATGAACCGGTACAGGGCCGGTCTGCCGATGATGGCGTTGAAGGGGAGGTTAACTTCCGCGACCTCGAACTGCACGTTCTCGGTACGGAAATTGTCCTCCGTCCCGAATGTAACCGGTAAGGTGATGGTCCCTACCGGGTACACGGGATCGGGGCCCACCCCTAAGAATGGGCGTGATGGAGCCAGCTTGGACTCCGGGATCTGCAGGTGCTTGAACGCCGCATAGCTGATGACGTTGAGGCCGGCGCCTCCGTCAATCAGCACATGGTGAAGGCGTATATTGGCGATGGTGGGTGCCGTGATGAGCGGCAGCACCCCTGCACCCGCCATGTTCTCTGGGCAGTCGGATGGCCCAAAGGAGATGGTGATGCCCTTCCACCGCTGGTGGGGCGCCGCCCTCGGCACCCCTGGTTTCACCGAGAGGACCTCCCGGCGAAGGGCCTTCACGTCCCGTCGGGAGACGAGCTCCGAACTGCCACCGTACATAACATACAGCTTTTTGCGGCGCTCATCCCCGCCGGACTCGGAATCGGACTGCTGGAACAGTCCCTTGAGGTCTTTATTGGGGGCTTGATACCCCAACTCCCTCTCAGTCGCAGCTGCGTCGGCATCAGAGGCTTTCTCCTTGCCGAACCGCCGCGGAGGGGAGGGGCCTTCCTTGGAGGCCTGGTCACGCCTCTTGCTGAGACGTTCCGCGAGCTTCTGGATCTCGCGGCACTCAGCGGCGCTGTGGCGAGCCCCAGGATGAACAGGGCACGATCCGGGGTCGGTGCGCTGCTGTCGTGGGCGCTTGCCGTGGGAGTTCTGGCCCCCGGTCGTTGCAGCCGCAACGGCCGGACCCCCAATCCGTGACTTGTCGAAGCCACGGCTCTTCTTGTTCTTCTTTTTGCCGCTGCCCGGTGCAGCGACACTGGGCCCATTCGTCTGAGCAGGTCCTGCTTGGGTTGCAGAGTGCCAGGCACGGCCCTCCGCAGCCCGGGCGCACTTGTCCGCCAGAGCGAACAGGGTGGTGACTGCTTCCACTTGGTGGGTCGCCAACTTCTCTAGCATCTTCTCGTCTCGGACCCCCTGTCGGAAGGCCGTAATAATAGATGCATCGGAGATACGCGGGATAGTTCCACGCACCTTGGTGAAACGGGAGATGAAGGCCCGGAGGGTTTCCCCGGGCTGTTGCCTCACGGCGTGGAGGTGGGCCTCCACGCCATGCTGCTGGTACGCGCTGGCGAAGTTCGCAGTGAACTGTGCGCAGAGCTCACCCCAGGACTGGATGGATCTCGGGGTAAGGTTCATGAGCCAGGTCCGGGCTGGCCCGGTCAAGGCTACATGAAAGTAACTTGCCATGACGGCTTCGTTACCTCCAGCCGCCGTGATGGCGGTGATATAGACCTGCAGGAATTCTGACGGGTTGGAGGACCCATCGTACTTTTCCGGCAGGTGCGGCCGAAACTTGGATGGCCAGGCGACCGCGCGGAGGTGGTCCGCGAGCGCCGCGCAGCCCACTCCCGACACCGGCGCCTGGGCGGGTTCCTGCGGCCTGGTCGCAGCCGCATCGAGCTCGGGCGCAAGAACCCGACCCTCAACGTTGAGCCGTCGGTTGCGTGCTCGCTCGATGGAGGTCCTGGCATCCTCTCCCGCATGCCTGCGGTTGAGCTCTGCCCGGAGGTCTTTGGTCCGTGCGCTCCTCACCGATGGTGAGTGCACTGAACCGGATGTGCCGCCCTGGCGACGGCGCTGCCTGGACACAGACCCCCCCGCTGAGCCCGGGGAAGCCTGTGCCAGGTTGAGGAGGCGGTCGACGTCGTCGCGCCACTGTCTGTGCGCGTCTGGCGACGCTGCCTCACCAGGGGGGTTGCGGAGTAGCTCCCTGGCTGCCATGAGGGGCCCGCTCGGTGGGAGCACCGATTGGGCCACAGAGGCCCGCTCCGCTGCACATGGTGGAGCAGCACGCGGAGCCACCCTGGAGGCGGGATGACGCGAGGCGTGTGGCGCCGTCGACGCCACTTCTTCACCGATCAGGAGGTCATGGTGACCATTTTCCTGCGCCATTGAAGTCGCGAAGGTCGACCGAGCGCAAACCAAACCTAAGTCCCCTATCTGGCGCGCCAAATGTCGGAGGAATTCTCCAGCCGGGTGGCGGAAAGCACCCGCCTAATCCTAGTTAAGGATGGGTTTGGAGGAGACTTAGGAGCACTCGATCGGTGGACAGATGGTCGCAGGAAGGACACGATGATTTAGAGTGGTTCGGGCCGCCGGAGCGTAATACCCTACGTCCACTTTGGTGTTAGTATTGGCAGCGTAAGCCTGAATGAAAAACGGCCTAGCTTGTGTGTGTGCTACCTGAAATCTGTCTTCTAACGAGTGCACTCTCCCTTTTATAGTTCAAGGGGAGTGCTTACACTGTGCGGGGCCCCGACAGGTGGGCCCGGCCAACAGGGGCCGTTCTACGAGAGATAAGGAGGTCTTCTCCTCGAGCTCCTCTCCGTAGTCCTCTCAATCGAGAAGTTGATGTGCGTATCTACAGCCAGGATATGGCCGCGTACAGCCTTGTCTTGTACAGTGCTTGGTGTCAGCGTTGCCCAACAGTGAAGCCGTGCTGTCACTGTTGGGATGGGACCTCCTGTCAGGGGGCGAGCCGGCGCTGACTCATGCCATGCGCACTGTTACAGCGCAAGCCTTAACACGCCTATTACAGACCATCATCACACGCGCAGCGCCGTGACGGGACTGCACACAGTCCGCGCACTGTGCGCGGTGATACGACGCGCCGCCTTCAGATCAGGCGGGCTTTCCGTGGTGTCAGCCTACCTGCCCCGTGTGTCAGTGGCAGGCCGCGCCTTTTGACTTTGGCGCACCCGACCCAGCCACCGCATTAAATGCGGGTAGGTGGAGAGGCGACCCGCAAGGGGCCTCCGGCCGCAGGCACGCGGCGGGGCCGGCCCCGCTCCTCCCGCTGGGCTGCACATGGCGGCACCGGACCCCCTCCCGGGGGAAGGGGGCTCCGGGCCCCCGAGACCGGTCAGAGCAGGCTGGCCTGTGATAGTCCGCCCATCACACGTGGCGGCCCCGGGCCTCCCAGGGGAGACCGGGTCCGCGGGGCTACTCGAGAGCTCTCCCACCCGCCTGGGCGTGCAGAGGCCCTGGACCTCATGGAGCTTGGGGAGGGTCCGGAGACCGTGGTCCCAGCTGTCAGGCCCGGAGGCCGTATGCCACGTGGCCCAGAGGCGAGGGGGAGCGTGGATTATGAGAAGTACCAGGGCCTGGACACCCTAGCAGGAGGTACCCCTATCTGTATGTACCGACATTCACCAAGGACAAGAAGTTCTTCAAGAAGAAACAAAGTGGTGAAGCACATCTTGGCAAGGAGTGGGACTCCGATGATGAGAGCTCCGACTCGGATGAAGAAGATGTGGCCACACTCGCCTTTAACAAGACTTCTCTCTTCCCAAACCTTAAGGATGGGAAAAACATCACTCACACTTGTCTCATGGCAAGGGGAGGTAAAAGAAAGGTAAAAGCCATCTCATGCTCTTCTCCTAAATATACTACTAGTGATGAGGAAAGTACATCTAGTAGCTCTAATGAAAATGATAATGATATTGATATGATTGCCATGTTCAAGAATCTAGATAAAAATGCTATTGCTAAGTTTAACGAACTCATAAAAGAGCTAAATGAGAAGAATGATATCCTTGAGAAAAATAAGAGAACTTGCTCATTCTTGAAAAGAAGAGAAACCTTGAACTCAAGGAGCTCATAACTAAGCAAGAAGAAAAATGTAAAGCCTTGGACAAGGAACTTGTGGAAAGCAAGGAGACTAACACTAGTCTCAAGAGTGCAAATGTTGCACTTCAAGATGAACTTATTTGCTTAAACAAAAGCCTTGAATTGCAATTTGACACTCTCTTGTCCAATGCCTCAACATCTCAACATGACTCATCAATTAGTCTCTCCATAGTACAATCATGCATTAGGTGCAAGGATATTGATGTTGATGCTTGTGCTACTAATGTAAAGTTGATTGAAAGCTTGAAAGTTAAGATCACATCCTTAGAAGGTGAGGCACAACAAAAGAAGAAGGATCTTGAGAAGGAAAAACTCAAATATGCAAGAGGTGCATACTTGAACTCAAGACGCCCCAACATCAAGGATGGTATTGGTTTTCAACGTTTTGAAAAGCATAATGCAAGAATCAAGATCAATGGGCATGAGTTCCCTAAGTTTGTAAGGGAAGCAACAAATGGGAAAATTGCTTCCGGTACTGGGCACCCGAGAGTGCCTGGCGGACAGTCCGCCAGGACCTAGCGGACAGTCCGCCAGGAACCCTCGGGTGGCAGATTTTCAGTCTTCCGCCCCACTTTTTCCAATGCATCAAGGCTTCCTACTAATCATTTCTATAACTTTAATGCATCCTATGTGATTATGAGAAACAAATTTGTAAGAGTGTTTGCTAAATATGTTGGGCCACACCACAAGAGTCCAAAGACTTGTGTGTGGGTGCCCAAATCACTTGTGACTAATGTAAGAGGACCCAAGCAAGTTTGGGTACCTAAAAACAAAGTCTAAATCTGTTTTGCAGGGCTATGCCTCCGGTGGATCGAAGTGGATCATTGATAGTGGATGCACAAACCACATGACCGGAGAAAGAAGCATGTTTTCAACTTATGAAGAGAACGACGATCCAACCGACTTAATCTCTTTTGGTGACAATAGCCAAGAAAGAGTATTGGGTTTCGGTATCATTGCTATATCTTCCGAGCACTTCATTTCAAAAGTTTTTCTTGTTGAAACCCTATATTACAACTTGCTATCCGTGTCGCAACTTTGTAACATGGGTTACAATTGTACGTTTACCGATGAAGGAGTGACCGTCTATAGGAGAAGTGATGGCTCGGTTGCGTTTAAGGGTGTATTAAAGGGAAAGCTTTATATAGTGGACTTCACTAAAGATAAAGCTCAACTTGATACATGCTTAATTGCAAAGTCCAACATGGGTTGGTTGTGGCATCGCCGCCTAGCCCATGTTGGTATGAGAAATCTTCACAAGCTTCTAAAAGGTGGGTCATGTCCTAGGACTAACAAATGTTGTATTTGAGAAAGATAGGCCTTGTGGAGCATGTCAAGCGGGAAAGCAAGTTGGATCTAGCCATTCCGCCAAGAACATCATGACAATAAGTAGACCATTGGAACTACTTCATATGGACTTGTTTGGTTCTATTGCCTACATTAGCATCGGCGGTAACAAATATGGTTTAGTCATTGTTGATGATTATACACGTTTCACTTGGGTATTCTTTTTGCATGATAAAAGTGAAACTCAAGGGGTTCTCAAGAGATTCTTAAGGAGAGCTCAAAATGAGTTCAACTTAAGAATCAAGAGGATTAGAAGCGACAACGGGAGTGAGTTCAAGAACACTCAAGTAGATGACTACTTGGATGAAGAAGGAATCAAGCATGAGTTCTCCGCTCCCTATGCTCCTCAACAAAATGGGGTGGCGGAGAGGAAGAATCGCACACTCATCAAAATGGCAAGGACAATGCTTGATGAGTACAAGACTTCGGACCGTTTTTGGGCGGAAGCGGTTAACACCGCTTGTCACGCCATCAATCGACTATATCTTCATCGTCTACAAAAGAAAACTCCCTATGAGCTTCTCACCGGTAACAAATCAAATGTTTCATACTTTAGAGTTTTTGGGAGCAAATGTTATATTCTCAATAAGAAAGCTAAGAATTCTAAGTTTTCTCCTAAAGCTATGGAAGGTTTATTACTTGGTTATGATTCAAACTCACATGCATATCGAGTATTCAACAAAATTTCCGGATGTGTTGAAATCTCATGTGATGTGGTGTTTGATGAGACTAATGGCTCTCAAGGAGAGCAAATTGATCTTGATGAATTAGATGATGAAGAAGCTCCAAGTGCAGCCTTAAGGAACATGTCAATTGGAGATGTACGTCCTCAAGAATCAAGTAATGACCAAGGTCAACAATCTCCTCCAACTCAAGATAGCGATCATCAAGAAGATGGCAATGATCAAGGGGGAGGTGTTGATCAAGATGAAGAAGAAAAGAATGACGAACAAGAGGAGTCAAGAAATCAAGTGCCACATCCAAGGGTGCACCAAAGTGTTCAACGGGATCACCCCGTGGATAACATCCTTGGTGATATTGCAAAGGGAGTAACTACTCGTTCTCATGTTGCTACTTTTTTGTGAACATTACTCCTTTGTTTCTTTTCTTGAACCTCTTAAGGTGGAAGATGCTCTACAAGATGCGGATTGGGTAATGGCCATGCAAGAGGAACTCAACAACTTCAAAAGAAATGAAGTGTGGTCATTGGTGGAGCGACCCAAGCAAAATGTTGTTGGAACCAAATGGGTGTTCCGCAACAAACAAGATGAAAATGGTGTGGTGACAAGAAATAAAGCACGACTTGTGGCAAAAGGTTACTCACAAGTTGAAGGTTTGGATTTTGATCAAACTTTTGCTCCCGTAGCTAGGCTTGAGTCAATTCGTATTCTTGTTGCCTATGCTACTCACCATAATTTTAAGCTCTATCAAATGGATGTCAAAAGTGCATTCTTGAATGGTCCAATCAAGGAAGAGGTATATGTAGAGCAACCACCGGGGTTTGAGGAAGAAGCGTATCCTAACCATGTTTACAAACTCCATAAGGCGCTCTATGGACTTAAGCAAGCTCCTAGAGCATGGTATGAATGCCTTAGGGATTTTCTCATTGAAAATGGTTTTAAAATTGGTAAAGCCGACTCTACCTTATTCACTAGAAAAGTTGGTAATGATTTATTTATTTGCCAAATATATGTTGATGACATTATATTTGGTTCTACTAACAAAGGTTGTTGTGATGAGTTTAGTCAAACAATGGTCAAGCGATTTGAGATGTCTATGATGGGAGAGTTGAATTTCTTCCTAGGATTTCAAGTCAAGCAACTCAAGAAATGGACATTCCTATGCCGAACCAAGTACACACATGACATACTCAAGAAGTTTAACATGGAGCATTCAAAGCCAATCAAGACCCCCATGGGCACAAATGGACACCTTGATCTTGACATTAGAGGTAAATCCGTGGATCAAAAGGTATATCGATCCATGATTGGCTCACTACTTTACCTTTGTGCATCGAGGCCCGATATTATGCTTAGTGTTTGTTTATGTGCAAGATTTCAATCAAATCCTAAGGAATGCCATTTGAGAGCTGTTAAAAGAATCATGAGATATTTAGTTCATACATCTCACCTAGGTCTTTGGTATCCAAAAGGTTCAAATTTCAAACTAGTTGGCTATTCCGATGCGGATTATGCCGGATGCAAAATTGATAGGAAAAGCACATCCGGGACTTGCCAATTTTTGGGTAAATCCCTTGTATCATGGGCATCTAAAAAACAAAATTCCGTTGCTCTTTCCATGGCCGAAGCGGAGTATGTTGCAGCCGCACATTGTTGTGCTCAACTTTTGTGGATGCGACAAATTCTAAAGGATTACGGTTACACTTTGAATCGTATTCCACTCCTATGTGACAATAAGAGTGCCATTAAAATAGCCGAAAATCCTTGTGAACACTCTAGAACCAAACACATAGATATCTGGCATCATTTCTTGAGAGATCACAATCTTAAAGGAGACATATAGATCTCTCATGTGAGAACAAACGACCAAGTTGCCGATATCTTCACCAAACCCTTAGATGAGAAAAGATTTTGTGCATTAAGGAATGAGGTAAACATCATTGATTCTAGAAATTTGGAATGAAGTGTTGCACACCTTCTTGTCTAATGGCAAACCTTCTAACAACAAAATGATTTTCAAAACATTGTATGCCTTATTTGTGAAAATATTGGATTCTCTTGATCGTTTGGATCGAATTGGTTAACATGGTTATTTTTATATGATGTTCTCTTGAAAAACCATGTATTATATCCCAAATGTCCTATATCATATACATCCAATATTATCTCTACGTTATTTGAATAATTGGATAGATTAAGTGAGAGCGGAGAGTCTGCTGGCTGAGAGCTCCTGGCGGACAGTCCGCCAGGCCTGGCGGACTGTCCGCCAGGAGGTCTCGGGATCAGCTAGCAGAGCAGGCCATCTTCTTATCTCTAATGCATTTTCTTGTGGCCCCACTGCCTCATGTCCGTGGGTGTGAGTCCAAAAGGCCCTTCTCCTTCTTTGTGGTTGCTCATTCTCTCCCCTCCCTCATACACACAACACAACACCTTCTCCTCCCTCTCACTCACTCTCTCCTCCTCCCCACGGACACCACCTCCATTGTCCGTAGAACCAAGGCTTCCACCCATCCACAGCAAGGGAAGCTTCTCTTCGTGCAGCAAGGACCTCCCTCCTTTGGATTTTCATCCATTGGAATCTCTCTCTCCCGTTCAACCTAGGGCAAGAACAAGGTATTAGCAATCTTCCATCGATTTCTCTACTCGATGCATATCTTGAGGAATGCTTTTAGCTATGGAATCCTGCTAGGTAGAGCATGCTATCCCTTAAAAATCTTGAAGAATGGATGGCTAGGTTTCAAGTTCACTTGTTCATGCTCATTTCATACCTAAAACTTTGATTCAACCCGATCTCCAAATCTATCCATCCCAAGTTGCTCAAAATTTATTTCTAGCCTTCCATTATCATCTAGAACATACCTACAAAGTTTGAGCCTCAACAAACTAGTGCTTAACATCGCGTGATTTCGCGGGAAGGTTCAAAACCGAACCCTCCTGGCGGACAGTCCGCCAGGCCTAGCGGACAGTCCGCCAGGAAGGGTCTGTTCTGTATTTTCCCGTCTACTCTGGTGTTTGTTAATATTTATTCTTTCATTTCTTCTAATCATGCACTATACTTCCTATACATGTCCAGATGGTGCATGAGAGGCGGACCAAATTCATGCATGATCCCGCTTCCGACTCAAATTCGGATGAAATTGAAGAAGTGGAAGTCGTTCCTCCACCCAAGCGCCCCAAGAAGCCAACTCGCAAAATTCCAACGAGTCGAACTGGCCAAATGGGCGGTTCTAGCCATGCGGCACCCAGGCGTAGCTACCAAAGGGCGGCTCAACCACAAGAAGATGTGCCTCAAGAGTCAGTTCCTATCTTTGATGATTACCCTCCACTCCAACCCTACCGGAAGTACATCATGCACAAACCGGAGTACACTAAGATCAACTTCGGTGATGTTGGAGTAAGGCGAATTGATTACACCACAAAGCAAGGAGGTGTTGTCTTCAAAGAGAGAAGGGAAAATCCTTATGATTATGAGAAGTACATCCCGGATAGGAGATTTTGGAGCAAATTTCAAGCTGATTGGTACATATCCGTCTTCATTGAGAAAAAGAATGCTATCACCGTCTCCAAGTACATCAATTGGGTTGAAATGGGTGAGAAAAATAATCCAACCTTTGACTTGGTCATAAGAGAATGTGAGAAGAAACGCCTCTATGAATTCTTGGCCCTCAATCAAAATTGGAACAATGAGCTAGTTGCTCAATTTTGCTCCACTGCTTGGTTTGAAGGTGAGGGCAAGAATTCCTTTATTCACTTCAATCTTCAAGGGCGTGCTTTCTGGGTTTCATACAAGCAATTTGCCACTATTCTCAAGCTTGATGACACTCTAGATGAGATGGAGATTCACGATGAAATCAATCCAACAGATGAAGCTCTTATGACTCTCTATCGGGATGAGGATCCGGATTTAGCGATGACTCATGGACTACGTCCATATATGGAGATCATGAACAGGATATTCCGGGAGACCCTGACTCCCAAGAGGGGTGATCGCACCAAGATTCATGGTACGGTCAAGTTGCTTCTTTTAGCTATGGACTTCGATCACCCGCCCTCTAGTGTCTTTCACTTTTTCTGGACGGAGTTGAGATACATGCTAAATCATGGCAATAATCCGGTTATCTATGCTCCATATATCCAAAGAATGATAAATGCCGTGACGGGAATGGAGTTTGGATACGACACTGTTCATGCACCATATTGTCCACAGCCTCCCAAGGAGCAAGAGTTTCCACCAGAAGGCGAGTCTCCTCCATCAGCTCATTCTCCACCCCAGCCCACTATGGATATGCCCTCCACTTCGGCGATGCCTTCCTCCTCTAGGACTCGTCCTTGCAGGAAAGGCAATGCCTTTATTTCTGGCTTGAAGGCTCTCTTCAAGGTATGCCGCAACACCAATGATGTAGTTCGCGCTCATGCTCGGGCAAATCAGCAGAGCATCAACAGGATTGAGCGCCACCTTGGCATTGAGGAGACGAATTGGCCCGCATTTCCACCTTCTCCTCCTAGGGACTTTCCGGCTGAATGGGAGCATTATGATGTAGGTGATGTTGATGATGATGGTGAGGATGATGAGTGATTGCTGCTCCTACCTTCCTTTTGTCTTTTCTCTTTTTGGTGCTTGATGCCAAAGGGGGAGAAAAGATCGTATCCTAGTGAGTTCTTAGAGTCACGGTGAGCTTGAGTGCCGTTAAAAACTTATTTGGATGTATGTGAGACTATGTGTTTATTGTTTATCTCGTATTTGAACTAAGTTGGTTTGTAATAACTTATTTATGGATGATGCTATGCTATGATTGTGAACTTATTGCTTATCCTTGTTTATCTAATCTTGGTTATATTGGTTCATGAATATCTTGTGGATGCAAGGATTAAGGGGGAGCTCTTCACATATATATTTCTTCAAGCTCTATTGAATTTATTGTTTTTATTGGTTCATTTGGGTTGTCATCAATCACCAAAAAGGGGGAGATTGAAAGTGCATCTAGGCCTAATGACCTGTTTTGGTGATTAGTAACAACCTAAATGAGTATCTAATGTTTCAATTGAGTATAATGAGCAGGGGTCAAAAAAACCAAAAAGGAGAAAAGAAAAAGGAGTGAATCTTGAAGACTATTCAAAATTGGAGAACGGTACCGGATCAAGAAAAGAGTTGCAAGTGGAGAAATTTATTTGTTTTATATTTTCTTGAGTTTAGGTATACCATACTATCAAGGGGGATGTGGAAAGTGTGTGGAAGATCACCAATAAATCAAATCCGGAGTGTAAGCCTTGTAGAAATTTATGCAAATCCGAGAGCTCCTGGCGGACAGTCCGCCAGGTCACTGGAAATCAGCCTAACGGCTAGTTTCCAGTGAGGTGATATTTATACCCCACGACCCCCAAACGCAAAACTCTCTTGCCTAACCTGTGAAACCGAGTCTCAAGCACATTCTAAGCACTCCAAAGCTTCCCAAAGTGAAACCCTAGCTTCCCAACTCCAAATCTTTGGTGTAGGGTTTGATTTGAGCAAGATTCAAGTTCTCCCCAAGAGATTCACCTCTTTTGGGCATCTCTTGGCACACTCCATCGCTTTCCACATCTATTACTTTTGGAGCTTGGCTCCTAGACGGTTAGAGGTGCTCAAGAACAACCAACTCGTGGTGTGGTTGGATTGATAAGTTTGTATTACCTTTGTTGTTAGCGAAAAGCTCAAGTTTGACCTTTGTGGTTGCTTGAGAGAGGAAAGGGTTGAGAGGAACCCGGTCCTTTGTGGACTCCTCAACGGGGACGTAGAATCCTTGAGTGGATTCGAACCTCGGGTGAAAATCTTGTGTCTTTTGTGCTTGATTATCTTACTTCATTCTAGTGTTTTTGTTATTTCTACCTTCGTCTAGTATTCTTGCTCGATCTACTTGTGTACTTACTTTGAACTAGATTGCTTCCACATTTAGTGTTCCTCACTTGTATTAGAGTCTTTCTATTCAAGTGGAATTTGGTATACAAGTTTTATTCTTCGAAAGATTGCATTCCATTCCCGAGATCTCCCAGCGGACGTTGGAAGTGCCCAGCGGACAGTCCGCCAGGCAGCCTCGGGCTGAGATTTTTGTGTGCAAGTTTTAAGCGACGATCGCCTATTCACCCCTCCTCTAGGCGTACTTTCACTTCTACCTCTCTCTAGAATGACTTCCTGCCAGGGGGCAGTTGAGATGCGAGGAGAGAGAGTTCTCGCATCAACTTGGTGGTTTGGAAGGTGTGCGTTGACCGGGAGTCCGGGATGCCGGAAGGGCCCGAATCGAGAATGGAAGAAGATGTGTATACTTATATATATATATATTGCATGCATAGGAAAACCTCAGCTTTACCTCTTGAGCTTTGTTATATATCCATAGTATAGACCACGATAAAGCTTGCATTCGGATGGTGACGTGAATCTATCCCGTCTCTTGGGGATAGCCTGGTATGATGCAGGATCCAATCCGGAGTTCGACCCCAACGATGACGGTTGGTACGACTGAAGCCCGTGCTACGCTCAAGTCGCCTGTGGAGAAGGATCCCGAAGATGAAGGATGGCCGAAGATCTAGCTACTGCTTTGCCCTTTCTGCTTGTTCGTTCTAGCCGAGAGGTTTGTAATAAATTCCATACTACAGATCCTTTAGATTTATGTAATAATTAAACCCGTTTGATCTTATGCGAAGTACGACTATGATATTATACCTGAAATAAGTTCTATATGTGATAGTGATTGATCCAGGGAATATCACAATGATACAGGAAGTCGGATTCCTCAATTCGGGAATCCGGTTCGTTTCAAGATTATAATTTATGAAGCGCAGTGCCAGCATATTTGTGATTATCAGATGGCACTGTAAAATACGTTAGAATAGGTTGGACATTTTGTCGAGCACGTTGCAGGCAATGGAGGCAACGTCGGCTACGGCCATTGCCGCCTTGGAGGGATGGCGCAGGCACAGGAGCCGTGGCTGGAGCTGCTGCTCATACCACCATCACGTCGACTTGCAGCGGTGCGAGCTGCTCGTGAGGTCACCTTTCGTCGCTGCAGGCTGCAGCTGCACTACAGGAAATTCGACAATTTGGTAGCGAGGCTGGCAGAGGGAAGTGAGGAGATCTTACATAGCACCGTCATCGCGTCGATCTGCAGCCCGCGTGGCTCCGTGGCCGCGGTGATGGAGAGACAGGGCTGCCTGGGAGGCGGAGCGGCACACCGGCGTCCCGTCCGTGAGACGGGATCCCGGGAAAGCACGGCTCGAGCTTCGACAGGCGGCGAGCTACCAGCCTAACCAAGGCCCAGCGTTGCCCCAAGTGCAGGCCCACGACCTCCAATAACGCGCTACTGCTAGAGCTACAAGCTAGCCGCCTGAAGCGACAACACAGACTGGGCACTTGCCTGTGCTCGCGAGCCGCAGCATCAGCTTGCTCGAGCGCCTCTTGGCCCAGCGCGACGTGCTCTGCCTCGCGCTTTGGCGCAAGTGGAAAAGAGCAGGGGAGCTAGGAGCTTCTCCTGCGCCTCGATGGCCGCGGAGGCGAGAGGGCAGGCGGCGAGGAGTCTAGCGCTCGCGAAGGGTCTGGAACTCCATAGATACAATGCCGTTTTTGGACGGCCCGATCAGAATCCGATGGCCATGAAAACGAGACGACCTGGCCCAATCAGGGCTCGAAAATGGCACCAAATTTAGGTCTATGGAGATTTCATATGCTAGCCATATGATTTAATTGTTACTCAGTGTTAAGATTAAATGTGTCATATGAACCCAGTAACTACTTGCAATTACACCTAAATTAATTATTATAATACTAATTATGTCCGCATGGAATTGATAGGAACGAGGAGATGAAACAAATTGCTCTCAGTTGAGGTTTCATTCCGATTTCAAAGTCTTGGTAAGTTTTATTTTGATGAAATCCAACTCTTTTCCCTCCTCATAAATTTCATTCCATATCAATATTTTTGTCTATGTGGCATGTTATCTAATGAGATCAAAATTCTATGAAATTTGCATTGAGAATGACCTTAAGCCATTCCAATGCAGATTTCATTCTCATTAAGTGAGGTGCCACATTGGTAAAAAGAATATCATGATATTAGAGTTATGAGAAGAGAGAGTGGAGGGATTTCATCTAGATGAAACTTTTACACTATTTTCAAGATAGTGAAATAAGTTGAAACTAGCATCGGGAGTCAGTGCATCACAAATAAATGTTTTTGACATCCTATGAAATAACAAAGATAAAACTTTATAGAGAGGTGTTTTATTCAACAACTTAAGCAGCATAGATGATGTGTTACTATTAGAAACAACCAAATGAAACTACCTTCTGGAATTGCCGAAAAATATTCATAACACGTGTGGTACAATAGTTTAGTTTATTAACCAGACACGCATGTGAGTAGCCCAGGGCCCACAATCCAGCCTCTCAGGTTCATCGGGTCCACAAAAATACTGAGGTAGAGTCACACGTGCGAGCTGATTGCCTGAAGAACTGAATGCAGAAAGCCGAGAGCCTATGAGGCGGGACCCCACTGCGCACCGGGCCTTTATAAATCCCAAAAATCCAAACCGCCTTTTCGCATTTCTCCAAAATTTTGCGTATAAATTTCTCTCTCCTCAGTCTACGCCGCACTCATCCACCCAGACCCTCCCCCACCCACCTCGCCGGAACCCTAACGGCGGCCGCCGGCGCCGGGATCGGCGGCGATCACATTGCTTGCGCCCCCCCGATGGCGACCCACGCCTCCAAGTGAGTTGCCTCCCGGCGCCGATCTATTTTGCCGCTCTCTTCGTTCGGTTTCGCCCTTGCGTCAATTCTGATGCGGATTTGGTTGGTCCGGTGAATCTTGCACCCGTTACAGGAGTTACCTCTGCGCGGGCAGCTCATCGTTCGATGATCCCGACGTGGTTGAGGTTTCCCCGGCGGCCGCCGCGGCCGGGGGGTGGGCCTCGGGCCACAATAAGAGGAAGCGGAGCCAGGTGATGTTGAAATTGCCTTCCCCTTTGCTCACTTTGCGTGGTTATGTTGGTCTCGTTGTTTCGGAATTAGGAATTGCGGTGCGTGTGGATGGTTGGTGCAGTTTGGTGATTGCAGCCGGATTGTACTGGGAGAAACGTTTGGTTATGTTACCCTTCTTTCAGTAAAAATGACTCTCTCAGGTGGGGCAGAATTGAGTCTATTTGTCTAGATACCTTGAGGTTGGTCTGTTGAGTGGTTAGTTTTCTGTGATTGTGCTAGAGAAGTAATAGGTTTTGATAAGGCCTGGTGATTATCTGATTGCAAAACAGTTAATAAGTCTTGCATGAGTCATGTTCGAATGAAATCTGGAATCTATGGTTAACTTTTTATTTGATGATCATCTTATTGATGGGCTGGTAGTCAACCATTGAACTGGTGGAGTTAAAAGTTTTGCAGTCCATTCTCTAGCAAAAATAAATAAACAATAAACCCTTGCCAACTCCCTGAACTATTTCTTAGGAGTCAGAACTCTTGGAGACAACCAGCATGGGAAAGCAGAATTACATCATGACTTCTAATGTACGCAAGTTTATTAAACTTCCTCAAACTATATCAGCTTCTTGAGCTCCCTAGAACAAAATAGGTTCTTGCTTCCCCTTGCATCTCTGTTTCATCTACCATGTCCTTGTTTTTTTTTGAACTTATGACAGCCCTGGTCATCAATAGGTATACCATATGTATTGTCTGCATATCACACAGGTTCCTCATATCAGGTTAGGGGTGGTAATGGATCATGGCCCCAATACCCCCTTAACAATCCAACTCGGTCCTCAATTATTCTTAGCTCAAAATTATATAAAATATGAGCCTGACCCTTAAATTATTTAGGCCCTTTACCCCTACCTTTTTTCCCAGTTTACCTGCATTGTACTGTTCTTGAACACCTGTCAGGAAAAAAGATACTATCTAGAGGGCAACCTATGTGGGAATTTATGTTGGACCCTCATTTGAGTTTCCATCATTTTTGTGCCTTTCTGTTTTATCTGCTGAGTGCTGAATAATAAGGATTCTGTCCCAGACATATCATATATTATGCTTGGTGTGATCAACATGATAACACATGGATGAGTGATGACAGTGGCATTGTCGAGTGCATATTGGTTGAAGTTGTTCGCTGCTGGATTCCCTTTTATGTTGTCATCTCCTTGTTCTGATGGTTAACTATTTTCATTGATCATTATGCTTGGCATATTAGTTCTGTATTTTAGGTACGCAGTGTGAATGTCAGAATTATATAAATGCTGCTATTTGACATTTCGCTCTTTTTAGAGCATTTGGTATGGTAAATAAATAGCTTCTGAGCAGCTTGCATGTTACAATTATACTGTACCAAAAGATTGTCGATTGCAGTTCTGGAAAATACTCTCGTTGATGCATTTTCTTCTGAATTATACTGTTTTGGCATTCTGCTCTTTTTAGAGTATTTGATATGGGCTTCTAAGCATTTCACAATTATACTGTACCGAAAGAATGTTGATTGAAGTTCTGGAAACTACTCTGATTGATGCGTTTTCTTCTGAATTATAGGTTGTACCTCATGAAGTGATTGAAATTGATGATGATGACCCTGATGGAGTTATGATTGTTGGTGATAAAACATCAGTGGACAAGAATAAACAAACTGTTGTATACCCTATGGATTGGGCCAAGCATGGCAAGGTTAATTCCCTCATATTTTTCCCTTTGTCATACCATTTGCTTCTGTACCATGTAAATTTCTGACAGATTCTCTTCTTTGTAAACAAATTCAGAGTAGTCTGGTTCATGAAATTCCTGGCCCAAGCACATATGCTTCAAAATATGCCAGTCCATGGGTTGACCTGAAAATGTTTCAAGACGATGCAGTTTACAACTATTCCGATGACTACCCTTATGAGGGATTTGATGAAGACTATGCTTATGATGAAGATGAGTACGAAGATGACGGTTATGATGCTTCACTTGTTGAAAGCGAGTACAACTATAGTTTGTCTTCCAAGTTTGATAACTTGGATATTCCTCCTGGTGTGGAGCCTTCCTTACCATGGATGCAGAAGACTGAGATTGCAAATAAGTCCAAACCAACTAAGATCGTGGATGCTAAAATAGAAGAAAAATACAAGGTGTTTAAGCAGTTCGATACTGTTGATGATCATAGTGATCATTATTATTCTAAGCCAGAGTCAAGAAAGGTCCAGGTGGTAAAAAAGGTTAGATTTTTTACCTGCCCTCTCTACCCCTCGTTTCCTTAATTTAGTTCAGTGCTAAAGTTCTTTCAACAGCCATCAAAAGACTGGGCGAAACGTATTCAGCACGAGTGGAAAGTCCTAAAAAAAGATTTGCCAGGTAGGTAGCTTGTGCTTTCTATAGTCTGGTTTTATGAACACTGGTTGTACTGGTGTTTTTCATTAGTACGACTTTTGATGCACAATGCAGCAGTGGAACCAAGATTTTAATCTAGGGTAGTCCTAACCAGTACATGTATTTAACATATTCTATGATTTGTACAGAAATTTATTAAATTATTAACTTCTATGATTTGTACAGAAATTTATTAAATTATTAACTAGTAAAGGAGAAAATCTCAAACTTAAGGTAGTCCTTGGCCTATATTGCTAATCACCTGATTTCGCCATTGGCACCATGCCTTTGTTAGTATGACATTTGCTTACTGTTTTTAATACATAAAAGGCACTCTATTCTTAAGGACCAATAATGATTATAATTTAGCTTCTCTTACTTTTGAGAAAGATTTAACTTGGTCTTTTCTTCAAATCGAGCCAGATACAATATTTGTGAGGGCATATGAGGATAGAATGGACCTGCTTAGAGCTGTCATTGTGGGACCAGCTGGCACTCCTTACCATGATGGGCTCTTCTTCTTTGACATTTACTTCCCTCCACAATATCCAAATGTACCACCAGTAAGATTATCTTAACTGAAGCAGTTTATCTCCATCAATTATTTTCCTTGTTTCTTCAGATTGCTTTAAGGATCTTGTATTGATAACTTGTTTCTCTACAGATGGTGAATTACCGTGCTGGTGGTCTGCGGCTTAATCCAAACTTGTATGCTTGTGGGAAGGTGTGCCTTAGCCTCCTAAACACCTGGACTGGCAGTGGATGTGAGAAATGGAATCCATCCAATTCAACTATGCTGCAGGTCTTGGTCTCCATTCAGGCTTTGGTTTTGAATGCCAAACCTTATTTCAATGAGCCTGGTTATGCTATGCATGCTAACACAGTTCATGGGGAGAAGAAATCCCTGACATACAATGAAGATACATTCCTTCTATCATGCAGGACGATGCTGTATTCTCTTCGAAATCCACCAAAGGTATGCCTCTGTTCTTGTCCCAGTTTTTGGAAGAGTACTTTTGTTTCTATAATGATCCTGAACTTTTGGAAACCAATGTAACCATGGCAAGTTGTCAACTGCCATGTGTATGGGACTTGACAATTTAACTTGAAATATAGTTAGTACCTTCTCTATATAAAACTACGTTTAGTCATCTATGCTTATTGTATACAACCTTGATACTTGCAAAAGTCTGATGTAAATGTACTTTCTGCAGAATTTTGAGGATTTTGTTGCTGGCCATTTCCGCAAGTATGGGCACAACATCCTTGTGGCTTGCAGAGCCTACCTGGAAGGTGCTCAGGTCGGATGTCTTGCTAGGGATGGAGTGCAGGATGTCGATGAGGGCGACAAGAGCTGCTCAGTGAGGTTTAAGCAATCGCTGAAGAGACTGTTTGAGGAACTTCTGATGGAGTTCACGGTGAAGGGTGCAGACTGTGACAAATTCCTCAACGAGAAGGCGAGACCTGGGCCTTCCACCGCCGCAGCGGACACCACACTGAGGCTATAAGGCAGAGTCGGCTTGCGCCAAGTAATAATTTTGCCATTCAAGCTACCGCTCTTATTTCAACCTGATAGGGGCCGCGTCAAGTGATGCCCGAGCATCTAACTGCTTCCTGTAGGTCGTGTATGTAAATATCCCTGTCTAGATCTTCTGGTAAAACCTAAGTGACATATCCGTGCGTTTAGGGGGAAAGTATTTTTACTGTAGCTATGACCCGCAAGGGTATTTACCTGCGGCGCCCTTGGCCGCGGCTTGTGTTCATATATGATTGGCGTCTCGATTTGGATATCAAAATGAGGTTTGTCTGGTGGACCCTGCTTGATTCGTTCTTGGGATCTCCGGCCTGGTGTGCCGGCTGCTGTATCTGTCCATTGTTTATCCAGTGGACGATGATGCTTTGGTATAACCGCCTGCCCGTGATCCCTTTGGGTTTAGCAGCTTTGTATGCTTCCGTACATTCTGCAGCACCTGCGCATGATGGTCGCGGTATTTTGCCCAATTTTCTGGGGAGAAAAAAAAACTGAGGGAGCAGCTCTCCAATCCGAGGCAGTTGCATTCAGGAACCGAAACTGTGCTTGGAAATAATTTTGTACCGTGTTTGAAAATCGTTCGAATTTGGAAGAGAACGCTCCTAGTCCCAGACGGTGCTGCGCTCGTTCTGCTGTACACCGTGACCCGGGTGCACCGGACGGGCGGCTCACGGAACCTCGAGCCGCCATTTGCCATCGAGCGTCATTTACTACGGGCTAGTTTGGTTTGTTCGCACTACCGTGGTATAACCCGTACTGAATCACGAAAATGCACATTTGTTTCACGCCTCACTCCTGTTTTCTATTTTTTTTTTCTGCTGAACTCGGCACGCTCCATGACTGTGCCACCAGTATGGGCGGATCCCATTACTACGGCCACCAACTTAGGGTGTGTTCGTTTCCCTGCCTCTAAATTTTAGAGGGGTCACATCAAAAAGAATCTTGTTATTTAGAAGTATTAAATAAAGTCTAATTACAAAACTAATTGCAGAACCCCAGGTCTAATTCGCGAGACGAATCTAATGAGGTATATTAATCCATGATTAGTGGATGATTACTGTAGCATCACTGTGGCAAATTATGGATTATTTAGGCTCATTAAATTTGTCTCGCGAATTAACACCCATCTGTCAAAAAAAATTTATAAAAAGATTTTATTTAATACTTCTAAATGATAAGATTCTCTTTGATGTGATGGGTCTAAAATTTAGAGGGGAGGAAACGAACACCCCCTTATTGTCACCAGACACACACCGGTATGATCAACTGAATAAATGATCGGATCACACCACACCAATGGATCCATAACAAGACCTGAACAAAATGAGAGAAAAAAATGTCCCATCTAATTATCGATAGCTTAAACCTCCGAAGTCAAGCCTTCCGCGTCTCCTCCGTCCTCCCCGTCGTCTCCTTCCCCAAAACCAGATGGGCGAGGGGAGGAGGCGAGATCTCACTCCCCGCTCCATCTCCGCCTCCCAGTCCCAAATGGCGCCACCGCGCGCTAGCCCTACCCACCGCCCGCGCCTCGCCCTCCCCCTCATCATCCTGCTCCTGATCCCCGCCGCCGCCGCCGCCGCCGCCGGAGATACCTCCTTGTCCACGTTCTCCTACTCCCGCCACTGCCCCGGTCTCCCCGCCGCGCTCGACCTCCCCGCCGGCGATGGGCCCGCGCTCCCCGCCCTGCAGCTCTCCACCGGCTACTTCTCCGGCGGGGCCCGCGTCTTCGGCCCCGAAACCTCCTCCCAGCCGCGGTCCTTCTCGCTCCTCCCCTCCTCCGTCGCCCGCACCGCCAACGCCTCGCTCCTCCACGTCTCCGCCACGCTCCCCGTCTCCGGTGGCCGACGCCGGTTCCGCTACGGCCTCGACGGCCGCAACCTCTTCGAGTACGACGGCCAGGCGCGCCACTTCCGCCCGCGCCTCCCGCGCTTCACGGGGCGGCGCGGCTCCATCACCTTCGGCCTGGAGGGCTACTACTCGACGGCCTCCGGCGAGCTCTGCATGGTCGGCACCGGCTCCGGCCGCGCCGCCGACGGCAAGCCCGTGCACTTCCTCCCCGTCGTGCTCCGCCTCGGCTTCCCCAGCCCCGCCAATTTGACGCGGTCCTTCGTCACCGGCCGCCTCGAGAGCGTCGACACCATCAGCCCCATCGAGCCCGTCTCACTCGTCGCCTACGCCGAGGAGGGATACGCGTACGCGGAGAGCGCCTCCTGCCCACCGCCACCTGCAGGGAGGCTCGACGCGCTCCAGGTGTTCGAGGGTAGGAATTTCTCGTGTGCTCATCTCAGTTCAATGCTCAAACAGCCGTTCAGGTTGGACTACCGAAACGGCAGTGAGTCTACCGCATCCTCACTGGGGCTCCACCAAAGGTACATGTATGTCAACCGGCTGCAATGCAAGGATGATGGTGCCGTCCGTGCTTATGTGGCATTCACTAACCAGACAGAGGCATCAAGGTACTACTTCATGCTGGGTGAGAAGGCGGTTGTGGCAGATGGGTTCTGGGATCGGCAGAGAAGCCGGCTTTGCCTCAAAGGGTGTCATGTAGTCAACTCGGGACCATCCCGTGCGGATTTGGCAGTGGGTGAGTGTGGAATTGGGATGAGCTTCTGGTTCCCAGCAGTGTGGTCGTTACAGCAACGGAGCTTTGCTGCTGGTCTGGTCTGGAATACGAGTCTGAAAAGTGGTGAAGCCATTGCTGCAGGTTCTAGTGCAATCACTCCCAACTACAGGGGCAATCTTGCTGGTTTGAAGTATAATTATACTAAGGTGGATGAGGCTATGAAGCACTATGAGAAGTCTGGATTGAACAAGAACAGGAAAGGAAAGTTCCCAGATAGCAGTTCATACCGAGACTTGGTGTTTCGTTTTTTTGTGCAGAAAGGAGGCGGTTCTGGATATGCATCGCCCGTCACAATTGGGTCAATGTTGTTTGATGGTAACTCTTTGGTGGTTCCAGATCCCTTTTCTCATCATGTGACAACCGAGATGAAGCAGAGACTGATTAATGTCAGCTACGACATATATTATGTTGGGAATTGGTCTCTAGAATCATTCCATCGTCGGCATATCTCTGCAGAGGGTGTTTATGATACTAAGACAGGCTCCCTTTGCATGATCGCTTGTCGAGTGCTTAACGTTTCATCAGATTGTGAAATTCTAGTGACTGCTCAGTTTTCTTCTTTGGATGCAAAAGTAGCACAGCATGTGAAGGGGACAATCAGAAGCTTGAGGAAGAAGACTGACCCTCTTTTCTTTGAAACACTGGACATTGCTTCATATGGGATGTATGTAGAGCAAGTGGATGAATCAATATGGAGAATGGACTTAGAAAGCACCATGGCCTTGATCTCTATGACACTGGCATGCATCTTCATTGCTGTGCAGCTTTTTCATGTCAACAAGGTCCCTGAAGCACTTCCTGCCATGTCAATCACGATGCTTGTTGTTCTGGCTTTGGGTTACATGATCCCTCTTGTACTGAACTTTGAGGCTCTCTTCAAGAACAGCAACAAACAGACCTTCCCGCTTGCAGGCGGCGGTTGGCTTGAGGTGAATGAAGTCATGGTGCGAATTATTACCATGATAACATTTCTGCTGCAGTTGCGACTTCTTCAGTTGGCATGGTCTGCACGGTCTGTGGATGTAAGCAAAGCTGAGTCATGGGCTGCTGAGAGGAAAGTACTCTGGATATGCTTGCCACTGTACATCATTGGGGGAATTATTACTTGGGTTGTTCACATGAGGTTTAACCACAGCCGAAGAATGCTAAGGCAGGTTGTCCAGATCAAGCCAGTTGGACATGCATTCTGGGAGGACCTTGTGTCTTATGGTGGATTAATACTCGATGGGTTCTTGCTCCCTCAAGCGATCCTAAATGCTTTCTCAGATTCCAAAGTTAGAGCCCTTTCCCTGGGGTTTTACATCGGAAGCACCATGATCCGTTCTCTGCCTCATGTGTACGATGTGTTCAGGAGAAAGCATTTTGTGCCCAGCTTGAGACCATCTTACATGTATGCGAGCCCTCATGATGATCTCTTCAGCCTGGCATGGGACATTGTGATACCTTGTGGAGCATTACTTCTGTCAGTGGTTGTCTTCTTTCAGCAGCGGCTTGGAGGTGGTTTCTTCCTTTGTTCAAAGAGCAGGAAGACGAGGGAATATGAAATGGTTTCCACAGTCAGTTCTTAAGAAAATCTTAGTTGTTTTGAAATGTTTTTACCAGTCGGTTCTCAACAAGCTTTATATTATTGTTGCAAAAGAAATATAGAGGGGGTTTACATGTAGACAAAGAAATAGCTGTTCCAGTGGATGTTTGTTTTACAAATGTGCTTGTTTGCAGCAAAAGTTACGTGCATGTATACGAAAGATGATACACAAATTGGGATAAGTTTTGGGCCTTAATTTAGGATGCTTAATACCGTTTACTCTGTTCCAAGTTACTCTGCAGTATTCGCATGTGGTAATTGGCCCCTTGTTCTGTGTGTAACCAGATTCAGATCAATTGGGTTTTTATCGCATTCCTTCCAAATATGGTTCAATTTCGGTCTAAGTTTGGATTTCTATTGTTTCAGTTCGTTTCCTATGTGTAAGCTTGATGAGATCTGCTGGTCCGTGGCGGAAAAATCCTCATTTGTGGCCTGATTGGAGATGGTCCTTGGTGGCACGTACATTTGTTTCGCTATCGTTGTTGCACGGCGCTACACTAGCGTCCTTGTGCGAGCGTGACTCGCATTGCCCACCCTCCCCGAAACTTCTGTGTGCGCGTAAGAAAGCTCAGGTCTGATTTGAACGTTGCGATGCGCTAGAGAATATCTATCTGTGCTGACACGGTTGCAGTCGCATGCCGTTGGCCTCGCTGACTCCAGGGCTGATCAATTACGAGGAACCAAACTTGCAGTTCACTGGAATTTCAGTTCAGTCTGGCCAACCATGGTGAATGAATCTTTTGACATCGAAGGGATATTTGGTTTAGCTCTATCATATTAAAAAGATCTTATTATTTAGAAGTATTAAATAAAATTTAATTATAAAATTAATTGCAGAACTTTTAGACTGATTCGCGAGACAATCTAATGAGATATGCTAGTCCATAACTAGCGGATGGTTGCTATAGAGTACTGTAGCAAATTATAGATTAATTAGGCTTATTAAATTCGTCTCGCGAATTAGCATCCATACGTAAAAAAAATTTATAAATAAATTTTATTTAATACTCCTAAATAGTAAGATTTTCTTTAAACTTTAGCCCTCTAAGACTAAACGGGATCTGAATCAGCAGATGACACAGCTCCAAACCATTGGTTCTCTAAAAAAAACACCACATGCGGTTTAAAAGAAAAGGAAAAAACCACCACATGACACTGGTCAATCATAAGTCATAACCACTTCCATAAAAGTAAGAGGACGAAGCAGCAAGCCTCCAAACAGGCCCTTTCAGTCTGACACGACGCACGAGCACACAGCTCCTTTTTTTTTGGAGGGAAACGAGCACACAGCTCCTGCACTCCTTCCACGGCGCGGGCTCCAGCCAGTCTACATCCCGGCCGAAAACCCCCAAAGGCCCAAACCCTCGTGCCCGGCGCCCCGTTTTGGCCCGTCCCTCGCGTCGCTTGACCGGGGTAGCCTAGCCGCCTCGCGCTCGCGCGAGCCACGCCGCGATAGGGCGACAGCGACGAGGCCCTCCCGCGACCCAGTCAACCCGCGCACCTCCCCATCCGCACGTCACTCCACTGACGCGTCCCCCTGCCCACCCCACCCTACCTGGATGGTGCCCCCCACCACCCGCGACCTTGACCAAGGCCGCGCGCGCGCCCCGTCGCTGTCGCGCCATCGCCGCCTGCAGCCCGCAGGCAGGCTGACCCACGCCACGCCACGCCACCACACACACTCCCAGTACACGGCGACCAGGGCTCCGCGGCCGAGTCCACACCGCGCCGCGCGGCGGGGCCGATGGAATAGCACCGTACCGGTGGCGGCACAGTCTCTCTCGCTGTCGCAGCGGCTTATAACGCCGAGAGCGCGCGGGGCGGGGCAGAGGAGGAAGAGGGGCGGGGGCGACGATGAGGGGATCCTCGGGCGCGCGGATGACCGCGCAGGGCGCGGCGGAGGCGGCCGTGGGCGCGGTCGGGTGCGGCTACGACCTCACGGGGGACCTCCGCCTGGCGCGCGCCAAGCCGGCGGGGCGGCTGGTGGAGCTCGACACCGCGCGGGCGCGGGAGCTGTCCCTGCCGGGCGGGGCCGTCGTCGCGGGCGTGCCCGCCGGGATCGTCGCCGACAAGGGCGAGCGCACGCGGTTCCGCTCCGACGTCCTCTCCTTCGCTCAGGTTCGCGTCACAAGTCTCGCTGTGCGCTTTGGGTTTTCCTTTTTCCCCCCTTGGTGCTCGAGTTGAGCTCCCAGTCCGAGCCCTGACCCCTGACGAGTGGTGTGTGTGTGCGCGCGCGGTGTCGCCGGTCGGCCGCAGATGGCGGAGCAGGTGAACCAATCGCTGTCGCTGGCGGGGAAGATCCCCTCCGGCGCCTTCAACGCCATGTTCGACTACCGCGGGTGCTGGCACCGGGACGCCGCGGCCACGCGGAGCCTCTGCTTCGACGGCCGCTTCGTCGAGCTTTACAGCGTCGAGGCCGTGCGCGCGCAGCTCGCCCTGCAGGACCGCGTCAAGCAGGACCTGCCGCCCTTCTGGGATCCCCCGGCGCTCGCCGAGTACGCGCGCCGACTCCCCCCTCCCTGTTGCGCAGCGCAGCGCAAAGCAACCAAAACTGATGCGGTCTCGCTGCTCTCTGCAGGTTCATCGACAAGTACGGCACGCACGTCATCGTCGGGGTGAAGATGGGAGGCAAGGACGTGGTCTGCGTCAAGCAGCTCAAGGGCTCCAGCCTGACGCAGAGCGACGTGCAGGCCCGGCTCAAGAAGCTCGCCGACGACAAGTTCTCCCAAGACGGCGCCGGAGACGACAGATTAGCGCACGGGCTAAACGTGAGTCTTCTCTCTGCTCCTCGTGCAACTCGTTCCAAGGAATTTGGAGAGTTCATACCTGCCCGCGTGTGAAACGAATGAACAAAGAGGTCTCGTTGTGCTACAGGGAAATTTCGGCCCCGGATCAGCTGCCTGGCAGTCGTTCAGATCACCCGTCGTGTCCCACAAGGATGTAAGCGCTGCTTCGCCGAACGATTTACTGATCACCAACAGCCAGAAATTAACCCGGTTGAAATTTCGGTAGGACGTCGTCTGCATCCACATCCGAAGAGGCGGCGCCGACAGCGGCCAGGGCCACGGCAGATGGCTCTCCACGATCACCGCTTACCCGGACGTCATCTCGATGTCGTTCGTGCCCATAACTTCCCTGCTGACCGGCGTTCGAGGCTGCGGGTTCCTGAACCATGCGGTGAATCTCTACCTCAGATGTAAGCGTCTCTGCTGCGTTGCACTGTCATCTGACTTTTGTCGGTAAGTCTAATCTGAGCTCACTTGGGATTCAGTTCAGATGTCTGATCGGCCGTCCATTTCCTGCTTGTGGATTCAGACAAACCGCCGATAGAGGAGCTGCAGCAGTTCCTGGAGTTCCAGGTGCCGCGGCACTGGGCTCCAGAGTTTGGTGAGCTTCCTCTTTGCCTCCAGAGGAGGAAGAACAGCTTGCCGTCTCTTCAGTTCACCCTCATGGGCCCTAAGCTTCATGTCAACACTGCCAAGGTAGCCATCAAACACGGCATTCTCTTCCCTGTGTCGTGTTCGGAACCTGTTGCCTTGATCACTATTCCTGTTTGCGGAACTCAAACCAGATCCTGTGTCACGCAGGTCGATTCCGGAAACCGGCCGGTGACCGGCATCCGGCTCTTCTTGGAAGGCAAGAAGAACGACCGGCTGGGCGTCCACCTGCAGCACCTGTCGGTGACGCCGAGCACGATCACGGTGGTGGGCGAGGCCGCGTCGGCCGAGGACGTGACCGTGAACGAGCGCGACTACATCGAGCCCGTCAGGTCGCCGCTGCTGTCGCACGTCTGCACGGCGCCGGTGCAGTACAACGGCGCGCGGATCGACGACTGCGCGGCGATCGTGACCAGAGCGTGGCTGGAGGTGCGGGACACCTGCTGCCTCAAGAAGGTGTTCTTCCTGCGGCTCGGCTTCTCGGGCGTCGCGGCCATGAAAATACGGCGGTCCGAGTGGGGCGGGCCCTCCGTCGTGCCCCGCAAGTCCGGCTCGCTGTCGGCGAGGCTCAGCGCGGCGCTGTCCGGCGGCCTGGCGCAGGTGCCGCCGCCCCCCACGGAGGAGGAGAAAGTGGAGGTGAATTCCGCCATATTCCCCAAGGGCCCGCCGGTGCCGCTCCCGGTCCAGAAGATGGCGAGGCACGTGGACACCACCGAGGTGATGA
Organism: Panicum hallii; assembly: GCF_002211085.1. NCBI lineage: Eukaryota > Viridiplantae > Streptophyta > Magnoliopsida > Poales > Poaceae > Panicum > Panicum hallii. Next base: position 12,178,214 of record NC_038044.1, read on the forward strand.
GGGGCCCCGACGACCAGCCGGGGTACTGGGTGGTCACCGGCGCGAAGCTGTGCGTTGAGAGCGGCAAGGTCGCGCTCAAGGTCAAGTACTCGCTGCTCATCGCCGTGCAAGAGGACACTGACGTCTGACGGCTTCATTGCCGTTGATCGATGCCTCGGCTTCTCTGTTTGTGTGTGTGGTTTAATTTGCTTAGTGTACAGCGTGCAGTTCAGTCGTCCGAGTGGTGTAAATAGTGCAGAGGGCGCACGCTGCTTATAGAGATGTCGTAGTTGTACAGAACGTACTACAGAAATGGACTCTGTTTGCATGCAAATTATTTTTAGAGTATCTATTATCTTAATATAATAGTGTTAAAAGAAGCCGTCGAGAAGATTTACAAATTACCACATTAATCGGAAAAAAGAAAAATAGAAGGATATACCACCGTTAGATTTTATAAATATCTAACGGTCTAAAATAATCTAGAGAGTCTATATCGAGTACAACTAATAAATATATAAATTCAAAATTAAAGAAAAGAAATTATCTATAATATATGGTATGGGATGAAAATAGAAACATATTTAATTTGAACTTTACATGTACTCTACGATCCTACATTGGTAAGGTATGACATGGAAAGAAATATAGATAGATCATTTCTTAACTATACAAGACAACCCGTGTGGAGCAATCAAATATATTTTTAAATACTCTTAATCAAACCGGTTTGGACTTTGGGCTGTGTTGGTGTTTTACCGCCACGCCCACCAAGCGATATCCCCGAGGTGGTGAGTTTGTAGGTAGGGTGTCGCCGAGATCAGGAACTCGAAGGTGCAAGGAACACAAGGTTTAGATAGGTTCGGGACGCCGAAAGCATAATACCCTACATCATGTATGGTCTGTATTATCTTTGATGGTGATTGTCCCTTTGGAGGGGGTCCCTGTCCGCCCTTATATAGTCTGGGGGATAGATTTACATGGAAGTCCTAGTCGGGTACAAGCCCTGGAGTCTTACCCTAGTACTTCTCGGCTAGTTTTCTACCGTATCCGACTAGTTTCACTATTATATGAGTACTCCTACTACACTACGAGTACTTACAACAACAGATGTAGAGTGTAGACCATGTCCCATCCCGTATCCAAAAAAATTACGCCACGTGCACAGTCCCGTGTGTCCGGATCTAACGGAAGGGTGAGCGCCTGGCATGTCTCCGTTCATAAAAATGGAAGGTACTCCATTTTTACATGTACTTAGGATATTAACAATGGCCTGTAAGATGATACTTTGACAGTAATTTGTATAGCATTTGGAATAAATATGATTAAATATTAAGAAAGTATCTTTTATGATGACTGTAACAAAATCTATCTTATATCGCCAATCCACGAGGGTTTTATATAGATGGTAAAAATTTTGAAACTATTTTATTACTAGAGGGAATACATTCTTGAATGACCGCCGGCTGTCCTTTTTTCTCACCAGGTAAAGGCCCATGCGGTGCTACGGACAATCATTATTATCAGCTTTTCAAAAGCGGCTGACGCGATGCAATTATCATATGGGATGGGACGACAACACGGCCCTGTTCCATCGATCCCCGTCGCAAACCATCCGCCGCAGTAGAGCAAGCCGAGCGCCGTCTACAACGGTTTGCCGAGCCGATTCGCCGCGGTCATCGGCTGTTGGACCAACCCGAGGCTGCCACGAGCTTCCCTCACCGATCTGCACCTCTTCCGCCTCCTCACATCACCGTTACCCCACCAGACGTCACTGCCCATGGAGCAGACCGAGCCACCGCCGCCACCATCTTCTCCGTCCTGCCAAAATTCCAGCTAATTTCGTCCGTCCTGCCATCCCAGAGGAAGAACGGGAGCGCAAGAGCGGAGCGGGTTGGGCCTCGGCCGCCAGAGGCGAGCGCGGGGGAAGGCAAGAGCATCGGAGGAGGAGACGAGAGATGCGGCGGCGGCAAGCGCGAGGGGGAGCGCTGGCGTGTATTTTTTTTACGCGGTAGGGGGCGGCGCGGAGGCAGAGCTACGGGGGTGCGACGAGGACACTGCATGCTTTTTAGTAGTAGAGATAAATCTATATCGTGCGTTGCTTTATGGGAGTTGAAATTTTTCTAATCATGAGGCATTGCAGTCTAGCAATATGCTATTTTGAACCAATACACACACATCAACTTTGAACGAACTAAAAGAAAGGCATATAAAATTTTTCAAAAGATCAAAATTTGAACTTATATTCCATTACTAAACTCGTCAATTGAACCACAAAGATCTGCTCATTCCTAATCCCATGATCCGGAATCCATGCTCAATGTCAGGGTATATATAAAAATGTATTTTCTAAAACATCATGCCTCCTTTTCCAAAATCTTCATGATTGTATGTTGTGGCCATAGCAATCGGCGAAACCTCCAAACATGACACACGAAATAAGACACTGTCAAAAGAAATTGTCAAAATAAAAAAAATTAATGACGCAACTCAACATTGTGAAAAGAAATTTCATAAAAAATTGCACACTGGATAAGACACTGAAGGGAAAAATTAAAGTATTTATGATAGAAGTGTTTAACTACAAAATTCCATTAATTCAAAATTCCATTAACTCTCTGTCCAAGATCATGTATGCACCTCCAAACATCCCGTGATTAAATATCACCGTATACCATATGTAGCATCCGTATTTTTTTACTGTTTACTCGAGTAAATAACTACTTGCTAGCTGATACTAATATTTAATTTTCTCTTAATTCATCAGATTTTTTCCAAATTCTTAATGTCCTGCAAAAGCATTTAACAAGATGAGTCTACCGTTAAACATGTCACAAAACCTCAAAATTAAGGGCTCGTTTGGTATGGCTCTGGCTTCTTAAAACAGTTTCTCATAATCTTTTAATGAAATAGAATGGGATCAAAAGTCCATAATACCCTTATCTCCTTTTCTTCTTTTTTCTTCCTATTTCTTTTTCTTCATCCATTTTTCTCATTCCTCCCTTTCATTTTCCCCTTTCATTCTTTTTTTCCCTTGCAGGTCTGCCTGCCTTATCCCCTTCCTGCGGACTACGGTGGCTCCTTTTCTGGTCCAGTTTTCTTATCTCATTGCACCGCCCGCACAGCCGCCCATGCCTCGCACCGCCTGGCAAGCAGGCTCCGCGCCTCTGCCTCACGCCAAGGAGCCGCCCTTGCCTTTCCGCTGCCGTCTCCAGCCGCCTCCGCTCCACCTCTCGCTCCTGCCGCCTACCTCCTTGTGCTCCTGTCATTTCTTTTTTCTCCTACGAAGCAGGCGGCGGTTCCTGCGATTGATGACCGGGGGGGAGGGGGGGGCAATGGAGGCCGGAAACGAGGTCCTGATGGTGCAAATCGGTAGATCCGGCAGTGGGCTACCCAATGTCGCAGGTGGCGCCGCTCCAATCCCGGCCATGCGCCCTGGAGGGCCGGCGCCAGGATCGCAAGGCGCTCTGCCGCTGCATGTGCGCCTCCAGGTACAAGGGCGCATGCGTGGCCCAGCGGCCTGGACACACCCGGGGTGGTGCCCACCGACGGTAGTGCCCCGCCGATCGGTGCACTAGTAGCCGCCTGGGCGGGCCTGGCAGCGGGCGCATAGCCGGGTGAGCTGCGGCGGCGGGCGGGCGGGGTGCGACGAGATGGTCGAGCGAGCAGGCTGCGATAGGATGGGTGGGCAGGCTGCGGCACAGTGGGCGCATCGAGGCCAGCTGCGGCTGGGCAAGCGAGCTGCAACGTGACGGCCGGGAGGGCAACAGCGAGGCTTGCGATAGCCGGGCGGACGGGCTGCGGCGCAGCGGGCGGGCAAGCGGCGTGGCGGACGGTGATGAGGTTGGCGATGGCCGGGGCGGACGAGCTGCGGCGGGACGGCTGGGCGGGCGAGAGGGGTGTGGGCGAAGTCATAGGGTGGGAGATGCTGACACTAGATACAAGTTGTATTTCCTTACCTTTGGCCACAACTTGCTGCTAGCTCATGCGGATATGTGGTATGGACTATGAAGGTAGATTAGTAGATGAGAGCAGCTCCACCATGTGCAGCGGTGGACCGGCTCCATGACCTGCGACCTCCACCCAATTCCGTACAGCTATGCCTCGGATGAGTCGCAGCCCCGTAGCGCCGCCGTCGCCGCGACATGTTCCGCCTAGCCCCACGGCCTTCCCCTCGACCATGAATGAGCTTCGAGGTTCTGAGCCGCGTTCGTCTACCCTCAGCATGCGTTCCGCGACCGTATCGTCAACAATAGCAAGCAGTTGTTTAGGTGTTAAAAAATCCGAAAGATCACGTGGCTGGTCATTCATCAAAAATTCACCTATCGGTGCCCCGTGCTGCACATTACTTGCCGCTAGCCTAGTCTTTGATGGTGGGTCTATCAGTGTCTACGAGGCCGCGCCCTCCTCTGCAGCTCTCCTGTATCCCGTCCTCTCCAAGCCCTGCACCAATATAGTTATACCTGGTGGGCCTGCAATACTCGAGCTCTTCCACATTGGCGAGCGCGCTGAAGTGGAGTGGCAGGTCACGTGGATTGAACAGCGAGGAGAGACGAGAGACTAGATGAAATGGTTTGCTTCATTGAGCAGCAGGGCTGTACCAAAGTTTTTGAGACCCTAGTGCGAAATACAAAATGTGGCCCCCACCTCTAGAAATCCAAATAGCCAAAATGTATTTAGATTTCATTATATAACTTCATGCATTTTGTAATCCTAAGAACTATCATAGGAATTCACGCGTTTGAGAAAATTTCAAGTCCATCTTGCTTCTTTTGATTTGAGGAATACACATGTAACTCTAGAAGACATGACAAAGTAATTCACAAATAGAACAAAGCTAAATTAAGAATAAAGATCAAGTTCATGGTTATTAGTGGACAATTTGCTTTGCTTGTGATCAAATTTTGATGCAAATGCGATGACGCCAGTTAATAGAACTGAAGTGTAAGCATCCACCGATCTACTAGATGAACAGTAGTCAAGGTGATAAGAAGCCAATCCAATAGCGCACTTAGATATCGTGGCATCCTAATTGAGAAATAGAAAATTAGAATATTATATGAGACATAGGAGGGCATGACCGCAACAGCAGGACTCCAATAACAGCACGCGTTCCCTAATAGCATGCAGCAGTTCATGGACAGCAGGGCCTGTACTCGGCGCAGATAGCAACTCGCAGCGACGCCGATCGCGCCATGCATCCTGCATCGAAACCTCGAAGGCGAGGCTTTGAGTCGCGCTACATTAGTCTGCGAGATTTTGGCACATGTTGAAGTGGATTCGTGAAAAATAACTGATGCTTAGGTGGGCTAATTGCTGATTATGGGGCCCTTAAATTTGGGGGCATGTGCAGTCGCGCCACGTGCGCCGTGCGTTATACGGGCCTGGTGAGCAGCATTGACTCAATATGAAAATAGGCAAAGGAAGCATCAGGTTCTGCATAAGGAGAGTAACGGTTCTTGCTAATCCATGGAGATCAAAAACTCTCCGGCTGATTGGCCAATTGCGGTATAGAAGAAAAAACAACCATTCATGATCAAGCTAGATAGTGTTGTGGCGACTAGAAGAATACCAATCCTCAATGTGGATTGATGCATTTTTTTCTGATTTCATAGTAGACAAAGAATAGTAGTCTCACATGCAAAGTCTAGAAATATTTCATTACAATTCCAGTAAAAATTTATGATTAAATAATCACCATTGAGTTTATGATGATTTAATGGTCCAAAAAAATCCAAAGAATCAAAGTCGAATCCGGTTAGCAAATAAATAAAATTATAATTAGAAAAATAAAAATATTAGTTGAACAAAGAATTCATGTTGAATAGTATTAATAAATATCTAAATTTAGAACAAAAAATTAGTAGTTCATTTATATGCAAACTGAGAAGCAAAAAATTTAAATAAAGGGTTTCTAACAAACACAACTAACAAATGATTAAGATTTGGAATTGAAACAATGAAAATTATTTTTTGAATTTCCATCTTAGATTGGGAAGCTAATTACTTGCTTAAAGAGTCGATTTATAATATAATTCATTAATAGATAAATTTTGAATGAGGACTTATAATTATCATGATAATAAAAAATTTACACCATTGATTTTTATGATAATCTATTGGTCTATCTAAGAATACATGATAAGTACAAATGATAAATGATGAATAGCTAAATTCAGAATTAAAATAATAGAAAGATTGGTAGTAACCTGTATTAAACTGGCACCAACGTATCAAAATAAATAGTCCATATCAAAAGCAATTAATCAATAACTAAATTTGAAAAAGGAAATGAAAAGTGTATTTTAATTTCCATTAATATTTAGAAGCATATTAATTAAATAAAGAGACCATGTAGAAAGGAAATGATAATCTATTTAGAAGCATATTAATTAACAGGTCTGAACATATTTAGCTAGTTCGTCATGCCCTTTTGCATCACGAATAGCATTGAAATGTTGAGAAAAATAATTATCCTAATCACAGCCGTTGCATTGGCATGACTGTATGGATGGCGGGAGCCGCACCGGAGCCGCACGATCAAGCACGCCCCGAGCTGCATGCATCTGCTGCCTGCAACACAGCTTGGGCATTGGGAGCAATGTTCTATGCTCTAGAACATCAGCACTGCCTGAGATCGTTAGACCAACGCCGATGCCACAACCGCGAAAATGCAACAAACTCCTAACTCGCTTGGGCGATGATGAACGACGTCTTCGTTGGTGGACTGAGGAGGCGAGAACAAGAACGTTAGTTGCATCCTGCCTACGCTCGGTGGTGACAAAAACTATGTGTCAAGTCAGTGCAGAATGTGAGACAGATCAATCGTTGGTCTAATCTGAAAGAAGCAGCGGTTGTTTTGTTAGGAGAGAATCGAGATGACCACAGCATAGAGGAAGCCAGTGAGGTTGAGGATGAATTTGTCGGCATCTTTAGCCCAAGAAACTAAAGGGCTATCGCATGATGATGAATAATTGCATATTCGCACGGAATAGAGCTATAGGCAGCAACACAGCTTGCTTTTTGCAGTTGGTACAGGCTTAACAGAAGGAGGAGAAGGGAGGAGGGTGCTGGCACTAGAGATGGGAAGAATTAGCAGGTCCGGTGACATAAGATCGAGCGGGAGGACATAAAAGTCATTTTGACAATATGACGTGTTAGTTATTGTCAGGCAAACTTTAGGCAAGGCACCGCTAAGAGTCACAAGGAAGCAATGCAAGTGGGGATCGGTATGGAAATGTAGGAGGTGATAGAGCATGGCATCTGTTCTTCAAAGTTATAGCAAACATGTTTGCGATGAGCTGCATTTTTTATAAAAGATTCATCAACAAAATTAAAGATTAGACAACACTTAATTGTTGCGAAAGCATAGTTAGGTGATATGGGAAGCATAATCGGTAGACATCAGATGTCTCCAGCCGCAACCTCAGGCAGTCACAAGGAAGCAATGCAGGTGTGGATCGGTATGCAAATTGTAGGAGCTGATCGAGCATGGCATATGTTCTTCAAAGTTATAGCAAACATGTTTCGGATGAGCTGCATTTTTTATAAATTAGCAAGAAAAATTAAAGGTTAGATAATATTTAATTGTTGCAAAAGCATAATTAGGTGACATGGGAAGCATAACTAGTAGACATCAGATGTGTCCAACCGCAACCTTAGGCAATGATAAGAAATTGATGAAGATGTGGATCGACGGTACTATGCTATTTAGGCAGCCATTTGGGTACGGCATAACCTACAAACGACGGTGGTTTAGTGATGACGAAAAATAGGATCGTGCAATATCTACATTTTTTTACGCAAATGCTTATAAACACTTCGATGTATATGAACTAATCAATTGATCTACGAGAAAATATTTAGGTTGATTAGATCTTGAAATTAGAAATATATATGAACTACAAAGTAGATATGTTGATCGATTGTATATATGCTAATTTAGACTATACAACATTTGACAAAAAATATATAGATGAGACCTTCATGGAGTACAACAAATAAATATAAATAAGTTTTAAATATTAAGAGGGTTTAGAAATTACTATGTTAACTGAAAAAGGTAAAAGAACATATACAATTGAATTTTACGATGACTTAATGGCCTTGATTAACCATGAACCCTGATCTTGATTTACCTTGGTGTTATAACTTTGATAGCCTAGGAATTTACTTGATCTTGAAATAACAAAATAAAATCATTTGAATAAATTCATTTTTCATGTTAAAAGAAAAGATACCAAATATTGGTATGAAAAAGCTAGATACCCGCGCTATTTGCATGGGCACACCTTGCTAGTTAAAAATACTTTGCATGCAAACGGAGCCCAGTTCTATGGGCACTCTGTATATTCTGTACAACTGCAACAACTCTATATGCAGCATGCGCCGGATTTAAGGATGCAAATGGATACTCAATAGTATTTTTTTAGTTAGCTAATTAATTATGATGGTATGCTTCATTTGTTCTCCTAAATTATTTACGCAGAATACTATTTTAGTTTATTTTATCACGATTCAATAACCTAAAATATATATATATATATAACTTACGTCCTATCCGCATTGTGTCCTCTGCACTATTTACACCAGGCGCGCGAACGACTGAACTGCACGCTGTGCACCACGGCAAACAAGGCGGGAAAGCTCCGACAGGGCATCGCGTCATCGGCCCTCTAGCGAGCTCTCTATCGAGGGGTCTTAAGGCAGTCAACTGAGTTCTGAACGAATGGGATCCTTGCCATCTGCCCTCATATTTGAATTAAGCTCATCTCTACGGGGACCTAAAAGTAGGAAAGAAGCAACGTTGTTCGATTAGGAAACCCCGCCTATTGAAGTCTGCCGCGGCCGCTGCGCCGCCTTGGCCGGGAGATATGATCGCGGATCAGGCCAATGCTGTGCAGAGGCACCGGGCAAGTTACTAAGCGCCTGTTCGTTTCCTGCTATCTAAATTTTAGACACATCACATCAAAGAGAATTCTTCTATTTAGAAGTATTAAATAAAATCTGTTTATAAAACTTTTTGCACAGCTAGGTGCTAATTCGCGAGACAAATTTAATGAGCCTAATTAATCCATAATTTGCCACAGTGATGCTACAGTAATTATTCGCTAATCATGGACTAATATACCTCATTAGATTCGTCTCGCGAATTAGCACTAGGGTTCCGCAATTAGTTTTGTAATTAGACTTTATTTAATACTTCGGGAGCAGCAGTAGCCCCGCAGCCGGGGACGAATCCTTCAAGATGCTGCATTGGCTAGCTATGAAATGACTGCCACAGGCACAGGCTAAAGGATTCACTAGTCAAACTGGCATGAAACTGTCAGCATCTTCATCACGTACACCAGGTACTGAGATACACATACATGTCAGAGCAGGATCCCCGTACGCCAACTGAAAGACGCCATGGTTCGGTTCGTGGAGATCGATGTGATAGACTAGTGAGGATCTACTAATCGTACATTAGCACGGTAATTATCCAATAGGATAGCATCTGCGGGTAATCTAGAGAGAACAGAGAGAAAAGAGAGGTGGATTGGAGAGGCCATACCACCGGTTGAAGATTCAGCTTCTCCATTGCTTGCCATGGTGTTGGGGAATGCGAGCCGGAGTCGTGGACGAGGGTGAGTTGGTGGCGGTGAAGACGAGCTGAGGCAGCGGCGTGTGACGCAGAGGCGGCGGCGCTCGGTGGAGAGGCAGCCGGACTTCCCGTCGCTTCAGCGCCCTTAGATCGGATCGATTAGGGTTTTTAGGTGGGCTACAAGCACACGGTGAACTTCGTCGTCCGTGCCCCGCCCCCCACCTAGCCTTTTATTGTGGCGCTGCGCGACGGGGGCCCACATGCCATTGGGTTGGCTGTGCGCCCCCGATCAGGGCGCGTAACCGTCTCCGGATCGGTCGTTGGACCGATCCGGGTTGAAATCAAAACTAACATTCTCCCCTTTGATTTCAACTTGCTCACTTACTTCTTACGTCCGATTTCATCCAGATTAATATATTAAGCATGCCTCGTCTCAATAGTTATTACTATTGGATTAACAGCCACAACATACTTTTCCGTTTGAAACAGAACGATACTTTTGGGCCCTTACTGTCCAGGAATCATAGGCTTTCCCGTAAACCCATGCCGGCTAAGTGTTCTCTGAACACATTGGGCGGTAAGCCTTTTGTGAGCGGATCCGCTAATATTTTCTTTGTGCTCAAATACTCAAGACTGATTGTATGATCCTGGATTTGCTCTTTAACAACATAAAACTTTATGTCGATGTGTTTGGCAGCTCCACTCGACTTGTTGTTGTGAGCGTAAAACACTGCAGGCTCATTGTCGCAGTACATCTTTAGTGGTTTTTCTATGCTGTCAACCACTCTTAATCCGGGTATAAATTTCTTTAGCCATTTAACCTGCCCCGATGCCTCGTAACAAGCTATAAATTCTGCATACATCGTAGATGATGCAGTTACTGTCTGTTTGGAGCTTTTCCACGATATAGCTCCACCTGCGAGAGTAAACACATAGCCTGACGTGGATTTTCTGTCATCCTTATCTCCCGCAAAGTCTGAGTCTGAATAACCCTCTATCACTAGAGATTCAGTTCTCCTGTATGTTAGCATGAGGTCTTTCGTTCCTTGCACATAACGCAAATCTTTCTTAACCATTTTCCAGTGTTCTATCCCTGGATTACTCTGGAATCTGCCAAGTATCCCGGTGACAAAAGCTAAGTCAGGGAGCGTACATACTTGAGCATACTGTAGTCTTCCGACAGCTGAAGCATATGGCACCGCTTTCATCTGATCGATTTCGTACTGATTTCTGGGACACTGAAATTTCCCATAACTATCGCCCTTGACTATAGGAGCAGGTGTTAGCTTACTCGAATGCATACCGTACTTCTTTAGTACCTTTTCTAGATATGCTTTCTGCGATAATCCTAAAATCCCCTTGTTTCTGTCTCGGTGAATCTCAATTCCTAAAACGAATGAGGCTTCCCCTAAATCTTTCATATCAAACTTTGAGGACAAGAATTTCTTTGTCTCTAACAGCATATCAATATCGCTGCTAGCAAGCAGAATATCATCCACATATAAAATAAGGAAAACGAATTTTCCATTCTTAAATTTTGCATAAATGCAGTTGTCCTCCTCATTTTCTTTGAAACCAAACTTTCTTACGGTTTCATCGAATTTCAAATACCACTGTCTGGAGGCTTGCTTTAATCCATAAATGGATTTCTTTAGACGACATCCCATCTTTTCTTTTCCTTCCACGACAAAACCTTTCGGCTGTGCCATGTAAACGTTCTCATAAAGATCCCCGTTGAGGAACGCCGTCTTTACATCCATCTGATGTAATTCTAAATTATAATGTGCCACTAACGCCATTATAATTCTGAAGGAATCCTTGCATGAAACAGGAGAAAATATTTCATTATAGTCTATCCCTTCTCTTTGCGTGAAATCTTTCGCCACGAGTCGCGCTTTATATCTTTCTATATTCCCTTTGGAGTCACATTTTGTCTTGTAGACCCATTTACAGCCTACTGTTTTGGCTCCTTTAGGAATTTCTTCTAGATCCCAAACATCGTTGGTGCTCATCGATTTCATTTCGTCTTTCATGGCTTCCAACCACTCAGACGAATGAACGCTTCTCATGGCTTCTTCAAACGAAGTGGGGTCACCCTCCATCTGAATTTCCTCGCTATTATAGATTTGATAATTACTCGAAATAGCGGGCTTTCTTGTTCTTTGAGATCTTCTCGGTGCCTCAGCTATCGGCACATCTTCCACTTGGGGCTGCTGTTGCTCCCCCTGATGTGCAGCTATCGGTTCTGTCGGATCCTGAAGGACAGGTTCCTCGTTCTGACTCGTCGCTGCAGCTGGAGACCTAACAGCAGGTGCTGGCACCGTAGGTGACGCAGCAACTGGTGAAAAACTAGCAACAGGTGCTGACACCGTAGGTGAAGCAGCAACAGGCAGCATGAAAAATGGATCTTGGATCATCGGAGTAGGTACGAAAACCCGCTTCTCCTCAAGATCAATCTTTCGAGCTACCGTGCTTCCCCTCATCATCTGATCCTCCAAAAAGACAGCGTGTCTTATTTCTACGAACTTTGTATATCCGTTAGGACAGTAGAAACGATAACCCTTCGACTTTTCTGGATAGCCAATAAAATGGCAACTTACTGTCTTAGGGTCTAACTTTCCAATATTTGGATTAAATACATTCGCCTCAGCTGGACAGCCCCACACATGTAAATAGTTTAGTGTAGGTTTTCTCCCTGTCCATAACTCGTACGGTGTTTTAGGCACCAACTTACTCGGTACGCGATTAAGAATATGAATAGCGGTTTTTAACGCCTCCATCCACAAATTAATCGGTAACGTGGAGTAGCTCAGCATACTTCTCACCATATCCATTAGGGTACGGTTACGTCTTTCAGCGACTCCATTTTGCTGAGACTCACCCGGTGTAGAATACTGAGCTACTATTCCATTTTCCTGTAGAAACCTTGCAAAAGGTCCAGGAATTTGGCCGTACGGGGTGTGACGACCGTAGTACTCACCTCCACGGTCAGATCTTACTATTTTTATTTTAAGATTTTGCTGATTTTCTACTTCAGCCTTAAAAATCTTAAATTTATCTAACGCTTCTAATCTTTGTTTAATTGGATAAATGTATCCATAACGCGAATAATCATCCGTAAACGTTATGAACGAATCATAACCATCTACAGACTTTATGGGAAATGGTCCACAGATATCTGTGTGCACTATCTCCAAAACCCCTGAACTGCGTTTAGCTCCTTTCTTTATTTTCTTAACGTACTTTCCTTTAACGCAATCGATGCAATATTCTTCATTTGGAAAATCTAACGAATGGAGAATATTTTCTTTAATTAATCTCTCAATTCTCCCCCTTGAAATATGGCCTAAACGACAGTGCCATAATTTCGCTGAATTTTCATTGTCGCATCGTTTGCGCTTATGACTTGCGTCGTTAGACGTACGTTCAATACTCGTAGTATTGCTAACAGAATTTACAGTCTCATGCATAGGCAACATATAAAGTTTGTCTTGTCGGATGGCAAGACCAACACACTGACTTTCAAATAAAATCTCACATTGTTCTTTGCCAAAATGGCACTTATAACCATCATCTGCCAAACATGATACTGAAATTAAATTTCTAGACAAAGAGGGTACATAAAGAACATTATATAACTGGAGTTTAAAGCCATTCTCTAATTCTAACGTAAGTTGACAAACTGTTTCAACGTCGGCTCTAACTCCATTGGCGACTTTCAGCCATCTATCCCCTCTTTGTAGCATCGTCTTTGTACTTATACCCTGCAAAGAATTAGCAACATGAACAGTTGCACCTGAGTCAATCCACCAAGTAGATTTGGAATAACTTACGTACAGGGTCTCATCTATAAATGTGATAACATCCTCACCTTTCTTAATTAAATGCCGTAGAAAATCTGGGCAATCTTTCTTGTAGTGTCCCGTCTTGTGACACCACATGCATTGATCTTTTTCAATATGTGGTTGATCTTTCTTTCCACCCTTGCCTGGGTGAGTCGAAGAAGAAGAAGAAGTGGAACCTTGTTTGAACTAAGGTTTCCCTTGTGGCCTCGTATATTTATCTGAAGAGTTGTTTCTTTTGTTATGCCTAACATAGTTGAGCGTGTCACCATGCGAGGCTTTGAGTCTTTTCTCTTCTTGCACACACATTGCAATGAGCTTCTCTAGATCCCATGTCTCTGGGCTGATGTTGTAGTTAACAACAAAAGTCTCAAACTCTTTTGGCAGAGAAGCCAGAACCAAATGGACAACAAAAGCATGAGGAAGCTCCATATCCATAGGTTTGAGCTTAGATGCCATATTGCTCATTTTCAGTATGTGCTCTCTCACACCACCGCCAGTGTACTTATCATTAACTAACCTCTGAATCAGAGTTTGTGCATACGCTTTTGAGGAGCCAACAAATTGACTCTCAACTTTTTTTAAGTACTCGACTGCGGTGGCGCAATCTGGGATTGCTCCCCTGATACTATCTATGATGGAACTCTTGATAACCATCAAACACTTTCTGTTGGAAGAGATCCATTTTGCTTTCTCAAGATCAAACTTCATTTGAACATTTGCATGTTCTCTCTGACGAGCTTGCCAAGCTGCAGAGGTCTCTTCCGGGTCCCTCACCAGTTCCTCAGGACAAACGGGAAACGGTGAGGTGATGGCGAAATCAATATCTGACAGTGCGAGAGCCACTTCTAGCTTCTGTGCCCATATCCCGTAGTTGGAACCATCCAACGGCGGTATAGCATTAATGAAGGTCATTGCATTAGATCCTGAAATTTTAAATCAAGAAGGGTGAGAACTGCTTTTATAAAACAATAATTGCATATCTCAATTTAACGTTGGTCAATATTAAGATATACAATTGACTAGCTGCATTAATTCTAAAACACCGTTGGGCAGAATTAGAGCAAATGCATGGAAACTGACTTAAAAAATTATAATACTGCTATTATCAACGTTGGTCAGAAAATAACAATATTATAACTGAAGAAAAAAAACTAAAAACTGACTCCTTTAATTATAATATCTCGTTGGGTCTAAAATAATTAAAGGATATAACTTAATTAAATTTGCAGCGGAAAAATAAATAGTGCTAACTTTCAGAAACATTCTTACTTCCTTTCTCTCTATAGAAATTATCACGTTGGTGAAAATTAAAACAGAGATTAAATCAAGCATGAAGTGGTTAAACAAAAGTTTCTGATAAAATGCGAAAACGTACTGTTCACCGTACGCAACACAGCCAAAATTGGACCCAAAACGGCCCAAAATGGCCCAAAACAGCCCAACTCAGCGCGCGCGGGACGCTTCCCCGCGCACCAGGCCGCAACCTGGGCCTGGGCCGGGAAAGCGGCATCCCGCCTGGGCCGTAAGCGGCCTGCGCACCCCTTACCGATCTGTGGCCGTCGGATCGCATCGGACGGCTGTCCGCGCGTTGCGGCCCGAACAAAACCCCCGCGCGGCGCCTCTCCCCCGAAAACCCTAGCCATTCTGTCTTTCTCCCTCGCCCGCTCCTCCCCGGCCTCTTCTCTTTCTCCGCGTGACGGCGACCAAGGGCGACGGCGCCACCACGGGCCTCCTCGCCGGCGAGCGCGCTCGCCTGTGCGTGAGCGCGCCGCCGTCGAGTGGGCTCGCGGTGGTGAGCTAGCCCACGCGCGAGGCGCGGTGGGAATCCCCGAGCAATGGCACGCTCGGGACGCCGCGCCCATCGACGATGATGGTGCGCCGGAGTACCTGGGTCGCGGCGGCGCTATCCCGTGGAGCAAGGAGCTCCCGGTTTTGAGGTAAGTGTCCTCCTGTGTTGGCCGGTTAGGGTTAGGGTTAGGGTTAGGGTTAGGGTTCGGGTTAGTGCACGGGTTGGTGCACGGGGTGCAAGGTATCTTTCACCCGAGGGGTTTGAATCTTGCTTTTGTTCCTTCCCTTGCAATTTCTCTCGGATTGATTGGAAATCCCCTCCTTCTAATTGCTTTTCTCTCTTACCCGAAACTAATTACGATTAGTGAGGCTAAACTGATACCATTGATAGACTAGTGAGGATCTACTAATCGTACATTAGCTCGGTAATTATCCAATAGGATAGCATCTGCGGGTAATCTAGAGAGAACAGAGAGAAAAGAGAGGTGGATTGGAGAGGTCATACCACCGGTTGAAGATCCAGCTTCTCTATTGCTTGCCATGGCGTTGGGGAATGCGAGCCGGAGTCGTGGACGAGGGTGAGTTGGTGGCGGTGAAGACGAGCTGAGGCAGCGGCGTGTGACGCAGAGGCGGCGGCGCTCGGTGGAGAGGCAGCCGGACTTCCCGTCGCTTCAGCGCCCTTAGATCGGATCGATTAGGGTTTTTAGGTGGGCTACAAGCACACGGTGAACTTCGTCGTCCGTGCCCCAGCCCCCACCTAGCCTTTTATTGTGGCGCTGCGCGATGGGGGCCCACATGCCATTGGGTTGGCTGTGCGCCCCCGATCAGGGCGCGTAACCGTCTCCGGATCGGTCGTTGGACCGATCCGGGTTGAAATCAAAACTAACACGATGATCTCGGAACGAAGCCACGCGGAACCGTGGGGTCTTCCGTGGCAGCAACTGGCAGCAGGAGACCTTGATTCATCAATCTGTTAGGTTGATCTCCTAAACCCCCTCGGAGTCCCAACGGATCCGAGAGGGCCTTGCCCTCACGTGCCCTGATCGGGGGCGTACCAGCACGATCTAGCTGGTGGGCCCCCCGTCGCACTGCGCCATATAAAAGGAGGTGGGGGCCAGCGGCACATGGTACGAGATTCACCGGTGCCGCCGCCGCTTCACCGACACAACCCTAACCCTAGCCGATCTAGAGGAGAGGCGCAGCAGCGACGGGAAGCGTCACCGCCGGCACCCTCGATACCCTCTGCCTCGACCCGAACCTGTGCACGCGTCCTCGACCTCGATCTCGACCACCGCAAGCCCGTACGTCTACGGCCGGACCACCCCGAGCTCCCCTCGCAGCACCACCATGGCGGGCACGTCTGCGTCAGCTGCTGGACTAGGCCACGAGGGTATGCTGTGCTCCTCTCTCTCTATTACTCTTTGCATTACCCGATTAAACCATTGCACAGAGGTTTTTCCTAATCTAATCGTGCGGTAGCAGATCCTATATTATTATCAATGGTATCAGAGCTTCTTTCCAATAGAATTTGATTGAATTTGATATATTTCAAATTCAAACTTGAATGAACCATGATGCATTGTTTATAAAAGATAAATTTAGACACTTTTTGATAGAATTACAGTTTTCCGCTGCAAAGATTAAACATTTTTATATGCTTTTGATTACTTGCCTTGAAATTTAAATTTGAACCAACGGAATAATTTAAATTCTTCAAGGCAAATAGATATTTTTCTGAGCCGTAATATTGTTATCTTTTTGACCAACGTTAACAAGTGACAATATTGCAACTCTTACTGAATTACCTTTCATAAGATATTATTCATGTATTATTTCTTTTTATGCCCAACGGTATTCTAGATTTAATACAAAAGAGATTATGCCTCAATTTTAATAGATAATTTTCATGTATTAATTCTAATTCTGCCCAACGGTGTTTTAGTTTTAATACACAAGATTATTGCATATTTTAATTTATGACCCACGTCGTATTTATACATATGCAATGAATTTTATTTGATTTTAATGTTTTCACCACTCATGGATGTTTTTCAGGAGGAGTATCAATGATGTTTTCCATCAACGATATTCCAATATTAAAGGGAGATAATTACAATCAATGGTACAGAAAGCTGGATCTCTATTTCATCATGGGTGAATTAGATTGGGTCCTAGCTACACCGACTCCTACAGAGCCTGTGCTTCCTGAAAGAGAGGACACAGACACAGATGCTTCTTGGAAGCAAACAGAGCTTGCTTATAAGAAAGCAAGAGCAGAATATGAGAGGCTGTATGCAAAATGGTTCCCTGCCAACAAGAAGTGTTTGGCAGTGGTAAAGAACACGATTGAGCCTGCGATTATGGGCTCAATCCCGGATTGTTCCACTGTCATAGAGTATCTTGAAAAACTAAAGAACCAGTATACTGGTTCTTCAAAGACTTATGCAACCCAGTTAATCAAACAACTGGTTTCAGAAAGATACACTGGCGGTGGCATTAGAGAACACATTCATCGCATGGTCAATCAGAACAACAAGCTTAAGTCATTGGACCTTGCCTTTAAGGAGGATCACATTGTCCATCTGGTTTTTGCTTCGTTGCCAAAAGAATTTGACACTTTTGTTGTCAACTACAACACCCAACCACAAACTTGGGACATAGAAAAGACTATTGCGATGTGTGTTCAGGAGGAGGAACGGATCAGGTCCACCACTGGAGGATCCTTAAACTATGTGAACAAGAAGAAGCATGCCAACTTCAAAGGCAATTTTTCATCTTCTTCTTCATCCTCCTCAAAAGGTAAAAACTCTCAACAACACAGACCGTAGGAGGGACAGGCTCTAGTAGATAAGGATCAGTGTCTCTACTGCAAAGAGAGGGGTCACTATAAGAAGAACTGTCACAAATACTTAAAGATGATCATGGAGAAAAGAGGTGAGAACGTTATTTCATTTGTAAATGAATCCTTGTATATAGAATATTCAAAATCTACTTGGTGGATTGATTCAGGAGCAACTGTTCATGTTGCAAATTCTTTACAGGGATTCCGTTCGACGAGAACCACTCAAAGAAGCGAAAAACAAGTTAGAGTGGCGAATGGAGATCAGGCAGACGTTGAAGCAGTAGGAGACGTTCATTTGGAACTCGACACTGGCTTCATTATTGTACTTAGAGATGTTTTATTTGTTCCTTCTTTACACAGAAACTTAATTAGTGTGTCTCGCCTGGACAAAGATGGTTATTCTTGTCTATTTGGAGATGGGAAATGCTTGATCGAATGTAATGATATAGTAATTTCCACTGCATTCAGAAAGAATGATCTTTATTTGATATCGTTACGCGAAAGTGTTAATTCCGTATGCGATAACAGTGCGAATGTATCCTCGCCTACACTCGCAAATAGAAAACGTAAGAGAACTCACGATACGTCGTCGAAATTATGGCACTGTCGTTTAGGCCATATTTCGAGGGGGAGAATAGAAAGATTAATTAAAAACGAAATTCTTCCTCCATTAGAGTTCTCTGACTTAGAGCAATGCATTGAATGCATAAAAGGCAAATTTGTAAAGAAGATAAAGAAAAATGCTAAGAGGAGCACAGGTGTATTAGAAATAATTCACACAGATATCTGTGGTCCGTTTAATGTAAAGAGTGTGGATGGTTATGACTCGTTCATAACATTCACAGACGATTATTCCCGTTATGGATACATTTATCCAATTAAAGAAAGATCGGAGGCTTTGGATAAGTTTAAAATATTCAAGGCCGAAGTAGAAAATCAACACGATTTAAAGATTAAAATCGTAAGATCCGATCGTGGAGGGGAATACTACGGTCGACATACCCAATATGGCCAAGTTCCAGGACCTTTTGCAAAGTTTCTGATGGAACAAGGTATAGTAGCCCAGTACTCGATGCCGGGCGAGCCTCAGCAGAACGGAGTAGCTGAAAGACGCAATCGCACCCTAATGGACATGGTGCGAAGCATGATCAGTTACTCTACGTTGCCAGTGAGTTTATGGATGAAGGCACTAAAAACCACCATTCACATTCTCAACAGAGTTCCAAGTAAATCGGTGCCGAAAACGCCGTACGAAATGTGGACAGGAAGAGTGCCCTCACTTAATCACCTACGGGTGTGGGGGAGTCCTGCTGAGGCAAAAGTGTTTAACCCGACCATTGCAAAACTAGATTCGAGAACGGTATCTTGCCATTTTATTGGTTATCCAGAAAGGTCAAAGGGTTTTCGTTTCTACTGCCCAGACAGATCGACGAAATTTGTAGAAACGAGGCATGCAGTTTTTCTTGAGGATCAAATGATCCGGGGGAGCGGCACAGCAAGGAAAATTGATCTTGAGGAGAAGAGGGTGTATACACCCAATCCCGTGATTCAGGAATCTTTTTTCCCGCTGCCCGTTGTGTTTGCACCGCCAGTGCAAGTCACTGCGATGCCAACACCTGTAATGGCTCCTTCTGTGGTGACGATGAATGAGGAACCCATTCATCAGGCTCCTGACGAGCCAGTTGCCGCACAAGAAGAGGAGCACCAGCAGCCCCAAATAGATGAGGCACCGCAGGCTCAGGCCCACAGGAGACCTCAAAGAATAAGGAAGCGCGCTATTTCTAACGACTATGAAGTCTATAATAGCGAAGAAATTCAAATGGAAGATGATCCCACTTCATTTGAAGAAGCCATGAGAAGTGAACATTCGTCGAAATGGCTTGACGCTATGGAAGACGAAATAAAATCGATGAGTACCAACAAAGTGTGGGACCTAGAGGAGATTCCTAAAGGAACCAAAACAGTAGGCTGCAAATGGATCTACAAAACCAAATATGACTCTCAAGGGAATATAGATAAATTTAAAGCACGACTCGTGGCTAAAGGATACACACAAAGAGAAGGAATTGATTACAACGAGACATTTTCCCCAGTCTCTTGTAAAGGTTCTTTCAGAATCATAATGGCTCTTGTAGCTCATTACGATCTAGAATTACATCAGATGGATGTGAAGACAGCATTCCTTAACGGAGATTTAGATGAAACCGTCTACATGGCACAGCCGAAAGGTTTTGTCGTGAAAGGCAAAGAAAAATTGGGATGCCGTCTGAGGAAATCGATTTATGGGCTAAAACAAGCTTCAAGACAGTGGTACTTCAAGTTCGATAAGACAATAAAAGAATTCGGGTTTAAAGAAAATGTCGAGGACAATTGCGTTTACGCAAAGTTCAAGAATGGAAAGTACGCCTTTCTAATCTTGTATGTGGATGATATTCTACTGGCAAGTAGCGATGTCAATCTGCTATTAGAAACGAAAAAGTTTTTATCCTCGCATTTCGAGATGAAAGACCTCGGTGAAGCAAGATTCGTTCTAGGAATCGAGATTCATCGAGACAGATTAAAAGGGGTATTAGGACTGTCTCAAAAGACATATATAGAAAAGGTCCTGAAGAAATTTAATATGCACAAATGTAGTGCCTCACCTGCACCTATTGTTAAGGGCGACAGATATGGGGAATTCCAATGCCCCAAGACTCAGTATGAGATCGATAAAATGAAAATGGTACCATATGCTTCTGCTGTGGGAAGCTTACAGTATGCACAAGTATGCACACGCCCTGACATAGCTTACGTTACCGAGTTACTTGGCAGATTCCAGAGTAATCCAGGACCAGAACACTGGAAATTGGTAAAGAAGGTTCTGCGCTATTTGCAAGGAACCAAAGGCCTCATGTTAACGTACAAGAAAACAGAATCTCTGCGTATTGTAGGATACTCAGATTCCGATTACGCAGGAGATGACAGAAAATCCACGTCAGGATATGTGTTCACCCTATCTGGGGGAGCAATATCGTGGAAAAGTTGCAAACAAACCGTCACTACATCGTCCACAATGTATGCCGAGTTTGTTGCGTGTTATGAGGCTACAGGGCAGGTGAACTGGCTAAAGAAGTTCGTACCCGGTCTGAGAATGGTTGATAACATATCTAAACCATTACAGTTGTACTGCGATAACGAGCCCGCAGTAATGTATGCTCACAACAACAAGACAAGTGGTGCTGCCAAACACATAGATATAAAATATTATGTTGTGAAAGATAAAGTCCGAGATCAGATTATAAATCTTGAGCATATAAGCACAGTGAAAATGCTTGCGGATCCGCTAACGAAAGGCTTACCACCCAACGTGTTCAAGGAACACGTAGCCGGCATGGGGCTAAGGGATAGCCTGTGATTTTCGGACTACAAGGGCCCAAAAGGTTAAAGAATCGCTTTCTGAATAGAGGAGTATATTGTAGCTGTTGAATCTATCGGCGATTGACCGTGACGATAAAGCATGCTCTATGTACAAATCCATGAAGAAGCGAGAAAGTAAAGGAAAGAAAACACAGAGTGAGATCAAGGGGGAGACTGTTAGGTTGATCTCCTAAACCCCCTCGGAGTCCCAACGGATCCGAGAGGGCCTTGCCCTCACGCGCCCTGATCGGGGGCGGTACCAGCACGATCTAGCTGGTGGGCCCCCCGTCGCACTGCGCCATATAAAAGGAGGTGGGGGCCAGCGGCACATGGTACGAGATTCACCGGTGCCGCCGCCGCTTCACCGACACAACCCTAACCCTAGCCGATCTAGAGGAGAGGCGCAGCAGCGACGGGAAGCGTCACCGCCGGCACCCTCGATACCCTCTGCCTCGACCCGAACCTGTGCACGCGTCCTCGACCTCGATCTCGACCACCGCAAGCCCGTACGTCTACGGCCGGACCACCCCGAGCTCCCCGCGCAGCACCACCATGGCGGGCACGTTTGCGTCAGCTGCTGGACTAGGCCACGAGGGTATGCTGTGCTCCTCTCTCTCTATTACTCTTTGCATTACCCGATTAAACCATTGCACAGAGGTTTTTCCTAATCTAATCGCGCGGTAGCGGATCCTATATTATTATCACAATCATCACCCCTGTGCAGGCAAGATACGTTGTCCACTGGGGGCAACTCTCGCGGCTTCTAGTCGAGTGGGAGCGAAGCAAGTGCAGAAAATGGGGACGGAGGTGATGGGTTTAGTCAGCTTGCTCAAACGGTGGCGGATGACATTGCAGTTCGCCCAGAGTAATAACACGTCAGCGTCATCCATTTCAAGTAGTGGTAATAATCACAACAAATTAACAATATAGTACATGTATATTGAGGCTTGGCTGTGAAATAACTCCTCCCTAGCTCTTTCCCAATACACAAAGTTTGTTTCTTGCAACGTGCAGGGTAGGACTTTGGTGACTTTGGTGTCCGGCCAGTGCTTTGGATGTTCGCAGGTGCTGTGTTTTGTGGTGTCCGTCAAGAACGAAAATTGATAATTCGGATCTTTCTGTAGCAATGCAACATTGGTATATATTGCAGTTATTTCAATAGTTATAGTAAAGGTAAACAAAAGCAATGCCAATAGGAAAAAAAAGGGTAGCTGACTTCAGCGAGTATTTTCGATACAACACTCACAGTGACGAGAAACGTACTCCCTCCATCGTCCCATAACGAATGCAACTCTCGCTTTTTGACGAGTCAAACAATTTCAAGATTGATCAAATTTATACAAATATTACTAATATTTATGTTACAAAATAAGTATCATTAGATCAATCATGTAATATATTTTTATACTAAATTTATTTGGAGATATAAATGTTAGTAATTTTTTTATAAATTTTATCAAACCTAAAACTGTTTGATTCCTCGGGAAGCGAGAGTCGTATTTTTTTAAGGACGGAAGGAGTAGGCTGAGAGCCAAACCAAGATTCTCGTATCATAGCGGGTGGCACAAACACTGGAAAGACGCTCTTATCCTTGTTCAGTTTGTCATCAATCTTATTTTTTCTACTCATGCTAATGTAATTGAACATGTATGGATTATGTAGTTATTCACTAAAACTGATGTATTTGTGGTTTCCATTATTTACAATCTACTTTCTCTGTTATAAATTATTAGGTATTTTAGCTTTTCTAAATACATACATCTAGTCTATTTACTCAACTCGTTACCTGCATAACGCTATAACCCTCACAATGTCAGATACGCTGCCTATAGAACTTCGCAGAATGTGTGCTCCCCTCCCCAATCAGGGGTTAGGTATCCGATCCTTCGAGTGAAACCTTCTTTTGCGAGAACGGCGGATGCAATTGGCTCGGTTTCGAGTGGGCGTTTGGTTCCAAGTTCCAACGGATCCAACTGTACCCTGTAGGCTGTAGCCAACGAAATGCCCTTCTTTCGCCCTTCACCCGCCCGCCCGCGGCGCCACGGCGGCGAGGGAAGACAAGCACGCCTCTCCCTTCCGCTTCCGTGGCCCGCTCGCGCCCCATCGGGAGCTGTCCTCCAACCAAGGGTCCCTCTGTGCCTCCTTCCGCCGGAGGGGGCCACGCCACCTGCCCCGCCGGCAGTCGAAGGGACCCCTCCTGCCGGCGTCGTCGTCCTACTCCTCCTCGGCGCTGGTGGACCGCCGCGGGGAGGGGACTCCTTCGAGCTTGGGTCGGTTTCTTCTGCACTTGTAAGGAACCCTAACCTTGCTTGGTTGTTTGTCCTGTTCCGCGGGATCTTTTCTGCGATGCCACCTCTGAGCGATCCAATCCAGATCTTCCTGATCCAACCGGCACTCTTTGTTGCGAAATCCTTTGCTGCGTGGAGGGGGTACTGTTAGAAGCTAGTAAATTTTGCAAAGAAATCTTAGGGGTTCAACTCGATCCCCACGGCCACAGGGCCCATGTTTGGGTGGAGATAGACCAAAGTGGTCTGCTTGTTTTCTGCTGTTGTGCTCGTGGCTACATAACGTTCTTGCGCCTGAATCATCTGATAACCTGCTCAATTGGCACGGACGTTACTAGTTTGGTACAATGATCTCGGCATTTAGTATCATCGTTGTTCACGTAATCCTGAAAAGGCTCAAAGCATCGATTCATACTTCATTGCAAAATGTGCACCGTAGGATTCTTCTTCTTTTTTTTTCCTGAATGGCTTGTTTATGTTGAGCGAAATCTGCATTTGTCCATAATTGTTGACCTATTTCATGGGAAATTGCTTATTACTTCCTTAATTTATTCCAGCAATTCATTACTCAATTAAAAAAACCTTCTTTCCCAAACTAGCACCACCAGTACCAGTTACAAGTTGGGTGTTTCAAATATCACTCCTGCTCCGCATTAAGTCCAGCTCTTATAGTAAAAGAGAAGATAGTATTTTTGGAACATGATAAGAAAATGAACTTTTTTTGTGTGGTAAGCACACAGTTCTTGTGGTATGGAAGATCCAGTCGGACTTCGTCCATGCACATAATGCTTCTGACTTGATACATTGTAACATTAATCAAACATGTTAGTTGTTCATCAGTCGCAGGATATAAAATTTAGTCCTAATGTGCAATGAATACCCCTGTAAGAAATTATTTTGACACTTTAGTTAGTATCATCATTATTGTACTATAAAAAGACAGAAGTGTCTGCAGGTTACATGTCAAATTATGCTTCCACAATTTTCTGTGGGCATGTTGGGGCTAGATTTCATGCTGATCGAGTTACAGAAGTAAAATTGCAGTGTTTCAAACTTTCAATTCAAACTATGCAGCAGCATGCGTGACCTATATGACAGTATTAATCTCTTAGGGTTAGGGCTTGTTTGGATAACACAACTCCCTCCCAATACATGTGGAGTTGAGTGGAAAATCAACAAATTTTCCTATCAGTCCCTCCAAATACACATGTATTGGATGGGATTATTCTCTATCCAAACAAAGCTTGTAGTGTTTTCCATTATCCAAACAAGTTTTTATTGTATGGGATTATTGAGATGGAATTATACGCATGTAGTGAACTTTGATGTTTCATAAATATAACTCAGAAGTAATATGCCATTAATATTTCTGTTTATTTTGTTTGATATTATCTTATTTTTCTAATTACTAAATATTTTATTTCTTGATTGCCAGCTGAACTTTGATTTAGACTATGGATCTGGAGACAGAGAATCGTCTTGCTTCTTTACTACTTGAAGAGGCGCGGAGATTACAGTTAGAAGCTGACAGGGAAGGTGTTCATGCATATCTTCGAAAGCCTAATGTAAGGCATCGTCCAAACTCTCGGTTCCTCACGGCTACAGTTCGTGGAGTTCAGCAAGGTTAGCATTGTGCTCCTTTGAAATGCCCTTGTGTGATTACTTGATTGGTGTAGCTTTATTTTGAGTTTATTGAATCATTTGTCACTCTTTTTCTATATTTTTCTGTGGTCAATTGTTCATGAAGAAAAAGTAGAAAACAATTAAACAGTTGCAATCATGTGGTCTTTTAAGAACTCTACTTGGCTCTTGCTTCCTGTGTAGGACTCATGTTACTTTTTTCTTGAAATTACACCAAGTAGTTCTTTCATACATTTTTCTGTATTGAAATATGCTGTTGGCCTGCAGCGAACCGTGTTGTGGAAGTCAATGAAATGTGGCGTGCCAGGGAAAAAGAGCTTGAGTTGGAGTCAAAGGTGAAAAGCAGAAGTAGCAAGAGTAAGGATCTTGATGACTCAAGAGGTGAGAAGCGTAAAAGTGACTCAAGAAACCATAGCTCCAGCTCAAGGGTTGAACAAGAAGGGATCACTTATAGTAATTCCTACTCAGACCAGGAGGATGGTCTGGGGGATGATGAAATTGAAAGATTTCTTCATTCAAGGTCAGTTATAATATTCAGTATGTCCATTTTTTCTAGATGGAACGCCTGACATGTAACAATTTTTTTTTTTACTCTGCTGATCTTATGAAAAGCATGCGATCTGTCCACCTCCTCATAGCAGCACATTATTCTATTCGTGGGTGCTTGTGTTACTTTTCTACAGCTGTTGATAACATGTGCAATTTGTTTCCTATTTTGTTAGGGTGAAGCGAGGACGTGGGGCTGTTGGCTCTAGGATGGACGAGCCCGGTCCATACCTTGATTTGTTGTCCCATCATAAAGACGAGCCTAGTCCTGACATCCGTGTGGAAGAAAAATGGGAACGCCGAGTGCAAGGCCCAGAGAAGCCTTCGTTTTTGAGATCCAAGTCTCCTGATGATTATTGGCATAAGGAAGTGTTGGATGGAAAGCCATCAAGCTCCGATCCACAGAGCAAGAAAGAAAAGAAAAGGAAATCAGAGAAAAAAGATAAGAGAGATAAAAATAAGGAAAAGTACAAGAAGAAATCCAAAAATTGCAATCATCACCGCCACAAAAGCCAAAGAAGGGAGTGATGTGCATGTTTGCTAAACAGGAAATTGTGCACAATGGTTCTGCCCTTAAAGAGGCAGCTAGTTGGTTGTTGCTGTAACTTGAAATTTGTTTGTATGGAAAATCGACAGTGCAGAATGGACTATGGTTCATATCAGAGTGTTGTTGCATAGTTGTGGTGTTGAAGTCTAACCCTTATCCTAACGTAATTAAGTTAACATCTAAAAGAGCATTATGTTTCTTTGGCTGGCACACATAACATGTCCAACTTGGCAACATCTATGTATTGGATGAGCTTGCATGGCAATCTATTAATTACGTGGTTCGTAGGTTAATAAACGTGCTCAAGAGTTTGTTCCCCGCCAGATGGCATTCACGGATTTGGCAGCGCAACTTGTCTACTGTTACAATTGACAGCAACTGGCTGTCAATGTTTGAGATCAAACACCATTTTGTGAGATCTTTTAGTTCCTCCAAAATGGACCTAAAATTTGTAGCATGGATCTTCAACATGCACTGGTTACATTGGCTTTAGAAAACCTCCATGTTTCCCAGTTTATGAATTGATGTCAAGTAGACGATTCCTTTCAAAAAAGAAAAAAAAAGAACTCAAGTAGGCGATATATACAGTGCCACATCCAGACATCGCAATGTATAGGGCGTACATGCTTCAATGAATTGGTGTGTTTGGAGAATTGGAGCGAGTATAATGCCATCAGGGAAAAAAAAGATGCAGACATAATTAAAAAAAACTGGGGTGTTGTCAGATCATTCAGAGCCAGCAAGAATACAGAACATTAAATATGAAATTCCAATTCAGAATTATTTTACAGGACTAACTCTTGAATCATACCACTGAAAGAGAGAGTGTTTGTTCATATGTGGTTATGCGAAGACTTTACAACATTACCACAACTCAAAAATCCTCGAAACAAAAGAAAATCATCCTCTAATTCTGAAGACTAAAGCCATGCAATCTATGGTCTCTGTACAGTATAATGCCATCGAATGTAACATACAGTAAAAGAACTACCTGCAACAGAAGATGGGAAAAAGCATAAGATAAAGTCAAAGAGATATAGCTTGCAAGTTGCAAGGAAAGATAAACAGAATGCTTTGTGTTGGCAGTAATTCCAAGCAAACAGCAGTTGATAAAATTGGTCTAAAAGACATT
Organism: Panicum hallii; assembly: GCF_002211085.1. Lineage (NCBI taxonomy): Eukaryota > Viridiplantae > Streptophyta > Magnoliopsida > Poales > Poaceae > Panicum > Panicum hallii. The sequence continues at coordinate 12,205,798 of NC_038044.1, forward strand.
TTTCATACAGCCATACAGAATGTGCACGATTGCGAAAAACACGAAATGCTGTGCAGTAAGAAATATAAAGATGGCTTCAGCACAAGTGTTGAAACTAGTGATGTTCAGGAGTAGCTGTTCCAGTTTCTTCCACTGAAAGTCAGATAATTCAGATGTGCGGAATTGTTTCATTAGGCCAAACAGGATTCAAGAGACGATTGAAACACAATATGGATCTAGAGGTGAGCTGATGCTTTCCCGTTCCTTACACTTAAAAGTAATAAAGCATGTTTTGTTTTGTTTTTGAGGGAACCAAAGCCTGTTCTTTAGCCAGGAAGCTTAGCAGCTACCTATATAACTAGCTCTTGTAAATAATTTGGAAAGCTAGTCATTATCCCATGTGAAAACCAAATGTTAATTCCCATCCAATGCACATAATAAATTAAGCACCCAAGAATAAATGACAGTACTCTGAATAGAGGATTTCCCAGCTGCACTGCTTATTTTTGTCCTCGCCAACCACAGTTGCTCATATTGAAGTATTCTGCTAAAATCATGTAGAAAATTCCAGTATGATAAATGACCAGACATGACCGTGACATCAAGTTTCTTTTGTGAAAGAAAATCATGATGTCTACTTCACTTAAACCTAAAACAAAAATGAAATGTTCCCCCCATACATCTTTGCTGCCACTTTTTTTTTGAGGGGGTTGCTGCCACTTTTTTGGTACTATGATAGTCCAAACTGAGAAAAATATTTAAAATTTCAGGATGAACAGGAGCTGTCAACAAAAGAGATGCACATTCCTTCATAGCACAAACTACTGCAAAAGAAAAGAACTGTGATCTGCCAGTTTCCCAATTTCGGAACTCAGAAGTATCATCGGACGGAAAACCACAAGAAACCACAGAGAAATTCAGAAGCATTATCACCTACCTGCAGGAACGAATGAATCAACTGCGTCGAACAACTCAGCCGACCACAAATGGGCCAATCTCGCCGTTGCGCATGGCGCGGGCGACCTCATTGGCTACTACCAGGCAGGTGGACACCCAGCCGGCGAGCACCGCCCACACCATGTCCACGATGCAAACCGCGACTCCCCACGGCATCGTCATCCTTGCTCCTTCTCCTCAGCCGCCCCCAAGGAGGCAATTCCACGAACACCTTCCCTGCAATCCGCAAGCATGGTTGAACCGAGGAGGAGATCGCATAAATTTTCGACGAATTCATGACAAGCGATAGGAAGAGAACTCACCTCTTATCTTGCGGATGTCGTCAGCACGCAAGAACCGAAATAAACTCCGATTAGCGCCAGTCCTAGTTCCAATCAACCATGACAGGGAATCAGCGAGGATCTTAAGCACCAGTAATCGGAGAAAAAGGTTTGCGTCGCCAAGACGGTGTTTGATAAGAGATGGGGATCGATTTCGTTACCGTCCTTGCCACCAAACCCTCGTTTCGCCCTTCCCGCTCCTGTTTGGCCGGCCACCAAAGCGGGGGAATCTTCAACAGGATCAGGACACGGACAGAGATGACCTTTGTTCTTGCTGTCGCACCAAGAACCAACACAAATCCGCCACTTAGTGATCAACTGCAATCCCACCACCTCCACAATGGATTCTTTAATCAGCATGACAATTTGTTCTAAGCAGACAATTAAATAGAGATGGAGAGTTGAAGAGTCTTTCACCTTTCTCGCTTGGTTTCCCCATCTTCTTTGCCTGCCTTCCACAACAACCTTTCACTTTCACCTTCGTAGTTCTTTTCTTTTCTTTTGCCAAGCAATTTAAGATTCAAGAAACAACTAGTACCCCTCAGAAGAACCAACTGGAGGACGCCACATAAGAGCTCACAACCTGTGAGACTCTGACTGCATATGCTGAAACTTTATCCAATCTGGGTTAGTCAGGAGGATTTGGACACGTCCAAGCGACAAGCGATCTTGTCCGCAATCAGAATCAAGGCTTCTGTTTCGCAGAGAGAGAGAGAGAGAGAGAGAGAGAGAGAGAGAGAGAGAGTCAAGGGCTTCTGATGGGCAGTTCGCCAGACACGTGCCCCTGCCGCGTCACAGGATAACAAGAAGGGCAGCTAGCCGAAATTCCACTTGTCGCGCTCGCTCGTACACCACATTATCCGTTCCGAGCGGGCCGCGCCAGAGTGCACAGAAGCTGATTGTTTGGTGTGGCAATTCTGTTCTTACAAACCTACGAACAGTTTAGATACGTAGAAAAACTGAAAAAGAGAGCGATGGCTGCTCTATTTACAGGCAGCCTCCTGCCTGTTTTGGACTTTGCATCAACCACCATGGTTACTCTGCCTTGCATCCACAGCATGTTTCGTACAACTCATGCATGTCACATATGTCACCCCCGTTACCCAAGTACATCATATATGTATTTCGTTTATCATACAGAAAGCCAACTGCATCAGAAGCAGGGCACGCCCAGTTTCTTCTACCTACATGGTGCGACTGACTTTTACTTCGGAATTCTGATGAAGACTTGTGGTAAACTTAAAACCTCTCTGCGGGGACCACCACTGGCCGTGCCTCCACGCGCTTCCTTTCAGAAAGGTAAGGGCCCCGTCTCACCGCATCATTCAACTGCACCATAACGTTTTTGTTTTGCTGGTTAGCATTCACGACTCAGGCAGCAAAAATGGCAGATGCTGGACCTTCGAGAGCGTACCTTTCCAATGAGTTCAGATAGACTTTTTTCATGCAGAAGATGCGAGGACAATAAAGACTTGTTGATTGCCACACAGCAGTTGTACCGAGCTTCCATGCCTACAACAGAGAATAAATGTTACCACTGAAATAATTGGTCCATTAAATAGAAATTAGCATAGCCCATGATAGGATTAGTAATTATGGATGACTTAAGCACGACATCATAGTCAGTTCTAGCCAGTTGCACAAAAACATTTTCAAATGCTAAAAGAAATATAAATCTGCTGAGCTCCTGTTGAAACAAGTTTAGATGGTTACAATTACTTCATTAGGACCAGATGTATTAATTCAGTACCAAGTTTCGTTGTCTCCATTGTTGGATCTGTAACAAGTCTGATTATCTCTGAATTTAAGCAAACCTCCCTTAAGCACCATTCCCGGACAACCAGTCCTGATATTACTCTGTAGCCCTGCAGACATTCAAGGGCATGTGTTCAGGGGAAAAAAACTGTAGATGCAAGAAATTCATCTGGTTGCGCACAATACCGATATCCAAGCTAATGAGATAAGAAAATACTTATTTATGCAAAAGTATCTTTAACTAGCATCAGCTACTTACAGCTATCCGTATATCCGGGTCTTGTTGCAGAATTGATAGAAGAAGAGCCTGGAAAACAATAAGGCCAAAAAAATACCCAACTAAGCAAGGCAGAACCATAAGCAATTAAGATAAATGGGCAGAAAAGGTGTTGCTACTAACTGAAGGAGTTAATTTTGAACTGTTTGCTGCGGTGGTATAGACCAAGCGCTTCAAGTACTCTTCAGCTTGACCATCCAGTTTCATTTGGTCTTCTTGCCTATCAGCACCACAGATGCTCCCAAAGGCATGTAAAGCAGCCTGAACATGTATCATAACACGTAAAAGGTATAGTTTCTGACAATATGATTGCTTTACCAGCAGCAACAAGGGCAGTGGAACAAGAAGAAAATATGTACACGAACTTACCAGCTGTCTACCTCTGCCCTGTCGGTCAAAGGATGTCTCAACAACATGTCTAGCAACATTTGATGATGTCAGCAGGAAATGTGCCCCTTGAGTTGCTATTTTATCATAAAATCAAACAAACAATAAGGGTGTGCTATGGCAACCTGGAGAAAACTCCAATACTAACAAGCAGAATCATGACTTACTTGTACCAATTAGACCTAAGGTTTCCAATGCACTCTCAATTTCATCAGTATTCTGGCTTTCTTCCATCTTCAATATTTTGTCTATCACCGCGAGCAGGTTTGTAACACCTAACAAGGAGGAAATCCTGATCAAGTCTGCCTAGTTCCTCATGTAAGAAGACCAGAGAAGATGAGTCTCGATAACATTTAAATCAGGATGATGAGAAGTCTTTTTATAGGAGATGATGAATAGTTAATGCAATAAAGATTCTTCAATGCACAAAGTTGTGGAGCAATTAGTGAACAAAAGTCTGGCAACTGAAAATAATGATACCTACAAGATTGGTCTATCACTGTGAAAGCATCAGCTGAAGAAAGAAGCCTCCCGCTAATTAATGCTGCTCTTGACCGTATAACAGAATCAGCTGAGGAATCACTGCACACGGAAAGAAAAGACAACATAGAATAGCTGAAAAAATAACAGAAGAAAACACGGAGGCATAGAGGAATAAGGCAGGTACTTGATCACATCACTTATAAGTTGAATCAAGTTGGTCTTCAGCAGGAAAGTATTGCTGTGAGGGTGTTCAACAAGCTGCAGTGTGACAAAAAGACACAATTAGCCAAAATATATAGCTTCTCCCAGAAATTCCAGAATCTTTTAAGTCATTGATCATTATGACTCATTCGATAGCAAAATACCTATGACTCCAGGATTATATAGTATGGTGACAAGGGATGATAGGCAAGAAAGAAACCACAATTATAACAATACGATGACACTGATTGCCTTAAGCATGTAATATGAAACAATACTAGTGCAAGTCTTTTGCAAATGAATCACGATTCCTGAGCCAATACACAATGCACACCATCACACAAAGCCAAAATAGGCCTGTTCCATCAGACGTACTGGCAGAAATCCTTTTTCAGTTCCAGATAGAAATCCTTTTATGAAAAAAACACATAAATCAAAGTATTTGCAACGACCCTCATGGAGGAAGCCAAACATAAAGTGGCACAGATGAACGGAACAAAATATCCTTTTACCTCATATAGGACCTCCAGCGCGCTGAGGGTTTTAAGCATATCCCTTCTATCTTTTATTTCATCTTCAAATATGCTGAGAAGGTTTGAATCACGAATGGCAGTAGCAGTATAACTTGAAACAGTGAAGAGCTTGGCTATCAAAGATAGAATACGAATCCGTGCCTACAATGGCAATAAAGATGAAAAAAAATCTAATCATGTTGTGGCTTGCAGATAAACAGTAAGAGCATACAGTAAAACATAGACAAGCACTTCACTCTATTTTTTAATCTTATTCTGTTAGCAACCAGGAAAGGGAAATGCGCAGACATTTGAAAATATTGAAGATAAATAACTAGAGTGATTATGATTACAACTTCTGCTCCAAAATAGATGATATCCTAGGATGCATGCAGGAACTTTGGCCATTACTATTACAAATATACTCTTGCAGCCACATGAAAATGATATTAACAGATTCCTCATACATTAGTATTTGTGTGCCATTATCAAAACAAAAAAAGCTTTTTTTTTCCCAAGCAAGTTGAGGTAGGCTAGAGATGAAACCAACAGGAGTGACAAGCAAAGATGATATAGTATATATCAGAGTAGAAATGTAGCAGCAATAGTAATGATTATATTAGATTTTAATGATATACACTTATGTATTATTGATTAACTGGTATGTTTTAAAGCTCGTGCTTGCTTCTGTTGTTGTGCATGTAGGCGGGCATTGGTCCACAAGGGCGTTTATTGGTTAGTTCTGCAAAATTGTGTCAGAATAATGGACACGCGATGCGTACCAAAGAGGATGACTGAGATGCCACTCTGTCAAGTTGCACGGATCCTTGACCATCGGGTGGGAATATGATTTCCTATAAACAGGAAAGAAATAGACTAAAATATGACTCCAATATCCATCGAACAGAGAAGATGTTGAATACTTCAAGATGAATTGATGGACTCACAGCTCCTTTAGGAATTTCTGCTAAACGCTTCACAGCATCCAGAATGATTGCTGAAATCTCTTCATCTCTGCGGAAATCGAAGATATCAATAAGAAATTGTCACCAAGTTACAATGCATATGATGCAATGTGTTAAATGAAGTTTATGAGTGTAAATAAATTACCCCTCAATCAAACAATTGATTAGAACAGGATACAGATTGTGCTGCACAACTGTTTCCACCGCAGCAGCACTATCTTCAGCTTTGTCAAGAAGATAGAGTACCTGATATAGTTATATCGAATTCTTTCACAGTCAGTGGCTACAGACATTGTTTTCCCAAAAGTGTTTAGAACATTTTCCAAACTGACATGAAAAACAGCATACATGAAAGGGGATTTGCATGAGTTGGCAAACCACACAAGTGCGCTGCTAGCACACAAAATTCACTGTGACTTTTACTCTAGACTAGATGAGTTGAATCCATATTAAATAATCTTGAAGGTTACGGGATCCAAATCTAAAAAAAATATGTAGTAGAAGGAAATTGTGCTTTATGCATTTGCCATCTCAACAAAGCAAACAGATGAAACTACAACAAAAATCCATAGTATGCACTTATAAAATGGATACAGAAGTTAGACTGTTAAGAGTCAAATAGAGAGAACAGATGAAACCACAATTTTTTTGGTATGTGCAAAATGGATAACAGAAACTAGACTCAAATAAAGACAGCAACTTTCGTAAATAGCATGCACATAGAAAACCGATTCAGATACATACAGCTTTGCAGGCTAATTTTCTGATGCTGTTTGAGTCTGTGAGCAATCCAGCTTGAATAAATGCCTGGAAGATAAAAGTGCAATTAAGACTTTAGTTGTCAATATGTATAAGAATTAAGCCATAGTTCTCACAAAGAAGATACAATGATCATTTTGTAAGATATTTTTACTATGTTGATCTAGGTAAGAGTTGTAGGTAGACATGTCTAGATAAAAAATTGGAGGGAGAATGTTACACATACACCATAGCTTGGCAGAAGCGATGCTCCATATCTTGAAGAAAATACTTTGTCTAAGCATTCTGTGACAGTTTCAACCATCCCAGGTACATCTGCTTCACTCTGCAATGCCCTACATGATGAAGACAAATTACAACAGCAATCAACAAAACAGGATGGCGAACATAAGCTGCCAGTAGACAATGTATGTGAGGCGCTTACTAGAAAATTTGGCTTTGTTAATGTAAGAGAACATCTCAAAACATAAGCTTCAAACATGTTAAGACATTACATATAACACAGGAACATACGACAAGCGACAACTCAAAACATTGGAGGAAGGAAAAGAGGCTTACCCTAACAGCTTAGGCAGAGGACATCGTTCCAGGAACTGCCTCACAGTATCATCACTATGCAACCCTGCAACAAATGAAATACAGATTCAGTCACCTAGTCACCACATGACTAACATTCTCCATCTTTCAAAAGTTTAACTAGTCCTTTTAAAATTCAAGTCTTCAATATGCACTACTTCAGCAGACAGATGTACTTCTCTTAAAATCATTCTGTCCGGAATCTGCCTGTCCTACTTGTCACCCCCCTTCTGGTGGGGAAAAATAGCTTTGCACCAAAACATACTCGGGCGCAAAGACACGCATCGATCGAAGGTGCAAATACAAGCCATTAGCATTCCAGCTTCAAAATCAAACTAGAAATAGTCACAAGTTCGCTGATAAAACTGGAGGTAGTAACACTACAGGCCTACATCAGCATATGCAATCATATTGTCCAACCAATAGCAGAATCAAGCAGCGAATCGATCGAATGCCGAAGTAAGCCCCCGCCCCAGTCAGGATACCCTACTAGGGTTCCAGCGCACCGAGCTCCACACCCGCGGTGACCCGATCCGTTCTCACGACCAGAGACAAGCAAAACCCCTCCTCCCAGACGGAGCAACCCAGAACGGCGGCGCCCCAAACGTGAGCAACTAACTCCCCCCAAAACCGAATGGGGGGTAAGGAAGGAGATATTGCCTGGGTAGGACGCGAAGTCGCCAGCCGCCTGAAGCATCGCGCCCAGCTCTCCCGGCGCCGGCGAGGGCTCCATCCCCGTGCTGTTCCGCGCCGCGCTTCTCTTCTTCTGGGTTTTGGCTTGGGGAAGGAGAAAGACCAGCACGCACGCACCACCGGCCACGCCGCTCTACTCGGGTCCGACCCAAAAGAGCCTCGAGTCACTAGCGAAGTAGCGAGTCGTCGTCTCGTCGACGGGCAGTGCTTCAGTCAGTGGGAACCAGGCACGGCGGCACAGGGACACCGGGCACGGCTGCTGCTTGCCGCGTGGGCGGGTGCCCGGGCGGCGTGGCGCTCCGCGCTCACGGCAGCGGGCCCGGAGAGGGGAACGTCTCTATCCGGAACAGCCCGCGGTGATTGGGCCGTGTAGAAGTGTCTTCGAGCGCTCGAAGTCCCGGGGCCGGAACCTCTCCAACTGTCAGTTTAATTTGTGGGCCTTATTTAGCTTGGGCCGTTCGAGCTTTCCTAAAAGGAGTAGCCGGCATCAGTCGGTGGAAAAAATATAATCAGGTGAAAGGACTCTGGACCACAGTTATTAGGATCGGACCGACCGGCCGGTCCGACGGTTAAACTGGGAACCGGAGCATCGGCCGGTTTGGTCCACGTAAAAGATTGTCTATGCAATCAAATCAGGTTAAACTGTTCGGTTTCTCTGAAAAACCGGAATAAAATCAGGCTTCCGAACCGCGGTCTGACCGCTGGACATAGGTCACCTCGGACTCGCAAGCGCAGAAAAGGTGGGACGGGTGGGTGGAAAATTTTGTGCAAAAATGTGTGGGAGAAGGGTTTGAGCCTAGGTTTAGGGTACGAAGTGGAGAAACATACCACTACACCACATCGTGGCTTGTGTTTTTTTTAGAAAACTAACTCTATTTAAACAGGTTTGAAACAGTGGTTCGATCGGTTGGACCAATAAACCATTAAATCGAGCACCCTAGCGGTTTGATGACCGGTCGGTCTTAACAACTATGCTCTGGACCTCCAAGTTGCCCCGTAAAAAAATTAAAAAAAAAACTTTTGAATCATCAGATTTGGGCTTGCAGTACATTACAGCCCATTCATGTCTTGTATAGCCTGAATTAAACACGCATGGCCTAGCAGACACTGAAAAGAAGCGCCTCGTTCGTTTTTGGGAAAGGTAAGTGAACAACCACATTGTACTAGTACAGTTGTACCTACTGCTTAACGATAATGTATACTAATTTCTACCAGCTGGGAGACTTTGTGTCCTCTGGGCTCTGGCATTTCAGAACTTAGATAGCATCTTCAGTAGCTCGGTATGAACATCCGATCAGCACTTGTTTTCGCCTCCCTTCCCTGGCATCTTAGATGACAATATTCCACGAGATGAGCTTGTCTCTACCGGACTATAGCCACCTACCTACGGGTGTTTGGTTTCTCTAAAGCTTATTTTAAAACCCATCATACCAGGTGATGCTAATTAGGAGTATTAAATATAGATTAATAATAAAATAAATTTCATAACGCCTAAGCTTATTCACGAGGCGAATCCAGTCCATGTGATGGTACAGTAAATATGTGCTAATCATAGATTAATTAGACTTAATAGATTCGTCTCGTGGATAATCCTAGGCTCATGCAGTTGGTTTTATAATTAGCTTATGTTTAGTCTTTTTATTTGATATTAAAATATTCGATACGACAGAGCATAAAATAAGCCTGAAGAATCAAACACCCCAGTTCAATCAAGATCGACGGTATAACTGCCAAGGTTATTCATCTTTGCATGATGATTGGTCTGCATTCTGCGACTCCCAAGTACTGACCAGGAAGTTTCAGTTCTGGCCACATAGGCTCTGAACAATGTAGCGGTAACCTATAAAACATCTTTTCTGAAGAAAGACCTATAACTCCATCGGTCGTTCTTCCTTGGACAGCCTAGCCTAAACCTGTTCAGCCATAAAAAACAAAAGAAGATGTTAGCCGCAACACTTTTAATTCATTCCAGTACTACTGATACAGTACCAAACATGTGGTAGTCAAATCAATTGGACTATTTGCTGGAACAAACGAAGAGGAGTGACATCCCTGCCGCGCCTCTGCCATGTGCTTTGGCCGAGTTCCTACAGGGCATGTGGCTTGGTTCCACAAATCCGTAATCGGCAGTTAGCAGTTAGACTCGCTCCAACCGGCGCGCCAACAGCCAAGGCAAATGTAAATTGGCTCCCGCAGCGGCACTGTAGCGCACGGCACCGCGTCCAACCCGGCATGCAAACGCGCGTTGCAAAATGGATTCTAGGAGAGAGAAGCGGCAAAATGCCGCCCGCTCGGCCCGGAGGCAAACGCGATTCGGCCAACCGCCAGCCCGCCCGAAACAAACGACCAGCTCTCCCGCAGAGGACCAGGCGGACGACGAGCGACGCGGAAGAGGAGCAGGGAAGCGACGACCCAGGCGGCGCAGACACGCCGGCGAGCAAGGTGAGCTTCGCCTTGACCTTCCCCACCTCGATTCGTTGTTCTACCCTAGGGTTCTGGGTCAGATTTCGCATGCACGGCGAGCTATCCATGGGATGGGGAACCGATGGGTACCCTAGGGTTCCCCAATCGATCTAGATTTGCTAGGTACGAGTGTATTTGCGCGGTTTTGTTCGATTCCAATAGCATTTCTACTCTGCTGTGCCGCAGAGCCTCAAAATCTGGATGGGGAAGAAGGGGATCGGGTCTAACTTGTTTGCGTCCCCTTCCCATTCCAGATGACGTCCCCTGAGAAGACCCTTGATTTCGCCATTGACTCCATGGCCGATGCTACCACCCTTCCTCTGACAGTGATGCCTAGTTATTCCAGTGTTTTAGAGGAGGCTTTATGTATCTTGTTATGTGGAACTCTGAACTAAGTTTGTGTGTTTGTGAGACCTTTTGCAGTACACCCTGTTTATGTAATTTATATGTACTAGACTTTGTGTTTCTTGTGATCTGAACTTCGTGAGACCTGTTGCAATGCACCATATTTCTTGTAATATATATGTACTATATTCTGAACTTGCATGTGTGTTCTTTGTGATCTGAACTTGCAATTGATTGCATATGTTATTGCAGAATGGAGGGGCATTTGTCAGGATATGGTGGTAATACCAATGCATCCGAAGTGTTCATGGCAAATGACTTCGATTTGGAGTTGCAAACTACACACATGGTATATCTTTACTTTTCTTCATTGTTTGTAGAGAGTTACATGTTAAAAAATTGTGCCTAATTCCACTGCTTTTGGACTGAAGGAATTTAGTGAACCCAATGTGCCATCTCAAGTAAACACTGAAGAAATTGAGGAGATAGATGGGGAGCAATTTGCCACCGGTGCTGCCAACAAGAAAGGGTTTTCTCATCGTGGTAAAGCATTCCTCCCTCAAGAGGATAGGGTCATAGTGTCTGGATGGCTCAACATTTCCACAGATGCATGCATGCACAGGTACCTTTTGCCACACAGGGTCATTGTAATCTTCATAGAATATTGACATAATGACCACACAAAATTACATAGTTCTTAAAATGATTGCAGGTGCATCCCAGACTAGCAATGCATTTTATGCTAGACTGCATAAGTATTTTCTTGAGAATTGGGACATAGGTAGCAATAGAACCCAAGTCTCTATTCAGAACCGATGGACTACAATACGAAAGGCAGTGAGCAAATTTACTGCAATTCATTCGGCTATTCAGAGAAGGAATGAAAGTGGCAAGAATGATTTGGATAAGGTATTGACTTATGTCTCATTGTACTGGTTGTCTGCTTCAAATTGTACTGGTTGTCTGCAGGTCAAAGATGCTATAAGAGTTTATGAGCAAACCAAACCATGGCAGTTTGCACATTGTTGGGAGATAATGCGTGAAGAACCAAAATGGAACAATTACCTGTTGGAGTGCAACAAGCCTAAACAGCCTGTGAACAAAGATAATCAGCCAGCTCCTGCATTGGAGACCCCTGCTACTCGTGCACAGATTGAAAGACCGGAAGGCCGTGACAGCGTGAAGAAGCGGCGTACAGCTGTAGAGGAGTCATCGTAAGTGTTGCTGTCGAAATGTTGCAGAAAATACATAATAGAGGACAGCAGCTAGATGAACAAGAAGCAAAACAGAAGGAAGAGTTGATTGCTATTGAACGGGCGAAGTTTGACCTACAGCAAAAAGCATTGCTTGCTAAGATTGAACAAGGGGAGAAGAAAATTGAACTGCAGAGGGAGATCTCTCGTGACCAAAGGGAAGTTTCCCTTGAACAGATCAAGCTACAAAGAGATATAATGGAAACCAACAGGTTTCAGACTGAAGCCCAAATAATGTTCACTGATCTGAATTCTTTCTGTCCTTCTGTTCGGTTTTGGATTGCCAAGAAACAGAGAGACATACTGGAGAAGGAAGGAATAAACCCGGCTAAATCTACCTCTGGTGCTACAGATGACCATCACCCCTGATGTATTATGTTTGATTTCAGTGATTTCATGTGTTAAATTTCTTATTGTTGAACAAAACTGATGTGTAAGATTATGTGTGACCAATATGTGTGTGGACCTGATGTACTATGTTTGCCATTTCATTTGTAACATTGGAGCATGTGGACCTGATGTACTATGTTTGCCATGTTGTCTGGTACTCGAGAGCTGTCTGGTACCCGAGAGCAACAACAATGTTCTGATTACAACAAGTTCTGGTACTCGACACCTACACATTGTTCTGGTACCTGATTACACAACACAAGACCTAGCAGGACCTGATTACAATGTTCTTGTAAATATTTATAACAACAATGTTCTGATTACACATTATTCTGGTACTCGACACCTACACATTGTTCTGGTACCTGGTACCTGATTACACAACACAAGACCTAGCAGGACCTGATTCCAATGTTCTTGTAAATATTTACAACAACAATGTTCTGGTACTCGAGAGCCAGAACACAGCAAAAGAACCTGACTACTACTACTAGAACCTGAGTACTACTAGAAAGTCCAGAACCTGACTACTACTAGAAAGTCCAGAACCTGACTACTACTACTAGAACGTGACGACTACTACTACTACTACACCAAATAACCACTGCAATTCAAGACCACCAAAATGACCACTGAAATTCAACTACTGCCGAGACCTCCGCGCATATGGCCCTATCTCGTTTCCTTTCAACATCCAATGGTGCTCAATGAGGTCTTGTTGCAGGCGCTTGGATGTCGGCCGGTCCTGGATTTTATGGTATGCAGCCATGTAGTCATTAAGCTCGGTTATAGTTCTGTCCCTAAGAATTGGTGGGTCATTGGCCTCACGAAACTCGTTCTCATCTGTCTCCATGTCCCGCTCCGACTCTATAATCATGTTGTGAAGAATGATACATGCACGCATTATGGTATTTATATCTTGAGGACTCCAGAGTCTCCCGGCTTGTTGAATTATCCGAAACTTCGACTGAAGGACACCAAAACAACGTTCCACATCCTTTCTTGCAGCTTCTTGAGCTTCGGCGAATGTCTTGTCCTTCGAATTTATAGGGTCACTTTTAGTTTTAACAAACGTCGCCCAATCAGGATATATCTTATCGGCAAGATAGTATGTCATATCATACTTGTTACCATTCACAAAGTATTCTACGGGGTGAGTTCTTCCATTGGCCAGATCATCAAACACATGTGAGCGATCCAACACATTCAAGTCATTGCTTGATCCTGGCATTCCAAAGAATGCATGCCAAACACGCAAGTCTTTTGTTGCAATAGCCTCAAGGACAACAGTCGGTCGCCCCTTTCGTCCAATATATTGCCCTTGCCAACTAACCGGACAAGAACCCCACTCCCAATGCATGCAATCGATACTTCCAATCATCCCGGGAAAGCCTCGAGCCTCATTCTCTGCAAGAATCCGATTCAACTCAGCCTGGTTAGGTGGTCTTAGGTAGTCTTCTTCAAACTCAGAAATGATCGTGCTGGCAAACTCCTTAACACATTCCAAAACGGTACTCTCTGCCATGGCATAACCATCATCAAGGGAGTCAGCTATAGTGCCATAGGCAAGCATCCGCATAGCCACAACGCACTTATGCTTGCCATGAAATCCCATGCGTCCAAGGCCATCGGCTCTCTGCTGAAAATATTCGTTCTTGGCAGCAAGCTTCTCATAGATGTTGTTAAATACACTTTTTTTCATCCGAAAACTACAACACAGTCATACAAGCGATTGTTAACAAATTGCAATACAATAATCTGACTAATCAATTGCTTGTAGGTGCCATCTTTACCGGCGGCGGAATGTGGCGTCGTCGAACATAGGTTGTTCCGCGAAGTAACGCTTCACAAGCTCAGCCCAAGCGCCTTCCCTATCCCTCAAAATAACACGATGCATCGGAACTGATCCACCCCATTTTCGAGTACGGCGTGATGTGGCCAGGAGGACGGCCTGACTCGCCTCGGCTTCAAGACGGAGCCTTCTCTTGCGTGCACTCGAGAACACGCCTGACACAAGCCGCACCGACGACATGGAGATGATTGGGGGAGATCCTGCGAGTAAACCAGAGCACCATTACTACGGCAATACGGAGATCGATCACAAGAAGGCCGCCAGGAACATTACCTGTGTTCGTCGTCGCGCCGTCGTGCCGTCGTACCAAGGAGTAAACCGGACAACGCTCGCGCCGTCGTAGGGTCCAGTTGATAGGGAAGGCGCCGTCGTTCCTACAAATGCAGGGGAGGGGCAGGTGGGTCCTGCCGTCGCACTCGCGCCGCCGCCTCCGGCAGGTCGCGCCGGCCGAAAATCGTCGCGCGCCAACAGGCGAGGCATGCCCTCTACGGTTCGGGATGGCGGACGAGGGAAATGTCCCTGCTTTGGCGCCAACCACACTTTCGCAGGCTGCGGGAGCCATTCTGGCTCGGCGCGTTGGAGACCCGGCGGGCCAAGGTGGGCTGGCAAAATAGCTCGGCCTTGCAAACCACAAAATGGCTGCCCAAATTGGCTGAGCCGGGTTGGAGTCAGCCCTAGGGCCAGTACGTCCAGGTCGTGAGCCATTCTGACACTCTATTCGGGAACTTTATAGATCTGCAAGTAGCTGACAATAGGACCCAAGTCGGGTAAATTTCGCCAGACAAACTAGCTGGCATTGTGAAATGAGAATGAGTTCAGAGTTCAGAAAATGCCCATACACGGAAAGCAGAAGAGGAGTTCAGAGTTCAGAGCAGGCTATATATCGGGTGAACGAAGTGGGTACAGAACTGCGGTAGACATGGGGGCTAATTTCTACACGGTTCAGCCGGTTGAGAAACACGGATACCATACCACCAAGTTCCTCGTATATGTACACAGCAAATCGGATGAGAAGTTAAGGTTAACTCACGCATCTCGGTGGCTGCAACTTGGCTTAAAGTTTCAAGGAGCGATGATATCGCGAGAGGCCATGCAATGCAAGCAGCAGGCAGTGATGAACAATGATCACTTGCTCGATTAAGGCCAGTGGAACAACCAGGCGATCGAATCATGACGGCGCGTGCGTGGATCCCAATGATGATGAGAGCTCGGAGCTGATCATAGTCCAGGTAGATAAAGAGAATCAAGCGGCCAGAAGACTCATAGTCCCAGGCAGGCAGTTCGTTCGTTAAGAAAAGCGAAAGGCAAAGCCTGGACGATCAAGCTACGTGCCCACATCCTCCACGGATCGGAAGAGCGAAACGGCGAGCTGAAAGCCTGAACTCTGGAAACAAGATTCAGTAGCCAGCCACCATGGAACACCGTGGCCGTCTCGACGGGCGCCACGCGTGCCAAGCCGGCCGCCAGGTCAACAAAGCGCCCGGGACCTGCGCAGTCGAAGACACAGGCGGAACGGACCCCGCAGATCGATTCGTTCAAACTCCAAAGCGAGGAGCTAAACGTACGGTAGTACGAGCATGGCCCCACCGGAATTATACGTACAGCTACACGAGCATACCGACATACGCACAGCATCCAATCACAAAAGGATAACGGCGTTCTCGCCGGCCGCCCGCAGCTGCATGATTCTGGCCGTATCCGAAGGCCGCCCGAGCGCACGAACGCGAGCGCGCCCTGCGGCGAGTTCCGTAACGATGCGCACAGCGTGCCCATGTGACCAGGCCCCGGCTTTTCGTTGCTCGCCATCATCGTGTTTCCTCGCCGCAGCGGCACCCGACCCCATGCCATGCCATAGCATGCGATTCTTTTCTTTTCCGCTGGTCCGATCCGTCCATCCGATACGACCCGGGCAGGCCCTGCTGCTGCTGCCCTCTAGCTGGCCCTTCACGGCCACTACCGAGCAGCAGCGGCGCCCACTCAGTCACTATATACAAACATGGCGATCGATCGAGCATCCCTGTCTGTCTGTCTCGGTTCGTATTGTTTTATCGTATGATGCCATGTTCGCGTCCCCCCACCTGCTGCAGCGTCGTCGTCTGGTGCGGCCGGTCTTCCCCCTCGCCTTTTCTGGGCGGATTTGGTGCGCGCTAGCTCAAGATCACTGTGCCCTCTCGCCTCGCTCGCACACCCGTGAGCTGTGGAGGTTGCCGGCCGGGACTACCTGTACCTCTAGGTCTGTACTGTCTAGCTCATGCATCGCTGTAAGAATCTACCCACGACCACGATCATCTGCGCGTGCATGTATGCGACTACGCGTACGGTGCCAGGAAAATATCGAGAGCATCGTGATCTTGCCGACTGCGGCGGCGGTTTGACCGTCCGATCGATGAGCTAGCCGATGACTTGTCCGGCCAGGGTTTTACCTGCACGGTCTCGTCGTCGCGCGCGCGCCGGCCACCCGCCACCTTGTGAGGCGCCAGGCGCTACGGCGGCTGCCGCGTGCCGCCGCGCGTGCGTCACCGCCCTTGACGACGACGCGGACGCACGGCGGGGGAACGAGGTGTAAAGGTTACACTCTCGCAGCCAGCGAGTGCGTAGTGCAGCCGTGCACGTCACACCCACCACACACGTCACCGCCCGACGTGCCACCTGGCACCTATGCTTGCGCCCCCGCACGCGTCAGCGGAAGGAGCCGCGCGCCGCCGGGTGACACGTGGCTCCGCGCCCGGTCAAAAACTTTGCTATCGATCGTGCTGCTTCCTCCTGGACGGCGGCATGTGCCAATGGTAGTGCACGGGACTACGGGAGGGAATGGGGGGAAACGACGGGGGTGCCTGTACGTGGACGCGCCTGGGTGCACCAAAGCAACATGGCACGGTTCGGGCGGGATAACGTGCAGCGCCTCGCGATATGCTCTATAGTAGTTGCCGATTTGGACGTTTTGTTTGCTTGATCTGATTGGGCCCAGATCTTGCACGCAAGTACAAGAGCCGAGTGGCATGTAATCAGGCTACTGCTGCGTGTCCGGGTTCGGCGCCCGTGCTGATTGGAGAACCGGGCCTCTTGCGATCTGATTGGAATCGCCAATCACGGCCCGACGGTCGCGAATCCGGCTGTTGGAACGGTGATTGGCATCCTATGGCCGGCCTCGAAATCTGGCAACAGGAATCCGCTGCGCATGGGCGCATGGCAAAAACGGCAGCATGCATTTCTCGCCGTCGGCATCTTCTGCAGATCGCATTGCCCTTAATTTTCACTTGAACATGGACCGGCAATCTTTGTTTTTAGAGAAAGAACAGCAAAAATGATCAGCAGTCCTGCATGTAGAACAGGATTTCTACCATTTTTTGCCGACGAAGGTTTGATTTGCAGAGGCTGCCTTCTCTGGGTTCATATTCGTAAAGATGCTGCTTTCTGGTACAGTTTCTAAAAGCCACGGATGAGGGAGGAGAGTAGCGAGACCCACCACATGAACATGGCTTGCAACTAGCCTACGGGTGAGGAGGGCCCGAGGCCCACGAATGGACAGCAAATCTCGCCCCGGAAGCGATCGGAGACCGAACCCGAGGCAGGAAACGATCCCCGACCCCGGCAATCAATCACACTTGTCAATTGCCAACGAAGCGCGCACAAGCCGACCCAACCCAACCGCGTTCTATCCACGGGCAGCGCAGCAGCAGGCAGCAGGCAGCAGGCAGCAGCGGGTGCCGCGCCTTGTGTTTATAAAAGACGCCGTCTCCCCATCGCCGTGCCGGACGCACGCAGCCAAAAAGCACACGGGGCAGAGCTCGACTGCTCGAGGAGGCGGGAGGCAGGGGAGGCGATCGGAATGGCCGCTCCTCTCGCGTAGCAGAGTGTTGCTTGCTTCCTTGCTGCGCCTGCTGCTTCTGTCACTTGCCATTGCCACTGCGTGAGCGAGAGGAAGGCGGCGTGAAGGGAGCAGGTAGGATCGAAGAAATGGCGGCGCGCGGCCACGTGCTGGCGCTGCTCGTGCTGCTCGCGCTCGCCTCGGCGACCGCGGCGAGCGGCGGGCGGCACCCGCACCAGCACCGGCACCGGCACGGCAGGAAGTCGGCGCGGCTGAGGCTGATCCCCTCCGCGCCGGGCGCGTCCCTCGCCGACCGCGCGCGGGACGACCGGAACCGGCACGCGTACATCAGGTCCACGCTGGCGTCGCGCCGCCGCGCGGCGGAGGTGGGCGCGTCGGCGTTCGCCATGCCGCTCTCGTCGGGGGCCTACACCGGCACGGGCCAGTACTTCGTGCGGTTCCGCGTGGGCACCCCCGCGCAGCCGTTCGTGCTGGTGGCGGACACCGGCAGCGACCTCACCTGGGTCAAGTGCCGCGGCGCCGCCGGGTCGCCGCCGGACGCGCAGCCGCCGGCGCGCGAGTTCCGGCCCGCCGCCTCCAAGTCGTGGGCGCCCATCGCGTGCTCCTCCGACACGTGCACGTCCTACGTGCCCTTCTCCCTCGCCAACTGCTCCACGCCGGCCAGCCCCTGCGCCTACGACTACCGGTCAGTGCCCCCCGCCACCGCACACCTCTCCCCTCCTCCCTCCCCCCTCTCGATGCCATTGCCGTGCCTCGTACTCCATCGATCGATCACCTCGTACCGCTCGCTCCACTGACGCGTGCTCGCCACTCCACCGGACCTCTGTACGATACGGCCCTGGTGGTTCCGGCTCCGGGGGGCGACGACACGGCCGCTGCCGGCCGGCTGGCGCCCGCAGCCCCGAGGCAGGCAGCGGCAGGAGTAAGTGTTGGTTGGTGGGCAGGGTGGGTGGGTCAGGATCTCGCGCGCGCCATTACTCGCGCAGCATTTTTACCGGGCGCGCGCGCCCCCTGCTCTGCCGGCCTCGCCGCGGCAGAGCGCGGCATTCAATTGGCACGCTCGCCTGACGTGCTCGGGTCGGGGCGCGGCCGGGTTGATGTGCACACGAGTTCGTGCTCGGTTGTGCGTGCCCGCCCTGCCCTTTTCTTCTGGGGCCGGCCGATTCGATCGGAAGCTGGCGTTGGGTCGATGGCCTCCAGCTCTCCATGTGCCCTGTGGTTGTCTCGCATTTCTTGCACTTCACTCCTCTCCCTGCGAGCAAGCTCCAGTTGAAACGGTAGGACACGGTTCACGGCGACACCCAGTAATGTTAGGGATTGACCAGCCGGTACGCCGTACTGCTACGAGTGGGGAGTCTCCAGGCTGCCAAATCGGATGGATGCGAGGATGCGGCGTTAATGTAGGGCCTGTTCGTTTCCTCCTATCTAAACTTTAGACCCATCACATCAAAGAGAATCTTGCTATTTAGAAGTACTAAATAAAATCTGTTTATAAAACTTTTTGCACAGCTAGATGCTAATTCGCGAGACAAATTTAAAGAGCCTAATTAATCCATAATTTGCCACAGTGATGCTACAGTAATTGTTCGCTAATCATGGACTAATATACCTCATTAGATTCGTCTCGCGAATTAGCACTAGGGTTCTGCAATTAGTTTTGTAATTAGACTTTATTTAATACTTCTAAATGATAAGATTCTCTTTGATATGACCCCTCTAAAATTTAGGTAGCCGGAAACGAACACCCCCGTAGTTGAGGTGGTCTGGTTGCCGCCGGGGCCGGGGCGCGTCGTGGGGACGGGACGGGAGGGGCACGGAGCTCACATTTAAATCCTGTTACCGGCACCAGTCGCTCTGCCCTGCGCGACCCGGCCGCGGGGCTCGGCAGGCACGCCCCCGATCATGGCGCGCACGTTACCGTAGGGCGGCGTCGCGGCCGCCGATGCGCTGTCGCTTCCGGGCTCCGGGCTTTTAAAATTGGGGGTGGGGGGGGGGGGGGGTGGCAACTTGTCGCCCGCGGCGCTGGCTGACGGGTGACGCCGCGGCCTCGCCGAACACGAGCAGAGGTGCCGCGGAGCAGGTGCTCGGCGCGCGCGCGCCATGTGCTCAGGCAGGCTAGGCTGGCTGGCTTCCCCGGGGGACGGCTCGTGGCCCCCTTCTTCTGGCAGATTGAAAACGTCGAGAAGCTAAATGTTTCCGGAACTTGCCATTTATCCGGATGACCCGTGCCCAGACGCTTCTGTCTCTGGAGCTGTTACTGCGATTGGTGATGGTGTGTATGCTAGGCTCTAGTACTGTACTGCTGCTCGGCCTCGTACTGGCTGTATGGTGGGAGCACAGTAAACGCGTTGCTGATTCAAGCTGTCTGAGTGCTTCGTCTATCCTTGAGCGATCTCGTTGTCCAGCTCGGCTTTTGACCGGTCTCGTTGCCATCGGTGGTCGCTAGCTACGTAGCATGCTTTACAGCTAACAATTACAGTTTAATTGGTCAAATGCACCGTACTAACCGAACTGGAAGAAAAAAAAAATTCTGAAATGGAAATGTGCTGAACTTTGGAACCTCTGACGACTAGTCCATTTTACGATCCAAGGCTCTGTCCCGGCCGTAACCATCGTATGAGTTGGGATTACGCTTTTCCAGCCACTTTGCCCGCTCATTGAGCTCCGCTTTACAGTTCATGACGAGACGTATCTTTCCGTTTTCCAACTGTCTAACGATTCTGATTCAGACCATATCCAGGATGAGTGTCTTGCAAGCCGGCTCCTGCATCGATGCCGACCCCCAAAAAGGCCTGGGTCCGGTCCCAACTCGAATCATACCACTGACATCACCTCTAATCCAGTACTAGTAATTTACAAGTGCATTTCGAGCTAGACCCGTGCCATTTTTTTGTAAGCATTATTTCAGCGTGTTGCTGCAGAATCTTTCCATGTGGCCACTACTCATGCTGACGCGGAACTAACGTTACCTAACCGTCGTGGCAGGTACAAGGACGGCTCGGCGGCGCGCGGCGTGGTGGGCACGGACTCGGCGACCATCGCGCTGTCCGGGAACACCGGCGCGGACAGCAGCAGGCGCGCCAAGCTGCAGGGCGTGGTGCTGGGCTGCACGGCCTCGTACGACGGCCAGAGCTTCCAGTCCTCCGACGGCGTCCTCAGCCTGGGCAACAGCAACATCTCCTTCGCGTCCCGCGCCGCCGCGCGCTTCGGGGGCCGCTTCTCCTACTGCCTCGTCGACCACCTCGCCCCGCGCAACGCCACCAGCTACCTCACCTTCGGCCCGGGGCCCGAGGACGCCGCCGCCCCAAGCCCCGCCTCCGCGCCCCCCGCGCCGGAGCAGACGCCGCTGCTGCTCGACCGCCGGATGAGCCCGTTCTACGCCGTGACGGTGGACACCGTCTACGTGGCCGGCGAGGCGCTCGACATCCCCGCGGAGGTCTGGGACGTCGAAAGGAACGGCGGCGCGATCCTCGACTCGGGGACGAGCCTCACGATCCTCGCCACCCCGGCGTACAAGGCCGTGGTCGCGGCGCTGAGCAAGCAGCTCGCGGGGCTGCCGAGGGTGAGCATGGACCCGTTCGAGTACTGCTACAACTGGACGGCCGGCGCGCCGGAGATCCCGGAGCTGGAGTTGCACTTCGCCGGGTCGGCGCGGCTGCTGCCGCCGGCGAAGAGCTACGTGATCGACGCGGCGCCCGGGGTGAAGTGCATCGGCGTGCAGGAGGGGGCGTGGCCCGGGGTGTCGGTCATCGGTAACATCCTGCAGCAGGAGCACCTCTGGGAGTTCGACCTCAGGGACCGGTGGCTCCGATTCAAGCACACGCGCTGCGCCCAATGATTCTGACGGCGCGCACACGATTAATCCATCCATCGTCTTGATAAATTTGTAACGGCCTTCGAGTGAGTGTTTCTCTAAATGGAAAGATAAGTTTTAGCGCGATGGGAAAATGTTCAGCTGAAATCGCGCTTCTGCACTTCTTGTGATTTGCAGCTCGAATTTGCTCGCCTGACTGCAAAGAATCTCTGTTCAGACCTCAGACCGCAGGGTCATGGAACTCAACACACAAAATGGACCTGACTTGTAAAAACAAGGTTTTAAATAGCTGGAAGGGCAGCCGCTGTGGCATTTAGCCCGCTAAATGCTGTAACGGCAGTCCTACCGCTAAACGTCTTAGCCGGCAATTTAAAACCATACTAAAAATCATCTGAATTGAACGATGTGAAATGAAACTTTGCAAAATTTCACTGCAGTACTGAGAGAAATACGGTGCGCGCGCACGCACAACCAAGTTCTAGAAAACAATCGGGATAGTGCTAAGTTCATGATAACGGGTAGCAGACAACGCGGATTCAGGAAATCGGTATGGTCTTGTGATCTCCCAAACTGAACATACGATGAGCTCCACGAATTTCACAAAGTCACTGAACATCGAAGATAACAGTTTAGTACATTATGAGAACTCGCATCACAAGTTATTAATACTTGCATATTTATGAGATTTGCATGGGAAATCAGGTACGCACAGTTTACGCATGGACCACAAATATACATAGAAACATCGAACATTATTCCGTGAAGAAATGGATCAGCTAGATGGCTTTCGATTAGCTTGAGCAACTTCATATGGGAAGCTCAAAAGGAGCATAACTTGAATAATACTATAGATATTTCTTTTGAAGGTTAAGTGTGTACACATGCGTTGTATTGTATCTCAGGACTTGCCACATCGACGCAAATAACGTCCATTGGTTAGTGTTTGCTTGCCATAAATAGGGTCCATTCAACTAGTTTCTCAGGAATTACACGTCAGCACAAATGCCATCCACTGGTTCTGCTTAGCTTTGCTTCCCATAATTAGGGCACACCAATCAAACGTCGAAAAGATTTTCTAGATATCTTTCTTGAAAAACATGGTAGTTTCTGCCATTGTGTGAGGGAGACGACGTGAAGGAATCTAGGATCACAAAAATGGCGTTCCGAGGCAACCTGCTGGTGGTGCTCGTGCTTGCCGCGTCGGCCATCGCGACCGGCAAGTCGGCGAGGCTGGAGCTTGTCCCCGCCGCGCCGGGAGCGTCCATGGCCGAGCGGGCGATGGACGACCGGCACCGCCACACGTACATCACCCAAAAGATCGCATCGGGCCGAGGCGGGAGCCGGCGGGTTGCGGCGGAGGTCGGTGCGTCCGCGGTCTCCTTGCCGGTGTCGTCGGGGGCGTACGCCGGCACGGGGCAGTACTTTGTCAAGTTCCTTGTGGGCACGCCAGCGCAGGAGTTCGCACTGGTGGCGGACACCGGCAGCGACCTCACCTGGGTCAAGTGCAATGGTGCCGGCGGCGCCACCCCGCCGGGGCGCGTGTTCCGCCCCGCGGACTCCAAGTCGTGGGCGCCCATCCCTTGCTCGTCGGACACGTGCAAGTTGGACGTGCCCTTCTCCCTCGCCAATTGTTCCGCGCCCACCAGCCCCTGCGCCTATGATTACCGGTCAGTACCGCCACCGCGCCATTGCCCATCCACCGATCTCCTCTTCTTCTTCCTGTCAATTCCATCGTGTTCTTCGCACTGCGTGCATTCAGACAAGTCCAGTCCTCCATTGGATAATTGGATTGGGAGATGAATGAATGGTATTCTTAGTTCTTACCAAACCATTGTGCACGGCAGGTACAAGGAAGGCTCGGCGGGGGCGCGCGGCGTGGTGGGCACCGACTCCGCGACCATCGCGCTGCCCGACGGCAAGATGGTGCAGATGCAGGACGTGGTCCTCGGTTGCTCCTCAACGCACGACGGGCAGAGCTTCCAGGCAGCGGACGGCGTGATCAGCCTGGGGAACAGCAAGATCTCCTTCGCGTCCCGCGCCGCCGCGCGCTACGGGGGCAGCTTCTCCTACTGCCTCGTCGACCACCTCGCCCCGCGCGACGCCACCGGGTACCTCGCCTTTGGCCCCGGGCCAGCTCCCAAGGACTCGACGCCGGCGGCCCAGACGCAGCTGCTGCTAGACCCCAAGATGCCCTTCTACGGCGTCAAGGTTGAAGCCATCCACGTGGCCGGCAAGGCGCTCGACATCCCCGCCGAGGTGTGGGACGCCACGAAGAACGGCGGCACAATCCTCGACTCCGGCACGACGCTGACGGTCCTGGCCACCCCGGCGTACAAGGCCGTGGTCGCGGCGCTGAGCACGCACCTGGCCGGGGTCCCCACGGTGGCCTTCCACCCGTTCGAGCACTGCTACAACTGGACGGCGCGCCGTCCGGGAGCGCCGGAGATCCCGAAGCTGGCGGTTCAGTTCGCCGGGTCGGCGCGGCTGGAGCCGCCGGCGAAGAGCTACGTGATCGACGTGAAACCGGGCGTGAAATGCATCGGCGTGCAGGAGGGCGAGTCGCCCGGGCTGTCCGTGATCGGCAACATCCTGCAGCAGGAGCACCTCTGGGAGTTCGACCTCAAGAACCGGCTGGTCAGGTTCAAGCAGTCGACCTGCACTCGATGATCGTACGTTGACCTTGCTGATTTTGCGAATTGCAAGAACCTTCGAGTGAAAATGTAAAAACTTTCTGAGATACAAATTTTAGCGTAACGAAACCGTAAAAACGCTCTGCATAAATTAAGTTTCTGAATGAGCATCTTACAGATGTCATCGCCTCAAACCTGACAACGCTACAACATAAGATTTGAGCAAACGAGCATCAGCAAACAATTGAAGAGACGTCAGGCGTCCAATTAACATAAGTAAAAGCACACGTTCTGGGTACACATTATCTATCGCAATGGTTAATGATCAGCAATTCGGTAGCAGCAGCGAAGAAGCTCAAGAACAGACATCACAGAGCATCGCGGTTCAGCAACGGAAGTAATACTAGCATGAGAAACGGATGCAGCAGTGAAGAATTTCAAGCGGGAAACATCTTTTTAGCTTTACCTAATTGACATAAACATAAAAAAAAAACTCAACATTAACTACTTGGGTACATACTGGTACAAGCCTACCAGTCACTTCTTGCTTCTTCTCGCATGGTTCATGTATACCCTTGTGCCAGTTCCCGTGTGTTTCAAACGGTTTCGAGCTCTCGATCAGGGACGTCACCGCCACCTGCGATGGTCTTGAGGCGGACGCTTTCGTCGTTGACAGTGGACGGAGAAGCATCATCCTCTTTCTTCTTCTTTGTGTACTCTCCGTAAAGGTACGAGGCGAGGCCCCAGAAGAAGAGCGCGGTGGCGACGGCCTTCTCGGCGCCGAACGAGTCCCCGAACACGACCACGCCGCCCAGCACGTTTGCCGTGAGCACGGCGGCCATGCACACGCCGCTGTGGAGCGACGACGTCAGGTAGATCACGCCGGCCGTGCCCATGAAGCACGCCTGCCACGTCAGCACCAGCATCGCCACGACGACCCAGTACAGCGCCGTGGAGCCCTTCCAGCGCGCCACGTCATCGCGGGGGCCTCCCACGGCCGCCAGCCCGATCGCCGCCACCAGCGAGGCCATGGCCTGCATCACCACCTGCACCTCCACGGCCAGGATGAACCCGCCGGACACCGCCTTGCGTTACAGGAGCTCCATGACGGGGAGATACGCGGCGAAGAGCCCCGCGGCGCCCAGCGTGACGACGTAGCCGATGATGTAGTGCGACAGGCCGCCGCCCTCGGGGCTCTCGCCGGACTCGCGGAGCGCGAGGAGCACCGAGCTGATCGTCAGGAGGATGACGGAATTGAGGTTGACGAAGGTGAGCGGGTGGCGGACGATGACGGCGGCCAGCACGAGCGTGAACGCGAGCTGCATGGACAGCAGCAGCGACGACGTCGACACCGGCTGGAACGACGAGCTGTACGAGAACAGCAGGTTGTTGACGCCCATAAGGGCGCCGATGACCAGGCAGCCGCCGAGGAACCGCGGCGAGAACCACACGAATGGGCGCGGCGCAGCGGCAGGGCGGCCGGAGGCGAACACGGCGGCGACGAGCAGCGGGAATCCCGCCGACTGCACCAGCGTGGCAACCCACCGGTTCTGCCCGCCGTGCGCGAAGTAAAACCGGGACAGCAGGCTCGCCGCGACTGAGCCAACCAGCAGCGCTCCTTAGTTCGCCAGCAGGAGGAGTATCCGACGGCTCCGGCGGCGCTGGTATTCGTCATTGGAGATGGATGATGACTCGTTGAGTAGGCGTCAGCGTTAGTTATAATCGAGATTTCGGAGGAGACCAAGACTAACGGCCTAGTTTACTGGAAAATACAGATAGATCGCCAGTTCCCCTGCGAGGATTTTGGGGTTTCAGTTACTAGTGTTCGACCGTATTTTTTATTAACATTTTTATATATTTTTTTGGCGGGTCCTTTCTCATACTGGGCCATGGATATGATTTTTCTGGAGAGGCCCATTTTCTTCTAATCAGTTCACGTCTACACGGGCCAGGATAATGATGTCCAGAAAGGGGCACTTTTCTGGAGCGGCCCACGGCTTCATCAGACTTGCCATCTCAAAATCCTAATAATTTACTCTTTGTTTTGTGGTAGTCTTCTATAAGAGATAAGAGGTCCCCTGAAACGACAGTAGACAAAGAGTTTATGGGGCACGCGCGCGTGATCGACAAATGTTAATAGGGATGATACGACGCACAGGGATATACATGGACACATATGCGCATATACGATACTTCCTCCCTTCTAAAATATAGACCGTTTTAGATTTTTAGATTCATTGTATTTGTTATGTATTTAGATATAACGTATGTCTAGATGCATAGTAAAATCTATAAATTTTAAAAAATTAAAATATTTTATATTTTAAAACGGAGGGAGTACTTCATAGTAGCCAATATGAAATGGTGGCACCCTAGGAAGTAGACTGATGGAAGGCTGATGGCATGGATGCGTCGTTTGATTTCCGTTTATAGGTGGTGACCGTCTTATAACGACTTAATTTAATGGATGATGACCAACCTTGCTGCGTGACTATATATCCCCATCATGTGTCCTGCAGCACTACAGCAACTTCATGTCATGAGCGGTGATGACGCCAATCATATGGGCGCCTGATATGATCACAGCAACATCCTTTGCGCTATGTACAGTCGGTCAGTCAGTCAGACGTCCATGTACAGCAGTTTTCTCCAATCCAAAGTTCCAGAACTGGGAGTCTGGGACAACTACTGTAAACAAGTGTATACATCCACGTTTTGGTGCTGTCTGCACTAGCCTCTCTCTTCAGCGTGCAGAATTTGTTTCTTCTCGAACAGTGTGTGCAGAATGACTGTACTAGTTTGTCAAGTTGCAGGCCACTACCATAGTACCATGCCATGTAGTACCTCACCAGGTACGACTGACGGAAGCTCATCAAACTGTTCATGCTGGTCTGCAGATCCGTCCAGCAGGACCTACGGAGGCTACCCCGTAGAGCTACTTGAACCGTAGTAGCTAGTGACGCCTGACGTGTCGGACATCTAGAAGGCTTATCCTAACATCCTTCATCGTTCCATAGCTAAAAATGGGTCGGCAAGCTGATCATCACCGAATGAACCCGTTTATCTGAGCATGCTGTGATGAAAGAATAACATGGATCGCATGCGTCGTTTGATAGATCCATCTAGCTAGCGTCCACTTCTTTTCGTTTTCTTAAAGCCGCCCTTCAATCGACCGGCCGGCTTGCTCTTGCATAGCCAGTTGCCACGACAAGTGTCCACGCCTAGCTAGCTCCGATCGCGTACTAGCTCGATCGCCCTTCGTCGCACAAGACCACGCAACGACACTTCGTCGCACAAGGGCCTCTCTAGCTAGCTAGCTTTCCGTCCATGCCAACGTCGGAGACACCCGCACTCCTCGGCACGCACTGCACGTCTCCGGCCCTCTCATGCCGATCGACCCCGCACAGCAAATGCGTGCCGATCCAGAGCGATCTCCTGACGAAACATGCATGAAGCTTGTTAGTAAAAATAGCATCGCCGATCCAGTCTTTCCATGCATCTTCCTCTCGATTCCTTGTAGTTTCCAACCAACCAAATCCGAACGGAAACGAAAGGGGGCTAGAGCTAATAACTGGCGACCTCGATGCGTGCCGCGCCGCGAGCGTATCATCATCCGGGCGGCCTGCGGCGCAGCGCGCTGTCAGGCCGTGCGCCCGTGGGCCGTGGCTTTGCCTGGCTGACGCGCGCACAGCGCCACGGCGGCAACGTGGAGGCGCGCCCGCGCGTGGCCCGTCCGCCCGCTCGCGCGCCGTGGCCTCCGCACGCCGTGCTTGCACGCACCGGGCCGGCCGGGACGATGTCGCCGCGCGTCCGGATGACCACGGCCGCGCGCGCATGCCGCCAGCCCCCCCCCCCCCCCCCCCCCCCCCCGACCGGCGGACCGAACGACGCCTTCGCCATTCGGATCAAACCGTCACCTTCTTTTAGTTTTAGATGTATAGTACTTTTTTTTTTTGCAGGCTTGTGTTCACGGCGTCATTGGTCCAGACTTCCAGTGTGCTCCTACGGATGCGGCCGGAAGGGGTCACGGCTATCTTGGCCGGATTCTTGCTAGTGAAGTTTGGAGCTTCTTTCAGGTGCGGCTAGTAACGCATGCTTTTCTCCACTTGTTTTGTGGTGAGGCTCTTGTAACGCATCCACTAAAGTTGTTGTGTGTTGCACAAAATTTCGGATGAACAAGCATGTCAGGAGGTCGAGGGCAGGATGGTCCTTTTTTTCGCTATAGCACCCGGCGCGCCAATATAGAACTGATGGGTTCTCCTACTTCATTTCAATTTGGGAAATATCTAAAACATTAATTAGCTAGATTCTCCCCTGATTTGCACAAGAACATTCGCATCAATGGACTAACGCGAAATCCAGATTTGGTATTTTTTCTGAATTACATCTCCTCAGTTTGTACAACTGGGCAATGCAGGTAAAAAGAACAGCTAGCAGCAAGAGCTGTAATTCAAATTTCTACCTTTGTGTAAGCAAGCTCAGCTCTCCGAGCCAAGGACGGCACAGTTTTCTGATCTCGGGTTTCGGCACATGCTTTCCTTGTATGCGGCGCACAAAACACAGCATGTGAACGCTACGCGAGCCGCCAACGCTCCTTCCGGGTAATCCCTCTCCAGAATGGATAGAAGACAATCCGGGCCTGCAAACGATAAGAGAAAGAGGCATGCTTTCCATCCCATCGCATCGAGCTCTTTCCGGTTCCAACCCAAGCACAATCTCCACCGCCCCAAGTCGAACCAAATCATCCAGACGAATTCAATGGCTGACCACGAATTCAAACACTTCCACACATGGTATGTGTATGTGCGTCGCGGCTACCACTGCCGTAAATAATTCAATTCGGCCGGAAATTATGGCGTAGGCTGCTAAACTTTGATCGATTTGATACCTATCTTGAGCAGTAGTAGTAAATGAATGCAGTGCTCCATCAATCTAGACACGTCGGTTCAATGCATGAACTGCTTTTGTCATATGCTACCTGTAAAAATTAAGTTTGCAGTTGTTTTTTTTGTATTCAATTACAGGCCTCTTTTGAATTTAGCAGTGTTTGATTCGAACCAACGATCAAATAGAATCAGCCGCGCGACTATTTCCTTTTCTTTTTTTTGCGCACAAGCAGCTGAAAATCCAAAATTGCCCACGAGCCACAAGGAAAGAGCAGATCCATCTATATATTCGATCCCCAACGCGACCTCGATATATATCGATCCCCACGCGCTTATGCCGCATAGCCGAGACGTCGCCACCCGCCGCCACCACCCGTTCCTCCTCCTCGACGAGTCGTCTGCGGCAATGGCAGCCACCGGTGCTGGAGTCGCTGCCGGTCCGACGCCCTCGGCGTCGCGCCGCCGGATGCTGCTTCTGATGGCGAACTACGCGGCGCTGCTGCTGGGGTCGGTGGCGTCGAGCCTGCTGTCGAGGTTCTACTTCGCGCACGGCGGCCGGAATCGGTGGGTGGTCACGTTGGTGCAGTCGGCGGGCTTCCCGCTCCTGGTCCTGGCCGTGCTGGTCGCCGGCCGCCCCGCCGCTGCGCCGCGCCCGTTCGTGTGGTTCTCGCGGCGGTTCCTCGCGGTGTGCCTCGTCATCGGCGCGCTCATGGGCGCCAACAACCTGCTGTTCTCGTACAGCACGTCGTTCCTGCCCGTGTCGACGTCGTCGCTGCTGCTGTCCACGCAGCTCGCGTTCACGCTCGTGCTCGCCGCCATCATCGTCCGCCACCCGCTCACCTTCGTCAACCTCAATGCCGTCATCCTCTTGACGATCAGCTCGGTGCTCCTCGCTCTCCGCGAATCCGGCGACAGCCCCGAGGGCGGTGGCCGGTCGCACTACCTGATCGGCTACGTCGTCACGCTGGGCGCCGCGGGGCTCTTCGCCGCGTACCTGCCCGTCATGGAGCTCCTGTACCGCGAGGCGGTGTCCGGCGGGTTCATCCTGGCGGTGGAGGTGCAGGCGGTGATGCAAGCCATGGCCTCTCTGGAGGCGGCGATCGGTATGGCGACGAAGGGAGGCCTGGACGGCGAACTGGCGCGCTGGAAGGGCTCCGCCGCCCTGTACTGGGTCGTGGTGCTGACGCTGGTGCTGACGTGGCAGGCGTGCTTCATGGGCACGGCCGGCGTGATCTACCTGACGTCGTCGCTCCACAGCGGCGTGTGCATGACAGCCGTGCTCGCCGCCAACGTGCTGGGCGGCGTGGTCGTGTTCGGCGATCCATTCGGCGCCGAGAAGGGCATCGCCACCGCGCTCTGCGCCTGGGGCCTCGCCTCCTACCTCTACGGCGAGTACACTAAGAAGAAGAAGGACGACGCCGCCGCCGCCGCCCTGTCCGCCGCCGACCTCGACGGCGTCCGAAAGAGCCTCACTGCTGGCGGTGACGCCGGAGGCGAACTGGAAACCGTCTGAAACAATCTAAGGGCCGGGGGCACGGATTCCATGTGATCCGGGAAGAAGCAAGAATTGCAACGGAAAAGGGTGTAGTGCCCCCGGAAACAACGTGGCATTAGGCGCAGTAGTTGGGTCATGTTACATCGATGGATTAGGTAAATGCTACAAGCTCGCTAGGGACAAGAAGGGTGTATAAGTAACCCGACTTGTAACTGATGTCTGATGACCGCCACAGTTGGTGGCTGCTAGCTAGCTAGTGAGGTTTCACTGGTTGATCAGGATTTAGTGTAGCATGGATGGGTGGAATACAACATGTAATCTTGTAAACCTGCTGTACGTCATCCTGACTCGTTGCCATCAGTAGCTGTTATTGAAGATAATCAAGATATTATTATATTTTCACACCATTTTTTTTTTGCTCCTGAATTGGGTCAACACTCAACAGCTGATCTCCTAGCTAGGTAGCCTTACACTCGACGGTCTTGTAGGTATTTGCCTCACCGTTTCCATTTGGGGCTTTGTCATGGATCATCTTGAGACATCTTACAGAATGATAGATTATCAAAATGGTTTTTGCGGTTGTTGCTATCTTTCAGACGTCTGAAAATGGTGAGTTGTTCAGTCGAGCATTGTTAGTTGTTGGATCCAGATCGCATGTCACTTGTCATTCCTCTTGTTCATCATATTTGGTGATTCACCGATTTGGATAATCTGTTTCGTTCCTTGTGTTCACCCTGCTAGCACCGCCCATCTCTAACTGCAGGTAGCCCACTGGATCCTTAACAGTTGCTCACACCGCCACACTAGTCTATTGTTGTCGTCCCTCCTTCTGACTCTTCCTATCCGGCAGCCCCCTCCGTGAACCGATGGACGATACTCATGCTTCAACACAAACCCATCCTCCAGGCTACAAATCTTTTTTTTAATTGTGCCAACTAGGATTCGATCATCCGAAGTTTCGAACTCATGCCTTTTGGCCTTAATATCATATTGTGTTATGGATATGCACCGACCAGTTTATCCGAAAAGCTTGCTGTAGAGAAATGCGGAAAACTAATTTACTTGTTCCTCAACACAAGTGCATCCTGACTAACCACACAATCAGAAGCGCATCAGTTGCTAATCATTGCTATTCTTCCCAATCTTCAGTTTTATATTTAAAGGGGACGCTCAGTGTCTACCTTTTGAAAATATATTCACTTGTTTATATTGCAAACAATACGAGTAAAACTCCGGTTCATTGGATGGCTGCTCTTCCGAGAAAAAAATAGTCACCGGCTGAGAATCGTGTGCAGAAGATGCATGCACGTACACATGCATATATGCAACCCACAGAGAAAGCTGGTCCTACTGTATTGCTATATACATGAAACATTCCAATGATATCCCAACCTCATCAGCCCAGGTACATGAACTTGCATTTTTTTTAAAGAAGACATGAACTTGCATTGCAAGTGACTTTGTGTGCGATGGAATCAGTGGATAGCTGCATATACCACCTTTGCTACCAGGTGAATCACACATGTTTCTTTGGGCGTATGCACATCTATGGTGCTACTGCTTGATGTGGATTGATACTACACAGTTCACTGTGAGAGCTACTTCCGAGTAGCCAGCTGTTTTTGCTTGTGCGGCAACTGATCACATGAGAACATGGGGCAGCTGGGAGAGAGCTGATGAGCTGCAAAGAGAATAGAATATGGCCGGCGGCTTGTCTGGCAGGCTGAGGAAAGATGATCCAAACTGAGATAACTACAGGCTCCGCGCACGCATCGAGGTGAATTGCAGATTTGCAGTGGCCGTGGAACTGTGTCGAGCTCTTCCGGTGATCGATTTCAGGCGGCCCAATCATTTGTGAGGTCGGCCGCTGACTCATCGCCGGGGTTTAAGGCCTGTCTGCTTTCACGAGAAAAATCGGTAAGCTAAGGCAACACATATACAGATCTAGAGCGAGGAAAAAGGCAGGCTCCGGCGATCAGGCGATGCATGTCAGTGTGACACGCTGACACTAACGCCTGATGGCAACGGCCAACACTGATCGAGCGATGTGGTGGTGGTCGATAACGATACGAGCGATGCGGTGAAGATGGCGATCGTCCGGGTGTCTTGTGTTGCGTTGTGCTGTGCGGCATCGTTGTCGGGATCGGTGACCGCGACACTTGCGCGACGGGTGAAGCGCGTGGCGACGCGTACGTGGGCGCGAGATGGGGAGGTCGATCGATCGGGTTGTTTTCGTGCTGGGAAATCATGCGTTCCAGCATTTGGGTGTCTTGTTGCTGCTTTTGTTTGTTGCTGTCATGATTGGGTTTAGGAACGCAACTCAACTGCAAATTACTCGGGTCTTAAACATACGATGTTTAGGAAATGGAGCGTGGTTATACACCAAAACTTGCTGTAAAAACCTTGCATCCAGTGATCCAGAACAAGGCCTGAACTGTTTCTCATGGAAATTCAGGCAATGTTTCTCTGGAGCTTCTTCCCTCAAATCCCAACGATGTTCAGACTTCAGAGAGACAGAGCCTCTAGGGCTTGGCTCTAGGCTCTAGCCGACTAGCCCCCTACCAGGTGCGTACGCGCGTTGGATCCGGCACTCTGACAGACGGCGATTGAATACCATTGGCTGATGCCGGCAGGAAATAGGGTCTAGGAGCGCGAGGTACCGGTACTCCATGTGCGCGAGCTCGAACTGGTGGGCTAGGCGCTGATACCCGAGTGCCCCGCCCATGCGAATCCATCCATTGCCACTCCCTGTCCCACCTGCGGCAAGTGTCAGCCGTCGCCGCCGCCGCCGGTGGCCCGCCGCCAATGTGCCACGCCTGCGCCTCCGCTCCACGCGGCCACGCCGTCGCGCGAGGGGCTGCGCAAGCAAAGCAAAGCCAATCAAACCATTGCCAGCCAGCAGGAGAGCCATTGAGGATTGTCGGACTGCGCCGAGTGTGCCAACATCCCCACAGGCCAAACACGTTCGAGTGGCACAGGCCGGCCCGCACAAAGGGGCTCGCCTTGCTCCAAACAACGCCGCTAGGAGCCCAGGACGTCCCAGGCGTATCTTCCTTCCTGCTGCCCCAAGCCGGCCCATCACAGGGTATAGATCTCACT
The DNA here is from genome assembly GCF_002211085.1 of Panicum hallii. Lineage (NCBI taxonomy): Eukaryota > Viridiplantae > Streptophyta > Magnoliopsida > Poales > Poaceae > Panicum > Panicum hallii. Next base: position 12,239,718 of record NC_038044.1, read on the forward strand.
TTAATGGTTTAGAGATCTGGCCTTCATTTCGAAATACTTCATGGTCGGTCTCAAAAGCAAATAAATAAATAAAACTAATTGCACAGATATAGCAAACGTCCTCAAATCCGAGCAATGTCCAGCGATCCAATACCAGCTGGTACGTGCGCTGAGAACTTGAGTCTGACATCGCCAATGTCAAGTGCCCGAGCACTCTCACCTGAGTTCCTGACCGCGCCGGCGCGAACGCGTCCTGGCGCTCTGGCAGGCACTTCCACCCGAAGGCATTCCTTTCATCTTTCAAACAGAGCGAAACAGGGCCTGGGAGCCTGGGACTGGGAGGACCTGGATCCGGCTGCTCCCGTTTCTTCCTCCCCAAACGCTTTGCAGTAATCGGGCTCATCAGCACGCGATCAACGGCAACCGCGTACACGGCGCGCGAGAGAGCGCCATGGCTGGCTGGCCCAGCGTCGAAACGGATCGACGTATCAGCAGTCAGCAGGGCGAGGGAAAACCTGGGACCAGATCACGGACCTGGCCGGCTCTACGGCGGGGGCCGCCGCGGGCGATTCAAACACGCCGCGCCGCGCGCCTGCGCCTGCGCCGGGCGGGAAGGCGCGTCCGCGTGCGAGCCAACCGCCGACCGACCTGGAAGGTTTGAAGCAGCGCGGTTCGTTAGCGCCTAGCGGCCGCGGGCAATGGCGCAAGGCTGCAGGTGACGTGACAGGCGACCAAGGACCGGCGGGCGCCTGCTGCTCCCCGTCATTCTCGCCGGCCGTCTACGTTTTGTCAGGACCCGAGAGACCCCGCGCGTCCCGCCCGCCCGCCGGCCGCCACCGCACTGTCCAGTGCCCACTGGTGAGTGGCGACGCGATGGCGGGTGCTTCCAAGCTCTCGCGATTACTATTTCTATGTGCGGGCTAAGCTCTTCGCCCGGCCGGCCGGCACAGGGCCGGTGCCCTAACTCGGGCCATCATGACCAAATCCGCACGCTTTGATGCAGCCAGCATGATGAGTTGATGACCCGACCTGGTACCAGACTACTACTAGTTGCAAGTTGCAACAAGATGAAGGAAAGGAGGTTCTTCCCTGCGTATGACTGAACCAGCACATCCTGCCTGAGCGTGTCCTGTGCGTGTAAGCTCACGGGCGGGCAAGTGGATGGAGCCATGGAGATGGAGAAGACTGGTCAGGTGGGTCTACCTACGCAACTAGAGTCTTTGCCTGGCGCGGACTCGTGGCCGCCCGCCTGTATTTTACACACTGGGCGCGGTTCGCTGCCGGGCCACAGGCCAGTGAAAAGAACGGCCTGGGCTGGGTGGGGTGGGGTGCAGGGGAGGCAAGCCCAGCCAACGAACGCCTTTGATTCGGTCGCCTCGCCTGGTTGGTACGGTGCTCCCCCTGCCTTTTCTTACCTTTCCTCTTTGGCTTTGCCGTTCCAAGATCCAAGCTCCGCTGATTTCGGATCTGCGTCGCCGGGAGTAGATCCCTGCGCGACTTTCGTTCCCCCCGCCGGCCCCGACGCTGGCAGGTCTCAGCGACGCCCGTCGGTCAGGAGGCGGCGGCGGCGGGGTGCCACTGCCCGACGTCTCGGCGCAGGCGTCCGGCTGTTCCGCGGCGAGATCGTCCTGAGCCGGAGTGGCTGCGTGCTACTCCGGCGAGGTCTCGGGACGCGTCGGCCGACGAGGAGCTCGCTCCTGGCGTGTACGAGCCCCCGTATGTGCTCCTCCCAATCCTGTAAGGTACGTGTGGCCTTGCCGTGTTCAAAAGTCACGTCTTGTGTTTCTGACGCACGCCTGGTCCAACTGTTTTCCGTGCTCGAGTCCCCCAATCTCCCCTGGCCTGACGCTGCACTGCTCCTCTGACAGTATTCTTCAGCGACGAACCGAATCCGTAGTCCCTTCGTTGCAAAGCTTCTGACCGATCGATCCGCCGACACACCGGTGGGATTTCACCGGCCCGAAGACGCTGACTTGCCCCAGACACAGGTCAGAAGCGCTGGTCAATTGCGTGTTTCCTCGTCTTCAGATGGCCACTTTTCTCTCGAGGAGTTGCAGACCACAGATTTCCTCATGGAACCACGGTCGCCACAGGGAGGCTGGGAGAGCATCCAGGCCTGTTTGGTAACAATCGCTGAACCCGTCACATTACCCGAACCTAAACTATTACCAACTAGCCACTGCTCCAGTGGCAAATCGGAGGAAAGATGCCATGGTACAGCTGGAGCCTGGAGCCACGGACAGCGTCTGCCGAATACTAAACTCCGAAGTGGCCAGGTCTGGCAGGTGGCAGGTTTGGCCCTCCCTACGTGGACGTGTATTACTTGTAGCTGCTGCAGAGGTATCACGGTATCGGGTATCCATGGCATCTGCTGCCACCACCGCCATCATTGCTGCAGAATTTTGAAACGCTTCCCCTGCACAGAAACTCAAACCGACACCCATACGTGCCCTGTCCCCAACAACCAACACCATCAAGCATCAAGGTCTCATGATCCTCGCAGCGTGGCAGCAGTGCTTCGTCGAGGAACAAGTGGAGCATGAGTCCCAAGGATCCCTGGTAAATGCAGCAGGATGCGCCTGACGGGCCTGAGCTAGTGACCTCTGGAGCCAGAGGATCAGCTGCACTTGCTCCTGCCATAGGGATTTTCTGAACAATTCCTGTCAAAACGCACGCAACAGCAACGCAATCGAGCAAGAGCAAACGATAACACACAAAACACTGCAATGCATGACCACCTAGAAGATACCACACACACACACACACACACAGAGAGAGAGAGAGGGAGGGAGGGAGGGAGGGAGGGAGGGAGGGGTAGCCTAACAGTCTTGTTGTTTCCTCTTCTGAAACTATGAGTCTGGCTGTCCGACACTATGCACAACCCACCACCAAGAAGGCGGGCGAGACCAGGTAAACCACCGAATTGTCACCCAAAAGGGAATGGGAGAAAGAAAAAAGGAATGGAAAGAAAGACGCCGGCTACATCCTCACCACCGAGATATACAAAATGGAATGGAGCCAATAGCACGGCGCCTCTATGATTAACCTGAAAAGGGGAAAAAAAAGAAATGTTTTTTGTTTTTTTTTCCCGCCTCAGCCCGACAGGACGAAGAGAGCCTGCCAGTTGAACATGCTCCTCTCTCTATCTTTGCCGCCCTCTCGTCCGCTTCTTTTTGCTGCTTCCCTTCCTCCTCTTCCCTTCCTCCTCTTGACCACCAGTTTCCTTGCTCCGAAACCTCCACCGCCGCCGCCCTTCAGCCCGGCAACGCAGGTCCTCGTCGTTGCCGGTCAGTCGGAGTCGCTGTCCATGCTCTCCATCCCTTTCAGGCCCCGGTGCTTCTGTTGCTGCGCGGACAGAGATTAAAAGTGAGATTTCCCCCGTCAGATCGTGCGCAACAAAGCACAAGCCTTATATAATGTTGAAATCTGATTGGCCCGCTGGGCTCAAAGAAGAAAGAGATGCCTCGACTCAGACGTGCCCGCGCATGGCCGCGGACAGGAGCCGACCGCAGGGTATCGTTAGCGAGGTCAACTAATGACGGGCCTCGCCTTAACGACGTGTGCTAACGCACCCTCGGCTTCCTTCCCAGCCCACAGAAGAATAACAAACGAGCGCTTCCCAGGTCGAGCAAAAAGGCAGGAGCCGTCCCTGTCATTCCCGGATGGCCATTCCAATTTTTTTCCATACTCTATCCGCGGCGTCATATCACGGGGACCCACCACACATGCAGGCCAGCGTGGCCAGCAGGACCCCACACGTCAGGGGCTTCCGTAGGCAGATCAGGCTCCCACCCCCCGGGGCCCACGCCCGCCCATGCCCCACACGACGGGGAATAATAAATATGCTCCGCAGGACACAAAAGAAGAAACAAATTACACGACGCTGGCAAATGGGTCCCGCGGGAAAGGCCCAAGCAAGGCCCAGGTGCGGCACGAGGATCCGTGCCGCGCAGGAGCCACGGCCCGCGCCGGCGCCGCTGCGCGTCGTCGGCAAATAATAAAGCGAGCGCGAGGCGTGGATTAAGCGCGGTCATCAATGAACGAACGAGCAGCAACAGGCAGCGGCAACCCCTCGCGCTCACGGGAGGTGGCCCCCACGTGACATAAGAAGGGGACAGGCGAAAAGGCGACACGCCCATTTCAAACCGTCTCTTTTTTTTCTCTCCTGCGTGTCCCTCCCTGCCCCGGCCCTTTCTCCCCTTTCCCAGCAAGCACTAATTATTAATCTCCCAGCAGAGTTCAAAGCTAACAGCAGTGTTCTACTAGCAGTACTTAGCAGTAACAACGACTGAAGTGAATCGATCGAATTAACCGGCAGTGAAAAAAAACATTTTCGACGGCGAAGATTAAAGGAAAACAGGCAAGCCTGAGATTGATGGGTGGATACCTTCTTGGGGCACTTCTTCTCGCGCACCTCGTACCTGCTCCTCGTCACGTCCGTCAGCCATGCCCCCGGGCAGATGAACTGCGCAAACAGACAGATACAGAGACGCGAGAAATCATGTCAGCTTAATCCATGGATTAGCCAGCCCCTGAGCCGGGTCCGGCGAGCAAGCGGGCGGTGGGAGCAGAGCAGCGGCACGTACATTGACCGCCTTCTCGACGTTCTTGGGCCGCCTCTTGGGGCGCTGCGGCAGCTTGGTGCCCTTCATGGCCAGGAAGTCCTCCTCCTTCTCCTTGCGCGACAGCGTGGTGTAGATCCGCGGCAGCTCCAGCTTCGGCGCCGGCTTCGACGACGACGACGACGCCCCCGCGCCGCCGCCGGGGTGCTGCTGGCCGCCCTGGTGGTGGTGCTGCGGCTTCGGGTCCGGGACGCCCAGGCCCATCACCGGGCCCGGGCCCGCCTTGTGCGCCTGCTGCGGCGCCTTGTCCGACGCCAGCCGCTGCTTCCCCGCCGCCGCCGAGGCTGACGACGACTTGCCCACGGCTCGCTCCTCCGCCGCCGATCTGATCATCACCACAGCATCAGAAACCCAACAACAAACAAGACTCTAATCCGGAGGGCGGCTGGCTCGATCGAGTGACACGGCGCGGTGGTTGGGGTTAAAGCGGGCGGTGGTTCCGGTTCGGTAACAACACCAACAGCGACCAGGGAATGATGGGTGGACGGATGGATGGATGGATGTGGTGCGGGTGCGGTGAGCAAAGCGGGCGCCGCGCGCCGGCAACCAAAAGCCGCCGCTGCCGCTGCCGATGCCCACAAAAAAGAAAAAAGATGGGGACGGCAGTGCTGCTGGATGTGCCCTTGGATTTATACCCGGCTCGCATCAAGTCCTACTATATTTTGCCCTCGCCTCGCCTCGCCTCGCCTCGCCTGCCTCCGCTTGCTTGATGTCACACGGTTCACCATTCACACACAAGCGCAACCAGCGGACACCGGGGAGGGGAACGGGCCATTAACGGAAAGGAGATGCCAGGTTGCTTGTGAATTGGATGAAACTGGTGATGGTGGATTTGTTGCCTGAGCCTGCAGGTTATTCACGAACAGGGGAAAGGGGCCTCTTTCCTTGCTCGATCGGATGGGTATTCTTCGCACGGGTGGATACACAGGGTATTCTACGCCAAACGTTGGCTGAATAGATCTGAAACTTCACAGGAAAAAATTGATTTTTGAACCAAAGATATGGCTTTTTTTTGTGTGTGTCAAGGATATAGGTCTGAAAAGGGAGGAATTAATCGAGTGTTTGGTGATCCGATCAAATCGAAACTCCAAACTGGCATGGGAAAACACACCAAAACCCACTTGAATTTTAAAGAAATGACGAAAAGAAGGAAACGGTGTGGAGAGAAAAGATGGGGGATGGTACTCGCCGTATCTTATCATCTGAACGCACCTTCCGTGCCTAAAGATGGAGGGGGCGTGACAGCTCACCCAGACAACACGAACCCAACACGAACCGGCGCGATCGAACCAGACGACCGCGCAAGCCAAGTCTACCCCCCGACCCCCGAGCCCTAGCGCCACCAGCCCACCACGAAGGCGACCGGCACGGACCCGAGAATACGGCTCGGTGGCGGGGGTAAAAGCGGAAGAAGAAAAACGGGAGCGGAAGAAAAGAACTGGCAGACGCCTAGAGGGGGAAGGGAGACGGCGGCCATACCTGTGGTGGTGGGGGAGGGCGCCGCGGCTGTGGTGCGCGTCGGAGGTCCCGATGCCGGCGCCGGAGCGCGGCGGGAGAGGCGAGGCGGCGCGGAGGTTGGACCCGCGGGTGTAGGACGGCCCGCTCGGGGGCGCGGGCGCTGGCGAGCGGCGCTGGATCTTGGCGCCGGCCCGGCGCTGCGGCGAGGCGCCGCTCGCGGACGCGGCGTCGCGGCGGCCGCGCGAGCGCTTGTTCTGGCCCCACTGGAGCAGCACCTCGCCGCCGCCGCCGACCCCGGCGGCGCTCGGGGAGGCGGGGTCGGAGAAGTCGGAGTAGTGCTGGTGGTGGCCGTGGTCGCGCGCGGGGCTCCGGGTCGCGACGGCGGCGGGGGACGAGGAAGGCGCGGCCTGCGCCGGCGGCTGCGGAGCGCGAGCCCGCGGCTTGGGCTCGAGCGATGTCGAGGCCAGGAACGCCGCGAGGCGGGAGCTGTCGGTGGCGACGGCCGGCGAGGCGTCGTCCTTGCTCGATCTCGCGGCCGGCACGGCCGGCGGCTTCCTGCTGCCGCTAACACTGCTGCCGCCGGCGATGCCATTGGGGAGCGAGAGGCAATCTGAGCTGGGCCTCTGGAATCTGCAGCAAAATCAATCAAACGACAGTCGAGTCAGCGACTGGATCGGGCAAGAACATGGTCGAACACTTCGAACAGGGGATGAAAGGAAGGGCAAATTCTCGTATTTGTGCCAGAATTCAGAACCAGAAAAATCACCACGCTCGCAAACTGCAAAAAACTTCAGACTAAACAGGCCGTTCAGAGATCTGTGCGGAGGAATCAGCACAGAACGCGAGCGGAAATTCAGAACGAAAAGCTGCAATATATGAGAACGGAACCGAGGCTAGCGAAAAACCGGAACTGATTGGCGAAATACAGCCGCGAGACGCGAGAACAAGAGTACCGCAGATCAAACGGCGCCTCGAAAAACCTGCGGGAAGAAGACGGCACAGAACACAGGAGGACCGCGAACAGGCCAAACAAGGGAGAAACTTCTCAAATCAGCCGGCAGGAGCCCGAACGCCGCACCAACAAACACCAACGCCGGAGAAGAGAAGGCAAAATCGCACCTTTGATCTCAAGAAAGAACACCGCACGGGAGCACCAAGAACGCAGAACAAATCGCTGCAGCGGAAGCGGCAGCGGCAGGCAACGGGATTGGGGGGATTTGCGTACCTCGTCATGTCCGATGCCGGCGCGGGCTTCGACGGGCTGGACGACGCCACGTCCCGAGCAACCGCAACGACCTCCGCGGAGCCACGCATCGAATCGGCGTCCTCCGCTCCTCCTTCCGCTCCTGGTTCCACAATCGTGGGCGCACTCCGTCCCCTGCAAGCAACCTCGGTGTCTCGCTCTACAGATCAACCATCTGGGCCGACGAGAGCGAGAACAGATCGCACGGAGCGAAGGTTCTTGCGAAATCTGACAGCGAGAACAGAGAGGAGCGGGGAGACGGAGAGAGCACAGCAATGGCGGAGGGGAGCAGAGCCTGAAGGCCCGAGGCTTTATCGGTTCCACTCTGCCAACAATGCCCTCCACTCTTGGCATCTATTCTCACCTCTGCCACCTGAGCGCTTGCGCAGGAGTACACCCGCGAGCCTATGGCACTCCTGAGGTTGACCTCAAGACCGATGGGCATGTCAGTAATCCGCCCCATGGCATGCTGAGCGATTAACGATGGCCGCCGAGGCTTGTTTGGTAAATTGGCCGATGGCTTAGGGTGTGATTAACACGAAATCCTCTGGGGATTTGCATAAGAACTCACGTTCTTCTCCTGCCCTGCTAAATTCTTACAAGCAAGTGTTGAGATACATACGGCCACCAAAGCTACCAGGCACCACGTCACTTAGTCACTGACAGGCGGGCCATGCTTTGACACAATACCGCATCATCGCCGCAGTCCAGAGAAGCCAAACTGCTGCCCTTATTTGGCCGACGACCGTGATCAGATCACTGGGGACGTGGACGGCGATTACTGCTCCCAAACTTGGCAACAACTGGGACATTGTCCGCTCTGAACACCGAACCAGGCATGCGGCTCGCTGACGTGTGGGGACTGGTGCATGTGCATCTTGGCTTGGGGTAAGAGGGAAGGTCGTTGACCGCGGGATTCTTGACGGACGGGTGGGATTCGATAGCGTGGGGACGTGGATGCGTCCACGAGCCACCACGTCAGACCTCAGGGAATCATGTGAGCTATGGGCGAAGCGCGTGACGGCGCGGTTGCCCTCTGGATTTTCTAAAAATCCTGGCTTCTTGTTTTGGACTTGCAACAATTTTAGCCGCACCTAAGAGATGGTTATCCTTCCAGCTCATAAAGGAAAAAATTTGATGAATATTCCTACTGGATTATGGATTTAGTGTAACTACTAGGGATATATTGCCAATATTTCCATCGTGGAATACAACTTTAGATGGTGAGTCACATATAGCCCATCCAAATTTCCTTTTGTCTATTGCTTCTTTACACGTTGATTTATATTCTCGCAAAAAAAAAAAGCTCTACAAAAGGCAAGCAACCGTATAAGAAATGCAAACTATGATTATATTATGGATCTGTGTAACTAAAAGGGACAAGCCGCCAAAAGTTTTGTCATGGGTTACAACTTTTAGATGGTGAATCAAACATTCTGGTTTTTAGTATAGTCCAATCCAATTTTCTTTTGGGGATTGCTTCTTTAGGCACGTTTTGCATTGTTGTATGCCCAAAAAAAAGTTGTAAGGCATGGAACCATATAATTGAAAAAAATGTTAGCAAGGTTGAATTTGTATTGCTATTTTTCTAGACCTAGACGATTCTAATGCTCCTTCAGAAGTCACAAAGAAAAGGATAAACTATCAATCCTTTGATTCTCCATGTAACTAAATGGCTCAAATGAGAGATATATATCTTATTCAGGGAGGAAGGAATCAACCATTGGAGATACACCACACCAAAAATAACTAAAGCATACCAAATTTAGATTCTTCATACCAATGGTATTAATGTTGGAATTATATGGAAACTTGACAAATTTTCATTCTGTGTAGTGTACTACTGGTAGGGACAATAGGCCAACATCATTTCAGAGAAAGAAGATTTTCCTTGCTAAGGTTTTCGTCTATTAGTTTGGTAATATGACATATTCTATTTTATGTTGCGTTCTAGATGTATAAAGGGGTAACCAACTTTGTTTCTTATAAGTACTTGTACAAAAATTGGCATCTTCCCAATATCAAGTTCCACAAATATGCCCAAATAAAAATTAACATGTTCCACCACAAAGAGCAGAAGATTTCTTGCTATGGTAGAAAATGGAACCGCTAGATACAATTATTCAACTTTCTTTTAGCATATTATAAGATATTTTTCCCATAATATCAGCTTCATCATGCAAAAAATGATTGTCTATAAATTCTAAAGTATAACAATGTCAAATCAAATCAAATACAAAAAAGAGAAACATAAAGTTATTAAAAGTTAGGAAAAAGATGCTAACCTTTTTTTGAGTGGCGACTTCCTCAGGTGATGTGAGTTATTTGGTCCTTCTCATGAATATATGCATATTGTACATAACTGAGAAGCCCTCCTTTCTTCTATTTTTTATTCGGATGCTTACCCCCTCCTTAAATGGATTTCTTTTTGAGAAAGTCCCATGAGAAGAAATTGGCAAATCTATGGTGGATCAAATAATGTGCTCTTGAAAAAGGGTATAGTTGCGGATTATAATAAGTTCAAGTATCAAATATATCAAAGAGGGGGGTGTTAAAAGGGACATGATTGTTGATATAATAAACAAAAATGTACAATCTATTCAAAGTGAAAGCGTAAGTTGATATATCTTCAAATTCTGTAAAGAAGTTCAAAAAGACAAATCACAAGAACAAATGAAAAATAAACCTGATGTTGAATTCCACATGTTGAATGGGGACACAAAAAGAAATGGATTGATGAGGGAAATACAGATCTTACTAGTGTCCTCCAGAAGATGAAGAATTTCTGTCCATATAGATCTTACGAGTTTCCTCAAGGCGGTGAAGGAATTATATACGCTCTCTCCCAATCTCAACCTAGATCCTGAAAGAACTATGCGGTTCCGATCAAGAAGAATTATTCATTGAAATAAATAACATGAGCCAGATTAATTGGGAGGGGAATTTGGCCAAAAAATACATGCTCACAAAGAAACTTTTTCAAGAGAATAAGAAGAAGAGAGTACCTATTGATTTCTGCAATATGTTCGCGGTGAATCTTCAAGGAAAAGGTTGTAAGGATTGATTCATCTACCTCATGTCTACTATTTGGCCCGGTGGAGCATGAAGAGGAATGAGGAATGAATGACGGGTTTGGGACTAGAGCGATCCATATTTAAAGCGTTGAGCCACCTAACTTTGCGTGAATGCGACGAAATAAGGATATCGTGGTACTCCCACTGACATGTGGGTTATTCTACCTACATGGGTCCATCTATCAATGAGAAATGTTATAAGGAAAATAAATAAGGGATGTACAACTTGAATTCCGCCTACTTTTCTATGACCACCGAAACATATGTTCAGGCTAGAAGTGTGTGAAATTGACAAAAAAAACACTGTGGGCGGCTGGCGGCATGGTGGTGGCTGAAAAAGTTAGCCTGGATCTTAGGAGGAAGGATTGGGGCGTTAGTTGGGATTTTTTTCGAGGGGGGGGGGGGAGGTTTTGGGCATCGACAAAAAAATTCATCATTATAAAAAATAATACCACCTACTATTCGCTTCATATACTTTAGTATAGGATCATACTTTTATCTACCCGCAATGATTGGATGGATAACATTAATATGAAAATGATCGGTACTTTCCAAGGGGTTGAGATGGAATATCATAGTTTTGATGCTGCGGTAGACGATCCATGTAACTATTACCCATCAGAGTTCCTTAACACCTTGACGCCTAATGGACTGCCTCCGCACATGTTAAAACTCAAGATCGGATGTCCAGTCATACTGCTTAGAAATATTGATCCTGCTAATGGGTTGTGCAACGGTGCAAGGCTGGTCGTTAGCGGATTCCAAAGAAACACCATAGATGCAGAAATTGTTCTCGGACAGTATGCATGCAAGCGGTTTTCCTGTCTTGAGTACCATTGGCCCTTCTGATGACGAGATGTTCTCATTCCAAACTAAAAGAAAATAGTTTCCTATAAGACTCAGTTTCGCAATGACGGTAAATAAGTCACAGGGACAGATAATTCCAAATGTAGGTGTTTATTTGCACGAACCAGTTTTCTCTCACGGTGAATTGTATGTTGTGATGTCTCGAGCTACTTGCCGAAACAACATAAAGATACTCGCAGTCCCACCTAATGTTGCGGCTGAGGAGGAGAAAGTTAAACTTAACGAGGAGAAAAGCAAGGGAAAACAAACACAGGCACAGGTGTTGGAAAAGTTCAAGCAAAATCTATCACGTGCCAATGGAACGTACCCTAAATATTGTATAAAAGTAGGTCCTTACGCCATTGCGTCGTTTTAGGCGGGAGCGTCCGATCTGCTGAGTATCAACTATGGCTATTCATGAGAGATGCTTGGTGTCACGTGCGATAAGGGGGTGTTCGGTTCCTGGAGCTTATTTTAAGCGTTGTCACATCAAATATTTCAATGCTAATTAGAAAACTAAACATAAGTTAATTATAAAACTAACTGCATAAGCCTAGGGTTTATTCACGAGACGGATCTATTAAGCCTAATTAATTCATGATAGCACATATTTACTATAGCATCACATAGGCTAATCATGAATTAATTAGGTTTAATAGATTCGTCTCGTGAATAAACCTAGAAGTTATGGAATTTATTTTATTATTAGTCTATATTTAATACTTCTAATTAGCATCTAAATATTCGATGTGATGGGGCTTAAAATAAGCCTAGGGGAACCAAACATCCCCTAAAATAGCTAGCTATGCCATTCCATGCAAGTTGGTTATCATTTATCATGTATAAGCAGTTTTAATTTGATCAAATAATCTATCATGTTATTTTGTATTATAGTATCACCATTACTACTTTAATATTGGTTGTAGCAACAAAAATACATATATATATATATATATATCTCAAAATTTCTTGTATTTATGTATTGCATTGGTTGCTTTTTTTTTTTGCGCGTAGCAATGCACGGGCACTCTACTTGTACACTAAGAAGCGTCTCAAATTTTTTATATATATTAAGGGTTTAAGGAAAACAAAATATTTTGACACGGAATGACCAATGAACAAGGTAATAATTTGACACGAAACGAGCTTGCCCTGTGATCTTACAACTGCTACTTCGTTTTTCTACAGCAAATTAAATTTCCACAATACATTTTGTTATGGGCCTCCTCAATCCAAGATTCCGGACTCTGGCCCTGCCATGTAATCTTCTTCTGTTACTTCCGGTTTCTTGTGTCCCGGGTGCGTTGCAGAGACCGGCTAAGCCAAAGAAGAAACCCCGGCCGAAATCCTGGACGGGCGGTTCTCTACTGCCCGCGCTCGCCGCTGCTAAAGCTGTTGTTTCCGAATAGCACTAGTAACTGAGCGTAACTGAAGCCCTAAATAATGGCTAAAGTATTTCAAAACTCTGGAGCATAACCTGGCAGCATTCAGTTACATCCAAAAATTCGTAAGAACTGGTATTAGGAGCGTTTCTGTCTGCTGCCCTTGTACCCTGCGACTGCATTAGGTGCAAATGATGAACTACTGCCTAGTTTTCACGCCGGGTGAGAAGCATAGTGTTATGTCCTGCTCTTCTGGTAGCAGTTGAGACCATTCAAGTTAGCATAGGAGCGTGACTGATGATGTCTTGACCATCTGAACGGAAGTTCGACGTCAATGTAGCGAGTGTTGTGTTTCTACGACGACGCAGCAGCGCTTCAAAGCAGCACATCTCTTATGGCTGCTGTCGCAGTTTTATCCTTGTATGAATTGCAATGACAAAAGCCAGTCCATGTGAAAGCATACTGACGTCTACTTCCCTATGCTAGCAGACGATGGTATTGATATTTTCCAAGTGCTGGTAACCGAACGTAACTGAAGCCCTGAATAATGGCTAAAGAAATTCGCAAAAAGAAGAAAGAATGGCAAAGCTAGCTGTCCGGAAACCCAGGACTTTATTTTAGCAACAATTTTTTTCTGAACTAAATTTAGCAACAATTCAATCATATCCAAATTTACATGAACCTAAATCGCGCCTGTTCAAGTCTGGTTGGGTTCCTTGTGGATTATCATGAAGTAAGGATTTGCTAGCGAATTGAACTATTTTTTTTCTTTGCCATTCTTCATGCCTGCGTAGCCGAACGAGGCTTGAAGCTGCCATTTCATCCCCAATGACCACGCAGGACGAGCGTGAGTCATGTCCATAGCCTCAGGTTTTTTTTTTTGTTGTTCTTTTCCTACACGAAATGCACCAGACGGCGTCCGTTACTACGTATAGCCTTAAAGACGTCCGTTACTATACAGCCTTTTAGGTGAGAAGCGACGTGTTTTCCCCCTTCCTTTCTCTGTGGGCAGTTGATGAGAAATTTTGAATTAGCAGAGGCGAAGCACTAGACCTCCAAGACCACATGACAAAGAGGCCAGGTCACATGTAGCCGGAAGCCATAGTTGCGTTGGTCTACAGTGACGTGTTGGTGCTTCAGGGCATCATACCTCTGCCGCTGGCTGTGTTTTGCAGTCCTCTCCCACTGCTGACTTAGGAATATGCCAAAACCAAAACTAGCCCATCTCCAAAAGAAAATAGAAGAAGAAAAAAACAAGAGAACACACAACCAGCATTTCACATTATATTCCAGCAACCCAGTTTGAGATCGAGCCTAAAATTGCATCTAGACTAGCCCAAAATAAGGTAGTAGATCGATTCGCCGAGGACGATGCCGGCACCTACGTGGGTTACCGCCGGCCGGTTTCGCCATTCCCGCTCGAGGCAGGGCGAGTTGGGTCGAGTTCATGACGACGCAGAACAAATATGGCTAAAAGTGGTCGCCCCCGGCGTTCGCTTTCCGTGCGGTTTAGCACAGACACCTGCTGGATACGGCGCCTATCGTGTCTGCCATCGTGTGTGTCACCGCGCGCGCGGCTGCACGTCGTGGTCGATCGACGGAGATCGACACTCTAGCTTGACGCCATCAGGCCTCCCGGTGACGCGTGCGTCGACGGCGACCGGATCGGAGCTGCTGGCGGCGCGGGCGCGGCACACTGGCCGTGGCCCGTGGCCGGCGGTGGGCGGTGGCGCGAGTTAGGCCTGCGGCATGCCGGTTGCCGGCTCGATCGGGTTCGCTCGGTCCGCCGTCGTGCCGGCGGGGGAAAAAAGCGAGGGCACGTAGTACCCGGTGGCGTCTCCGTCTCCGTCCGGTTCGTGTCGTGCCGTTTGGTTGCCTGCTGGCAGAAGGAAAATTCATGGGCTGCGCGTGCACCGGACGTGGAGCACCGCGTGCCGCCGACTGCGGGCGAGGGCTGCCTTCGCTGGCCCCCCCTGTGGGAGGGCGAATTTTTTTTAAAAAAGGGTTAAAAAGAAATTTAAATTCAAAAAAGGGTGCCGGTTTGGGAAATTTCGAAAAATGGGTACCTCCCGCCCAATGAAAGGGCGGGATGAGGCATCCCGCCCATCCAACGGGCGGGGGGTCGGCGGGGGGAGGAAATCCTCTTCGCAGGGGCCTTTTTGCGAAAAGTCAGGCGACATCCCGCCCTTCCAACGGGCGGGATGTCCGCCGAGGGGCCTCCCGCCCGTTGGGAGGGCGGGACGTGGGCCTCCCGCCCGTTGGGGGCATCCCGCCCCCCCAACGGGCGGGAGGCCCACGTCCCGCCCTCCCAACGGGCGGGATGTCCCCCCCCCCACTATTTAAGCCCCCACCCACCCCCTAATTCTCATAAAATTCATCAAAAATCAGAAAAAAGAAAAGGAGGAGAGGAGAGGAAGAGAGGAGCGAAGCGGCGAAGCCCTGTCCACACGTCGGTTTGGAGGTATTATAATCGTATAATTATTAATTATTTTTACGAATATTTGTTAGGGTAGTTATACGTAGAATTAAGTATTTTCAATAGTTTTTAGAAATATTTGTTAGGATAATTCTGTTTTAAATAGTTTTGAGTATTTTAATAGTTGGTAGATATATTTCTTAGGCTAGTTATATTTTAAATAGTTTTTATAATTGCAGTAGTTTTTAGATATATTTTTTAGGGTAGTTATATTTCGAATAGGTTTCGGTATTTTGAATAGCTTTTAGAAATATTTCTTAGGGTAGTTATATTTTGAATAGTTTTTATAATTGCAGTAGTTTTTAGATATATTTTTTAGGGTAGTTATATTTCGAATAGGTTTCGGTATTTTGAATAGCTTTTAGAAATATTTCTTAGGGTAGTTATATTTTGAATAGTTTTTATAATTGCAGTGGTTTTTAGATATATTTTTTAGGGTAGTTATATTTCGATAGGTTTCGGTATTTTGAATAGCTTTTAGAAATATTTCTTAGGGTAGTTATATTTTGAATAGTTTTTATAATTGCAGTGGTTTTAGATATATTTCTTAGGGTAGTTATATTTTAAATAGTTTTTATAATTGCAGTAGTTTTTAGATATATTTTTTAGGGTAGTTATATTTCGAATAGGTTTCAGTATTTTGAATAGCTTTTACAAATATTTGTTAGGTTAGTTCTATTATAAATAGTTATAGTATTTTCAATTGTTCGTAGGAATGTGTCTTACGGTACTTATATTTTTCATGCAGATATGGCGCAGACACCAGAGCTCCTTGACGCGCACATCGATGAACGGCACAGGTCGTACCTGGCTGCGGTGGAGGGGCAGGAGCTTCACGAGTTGCGCCCTCGTGTAGCAAAGGAGTTGTTGCACCTGGACGACCGCTGGCTTGACAGGTGATACTTTATATTTTTTTTACGAAACTAATGTATAGCGTGTAAGATAATTGTAACCATATGCAAAATATACAGGTTACGTGAGGCTGGTTTGCTGCCACTCGCACGTATGCTTCAGGCCGGCGACGGTCAAGACGGTGGCGCGAAGAAGCGGATGCAGCTGGACCGCTCTCTACTTGCAGCGTTGGCGGACAGGTGGCGTCCGGAGACGCACACGTTCCACTTGCCGTGCGGGGAGATGGCCCCCACGTTGCAGGACGTGTCGTACCTGCTCGGGCTTCCCATTGCGGGTGAAGCTGTTGGCCCGGTTGCCGTGCCACCTTTCTGGAGGGTGGAGCTGCAGGAGCGGTTTGGTCCCGCGAACCCGCCACTTGTTGTGAACGTACCTGATTTGCCCGGCCCCGCCAAGAGTTGGGTAATACAATTTAGGGTACGTCCAGTTATTTTTTATTTAATTTAATTGAATCATATGTGAGTACCTCTAAGTTTTGAACAAATATATTACAGGCTCAGGATCTGCACCCTCTGGCTGGGCAGTACGAGGTGTCACGATACCTGGAGGCGTATCTGTTATGGTTGTTCGGCTGGACTCTTTTCTGCAACTCTACCGGCAATTACGTGGACAAGGTGCTCATGCAATACGCGCGCGCGATTGCGGATGCGGAGCCGGGCCAGGTACCTGGGTGGAGCTGGGGATCGGCAGTGCTTGCTGCGACGTACCGAGGTCTTTGCCAGGCCTGTTTGAAGACGGAGAGGACTGCCGTCATCACAGGCTGCCCACTTCTGCTGCAGCTATGGTCGTACGAGCGATTCGCCATAGCGCGTCCCCTAATCAGCGAAGAGCCTTATCCACCCGAGATGTACGGGATGTGGGACGAGGATAGCCCCACGATGGGTTCGCTTTGGACCGATCGACGGGTAAGTTCTTTTAAGCTCTTTAATTTACTGTTATACGTTTCTGTATACGAGACGTACCGATGCAGTTGTGTAATTTTTTCAGATGAGCTGGGCACATCGGCAGGTCCGAAAAGCATACCCTCAGTTCGTGTCCGAATTTGATCGGATGCGGCCACAGGATGTCATCTGGACACCGTACACCGCTGCGGCTATCCAGACACGTGCGCCGCATGGGTTGTCTTCCCTCTGCACGCGTGACGAGGAGTACTGGCTGACAAAGGCGAACCTAGTGTTCGATATTCTCGTCGAGCCGTACTGCGTCGAGCGTGTGATGAGACAGTTCGGGCGACGACAGCAGTTTCCTCTCGTACCTCGAGCGTTCCAGGCCGTGCCGCGCAACGTACACGAGTAAGTTTGTGATAACACGTTTTGTATGACTTATATATTCATTATCGTAAAGCAATATTGAATTTCAAATGTTCGCAACAGATATTCGCGCAGGGGATATCATGCCAACGAGGTGAACTGGGTCGTCAAGATGCAGGAGTACGTGCAAGGGTGGCTAGACGCACCTGACGATGTGTGGGACGAGCCGCAGCCACACACAGAGGCGTCTTACAGCGCATACCTCCGCTGGTACCTCCTTCGTACGCGTCCGTACGTCACTCGTTCACATATTCATGACGCGGAGGATCAGCACCAGCCGACCATTTCTGACACGTATCCCTCGTACCGTGATCAGGACCAGCGTGGCGCGGTACGTGTTTCGCAACTTGAATTATTAAATATTTTTTCTAAAATATCGATACCAATAGTAATCTGCATCCCATTACGTATGCAGATCGATCTGATCAACTTCGCGGAGGTCGAAGCTACATCTCAGATCACGTTGATTGAACGTGGAGTGCGTATACCGGAGGCACAGTACAAGGACAGCTTCCGTAAGATTCAAGACAGCTTGACGCGAGCGTTACGTGCACTGACGTGTCGCGGCAGAGACGACGTGGGGACCTCCAGTTCATCTCATGCGTCCGCCCACGTGTACACAGCTGGCCCGTCGACCTCTACAGCACCGCACGCAGCGTCCAGCGGTACTGCCGCTAGTTCAAGCTGTAAGTTCTTCATAATTGCCATTTCAATCACCTATGATTTACACGACTAATTTCATTTCTTTTTGTAGTCATGCACTCGACGGCAATGGGACCTCCTCCTGCAAGAATGGAGCCTCAGACGTTTGGCGCCTATGCTCCAGGACCGTCTCTCCCGTCAGGCTCGAGGCCAGCTGCACCGTACTCTTATGGCTATGCTCAGCATGCATGGTCGACGGGAGCTCCTGCATACGGCGGTCCATTCGGTGTGCCGGACTGGGACGCCTGGGAGGGCGGCTCCGCCACTTGGTCAGAGCTGGTGGGCGGCGGCGCCGAGCCTGACATCATTGGCCCATCCCAGACATATGACGCTCCAGGTGCACAGTCCCAGGATGACCCCTTCACACCTGCACCTCCTCCGCCTCGTCCTCACCGTGCTCCAGATGCGTTTACGTACTCGGAGGACCACATACGCCGACGGCCTAGGACTAGGGGCGGGAGGCCCAAGAGAGCGCGAGGTCCGGGACATGCGGAGTAGATACTCTTGATTTGGTGAACTTTTTATATTTAAACTGTTTTTGTATGATACTATTTTCTTTTTAATCGGTTGATCTATCGTACTGTCGTAATATTCGGATTCTACGTTGCAAAACGTTATCGTTTAACCATCTTCATACGAATTTTAGATAGAGCAATCTTCTTCGTAAAATTGAATTAAAATTTTATATGTACACAAAAGAATATGGCGAATCAATATTGCATTTGAAAACAGTCTCAATTTCAAATAGATTGTAAATCATAAATTCCAAAGGAAAATAAAAAAAAAATGGCTCTAAACATCCCGCCCACTGGCCGGGCGGGATGCCTCCCGCCCTCTGGCCGGGCGGGATGCTCCCTCAGGGACCCGTTCGCGAATAAGAAAAGTTTCTTATTCGCGAAGGGGCCCTCGGGGGGGCCTGGAAAAATTTTTTTGAGGGTCCCGCCCGCTGGTTGGGCGGGATGTCCCCGGCCCCACACCTCCCGCCCGATGATCGGGCGGGAGGCACCCATTTTTCAAATTTTTCTCAACCGGCACCCCTTTTTGGAATTTTAATTTTTTTTAAACCCTTTTTTTAAAAAAACTACGTACGGCCCCGGCGCGCGGGGAAAGTGGTGAGGCGACTGCACGTTGGTAATGGGCCTAGAAATGAGATGGGCTGGCGCGATGGGCTTCAGGTGAGTGGGCTAGTTTGTTTCGGATCGCATCTCTCTGGTGCATCTGGGACCGTTGTTGACTGGAACCGTTTCGGAGCGAGTTATAAGCAGAATTGGTGAGCAATAGGCAAGTCATTCTCGTTCAAATTATCATACACCACCATAACATTTTTTTTTGAAAAAATCATATACCACTATACCAGGCGTGCACATTGCAGAACTACCGGCAGTGCAATTGCACTTGCTGAAACTCACACTTACAGTTGCCGTTCTGAAGAACACAAACAAAAACAGGGTCCAAGCAACACGACATCAGACCCTCGTAAAAAAACCCAAAAATAAAAAGTAAAAACAGGGGCACAGGGCTGTCATCACAGCGCCACCAGCCCACCCACCCACGTCGGTCAGCTGCCATTAGTACGTCGGGGTCGAGGTGCTGTTCTTGGACCACCTCGTCCACAGCATGAACTCCAGCGCGATGACGGCGACGAGGATGACGGCCAGGTTGAAGCCGTAGCCGATCTTCCACGAGTTGTCCGCGCCGCCGACGTGGATCCCCAGCACGATGTTGACGGCCGCGAAGAAGAGCGCCAGCCGCCCCGCCCAGTGGTGGTACCAGTTCCAGTACTTGCGGTACTTGGAGTCCGCGTTCGGCCGCAGGAAGAACGCCAGGATCTGCAACACTCAGATCATCGTCAGCTACCACGTCGCGCTTCCATCAGCTGTTCTCGTTCAGATTGCTGTGTGTTTCAGGAGCTGGACGAGTCGGTCGACGGACCTGCAAGATGCCGAGGAAGAGGACGAAGATGCCGAGGCCTCTGTGCGCGGGGATGTCGGCCTGGATCTTGCTGTACAGCGCCACCCCGGCCACGACGCCGGCGAGACCGATGATGAACCCGACGAACTGGAGGCCTACGTGGAGGTAGAACCAGAGCGGGTCCACCCGCCGGAAGTAGCGCGCCAGGATGGCGCCGATGGGCATGAGGACGCCCCACGCGAACACGTTCAGTGCGCCGTGGGCACGACGCAGGCCGTAGGGGAAAGACCCGTCGACGGAAGCCCTGCCTGCAGACGAACCGCAAACCAACGAGGTATAAAGATTCGTTGATCGCGAGGAAGATCGTTTGTCGACTCGTTATCGTGAGGTCAGCAGATGTCGATTTGGCAACTGAAAAGTGGCAGCTGACGGCTGAAGCTTGAAGAAACAAAAACCTTTTCTTTTGCCAACCGACACCCATGGTGGCTTAACAGTTCAAGTGGACTTGTCGGCTGGTTTTCAGGTGCAAGCGTTTCTTATTGTCCACTTGGTTTCTGTTAAGTGCAATATCTTCATCAATACAATTTTCTTTTCTATCTATGACGAAATTCACTGAAGTATATACTACTAATAGTGTCGCTAAATACCTGAAGTCTGAAAACCAAGTACTATATGCTTCCTTCAAAAAAAAAAAAGGGTACTGTATGCTGACTGAAAGCATCTACGGAATTCAAGATAAAAGCTTGCATTTGATCGCATGGAGATGGCAAAATCGTAAAAGCAGAACAGGAGGATCGGAGCATCATACCCGTTGTGAAATCGAAGGTGAAGGAGGTCTTGTCCTGATGCCTGGTGAGCTTGTTCTTCACGGGGATGCTGTTCCCGAAGGCCATGATGATGTGCTGGTGGGTGAGGCGGTAGGAGAACTTGAGCTGGAAGGCGAGGTAGATCTTGGCCTGCTGCACGACGACGGTGTGGTCGTGGTCGTTGGAGACGAGGAAGCCCCGGTCGACGACGACCTTGGAGCTGCTCTTGCCGCGCAGCGCGAACTGCCGGATGTGGGGGAGCCCCTTCTTGCCGATCCACCCCACCATGGCACTGGAGCCGATCATGAGGCCGTCCCTCGAGAACCCCATGCCCACCCACCCCGTGCTGTACATGCTGGACAGGACGACGCGCAGGACGTTGTTCTTGTCCTGGTGATACTGCAAGGGATCCGAGGAATTGCATTGGCTGGTGCGTCAGAAATGCTGCAACTATATGCTAGTAGATCCCCAGTTCATCAGAATCCGAGAATCGTGCTACATACCACTAGCTAGAGCTGAGAAATTTACTACTGCATTACATTTTTTTTTTCATGAAAGGTCAATAATAATGCATTACTGTTTTTGCTCAAAAAATGAATTATTGCATTACTGCTGGTCCCCTTTCTCTGAACTGTACGCTTCTATTCTTGGCTCTGCAGCTACTGCTAGCACCAAAACCAACTCTGATCCTAAGAATTGTGCATGGAACATTTCAGATTGCTACAGTTGTATCGTTAGCTCGAAATCGCTTCTCAGTTATCATTGCTTCTGTTTAGTTCACTAAGCAACAGGATGAGCAGAGTTTCTGAATTTCACTGTAATGATCTAGCCAGGCAACAAGATCCACCTCAGTTCTTGACGGATCTCAGCCCAAACCAATCCCAAACGACCATTGAAACTGGACAGCATCATCCACCATTTAGATGGCCAAATGTTCCAAGTACACTACGGAAACCCAATCACCACCTGAATATGACTATGCTTGCGAAGAAACGCAAAGAAACAGCAAGGTGCACAGCGGCGACCGGCGCGGCGCGCGTACGTACCCGGAGCACGAAGTTGTTCCAGACGGGCTGGCATGCCAGGCCCGAGTAGTTGGCGGCGAGCACGGGCGGCAGCTCGCCGTTGCAGCTCTCCATCTGCGCAGTCGCCGCCGACGCCAGCGCCACGAAGACCAGCGCCGCCGCCGCCGCACGCACCACGCTCCCCATCGTCGCCGACAATGGCTGTGGTCACTAGCAGCAACGCAGGACCAACTGGTGCACGGCTCGGCCGCAGGTTGCTTGCGAGTTTAGGGAGGGAGGGAGGGAGGAGGCAGCTACAAGGAGTTGGGAGGTTGCGGTCAGTAGGTGGTGCGATTTTTTTTTATCCTCGCCTTTTATTTATTTGTATCTTCCGATGCGTTTGAGGTAGGGTTGGGTGGAGTCGGATATGAGATGAGAGAGTGGGTGGCGTGTCACTGGCTCACTGAAGCTGGGAGCCCAGCCGGCTTATGATTGGTGTCAGGGCGGCAGTGGTTGGTGCCGCGCTGGTTTGGGTGTCCCTCTCGGGTCCCGGCGTGTGTGTGAGTGAGAGAGGAGGTGATGCCCGGCTCCAGATCTGGAAGTGATCCGCACAGGGTGGAGTGCAAAAGCGGCAAAAAGAATGGTGTACCCACCCGTGTACTGCCGGTGTCTTGTGCTTGTGCCTTTGCGGGAGTGAACTGAGGAGAGTGAGAGCTGACGAGTGACGACTGTGCAGTGAAATTCAAATGATTTGGTTGCTTCAGCTGGGAATGCAGCAGAGCCTCTTTGCCTGCAGGATAAGCTGATGGAGAGTCATGTCAAAGGGGAAAAAATTATCTGATGTAGAAGTACCTAAGGATGTACTGGGTAAACTTTCTTTCTTTCTTTTTTGAAGGTAACTGGGCAAACTTTCTTGAAGGGGACAGCAAACTGATGATGTAACTGACCGACTACCTGAAATCCTTGCCGAAGCAGGATTCTGGAGCTCACCTTGTTGTTAATCGATTGTATTCAGGCAGTGTGCCAAGTCGTTGAGGTCCTTAGTTGATGATTTGGTTCTTCGGAGTCCCCTAACGTATGCTGTGAAAACTGAATCTGTTTGCACAGCTCGGGATTCAGACACTGGCACTGGCACAATCAAAGGCGCTTTGCTTCACACCATCCGGCCGCGCTCAGCCCTGTCTCCATCACCAGCTCTATGAAGGAAGAATGGGTGTTTCTCCTTCTTTTCTTTTTTGGAAATAATGTTTCTCCTTTTATTTTTCAGATGAGCTCTGGTGTGTACGGTTTGGGCTTTTGGCGCTCTCTGTGCCCCCTCCTCCCGCTGGCGTCTGACACCGGTTCTATGAAGGAGAATCTGTTGATTCTTTTACTTTCCAGTATCCCTTGGCACGTGCTGCAGAACTGAATTCGTTTGCACGGTTCGGTATCAGTGTTTAGACTCTGATCTCCGACGGTGTTCGTGTTACAAGGAAGAAGACTGCTCAACTGCACACTGGCAAGCCAGGTCCCAGGTGCAAGAATTATTCAAGAAGGCGCAGTGATTCCGCCACAAGCTGCTGAACAATACAACTGTATGCGTCTCTGGCGTGACTTTGTCTCCTGAAAGAACTGGGGAGTCAGCATTCAGGCTACAAGGTTACCAAGCACCCAGCATTTCTTTGTGTACTCTACTCAATAACGTACTGCTGCATACGATTGAAAAAGCATCTCGATCTGTTTCTCGCCGTCATCTTTGTTGAAGCTGCCGAACGGGATAAGTCGCCCGAATGTTGGTGAGAATCTGGTAACTGATAGAGTTCACGTTCCTAATGTACAGCCAGGGCCCTATACAACACAACGCACACGCACGCCCTCGAGCACACAATCCTGTACCAACTCAGCACACCAATCTGCCTTCAATTCTTTATTCACTTCCAGCCTTTCTGTTACTGAAGCGTTAATTCTGGTTGCCAGTTGCGAGTGCTAGCAGAGCCGAGTACGTAGACTGAGGTAACACGTCTCCTTTACAAGAAAAAAAAATGAGCAATGCCGACGTAAGAAGTTCAACTGCAGAATAACCTTTTTCGAGGAGATGGCGAATTGGTTGCGGTAACCAACCGGACACCTGAAATCCTTGCTGAGGTAAGATTCTGAATATAACACGCATACAGTAATCTCGCTCACATTTTATCTAATACAAACAGCACCCAGTTCTGTCTTCAGTGTTATACTGAATTTTGCTTCTTTTCATTCTTTGAGTAGCATATATAGGTGCCACAAAACTGAATAAGTTTGCCCAGATCTATCTTCAGAGTTACACTGAATCAGAATTATGCTTCATTAACCCATGACAAGGTAATTGATAGCTCCCGCAACTTTCACATACAATAGGCAGGAAAAATTTCCAATTCTCTGTTTGTATTTACACAGCATATGTGATGTATAAAACTTATAGCATTGTACATGACTATACTACAATACATGTAAGTATGTAACAGCAACAAATACATCCAGTTACCCTAACATGCAACACCCAGGAGCAACTGGGTTCTGCAGCATTTGAAACCTCTCAACAATAAACACCAAAGTAAAACATTTGAAACCAAACAGATTGGGAGTATATAAGTAGAAACATAGAATACATCAACTTATCGCCTCTCCTTTCCTAGGTGGAAAGAAATCAGCAGAGCGCTTCCTTGTCGATCTCTGAGTCCATAACCATGGCTGACATCATTTTGGTGATCTGGTCGAAATAGAAAAAACAAAGTAGCAACAGTGAGCAACCTTTCCAACACACTTGCAAAAACCACCTAAACCTAAGATGTACATCAGATTAACATATATGTACCATCTCTACTGACGGCGTCGCAAAATAAGTTCATAATAGGATAAGAGGATCATATTTATTATAACAATGAAATGCAAAAGCATAAATGGAAAAGCTACCTCTTTTTTATTCATCTTAATGATGGTTCTGAGATCATCAATCTGAAATGGGAAAAAATAGCTTCAGTGATTCTCAATAAATCATTTCCCATTATTTAATTTTAACTTTTAATTAATATGGAATGCTTGATTGCTTACATTTTTTAATGGCTCTGGTGACTCCTTTCGGAGCTCAAGTATATAATTTGCCCTTTTCTCTCCAATACCCTGCACAACAGCAGCAGGTTTGCAAGACATAAGTGATATGGAAACAGATGGCTGCTGCTGCAGCCAAAGGACCAAATGCAGCAGCTTTTAGCCTTGCAGCCAGCCAAAGAAAATCACAAGCGCGCGTGTGTGTGTGTTGGGGGGGGGGATAATCTTTAAGATTCTCAGCTAACCTTAAGGCTTTTTAACTGCTCCCTGTAATTGATATGGAATGTGCATTAGAAAAACAGAAATAAAGCCATAAAGCCAAATTAGTGATAAATGATAAGGACAATACTTACTTATTAGCGCTGTTTAGAACTGCCAAGCACTCTTGAGCCAATGATTTCTGCTTTTGCGAATAAAAGGAAGGATTTATCAGGAAAGCTAATGATAATACAATAGCAAGTGCACGCAATGAGTTAAAAAACAGGTAACCTTAATCCCTGTGCTGCGACCCTTGAGTGATTCTTGAAGATCTTCAATATGCCCAAATTTCAAGTGAACCGCAGGAGTTTTCGGTTCAGCTACATCTGTGTAAAAGGGTTGGGCACAAACCATATCTGGTTTTTGTTTTGTTATGTTCAGTGGCCTAGTGCTAAGAAGCTTCAATGAGTTTGATATCTCTTTTAGTCGGTCGCTCAACTTTGGAGAGGATTGGGTAGCGCAGACTGGAGTCTTCTCAGCAAATTCATCTGGAAGTGATGGCAATTGAGAATGGACTCGTAGTTCCATTTGATAATTAACATTCAGAAAAAGGAGTTAAGAGATGTGTTATACCAGCTATATCAGATGAGCATGTCAAGCCAAAATCAGTATATGAATTCTCTGCATGCCAATCTGAAGAGGAATGGTCCTGAACAAGGGGGCAAAGAGGCTCCTGAACAAGGGGACAAAGAGGATCATGAACAAGGGGACAAAGAGGCTACATCTTCATGATATTCAGATATTGGAATTGCAGACACAAAAATCAGCTATTTGCATATTTCTTAAAGGATACCTTTTCTTGCATGTCAACTGATACTAGTTCATTCAGGCTGCAAGGCACTACTTGTTGTATTTCAGATGATGTATCTAAAACCTTTTCTGTTTCATCACATGCCTGCATGTTGCACCAATATATTATGATCATTGGTTCTAAGATTATCATATGCTTGTGATGCCACTGGAAGGAAGCTAAAGTACCTCAAATGGTGATAAGGCTTGAATTGCCATGCCAAGTGATGACTGAACCTCCTGTCGAATGATGCAGAAAGCTCCAGTATAAATTTGCTCACTGATGATCAATGAAAAAAAATGTACATATAGGTTGCTAATGTATACAAACCTCAGTTTTCACCACCATAGTTGGCGCAACATGTCTGTTATCTCCCTATATGGTTCATAAATTGCAACTTGAAGTAGTTAGTAACACAAGAATGATAGTTTCAACACCCAATGACCCATATACTACATGCATGCCAGGGCACAAAGAATAAGCCAGTTAAGACATATGTACCTTCGATGAATTGGTAGTTGGACTGAACAACAACCTCCTGCACAACAAAAAGGGTCAAATTTAGTGGTGGGTTCAAAGAAGGAGGTTGAGATATTCAGGAGTTACTGAACAGTGTACCTGCCACTCAGAATGGACTTAGCTCCTGAGTGCTTCATATTAATTGAAGTAGAGGCAGAGCTTACAGGTTTTTTGGCTGAATGCATGGCCACTTCAGACCTGCATAAACCAAACCACATTGGCTTCATATTTTAACAAATTATCAATCAAGATGTAGTACTTCCCAAATTAGAATGTGACCTCTTATCGACAGTGGGGGTTTGAGTTGCTTTTACTGCACCGTTAATGAATTGGGTTTGGCCATGCTTCTGTAGTACAGAACTTCGTTGCTGGATAGAGGGTAGCAAAGATCTTGACAAATTCTTGGCACTCGCTGAAAGGTTTACATTTGATTTTGAACAACTTCTGGTACCCAATGATAAGTTGTAGAATTGTTCATTGACCGTTTGGCTTGAGCGAGAAGCCAAAGTAAGAGTAGAGACTGCATCTTGGCAAGAAACTGCATCCTACACCAAGAAGGCAAAGCATGCACTTAGATTGCAGGTAACAAATGTGTATCAATTCTGACAAGTTGGATAAGGTAACGTAGATAAGGGTATAAGAAATAGGCATAGCTAACTTCAGGCTGCAATGGAAATGCATGTTCTGTCAAGCAACGGCACAAAAATGAAACAGAGAACCATGATAACAAAACTGTTACATGGATACATTCTCTTCCGAGTTAGACTAGAGGTACTAGAACATATACTCGACTATTTTAGGAACATGCTGTTGAACAATAACACAATGTTATACTCCTTTATGATCAAGCCATCTTCCATTTTAAAAACATATTCTCAGAACCAACGAAATAATAAAAAGTAGAAGCTTCAAACCACTGAATTTGCAGTACATGAAGCCAATTGTTCACTATTTATATTAAGCACCTCCTATTAGAACAAAGTCGTCCAAAATGCATATGTCAAGTATTCTTACCACACAACATATCAACACAGCACCACTTGTCTTGCATAAAGAATCTTGCAAAATACGAGTTACTTTATATGGTCTGTAGGGTATGAAGCTTTGGTTGCTGTTCAGAGCTTGTACGACATTCATTATAGCATATAAGGACCTGTTATAATTTGATGGAGCAAACCCTCCACCACAATTCTTCTGCTTGGTATCAACACAGCCTAATGAAATCAGGGAGCAGAAACTAAATAAGTTATGCAAGATGATATATAAAATTGCCGTGCATGCATGAGAAGAACAAACCTGCCAAGTCAAGAAAATTTATCTTTGATACAGCACATTCTCTGCCTGACTGATCAAATCTAGAAATGTAAATAACAAAGCCTTTGTGTCCTTTGGTTTGAATCTGGTTTGAAGGTTTTGTGGAATGTTTGAGCTTGTAACTACCGCCACAACAAAGATCTGAAAACTCCTCAATCGACTTGATATCAACCTGAATTAAGTGATTAATTTTAGTTAACTTTGCATGAAACACTAAAGAAGCTCGGTGATTGAGGTAGTAACAAGTCAGAGACATGAATGTAATAAGATGGAAACTGTATGCTGTATGCAACTAAGGTACCTTGGAGAGGCCCTTGAGGTGAGTCCTCCCATCGGCATCCTCCAGCACGTGGACCTCGCTGTCCTTTGGCTCCAAGAGATCAAATACATGGCTATCCTGAAGCACCTGGTAAGAGGAAACGCTGACCGCTGCCCCGGTGGGTTTGGCTCTGTGTAAGATTTGCTCCATGGCCAAGGTGAGCAAGCCAGGATGATCCTGGAACCCCTGCATTGACATTTCAATCTTGAGTAAACTATTGGAGAAAAGCAACGCTATGAAAATACGAACTTATGTAATGGTGAAGGTGGACATCTGATCGAAAATTTAATAGAAACATACCATGATGAGGTCTGTTTTGGCGGCGGCACCGCAAGTGATTACGCATGCGTTGCTGTGCCCTTCGCCACAAAAGATGTCATCCAGGAGGTGTTTGACCTCGTTGTTGAAGATGCGAGTGGAGGAATCATCCTTCAGATAACAGTAATCAAGCTTGTACTCGTGATCCTTTCGCGTGGTCAGAGCCCTGAAAACCCAACCCAGGTCCAATTGATGGGATCGGCGGAACAGATTTAATTGGCAAGGGGCAAGGCATGGTAAAAATGCAAGCAAGCGTCGTACCCAGCGGCAGCAGGAGTGGCCATGGGGATGAAGGAGACGGAGGCGGAGGAGGAATCGGCCGCATCGGAGACGCGGGCGGCGACCTGGAAGGAGCCTCTGGAGCCTCCGCCGGGGCAAATCCTGGCCACGACTCTGACGGGGCCGGCCCCACTCCTGGCAGACCGAGTGGACGCACTGGGGGTAGCGGCGATGGCGGTGGCGGCGGCTGCGTCTTCCATCGTCCCTTGCCTCGCCGGGAGCAGCGGCAGCAGCTCTTCGGGGATGATGGCGACGAGGCGGAGGTGAGGAGCCGCCGGGATGAGGAAGAGGAGCGGAGAGCTTTGCGTTGGGTTGGCTAGCCGTTACTGGCGACGCGGAGGTGGAGCGCTTGCCCTGCCCCTGCCTCGCTGCCTGCCTTTTGAATTGCGCCGCTGGTCGATGGAACGGGAGGTTTGGGAGCGAGGCGATCGCGTCGCGTTCGCACAGGCACAGGGGTGCGGGGCCAACTTGAACCGTGCAGAGGAAGGAGGAGCGGCGGCTGCTGGGCTTTGCTCACACTAACGGCAGGCCCATCTCGGCCCAATACCACCTCCATACGGTCCTCCACCACTGACGAGAGAGGCGAGGGGCGCAGCGCCGCCGCCGTCGAGTGTTGAAGGATGGGCAGCGGGATGGGCGCGTACAGCGGCGCGGTGCGACCGGTGGAGAGCGGGGCGGGGGAGACGATGCTCCTGTGGGGCCTCGGCCAGCCCACGGCGCACCGCAACAACGCCTTGGTCCGCCAGGCCGCGCACTCCTTCGAGCTCGACGCCTGCGGGCGGCGCCTCTCCCTGCTGCAGTCCCCCTCCTCCATGGCCACCCCGGGGGTCACCGGAGCGGTCGTATGGGACAGCGGCGTCGTGCTCGCCAAGTTCCTCGAGCACGCCGCCGACTCCCAGCAGCTGCTCCTCCGCGACGCGCGAGCGGTCGACCTCGGATCCGGATGCGGCCTGGTGGGGTGCGTCGCCGCGCTGCTGGGAGCCCATGTGGTCCTCACCGACCTCCCCGACCGCCTCAAGCTGCTCAGGAAGAACGTCAGCCTCAACGTCGACGACCCCCACGCCCCGGGCACCGCTCGGGTCACGGAGCTTGTATGGGGCGATGATCCCCACCATGAATTGGTTCGGGAGCCACTGCCCGATTTCGGTAACTGACTGTTTCCCGCCTTTTATTTTCTTCTTTCCTGCTTGGACATTCAACATTGCCTGCCTTTGATTCATCTTCACATACAAGACGATTGATTTGATGATCCTTCCTTCAATTCTTTCATGTCTCAGTGCTCGGCTCCGACGTCATCTACAACGAGGAAGCGGTGGATGATCTGCTGCTCACCCTCAACCAACTCTCAGGACAGCACACCACAATACTACTAGCTGGAGAGCTCCGCAACGGTGAAGGCTTCTCGTCCCCGTTCTCTTTTTGCTTTTGGGATGGGATCCACTGAGTCACTCATCAAACCCCAAATAAATGTTTCTCTTGCGATTGTACAGACGCTGTGCTGGAGTGCTTCTTGGAGGCAGCAATGGAGGACTTCCTCATTGCCTGCATCGAGCAGGACCAATGGCACCCTGAATTCCGCAGCAACCGTGTAGCCTTGTTTATCTTGGTCAGAAAACCAGAGAGAGCTAACACAGACTAGTCATCTACTCCTCTCCTTGCTGTAGAAGGAGGATAGGAGGCATCTGCGTCTATCATTTCCTATGATGTTGTAATAGCCAAGGTTCTAGCACTGGCCTAAGCCACAGCATTAGTTTGATTGTTCACTAGCCTTCAGCCTAGAAAGTGAAGTTTGTACACGAGTGAAGAGAGGCTCGATAACAGAAGCTGCAGATGCACACTGTAACAATCTGATGGTGGCAAAACCTAAAGGCCAATGTTTTAGGCTGTTAGTCCATCAAAATAGCATTGAGAATTTTTCTTAGACAAGATTGTGTACAATGTCCTACTCAAAATGAGTTTTGGATCAAATTTGAATATAGAAGTTTTCTTAGACAAGTTCAGATGTTTTGCAACCTAAGCTACACACGCAGCTGCCTTGCACCAGTGACAAATTATAGTCACAACAGCCATCTGTTCCTTATCTTGTACAGAAACAGTTATCTTGTTTGCACCATCCTTTCCAGCATCTTCCTATGCACACAAATTCAAAGGAGAGCTTCCTATCATAAGGTATACAAGGACAGTTGAGGAATTTCTTTAGATAGCAGTAGGCATGCTGCTTCTCTGCACAATTCCACCCAACCACAGCCGGTTCAGAGCTGAACCCAGCAGCAGCAGCACTTATTAGGCAAACAAGTCAGCCGGGCCTCTCTTACCATTTAATTGTGAATTTCCATTGCAGTTGCACACGATCCGGCAGAGCAACTAGTAAATATAATAGACTAAGTACTCCCTCCAGTCAAAATTATAGATCGTTTTGGCATTTTTAGGTGCATAATTTTTGCTATGTATCTAGACATAGTATATATATAGACGCATAGTTTTAGAAATGCCAAAACACCTACAATTTGGAATGGAGGGAGTACAAGCAAGCCTTAGATCTATCCAGATTTATTATACTGGAGTAGTTTCATTTAATTGTTATAAACTAATTAGAGCATCTAGAGCTGTAAGAAACGAAGCAATAAGTTTAGATTATTAGATGGTACCAAGTTATCAAGCACGTGTTGCAGTAAGCAAAGCACTTACACAGCTTCCTTCAGAAAAGATATGGAGCCAGGGTATAGCAGATCGCATTTCAGGCACGGCTATCTCCAGGTAGCATCACAAATAGCAGTAACATGATTGATCACCGCACTACGTAATCATGTTGTTCACTAATCACACGTCACCAGTAATTTGAGGGGCTGCTTCGTGGCTTCAGTTTAGTGGAAAGTCGAGCTCTTCAATGCATTCAGCGGAAATTGTTATGCTCTTTTCTAAGAACCTATTTGCTATCTAGTGTTTTACGCCACGTGCATAAGCTCCATTTTTCAAGGTTAAATATTCTTGTATCTGTATATGTGAAACTACTAGATTGGGTAGCTGATATGGTCATATTGAGCAACTGCCTTTGTTGATGCCGGGTTCCTTCGCATAACTATTTATATGGCGATTCCGCGGCAACTGATGAAAAATACATCGATACATAGTTACATACAGTGTTTACACTTTACAATTTTTGTGCGGCATCTCTGCCCCCACCCCCCAATCAGGTAACCAGGCTATCAAGTTCCTCAGCAGTAGCTGCCATTCTGTCAAACATTTGTTTGCGTGCACTCGGTCACTGATCACTCACCAATAATCTACATTCTGTTGAGAAAAAAAACATTGGTCATGTTTCTTTCTGTCATCTTGTTGAAGCTGCTTGGCGGATAAGCCTGAGGGACTCAGCAAAATCGTCCAAAAGCTGATGAGAGTCTGGAAACTGAGCATCATCCACTGCGAGGACAAGCTTGATGGAGTTCATATAGCTTTGGTAATGTACAGTCAGAGCCTATATAGACATTCAGATGACCATTATAAGCTCATGAGGATCTGGAAGCTGTGTGAGTGTTCAACATTGTTGACAGACTAGCGAGTGCTTACATGTGGATGCCCATAGACAGAGGGGGCAATGTAGACGATTGGATGGCCATAGAACTCCACCTTTTCCGCAGGTCCAACCATGCTAGAGAATGACAAGGTGGTATTTGTGAACATGCCATAGCAGAGAGCTGCTGCTGCCTATACAAGTTTAACAGTTAGAGTCGAGGACTGCAGAGTAGACAAAAAGATAGCTCAATCTGGCCCAAGAAGTCTAATTTGCCAAATATCTAATGCGACACCTCTGGTTACAACAAAATGTCAAAACATGTTGTGAGGATGAATAATTAGAGCGATCTGAGTGTTGTAATGTAACCCTGCCAATTTACTGTAGTTCATGACAAGGCTGTGAGTTGTGATTATCTTTTTTAAGGGTATGAGATTGTGAAGTTTGTTTCTCAAAAGTTGAGACTAAAGAATCAGAACGACAGGTTTTTGCTCGAAAGGAATTGCAGCAAACCGCCAAAAGTCTCACAAGCTTACAAGCAAAACAAACCAATAGTCAAAGCAAACATGTTGATATCTGAGTAGAAACCATACCTTCATGCCAAAAAGTTTGACTATTAGGTTCCCGCTCCAGTATGTGAAGACTGCTTCTAAGGACGTTTTCTTCCTTTCAGCTGTCCTTTTCCCTTGGCGGATGTATTCAAGAGGATCATCGTGCATGGCTATATGGAAAGGTAGTATAATGTAACCAATCAGATTTCCCCATTTCGCACCATTGCTCTTGCTAGAATCCATCATTTCTGCCAATGCCTGCTCAAACCAAAACAAAATTGTAAATTCAGAATGAATTATCCAAAGATAATATACCACATAAAAGGCCCAAATTATTGATCTATTCTTTCAGAACAAATAAAATAATTACATGTAAGCCAGGTGTTTTCCTAATGTTAACAAGGAGTGCTGATCGCACACAAATGCTCTTCTGTGATTTTTTCCTGTCGTTGTTGGTATCACCTGTGATGAAGTTGAAGAAATGTGAGGATAAATGCAGCTTTTTTTCATTTTATTTGTGGAGAAAATGCAGAATGCTAATCTGGAACATGATTGATGTGGTGAAATTACAAGTCTACACTTACTAGTCTTTCGGAAATAATACCGCGACAATCCTGCACTAGTCACTCCAACCAGTACATCGTTGACAGTCTGCAAAATGCCACCAGAAGCTGCATTTTTTTTCAATCCTTCAAAGAAGGAAATCTACATCTACTTGAATAATAGGAGCAGCAAAACAAGAGAGAAGCTCTTACACACTTCATGGCATTCTTGACGAACTTGACGTCGTCGAGGCTGAGCGTGCGGTGCACGAAGCGCTTGCGGCGGAACTCGACGCCCTCGGACGCGGCCATGAGCGGCGTGCGCGGGTCGCGCAGGAACCACGCCGTGGCGACGAAGCACACGACGTCCACCACCGTGTGCCACGCGAGCACGACGTACGACCACAGCCACAGCGCGAGCGCCACGAGGCCCGCCGAGAGCGGCGGGCGCGGCCGCGCGTGCCCGGGCCCCGCCCGGCGCGGCGCGGGCGGCAGCTCCGGCAGCCGCGCCGGGTCCGCGGCGCTCCGGGTGCACGCGATGAGGAGCGAGAGCAGCGAGATGCCGTCGCCGAGGGAGTGGTGCATGCGGACGACGACGGCGGAGACCGCCTCGGAGGTCGGGAAGTCGAGGACGTGGAGCTCCCAGAGTGGGCGGGAGTGGTCCATGGGCGCCGTGGACAGCGAGGACAGGTAGTCCTCCACGGCCTGGTCGGGGTTGGCCGACGTGGCGGCGGGGTCCAGGCAGGGGAAGATGATGTGGTCGTCCAGGTTCACCGCGGTCCGCACCCACCGCGGCCTCCCGTGCTTTTTCGCATCATCCTTCACCTGCAGCGATGTCTGACGTGTTAAGATCAGAAATGCAGCAGAGCCAGAGATGAATCCATTATCCAAGCAATATGCGAACGAGCAAGCAGCACGCAACAGAGTGCTACGCTTTTGGGAGGTTTTCAATAACGGGCCTACCCTTTTTTTTAGGGAAACAGGAGGGGCCTACCCTATTAATTTGCACCAAATCTTTGGTCACCAACTAACCCACCCTATAAAGTGGTAAACGAGCCATTTTGGTTAGATCTGTTAGAAAAAGGGAGTACTACTGAAACTTGATTGGAACGGACGTTCAGACAGGCAGACAGCCAGACGCCTTCTTCTGGTCCTGCACCTGCACAAACTTATGATCCTTGTCTCCGCGACCGCAATCTGTTTCTGCTGTAGACGATGTGGGTAGATGGCGGTGTCAAGAGGTTTCCAGGGTCCATGTCCATGCTCTTCATGTTTGCACTGGCGTGCGTTCCTTTGCTTCCTCATTTGTCCAGTCAAACGGCTGCTATAGTGGAGAAGACTCAGGAGAGGAAACAGGGCGCGGGCACCCTACGGCGACGCTACAGGCCGCAGCTTCGGTGCAGGGACACGTAACACATCAA
This sequence comes from Panicum hallii, assembly GCF_002211085.1. Taxonomy (NCBI): domain Eukaryota; kingdom Viridiplantae; phylum Streptophyta; class Magnoliopsida; order Poales; family Poaceae; genus Panicum; species Panicum hallii. Next base: position 12,274,325 of record NC_038044.1, read on the forward strand.
TATCCTTCGTGACGGAAGACCGCATTCATCACGACGGTGAGCGCGGAATGAGGGGCGATCCGCGTCAGGAGGGGGGTTTGAAAAGGAGAGGTTAGTCTGCTGTGGTAAACTGGAGATTGCCCCATGCCTTCTTGCCTGGATTCTCTTCAGGCTTCAGCCATCTTCACCAAACTGTGTTCACCAAACTGCAAGTTGCTTCGCACCGATTGCCATTTTGCCTTTTGTTGGATGCAAAGGCGGATAGAGATACTCAGGCGTTGGGTCAATCTCAAAATTTGAAGTCCCAAACACGAGAAGATAGCTAGATTTGTCTAAGGGCAACTAGATTTCCTCAAACGGATCGCTTGGCTTGGGAACTGGTTTCCTATGGCAAATTTGGAACCATGCACCGGAAACACACAACCCACATTTGATGAAGCCATGACCAACGCAAAAGGCTAGGTAATCGAGGCAAAGACAATCGAAGCTAAAAAAAGGCCAGGACCCGTGCAGCGAGCATCAACTGCAAAGTTGGCACCAGTCACCTCAAGCATCAGATGCCAACGAGCCTACGAGAGAAGGAAGAAGAAACCTGTGTGGAATCTGGCCACAAAATACTCTGCGACCTGTACCACTGCGCACCGTACTCTGCTGTCCTAAACTAGCCCCAACACACATGGAGCTCCCCCTTCGCGGGGATCTGTCGTGCCGTGAGCCCTCTTGCTCCGTCGCACATCCACCCGTGACCCGTGCCTTGCAGCACATCACGCCGCCGTACCAACCGGGGGCCGGCAGACCTCAACGTGCTGCCACAATCTGCCGGCGCCCGAAAATCGCGCCGGCCAAAGGGTGAAAAAAATGTCTTACGAGCGCAAGGACGTGCGCCATGCCCTGACGCGCGCGTCGACGACGTGGCTGAGGTCAATGGTGCTCGGTGCCGTGTGCTCTCTCGCTTTCCCTCTCGGCTAGTCGGTTGGGTCGTTAGGAGAGCGGAACCAAACGAACAATGAACGGATTCGGCATCGGCCGAGGAGGCGGTTTTTTTTCTGACGCGAGCCGCGACCCGGGGGGGTGGGGGGGGGTGGGCGGCGTACCTGGACGCTGGAGAAGCGCGGGTGGCGGGAGAGAGTGGCCTCCAGCCCGGCGCGCGCCGCCGCGACGTCCACCGCCGCGCCCAGCCCGATCGTCGCCACGATGTAGCAATTGAAGTGCGTCTCCCGGAACAGCCGCCCCGCGGGGCTCATCGGCTCGCCCGCCTCCAGGTCCCCGCGGCCCCTTGCCGGCGCCGCCTGCTCCCCTGCCGGCGCCATCGAACTCTCCTCCTCCCGCTCGCCCTCCCGCCGCGCCTCGCTCGCCCCACGCTCCGGCCTGCGCGCGGGCTCCCGCGAGGCGCCGTCGCCGCCTCGTCGCGACGTGTCTACAGAGATCGGCCGCTTCCGCAGCGTTGACGGGGCGGGATCGGCCGTCGCGCCAGGATCCATCGGCGTACGGCCCGCGCCGGCTTTTTGTGGACGCGGGGCGAGCCCGCGCGCGGTGGCGACAGCGACGGCGGCGTTTTGGGCGCTTCCGGGCTCCGGGAAGCCGGCTCGGCTCGCCTGAGTTCTGCGAATGCGAGTTGACCCACTTGCGCCAGCGCAGCGCGCGAGGGCGGGTTTTATGCAAGGGAAACGCAGGGTTTGCGAGAGCTCTCGGGCGTCCGGTTTGAACAGTTCGTGCCTGGGTGACCCGGACCCGGCCGGGTCGGCCGGCGGGCGTCGGCGTCCGTTTTGCACGCCTGATTGGCGTGGGAAACAACTGTTTTTCGTGTGGGTTGTTTCATGACCGTGATCACTGGTTGGTTCATTCAAAGGTGTCAAAAGGGGGCATCATTTGGCAATGAAGAAAATGAAATGAATGATTGTTGATTTGACTGGACATGCGGATTCGCCGCCGGGTGGTTTCTATTCTATTTTGCTCTGACTCCTCTGTCCTCTCTCTCCGATTTTTATGGCCATACATTATTTTAGCCCACGTAAGAGACAGTGGAGTAGCTCCTCTCACACCAAGAAAAAATAGAGTAGCTTGGAATTGCAGCTAGATCTCCGGTTTCAGGGGCAGTTTGAATTATATATGCTTATAAGCTCTATCAAATTAAATATTTCGATACCAATTACAAATGCTAAATATAAGTTAATTATAAAACTAACTGCATAAATCTAGAGCTTATTCGCGAGATGAATCTATTAAACCTACTTAATCCACAATTAGCACATATTTACTGTAACATCATATGGACTAATTATGAATTAATTAGACTTAATAGATTCATCTCGAAAAAAGTCTAAAGGTTATGGAATTTATTTTTATTATTAATCTATATTTAATATTTCTAATTGGTATCAAACATCCAATGTGACGAAATTTATAATAAACTTTGTATTAATCAAATCTAACTTGATACCTAGGATAACTCGCTGTATAACACGCTGCCCCCATATTAGATTATTAGCATAACTAATCTTGTACGGTTGTCGCATTCAACTACAGAGTGCTCAAGATCCCCACGGCGTAGAAAAGCTGACCCAACGAAGAATCAACTGGTCTTTTATTCAAAATAAGAATGAAAAAGTCCATTTTACTTTTTTCAACAATTCACTTTGTTCGCTTAATTTTTTGAGAAAATTTAGCTTAATTTACTCCTCCAACAATTCCAGTTAGTACAATCTACCCCCTGATGCTATTTTTCTTTTTTTCTCCGCATACAAACTGAATTTTAAGTTCAAATTTTATGAGTGGATAGAGAACATGATGCCTTAAGTTCAAAAAAATTATACTGTATTTTTCTAGCATAGAGCATCATATTATAAGTTACATTGCAAAATTTGAAGTTCAAATTCCACTTATATGTGGAGAAATAAAAGAAATAAATTTCAGTAGGGGGTAGATTGGATCAATTGAAATAGTTCGGGGAAGTAAGTTGAGAAATTTAGGGGCTGGATAAAGTGAATTGACGAGGAAAATAAAATGAGTTTTTCCAAATAAGAAAATATATAGACACTTCAATTCAATTCGAGGACTCGATGAAACACGAGGAGGAATGGAAAGGCAACTCGTCTGTGCTGTGTAGTGTAGTACGTACCACTCGTCATTTATATTCGGAGACTGACACCGGCGTGTTCGTTTGGTGTCACCGTTAGCGAGGGCCATCAAGCCAGCCAGCCATTGTTGACTGATGGACGGTGGCCAGGTGGCAATAGCTGGGAACGCAAAGTGAGAACGATCTTGTCATCCTCAAAGCTGAAAGCTCCTTCTGGAGAGAGAGAGAGAGAGAGAGAGAGAGAGAGAGAGAGAGAGAGAGAGAGAGAGACCAGACCACATGATATATTCTTACCACAATACCATGCCTCACATTTTTCACGATCGCCATGTTTTCAGTGGACTGTATTAACTTCTGGAGCATTGCTCCAGATCGTTTGATTCGACAATCCTCCCCTCCGTCTTGGAGGCGTTAGGGCAGCCGAGGATGTTGGATAGGTTGGGCCTAGCATTCATAAGCCAGCTCGCTTGCTTTTGGGCCGACCACACAACTGGCCCAACATGTCCAACAGTGAAGTGAGACCGACATTCCTGGCCGGGCCAGATGCAGCTCTTTTGGGTGTCTTTCTCGAAAAAAAAAAAGCAACCCAACCAAGTTCACGGCTGCGACACAGCACACGGACACGAAAGTCAGGCCCCGTGCTACGGGCGGCCTGAAACAGCCAGACTTGGCACGTGCTGGAACGAGCCAGAGAAGTAACTACGCTCCAAGGGTACAAAAAGTAAACTGGTACCGGGGCATCATGGATCGATCCCATAAAACGGCTAGAAAGAAGCAAGCCGGTTTCAAAATTCAAACGCGGGGCAGCGGTGGTGGGCTGGGGAGCGACCCCACGTCGTCGGCGGGCGCGGGCTCCTCGTCGACGGTGACCACCGAGCAAACGGGCCGAGCTGCCGGGTCAGATCGATCAGTTGGGTGAGGGCACGGGGACGCGCGCTCCTCCGTGACTCCTTCACGTCCTGCTATTTCGGTTCCGGTGTTTCTTTTCCACCGCCGCCGAGGCAGGCCACCGCACTGTGTGTCCGCACGGGCTGCGTAGCTGGTCAGCCGATGGTCACTCTGCGAATAGGCGAACAGTGACTACGTGTTTGACTCGTAGTAGTTTATGGTAGAACAGGGTACTCGTGACATTTTTGAATCCTGAAGGTCTCGAGCAAGACGAGTTAGGCCAAGCGCTAACATTTTTGTGTCCACGATGTTCAATTTTGACACGTTACAACTTAGATGGCAAATACGTAATTTCTTTTTTAGTACACGTTCTAGGCCAAACTTTGCCTAGGGGATGTTTGATTCCCCGAGGCTTAAACCGTCACATCGGATATTTAGACCTAAATTAGAAGTATTAAACATAAATTAATAATAAAATAAATTTCAAAAATATAAGCTTATTCGCAAGCCGAATCTATTAAGCTTAATTAGTTCGTGATTAACCATATAATACTATAGTAAATATATATTAATTATGAATTAATTAGACTTAGTAGATTCGTATCGTGAATAAATCGAGGTTTATACAGTTAGTTTTATAATTAGCTTGTGTTTAGTCTTTCTTATTAGCATCGAAATATTAATATAATATGGATTAAAATAAGCCAGGGGGACGAGCATCCCCTTACTTAGAATTAGTTTCTTGCCCTCCGCCATTCCACGCCAAAAAAAAAAGTTTATATACAAATATGGACCATATGGAATATGTGCATATACACCAAACAATACTTGTTTGAATACAAATCTAGACCATATTATGAACAGACCAACGACGAAGATACGATCTCACATTCTCACCGACCTCCTGACAGTAAAATTGAATTAAAGGCGATGATACCAGTAATTTCTGATGAACCCGGCCTGGCGCCCTAACATAGATCAGCTGCAATTTTTTTTTAAAAAAACCCATAGATCAGCTGGCGAACCCATTTCGCCGGCACGCCAGGCTCGTTTCTTCTCCACGAAGCCTTTTCAAAATCCAAATCAACTCCCCGCAGACGCCCCCAAACACCACCAAAGACCACCGCCGCTGCCTGCGCACCACCCAGGCCTCAGCTCGAGCCCAACGACCGGCGCCTAGACGCGGCTGGGCGGTCGGCCTCACCTCACGTCCACCGCGCCTCCCTCTCCGCGTCTCGATCTCGCCTCCCGCGCCTCCTCTCGCGACCCGGCCAGATCTCGCCCTCCCGGCGCGGCGGCCATGGAGAACCTGATCTCCCTCGTCAACAAGCTGCAGCAGGCCTGCACGGCCCTCGGCGACCACGGCGAGGAGAGCGCCCTCCCAACGCTCTGGGACTCGCTGCCGTCCATCGCCGTCGTTGGAGGCCAGGTGCTCGTCTCCCCTTCCCTTGCACGCGTTTTGGGTTGGTTCCTATCGGATCTGGTGCTGCCGCCAAGCTGCGTGGGGCGGATCTCGCAAGGTGCTGGTGGAACCGTGAGGGTTAGCTGTGGATGCGGCTTGGTGCTGGGTGGATCTGCGATTGCTCCGAGCGCAGCAAGCAGATTTGGGTCGCTTGCAAGTTTGAATCTGGAGTAGTTTTGATGCGCCCAGCCGCCCACCTGATTGCTTAGTTTCTGAGTTTCTGACTTCCCATTTGTTAGGAAGCTAGTTAGTAGTGAGATCAAGTAGGGTATGCGACTATGCTATGCTCACATGCTGTGTCCATGATGAAAATTATAGCTCGATGATATCCTATGAACTGGATTCGTGCCTTCACGAACATTTTAAGCTCAGTTCCATTTCACCATGCATAATTCAATTAGTGTCATAATTTGACGTTTGAATGTTGCTGGTATGATCGACAGAGTTCTGGCAAATCTTCGGTGTTGGAGAGCGTGGTTGGGAAGGATTTCCTACCGAGGGGCTCAGGTATGGTTGTTACACTAAGACATATTGCTGTTGAGTTCAGTGCTACCTTCTAGTTTTTGATGTGTGGAAAGGTTAATGTTTTGGTTTGAATGGTATTGGCAGGCATTGTCACCCGGCGTCCGCTGGTGCTGCAGCTCCACAGAATTGATGGAGACAGGGAATATGCTGAGTTTATGCACCAACCCAGGAAGAGATATACAGATTTTGGTAATTCACCTGTTCTTTTCATTTTGGAGCTGCATGGTTTTGTGCATGACTTCTAAGATCTATTATATCGAACACACGAACTATACTGTCAGTTATGGTGTGGACTATTTGAAGTTCACAACGCCCATTAGACATCTGAATGACACTGTATTTTTCATTCTCTTACCCTAACTTTTAACATGTTGAGCTTCCCCTAAACATGAACTAGAGCCCATTCTTTTGCTGGGAAAATGATATTTTGTGCTAAATTTGACTTATCTGTACTCTTATCTAGAAGCGTAGTTTACCTGAATTGGTACTCGGTACATGATTACAACTGTACTTTTGCAGCTGCTGTGAGGAAGGAGATAGCTGATGAAACTGACAGAGAAACTGGTCGTTCAAAGCAAATATCACCTGTTCCTATCCATTTAAGCATCTATTCTCCAAATGGTAAGATACTGACTCTGGTGGAGTAGCAGTATAGTTGGGAACGTTTAGTTCCGATGCATCATAACGTGGCATTGTTCTATTTCTAGAGTTTGTTTTGAGGGAATAATTTCTAGAGATTGTTGTTTTGTTGGGATGGTGTTGTTAATTTCCTGAAGCTTTTATGAACTCTATCATAAGTTCGGCAGCCATACTTTATTTCAATCCTACTAAGTGATTATCTGATTCCATTTCCATGCACCTTAAGTTTCTGTTTTGCCTAACAATTTTATATCATTGCAGTTGTGAATCTGACTCTTATTGATCTTCCTGGGCTTACTAAAGTAGCTGTTGGTAAGTGATTGTCAGTTATGAGCTATTGTTCTTTGGTTCTTCTTTAAAAGGAGATTTTATTTTTCCTAATTTTCTACTGGCTTTTACACTTTGCAGAGGGTCAACCAGACAGTATTGTTCAGGACATTGAGAACATGGTTCGATCATACATTGAAAAGGTATTGTTAGTTAACTATAACCTGGCTGCATTTTGCATGTCAACATTTCCTGACTATGCTTGCTTTAACTGGATAAGATTGTCATTTGTGCTCATGCTCAAAGATGCAATCACTTCTCCAGTCCCTATTTTTTTTTGAACCGAGGACATCCCCATTTCCATTGCAAGAATGGAAATACCATAGTTTTACAGAAGGAAGGAGATGGGGGAAGAAGGTAGGATATCAGCCAGAGAGGGAGGAGGCTCCAGGTCTGATATTCAGATCCTGGGGGGCACACCTCGATGCTGATCGCCTAAAGACCCCAGGGTTCCCAGGGCCAACCTTACAAGATTCGAACAAAAGTAGAACGAATATAGGTTCAGAAGATTAAGACTCCAGTCCCTATTTAGTTTTACATGCTTTTGTTTCTGGCCATGTTGCACCTTTGAGCTATTGGTTTCTGTTCTATGTAATGCTGCAAAATCTGATAGCAATAGCCTTTTCTGGTGCTTTTCAGCCGAATTGTATCATTCTGGCCGTTTCCCCAGCTAATCAGGATCTTGCAACTTCTGATGCAATCAAGATTTCACGAGAAGTTGATCCCAAAGGTATGCCTTTATTGCATCCAATTCAAATAAGTACATGATTACAATGGGGTTAATGGCATATACTTTCTTATACTAGCCTTTATCGCCTTCCTTATTAAGCTATGAAGATCAGTTATAAAATTAGGGTGCAGGCATATAAATATATAATGGAGTAATGCTGCTAGTATTGTCTGAAGGTTATAGGATGGAAATCAAGTTTGCATTTCAGCCATTTGATTTCTTTCATGGATGGTTTTAATCCTCCTGAGCTGCCAAATTGTATATATATACATGTATTTTAAAACTTATTTTTTTGATGTGCATTTTTGGCATGTTAGGAACCTACATCATGGATAGTTCTGTGATTTTCACACTGTTCGCCTACACGGCCGTTTAGCTTGTGTACACGCTGTGTACACGCTACACAGTTACTAGCTGTGTCCGTTTAATCAGCCGTTTACCCCATTTAGTGACTGTTTAACCCATTTAAATGGCCATTTAGTCCCAATAAACACCTAAACAGTAGGTGACCGACTGTTTAGCGTTTACCGTTTAGGCTAACACTGGATTTTCATACACTAATTTCTTTCTGTCCATCTTTATTGAAAATTAATTATACTACTCAGATATTTGTTTATTCTTTTTCGAAATAACTTTGTTGATAAAAGGAATTCAATAAGCTAACTTGAGTATTTTTGGGTATATTTTTGAATTATTTGCAAGTTTCATGAAAGTTAATTGCTATTACCTTGTCAGGTGAAAGAACCTTCGGTGTGCTCACGAAAATTGATCTGATGGACAAGGGTACTGATGCTGTTGATGTAAGTTTGTATTTTTTGTGAAGCATTTGCTAAATACTTCAGAGTCCCGCATAAGGCTATCTTAATGATTGCTTGAAATTGATTTCTTATTGAATTCTCTTCTGCAGATACTGGAAGGAAGAGCTTACCGGCTCCAACATCCATGGGTTGGTGTTGTTAATCGATCCCAGCAAGATATCAACAAAAATGTGGACATGATTGCTGCTAGGCGTAGAGAGCGTGAGTATTTTTCCAGTACACCAGAATATAAGCACCTTGCCCCTAGGATGGGTTCTGAATATTTGGCAAAGATGCTCTCAAAGGTATACCTTTTCTCTTTAGTGTAGATGCATGTAATGATAGTTGAATTTTTGACTTCATAGATTTTTGGTTTCTATGCAGAATTTGGAACAAGTGATTAAATCAAGGATTCCGGGGCTCCAATCTCTTATAACAAAGACAATTGCAGAGCTGGAGACTGAACTCAATCGCCTTGGAAAGCCGATTGCTAATGATGCTGGGGTAAGATAACCCTGTTCTCCCTCCCAGTAGGCCAAAGACGAGTGCATATTCTTTTTTATATTTTGGATTATCCACATTGGTGTTCGTTTGTAGTGTTATTTATTATCTAATATTAAATATGTTCAGTTCTTGTGCGTTCTTATTGACCAATCTATTCATACATGATTTGTGATGTTGCCCCTCCAATAGTGGTTGACATTCTTTTTCTTTGTTGGTACTGTATATCTTGTTTGCCTACTATCAATTCATACTAACATGCTTTGATGCTGGTGCATTCTGTCCTAGAATGAGGGTTCTCATGCACCACTTTGCTCTCTCAATAAATCTTTTCACAGTGTAATCCTACTATTTACTCACAAGTTAATTGATTGTATTTTATTGGTAACTTGCAGGGCAAGTTGTACACAATTATGGAAATATGCCGTATGTTTGACAGTATTTACAAAGAGCATCTGGATGGAGTGTATGTTTCATTTTTTTTTCTGTTGCTCCCTTCTCTTTAAAATGGAACATTTTGCTTGCTATGTCTGTCGTGCCTTTGTGGATCATCAATGATAGGTTACCTTTTAACTTCCTAATCTATAAAGGCCTATAAACATGCAGTAGCATTTAAGCTTTCCTCTAGCCAGGTTTGTCTTCAACTTGTGCCGAATAAGGCCGATTAGGTTAGAGTGTAGATGTGCACTCTCATGTAGCTTCCTTTAACGAAACAAACCATCTATTAATAAAGCTTGTGGCATATGGAATGGACACTATGCTTGGCCTGGTACATTTAAGTTTGCCGCCATTGTAATCGTCCTGTTCACCCACATGATTCTGTGTACTAATATTAATCTTGTGCACAAGAAGCTTAGGTAACGAACAAATAGTCTCTATGCTAGTATATGGAATTTCACTTCGTTTTAGACTTGTATATATGCACAGTGAAAAGTTAACATGCATAATCCCCTAGTGTTAACACCTTCAATGATGCAGCATCCCTGGTTGTTTGTATTGTGAAACTCTCATCATGCAGTTTTATTTATGTTTCTGAATCCAATATTCTATTATCCAGGCGCCCTGGGGGTGAGAAAGTTTACCATGTCTTCGACAATCAATTTCCTGTAGCAATTAAACGGTTGCAGTTCGATAAACAACTCTCAATGGAAAATGTGAGAAAGCTTATTACAGAAGCTGATGGATACCAGCCTCACTTGATAGCTCCAGAGCAAGGATATCGACGCCTAATAGAATCTTGCCTTGTTAGTATCAGAGGTCCTGCTGAGGCAGCTGTTGATGCGGTATGCAAATTTACTTATGCTGCTCCAATATCTAATTCAGTATGATAGCCTCAGGACCTCAAATAATTTGCTTGGAACTTTCTCATTGCTGCGCTGCTGAATCCATTGTAGCCTTGATAGTTTTGGCTGTTCAGGTTTTCCCATCATTGCAAGGATTTCATTTAATTTTGCTTGTTCTAATTTGAACTGTGTATTTGTTGTTGGATGTTGAAATGCAGGCAATAGCATTTTTTTTTACTTGGACCAGGGTGTCAACACATTTGTAAAGAAGAAATGATGATTTTGCTTTATATCTTTCAGTTTGGTTGTGTTGGTTGATTAGCCAGAAATATTCCATTACCCTGGCATGGCTGCCATACATCAAAACTATTCAACTAGGCATAAGTTAGTTAGGTGCTATTTTGTTAATGACTAAAATTGACTGGTCACATGTGGCGTGTTACACCAAGTAGCCATTTTGTGGAGGCCAGTCTTTGCACCATTATTTTTCGGTAATTTTGTGTTTGAATCTCAAACTTAAGCTACTCCATCACAAGTTTTCTTCATGGATGAAAATATCAAATATTGTACTGAAGTGCTGTAGCATGTGCCACCCTTGGCCAGTTGTAGTCATGGACTGAAGTGTATCTTCCCTCGTTAGCCTTAGTTATCTTATTTGGCAATACTACCTTTGTTTTTTCAGAATACAGGCTAATTTTATCACATTGGCAGGTCCATGCTATCCTGAAGGACCTTGTCCGCAAGGCTATCAACGAAACACATGTAAGTCTTTCTTGCTATTACTGTCATAATAAAACTATCTAGACCAATACCTTATATCAGGCTTGTCTGCTGGTTCGGAAAGGATCCAACTTTTTTCAAAACTTGCAGAATTTGGGAGCATGTTTGGGGTTTTTTGTTACTAAATATGTAAGCAGGTTACTAAACTGGTCAAGTACCTCTCCCCGCAGGAGCTGAAGCAGTTCCCCACTCTTCGTGTGGAAGTAGGCAATGCAGCTTTTGAGTCATTGGATAGAATGAGAGATGAAAGCAAGAAGAATACATTAAAGCTGGTTGATATGGAATGCAGCTACTTGACTGTGGATTTCTTCAGGAAGCTTCCTCAGGATGTTGAGAAGGGTGGAAATCCAAGCCACTCTATTTTTGACAGATATAATGACTCTTATCTTAGACGAATTGGTAAGGCCTATTTGCATTTTTGCTTCATTGATTGTTGGTGTTGCTATTTACTGTCCAACATCTCACTTTACTAACAATTATCAGGACAAACTGTTCTATCGTATGTCAATATGGTGTGCGCGACATTGAGAAACTCCATACCGAAATCTATTGTTTATTGTCAAGTCCGTGAGGCAAAGCGCTCACTTCTCGACCACTTTTTCACTGAACTAGGAGCAAGAGAGGTGAGATACTTTCTTCATTTGGAAGTTGTATTTAGTCATGTTACTGTAGTCCTAGCTGATGCTTCCACTACTGTATAACGTTTACAATTGTGTATTTGCTTCATCTCCTGTAGCGGGCTGTCTCTGTAGTTCTTACCACACCTGAATGCCTCATGAGGTCTAATAGAATTGCCCTATCTAATTGTTCTAACATTTGTTATATGCAGATGAAACAACTTTCCAAGCTTCTTGATGAAGACCCTGCAGTCATGGAACGAAGAACTAACCTCGCTAAAAGGCTGGAACTGTACCGGAGCGCCCAATCAGAAATCGATGCTGTTGCATGGTCCAAATAGTCTTGCTGGCCAACTTACCCTGTTCTTGCATGCTCTTTACTCCTTGTTTGGTGATTCTCCCCTATTCTGGGGGCATATATAGCTGATTTTTCCTGTTGTAGGTCAGGTCATTTATAGATTACCGCAGCTGTACGGTGTCATTTGGTTTGTGCTTTTGTTCCTTGTGCTTGAGGATCTAGGGGACACCAGGCTGCTGTACTTTTGTATCACGACAAGTTCATATGTTGTGCTTCTATTGCCGTGTATTCTTTTATTCCATCCATGTGCGGCTACATAGCATGTTCTTGCCAGTGTACAAATACTTGCAAATATTATAACAAAAAATAGGCACCAACAGCTGGGATACTGGTCTTCGGAAACCTTCAAATGCCACCGCCTATGACCAACGCCACAACAGCTGCTGCCCGCCTGATCGTTTCATATGTATTTATTACTTAAAATGCAAAGGAAATTTCCTCATCCGTGCAGAAGCGGTTTAAGCACAGATAAATTTCCTTATGAGTACAGAAACTGGTGAGAACCGGCAACTCCAACGACATCTGTGCGCGATCGAGTTTGACAAGCATCCAATCATTCATATTTTTGTTCAAGATACATGCAATTTTACCATTACTTACATCAGATCTCACGAGCGAGTTTGACTGGTGGTTATTGTGAGCTGTGAGTGGAGTCTGCTTCTCAGTTAGTTCTGGTATTCGCACATTGGCTATACCTGTACAGAGAGTTTGGACCAAAGCTAAAAAGAATGCACAATAACCCACTTAATGGTATGAATGTATATACTGGAGCTTTTTCTTGAGGTAATGCTTCACGGTGTTGCCTGGTAATACTTGTTCACTAGCCTTTCGGAGTACTCCCCGAATGCGAGTGTTCCATTTGGTGGAATCAACTGATAGAAGTTAAAGCGCAAACTTTAGCATTTGCAGATGGGGATTGTGAACTCGAGTAAAATTCTGGTTAGAGTCTAGACAAACCTCCTGGTGGTAGGGGATTTTGCTTGGAAACTCGAGCTTCTCATCCCTGCAAATATTTGGAAACGATAGATTAACTTGGAAGCACAAATGTAGCAGGATTTGCAGAACAGCAATGACAAGCCAGCCAGGCGAATCCCACCGAAAATAACCGTCAGAACACTACGGGCAGTGAAATTCTTGGTCATAGAAGAACAGCAAAATAAATGAGCTAACATGTTGACAACTATGATACGATGGTTGCACATACCAATCCGGTTGCATGAACAGTGCAAAAGTAGACCGATCAACATTAGAAGAATCTTCACTGCTGGGTGCCTGGAGACAACAGGAGCAAACATAATAACTTCCAACTGTGGAGCAAACATAATAACTTACAAACATAATAACTTCCTTTTGTACTGTAAACAAAGTACACTCTAATTATATGTGTAAAATAGATGCTCAGTTATCAAGATGGATATCGCTCGAGATAATACCTGCACACAGTGTGGAGTTGCACATAGATAGCCTCTTGATAATATTTCAGTAGTTTCCCCAATTTGGTAAGCTAGCTGATTCTCGTTGAACTCAACCTACAGTATCCAACCATAAGCAAGAAGCAGAAAGCAGATAGTTCCCTCAGAATAGAATGTAAATATGATCTACATCATTACATGCAATTGTTTAACTGACAGCGAGCAATGATGGTTTCAAGGGTGTCCATGATTCCCGTGTAGCAAGATTAATGTGCCGAAGCAGCGATGATCTCTCACAATTACCAGAACTCAATTTTTTATCACCAATAGTTGATTATAACTCTACAGTTTGCAGGAAAACTACCTTAACGACTCGATTATCACGAGTCCGGATGTATAGTCCAGCTGCATTATCAGGACAGGGTATCTCCATAGAATTTTTCATAAACAAGCCACTTGTGAGCCCTGCATTTACAATCAGGCTGGTGAGTATTAATTATAATAAATGCACCTATCGTATGATAATTCACATTTAAATTTACAAGTTATCCAGAAAACTATCTAAATATTTCAACTGTAATAAAATATGTCACCTGTTAATGATCCATGGTCAGTATGCCATCCACACCATGATGAAACAGATCCACCTTCTCCTGTCTGTTTGCTGCCATAAGAGACAAGTATATCAATTCTCGAAGCTAAAACTGAAAATCTTGCATCTGAAATTTATCTTCGTTATATTTTTCAAAAGAACAAATCCTGACGCTGCAACAATGGAAAGAAAATGGCTCCATATTTTATCCACACAGACAGTGCATCTAAAAATTCTTTTGCATATGCATGGTGGTAGAATTTGCTAATGCTAGATTCCATAATATGTCTCGGCTGTTTAATCGATTACAGTGATATTTTTGTACACTCTTAACACCAACACACCTGAAGGCTGTTTTAGCACCTTCAGAAATTTAATTCTTCATGTATGCTTGTTTATTGTGGGCTTCATATATGCTTATGAATACCTAAGTTGTCGTGGAAAATAGTACAACAGACGACCCTTGTGACACCTCGAGTGGGCGATTGTTTTCTCAAGACTGACACCATCAGATGCTCCCAATCCTCGCCGTATTACTGAAAATCAGACAGATTGATCCATTTGACAAATTACAGACAGAATATCACAATGGAATTAGAGATAGAATATTCTGCAGTACGTAGGTCATGATTTCCTTGAAGAGACATATGAACACCATATGTGCGATCCATAGTTCATGCTCTCTCCAGTCAGCAATAAATGTCATTGCCATATTTTGAAAACATAACTTTGACAACAAATTTCTAATGTAATATGTATTTGCAAAACCTAATAATATTGTGACTGTTTTCAACTCAAATCTATGCATATTATATCCACAAGAGACTGTGGATCAAACGTAAAATAGACTGTTTGTATTCTATGAGACAGTTAGCATCAATGTGATTTTTGCACATACAGTACAATGTAGTGGTCATCATCTCATTAGATACCTACTAGATCAAAAGTCAACTCATGGATAATTATATGCTGAGCCTGGTTAGTTAATTTTCATTTCTACCAAAGTTGGTGTTTTCAAGAGATATCATCGTGGGATACTGCAGTGTATACCATAGCGATCACAATGATGAGCCAACATCAAACCAACTTCCAGCATCAGCTTCCCAAGAGCTTTGAATGCTGCAAAAAGAGGGAGGAATGCTGTAAATAGGGCTAGACTAGACGCTTAAGTATGAAGACATGAAGGAAAAAAATTCAAACTATTTCCACATATTTTAAATTTAGATACCTGATAATTAGCATCAGAGTTTACAAATTTAATAAACTGATAGAAGTCGCATTGAGGGCTTATCTAATACATTAAATCATACCTATTTCAAGTTCAGGAAGATGATCAGTTGGCCATATATTTGGTCGGCAATATGATGGATACCTGCAGGTTAGAAATCATTAGAGGTCAAGATCTTCGATCACAGTACTGGATCCTGGCAGTAAATTAAGATGATCATTTCATGGTAGAAACATTTTACCTACTTACAAGCACATCATCAGTAGTAGGGACATCAAAAACAGGGTTTGCATAAAAGGAACCTTTGAATGTGTCTGCATGAAGTAATCAAGTCATATTAGGAAAAAGGTTCAGGTCAGACTCATGGGTATAAAACTGAGGGATCCAAGCAGAGCTCAACAGATAGTCCAAAAAATTATGTTTCCTTTTTCTCCTTGTCTTTTATTTTTTATAACAACCATTCAAGGATGCATAATACTTCACATACGACAGGACACAAAATTTGGCGAAAGTCACAGAATGAACTAGTCCTTACCAAGTTTCCCGGACTCAAGTTTCTCCTTCCCATGACTCCATCCAAAATTATACCTGCAAATGGCATATGAACATGATTCATAAAAGCTAGTGGTTGTTACGCACAAGTATCAATTCTAATTAGGAGCTTTTAGGTGGGGCAATCATAATGAAATTCTTAGCACCACCTGCTATCTGGGTCTTCAAGCTGTTTCTTCACATCTTCAGGAAGGCTTGCAATTCTGGCAAACAAGGAAGGACCAAGTATTTCAGCACACAAATAACTAAAAATCCTGTCGCGGTGAGGAATGCATTCCCCACATAACTGAAACGAGAGGCAAAATATGACATGATAATGACATGCCTTGGTGCCAAGCGCAGCAGACTCTTCCTTAGCTCGGGAAAACCAGGCACCTGCGTGCACAAAGCAAGAGAGCCCCCGGTAATTGCAGTTCAGGAATGTACTCCATCAACCACTTCGAATTTTCTCCGTAAGAAACGCATTGAGGTGCAGCTAGTCCTACTCACATCGGCAATGGAGATGATGCCGAGCCCGTGGGGCCCCAGGCCTTCCTCGATCTCGTCGCCCAGGTCCTTGTCCCTCTCCTGCGCCCGCCGCCGCCCCCAACAAAGTCGCGAAACAACACGGCGTCAGATGACGCCTGGGGAACTCACGCCCCCGAGACGACTACGCCGCACGCGTGTCAACTCCGCGGAAGGCAAGGCTTACCTTGAGGTCGGCGAAGGGGATGGTGACCGTGCGGACGGTCGGCGGCCGCTCCATCGCGCGGCACCGGACCGCGCGTGCCGCGGGGGCGGAGGCGACGGCGACGGAGGCTCGGCCCCGGGGTCTCCAGCCTCGCGCGGCTGGAGCCCAAGTGGGTTGTGTCCGCACGGCGCTGCCCATCTCCACGACGCTCGAGTACTAGACCTTGACGTCGCCCCCTCTTGTTACGTTGGATTCGTTTGGGGCGACTTGTTTTTGGCGGCACGGTGCCGGAATCCGGAGATGGTTGGATTGGAATGGACGGGGTGCCGGGGAGAGGTTGAGCCGTCACGTGCACGCTGCCCCGGTGGCGCGGCGCGTCTCTCGCTTGCGCTTCTGGGCTCGTAGCCCAGCGCCGCCCCGCCCGCTGCGGACGGATCAGATGCTCAAACCTCTTTCCCATCGCTCTCTTGCCTGTTCGTTTAAAAAAGAAGAGAAGATCGCAAGTCACCGGCGGTTTAGAGCATATCACGGGCTACGCGCCTACACCGGCGCATTAATGCAGGGACTCCTTGAGCTTCCACTTCGACTACTGCCTCCGTTTCAAATTGTAGATCGTTTTAATAAGTTTATATCAGGTATCAAACGTCCAACAAAAAATCGGATGCTCCGATCCAGCATGTTGATGTTGCAGTGGAAATATTTTGCATGTAATTTTGTTACAATAGTTACAAGTTGATGTTGCAGCAGGAAAGACCCTCCAACCTCAGCGAAGGATGTTGTCATGAACTTCTTATGTAATTTTTTGTTGCGATAAACATACGATGATATTGCAGCTGGAGTTTTACTAATGGTGTAGGGTGGGAGTTTCAATTGATTGTTGATATTTCAATAATTATTTGAAGGTTATTCAATGGATCGATCTATAATGGTGCGGTGGTCATTTTAGTATGTTTGAGATGTGAGGTTTGCATAATTTTACTTGCGATGTTTCAATAGTTGATTTGCCATGTTGCACCTTTTTAATCTAGTCAACTAATTCTATTTATTTTACTTTTTTTTAAAAAATAAAATTTTGAAATGCTGCAACTGTAGTTCAAAAATATTGCAATTATAATTTTTAAATATTGCAACAGGTAAGTGTTGATGTTACAAATAAAACTCTATTTCTCAATGTTACATATTATCATTCTCATTGGATGTTGCATAGTGCCATGTTGCGGGGGGAATTTTTCTATCCTAGAATCGGATGGCAAAGACATTTTCATATGTGTTTTCTGCTGTTGCAAGTAATGATTTTGAATGTTACAATAGTTAACTTCTAATGTTACGACGGAGCGCCCGATGGGAAAGTTCCCATTGGACGTCCGAGCACTAGCAGCTCCATTTGGCAAATCTAAATATATAGATTTTGCTATACATCTATATACATTATATCTATGTACGTAGCAAAATTTATATATCTTGATTTGCTAAAATAAACTACAATCTACCAAAATGAACAACAATTTGGGAGGAAGTACATCAGATATCACGGGTTTGTGTTTTGTTGGTACATTGTTGTGAGCGGTGATTCACCTCACTTCAGTTTGCTTCTGCACAGTTTCGGCATTCGCTCATTGGCTATACTATTACAGTGTGTATTGCGAGATCACATTGCTTTGCTTCACGTTCTTGCCTCCTCGTAATGCTTGTTCAGTATCCTCTCTGAGTACTCCCCGTACGCAAGTGTTTCGTTCGGTGGAATCGACAGCTAAGTCAAAAGTCAAAACAGAAACCAGTCACCAGGAGAAAGCTTAAGCTGCGAGTGCTGGACATCACTATATTAATCAAACTCTGTTTTGACAATACCTCTTGGTGATAAGGGAATCCACTTGGAAACTTGATCTTCTCATCCCTGCCAAGTGTTTCAAGAAACGATTAATTAACTTTGGGAACCTAAATGCAACGAAGATTTGAAAACCCACTACTCACAATACCCAGCTAGTTCATCCGGTTATTACCAGCCTATACAAACTGGGCCTAGCTGTTCCATCTACCGCACGTCCGTCCCTGACCTTGGAATATCAATCAGGTGCGCTGGACTAAAACTGTTTGACTGATAATAAAGACCTAGAAGAGAATCGGGAGTAAAACTGAAAATCGACCATAGATATGGCGATAGTTGTTTGACACAAAAAGCAAATAAAATAATTCTTTATCCTTGTTTATTGAACTTTCCATTACTTAGTCGCACCTTTTCTAATCAATAGGAGATGGTACCTCGCAAATACAGTAAAAAGCCTCATACTCTATAGTCTAGTGTGTTGCACATCAGATGCATGGCTCGCAGTTGAGGTGAGGAAGCCCTAATAACATAAACCGCCGTATATGATGAAAATAGAGAGGCAGCAAAAATCTTTGGTACACAAAAGAGCAACATCTATCACAAGTGAGCAAACAGATGGCATTTTGGAAATACAAACTTGCACTTACCAATTTGGCTGCACGAACAGCGCAAAAGTCGAGCGGTCAACAAGCGAAGCATCTTCGCTGCTGGGCGCCTACAAATAGTAGCAGACATGAGCACTTGCATCCGTAAGAGCATTATTCAGTTAAATTAGTTTTCGAGGTATGACTTTGACTATTATTTTATTATATATTTATGAAAATTAATACACATAAGATTATGATACTACTTTTTATGACAAATTTACGTATAAGAATTTTATGCTTCCAAACTAAATATCTACCAATCAAAATTTAAAGTTTGCACGAATTGTATCCACAAGTTTTATGACCAGAGAAAGTACACTACAGAAGTAGGCTATATTATGGATTGCCCACCTATCTTGGTCTAATACATAAGTCGGCGAGTTTCGGCTCAATGGAGGCAAACTAAACGATGCAAGCACCTATGTACACGGACTGACCTAAGGGCCACCTTAGTGTTTGATACATGATGCTATGCTAAGATGGGACCCAGTCGAGAGAAGCTAGCTTGTTACAATATGTTCCACTGCTTTAAATAGAAAGATAACTTCCTGTGCTAACAATGGGCTCTCAGGCCTTTTCCCTTAGCCTGGTGCTTGTTTTGCCTCTAGGTGCTCAGAAATTCTGGGCTAGCACATTTGCTCTAATATAATGTATAGCACCTTCCCCATTTTTTTCTCTCTCTCCTTGCATCTCCTTAGCACGCACACCGCAGCTGCTCTAAAATGTGATTGGTTGGCTGCATCTAAGAGGATAGGCATACTGGACAATGGATCTCTGCGAGAGACATGAGGGCATCCACATGCACTTGCACAAGGCAACCATGCATCCACATGCATCTAAAATTTTTGTTTCCCAAGCCAAACTCAATAGATGTTTTTGCACCCCTCAGGCCAGACCCAAGTGCTCAAGAAGGTAACCAAACGCCCCTTATATGCCATTACGAAGATGGATATTATCTAGATTTTACCTTCACACAGTGTGGGGTTGCATGTAGGTGACCTCTTGATAGTATTTCAGCAGTTTCCCCAGTCATGTAGGCCAATTCATCATCCTCAAATGTAACCTAAATTATCCAGTCAAAAACAAATAAGCATAGAACACATAGCTCCTGTTGAGAAATAAATGAATACATGGTCCATGCAATCCTTTAACCAACAGTGATCAATGGTCACTGGTCAGCATGCCATTTTGATGGATTCTGATTAATATAGTGACAGCCTCGTGTAATTTACATGTTAGCATATTGTCCCTCCAGTCACAGATATAAGCAATATTCAGTCACAGATATAAGCAATAGGACATATATTGACAGGTTACAAACAGAGGCAACTTTTTCCACCAATTTCTAGAAAAGATATTAATTTTAAATGACAAATACATTATGAAACTATTTTTCATGACGAATCTAGTAGCATCCAGCTTATGTTGCTAAACTATTTGTACTTTTAGCTATTGATGGTCAAAGGCTCAAAGCTAAACAAGTTTGATTTTAGGACAAACCTAAAACTACTGATAGTTATGTTTGGAGGGAGTGCTGGAGTGCCAAACCTAAAACCTATTTGAAGAGAATTCTAAAATTCAAATGAAATAACCTTAACAACTTGATTATCACGAGATCGGATGTGTAGCCCAGCTCCACTATCAGGACAAGGAATCTCCACAGATTTTCTCACGAACAAGCCACATGTAAGCCCTGCATGTACAGTCAAACTATCAAAGTATTAATCGTACAATAAGTGTACAAACAAACTATCAAAGTATTAATCATATAATAAGTGTGAAAGACAGACACTAGAAAAAAGTTACATGCCAAATATTCTTAGAATACAATAAGGTTATGAGCTAACGATTCAGCAATATATATGTCGCTCGTTTGATCACAAGTTCAATCTCCACCTCTGTTGTTTACAGTTCACTGGCACATCGTGAAATTCTGTATTTTGTGGCGAAAATGGGAGTTCTGCCTTATCATTTAAGTAGGTAGAAAAACTTTACAGCAGCCAGAGGTGTCTCGTGGATCACCTGTCAAAGATGCATAGTCAGTATGCCATCCACACCAGGACGAAATAGATTGACCATCTTTCTGTTTGCTGCCATAGCAGACATGTAAACATCAATAATTTTTTTAAAAAAGATTGGAAATTGATCAGAGGAACAAATTGGATGTCACAGGGATAAGTTTGGATTCAGAGGCATGTAAAATGTTCATGCACAACAGTGCAGCGTATTAATGTTGTATGTCGTCCTATAAAACATATTGATGAACATGTTTAACTAAGACTACCAAGAGCAAAATTCTCCATGCGTGTAATTTTTTAAATGCTGTATAATTTGTTTGCAGGATATACCTAAACTTTTTGGGAAAATAGTACAGCAGACGACCCTTATGACACCTTGAGCGAGCAAGAGTCTGTCCAAGGCTTTCACCAATATATTGTCCCACTCCTTGATTCATTACTGAAAAGCACACCGATGCTGATTCATTTGACTAATTGTTAAACCTAAATGGTCAAATTAGAGATTAAAGTTCAGAGAAGAGACTCTGAACTAAGTATATGTGTCATATTTTGTGTCAAAAATCATTTGAATATTATTTCTACACATCATATTTCTTATGCTGTTATTTTAGTTTTTTGCATATTCTATTACATTTTGTTGTCAGGCAGAATCCCGTGCATGCTTACCACCTACCTGCTTCCGTATGTTTTTTTAAAAGGTTTATTAATTGCAATTTAGCTGATAAGATACAAATAGAGTATAGAGATCTGGCAAAGGGGTGTGTTTTTCCTATGCGCAGCTTCAAAATAAACATGAAGTAAAATTGGAGCTATGAATATACACAGTTATTATTGCATCGAATTTGATCTAGCTATGGCCAATTTTAACAGTGTGTTAGTGTGTATGTTTTCCTGACACATAATACATGGTAAAAAAAACCCATCAGTGGGTCATTCCCTTCTAGCTACTGTACACTATATGTTGTATTATTTTCTTGTATAGAATAAAGCAATGGCTCATACAAATTAAGTTTTGTATCTACCAAATTTGTTATGCTTTTGCGAGAAAATGTACTGAGGTGCAGTTATATTTCTGTAGTACATACCATAGTGATCACAGTGATGAGCCAACATCAAGCCAACTTCTAGCATCAACTTTCCAAGGTCTTTGAATGCTACAGATGAAATAAATTTCATACACGCGGGTTTGATTCGAGCAAACAAAAAGATCTTTATAGGTTAAAAACCATCTAGAAAAGACATCGGTAGCTAGCATAGAGATATCATAATTTAAGAACCAGATAGATGATCGCATTGACAGATAAATGGTTGACATTTAGGTCACATGTGCGAATCGCTCACAATATGTGATTATTATCATCCTTTGATAAACCAAAAGAAATGGACATTACAGGGTGTCACTGTAACTAAGTTTAATGCTTTGCGTGTATCTCCTTCAGATGCGTGCATGAGAGATCAACAAGGTAATGTACAACATCTCGTTTATGTTATGATAAACTCAACTAAGCTGAAAGGGAAAAATTAAAGAGCAGAGTACTAAGTTACACTAGTTTAATTTGAAATAGCAGCAATTTTCTCACTATTTATGTTATGATAAACAGTAGTTTCCTGCTAAAGTTAATACCTTGCTTGTACAAAAAATCACAGAAAACATACCAAAAATCAATATACTTTAATTTTTAAGATTCTTTGAATAAATAGACACGAGAATATCTTATACAGCCTGCTCCGGTTATACCTGTTTCAAGCTCAGGAAGATCACCAGTTGGCCATATGTTTGGTCGGCAGTATGATGGGAATCTAAATGTAAACATCATAATCCATTTGAACAAAATGCAACTCAATAGGTGTTAAACTTATTAAATACATATAACATCTTAAACTGAACATCTTGAGCTGCAGCAAGATGGTGAAATTATAATGAAATGAAAGATGACTTCACTGCATACATTAGGATCGGAACAATAATGAAATCAACATGTTTTCAGTACTTCTGTAAACTAACAGCAAGTTTCACAGCAAGTTTCACCTAGTTAAAAGCACATCGTCAGTGGTAGGGACATCAAATAATGGGTTGGCAAAATACGAGCCTTTGAATGTGTCTGCATAAAATGGTCGAATAATGTTAACATAGACATCAATTAGTTCTAAAAACACAGCTAGCAAAACCAAACGATTAATTTGCATTGGATCGAACTGTTGCAATAATGGACTGTTTTATTTTAGCAGTTGCTTTTACCTGCTAAATTATTTCTTTCACCAACATAGAGGTAATCCTTAAATTGACAGGCTTAGAGGATGAAAGCATGCATAGAGATTGATCTTGGGTATGAAATCAGATATATGTCCCCCAAAGTTTAGCGGCCTTTTGCAATATTCATTCAGGAGTATCTAGTGCTCCACATGCTAGGGTCCATGACTACACAGAATGAAAAAATGCTTTATACCAAATTTGCCAGACTCAAATTTCTGTTTCCCATGGCTCCAACCGAAGTTATATCTGCGAAGCAAAGCAAATGCATATGAAACATAAAAGCAAGTGGCAAGTATAGGTAATAGTCAAGAAAGTAGACGACAAAACCTATGAGAAGCAATGACATTTTTATTCAGGTTGGATATCTTGTTTCGTTTCAACTCACTAAATGCACTTGCTTTGAAGCTTACTTACTTGAGCTGTAAAGAAAAGAGCAAAGCAATTCCAATGTAGACTGACACTTTAGAGGATCCTCTAAGCCTGTATATAGAACACCTAAGTAGGGAAGGTGTACTAAAAGGAAACTCAAAACAAGCAGTAATAATACAGGCTGAAGAGGATGAGCTCGAAAATTACAATTAAAGATCACACTCAGGAAGACGCCCAACTTTATTAAGAAAGACAAAGTTCATACAAGAAAAAAGGAAATAAGGAAAGCAGGGGACACCTGCCCTATCGATCGCAACATCAGAAACTAGATGAATATAATTGAAACACAATTGGGATGGAAGATTTTCCTTTATCTAAGAGAAAGTTAAATAAGACCTGCTATTTGGGTCTTCCAGTCCTCTCTTCACTTCTTCAGGAAGGTTTGCAACCCTAACAAACAGCAAGAGAAAAAAGTCTTTCACTGTAGAAAAACAGCATGAAGTTGCCTTGTAATGTATGATGATGCCCTGAAGGCCTGAAGGGCCTGGACAGACACAAGACTATAAGCATGCCTTGGCGCCAGGCGCAGTAGCCTTTTCCTGAGCTCCGGATAACCAGGAACCTGCGCGCACAAAGCAAGCATACACCGTCCTGTGACTCGAAGTTTGGTCGGGATCATCACACGCCAGTCGCAAACGCTGTGGTACTAGTACTCACGTCGGCGATGGAGACGATGCCGAGCCCTTGGCGCCCGAAGCCACCCCCGATCTTGCCGCTCAGGTCCTTGCCCTTATCCTGCGCCCGCGCGCGCCGTCAGAGCAACAGAAGTTCAGAAGAGACCGACCAAATGCTGCCGAGATCGCTACACTGAGTTGCCAGCGTGCCGCGTGGGTGCTTTGTGCGGGGTGAAGGTTGGTTACCTCCAGGTCGGCGAAGGGGATGGTGACGGCGCGGACGGACGGCGGCCGCTGCTGCTGCATCGCGAGGTCGGGCGGCGGCAGGTCCCGGGTCGATCTGCCTCCGGCGGGCGCTAGCGGCCTAGCGCGACGTCTCCCTCTCTGTCTCTCTCGCGGTTCCCCCGGTGGAGTTGGCGTGGCCTGGCTCCAGTTGAGGGTGAACAGTGATGCAGACTCATGCTGCGCGGCGATTAGGGATCACTGGTTGTAGTGGAGCCGGTGGTTGGCGTGGCTCTGGTTGACGGGTGAACAGTGATGCACTCATCCTGCGCGTCGAAAACTGATTTGTGAATCGTGATTGAGCGCCAAGTGGCCATCTGCCGTTTGCTGCAATGGGCCAATGGCATACGACCACACGGGCTCGGCGTTCGCGCGACCATCCTGTGCTCACCAAAGAAGGTCCTACAAGTCAAATGAATCTCCAAGCGAGAGCATTTAGGCTTAATGCCCGGGGGTGGGGTGGGGTGGGAGGGGGGGGGGGGGGGCGCAGACGAAACGACACTCCATCAAACACCATTAACACAGCATAATACTTTCATTTCAAGGCCAATGAGTTACAATTGACATAAGTTGCGACTGCCCAGCCTGTTCAGTAAAAAAAAAAAGCAAGCTAAACTACTCAAAATCGCCATGGAAACTTTCCAGCTGAACCTCCTCAAAAGTTAGGGAAGATACCTGCAAGTTGGAAATAGAGAAATTCGTGAGCACTAACTGTGATGCAAAACAAAATAATGAGGGGAAATACAGTCTAGTGCCATTTTGGAGACAAACCATTAACCATAGAACGAATGATCAACCAAATAGAAACGCATTGTTGCTCTCATCAAGGAAGAGAGAACAAGTGCCACCAAAACCCATGCGCTAAGATACAGTTTCCAGATCATGGAGTTCTTGTAAACTAAGTTCCAAATATTCCCCAGTAAAGCACCTAGCTTTTCATCAAACCACAACTAAAGGAAACACAGACAGGGGAGCTAAGATTGATCAACAAGTTGTTGAAAGATACAACATATAGCACCTAAGCAGATAGGGAATGCCTGACTACACGATAAATAACAGAATTATCTAAAGCTCCCTACATACATGCTACACTTTGCAAGACAACACAAATGCCAAGACACAAGTAATGAATATTGTGGTCATTGGAGGCAAGGCTGTGAGGATCCGGTTGATGAGAGACTCATTAACCAAGTACAGCCTCGTACTATGAGACCACTGCTTTTGTTCTAGGGCCCCAACTTCCGAGCACCCCGCAGAGAACCTGCAGGTATTTCGAAGCTACAAGCAGAGCTTCCCCCAATTGGCATGGGACCCTTAAATACAAACAACACACGAATAAAAAGCAACCTAAGATCACACCCATCGCATTTCAATTAGAAGTCTTATACATGCGACAATCAAGAGCTTGCATCATCTAACACTGAGAGCTAGCAAGGCTGCACCAAACATTTAATCATATAAACGATTGAGGCAAGGTATTCTACCTTGATTAGATACTGCTGGGGTACATGAAGACGCGGACCTTCTTACCCTGCATCACCACCAAAACCACCGACAAAGGCATCAGAAATGCACACGGTAAAACACTTACCTGGAAACACGAAATCCAGCAAACGGGAGCTCACCATGGAGCTGGGCGGGAGGTTGGACCGGAACTTGGCTCGCACGATGCCGGAGTTGCCGTGCGGGCGAGTCACCTTGCCCCAGATGCACCGGATGCTGGTGCCGTCGCTCTTGGTCTTGGCCTTGTATACGTAGGCGATCCGCTTGCCGCCGTACCACGCCACATCCTCCTTGGTGCTGACGCCCTCGATCTGCAGCAGCGACGTGTTCTCGTACTGGTTCGACTTGGACCGCTTGTAGCCCAGGATCGTGCCCCGCACGTACATCCTGCGCAGAACCAAAACGGAATCGAATCAGATGCTTCCCCGGCGGGAGGCAGGGAGAACGGGGGATTTGGCGTGAATGCGGCGTACCTGACGCGCTGGCCTTGGCGTCCCTTCACCATTGTCGCCGCCGCCGCCGGAGGCCTCGCCGACGAGGGTTGGAGAGGATGGGGAGAGGGGAAGTGACGGCGCAGCGAATGAACCCTAGGTCTGTGGTGGGGGAATTTAAAAGTTTCCAGTGCTTGATTGGACGGCTGCGATTGCATATGGCGCCAGTCGTGGCAGTAAGATGGGCCTAGCCCACCTTAAGAAATGATGGTCCAAGCCTAGCAAGTCTGTCCGGCCCACGATTTTTCCCGTGTGGCCGCGTCCAAACCAGCCCGTTAATCTAAATCTCAGGCCTAAATGCAATGCTGTCTCTATCTCTTCTCTTTCTCTTTTTTTTCGCAAGTTTTTTTTTATAGCATCATGCATGTGCGTGCTGATGTGTTCTTGCAATGATTTTCTGTGTGGTGTGTGCTTCCACGCCGAGGTGTTTTGCCAAGTGTCAACCAAGACCGGCAAGTGGCAAGCCACGCAGATCGAGATGTTCGGTTTTCCTATACCCCGTGACGCCATCGTCGTGACAAAGCTAACTGCCCGGCTGGCTGTGATCACAAACCACCGACGTGGACCCGAGCTTGCTCTCAAGCTGACTTGGGCAAAGACGACTCCTGCAGCAAGCAAGCAAACCATTGGCAAAAATTCTTTTTTCTTGTTCCCCTCCACTTCGGAACTCTGAATAAATTTCTCGATCCCTTTGAAGAATTGGGCTCTGGTAACTTTTACTACAATGAACTCCCTTCACTTTAAATTATTAATTGTTTTATTTTTTCTAAAGGCTTTGCTATGCACCTAGTCATAATATATATACGTAGATACATATAAAACCTATAAATTAAAAAAAATACTAATAATTTGGGATAGAAAGAGTAGGATAATCTAAATGGAAATGGACAGTTCGTTGGTGCGTGCGTGTGAATGGAATATGCTTCTGAATTTCTGAAACGCGCAGAGCGCAAAACAGACGCTGGCTGCGAAGTCGTTACAGTGCCTGTCGGTGCTGCCGTCTGACTTGTTGCCTATTTTTCTCATTTTCTGTAGCAATCCTCCAACCCAATTTTTATGGAGCGCTTGATTGGAACTTGGAACAATAAGGCACCTCAGCTGATGATTCATACTAGTACACTGTAGCACGCCTGAACACGTCATGGATGGCGAATGTTTTGGCTGGCTCATCGCAGCCTGCAGTTCATCGTTTGAAGAGGTCTGCAGTTAACGACTGTGATGGCTCCCATTGCTGCGTCGGGATGGAACATCGACGACGACCAGGGGACGGAATTCAAGTCGCCTGACTGAGCTTGCCGTGGCTTTGGCCGTTTAATTTGGCGTCTGTAACCGTTGTTCCGTTCACTAGCTCATGGAGCAGTGCGTGGGCACGAAGGGAAATCTTGAGGTGACGCCGTGCTCGTATGCGTGTTCTCATATGTGTACTGTAGATCGTAATGGCAGAAGAAACATTTTTTTTAGTACCGACTGATTGACAGTTTGTGATCGACCAAGCTTTCAGTGCTCGTACGCGTGTATAATGGATTACGCCTTATACGAGCGAAAGGACGATATGTCCTGCCGACTAAATGTTTTTTTTCTCAAGCATACACATCAGGAGGAGATGTGTGTATACCTTGTACTCCTTCCGTTTTTATTTACATATCGTATCAGATTTGTTCTAAATTTAATTTAGCTAATTTTGATCAAATCTATAGAAAAATATAGCAACAACTATATTATCCAACATATACACTATTAACGTATACTTGGTCAAATTTAGCTTAGGATAAATCTAATACAAGAGAAAACGCTGACTGAGTGTCACAGTGAAGCTTTTCAACTTTCGATACATCTAGTACACATGCATGTTCCAAACGGCAAAGTTACATATTTTTTTATGTACATCATATTCAGTAATGATCCATAATAACACAGCCCGGCCATCCAGAGCATAGATCTTAGTATCTAGCTAGTTGCCACCTCTTTGCATGCTCTGTACCATGGAATTGAAGGCTCCCAAGATCAAAAACAGTGAGAAGAAAAGTTAAAAGAAACCAAATTACCTTGTTCCTAGATAGGAGAGTAGCGTTGCTCCGAAATGTACAGCTACTTGGTGAAGTGAACTACTGGAAAACCAAACCATGCAGATCAAGGTGACATGCAGTGCAGGAGAGCCTGCAGCAGGGCGCACTCTAGTAGTTCTCCGGTATGACGGCGAGCCGCGGCCTCCACGCGTCCCGGCACGGGCTCATCGTGACGCTGCCGCCGCGGCCGCCATCGTTTCCGTCGCCACCGAGGCCGGTGCTGAGCTCCGCCGCCATCGCGGCGGCGTCCCTCTCCGCCGCGTCGCGCTGCTCCAGCCTCGCCACCAGCTCCGCGATGTCCTTCCTCCTCATCACGATCCTCACCCGCCGCACCCCGCCGTCCTCGCCGCCGCAGCCGGCCGGCTCCACGCGGCACCCCGGCCGCCACGCCTCCTTGACCACCTCCCTCTCCTCCTCCTTCCCACCGTCGCCGTCCTCCGGCGGCGTGTCCGCGACCGGCACCACGTGCCCCGGCCGCACCACCGCCCTGACGTTCCTGCGGCAGGCCGGGCGACTCTTCTGCTTCCTCCTCCTCTTCTTGGCGCCGGCGGCGGCGGCGCCTTCGGCCTCGTGGTGGCGCACGCATGGCAGTGGCAGGCTGTTCCCCATGCCGTGCGCCGCCAAGACGCGCGCGTGTGTGGCCAGGCGAGAGCGAGGAGGTGTGTGTGTTAAAGACTACTGGCATTTGGTGTACCAGTGATTATATAGCGAGGAGTGGCGAGAGTAAGAGCCAGGGGATGGGAGGGAAGGAGACTTGGTCAGAAGTAAAGAGGGCGTGCATGATGGGGTGCCGACTGACTAGAGGTGGTGCCATTTGATCTTGAGTCTATGTGGTCAGGGCCGGCTCTATAAGCCTTTGGGCAAGCAAGAATCCGAGGGGCCGCCCGTTGAACTAATTTTGAGTTACAAAATTACAGTATATAGTACGAATAATAAAATTTACTTTGCAATATATGCATAGTTTATAAAATATACAACAATAGTATAACAAAAAATTTAAAACAATAACCACTATAAGATTTGTGATGGGTTTTTAAAGATTTATATAGTATCATGAGGTTTATGATGGACTTTCAAAGGTTTATTATACCAAATAGAAAATTGTATCTGCTAATTACCAATCCAGCTCCATGAGCCCCCGCCCCCGGAGCCGGCTCATTAGGCATATGCGGGTGATTTGTGCTATATGTGTGGTCATTGTTCGACCGTCAAGCACGCATAGGAAGTTTGCTGGGTTTCAGCGAGTTGATTGCACTCACTGTTGTTTGTTTGCATGTTTAAGGTGGCTGTGACCCCTCTACCCATTCTTGGAATAAAGATATATTACTCCCAAGTTACTGTATTTTGTACCAGCATATAATTAGAAAAATGAGCCAAGTGTTCCTGGAAAAAAAGAAGAACTAGTAAAAAAGGAGATCCTCCCTAGAAGAGAAGCAGCAGCACAGAGACGGAGCAAGAGTGTTCATATATTAACGTTACTAGAAGCTAATTGAAGGTTTTCAGTAATTGTAGTTTGTCAAACAGAACAAAACTCAACTAAGCCCTATTTGGTTTGAGGTCTCACATGTTGCAGTTGTCTATAAGATCTTGTAGTGTGAAAAGCTGAAGGGGCTCAATAAGCTGAAGGGGCTCAATATTCTTCACCGTTCAAGGGTCAATCTGGCTACGTGTTGTTTATAAATTCCTCTCATCATTCGCCGAAAATTTCAGTCTACGACGAACAACAGCTAGCTGCCTAGCCATGCATATAGCCTCGCAAGAAACAGGACTGGTCAAGCAGGGAGTGTAAACTCAATCAAGATTCAAGAATGGATGGTGCTATTGTTATTACGGTATCGCCAGTTTAGAATAAAAACGGTATTCCTATCGAAGTATCTCTCGTCAAAACAAGACTTGGACGCCAGAGCAGGCATTGCTATCTACTGATACCAGATGACAGCGACATCATTTCTAGACTAATGGTGCATGACTTTGATCCAATCATACAAAGCACAAAAACAGTTAAGCAACACCCAACCATGTCATGCAGAGATTCATGGTGTAATATAGGAACACATCAAAGCATAGGTAGCAGACATCATAGGACTGGGTTACACTTGCAGAGCCAATAGACCAATATTCATTGAACTGATCCACACACACCTCTCTTATCAATGATTAGAAATTTCAAATACACCACACTTTTTTCGTGTAGTGGTATCAGTTCTATACATGCACCCGTGAACAGATACATAGAGAACTACAGTTTCATAAACAATTGTTACAGTTTTTGCATCAATAAGATATACATTGACTCTACACCTGCAAACCCGGTATTTCTTCACAAGATTAAGCAGGAAAGAACAACATATATGCACCAAAAAGAATTTCCTAGTGCTGTCAACCTAATACCTAATATATGACACACGGTCCTCATTTATCTATGCTACTTAACGAGCCCTTTCTTTATTGTTTTTACATCTATAAAACGCAATTTGTTTTCTCAGCACAGAAATGGAAACACATATCTAAAAAAAAAAGTTACAGAAACGCTTTTTTTGCTTATGCGGCGACGGGTTGAACCAGACCTTCACTTGGACTTGGGGCAGCAACTTCCTCAGCAGCATTCGTTTTCTCTCTTGACAGGTACTTGTCAACAGCTGCTGCAGCTTCCCTCCCCTCTGCAATTGCCCAAACAACTAGTGATTGCCCACGCCTGCAGTCTCCAGCAGCAAACACGCCCTCCACATTTGTTGCAAAGTTTCCAAACTGAGCCTTGAAGTTTGATCGCTCGTCTTGCTCTAAACCCAGTTTCTTGGCAATATCCTGCAGAAAGATAGGCGTTATTTTGTTAGTTGATCCAAAATCAAATATCTGCTAGTATCGCACTAAACTTTTAGGGAAATAGGTTGGGAAACTAACTGCTTCAGGACCCAAGAATCCCATAGCTAAGAGGACAAGATCTGCCTCAATTATTTCTTGCGAACCTTCAATTTCCTTGAATTGAAATCTTCCATTCACTTTGCCCCATTCAACACGTACTACCTCAAGGGCTGTCACTTTTCCATTTTTGTCTCCGATAAAACGTTTGGTGAGGATTTGGTAATTTCTTGGATCTTTTCCAAACTTGCTAGCTGCTTCTTGGTGCCCATAATCAATTCGGAAGATCCTCAGGTACTAAATGCAATCATAGAAGCACCACAATGAGAATGAATCGCAGCATAATGATGCTAATGGAATTGAAGAAATGGCACGGGTGATAACGGGTTGCTTGCAGGTCATACATTTGTGTGGGCAAGGTAATGAAGATGTTATCACTTTTCACGATTTGAGTACTGACCTGTGGCCACGGATTGTCAGGAGCCCTCTCTCTTGGTGGTTCTGGTAGAAGTTCAAGATTTACGAGGTTGCTGCAACCATGCCTAATGGATGTCCCAATACAATCTGTGCCTGTGTCTCCACCTCCAATTACAGCCACCTTTCTCCCTCTAGCTGATATGTACTTACCATCCTCTAAGTTGCTGTCAAGCAAACTTTTGGTATTGGCATGAAGAAAATCCATAGCAAAATGGATGCCTGACAGTTCACGTCCAGGAATAGGGAGATCTCTGCTCAAGGATAAAGCTCTGGATATTAGCAAATTCTCAAATAAGGAGTACATATAAATTTAAAAACTATAATTAAAAGATATGACCAACATAACCACATAGTTTAGACTTTTTATTGGTGCTAGGGAGGACTTCAGTCAAATAAGTTTGAACTCCAGCAATTTGAAGTGTTTATTGGATCACCTTGGCCTTGTAGCTCCACAAGCCAAAATTACCGCATCACTTTCAGATCGGAGCCGCTCAATAGAGTACCGAGGATCAGTTCCAACATGGGCATTAACAATGAATGTAATCCCCTCCTCAGCCATCAAATTAACACGGCGCTGAACGATGCCAGCTTTGTCAGCTTTCATGTTTGGAACCCCATACATCATCAAGCCTCCAATGCGGTCCGCACGTTCAAACACAGTTACAAGATGGCCCATCTTGTTCAGTTGATCTGCAGCAGCTAAACCAGCTGGTCCGCTTCCAACAATAGCAACTCTCTTTCTGCAGATTAAATTAAATAGTTTATATGTAACTTTAAAACATGCTTTGAATCATGCAGTACCTAGATAGGCCAAAAAGCATACCCTGTTCTCTGAAGTGGAGGGCGCGGTACCATCCACCCTTCTTTGAAGCCTTTGTCTATGATGGCACACTCTATGCTTTTTATAGATACTGGATTCTCTATAATTCCAAGCACGCATGAGGCCTCACAAGGAGCAGGGCAAACTCGTCCAGTGAACTCAGGGAAGTTGTTGGTCTCAAGTAGGCGGTACAAGGCTTCATGCCATCTGTTTTGATAAACTAATTCATTGAATTCAGGAATCTTATTTCCAAGTGGACAGCCGGCGCCAAAATTTTCCTGCGCAATTTTTAACCAATAAATAAATAACATACCACAAAAGCTTAACATTTTTAAGAGGTGTGAGTTTCACTAGGGACGGTAACTAGCAAATCCATTGCTATTTGAGGTATAGTAAATGTAGCACTTACTGGCAGGACGCCGAATGAATCTCGACTGTTTGATGTCAATGATTGGTTGGCAAGATTTATTATATGTACACAAACTTGTGTAGATAAACTAAAATAATATTACTGGCTCTTTTATATCAGTGTAGATAATAAGAACATTAAGATCTTCATAATTTGACAACAAAGGGCGTGTATATAAAGATACTGTTAAGAAAACCAACCTTCACAGCAACAATGAATAGCTACCTGGCCTAATTACTGAAAAAGATGCCTGTTACAAATGATAACTTAGACATCACTCTTGTGATGTTGGTGTCATAATATTTCCATTTTTGCAAAAGATGTTGAAAAACAGATTCTGACAAAACTTTGTTTAGTTGTGGTTCCTGCTATTCTGATATGATGTCAACAAAATCATGATAATAGATTTACGTTCATATTTTTCAAAGCGGCAAATTTAACGAACTTAAACAGAGAGCAGAATTTTCGGTGGCACCTGATGACAGAAAGGAGTGCTACAGCTCATGCACCGAGCAGATTGTGTGTTTAGTAGTGGCCCAGGAACCAATTCATTTGTAACTTCATTCCAATCCTCAACACGCTCATTTACATCTCTATAAGAAATCCCCTCTCTCTCATATGTTACAAAACCTCGAGGCTTTTCAGCATTGGAAACTTGTGTTGGTCGGCTAGATGACGTTTTGTCCTTCACTTTCTGCATACCAAAATGATCAGAAGTCACACACAGAAACCATTCACAAGGAAGACAAATAATATTTTTGAGAAGGATAAAATTAACTCCCAATAATTTAGATATTACAATAATTTCCATTTAAACCATATCTACCTTCATAATTACTGAAATGCCATTTGAAGCCTTAATTACTTCACCTGCCTTCTTACCCAAACCTGCTTTTCTCGCCTTTTGCTCTGCTTCTTTGGCAACCTTTTCAACCTTCATATTCTCCAAAACCCGCTTGTAATCTCTTGGAAATACCTTTACAAATTTTGGAAGAAGATCCTCAAAATTAGAGAGTATATCTTTGGCCAGAACACTTCCTGTGTTGAGTCGATGCTGTTCTATCATCATCCTCAGTGTTACAATGTCATCCTCTTCGACTACACTATACAGGTCAACTAACTCATGATTGCAACGTGTACTGAACATCCCGTCCACATCATAAACATAAGCAATACCCCCACTCATACCAGCAGCAAAGTTTCTACCAGTTTTTCCCAGAATAACGACTGTGCCTCCTGTCATGTACTCACATCCATGATCGCCGATTCCTTCAACTACTGCTTGAGCACCTGAATTGCGCACACAGAATCTTTCTGCTGCCATACCATTAAAATATGCTTCTCCCTTGGTAGAACCATATAGAGCCACATTGCCAATCACAATATTTTCCTGCGGGATAAATTGACTGTTTCTGTGTGGGTACACAACAATCTTCCCGCCAGATAATCCTTTACCAACATAATCATTGCTGTCTCCTTCAAGCTCGAGAGTGATTCCAGGACAGAGAAAAGCACCAAAACTTTGGCCAGCACTCCCATTGAGTTTAACATGGATGGTATCTGGAGGCAGTCCAGCCATACGATACAGCTTAGTCACTTCATGGCTGAGCATGGTGCCAACAGCTCGATTAGTGTTCCTGACTGGTGTCTCAGTGAAAACACGAAAGCCTTTTTCAAGGGCAGCTCTTGAGGAGGCTATGAGTTTGTTATCTAATGCCATATCAAGGCCATGATCTTGTTTCTCAACGCAATACTGAACAGCCTCAGGGCTAATCTCAGCAGCTGGTTTCAGAATCAGTGAGAGATCAATGTTCTGAAGTTTCTCATTGCCTTTCAGTACATCTAAATCAACCTCAAGCATATCTGATCGCCCAACCATTTCATTGATGGTGCGGAAACCAAGCTGAGACATGATTTCTCGTACCTCCTCGGCAAGCATGAAGAAGAAGTTTATGATATGCTCTGGCTTTCCTGCAAACTTTTCTCTGAGCACTGGATCTTGTGTAGCAATACCAACAGGACAAGTGTTAGTATGACACTTCCTCATCATAATGCAACCAAGTACAATTAGTGGGGCTGTGCTAAATCCAAATTCCTCGGCCCCAAGTAAACAAGCAATGACAACATCTCTACCAACTTTCAATTGTCCATCTGTCTGAAGAACAGCTCGCCCACGAAGCCCATGTGCCACTAGAGTCTGATGTGTCTCAGCTAATCCAAGCTCCCAAGGAAGTCCAGCATTTTTAATTCCTGTCCATCTAGAAGCTCCTGTGCCTCCATCATGCCCAGAGATAAGAACATGGTCTGCATGCCCTTTCACAACACCACTAGCGACAACTCCTACACCAGCCTCAGAGACTAGTTTGACACTGATTCTGGCCCCTGGGTTTGAATTCTACAGAAGAATGGAGAACCATAACATAAGGAAGGAACATTTTTGAGGAAGAACATATATACTAAGTGGTATTAACAATATTCTCTTTAAGTGTTAGTCATAAGCATGTATAGCAGGACTACTGGAAAATCATCATGAGAGCATACCTTAAGGTCATAGATCAGTTGTGCAAGATCTTCAATGGAATATATATCATGATGAGGAGGTGGGCTAATGAGTCCCACCCCAGCTGTAGAATGTCTTGTAACTGCAATGTCACCGATAACCTTGTGACCTGGGAGCTCGCCACCTTCACCAGGTTTAGCACCCTGTACAATTAACTATGATGATTAGCTATAGTATTATGACGCAATGGATCGTGCATACATTGTAGGATCAAGTACTTTTGAGTCAACATTGTACACATAATGTTGCAAAAGTAAGTTGTAATAGTTGTACATTAATATAGTTATATACCTGAGCCATTTTTATCTGAAGCTCAATAGAATTTGTCAGATAATAGATAGAAACTCCAAATCTTCCACTTGCAACCTGCTTGATTGCACTCATCATCGGATTCATCGAACCATCAGGAAGAGGCTCCATGCGAGATGGTTGTTCCCCTCCCTCGCCTTCATATATATACATCCCAGTTAGCATATGAAATGGAACTAGTTAGTAACTACACTAACAATTTTATAATTGAAGAAAATAACATGGACAAGCAAATCATGAATAAAACACAATATGCACAGTTGCAAGAATGAATTTAAATGTCATAAAATACAAGAATGCGATGAACAAAAGTCAAGAAAAACTTTGACATACATGCTGTGCTTCAAAGGGCATGTGACATAGAAAGACGTACTCCCTCCTTTTCTTTTTGTAAGGTGTGGTAGACCTAGTGTGGTCTCCAATGCCGCACTTTGACCATCAATATCTTATATATTATAATGTTCATGACTATGAAGTGGATATCAATGCAAGTGTTTTCAAATGTGAATTTAAAATGATGCAAAATTTGTATGGTATAACATATAGATTCTTAGACTAAGAGTTGGTAAAACATTAAAGGATTTGAATCTTGGGTTCAATGTGCACCGTACAAAAAGAAAAGGAAGGAGTATTACTCTAAATGTAACATATTTGGAAGGAATATAATAAATGAGAACTAGATAGGAACTAAAATGCAGCCCATCATATAAAATCTAGATGAGTCACACCACACAAGCATCAAAGCCAACTATATATTTTCCTCTAGAGACCCCTGATTATTCTATTTTACTATTATGCCCTTCTATCTAGTGGTACTAAAGGGAATCCTCCTTAACCTAGACCACCCAAAGTTGATTCAGCTACCAAAATTATTTGGTTCTCCCAATCTAAACGTGTCCCTTTTTCTGTCTGGTACGCACAGAATGGAACATGAGCATTGAGCAGTATAGCTACTGTAAAATTTGGGCACTTGACTTCTTAGTTTCTTACTTCTTAATTGGGACCCCATCAAAAAGTAATATTATTACCAGTTCTCAGGTGAAAACCGTTTGGAAATTTATGTAAGCAAAGCTACATTGATCTCAGGTAAAGTGGGTTACAAGAATCAAACAGAGCGAGTTGTTTTTAGTAGTTGACATCAAAGGAATAAGAATAATAGAACATGGTCCAGAACTGAAGTAAGCAAATATGAAATACATAGTTCACTTGGCATTTAAGAAGATCAATTTTCCCTAAAAATATATGGCATTCATAAAAATGCTAAGAGTCTTCTCATGTATGGTGTGAAATACCTGTATTAGATTTTCCTCTCATAATGTTTAGAGCCTTGGCAAGGGTTGTGTGAGCTTCCCAGGAAATGGATCCATAACTCATTGCTCCAGTACAAAATCGCTTCACTATCTCACTTGCAGGTTCAACCTCGTCCAAGGGAATCCTGACTGGAATTTCTCTAAACTTCAGCATACCACGCAGAGTACAGGACTTATTCAGCTCCTGAGTACGTCTAGAATATTCTTTGTATGCTTCCCTGCTGTCAAGTCTAGCTGCTTCTTGTAATTTTGCAATGGAAAATGGATCGTTAAGGTGTACTTCTCCATTTTTCTTCCAGTGGTAATCCCCAGGGTTGGGAAGAGCGTTTGCGTCTGCACTTCCAGGTGGTAAAGTTCTTGATGGGAACGCCAACTCATGGAGATCAAGTGCATCTTGCGCAAGCATTTCAAATGTTGCACCCTCCACTCTATTAGGGGTGCCTTCAAAACACTTGCTGGCAACTTCTGAAGCAAGCCCAAGAGCCTCAAAAATCTGAGCACCTTTGTACGATGCCAGGGTGGATATCCCCATCTTTGCAAGAACCTTCATTATTCCATAGTTAGAAGCGTAGAAATACTTGTTAATAAGTTCTTCTTGCGGATACGGCTGCCCATCATCTTTAGCAGCTATCTTCCCCTCAATCTGTAACCAGCATATGGCTTCTATAGCCAAATAAGGGCATATGGCATCTGCACCAAACCCAATAAGGGTACAGAAATGGTGCACTTCACGAGGTTCAGCGGAATCGACAAGCAAACCTATGCGTGTCCTCTCAAGATTTGAGACAAGATGTTGATGAACAGCTCCAACTGCCAGTAGGGGACTGACAGGTACACGATCCGGAGAGAAGCCTGTATGGATTTTTTTTTTATGTGAAATCTGACATGTTAGACCTCCAAATGCTACAGAGTATGGAACAAGTAATTTTAAAAAATCAAGAATTAAAATGCATAGCACGCATCATGTGAATTAAGTGTGTTGCAGGTATAGCTGGGAAAGATGAAAGCAGACCATATAGAGAAAAACTAGTTTTCTACTGGAATGGGGTAGTTCTGGTCCTTGATCCCAAAATGACATAGTAGAATTAAAATCAATTTAGTGTAAGGAACGAATTTAAAATGTTATCGGTTTTACATGCTGTGATGAAAAGTAACAGGAGAAAGTTAAATTTACTGGTAAGCTTTTTTTTCAAAAGAAAAAATAATTAGCAATATGCTATGCTACAGTTATGCAAAATAAATAGATCTCTGAGCAGTTGCTATTAAGTATTAACATGCATGAACTATATGCCATTCATGGAAATATTGATGCAGACAAAGATGACTCTATATCTCATGGGCCATTTAATTTATGCCTGCTAAGTGGAGAGTGCTTCTGTATAAATGAACTGCACTGACCTCTATCAGAGAGAACTAAAATAGTGTATCCCTCATGAATAGCTTCACGCGCTTGAGCACAAAGTTTATCCAAAGTCTGTTCTAAACCCTTCCTGCCATACTTTTTGGGATAAGTTATGTCAAGCACCTTGCTGCGCCAACCACGAAAGTTCATCTTTTTAATAGCCTCCACTTCATCGATATGCAGTAAAGGACCTTCAAGTTTCAGGCGATGGCACTGATGTTCTGTTGTTTCAGATAAGTCACCTTCTGGACCAATCATACACTCCATGGATGTGACAATTTTTTCTCTAATTGGGTCAATTGGTGGATTCGTAACCTGAGCAAACATCTGCTTGAAGTAGTCATAAGTCAGCTTCTCTCTATTTGACATCACGGCTAGGGGGGTGTCATTTCCCATAGATCCTAGAGCTTCTACTCCACTTTTGGCCATTGGGAGCAACAGCATTTCCAGGGTTTCTAATGTATACCTGAAGCCAATCAACTGGTTATATGTTAAAAAATATATAAAATACTAAGGTTGAAATTTTGCTTACCCAAAGGCTTTTAGTGGAGCCAAAATTCCATGGATACCAACAGCTTCCTTGTTCTCATTCTTTTGCTGCACCAAAGCGTAGAAGAAGCCATAAATTAGTCCATCTTGGTGTTTTCAGCAACAACTCCTAGCCTACAAAATACGTGAAAGCTAGATAAATTATGGACTTACTGGAAGCGCAACAATCCTAGGACCAATTCTCTCAGTTTCAGGTACAGAGTCTATTATATCCACAAGTTCTATCTTTTGTCTGTCCAGCCACTCCCCATACGGGTGTGCTCTGGAGTACTGTTTCTTCAGTGCATCATTATCCACGATGCAATGGTTCTCAAAATCAACTAAAAGCATCATACCAGGGTTTAGCCTGCCCTTTCTCATCACATCCTCATTTGGGATATCAACCACACCAACTTCGCTAGCCATGATCACGCGGCCACTGTATGTCACATAAAAACGGCCAGGCCTCAAGCCATTACGATCCAGGGTAGCACCAAGATAACGGCCATCGGTGACTGTGAGAAAACCAGGTCAACACAAATGAAGTCATCCATCAGAGCTCATAAGGAAAAATATTAAGGAGGGAGTTTAACGTTTTCATATTTTTTTTACATGATACTAGAGCTGGTCCATCCCAAGGCTCCATAAGGGCTGAAAAATATTCATACAAAGCTTTTCTCTCAGGGTCCATGTTTATATCATTGTGCCATGCCTCGGGGATCATCATCATCACAGCCTCTGGCAAGCTTCTTCCAGATCGTATGAGGAGCTCGAGAACATTATCAAATGCACCTGGATTCATAAGGACCATTCTTCACTCAATCAATGCCTTTAACAAGATAAATATGATTTAGTTTGCCAAGTAAAATGTCAATGCCATGTACAGTACCACATACACACAGTTTGTCTCAGAAACACACAACTAGTATCCTTGTACTTTCTACTACTTTTTTCAGTGGCATTATAGCTGAAAAAATGAACCTGAATCTGAAGAGGTAGCATCCACTATAGGCAGAAGTTTTGACATTTCATCCCTTGATAGACCGAGTCCCTTGCACTTCAAAAGGCCTTCACGCGCTTTCATCCTATGAAACATGAAATATACCGCATCGCAATCAAGAATAGTGAAATCCATTCCTCAATCATGTGGAAATCATTGCTTACAAGATGAGTAAATTAGGAAAAAAATATGCTTTCGTAAGTTTACCAGTTCTTGTTCCCTCTAAGGGTATTGATCTCGCCGTTATGTCCCAAAACACGCATTGGCTGTGCCCGATCCCAGCTGGGGAAGGTGTTCGTTGAGAATCTTGAGTGTACCTGTTTGCATACATGACCTTTAAATCATACCCTGCTCATCTTTTTTCAGCTATACAATATGAAGTATGATCTCAAATGGATTGTCAGCATTACCTAGAAGGAAATGTTAGTTCCTAAACAGTTCAAAGAGCCCTAAGCTACTTCATATATAACACAATTTTCTTACACTACCTAATTCAAGGATATGTCCTGAAGAATCACAATGATTATTGGGTATCCAGTAATGCAGATTCTAGTAGTTCCGCGCGAAAGGCAACATGAACCATTACTGAAACAGCATGTGCATGGAACAATGAAAAAAAAAAGTCAATTCAATGTGTGCATGCTTGGAAGCGTTTTTTGTCCTACCACTTCGTTACTGACAGTTCCAATCTCCTGACTGTGTTTATGATTTTTTTTCTTTTTATTTGAATAAGATCAATGAGGTTATGTATTTACCAGAGCCATGTAACTTGTGAAGCTTTGGTCACCTAAGTCAGCAAAGAAGTACCCCTTCAATTGAGTTGGCTTCAGCTGACCCTTGTAAACTACAGTCCTGAGAAGAATAACAATAATCGATTTCAGAAAATAGTTGTTCATAGAAAAATGGAAGACGTGAAATAAACAGACATGGGCAGGAGCTCAGGTCAGAAAGAAATCATTATTCATATGCCATGTCCTATTCCTTATTTTCAAGGTCAAAAATTTTGAAACATGTTTGTTCCGATTCTTATCATTGCTAAATGTCAAATACTACCCAACAACACAAGAAAATAGGATGTAACTGAAACCTTAATCATTTCAGCTTTTAAACATGAAAATCCAAAACATGAATAGGGTGGTAAGAAGAACCTTGAAGAAAGTGAGCACATATAGAAATCCTTTGGTCCTCCACGCTGGAGACCTAAAGCTTCGCGGATGGACTTGATCGAGAGTCTACGTAGGATGTACATCTGCAGTTGCGATTGCAAAAGGAAGTTAAGGAACAATGTCTATCGTATATGAAATCTATAGTTTAAAATTCGATAGCCCATCAAATGACCTGCTGCTCAAAATCAGCCTTGGAGTATGTGCTCTTAGATACAAACACTTGTTCGATCACTGGTTCAGTGTCGAGTGCTGATTTACCCAAGTCCGAGTTGTCAGTGGGAACCTGACGCCACCCAAAAACATCATGGCCCAGTGACTTCGCTATCTGCGATTCAAACATACAAGACAAAAATGAGCATGGCCTCTATTGCAATCAGATTATGTTTTTTTTCGTTCTGCTCTTTCATTAGACAAACCTCAAGGAACACAAGCTTGCTCTTCTCACGGCGCTTCTCATCTGTGGGCATGAAGAACATCCCTACGGCGTACTCACCTAGCTGTGGAAGCTCAAAACCGGCGTCCTTGCTTACCTGCAATAACATCACACCCAAAGTGAATCCCTCAACCACAGAAAGCTCTTCTCTCACGTTAACAGCTTCAACTAAGCTTGCCTCGCTGAAAAAGGCATGCGGCAGTGCAACAAGGATGCCGGCACCATCGCCGGTGTTCTTCTCGCAGCCGCAGGCGCCACGGTGGGACATTCTCTCGAGCATCTCGATGGCATCGTCGATCTACAGTTCAAGCAGGAGCCATGGCAAACAACTCAGACATGGACACGACGCTGAACATCAGAAAACTTCGGTACGGAAGAATCAACTCCAAGCAGCGCGCTCGCTTAGTCGCGAAAATACTCACGGTTTTGCGGCTGGGCTCGCCGGAGAGCTCGGCGATGAAACCGACGCCGCAGGAGTCGCGCTCGAAGGACGGGTCGTAGAGCCCAATGCTCCTCTCCGGTATCTTCGACATCGACCTGACGCCCGCCGCCGACGCCACCACCCTTTCATGGCGCCGCGCCGCTCGCTCAGCCCACGGCAAGGCCCGCGCGCGCTGCTGGGCCGCGGGGAGCGGCGCGACGCGGAGAAACCGCCCGACGTCCAGCGACATGCAACCGCCGCAGCGGCGGTGCTGCAGCGCCCCGCCATACGCCGCCGCCCTCACCGTCGTCCGGTCACGATGAGCCTTGCTACCCGTCGCCGCCGGCGGGGCCGCGCGGAGCTTGAGAGCGAGGCCCTGCGCCGCCGGCATTGCCTGGCTTTGTGGGAAGGGAGAAAGAGTGCCGCCCGGGCCGACTCCTCGCAGCCGCGCAGGTGTGGGTAGCTACTTATCTGCGTGCAGCAACAGACGACGTTGCAGATTCCAAGGGCCCTCTAAACTATCTAAAAAAATCTTTAAAAATTGCTGGTGCCATGAGCTTGCAGAAAGCTCGGAGTTGTCAGCTTCCTCACTTGCCATGGATAAAACCAATGAAAATTTCTTTTAAGAAGAAGATAGAGAAATCAGAATTGAGTTTGCTGGATACTGTATAAACTAGTGGCAGAACACATCTGAGCAACAAAAACAATGAAAGGAGCAACAACTGAGATCAAACATGCCTACTGAAAAGTTAGATCGGTGCTTTGATCAGAGCAAACGATACCTCACTCTTCGCTGGAACTCGTGCTCCTCGCGAGAAACGTGTAGAAACTCTTCGCCAGTAACGTTGTAGAAACGTGTCGGGGCGCGGGGGGATGGAACGGTGGTGGCGGCGGCGGATGGATAGGGACGCCCGCCGCTCTCTCGTCTCCCGGCGGCGCTCCGCTCTCGTTCGCTCCACTTCAGACTTCACCTCGCAGGATCACACCGCTAGGTGAGCCGTGCAAGGATTTATAGAGAATCTACGTGTGGGGCCCATCGCCGCACCCCTGTCTTTTATTTTTATTTTTTTTCGCGTTTCCGTTTTCTTTTCGATTTTCCACCTCCGATTCTTCGCTTGTTGCTTGATTTCCTTAGCTGGCAGCTACGTTTTCTTCCATACCTTTTTGGTGTTTATTATCATGCTGGCAGTCATGCGTGAGATACCAATTGGATGTCAGTGTTAAGCTGTCAGTGAATTTGGTATGGTATAGAAAACAAGAACGATTACATCCATATAATAATTGCTACATTAATCGGTGTGCATCTTAAAGATACAGTTTAAGTGAATATTTGTCCGTGGAAACTATGAGGAGACAAATGAAACCGTGAGCAGGAACTAATCAGAATTCGAAATCAGCGTCTTTCAAATAGAAAATCCAAAATCAGCGGGCAACGGTACACAATTACACAATTTCCACATCTTGACAGGGCCCACGGCGCAAAACTTTCGAAACAGCCACGCAGGCAGCAAATCTTCCAGCGTATCAGCTGGTTCCGGGCCCACAGTCAGCGACGAGGACGAGCCAGGACATCGGGAACGACTACCACCGCGGGCGGGGCCCGCCGCCGCCGTCGCATCCGGCGGCCGTGACGACGCGGGCGCCGCTGCCAATGCGGGGAGCCAAAGCCGCGCGCTCAAAATTAGGCGACACCCGCTTGTAATCTTCTTCCCCGTTATCGACAAGGCAAACCTCCCATTCGCCGCTCGGTCCGGGCACCTTCGGCGGCGGCGGCGGCCGTCGCAATCCGCTAGAAGCGCAGCCACGCAGGCATGCGATGCAACCGCGTGCTCGGCTCACCGCTGTCTGGTCTTCAGCAAGAGATCGAGATCACATGGCCAATCTGTGCTGGATAATTTTGAAGAATTGTAACCCATATCCGTATTGTCACCTGTGCCAACCGGAAGATTGATCGGTCGGTGCAACCTGTATGTGTCTGTGATGACCTTTTTTATGGTGCCAGTGGAGTTAGTTGGTTTGCAGTCAATTACTCCGGTTGGCAAGCATTGGCAAGCTGGGAGCTTTTGGTTAATTGGCCTGGTTCAAAGCTAGTAATTAAAACTTCTAGAAGCTGACCCAAGAAATCTTATCACATCTTACCACCAAGAGTTGACAAGAAGGTGAAAGGAATTAGCATTCACCGGCCGTTGAGGCGTTGACATGCATGTTTGACATGAAAAAACTTAATGAAATGAGAGCTGAGAACTCTGAAGTTTCAGGGCTGTTTGGATCGCCCAACTAATTTTTAGTTCAGTCACATCG
The DNA here is from genome assembly GCF_002211085.1 of Panicum hallii. NCBI lineage: Eukaryota > Viridiplantae > Streptophyta > Magnoliopsida > Poales > Poaceae > Panicum > Panicum hallii. The sequence goes on from NC_038044.1 coordinate 12,318,865, forward strand.
TATATTTAGACACCAATTAGAAGTTTTAAATATAGATAATTATAAAATTAATTATATAAATGGAGACTAATTCACGAGATGAATCCATTAAACTTAATTAGTTCATGATTTAAAAATATTGTGTTACAGTAAACATGTGCTAATGATAGATTAAATAGGATTAATAGATTCATTTTGTAAATTAGTCTCGATTTATGTAATTATTTTTATAATTACCTTATATTTAGTCCTCCTAATTGGCATCCAAACATCCGATGTGATCCGGATTAAAAATTAGCCCCTGGATCCAAACAGCTCAGTAATAAATCATTGCGGTTCAAGTTGATCTTGACGTCTACACGCTGCTTGTATATTCAGGTCAGCAGCCAAGCAGAATAAGAATAGAATCAGATGGTTAGCTACAAGGAATGTCAATCACTACGACGCAGCAGGGAGAATTTCTCAAATTACACATCAGTAAACGAAGTAGTTTAATTTCATACGGCGGTTTTAGTGAAATCATGCCGTGCATGCTATACACTAGCTACCAAACAAAGACACTGCCTGAGAAAACCAAGTGCCAAGGGTTCCTTGTTGTTCAGAAGCCATCAACTACAAGAAGGGACGAATCGATACTATTTATCTCAACTGCATACGTTTCATACGGACCATACATAACATACTCTTCTATTTCAATTAGTAAGTAGTGTTACCTGTTAATTTTGCTAAGCCAGTTGTGTACGAAGATTCCAATCAATTAGGTTTGTTATGGTGGAACCTACTCATCCACATTCGAGTTCTCAACTTGGTACCAGTGAGCGTATTTTTCTAAATTTGTTATAGGAACTAAGAGCATCTACAACCATGAGTCCTATATTTAGGCCCTATAATTTGTATTAGGGACATATTTGATGTGTTTAGGGCTAAAAAAAAGCTTATACTCCAACAGCAGGGTCTCAAATCATATCATTTACAACTAATTGGGGAAAGATTGGAGCGGAGGTATTGGGGAAAGAGGTCTCTGTCAGTTAGATTTCGTGGTAAAAGGGAGATAGGACCCAACCAATTGAGTCCTGTATTTAGGACCCGGGAGACTGAGTCATAAATTGATTTGCCAGTTTTTTGTAAAATAGGACTCCTGTTGGAAGCTATTTTTTTTCTCTTAAGTCCTATATTTCAAGATAGGATCCAATTTAGGACTCCTATTGGAGATGCTCTAACAGTGTCATTTTATTTGTGGTGACTTCGTCAATTTCAAGATCTACTGATCAGATCTGTGGTGACTTCATCAATTTTAAAATCTACCGATCAGCCTCTCGGATACGCTTGTAGGAGCATGTTATGATGCGTGTAATCATTGGATTAGTGTGGGTGCGTGCATTTAAGGGTCCGTGTCAATCTAAGTAGGAAAAGGTTGACCATCTAAATATTCCACAAGGAATACTATGAAATTAACACTGAAATGGTTTTTGCGTAACCTAACCAGATATACATAGTCAAATTAGCATATGAGCATTTTTAGTCAGAAACTTTCTTGATCGTCATGGCTTTTTTATAGTATACAAAATCAAAAAAAATTATAATGAAGTAGCTAGTTTCGAAGAAAAAGATGAAGTGATGTTTATGCTTCTGGATTGTTGTGCAGTGAGTCAAAACAACTTTCGCTACCTACATCTGGCAATCTCATAATCAACGACACTTTGTTTTCTAGGTGGTATCACTGGCATTTTGAAATGAAGTGTTTTACTATCCTTAGAAATGCACAAAAAAACACAAGATGAAGTGGTGAACCAAGATTACAACTTGGGAGGTATCAACATTTAATACAGTAGTCATCGATAGAACATATACCATCGTACAGGTTCGTTCCGTGGAAAATATAATATAACATATTAATATCACATATACCATCGATGATGAGGTTTTATCAGGTTATTAATATAATATAAGTAAATCTTGTTCGTTGTGATCTCCGATCTCTGTCTCTTTATCATCGTGCTTGCAAACCTAAACCCAGCTGCAAGCTAATTGGAGAGTCCGCCTACCGCAGGTACAATCTAATAAGCCAATAAATGCCCATTGTGAGTTCTTGGTTGTCGACGGGCGATGGATGGATTGAAAGCATCTGCGAAATCGCTTGCTTGGTGCCGCGTCTCTCGCCTTATCTCCATTACCAGATCGAACGATCTTATATATCGGACGTCATCTCTTGTGTCAGGTGGTGATAAGAAGCTGCCAAAAGTTGATGCCTGCGTATGTGACCTTTAATTTAGCCCGATTTTAACATCGATCAGATGTTCATGCTGTTCCTGCCTCTTGCTGTACGGGGGAACCACATAAATTTTGTTTTTTTTCTCCGAAATCGACTTTTCTACCAGAGAGTAATTCGCGAGACAATCTTTCTCTGGATGTACATGGGCAGGATCGGGAACGTTCATGCACGGCGATTATCTGAGCACCTGTGAAAGCTAGCTAGCATCCAACAAGAACGTACTTCATGTCCTCATCATCTGCGGTGCGCTGCGGCTGCATTTCCAGTAGCCAGTAACCATGACTCCATGTTATCTCGCCGTTATCAGCGTTTGATGTCTGGATGATCCATATGCAGCAGCAACCTAGCAACAAGAAAGCCCCAATTAGACATTAGACTCTAGAAGAGCAAGCAAGTTGACCGGCCTGGTATGCCATAGAGAAAAGGATACCTTTTTTCTGAAAAAAAAAAAAGAGAACTCTTTGGTCCAGACTCCAGAGCCCCTCAAAAGTTGTATGTCAGTATATGAATGAATAACCCACTAAAGTTGGCCGTGTTCGCACGTGTGCAAATGTTTCTCTACTCTTTTTTTTTTCTCTTCACATACATGGGCACTACTAGATGATAATCGGGTCTAGATATTGGAGTAGAATATCTAGCATTCCACTCCAATATCTAGCACTAGCTGAGAAATATCTTCAGCATACTGTTTGTTTCATATGCATGTGCTGCCATCTTCGAAAGTGCATGTCCGTGTCCAGAGAAAGAGTACGTGCAGAAAAGGGCGCCCGCCTCACCATCTCAAACGATTGTGGGTCAGACGGCTGAGGTTGAGGTTACACAACTTGAGACAAGCATATGCGCATCAGTGGTTTCGAACAACTTTTGATTATCTCATGATGCTGAAACGGCAGCTGCTCTCGATCGGCCTAAGCCGTGCAGGTGAGAGTACCAGAGCTCTGAAGATCTTTTCCCGGGCGTAGATGAGAGGAACACACGCAGCGATGAGAACAAGTTGCTTGTGGAGAATTGTTCGATGGATGGTTGTTTTGCCTTGCGTGGACAGTTTTTACGTACCTGTTCTGTTTGCCAAATCAAATCGCGCATAGAGAGCTTTCTTGACATTGTTGTGCTTGGAATCGTCGACAGTTGATATGCAGAAATGCAGATCGATACTGAGCGATGGTTGAAGGGGCACGGCAGGATCAACGAGCACGGGAGATGAAACAAGGCGGGCGAGACAACAATGGCTGCTGCAGTGAGCGGAGAGGCTAAACAGCTCATCGCCATCGCCAAGGGCACGGTGGTCCCCCTTGTTGCGTCCCAAGCTGCCAATTGGTTTCCGCTGGTCCTGAGCTCCCATCGCTCTCCGTCTCCTTTTTCAGCGAGATGATACTTGGCGTTTCAGTTCAGACTTCAGGGTTCGCCAAGGATCTGGCGTTCAGCAATGGGCGCCAGGCCGCCAGCTGATAACGTGTGGGCTTACGTATGGGCCCAAAGCACAGCACCCCGGAAATGGCCCAGCTCAACAACAGGCTGCGCGTTACGGCTCGGCCCAGCCCAGTGGCAGAAACGAACACAAGGAACGGCAAATTCGGGAGCAAGCCAGACGCTTCCACCGAGACCGGGCAGCCGCCAGACACCCACCCGTGCGGTGTGTCCCCCTGCGGACGCGCGAGGCCTCACCGGGGAACCGAGCCGCCGACGGCCGGACCCCGCGCGCGCCTCGGCCACGCGCCACCACACCTTCGCGCGGACGATAAAAAACCAGCCGCGTTTCAAACGAACCAACCTACCAACGCCGACGCGGCCACGTCCCCACCCAAAGAAAAAAGAGCAGCGGCCAGAGCCATGGCGGCCACGAGCTCTGCCTCCGTGGCAGCAGCGCTCGCCTCCCACCCCTTCACCGCCTCCGCCTCCGCCTCCTCTTCCCGCGTCTCCGCCAGCGGCCACCGCGCCCCGAGGCCCTTCAGGGTCGCCACCATCAGATGCTCCAGCGCGTCGCCGAACCTGTCCCAGGGTGCTCCGGCGCCGGCGCCGCCCAAGCCCCAGATCGAGCTCGAGTTCGTCGGGGTAAGCCTCTCCTTAATTAGCACTCATCATATAATCTGGAAATGCAATTCTCTTGTTTGTGCTGGGTGGGTTGTTGAGTCTGGTGCGGCCGTTGATGTTCGTGTTCGGTTGGGCGTGCGATTAGCCGAAGCCGGGTGCGGACGGCTCCTACCCGGTGGACCGGGCGGAGGCGGCGAGCGGCGAGAAGCTCCTCCGCGACGTCATGAACGAGAACAAGATCGAGCTCTACGCCGCATACGTGGGTCTCCCTTGCTTTCGTCAGTTTTCTCGTCAGATTTTTGTCACCGCAGCATAGTCTAACAGAGAGTGGCCTTGCTGTTTTGCAGGGTAAGGTGATGAACTGCGGCGGCGGCGGAAGCTGCGGCACTTGCATCGTCGAGGTACTTGCTCTCCTCCCTAAGCGACAACATGTGTTGTTCTTGTTTCACTGTCTTGCCACGAGTGGTGTGATTATGACCTGAAGTGAATCTGAAATGATTGCAACTGAGAATGGACATTGTGATCTGCAACTGGATTAACCCAAAGGTTGGGTATTGTGAATTTACAGATCCTCGATGGAAAGGAGCTCCTAAATGAAAGGACGAACACCGAGAACCGGTACCTGAAGAAGGTAGGCAGTCTTCAACTCTTCAGTTCGCTCAATGGCGCACCAGTGCTTCTATTGTTCTTCTGGTTCTGGAGTCTGCAGTTAGCTGCTTTGGAATTTACATGCAAATGAGTTGTCAGTTTTTTTAGGAAACGGAAAGTGTTTCTGGCCTCTGGGACAAATGAGTTGTGAGTTAACCGTGCTCTTTTCGTTTCTCTGTCTTTGACAGAAACCGGAGTCATGGAGGCTAGCTTGTCAGACTATTGTAGGCAACAAAGAGAACTCCGGCAAGGCATGTTTCATCAACCCCACCCCTTTTGCACTTAACTCTGAACGTGTTGTAGACACTGGACCTATTCTTTTCCATCACAAACTTAACTACTATGCCAAATTAAACTGGGCCCACCTATGTGCAGTTACTCACCATTTTTTTTTCAAAGGTGCTATGCATAATGCACAATTTTTCTATGAAGTACTTGACCATTTGCACTGCTATGTCTTTAGGTTGTGGTCCAACGGCTGCCCCAGTGGAAGAAATGATTGTGCGGCACCACACTACTCGATGTACTGAGAGTCTGATAGCATGTGGTCATCAAGCTGTATCTGACTAAATGTCATGCACTGTGCACTAGTGAAGAGAAAGTATTGCCTCATCACAGCGCTTGTTATCAGTTCTCTGATACGTACTTTGCAAGTTTGGGCTTCGGCCCACAAGTATATCGCTGTAGAATTCATGTGCAGTACATGTTAGTGCTAGTCTTTTCGAAACAAAAATGCGAAGGCAGGGCATTACAGTCTTTTTAAACGTGTCTTTTCTGCGTGTTCCTCGACGTGAAGATGTGACTTCTTAACCTGAACGTGTATAGCCACTACTAAGTGTGGTAGGTGGCATTCTGTTGCTCCATTTACGCTGGGAACCTTAAAACTGAAGGGGGTTTGAATTCCAGTTCAACTCATGCTAAAGCGAACTCCATTTACTGTTGGAGATGCTCTAAACCATGAGCACCAGTATTACAGTTGCTCAGGCTGCTTCAGCAATACCAACTCTTTTCTATCCCCCTTGTCATGACTCATGAGAAACAATGTGGCATTCTAGAGAGACAGAATGCGGCGATTCTGAAAATTGTCCCATGGTAAAACAGCGTAGGGTGATGGGTTTAGTGGGTGTGGCGCGTTTCTGTCAATCTGCAAAAGTGATCGTTTATCCACGAATAGCTTCGTGTGCTTTGTGAGATTGGTTTTGAAATGCGTATTATAAAAACGTTGTAAAGCCATGTCCAGCAATCCGTTGTAGTCTAGCTGGTTAGGATACTCGGCTCTCACCCGAGAGACCCGGGTTCGAGTCCCGGCAACGGAAATTTTTGAACACCGAAGGTGTTATTGCCATTCCTACGTTTTTACTTATTTTTTGGAACACCAGGTATGTCATCACCATCCTAACCTTTTCATTTGGAAGCATCCATGACCATTTTGGAACTAAATTGCACTTAATGGTTCCACATATCAGTCACCCTTATTGCCAAAATCAACCATATAGGAGAGCAAAAAGTGAAATTTAATTGTAGGGCACTTGCTCATCCATGGGCAGGCAAGGATACATGTAAAGAGTGAGAGCACTCAGCAGTCTTGAATTACAGGTATGCTTGCCTTGAGAGCATAAACATATGAAAATAGTTACAACTTAAAACACTGATTACTCATACTGACAAATGGAAAAATAAACAAGAGGAAAATAACAAACGCTACACTAGCTGCACTTCGCCAAAAGGGTGAAGAGCACCGTTGATTCTCCAGCGTGCATAAGGCATAAGCTAGATCAGGGTGGCGATCATATTTGCTGACAGCTGGTGTCCCACTAGGATGGCTGTATGGCCGGTCACTGGCTGGAAAGCTGCAGCTGACTCGAGCTTCTCCCAGGTCAGCTTCCGCTTCACTTCTAACGACGCTCGCTTTTCTTCGTCCTCCTTGTACTTATCCAGGCATGATGAGAAGAGATCCTCGTCCATCTCAGAAAACATCTTCTTTACATTCATTGTCAGATTAAGGACTGCTTGGTTCCAGTGATTCTGAATATTCTGTTCTAATGCTGGAACAATGAGAGGCATTATGGATTGGCGGTTTTGCGCGATCAAGCTGATAATGTGATCATTGTTCCATACAAAGAGTGCTCTTTCAGCAACCTGAAACAATACAACTTGTTACGGCAATGTCAAGTTGACAACAACAGCAACAAACAAAGTCACCAACAAGGATTTGTCAAGGCAACAGCCAGGATAAAAAAAAACAGCAAAAGAAACCTTAAAGACCAGGATAGCCTAACGTGCTTTATATTGAGATCATTTCTGTGCTTAATGCTGGTCCAAATGACTGATGTTTGCCATATTAAACATCATATGGGGGCCCCTATCCGTAGCATGATTAAGTGGTGACATGATTGCCCAATGTTAATGTCCACAATTATTTCAGATCATCAGACAAATGTTATTCATTTGGCATGTTGACAAGTTATATCCTACAAACGTTAGGCATGAAGGGAGTAAAATAACCTGGCTGTCAGAATCAGGGATGACCAGCAAATGTATTTGTGATCATGAATCACCAACAATAAGATTAGGTTTGTCGTACAAGTGGTAGGAATTACTATAGTAAACACATAAATATCAAAATACAACAGTTAATCTAGAATGATCTTAATTCCATATGGCAATTGGGTTACTAAAATGCATATTGCAACAAGCAACTGAACATTTACTAGATTAGATTTATCGGGGTAAGTTACCTGGAAGTGAGAGCTGGTGATGCAATGAGCAATCCGCCGAAACAATGGAACCATACATTTCTGAAATTCTGCCTGGCTGGTAGACTCCAAGATCTCTTCGATCTCACTCAGAAACATCACTTCCTTCTGACAATTTGTTATTGGCCAATATCTTAACAAACCAATTATTACTGAGCTTGCAAGCTTCGGGTCCTTTTCGAGAAACTGTGTCACACAGTAGGTCAACTGCTGGAGATACAAACCAACTGATTTCGGTTTGTGTAAAGGAATCAAAACTCTCCAAAGAAAGATCTTGTGCTCTTCCTTCAAAGGCAATGCAAAGCCACTAATGACACTGCCAAAGACTTCCAGCAGCTCAGCAATCCCATTATGCCGATCAGTCTCAAAGACAAACTGGTAGAATATATTGCTCACTGCTTTGCGGATGAAAGGACGGTGTACCATGAACTTCCCATATATCCTGTGCAGAATAGTCTTCAAACAATCCCTTTCTCTTGGATCCTCAGAATCAAGAAGATTAAGGAGCTTCACAATGAATGAGTGATCAAAGTGCCTCTTCCCTACCTTCGCATCCAAGGATGAGGATCCAATAAATTTCAGTAGTAGCTCATATACAAGCTGCAGATGGCACCATGCAGGATCAAACATCGGCTCATCCTCATCACCCTCACCACCACCAGATGAACCAGACCTGTAATTAGGAGGGAACGCCCGGAACAGGTTGATGGCACACATCCTAGCACAGGCAGCAATCGCCGCCTCTGAGAAGCGAGCACTGCTAGATTCAACAAACTCTATAAGATCCAGCAATGCCTGCCTTTTGATATCCTTCTCCACCGAACTCTTGTTCGGGTCTGAGAAATCAAAGACGACACAGCACAGGCTCAACTTGCTCACAAACAGGTTTTGCTTCTCCGAGTTTGGGACATCCTTGAAGGAAACCAACGGCTCAATGCCAGCCACAACACTTGAGGGGAAGACGGCAGATGACATGCGCCTAATGGCGGAAGCCGGGCGGCCAGGCGGAATGCTTCCACAGCTGGTCGTGCGCTGTATCCCGGTGCCATTGCTGCACTGACCTGAGTCCCCGGAGGCCGAGGACTTCCGGGGCAGCTTGCTGAGAAATTGTTTCCACATCTTCGACAAAAACCCTTTTTTTCACACGAACACCATGGCAACAGTAGAGCTTGCCGCCAATACACCAAGATTAGCACAGGATGGAGCAAGAACCAGGGCTACTAACCAAAAAGATCCAACTCTACTCTAATGCGATAGCCAGACACTTCCGAGGAAACAAGCTTAGATTTTTGTCACAGAAGAGCACAATCCGGGAAATGCAGCTAAATCTGGACCATGCAGATGCAAAACTGAATCGAAGAAAACCACGAACAACCTCAAATGCCACCAAAGATGGGACAGACCAGCCTTGAAATCTCGAACAAGAAGGGGAGGGGGAAATGGCAGCTGCCAACCCCGAGCTAGAGCCGAGAGGTCGCCACGGAGAGCTCGGCTTCGCTCGGATCTGGAGCTTCAGGCCACGCGCTCGCCGGATCCAGGCGCCGTGCCGTGGCCGCCGCGGCAGATGGAGGAGCGGAGACGGGAGCTACAGGACGACGGGCCTGGGAGGCATTGGGAACCGGATCGAAATCTGCAGCGCCGCGCTTTGTCCGCTTCTCGGGAAGGGGGAGAGTGAGGAGCAGAGGGGCCGAGGGAGAGGGGGAGCGGGATGCGAAGGGGAGTGGAAGGGAAGGGCCTGCTTGCTGTTTCGTGCGGGAAATGGTTTGTTTATCACGGGCGTGTACGGACTAGGCCAGTTATGCCGCCATCGCGATGTACGGCTCGCGAGGCCCGTGCTGATTAGCAAATCACCCCAAATCCGGGGCTTTCTTAAAGCCAGAATCCTGGCTTTACTTCGAAATCTACAGTTCAACACTACACCGATGATTAGCCCGACCTGATTGTGAGAAACCGCGGGGGCCCCTGTGCAAAGGGGTAGGCTTTAATCGGCGTCCTTGTCCTTGGGCACGGCACCGGCCGGCGATCGGGCGCTTTAATTCGAAAGGCCGTGGCTGGTCACGGGCGGGGACGGGGAGATCCCGGCCGTCCGCCGGATCGGGGGAGGCGCGCGACCCCGCACGGACGGGGGCAGGATGGCCGGCCGCGCCCACGTCGCCCGTGACCTCAGCACACGGCCGTGGGGCACCGGCGGTAAAATAGGCGGTGACGGCACGGGCACTCGCCGGACCGGCCCGTGCGGCTCCGTCGCTGTCTCGCCGCAGGGTGTGCTGCCGGGCTGCAGCGGCCAGACCGTCCGCGGGGCTCGGCGTCGGGAGGGAGAATGAGATGGGTGTAGATCACCAGACACACGGCATGTGCGGCGGCCTGAAGCATGGTCCGCTACGGCAGGAGACGCATCTATCCGTGATACGTCATAAACACAGTGCGAGTACCCCTCTCTCGGTTCGGATTTTTCGGGTACGCGGTGAAAACAACAGTGATAAGAATTGAGTTGCTGATGCAAAACCACCCCCAAGAGGCCGAGACCAAGAGTGAAAGCAAGTCAACAGCTACGCCGCGGATTGTGTTATGCATGCGGCCCCTCAAAAAATAAAAACAAAAGGCTGCCGATGGAGTTTGATGAGTGGCGGCCAAAGTTCGAACTCGTCCAACTCCAGAATTTTCAAAATCCAAACTCCTCCAGCATTTTTCAGCTCCGACCATCTTGGCTTTGGTCCGGTCCTCCACCCACGCGGCTGTACCTCCGTCGTACATTCGTGCTCGCAAAAAAGAGGGCATGATCCGTGTTAATTGCCTCATCAGCGGCAGCATGGTCATCGTACCAGCTGTGATCCTGGTGGGTTAAGCTACGGCCACAGTGCACTATACAAAAGGCAGGATACACAGTTGTCCAAAAATGACCTAGCGCCCGTGCACTGTTCTATCATACACATTAAATGAATCCCCTCTGTCCTATAATATAATATAAGCTACTTCTAGAGTTTTTTTGACAGATTAAGAATAGCAAATAAAAGTCTATATTACCCTTTTTTAAATTACCGTACACTAATTAAGAGAATAATTATAATTTTCTTATTTATCTTCCATGCAGATCTGCATGCCATAATTAATTTGCATGCAAGGAGGAATATTTTAGACCTCGCATAAAAGAATCTACTTAGAAACTCAAAGTAGCTATATTATGAGATAAAATTTGAATGCTAAAAATAGGTATTTTAGGATGGAGAGAGTAGGACTTTTGGAAGACACGTCACAGATCGGTGAAGATGTAGCTTGAGCACTGGGACTATGCCCGTCGTCAGGCTGTTCCCACGATTTCAAGAAAGTACGGCATCACTAAACATGTTGGGTTGATGAATAAAACACAACCTCTAATGCATAATTACATTCCTGCATAGTATTTGCGAAACCATTTACTAGGGGAGGGGAATTCATTTCCGTATCTAGAATATGGTGAAATGATTTAGTTACGGTGAGGACTCGTTTCATTTCTTATCAGTTTATCATATATGACATATTATTTAAATCATTTTAACCAAGTACGTCATGGGGGCGTTCAAGGTAAATCATTTTAACCAAGTGCCTTAGCAACACCAGCAGAACATGGAAAAAGGGAACACGACGAGAAGAAAGTGTGGACGGTTGTAGTACTGGGTCGTCGTCAGTTACAGCTAGCCTACTGTGCTTATCGAGAGCCAGCCCAGCCCATTCCGGTACGTTGTCCTCGCCTAGGCCCAACTAGTAGCACAAAAGCCTTTTCCAAATTCTACCTAATAAAGGGTCAAACAAATTAGAGTAAAATACATGAATGACGATTGTAATTGTCTTTGTGTTTCAATTTAACCATCGTACTCAGAAAAGTGTAAATTATAGCCATTAAACCGGTACATAGCCATTATACCGGTACAGCTGTACAGATACTGTTATTAGATCCTTAATCATACACATTTTGATGATATGGATTAAGTTTGGCTATGCCTAATTATCCAAAGTGGCCCTTGAGCAGGTGAGCGTGTGAAGATGATATTTGGTTGATTTAATCATCGTATTGCCTGTCACCCTATGTTTGTATATGGATGCGTGATTGCTCTCTCTCTAGAATAATTAGAAGGGGCAATAGAGGAGGTTATAGGTGGAAGAACTAGGGATGGGAGGGGTATAATGGAAAACAAAAGGTGAAAGGAGATATGTTTGTTGCGATTTGGCCACCATTAGACTTACATACACTACAAAAGATATACATACACTACATCATATAAATACGTAGAATTATGGGGCTCAATGATCATATCCTTACAATCAGATAAGCTTGGTGGCCACGATTTGTATTTTTCTAAGTATAATAACCAAATTGATACACATTGACAAATACAGTAACCATTCATACATTTTACTCAAAAAATTAAAAAGTATCGCCGTTGCCGGGGATGGAACCCGGGTCGCCCGCGTGAGAGGCGGGAATACTCACAACCATACTGCAAACGACCAGGTTGGTTAAGGCAACCATATAAACATAAATATCCCAATTCTCTAATTACTGAGTTGATAGATCTCGTAACGCGCTACACCCTGGCTGCCAGATTGCCTCATTGCTTGAAGCACAATTGAGCGGCAATGCGGCGTGCAACGGGCAGGTTTCACAGCGAATCATGTCTACTGCCGTCCATTGGCCTCGTCGCGTTGACCTTACGCAGGCGCCGCCAGCCGTAACGTGCCGGCAACGCCCGGGCCCTGCTACCCGCCGCGGCCTCTCGCCGTACGAGACCGCACGCGGCACGCCCCGCCCCCCCGCCCCCGCCCGCGTGCCGGCCCCTCAACTCTGCGACGCCGCAGCGCCGGGCAGCCAGAACCGAGCAAGCGCCACTCCGCCCGCGCGCGTCTGGTGTGGTGTGCCGTCCCGCGCGGCGGCGGCGGCAGGGGCACGGCACGGTCCCCGCCCCCGCCCCGTCCCCTCCCGTCGCGCGGCGCACCTTAACGCCGCTGCGAGCCTGCGACCGTGAGGGGCGGCAGCAGCATCTCGCGGATCACACGTCTTGTCCGCGCTGCCACGCCAGCCCCTGACGCCCGCGTCACATCCATGCCGGCTGCTGCCGCCGCTGCCGCCGGTCCGGTGCCCGCCCCCCTTGTCCAACCCTTTTTTTTTTACTCGCGCACCGCAGTGTACGTCGCCGCTTTTGGCAGCAAAGCATCACGGAAAGCGCCTAGGTTTACCTCGTCCGTTCCAAGCACTGTACATTTGGATGTACTGCGTCGAGCTGAGCTGGAGTACCGAGTACCCGGTAATTTTTGAAAGCAAAGCATGAGGCAGCTCTGCTCGATCGACGGTGTCCACGTTTCACGGCCGTTGCCCCTGCTGGGGGTGCAGGATTGCTGGGGCGGTGGAGACGGCAGCCAGACGCCCAGCCAGCCATCCGGCACCCGCAGCCGCGGCCCGAGCCCTGCTGCGCATTTGCTGCGGCACCGGCTCCGTTGACTCTGCCCAGAGCTGCGCGCCATGCCGCCATGCATGGCATGCACGCATGATCTTTCCGGGATACACTGCACAGTGCGCGCTCGGGGCAGAACCGCAGAACAGGGCTAGCTTGCCACTAGTACACACTTTGTCCCGGCGACGGCGAGGCCCGTACCTGGAGCGCGCGCAGTATTGGACTTGGACAGGACCATGCGGCGCCAGACCGCGGCAGAGACGACAGACGATGTACCCTGCCAGTGTGCCAGCCACCTACGCACACCGTGCATGGAATACTCTGCTTGATTAGGAGTGGCAAATACTCCACTCCACCGCATAATCTGTGTCAAGCTTCATACAAATCTTTTTTTAGAGTTTAAGGGGTGACAACCCCGTCTTAACTATAAGTCAAGACCAAAACAGTTTACAGCGCTGAGAAGGGGGTGCCATTCCACAGTTTTAGAGCTCAGCGAACCATAGAAAGCAAAAGCCGAGCCTCTCAAAATGAGAAAAGCAAGAGCTGAGAACTAAAAGACAGCACTGAAGCAACTGAAGAAACTAAGTCTAAAAACGCTCCCCACTCCTGGCAGGAAACAAGGACACTTCAGGCAGATAGCATCACCAGGTCGCTACCATCTTTTAGCATGTCTTCTTCGTAGAGCTTCCGCAGATCTTCAGGTAGTTTCTCCATATCCCAGGAGAACTCGTTCAGTCTCCAAGTTGACAGCGAGGAGGGCGCAATGCCTCTAGTCAGCCAGTAATCCTCCCATATCTGCATCCTATCTGTTTTAGCTTTCCTATACTTCCAGATAAGTTGCTCTTCTTTTCGGCAGGGCATAGAATTGTCCAATTCTGTGGCATCACCACAATAGCCATGAGCAGCGTTTCCACACTTCTCCAGCATGCATTCTAAAAGCATAAATCATTTTTTAGTTTCCACAGACTCCATAAAGTAGCAGAAGACAGCATATTATGAACTAGAAATTTCTTGTTACTAAACCAGCGACTCCCTACAGATTCAAAACTATTCCCTAAGTTAGTGTTTAAGGCTTCAGAAACACTCTTCCAGAGCTGTCTAGCTACCACACAATCAAAGAAAAGGTGCTGAGAGGTTTCTAGCTCAGCTTCATACAAATCTAATACTACATTGCTGGAGAAAAGGAAATTCAGGCTGAAAATGAAAGTGCAGAGGGAGAACTGGAAGAAGTGAGGAGCATGGTGAAGTACTGGTATTCTTCAGGATCCGTCAGTCCCGTCAGCGGGCACCGTACCGTCGTCGGCACGCCAGGATACTTCCAAGCAACACGCCTGCCCCGTCGCTCTCCGTGGTGGGTTGTCGGGTAGCGCCGTGCGGGCATACGTGACGCGTGGATCAGAGAACGAAGAAGAGCCTGCCGCTGCCGGGGCGGGGACCCTACTGCGTGGCCGTCGCTCCGTGAGTTAGTGTTGTCAAGCTCAAGCGTCAGTCCGCCTCCATCCCCGCGCATGTCGTCCCGGCCCAGCACCCTGCTGCCGGCCGGCCGCGGCGAGCGCCAATCATCCAAGAAGATGAGAACAATCCCCAATCCATCCAACGTTCCTCCTGGTCGCTCGTCTCGAGCTCCAGAGGGAGGATATCAACTGCCAAGAGGTAGGAGTTAGGTTTTTCTCTGTGAGAACGGGCACCGGCACAGGGCGCGGGGCGGACATGGGCGAAAGGCCAGACAAGATAACAACAGGACGAGCGGGCACGGCGGCTGGCGGCTGCTTCCATCCGTCGTCTCCGATCCATCCGTCCCCACCCGAGGCAAGGGCGCGAGGCCACCGGCAGGTCCAGCGGCGGCGACAGCGAGGCGGGGCGTAGTGCTGTCACAGCGATTAAAAGCAAAAGCGTAAAGCGGGCAGCGGCAGCGGCAGCAGGATGAGGCCATGAGGGCTCGAGGGGCAGGGGATCGGAGCACGGGCGTCGCATGCATGCATGGACGAGCAGGCAGGCAGGCCCCTGCGCAGCCGCTGAATATTCCCTGCACCAGCCATTAACCGCCAGAGTTCGGAGGAGGCGACGACAAAGCCCGGGCGACGCAGCCACAGTAACCCAGCGCTACTGCTCTGCCCTAGAGCATGGCGCCGTTGCCTCGCCTCGCCACTCGCCTCCCCGGGCGCGCCGGGCCGGCCCCTGCCCTGCCTGCCATCGCCTTTGCCTAGCGTGGAGGTCTGCTCTGCGCGGCTGCTGTGCCACCCAAGGTCTCGGTCTAGGCCTCCATGGCATCAAGCAAGGGGCGTGAGCAAAGGGAACCCAGGAAGAGAAGCAGTGGGAGGAGGATGGACGCGCCGCGTAGCCTTGAATTGATGCGTGGGCATCCGCGACCAGAGGGATTGCGGCCGGTAGAGTAGCACTGTAGCAGTAGCCAGTAGGCGCCTCGATCGTTAGGATTCAGAATTCTGAAACTGCTCTCACGGCTTTGCTGAATTGCTGTGGCTGTGGGCACAAGAGGCTGAATTGCTGTGGCGGGCACAAGAGTAAGGGTGCGTTTGGCGGACCTTCCAGAACTAATTCTCCGATGAATCCAAAAGTTCTACCAAAAGGTTTTTTCAGAGAGAAGTATTGTCTGCTGATTCTGTGGAGTGATTCTCTGAAATGAATTAAAAGTCTGGGAGCTGAAGAAAATAGGTTCTCCTGATTCTATGAAGTGATTATCTATCTTGATTTTAAAAATTTATGCTAGAAAATCAAAGAAAATTATTTTCAGCCATAGAATCACTTCTGTCAGAGAATCAGCTCCTATAAAAAAATCAGAATTAGTTGGAGATCTACCCTAAAATTGAACGAACCCTCTCTTTTCTTTTCTTTTTTGTATGAGCTTGCAGAGACACGTTACCGAGCAAATTTTACCAGCATTGTGCAACGTACTGTAGCCTTCTTTTTGGTCTATGTATTAATAGAGAAGGTGAAATGCACAAAAACAACACCAACTGAGGACATCTAAAACTTCTTGGAGCATGTGTAAACCATTTCTTGGATACATAGAGAAAATCAGAGAAACTAAGCACATTTCCGTCCAGAAGAGTGATAAAAGTGCTTCACTGCTTCTGCTTCTGAGTTTCTTTTTTTCAAGTTACAGGGACAAAATAACCCGGTCCATTATGCCCATTATGCATTGCAACAACACCAACATTACACTGTCAGCGTTCAGGTTTCCAAAGCAAACTCAGTACAACATTGCTTCTGAGCTTTACCAAGTGAAAAGAAAACTAGCAGACTCGAGAATCTAGCGCTTTTACCCCAACTTCCAGCTGTTCGGCACTTGGTTCTACTCCTCCAACTAATTCTCAACAAAATATTTGCATCGCAGGACCCAAATAAAAAGCGCTTCTGAATATGAATTCGAGACTCGAGAGAGGTACCGACCAAGCGCACTGCGTATTAGCGCTGATGGACTCATCAAGAGAGGAGACCAAGATATGTACGAGTACCTGCTGTCATTTCCTGAAAGTTTTCTACCAGCATGGAACACAATGCAAAATCACAGAGACTACAAGGCATCACAAAATGCAACCGCTGCATTCCCAACTTGGTACTGCCTCTACCAATATTATTATTACATCGCTTAGAGGACCATTGAGATCTCCTGGCATTGCGAGCACGCACCTAGCCAAGCACACCGCATCCGATCCTCTCAGAATAGCAGAAGCAGAGAAGAAGAGGGCGGAGAAAAAGAGGAGGGAAAAATGATGTAGCTAGGAAAGCTAGATTAGTGGTAGCTGCTAGTTAAGATACCTAAGAGAGATATATATATATATCTCGGACCATCAAGCCTCAATTCCCCACGAAGCTCACACCATCTGCGTCGTCTTCCTCCCCGTGCTCAGCTCGCGGGTCGAGCGAGCGCGAGGTCCAGCCGGCAGTGGGAGCCGAAGGCGGCGCACCCTTCTCCCCTATCTGTGCGGCCTTCCGTCCGGTTCCTCTCCTCTGTCGCCGCACATTGGCCAGGTACTCCTTCTAGAGCTCGCCCTGAACTCCATTCCGACAAGGGGACGGCGAGGGGAAGCAAGAACGGCTAGCTGCTGCTGGCTGTGTCTTCCTGAGAGTGAGCTTACTGGGAGGGAGGGCTGGAGGCTTGGCGGCTTGCAAGAGAGATAGAACGACAGAGCAGGGGAAGGGAAGGAAGCCAAGAGACTGAAGAACAGAGTGGTGCTTATATACAGAGGCTCCTCACATGGCTGATGGCTGCGAGGGCTGGAGGGGGAAGAAAGCGATTGGTTTAACAATGGGCCGTGGCATCGTGGGGGCATGGAGAATGGGAAAGCATGTTTGTGGGGGAACGCCAAAACGCACTTGCACGCCTTTCGAGGCGTGTTGGGGGCGGTAAACAAGAGAGAGAAAACACACACACTAGTACTAAACTGAATCTGAACGGACAACGGAGCGTGTTGCGCTGGTGATTTTTTTCCCCTTTCTTCTCCAATGTGCAGCAGCAAGCAGCACACTGATTACTGCCACTGAAGTGCTGGGCCATGAGGCATGTGTGCGCCTGTTGTTGGTGCAGGGAGAAATGGACCTTACATGGAGGGAGGTGAGGGAGGAGAGGGACAGGGGAGAGGGGTGGAATGGGCTTTCTGTTTGACTGCCTTGTCGAGCTGCCGCCTCCTCCCTCTTTGCTTGCTTTTCTGGTGCTAAAGGGAAATATACTTTTCTGTCCTTGTGGCGCTGCCATTGATCAAAATGATTGAAGAATGAGGAAACGGTATAATTGCGGCCAGAAAAGTCCCCATGATTATCGGGCAAACCGGTCAAAGAATTGAACCGGCAGAACGCATGGACTGAATTCTATACGTTGGAAGAGATGGATACATGTATGTTTATGCTTCCAGGTCACTGTCAGTGCACTTCTGAGATCTAGCTGAAGAGCACCTATACTGAACAAAAAAAATCAAAATAGCTGAATTATGAACGCGCTCTTGAAGGTTCGTAGTTTTTGCCAGTGCTTTGGAATAATAGTTTGGATGAGTTTTTAGCTCATGTCCTTTTTCTTTTCGACACAACAAAAGTTGAGAGCTACTTCTCTGCAAAGAAAACTGCATGCAGATAAATGTGAGCGTTGCTTGTGGTCTACTACTTCTGTAGATGCTTGATATGTTACTTTATTTATCGATGTGAATGGGTCACTCGACCTAACAAGATGGCGAACTTACCTGCCGAGCTATACGACTAGCTGCATGCATGAGGATGAAGCAAACAATAAGTAATCCATGATGATTCACTTTCGTGCGGACAGGGATCACTTCATTAAAGGACAACCCATTGGCCTGTCAATGGTGCAGCTTCCATCTGTCGGATTAGTAGGGTTTAGGGTTTGTTAAAGGGGGATTAGGCCTCAGCATTACTGCACTTCCCATGTGCGATGCACTTAGCTTAGCGTCTCCTCGCTTAATCGGCCGTGGAAGCTTCACTCCCTTTCTCTCTTCTAGTCTCCTCTGGCTCTCTCTCACTCCATCTCTCTCTTTCTCTCTACCCATTCCCAGCCTGCAAAGTAGAGGTAACATGCGTGTTAACGTTGTCAGAGGAACGGTCCCAGTCTTATGCAACTTTATAACCTTCCTTTGCTTTGTTAATGATTTTCCCCAAAAGCGGCCGGCTGGTGTAGAATAGGATTCTCCCCATGATAGAAGAGAAGGGCGAGGCTTGTTTACAGGCAGTTTTGATGACTTTCATGCAACGGCGCCATTGAGGACAGGAGAGAGGCCTCAAATGGATGGGAGTGTTGGTGCGTGTGGTAGTGCTTCTTTGCAGGTCTCGAGGGACGAGAAAAACAATGGGCTCGCCGTGGACGACGAAGTCATGATCCACAGCTGCTTGCTTCAGAAACAAGACGAAGAAAAAAAGGTCTGAGACCCTGAGCTGCCGTGAGCTACATCAAGGTGCTCATCATGTCCAATACAATACTGCCGCTGTTCGTCAGAAAGAAAATGAAAAGGACAACACATAATCGCATGTTTTTGTCAAAAAGGAAAACAATAATCCCAACCTGCTGCCGTTGTGAGTTTCAGAGTCTGTGCGTGCGTCTCAGCTAGGCAGATCGACATGCAGCAATGCATGAACTGGTGGCAGCAGTAAACGCATCCTTTTAAGATACATCTACTCCTGGTAAGTTCCTATCACAAATGGAGTTCTTATCAGAGGCCGGAAAGCTTCAGCTGCTGGTCAAATTTGATGGATTCTTCTATTTCAAAAGAAAAATTGATAGATTCTCTCTCGCACTCTTTCGAAAGACTCCGAAGGCTGGCCGCTTGCATTGGCTGGTGCTAGTGCTGCCGGGCTGCTGGCCACTGCCGGCGGGCATGCACTGACCCTGCGAGGCTGCCAACGTGTACGTCTGTTCTCTTGTCAATTCTGGGTTGGTGATCAACTTTAGGATGCATGCATGCATGCATGAGCATGGCTGCGTGACACAGGAGGAGGAGGAGGGGAAAGGAAGCTTGATTTTTCAGCTGGCGACGAGCAGAAAACGAAAGGGGAGGCTTCCTTTGCCCAACACCCTTTTTTCTCTTCGTTTGGTGGCCGGGAATGTGCACGCGAAGTGGTGCTGTGCGGCCGTGTAGCCCAGTAAAGCAAAGCAGAGCATCTCCCTCCTTTTGTTCGCTTGTGTCTGGTGTCCTCCTCTTGTTGTTTTGTTTTCTTTCCGGGAGAAGCGTGGCTCAAAAGGAAATGCTGTACCACCGAGAGCAAACTGTGATTAATTCTGCCGGGTCTTTTTGTAACTAGGGCGATACAAACTGATATGCAAGCAGCACAATTCAACATGTCCGCAAAGTGTCAACGAAGACTGAAGAGTGAAAGGGGAAGAACACCAACTACTGTCACATGGAAGTCTTGGGATTGAATGTGAAAGACAACGGAGCAGATAAGGTAGAAAAATACGCAGCGAGATGGCAGCAGTGTAGATTACCGAGAGCCTTTTTTCTGCTCAACTCATGATCAGTAAAATCTGTTCACCGAAAGGAGCCCATCATACCTGTCTGCCACGCCCGCCCAATGCCTCTCGGCCATCACCGGCCGCTTTGCTCTGTCAGCCGCAGGCAGAGAGGTCGTCTGCATGCTAAAGCGGCCAGCGCAGACGTGAAGCAAACGTTCGAAAAATCAACCCCCCGTTGCCTTTTTCGCGCCGACGAACGTCGTCGACCGCTGCGGCGGCGAATGAGCGGCCAGCGCGCGCAACGGGCGTGCATGCTCCTGTCGTCCACGCTCGACATACGTCAGGAGCACGTAACCGCCTTTTGCTCCGTCGTTCTCTCTTGGAAGCCAAGGAAGATGGAAGGGAGGCCGGGCAGGGGGCCACGCGTGGCGGCGGCGTGCTGGAATAGGATAAGATGACCGGGGCGCGGCGGAGCCGGCGGCGCACCGGCGGAGGGGGAGGAGGAAAAGGCGGTGCTCGCGAGTCGCGAGCTCGGCGCGAGGGGAGCGGAGTAAAATAAGCCCAATCATTGGGCACTCAACGGCGGTCCACGTCCGCGGCCCGGCGCTGCCGGCCCGGCGCGCGACACGGCGAGCGGCGCGTGCGGCCGCGCGCGGGCGGGTCCCCCCGTTCCGCCGCCCTGAGCGCGAGGGCGCACGCGCGCGCGTGGAGGGCACTGGGGCTTCGGTGTTGGTGGTGGTGGCCTACTCTACTGGCGTTGGGCGTTGGGCGGCCGGGGGCCGGCCGGCTCTGGTGGGCGGTGGGTGCCCCGTGCCGCCCGGCCGTGATCCCGCCCGATCCGGCCACTGTTGGTGATGCGAGTGCGAGTGGTCCGTCCCCTCCCGCTGTCCCGCACGTCCCTTTGCCCGTGCCTGCCGAGCGCGCAGGCGCGCACAAGCCGGCAAGCCGCGGCGGCACCGGCATGCGAAGAAGTTCGTCCATGCTGTAACCTTTGGTGGGCCGAAGGACTCTGGCGCACGCATCGCTGGATGGCCGGCCCAAAGGCAAGACGGGGAGAATAAACTCGGAGCCCACCGCAATGGACGGGGAGAAGAGAGGAAGGCTAGCAGAGTTGCAGCTGATGATGTGGGTTTAGTACCACATCGGGGAGCAGTGGAGACGGGATTACGGGGTGCGCTACAAGAGGAAGGGCAGCGGCACCGATCCGAAGCACGCAGCTGCGTGGTGGGCACAGAGCGAACTATTCTTTCGCCTTTTACTAAAGAATACCGTGTGCCCGCCACAATTAAGCGGCATACGCTTATTTTTTGAGGGTGTCCTCCTATTTAAGGAGGACCCCAACAAAAAGAAAAAAAAATCGAAATTCCTTCGGATCTGAGTTTCTGTCTACATTATGCTCCCCAAAGACCGCGTTTCCTCTACTTAAGAGAGCATGGTGGCCAGTGGGTAGATCCACATGCCAGAACGAGACTACAAAACTTGGAGTCCGGCAGACGAGCGTGTTCGATGGCAGAAAACAATGGCTTCCGACGCCCATCAGAAAAGTTGCAGCAAACTAGACGGGAGCTCCTGGAAAGTTGCAGAGAATGCGTGGCATTGGGCGGGGTCCGGGCTTCCGGCTTTGGTGGGCGGATGGGTGCTCGTGCCGCTTGCCGTCTCTCCCCTTCCCCCACCACGCCTCTTTGCCTGCGCGCAGTCCGCAGCGGAATCGCCCGGAAACCAACGGCGACGGCACGGCACGCGCGAATCGCGCACGCTGCACCCACGGCGGAGACAGGCAGGCGCGTCGGCCGGTCACTGCGAGCCCAAACCACAGAGAGGTTCTTCTTACCTCTTGCCGGGCCGGACTCCGCTGGACACATCTCCGGATGGGCCCAAGGTCTGGTGAATCAGAGCCCACCACAATACAAGCACAGCCAAGGGGGCTAACAGACCGTGACGATAATGTTTAGTGCCGTATCGTGAAGCTGTTAGTGATGGGACTATTGGCGTGTTACAAAAGGAAGGGCAGCGGCACCGATCCAAAGCACGCAGCTGCGTGGTGAGCACATAGCGAACTATTCTTTCGCCTTTTACTAAGGAATACCGTGTGCTCGCCACACTTAGCAGCATACGCCAATTTTTTGAGGGCGATCTCCTATTTAAGGAGGGCGCCAGCAAAACAAATTTAAATTTGTTTCAGTTTCAAAAGTTTGTCAATAGTTAAATTGTAACGCTTTTGTAGATCTTGGTTTATTGTAATGTTAGTTTTATGAGAGTGCTGTCCTGTCCTATGATAGCAACAAATTAAATTTAAAATTATGTGATTCTGAATCTGTGGAGAGCACATTAACAGAACCACGGGGCGAAATAACAAAGTATGGTAAAAATAGCGAACGAGGGAATGTGAACAATATTTCGCAGATTCGATGATCCTTGACAGTGGCTTCACCAACTAGAAGCTGCAGCAAACCAGACCGAGCTTCTTACTGACACTGGAAGATACAAGAGTACACAGAGACGCAAGCCTTAAACAACAAAAGCTTCTTCCATTGCCCAAATCAGAAGACATACTGGTATAACATTGCTATGACAAATCTGAACATTATCATGACATGCTACTGGCTAATAGTAAGATTTTCCATCTCGTCCACCACATCATCACCTAACTTGGCCTCCAGAGATCCAAGGCACTTCTCGAATCCTTCAAGGGCTGCAAATGCGTTCGCAGGTGAGCCACCAAGGTGTCCTATTTCCTTGCGCATTCCATTGATGCTATCATACAGTCTTTTTACAGCAAGCTTCATCTCAGATGTATCTTGTGGAGGATATACAGAAGCCCCAAGATCATTGACCTGGTCGGCAATCTCCTTGCAATGGTTCAGCAATTTTTCCATTGGCTCAACTTTGTCCTCGTTGGCCCCATTCTTGTTACCTGTGCTCTTGAGCAAACCAGTAATGAAACGAATCGCCTCTTTCACTACAACCAGTGAATCAGATACCACAGCGACAACCAACTTAGCAACAGCAACCTCCTCTTCAGTGAAATCATCATCATCCATATCAAGATCAGATATCTCATCTCTATCAGAACAACTTGTGGTGTCAACAGCACCATTGGAAGATATTTCAGCAGTATTATCACCAGAATCACCAATAGGGAGTTCCTTCATCTCCCGGAGAACATCTTTCAGACACACACCTATCTGGGTCATGGCTCGTCCTATGGCAGTACAGTTTGACGTTGGCACCTTCTTGAGAGCAGCACAGGCTTCCCATACAGTTCCTGTTACCTGGGGTATAGTTGTGTTTCGATCAGGGCTGCGAGATTCTGCATCAGAGTAAAAAAAAGGATTGTTAGCCCAATTAAAAATCTTCTGAGGGATTAAAATAAATAAAGCACAAGACTCGAGGTCTGTGAATGTGATATTTGCTTCATTGCTATTTCAGATGTCCTTTACCATGACTAGAATCACAATACAGACGCAACTGACACCGATAAAAAGTAACATGCTTCTCCTCCTTCATATATGTGCAATTAAACCAGAAATTTTAAGTCGTGATTCTTTCATCATCAACATTGCTTTATACCTGATTCTGACTAATAGTTTTCCATATAAAAATCAGTACGGACTATCTTGGGGCATTGTTTTAGACAAATAACAGCACCATATAAGCTTTGGCAGTTTTTTACATACCATAAGCAGAAACAGCATGCTTGAACAATGAGAAGCTAGAGTCAACCACGTTCTTTGCAGAACCACAGATGGACTTGTGAAGAGTAGGTCCAACACCGAACATGCTTCCATGGCAAACCAAAAGGAAACCTTGTAGAATGTTGAAATATGCAACAATGTTCTCCTTCAAGGTCTCTACATTAGGCAAGTCACCACTCCAGAGCATTCCAGCTGCAGAAAAAGACAGGCATCAGCCGTCAAACAGAATTGCAAAGTGTCAATAAAACATGATTGCTCTACCATAACTGGATAGACTGTTTATATTACCCTAAGAACTAGCTAGAAGCAAATTAACAAATACCAATGCAGGTACCATAGCTAATTTACTACATTCAGCAGAGGAACTATGTACCGATCTGGTAACTGCTAACTCACCCGAACCTGACTTCCTAAGGAGCACTGATTCAGACAAAAATAAGATTTTCTTCTTCTTTTAACGAATAAAACAAGATTTTCCTAACCTATCAAACTTCAATTCTTGCCCCTGAAATAAACCAGATCAAACACTCCTTATGCACACCCAGAGAAATTCTCAATCAATTCAGCTACATATGCACGCTCTGGCATCAAAGCGCGAGAAACTAAGTACATGAAAATGCTCAATTTTGCACTTACCGACGGTGGCCTGCCTGGAAACCTGGTCCCCGAGCTTAACGACCTCAGACCACTCCGTCCGCTCCAAGCTCCCCGGAACCGCCTCCGCCATCATCTGAAACACGAAGAACGAACAAGCGTCAAGCGTGTGGGCGGCGCGGCTAGGTTCTCGCGTGGGATCGGAGCTGGGACAAGACCATGGTAGATTGGGGCATACCTGGAAGGTGTCGTTGATGGTCTGGAGATGCGAATCCAGGAAGCGGGACAGCTCGCCGCCTCCCGCCGCTTTCTTCGCTCGTCCTCCTTTCTTCGACATCGCGGCGGTCGTGGCGGTGGCGCGTCGGGGCCGGGAAGAAGAGGGCGGCGCAAGCGGCGAGGAGGAGCCGACGGGGACAAGAGGCGGCGCCGCGGCGGTGGAAGGGTTTATGCGGTTAGGGCTCGGGCCTCTCGATGTCGGAGTTGCGCGAGCCGCAAGAGTCGCATCAAGATTCGTGCGAGAAAGCGTTCTCTCTCCCGCGAAACGCGAAAGCGAAGATGCTGTTTTGGTTTTGTTTGGACCGTAAAGTCACAAAAGTCCTCCTCCGTGTTCTACTTAAAAAATTTAGTTGATATAATTTATTGTACCACTACAAAAATGACATAGATTTTGCCATATTTTTGCACTGAAACCTAAGCTTTCATAGCAGGCCTAACGTTTCAAGAAATATCGAAATTGCTTTGACTTTACTTAGAAAAACAAAAATGCTGAGACAAACTGAATACCAGCTTTGACTTTACTTAAAAAGTAAACTGAACTTTAGAACCCAAACATGGATGATCTTGCTTTATTTGATTAATTAAACCAGATTTTGATGCTGCAGCATTCTCAATTATTCGTCAAATCTCATGAGCTACTGTGACAACTGACAAACCAAGTTCCTGCCAGGAGCTGCAGAAAAATGGGCTCCCCTAATACGTAGGTTACATCACATATCACATATGTACAGCGCCTGTATCCAAAAAAGCAAGCGAGTTTTAAATTGTCCGAGATAAATTCTTGCAATCTATCACAGCTGCTTTCTCCGGAATTTTTGGTGATTCCTCCATGACCATGCAAGCAAGAAAATCACAAGCGCAATCCCCACTGAGCTCCAAAAGATAACCAACCAGGTAGGCATTGGGTCATGAAACAGCCCTGCTCAAATTTGCTGAATGTCAGGCAAACAGTTTGCAAAACATAGTTTTTTTTCAACTAAATTCATTATCACACACTGGATTGTCAATGCTATATCTGACAAGAAAGTTGAAAAGAGGAAGCTCACCATGCCCAAACTTCATGCAGATAAGTAGCTCCACTATGCAAATAGCCAGAGAGAGCCAACAAAAGGCTCCAACCTTCTTCACTGGTTTGCTGTGATGATCAAAACCAAGGTCAATCATCAATTATCCAACAAGAAAGCGTAATACTGTGCATGCGTGCTGTTGTTAACAACTGAATGGCTATTAGGCTAACCTGTCTTGTAAGTAGGAGTTATACTCGCGGATGGTTGGGATGGCAATCAGCCACCAGAGGATCAACCTGTACACGACCAAGGGATTCCTTGGAGGAATCCATAGACAAAATTTGAGAAAGAATGTGTTAAGCTCCACAGTCATGAAGACGGCGCAGAGGAAAAGCACTTGGATGAATCGCAGTGGCCCCATGAAAGGATGCCACTGATCCTTATCCCATTGTGCAGGGGTGAACTGGCTCAGTGATCTTTTCACCTGCAAGACAAGCAAAGGAGAGTAAATTAGTCTGCCAGTCTGCACAGATAATGCTGAAGTTCTAGATTAATTCAAACTAAGAGTTCTCAACTTGATATTGTATTTGTCAGGGGAAAAACTTGCTAATGTCAATGTAATTCGTACTTCTCAGGACTTCAGGAGTAACATAACTGAAATAATTTAGGTCGTGTTTATAACTCTGTTCTATATCATCACTTAATTAGAAATATTCATTCTGAAACAACTTTTAGACTATTTGATATTCTGTTTCATGTGCTATGATAGAAAAAATATTATGAGTCAAACTCAATAAAAGCTACAATTGTTTGGCCCTAGGACAACATATGGGCAAGCCTGATTACAAGTTTGGTTGTCTGAAACAGATGTTACTATTTACATGTCGATCCAGTTTATAAGATAACAGTGAATGCACAACTGTATGGGAAAAAAATTGTGAAGAAACTCAAGGATCAATAATGACAAAGAGCAGATTTGGACAGCGCAACAGAAATGTAAAACAGGCCCACTGGGAAAACCTCACATGTTGTCTGGCATCTTACATGCAAGAAGTCAAAGCAATTTACTTTTGCTCAGTAAACTGCATTGCTTTGGAGTCACTTGTCTTGGACTATCCTTTGGTAAGGTGCTGTCCTAACTCAGAGCAGTATCCTTGGTGTGTAATTCTTTATGAAAAAAAGCAATATCCAAGGGAAACTTAAGAAGTACAGAAGATCAGGATTCAGGGCCATGGTGATAAAAGTGCCGTGGAAAAAAACCCCGGGATACTGCTGTTCTTATGTTTCAGACACCAGCACTTTTTTTTTATAAGAACACCAGCACTTCAGCAGTCTCTAAAACATGTGTTAGTTCATTCTCGAAACTGTTTGGAAAAATACATAAACAACATACTTTTTCGTACTAGATGTCATAGTTTTGGTTAAAAGAAGTTATGAAAGTTTGATTCGATGCATTCTAAAAGAAGACCTATTTAGGAACAAAGGCCTTATCTATACAACGATACAATTACAACAAAACTACCCTGCTATAAGATGGAGAAACCATACGCCTGCAAATGTATTTTCAGTGAACATACCTTACCCATGATGCTTGGCTGGCGGCTCAGTCCAACCCATTCATATGTTTTGCCATCAAAGTAACGGACTGTGTGCATTCCTGCCCAAATACCTGGATAAAAATAGGAGCATTTCAGTCAAAACATATAATTCTCATCATCAAATAATATAAAAAATTACATCAGTTCTTCTTAGGTTCCCTGGGCCATGAGTATTGAACATGCTAAGATCTTGATTTGCTCAATAGAAAGTTTACTTTCTAGGCATCAGGTGATATAATAACATTAAATATTCTAGTCAAATAACAAGATGCCAGAGGCATGCCAGACATGTACTATTTTTTATTTTCCTATTTGACTTATGATACATCACAAATCTTAAATATTACCAAGTTACAGTTGATAGAATCCAATGCAAAGAAACTTTATAAAATCATGCAAAAGGAGAAGACATCTATTACTTTAATATGCTTATTACTTAACTTACTGATCAACAACAGATCACATTAATATCAGTATGGTAACCGAAAGTATGAAACATGAACATTAACTATCTTCAAATGTCTCACCAAACCAATTGCAGATCAAGATATCCAAAATAATGCTATCCCACCAGCACTCATTAAAGTTTGGCAACATGTGTCTGAACGTTAGCTGCAAAATGTCATAGTAAGCATGCTTCCTTGTCAAAGAGACGACAAGAATGAAAAGTTAACTTTGAAGTCCTTTCCAGTAGGGCACCCAGATCTAACCTCCATAAGCTCAAAGCCAATGGACAAGACCCAAAGGAGAAGTTGATTTCGTATCATTACAGCTTTGCCCCACCACCCAAGGATATGGGCAACAACAAATTCATCAAACAATGTCTCCTATACATAGATCAGACAGTCTAGTTTAATAGAGTAATAGCAATAATGATGACCAAAGCATGTGCGTCTTCACAGAATAGGAAGGTTCATATGGAAAATCATACATAAATATTTATGAACTTGTTTTTAGGGTTTTCTGGAACATACAGACGGCAATCAGCTCCATAAGATCTCTCCGGCAATTCTGCATTTGGAAAAGTAAATGTTTATTACCAGATTTTTTTTAAAAAAATAAATCTTATATCTCCTGTCAATTTAACCAGAGATTTTACCAACTCCAAGATCAGGGTGAAGGTGTTTCATGAACTGGCGAGCATCGTCACGATTCTGGAAAATTAGCAGCAAATAAGAGCCACAGATTAGTTAGCCAAAATGCCCTTCACACTGACGTGCCCAAATTAATCAAGTCATTGGAGAAAAGGCGATGATGCCAACAGAATAGTATACAACTGAACCACATATGTAGATAACCTGGAAAAGAAGAAAGGTAATAGCAACGAGGTAAACGACAGCCAGTCCATGCACCAGGCGCCAGACAGCAGGATGGGGCCTAATAAGTATCCTGTGACAAAATTGCCAGGGCACTGAATCAGTATCGTCCAAAAATGTCAGCACATCAACCTATATTGATGCACGATAGATTTATGGGAGCTGAAAATGGCTATGGACTGGGAGGCAATATTTCAAGGTCAAGGAGATAAGAACAGAAATCTTGCAGCAAGTACAGACAGTAAAGATGCCTTGGCACCGTGTCTCTATGGTAGTTTGTCTACTGCCACTTGAAACGACCTGATCCACAATATGCACAACACAACTGTGGCTCGAGAGCAACATGACAAACGAAACGCTGCACTGATAAAGCCCCAATGCTTGATTTCCATTAAAAAAGGAGGGAAATTTACTCACGTTGAAGGTGCCTGAAGCGTGCAGTAGGCAAGGAAGACTGCAATCATAGCCCAGACACCCCTGGAAAGTTTCAGTAAGAGAAGATGAGTCAGCATCACTCACTCTCTCCAATCATTGTGCACTGCTGTGAGGTAAAACAGCTCGAGTCCAAAAGGCGGCATCAGAATGTAATAGTGGCCTGATTATCTTTTCCGTTTGGAATAGATGAAAAGTAGCCTACTTCTTCTTTTATTTCTACTTTTGAAAGTTCAGTGCTTCTTAAACAAGGTAATAATTAGAAATTGAGATGATTCAGCCATACCTCTTGATTGATGTAACGCTACTGTGAGCAGCAGCGCCTTCAGGATCAAGTGCTCCACTTGCCCAGCTGAAAGGAAAGAACAATTGAATCTGATGTCAGATGAGATGGCACCACGAGAAAGTGAAAAGGAGGATGCCCCATGGTACGGTTGGTATCGTATCCACGGCTCGACAGCCTACAAATCACTCACGAATTGCATGTCCCGTGTGGCACATCTCGGGGATAACTTGGGACTGGGGTTAGACAGCTAATGGTTGTACCTTAGATTCAGGTCCAAGCTTAATTGGTACGTATTCTTCCTCACACGAAATGGTATCATTTTTTTTCAGAAGGCAGTAAGAAAACTCTCGACGAGTACTGTTATTTATCGTACTACTTACTACTAAATGAACCCGAATAAACCTCTTAATTTGCACACGCTTATAAGTGCCCAAGGAAAATAAGGGAATATGTAAGACAGCTTCTAGAGCAAATTCAAGACAATTTCATTTCCAGGAGAGTTTCAGAACAGTTTTGGCATGAGATACTTGAGCAGGACTCTGGTTGTCCACAGCCACTCGTATTTGACGTGCCTACCCATTGATCATCCTCCAATTATTCAGAAGCTCGATCCGTTCCCACATATTCACTAAATTCCAACCAAAAGCTCCTTTTAAGAAAAGGGAAAATAAAACCAAGCCACAGGGGTACATGGCTGCCTTTCATCTCTGACACTGTTGCAGCACCTGGTATCCCTGGCAGCTCTTGTACTTCCCCAGCCACAGACCTTTTCGCACCCGTAAAAATTCCGTCATCAAGCGGGGGGCAGTACGAACACGGTGGCAAAGGCGAAACGAGACAAGGCTCTCCTGCTCTCTGCTTGAGGAACAGAGGAGGAGGAGAATTCGAGGGCGCTTACATGAGAAGGCAGGCGCCGACGAGGAGCACCGAGATGGTGTGCGGCTTGTACAGCCACGCCGTCCACGGGTCGTACTCCTCGGCGGCGGCGGCGCCATCCGTGGACGCCGGCGGCCGCCTCTCCTCGCCGTGCCGCGCCCGCTGCTTCGCCTCCATGGCACGTCCTCAGCGCCCGCCCGAATCAAGAGGGAACAGCCGCGGGACCGCCTCTGAGTCTGAGCCCGCGACAGCAGAAACCGCCGGAACCAACACCTGCCAGAGTTGGAAGGCCTGCAAACCGCCAAATTACCATGCCGGCGCCGGCGCCGCAGCACCGAGTCAGCACGAGTTGCCGTCGCACCCGCCGGGGCCATAAAAAGGAGACGGGAAAAAAACGCGAGAGAATTCTACATGCAAGACGGCCCAACATACCGCGGAGCCGCCTTGAAACCCGGGGGTTGGAGAGCGTATCTTAACCGTGCGGTGCCGGTTGCCCTACCCTACGCGATCCGACGGGACGCCACAACGGAAAACGCAATCGGCGGCGACGCCCGAGCGAATTCGGGAGGTGGGGAGCGACACCGTCTCGGCCGGACGCGCGCCGCCGCCAGCTCTGTGGAATTAGAGAAGAAGGCGCGCGCGAGGCGTGGGACGAGAGGGGAGGGGAGGCGGGCGGGCAGGCGACCAAGTGGAGAAGGCGAGGGAGGGTGGCGGTCGCCGCGTCTTTAAAAGAGAGGGCCTGAGGGGGGCGCGACGCGATGGGGCTCCCGGTTAATTTGCCTGACTCGGTTCCGTCCGTGGTTTTTGCGCGTCTCCCCACGTAAACGCAACGCGTCCGGGCCGGATTCCCGGCAGCCCCCGCCGGCCGGCTCGGGCTCGGGAACCGGCGGCGCCGTACCGCCGTAGCGGGCCGCCAGCAAGGGGAGCCGCCGCGCGGCGGCCGTCCCGGGTGCCCGCTCGGGGAGCCCCATGTGTACCCCGGACGCTCTGGCAGGGTTCCGGGTTCCGGGGCTGGCTGGCATGGCAACCCCCGCGGGTAGGGCGTGCATTCGTCGAGGCCTCCAACTACTTTTGTTCCGTTGTATCTGTGCGCTTTCTCGCCGAGGCCTAGCCTGGCCAACCGATCTCCGTGCACCAAGTGGCTTGCGGTTCACGTATTTGGGCTGCGGCGGCAGGTGGCTGATCAAAGGCAAAGGGTGCGTAAACTATGCCACCCGTGTTCCGTGGACCCCTAAAGCATCGAGCTGTTTTACTCCTCGGTGTGGTCTGTTTGCGCCCGCATGCTTTGCCTCTTTTGTCTTCGGCCGATCGTGGCTGAAACCTGATCTTGCGTGTTCGATTTGGCGTAGTTTTAGCTTAGCATAATGACACCTATTGTATCAGCAACCATCAGCGTGGGATAAAATAAAACGCCTTTTGGAAGGACCTTCGGAAGTCAACATGGCACCATGGCACCAACACGTTGGTCTTGGCCTAAACAAGAGAGCCAGAGAAGATGAATGAAGTGGCGAACCCATGAGATAAGCCTAGCACCCCCCCCCCCCCCCCAGCTCGCTAAGCGGCGAACCCACGCTTTTAAAATCATTTTTTTAAAAAAAGGGCACAGGGCAGCATGTACTGACGGTGACTGTTGGGGTGCACCAAGTTGTCGAAGCAGAAAGGCACCGCGCCAATAATTCACCTGCGGGCGGGTAAGAAGTAAGAACAGAAGAGTCAACAGGGAGAGCTCCACGACGACGGGGGGGGGGGGGGGGGGCGACACGGCGAGGCCCGAGATCGGGATCATCGGGATGGGAGCTTCCGTTCGTACGCGCGCGGGGGCAAGGCGACAAGCGCGCCGCTGGCGTACGATCCTCACCCCGCGCCATCGTGGCCGTGCAGTCAACCCCGCACGCTCGCCCCAGCACCAAGGCCCCTCCTCCTTTCGGCGCCACCGGAGCGCGGGGCCAGGCAGGCGGTGGCGCGGCCGTAGCTGCGGCCCCGCCGCCCCCGGGCCAAGCGGAAGCGGACAAGGCCGCACGGGCTTGGGGGGGGGGGGGGGGTGTCCGAGGGCCGAGCCGGCAGACAGTTGATGGTCGGGTCACCTCACCTAACAGGAAGGATGCCATGCCGCCGAGTGCTCTCTCTGTCCAGTCTTTTTTGCTGCGGGCTGCGGCCGCCTGTTTGCTGTTGGCAATAGGAACGGGGTTTCGGTTTCACTGTTCCTGAATCCAGACGAGAAGGAAAGTCGGCTCCGGACGTGGGATGATCGCAGACACAAGTAGAAATTTTGCATGGAACGATGGAGTTCCCACGGCTGACGGCTGGAGCAGTGGTCGAGTGTTCAAACTCGATGTTTCGGTAAGAGTTTGGAGAAGATTTCAAACTCGAGCCAAAGTTTAGTTAAAAAGTTTTCATGATCAAGTTGAATTAGTCTTTTGTCTACAATCTGTGATCTTTGGGGGGGGGGGGGGGGGGGAAGAGTTAGAATTCGTAAACGTACGTGGGGTGATAGGCCGGTAGATGCATACTGATGAAGTAGTAGTAGTATATCGGTAGTAAAGCTCTGGCCCCAATCACTTAGCCACACAAAAAGTTTTGGTTGCTTCGCGATAATAGCATGTAGGATATTCTTCTTTGCTTTGGCATCAGATTCTTTGATGTTGGCTAAAGATTCCTCCTTTCTGTAGAACCAGAGA
This sequence comes from Panicum hallii, assembly GCF_002211085.1. Taxonomy (NCBI): domain Eukaryota; kingdom Viridiplantae; phylum Streptophyta; class Magnoliopsida; order Poales; family Poaceae; genus Panicum; species Panicum hallii. The sequence goes on from NC_038044.1 coordinate 12,351,651, forward strand.
AGCTGATGCCATTTGCCGTCCTTTAAATAAGCCAAAGATCAAAACCAAAAAACTTATCTTCAGACCCTGAGCCTGAGGCATTTAAAGGTCTTTTATGCTCGTCACTAAAAGCAGCCAAGCCAACACTTGATTGGCGCGATCAGTGACCAAACTGGCTCATGATTGGTCCAATTAGTAGCTCCTCACTAAAGTTACTAAACTATACTATTCATGGTTTCAAAAAAAAAAAGAATTACTATTCATGATTTCCGAAAAAAGAATTACGCCCAAGTAGATTTGTGATAAGTTTCACGGAAAAAAAAGTAGAATTATGATAAGGAGAAGATGCTACACTCATGTAGCAATGAGGATATTTGGCTACATCTTTCGCTTCATAAGCTGTACCCGCATTTCATCTGGAGACATCAACTTTTTTTTTTTAAGCATGGTCCTGGACCCATCATTCGTTTGCAGACTACACAGCGCATCCACAGTACATGGCACAGCTCACAACCTCGTGCATTTGATTACATCGAGGATTCTACACGGCATTAGCACATGACGGTTAAGAACCCATCGGATTTGGACCACGGAACCCGTGATCACAGGGCACCAACGCAACCGGCACGCAATGAATCAGGTCCTTGGGGAGGGATGGATGCCCACAGGAGGACGCTCACGCCCGTGAGGCCATGACGCAAAACCAGCACGGAATCGGGGCCAAACCGTGGCAAAGGAGCTACGGGCCGAGGACGGCGTCTAGATCGTGCGTGCTCGATCGCTGGCGATGGATTGCCGAAGCAGGAGAAGATTCGGCGTCGTCCAAAAAAAAAAAACAGTAGTGTCCAAAAAAAAAACCGAGCCTACGATGAGGAACTTCTCAGTCTCAGGGTAGACTGGCACTGGCACTAACCTGATCGCGAGAAACATAATAGTTCGAGGGTGTGTATGCAAAATATCATCAACACATCCCCGTGGAGAGTCTCGCCGCCCCAGCCTCCGCCTCCGAATCTCGCGAGTAGCGAAAAAGCGGTCACGGCTATGGCGGCGGCCGGCGGCGTTTCCTCCGACGATGTTCCGATCCTCCAGACGGAGAACCTCACCAGCAACGTCAAGTCCATCTACTACAGGTACCTGTCTCTCTCTTCCTCCCGCTCCCTCCCCATGCGCTCGATCCGATCTGGTGCCCCCAGTTTATTGTTGGGTTTGATCTGAATTCAGCGAGATCCCTTGAATTAGGTACTCCAACTACGAGGTAATTTATGTTCCCCGCGAATTAGGGAGTATGCTAGTAAAATTGTACAATATAGTATTTAAATGTCGATCAGACAGGAAGAGGGGAGTAATGTGTGCCCATAACTGGAAATATTTCTCTTACAATTGTGATGTGTAGTAGCAGCCATCCTATTTTCGGGGAAGCTCACATGAGAAACAGGATAGGTAACAATATTATGACCGGTGAATTGGTGCTTTCATTGTCTGCCTAGTTGAATCTGCTGCATTGAGTTAACCGGATCTGCTTTGGTTCTGCCTGCTATGCTAAGCCACATTGCTAGGAGTAAGGATTTGATTTTCCACAATGCTTGACGAATAATAAAAATGAAGTAGTCTTACATATTTATCCATGACCAATGATTTGCCAAAACTTCCTTTTTAGGTTGACAACTACCCTTAGAGTTGCTAGGATATCTGTTATGCAAAAGGGTTTTGTGGTATCGTTCTTATGCTTGAACATAAGCTTCAGCTTCATGTTCTTTAACATGGATATGCAGAAAATATTTCCATACTTCAGTGAGGAATAGGATCAGCTGAATTGGTTGAACATGTCTGTAATGTTCGCTAAACAGGTTTTGGGCACAATGTAAAGGTCATGAAGATTTTTTTTTTCTGTGTGGCATATTCGTTCACTTTACCCCTGTTAATTCTTTTAGGGCTTTTCCAGTTGAAGATACTCGGTTGATTTGCTACTTTATTTTTTTTAAATGATGATGTACCCTAAACAAGAGGTATTTTCATGTTACAGTCGAACATTCTTGTCGATCATTGGTGGAGTTGTTGCTGGAATCTGGGGATTCACAGGCCTGATGGGATTTGTCTTCTACTTTCTGATAATGATGGTCTCATCTATTGGGCTTTTAGCAAAGTCAAAGTTTTCAGTGCAGACATACTTCGATAGTTGGAGCAGGATTTTAATTGAAGGAGTTTTTGGCGGCCTTATGGTAAGCCTTTTTCTTGCCATTTCGATATTCTGTGGCTTATCATGCAGTTTAATGATGTTCTAATGTTATGTATTTCCTTTTGCAGTCCTTTGTGCTGTTTTGGTCGTATCCTTTGATGATTTAAGCACTCTTGTTCATACTATATCTTTTATTTACATGCTTATTAGATTGATAAATAACCTGAAATATGACAAATATCTGGGATGTAATGGCTGAATATTGGGCAAAAAATTAATATTTTAGATTTGTGTTTGTCAGGCTGGAAAAGGAATGAAAATCTATATTTTTAGACAATTGCCAAAAGGAATTCATGCGTCTGCAACCTATTTTCCTACTCATGAACATGTTTGCTAGTCTTTCTCTGTCTATTTTTCAACTGTTTTAGTGTTAGTCCTTTTTTTTCCTGTTTGGTTGAGTTCATCCTTGACAAGATACAGATTTGCTTATGACATTGTTCACATCTTCTGATGGGCATAGAAAGAGCTACTCTCGAAAGAAAGAAAGTAGATTTGGGATTTCTCCTGAAATCGCACATGGCCATGAGCTCATCTTATACTCAATTTTTGTATTGGTAATTGATATGAACTTTAGTGAGACATCAGATCTATCGGTGTAGACATGTACTTTAGCAAACCTCATGAACTGTAGCAATTTCTTTTTTGGATGATTTGTATCAATTGTGAATTTGTGATTTGTCATTTCCAGCAGCCACTATGGTACTGAAACTGAGGTTGATAGATATAAATTTTGTGTTTGGACTTATTGACGCAAAAATCGGACTGAAAATCTGGTGTCAATGGGACTCCTGAGATTCTCGCCGTTCTGGCAATTAGTATCATACGAAATGTAGTCGTCCCTTGCTCCATTGATGCATTATCCTCAGATATTCAGATTTGTGTATTGAAGTTTGCTAGGCATGGTTCAACTGACTGGGTCTATGTCCAGATCGAAATGAATTCATCAACTTATCCCGCTTGCTTAGCCAAGCTCAGCCCAACCTGATACAGCTTTTTTTCTTTATCTTTATTACAGAAGAAATTCTGCCTTGTTGTAAGGGTAATGGGCCGAATTTACTACACGGGCCTTGCCCGGATCCAAACTTCCAAACGCATCTTCTTCCAAAACCCAACTCTATGGAGCGCCGCATCCCGCAGCCAGAACCCTAGCCTCGCCGCCATGGCCGCGTCCATTCTCCGCTCCGGCCACCGACTCTTCCTCCGCCGCCAACGCCTCTCTGCGGCATTCTCCACCGCCTCGGCCGAGGAGCTCGTCGACGTCCGCAAGCTTCCCACCGACTACGACCCCTCCACCTTTGACCCGTCCTCCCCATCCCGGCCGCCTCCGTCCGACCGCGTGTGGCGCCTCGTCGAGAACGTCTCCTCCCTCACCCTCGCGGAGTCCGCCGCTCTCTCATCTCTCCTTCTCCGCCGCCTTGACATACCCTCGGCACCCCCCATCGCCATCCTCAACTCCGCTGCGGGGCTCGGCGGCGGCGGCGCCACGGCCGGTTCGGGGGGAGAGAAGGCTGCGGCGGCAGCCGAGAAGACGGTCTTCGAGCTGCGGCTGGAGGCGTTCGACGCGGCGAGCAAGATCAAGGTGATCAAGGAGATCCGGTCGTTTACTGACCTGGGGCTGAAGGAGGCCAAGGAGCTGGTGGAGAAGGCGCCTGCGGTGATCAAGGGCGGCGTATCCAAGGAGGAGGCTGAGGCGATCGTCGAGCGGATGAAGGCTGTTGGAGCCAAGGTTGTCATGGACTGATCAGAGCATGCCATTCACTGGTGAGATCCTGCAAATTTATGCTCCATTTCAGGTCAACTTTTAAGTGCAAGGATGTGTGTGGCATAGTGAAATTGTGGACGATGATGTGGCGTACAATAATAGATTTGGAGTGTGTTTAGTCGAATGTGTTGTGATCTTCGAATGTGTCATTGTGTAGTGGGATTGGGACATTAGTTGTGAGCTAGTGGGATCAAAAACAAATTAGAGCATTGCTATTTGCTATATTGATTTTGTGAACTTGCAGCCATCGAGTTGAAATACTCCTAGTAACCTAGCTCATTCATAATAGAATCTGTTGATTTTATACAAAGATGCCCATATGGGTAAGATTTGCTCTGCTTAGCTGCTGTGATATGTGATATGCATGCAACTTAGCTGCTGTTGCTATGTGCAGGTGATGTTGACAATCTTTAACCGCATGCTTTTCATGTTGGCCCGGCTCCATATGGCTGCTCATTTCACATGGTTGAAGGCTGCATCCGGATTCGCTCGGCACTGTAACCGGAATTTTGAGGCTCAACGGCCTTCAACTATTCATCAAATCATGTGTTTCCTCTTATTCTGTTGAGGGATAGCTTATCATTAGCAGGAGATGTGGAATAAATTCTTTGAAAATTGAGATAAACAACACACACCAGCTGGTGTATTACAGTATGTGTAATGTTACTTTTGGTTGGCAATTATCTCTGCGTGCCTATATTTTGGTGTCATGCCTGTAGCAGAGCAGCCTGAGCTATGTCTTTGCCTTCTGTATTTATTCAATGATTGATCGTATGAGTTGGTATGTAACCTTTTCAAAAAAAAAAGGTATGTAACTGATGATGGTTATGGCTCGTGATTACATTCAGTACTTGTTGAGTTGTGCTGTATCCTGAATTTTGGAACAGAAGCCCGTACATTCACTGAGATCATAATCCTGCGTCGTGTGGTTTTATCATACGCCGGGTCTTCGCGCCATGTTTATTTTTGATATAAATTGGGGAGCATGTTTGTTACTCGCCAAACTTGTTCCTGGTTGAGAGAACTCGGAGCAGCAAAGGTGACCAGTGCTCACGAAGTCACGAGGGCGAAATCGACCTAGCTCATCTACATATCTGTCTGTATGCTGTGTCATTCTGCTGTTCCTTCAGTGGATAATTGGCACTTGCGACAACAGCGTCATGCGTAGCAATGGCGCTTTAGCTCCCGTCTCCCGTTTTTTGCAGGGGCGGCGGCTCGCTGCCCACCCCCCGCTCCTGCAAAGCTTGCAGCCACCGACCCAATTCGAACGGGGCCGAGCTCACGGCCGCTGAACCAACAGTAGAATCCCCTGCACATGAGCGATGGGGAAGACGACGCCATGGCGATAGCTGATAGCAGCTGGAACGATTAGCCGGTGATGTCTCTCAAGTTAAGAGAACAAATCAGAGCACCGCAGTTGCTACGAAGCTGAGAATATGATGAGGTCATCTGAGCTGAATAATTGAGCCGGTTCAGAGGACGACCTGGTCCTAATCTCGGCGGCTCGGCGCGGTTGCGTGAATGGGCACGGAGCTTTCATCTAAACGAGCACTATTGAAATGCTAATCTCTCTTGGGTGACTTGATTTTCCCTTTCTGCCCGGCCTGAGCTTCATCATCTTCGTGCCGTTGGTTCCAGAGCTGTCTCTCGCTTGGGTCACGAGCTAGCTAGTGCCAAGTCGGGAGAAACCGTGGTTCTAGATCCGAGCCTCCCCGCTCCTCGCGCGCTCCGTGGGCGGCGTCCGCGTCTCTCCGACGAGGCCATCACGCGTGACGCCTCCGTGCGCGTGCAGGTCTGCTCTGCTCTAACGCCGCCGTGCGCGTGTCCTCGCCGAGCGGAGCGTGACCGCCAGGCCTGCTCTTGCCGCTGCTCAGCCGTCAATGCCTCCGGTCTACGCAGCTGCCGGAGAAAAATCTTGACGGGACGCCGCATCCCCGACCTGTATATAGAAGGCCGTCGTCGTCTCAGAGCGGCAGGCCGCGCAGCTCCCTCCGCGCCGCCGCCGCCTCTGCGCCGGCAGCATTTCCGGTGTAGCTCGGACCGAGAGCGGTGGCGCACGGAATGCAGAGGGGGGCGGCTAGGTGTAGGCGAGCGGGTCGCGACGGAGCGCACGGGAATAGCAGAAGTCGGCGGCGGCGGCGTGAGCTCTGCTGCTCCGGCGCTAGCCGGGAACATTTTCGAAATGACCCCAGTTTGGATCGCAATTAATAGTCGCGATCCGATTTAGGGGTTCCATCGTAAAATGATGGATGGAGTATTTAGGTGCTGTTCGGATCCATATAGCAAAAGAGCAAAAGGGCAAAATTTTTGCCATTTGCCAAAAGTGGCAAAAAATTTGCCCTTAGAGGTGTTCGGATCCTCCAGCAAAAAATTTGCCCTTTTGATGTTTTGCTATATGCATCCCCCGAATCCCCCAATCTCGCAAACCCCAATCTCGCCACCGCCGCCACCGCCGCCGCCGCCGCGATGTCTCGCCGCTATGACAGCCGCACGACGATCTTCTCGCCGGAGGGGCGTCTCTACCAGGTGGAGTACGCGATGGAGGCGATCGCCCTTGGGATCCTGGCGGCCGACGGCGTGGTCCTCGTCGGCGAGAAGAAGGTGACCTCCAAGCTCCTCCAGACCTCCCGATCCGCCGAGAAGATGTACAAGATCGACTCCCACCTCGCCTGCGCCGTCGCGGGGATCATGTCGGACGCCAACATCCTCATCAACACCGCCCGCCTCCACGCCCAGCTACCAGGAGCCCATCCCCGTCGAGCAGCTCGTCCAGTCCCTCTGCGACACCAAGCAGGGATACACACAGTTCGGAGGCCGACGCCCCTTCGGGGTCTCCTTCCTCTTCGCCGGGTGGGACAAGCACCATGGCTTCCAGCTCTACATGAGCGACCCATCTGGCAACTACGGCGGGTGGAAGGCGCGGGGTCGGGCGGCGGAGGTCGGGCGGCGGGGGGGGGGGGGGGGGGGGGAGGCCGAGGCGCGGGGTCGGGCGGCGGGGGCGGAGGCCGAGGCGCGGGGTCGGGCGGCGGCGAAGGAATTTGCTATTTTGCTACCTCGTCTCGCTCTTTCCCTTTCAACAGATGGTGTTCGGGTGCAAATGGAAAGAAAACAGCAACTACTTTCCCATTTGCCCGGTTTGGCGTCGGATCCGAACAGGCCCTTACACAATACCTCCTTATTTGCATCGCGACTATAGATCGCGATCGGGTCTATTTGTAAATATGGGATTAAATATTTGCATAATACCCTCTATTTGGATCGTGATTATTAGTCGCGATCCGATTTAGGGATTTATTTGAAAAATTCCGGATCCAGTATTTTCAAAACCCCCCCTTGGTCGGCAGCGTCTGGATGCTGAGGCGTCGTCCGGCGCCGGCGCCGGCGACTGGGCGGCCTCCGTGGCGGCGGCATGGGGGACTCTGGCAGCCTTGCGCGGTGACGAGGCAGCGGCGGCGTTCGCGCTGGGGCGGCTGCAGCTGCCTGCGAAGAAGGATTGGATTCGGAACTCGTTGGGGTGGACGACCAAGACGGTGAACGCGAGGAAGCCTGCACCGAGGAGGATGAGGAGGTGGTGGCGGCCGGAGAGCGGGGAGCTGGCTCCCGTAAGGCTGAACTGCTTGAACAAGGAGGAAGACGACGACTTGGCGAAGCCGATAGCAACTGGAAGCGATTAGCTGGTGATATCGCTCGTGGCATATAATCATCATATGTCTTGTGTTCTGATACAACTTTGAATTTTCAAACAACAGCAGCTACCAACACAAAAAGTGGTCAGCGTTCAGCAAATCCCCTGTACATAGAGTTCAGTCCCTCCAAAGCACTTTCTCCTGTATAAGATCTCGTGCGCTTCTTCACGTTCAGGTCAATGGATCAGAGAGCTAGTGCAGAAATTAAGGCATGTCCGATCCATCCGATTCCAAAGGTACCTTGTCTGACGGCTCGTCGCTGAAAACTCTCTCCCTCGCTTTATCGGACTGCAACGGCGGCAACAGGTCATTAGGCTACAAATTATTTCTACGTGTGAACAGCGTTGGTTCAGAAAAGGCTTGGAGGTTCAGAGAAAGGACAAACCATCTTCTGCCAGTTGCTGAAGAATGCTATGATGGCAAGGAGTAAGAACTGCACTATGGAGCCGCAGGAAATGCCTATCCAAAGCCCTTTTCCTTCCATCTTCAGAACAAAGCCGAGCAAGACTGCCGTTGGGATCCCAACGAGATAGAACGAGCCCAGGTTGACATAGGCGCCCAGGTGCTGCCACCCGCATCCTCTAGCAATACCTGATGATAAAAAAACAACATGTGTTAGCATTTAGCATCAACGTGTCTCGCCACGAGCTATACTGAAGTTAGCGTTGTCAATCATCTAACACTTGAAATGACACTCACAGATGTTTAAATTCAGATGGATGTTTGCGTACCCAAACACATAAGAGGAAATGAACCAAAAATATAGCAGACAGGAATACCACTAGCTAGAAGAAAGGTGTAATTTGCATACGTAGTGATGTGGAGCCTGCTTACGGTAACATCTCTGCTAGATGCGTGTTGATGAAAACACCGGCATCCATGTTCACGTAAGAGCCCATTTTCGAAGGAATAAACAAGTAACTCCCCGAGTAACAAAAATTGGCTTCCACAACACAGAATAGCATTAGTACCGCGGAAGAAACTAAGAACAGAAGCTGCGTGTTACCTGGTATGACATTGGCATGACTGACAAAACTGTAATGGTCACTTGCCACCTGATAGGGCTTCATACCAAAATTGAGAAGAGCACACAGATTGAATTACAGAGATCAAACTAAGGGGTACAGGGCATTGTAGTTTGGTGTAAAGACCGATAACAAGTTTGTTTCATAACTTTACTGGTATATTTGGAAGATGTGTTTTCGAGGTTTTAAGGACAGGAAGAATTTTTTTTCTTTACTCTTTTGAAGGAAAGGCAGATCAACCAGCTTAAGAAAGTTTAGAGATGTGACCTGATAGAACTCCTTGCAGGCTATCGGCAGCAACAGAGATGCACACAAATGGAACCATTGCATTGACATACGCAACAACCTCCTTATCGCTGCTATATGCATAGCCCAAGATGTGCTGTGATGCCAACAATATAACTGTAATGATAGCCGCCTCCATCACGGCAATATACATGACAACCCGGACAGCTGATCGAGCTCCTTCGGGGTTACCACCACCTAATTCATTTGCTACCCTAGTGCTGCTCATTGGACAGTAAAAAAATTTGATTATCGTCTTGATAATGAAAAGTAGCAGCTAGGAGTAATTAAGCTTCTTCGTACCTTGCAGCCGCTCCAAGCCCATAAGGTATAGTATACATTAACGTGATAGTCGTCAGGCTGATGAAGAGCACGCGAATAAATAGTGCAAATAATTTTAGAAAAATACAATGTATTGCAAGTGCGTGTTAATATGCATATGTGAAAAATACTTACCAGATTGAAAGAACTGAAGTTTGTAGCTCTGGATTTGGTAAAATTCCTGAGAGAAGAATGAGGATCTCAAAGGACCACCATTCAAAACTGTAAAGATTTTGAAAGAAAATTCATTATTAGCCCAATATCAGAATTATCACATAAAAAGAGAAACATGTTTGAGGAAATTACCACAGCATCAGTGCAGATGGCAGAGCTAGGCGCAGAAACACACCAACTCCTTTGAAGGCCTCAATTGTAGGAGGCGAGCGGGTCTCCTTACAAGAATTCGAGTATTTGATGTAAGCAGCAAGCATAATTACGTTTAACCAATATGATAAGCTTATCGCCAAAGAAGCTCCAATATACCCCAAACTGGTTTTGAACACCAATAACCAGCAGATAGGAATGTGCAGGAGCAGTGTTGCAATGGAGGACCAAAGCATAGGAATTATCAGACTCTGAGACTGCAGAAATTTTGTGAGAGGCTGGCTGATTGCATATGCAAAGAGTCCTGGAATCAACCAGACTATATATCTTCCGGCTTCCTTTGAGATCATGGGGTCTTGACCTATGAGGATGAGGAGTTTGGCTATGAAAACCCACAGAAGTGATATTGGAATGCTCACAACTATGAGTGTGACTATAGCTCTATAGGTGTGCATTCCCAATTTGTCGTACTGTTTTGCGCCATAGGCTTGGCCGCATAGAGTTTCCAATCCACTCGCCATTCCAATCTGTTTCAGAAGTACACAAGTTGATCAGTTAATGGAAGAAAAATATGTGAATCATTTCATCAAACCAGAAGATCGCCGTACAAGGGAAAAATGATGCTAAGTAGATGTTCTGATATAGTACATGCTTAAGCCAAGAGTGCTGGATAAGGGCACGCTTATGCTTGAAAGTTGAATGGAGCATAAGTAGTTTTATGTACCACCATTCTGCAAAAATCTATCCTAGTTGACGAAATAATGAAGAATGACTAATCGCCATCCATGCAAAGAGCTTCAACAGCAGTGTGTGCTATTTAACAGATTCAGTGAGGTAAAGTTGTAACTACTTCACCATACAGATGCATTTTTTTCATTAAAGAAGCTAAGCATGCTTCTGAAATTTTGAGTGCCAGTTTCTAAACACGATGCCAGATGTTGCAGAATCACTGTATAATTTCAAGGTTCCATACCATAGCTAGCTGAAGAGATAATCTACGATCTCCGATTCTCAATCCAATATTTTTCTAATTCCTTCCCCCTTTTTTTGTTCTTATAGATTTTGTACCTATAGTATTTATGAACTCACGTCACGTGACAAGAAAAAAAAACAGTGAAACGCTTGTCAAGCGAACAGGATTGCGCAACGAATTTAAAAACGGAGGAGATGAGAAGGCACGGAGTGCTTAATGTGAAACGTACGAGGAGGCTGAAACCGGAGACGCTGGCGAGGGAGGTGGCGATGGCGGAGGCAGAGAGCGGGAGGACGCCGGGGAGGTGGCCGACCATCATGTTGGACGCCACCTGCACCGCGTACTGCGACACGCTCACGGCCGCCATCGGCAGGGCCACGTACCCGACCTTGCCGGCCTCCCGCGCCAGCTCCCTCCACCACCTCACGCCGCCGCCGCCGCACTTCTCCTCCCGTCCGTCGCCGTCCCGCGACGTGTACCGCGGCAGCAGAAGCGGCGCTCTGTCCTCCATGGCGGCCGCCGTTCTCGACTCGTCGCGTTTCTCTGTCTCCGCCTCTTCACCTCTTTTTAGTCGTGTTCGTCTGGATGCTGGCCGTGGCGGGGGGTTCTTAATGGAGACGGACTGCGCGCTGTCAGCGCCGGGTGAACACGGGATTCTATACAGGAAAACAAATATTTTTTGTATTTTATCCGGCATGAAATAAAGTTTATTGCGGACCTACCTTGTTCTAGAATTAGATTATTTATAAAGGAGATAATTAACTCCGAGGAATTTTATTTCTAAGCATGTACTTTCTTTTTCACAAAACGTAATCAAGCTAAGCTTTGATCTTTTTCAAGAAAGTTTTGTTTTTTTATTTCTAAAAAATTGGACTTCATATTCCTTTAAAGAAATAATGGCTGACAAATACCAAAAAGATATCATTATTAATTTTTATAATAAATCTAGAAAAATATGACCGCGCGTGTCAAGTTGGGCATTTGAAACCTATATGCAAATTTTACAACAAAAAGGTTAAATATGCTCTTTTATAACCAAAGAGACGGTTTTACGCGTGCGCTCTCTCTCCTTATTTATTCTTTGTCATGTGATCAGCTAAAGTGCTTGCATATATCATGCATGTGACACATTTCAATCGTCATTGTACATGCCCTTAGGCCATAAGTCCTAATATTTATAGACAGATTTTGAAACTTAAAAGATCTTATATTTGTGTAAGGAGATATAATATTTGTGGGAATTTTGTGAATGGAGATATTCTTATATTTCTGAGCGGAGAGAGTACTTAGTAGTTACTTTGTAGTTGTACTACGTATGTTTGAGGATATGCGCTTGTATCTATACTCCGTGAATACTTTTGAGGAATGAATTGATAACATGCCACCCTGTCTTATTGATCAAACAAAACAAAGCAATTCAACTAGCCTGAGCTACAAGTCCACTATACTTGTAATATTACTTTAGTTTATGCTTGAAACACGAGAATTCCTGAAGAAAAGCCTGGGACAGAAAACCATGTTTGCACATGCATGCATAATTTTGCGCCTTTAGGATCCGGGAAAAAAAAGCGGGGCAAAATAGCAGGGACGGGCAGGAACGCTGCCGTGGCGTTTTGTTTGGCTTCTGCGCCTCGCTGGTTGGAATTATTCCTTCGTTTATTCCAGGACAAAGTTGCCCGTTCGTTCGCACGTCACTCGCCTGTCGATCCGAGTGCAGACGACGGGTTTGCTCTGCGGGGAAGGAAACAGGCGGCGCCGGCAGCAGCAGCAACTTGTGTTGGCATGATTAGCCACTCATTAGTGCTGCACGCAGTGACAAAACACATATGCTCTCTCCATGTTTTAGCACCAATGATGTCAGACAGGATAGCTATATTATGATCCTATAGTATTATAGTTTATGAATGGAGAATTGTCGCAAGAAACAGCCCAATTTCTACGAAGCAGCAGCAAAGGAAACCGTGCATGTGCTCGTCCCTTCCCTTGTGCACCACGGATAGGGAAGGTCACTGCAAGTCTGCAACCACCGGCGGCGGCGGTGAGGTGGCGTCAGGATTCCGGCGAACAGACTGTCTGCAGCCGCTATCCATCCACGGTTTGCTATAAAGATAAGCCAGCTAAGCATGTCGATCCAGACAGAACACAGAAGCCGGTCGAATTTCTTAATCTTCGATTCAGAGAAAGGAGCGCTTGTCCGATAAGTGGCGGCCGGTCGACGCGTATGCCCAACCAGTGACGCTTCTTGTGCTTATCCCCCTCCGTGAATCGGCGAGCAGGACTGTGGTTTTTTATGAAGTGAAGACTGGAGTGGAGGCCATGCATGTTTATCTCTGGTGCACCACAGGAAGAGTAGGAACCGCCGGCGGTGCCACCAGTGTTCCCCAAAACGGGCTGTGGCCATGCTAGGTCGCTGTCCTCAGTTGCCAAAGAAGCCAGCCACCGGTTAAGCATGTTGATACAAGCAAATGCTGATCGGTTTGTTCTTCTGAAGAGATTCAGACAACTGCTAGCCTGCTACTACTAATCGGATAAACACAAAAGCTAAACGATCGTTTATCCAGGCATCAGCCGCCTTGATTAATTAATCAATTAATTGCACACAAGGTAAGAACTCCAAAACAAAATTAAACTGAACACAGTTTTTTTTAAAGGAGATCAACTCAGCTTTTCTTGAAAGCAATTAAGGTTCGATACAACTCTGGGGGAGACCCAGTTCAAAGCAAGCACAGAAAAACGGCAAGGCGCCAAGACAAAGTACTACAACACCACAATATCAGAAACAATCACGCTGCTCGGCACGAAGTTGTCTAGCCACACGCCTTCATCTTGGCACCCAGTTCAGTGATCTCCGTCTGGTCCGCCTCATTCAGCAATAAGCGTCATCTCTGCACAAAAGCAACACCAGACCTGATTACATCCAGAGGGTTCTTACTTCTTAGGGATGGATTTCTCAATAGCCATCTTGTTTCGGACCCTCCAGATGGCCCATGTAATTCCTGCAAAAAACGAACATGTTTAAACGATTCGGAACCTTGGCCCTGTTAGTGAACCCGCCCCCTAGCAGGTCACTAACTGACTTGGAACACCGGTCCCAGCCGAAAGCATCCCTGAGACAGCACCATGCAAATCTTAAACTGAACAATTTTATGCAGAAGGCTCAAGAAAACAATTTTATGAATACGTGCACTGCACCCGCTGCATGTTTCGTTCGGTTCATGGCCGCATCCGCAGCCGCCGTTACCTCGAGGACTCGACTGTGTCAGTGTGTCTGCATCCAATCGCGCGCCGTTCCACTTTTGGTTTGGCACCTCGTCAGGCGTCAGCAACCCGTCGCCGGAGCCCCTTCCTCACACCAAAGGCGATGTCTTTTTGTCTGGCCACCCTCACGCTCCACGGCGTCAAATCACTTGCTGATCCTCGCGCAGCAGGTGGCGGATCGCTTGGTCGAGGAGGGAACAGCCGGCGGCGCGGCGGCATGGGGCTCCCGGAGTCCGGACCAAGATGCCTGCCATTGCGCTCATACGGGTTGGACAGGTTGGTTGGTGGTGGTGAGCATGCAGATCCTAGGTTGGCTGTGTGCGTGCGTGGCACAGAACCTACAGGTGCGCCCCATGTTATTGCACTTTGGAAACGATCTCGAAGCATCGCCGAGAGCACGATGAGATAGATGTTCAGAGCATGTTTGGAACAAGGAGATCTCACGCGAAATGGGCTTCGTTATGGTAAGATATACTAGTTGGATGAAAATTTCTGCTTTCTGAATGCACGGAACGAACCAGGCAGTGCACGAGTGCGTTTGATCCGAAAATGGGAAGCGGAGAAGTGGTGGCATCACGATGGGAAAGCGGGCTGCCTATGATCGCTACCCTGAATTATCGAAGAAGCCAGTTAAGCATGTCGCTCCAAAAAAGCGTCGTCGGTTTCCTGAAGCTTCAGAGAAGCGCTGGTAGTCAGAAACACAAGACAAAGCTACATGCATAATTTCTTTCTTTTTCTTTTCCCTTTTCCTTTTGTATTGCAAGGGACCAATCATAATCTCTGAAGAAACCAGATCCCGTTTCTCTGTTCCTGTGTGCTCTCTGTCTCGAGGAAACATGGAAAGCCAGGCAGCAGCTGAACATTTCACGTTCTCTTCTCCGACGAACCTGCGTGTAATTTTGCGAAAATTGGTGAGGGCTGGGTGTTCAACGTTCATCCACGTCTAATCCTGCAATGTTTCAACCTCGCACCGATACGCAAGGGGGCGAGTCAATAGGTAAATGTTCTTGGGGATCGTCGTCGTTAGAAACCGGGCACCAGCTGGGGATTACTTGCCTACACTGAAAACCACCACGTAGAAAATGTTCATCATCAAGCTATGGCCTGGGGCCACCAAAAAGTCTAAAGTATTCATGTAGATCATCCTGCAAAGTTTGAACCTCAAATAATTTAGGAAGATGGAGCGTGGTACAGCATGAGGGTACAGTTCTTGTGCATTCTTTTTTTTGGCTGTGTTTGCTTACATTTGCAGTTCCAGGAGCGCCTGTTTTTCGTTGCATTCGATCAGGTTTCTCCTTGATGTGAAGCAGCAGCGTACAACACTCCAAGCAGCGGTAGCAGCATAAGACGAGTTTGGCAGGTTGCGCTGGGTCAATTCCTGTCCTCTTGATATCATGTTTATCCGGCGTGCATCTCTGCATTTGTTCGTCAGATCGGCTACAAATTCAGTTTGATCTGAGCATTCGGCATAAAGACAGGCACCGTGCGGCAAGGACGTGTTACTCCAACGGCGGAGGAATGCGGCCGGCATCAGACTTTGGTCTAATCCAGCGAACGGCCAGTCGGCCACTTCTCAGTTCTCATGGAAATCGTAACCAATCCATGAAAACCGGGACCAAATATGCGTGTGCTTACAATTACAAGTCATGACACCACACTTGCGAAATGAGCAAAAGGATTCCCCAGTTAGAATCTATACCATAAAGCTGATGAATAGCCAGCCAGTAGTTTAGGCTGAAATACTACTCTAGTACTCTAAAGCAATACAGGAATTGCAAGAGAACATGCTGAAAGTACACTTCTGGTCTAATGAAACATCCAGGCACCCGGCATTCAACTCAAGTTACAGAACAAACAGTTCTAAAGAACCACCAAGTGCTAGAACCAGGATCCCAGAGCAATGTGGAACCAGAGATCCCATTTGCGATATTACAGCACATCCTGGAAGACGCACACCAAAACATTAGCACACCAAACTGTGCTCATTGGTCAGCTTCAGGCTTGCTTCCATCACCATTGCCTGTGTGGTTTTCTGGCGAGGCTGTCTGGGGTTCCTGCTGCTGCTGTCCCGCGCTTGTATTGGGTTCAGGATGGAAGTTGATAGGGAACTTGGTGACACGGGGCTTGTCTGCTAAGATATTTCTCTGCACCCTGTCAATTAGCACCTTTGCTGGAGGCTCTTCTCTCAATTGCTCATCGTCGTAATCATTGTTCACGTAGTAACCTACTCTCATGAACTCCTGGCCCATGTAAGAGCATGTCAATAGCAATACGGTCACACCAATTATGTCTTCCTCACGGATCTTTGAGGGATCCGGTGGGTCAGCCTGCATTGGCAATGGCATATGATTTTCCAGATGGCAGATGCAAATTAAGATATACTACAAGGTTAACAAAATAGAGGAAATCACAAGCAGTGCTCATGCTTTATTCTATCATTATTTCAGGATCTATTGTGTTTGGTGAATGTTTTGAAGTAGAAAGAGCAACATAACCAACATTACCTGGAGTATGAAACGATAGGTCCCAACATTGACAGGACCAACAAGCACGCTCTCAAGTTGTTGATCATAGTTTTCATCTTCTGCTGATCCAACATATATAAGCTTCCATTCCAGATCTGAAATGAAAACAAGCACGTTCTTTACATGTATTTAAAAAAT
This sequence comes from Panicum hallii, assembly GCF_002211085.1. Lineage (NCBI taxonomy): Eukaryota > Viridiplantae > Streptophyta > Magnoliopsida > Poales > Poaceae > Panicum > Panicum hallii. The sequence goes on from NC_038044.1 coordinate 12,368,163, forward strand.
GTAATACCCAAATAAAAGACAATGAGAAACAAAAACATATTAATAGAATATTTGAGGAGATCCGATTGAATTATTTTGCATACTTTCCTTGTACTGATGATCATGTATGTATACAACTATGGTACTGAAGGAAATATAAAAATTATGTGACAATTGAAACTAGGTTCAGAGTTCAGACTATACATTTTTAATGGCATAAAGCCATAAATTGTATCATTAGCACCTTAGTCTTGATCGGAGCATATCTGTAAAAATCTCTAACCAATACCAATCACGATGCACTGGTTTATGGCCACTATCAACAAACTGGAGCCAAAAGAAGGGGAGAAAGCAAAGCACCACATTCACACGAAAAGCGAACAGCTTGATACTGACACACACCAGTCAAATGACTTTTCAATATAGCACGATCTCAAGGAACCATGTAGCTTCTCAAAGAGGTCAGCAAATTAACCACCGCATAGTCCAGAGGATAATCACCAAAATCAAAATAGAAAGAAAGAGAACTAACTACTCAAAAGAAAACTTCACCTGTGTCAAATCCAATAGCACAAAGTTCGATTTCTACAATCAGCTATCTTGTTGTTAACAATTGCTAATTATTATAGGTATACACACAAGTAATATGATAGTTATGCACTGTGGATTTAATAATGATCAGCTACAAGCAGAGGTTACAAAAGAACAATAACATCATCTCAATAGTTTCCTTTTTTTTTGAAAAGTTTACTTTTAGATGCCAGGAGTACTGGCCCATCATTTAAGAGAGAGGAGGTGAGGCACCCGCGTCCATCTCAATAGTTTCTAACTTATGATCCACAAATGCTAGATTGTTGGCAAATTTCCAAGAATGAGAGGCATAAATTTGTTTACAGAATTGCCCTCACGCATAACGTCAAATGCTGACAATATAACTCAATAAACTGCTAGGCAAATAGGATCAGTCACAAGGCATACTGATATGCTGATACCAGGGATCAAGGATAAAAATACAGTATGACCCCTACATAATTCAGAGTAGGCTAGAAGAAATTATTTTCATCGTTTAACTGATGTTAAATATTATTAAGAGATGTTAACTAACAAATATAAACAGGCTAGGTGAGTTCTACAACGGGAGTAAATGTTAGGTGATCCTCAACCGAATTCTCTAACTCTTCCTACTGTTCATGAATCAATAATGAGCTACAAGTTAAGCAATTCCTACCGATCGTGATCCCTAGATCAGCTTCTGCATCCCAAACATACTAATGAGGGGAAACGTGTCCTCCATTACGGAACTACAATGTTCACTGAACAAAAAGTAGCGACAACAATTTAGAACACTACCATTTGCAGGGAAAAAAAGTCTATGCGGATGCGGATTAGTGGAAGGTAATCGATGCAGCAGCGCTCGACTCCCACGCCCCTCCTGATATCCCAGCCTCTCTAGGCAACAAAACCCAACGCCGTCAGCTGGTCACGCAAAACCGAAGCCGCCGATGTCGAGACGCGCAGAACCCTAGCCCGCCGCCACGCGTCGCGGGAACCGAGAAAGGAGGAAGAGAGGGGGTGAGGCGATCCGTACCGTCGTCGAGAGGCACGAGGCACTCGTAGGAGATCTCGAACTGGAAGGGGTTGAGGAAGGCGGTGGGGTTGTCCAGCACCGCCACGTTGGTGATGTTCACGGCGCTCATCGCCGCCGGTAGCAGCCGCGCGGGCTCGAGCGGAGGGGGGGGGGGGGGGAAGACGAGAGCGAGCCGCGGCGGCTGGGAATCGGATTTCTGGCCGGGGGTCCGCGAACTGCCGAAGGGCGCGGCCTCTGGGGCGGGGTTTAATGCGGGGCGTTGCGGGGATTCGCGGCGGGAAGCGAAATTGGGTTGGCGGGAGACGCCCTGGAGCCCGAGGTTTGGAGAGGGCCAGAGCTGGGGGGAGCCGAGAGGCCGAGGCCGAGAGGGCACGACACGGTGGGGAGAGAGAGACGACCTGGCGAGGCTCAACCGCTTCTGAAACTGAAGAGCTACGAGAGCGAACTACACTTCCCTTATTCGGAAGGGAGGGGGGCCTTATTTAGACGCTGGGAATTTCGAAAATTTGGTGGAAACCGACTGATTTCGGCTCATACTTGACTCCTTTTGTATCGCAGGAATCAATTCAGCTCCCATGCAGGAATTGCCCAATCAAAAGGCTTCTTCGGTTCTTCCTTTGGAACGCATGAATCAGGCCAACATCCACGCAGGAACATCTCAACAGGGCCAGTACCTGCGTGGCTGACATTGAGACTGCAAACAAGTGAATTGCCCAGATGAGCTAGACCTGGAATACGGTCGAGTTGGAGCAGCAAATTATGCGAAGCATGTATTCTGGTAGCACTGCTCTTGGTACCAACTACCCAGACAGATTCAACTTAAAGATGGAGATGTCGATGGAAGACCTGACGGAATATACATAAGCACGTTTACATGGTCCACACAGAATGATGCCGTGTACTCCTCACTAAGAAATTTACTCCCAAATGTACAGAAGATATATCTCCTGACTCCAGTTTACGCATACGCAGTGCTCACTTCAACAGACCCTAGTTAAGGTTCAAGCGGGACACCACAAATAATACAGAGATATGACAACACAAATCGCTCGTGCACACGTCATAACTCGTCACTCCAAGAACTTATAAGTAGAGCCGTAATAACAAATGGGCCATGACTGGATTCCGCCTCACTTTTTTAGCACGCTGCATAAAAAGAACAGAAAGCAAGATAATGAGCTGTATATATTGAAGACCGGCATGTCACAAAGAACTCTTGTACTACAACAAACACAAACTAAACAAAATCTAAGCATAGTCATAGTAACAATGTTGGGCATGTTATATCTAGATTCATTCGGTATGCATACCAACCATATTTTTGGAAATGGAACTGAATTTTGTAGCCAATGAAAATTACTTACTTGTAGAGGTAGGCCGCAATACCAAGAATGACACAGAGAAGGATGATATCGATGCAAAAGTTGCGACTCGATCTCAGCTGGTAACAAGTCAATGTGCAAAACAACCGGTATGAGCTATGACGTCACCCAGCTAACCAAGCATTAGTTAGGAAGTGCACAAAGGTAAATGCTAGGTTTTACCTGAAGAACAGTCTCCTTCAGTCTAACGTTGGTATTCTTCAAATCTGCATTTGCTCTATCCACCTACAGTCATCATTAGCAAAATAAGTGTTGCTGGACAATTTCTAGATGGAGCCTACAGAAACTAATGGCTGCCAGATAGCAGACCTTGTCATCCATTTCATCCATCAAAGGAACTTGTCTGTCCAATTCCTGATAATCACAGCTATTTAGTTAACTGGCCATAACTTATTCTAATTATCATATGACAAAAAATAAAGCCCAGCAAGTAACCTCATTCATGTCAGATGCCATGTTTTTCAGGGTTTCCAGCCCTTCACCAATAACGCCCAAACCGTCATCCTGCAGAATTTCAACGCCAAAGACAGGTTACACCAGATGAGAAACTGAGAGTCCCACATCCTGTAGCAAAAGAAGATGAAACGGAAAGAAGAAAAGTGATTCGGTAAATTTACCTGTTTCATTCTGCGCATCTCATATTCCCGGCGGAACTGGTTCGATTCTTCTGTCCCCTTAAAGTACTCATCTTCAAAGTTCCCATCTGTATGTTTAAGTGGTGTTACGGGCAAAGGGGGTCAGTCAGTGATCCAAAAGATACGAAATTCAAAAGCAAGAGGATCTAAAAGTCTCAAGATTACACAAGAGGTTAAGCTTGATTAGGTGGCTTTCAAATAACTATGGAGCAATGAAGTTATGCACACTAGCCTAATTTATGAATATAGTTAATCATTTTCAAATTGGAGTATTGGACATAAAAAGTGATTATTTGGATCTCAAGTTTCATCAAAAGGAACTATGCCAATCTTTCCTATTAAAAAGCTAATGCATAACAGTAATCGTTACAGGAAAGACAAAGGTGGAGCAACAGAAGATGTTCATATGCTCACTAACCAGCAGTAGTGTCAAACTTTATGGCTCCTCCAGTGCGAGATCCTGAGGCTCCCCAAGTTCCATTTTTCTTTGTGGCAGTAGAACTTCCATCTGGGATTGACTGTATTCTGTCAGGTAAGGCGGCAACCAGATCACTACGGGTCGCAATTTCTTCTTTTGTGAGCCCTTTCACCTGTTAAAAGGAGTCTTCAGAACTGGATTGCCTGAATGTATCAATGCTGTCAAATCTGGCTATATAAAAGGGTATGCTAAGTTAAACTGTAAAGAGAGTATTAGGGAACAAGTAAAACCAAGCAAGCAGTTGCTTGGTCAGTGCATATGTATGGATTCCCTTTAGATAGAAAAAACACAAGATATTAGATTTTACCCATGCATGTCAAATCAACACATAATCATCATTTACCAATCCTATGAAATACTCCTACATGGCTCACTTGGTCACTTCCAGAGTACCAATCCAGAAACGTCTCAACTACTAACCCAAACACAGATTTTCCCCCAAAATTGTGCCATTGTGAGTAGTACACCAATCCTAAAATTCTAAAATTCGCGAAATGGATCAGTTTCCAATAGAGTCCCTAACCCTTGCAGCCGGACATCCTAATTTCAGGCAGCTACAGTCCAAGCAAGTTTAGCTACTGGCAAGCACGGAATCAAGCCCAAAAGTCACAAAGTCCGCAGATCTAGCAGAAACACTCTAGTGGAGGCAATGCGGGTACTAGGGCGGCAACCTTCTTCACAGCGAGGCGCTGCAGCTTTGGCAAGTCCTCCTCGAGGAGCTTGGCCTTGGTGCGCCGGATCTCAGCGTTGAGCACCACAGCCGCGGCCCGGTTCTTCTCTTGCTTCGCCGCCTCCGCTTTCTGCTCCAAAACAAACCATCAGATTCAGACCGAGTGCGCCGCTTCGCAGACGCGGGGGGAGAGAGGAGGTAGAGGACGAGATCTCACCTCGACGCATTGGTTGACGTCGGCGTCTACGGAGGCGTAGAGGCGGGCGAAGGGGTCGTCGCCGGCGACGTTGGCGCCGTTGAGCTTGTCAACATCGTACTTGTCATACTTCTGGCAGATCGCGTCCACCCGGGTGAGGATGTCGATCACGGTCATCCTCGCGCCCCGATTTCTCCCACCGCGAGCGAATTCGCGACGAGGTTTGCAGCGGAAGGAAGCGAGGCGAGGCGAGGAATAACCCAAACGGCGAGCCAACCGAAGCTGAACTGAACGGGGAAAGGAAAGAGAGAGACGACAGAACGAGACGGCGGAGCCTGCCCGATAGCCCGTCGCTGGGCACAGCCTGGACGGCCGTGGCGACGACGCTGTCGACCGGGCTCCACCAACCGGCCCGGCCTCGGTTGAGATCTCTTGGTGGGTTGGGCTGAGTTTGCGATAAGTTTAGTTTGGGCTTGTAATGTGGGCCGTAGCTTTTATGGACCTAGGCCCATAAAATTGCTGCCTATCAGCTAAATTTGTATCACCTCGGGTTTTCGTGAGATGACCTATGGTTGTCTTTCGTGTTCATGATTGTAAGAGTGGGGATAAAGAAATGATTGTAAGAGTGTGTCTGGCCCAGTGGCCCTTAAGAAAAATCTCATCCTTACAAAATGGAGGTAGATGTATGGATGATGGATGAAGTCAAATGCGTGAGGATGCTGGATGCCAAGCAATATTCCCTTTGCTACCCTGCTAAACGATAACATTAAAAAAGAACGAAACTGTCATAGGCGACAAGGAGATACATAGCTGCCATGTCATACACTAACCTAACAACCTTACAATATCCTCTGATCCGTTCCGAGCCTTGCTCTGTTGCATAGGCGCATGGCACGATCACGCGGGATGGATCCCGCCGAGCGGGGGCGGGCGCTATCGCCCCGCTCTCGCCCATGTTGGCAGGTGCGCAGGGGCGGAAGGCGGGTGGGAGCAAAGTGGCGCGCTGGCGTCGGCGTGCGCAGGCGAGAAGGGTGGGGCGGGAGTGACGTGGCGCGTTTCTATTGGTCCACGCGGACTATCCGTTGAACTAGCCGTTATTTAACCGTTTGAACTCCAAAAAATTCGATCATGCGTACTCTTGGGTTGATCATGCGTGCATGTGTCATCCTACACAACATGATCATCGATGACGAGCGTGGTACCGATTTGGACGAGATCTATGAGACAGTTGCGTCCAATGTCGGTCCGGCGATCCACAGCGATGCACCACCAAGCCTAGCTGCCAGAATTCAGATGGACACCGAGATGAGGGACTCACCATGTATGCACAGCTCCAGCAAGATTTGGTTGAGCATGTGTGGGCACATAGTCATCCTTAGATTTATGTATTTTTTTATTTATTATGTAATTTTTTATTTATTATATAATTTTTTATTTATTATGTAATCGGTAACTTTTTTAAGTTGAATAAAATTTATTTTTTAAATTCTTTTGCGTATTCGAACAAAAGAGGTTGAAATAATTAAATCTGAAAAAGAAAAGCTGACGTGGAGGTGAGAGAAGTGAGAGCTGGCACTGTATCCTGTACATTGGAGGGGTGGGGTGAGAGTGGGGGTGAGAGATGACATGGCGGGGAGATATCTCCTCCCACCACTGGACTCAGCCTTACAAGATCCAATTATGCCGCTGGCTCTATCTAGGCATACACCAAACGGGGCTAATAATATGTTGATGCGTCAATTATTCAGCTTCAACTTCTCAAAACGAGACTTGACAGCTCCGGGTATGAGTGCTAATCATGCTTTGTCAACACTCTGTTTGGAGTCCATTATTGAGACAGGACGGCCATCAGCTTGTCCATCTCGTCAAACAAAGGAAATCAAAATTGCATCAATCAGGAAAAAATACTGCCACTTGGAGACCGATGTGGCGTGGTCCTTGAGCCCTCTCTGCGGCTCCATCAGCAGGATACCAAGACTGGTCCATCCTTCCTGGTCGCTACCAGAATAGGATCCTAGAACATTTTTTTGAAGCAATTAGAAGCCTAGAACTAGAAGAGGGCTAGGCTATCATTCAGGCATCAGCTCACGTCTCCATAGTTTCAAACCTAGACCGCCACAATTTCTAAAGATGCCGCTCGTTTCCGCTCACCTCTCACCTTTTACACGCCCGCGGACAACGGCCGCGCGCGGTGTGAACCGGCACCTTCGCTGAGAATTCCGCCGGCGCCAATGATTGCCTCCGGTCACCGGTCTCCGAATGCCGCGTGTTATCGCGAACAATGGAGCCATTGACAAATGAGCTAGGAATCTTAAGGGCGACGGGACAAACTGGCAAACGAGTAGTATAGTTCAGCCGTTTCTGCAAAGACATGGACTGAATGCTTACTCTATTGGCCATGGAAACTTGTGGAACGAAACGTCGTCGATCGGCCGAGACCCCGGCCGCAAACTTCAGAGGTCGAGACAATGCGGGTTGGATGAGGCAGCAACTGCGCCGGTTGAATTTTTGTGTTTTGGTGACGCTGAAAGCACTCGCGTTGCCTATCCTATCATCGCCGACTTTAGTTAATCTGTTCGTCTTGGTATGTCCTATGGAGGGTCAGGAAAGTCAAAATATTCAGCAAGACCAAGACATGCTAGTAGAACGACAGGTACTCGCCTACTTGCACTCCGATGAGAGCGTGACGGGAGACGGTGAATTCTAGTTCTAGAGCCAGTTGGTTGGTGGCTGGTGCGGATGCTGCGTGCATCTATTATATTGTCCGGGAAACAGATAACATTTGATGGAATGAAAGAATCCTTCAGAGCTCCCATGCTGCGTTCAGAGACAATCCAGCGTCTGCTGAACTGAATCCCGGCCTCCCCGGCGGTTCGGAATGGCTGGGATCTTCCTCTCCGGGTGTCACTTGGGTACAGGTAAATGTGTCAGGGATAGGGTGATAAATCTCAAGCCACGAGTCCCTCGTCAGTGGCGTGCCGGAGACTGGCGAGACGACGACGGCGACGCCGCCGCCACCGCAGGTGCCATTTCGCCGGTCACCCTTTCCGGTCCAGCGGAAAACAAGAGCACGCACAGCCACAAGCGGCTTGGCCACGGCACCGGCGCACCGCTATTCGACGCCCGCCCAGGGCAGCATGGCTCGTCAACCTGCAGACCCACACGCGCACTAGCCGCTGCCGCTGCCGCGACACGCATCGTTTTCCCCCGGGTCGTCTCGCAAGGGGGCGGCCCCGCGCCTCCACCCCCTTACGCTCGATCACGACGAAGGCAAAGCCACCGGCCTCCGCGCCAGTCGCTTTCGGCTTTCCCCGCTGCCGCTCCCATGCGAAAATCTGGGTGCCTTATGGAGCGCGCTCACGACACGGCGAGCCGGCGACGGGGAGGAACCGCGCCTGCCGCCTGGTGTGAAACGGCGCCGGCTGTCGTAGATGCCTGGAGCAACCGGCCCGGCCACCTCGGCGAAAAGGTGGTCGGTCAGAACGCGAGGTCCCCTTGGTGCCTGCGCTTCTAAGCAAGGGAACCGTACCAAACAGTCCCCGGAGCAGTAAACAAACTGCTGGCCCTTATCCGTGGCCACTGAACTTTTGACCTGCCGCGCCTCGCGGGTTTGCCTGCCGGAAGAACATTCCTCGTACCTGTTTGAAAACCTGAAAGCGATTTCGTCGCACCCACAGGCTCACACTCACAGCAGACCACTGCAGCTGGAATGCAGGATGGCTCTGAACGGAAAAACCCTCCACCTGAAGGCAGAAACGGGCCTACGAGAATATGCCTGGCGAGAGAAGCTTACAAACGGAAGGGCATGCAACTAGCTAGGCACATTAGCAGCTGAGCTCGATCCGGCTTGACGCCGACGATGCCTGAAGAATCATGTTGGACTAGACAAGGCGGTTGTCCTCCCCATCCTATGCTAGAACCCCCTTTACATCTCGCAGGGTGCACTGATTAAAAAGGCATTTTTTTTTCTGGAATATTCATGCCCCGGTACCGACAAGCGCAAGGGATCGGTCGCTCGGAGTGAGGGATTATATGTTTCAGGCAAGTGCGTGCAGTTGTTAAAGGGAGATCGATCGGCAGGTGATTGGGAGAGATCACCGGTCGTTGCCGCTTGTTAAGTATAGCTCCTCCATAGGGGGCCCTTCTTTTTGAAAGAATATTGGGGCCCCTTCTCGTAATGCTATGCTATGCTATGCATGGGTGTCAATCAGCCTAACTTTTGTTTGTTTTGCAGTGCTTGTCACAGAGTCAAAGGCTCCAACTTTCTGCATAATTCGGCCTGTTGATTTCGCTGCCTGTTCTAGCCTGTAGGTCGTGTTCCGAAAGGCAATGGTTTATCCTTATTGAAGCAGCAAGGCTTTGTAGTCTTCAAGCATCAAACTTTATCTGAGGCATATTTTTCTAGCGGCACAGTCCATACAGGTAGAAGTTAGAGATATCAGACATGTGTTTAATGGGCGATCCAACATTCAAACTGATGATACGAAAAAATTCGTAAAGGAAAGTCCTTGAAATCATGGCGTCGCTGAATCCTTTTTCTCCCTGAAGAAAAAAGCGCGCATGCTTTACCGACAGGTTAAGAGCTAGCGTCGGGTGACGCTGCGAGGCGCGGCCTTTTTTGATCATGTGATCCTCAGGCCGCGTACCGATCGAGAAAGAGACAGCAGCGAGGCCTTGCTGGTCGCTCTCCAGCTTTGCTCCTCTCGCGGGACCTGCGAGCCACTCACCACTACGCCCGTCGCTTTGCTGATGCTACAGGTGCCCGGCGTAGGCGCGCTCCGTCCCCGTCGTAGCGCCGGTCCGCCGCGGCGTCGTGGAAGGGTAGGCCTTGGCGGTGACCGCGGGGAGGCGCAGGTGCTGTGTCGGTGGGGTCGAGAAGCAGGTGATGAGGAGGCCCTCACCTAACGGGTCCCAGGGAGCAGTGAGACATAGAACGTGGGTTGACTGGTCAACGATTTTGGCAGGGTCCTACCGTTGGTAAACAAGACACCGTTCACCCTGGTCGTTAAATCAAAGTCGGATCTATCCACTGTTTTGCAGATTTCAACATTTTAAAGCCAACCGAACGCAATCAAGAACGTATTTGCATAGGAGTACTGCATCATTTGAAAGCTTTAAGAAGTCTACTTTCTAATGCATTAAAGATCAAGTTTGCTTGAGGATTGGTTGAAGAGTTATTGGTGATTTTGAAGAATAACTAGCCATAAATATGAGGCCAGCTTGTCATAGTGGAACCTGATTATGCTACGCTCAGTTCGCTATGAACTTCTACTTCTAGCTTAACAGCTGACACTTGACAGTGCAGCTCCGCCTCGACGCATGGCCCCACGAGTATCTCAGTTACTATGCCCTTCTATACTCCAAAGTTTGCGCTTGATCCCACATGCCAAAGCTTTTGCCACACCTGATTTCGCCTATGCAGCCTGCATGCGTCTATTCCAACTGATAAAAATACACGCAGTTCAGTGCATTTGGTGGGTGGTAGCTAGATCGTCGTTGGAGCAGCAATGAAAGCAAAGCAACCTGCATGTCGTTTCTCCTCGTCGTTTTCTCCTGCCAGCACGGAGAGAATCAGAGAATCCATCCTGAACAAACCCGTAAGAACGAAGTCCACTCCCCGGAGGGATCGATATTATCCATGCGTACCTGTCTTGACTTGTCGCGTGCCGCCACCTACTTCCGATGTCGAGACGCGCGGATCCTCCTTCCTCGAGAGTCGATGTCAAGGCACCAGCAGCCGAGCGAACCATAGAGACGTCAGTGAGCGTGTACCAAGAAAAAACGTCAACGAGCTCCAAATTGAGCAAAATGCAGAGTGTAAAACCGTTTCAAATCCACACAAAAAAAAGCAGAGTATAAAACGCCATGGGGTCAGTACACGGTACAACGTGTTGCTACGAGACAGCAAAGTTTCACTTGCATGCTGCATGATTTTATCTAGTACAGTAACTTTCTTTGATCCGGGGTGACTCGTAGTAAGGTCACAAAGGCTCGCTTGATTCGTGCTGTGTTTCTGCATAAAAACAGCACGCAACAACTATTCTTTCCCACCTGAAAAGGTCGTTTATGTCTTGCTGATTTTTTTTTTACAGCCACTCGTACCACTCTGAAATTTTATCTGAACATTTGAGCCAGCCGGCAGCGGACAGTAAGCTGACGGCAAAAAACAACAAACACAGATACACGGACACGGGACACCCAGAGAGAGTAAGGTAGTAAGGTGACGACCAGCGGATGACGCAAGGCTTAATTCTTGCCCGAGGAAAGTACTAGAAGGCAAGTAGGCAACGCGCCAACGCCTTGCTTCAAGTATCTCAGAAAGTTACCACACCAAACAAGCTGTACTTCCCAGTGATTTGACTGGTCTCCATAGGGATGTAAACGTTCAAAGTTGGTTACTGTCAGTACGATTTCGTCGTCACGGCAGACTTAAGAAAATGAGCAGCGCGGTGAATTTTTTCCATGTAAATTCGCAATACGTCAACGAAAAATCTTTGTAGGGCACACTGCTGAAAGGCCCTCGGACCGGCAAGAAGGAAGCTTCGCCGAAACCGATGCTACATGCTAGTTCCCTCTTGTCTTGCCACGGTCAGCTAGCTAAGGGCCCTCTCCTGCCGTGCCCGTGAAGTCTCCGGGCAGGTCGCTTTACGAGACAGACAGCGATTGTACGTGCCTAAGTGCGATCAATATAAAATGACACAGCTCAATGACCATGCGATCCGAGATTGATAGATTGACTAGGATCAGCTCGTGCCGCCCGGAAAAAGAGGGGATCGGAAGATAAAAAAAATATATTTGCAGGCCCTCCAAAAGAAAATACTACTTGCAACGTGATACACAGGGGCAGGGTCGTGTCGGAGGATCTTGCAAAGGTGCCTCGCGTCCACACGCTTCCCTCCTCCATTGGCCTTTGTGATTCGCGAACGGGTCAAGTCCGAGCACTGTGTGCGCATGCGTCGCCAACAGCGAGCGATCCCCCCTCACGAACTGGTCCATGTCCGGCACGCATCGAGCGCGTCGCCTCCGATCCTAGGCTTCCTATTCCGATCGCCCACGGTAAGAGAAGGCATTTTCTTGAGCTCTTCGAGAGAAACGCGGAAATGGTATGAGGGCGCAAGTCATGCATGCTGTCAGTGACGCTGCGACAGGCTGACAGTGGCCACTCATCCTACGTGGCATCCTCCCCTGCTCGCTGGCACTGAGCTACCACTGCACTGACCGCCGCGGTCTCTGGTCGCTGGTCAGTGGAGTGGCATGCGGCCATCGTCGCTGCGCGAGAGAGACTGGGACAGAGACAGACGCGCGAGAGCTGTGGCTATCAGCGCGGCGGCGGCAGGGCGGAGGCACCACGTCGCTCTCACGGCGCGTCTACTTGTGCATGCTGACAAGCGTGTCAATCAGCTGATGAGGTTTTCAGAGTACACTCGTCGAGCAAAGCGTAATTCACATCTCGGTCGTACCAATTTACTGACATGTAATGTAGTGATACACAGCAAAATACCGGCCACAATCTATATCCACACGGAAAGGAGAAAGAAAGGGAGAGAGAGATAGGGACATGACAGGAGAAGCAGTGAAGAGCAGGGAGCTACGGATCCTATCTACCTTGGCGCGACGGATCAAACTCTCCCATCGTCCACGAATCAATGGAGCAATCGAAGCTTTTTTTCGCGCGACAACCCCACGAGCAGAGCCCAAGTCCTATGTCAAGGTGTTGCAGAGTCCCTGCGGCTTGGCGTCGGAGGCGGCGGCGCCCCACATCTCGGCCATGTTGGGGAAGTAGCACGCCGAGAGCTCCAGGGCCCGGTCCTGCAGGCCAGCGTAGAAGTCGCCGTACGGGAACAGCTGCTCGCCGCCGCCGGTGACGAGATCGGGCAAGAACACGTCGTCGTCCAGCGCCGCCACGGCGCCACTCGCCGCCGCGCACGGCGCCCAGACGGCGGCGCCCAGCTGCGCGACGGGCGGCACGGGCGCGAGCTCGGTGGTCCGCGGCGCGTCGAAGCGGATCAGCCCCTGGTGCTGCTGCGCCTGTGGCGGCGGCGGGTACGCGGCGAAGCGCGCGTCGCCGCTCGAGCTGGTCACGGACGAGGAGGCGGGCGAGAGCGCCGCCGCCGGCGGCGGCGTGGCGGGCGCGGCGAAGGCTCCGCCGGTGGCGCCCGCCACGGCCTTCTTCTTGAGCTTGGTGTTCCAGTAGTTCTTGACGTCGTTGTCGGTCCGGCCGGGGAGCTTGGACGCGATGATCGACCACCTGGCATCGCACCGGCAGCTCGATCATCAGTCAGGTGCACGGAGGCGGGAAACGCAGATGTTACATTAGAACACTGCCAGCGCGACCCACCTGCTCCCGATCGAGCTGTAGAGCGACAGGATGACCTGGTCCTCCTGCTCCGTGTAGCCGCCGTGCTTGATGTCCGGCCGCAGGTAGTTGAGCCACCGCAGGCGGCAGCTCTTGCCGCACCGGTTCAGCCCTGAGGATCACAAGTTGTGGGGAAAACGCTAAATTACTTCGGAAATCTGCTCGAAATCGCCACTCGGCCCAGGATCGCTGAAAGAACTGAACAGGATGATCGGGCTCGCGGCGCCGCTCGTTCAGTGCGGCGGAGGCTGGGCCAGGAAGTGTACCTGCTTTCTGCGGCAGGGCGATCCAGTTGCCGCCGATGCCGTGGCGCTGGACGTAGCTCCGCAGCTGCTCGTCCTCCTCCGGCGACCAGGGCCCTCGCTTCACGCTCGCCTTGTCGCAGCACGGCGCGCGCCCCATGTCCGCGGCAGCCGGCAGCCGAGCGACGAGCACGGGCGGCGGCGGCGGCGGGCGAGCAAGAGGGTTCGACGCGGCACACACAGGCTGCGGCTTATACGCACGCAAGAACCTTCTCTCCGAGACTCCGACCTGAGCCGAGTAGCCGTACGGGTGCGCGCAAGTACAAGACGGCAGCGGGTGATGCGCTGCTGGGCTACGGAATTTATAGCCGGGGGCGCGGGCCCCGCGGGTACGGCCGATCGAGCCGCAGTGAGAGCCCGTCGCGTCGCCCCCGTTCCGTTCCGCTTCCGCGGTCGTACGGCATGATGGATGGCCTTGCTCCCCTCCGTTTTGTCATCGCGGCTCTTTTGACCGCACGAGCTTTTGTTTTCTTTTCGGTGCTCCATCTCGTCCCGTTGGAAGGCATTGCTTTTACCAAGTTTTACCTTGAGCATGGGTGGTCAAATAACTTTTGTTTTTACCTGTAATTTTTTTCAAAAGACGTTTATACCGGTAATTATGGCCACCTTTTTGGGTGCTAAAGTATGTGGAGTGGAGAACACAGCTCCTGTGCTCCAACTTCTGATTCCGTGGAGCACGTGCTTCCAAACGCTAGCGGCGCGACAAGCCGAGAACTCGAGCCTGAACCGGCAGGTGTTCTCTTTCTCTGTCAAAAATTCAGGCAAAGCCATTTCACGATGAAACCTGCAGTATGGCTGTACCCTGCCGGACCTTCCAACTAGATCTAGCTCCTGTGCGTTTGTCAAACTCCTGACCCTCCTTAGGCTATCTCCAGCGATATCCTCCAAATTCCATCCTCTATCTTTTTCCTCCATATCAACTTCATTCTCTATAACAAACTTAACTCCAACAACGTACTCTATTTCCATCCTCTATACCCCACAATTTTACTTTTCTATCATTTCTTCCGACATCCGTTTCCCCCGAGCGCAACGCCCCGCAGCGCCCCTGCCCCGTCGCGCGCCCCTGCCCCGCCGCGCGCCGCCCCTGCCCCGCGCACCCCGCCGCCCCTGCCCCGCCCGCGCGCCGCCCCTGTCGCGCCCCGCCGCCCCGCGCGTGTTGTCGGTCGAAACCCACCGGCGAGCAACGTCAGGCAACACGAGGAGCCGGGAGGCTTCCGGGACGGCTGGTGGGCCCCGGTCCCTCGGTCAACGGCCCAGCGATCTGGCGCGCACCCTGGCTTGGAGTTGCTAGGCGTGCCACCTGATCCTGCACCCGATCAGGAAGGTGTGATCGTGAGATTCCTGTAAGCACAGACACTTGCAAAGATTAGTCCGAGCCGTGATCGGCTCATCGCTCCTCCCCGGTATCGGCTATAAAGAGCCGATTGCATCAATACCGGATCGGATCTTCGGGACAGATAACGAACGTATATAATAATGAGATAAAACTTGCTCTATAGATATCAATCTAATCCAATCTACGATAACTAAGCCCTCACTACACGATCAGAACATCCTACACGTGATTGAGCCTAACGAATACGCAAAGCATCGAAATAAACAACCTAAACAGAGATCCTAAAAGCAGCTAAAGAGCCGATTCATAAGGAAACCTCTACTCAGGATAAGATCCGATACTAACATACTGCCGGAACTTTCAACTCGTTTGCAAGACCTAATCGTGCACATATTGAACTAAATCCCTAATAAATAGAAACTAGCCATAACAGATCGGATCTATCGATATAAACAAAGCAAGGCCCGGCCATTGCATCCATGATCGGACACAATGATCGCGGAGCGCGCAAGAATAACGAACAGAGCATGATCACGATACAAATAAAATAACATTACTCTATGCGCGCTATGATAACTAATGCTACTCGCCATCTACAAGGCTTCAGAACGAGCAACATATGAAACAAACAAGCAAGAGCAATACGCCCCTGATCACGCAGAGCGTGATCGGGGCCGCATGGCACTTACCTGATGAAAAACCCTGTGACAGGAGAGGCGATGCGCCGTGAGTTGTTGATGAATGATCCTTTTTTTTTTCTTATTTATTCGTGGTACATATTTATAGTCCGTAGACTTGTTCTCTTTAACTAACCCTAACCAAACACAACACGAATCCTAACTGCCTAAATCTGAGTTTACACGGCCTTACTACCCCAAACACCCGTACGGGATCCGATCTGCAAGCTTGCCATAACCTTCTCCTAGGCCCATCTTGCTCCCTGGCCCACTTTTGGCCCGTCCAGAATATGGCGATAACAGCGCGCCCCTGCCCCGCCGCGCGCCGCCCCTGCCCCGCGCGCCCCTGCTGCGCCGCGCCCCGCCGCCCGCGGCCCTCCTCCACCCCTGCTCCGCCCCGCTCCGCCCCGCCGCGCCGCCGTCCCGCGCCGTCCCGCCGCCGCCCCGAGCCGCCCCGCCGCCCCGCAGCGCCGCCTCCCCGAGCAGCCCCGCAGCGCCGCCCCGAGCCGCCCCGCAGCGCCACCCTGAGCAGCCCCGCCCCGAGCGATGGAGGACGCCAGTACTGCCTTCGTCTGTGCGGGACGCAGGCGATATTCTCCATTTTACCGCACGCGTTGGAGAACCCCGATGGAGCGATACGGTGCTACAGTAGCCTCCGTTAATAGAGAACCGGACGCTTTACCGAACGCCGCTGGAGTCAGGGCCTGTTTGGATGAATGGGAAAGAGAAAGAGAAAGTGCAAAACTTTTGCTCTTTTGCACTTTTTTTGCACTTTTGGATCTAAACACCCCAAAGTGCAAAAGAGCAAATGCTACCGTAGTTTTGCTAATTATGGATTAATTAGGCTTAATAGATTCGTCTCGTCATTTAGTCCTCATCTATGTAATTAGTTTTTTAATTAAACTATATTTAATATTTCTAATTAGCGTCCAAACATCTGATGTGACAAGAGCAAAAATTTTACCATTTACCCTTTTACCATTTGGCGGTGGATCAAACAGTCCCTCAGCCTTATAGCTGTGCAGACATGCGTTCCAACTCGGATCCGATGGACGTTTCCGTGTGGCGGTGCCATCTCGACAGTGGCTGGGTCGGCGCTTCCGGTTTCGTCTTACGAGCGGGGTGGTCGTCCGGCGATCGAGTAGCAGTGCGCGCATGATTCATGGCGCGAGCGAGCGAGCGAGGGCGAGCGTTGTGCTGCTATCCCGAGCCGGTCTTTGTTTTGCGGCGACCGCGGGTGCCCTTTTTAATCTGCTCCACAGTAGCAGTGTCGACTGGATTAGTGCAAGGACCTCGGGAAACATCCGGATTAGCATGGCGGGACGACGGCGGGTGACCCAGCGGCGGGGAGCTGCAGAGGCGGTGGACGGTGGAGGCAGGGAAAGGTTGAAAGAGATACCAAACAGATAGCAAGAGTCAAGAGAGGTTGAAGAAAACACACGGACCGTTGGATTCGTCTCGTAGGTATGGAATTGGTCGACAGATGTGGACTGTTTTTCTTCTGTATCTCCTGACAAAATACGACACCTGTTTATTTATGTACTGCCTGATGACGTTATCACCTGGGCCGGCGCATCGCAGGCCGGCTGGGCTAGCACGGCGCTAGAAGAAGCAGCAGCAGGCAGGCAGGCCTCTCGCGAGATGCTGTACCACCACGGCCCACAGATGACAGATTGCCGGGCCTTCCGCACGCCTAATAATTTTATGCATTTTTCTCGTGGAATAGAGCAAATTTGCTCTTCATCACCTCTAAAGGAAAAAGAACGTCCGCTTCAGGACTTCCACATACTGACAATAAAATCGTAATCAAACATTGCTATCGAGGATTACGTGAGACACCATACATTGACCTAACAATATTCTACTATAACATCACGACCAAAGTTGCAAAAATAAAATGCGATTTTAATTAAAACGTACACTATATAGTGGTCTGTAGCAAATGGCAGCACAGCGGAAATGAAAAAAAAAGAGAATATGTTCCAGCTGCTGCAAAACCAAGCAACAAATTCATCCTCGAAAAGCCCAAAACGCGCGCCCACTGGTTCACTGGACCGGCTCCATGCGCCAGCGAACCCAGCGCAGGACCAACGGGCTGCTCCGCCACGCTTCGCGGTCCCCGTAGACCAGGTCCACTCGCCGATCCCTCTTCGATATCTCCACCCACTTATTCCCCCCGCACCCCGGCCTCACTCCCCCCTCTCCCCCTCTCTCGCGGAGCCGCCGCACAACCAGCGCCAAAGTCTAACCCTAGATCCGGACCGCGTCTCCGGCGATCTCCGGCCATGGCGTCCCGCCGGGTCGTCTCCTCCCTCCTCCGCTCCGCCTCCCGCATCCGGGCGGCCTCGCCCGCCGCGCCGCGCCCGCGCGCGCCGCCGCACCGCCCGTCCCCGGCCGGGTACCTCTTCAACCGCGCCGCCCAATACGCCTCGTCCGCCGCGGCCCAGGCGGCGCCCGCCACCCCGCCGCCGGCCACCGGGAAGACCGGGGGAGGCAAGATCACCGATGAGTTCACCGGCGCCGGCGCCATCGGGCAGGTGTGCCAGGTCATCGGCGCCGTCGTCGATGTGCGCTTCGATGAGGGGCTCCCGCCCATCCTCACCGCGCTAGAGGTGCTCGACAACAACATCCGCCTCGTGCTCGAGGTGGCGCAGCACCTTGGCGAGAACATGGTGCGCACCATCGCTATGGACGGGACTGAGGGGCTCGTCCGCGGCCAGCGCGTCCTCAACACCGGCTCCCCCATCACCGTAAGGACACCCTCCATTTCTTCCTCATCGTTGACCGTGGATTCCATTTTGTAATGTTACGGCTCGATCTGATGAAATGTGGATCCAATTGTGTTAGATTTGATATGGACACGCAGATCTGAGTAGCCAGTGATTAGGTTTTAGATCCTCTGCCGTTATCTGATCCTTGATAGGTTAGTTGGTGGCTTGTGGTTTAATGGTGTATAAAGAACTTATGTATCGTTATGACTTATACTGTCGTTTCTATATTTCTTAATAATGTTTTGCGTTTGTTTTTGGTATCATTTGCAATTATAATGAAATGTAGAGGATTTAGTTAGCAGTATGTTTTGCATGCATACTGGTATTAATGGTTTCAGTGTCTTGCATTTGTATTGCTGTCAGGATAATCTACTTACTCTTATTTCTGACTTCAAACCTATTCCTCTCTGTAGGTGCCTGTTGGCAGGGCTACACTTGGACGCATTATGAATGTTATTGGTGAGCCGATTGATGAGAGGGGTGACATAAGTAAGCGTCCGGACTTTATTATGCATTTTTGCTTTGAGATGTCTGTGGGAGAGCTTTTGTAATCTTGTTGCATGTTTCCTTATTTCAGCGACAAACCACTTCCTCCCTATCCATCGCGAAGCCCCTGCTTTTGTTGAGCAAGCCACTGAGCAGCAAATTCTTGTTACTGGAATTAAGGTAGAGTTGTCCGATTGTCCTGTAACCTTTGAAATTTAGGATTCCACACAGTAGCTCGTTTGCAGTGATTTCCTCCTTATGATTGTAGTATGATGGTTCCTTTATATGCAGGTTGTGGATCTTCTTGCACCCTACCAAAGGGGAGGAAAGATTGGTCTTTTTGGTGGTGCAGGTGTTGGTAAAACTGTCCTTATTATGGAGTTGATCAACAATGTCGCTAAGGCCCATGGTTGGTATTGCATTTAGTTTCATGGTAAATTTGACTAAGTTGCCTATTCATTCTCTGATTGTGATAGCTGGTTTGTTCGAATGTAGGTGGTTTCTCTGTGTTTGCTGGTGTTGGAGAACGTACCCGTGAAGGTAATGACCTGTACAGGGAAATGATTGAAAGTGGTGTCATTAAGCTAGGTGACAAGCAGGTAAATTCTTGCTATTTGTCAATTTCTTTGTGGACTTGGCATATCAAAGCTATCCGTTTCTTATATATTGGTTTTTGTGGCAGAGTGAAAGCAAGTGTGCTCTTGTCTATGGGCAAATGAATGAGCCCCCGGGTGCTCGTGCTCGTGTTGGGCTGACTGGTTTGACTGTTGCTGAGCATTTCCGTGATGCTGAAGGACAAGATGTGCTTCTGTTTATTGACAATATTTTCCGCTTCACTCAGGTAATTTCTGCTGGATATTTCTTTGCCTGCAAACGATATGCTTCTGATTGTCTTTTTCTTTACTCATTTCAATACTGTGATGATGTTAAATCTGGTTGCTGTCTCTTGCTATCAGGCAAACTCTGAGGTGTCTGCTCTCCTTGGACGTATTCCCTCCGCTGTGGGGTACCAGCCAACCCTTGCAACTGATCTTGGAGGACTGCAAGAGCGAATTACGACAACAAAGAAGGGTTCTATTACTTCTGTCCAGGCTATCTATGTGCCTGCTGATGATTTGACAGATCCTGCTCCTGCTACTACCTTTGCCCATCTTGATGCCACAACTGTGTTGTCACGACAGGTTTGTCCATTTGGTCACTTAGGCTGGTGCATTGTGTATATGTTGTGCTTATTATGACATGGGGGTGCTTCCTGTGCAGATCTCTGAGCTTGGTATCTATCCTGCTGTCGACCCACTGGATTCCACATCCAGAATGCTTTCTCCCCATGTGCTGGGTGAGGATCACTACAACACTGCTCGTGGTGTTCAGAAGGTTCTTCAGAACTACAAAAATCTTCAGGATATTATTGCCATTTTGGGTATGGATGAGCTCAGTGAAGATGACAAGCTGACAGTCGCACGTGCGAGGAAGATTCAACGTTTCCTGAGCCAGCCTTTCCATGTTGCTGAAGTTTTCACGGGTGCTCCTGGGAAGTATGTGGAGCTCAAGGAGAGTGTTAAGAGTTTCCAGGTAAAATTGTTAACCATAATTATTGTTCAGAGACTGCAGTTTGGAAACAATGTGTTGGTTATCTTGCTTGAGTTTTGCCATACTTGTTCTTTGAGACCTAACTTTCAGTTTCATAAGAAAACTCCATTACATTACTTGTTGCATGATGATGCTTTTGTTTCTTCAATATTGCTAAGTAAATCTTAAGGTTGTTTAAGTTGTCCTTTTTTGGCTAAAGGATCTTGTATTGTGCAGGGTGTTTTGGATGGTAAGTACGATGACCTTCCTGAGCAGTCATTCTACATGGTTGGAGGCATCGAGGAAGTCATTGCTAAGGCCGAGAAAATTGCCAAGGAGTCTGCTTCATAAGGAGGCTTCTTGATTGTTGAACCTCTTGTACAAGTTTCATTTTTGGAATTTTAAGCTTTTATGTTCTTCGCAGTTAGGCAGGACGAGCTGGAGAGCCATCTCCTGCTGAGGGGTGTTTGTTTTTGTTTTTTTGTTCCTCCACTTTACAACCAAAATAAGCAACAGCAGTGACATTGATTTTGGCTGCACTGAAATTACATGACTCCAGAAACTCGTGCCCGTTGTAATGCAGATCCATCAGACCATGAAGTTATGGCGTCTGGTTGGTAAATTATGTTATCTCCAGGTTCTGTACCGCTATGCTTCGTAGGTTGCATGCTTTGTTGTATGGCTGAGATGTTTGCACTGTGAAGGAAGCTTGTTCTGGAAACTGGCTGTGCGGTGGTTTGCATGTTTCACTCCTGTAATGTTGCAAAAGTTGTACGGTTGTGCAACCGCTGGGCAGAATCACTCGACTGTTGTTTGAGATTACTCGATGCATATTTGTCCACTCAAAAAAAGAAGTCATCAGTTGGATTGATGTGGATCACCATTGCAATTGAATCCCTCTGTTTAGTTCTACATCGGATGAGAATAATGCAGATAGGTAAAGAGGAAAAATGGACCTTGTTGGACCTCAGATAGTTATGGACTTGATAAAGCACCTTCGGATAGTAGAGTTTCAGAAATCCGCAGTAATGCTGTCAAGAAGCTGTCTTTAAACCCAAGTGATCGGGGATGCCTCGCGGCTACATACTAGCATTTGATTGACGCGCTTGCGGTCTCTGTGCAAGCACTGGATGTCTGGATACCTACAGCAGTTGCAGCGCCGACGCAGTCCTAGGCGATGGCAGTTTCAACGAACTCATGCTCTGACTGCCACAAGCCCACAAAAACTTCACCTTTGGCTCGTCTATGACAAAACAGAGGTTACCTCGCTTGAGGTTCAGGATATCGAGCACTCATTCGAATAGACGCCTTGCTGTTGCTGTCTATCGTGCCACACAAGTCGCTTGGTTGTCACGACTGCCGGGAAATCCCCGTTGTATAGCTGAATGTCTGAATCCTTTGAGCAGAGTTACCTTTTCGGAGACGCTTGTCTGGGTCGACAGCAGCCAGCATCTCTCTAGTTCAAACCGTAACCATGTTCTTTACGATACCAACCCACACATTGTTACTCTGCTGTCCCTTGCTAATCTTCTGACGTTTTTGTGTTTTCAAGGCGCACAAAGGGCTGGGCGCATGTTGTGAGTTGTGACGCTGATGCGGCGTGGCGCAACACAAAGGCTGTACCAGCAAGGGGAGGGGGAGACAGCTGGAGGCCGTGTTAGGTTCTGGTGTAAATAACTAGTTTTTCTCTATCTGGTAAGGCCTGCGTTTTTTATTCCTGCAGTATCAATTGTTTCATGCGAAATTCTTGTGAAAATCCGATGGAACTCTGCATTGTAGACAGGTCTCAGTGTTTTCCACCCTTTTGGAGTAGCAGACATAGGGGCGGAGCTAGAAAGGCCTTCCACCAGGGGCTGACCAGTGGACCAAGTGCTACTGTTTTTGGACCTAAAAACTACAGATTTACATGGGAAGAGCTGGACTAGCGGTGAAGATACTTCATACTACAATAGGTTGGCTAAACGTATACTGAGGGTGGGTCAACCCTTTACAAGCCACAGGCATATTCAAAAGTGCCAAGCTGCCGCAATAGGTCAGCGATGCCACCTGGCTACTGTTAACACCACGCAAGAACTAGCTCCAAGGTCAAACCAAACGGTTCAGGTTCATTTCATGTTCCAGAACGATTCAATCAGACGCCCGCGCTCACCCCACCTCTCCAACGTGTGCATTGATTCCGCAGCTCAGCCAGTCCACGAGCTGGTACAGCACGGCCGGCCGTGCGCGTTCGTAGCCTGGTACCAGCACTATCATTCTGTCTGTCCACGCGATCACGGTCACCCCGGCTGCAGGTTCCCGGCAGCTTCGTCGGCGACATTCTGATGATAAGCTGATGAAGGATCATGCCATCTGCTGATCACCATCAGCCTGAGGTGATGCGGTTCCCGCGGTCAGCTCGCACTTATCCTTTCCGTCAATCTCCGAGCCAGTCACTAACTTTCCAGACAGGAGCATCTCTGTCATGGCGGTTTGTTAGACTTCCAGAGTCCCAGGCGATTGGATGTGAACTTGGGATGGAAGACTTTTTTGCTTTATGGAACTGGTCTTTTGTGATCTAATCTAGCATGAGGTTTACCGAGCTGATTTGTCGGCCGGTTATTATTATTTTTTCAATAAAACCGTCGGTTGGTTGATTACCTGTCCCGGTTAGAAAGTTTCCGAGCGAATTGGGTGACGGCCTGATGGGGTTGGGTGTTGTGGTTGGAGAGTTTTGGACTAGTTCACTACTGGATGTTTCCACCAAAAGCTGGAGAGACTTGCACTGAGTTTCAATTCATTTCTAAAGGCTTCCCTACCCCAGGGATGCATGAATTACAGTATTCTAGTACTCTAGGACAGTACAAGGGTGATACGATCTTTGCGACAGGAGGACAACTGGCCGAACTGGGCATCCCTAGAGGCTAGAACCTGTCGGCTGATTACGCGTGGTCATTATCTCTTGTCATCACATTAGAAAGAGGGCATCACATCTCTGTCCACCGCTTTGTGCCTAAAACGGCCAAGAGGGAACAACGGACACACAGCGAGCATGTAAGAGCACAAGGACAGTGTGTTGCACACTGCTGACTTAGTATAATCCATCACCTGCCCTCTCTCTCCCCCCCGGCTAAAAAAAAAGGTTAAGGTAAACTAGCACTCACGGTAGGTAGCCACGTTTAAATTGTGGAAGTGTAGATCAGGGCACTAAACTTGGGTTGTAGTAGGTAGCACACTGGCACAGGGAAAACGACCTCCGATAAGACAGACGCTGACTATTTCTCCGTCCAGGACAAGAAAAAGATAAAGACGAAAGGACTCGTCTCTTACCGACGAATCTGGAACACTTCAAGCTAGCCACGACAGCAAACAATCCTGTGCTTGTCATGGCATCCTGCTGAGAGTGGAAAGTCACTGCGGTGCCGATGTGAGCCTCAGATCAGCTAGCAATCAGTTGAGAAAAATATGAAAGAAAGGTGAAAAAACAGTGGCAGATAACGAGAGCAGACTCCAAACTCCAAAATTCTTCAGTACCGCCATGTGCCGCTCATTTAGTCGGGAGCAACACAAGTGAATTGAACAGCTTGGAACGTGAATGTGAAGATACTAGCTAAGCTGGACTACAGGTGGATGAATGATCATTGTCGCCGAAATTAAGATAAGCAGGAGTAGGGCACTGTGCAGTGTACGAAATCCTAGGCTCCTGGCACCCGGCGCAGGTGCAGCGCACGGCGACCTGGCCGGCCGAGCACACGCGCGGCGCCCCCGCCCAGGGCCGCCTTGTAAACGGCAAGCGAGCGGAGCCACTTTCCGTGACGCGGCTGCGGCTCCGTCCCCAGGTGCCCGCCGCGACGGCGCGTCCCCAACGGAAAACCCCCGGCCGGGCGAACCGCCCAGACCCCACCACGCCCCCCACGCGCAAACCACCGCGCGTCCGCGCCAACGCCAACGCAACCCCATCCATCCCCCGCGAGAGAGCTCGCACGACACGGGACGCGAACCCGAGTCCGAGTGCAAGTGGAGCCCGGGACGCGGGCGCGCTGGCACCACCACCAAACACACGCTTGCCATCCATCACCGTCGCCTTCGGCCACACGCGTTCCCAAGCGCTTCCCCCGCGGCCCGCTCTATATAAAGCCGCGGGCGGCGTCCCCGGCCAGGGCCGCCAGGGCGCAGACCGAACCCACAACCTCATCTCGGATTCTCGGCTCATCGATCTCATCTCGAACTCGGAGTGCTTGCTTCCAGCCAGGCCATTTAGTCCGGATTCCCTTTGTGCTTCGTCGGTGATCGGCGGTGCTCGACCGGCCATGGGCAACTACATGTCGTGCACGCTGGCGAAGGCGCCGGGCGGGAGGTGCGCGAGGGTGATCCTCCCCGACGGCAGCGTCAGGCAGGTGGCGCTCCCGGCGACGGCGGCCGAGCTGATGATGGACGCGCCGGGGCACTTCCTCGTCGACGCGCGCGCCGCGGCCGTCGGGGCGCGCCTGGCCGCGCTGCCGGCCGACGAGGAGCTCGAGCTCGGCGGCGCGTACGCCACGTTCCCGATGAAGCGCCTGGGCACGCCCCTGGCGGCGGCGGACGCGGCGCGCCTGGCCGCCGCGGCCACCAGGGAGGCGCGGCGGTCGTCCGCCAAGGTGTCGGACGACCCGCCGCCCGCCGAGGTGGCCGCGGCCGCGGAGGAGAAGGCGCCGAGGCTGCGGCTGGAGGACATGGAGGTGGACGACGCGGCGGCCGCGGAGGTCGGCGCGCTCAAGCACCGGCTCGGCAATGCGCGGGCCAGGAGGCCGACGCTGGAGACCATACAGGAGGAGAATTACCTGTCGTCGAGAGCCTAAGACACGCGTGGCGTGGCCAATATTTTTTGATATGCGATTCAAGCACACGCCTTTTCTTTTCTTTCTCCGTTTCAATTTTGGAGCATTCGGTTGAACTGAAGTTCCAAAAAAACGTGTAATTGATGTAACCAAATTGTACAGACCGTGTTTTTGTGAAAAGAAAAATACATGTACACTAGGAATACTAGGTCAGGCTTTTCAGTTGTTTAGCTTTGGTCTCCTGTGCAGTCGTGTCTCATCTCACAACCTCCAGTTTAGCGTGGAATGACCGGTTCCTTTCATATTTCTTAACGTCGTTAACCACTAATAACCAGTTGAATGAGTAAAAATTTCTTCAGGAGAAGAGGAGATTGGTTCCACACTTCGTACCGTTCAAATTGGGCGTCACAAGTTACTGCACCTACTACAACTCAATAGTAGCCCAAGCTTGGTTCTTTTCTTGCTTAGCAACACTGAACACCGCAAAACAATGCCACTTTGATAGCTACAAACTTTGCAGTGATATTATGTTTATCTATTTTTCCAATAAATAATAGAACCATGCGGCTGAAGACCACATGGATCATAATAGATTAGGATCTCTCCGACCTTTGAGAAAGTAGCATTTTCATCCTACAAACAAAATCACATAACAGATGTTAAGTTTACCTAGAAGCAGGTGACCTTCGGATTCAGACGACGCAACAGAAAATTGGTCGCTGTCAGGTACTCATGTTCCATTGGTATCAGCCTATCTGTGGTTCGATCCGGGACTTTGTTTGCGGACAAAGATACCATGATGTCCCTCAAAGCAGGGTAAAGAGGGGAGTAGACTGACCAGTGAAAGCAAGGTAGGCTGGCCTAACTGGGAGTACTACTACTTGATGAAGAGAAGGAAACCC
Source organism: Panicum hallii (assembly GCF_002211085.1). NCBI lineage: Eukaryota > Viridiplantae > Streptophyta > Magnoliopsida > Poales > Poaceae > Panicum > Panicum hallii. The sequence continues at coordinate 12,394,286 of NC_038044.1, forward strand.
AAAAATTGCCAGCAGAGAAATGCGTTGTTAATAAGGCGAAGAAAAGCATTCTTGCCAGCAAGAAATTAGCAGAAGACATCCCGTAAAAAACCCGTCTCCCTTGCCTGAATTTTGCCGAAAAGGCAAAAGAAAAAAAAAGTCATCGAACAAGACGGTTCCCGGTCTACGCCGTCATCACTACAGTGCTGGTAGTAGTGTGGTGCACACGCACTTGACGCCTGGTACCTTGTGCTGTCCGGCTGATTGGCGTCTCAGAGCCAGACCGTGGCACGGCACGAATCGCGTGCCGCGGCGAGAGTCTGCAAGCGGCAAGCGCACCGCGGGCGTGCGAGCGCAGTCGGGCGCCGACCGACATGGTGGAATCGTCTACGTGCGCGCGTAGCGGCGTGCGTGCCCGCACGAGCAGCTCGGGCTCGGCACACAAATATGCATGGTTGACTCGTGATGGCTAGTTGAGTAGCGTGCAGGGGTGCGTGCACGGTCGCTGTGCTCGGCCGCGTCGGAAGAGCCCGAGCGCGCGCCAGCGCGACACGGTTACGCGGGCCGTGAAGAGCAGCAAGCTCGCAGGGTCAACCCCACGGCGGTGCCGATTTTTTTTTTCTCTCGCGCCGCGGCCGACACCACTCTCCCGCGGCGACCCGGCTGCGGCGGCGCGGCACGATGAACAACGTGCCACCCGCGAACCTGGCGAGGCCGAGCGACCCTGCGAGACGCGACTTGCGAGTGCCGACGCTTCGGTGGGCGGGGCCGCGCGCCGGCGCGCGAGAGCCCGCCGCCGGTTTGACGGGTTTCGTCTGGGCCGGGCGGTGGCCCGGTAGCGAGCGGCAGGATGGCAGTTGCAGGAAGGGAGCTCGTCCGACTTTAGCAGGACGGCCCAACACTCAGTTTCCGCCGCGGCAAATAGAGAGGCCGTAGCCCACATATCTCGTTGCAATGGCGAAGGTAAGCAAATTGAAAGAAGATGCACTTGATTTGTGGGGTACAGAGTTGAGCTGTGTAACAGATATATGGTAAAAAATTAAATATAATCACTAGTTTTTCTTATTTCAGTGGATGCATCTGTCAGTGTTTTTATCGTTGGCCGATGTAGGGATATCCTAAGGTAGTCTATCTAGGGATGCCCTAAGGTAGGTGATTATTTGGTGAGGGATCGCCGGATCTAAAACTCGAAGGTGAATGCAAGGACACAAGATACAAATTTAGACAAGTTCAGACCGCTAGAGTAGCGTAATACCCTACGTCCTATTTTGGGGTATTGTATATTACGCCCTGCGCTTGGGTGTTGAGTTCCTTATTGGCTGCTCTCTGTTGGTTCTCTGCCTATCCAGATATTCTTACCCTCCTTTATATATCCCAGAGAACGGGGTTCCTAATAGGATTACACGGTAGGAGTCCTAATAGGATTACAAGGTACGAGTTCTAATAGGATTACAGTGGAATTCTAGTAGGAATCAGACTTCTTTTTCCTCACGGGTAGCTTTCTTGCGGTACCTAGGGGATCTATCCTTGACAGCATCGGCACCGGCTACCTGTAATGTAGCTTCGCCCCTATCTCGTTGGGTAAAATTGTGCTGATAGGAAAATATCTACATAACTTATGGCTGATACTAGGAGACTGTTTAGATGGATTAAAGTTGAGTGTTAAATATTAGTATATATTATCATTTATATCTTTGCTAAAGTTTACTTTAAATCTTGATTAAAATTTGACTCACCCTATTAGCACTTCTATTTTAATAAACTAGTGCTGAAGTTTAGTATTTTTGAGCATTAGCAATTGGATCTAAGTGGATGTTTGGATCCAAGTGTTAAAGTTTAAAATGCTAAATTTTAGCACTAGCTTTTCCAAATAAGAGTGCAGATGGGTGGATAAAATTTTAGTCAAATTTTAAAAACTTTTGTACAAGGTATAAATGTTAATAAATACTAAAATTTAGCACTGTAGGTTGCCGATCAGATCAAGAGAAAGGTCGGTCATCCGCTCGGCCTCTACGCGAAACAGGAAACCTGGAAACATGCGGAATCGGGCACAGCAGGTGCGCACGAGACGACACGCCCGTCCGTCAGTCGTTCTCGGGGAAAGCCCCCCACTATGCCGGCCGGACGAATGGTGGTCTATGTCTCTATGACGTGTCGAGATGCCGTGCCGCCGCCCCTGCTCCGGGCGCACTTGGCTCGAGCCCCGCACGGCGCACGCAGGACATTGGTGTGTGCCTGGCCGCGCCACCGACCTGAGTAGGCGCCTAGCAGTGGGGCTGTCACGTCACGTCCTGCTTGAGCATGCACCCCTGAAACCGGCAAGCTAAAAGCGGGGAGCCGGGGAGCAAAAGGACCCGGTCAGGCTTTGTGGCCACGCGCAGTTGAACTGACCGCACGCCGCCGGCACACTGCGCGGCCAGCACCAGCAATGAGTGTGCGGGTGCGCGCGCGGCCTGCAAAAGGTTCGTGGGTCTTGCACTTTTGCATCCCCTGCACCCCGTCCTTATCCACAACGAGTTCCGTCCAGCGACCGGGAGGACGGCGGTGAGATCAGCTTCTTCGCCGCCGGCGAGTACGCGATACGTACCCGTGCACATCAACCCCTGCAGCGAGCGGTACAGTATTCTGCACGTGGATTTTGAAATCAAGGCTGCCACGACGCGCACGCCCGCCACGTTTGTGCTAAAAAAAATACGGGGTGAGCTGTCCGCGCTTACTCATCGTCGGCCGGGTCTCCAGAGTCCAACCGTCGAAACCACGTACTTACAGTCGTAACATCCCCGTCCCGACGGCCAAGAAAAATGCAGAATGGCAGCGCACGAGGATGGATTTTTTTTTTGTTCTTTTGAATAGAAACGTGAGGACGGACTTGAGGTGACCTAGGCCATGTTTGGATGACTGGGAAAGAGAAAGAGAAAGTGCAAAACTTTTGCTTTTTTGCACTTTTTTTTGCACTTTTAGATCCAAACACCCCAAAGTGCAAAAGGGCAAATGCTACCGTAATTTTGCTAATTATAGATTAATTAGGCTTAATAGATTCGTCTCGTCGTTTAGTCCTCATCTATGTAATTAGTTTTTTAATTAAACTATATTTAATACTTCTAATTAGCGTCCAAACATCTGACGTGACAGGAGCAAAAATTTTACCATTTACCCTTTTATCATTTGGGGGTGGATCCAAACATAGCCCTAGTTACTTTGGAAACCTTGCTGCTTGATTGTTCAGCTCGTGGTGTGATACGTGCAGGCGTGATGAACTAGATAGAGCTCCCTCGTGCGAAATATAAAAAACAGGTGAGGATGCCCCCCTGTTCTCGCATTGTCGATGAGTCCACACGAATCAAACTCCTTTGCTTTACTCCTCGAGCTGAACTACGTACGAACAGAGTTGGTCGTACGTACACATCAGCGATCCTTCCCGTTTGAGTGTGCTGGCCCCCAAAATGTGCAGTGCGCCAAGAACTCGAGCTGCCATTTTAAACACGCCTCGGCAGTAGCGCTGGGGGGCAGCGTGCTGTCATGTCTCCCGGCGCCGGTAAATGCACAGGGCAGCAACGCCTCCCTCCTTAAAATATATATGCCGTAGGCTTCAAGGGCTCACACACATGGCGTGTTCCTTCATCCGAAACACAGCCACGATCTTTGCTGCCGAGGGAGCAGATCAGCAGACACCACGTCAAAATCTGTTGTCTATATCATGAGCCGGGGGCAGAGCCAGGGGACCGGCATGCCGTCGTCGCAACCGCCTCCTCACGTCCTCCTCGTGTCCTTCCCTCTCCAGGGCCACGTCAACCCGCTCCTCCGCCTCGGCGCCCGCCTCGCCGCCAGGGGCCTCCTCGTCACCTTCACCACGTTCCGCCACGCCGGCCTCCGCGACCCGCGCGACGACGGCGGCGCGTGCGTCGTCGCCGGGCGGCTCCGGTTCGAGTACCTGCGGCGATCGCCGGAGGACGACGACCCGGGCCGCTACCAGGACCCCAGCGACATGCTGCGCCACGTCGCGGACGAGGGCCCCGCGGCGCTGGCCGGCCTCATCCGGCGCCAGGCCCGCGCGGGGCGGCCCGTGGCGTGCGTCGTGAACAACCCCTTCGTGCCGTGGGCGCACGACGTGGCCGGGGGCATGGGCATCCCGTGCGCGATGCTGTGGATCCAGTCCTGCGCCGTGCTCTCGCTGTACCGCCACTTCTACAGCTCCCCCGAGGCCTTCCCCTCCGAGGCCGACCCGGACGCGCCGGTCGCGGTGCCGGGCCTGCCGGCGGTGGCCGCCGACGAGCTGCCGCTCATGGTTCGCCCCGAGTACGCGCGGAACCTGTGGGGCGACATGCTCAGGGCGCAGCTCGGAGGGGTCGGGAAGACGGTGTCCTGGGTGCTGGTCAACACCTTCTACGGGCTCGAGCGGTCGGCCATCGAGGCGCTTCGCCCCCACACGCCGGTGGCGCCCGTCGGTCCGCTCCTGGAGCACGACCACCACTACGGCGACGACGACGATCCTGCGGCGGCAGATGACGACGACGACGGCTGCGTGGCGTGGCTGGACGCGCAGCCGCCCCGCTCCGTGGTGTACGTGGCGTTCGGCAGCCTCGTGAACATCGGCCGCGGCGAGATGCTGGCCGTGGCGGAGGGCCTGGCCGGCGCCGGCAGGCCCTTCCTGTGGGTGGTGCGCGACGACAGCCGCGAGCTCCTCCCGGAGGGCGCGCTCGCGGCCTGCAGCGGCAGGGGCAAGATCGTGGCGTGGTGTCCGCAGGGGCGCGTGCTCGGACACGGCGCCGTCGGGTGCTTCGTCACGCACTGCGGGTGGAACTCGGTCGCGGAGGCGCTCGCCGCGGGCGTGCCCATGGTCGGGTACCCGTGGTGGTCCGACCAGTTCACCAACGCCAAGCTGCTGGTGGAGGAGTACAAGGTCGGCGTCCGGCTGCCCACGCCGGCGACGCGGGACGCCCTCCGTGGGTGCGTCGACGAGGTGATGAGCGGGCCACAGGCGGCGGCGTTCCGGATGAGAGCGATGGCGTGGAAGGAGGAAGCGACAGCGTCCGTTGCCGATGGCGGGTCCTCGGACCGGAACCTGCAGGCTTTTGTTGAAGATATCCGTCGGTGTCATGAGAAAAGATCTGAAGGCAAAACATTTTGTCTGTAAGTTTTACCAATCAGTGTCAGAACCGCTCGCAGCTTCAGATTGTTGCGATGACAAGATCAAAATGGAATCGTGAAAAAGATTGCAAAATAAGAAATTAAGAATCTTTCCAAATTAAGCATCAGAATGTTCTTAGCGACTGATTATAAAACATATACGTGTAAGTTGTAACAGGAGCAGAGGAGCTGCACGCTCCATGGTTTCACACGGCTACGTTCATGGAGTAGCTTATTGCACTGAACTCACGATCTTTTCATGTGCGTACGTGCACATCGATTATCTTTCTGTTGCGGCGCACGAGCCCCCCGCGCGCGCGGGGTCTGTCTCTACTTCTTGCACACCACTCCAACGCCGTGGAGGCCGGTGGAGCACTTGACTCCGGCGAGCTCGTCCGAGGCAACGGCGAGCGCATCGACACCGCGGCCGTGCGCGAACCGGGCGACGGGGCAGTCGGTGGCGAACAGGCCGGACGCGGCGAAGTCCCTCTCGCCTCCCATGACGGGCATCCTGGCGGACACGTCGAGCCGGTTCACGTAGCTGCTCCGGTAGGTCTGCCCCAGCACGCCGTGCACGTCGTCGGTGAGCGAATAGAACCTGAACGCCAGGTCCAGGTGCGCGAGGCAGTCGCCATCGCGGAGCCCGTAGTTGTGGACCCTCGAGTCCTCCTCGGTGATGGGCACCGCGTTCGCCGTGATCTTGAACACCCTGGCGAGCTCCACCACGACGCCGTTGGCGGCCTTGGTCCGCGTCACCGACAGGGGCGACGACGGCGCCTCCCACCTGGCGTTCGCGACGCCCTGGACCTCGACGGGCGCGCCGTCGAAGACGATCGCGAGGCGGTCGGCCTCGTCGTCCCAGGCGGCGGTCCTGCGCGCCCCAACGTAGAGGCGGTGGCCCGAGAACTGGACGGCGATGGCCTGCACCCAGCTCGGGTCTCTCCTGGCGCCCGGGACGTGGCTGCCGATGAAGTGGGCGTTGATGTGGAGGTCGGCGTCGGAGAGGAGGCAGAAGTCCCGGCCCCTGCGCCCGTGGAAGTAGAACGTGTTGCCGTCGCCGCCGATGAAGCGCGGGTCCTCGCACACCGCCCCTGGCATGTTGCAATCTGCACGCGCAGCGTGACCATGGTCACATCAGTTTTGTGTTTTGACGTCGGCACTGGCAAATCCTATATCATCACGACACGATCTTCCTGTGCATGCACGATTTACCGCAGATGGGTTTGCAGGTCTCGCAGTCCATGTGGCACGACTGCTTGCACCTCTTGGGGCAGGTCGCCGGCGCGGTGCAGGTGGGGTACGCCGTGGTGTTCTTGCAGTAGACCACGTCGCTGCTGGGTGAAGGCGGCACCGGCACGGGTGACGGAGAAGGCAGTGGTGGTGGTGGGGACGAGACGACCGGCGGAGGCGGTGACTGCTGAGGCATCGGCGGTGGTGGGGACGACACGACGACGGGTGAAGGAGGTGACGAGGGTAACGGTGGCGGCGGCGACGGGACGACAGGAGGAGGCGGGTACGATCGGCGGCGGAGACTTCTCCTTGTCCTTGTCCTTGTCTTTGTCTTTGTTCTTGTTATCGGCAGCTAGCGCCGCCGGGGCAAGGAGCGCGAGGCCCAGGAGGAGCAGGAGAGCCCATCTCGCCACCGCCGCCATTGCTGCGCTGGTCGAGCTGCTGGCTGGTGTGCTCTGCCCTGCCGCATGGAGTCTCTATATATAGGGGTCGGCGGGTCGCCGTGCCGGAGCTTGATCCCTGTCCTCATGTCCTGTTGGAGAAACAGTGCGAGGGGGGTAAGCGATAAGCCAATACGCATGTTCCCGGCGCCGGCAGGAATGGAGACGCGCCTTTGCTTGCCTGCGCGAGCAGCACGATGATGAACAAATGTGCTCTTGTCCAAAGGAAGCTGGAAAGCTGCAAGGCAAAAATGATTCATGTGCATGATTGTGAACAATAGCACGAGAAGGTCACTTGAGCTCTACACGCGTGCAGTCAAGTCGTCTCCTACAATGCTGCATGTGTGTTCAGCCAGCGCTCATCTTGCATTGGGCAGCGTGTTTCTGATGCCGAGAGGTTGACATTGTTTAAGGTTATCTCAAACCGTCGTTCTCTGAATCCTTCTCTATATCCTTCATTTATAGACTTCTCTATAAGATTCTCTCCTCTATATCTCATTTCTCTCCAACAACGTTTTCTAAATCTCGTTCTCTATACATTAAACCCTATATTAGAAATGTATTTTATTCCAAATTTTTGTACGTACGTATTTATCATACCTCAAATGCTATGGACATATTTTATTTTTATTTAATTCAGTATTTAAAACGTAAAGAAAAAATAGAGAAGAGGAGAGATAATCTTTATATATAGAGGAAACCTGTAGCGTTCTCTATTTTAGAGGACCATTTAGAGAACGCTGCTGGAGCATATAGAGAACGGAATCTTCTCTATATATAGGGTACAGAACTGTTTAGAGAGCACCGTTGGAGACAGCCTATTACTAAACTCGGTATCTTCTCCGGAAGGCCGTCCAAACTACCGGATAAGAGAAGGTATGATGATCTTGCTGATGCGATGGTATGACTTACAAGAGATTTGGCATACGATAAGTGGGAAGTGGGGATGAAGCCTCTTTGCGTACGAGCGTCCTTGTTGAATTGTGATCTGTGAAGAGGCGGCTGCAGCTACGACGATTTAGGCTAGGTCTAATAATGGAGCCGTTTGCAGAAGCAGCTGTACACTATGAGTTTTGTAGTATGGCCACTTGGCCGTATTGACCAGTAGTTATGGGCGTGTTTGGTGCCTACTGCCACCAGAATGCCAGGCTAATAGAGTTTTAAACTTAGGTGGTTAACTTCTTCTGCTTAACCACAAGAAGAAATTGAATTGATTTATGAGAAGGGGCTGTCTATATCACATCCAGATATTTTTTCCCCTCTCCACACCCGATTTTTTTTACCATTGGATAAAGATCTGACGGTGGATCTCGTTCTTGCACTGTTTCTCTTATTCCTTCCCTTCTTCCTTCCGTACCCCCCCCCTCCCCGTGCCGTCCTGCCTTCCTAGCCGCGGGCGCGGGAGGTATCGGTGTTTTACCGCCACGCCCACTGAGGGATACCCTTGAGGTAGTGAGTTTGTAGGTAGGGTGTCGTCGAGATTAGGAAGAGCCGCCGAGAGCGTAATACCCTACGTCATGTGTGGTTTGTATTTTCTTAGATAGTGATTGGATGATCTCCTCCTATTTGGAGAAGGTCCCTGTCCACCCTTATATAGTTTGGGAGTATAGGTTTACATAGAAGTCCTAGTCAGGTACAAGTCCAGAAGTCCTATCCGAGTACTTCTGAAGTAGTTTCCTACCGTATCCGACTAGTTTCACTATTGTATGAGTAGTTCTATTGCACTACGAGTAGTTACAACAGATGTAGGGCATATGCCATGTTCCATCCCGTATCCTAAGAAAAGTACGCCAGGTGCACAGTGTACCCGGATCTGATAAGCCCCCGAGCTCTTCGTAGTCGAGTACTGCAGGTATCCGAGTACTTCTGAAGGCATCTTCAAGTTCTCCCAAACTTCATTTCAAAGGTGTCCTCCGAGTACTTCTTTAGCTGTGTCGAGGCTGTGAGGTGCTTATGCCCCGAGTAGTTGTCAAGTCTTCTTTTATATAAGATGCGATTAAACTCGCACTCCATTTAGAGTAGTCCCCGAGCCTTAGGTTGACTCGTAGAATCAGGTTGAGGGTCAATTTAATCTTGAGTCTTTTATCCCTATCTTCCAGATTTGAAAAATAAATCGCTGATAACACGTGTCCCGCAGCCCCCGAGCCTTGAATCCAAATTCCCAAGGTTTGAAATAAAAGATACAAAGAATCGTGGCATGCAATATATGATGGTGAAGATCGGCAAATCGGTTCAGTAAATTTGAAAATCTCTTTTTCGGTATGAATTCCCTGAAAAAATGGTTAAATAAATAATTTCTCCAACAAACGCCTGAAATTACCTCTCAAATCTGTCTTTGTTCCCTGAGTCAATGATTAAATAAGACCTCTGGTAATAATCTAAAAAAAATCCCTTATTTCGGAATAAAATCCCTGAAATAATGGTTAACAAACATCTACCCAAAATAAATCTTAAAAAGCCTTTTGGATCAGGTACTATCGAATAGTTTTATAGCGTCCAACGTTTAAGCATAAGAGCTGTTCCTTGAAGCACGCTGAGTGCGTTGTCCCATCGAGCCTCCAAGCTAAGGAGCCAGATGAGTAGTGTAGAGTATACGTAGCAATCGGTGGCGCCAGCCTCCGAGCCTAGGCATCGACCAAGTAGCCTCTGGATCTTGAACAGCCGATGAAGCCATCTAGTTGAAGTGGATCCCGACTAAGGTTGTAGGCGAGACGAGCAATCGAAGTAGTCGAATAGGTATAGAACTAGTCGTAAACTAGGAAACTCCTTGACATAGGAGCGATGTCCCTTCAGTAACATAGTGTACGAGTCGAAAACTAGTAATCAGTTACTGGAAGTATGGGAGCGAGACCCCTTCAGCAAACTTGCGCGTAATACCAGTCGTAAACAAGTAAAACGGAGTTATACTGGAAGTGTGAATGCAAGGTTCCTTCAGTAACCCAAGATACTAGTCGGAAACTAGTAATCAGTTTACTGGAAATATGGGAGCGAGACCCCTTCGGCAAACTTGCGCGTAATACCAGTCGTAAAACCAGTAAAACGAAATTATCCTGGAACTAGGCACCATCAGAAGATGTCTTTTTTGTTTGATTAAGGATGAAAACGACGTAGATGCTTGATATTCCAGGAATTAGGAACCTCCTGGTCATCAGGGGCTGTAATCTTATGCATAATGAAAGGCCCTGCCATCTCGAGTTAAGCTTGTGTAGCCCGGTATCATCATGAATTCATCGAAGAACCATATCTCCAACATTAAAAGAGGTTCAACATCTCGAGTTAAGCTTGTGTAGCCTGGTATCATCATGAATTCGTCGAAGAACTATATCTCCAACATTGAAAGAGCGTCGTTGAACGTTCCGGTCGTGGTAACGACGGACTCCTTGTAAGTAGCGGGTCGACTAGAACAAGATGTTGCATCTGATTTCCTCAGCTGAGTCGAGGTCGAGATGTCTTGCGGTGTCAGCCTTGCCTTCTTCAAACATCTCCAATCATGGAGACTTCTACATCACATCAGCTGGTAATATAGTTTCAGATCCGTATACGAGAAAGAAAGGTGATTATCCTGTGGCTTTGCTTGGTTGTGTGCGAACCCCCAGACTACTGATGAAATCTCATCCATCAACTTGCCGCCCTTTTGCTATTCTCGTCATTGAGTCTTTTTTTTCAATCCGTCAAGAATTAAGCCGTTGGTGCGCTTAATCAGGCTGTTGGCCCGCGGGTGAGCCACTGAAACATATTTAACTTTAATGGAACTACGTTCACAGAAATCTCAGAACTGATGCGAGTAGAAGTTGAATCCCAGATCTGCAGTGATAGTGTTGGGGAAGCCAAAATGATGTAAGATATCGCAGAAGAAAGTAACCACTCGATCCGCAGAGAGCATTACGATTGGCTTGTACTCGATCCACTTGGTAAACACGTCAATAGCCACCAACACGTGTGAAACCTTCTGGCGCAATTGTTAAGGGTCATATCATGTCCAAGCCCCAGCATGCAAACGGCCATGATGGTGGTACGGTGATGAGGTTATGAGCCGGAATATGGGACTGCCTGCCAAAGAACTGGCAGTTGGTACACCGGCGGATGAGTGCTTTGGTATCTGCCAAAATAGTCGGCCAGTAGAAACCAGATCGAAAAGCCTTGCTGACTAGTATGCGAGAAGCCGCGTGGTTCCCGCACATGCCTTCGTGAATCTCTTGGAGTATCTCTTTGCCCTTCTCTGTGCTGACACACTTCATGAGTATGCATTAGGATGGAAGTAGCTTCTGCGCTTTTAGGGTCGACGCCGGGGAGTAGTTTGTGCTCTGGATGTAGTCGATGAAGGCCACCCTCCAGTTGACCTCGATCATCAAGACCTCTCGTTGTTAGAGACCTTGAATAGTATTTGGAACACATACTTGAGCTGTTCTCCTCTCAGGCTGATGAAAAGTACTCCCGCGCCACCGCCGCCGAGTTTGAGTGAGCCGTCAAAGTACATGATCCAATGCTCTAACTGGTTGGCTGGGGCTTCTACTTGGTTTTCTCGCCACTCCGCCATGAAATCGACTAGTGGCTACGACTTGATGGCCGTCCGGGGCTTGAAGTCAAGTGTGAGAGCTCCCAGCTACACAGCCTACTTGGAGATGCGCCCAGTAGCTTCCCGATTGTGGAGGATATCCGCCAATGGGAAATCGGAGACCACCACGATATTGTATGCGTCGAAATAATGGCGAAGTTTCCTGGAGGTAATGAGTATACCGTAAAATAGTTTCTAAATTGTCGGGTAACGAACCTTGGATTCAGAGAGGACTTCGCTGATGAAGTAGACTGGTCACTACACCCTGAAGGCGTGGCCTTCCTCCTGGCGTTCCACCATGATTGCCATATTGATGACGTGAGTAGTCGCGGCGATGTAGAGTAGCAGATTCTCTCCTGGTTGGGGAGCCGTCAGGATGGAGGGTGACTGAAAATTGTGCTTGAGATCTTGCTGCACCTGGTGTGCCTCCTCGGTCCACTGGAACTTGTCGTGGAGCTTGAGCAATTTAAAGAAGGGTAGTTCCTGTTCCCCAAGTCGGGAGATGAATCGATTCAAAGTCGAGTTTGTAGTGGGACTTAGATTATGTGGTCCCCTCAGATTGGTTTGAGTCCGATCCGACTAGTTCTGTTGCATCATGAGTGGAAGTCGCGTCGAAAATAGACATCTTTTCGATCTGCAGGGCCAGATCGGGGAGCAGCAACTCGTCGAGGTTGCTGCTTCGAATCGATAAAGAGGCCTCCGCCTCTCTGGAGTTGGCTAGGTGGCTGTTGAAGCCACCCAAACCGTTGGGGACACAGATCCAGGAGCTGAAGATGAAAGTTGTGCCCTCGTTGAGCACACTCGCTGGTGAAGTTGAAGGATGCCATTAAATTCTCCGGTAGATGCTCGATGACCACCCCCTACCGAGGGATGCAGATCCAGCAGCCGAAGATGAAAGTTGTAGGTAGGGTGTAGCCGAGATCAGAAACTCGAAGGTGCAAAGAACACAAGGTTTAGACAGGTTTGGGCCGCCGAGAGCGTAATACCCTACGTCCTGTATGGTTTGTATTTCCTTATGTAGTGATCGGGTGATCTTCTCCTATTTGGAGGGGGTCCCTTTTCACCTTTTTATAGTCTGGGAGGATAGGTTTTCATAGAAGTTCTAGTCAGGTACAAACCTAGGAGTTCTACCCGAGTACTTCTCGGATAGTTTCATACAGTGTCCGACTAGTTTCACTACCGTATGAGTAGTTCGACTGCACTACGAGTAGTTACAACAGATATAGGACGTGGACCATGTCCCATCCCGTATCCTAGAAAAAGTACGCCACGTGCATAGTCCTGTGTACCCGGGTCTGACAGGAGGGTGTCGCCGGAGCCTGCGCTGGCGGCGGCAGGTGCGGGGCTTCGGCACCTGCCCCTTCCGGCGGCGCCACCGCGCCATGGCTAGGCCCTCCCGCGCCCGGTGCGGGGCTTCGCCTACCCCTCCCGCCGCCCCCGCCTCCGCCACCGTCTCAGTGCTCGCCCCCGCTGCTTCCACAGGCCAACCGGCTATCCACCTACCACCCACGGCCGGCGGTGCCCGCGCCACCCCGCCACCCCACCGGCATGAACTGCCACCACCGCCTGCTACCATGCCACCCCGGAGCTCCCTCTGGGATCTCCGGATATAGGTACACCACCTCCCCAAACCCCGGACCCTAAAGACCCCGAACCCTACCCCTAAAAGCTCGCCGGAGCTTCTCGGGATCGAGGAAGATGAGGCCGGGTGGCATCCCCTCATTGGCTACAAATTCGAGTGTGGGGAGGTTTGAAACTTCCCATACGAGAAATACTCACTCGAACCAAAATTGGTCAGCCACAAAAATGCCAGGCCAAAATTGTTGTTTTGGGCTAGTACTTAGGTTTCGACCTATTCCTAAAAATTGTTCTTACATGATCATTATCTGCAATGACAATTCTAACTTGAACGAGAGTCCTAAATTTAGCACAGCCATGTTTATTTGGCCTGAATCTGGTTGAGGGCCAAAGTTTGACCTTACCAAGAAAAACTTTGCTGCCCCGAGCAATCCTAGTACAAACTTGGCTGTCCGTGTTTGGAACGCCTGATTCTCATGCTTGTTTGATAATCAATATTCAAACGACTACTTCTTCTAAATGAAAGCCAATAAACATTTGGACATTGTGTTCCTCATAATTATGTCTACAGTTGAAGATCCATGTTGGCCACATGTCAACTTCAAAGGAATAATGGCATGTATCCCCACGTGTAGTACCCATACTAGTGGTAAAAAAATGGCTTTTTCATGATTCAGTCACTTATGTTCAAATGAAGTGTACAAAATTCATCCTGGTTAGAAACTAAACATCGCATCTTAAGCCAAGCTCCAGTACTCCTGAATTTTAAGAGTTTTGAGCCCAGCTCATCTTCTTCTTCGTCATCTAAATTCAAACTTGTACCTTCTCGACCTGTCTTCTCCTCATCTCGTTTCTCTGTCGATCTTCCGTTCCCTGCGTCTGCGTGGTGTGCCTGTCTCCCCCGCATCGCACCATCTCATGGTTTGACCTGCAAAAAGCGTTGAGTGGCGTCGCACCCAATGACCCAACCCCACGCTAAATAACATCCTCAGGTCCACGGTGCAGCCCTTCTCGACACGCTGCCACTGGGCCAGGCCTTCCCTCGACACCCTCCGGGACCCGCACGTCAGCCAGCGACTGCCGCTCGACCCACCTTCTATAGCTTTTACAGCAAGCGAAAAAACGAAGACGCACCCCGGGAAATTGCATAATTACGCAATAGGGCAGGCGCAAGCGTAATTACGCAAAAGCTTCTCCCAAAGAGGCGAAAAAATCGTCTAAAACCCAGCCTGCTAGTCCAACCGGGAGGACTCTACCGAGGGGGGCAGGTGTCCGAAACGGATCACCAAATCCCGCCCGGGCAGCCGAGAGATCCGAGCCCGCCGCGATCCATGGCCGCCACGACGGCGGCGGCGGCGGCCCGCCTCCTCATCGTCCTCGCCGCCTTCCTCGGCGCGGCGCCGCGCGGGGCGGACGCGCTCCGGTCGCTCGGCGTCGGGGGCGCGGGCGCGGCCGGCGGCGCCCACGGCGACGCGGCCGTGGACCTCGACGCCACCAACTTCACCGCCTTCCTCCAGGCCTCGCCGGAGTCGTTCGCGGTCGTCGAGTTCTTCGCCCACTGGTCGGCCCCTCGCCTCTGACTTGATTCGTTCGTTTTTCCTTTCGTTCCCGCTGACTCGAATTCGATGCGGCTGGGTTCGTTCCGAGTCGATCGGTGCGTTAGTCTCTGAATCGCGGAACTGCTGGAGATTGTGATCTTCTGGCGTTCTCGATCTATGCCTCGATATTGAAAATGATTAGCTCGTCTCGCTTGTGGGCGACGCCTGAATAAGATAGCTCGATCGAATTTTGTTGGTTTTCAATTACGCTAGGATTGTTTTGGTTGTGTAAGGCCCGTCGGGTAGGATGGATGCGTGTGGCTCACGCCGAATAGTGCTCCTCACTTGTACTTTGAGATGTAATGTTTAGAGTCAGAGACTGTGAGATGTCCTGTATAAGCTGCAAGTGTAAACATGAAGTCTGATAGAGTGAAAACGTACGAAATAGATCTCTACGACCATCTGTTAAAAGGTAAGAGGAACTTTATGACTTGGTTCCTCCATGCTTCGGATCCTCAACTATCGCAGTAATTGCTTCAGTACTTCTTCCAGGGTATAGCTTTATCTAATATGGTTGTTGGCTATACTTAGCATTGAAACTACATTTTAAATTGTATGCTGGGTGAAAAGCTATTTTTTCGCACTATATGTGAGTTCCTCATATACTGCGGTGTAACCTGTAGCAGATGTGAAGTCTGTCTTCGCTGTTATGTTTCTTCCTGAAGCTGTACTTAGCCGATATTACAGTTAAACTGCTACATGGGCAAAATGATGATTTTATTGACTCTATAATGTCTGCCAAAAATTAGAAGATCTGACATTTGATATGTCTTGCTCCTAAATGGACAATCTATATGATACCTGCCAAGCTGCTCTGGTTGAAGTTTCCCTGAGTATAATGTATTTTATTTCTTATGTTTTATTTAGAAGACATTAATCACAGATATGGCTGTGAAGCGATGTCAATTTAGTATCTAATTATCCATTATCCATATCCCCAATTTCTGAAGGCATTTTGTAGTTGAATAAAATTCTAGACTGCTGGTTGCCATATCTGAACTTATTTTTCGTACTGGTGAAGAGTTGGCCAACATCATCCAGTAGTATTTTGATTGGCCGATGACCGCAGTGTGCTGCTTACTTCTATGGCAAAAAACTTTTGAAAGTTTCTTACACCATCGATTTTCTGCTTATGTCATTTCAACCTGTCTTGTTTAATTGCTACTAACTGGAATGCATGCCATGTTTGCTCAGGTGTCCAGCCTGCAGAAACTACAAGGTATGTGACCTGCAGTAGACTGTTCTATGATCTGAAATGCTTCTCCTGCTGATCTCAATTTCATCTTCATATGCAGCCTCACTATGAAAAGGTCGCAAAACTTTTCAATGGTCCAGATGCTGCACATCCAGGGATTATTGTGATGGCACGGGTTGATTGCGCATTAAAGGTACAGTAGCTCCAGTGAATGGTGATGATTTTTTACCAATTTCCTTAGTCTAGACAACACACTTTGGAAGGGATTTTCTGTGATCCAGTCTCACCTTAACTGAGTAATGATGACATTACCTATAGAATTATTAGTGAATAATTTAACCTTTTGTTTCGCTATTGTTATAGGTACAAATATAGAAAGTTCTCTCTTATGTAGCATAGCTCTTAATTTCATTTAGTTTAGTTCCAGTGCTATGCTGGAAGATTATTAAGCTGGTAAATAATGATAACCTGTTAAATACATCATGTTATGGTTTGCATTGGCTTACAGTAATGCCTTATTTCTTTTGCTTGTTCGACAGCACAGGTGAACTTGGATCTTTGCAATAAATTCTCTGTTGACCAGTATCCTTTCCTTGTATGGGGTCCGCCAGCAAAATTTGATTCCCCTCAGTGGAAACCGAAGCAAGAGAATAGTGAATTAGAATTAATTGATGATAGAAGAACAGCAGAGCGTTTACTTAAATGGATAAATAAGAAGATGAGAAGGTAAGTTGCTGTGTATTAATTACACTTTAGATCATATTTTCGTATCGAATCATCAGCTCTTTGTATTGTCTTTGTATTTCATTGCCTGTGTTTATTCGGAAGTGTGTTGGTGGGTTGGTTTAGGCCTGATACTGTTATTCATATGCCTTTAGGAATTGGTCTTTGGTCTGATGTAAGCATGTAACCATTATATACATGTTCCATTTTTTATTGATCCAATCATCTTTTTTTTTTCCAGCTCTTTCAGTTTAGATGACAAAAGGTATGAGAATGAAAGTGCGCTCCCAAAAAATGCTTCAGATCCTGAACAGGTGCGGTTACATAGTGGATTTCTTTAGTTGATTTGCATGAGATCTTATTTATACAAGTTGATTTGCATGAGATCTTATTTATACACAATTATTCAGTCCTTATGAACCATTATTTACTATTTTATTTATTCTTATAGATTGTCCGAGCAATTTATGATGTTGAGGAAGCAACAGCTCATGCATGGCAGATAATTTTGGAGAATAAGGTTCGAGTCAAATGATCAAAATTTTACAATTGATGCTTTGTTTGCTCCTCATTTGCTGACCATTGCTAGTGTTACCTGCAAACTGTAGATGATCAAACCAGAGACTCGTGACTCACTCATTAGGTTTTTACAAATTTTGGTGTCTCATCATCCATCCAAGAGGTACAGAGGTGATCTTTTGAGATTATACTAGTGCAATATGCATAGCTATCCTGTATTATGCATTTTTTTGCTTGATTGCTTAGGTGTCGAAGGGGATCTGCTGACCTACTTATTAACTTTGATGATCACTGGCATACAAACCTCTCATTAAATTCACAAGAGAGTTCGACATTGTTAACAAGTGTTGCAGGAGACAACATCTGTGGAAAGGGGGTGCCACGTGGATATTGGGTACGCCTTCTGTGCTAAATTGTGAATTCTTGGTCTGCTTGTATTGTGTGTGTTTCCCCCCTGCAATAGCACTTACATTTTCCAATCCACGTAATTGAGCCCTTCAATTGCTTTTGGCTACAACTATTTGTTTTGAATGTTCAAGGAATTTAGATATCTTCCTTCCAATCTTTGTTAGCTTGAGTTTACGTTTCTTATATCTGTGTACTCTTGTTGCAGATGTTCTGCCGTGGAAGTAAAAAGGAAACAAGAGGATTTAGGTGATGTCTGCTATCTACATTTTATATTGAAAGTTTTCCATGGGAAAAAAAATTTGTTTACTATTCTCCAGATTCTTTTTAATACTTCATTGAGAAACTGAATATCACCTGAAACTAACATTTCTTTTCTTGTTTCAGCTGTGGTCTATGGGTTTTGCTGCATTCACTAACTGTTCGAATCGGAGATGGAGAGAGCCAATCAACATTTACATCAATTTGTGATTTCATCCACAATTTCTTCATCTGTGAGGAATGCCGCAAGCACTTCTACGAAATGTGTTCAAGGTTTGGAAAGCCCACTTTGGTTGTATTGCCACTAAATCTACCGCATGCCTAATTGTTACCTTCACCTGCAGTGTATCAGTCCCCTTCAAATCTGCCCGTGACCTCACCCTCTGGCTATGGAGAGCACATAACAAAGTAAATGAGAGGTTGATGAAGGAAGAAAAGGATTTAGACACGGCTGATCCTTCCTTTCCTAAGGTTATCTGGCCTCCAAAGCAGCTCTGCCCATCATGCTGCCGTTCTTCAAGTAGGACTGCTGATGGAGCCATGCAGGTTGAGTGGGATGAGGATGAAGTATTCCATTTCTTGGTTGACTACTATGGGAAGAAGCTTGTATCATCCTACAGGGAGACCTCCATGGATTCTCATCTTCTAGTAACGAAACAAGTAGGCTCAATTTCTGACGATTCTTCCGCAGCCAGTGCTGCAACAGTCCCAATCGGAGCCGCCCTGGGTGTCGCTGTTGCTAGCTGTACATTTGGGGCACTAGCTTGCTTCTGGAGGACCCAGCAGAAGAACAGAAAGTACTACCATTTACGTTCTTTAAAGAAAATTTGACTAAACATTTTAGGTCTGTAGGATGCCAGTGCTAATCTGTTCTTCGTGGCTTCATATCATAGAGAAGTGATTAGGATCTTTTTGTCTCCTTTGTTGATTTGACAGGCAAAGAAAGAACTGGAACTGAAAAATAGTGCACAACTTGCAAACCTAAACCGCATGTCTGCATCAGGAGGAGCCTCCGTGAATGTATATTTTCTGGACGGGTTGGCATGTACCCGAAAGAGTCCAAAAGGTCATCGCTCATCAGATGAAAAACATACAGAAGTACGAAGATTTACTCGTGACTCAGTCACGTGATTGTTTTGTGCAACGACGTGAACTTTGTTGCAACAGGTCGTATAGGTTGAACGTTGAAGCTTTGTTCTTACCTTGTAGCCGTCCTTTTGGATGCCTTTCTCAGGGTACTGATGTAATTTTATACCAAAGTAATTAGTGAAAACTAAAATTAAAATTTTGATCTTGCGTCCCTTATCCTGAAATGAAACCTCCTATGCACTGGAATAGCTATGCTACTGTACGTGTTTATGCAATAGAACTTGTGAAGCATCTGCAATAATTTTTCTCTGTCGAAACTACTCAAGTATCATAAATAAGTTTAACTCGAACCGTGTAGAAATTATTTGAATATACTCGCCTTCAAAGTTATTTTCGGGTTGTTACAAGATTTACATATGTTAGTACTAGAGACTAAAACTTATATTTTAAAGGCCAAATGTCGACATCTCGATTACCAGACCCAACGACACGCTAGTGTCGAACTGCCGATCTCTGGCCGCCGCCACCACGCCAGACCGCGCCCACACCTGGTTCTTGCTGAGGGCAATCCCAAAACATAGCCTCTATGTTGCTATATTATATCATCAACAAGATACCACCTTTAAAAAATCATATTTTACAATTTATGATGTTTTGGGGTGGACTTCTATTAAATCCATTCTTTTTTCTCCAACTATCATATTTATTCTCCATTTATTACGAAAACATCGCCTCACTCCCAATGCACAACTTGTAGTGTCTAGTGTATTGATTTACATGTTGACACTGGATCTTACATAAGAACTAGTTTCTTCGTCTCTCCACTCTCTTATTTATTATGGTGCCACCTAAACTAAAAATCCTAAGTAGCAGTATAAATTAATACTATAAAAGCCATGATACATGGAGGATTGGAGATGGCATGACACGCTCTTTGATGCACCACGCCCATACACAAACAATGAAACCGTCAATTCGCCTTCCATTTTTCTCTGCATCGGCTTGACAAATCGATTCTCAGCTAGTACATCATCTAGTTATGCACAGGAAGCCCACTTCACCTTCATTTGAAGAGAGTAATCACGTACAATGGTCTCTATACAAAGCTGCCGGCAGCAGCCAAATATACACCTACTATGTACAATTGCAAAGCTGTACAGGCAAATTTCATCTGAACCTCAGTCCTTCGTTCCAGTTCGTTGAAGGTTCCGCAGCCAGCGCACACTACTGGATGCTGATGACGTGCTGCTGCGGCTGCGCGCTCTCCGCTCCCACAGTTTCTGAAACCTGCTCGTGCACACCCTGCATCGTCACGCTTCACCATTTCAGCTTGAAACCGCATGCGCAATTTTTCAGTGTGATCTTCTGAAAGATTTTTCAGACAAACCTGCCGCCGGCTGCGCCGATGAAGCAGCTCGGCAACCGCTACCAGTATGATGTACACCGGTATGACGACTCCCGCTGTTCTGAGCATCAGCAGCTGGTTTTTCAATTTTCAGAAGCATGCATGTTTGTGCTAGGTTAGTCAGGTTTAATATGCATGTGGTTGATCAGATTGCGGAGCCTTACAGTGAGCATGGCGACGGTATAGGCGCCTTGGTCGCCGAGGAGAACCGAGAGGGCGTCGTGGAGGACCAAGAGAACCATCAACTGGAGTTGGGTGTTTCAGAATGTTACTGTCCGGTGCTGGGACGAACAGAAGGTATGCATCTTTCACCGGCACTACTACTTACGGTTATAGCGATTATGCGACAGCAGATTACGCCTGTAGGAGTTGAAGTCTGGCGGTCGTACTCGTAGCTTGTTGATGTGACAGATGTTTGGTCAGCGTACGGCCGTGCTTGAATGTAACCAGGAGCGCTGCAGTTGAGATCGATCATACTTTTGTCCTTGTGATAACAGGTGAAGTTCTATAAGTTACCTGAAGAAAATCGTGTTTCTTCCATGCTGAAACAGCTTTGAAGAGGTAGTGTAATTCGGTGTAAATTGCTGAGTGATCATGAATAATCAGTTGTTTATGCGCGAAGTTGTTTGAACAAGCTGGGTACTGGATGAGCGGTGAAGAATTTTACCTGAAGGCAGATCTCGCATATGGTGTCTCCCTTCTCGTCGCACCACCTCTGGATGCATTTGCGATGAGCGTACTGCAATAGAACATCTTTTTAACTTAACCCACGCAAGCCTTTTCTCCTTTCGGAACAAATTTGTTGGATTCTACAGTCTAACATGTTCCGTACTGCTGAAAAGTAAAGAGTGGAAACCTCTTCCTCTGAAAAAGAATTGCTGAAACGTGATGCCGTTTTACCTTCAAGCTGCCCTTGCAGGAGCAAGGGGCCTCCATGTAGGCCTCATCATCATCATCCTGGCAGATTCTGCATTCTACCAAGACGCTACTCGTTGCCCTGCCCTCTTCAACAGCGGCATCATCACACGCAGTCATTGTGGAAGAAGGCGCATCGGAGGCCTCATCAATGGCAGACTGAAGAGTCGACTCCGTGAGCAATCGGCCCGCCATTACCACGAAATGGTCCGCCATCTCTGGAAGGACAAGAACGAAATCAAGACGGGCATCTCTTCATTCCAAGCAAAGGGAATAAGGGAAAGAACCATTACCTGAAATTGGAAGATCGAAACAAAAAAAATTATCTAATGCACGAGATTTCGCAGGATATCTGTCATATGTATGGTTACTCAAAGGTAGCTCCTTTTTTTCTTTGCTCAACGGAACAGATAGAGGAGCATGAGAAAACAGAGGTTAAGAACGATCAAGAGGCAAAAGGGGGCAGCAAGCTGGAGGAGAAGGCTTGCAACGAAAGGTTTGGATATCTGAGGCACTGAGAGAATGGTACAGGGAAGCAAGAGATGGAGTAGGCGTCCCTTGCTATCATTGGACTTTGCTTGCGTCTGAAACATCTTATGCTCTGATGACATGCTTGATTGTTAGTGCATGCAGAGAACAAGGCACCGAGAACAAACAAAATGTTGCTTATTGACCCGAGAAAGCAATTCTTTTCCGCTGAAACTCAAGCAACTGGCTGAGCACAACTGCAGGGGAGAAAAACTTGCGTCCTCAAGTTATACCATATTGCTCTAAGCATCCAGCTGACCCTTGAGATCAAGAAATTTAGCATTGTTGTGGTATGACGGCAAAGCTGCATTGCCCATGTTCATCACAGACTGACATCCTCGTTCGTTTGTCACAAATTTTGTGGAGTTGTGGTTGGGGTTGGGGAGCGGGGAAGTTGACGTGTGAAGAAAGGTGTTGCATGATGGATTAGGGCCCAGATATCCAGTCTCAACTTTCGTACACGTCTCCATGACTTGTTACGGACGGATGTGAGGAATCTCTAGTCCTACCGGGTGATGATACCATTTTCCGCCCTTCGCAACAGTTATTTTGCATGTTTCACGATTTGGTGCTTAATACTCCCTCCAGTTCGAAACATAGGTTGTTGTTTTAAAATTTTTGTCTGTCAAACTTTTTTTAAATTTGACAATATATAATAGATGCTAATAGATCACCATGAAAGGTACAATCAATGTACTTAATTATTATTATTATTAGAAGCATCATATTTTCATGTAAATTATTGGTCAAATCCTCGCACAGTAGATCGTGTTGATGTCCTAAGGACATATATTTTGAATATGATGGAGCAAGGAAAAACAGCTCGTTTTAGAACAATTATTATTATTGAAAGAAATTATATTTATAAGAATGTCATTTATTTATGCATAGAAAAGGGGGCTAGATTTTAGGCCAAGATGTAGGATAACCGCTCCACCTCATCAGCCTAAAACTATGCTAGCAAGACGCTCTCTGACGTACTCGCAATTGTTAAACAGTGATGCAGGAGATTTGGAAAGATATAAAGCCACCTATAACTATTTTTTAAGAAACATAGTACAGAAACAGATGCTCACAAACACGCACGTACACTCACCTTTAAAATACCACCCTCCTGGGTGCTATGCGCTATGGGTATTCACCCTTGTCGACATCTCTTTGTGTCGTATCGCCGTAGCTTTCGACGCTAGTAAGTTCCAAAGCCAAATGCCATCTTGGAGGAAAGTTCTATTTATCATGACTTTTTGATAAAATCATTAGTTTTAACATGGCTTTACCAGAAAAGAGAAAAAGAGTTGCTCAATCACAGGGACGGATTTAGAGGGGGTGTAGAGGGCTGGAGCCCCTACTGCCCAAAAACTCCATTGCAAACAAATAAGGAAGATGAGGGAAAAGGAAAAGAAAAAGAAAGGGAGAAGAGGCGGAGATGGAGAAGGAAAAAGAAGCAAGTCCCCTCCCAAAACACCTAATCCCGACCTCCGCCACCACTCAACCAATCAAATGCCGCTAAAAAATCTCTTAACTCTAGCAAAACAATTTTTTTTTCGAAAAACACTTCAAGTTTTTTTCTGAGATAAACACCTCAAGCTTTTATTAGCCTTCAAATTTGTCAAGCAGATGAAAACAAAAATGAAAGGCATTCACCCTCATGATCCCGCATCCTATCCAACGGTCCTGATCTTTCGTCCACCATTCCAGCGTCGAATCTCCAAGCCCGCAAAACCCTAGCCCAACTCCTCCCGACTATAAAGGCCTCCACCTCCTGCCTCCGCCCCTTTTCCTCCTGTCCCTCGCTCGCGCCGCCGCCGCCCCCTCCACCCCTACCCTCGCAGCCCCAACTTCCTCGGCGACCATGGCCGGCGCGCAGGAGTCGCTCTCCCTGGTGGGCACGATGCGCGGCCACAACGGGGAGGTGACGGCGATCGCGACCCCGATCGACAACTCGCCGTTCATCGTCTCGTCCTCCCGCGACAAGTCCGTGCTGGTGTGGGACCTGACCAACCCGGTCCACTCCACCCCGGAGTCCGGTGTCGCCGCTGACTACGGCGTCCCCTTCCGCCGCCTCACCGGCCACTCCCACTTCGTCCAGGACGTCGTCCTCAGCTCCGACGGCCAGTTCGCGCTGTCCGGCTCCTGGGACGGCGAGCTCCGCCTCTGGGATCTCTCCACCGGTCTCACCACTCGCCGCTTTGTCGGCCACGAGAAGGACGTCATCTCCGTCGCCTTCTCCGTCGACAACCGCCAGATCGTCTCCGCGTCCCGCGACAAGACCATCAAGCTCTGGAACACCCTCGGTGAGTGCAAGTACACCATTGGCGGCGACCACGGCGGCGGCGAGGGCCACAACGGCTGGGTCTCCTGCGTCAGGTTCTCCCCCAACACTTTCCAGCCCACTATTGTCTCCGGTTCCTGGGACCGCACTGTCAAGGTCTGGAACCTGACCAACTGCAAGCTGCGCTCCACGCTCGATGGCCACGGCGGCTATGTCAACGCCGTCGCCGTGAGCCCCGACGGTTCGCTGTGCGCCTCCGGCGGGAAAGACGGCTTTACTCTGCTGTGGGATTTGACCGAGGGGAAGAGGCTGTACTCGCTGGACGCGGGTGCCATCATCCACTCGCTCTGCTTCTCGCCCAACCGCTACTGGCTGTGTGCTGCGACTCAGGACTCCGTCAAGATCTGGGACCTTGAGTCGAAGCACGTCGTGCAGGACCTCAAGCCTGACATCCAGATCTCCAAGAACCAGGTATATGCCCTCCCTTTTGTCTTGTTAGCATTCTTGTGAAATCTTTTGTGCCTTGGTTAGGCTCTGTATATAATTGCATTTAGTGTATTCTTTGCTTGATTCCATGGGAATATTGAAGCCAACATTTCATAATTCTTGGGGATGTGCAAATGTGGACTGCCGTAGTGTTGTGTTACCTGAATAATAGTATGGGCTATCTGGATACCTACGTTATTGTTAATTTAGTCCATTAGTGCCAGTAATCCAACAGATGCCATATACTCCAGTGGAGGATCATCGTTAATGTGCAGAATTAGTAATGCAGGTTAAGATTTCACGTGTGGTGTAGCACAATTGTTTTATGAGTTCAATTATGCTCTGTTACCTGTTTTCCATCTGTTGCATCCAGTCTTGTTATCCAATCTGTTCTTCTGAGTATTGGCTCATCCATCCAGCAGCTGCTTGAAATATGCATCCTGTGAGAGTTTATAAGCTCATCCAGTCCATTCCTTCCACTCTGCATTATAATATGCTTGTTATGTCTCATCGGTCCGTTGTGCTCCTGATAGCACATCTAGATGACTAGATACTGTTTCATCATACCCCTGTGTTGTAATTGGGAAACCTTTTGTGTTTTACGTATATTGGTATAGTGTCGTTCTATATTAGACTCTGCTAACAGTGGAACTAACCCATGAGGTCCTCTACTTCTTCAGTGATATTTATCTTCAATTGCACATTGGAACAAAGTCTTCTATGTATTTTCTACTACTGAATGTTGTCATATTATTTGTATCCTGTCTTGCTGTGCAAGCATATTAGTTTCTCTTGAATCATGTTTTCAGCAGTTGGGTATTTGGATATTATCTTCACTTGTGTGGTTGGAGGATGGATTTGGTAGAAACTTATGTTTCAAATTATGCTTTATCCTATTGATGATGGATATTTGACTATTTCTGGTTCCCTTGTTTAGATCCTGTACTGCACAAGCTTGAGCTGGAGCGCGGATGGAAGCACCCTTTACACTGGCTACACCGATGGATCTATCAGGGTCTGGAAGATCTCTGGATTCGGCTACGCAGGCTAGATAGTAAAAGCCTTTTGGAAGGTCTAGGGAGTCTTTGTTTGGCAAAACATTGTAATGTTCGTCAAGTTTTTGACTGTCGTGAGCTATATTGTCTGTTTGGTACTTTCCGGTCGCCCAACTATTTATGCTTAGCTTTGTTAATGAGCTAATCGTACTATGGAAGAATCTATTTTGCACCATGGCTCTGTGTTTGCTGTTTCTGCATTAATATGTTATACTTCTGTCATGGAACTCGTGATGCTTGTTTCTGAGTTTGTGCTTCTCTGATGCGGTGTGATCCCAGTCTTGCCAATCTACGTCAAGAATTCAGGCCTAGTGCTGATTGATCCCAATTGGTCCTATTTCCCATGCTGTGATTCTGCTCTCTGCCGCGTTGCCATCGTATTCTGTTTATCAGCTGCATGCCATGTTGCCATTCCTAATCAGATTATGAATCGCAGCCACGAATCATGTTCGTTGACCACACTTAGGTTACATAGATTAGCTAGCCATGATTGAGGAAGACCTTGTAAACCTCAGCAGTCCATCAGGCTCATTCTCATCCCAACCTAACCTTCCCGATTTTAATTTCGTAAGTCCATGGTTAGAAATTGTCACCCTCAATGCTTAATCACATCTCCTCTACGGTTTCCCACTCCCATGAAAGCTCCTCCACGCCCCTTGACGCAGCTGCGTCGTCGACCAGTCGGAGCTGCTCAATTATTCAGGTCAAGTGACATCATATTTGTTCTTCTCTACACATGAGCGATATCACCAGCTAATCGCTCCAGTTGCTATCGGCTTCGCCAGTCGTCGTCTTCCTCCTTGTTCAAGCAGCTGGGGCTCACGGGAGCCGGTTCCCCGCTCTCCGGCCGCTACCTCCACCTCATCCTGCTCTGGGCAGGCTTCCTCGCGTTCACCGTCTTGGTCGTCCACTCCAACGAGTTCCCAACCCAATCCTTCTTCGCAGGCAGCTGCAGCCGCCCAGCGCGAACGCCGCCGCTGCCGCGTCACTGCGCAAAGCTGTCAGTGTCCCCCGTCCCCCATGCCGCCGCCACGGAGGCCGCCCAGTCGGCCAGTCGCCGGCGCGGCGCCGGAAGACGACGGCGACGTGCGCGACCTCATCGGCCGGCGCCGGACGACGCCTCGGCATCCAGACGCTGCCGGCCAAGTTCGAACGGCGGCACCAGCCCGAATCGGGGGGGGGGGGGGGGGGGGGGGGTGGTTGGGTAGGTACGGGATCCGGAATTTTTTTAAACAAACCCCTAAATCGGATCGCGACTATTAATCGCGATCCAAACTGGGGGTCTTTTCGAAAATGTTCCCAGTGCCGGAGCAGCCGAGCTCGCGCCGCCGCCGGCGACTTCTGCTATTCCAGTGCGCTCCGGGCGAGGCTAAATCGCTACACGCTCGCCTACGCCTAGCCATCCCCCTCCGAATCCCCGTGCGCCGCCGCTCTCGGTCCGAGCTACACCGGAAAAGCTGCCGGCGCGGCCGCGCCGGAGCGGAGGGAGCTGCGCGGCCTGCCGCTCTGAGACGGCGACGGCCTTCTATATACAGGTCGGGGATGCGGCGTCCCGTCAAGATTTTTCTCCGGCAGCTGCGTAGACCGGGGCATTGACGGCTGAGCAGCGGCAAGAGCAGGCCTGGCGGTCACGCTCCGCTCGGCGAGGACACGCGCACGGCGGCGTTAGAGCAGAGCAGACCTGCACGCGCACGGAGGCGTCACGC
Organism: Panicum hallii; assembly: GCF_002211085.1. Classification (NCBI taxonomy): domain Eukaryota; kingdom Viridiplantae; phylum Streptophyta; class Magnoliopsida; order Poales; family Poaceae; genus Panicum; species Panicum hallii. Next base: position 12,421,352 of record NC_038044.1, read on the forward strand.
GTGATGGCCTCGTCGGAGAGACGCGGACGCCGCCCACGGAGCGCGCGAGGAGCGGCGAGGCTCGGATCTAGAACCACGGTTTCTCCCGACTTGGCACTAGCTAGCTCGTGACCCAAGCGAGAGACAGCTCTGGAACCAACGGCACGAAGATGAAGAAGCTCAGGCCGGGCAGAAAGGGAAAATCAAGTCACCCAAGAGAGATTAGCATTTCAATAGTGCTCGTTTAGATGAAAGCTCCGTGCCCATTCACGCAACCGCGCCGAGCCGCCGAGATTAGGACCAGGTCGTCCTCTGAACCGGCTCAATTATTCAGCTCAGATGACCTCATCATATTCTCAGCTTCGTAGCAACTGCGGTGCTCTGATTTGTTCTCTTAACTTGAGAGACATCACCGGCTAATCGTTCCAGCTGCTATCAGCTATCGCCATGGCGTCGTCTTCCTCCTTGTTCAAGCAGCTGGGCCTTACGGGGGCCGGCTCCCCCCTCTCCGGCCGCCACCTCCTCCTCATCCTCCTCGGTGCAGGCTTCCTCGCGTTCACCGTCTTCGTCGTCCACCCCAACGAGTTCCGAATCCAATCCTTCTTCGCAGGCAGCTGCGGCCGCCCCAGCGCGGAGGCCGTCGCTGCCGCGTCACCCGACAAGGCTGGCAGCGTCCCCCGTGCCACCGCCACGGAGGCCGCACAGGCGCCGGCGCCGGCGCCGGACGACGACGCCGATGTGCGCGTCCTCATCGGCATCCAGACGCTGCCGGCTAAGTACGAGCGGCGGCACCTGCTGCGGACGGTGTACTCGCTCCAGGTCCGTGAGCACCCGTCCCTCGCCGGGCGCGTGGATGTCCGGTTCGTCTTCTGCAACGTGACGTCCCCGGACGACGCGGTGTTCGTGGCGCTGGAGATCATGCGCTACGGCGATATCATCGTGCTGGACTGCGCGGAGAACATGGACAACGGCAAGACGTACACCTTCTTCTCCACCGTGGCCCGCGCGTTCAACACCACCAGGTACGACTACGTGATGAAGGCCGACGACGACACGTACCTGCGGCTGCCGGCGCTGGCGGCGTCGCTGCGCGGCGCCGCCCGGGAGGACGCCTACTTCGGGCTGCAGATGCCGTGCGACCGCGAGAACTTCTACCCGTTCCCGCCCTTCATGTCCGGGATGGGGTACGCGCTGTCGTGGGACCTGGTGGCGTGGGTGGCGGCGTCGGACCTTGCCCGGCGCGAGCAGGACGGGCCCGAGGACATGTGGACGGGGCGGTGGTTCAACCTCGCCGGCAAGGCCAAGAATCGGTACGACCAGGCGCCGCGGATGTACAACTACAAGGGCGCCTCGCCGGACAGCTGCTTCCGGCACGGCTTCGTCCCGGACACCATCGCCGTGCACATGCTCAAGGACGACGCGCGTTGGGCCGAGACGCTCGCCTACTTCAACGCCACGGCGGGGCTCCCGCTCTCCGGCCAGCTCTACCACCTGCCGCCGCCGGCAGGCAGCAGGCCCTGAGCTGAGTTGAAGTTGAACGGTTCCGTTCTTGGCGTGTTCGCTCCCGTGGGGCTCGGTCCCCGGATGCCTGGGTTGGATGTTGTCAAGGGTTGGTGGCGGTAGTTAGGCGAGAGGGAGGATAATCGTCTTGCCCATTTGGTGTCGCTGCTGAATAATGCTGCTAGAATAGGTGGTGGCATAATTGGGTTTGCTTGCATTTTCGAGTTTGAAATGGTGCCTCATCCCTGGACGCAACTGATGCCGTTGCGATCAAACTTTCCGAACTGAATGAAGTTTCAATTTTTTTTTTGAGGGGTATGAAAACTCACTAAGGAATTAAAATGCTCTGGGTACAAACGCCATGAGGCGGATTAAGAAGCCACACACGAGGAGTCGACGACCACAAGAATCTGAAAGAGCACTTTGCCAGCCGATGCGCTTCCTGATTCGATGCTCTTCGCTCGTGTACGAACTTCTTGCACTGAATGACGTTTCATGGCTGACTAGACGAAAACAGGAAGTCAAGCCGGCCCACGGTGCGTGACAACAGCGAGCTGAGCAAGGCTTGCTACTGGCTATTGACCATCGAGTACATGGTTGCATAGCGCGGTCCAACCTCTAGCGAATTCCACCTATTCTGAAGCCTGTGCGTGTGGCAGCGACCGGCGGGAACACGAACACCTTTGCTAGCGCCTGCTGAGCTGGGCTGGGCAGTTGCTGCTCGATTAGACGATTTCATTCAGATTCAGAGAGACCACAGGCTGCCCTGCCACAATGGTTTTTGGCTTTTTGCTAGCCACGCATACGGCACGCGGCAGACGTGGCTGCGTCGAGGCCAGTGAACCATCGCTCCGACCGCCGGCCTGATACAACCACACGTCCTCGGAACTGGATAGGTCATGCGACAGCTACAGTGCGGCGGACGGAAGCCACGCACGCACTCCGGCGCCTCGTCGCCAACCCCATTAGAGCAAAAAAATAGTTTAGCCTGCTGCCGACTGCAAGAGTTTGCTATATCATCTAAAGTTAATATTGAAGTCAACAAATATAATAGATTGGCTATTATGTTGGCTAAAAGAGTGTTGCGTAATTAATATTAGACCCACTTGCATACTCTCATTCTCTCACCTCAGTCTGGAAATTTGTGCTATAGCCAGTTATGAGCTGGCTACTATCCTACAGCCAGCTCCTTCTGTCTCTTCTCTCTTCTCTCCTCCACCTCAGCATAAATATAATAAAATAAGGTTTATAGCCAGCTGACTAGACCTTGTTGTAGCTGCTCTTGGCGGATCAGAACGAAGCGAGCGCTCCGGGCGGGGCAACAGCCGGCGACGGCGACCGCGGCCGCGGCGTCGCGATCCGGCGATGAATGCCAAGTTGCCAACAGTTGGGCGGTAGGCCGTGGCGCCGATGCTCTCCGGCGGCGACCGGAGAGAGGATCGATCGCGACGGCGCGACGTCGTCCACCCGGCGCGCGCCGCGGCCGGGTGCTGTCGGATCCTTCGGCGATCCAAGGGGGCCTCGTCATGTGCGGTGCCTCGCATTGATCAGTTGCATATTATCTCTCGATGCCGACCGGTGTCGTGCAGGGTAGCTAAGCCTATCTAAAAGCGAAAACGTATAAGGGGCAAGGACAAGTGTTAACGTTAACGTTCCCTGGTCCCTGGTTCTCGCAGAGCGAGCTGCTCTGTCCTGGCGCCCAATCGCGGGTGGTTCTATAAATTAAAAAAAAACTCTAAATTACTCCCCTCAACTATAACTAAAATCCGAATAACCCCCTGAAGATTCATTTTACTTCCGAACTATACCCTTGATTCAAATTACCCCTAACATAATTTATTTATTTTCATTTCTCCATGCATACGTAGAGTTTTAAGTTAAAATTTTACAATATGACAGTGCACATCATAACATAGGTTAGAAAAAATACATCATAATTTTTATCATTATTTCGATAGGTTAAAATATTTAATAATAAATTAATCATTAAAGTTCAAAGTTATATGAAAAATAATGATAAAAAATTGTTATAATTTTTTAATATGCATTGTGATGTCCATTAGTACCCTGCAAAATTTAAAATTAAAATTCAACTTGTGTACGAAGAATAAAAAAGATAAATTGTATTATAGGGTAAAATGAACTAAATAACATAGTTTAGACGGTAAATCGAACCAAATTATATTTTAAGAGATTATTCAGATATTGGCTTAAATTGAACTTTTTTCTAAATTTATTTAACCCTATGGGAGCACAGGTCCCTTTGGTTCAGCTGTGAAGATGCTATTGCTTCCAAAACAAAGCTAAAAATCAAATTATAAATTAGAGAGAGTTGCTTCCTTGCAGATGCTTCTACAGAAGCTGATTTCCACATCTTATAGTCCATAACATTTTTTTCACAGCCACAGCTCAACCAAACACGATCTAGCGATTTTTCGCAGGACAAACGATGCTAAACGCTTGCAACTCAGCAGCTTGCTATCGTAGTCGGCAGAGCTGCAACTGCGAGTCGTCCACCCTCCCACACCCCCTCCGATGGCGCCGTGTCGAACGGAGAACACTGTGCAGCTACTGGAGCCCACCGCCATGCTGTCGTTGGAGGGCTGCTCGATCTGCCACCAACAGCCTCTACGCCAACCGTAGGGCCGCAGCGGGGGGACCCCCTACCCGCACCCTGAGATATTTTCCGCTCCCGATCGGCCGTACGCTCCCCATCCGACGCCTCCGCTGCCGCCGCCGCGGTCGCCGCCCCGGCCGACGGCCGCCTTTTGAGGACGTGGCCCAGGAGGCGGCTTCGCTTTTCCCTGTTCCTCCCCTCCCCTCCACTCCCTTCCCTTCCGTCCAGGTTCTCTCCCCCCTCGGCTCTGGCTTGGCTTGGCTTGGCTCCTGCCTGACCCTTCCTCCGGAGTTAATGCCTCCGCCTCCGAGTCAGTGCAGCTGCAGCCAGGGCTTGCCGTCTCCGTCCCGCTCCGCGCGGCGTGGGTGGTAGCGCTCCCCGTCCGCGCGCGTGGTGGTTGGGATGGGCGGAACTGGAGCGGGGGAGTGTGCAGGTTGAGGAGTTGAGGGACCTGTTGTGGCGCGTGTCTCCCTGTCGCCCACAGGTTCTTTTTATGCCTCCGCGGCCACGGGGGGACGGATTCCGGAGAGGGATTTTGCAGCAGTTGAGCTGGTGAGTCGGGGGCGGCGGGGCGCGGGTGCTTTGATCCACCGGCGCCTGGGCTGCCGTACGTTCTTGTCGCCGTGGCGGCGGTCGCGGCAGCGGCGCAGCTCGGGTGAGTGGTGCCTGCTCCTGCCCGTTCCGGCGCTGGATTCTGGGTGTTTTGGGCGGCGGTTTGGAGCGAGAACTGCGGGAGAAATCTTGGCTTCTGGCTGGCCTTGTTCTAGTTCATCCTGCTTCTGTACGTGGTGTTGATTCGCAGCGTTTCGCAGGAACGTGGCTGCGTGCTTGTGCGCGTTCCTTGCCTAGCTTGGCGTGATCCAATTCTGGTCCCGACTGAAAGGCGGCGTGGTGCGCGCTGCAGAACATAACTATACAAGCGTGTGCTTCGTGCTTGCGAAGGTATTAATGCTTGGCGTTTTGCTTCATTTGAAGTTGAATGGTTGCTTTTAATATGCCATGTTTTGTGCGTGCCAGATCCGCTTGATTTATGTAGCCGTTTTTTCATAGTTCTGTCTGAAAATGAGAAATCTGCTGCTGAAACATCACTCTTAATGTTTTCTGAAGAGTTTGTACCGCAAAGTCATGCTCATGCACCAAGTAGGAGAACTAAACTCTTTGTGATGGAAAACTGCCAATTTGGTTCCATTCCTTCCATACATTCCCCCACTATGCTAGTTCTTGTGGAATCTCCAGCATGATGGATCGGCTGGATTAAAAGTGCAGTTGTATCTATGCAACGTTAATGGAACTTCTTACCCTTTTCTGTTTATGTGATTTACCATGCATCATTTATTCTGGCAGGCTCAAGATTTCATTGCCTCTGATTGTTGTTCTTTGCATCCTTGACAGAAGTTTCTGCAAACATCATTCCAAGCTCGTGAGGAAAGTCAATTTTGTTTTTTTATAGACTTTGCACTCCAATCATGTCGGACTTCGTCGGGAGTAGATATGATAAGCAAGAAGATTTTCAAGTTCTATTGAACAAGAAAGACCCTGGAGAATCACCGAAACACAAGCATTACCTGTGGATGGCACACTGGACCAAAGCAAGCAGCAGCGCAGAACCCCAAAATAACAATAGCAGCAACCCTTTGGAGGATATCAACAAGGCCAGTACTACAAAAGACAGTGAGACTTTGCCTTATGAATTCATGAAATCAACAGTAGCTGAAAGGCTCATGATAGGAGTAAGCCATGGAAATGCCTCCGTTCAGCATGCCCAACAATTCAATTCTAGTATGTGGGGTGTGGCACATCATGTTTGCAATGAATTGGGAGCAAAGAATAATGAGCAGGTTGATGAGTCTTTTGAAAAATCTATGAAGAAGAATGCTGTGAACTTGCGTGCTAGGGCAGTTGTGTCAGAAACATATTCTGTTCACAAGCTTTCAGAATTACCGTTGAATTTTCAGAAACTTGGGAACTCGGAGGATCCAAATTCAGATTGGAGCCACTTTCCTATGTTTGCAATTAATCAAAAGATTGGCAACATACTCAACCCAAAACGAAGGTCTGCACTTGGTCCTGCATCACTGAATCTAAATATGTCTACATCTCATGTTATGGCTCTATCGTCACAGGAATATAGGGTGAACTCACATCAAACTGCTGATGAGAATATGGAAATGTCCAAACCTGCAGGAGGTTTTGCATCTCCCATAGAGGATCCTGGTGGCCTCAACTCAGATCCTTCAGGGCAAAAGTTAAAAAGGAAATTATTGGATACAATGTCATGTTCTTGCAGCAAGGATGACAACAACTCATCAGATTGTCCAATAGATGAGCAGCATACAAGCCACTATTTTGCAAAAGCAAAGCATGAGCTACCCTGTGCATCTAATGGAAAGAAGTTCACATTTGCAGAAAACAAAAACTACCACAGGGTCGCAAGTGCGTTCCACAATCTGAAGACAAGAAGATCTTCTGTCCATAAACAACAAAATGATGCAAAGGCCACATCCTGCACTTCAGTACTTGGTAGAGAGTTTCAGAATGAACCAATAACTATTTCTAACAACAGCAAGAAGGATGCTGAGAATTTAAATGAGACATATAGATCTCATGACAAGGCTGTTTCATGTTCTTTGTTACCTTTTGAGCAGCAGCATCTGAAAATACAGAGAACGGAATCTGCAGCAAATTTGGGAGGCTACATGTTACCTGGTCAAATCGCAAACAAGTTGACAGAAAAGAGTAAGAGTAATGGTGAGCTGCTGACACATGGACCAAAGTCAAAGGAGATGCATACAGGTTCTTGCAACCGACGAGGACCCTGTTTATTTGAAAAGTTAACAATTTCTTCCAAGTCACAAAGTGGGTATCCTAAAAATTCTGCGTCTTCAGGGAAATCTAGTGGCTTTGGAGTTTGTATGTATGGCACCAATATTGGCAGTCAGCTATTTGGAGCACAGAATCAATCTTCAGTTAGGACTGAAACATTGTACAGCGATACTCTTATTCCATCCAAATCCTCAGCAGGTGAGGGATAGCATCTGTATAATACAGTATCAGCTAAGACCATCCTTTAGTAAATAGTTGTTTGTGCTTAAAGGTGTTTCTTGGTTATGCAAACATATATATAAACAGAGCAGCATCACTGAAATATTCCATCTAATACGCATGTTCTTCTTTTTTTTCTGGTAGCAGAATCACTCTCAGACTCACACTTGTTTTGTTTTTTCTGGATTGTTGCAGGCATTGCTTCATTGTCGGCACAAAAGGTATCAGTGTTCTGTGGCAATCTGACCTCCTGGCTTGCGCAGAAAGAGTGTTCCTGAATTAACTTATATGGCTCGATAATTTTTTTAAAAAAATAACATATATGGATTCAAACTGTTTTTGTATTGTTTGGATGGTTTTGGAAAAAAACAACTTGCCTGTAAAGGCTTATAAACTTTACTGTCAAAACTGCATTTTGATGCATCATCATCTTTGTCTTCGGTGTTTATGACTTTGGCCATTTATCCGATAGATCTTTCCTATCTATGCTCTTCAGTTACAGTCTTAAAAATTTGATCAGTTTTAGGTCAGTTTGAATTAATGCTCACTTCCAGTTTCTTATTATTCCACATGATAATTATTTGAAGTTGCACTGTTCTTATCGATTGTGGACCCTTGGCAGTCGATAAATCTCTGTACTAATACTTTTATTACCAAAAAAAATGTAATACAGGACTACGTTTGCCCAGATGAAGCAAAAAGTGAGCAGCTGGCAACTCCTTCCCAAAGAGGAGATTCACGATGCAGTAAAGATGACGGGTTCCATAATGTGAATGAAAATCATGATGTTTCGTCAAAAGCTACTATTGCCAGTAAGCCATCATGCATGCCCAGAACAAGAATCACAAACCTAGATCTCATCCTATCCCAGATGAGCAGAATGAGAAATCAAATTTCTAGTGGTATAGTTCAACCACCAATTGGTGCCGAGCCAAGTGATAGATGGCTCAAGCGGCTACAGCTTGATATATCAGATCCTGACATCCCTGGTTCCAAGAGGCCAAAAATTGGAGACAGTCCTCCACTCGGGCAAACAAATTGTTTGTTTGGCATGGCTCTTCCTTGCAACAAGATTGATGCCGAAATGATTGGTCGTGCCAAGGCAGACCAGAGTTTGGATGAAGGGAATAACGAACTCCAAGACAAGCGAGGAAGATCCCCAGTTCCAGCAAAGAGTATGAGTAGCTGGATAGGAAGATGGTGCCAAGGCGGCACTTCTGTTTTTCATGAAGACCCATGTCAGGGAAGACAAGCAACAAAACATGACCAGCCATCTGAAGAACTTGAAGGACAGTTCCCGAGCATCGCTGCTATGGCGATGATGGGGCGAGTGATGAACAAGCTCCGTCCGTGCGAGCATCAGAAACAGGGGCCATTTGTGGTTTGGAAGACAGATTGATTTTGAATATATTTTCTTGCGTGTAATTTTCTGGTTCCTTTTTAAAGAAATGTAAAGCTACTGTGAATTGTGCCTGAAATTGGTTCATCGTTCTGGTCTGCTATTGTTATTAAGTGAAACTAGTTTAGCAGGCCAAACAGTAGATTATATTGATACCATTAAGATGAAACTTGTCAATTGTACCTGAATTGCAACGTGGATCACAAGGAAAATTGAAAGTTTGGAAAACATCGATCTCCAATTTCCTTCGACAGTTTTGTTTTTACTAACAAAAGCTGTTAGAAACAAGGTTGGAGACAGTTTGTATAAGGGAACTTTATCATCATTATTTAGTCCAAAAGTAAACCATAAACTTTCCGGTTATCAGTTCATCATCATGGCCCGCTGTCGTCATTATACTCTGAAACGAGAAACCGATTAGCATCTAGCCATCTATTGATGGATGGTGAACTGAACTATGACAGAAATCGAACAAGCGACCATTCCCCATACCCATAACAATGTTCCATGATACTAATTAGTACCTGGTGGAGGACCAAAGACCCAGATATTTGGATATTGCACTTTGAAAGTAGATGTAACTGTAACCCAAGGGCCTTCCAGAGCCAAAGTCGGCCACACCTTTTAGAGTCTGACTTCTCATATCAACAGCGAGCACTGATGCCTTTGTCCCCATGAGATCGTATTTATCCTTGAGGTAAACAACATCATCATCGTGCAAGCTCAGAGCAGGAAAACCTGAGTAGACTCCCTTCAAGATTGGTCTTGTGGGCTCAGCTTCCTGCAGATTAGGCGTTACTTCAGGAATCGCCGGATCATTGCGAACTTTGATCCTGCAGCCCTCCTCCCACTCTGTCGAAGAAACCTTCCTGCTCCATGTGGCTGCTTCCGACCACCAGGCCTGATCCAATGTACAAATACATATCAAAGTACTCGATACACCCTTTTCCGAAGACATTGATGTCCCGAAAGAGCAATGGAGGAGTTTCGGGCAGATTGGGTCGAAGCAGCGGCGTTAGTGGAATGTAGCGAAGATTGTTCTTCTCACGGAGCAAGTCGCAGATGAGGATGCCCTTGCAGAGATCACTCCAACCCACCGAACCGTGCTCCCCTCCGATGGTGATTACTTTGCTGGTATACGTGTACTCCTTTGCCTTGGGTGAATCAAGATGCATCAATTTGTTGCTCCACGACTTACTCTTGGAGTTGTACAGGTGGAGGATGAACTCTTTATTAGTGAAGTCCCGACACAGGAAGGCGATGAAGTACATGTTGCCGCGGCGGTAGCGGCAGCGCAGGAGGCCAGCGTCCTTGTCAGCGAAGAGGAGGCTTGGGGGCGTCGGGATCAGCTGCAGCGATGGCGGCTTGTCCTTGGTGCCGGCCTGATAGACGAAGTAGTCGTTGTTCCTTGGGTTGAGCCGTTGAGGTTGCAGAGTGGAGCGCAGATGAGGACGCGAAGCAGGACGAGGTCCTCCTCCGTGCAGAGGATCTTGGGAATGTCGCCGATGGCGGAACTCCCCAGCTCAGGGACGTGGACCGTGAAGCAGGAGGCGCGTGGCGGGTGGGCTACCCAGAAGGCCACTTGGATTCGCTTGCCGTCCTTGGTGAAGCCGTCGGCGGTGGTGTCGTTGGTGCGGTCGCTGATGTAGCCTTCAGGATTGAGGAGGATGGACCCCGGGAGAGGACCAGAACCAGGATCATCGGGGTGGATAGGCGGAGGCATCAGGATGTCAAGTACCTGTTCTTCTGCGAATGACAGACCATCGTGAGAATGGCTATCGTCTTCCGTTGAAGTTGGGAACCCTAACGAGAGAGAGAGAGAGAGAGAGAGAGAGAGAGAGAGGAAGGAGAGGTGGGGGGATTCCTCGGCCCTTCGATCGGATGGGAGCGATGGAGGCGGAAGAAGTGCAATCTCCGAATGGTATCCGTCGGTTGCAAAATGTTCGGTCCAGAACTCCACATGAGATGAGCCTCTTGCAGCCCTAGCGAACTTTGCGGTTATCCCCCGCCCCCACTCCCCGGATTTAGATCGTGTGCAGTCACCTACAGTGACTGCCGAGTGTGCACTCATCCGTAGCGACGGCACTCGGTGGTCACCGCATCTGCACCATCCACTTTTGATCTGACAATGATATGCTCCCACCCGCTCAATCCTTTCACAACAGTAGCCGAATGGCCCATCTCGACCCATAACAGTGTGCGACTCAAGCGGTGGAGGCATCAAGCCTCTCTGCCGCCTCCGCCGCCGTCACTATTATCTTCCTTGCTAGATGCATGCCTTCATCGTTACAGCGCCCGACCATCGACCTCCAGGAGTACCGGGACGCGGCTGCCCCGTGGCTTAGCGTAGTGAGCGTTCCCATCTTACCTGCGCGACTGCCGCCCATTCCCCTGCCGTCAAGTCTTGGTCTCATGCCGCTCGGTGGTGAGAATCCATCCTCCTTGCCGGCATGCTCATCCACCATGGACGAGGTGGAGCTTCCCAACACATCGAGCTGCAGCTGCAGGGCACGGCCACAGAGAGCATAGCCGGGGAGCTCAAGCTGGAAGAAGCATGTGTTCTGTAAATCGTACTTTGCCTAGTATTCTGTAAACTATGCGGGTGCTAGCAAGTTGGGCAAATTGTGATTGCATGGGACACATCAAAGACTATAGAAATTGTATAGATGGCAAATTGTATTCTAAATTGTGCTATCACATGAATAAACAGAAAGTTGTAGAGCTCAAAATGTTGTATTGTTCTGTCATACTGAAACTCAAAATGTTGCAGAGCTCAAATGCTCAAGTGCATATGATATACTAAATTAAACATTTGATACTTCTTTCACAGCAATCGACCGCAGAGAGGTGGCAGAGAGGCTCGATGCCTCGACTGCTTGAGTCGCACGCTGCTATGGGCCGAGATGAGCCATTCGGCCTGCTGTTGTGTGGAAGGATTGAGTAGGTGGGAGCTGGTCATCATCAGATCGAGAGAGGATGGTGTAGATGCGGTGACTGCCGAGTGCAATCACTGTGAATGACTGCAGACGATCTGAGCCACTCCCCAACCCACCACACAAACTCGCTTAATCGCTTGAAAAAGTTTGCATGAAAAAGTCTCAGACAAAAATTTGTAAGATTCTCCTCTAGAACTTTTATATACTAATAATAACTTGCGAGCATGTACAATCTTTCAAGGTTCTATTTGATTTTAGAGAAGAATTTGTACAATGAAAACTGACTACATGTAGATACAACAACCCTTACTTTTCGCAACAAGAGGGAAGCCTCTATGCATTGTAGAATATCAAATTCATCACAAATAATGAGATGGTGGTCTTAGTAGCTCGACAATTATTGCAGCATGACAATCTAAGATAATAGTCACTAACCAAACTTTACAGATTTTGATAATACCATTGAAGATCTAGTCATTTAATTATTAAGATGCTCAGAAAAAATAAAGTTGTAGGTAGATTCACGAGGTAAATAGGTATTTTGGTCCTCAACTCTACCCTGTGGGTCAAGTTCGTCTCTAAACTATCAGATCGGCCAATTTAGTTACTCAACTTTCATTTTTGATCAAATTCGTCCTTGTGCAGGTGTAGCTCTCCAAATTGGCATGAAACTAATACAAAACATCATTTTTGCCCTTGGTTTATTCCCTTCAATTTCTTAGAAACGCTAACCCATACTACTCCACTCAGCGTTAGAATTTAAAATTAGATTGTCTATTTTAAACACTAGAATTCAAGTTCTAAAACCAGTGGCCCAAATTACTCCATTGATGGGAAAATTACATGTTCAAAGTAAATTATACAATAACACATCGGTGGAAACTGAGGAGGGTAGGAAGGAGCCGACATGTTTGATCCAAAAAGGAAGTTAAGGGACTAGATTGGTCGATTTGAAAGTTGAGGAATAAACTTGACCATCAGAAAGTTGAGGGATGCAAATGCCTATTTTGCCATTCGTTAAGTAGGGCTGATAAACCACTATTGTGACAGGCTAAGAAGAAACGCTGGTGATAACAGAACTATCATGCAGGAAGCTGCTGACCTCAAATGTGTCAAAAACCTAGAAGTCCCTATCAAGGGTGCAGGTAACTCTTTTGCTGCTCTTGACTCTCAGTATTTAGCTCTAATTGCTGATAATATTGATATTTCCTTAGGCACCGATAACCATGAATGCCTTTTTAATATTGACTGTTTGAAAGATGATGAGAATAGGAAAAGTGCTAGATTTGAACAAGAGCATCCAGAGTTACCCTCCCTAGTAACCTAGATGTTGTAGTGGATATTGCTATTGATAGTAATGCACCAATAGATTAGGTGATTAATGCTGTTACTGATAACAATAATCCAATAGAACTAAAATATGATGAGAATATTACTAATGTTTGCAACATAATCTTTGAATAATCTCTGAGTGATATTAATCCTCCAGCTTTGGTTAATAGGAAAGAGACTTGGTCTCAAATTTGCAGAAAAGCATTGATGCTAAAAGTAAAAACAAGTTATCTAATGTTAGGCGCATTTTGGAATATCAGAAGCTGGAATAAAATAGACAGATTAGAATGCTCAAGAGACTTTGTCAATAATAACAGACTTGACTTTATTGGTATCCAGGAAACCAAAAGAAACTCTTTCTATCATTCTTTTTATAATGCTTTAGGGATCCCTTTTGATTGGAATTTCCTACCTGGCTGTGGTATTGTTGGAGGTATCCTGGTAGGTTTTAGAAGTAATAAGTTTGATATTCTAAGGTGGGATATGAAACAGTTTTGCATCTCTGCCTATATCAAAAATAACTATGATAGTTTCTCTTGGAGACTAATAACTGTGTATGGGTCTGCCTATGAAGAAGGTAAATAAGAGTTCATTAATGAACTCCATGAGGTGTTGAGTGATTGGGATGGTCCCACTTTAATTGGGGGAGATTTTAACTTAGTCAGACACTCTTCAGAAAAGAATAATGGGAATATTACTTTTCATTGGTCTGATCCATTTAATGATTGGATTAACCACTGGGGCTTGATTGAATTCAAAAATCCTACTAGGGCCTACACCTGGACTAATAACCACGATCAATCTATTATGGCTGTCTTGGACAGAGTTTTGGCTTTCACTAATTTTGAAGCCCAATACCCCTTGGCCAATGTGAGAAGCATTTCCAAACTAGGTAGTGACCATGTTCCTCTCATTGTTAACTTTGACATGGACCAAGAAAGAAAACCACACCTTTTTCGCTTTGAAAAATGGTGGTTGGAACAGGTTGGTTTCTCTGATTTATTTAGAGATGTCTGGGATACTCAGTGCTCCTTGACAAACCCAATTGAGGTTTGGCAATTCAAACTAAGAGCACTTAGGAAGAAACTTAAGGGCTGGTCCTTGAATATTAATGGTGAGATGAGAAAGAAGAAACAAGCCTTAAGTGATGAGTTTGACATCTTGAATGTTTTCTTTGAAGAAAACAACCTTAATGATCAAGAGAGAGAGAGAGAGAGAATGCAGAGTGTTAAGAATCAGCTACAACATATCTGGCATATGGATGAATTTAAAGCCAAACAAAGATCTAGAGAAAAGTTTATTAGAGAAGGTGATTCCAACGTTGCCTACTTTCAAGCAATTGCCAACCAAAGAAAGAGAAGAAAAAAATGATCTATGCTCTGTAGGGCCCTGAGGGAGAGGTTAAGGATCATACGGATAGCTTTTGATAGCTACTGACTTCTACAAAAACCTTTTTGGCATGAGGATAAACCAAATTTCCACTTCAAACTCTTTTTGGAGAGAGGAGGAGAAGGTGACTGTAGAAGAGAATGCTCTTCTGACCTCACCTCTTTCTGAGGAGGAAATAAAAAATGTCATCTTTAGGTCATATGCTGATGGGGCACTAGGCCCTCATGGCTTCCCTTTCCTCTTTTATCAGAGGTTCTGAAACTGATTAAGTCTGACTTTATAGCATTAGCATTAGTCAGAACTTTTGAGGAGGGGCAGCTTGATATCCGCAGGCTTAACTATGTGATGTTGACCCTAATCCCAAAAGAGACAAGTGCTACAGAGATGAAGAAGTTTAGGCCTATAGCCCTAATCAACTGCAGCTTTAAAATTTTTAGTAAAGCCTTGAATAATAGGTTGATCAAAATTATTGATAGATTGATCTCTCCAAACCAAACCGCCATTATAAAGGGGAGATATATTTTAGAAAGTGTGGTGGCTGCCCATGAAATTATTTATGAGGTTCCTAGAAAAAAAGAGGGTGGCATTGTGCTTGAATAGATTATAAAAAAGCATATGACAGAGTTAATTGGGACTTTCTTGTTGAAGTTCTGACTTCTAGAGGTTTCTCTGAGACCTAGGTTAACTGGATAATTAAGCTAACCCAAGGTGCCTCGGTTTGTGTTAGCTTAAATGATGAAAATAGGCCTTACTAAAAGGGCTGAGACTGGGGATCCTTTATCTCCTTTACTCTTTAACCTAGTCGTGGATGTCTTCACTAAAATGCTATCTAAAGCCTCTACTAAAGGTCTCAATGGCGGTTTGCTAACTAACATGATAGAAAGAGGCATTGTTAGTCTGCAATATACGGATGATACAATTTTATTCTTAAAAAATGACCTAGATCAAGCCAACCACTTTGAATGGCTTATGACTTGTTTTGAAAACCTCTCAGGCACGAGGATCAATTATAACAAAAGCGATTTTATCACTATGGGAGTGTCGGAAAATGTAGCTTTAGCTAGACTTTTTTGCTGCAATATTGGGTTTTTCCATCAAATACTTGGGGTCCCAATACATTTTACCAAGCTCAGCAGAGAGATATTCAACCTTCAGTGGATAAGCTTCTGAGAAGAATCTTTGGCTAGAAGGGTAAACTTCTGTCTAGTGCTGGGAAGCTACATCTCCTTAAGTCATATCTTGCCAGCATACCAGTTATTTGCTATCTGTTATTAAATTCCCAAAATAGTCTGTAGTGAGTATTAACTCTCAGATGGCCAATTTCCTTTGGAATGACCAAGAAGGGAAACATAAGTACCACCTCTCTAATTGGCAAAGTGTGGCTTAGAAAAAAGAGTTTGGAGGTTGGGGGATCCCTGAACTAGGTTGCCTGAATATGAGCCGGTTGGCCTCTTAGGTTGATAGATATCATCTTAGTGATAATGTGATTTGAAAAAAAATCATTGATTACAAGTATAGAACTAAATAGCTAAATTTATTCTGCTGCCCCGTGATTGGTGCCTCACCCTTTTGGAGAGAGGTTCTTTGGGTCAGTAAAGCAGCACAGCTTGGGGTTAGATGGAAAATCGGTGATGGAAAGTCAGTCATGTTCTGGGAAAATTCTTGGTTTCGTATGTGCAACTTAGGTATCCAGTTTTAGGAACTGTATGTTATTTCCAACTAAAAGAATGCTAGTGTGGCTGACGTTTGGGATGGAACTGACCTTAAAATCTCCTTTAGGAGAGATGTGTTCCCAAGATTATTGCAAATGTGGCTGGACTTAGCGTCAATATAGCAGAGTCCAGTTCTTACTCTGACGATCGTGATGCTATTATGTGGTCTTTTGCTGATAGCAATAGCTTCTCTGTTCAAGCTGTATACAAAACTATTAGCTATAGGGGTGTGCAACCAACTTATACTCTATTTGGAAGATTTGTGTCCCTCCTCGGAGTCATATATTTTTATGGCTTCTGTCCAACAATAAGACTCTCACCGGAACTAATCTAGCTAAAAGAAGACATGTCGAAGATCAGACTTGCTTGTTTTGTAATGAGTCAGAATCAGTTACTCACTTATTATTTGACTGTTGTGTGGCAAAAGTCTTATGATCATATCTATCTGACATCTTTTAAATTAATTTGGGCATGGATTATGAGTCAGTGCCCGTTGGTAGGTTAGTGACACAAAATATAAGGTTATGAATGGTTGCTTGGCCGCTTTGATGTGGTCCTTATGGAAATTTCGTAATGAAATGTGTTTTTAGGGGAAAATGTGGCTGGGGAAAAGAGTCTGGTAAGAAGGCTGTTGAACACTTTGAAAAACTGACGATCTCTTTATACATCTTTATACAGAGGCGGATGCAATGAAGCTGGATCAAAGTCTTGGCGAAGCTGATAATCAAACTGGAGGTCCTGCTGCAGCTGACGGCTCCACAGCAGGAGGGCCGGACATCATCTTCATAGGAGAAGAGCGTGTCAGATTCGGAGCATTTCCTGGAGGAGCCACCTCCAACACTACTACGTCTTTGGAGGGCGCTGAAGCCCCCCTGTCGTCCTCATCAACTGAACCTTTTGCTAATCATACTATAATAGCTTCTTCTGTGATTTAGCGGACGCGCTGAATCTGAACCTCATGTACCTGAACTATGCTTTTGTTTCGCTAAAATAAAGCGGGGAAACTTTTTAAAAATAATAAACCACTACTACGATAAACTGATATCATTAATTTTTGTTTGAACCCTACTAGATAAATGTGTACGGTCAAAAAGGAAATCGAATGTTAAAGACGCAAATTTATCAAACAATAATGATAACTATTGAATATAATTGCGATCCGAAATATATTTGCCATCCCCTTATCCGCCACCACCAAGGTCAAAATCCCACACGCTCTCACCCCATCCATGGCGCCACCGCGCTAAACCCCACAACCGCCGCTCCGCCCTCCGCTCCCCGCCACCATGGCGCTCTCCGAGCTCCCGCTCCACCACTCCTTCCGCCTCTCCTCCAGGCCCCACCTCCACCGCCTCCTCCCGCTCCGCCTCCTCTCCTCCCGCCACTCCGCTTCCTCCGCCGCCGCCTCGGCCTCCTCCCCCTCTTCCTCCAGCGGCAACCGCGCGGCCCCACCCGCCCCCAGCACAGGCGCTCCGTGGCTGCAGAAGTGGGCGCCGTCGGACCCATCCCAGCCAGCCCCCGCGCCCGCCCCGGCACCCACCACCTCCATCGACCGCATCGTCCACCGCCTCCGCAACCTCGGCCTCGCCTCCGACGACGACGACCCCTCCGCCGCCGCTGCCACGGCCACCGCGCCCCCCGACGGCACCGAGCACCTAGGCGACCTGCTCGACCGCAGCTGGGCGCGGCCCGACCGCCAGTTCGCGGCCGCCAGCTTCGACGACGCGGTCCTCCCGTGGGAGCGGGACGAGGAAGCAGCGTCAGGGAGCAGGGACGAGGAGGATGGGGCCAAGAGGAGGCGGGTCAAGGCGCCCACGCTGGCCGAGCTCACGATCGAGGACGAGGAGCTGCGGCGGCTGCGCAGGCTGGGGATGACTCTCCGCGACCGCATCACCGTGCCCAAGGCCGGAGTCACTACGGCCATCATAGAGAAGATCCATGATGCGTGGAGGAAATCGGAGCTGGTCCGCCTCAAGTTCCACGAGGACCTCGCTCACGACATGAAGACTGCTCACGAGCTTGTAGAGGTTTGAACCGTATATAGGCCTTGTCCTCTGATCTCAAATTATGCGGCACTGACAGCTTGTTCGTGAGTACGGTTTAATTTAGTGATTCATATTGGCAATTGAACCTGCATTGCCCAGTTAATTGTGGTGAATTTGAGCCCCATGTAGAGTTATCGGTTTCCCTCTGAAAATGGTTTCCTTACATGATTTTCGTGTGCATTGATCAGCGGCGCACAGGCGGATTGATCATATGGAGATCTGGAAGTGTCATGGTGGTTTACCGAGGGAGCAATTACAAAAGGCCTCTGAAATCTCAAACTCCGAATGGTGCCTCAACACCAGTAAAGGGGGAAGATGGTACATTGTTCATCCCAGATGCCTCCAGCCCTGCTGAGAATGAAAGTCAGGGGAAGGATTTGGCTGCACAACGTGCAAACGTGTCCCAATTGAACATGCAGAATACTGAGGACATGACAGAGGAAGAGCTGGAGTTCAATCAAATGCTTGATGAGTTGGGCCCTCGTTTTGTTGATTGGTGGGGAACAGGTATCTTGCCAGTGGATGCTGACTTGTTGCCTCAAACGATCCCTGGGTATAAAACACCACATAGAGTTCTTCCAACTGGAATGCGTTCGACGCTTACCAACGCAGAGCTGACTAACTTGCGAAAATTAGCAAGGAACCTTCCATGCCATTTTGCTCTAGGTATTGCTTGTGACAGTTATGACCTTTTCCTGTCATAGCTTTTACCTATTGGCAACAAACACCTGCTTATAGCTTGCTAAACTTCATTGAAGGGAGAAACCGGAATCATCAAGGCTTGGCAGCGGCAATTGTTAAGCTCTGGGAGAAGAGTTTGGTGGTGAAAATAGCTGTCAAACGTGGAATACAGAACACAAATAATAAGCTAATGGCAGAAGAAATAAAGGTTTGTATGCCTCTTGATGTTTCCTCGTTGACTGACACGCCCACTTCTCAACGCTTATTTTTCTCGAAGGAATCTTGAAAAAACAGTTATTTTCAGATTATACTTAGTTGCAGAACTCATCCCAACTGAATATATCATCTAAACACATTTGAGTTATCTAATGCAACTAAAAGTTAAACACTATTACGGACTCACTCAACAATCTTATATTAAAAGAACTCATTCAAAGGAAAGCCAAATGCTCCTAAAATTATCACTAGAGATCAGTTTTTATTGAATATCAGTGATAGAATTTTGCTTCATATACATGTATAACTTGGTTCCTGTACAGTTACTTCCTCTACCTTTCCAACAGTGAAATTGATAATGGTTTGGTGCACGTTTCAAAAAACATAATGGTTTCGTGAGGTTGCATCAGAATGCTTATTATGCTTTAGCTTTATATGTTTCTGTGTTGAATTTGCATATAGTTTCAGAATCTTGTCTCCATATATACAATTAATTCTGTTAATGGACCATATGTGCTTTGGTATGTGAAGGCTTCGTGGAAATAGCTGATGTCTTACACTTTTCCTTTTTACGTTCCTTCAGAATCTAACAGGGGGTACCCTGCTTCTTCGAAATAAATTTTACATTGTAATATATCGTGGAAAAGACTTCCTCCCAACATCTGTTGCAGCTGTGTTGACTGAAAGAGAGGAGTTGACAAAGGATATCCAGAGTATGGAGGAGCAGAGAAGAAACATTTCCATTGCACAACCTCCAGATGATGGTTTAGATGGGCATGCTCTTGCGGGTACTCTTGCTGAATTTCAGGAGGCCCAAGCTCGTTGGGGGAGAGAAGTAACTGCTAAGGAGCAAGAAGAAATGAAAGAAGCATCTTCCAGATCAGAAAAGCAAAAGCTTTACAGGAAGCTCGAACACAAGCTTTCCATTGTAAGCACTAAGCAATATTGATATGTTCTTCTTAAATCACTGTAGTCTGTAAAGGATAAAAGCAGGCTTACATTTTTTTCAAACAATAAAATTGGCTTACATTTAAACTAGAATATTTCATTTTAGTGTTGCATGTGTAGTTAACATGTTTCTGACCCTTCTAGATATGCAATTCTACATTTTTGTCATAACTCTGCTTCCTTTAGTTGTGACTACTTGTTCCTTAATTTGCTTTTCAAATATACAGGCTCAGGCAAAAATACATAGAGCAGAACGCTTGCTATCAAAGATTGAAGCTTCTATGGTACTCGCCAATCCATGTGATGATCAGGAAATGATTACAGATGAGGAAAAGTCTGTTTTCCGTAGGATTGGTCTACGGCTTAAGTCATATTTGCCACTTGGTAAATTTCTGGAACAATTATCTTGGAACATGCTCTACGGTTCTTATTGACCGATCATTTTCCTTGTTTATTTCAGGAGTTCGTGGTGTTTTTGACGGTGTCATTGAAAATATGCACTTGCACTGGAAGCACAGGGAAGTTGTCAAATTAATTTCAAAACAGAAGACATTGTCCTTTGTTCAGGAGACAGCACGGCTTCTAGAGTATGAAAGTGGCGGTATACTAGTTGCAATTGAAAGAGTTCCCAAGGGTTATGCACTCATATTTTACCGTGGAAAGAACTATAGGAGGCCTATTAACATAAGGCCTAGAAATCTCTTAACAAAAGCTAAGGCATTGAAACGTGCAGTTGCAATGCAACGTCATGAGGTCAGTTGGCCTTGAAAAATAGAATTATTCCTTTTTCCATCGAAAACTCTTCTGCGTGACACTAGCATTCTTATGTTCTCCTTGAACTAACAATTTGTCCTGCAGGCCCTCAGTCAGCATATAGATCAACTGGAAAGCAATATCAAGCAGATGAAGTTGGATTTGGTATGTAATTTCTCATTAGGATTTCTTTTTTCCCCCCTAAAAAATTAGGATTTCGTTAATTTCTGGATGCATAGCAATATAGATAATGGCACGCTTGGTGCTTCCTTTCCTTTTCATACCATTTCATTTGGAGTTGATGCATTTCAGTTGCTCCCTCTGCCTTCCTCAAGTCCTTTTATTTCCTCAATATTTAGTTATTTCCTCAACTCCCATGCTGGATCCAACGAAAGTTTGGCAGATAACTGTAGTTGCAGTAGTGATCTTATTATCACTAATTAATGAATTGCTAATGCAATATGAAACAAAATAGGGTATTGAAGATTATGAGGAACAAGAGGAGAATAGCTCAGATTCAGAAAATGAAGATGGGACAGCCGTCATTTCTGCAAGCTACGATGAGGTATGCATTCTTTCCAAAACCAGTGCTGCTTGTTTATGAACCACCATAAAATTCACCCTTTACTTCGTCATGGCCAGGACCAAGACGATTTTGATGAATCAGCTGATGAAGATGAAGATGAGTATGATGATTACGACGATGATGAAGATGAGGAGGTTGACAGCTAGTAGTATGGAATTGTTTCTTGTGATGTGCAGTTCTGAAGTAATGATTCTCTGTATGTGATACTGCTGTCCTTCGGACATCCATGGTAAGAGAAACACAGTTGCTTCTTCAGAACACTGTTAAGTTTGTATAGCATACACCAGAGTCATATATGTGGTAACTGTTCACTCATCCTATTTGTTTTTCCTATTTGGGGCATTATTTATCAAAAGGACAGTATTATTAACAATTTTATCAGACATAAATCAAGCAGTGTCTTACAAGTTGGTGTATGTTATTGCTGGGTTTTTTTATAGAGCATACCGGTGGCATATGTTTCGAGTATACTAGTTTTTCTGTAAGTTCTGAAATAATTATTATCACGAGATATACTTGTTTAAATGGAATGCTTTCCCTAGCCGTCTAGAGCGTTGTTCTTTCTTGCAGCCTGATAGAATTGGTGCCTTGTATTTCCTTCTTGTGATATTTTATTTCATGTATAAATCCAGCATATTTCACGTTGTTGCCAGCCTGAAAGATTGTCCTGTTGCAGGAGCCAAGTTTACTGATGGCCCTTGATGACTGGTACCACAGCTTCTGCCGTCTGCATTTGATGTATGTACTCCCTTGCTTCATTCTTGGCAGAATGGGTGTTGAGATCAACCTTAGAAGTGCTGCGACTGAGCTGGGAAATTTCATGGACGATGTTATTTATGAGATCTATGCTCACATCATCATCTTTTTTTCTTGCCTTGTGACTTCATCTTAGAGGGCTCGGCGTAGGAGGCATTTTTCTTTCTCCAATTACTCTCCAGAAAATATACCTGGACACGAGCATTGTGTAACTCAGACCTTCTGAAACCAAATACACTGGAACAGCTTAAATTTGATCCAGAAGTAACTGAAGGGTGTTCCACTGTTCAAACCCTTTTACCCTTCACAGATTATTGGGGTGAGTCGGTTGCGACGCTTTGCTGGCTCTCACTGCTATTCTGCTCCTCTGACCTTGGCATACATCCTGTCGTCATCGACGATGATCATCCAATCGGCTAGCCGTCAACCTCAGAAGTGCCAATCTGCCAGTTCTGTTTTGTCATAGAGGGGCCGAACGAATGCTGTGATAGCTTTAGAAAGCTTTGGCTCCGAACATGCTCCTGAAGAAGGGAAGAAACAGCAGTCGGTCAGGAAGTGCCCCGATCAGCAGGCGCACTCCACCGTGCTCCGGTGTTTCTGTGGCGGCGCCTCCCGGGCGCGTAATCCGGACGCGGATGTGGTGAGTGGCGAGACGGACACGGCAGCAAGGGGGAGGAGGAAGGCCGCCGCCTGGAACGTGGATGGAGTTTTTTTAAAAAAAGGGATAGAAAAAATAAAATTAGGAAAAGGGGTGCCGGTGGGAAAAATTTTGAAAAATGGGTATCTCCTGCCCGCTGATTGGGCGGGAGGTGTGGGGCCGGGGACCTCCCGCCCATCCAGTGGGCGGGACGTTCTCCGAGAGACTCTTCACGAATTTTTTATTTGCGAAGAGGTCCCTGCCGGGGCAGGCGGGGACATCCGGCCCATCCAAAGGGCGGGATGTTGTCCTGAGGGGCATCCCGCCCTTTGGTCGGGCGGGATGTCCCCCTCCCCCCTCGGCTATATAAGCCGAACCAGCTCCAAAAATTTCATTTTATTCAGCAAAATCAGAAAAAAAAAGAAAGAAAGGAGAGGAAGAGAGAAGAGGAAGCGGCGAAACCCTGTTCACACGTCGATTTGGAGGTATATTCTCATTCTAGGTGTATAATTACTTGAAAATAATTATAATCTAGGAAATATTTTTTAGAATAGTTATATTTTGAATTTTCATTTGTTTTTAGTATAATTGATATTCTGAATAGTTTAGAATTTGTAAAATATAATCTGAGAATCGCTGAAACTTAGGGTCGTCGTTGTGTATTAATATGTAGTATAACTAGTTAATTCAACTGTGCGGTATTTTTAAATATGTCTTCCGAGAAGGGTATTTTCAGTATATATTACGGAGAAGAAAATGTGATTTATGGGCATTTAAGTGAATTCAACTGTGCGGTCAGAGGAATTACCAGACCGCACGAGAGGACATTTGAATCCCTATGCAACTGGTTAATGAGGGGATTAAGGATTAATCAGGAGACACACACTGTGAGTGTTCAATGCGTCATTAATCGTACCACTCACGCTTTGATCTGGGAGCTGATGCCACTTGCAAGCAACGAGAACTGGTTAAATTATCTGCAAAATGCAAGTCATTGGCAATGACCACTGGTACTTCTTGTCAGTGTGCACTAGAACCCTTTGATAAACATTGAAGCTGCTCCGGAGGATGAAAATATTGATAAATAAGTTGAGGGGGCAAATATTGAGGCAGATGGGACCGCAACACCTCAATGCGTGGCTGATGAGGAGGAGAACATACCCTTCATTGTTGAACAGCTGCAAGACGAAGAACGTGAATTGGACGAATCAATGAATGCCGATTCGTCTGATGATGATGATGATGTGCCTCAAGATTGGGTAAGCAGCGACTTCAGTCATCTTGTCGTAGATGATGGATCTAGCTGGCCTTCGGATTGCAGGGAGAATGAAATTATCCAGGGTGCGAGGTACCACTCAATTGAAGAGGTGAAGGAAGCTGTTAAGTGCTGGTCTCTGTCTCTTATGCGAGAGTTTAAAACAGTCGAGTGTAAATCTCGTAAGTACGATGTGGTATGTGTGAAGGAGGGATATCCATGGCGGGTGCATGCCTATAAGGGTAAATGGAAAGATTATTGGGAATGCTCCATTGTCACTCAGCACACTTGTCATTTGCCTGGGGTGCAGAAGACCCATCGCAACCTCACGTCGCAATACATCGCAAATGAGATGTACGGGACGATAGTAGACAACTTGTCATATGAACCAAAGTCTATTATCAGGTATATTAAGGAAAAGTACAAGTATACCATCTCGTACAGCAAGGCGTGGAGTGCAAAACAAAAGATGTTGGAGATGAGGTTTGGTACGTTCGAGGCTGCATATGATAATGTTCCTCGATTGCTGGCTGTCCTATGTCAGAGAAATCCTGAAAGCTATTATGACCTGAAAACTCTAGACAGAGAAGAATGTCCGCCCTACATATTGCAGCGGGTCTTTTTCAGCTTGAATCCATGCATTAACGCATTCCATCACTGCCGGCCTCTCTTGTGCATCGACGGGACCTTTCTCATAGGAAAGTATAGATTGCAAATGCTGACGGCTATTGGAGTAGATGGAAACAATCAATTGCTGCTTGTTGCTTTTACTTTTGTTGAGAGTGAGAACACGGACAGTTGGTACTGGTTCCTGGAACGGGTTAAGCTTACAGTCGTTCAGGATAGGGAAGATGTCTGCCTGATTCATGATCGTCACGCCGGCATACTGAGGGCAATACTAGATTTGCAGTAGGGGTGTGTGGAGATAAGAGAGCCGCTCAAGTGGCATGATGTTCGCAGTAGGTGGTGCATGAGACATATCGGTGCAAACTTTTTCAGGCAATTCAAGAACAAGCACCTTATGAATATGTTTAAGAGGCTGTGCAAAGAAACGAATCAGCAAAAATTTAACAAGCAGTGGCAGAAACTTGATGAACTGGCCGGGAAGAAAAGAGCCGAGGACGCATCAAAAAATATAACTGCACATGATGAAGCAGAGGCTTTATGCCCTTTGCCAACAGATACTGCACGTACTCGCAGAAGGTCTGGCTCAGTGGTGAAAAACTTTTCTGAATGGATTGAGAATGAACCCAAGGAGAAGTGGGCGTTATTTTATGATACCGATGGTGCAAGGTACGGCATAATGATCACCAACTTCGCCGAGGTTTACAATTGGGTGCTGCGAGGTGTTCGTGGGTTTCCACTGGTTGCAATTGTGAAATTTATCGTCCGGGGGTGTACCGATTATTTTATGGACCGGTTCACTAAAAATCAGGTATTCATCCGAGATTCTGACAGAAATTTTGGACTCATGGTAACACAATATATGACTAAGAAGGCAGAAAGCGCCCGGTGACACCACGTACGGCAATGTGGAACACAGGAGCTCAAGTTTGAGGTATCTCCTAAAGACAGGGCGCGACGTGGCATGAGACGTCAAACTGCTGTAAAGGAGTGCATTCTCAAGTTTGATGGAACTTATTGTTGCTCATGCATGAGGCCCAAGTTGCTGCACTTACCTTGTTCTCATGTAATGGCTGCTTGTGCGGATATTCGACATCCTGTTGATATATATATTTCCCATTACTTCAGAAAGGAGATAATTGACAGCACCTGACAGTATGAGATCTATGGGTTCCGTTTGATTGGATCGTTCACTAAGACAGCGAATCCTGTTATATATATTCCAGACCCAAGATCATCACGGGTTCAGAGAGGGCGCCGTCAGACACGGCGTATTCGTAATGATATGGATGAGTCAGAGCTCCGTCCGAGGATACAGCGCTGCAGTGCATGTAATCAGATAGGACACACGTATAAACGTTGTCCAAACAATGATGCTGGCTCCAGTTCTGCTGAAGCTGGTCCTACAGGTCATGCTACAGATGGAAGACCTCCGGTTGCATCAAAGAGTGGGAGACGTCGCCGATCGAGTGCTATTACGTCATCAGGCATCATTTAGTTGCAATTTTATTTGAACGTTGTTTGCTCATGTGTAATATTTGCTGCGTTGAGATTGTATCACACCTGGATGTGTATTTGTAATATTTGCCGCATTGACTGAAGACAGAATATTTGGATTCTACGTTGCAAAACGTTATCGTTTAACTATCTTCGTACGAGTTTTAGATACCGTAATCTTCTTCGTAAAATTGAATTAAAATTTTATATGCATACATAAGAGTATGGCGAATAAATTTTGTATTTGAAAAAAGTCTGAATTTCAAATAACTCGTGAAACATAAATTCTATGAAGTATAGAAGTCTGAGTTTGAAATAGCCTGCGGGGGGCCTCCCGCCCGCTGGCCGGGCGGGAGGCCTGCTTCAGGGGTCTCTTCGCGAATAAGAAAAGTTTCTTATTCGCGAAGAGGTCCCTGGAAATTTTTTTCGAACCTCCCGCCCACGCATCCTTTCCGCCCGTTCAGCGGGCGGGAGGCACCCATTTCTCAAAAATTTCCCAACTGGCACCCCTTTTACGAATTTTAATTTTTTTTAATCCCCTTTTTAAAAAAACTCAACGTGGAAGGAGAGATGGCCTTGCCGCGCGGCCCAGTGTGTGCACGAGGAGGAGGAATCTGCACAGCTACTATCGGCCCAGGCCCAAGCAGTTGCCTGCAAATCCACACAGAGACACCGAGACACAGGATTCGTCGTCGTCTACCCCACCCGGCAAGCGGAGTCTCCTTTTGTTGTCTACGCGACTCCAAAACGCCTTTTGGCCCATCCACGATTTCCGGCCGTGCCACACCATCATGCTATCTAGTTGTGCATGGCTACACGAGGGAAGTGACGCATTCAGACATTCAGTGGAGACTGTAGAGTCTAGAGACTTGAAGGCAAAAAAAAAAAACTCTGGCTTTGCTACTACACGGTTTTCTGTTCAGACATCCCTTTAGTACCACGGAGCTGTACTTGAAAAGTGCAATTTCGAGGGACACCATTATTGGAAGAAGAAAACCTTATCGTAGCAGAATCGCACGGGCAAGTTGCCCGGAGCCTGCCATTGACCATCGCGTCTGTCCGTATGCGCAACTTGCCCCCGTGCATTGCTGCTACGGTGTTCATGCGAGGGTCGGTCAGCACGAATAATATTGGTGCTCCAGCTCGTATTGCTCCTCGCCACGCGAGCGGGCGACGACCTGACGCGCCAGGCGGCCACGCTAAACAATTGAGCAACTTGATTGGGGGGTGCTGCCTGCTGCGTCGTCGTGTGACGCCGCCCGGCCCCCATCATGAGGGAGCAGAGCGGCCAGGATAATGCTCTGGACCTCGTCACTTGATTCCTAGTTGGCCCTATTTTAGAGGCAGCGTTACTACGTAGTACCTACGCGTGGATCTTTCCTTTCCCATCCAAGACAGTACAGCACTACAGCTGTGGTTACAAGGAATCTAGTACCGTAGTGGCACAGGACAGTAAGTCAGCATAACACAGATGATCATGCTCCCAAAAGTGAGTCGTCTCAAGAATCATCTGCTCGAAAATTCAAGTACATGCATGCTGTTCTTGTCTCAACTTATCTCCAAATAAGGGGGAAAAAAACAGAATGGAACAGGACACACTGGCATTGGCACAAGTAGCTGTACACTGCACACATGCGCCGCCGACCAGCAATATACATAATGGTTTATTTCCAAAAAAAGAATACATAATGGTTCAGTACGAGCAGCCAGCTCCGTTCCGGAGGGGAAAGTGACAAGGGGAGTCGATAGCCAGGGGCTGCATGGGTCACAAGAGACGAAGCGGAGAACCAGCGCCAGCCAGCGCGCACGCGTCCGTCCAAGCAGAAGCGGCCGCGCAGCGACAGCTTCGGCTGCGGTGGTGGCTTAAACAACGGCGACGGGTGACGGATCACCTCGCCCCCTGCGCTACCTTTCCCCTGCCCGCCAGCTCCCCGCGCAAGGCTCCAAGGCCGGAAAGGCGCGTCGTCGTCCCCGGCGCCGGCGTCGACGCCTCCCCGACCGGGGGCATGCCAGCGCAGCGACGCGACGGCTGCCTCCACTCCCGGGCTGGGAGTAGATAGAGTATAATATACTAGGACCGCTCGTCCGGATAATCGTTGACCTGTTCCATCAAAACCTCTTCCCCGTCTTTCTAATCGTGCCCCTTTCGTTTTTCTGATGAATCGGAGAAGGTCAATGGCGTTGTTAAATGGATGGACAGTTCACTCATGCAAAGCGTCAATGGCCGATCGAGCGATTATTGTACGGTTCGAGGGCCAATCATTTGGGCCGGTGCGGCTTCGGGATAGAGTTTTTAATTTTAATTTGTTGATGATCACTTTGCGTCCTTGTTATTGGACCAGAGTCATGGCTAGCTACGTAATGCGTAGGCACTGCTCTGCTGTGAGCATGCATTATATTCCGTTAATTCTCAACCACTACTAGAAGGCAGCAAAACCACCAGGTGTTCAGATAATCTCAAACTTACTTCCATTTTTTTTTTTGCCGAATTATGTGAAATTCCAATGGCGCCTATAATCATGTCTCTCTCTTTTTTAAAGAAAAAACACAATTATGGCCACTAAATCTAGCTCCCGTGTTAGATTTATTTTAGGCCTTTTATCTCCTTATGCATGAATTGTACGCATTGTAGGCAATCAAATGAAAAGGTACAAATGCAAACACTCACATAGAAGGATGCGCATTGAACATATAGATTGGCTGCCCTATTTTGAGATAGTCTCCAGCTAGGCAGCTACTCAAGCTCAAGGGCACGCTGCCTACTATTAAAAAGATAATTAGCCGTAAATACGAGCAACTGCAACCTACCACAAAGTAGTACGTATCTAATCTACTGAGATAGTTTGCAGGCAAGTATTTGGTTAGCTCCCTGCTACACTTAATGTATGCCAAATTGTACCTCTAGCTAAACTCGTTTCCTTGAAAAGTTTATCACATTCGTGACGCAACTTTTTAGTTGCCTACATAGATTTCACCACCACCGTCACCCCACCAACGTCGAGCAAGCGGATTAGATCGTCTGAGGTAGTGTGGTGTAGCAAGTGCTCGTGTCTCCATCACATCGCACATTGCACTTGGCCGCTGAGCATTAAGTTAACTTCACTGTAATTAATTAGAAAGTCGCTCCAGCCCTACTGATGGCTACTTCATCACGGGTTTATTATATAGTTTGAAGATTCATTTTTTAATAGGTGGATGGACACTTATCGTCATCCTTGAAACCTGTCGATTGATTTAACTAAGATGCGGTTAGTCGTCGTCACCTTTGTGAACTCCCACATATATGCACAGACAACAGACACTTGTCACTTGGCAGCTACTCCGATCCTTCCTTTCCAAATTGTAGATCGTTTAAGTCAAACTCATCTAACTTTAACCAAGTTTGTAAAGAAAATACTAACATCTACAATATTAAATTAATGCACTATCAAGATATATTCCACGGTGAATCTGAAACTTGTTTGACCTAGTAGACATTTGTGTATTTCTTATAAAGTTAGTTAAAAGTAGATAATTTTGATTTAGACAAAGTTAAAATAACTTATAGTTTTAAACCGAGTGAGTCAATACTAGGTGAAGCACGAGAAGGAAACAAACAAACTAAACATGTAAAATGCCTTCAAAGGCAACTGCATGCAGCAAAAACATAGCACAGCCTGCAGTGATCGGCCAATAAGTACTTGGAGCAACAAATCAAACGAAGAACTTGCTATTTTTTTTAGTTTGTCTTTACGTTGTCATTTTATTGCGATGTGTCATAACGTTATTGATTTACCGTAGGTGTGACGCCTGCTCGATGTAGACAGAAAACTTAGACACGTACGTATTGGAGTTTTCCAGGGCGTATAGATGTTTCTATTGGGCGGCTTCCCTTTTCCTAAAAACTAGTGCTTTCGCTAAGTCGAGTGACAGAGATGCCACGTAGAATATATTCTCTAGATACGTGCCTGTCATGCTTAGATTTATTATGTGTAGTTCTATGCATTTCGCAATGCATGCAAACCATCTTGTCGCGTGATCTCACGAAAGATCACGCGGAATATATGATTCCGGCGATGAATTATAGATGCTTGTACGCCACACACGACACTAAGTGTTAGTTACAAGGAAATATGTTCCACAAAACGAAGTACTACGAACGAATATTTTTCACGAACGAGCTAGGTTCTCTCTGGTGGAACATGTACATTTAGATTTTATAGTCTATGGCACATGCAGCGTGAAGTTTGCATTTGCTGTAAATTTTTCGGAGCTGGATGATAGCAGATCTTACGAACGAGTTACTCCTTTTGCTTTAATTTCCCGGGCACATGGAAGTAACCGCTGTGCCCAGCCAGGTAAAACGCAAAACTTTTGCGGCGATGACAGACATGTACGTTTTGGTTCGATTCGACGAAGTGGGCGGGCACACATCAAATTGGCCGGAGGAAATACGAATCCATGCACGTCCTTTTGGCAAGATCAGGTCCCAATCCATCCACGCGCTCTCTTTGCCACCTGCTTTAGTTTTCCGTAGCAGAAAAGGGCAGATACCAATTCGTGACGGGCAAACTCCAATCGATCAGTCGCCACTGACCACCACCGCACAGCATCCCAGCGCGCGCCCAAAGTTTTCGGCCGTGATCGTACCATATCTCCGGCTCTTTTCGCATCGCTGGTCGATCTTGCGAAGCTCTTCATCGTCGTCGTCGTCGTCGATCACCAGCCTGATGAACTCCGATCCTCCGGACTCCATTTTCTGCACCCAATCTGATCGGCCGGATCGCGCCTGCAAATTGCTCCAACCTTTTTGACCACGGCTCTGGAGCGATTATTCCCTCGCGCACATAATGGCTGCACACGATGCCCCCCTCTCGTTTTCGGCTATCTTCGCCTGTAGATCTTGATACTCCTCTCGGATTTTCATCATTTGGTTTCTTTTTCATCAGCTCATTCATCTCGTGCTATCCGATCCGTCGGCAAGATCGGTCGAGTAGCCATTTCAAAAAAAAAAAAGATCGACCGACTAGCGCGAAACGATGGGCTCTGATGAGCGCATGAACGACGAGGTATCAGCTCGCAAATTGCGAGCTTTCCCAACGTTCTCCGCGTAACGGCGCGCCCCCTTTTCGCAAGTGCGTGCAGTGCATGTTGATGCAACGCAAGTGCCAGCAGCAGCATCCGCCGGACTAGTGTCGCTGTCCAAAAGGTCAGCAGGCCCAAGTCCACCCGCATCTCTCCTGTTCTATCTAAGTACTTGGCATCATCTTTTTTCCCCTTTCACGAATATCACCTTGCATCTCTCCTTTCTGTCAAGGATATTTACCTTTGCTAAATCAAATCCCGGAGTTGAGCCGCTCCGAAGGTGCTGATCATGTGGCGACCACATGCCCAAGTACAGCTTGCTTTTTCCATGCAAGACAAAAACAAGTCCCAGTTGTTCTGTCAACAGGTGAGATTAACCGGTGGCAACAACTGTACTAAATTTTCGCGGCCAATTGCGAATTCGTTGGAGCATATTCTTTCTTGATCATGTGGAGTGCTAACAAAAGCGTTTCAAGGTTTCTGAGGACAAGAGAGAGGGTCTGGGCTGAGGCTGCCCACTGGGGAAGACGTACACGAGGACCAGCTAAATCCTGGCAGTTGTACCAGTGGCCAGCTCGTGGCCTGCCGCAGACAGCGTAGGACACATGGAGCCGAGCCACAGAAGCTAGCCCGCATCAAGAACCTGCATGCCGTCGGGCGAACCATCCAAGGACGAGCAAGAAGGCTGCAACCTGCAAGACCCATTTCCTTTCAAACCGTAGCCATGGAAGTGCATGCAAAGGCTGACCCGATTCTGGCGGGCTTGCCAGCGCCCAGATCAGGAGGCGGCCACTCACTCCACAGTCCACAGTCCAGCAGCATCTACGGCCATGGCTCTGGTAGAATTGGTATCGCCGGTCCAATTGAACGCGGCACAAGAACCACGGGGCGGGGGGAGTAGTAGGCTAGTGGTGGTGGTCTAGGATCACTAGGCGTAAGAGAAGCTGAGAAGGAGCAGCTCTCGCCGCCTCGCCGGCTGCGATGCATTGGCTCCCGTCGCTGTGCGCATGGATGGGCTCATGGCTGTGCAGCGTGTAGTAGCCATGTGGGCATGTGAGTGGCCTGCGCCGTGGGGGCCCGGGGCTCCAGGCGAAGCATCAGTTCGGGGGCTCATCGGGGAAGCCACATTCCCCCATGCGCAGTCTCCGTGCTTTCTTCGGCTTCTCCGTTCCCTGCCCATCGTGTGCCGCCGGGCGTCAGAAGGTGGGGCCCACGCCGCAGCCTCCATTCCGTGAACCTTTTTCTCTCTTCAATTTTCCATTCAACGCCGCCCGCAGCCTTACCTGCTGAGCCTCTCCGACCCCGTCCGGACGAAAGCCGAGCTCGCCGGGGACCCCGACACGACACGGACGGGCGCGCGCCACCAACTCGCTGGCCAAAGCCCAAGTGGTGGCGGGCGGAGGCAGCGCCGGTTTGCCGAATCCAACGCGCACGGGGGACCGCCGGGACAGCCACCACCCACGCTGCCTGCCCTGCCCCCAGGCTCGGCCCCCGCCGGGAGCAGGCCTGGCGACCGCCGCACCGGACGCCTCGGAATGTTCTCGCCATCCGCGGGACATGCGCCGCTTATTTTAAACCACGCCCCTGCCGGCGCCTGTCCGGCGGTCGCAACGCCCGCGGCCTCGTCCTCGTTTTGGTCGCGTGCGCTCCCCGGCCCTCCCCTGCGCGCGGCACGGGCACGGCATCATGACCTAACAGTTTTTGTTCTGAAAAGGTCCCCCCTCCCCACCGTGTCATGTCCATTGCTGTTACCAAGCCCGTCCCTCTCCTCGGTATATATACCCAGCACCGGCTCGGCGACCGCGAGACAGCGTCACAATTCACAGCGCGGCCAGCACCACCACAATCCATAGTTGCAGGCGAGGCCAAGACAGAAATACCGGGGGAGAGGGGGAAATCTCGCGAAAAGAAATCAAACAGCAGGAAGCGCATGAGCGCGGCGCGGTCTGGCGTCGTCGCCCAGCTGTGCCCGTGCCGCGGTGGTGCCCCCTGCTCCCCGTATAAACCCCCAAACGGGCGTGTTCGCAAGAGACAAAAACAACACGGCGGTCATAGGCGGCTGATTCGGATCGGGCGCTAGCTACATGACCAGCCTCCTCGCCAATAGGATCACTACGCTCGTGCGCGCTCCCATGGCCGCCGCGGGGGCGAGGCCATTGCACCTGCACCGGATCCCGCCGCGGGGGCAGGAGGAGGAGGAGAAGGAGGCGGCAGCGGAGGAGGAGGACCAGCGGCAGCAGCGCCGCCGCAGCAGCAGGGGCTCGCTGTCCTGTTCGGCGTCCT
Organism: Panicum hallii; assembly: GCF_002211085.1. NCBI lineage: Eukaryota > Viridiplantae > Streptophyta > Magnoliopsida > Poales > Poaceae > Panicum > Panicum hallii. The sequence goes on from NC_038044.1 coordinate 12,454,603, forward strand.
CGTCCTCGGAGCGGGCGGCCGCGGGCGTGGTGGTGATCGTCGGCGCCACGGGCACCGGCAAGACGAAGCTGTCCATCGACGCGGCGCGGGCGCTCGGCGGGGAGGTCGTGAACGCGGATAAGATCCAGCTCTACGCCGGCCTCGACGTCACCACCAACAAGGTGCCCCTCGAGGACCGCCGCGGCGTCCCGCACCACCTCCTCGGCGCCGTCCGCCCCGAGGCCGGCGAGCTCCCGCCCTCGGCCTTCCGCTCCATCGCCGCCACCACCGCCTCCTCGATCGTGGCGAGGCGCCGCGTCCCCGTCGTGGCCGGCGGCTCCAACTCCCTCATCCACGCCCTCCTCGCCGACCGCTTCGACGCCTCCGCGGGGGACCCCTTCGCGCGGGGGCGGGGGGATCGCCCCGCGCTCCGCTTCCCGTGCTGCCTTCTCTGGGTCGACGTCGAGGAGGCGCTGCTGGCGGAGTACCTCGACCGCCGCGTGGACGACATGTTGGGCGCCGGCATGGTGGAGGAGCTCCGGGAGTACTTCGCCGCGACCACCCCCGCCGAGCGCGCCGCGCACGCGGGGCTGGGCAAGGCCATCGGCGTCCCCGAGCTGGGCGGCCACTTCGCGGGGCGCAGGAGCTTCCGCGCCGCGATCGACGACATCAAGGCCAACACGCGGGACCTGGCGGCCGCGCAGGTGTCGAAGATCCGCCGCATGGCCGACGACTGGGGCTGGCCCGTCCGCCGCCTGGACGCGTCCGCCACCGTCCGCGCCCGCCTCGGCGGCGCGGGCCCCGACGCGGAGTCGGCCTCCTGGGAGCGCGACGTGCGCGGGCCGGGGCTTGCGGCCATCCGGAGCTTCCTGCGAGACGGCGGCAGCGCCGCCAATTGCGACGGCGAGGCGGAGGAGCGGATGGCGCCATGCTGCGACGTGGTGGGGTGAGCCCGCAGCCGCTTGCTGTTACTTTCCGGGCGGAGTTATTCGGGCGCAAAGGGTGGGGGGGCTTTTGGGGTTCGAGGGTTTAGGCCGCCGATTTTGCAGGTTCCCGGCGGCGCCCTCTGCCGCTGGCCGGTGGGGTCCGACAAGGCACAGTGACACAGAGATGGGAGAGAGAGAGAAAGGCTTCTACTAGTAGAGAGAGAGAGAGAGAGAGAGAGAGAGAGGCGAATTCTTTGTTATTTCTTTTTCTTTCTTTCTTTTGTTCGTCCGTTTCCTAACTGCACCACTGTATGTACTACTAATCCACTAGACAGTTCAAATTTTGAAATATATGCAGTACAGCTGAGGCTCCTCCTTAATTGATCCTTCTCCCCCTCCCGGTGTTTGTTTGTCCTCTTCCCAAACTGCATTCTGCATTTCCGTTTACACGGACAGAGCTCTGCACCCCACCTGCTCCATCTCTCTGAACTTTCTAGTAGCATGGCGATCTGCTGGGCTGGCAGTTTGAAATGGAGAGGAGATGCCACTGCCATGGTGGACGATGATGCCTCGGCGCGGGCTCAACTAATCGCGGAGGGATGATTGGGGCGGTAATCCCCTCCACGCATGCTTAGTGTGTGATTGCTGCTGATCAGGGGGGGTTGGGCGTGTGAGTTGGTGCCTGGTGTTCTTGCTGTTGCCAGCTAGGAAAACAGAGGAGCCGCTTCTTTGACTCCTCCCAGTTTTCTCGGCGCTTCCACGCGTGGCATGGCTGGCCGGGACCTGGGATTCGTTCGGAAACCAGTACGCCGTGACGTCTCTTGCAGTCTTGGCTCTCAGCGGCGGCGAAAAGCGGAGCTCAGTTCGAAATGAATTTACAGGAATGCTGGGGTTTTACAGTCGTGTTCGAGTATGCTGCTTGCATGCCTTTTGGATTGCGATCGGATCGCTTGTTTGGATTCCAAGGTTTTTAGTTTTTCCCTTGCTTTTGATTGGATGCTAGCGCAGAATCTCCATTGTTTTCTTCAGGCTCATGACTTGAAAACAAAACAAAAAAATCACTTCTCCAGTTCTCCGTTTTAGGGTACGTTCGTTTCCTACCCTCTAAACTTTAGACCCATCACATCAAAGAGAATCTTGTTATTTAGAAGTATTAAATAAAATCTGTTTATAAAACTTTTTGCACAGCTGGGTGCTAATTCGCGAGACAAATTTAATGAGCCTAATTAATCCATAATTTGCCACAGTGATGCTACAGTAATCATCCGCTAATCATGGACTAATATACCTCATTAGATTCGTCTCGCGAATTAGCACTGGGGTTCTGTAATTAGTTTTATAATTAGACCTTATTTAATAATTCTAAATGACAAGATTCTCTTTGATGTGACCTCTCTAAACTTTGATCTCAGAAAACGAACACACACTTAAAGATTCGGCTCTGCTCGGCACACAGAAGGGATGGCTGACTGATGACCGCACGTCCGACATGGAGACACAGCCCAGGTTTCAATACGACACTGTCGAAGTGTCAAGGGCCCTCTGCTCTGCGTACGGTGGCTTCGTGCTCGTCTGCTCGACCTCGATCGCAACTCCCGGCCTGCCGTGATGATTGTACCCTCAAACACGACGGTGCTCCAGCCATCCAGCGCGGCGCTACGGCCTACTAGTCCAGTACAGTACTGGTGGTTTGGTGCAGGTGCACGGTACCGAACCGTACTCGTACCCCGGCACGGCGTATACTCCCTCTAATTTTATTTATTTTTATTTACATATGGTATTAGATTTATTTTAAATCAAATTTGTCAACTTTGACTAAATTTATAGAAAAAATATATTTACAAAATTAATTTTATTTTATTAAATTCATCATAAAATATATATTGATAGCGCACAGGTTGGTTAGTATTGTTGCTGCCCTATTTTACTGTAGATTCGGTCAAAATTAACCATGTTTGATTTAGGATAAACCAATATAGGTAATAAATCGGAAGGGAGTATGCTATTCGCCGCGTGTCTGTTGGTCCTTTCGACCGCAGTGAACAGCAACGGCAGGCAGCTCCCTCCCGGCCTCTCTTTCAGTTACGGAATAATCAAAAGTAACCTGGAGGCTGGAGTGCATGGTACACCTACAGCTGCAGGCCGGCGGCGTGTCCACCGAAAGGAGCTGGTTCCAAGTCCCTACACGGCTAGTACAATTCTGTGATGTTTTTTTTTAACGGGTCGGAGGACCAGATGCTCGTGGGATTAGCAGATGACTAGCAGGGGGTCAGTTGGACCAGCCTGCAGGTCGGACCCAGGCCCGCCCGCCCGGCCCAAGGACGGCGCGCGCAGGCTTGACCGGAGCAGAGAAGCTGTTGAGCAAGGACGCACGCCTGGCACGCGTGTCCAGCAGACGCAGGAGCCCCCTCCCACGCGCTGTGGCAGCTTCAGAGCTCGAGGGACGGTGCACCGCGACGCAAGAGCCACGACGGGACCAACTAGTCCTACGATGCAGTGGGCCAGGCGTTATGCAGTCAAGCTTGCTGAGACCCTGAAACCTTTGCATGCATGGGTACGGTTTGGGTTGTGGAGTGCATGCAATGCAATGTACTCGGACCATGACCAAGCAACACAGTGTAACGCTTGGGTGCTGCAAAACTGAACACAAGCGGCGGTCGGCGTTCGTCGAGTGCCGGACTTTGCCCACAAACGTGAGTGGTTTTTCTTTTCGGCTGAATCTTCCGTTTCGAGAGAGAATGTGCGGTTCCGGAGACTACACTTTAGCCCAATCACATTAAAATTTTTTATTAATTTAAAATATTAAGTAAATTTTAATTATAGAACCCTGGACTAATGCGTGAAACGAGTCTAATTAGCATAATTAATCCATAATTCTATAATTTGCAACAGTGATGCCAGTCGTTAATCATGAATTAATATATCTTATTAGATTCGTCTCGCGAAGTAAGAAAATTTTGTAAACAGATTTTCTTTAATATTTCCAAATGATAAAATTCTATTTTATATGATGGGATTAAAGTTTAGCCCATAGAAACCAAACGAGATTAGAATACCTGCATGCTAGTCCGATGAAGACTCGACGGGCTGTTCTTCACCTTCGGCATTTTCTCCGGATCTGTAAGCCTGCCTGCTGCGGTTGGTCCGGTCTCTATGGGAGGTCCCGGATCATACACAGGCTCAACCAAGTGCATGCATTGCTCGTAAGAGAAACTCTAGCATATTCTTTAAAGCTCCTATATTAAATTTGGAGGGTGGAATAAAAAATCACACTCTAGCAGATCTTCTACTAAAATTCCCGTTTCGAGGAGGTCTTCGAATATCTTCCTCCACCCTCTATTCCTCCACCCTCTATTTCTAAGGGTCTTTAGGAAGCTCCCTATACATTGATAAATGGGTTCCATTCTTTAGATATGGTAAAATTTAGAGAACACTGCTGATAGCTCTTAGAAAAATAGAGGGAGCTTTTACTCGAGAGTTTGATTTGAAGACTATGACCGGATATTCTCTAACGTGCCTCCGAGCGTGACGGGCCCCTGGAGCTTCCGCGCCGCCATCACGCACTCGGGCGGCGCGCAGGGCGTGCGCAGACATAGGTCCAAGACCCTCTGAATAGCCAGCCATGGGAGCGCGACGTCCTACAATGACACACAAACCGGCCCACCAAGCAACAATTCAACAAAGCTTGCCGATTTCCACCGTGTGCTGCACAAATCTCCAATGAATCCCATCCGTACAAAAACGAGTGAAAACCAACCATCCGATTGATGGATAGAGATTCCGAAACTTCAGCCATCGGACACTTAATTACACCAAATAAATTCCTTTTCCAAGTAAAAATCAATGAAATTTCTCCTGATAAAAAATAGAATAGATAGGTCTATTGGGCTGTCAATGGCTCCTCCAGGCCCATAAATCCGAAAGAGAAGCCCATGAACTAAACCTTGCAGAGAAGCCATAACGGTCAGGAGGGTTGTTAGGAGAGGAAGGAAAGGAGGCTCGAGGGATCGAGGACGACGATGTCGATGTTCCTATCCGCCCGCCTCGGCTTCCTCCGCCGTTCTCTTGCGGCGCCGCCGGAGCTGCATCTCTTGGAGCGGGCCTTCGGCAAGCCTCGGATGAATCTCCGTCGCCAAGTGTTCTCCACTGCCAGCTCCTCCCGCGCTTCTTCACCTCCAATGGATTCGGATCCAACATGGTATCTCTGTCTCATACCATTCTCTTGATCCGTTTCATCCTCGACCTTTTTAGGTTAATCGAGAGATCAGACCACGAATCGAGCCCCAGGCACGGTTCATATTTCCGCTTTTGCGATAAAAGATCTCCACTGGGTGCCCCTTTTTCTTTCACTCGGGAATGGGGGTGCAGTAGCGCGGTTCACCTTCTGAGTCACCATAGTTCCTGTAGTGCCAATCTTGCTTGCAGAAATCAATCCGTCCTTCTCCTCCCAAACAACTCTCTCCTTTTTGGTATGAATATGAATGGTATCTTTTTTATGTATAGCTATTCTGCTGCTCTGTCTGATCCCTCATGAAATTGATACAGCTAAATAAAAAAAGAATGCCCCCATCGTGTCATAACTTGTAATAGTTTATTGCGGTCGAGCAAGGCTGGAATGGTAGGTGAATTTTTGGAGTATGTCTAAAGTATTAAGAATATCCTACTGGATGGAGTACACCACTTTACTCTTGTAATTCCACATTTTCAGCGTAAAGTTTGTGAATCTTAGACCTTTTTATGGGTTTGTATTTTTTTCTTTGGAGTCTTTTTTTATAAAAGGCAATTTGATTCTAGTCTATTCACTAGGACATGTAAATTTGCTGCCAATGTAGCCAATTTCCCTAATGCTACAGCTTTCAATCCCTTGCATAATACTCCCTCCGTTCTAAATTAAAGTCGTTTTGGTATTTCTAGGTGCACAATATTTGCTATGTATCTAGATATAGTGTATATTTAGGTATATAGCAAAAATTATGCACCTAGAAATATCAAAACGACCTATAATTTGAAACGCAGGGAGTATTGTATATTGGTGTAGGATTCTCATCTCCAAACCTACCGACGCGTCGGTAGAAATTTACTATTTTATCATCGTCAAAAGTGGGTTTTACTGGAATGTCATCTCGCAAATGGATTTCGCCGGAATGCCATTATAAAACTGTGGTCTCCTGCTACAATGCCTTTTCTCTTCTTTTCAATTCGTTTAATCATTTTTCATTTTATCTTTCCAGTGTAAGTTCCCAAGTTACCCCCGGGCCATCGATTGAACCAGGCCGACCACACCCAGCATAGTTCGTTTCCTCGTCACCCCCCTCCTCTTGGTTCTTGGTGGGAGCGCCGCTGCCCCCCTCCGCCAACACGGCGACTCCCTCGCTGCCCCGCCGCGCAAGCCGACGACGGCGGCAGCACCTAGCACCGGAAATCCCTCCCGTCGATGCACCAAGCCGGAAGTCCTCAACTTCGCCAGCCGCAAGCTCCCAGGTCGCTGGCCCCATGACGCCGTCTGCAGCCACGAAGCCGACACCGCGAGGTCGAGCGACCCTCTCCGCGTTGTCCTCCATGCCTAATTCCATGTTGTTTCTCCCATCCGCCTCGCTCCTGGCTCCCGGCCGCCTCTTGCTCATCTTGCTAGCTAGTCACTGGATTTGTTTCTAGAGCTGGTGTGCACGGATGCTTTTGTCACTGGATTCGACGATGCTTGCTGTTTGTTTTTTTTTAAGAGGGGTGGCATCAAATCAATTGAGATGTGATGCTGTTACCAGTGGCTGCTGATTGCTGGAGACGCGCGATTTTTCTTCCTTGCTAGCGCGTCAGATATGATGATGGCTAAGTGCAAGCAATATTAGTCAATATATTTTGCACGGATTGTTCGGTCCAAGAAGCAAGACAAGCTAATCATCGCACGTCGAGAAGAGCAGACAACCAAAGCAGCGCTAACACTGGCGGCAGTAATGCCGTGATGCACATGGAGTGCGGCGGCAAGAAGAGACGGAGGAGAGAACAGATCGAGATGGAGGAGAGTGACGTACGGCCGATTTAACTTGAGGAGGCAGGGGTATAATAGTCAGTTCATATGACTAAAGAACTGAGAAATTATAACATGAATTAGAAAAGACTGAAAAGGCATTGTAGCGTGTTGCACCAGTTTCATAATGACATTCTGACGAAACCCGTTTGCTGGATGCTATTCTAGCGAAACCCACTTTTGACGATGGCGAAATAGCAAATTTCTCTACCAACGAACTATAAACTTTTAGATTGGACCGAAATTTAGATGATAATATAAGCAATCACAGTACATATTCTCACATGAGTTTGTAATTTAAAATTAAACTTTCTTTTCTTTACATCATGTAAAGAATGAAAAAAGTTTCCTATTTTTGTACATTTCTCTGTATAAACACTGTATCTGTGTAGCTAGTTTTAACCATATGAGAAGTGTTGTCAGAGACTTTGTTTAACTCAGATGCTTTTACTTCATTTTTCACTCTCCATGTGGAATAATTGATGTTGTGCCTTGCAATTCATATAATACTGATATCACATTGCATCAATCACCGCTTATCTGAATTTTAACAGAATCAATTTTGTCTGTACAGCCTTTCCCACCTTCTGGATCTGTTGCCACAGATCTGAAGTCACATCAGAATTTTAACAGAACCAATTTTGTGCGTCATGATTTCCGTGCTAAGACACAGGTCAACTTCAACAATACAGATAATGGTGCGACAATGTAAGTTGGCAAATGATATTTCAGTGAACACAAATATTTGTCTATTCCATGTTCTGCTGTTTGCTCATTCTGATTTGATATGAAACTTCAGGACAGCTGGTGGAGAGAGACCTTTCAACCTTGGGGAGCTGCTTCCTTTCTCCGCTTCGCGTGTCATTAAGGAACATGAACAATATTCACAGAGGAAAAAGACATTTGTGACTGTAACGGAAGCTAGTGGGAATAAAAAGACCGGGGCCTCCTCTGGTTGTTTGGAGGACAAGAAAGGGTGGTCTCGTCCCTCTCGATATGCTGCTGAGGCAACTGCAGAATGTGTCGGGCGATCTGTCAGGAAGATGGGTTTAAGGTCTGTTGTCATGAAAGTGAAAGGGACTTCCTTTTTCAAGAAGAAGAAGAAAGTGATCTTGAGCTGGAGAGAAGGTTTCCGTTGGGAAAGAGTAAGAGATCAATCTCCTATCACGTACATCCACGATGTGACCCAACTCCCACATAATGGATGCCGACTCCCCAAACAACGCCGGGTGTAGCTCTCTTTGAACTGGAGGCAATGTTGAGTACAAATAAGTCGAAGTATTGAAGGTGATCTGGAAGGCTTTTGTAAGCTTCGTGGTGTTGGGGTTGGTCTAGTTGATGCATTATACGGACATGTATTGTCTCTGCTGAGTTGTTAGGCTATCCAGCCTGGTTTCTGTATGACCTGATCAGTTACTCACTCAGTGAGTTCAGACATACACAACTCTGCAACTTTTTTTATCTGTTCAATGCTGATAGCCTGATAAAGAACTGTCCAATTCCCAACCATGGTATAATATGAGATCTTAGTTGAGAGTTGGCAATGAACTTTGGTTTTGATCCTTGTTAAGCAACGAAGTCATTTTACTTCGTGAACAAGACGGCACTCTCTTGTGAATTGTGATGTTATTGTTGTCGCTGAAGATTTTCATACCTGCATATTAATGCCTCTAACCATGCTGGACGTGAATCTTGACTGAAACTTCGCTTCGATCTATCATTTTGTCACATAACTGAAGCCTACAAATGTACAAGGCAGCATGCTTGCTGGGTATCACATAACCGGTGTGCAAGAAAAGGGGAAGCAGCTTTTGGATCACAAGAAGAGATATTAGGAGCAACAATAAAATCTCAAAGAAAAAACCTTTTTATATGTTTTAATCCTGGATACTGACATATAGCAAACCATCGCCATTATTTAGAAGCTAGAGCCAATTTGCATAATGGTGCTTATGCATATCATCATGGTTAGGCCATTAGATATTTAAGGGCCTCAAATATTCGTCTAGGAAAATTTAATAACCAAAAGGAGATATAAGGGAAAACTAGCCAAGCCCAGTAAAGCCTCTCCCATATTAGAGGAGCCTACCTCTGCAAATAACTGTTTTGGTAATCTTATCCGCCTAAGTTGCAAATACTCTCCTCAAACTATAACTAATGCAAAGGAACACCAAGGCATTTAAAAGGAAAGGACCCAGTTTACAGAGAATACGTTTGAGTGAAAAATAGAATGCTTGAAAAGTGCACTTACTTTTTAAAAGAAAAATCCAAATGCTTCCTTCCAAAATTTTGCGAAAAATAGAATGAAGGGGTATATCTCTACTCCTATCTATCGTTCTAGAGGCCTGTGCTGGTCTAGTCCTTCAGGCTACATGGGCTAATCCACCCTGGCGTATAATGTTATCCACAACTACAACTCTGTATCTTTTTTTTTCCCTGTAAGGAGCATTTGTACTGTTCGAATGCCGATACAGGACCGAGCTGGAAACCCCAATACTCAGGATTTGAAATTTGCTAGGTGTGGCCGCACTGGGGTGAGATCGTAGCAAGATCACTGGATCTGGATGGAACTCCTGTCCTTGAGCTCCCAAATCTTCCAGCATCCCCTGCATTGGCAACACCTGGACGTGAACACCTTGTGCCTATGCAGAAAAACGGGGACGGGAGGGGATACCACAGTACCACACTCGTCCAGGAAAAGGGTTAAGGTCCGATCAACCAGCGCAGCGCGGTGCAGAAACTGGTTTGCAGACACCGGCTGCAGTTTGTCCAGCTCCGCGCTGCTCCTCCTCCTAATGGCACGACCACCAAAACTCGTTTTCTAGGCTAAAAGCAAAATGACAGCTCTGCTGGATCATCTGAAACCACGGCAGAAAGGCAACGGAGACGCCACTTGCATTGCCTCATGTCACGATCAGTTGGAAGACATTCAGCCTAAGATAACTTCACCCAGCGATAAGGGGATCTTGGTCTCAAGCACACGCAGGAATACAAATATGGCCTTCCGTGTAAGACTGAGGGAGACAATAGTCTTAAACAACGACAGCTCGACCTGTAGCTTTCGACTGAAAATTCCAAAGGCTGACCGCAACCTTGTATTATTACATTATTATCTATCATCAACACAGCTTACGTCTGAACAAACCACTCCGGTGCAATCGAGACACCCTGCAGTGTTCTTGCTGCAGGCATGGCAGGAAGACCAAAAGCTCCTTGCCAACGTCACTTTCCCGGGCATGTGAAGCTACGAATGAATCAGAGCACAGATACTTTAAACATGTCGAGTAGATATACAAGCAGAACTGCAGATATTATCAGGCGCAGTGAGTCAGAGAACACAAATCTGGACATGTCATGCTGGTGGGGCGCACTGATTAAACAAAGCATTGTCAATATGCATGGGCCAATGAAGGATATTAATGAAAAGAATACGATAACTTTCACCTGAAAACAAGTTCCAAACACAATCAGGAACTTCTGGATCTGGATATGCACAGAAGATGCAGTGAAAAGGCAATTTTATGTTCTGAACCTGAATTCTGCAAACTGGCACTGCTCCAGGGAGAGGACAGGTGCAGTTTCGCCTGCCAGCACTAGTCAGTAAACCACACAGCCAAACTTTCAGGAACATGAAGCATTGTCAAATAAGTCAATTATGTGAAGTAAAATTACTGATACAACAGTACAGTGAGCCAAATGCATATATGATATTACCCGAAGATCAAAGTTTGAATTGCTAGGCTTATCCATATTCTCAGGATCAACAAACAGCCCGACCGAAGACAATGCCATCCAGCCGATTATTAAAAAACTGAACCACCAGATAGTGTGCTCAGGGTATAATACTAAAATCAAGTGGCCTTTCTTGTCTTTGGTAAAAAGTACTTGAAATGTGCTAAAGTAAAAGGGTGGGCAAGAGTTCAATTATGAATTAAATGCATTTGACAAATAAAGACCGATTTCTTATGCATTGCAGGGACTTCCCAGTCATCTGTGTAAAAGCCAAAACAGCTTCATAAATAGCTACTGAACATGGTACCTTCACCATAAAGCAAAATAGATCAAAGAAAATGATATACGGACCAAGCCAGCAAATGGTTAAATTATTGGCATTATGAGCAAGAATGAAACATGCCAACTTTATTAATTGTCAAAGTTTGCAGCAAAAAAAGAGTGAAGCATAAGCAATATAAGACACATAAAACAGGTGGACAACGATAAAAGAAGACAATTGTGCACATTACACATGCAAATATAAGATTCATATCATGGGACTTTGGTAGCTTGTACAATGTTTAGAATTTTGACAGATCATTCTCCATATGTACCACTACAAGTGCTGTACCATCTCTTTCAGGAGCAATGCTGAATTTTTTTATATAGTAATACACATACTCTACCAGAGAAGAATAGAAGTTGTCTCTTCTGTTGCCTGCAACTAATTGACATGTCTTTCATCAGAAAATCCAGAAAGCAATCATCCAGAAAAATTCCACAGAAATTTGCAGGCCATTTAATCAACAGCTTATCTGGGGAATTTGAACGAGTGAAAAAAGCATTTCATAGATTAGAACCATGTACATAGCATGAGAGCTTCCCATCACCTAAGGATATTACCCAATTCTACCAGAATCATACCCCCCCAAACTCAACATCACACGACGAAGCACAAGCATCGCCCATCAGCCCCACAACTTATCATAAAACAGGACTCCCATGTACAGAATTAGCACTGGAAATCTAACATTCCATCTTCTAATCAGCAAGAACTAGAATAATTATGGGATGGAGATGCTAGCCATCGCAAGAAGAAAGCGAAAGCTGGAAACATCTGAAAAGTTCCTCCTATGTGCAGCTCCACCACGGCGCCAATCACCTCTGCACGAGGAAAAAGGCGCATGAAGAAAAGAACCAACTTTGGGGGAAAGAAGTAAGAAAAACGCCAGTGAAACAGCCATTTCTTACCTCCTCGATCTTGTACGAGTCCAGATTCACGTCGGCGAGAGATAATCCCGGGTACAGCATCTGCAATTCCAAGCAAAACCAAGCAGAATTGAGCACGGGGACCCAAAATCGCGCATCGGAACGTCCTCGAGGGGGGCGAGGCTGTATGTAATCCTTACGTCGAGCTGGCGCTGCACGGCGCGCGGGCGCTTCTTGGGCCGGCGCGGCGGGCGCGTGCCGCGGATGGCGGCGAAGTCCTCGGCGATCTCCTCCTTGGTCAGCGAGGCGGAGAAGCCCCTCTTCATCGCCACCGCCGGCGGCGACGCGAGCGACTGGTGCGCCTGCCCCGCCGCCGCCTTCCAGGTGCCCTCCGATCTCGACGCGAGCGGCGCGACGGTGGCGGAGCGGCGGGTGCGGAGGTTCCATGGGCGCGGCGGCTGCGACGCGCCCGTGGCGCCGGGGGAGCCATGCTGGCCCTGGGGCTTCTCCTTCCCGGGCGATGGCGTCTGCGGGTGCGGCGGCGGGGACGCGGAGGCGCCATCCTTGGAGCAGCGGAGCAGGCGGTGCGTGCCCCAGCTGAGCGTCGGGAAGGAGAAGTCGTGGAGGCGGGTGCGCGCGGCGGGAGCCGGCGACGGCGACGGGGACGCCGGCGCCGGGGGTGCCTGCGCCGGCGCGGTCTTGGCAGTGGCGTGGTGGTCGGAGTCGGAGGCGCCGGCCATGAGGACCATGAGAGGAGGCAAGAGGTGGGTGCAGGCGGGCGAGGCGAGGACAGAGGAGGAGGACGCAAGGGAAGGGAGGGGGGGGGTGAGGGGTGAGGTTTTCAAAAAGGCAAAGGCAAGAGGAGAGAGAGGAGGAGCCGAGGGGAAGCAAGCCTTGCTCACGGCGTCCGCTCCACCGGCCCGGCGGCTCGCGTGAATTCCCTGACGGATGTATGGCTGGTTGGATGGTTGAGCGGCGGCGCGGTGGGGCGGTTTTCTGGTGCTCCGTCCCGCGATTTTGGTGGCGCGGCTGCGTGGTGACTGCGTCGCCTCTGGCCTCTGCCAGGAATCGGCAACGGGGGGAGCACGGCACGAGAGCCTCTGCAGGGCCGGTGCGTGCTCCAGAGCGTCACGACGCGCCGTGGATGGGGTTACTGGGTTGCCGCGCGCTGCGTTAGGCCAGGCGCCCGCAGGGCGGTTGGTTTCGGCCGCCCTTGCCCTTGGCCTTGCCATGCTTCAGGGCCACAGACCGATTATTGTTTTTGCTTTGCATAGCTGGGGCTGGACTGATGCTATGATTAAGTCGGCTCTTCTTCGCAAAAAAAAGGTCGGCTCTGATGGAGTATGTGGCAATACAATTTGGTATTAACGATGCCGTACTGATCATCATATGAAGTTATTGAATGGTACGACAGTATCTATTATTAGGTCAGCACCTATTTTTCGAGCCACAATACATATATTTATATTATTATGTTAATATTTTGTTGCTACTTGAATTAGTGTTTACGATAATATTATCAATAGATGATGCACAAAGAATAGAAACAATATAACTAATGTATACAGCGAGAAAGCAAAAATACGAGCCTTTTCGAGGTGATATCTCTAAAAAATATAATAAATGTTAATAATATACTTTGCGTTGCTAAACAATATGATTGTCCACCGTGCATAGTATGTGTTCATAAAGAAACTTACGCTAGCAATCCTTATTTTGCTTTTAGGAGTTTGCCGTCAAAAAACGAGCTATGAAAGCTAAATGCTTGGATTACAAGTTAATATTATTTTAAGTTATGATAAATGTAGAACTAAAAGCACATGATTTTTTTGCGTGACAATGCCTATGAAAAATACATACCGGTCTTTTTGGACTTTTATGTATTCTTTGTGGAAGCATTACTCTTACTATGTATTAATCCTTCGCGTCGTCTTGTGAAATATTATTATAGCAAACATGTTAGTTCACTTGACACATGTATATAGACAGGACAAAAGCCATCACCCAATATAATAGAGCAATGTATCTGATGTATGCTATGAGAAATCAAAATTGCTATGGTTCATTTAAGGGTGATGTTTTTTTAAAAAAAGAAGAGAAATAAATGCCAATGAAATACTTTGTGTGTGATAGGCAACGTGATCGATTGTCATGTATGGTAAGTATTTAAGAAGCTTTTCCCAAGCAAGTTTATTTTGCTTTTTTACGATCTTGCTAGGAAAAACAAGATATCAAGTTAGATCCCTAAATCAAAAGTTAAAAATAGCTTAAGTTACGACAAATTGAGAATAACGAACATATATTTTATATTGATGTGGCAATATTTATGCCCCACACACACTCCATCTTCTCGATATTTACATCTTTGTTGGACTCGTAGCAAACCATGTCAGTTCATTCTTACACGTATATCAAGATAAGACAAATCGTCACCGAGTATATCAGGCTATCCAAGAAGTAGTGACAAATAAAAATTATACTTTAAACCTCAATTTAATAAAAAAACAATCCATCTCCTGCGAGTTACCGCGAATCCTTTTCCATTTCTTTCCTTTTCGAGACGAGGCATTCTCAAAGACAGAGGAACTTGAGCGGGACGCGTTCAGGAAGGCAAACCACTGCGAACGAAAACCGTGGACTTAACCCTGTCAGGCCGCTTCGACCCCGTTGCCCGCACCAGCAGCCGCCGGATCGGGATCCAACGCCCTCCATGGCTCGATAACCGCAGCGTCAGGCCAGAAAAGCAGAAGCCTGTGCGGGGCCCAGCCCGCGAAGAGGGACAGATGCAACCGAACCGCACTCGGCTCGGGCTCGAGCCCAAAGGCCCCCCGAAACCCAACAAGGAGGAGGAAACCGCGCGGCGCGGCGTCTCCTCCCCTTGCTCCCCCTCGTCGCAGCCTTGCGCTCCCCGCAAGCCTCCTCCTCCTCCTCGGCGGCTCTCTCTTCTCTCTCTACTAATCCGATCGGAGGAGCGAAATTTAGCGAGAAATCGAGAGGAGCCCCAGACCCTGGCGCGCCATATATAGCCAGGCACATGCAATCGGCGAACCCAGTTGCTGCTGGGCTCTATCCCCCGCGCGCGCACACGCATTTGCCGCCTCTTTAATCCCCTCCCCTCTCTCGCTCACGTCTTCCGCTCGCCAATGGAGTCCTCGCCGGCTGCGGCCATGGCCCCGCCGCCGCCCGCGCCGTCGTCGCGGGCGAGGGACCCCCTCCTCTTCGGCAGCTTCGACCTCCCCGCCGGCTGGGGGTGCCGCAAGCCCATGGGCTTCTGCCGGGACATTGGCGCCCCCGCCGCGCCCGAGCCCAACGCAACCGCCACCGCGGCCGAGAATAACGGCTCCCGATCGCCGGCGAAAGGAGCCCCGGCGGCGCAGCACGCGCCCGCGCCGGAGGAGCCCCGGGAAGCTCCCCGGAGGCAGTGGAACCTGCGGGAGCGGACGTCCTGGCGGGATTACAGAGCGGAGGACGCGCGGCAGCCCAAGAAGCTCGGGAGCGCGGACGCCGGCGGCCAGAATAGCCGCGGGTTCTCGGTGGCCCTGACGCGGCAGGAGATCGAGGCGGACTTCCTCGCGATCACCGGCCGGAAGCCGCCGCGCCGGCCGAAGAAGCGGACCAAGAGCGTCCAGCGCCAAATCGAGGTGCGTACTCCTGGCACGCAAACAGAGCAATGCCGATCTTGATTCCTTAACCGCGATCGCAAATTTTCCTCCTGGTTCCTCGATTACCGACCGCCCAGTTCGTGCTTCCTCTTCCTCCTGTGGCGCAGACGCTTTGCCCCGGGAGTTCGCTGATGGAGATGACCCGCGACCGCTACAAGGTGAACGAGGTATGCCTAAAAAACTCCATCTTTGATTCCCCCGGAATCTGCTTGTGAGGTTCGAGAGGTGACACCGATTGATTCGACTCTTTAATGGTGCAGAAAGGGGGGTTCTGAGTTGCACAAGCGCAAGGGGGGAGGAGGAGATGGATTTCCAACCGAGGAGCTTGATCGAGCAATGGCGGGCTCATCAGAGTTGCTAAGAGAGATTTATTTAGGGTTAATTGCCTCAGTTTGTCGGTAGTTATGCAATTGATCATGCACTATGCCAAACCCTAACAGTATGTGTGTTGGTTGGGTTCTCTCTCTTAAACTGATTGGGGGGTTTACTTATGGGTATCCATCAAGCCTGATTCTCCCGTTCTTTGGCCAAAGCACGGACGCCCATTCTGCAGGAGAAGAATCACAAATCTCCGATTGCTGTCAGCGAGAGATGCAGTTGCAGATTCTTCGTTCATCTGCCATCACTCCTGGGTGCCATGTAATCTTGGGCATTGATTCCAGCCCAGTACCTTTCTTCGCCGCTTCTTGATTTCCACCGTGCAGTTCAGTTCATAGCAGCACCTACTCTGTCCACCAAGCCAGTTCCCCGCCTGATCTTGCCACACAGAAAACCTCATCAATCATTTTCCTCGAAAGACAGGCACAGGAACATAATACTCCTATCTCCTCCCCTTTTCTTGCAAGAGTCCTGTCACTTACGCGGTTTGCTTGACATTGATCCATCTATGCTTGAAGATAAAAGAGGAACTGTATGCTGACCAAGTACTGTCTGTTATTCGGGATGATCAGAAAATTCCATCCAGACGCATTTGACTCGACGAGTGGTTCATCAGAATCGCGTGCTGGGACTCGAGTTCAGTAGGCGCTCACGAAGATTGGGAAAACGAAAAGCAGTTTCCAAGGAAGGGGAGAGGGGACGGAGAGAAGTGTGTGACGCTGGAGCACCATGATTTCCCAATCATTAATCCGGTGTACTGGGATGTTTGTTCCGTCAGCGGCCTCTGATGAAAGCGACCCCTTAAACAAAGACAATGAGAATGAGAGTGATCCTGCTGGAGTACAATCTTTTCACCATCCTAAAGAAATAGTATTCCACTTTCTACATTTTTTAAAAAAAAATACACGGCACAAAGATGCTACTGTATCTCACTGATCTCTGTTGGGCTTTTAGCCAGACTGGTGAAAAAGCCAAAGACTTGAGGCTCGGCCACTCTAAGACTCATGAGTCAAATGTGCCCTTGTACTAAGTTGTAACAGAACATTTATTTGTGCCTTATTAAGCAACGGCCATGATCAGCTAGCAACGGCTACTACTAATTTATGATATCTTTCTCACGCAGCTTCGCGCCACACTGCCGGCGCGCCTGACAAATGTATTTGCCGATCTCGATGAGCCCAGCGATCGAGCTCATGGCCTCTCTAAATGCTGCTGCTTACTGTGACAATGCTTCTTGGCCTATTTACTCGCCCCACTACACCTGATAGGATTATGAATAGCTTCCACATTTCCACTGACATAATTTCGCCAATTGACTCTTCAGGCTTTATTTCAGTATCATTTTTTTTTTGCTATTATGGGCAGGATGTGTCCTCTGCTTCTCCAGGACGCGACAACGAGTAGTAGCCTCCTGCTCTCTCTCCTACCTGTCATGGTGAGAGAAGAACAGAATCATCCTCCTACATACCTGTCCATCATATGCAAATGGATCCTGGTTGCGGAAGATCATTGGTTGTAGCAGCAGTATTTTTCGGTTAGCTGTTAGCTGGCGATCAGCCACGATCCTCCTCGTGCCGCGCTGCGTGCTGATACTATAAAATTCCCCCCACTAGCCGCCAGTTTTCAAAGACCATCAAATCTTAAAGGGTACTAAACAGATGGGTGTATGGTGCAAAGCAAACCGTTTATTGAAAAAAAACCCAAACAATGTAGTAAAAAGTGTAAAACATCTTGCACGCGTGGAACTTCAAATTGCGGCCTCTCTCGAAGAAATTTTTTCACTTTTACCATTCCATGTTGACCAGCCAGCAGGAATTCACTGCTCTGAAAACTGAACATTTGCGCACTGGTCTCCAATCTCCATTGACCTTTGTACACCCCCGATCTACCCCCTTCTCGTGCACGTGTCGCCTCCAACCAAGCGACGAGCCGTCGTCAAGGAAAGGAAGTTTCGGAAGGTATCCATTGGCCGACGCCGACGCTTATTTTACACCCGCGCGCGGGGGCCAGGCCAGGCGTAATATTCCGCGAGCTCAAACGCGACAGCGCCACCCCGCTCTTGTTTTATTTAACTAATCCTCCGTCGTGGACAAGAGATTAGCGAGCCGTGTCCTACTGGTCAAACGAACGGTCGCCTGCTCTCGCTCGTCAACCCGATCGAAGCCGGCAGCACTCGTTTCCGGGACAACACGGTTGCAATGGGCCGTAGGTGCTTTGCGATCGATTGCCGAGGTACGATCTTGTTTGGAATGCCTGACCAGTCTCTACTTATTCCTCAAGAATCAAATGGGCTATGTGAAAATTGGCGACAAATAAATCCTTGCGCTCCAAGCATAGCGTAAAGCCCAGGACGCCCGTACTGGCTCATCGTCCCTGGGGAGCACTGGCTGCATAGAGCACCTACTGCCGAGAGCCCGAGATCGCCCGCCGGAGCACGCGAGGCGCGGGCAGCCTTTTCGACCCCGTGGCCGTGGGAATATCAGCCAGCGTGAGGGGAGCGCAGGGTTGGGTGCCGTGCTGGCCGGCGGTGGGGACCGCGCGGCCGTCCTCCACCGCTCCGCCGGGGGCAAGACCAGGTCCAGGGAGCGCAGGGATCCTGGCCTGGCCGCCGGGCCCCGCCCCGGAAAATCCCAGGCGACCCACCACGTACGAGGACCCGTGCATGGACGCCTCCCTGCCCGGTGGGCCCGCCCCCGACCTCACGGACACCGGTACGCCACCGGCTTTCACCCCCCGACGCCTGGTGGTCGCCCAACAGACTGGCCGGAGCCCAATTCCCTTTCCGTCGCCGGCAACGTGCGCACCGCGGACTCCACGCTTGCACTCACTGACATGTGGGCTTAGCAAATCAACCGGGCCCGTCGATCAGTGGATAGGGTAGCAACGTAACGGCCGAGGCAGTTGGTCTTTAGGGCCGAAACCTCCGACGTGCGAGTCCTGGCTGGGCAATTACCAGGCTGCCCTCGAGGCACCCCACCCCCCTCGCGGCCTCGCGTCCGTAACAAAACGCGAGAGACCCCACCCCCTGTGGCCTCAAAACCTTCTCGCCTCGCCTCCTACCCATCACCTCCCTCTCTCTCTCTCTCTCCTTCTCCTTCTCTCGTCGGCGACGCACGCACGCAGCCGTTCCCTCCGCCGCTCCGCGCCGCCACCGCGGGTCGAGTTGGGCGGCCATGGCGGCCACGGCAGATCCGCGGGCGAAGCCCCTGGCGGCGCCGCCGCCGCACCACCTCGAGCCGTGGTCGGCGCATCAGCCTTCACCGCATCGCATGCCCGTCCTCCCCGCGGCAGCCTCGCCCGCGGGTGGCGGGTGCGTGGCCGCCCGCGATCGCCGCAGGTCGTCGTCCCACCGGCGGGGCGGCGCCGCCCAGGCCGTCGGGGAGGAGCCGTGCGGCGGCGGGATCGAGGCGCTGCGGGCCAAGCTCATGGGCCACCTGCGCGACGCGGCCGACCGGCTCCGCGTGCCCCAGCCTAGTAGTCGGGGTTCCTCCCTGCCTCACCCACCTCCGCCGCCGCCGCCGAAGACCGCCGCGAGCCCGCCGCCCGAGACGGGCTCGGAGCCCGAGCCCGAGCTCCGTGCGCCGCCTCCTCCTCCGCCAGCGGCCCCGCAGCAGCAGCCGCAGGCGGAGGCTGCGACGAGGCCGTGGAACCTGCGGGAGCGGTCGCGGCGGCGTCCGGCCGCCAGGTCGTGGGCCGCGTCCCCGTCCCCGCAGCCCTCGTCGTCGTCGCGGAGGCGGCGCAGGCGCGCCCCGTTCTCCGTCTCCCTGACGGCGGAGGAGGTCGAGGAGGACATCTACGCGCTGACCGGCGCCCGGCCGCGGCGGCGGCCCCGGAAGCGGCCGCGCGCCGTGCAGCGGCAGCTCGATGTAAGGCGAACTCCCCGAACTGCCCCTCCTTCCGAACCACTTTATTAATTAATTACCCGGCTCAATTCCGCTGCTATTTTATCACCCCCGCTCGATACGCTTTAAGCTTGCTTATCGCTATTAATATCCCACACTGACATGGAGTACGGTAATTGTTGTGTGCAAGAATAATCCTCCTACCTCGCGATCCAAACCACTAACAATATCGCGTGCGCGCTGTTGCTTGTGCAGTCGCTGTTCCCCGGGCTGTGGCTGACCGAGATCACCGCCGACGCGTACCGGGTGCCGGACGAGTAAGCTACTGCTCCTGCCGCCTCCGCCTTGCCTTGCCGGCGCCGCCAGCCAGTTTCCGAGCTCCGACCCCAGGCTCCAAGGAAGGAAGCTGGGCCATCCAACCACCTCGCGTCATCGCGTCGCGGTCGCGTCGTCTCATCGCCCCGAATTTACAACTCGGGTCGAGTCGAGCCCACATCCAGCCGGTAGGTCCGCCTTCCCCCCCCCCCCCCCCCCCCCCCCCCCCGCTTGTCGTATGCCCTCCCAAGTTCGTTCTTCTTGTTTTTTTTCCCCTCCCTCCCCTCGCCATCTGGTGTTGGACGTGTGCTCCATTCCTGCGCCTGCTTCTAGCAGCCTGTACATACAGTTGTGTGCTTTGTGGTTACTGCTGCTGCTGCTAAATTCATGAACAAGTTCCAGTACCTGTTCTTACCGTTATCATTCAGTGCTCGTTCCATTTGCTCTGCTGCTTGCTTGGTAGCTGCCGCCACATCCAGCGGCACGGGCCGAGCCGTGTGCCGGCCGGGATCCTGCCTCCTGCGCGCTTTACTTTGTGCTGCCCCGGCCCCGTGGATGTTTGATCCGGTCGTGGTGGTGCTTTCTCGGGGGCTACCCAATGCCTGCCGAGGCGGAGCGGACGCAGCAGCATACGCCGGAGAAGGGGGAGAGCCAGTTGGGTGGTTGTTTGGCCCGGCGGCCGGGCGTGTTTGGATTCTCCGGACCCCCTCTTCCGCCGCTGGGGTCGACACGCCACGCCACGGACCACCACCGCGCGGTGCAAGTGCAGCGCCGTCTATCATTGCTGAGAGCTTAGGCGGGGATAGCTCGCCACGAAGGGAGCCCGCAACTTTCCGCGACCTCGTTCTGACCCAATCGTCACCACGATAGCAGTGCTCCAGAGAAGATTGGGGAAGAAAAAAGGGCCCTGGGAGGCTGGAGGGTCGGGGACTCCTCATGGTGGTGCACAGCCCCTGTGCTGCGGCGGCCTTGTTGACGTCCAGGTTTGTCATGTCCCAGCGTACGATGAATCATGAAACCGCCGGAGGATGTGGTCTTGTCTGGTCATCTCTTTCTCTCTCTATCTTGTGGTGTGAACGAACGATTTCTGGCAGTCCGTCCGGGGTGAAACAGGGCACGAACGTCCAGCGGGCTCGCACCGCTCGCACGAGGCAGGCGCTGTGCCGTCCTCTTGTTCTCCGCGCATGTTCGAAAGCTCAAGCGCGATCGGGCACGGACGGCCGCCATCACTCCAGCACACGCCACACGGCCGCACCAGGCGCCACGTCTGCCCGTGCCAAGTGTGCCATGCTAACGGGAGAGGGACGCGCTGTTGCCGTACGGTGCCGAGGCATACAATACTTCCCCGTTTCATGGCCAATTTAAGAAGGCAATCAGGCTGCGTTACCGGGCCCACTTGTCAGGTTCAGCGGGTACGCTTGTGATCATCAGGTAGGGAAAACGATATGGATGCTGGTACTACTGCTACGCGCAGACCTGAGACCTGTCGTGGCGCCCCTGGCGTAGGAGAACGGCCCGGGCAGGGCCCCGCGTGTAAGGCTAACGAGCCCGCTTTCCACGGGTACCTCAGGCTTCAAAGCGTCTGGCCCATCGAATCAGACTGCCCATGCAGTTCAAATACAAGGGCGGCGGCAGGGCGCCCTTTGCCCCCTCGCTCGCGGCGTCTTCTGGATGCGGTGATTGGACTGATCCGACGGTCCAGATGAGGCACGTGGTATATGATCATGATCCGCAGCACCTAATTCGATTCAGCACCAGTTGTGGTAAAAAAAAGAATGAAAAATCAAATAGTTTACCTTGTACCGCGGCTGGCTGCACGTACTCGTCGAAGGGGCTCGCTCGCCCACGTGCTGGGCAAACGGCCGGACGCCCGATGCACCTGCGTCTCCACGATCTGCAGAGGTGTACGGTCAGGTCGAGTCGAGATCCTGCCGTTGCGGCGTTGGATCGCGGTACGCCTGCGCCGTACGAGAAGTCGCTGTTGCCGCGAGAGTGCGTGGCGTGCTGACATAGCTAATCCACGCCCCCCTTTATTTGAGGCGTCGAATCGATCTATCTCAACCTGTGTGGTCGACCCTAGTAGGTCGCAACCGGCAGTGAAAAACCGGCCTCTAGCTCCGCTGTCATTACCATCACCTTCTGGGCCATGGTTTCTCTCTCTCTCCCCTGTTATCGGCAACGCCTTTCACATGCCGTGACATGAAAACCGGCGCCTCAGCTCGGCTCCGTGGCGTTGCGAGTTGCGACGTCGCTGTTCCGGGTACAGCGGCAGGCGCCAGCAGTGCGAAGCTACGGCAGCGGGCAGCGGCCAGCAGGTAGGCCAGCAATGCGCCGCCCTCCGGTTCCGGTTCGGGGTGGGCCCGCGCACCACACGATCCGTACCTGGGGAATTGTCAAAAGGCATGCGCCGAGACGCTGGTCGAGTCTGCTCTGCTGCCGGCGTTTTTTCGTCTGGGAATCGCGGCGGGTTCGGACGCCAAAGCCGCGGGCGACCACCTGCCCTGCACGCGCCGCGCCACCTCGGACGGGAAAAGGTTCACGGCCCACAGCACCTCCATCCAAGCAAGGAAGACGGGATGGGCTGGGGAGACTCTTGCGGGAGTTATCTGTGGCCTTTTTTACATGGGCCGGGTCACGCGAGCAGCATCAGTTGGGCTTAGCTACGCCACTTGGGCCGTGAACGGGACAGACTCTCATGCTCTGTTCTGTGTTGGGTTTGGGATGGGAAAAATGTTTTTTCTAAGGAAAAATTTCTTTCAACCCTTCCTCACAGATATTCAACACATGCGTTGAATATCCGGTTTTTCGGCTGAGAGGGTAAATCGTGTTGACAGTTGAGAGAATTGAATCTTGCTCAACTTCGGGCTCTCGGATGCCCAGTCGACCAGAAAACGATTGCAGTTTCACGTGTTCTACACGGAAGCTGGGACTGTACAAAGCGACAGCGTAACCGACAAGATGCTCCAGCAGCGGCACCGTATCCTTGTACTCCCCATACATAATACTGTATCGTAGCAGTGGTATCGAGTGTTCGAATCTTGAGACGTCGATCGGTTGCAGGCGCACGTCATCCTTCGTCTCTTTTTTTGGGAACACGTCATCCTTCGTCTGAATTCCTTCAGTTCAGCAGTGAGAGGAATACCGAATACAGGTGGAGGACTTGAAAGGAGTTCGCATCATTTTCTTTCTGGATTTTTAAAAGCGAGACGGGGAAGGCATCGATGGGACACGCAAACGACGTGACATTACCTGCGGTATCGCAGTCAATAGTCCGCACACGCTCTCGTTCATCGTTGCAGAGACACATCCTTTTTTTTCTTAGTTGTAAAAAAGACAAACCTTCCGTTGTTCATCTCAAAGGCCCTGTTTAGATGCAGACCAAATTCTAAGTTTGTGTAATATTTTAAAGTTGCAATCTAAATGGGCTGGTTGCAAAAAATTTAGCCTGCGGGTGGAATGTATTTGGCCCAGCCCAATTGGGAGCACCGCGCGGTGGACGGCCATACCCCTCGCTGGTTGCAAGCAATGTGTGATGCTGTAACTGGCGTTTTTTTGGCACAGAGGGGCATTCCAGTCTTTCAGCAACCTCATTTAAAGCAATTCAAAGAGTTGGAATTTTGTGTTGCAAAGTTGGGGTTTAAAAGTTTCCAACTCATAGCTGAACTTGCAATTTGGATTAGAAAAATTTGGAATCTAAACAAGACCAAAGTGTAAATTTTGTAACCGGAATATTTCATTGAGTTTTTTTTCTTCTTCTAGGCCTCCATGCCGGCAGGCAGGGCAGGGCACCCAATCATGGCGTTCCAGGCTCAGGCAGCGGACAGCGCCGGCACGGTTCAGTATGCGGGCGAAAAGCGCCACTGGCACCGACACCGGCTGGTCAGCCGTGCTGCCCGTGCATGCGGGCCGCGCCCCGCGCGCGCCGGCCGCCACCGTTGGATGGTTGCGGGTCGCAACTCGCAAGTGGCGGTGGGCGCGGGGGCAGGGCAGGTGGCAGCGGCGAGCCTGCAGCCACACGCCTTTTGGGTGCACGGTCTCAGCCAGGTGGTGCTCCTGTACGCGCGCGTGCTGCTGGTGGAGCGTCGAGTACTTTTCACGCCCGCCCCCCCGAGACCGGATTAATGCATGACACCACTTGCCATTAACGTCACACCAATCACTCTTACTGTCAGAGAGGAGCAGAGAGAAGAAAGATTCAAACGGTAGGTCACAGGTTCTTCTTCTTCTTTAGGGGGCCTCTGCGTCGGTACAATCAATTAGGAGTACGGTACAGGGGGCTACAGGAGTCGATCTACTCGTAGCTGGGATGGTAAAAAAGGACGCCTGCTCGAACTGCTACTGCTTGTGCAGTGAACGATCGCTCTGGTCTCTGGTCATCTCACCGTCTCGAACTGCTACTGCTTGTGCCGTGCCGTGTCGGTTCAACGCCATCCAGGGAGAGGAGGACACTCTGTCTCTGTGCCCGGCCCCCGCCCGGCCCAATTTTGGGTTGGCCTCGACGCCTCCGTCTCTCCCATTTCGAGCGACGCATGTACTACGACCACGACGATTTGCTCTAATCGCCCGGCAGTTACGATCCAAAGCGTGCGACTATTCTTGCCGCCACTGCCAAAGCATCGACAGGACACAGAGGACGCATGCATTACGGGGCTGTTTGCTTTACGGTCTAGGACGCTGCACCGTGCCTAAGGTGCGGCGGCCGATTCGGCTGCGGCACGGGATGTGCAGTGCGATGTGGCGTCGTAGGCTAGAAACCAAACAGCCCTGTATGCACAACAGTTTACTACTGGACAAGTGCCTCTGCAGGTGGGCCCGGTGGTGCCCGTTGACAAGGGGGTTGGACCATGCACGACGCAAGGACGAGGTGTCAGGGTCACAATCACAAGGCTGATAGTAGATGGTACGGTACTCGACTGAGCCAGGCCACTGGCCACGCTGTGGTGTGGCTCACTCGACTGTGCGCGCAGTGCTCGTACCCCGCCATTGAGCAGGTTGCTGCAACTTGGACAAGATCCTAGAAATGAGCTGGAATGCTCATCTCCCGGCAGGTACGGTCCGCAAATGGTGAACCAGTAAGGCGATCAGAATTATCAAAAAAAAAAAAACACCACATGCACATCCACCGTAGCACTTTACTATGCGCTGATCCTGGCTATTGAGCTGCTAGTAGCTAGTCAACGCTGTGCCCAAGGATGTCCGACTAGAAACATGCTTAGAATATGAGGCCGCATTTGACCCGGATCCTGGAATGTATCTTTGTACGCTTGCAGACTTGATGTGCTATTATATTATTACTATATGTACGTCAGTGGGTTCAGCACTCAAGTCTGCCCGTCTCAAGGACCAAAAAACAAATTAAATGTCGGTCTCGTCATTGTTGTCGTGTGATGGATCATTTTATTCTGCCGCCGCGGAACAGGCACTGCAGGTGTTTGAAAAGTTTCAAATTTCAAATCAAGCGTATTTGTCCATATGCGCCATCCTGTTCAAACTTCCTAGCGTAGCGCAGGGTAGTTGACAAAAAGGGGGCAAACATACTCCGGGATTGCTAACGTTCTCTCGGGCAGTAAATTGAAGGGGTAGCAGGTGGCCGTGTGTCAAGTTCAGCTACGAGTAGTATTTGACATGTCCGTGTACCGCAGCAACAACAACCTTCCCTTTGCTTTGACCTCACTCTTCGGTTAGCTAGACAGTAGACATGAGCCGGCAGCCCAACATCCAACCAGAGGTAGATGCACCGTCACCATACATGTGCCGGGGGCATCTGAGCACAGTCACTCTAATCGCCCTGTAATGATACAGATAGCAGCAGCTTAGCTAGGCTGTGCGAGTAGATTGTTACCATCGCTACGTTCCGTTATTGATGCTGTCTAGCATTACAAGCAACGTTTCACTTTTCCTGTCCCGCCTTGCCTTGTATTGCACTCAACTCTCCGTTGGAGCCATAGGAACCGTAGATTTTTACTTCTGAAGCTGCATTACGGAGCACAGTAACAGCTTTGAAGTTTGGATCAGGATTAGACTTTAGAGCTTAGACCAGTCCACGTGCCAGGAAAACGAACAAAACCCCAGAGATGTCAGCGCAGAAAGATCACGCAAGCCGAGCCACATGCAAAGAAACAAACAAGAACAGTCATGAGACGTCGCTTCCTATCTGCAACAGCCAACAGTGCCAAGAGAAGCCTGCAGAGCGCCCCCACAAGTCCCCTCCTGGCGGTCCTCCTCCTCTCTCTCTCTCTCTCTCTCTCTCTCTCTCTCCTCTGTGTTCTCCGGTCGCCTGGTTCCAACACTTGGATCATCTGCCCTCTTGCTCTGGATCACTACACCATTTTTTATTTTGTTTGATATAGGACTTGGTTTAGAAAGGGTTCCCAGGACAGGGAGAGGAATTACAGTTCAGTAGTCATATCTGAGCAAGAGTTCCACCTATGGCTTTCTTTCTATTTTGTTCTCTAGCATTTGTCCATGTTTGTTCATGGGATGTGACCAAGGCATGATCTTTTAGGCATTTAGTGATCCCGTCAAGATTCAGCAAGTCAAGAAGAATTGGAGGTAGCAGTTATACTTTAGGAGAGAGAAAATCGCAGCCACTGATTCAAGACCACACCCCCCCCCCCCCCGCCCCATTTTTCTGTTTCTTGCATTTATTTTGGGCTTTGTAAGTATGCGCGGAAGTGAGGAGGCATCCGAGATTCAAAGGGAGGACATGCATTCCGGTACAAGGCGAGAGGAGAATTGAGTTTGAATTCTTCTTGCGGGCGTGGAGACATGAAGAGCGGCAGCGCCGGCGCCTCCGCGCCCAGCGCCGGCGGCAGCAGCCTGGCGATCGCCGAGCGGCAGAAGCCGGCGCCGTCGTGCGTGGCGGCGCTGTTCCAGATGTTCGCCAGGAGGAAGCTCTTCTCCTCGTCCTCAAAGAAGAGCAAGCTGCTCCCCTCAGGTAAGATTGCAACGAAACTGCATTGTCCTTGCTGCGCGCAAATCATCCTTCCCCCCCCTCCGCCGTGCGAATCTGCCGCTGTTCGTCAGCTTTTGTGTGTCGGTGTTTCAGTGCGCGCACAGAAGTTCTCGCCCGGGAGACCGGCGGGCGGCGGCGAGAAGACGGCGGCGGCCAAGATGAGGCCCCTTTTGGTACAGCGCAAAATTTCCTCTTTCGTTTTCTTCATCAGATATTTTTGGGGGGATGAAACTACAACTTTGCTTTGGAGTTCTAGTTCTGAAATTGTAATGAACTGACTCTGAAATTCTGGGCCCTTTGCTTCCAGCAAAAAATTATGCCTGAAAAGATAATTTCCCTTCTTCCAAGGCATTGTTTATTTGTTTTTCCAATAGTTCTATCTCATTCATGTTCTTCTCCTCTAGCTTGATTCTGCGGATTACTCAAGAAGCAAAATTGAAAGCAATGGCACCAGTCACTACCCACAGCCTGGCCAAGACAGAAACTGCGGTGAGAATGAAATGTGTGCTCCAGGAGTGGTAGCCCGGCTGATGGGTCTCAGCTCGATGCCGGCTGTGAACCATCCAAGGCCGACCAAAGCCACAGACTCCACCGAGCTCGGTGACCACTGGAATTCAGGCCCTCAAGATTGGTCCGGTACATCTCGGAGCATGTACACATCGCCTCAGAAGCAACAGAAGACAGGGCAGGTCTTGGATGATCGGCGGCAGGACAATGGAAGTCAGTTCAATGCTCCAGATACACGGCCATTGTGGCCACGGAGGCATGCACACAAGGTGGCCAAACCTATTAAGAGCCCAAGGTCGATGTCCAGCAGGAACAAGGCTCGGCTGATTGAAGCAGCAGTCAAGGTTCTGGAAACTGGGTTGCAGTCAAGGACTCGACGTCTTTCACGGCCACATGCATATTTGGAGTATCCATGCAGCAATGATGATGGTGAGCCTGGTGCTGCTGCTGTCTTGCAAAATTTGTCTGATCAATTCTTAAGGGATATGTCTGATGGAGATGCACAAAGATTAGGTGCTCACAACATGGGAGCTACATCTCTGCACAACTCGACTTCTAATAAGTGGATCGAAGAGGATACTAGCAGAAAGAGTTTTCTGTTTAGGAGGTCAGACCAGAATGTACCGTGTCAAATTCAACCTGAAGGAAATGGTAAGTACTTGCTCATTAGCTCGAGCGAGAACCCTGTTTTTGAGGACAGTGCTAAGAGGACCTCCAATTGTGTTGCTGTCACAAATAGAGATGCCCGAAGAAATCAGCCTAGGAACATATCCCGGGAGAGCGCTCGTCATGGCCCTCTTAAACAAAACAACCTGAAGCAGAATACACTACCTGCAGCATGTAGAGAGGCAGATCCAGGATCTATGGTCCAAAGGAATAAACATAGAAGTGGGGAGCGAAATGCGACAAACACAGCTCAGGACTTTGTTTCTCTGAACAAAAAGATGACTGGCAGTAAATCTTTGAGGTCAAAAAGAAAGGAGTTGGATAGATTTGGTGAGTCACATATTAATTCAGAGAACAAGAACATGACCACAAAAGGTCGTCAAAGCAGCAGCCTGCATAGTGATACCTCTAACAAACTGAAGCTAAAGACTGTAACTCCAAAAGCTATGGAGAAAGGCATGATAATTGCAAAAGGAGCAGGATTGGTCAGTGAGAACCCGAAGTCTGCCAGTCAAAACCGTGCAAGGAGTGATTTCCAGAGACAGTCAGAATCATGCAACGTTTCAAGGGTTAACAAGAAATCAGGCATTATTTCTTCCAATTCCAGTTCACCAGTGAAAGTTGATGCCACTTCTTTGTGTGGTGATAATGCTACAAGAACGGGTACTGCTGTTCAGGGATCTCCAGTCAGTGCTTGCCCTAAGAAACACTCTAGTAGAGACTGGCAAAGTACATCTACTCAAAGAGGATTAGTTTCCAGGGAAGTATTACAAGGCATATCAAGTCCGGAGACCACAGAATCAGTTTTCTTTAACAAAGATGAGTTGAAAAATAGAGATACTCCTGATGGTAGAGCAGCATCTTCTTTATTTGAAAAGAAGTGGGCTGTACCTGTTACAGAAGATTCTTTGAGTGATGCACTGCTATGGCAGCGCAACGCAGTGGATACCGTGACTTACAGCTTCGGAGACAGTTCTAAACGTGTCCAGTTGTGTGAAACTTATAAGAAGCATGAGGTCAGTCATTTTGATCCTTCTTGTTCTCAACCATTGCATAACACAGAGACAATTCTCATGAAAACAGCACTTTTAATTTAGTCTGACAGAAAATTCTTTGCTCGCTACTATCTGCAGGCTGATGCAAAAGGTTGCAGTCCATCTCCATCTATTTCCAGAGGCAGCAATAAGAAAAGCCCTACATTTATTCTGCAATCTACATGTGCAGATGACGCCTTCATTCCTGGTATTCCACTCAATACTGCAGGTAAGCAAAAAACCATTTTAGTGCATTGCCAAAAAAGTTTGCAACGTTATTATGTTATAGCATGCAACATCCTGGTAATTCGAGCTGTGTTGTGACTGTTTCTTGTCGTCAACTGTAACCAACAGAAGCCTCCTTCACTGACTGCCATCCGATGGAGACATGTACGCCAGCTGCTCGCATGCAAGATGTAACTGTCGAGATAAACTCCAGGTCTTCTGAACCTAATGTTGGCCAGCATGATACTCGACCGTTTGAGCCGGCATTCCAAGACAGCAAGCTGAAACACCCTGAAGAGGTTACAACAACCGTCGAGCTGCTGCTAACTAACGTCCGCTCTTCTACTCGACACAAATTGAAGGAGCCGTCCAAGACATTCCTCCTCCGGACAATCGAGTCCACTCTGTTCACCTTGGCTCCAGGCTCCAAGCAGGATCTCAACACCACCACCAAGGCGGCCAAGGAAGCGAGCTCGCTAAGGAACCTCGCGCTCGATCTCGTCTGGGACTGCTTGGACTCGATGTGCACCCATCTCTGCGACTCGGGCTACAGGTCGTTCACGAAGCAGGGTCTGGTCTGCACCGAGGATAGGCTGGCTGCGGAGGTCGGGAAGGAGATCGCCAGGTTCAGCGACATGGCTGGGAGGGGTTTGGACGAACTGGCTGTGAGTGAAGTGGAGAACGCGGTTGAAGCTGGCATGAATTCCATGCCGGAAGCGTTTCAGATCGGAGCCCAGATCGAGCAGGATCTGGTCCAGGAGCTTGTGGACGAGATCGGGCTTGACTTGTTCAGGCGTTGGTGACTTCATAGTAATGATTGATGATTCCTTAGTTCTAGTTTGCTGTGTTGTTAACACTTGGCCTGTTTCTCCCTCCCGTGCTGTGTCGACGTTGGCAAAGCCGGCCAGTCGGCAAGACCTGTCAGGGCAACTTGCATATCGTTAGCATGCCGTGTGCGTGACTGCGTGCTAACTCGCAGCCATGCTCAAGCTCAGTAATGTCACAGGGGCGAGAGGCGAGGAGAACCGAGCCGCACCGCTCCCGCTCCGCCTTGTACAGCCACAGGGAAGGAGGTTGGGCCTTGTCTGATCGGTTGAGAATAATGAATCAAGACGCGCCCGCAGCGCGCTCCGCGCCGTGCGCCTGCGGTGCCGCGTGCTAGTGATCAAGACAAGGAATTCAGGGCGCGGCGCGCCTCGCTCGGGAAGGGGAAGAACAATCAATGAGCTGGCCGCGTCGTATTCCTGGTCCTGGACCGCGTGGGTCTCACGCACGGGCCATGGACCGCGGCCTTGCACGCGTCAGGCACGTGTGTCAAGGACTCAAGGTTCAACATTCAAGGCCGGCTGGGCAGATTCGGTTTCGGTCGTCTCGTACTCGTGGCAACTGCACAGGTAGAAACGACCGACGCCAATCCGCACCGGAGGACTGGAACCTATCGAGGCGTGCCAGAGCGGTGCGTACGCTGCAACCCATCCATCAAAGACCCATGCCACTCCGGCTATGAAACGAAAACGAATGCTCTACTCCATAAAAAATTGCTCCACTCCACCAACTCTACAAAATTACTATCCAAATATATACAGCTTCGCTAACTCCAGCTCCAAAAAAAAGTGGAGTTGAGGGTCGGATCCACGTTTTTGGTGGAGAACCTCAAGAGGTGCTCCAAAAACATTAGTTTCGTACCAATTCATGGAGTTGTGAGGTAATTACCCACCATACCACTGGTTACAACGTAACGGTTCGATCCATCTCCTGCTCCTTTCCTCATCCCGTCGCCTCCTGCCCCTCCCCTCCCGCCGCCCCCTGCTCCCTCACCCTGCGCGCCCCCCGCGCCGCCGCCCCTCCCACTGCTCCCCCCCCCCCCCCCCCCGCGCTGCCGCCCCCTGCTTCCCCCCTGTTTCCCTTTATCAAACTCACTGGATGTCATGATCTTTCTATTCATAGAACTAGAACAGATTGAGAGATTTCCCATAGCATGGAGATGAAATGTTTAATGCATTATTGACAAAATCATGTCAAATTCAAATGGCACTTGTTCTTCCAATAATCCCAAACACGTACGTGCAATGAAAATATTGATTTTGTACCATAATTATTGCGATCTTTAATATTATTTGGTTGAACAATGACATTGGAACATTATTGGGCTAGTTTTTTTGAATGAACAGTGTGCGGGTACTGTAGTGCATTGTAGCAGCGGAAAAAAATAAACCAACCCTTCGTCCAACCACCATGGGCAAAATAGACTATTCCCACCAAATTCTCATATTTCTGGAGCTGGAGCTCCACAATCTCCCAAACACGTATGTCAGCTCCAAGTTTTCGTAGAAAAGATAGAGTGGACCTGCTAAAAGGTGGAGCCGGTGGAGTGGAGCTTGTTTTTTTGAGTGAAGTGCTCCCAAACATGCCCTAAGTTATTACAGCTACAAGCAACAAGGGGTTTCTCGCCCGTAGATATATATATGTACAAATGAATCGCAGAAAAGAAATTACAAAATGCGAAACTTGCAGGGCGGAAAGTCTCGCCTGGTTAGTTTGATGTAGAACACTCTACCGTGTCGGTCTTGATGACCCTGGTGTTGTACGAACCACAGAAGCCACATTTGTGGTAGAGCCAATGGAACCGCGATCTGCCTTTCCTCTCACAGTCATTACATAGTATATCCTGGGACAGTCACGCAACGAAATGGCAAATAAACACACATGAGATGAGACATGTGAAAGAATGAAGCCGGGAATAGGAGAAATAGCTTGCCTGACACCGGTCCTGATATTCCTCAGGAAGCTGCTCTGCAGCCAGCAAACCATCAAGCATGCCAAAATACACCTTCAGAAACGAAAGCATTAGCTACCATCTTAACGGAATGGAGAAATCGGGGAACGGCTGTAGGACGTAAATCGTCAAGGTATGTGAGCAGAATAAGACGTCCAAAAACAATACTGATACACCAGTACACCACTCTAGAAGTTCGAAAACATTCAGCCGGAGATGCCAAGAGAAAGCACCAAGGAATTTACTACTAGAAGGGGTCCAAAGGAAGCCTCCAAGGCTGTCTAAGCAGGCTTGCTGCTGCTACTACGAGTCCAAATAAGAAACACTGCTTTCTCTTTCTCAGAAAAAAGAAAAAATGAAGCAGCGCTTTCTGCTTAGCTACGTGCAACTTGGAGAGCATAGCACGACCAGCTTGTAATAGATCAAAGTCTGTTTCTTGGTATATTTATGTATTTATTTTAAAAACGGAACACAATTCAAGCAGCACAAGAATAGTATTCCTATGGACTATCAGTGGCAGAGCAAATCAAGTGGCAAACGCAAAATACTCTTTCAGCTTAAGTGGTGTAGTTTACCGTCATATCTCCCAAGGATTTGCAGCAGATTGGACAAGTGTAGTGGGTACAAGTATATGCCTGAAATTGAATATATGAGAACAGCACTTGCTCCAGCCATAGTAGTAAATGAAAATACTACTAGATCATCATACCTGAAAGCAAGCTGAATGCATGAAATGGCCACAAGGAAGACCTTTAACTGGTGCACTTGATGTAAATAGAAAGTCACAGCAGATTGGACAGTTCATCTCTAGCATCTTTTCTCGGCACTTGTGTTCTAACATCTTTATCCCAAGGCAACAATTGCACTTCATGCAATGAAAGAAATCAGTGCCCAAGCCATTCCCAAGGCGACACAAGTTGCAAAACGGACAATGGTAGATGCTCCTGCGAAGCAGCCCAGAATTAGGAGTGTCTTAATGTCACAAAGATGAACCACATCAACCAAGAATCTTCATGTAATGATGCAAAAAAATAAATAAACTGAATGTTGCACACAATACAATAGGCACTCTAACATCTTACTATTTAGTGCCTTGAAGCCTAGAACTAAGAAAATAGCACAGGGTAATTTTATTGTTCATAAGTAGAATACAACAATAGGAGGATAATAGAATAAGCACCCATATATTTGGCATCAAGAAATAAAATCAACATCGTTCCAAAAGATAACGGTGAAAACTGAGCCACCAATGCATTTATGTGAGAAATGTACCCAACCTACAAAGGCAAGGACTGAATACTGCAGAAGGAGCTAAAATGCAGATCTGCACAGTATTTATTACCTTTCATCGTCAAAAAACTTGCATATGCTACAATAATACTTTGCCATGGACAGTCCATTGCAAGAAGGGGTTTGGCAATTTGGACCAACTGGTTGAACATTCAGACATAGCATGCACATCATCTCCACCACTGCTTTCCTACAAATAGTAGCCCCACAAAGTAAGGTAAGTATATAACGTTTTTTTTTGCCTTGTAACAGATTTCTAAGTTCTAAGTAAATAAGTCTCCCTCAGCGGGGAAAGTGTGGAAGACAAAATGAGTGGTTGTAGTGAAGTTACCTGTCCATTGTATGGTCACTAACTTTATCGTGACAGAATCTGCATGTGAATAGCTTATTGCAGCAGGCAGCAACAAGCTTGCAGTTTCGTTTGTAATGCTCACAACCAAATATTTGTTTCTCTGGGTCTCGGTATGAAGGAAGACAACCAGGTAGTCGTGTACATCCGTTATGTTCTTCGGCATCTGGTTCTGATTTCTGCTGAGCAGCTATCCAACGGCTGAAATTACAAAATTAGAAATATATAAACATTACTTAAATATGTATATATATACAGCCATACAAACTTATTTTCTGTATTATAAGGGGGAATAACGGGCAATATCACTTAACTTGTTTACTGTATTTTTAAAAAACAAACCTGGTCATGAGATTTTGGAGCAGATAGGCCTTCCTTCTTGGATCAAGAGTAGAATCTCGAGAGACCTTACGTATCTCAGCCTCGAGCTCACTCTGGTTCATTCGGAAGATGTCCTTCCAACCAGGTCTAAACATCTGGTCATTCTGTTCAAGATTCTCCTGAAAATGACTTTCTACAAGGCCAAAAAAAATATCTCAGTGACATAGAAGTCCCTTCCATCATTCTGGAGGAGAGGACAACTAACTGAACACACCTTCTGAAGGAGTGGAAGCATTATCTGATGGGTCAGATGAAGTTGAAGGTCCCTTCCACCATTCATTTAGCCACTCGTCGAACATTGTATTCTTGGTTGCTTGCTTCCATGTATCCAGCATCTTGTTCTGTTCCTCTAGACTAAGTGCTGACGTGACCCAAGGTAACATTGACTGCAGAACCTCAGCACCAGTGGTTCCAATTATACGGCCAATGATCTTATCCTGCTCGTCTACAGAAAAATGTTTATCAAACAATGGCCACAACTCAAGTTCTTCTCTGTGAACGTGATTTGACAAGGTGACCCGGATAGACTTGCATAATCCTTGAAGCTTTGTCAGAAGTTCATTACGCTTTCTAGCCCAATCAATCTCATTATTTGAAGTATGATCTGTTCCAGCTTCAACACCAACGGGGTGGCTCAAACTTTCATGTAGTTGCGAAAGTTCAGATAGGACAGTGGATATATCTTGGAACAATTCTTCTTCCTGCTTGTGATCAAGAGTGTATGAATGGCTGACATTATGGAGTGTCTCCTTTGATTCAAGAGCAGGAAATACAATCTCATCTTCAGCATTGCTGTGTGCTCTATATAGACCCCACAGTAAACGAAACCTTCCGATGAATTGGCGGAGGCAAGATTCATTCCCGTCAATAAGCTTTCCAGATTCCACATCTAAGAATTCTAAATCCTTACGAATTGCCTTATGAAATTTGAATATGGTATCAATTGGCCTACAAATATTATCCGGGCCAGAAAAGGTTGTGTCTGTCTCCCATGAAAAAAGGCTTGAATATAGTGAAGGTGCAGAATAATTGTACGGCAGAGAGCGAAAAGATTTTGCAGGGGTAAATGAATTAACACCGAGGTAGCTACTTTCTACTCTTAACCTGGGAATGCAACAGGTTCTGTTGTTAGACGGGGATGCTTGAGTACCAGCACTTTGGGAGCAGTGACTTCTGTTAATATTAGTGCTAGATTCTCCATGACTTGCTCGCTTTACTGGTCTAGAAAAAACTCCATTGTTACTTGGATAACATGGACAGAATGACTGGCATGTTTTGGAATCATTTCCATCCAATGCACAGCTTGCTGTTCCTGATGCCAAGCATATGAACTTTCCAGGACTGGATGTGTCCTCCAAACGACCTTTGCATGCCCAGCCGGAGAGAAGGTTGACCAATGAAGTTTCAGAGGAAGGTGCTGTGATGCATTCAGTAAATAATTAAAAATTAGGAAACGTTGTGCAAAATTGTTATATTATTCAAGAGAGAAATAGAAAAGGTAAATGCATGTACCTCCCAATCGCATATTCTGAAGAAAAGACACCGCTTCTGCATCATTCAGCTTCGCTACAAACCATGGTAGAACATGCTCCAGTAGCTTTAGTGGCATGACACATAGACTCTTATATAAAAGTTCCCTTTGTTTCTCTGGAGAGAAATTTATCCTAGCTTTAGGAAGTACCTGGGTAACAAAGGTAAACAAGAGCTGAGAATCTGTTGGGAAAGTAGAGTTAATATTCTGATTGATAGAACAGCAGTCCGCTTTTTTAATACTAAACTAACCTTTGTTTCCTCATCACTGAAGTGCCTCTCGATTTTCTGCATAATTTCGTCAGCTTGTGAACATAACTCAGAATAAAAATCCACTACAGTTGATCTGGCTCCTGCAATTTGGATTTGTTCAATTAAACTCCTAAATTTATTAAACCGCCGCTCCTCTTCAGCATGCTCCTGCGCAAAGGATAATTCACTATCCACTGCTGGGAATATAACTTGATCCTCGGCAATACTGCAGACCAACGAAAATGCAACTGATGAAACTAAAGAAAAGCAATACATTTCACTTGAGAGAACAAAATAAAAACATTGTTGGATCTGAAAATTCAAGTGCTTTGACAAAAAAAAGATTACATTTACTCTATAAGCAAAGCAAATAAAGAACATATTCTAGCATATGGCTAGTATGCTCACAGCTTCACTGCGGCATCTGTTGCGGTTAAAGTGTTGGAGCGCAACAATGTGTTGTTGCATCACATGTAAGCAATATAATGTGCAGCTGATAACTATCAATAAGTCTAACACAGTAGAAATAAAATTTAATCCATTGCCAATTTGATGCAACATGTTGTGAAAGAAGATTCAAATGAGTTGATTCAAAGCATCATACCTGTGGAAAATGCACACATCTGCGACAAATTGCAGCCTCATATTAAAGCCTCCTATATCAGAAAAGTCTCCTGACTGCTGGATCCTTTTCGCCTCTTCTGCTATATCACTCAATTCTCTCCGAATAGCATTGTGCCAATACAGAATTTCATCAATTGGATGCACGACAAGCTCACTAGATTCTGTGGACTTCCTCTTTCCAATTTTAGAGTGTTCAAGTGTGCATCCATGTTTATCCGTTTGATCACAGCTATACTCACATGTAAAACTGCCTTTCAAATAAGGATCACTGAAATCTTGTGCTATTGTTCTCAATGAGTTTCCTCCAATCCATGCAAATACAATCTTCACAAAGTAAAAAAAAAACTAAATTAAGTGAGGGACACCAATAGCTTTATAAATGGAAAGCTAAGATGCATGATGTCATAATCATGAGGACCTCTTGGAGGAGTTTTTCTTCAGGAACAATTTTACGTAGGCAGTCAAAAATATCTTGATTCTCATCAGGCGAAACAGAAGCAGAAATCCATGGAAGGAAGTCTGCCATCATATTTACAGGGATGCTGCATAAGAACTGCCAAACTAAATTAGCCTGTTCTTCATGTGAAAACTTCTTGATGAGCAATGGGAAGACCTGAAAAGTTCTCAGAAGATTAGACAACAGCATTATATGCTCTATGCTGGAAGAAGAAGACAATACTAGAACTGGTCTGAATTCAAAAGGACACTGAATACTGAACAGTTGCATAATTCAGATACACTTTAAATTAGATGACCACAACCTAAAGAGGTTACATAGCATTTGTAGGAGTTCAAGGATACGCTTCCCTTTGGTGTAAATCAATATGACTGCTAAACTTGTTTAGCAGTGATTTCTAGAGAAGTGTTTCAGCTACTAGCACTACTTAGGATGCGAACTGTGAAGTTACTAAATGTGCCTTACCATGTTTAACCTGCTGCTCAGTAAAATGTTTAGAACAACATACGGGAATAGACTATACAATTATAGATGTTTTCCTAAAACGTGTAGGCAACCATGTGGTTCAATTACAACAATACTGTTACAAATGTGATAAGAGCAACTAAAAGGTTGACAATTATTCCTTATTAGACTACTATAGAGCATGTCAACGCATCTCATGCAGCTTCTTAATGGAGAAACTGAAGGCCTGCTAGTTTTATTTCAGTATTTAATCAAAATTTATACAGAAGGCTGAAGGCATGACATAATAAGCTTATAAGCAGGGCAAGAGAAAAACCTGTTCTTCTTCCTTGGACATATGTTGGGCTAGAGACGTTTGGATTGCTCCAGTACAAGATGCAAGTTCCCTCCGAATAGCATCATCACTCTGCACATCTAGCTGCAGCAGAGCAAATAGATGTTCAAACAGATCATTTTCCCCTTTGTGTTCAAGAGAATATGTCCCTGCGACATTTTTCACTCGAATATCAAGTGCTGGAAAAATAACCTGCAATTACCAATAGAAGAATCTTATATCTCAAATACTATGTCAACACTTTGCACCACAATAGACTTGTTGCCCTATAAATCTCCTCAAATAAACCGACTTATTGGATCTAAAAACAGAAATTAATCTACAGTGAAAATATGTGAGGTCCACGTTTGAACGATTATCAGAATATAAAAGGCTTAGCATTTCCCAGTATGGACGTATGAAACAGGAACAATAGTTGTAACACGAATAACATATTTGTTCGCAACAATTCACTGACTGGATTCCCTTATAATCCAAGTATCAAGCTTCTGACGGGAATGAAATTAAAACACGTTTAATCTACTCCAGTATAAACAAGGCACATTGGCTATGCTACTCCAACAAGTACTTAAAAAAATATAATCCAAGATGGAACCACATAGTCAGATACTCAGATGCTACCAGGGTGGCATATTAGTTTAACGCATAACTGGAAGTTCGCATCACAGTGGCATGAGAATCCCGCGCATGATGTCAGACAACAGCTAATTGTTTACAGTCACATGGCCCGTACACGTAGACGCATCTCAAACTACGCACTTGAGAATAACCAAATCACAGCCAACTGGCTGCGCTCCACCCGTTTCCAGATCATGTCGGTGCAACCGCTATTCAACCGGAGCCCAAGCCAAATCCTCCCAACCCTTGTGTCAATTCCGCAACTATGAGATCCTCCCCTCCCTCCTCCCAACCAGCACAATTCCGCAGGCTCGTAACTCGTAGCCGCCACGATCTCCGTACCAAACCAGCGAAACAGAAATGCGACGAGAGACAGGAGAATCCCCGGCCGAGCTGGGCACACGGAGCGCACGTACCGCGTCCTCGGCGTGGCAGTGGTGCCTGTAGACGGCGAAGAGGAAGCGGCAGCGCGCCTCGAGCGCCGCCACGCCCCCGCCCCCGGCCCCGGCAGCTGGCCCCGTCGTCGCGAGCCGCACCGCCGCGGCGTGCATCCGCTCCAGCTCCGCGCGGATCGCCTTGTGGAAGTAGACGAAGATGAGCACGGGCGCCTCGGCCGCCGACCCGCCGCCGCCGCCGCCGCCCGCGGCCGGCTGCGGAGGGGACCGCGGGATCGCCGCCGCGATCGGGCCCTCCCCGGCCATCGGCGTCGCCATGCTCTCCGCTCGCTCCGGCTGCGCTGCGCGGTGGCTCTGCGTGCGCTTGTGCGCGTCGGGCTCGCTCGCGGCCGCTCGGCTAACTTTTTTGGTTGTTTTTTTTTTCTGACTGGTTAATTTGTTGTTTTCTGTGGGCTTATATGCTCGCGGCCACCGGGCGGCGCGGGTGCGGGTTGGCTTTGTGGGCTCTGTGGTCTGTGCCCTGCGTGCGCCGGTGGTGGTCTGGTGGGTCAGTGGGTGCCCGTGCCTCCTCTCCTTTCCAGTGGCCAGTGGGATTCCATGTTTGACTTTTCTACGGACCAGGTAGAGCGTAGCTTGGGAGCGTGCTTTTGCTGAGCTGTACGCTCGTACCGGTACTAGCTTTTCCGCAGAGTACGTCAGAAGAGATCGATGAAAATTGTAACTGGTTACTGCATTGTCCATCTGATTCTGACCGGGAGTGTCGAGAAGGATCAGCTTGAACATTCAAGGACGACGCGAGCCTTGTATGCATACATGCACATTCTGACATTCAAAGCATGCACTTGTCATCTGAAAGGAGTTCAGACTTGAGGCACAGGGTACAGCAGCCTAGCACAGTGTCTACTACAGTAGCTCTAATGATCGTTTTAGTTTGAGGAACCAGGTGCGCCCAAGTTGCAGCTAATTTAAGAATCCTCGACCGTCCGTCCAACAGCAGAGAAAATTACAAAAATCGTGTGGACGTGCCGCGGCTGCCGATTGGTGCAAATTCATGCAGCCCATGCGCACGTGGCCCCCATCCTCCCGGTGCCGTGTCAGCTCGCTCCAGCTGCGTCGTCGCCGTGGCCCGTAGTAGTAAGTGAAGCAAGGAGGCGGCGTGCCGCGTGCCGCGTGCCGCTTAGAAAATCTGATGGCGCATGGCGTGGAACCATGTCTCCGATAGAGATAATGCCGATCCGAATCCATCGGCTGCTAGCTGATATAGTAGTAGATTTGCATGGGACGTTGACAACGAAATTAATTAATTAGTGCGGGGTTTATTAGTAATTACCGGATCTAGGCTGCAAGCCAACATTCGAACGCTGATTTCGATTATATTTACGTGGTCTCTGTCGAGCTCCGAGCCTGACGATCTCACGGTCAGCATTTCAGAAATTGGGTCGCTTTCGGAGAGGTTACCATGCATGGAAGATAATAAAATTATTCCCGGAATGGAACGGGCTCGCTTGTTTGTCGCCCCTCCACGTTCCGTTCCGAGAGGGTGGGTTAGATACTTAAGCTCTGTTTGGATCCGAGGATTAATTTTTAGTCCTTAAATTTGGCACGACCTAACGAGAACTAAATATGGACTAATTGCTAATCTAATTGCATTGATTATGGCTAATTGATAGCTAGAATCCATTAGCCTTGATTAGTTCAGAACCAGTTTATATTTAGCGTATTATAGAATATCGTACTAAACTTTAGTCCTCTTATTTTAGAACGGGACGTTAGATATATACCACTCCTAGCTACCGGTTCATCTCTGCACTACCAAGCAGGTCGATCAGTTAAAATAAACCACATGCACGCCCGGAAAGCCAGATTGCAGGAGGAAGATGATTAGAGTATTCTGACTGACAGGGCGGGTGCGTGGCCGTGGGTGGTGGGTGGTGGGTGGGTGCTCTCTCCGATCCCCACCTCGCGTCGTGATCTCGCTGGCCCGGCCCGGAATAATTGCGTATGTATAATAAATCCATGGAGCTACGGAAAACAACGAGCTGA
Organism: Panicum hallii; assembly: GCF_002211085.1. Lineage (NCBI taxonomy): Eukaryota > Viridiplantae > Streptophyta > Magnoliopsida > Poales > Poaceae > Panicum > Panicum hallii. The sequence goes on from NC_038044.1 coordinate 12,495,554, forward strand.
TATATAAGAGAAGGAAAAAAAACAGGCTCGATTGGGGGCCGTGGCGGCCAGTGCTGGAGGCACTGGCGGTCATGGTCACAGCGTCCGAAATGGAGAGCTCGGGTCACTTTGGTGAATATGTCGTGTGATATGATCAAGCAAACCAAACTGATCCACTATATGTGATCTTGGATTCGTGGTTGCAGGCTCGCATGATAGTGCGGCCGAACCGGTCGCTGTCGGGCTAGGAAAAGACGACGGCAAAAGTGTCGACGATGACAGCGCGATGAAGGCGACAACGACGATTGCCAACAAGCGAGAACCCTGAGGCTTGTCCTCGACCTCTTCTGATCTGCTCTGCTTGATTGCTAGCAATAACGAACAAAAAAAACGGCCGTGTCAGCCCCGGGTTGCTTGCATGGAAGACTACTGGAGAAGGTGTTTTCTGCTTGCATGCCGTGCTGGCGCTCTGAACGCCGATCAGGCGAAGCGTGAATCACGCGTGCATCCCAACACGTGCGCACGGTCCAGGTGAGTACTCCCCGAGAACTAGTGCTTGTGTAAACACGTCGCTCTATCCAGCCGCTTGCCCAGCCGTAGGCCCTAGCCGGCGGGGAGCTCGCATCTCTGCCAGAACGCGCGCGGCGAGGCTATTCTCGCGGGCCCAGCACCACCGCGAGATCAGGTGGGCACTGCCACCTCGCGCGTTGGTCGGCGTCACCGCGCGGTCGCGCGTGGCGCCGCTGGCTTGGCGCGAGGAAACGGGTGCCGCGCGGCGGGGCCGGCACGCGCGGCACGGCCTGAGGGCGGGTGCGGCACGAGCCCCTCGCGTGTCTGGCTAGCGCTGCTCGCCTGCTCCGCGGGTGGCGTGCGCGCACACCACACCTTGTTGAGTGGGCGAGGCACCGGGCAACCGGCGTTCCGTCGGCGCGCTGGTCCAGCGCGCACCTGCGCCAGCCACCACCACCAGGCACCAGGCAAGCTCTGGGAATTTCAGGGATTCGGGGCGCTAGAAACAAAGTTGGGACGCAAAATTCCAATCAAGATTCCTGGCCCAATGCGTTGGTTGAGTGGACCTAATGCATCAAGCCCACAACTAACAACTGCAACGTGCAGCCCAGTTGGTAGGCTTGGGACATATTTTGAAAAGAGATAGACTTGGGACATAGAAAGGAACTGTCGCCATTAACTATTTGGGCCACCATTCCAGACCTAAAAAAAACATAGCCATTTGGGCCACGAGCTGACTGCATTGTAATTTTCTTGTTTTCCGAGGGTGCTTTTGCAAAAGTTGCAATGTAAACCTTATCCTTCGTATGTGAAATGCAATCCCGGATTCTTAAGAAAAAAACCTTAACCCCCCCTAAAAAAAAGTTCTGCTTAAAAGTTGATATAAGAGCGATTCCAGCAATACCCCCTAGAGTCCCTACTTAATAGTTGAGGGCTCTCCCAACTTTCTGAGTCTTAATTTTTACTCACAACTCCAACAACACCTCTTACTTTGAACCCCTACTTTTGTTATGACAGGCGGGACCAACTGTCAGACCCGGGGCTACGGGGCTGTATACATCAAGGAGTCCGTATTGGGCTAGAGGATAGGACGTGTCCTGTACCTTGTTTATGTTGTATTCTACCCGTATGCGGAGTAGAACTAGTCGATATAAAAGAAAATAACTCGAGTTGTACTTGAGTACCATTCCTAAGCTAGTATCAGGCTAGGATTCATGTAACCCTGTCCTTCCAGATATATAAGGGCGGGCAAGGACCCCCTCAAAACCAAGATCACCATATCAACATCAAGGCAATACAAACCATCATACAGGACGTAGGGCATTACGCATATTGCGGCCTGAACCTGTCTAAATCTTATGTTGTCGGCACCTTCGAGTTCCTGATCTCGGCGCATCCTAACCCAAAACCTACCACCTTGGGTATACCCCTCGGTGGGCAGCCGGATAAAACCCGACAGCTGGCGCGCCAGGCAGGGGGCGCGTCGAAGATCCATCGGCGAACTCGTTGGCATCTTTCTAGTTCACCAGGTGGCGGATTGCTACCTTCATGCATGTGCATCGGCGGATCGATTTATCGAGTTCGAGATTGGATCCTTCAGCGAACGGCTACATCGACCTCGACTACTCGGCTCGACTTCGCCTTGCGCTGCAACGTCGATGCACCGCGGCCGTCGACCTCGACAACCTGGTTCAACTTCGGCTTGTGCCGCAGTATCCGCGCGCAGCAGCGACGGGTTCGACTACTTCGACTTCGCGAGGACGATCGGCAGCTCGCCGACGATTACTTCAACTACTCGTCTCAACTTGAAAACTAGTCGGAATCGACTCCGACTAGTCGAGCTTCATCAACAAATTGTCGCAGCTCCATTAACGAGCTCCTCGGCTTCGTCGATATTCATCCACGAATCAAGCTAAGTGATTTTTACCTTTTCCGACTTGTTCTCCACAGAATCGGCTACCCTTTCGGGTACGCCTCTCGATGGGCATGAAACCCTCGGAGGCTACGCCCTGATCGACTACTCCTGGGATGTTAGACCGACAGCCACAGCTTTGGTGCACCGAGTACTGGAGGCTCTGTCACAGACTTAATGCACCGAGTGCTGGCGGCTTTGCCACGGCCTTAGGACACTGACTACGGAGGCTACGCCACAAGGTTGTGTTCTGAGTGCTGGAGGCTTCATAGGACTACACCCTATGTAAGTATAGATCTTTGCGTGTTGCCACACACGCACTCGCCGACTACTTATGCATGTATGTCTCTCGATGGGTACGAAATCCTCCAGAGCTACACATCGCCGACTACTTTATGCGCACCGTGCATCCTCTTTGTCGTATGATGACTTCTTTGTCTTCTCTTAACGGTTGCTAAAGTACTCGGGTAGCACACGCCTTAATCCGTGAAACCTCGACTCTTCTGTAAGCCTATGCTCCTACGCGTGCATGCGGCAAAGTTCCCTACGCTATGGTCTACGGCCATCAGGGATCAGGTGATTAAACGTAACAGGCTAACTGCCCGGAAAAATTACATGGCCTAGCAAGAGCAAGACGCGAAATTTTTACACCGAATAAATTTTGGTTCCTTCATATTATTACTGAGTACTACTCGGTATCTTCGCATTATGCTACATAATGTATGCATTGTCTTTTTTCAGATCAAGCTTCGGCAACAACCCTCCAGGCAGCAGGGCGTGCCATCACAGTTCCGCTAGTTCCCAGGCTTGGGGGCTGGGTGATGCGCACTACTCGACATGGTTCCTTTGGCTCTTCTGGCTCGTAAGCTCGGGGGTTGGACGCCGCAAAACTACTCGAAGACGACTCATATGAAGACTGAGAGTGCAGAAGAAACCTTAAGTCACCGCGCGGTTAAATAAACCAGCGGGAGGCTTAATTTCACTACGCAGAAGGCGAAGAGTTTTTTTTTTCAGAATTTCAGAGTAATACTGCATGCCACGACTTTCGGATCCTTATCTCCAAGTTTGTGGGATTTGGATTCAAGGCTCGGGTGCTGTGAGACACGTGGCATCGACTACTTATTTTTCGAAAGTACTCGAAGGATAAGAAGAAAAGACTCAAGACTAGTTTGACCCTCAGCTTGATTCTTCGATTCAACCTAAGGCTCGGCGGCTACTCCATATGGAGTGCGATTATTCATCGCACCCCATACAGAAGAAAGAATTCGGGGCATGAGCACCTCATAGCTTCGATGCAGTCAGAAGAGTATTCGAAGAGAAATTTCAAGACGGAGCTTCGAAAGAAGTCGAAGATTGCTTCAGAAGTACTCGAAGAGCCTGCAGTACTCAGCTACGAAGAGCTCGGGGGCTTGTCAGACCCGGGACCACGGAGCTGTATACATCAAGGAGTCCGTATTGGGCTAGAGTATAGGACGTGTCCTGTACCTTGTTTATGTTGTATTCTACCCGCATGCAGAGTAGAACTAGTCGATATAGAAGGAAACAACTCGAGTTGTACTTGAGTACCATTCCTAAGCTAGTATCAGGCTAGGATTCATGTAACCCTGTCCTCCCAGATATATAAGGGCGGGCAAGGACCCCCTCAAAACCAAGATCACCAGATCAACATCAAGGCAATACAAACCATCATACAGGACGTAGGGCATTACGCATATTGCGGCCTGAACCTGTCTAAATCTTGTGTTGTCGGCACCTTCGAGTTCCTGATCTCGGCGCATCCTAACCCAAAACCTACCACCTTGGGTATACCCCTCGGTGGGCAGCCGGATAAAACCCGACACCCACCCACCAGTATCTATTTTTTATTTTATTCCTGAACACCCCTTTCTTCTTCCTCGCATCTCTCTCACCTGCACCTCTCCCTCCGCCGCCTTGCATCTTTCTCTCTCCTGCACCCGTCTCCCTCCACCGGCCAAAACGGGTTGCTTGCCCCTCCACGAACCACGTGCCCAGTGGCAGCGGCGTCGGAGGCTGCCGCCCCCTCTCCCCCAAGATCTGTACTCGAGCTCCCGTGTTCAATTTGGCGAAGGATCTCCAGCTCGATGGAGGAGCTCGGTCGTGACCGCCCATGCTATTCCGGGATGCCAGCCGCAGGGGGCTACAAGGACTCAAGCACTACGACGTTGGATGGGGAGAGCTCAAGTGCAACACTCAATTTGGACCGCCGCTTGCTCGATCTGCTCGGAGAATGAAGAGGCGAGCTCGGTGCGGCGCTAGAAAACGGCAACAACCGCGAATAGGGGCCTTCCTACACGTATGTGGAACAAGGGGCTTGGGAGGGGAAAATAGGGGCCTTCTTAGAATATGGATTCTAGTAGAGTCTCTGCTGGAGTAGTTTTTTCGTCTTCGGCTCTTATTTCTTGAATAGGACTTAAAGCAGAGATTTTGCTGGAGATGCTCTGGAACGGATTACCAGCTGCCACTCGTATAAACGGCCACAGTTTCTATGTACATTTCGGCTGTCTCCAAGGTACGCAATTACGCAAAACATAATTTACACAAACACAAGGCTAAAAATATGTATACCTACATACATCGGGAGCAATCTCGACAAAATTGCACTCAACTTGCACTCAACTGTCACTGGCTGCTAACGCTGGTTGTTGTGCTCATGCTGTCCCACGGAGCGTGCACGGTGTTGGGGGAGCGCGGCGCGACGAGCGCGTCCCCCTCCTTCTCCTTCGCGAACCCGCCCTCCTGGATGCTCCTCAGGGCGTCGAATACCTCCTTGATCGGTGGCCGCATCTCGCCATTCTGCTGCAGGCACCGGAACGCGAGCTCCGCGACCATCGTCATCGCCTTCCGCGTCGCCTCGTCGGAGCCGTACCCGAGCCCGAGGTCCACCAGCTGCTCCAGCTGGCACTGCTGGATCTTGTTGATGGCCATGCCGGCCAGGCTGATCTCGCTGCGGTCGCGGGTCACGTCCACGGCGGGCTTCGACGAGATCAGCTCCACGAGCACCACGCCGAAGCTGTACACGTCGCTCCGGTCCGTCAGCTGGTAGCACTGGTGGTACTCTGGATCCACGTACCCTGGGGTGCCCTGCGGGGCGGTGGAGACGTGCGTGACGTCGAGCGGGACGAGGCGGGACAGCCCGAAGTCGGCGACCTTGACGTGGAAGTTGGCGTCGAGGAGGATGTTGGTGGTCTTGACGTCGCGGTGCACGATGGGGGGCTCCACGGCGTGCAGGTACGCGAGCGCCGCGGCCGCCTCGACGGCGACGCTCAGGCGGAGCGGCCACGACAGCGCGCGCTCCGCCGCGCAGTGCCCGTGCAGGTGGTCCGCCACCGTGCCGTTGGGCACGAACTCGTACACCAGCAGCAGCTCGCGGCTGCGGCTGGACGTGCACCCGTAGAACAAGACGAGGTTCGGGTGGCGCAGGCGGGACAGGATGGCCGCCTCGTTCAGGAACTGCTCCACGCGCCGGCAGCTGTTGTTGTACAGCCGCTTCACGGCCACCACGCGCCCATCTCGGAGATGCCCTGAGCCGACCAATCCACCCAATCCGAAGTAAAAATCAAGTTCCAAAGGTGAAAAAAAATCTTTACAATCACATTCTAGGGTTTCAGTGTATCTAGACATAGTGTACATCTAGATACATAGCAAAATATATGTATATTAAAAAAATCAAAATGAATTGTAAGTTGAAACAGAAGGGGTACCTTTGTACACGGTGCCGAAACCGCCGTCGCCGATCTCCATGGCGCCACTGAAGCTGTCGGTTGCCTCCTCCAGCTCCTCGTACGTGAAGTGGTGCGTGTGCGGGCTGTGGACGCTGCCGGACTCCATGTCAGTGCTGCCCCTGGAACGCGGCGTCCCGCCGGAGGCCGTGTACTTGAGGAGCCGGGAGGACGAGGTCATCTTGTACTGCCTTCTCTTGCGGAAGTACAGGCACGTCATGACCGCAAGGAGCAAGGACAGAACGCCGGCGGCTATGGAGCTCCCTGAAGTTGAAAAATTCGCAGATGGTGACGACATTGTTCAGGAAACACCAGGTGTGCATGGATTTGGGGACCTGTAGGAATAGGATGGCAATATATGTAGGTATGGCAAGCCCGCTTGCTTAATTTCTAGCACTTTGCACTCGCTATTATGCTGACAGTTACATTGTGTTTCTAATTTCTATTATCAGCAATATTTCCAAAAGTTCAATCATTGCGACAACTAAAGCCAAACTTCTGGCCAAAACCACTAATCGATGTGTCGCTGACTGTGGAATATTTGTAACAACAAAATGAAGTCTTTGACAAAAAATAGATAATTGATTAAACAAATAAATATGTACAGTTCATGTCATGCAAGATTATATTCCCATGGAAAATCAAGAAATTTACTTGTAGTAGTAGACATGGTTAAGAAATTACCTATTGTAAGTGCTAATTTCCTCGGCTTTGTTTTCTTCCCTGCAAAATAAATAAAAGAAGTTATGGAACAATGCACAAATCAAGTATAATAATAATCACCTCGTTATTTTTTTTCAAGAAAATTTATTGCTACAAAAACTCCCAAACTTATGTTATGTTTTATTGCAATGCAAATTGTTTACAATTTTGTCTTATTCTTAGTCAGGCCCTTCTGTTAGTATCTGCTGATTGTCAATTATTAGCTATTCAATCAAATGGACATCAAACTTGCTTTAGAAGGAAAAAAAATCAAGGTCCGGATATTCATTTCCGTCATTTTGTAGGAACATCCATGTCGCCGAGATGAGAAAATCCAATTTGGCTTTCCTTTCAGGAAGGGTACTTAATTAATCCTAACGTCCTACTACTAATCTTCTACTGGCCAATTGGTTACGTGTTTAGGTGAAGAGACAACATCAAAGAAGAAAAAATGTTTCCAAAGACAAAGTATTCGACCAATTCAAGAGCAATCTGATTTTTTTTTCCCATTCAGTCAGAGCAAGCAATTTCGGTTCATTTGAACCATGTAAACGCACATTGGGTCAAAGACATGACATGGCGTCATCGCAGAAAAAAAAAGAAAAAAGAAAGAATATATGTCATGGCAACATGGCCTACTACCGCGGTCTAAGATTGAATTGGGTAACTATCGGGAGCTCCAACAAAGTGTCCACATAGATTCAAGTCAGAACTAAATGCATTTTGAAAAACCATAAAGCTTAAATGTCTCAATCAGACTACTTTTTAGTTTTTACTAATCAACTACAGAGTATCCTTGACGACATCAACATTAGCTTGTTCAAATTAGTTTGATTCTGAAGCTAAGACAGAAGATACCTGAAGAACATGATCCACTAGATGTACCGTCAGAGCAGAAGCACGTGTGATCGCTAGGACTGCTGGAGTTATATCCACAGAACCCTCCGGAGTTCCTACAGTCTCCACCCCACCCCACACCCGCCTTCCACTGCACGGCGAAACCGCCTCTTATCACATCCCCAAAGGTAAGAGTTCCCGGCGGCCAGCGAGCCCGCCATGGTCGGGTTGCACGGGAGAACAAGCATGGAGCTGCACGGCCCCAGCACGTCCGGCGCCACCGTGCCATTGTCCAGACTATAGTAGGACCGGCCCCCGGACAGGCACGAGAAGAAGTCTAACGCGAGAGGCAGCGACGACGACGAGCTGGCGCTGCAGTTGATGTACGCCGTCAGGAACTGGTCGCGGTCGGTGTACGCGAACATGGCGCCGTCGAAGGTGGCGTTCCGGTAGGGCTGCGGGCACGTCTGCTCGGCTAGGCCCTCGTCGACGACGGTGAGGAGGCGGTTGCCGTAGTCGACGCCCGTGACCTGGAACAGCCCGCCGCCGGAGGAGTTCATGGTGGTCACCAGCTTGCCGGCGTCCGTGCAGGAGAGGAGGTACCCCGGGACCGAGCAGTAGTCCGGCCGGTCCACGCCGTTCACCGAGAACGGGTAGCCGATGTCGAACTGGAGTGCCCCGCACTGGTAAGGTTTTGGTGCGCAGCTGCTGTACCGGAAGTAGTCGTCGGATTGTGGCTTGCAGTGGGGCAGTGATGCGAGGAGTAGGGTGAAGAGGAGTGGTGCTAGATGCAGGAGATGCATTTGCTCTGCAGGTGCCATTGCCGGATCAACCGATGCAACGAGGAGGAAACTAACGGGAGGAGAGGACAGAGGAGCAAGATATATGGATGAATGATCGCAAACACTAGACGAGTGTGCTGCTAGCCTGATACTCAGACGGTGGTTTCTTGGTCCTTGCAATGGTCAAGGACTCATGGTCCATTCTCAGAGGTCAAGACAGGAGGGCTGAGAAACAGAGCGTGGCGTCAGCATTCGGTTATTCTCTCTCCTTGACGGCTGCAAGCAGAAGAAACTTTCGGTACTGCGAGGACAAGGTCAAAGACTTGAGGCGCCTATCGCAGTCTCGCAGATGGTTGACGAACAGGATGAGCATCGCATAAGACATTTTCGTTGCACTCGCGTGCCTGAAGGGTCAAAGTTGGCTTCCGCAGCACGCAGAACTAGGTCAGGATTGACGACGACCACCGTTTTCACTGCGCGCAATCTCATGAGAGAAAGGGGATCGTTTGCTTGGTTTGGTGCCCTTGGCTGCCCACCAGCTGCGACCAGTGGTTGCCCTAAGAGAAAAAAAAAGCTGCGACCAGTGGTCAACTTTGCCGCAGGGTTGCGCTCCTAAAATGGATCACGATTCACAAACCACTGCGGCAGAGTGGGCAGAAAGAAATGGAGCAGGATTTCTACTGGTAAATGCTGCAGAAACAAGAGCTCTGCAGCGTGCAGTCTAGAAGCTATGTTCTACTGGTACACTCCGGCGGTTCGTCAGTCACGTCTCCGGAAACCAAGCAATTGGCAAACAAGGTGCTCTTTGAAATGACACGGATAAAAATTTGGCACTGCACTGTGAATTTAGGAAGAGCAAAGGTGTGGGAAGGAGAGACTCACCGCAAACTGGGTTGCGGACGCGGCCGTCGGAGCACAGGCAGCCGATGAACTCTCCGCTCTGGTTGTAGCTGCACTGCCCGCCGGAGTCCTCGCACACGAAGCACGGCCCGGCGCTCGGGTCCCAGGTCAGCTGGAACCCCTGCTTCAGCAGCTTGCCGTACCCGTCGCTGTTCAGGCTCGGGAGGTACGCATCGTCAGAGCTCAGGAGGAGCTCCTTCAGCACCGGCGTGACGACCACCTCCTTGCACGCCCGCGGCCACGAGTCCTTGTGCGGCACGTCGGCCTGGACCGCCACGTAAGACACCCCGTCCCGCTCCGGGAAGCCGCTGCAGCTGATCGGAGGGATGGGCGGCTGCGGCGGGGTGGCCGCCGTGAAGTCGCAGCCGAAGTAGAAGGTGAGGTTGTCGTTGGCGGTGGTCGACAGGTTGAGCCAGGTCTCCACCGGCACGGATACGTTGTGTTTCACCCGCGGGCAGCCGCCGCCGCCGCCGTCGTCCAGCACGTCCGCGTCGGCGACCGTGACGGTGTGCTTGTCGTAGTTGATGGCCAGCACGGTGTAGTTGCTGTCCTTGAGCCGCAGGGTCGCGCGGCCGCCCTCGCAGGCGACCGCCATGCCTGGGTACCCGCAGTAGGAGTTGCCGTCGATGGTGTAGGAGGCGTTGGCGAGGAAGAACGGGTAGTGCACTTGGACGCCGTCGCCGCAGCGAAGGGACTTGGGGCACGCGCCGGGGTTGTAGTACGTCTCGTCGTCGGCCGCGGGCGCCCCGCGGGGGAAGAAAGCGGCGGCGAGGAGGAGGAGGCGCGCGAGCGCGACGGCGAGGAGCTGCATGGCGGGGCCGAGGGTCGCCGCGGAGCACGCTGACTTGCGCTGCACGGCTGTCACGTTAGCCTGGCACGGCCGCTGCTTGGTTTTTACCCGCCCGGCTCTGTACCGGGAGACATCTGGTTCGTGGTTTGGTGGCGGCGGCGCGCGGGCGGGCCGCGAGACTTGAACTCTCTCGGCCTTGCTGCTGTGCCGAGGTGGTGCACGACTTTGACTTGCCCGGTTCGGGGGAGGGCGGTTGGTAGAAGCGGGGGACGTGGCGCGGCGCGATTGGCTCCGAGAGGCGGTCGGGGTCTCCGGTTGGTGGTGGCACGCCACCGGCCGATGACCTCATCCGCTTGCGTGCCGAGTCCCCTTTTATTTTTCGCGGCGTGTTCCTCGTTGCGGTCCTGCAGATTCTTTTTCTGTCCTTTGCTTGTTGATTTTTTTTGTGCGCTTGTTCATGCATGTTTGTTTGTTTGGGGTTTCACTTGAACTGCGCACGAAGGAAGCGTGCGAGTTCGTGGTCGTGTAAAGTGGTGGGGAATGCTAGATCACGCTTTAGACCAGAGAGGAGGCAGCCGAAACCGAAAGGATTAGGTGTAGGGCCATGCATGAGCTGCCGTCGACGACGGCGCCGTGAATGCTCGCTCACCGAAGGAAACCAAAGCAAAAAGATGTAAATTTTCAGGTTCACGGTGTTCACGGATGGATGGATACGATGTGTGCGTCGGCCAACCCGAGACTTGCGCAATATGAAGAGAATAAATTTGCCAGGAGGTCACACGGCTACTCCATATTTCCTGCATAGTGCCCTGCATGCTCTGCACGTAAAGATGGGCGTGGATCGGGTCGAGCCAGCGGTTCATCGAACCGATCCTAATAGGCTCCTAGTTGATCAGAACCCCGATAACCTTAGAGCAACTACATTGCTACACGTCAGCGATCTCATAATTTGTCTTATACAGATCTACGTAGGATTTTTGATGATGTGGAGGAGAGAGAGGAGGATGGAGAATGAGGTGGTTGTTTCGCGAAACAACTGTCTCATAAGCTAAAATTAAGAATTATGAGATCACTTACTCACCAATATGTATGAGTTGTTATTGTCATACTACTTACAATATTTTTTTTCCTTTCCACAAATTAAAGGATATGATATACTATGAGATAGAAAAATGACAATTAATACAGGTTGTTTATTCAGCCGTCTCAAAATGACGTGTCACTGTATAAGATCGTGTATTAAACGGCTACAATATAATTACCCTGGATCGGTTGAATGGATCCGGCCCCTTCGACCCCCTTTGCAGCGGTACTGCGGCAACACCCCCATCCATTGTCCGATGCCGTGCGCAAGGCGGAGGAGCCGACACCTTCGTGGGCAGCGTCGTCTTCCGGCGAGAAACGAAACAGCAAGAGCTTTGCGAGGATGAGCAGGATCTGGGAGCATCTGGTGCCTGATGATGACATGCTTCCGCTCGCCGCGCGACACGCCATGCACGAAAGCGTTGCTCACGATGGTATCGGCACAGGCGCACGCCGCGAGGGCCAGCTCGGTGATGACGGCCTCAGCGGCAGCGGGCATGGCGCGAGGGAGCCGCAGCAGACGGGCTTCTCCCCCATTGTGAGGTGTGGGTTCAGCATGCCTTCCTTCGTCATGAAGCCTGAGCGCGCTGCACGCTGCGCCATGGCAGGAAGCCCCGGCCAGGACCGTCCCGGCGTGACGCGCGGCCGCCCAGGATGGATAGCAGCGTGGACTTGCCGCTGCTCGACGCCTCGACGGGCCCAGCATAGCAAGCATCTCTCCCAGGTGTATGCCTCGCTCGTGACTCCCATGAGGATCTGGGCTCTTTCGTTGCCTCCCGTCGTGACCAGGAACAGAGCAGCATGAGCTCCGTGCAGTCATCCCATACAGTTCCGTGTTGGTGGCTTGTGCTTTGGAATAAATTTGTTTAACCATGTTAGCTTTGTATCCTCGGTTTCTCTTCATGATATTTTAAGCGAACATGCCTGAGCACGTATTTTATTAAAAGAAAGAGAATTACAGCAACACACTTCGAGAGAACCCTCGATGGGCAGAGACACCACGCAGAAGGTGATGTAGCAACCAACACCACAACACGAGCAACACAAAATCCAACACCTGCGGAGTAAACAGAGGTACACCATGATCAGCTGAACAAGAAGCCTAAACCAGGCGAGATGACGCCTTAAAAAAGTAATAACACCAGGATGTCACTGTCATCTGTCCATCCCGTGTAGGATGGCGTAGGCTTTCGCTCAGCACAACCAATGGTGTTAGAAGGCCTTAACAACGCCTCCAGCGAGGTAAGCTACGTCCTCGGACACAGCCGTTGTCGGCTACGGCAAATGCCGGGCGGAGCTTTCGCCCATGGCACTTCAAGACACCGCACCGCATAGAAGTTCAGGAAGGCCCCAGCAAGCAAATCACATCGATAACGAAGAGGCACATCCACAAAGCGCGGTCTAGAAGAGAACCTCCTCCGAGCAGTGACAATGACAATACTAGAGGAAGGGGTGGCAATATCCGACCGCCACCAACAGCGACGAGGACCCATGTCCCGAGGCCAGGCAACATGGGGCAGTGGCGACTGTCAGCGGGCATATCCGGCCACCGCACCCACACAACAGTACACATCAGCACAGAAGGGGCGCAGATGTCGCGACCGGCGATGGCAGGTACCAGCGGGAAGATGACCGCCCCGAGACCGGGGAGTGTAGATACAAGCCTGGAGCATGCAGATCTAGAGGTGGGGAAGCCATGGTGGCCCACACCGGCGAGCAAGATGAACTTGGGGAGGAGGGTGCAACCTCAAGGGGGTGGTGCGAGGGGAGAGGGAAAAAGGGAGGTAGAGGAAGGAGGCTTGGCGAGGTAGGCGCACCAACGCCGGGCGGACTAGGATTTAGAGAGAACGCTGGCGCCAGGCGCGGTCACCCCCGAGCCGCTCGGAGTAGGCGACTTACTCTTCATGGTATGGCTCGATCCATGAGATGCATAGGGGCGTATGGATCAGCCGCTGATCCAAAAATGGATCAACCCATTTCCCCTTATTTGTTGCATGGATAACATGGAGATCCAATGGAGCTACCACGGGTCAACCATCCCCATCCATATCTACACGGGTTCGAAGGTCTGATGCATTGCGCATATCGCCACCTGACTGGCCAGGATAAACCGGGAGCATACAAGCCCTCTGACTCCATCTTCCTAGATGAAAGGGAGCTGCAGTCTTCGATGGGCTCGTGGACTCATGGTCTCCTGTACGGGAGTACGATGCGCCTCCCTAACCTGTTCATGTACATGCGCGCAGTGCAGCATGCTAGTGGAGTCTGAATCTGAACATTAGTACTTAACCGTTCCCTGTTTCAGCTCGCTGGCCAAGGTCGAGTGGATGATGACGTCTAATACATCCTTGGTTTTTGGGCTCTAGTACATCTCGGCCCGTCTAAATCAGCAGCAGTTGGGCTTGCTCTACCGACGCTCTCTTCGCATTCGACGCCTCCAACGGCTTGGCGGCCTGGGCCCGGTGAAGTCGGGATTTGATAGGAAACATGTTTTGAATTTGAATTTAGTTTGCACCATTGTATTCCTTACTATCAGATCCATAATGCATATACTTCAGAGATGGTTTTTTTATAATGGCAACTTATATTGGAGTATAGTAGCTAATTCCATATTAAGTGTGTATGTAAGGTTCCATTAGGCTATGTAAGGTTCCATTAGGCTATAATTATAATTTTGGTGATTGTGTGATAACATAGTTAATAAGACTATAAGATCAAGTTTGTAGGAGGTCCTATGGATGAAGTCCAATTCATATACAAAGATGGTTCAATTTGCTATCAAGATATCCAAGGTGTGGTGAAAATGCAGAGATTAGGGTGTCCAGATGATCGCAGCGACAATTTGGACAAGTGTTAGCTGAAAACAGGTGAGTTGAACCGATGACATCAAATATGAACTAAGTGGTGCATTGGTAATTGCAACAATGATCAAATGAAGAAGTCAGTTGCACCGGTTGAATCGACACTATGGCTAATAGGCGTCAGTGCAATTCTCGGTTGGTTTGGTGTTATGCATATAAGCTCCAGAAGGTTTTGAGCAAAAGTGCCTTCGGCACCGCTTGAACCGATGCTCAAGAAGAAGACGTCGGTACACCAGTACTTCATATGCCCGAGAGATTTTTCAAGATAGAGAAGCATGCCTTCGAGGAACAAGATCTTCAACACCGGTTAAACCAACGGTCGTTGATGTATTGCATCGGTGCAATGACGTCAACAGAGGATGGTAGTTGGAGTTCAACAGCTACTAGGCATGCTGAGTGTGACAGGTTAAACCGACGGCGGCGACCGGTTTAACCAACGCTTTATACTTTTTAGGGAAAAAGCATGTAACGGCTAAGATATAAGGCCCCACCCCGGATCATTTAAGGTTGCTGGAGTTTGCGAGAAGCTACCCACACTCTGAAGAAGTTCTCCAAGCCACCCAAGAGCTCATTGATCATATCCTTAGATTTAGCACAAGGTTTAAGAGTGTTATTGTTAGAATTAGCTCTAGAGAGAGTGAGAGAATAAGGCGTTGCTGCCTTGTGTGCTAGTTCTTAAGTGAACCATAAGTTGTATCTCAGTGTGCTGCCCCTTGGAGTCTTGGTGATTCGTTGGCAAGTCATCGACCCTCCGGCTTGGTGTAGAGCGGTGACGATGGTTTTGTGCAGGGGATGAGGAGACCCCTCATTCGTGGGAAGCTCCGTAGTGAAGTGGCATCAAGGTGACCAGGGACTTGGCGTGAGCCTTAATGGCCAAGCCTTTATAGCAAGTCAAGAAAAATTCCAGAAGAGATTACGTGACCGGAAAGTAATACTTATGAGTGCTTCAACAATGTGGACTAGAGGTGGTTTAGTACCTACCGATACTACGGAATAAATACTCACGTCAAGAGTTTGCTTCTTCTCATCCCCTCCTTTACATTTCCGCATTACTCTTGCAACTTACGTGCTTTACTTTCTTAGCATAGTATTTTGCTAGGATTGGCTATAGGTTACAAAACTTATTTTGGGATAAGCATTTCACACTAGATGAACCCTAGTTGCACATCTAGATTATATATTTTAACTTATATTTTGTGCTAACTAATTTAAAACTATAGATTAAGATTTTAGAATTGCTTAATTCACCCCTTTTTCCTCTTAGACTACGAGCACCGATTCTTTTCGGTATAGCAACTTATATCTCGGTCTCTCAGAGATGGTTTGCATACTCTTCTCTATTTTTTATCAGCTTGCGAACCGAGAATTCTCTAGAAACTTGATTGTGTGTGGTCATAGAGGCCGAAATTTTTTCTTTTTTCTAAAAGAATATCTCAAAGATGATGCATGTTCAGTTGGAGACATACTCGATGAAGCTGAAGATGGCATTGAAGACACATGCATTCCGTTAGCGCCCATGGACGTAGTGTTATGTAAAGCAAGAAGTTTAGTATCTGCACATTTTATAATCTTTTCAATTTTGTTGCTGCGCCGGTGTTGATGCGTCGCTGGAAGCGCAAGGTGCACGCGCTCCTAATTAATTGGATCGCGATAGATGGAGGACTTGTGTAGCTGTGCGGGCAGCCAAGCCTCAGAGCTCGACGTCAAGGTTGTCAGGGTGCATGACCTGGACCCAGCGGATCAGACGGCGTACGCGCGCGCTTCCCTGAGCAGCGGAGCGTGAGGAGGGTCGAGCGTGCTCCACCTCCTGCCGGTCCTGCACTCAGATGACCGCGGTGGCGACGAGGCCGTGGAGAACATCGCAGTTGCGTAGAAATTGATGGGTATAGTTAAAACAGGTATTCCCGCGTATATCCATCCTACCCGTATCCAAATTTAGATGAGTAACTCCGTACCCTACCCAAATACAACGGGTATGGATTTAGATATGGATGCATGGTACCCAACGGCAACGTCTGTGCATCTCTCCTTATCCTTTCTCAGCAGGCAACCTCTATCGCTAGAGAGCTATCCATGTGTTCCTCGCCGACCTCAGATTTGCCTGCTTCACCATGAAGCATCGCTCCAGACATCAGTGTCTCAGATCCTCGCAGAGTCACAGCGTGGACATTACATTAATCAGATAAGGTACAAGAAAAAAAAGAAAAGAATCTGAGAGCGGAACATCTTTTCTTTTAAAAAAACGGAGGCATCATTTGCCGCCGAAAGGAACGGAGGCATGCAGCCCACGAGTTCCCACAGGGCAGGGCAGTTGGAATGCGCGGACACGCTGACGCGTTGACTCGTGCGAGCCCAGGCCACCACCCACAAATGGCAATAGGAAGCCTCCACGAACCCACTGGATGTATGGAACGGAACGGAACGACATGCAGCGACTAGTTAAGTACTAGTACTAAGCATCACTAGCTACTACTACATGACGTACGGCAGTGTCAAGTGTCAGTGTGCTTATTTCTCAGATTGCGCCATGCCTCCTCTCCCCCTCTTCCACCTCCTCGTCGCCGCATCCCTGGCCGAGCCCAGCGCCGGCAACATGTTAGATCCCGGAATGTGCCAGAAGTCCGTCGCGTGTGGGGACAGCGTCGACGTCCGCTACCCTTTCTTCCTCACCGCCGCCACCGCCGCCATCGTGGGGAACACCGCCTACTCCTACTGCGGGTACCCCGGCATGGCGATCATCTGCGAGGGCGGCCGCGCGACCCTGCGGCTCAAGGGAAACGAGTACACCGTCCTGAACATCAACTACGAGGACCACACCGTCACGGTCGCCGACACGGAGGTTCTCAGCGGCGGGGACTGCCCGCGAGTGACACGCAACGTCACCGTCCCGCCGGAGGCATGGCTCAACATCTCGACCACTGCCAGCATCAACCTCTCCTTCTTCTTCGACTGCGTCTTCACGGCGGCCACCCCTCCGCCGCCGGCGAGGCCTCCGATCAACTGCAGCAGCTTTCCGGGACGGGACAGGGTGTCTTACGTGGTGGAGGAGCCCGACGTGGCGCCAGCGGACCAGTGGCCGCGGGCGTGCAAGGGGATGGTCGTCGTGCCGGTGCTGAAGGAGCTCCTCCTGGGCTCTGATGAGTACCTCGCGCGTCTGAACAGCGACGGGTACGGCAAGGTGCTGAAGCAGGGGTTCCAGCTGAGCTGGGACCCCAGCGCCGGGCCGTGCTCCCTGTGCGAGCAGTCCAAGGGGCAGTGCAGCTACAACCAGAGCGGCGAATTCATCGGCTGCTTATGCTCCGACGGCAGCGTGCGCAACCCGGATTGCGGTAAGCCCATACTCCAGTACATGCTAAATTGCTAATTCTTGTCGTCTTAGACTGAAACTCTGACAGGATAGGTTTTTGAAGGAACTCTGTCATACTCGTCATAGTTAGTGATCAGAGATTTGCGAGTCATACTCGGAGCCTTTCTTTCGTTTCCCTTCTTTTTTTTTTGACTCGGGTTGCTAGTTGGTACACCATTTCACCAGCAATTTAACAAGAATTATATCACTGTTGCAGGACCCAGAATCTCAGAGAAGAAAAACACAACATGTAAGCAAAAAAAACTCCCAGATATATTATTAGACGATTTTCTGCCTTCTCTGCTCTGAGTTCTTATATTGTCGTGATAATTTCGAATACAATTGCATTTTTTTTTCTTTCAGCTTGCACTAATCATATAGGGGGGGTGTCTGGTTTGAGAAATGGGGTGATCCATTATCTTCTCTATCCTTGTCTCTTTGTTTGGTTTATGGAATGAAATAGGTTGATCTATCACCACTTCATCCCTCACAAGAATAGTCAAATAATTAGTATAAGCATAAGAGCTACTTTTCTCAAACCAAACACCACATTAGGCTTGCCAAGCCCCGTTGAGAGAGAGCGGGAGGGGGGTAGCTTATTCAAGGATTAATATCCCACCAAGAAATCTGCAAGAATTTGTGTGTTTTCATTTGCATTTCTATATTTTTTTTTAAATATGCCGATGAGAACTTATAGATGACACGTTTGGTCACATCCTTACGGAATTTCTACTGTTTAAATGTTCTTGCAGATATAGTATCAGCTGTTTCAGGTTCAATTTTACTGTTTCTGCTCCTTTCTATTTGCGCTCTGCACCGTAAGAAATTTCACATCCCAATGCCCTGGGAATGGGGATCCAAACATATTTCAACCATTGAATCATTCTTGCAAAAGCATGAAGCTCAGTACCCAAAGAGATATACTTATTCAGAAGTGAAGAGAATGACCAAATTTTTTGCCCACAAGCTAGGCCAAGGCGGCTTTGGTATTGTTTACAAGGGTAATCTACCAAACGGGCAGGATATAGCAGTGAAGGTCCTCAATGAATCGAAGGACAAAGATGATGGGCAGGAATTCATGAATGAGATAGCAAGCATTATGAGAACTTCTCATATTAATGTTGTGACTTTGCTGGGGTACTGTATCGAAGGATACAAAAGAGCTCTTATCTACTAGTACATGCCTAATGGCTCACTTGAAAGATTTGCTTTTGGACGAAGTTCAGGAGGAGGAAACTCACTAAGTTGGGAGAGATTGTTTGATATTACAGTTGGCATTGCTCGAGGACTTGATTATCTTCATCGTGGGTGCAATACCCGCATCGTGCATTTCGATATCAAACCCCACAATATTCTACTTGACCGAGATTTCTGTCCAAAAATTTCTGATTTCGGATTGGCAAAACGGTGCATGACAAAAGAGAGTATTATATCTATTGATTGTGCAAGGGGAACCATTGGTTACATTGCTCCAGAGGTCTTCTCACCGCAATTTGGGCAAATAAGTAGCAAGTCTGACGTCTATAGTTATGGTATGATGATCCTTGAGATGGTTGGAGCAAGGAAGAACATCAATAGAAGTTCAGAGACCAGTAGCAAATATTTTCCTCAGTGGATCTATGAACATCTGGAGGAACATTATATTGATGCTTGGGAGACCAGTATTCATAGTGAGGTTGTAAGAAAGCTGCTAATAGTCGGATTGTGGTGCATACAGCTTCAACCTAATAACAGGCCTTCGATGACTAAAGTAGTTGAAATGTTAGAAAGCAAGGCAGATGATCTGCAGATTCCACCAAAAAGCATTCTGTGTTGAAAGTTTCGGTTTCAGTCCATTAACATTCTGTACCATGTAAATTAAACTCCAGCAACGTTAAAAATGTGAACTTTTCTATGAAGAAGTGGCGGAGGATGGAACAAAATTAAGGTATGGTGAAGTATAGACAATGGTAAGATTCAGTAGCAATAGTCAAGTCAATCCACAAATTGAGTAAACCCGGTGCTCGTTTATCAGACTAAAACTATCTTTGAATGACAATACCAAACTATAGGTAAATAGAAACCAACCAATGATGTGCTTAATGGGAAGCACACTAAAATTTGTTACTTTGAGACTAGAATAGACCAGCAATGTCAAAATCTCGCGCATCAGCAAATTTTAAACTTGAATAGAATAGTAATGCCATTATTCCCGTGCTTCACCGTGAAGCATTGCTCCGGAGATCAGAGTCTCAGATGCTCCCAGAGTCACAGCACCGACATTGCATTAGAGAGTTTACAAAAAAGAATCTGAGACGAGTTCCCACTGGGCAGGCGAACAAGCTTAAGCGTTGACTGGTGCGTGCCACCGTCCACCGAAGGCAACAGCAACCGAAACGCGCACGGCCGCCACCAACCCACTGGATGCATGGAACGGAACGGAACGACGACGACGAGTTAAATAAGCAAATGTCAGTGCGCTTATTTCTGCGGATTCCACCCCACAGTCTCTTGTGTCGAAACCTTCAGGTTTCAGTCTTTCAAGGTTTTTTTTTTTTGGTACCATGTAACTGAAACTCCAGAAAGGCTGCAAATGTGAATTGTGCTTTGAAACATGTCCTAAACTCACACGGCTACAACGATCTTTAGTACAGTTGTAAGATACACACTTAAACAAAGGTGCTGAATCTGAATATAGCCAATTCACTACTAGAGAATGCAGAAAGAACAGAACAAAAAACACTGACGACCTAACAAAGAAACTACAGATGCTGCTCAACTACTACACGAACAGGCTGCAGAGAAACTAACCGAGACAGCAGCTGAGCAAGGAAGTAATTTACTAATCAATTGGGTTCTGCTTAAAATAATGCTCGCTGCTATACGCTGTAGCACTGAAAACAAATCTTGAGCTACAGCTTAAATACAAACATACAAAACCTCACGCAAGCTTAATTGGTATTTGGTAAACATAAATTCGGCAACAGCCAAGCAACTGAATCATATGTGAATGATCAAGCATACAACGATTAACGGATCCAAGCGCTCCTAAAACGAGACAAGCTGCAGTAGATGAGCAGAACAGCAGAACCGAGAAGCCAACGTAATTTTGCAGGCGCGGGTACAACCGGCTGAAACTACCGGTGGCCGAAGGGACGCCTCATGCTACCAGCGCTGGCCTCCCAGTTCGCCGCCGCCGTCGCGCTTGGGGCAGCCAATCCCTCGACGAGCACCGGCGGGCGGCGGCGGGGGCAAGTCGATGGAAGTCCACATTGCTGGGCTGCGTGCATGGCTCTCAAATGGGCCTCCACAAAAATCTGTAGCATCCTTTGAGTGGGCCTATACTTGGCCCAGAGAGCGCCCATGTGCTCATATTGACTATGTTTGTCACGTCGAATCCTGGCCGAACTATTTAGATCCAACGGTGCAGGAGACCTCGACCCCGGACGGTAAATCAAATACCGTCCAGAGGGTGGACGGGGGCTCCCCCCTGCAGCTCCACGGCGGCAGCACGGCTTCCCATTTCGCCGCCGCCGCGCGTGCGGCGTCTCCGGATATCGCAATGTCGCGGGGAGGTTATGCATGCTGCTCCCGAAGGGCATCGTTTCTTTCTCTCTCGGCGCGCCTTATCGCCGGGGCCTTCTCGATCGGCGTTGTCAGATGGTGCCATGCTTGGTGACCGGCCGCGTCCACGGCCTTCCCGCCGCCACCTCCTCGTCCGGCACCTGCCCGCTGGGCCACGCCATCGCCTGCCGCGCATAACGGCCACCTGGATCCTGGGACGTGTAATGCGTATCCTTTTTATCGGTGAAATCGTGACTGCCCGCGGTGAGCCGGTGACGCCGGTTTGGCGGTCTCGTGACTCTCGTCTCGCTCACAACACGCCTCGTGGTCGGCGGCAGATGGCAGGGGAACATCGCCGGGGCTCATGGTGCCAATCCCTCTCGCGCGCTTAGCGTGCTTAGCTTAGCTGGGTGCCCCGACAACACAGGAGCCGTGGAATGGGGACTACTAGTTTGCATTGGCAAGCTCAGAGGCAACTGCCGGGTTGTCTGATCAGCTGAGAGTTGTGTTTGACGCGGTGGCGAATGACCCCCCATGGCTGCTGCTGCTGGATAGGGTTACCGAGCTTGTTAGAAAGCCGATAATAGCAGGATTATTGTTGTGCATACAGTTGCAGAGCCAAACAACCGGGCTTCAGTGACTAGAGTAGTTGAAGTGCCAGAAGGCAGGGCAAATGGCATTCAGATTCCGCCCCAAATTGTAGTATCTTGTGCGCGCTGATAATTTCAGATTCGGTCGTCTGTCAGTATCTGTGCTACATATGTAACTGAAACTCCAGCAGAACTGCAAATGTACTTCGTCCTCTGAATTTGCATTTGCATTTATTTTAGCGCGACTACCAAACAATCAGCAACCCAAAGTGACCACACTTTCATTCCTGTAACATTTGCTTGATACATATATTATTGTGAGTACATGACAAGTAGAGTGCCTGATGTTGCAAAAGTAACAAGGCCTAGTGTTTTTTAAATCTCAAGTTAAATGTTCCGACTTGAATGTCTTTATCTCTAGATTTTTTTTAATCTTGAGGAAGAAAGTTATTAGTTGATTGTTGGTCTTTGATCTTTGTAGAGTTCTCTGTTCAATGTCGTCCTTTTCCCACATTGAGGTCCTGTATGGATACACGGCTTTTGCAGTCTCTTTATTATACAAAACCATGGTATTTACAAATATGGCAGTCTTAGAAGCTTTCAGCGTTTGGGTACTCTAGGTTTTGTGGTTTTGAATCCTTTCAATCACCCGTTCAGTGCTGCCGTCTTAGATACGCTTGGATGCTCCTCTCCTCCTGGGAAAACAAAATATATTCGAACGAATCCAGAATCCAACTGACGTAGAATCCAACTGGGAAAGCTGATGACGTTGTGAAAGGAAGCCTGCAATATACTTCTGCTAGTGTCCAAGTGTCCAGTGTCTCTGGTGGCGTTCTTTGCTGGTGTCTGTCGTTGTTCAAAGAACAATGTGTACTATCGTAGTAGTAAAACCCGTGAATAAAGAAACATGTCGGCACCGCGTCGAGACTAGCTCCATCGGAGAAAAACGCGACGTGTGGCAGCTGTCTCCGACGGGGACTTTTAATTTGCTTAATCCAAAGAGAAGCAAGATGACACGTGGCGAGCTTTTTTACCTTAACCAGGCATCAGTGCTGACAGGATGCTGCCAAGGTGGTGTGCGGGAACTAGGAAAGTCTTGCCCGTAGAGGCATGCTGCCGTGTGTCGTGCGGCGGCCGGTGGAGAAGCTGCGCCCGAGTTTTACCCTCCCTAGCCTGCCCCCTTCGTGTGGCCTTCGCTCAGTGTCAGTGTGATTGCTCGGATCTGCATGCTGACTGCACATTCGTTAAATTTTTTTCTATGATTCCTTTCGTCATTTTTTGTCGTTAGTCGCTCGATATAGCTAGCTCTAGCTGGCCGAACGTGCGACACATGACCCGCTCCCCTCCTTTCTTGCTTCTTTAGGAGAAGGGTTAGTCCCAGGCAGCTCTTGGTACGCAGGTTTGGGCAACTTTACAGTGGTATACTGTTAAAATATGCCGCCCTGCCACATACGGCGGGTGCTTAATTATTATATGGATAATAGGAAGACGTGGCTAAGTTTATTACATGCTAGGTGTAGTCTCTCGGTTCTTAAGTAATCCCTCTGTCCTAATTATTAATCGTTTTGGCTTTTGTAGATTCATAGTTTTTATTATGCATTTACATATATATTATGTGTAAGTGCATAGCAAAACTTATGAATCTAGAAAAGTCAAAATGATTAATAATTTGGGACGGAGGGAATATATGAGATTCATAACAAAATAGTTAGTTTTAACTAGTTAGCTTATCTTAAACGTCATATATCTAAGAACAGAAGGTTGAATCATTTAATTGAACACCCGTTTATATTGAAGGGAAGAGTTCCTTTTACAACTTAGTGCTACATATCATACTGAGTTAGTTAGATTGCACCACAAGCAATAACCTATAATGGATTGAGCTAACTGGAATGCATGTACCTATCTATAGTTTTTGTTTCTTGTGTTCCATGCTTGTCTAATCTTGATTACAAAGGGATGATGATTCTTCGATCATCAGTGACTGTTGTACCATGGTCCATGGCATGCGGACGAGACGTATACGCGTGAGATATATATGTAAACCAAAAGCTAAGCCACATCCTGGTTAGCTACTGTACATACGGTCACAGGTTTTACCTACTGCATGAGCATGATAAGTGTTTCGGCTACACACACGCTTCCAGGCGAGACCGTGCACGTCAGCGTCAAAGTCCCTGTAGGCGGTTGCCACCTCCTCTGCGACCAAACGAGCACAGCAACCATTATATATACAAACCAGGTTAAGGTAAGCATCGCACCGCCCATTTGCTTGCTGATTTGCGGCAATTCGGCCCCGACAATGCCTGTCCTCCTGTTCCACGTCGTCGTCCTCCTCGCCGCCGTCTCCCTGGCCGCTTGCAGAGGCGAGCGAGGGCACCGTCGGCCACACGCCCACACGCACCAGAACGACCCCAGCATGTGCCACAAGTCCCTCCCGTGCGGCGGGCACATCGACGTCCGCTACCCTTTCTTCCTCGCCAACGCAAACTTGGCCGCCGTCGACGGCGGCGACGGGCACCCGGCGCGCTCCTACTGCGGGTACCCCGGCATGGCCGTCACCTGCGACGGCGGCTGCGCGATCCTGAGGCTCAATGGCCACGACTACACCATCCTGGACATCAGCTACGAGAACCACGCCGTCATGCTCGTGGACAGGGACCTGCTCAACAGCGGCGAGTGCCCGAGGGTAACCCACAACGTCACCGTCCCGGCGCCGTCGAGCCTCTCGGCCACCGCCAACAACGAGGACCTCTCCTTCTTCTACGACTGCGTCTTCACGGCGGACACCGCCCCCGCGCCGCCGGACATCCCGCCGATCAACTGCAGCAGCTTCCCGGGCGGGCGCGGGGCGTCTTTCGTGGCGCGGCGGTCTGACATGGAACGGCCGCAGCAAGATGCTGAGTGGCCGCGGGCGTGCAGGATGGCGGTCGTAGTGCCGGTGCCGAAGGACTGGTTACCGAGCGCCGAGTACCATCCGCAACTGAACAGCGACGGGTACGGGCAGATACTGAAGCGAGGGTTCCAGCTGAGCTGGGAGCCGAGCGCAGGGCCGTGCTACGTGTGCGAGCAGACCAAGGGGAAGTGCAGCTACAACCACAGGGGCGAGTTCGTCGGCTGCTTGTGCTCCGACGACGGCAGCGTGCGCACCTCGGATTGCGGTAAGCCCGGACTCTGGAACATGCTTATTTTTCTTAGGGTCTTAGGACAAGTTTTGAATCTAGCACACTGAAGCTGGTCTCTGTAGTTTTCATCAGAAATTTGCAAGTCACATTTAGAACATATTTTTTCTACAAACCTAGTTTGCGTACTAACATTTTTCATTACTACAGAACAATCAATCTGTACCGGCATTCTTGCAGGCACAAGAGAAACGACAGGGATACACTATCTCTGCTGGTTCTGTAACCCAGACAACCTCACATATTGCCTCGTAAAACAAACCATCAAGAACAATAATCTAGGGTATCCGGTTGGATCCACCTTTCTCCTAAAATCCAAAGTCCATTCCAACCGATCCTGCCTCTATCTCTCCATTTTCTTCCTCCATACTTCCTCTCTTCCCATGATCCCATCCCCACCACTCATCGCCACCCACCGCCGCCGCCTCATACACATGACATGCCTTGCTATGATGGCCCCTAGCTATAGGGTGGCCCCTAGCCATTAGAGCTGCGGCTGCTCCAATGGCATGACACTGTTGGTGCTACAATGACAGTCACTTAGCTGGGCTCATGTGATCTTGCAGGTTCACCTAGTAGCTGCCTGGCCGTATTATACGGTCTCTCAAGTGACATTACAACTACAATCAGATGGTACTACAGCGAAAAGAACATGTTATTCTAAAGGAACGTGCATTTTATGACCTGGTGCATTTGTGATGCTTTTGTTAGCATGTGTTCAACCTTGTTAGTATTTATGATCACAAACTTAATATTAGCTGGACTTTGTTATGAATTTATGACCAAGTTAGTTAGTATTTATTCTAGAGGTTCAACCTAGCTATGTTTTAATTTGGATTGATGAATGCTATGAGTCATGTTTTAATTGCTTCGTTGAAATATTGGTTAGGCTTATGTAAATTTTGATGTTGAAGTAGGAGTATGATTATAACTAAGTTTTAAACTGCTTTGTTGAAATATTCATAATGGCGAATTGGAAAATTATGAAATGGGTTCATCAAAGATGAATGTATTACTTTTATTATTCTCGCATGTTCTAAATGGACGGTCACTATGATATGCATTTATCTTCAAAATTATTACATTTGCATTTTTTTTTCCATTCGTTCAATGTCATATCTATCGATGCCTAAATTATGATGCCTTTGGTTATCATCCATTTTTTTAATGGCTGATTGATGATATTAGTCCTCAGGACATAACATGCATTCTAAATGGTTTCTCAATAGTTCTAAATGAATGCACTATATGTGTTTGGACTTTCTTCCATTTATTTTAAATAAGTATTAATTGCATCTAGAAGCTGGAATGTGTACTATTTTGATTTGTAAAAAGTACTCAAAATTGATCCCTTTTCCATTGGAATGAGTATCCTTACCGGTTCACGGTTATGCACGTCTTTCTGGTTCGTCGTTATAGTTCACTAAGTGAACTTGAAAGGATATTGATTATCCTAGCTAACTGGTGTGCAATCGGCAGGTGTGCTCTGTGTATCCATATCAGTTAGTTATGAAAATTGGTAGGGATGGGAGTTATAGGAACACTTAAGGATACAATGTTAGTAGTTGTTGTGTAACAGTGGTGTCTAGTTGTTACAACATTCCTTCAGGAACTTAACAAGATATGCTACGTGTTTCTGCAGGACACAGAAGCTCAAAGAAGCAATACATAACATGTAAGGAAAAACTCTCAGATGACAACCATATGACTTTCTCTATTCATGTCTCTTATATCATTGCGATAATTTCAAATAAAAGTGCATAGGTTCATATATATAGAAGTTTGTTTTCTCTAGCTTACACTAATTTTGTAGCTGCTGAGAAAAAGGCCATATTGCAATCGAGTATATTATCTCTTATTTTCCATTGATATTTTCTTTTTGACCTCATCTTCTCCTCCCGTTCTTCATGTTCCTTATGCTGCTGCCATCCAATGCACCATCGTCCCGTTAATTGCCACATCATGCCTCTAATGGGTTTGTTCAACCCCACTCCCGCCATCATTCCTCGTTCAAACCTGTCATCTCCACCCATGGCCTACCGACAGGGCCAGCTCTACGATTTCGAGGGCCCCCGAGCAAACTAGAAATTATGGGCCCTTTAGATTAAATATTTTTATTTATAACATAATAAAAGAGCAATATTTTAAATAGCGGGCTATAGTGGTGCTATAGCGGTTCCGCGGAGCTGCCAATATGCTCACTGCAGTAGGAAAAGCACGCTATAGCGGGCAATATATAATATATAGTAGTGCTAATGACGCATATTTAATTTTGAACAAAAACTAAAATTAGTTTAAGTTAAAGTTTAAAATTGAAGATCTAACATGCTAAATAAACGATTAGTGAAACAATAACTAGCTGAATTCAAAATGAAGTACCGCAAGCAATCAGGTTGAGCGCGAGGGCAGCAGGGCACCTGCACGCACACTGCACGCAACAAATGTCCAATGGCCGGTGGCCGTTTCTCTAATTTGCCGATTTAGTTTGAGCTGTTCGGGTTCCATCGACGATGGCGTCTACGAGTTTACAACGCCGCGATCTCCAAAGAAAGAAGATACGTCGCCTCCGTTTTTCCGATGCCGCGGCCGGCTCCGAAGAAAGTAAAATATGGGACGACTGGAGTTCTGGAAGGCATGCTTCATATATGGGCTGTTGTGCCCCCTTTTCTTTAGGCCCCCGGCGGTCGCCTCTGCTGCAAGAGCCGGCCCTGCCTACAGACTCCAACCATTGAATCATTCTTGCATTTCTATATATATCCTTTTAATTTTTTCCTTTTCTATATTGATAAGAATTTACAGTTTAAACTTGTGTCACATCCTTATGGCATTTCTACATACTATTAATTGTTACTGCAGATATGGTGTCGGCTATCTCAGGTGCAATTTTACTGTCACTTCTCCTTTGTATATGTGCCGTGTACTCCAAACGGACTCCAACCGTCGAATCATTCTTGCAAAAGCATGAGGCTCTGTACCCAAAGAGATAATACTTATTCGGAAGTGAAGACATTGACCGAGTCCTTCGGCCACAAGCTAGGGAAAGGGGGTTTTGGTACTGTTTACAGGGGCAGCCTGCCAAATGGGCGTCTTGTAGCAGTGAAGCTTCTCAACAACTCCAAAGATGATGGCCAGGAATTCATGAACGAGGTAGCAAGCATTATGAGAACTTCTCATGTTAATGTTGTGACTTTGCTGGGTTATTGTCTCCAAGGACCAAAAAGAGCTCTTATCTACGAGTACATGCTAAATGGTTCACTTGACAGATTTGTGTTTGGACGAAACTCTGAAGGGGAGAACTCACTAAGTTGGGAGAAATTGTTTGATATTGCAGTTGGCATTGCCCATGGACTTGAGTATCTTCACCGGTGGTGCGGTACTCACATCGTGCATTTTGATATTAAACCCCACAATATCCTATTGGACCAAGATTTCTGCCCAAAAATATCTGATTTTGGATTGGCAAAATTGTGCATGTCAAAAGAGAGCATTGTCTCTATTAATGGTGCAAGGGGAACCATCGGCTACATTGCCCCGGAGGTCTTCTCACCACAATTTGGACAAATAAGTAGCAAGTCTGATGTCTATAGTTACGGGATGATGATCCTTGAGATGGTCGGAGCAAGGGAGAACATCAATAAAAATTCAGAGACTAGCAGCAAATATTTTCCTCAATGGGTCTACGAGAATATGGAGGAATACTGCCTGAATGCTGGTGAGATCAGTGTCGATAATGAGATTGTCAGAAAGCTGATAATAATTGGATTGTGGTGCATACAGTTGCAGCCTAACAACCGCCCATCCATGACTAGAGTAGTTCAAATGTTAGAATGCAGGGCAGATGATTTGCTGATTCCACCACAAACTCTCTTGTGCTGAAAGAGTGAAAGTTTCAGTTTCAGCCTATCAGAATTTCTGTATCTCCAGAAAGATTAAGATTAAACCATTCATTATTCACCAAAACGTGCCTTCTACCATAGCAACCTCTGTATTTGCATTTGAGTGAGACTAGATAACCATCAGTCACCCAAACTCTAAAAACGGCTACACTTTCTTGTACATTTATTCACCTGACCACAAAATGAGCAGAGTCCATCTCGAAAAGAAGGGGGGAAAACAAAAGAGCAGAGACTACAGGTGCTGATATCTGAAGACTGAAGCTAGCTGCTAACTAAAGTTCCCTCCCTCTAACTGCAAACAGAGGGATCGTTACTAATAAGAATCTCTGATCCATTTTTTTAACAAATATCTCTTATTTGGATCATGATTAATAATTATGATCCAATATCGCAAAAGTCCGATTTTCAACCTCTAGTTTTTGGATTTTGCATGATTAATAACGTGCTCTAGTATTTTTTGCAAAAAAAAAAAACTCTAGTTTGGGACCCGACCCCTCTCTCCTTCCTCAGCTCGTGCAAGTTCCTGCACACTATATGGATAGCTGCTGCTGCCCACAAAGAACATGGTGTGTACTGGTACAATTTCCCAAGCGGCTGGTGAGAACAATCAGTTGGTTTTACGGTGTTGATCAGATTAAAGGGACGGGAGTGGTGCATGTTTGCTCCGCTCCTGATCGTCTTCATGTGCATTTTGGGTGGTTGTCTTTGAGCTCAGTCAATCTGGTGGTGTAACACGTTCTGTGGTTGCCAGTTTGCCACTTGCGGCAGTGGTGTGGTGTTGTTGGAATCATGGACTAGATCACCCAAAACCTGAGTGCATGCCTAATGGTTCACTCCAAAGATTTGCTGGACTAAACTCTGACCGGGGGGCAACTCACAGGAAATACTCCTATGTTGGATTTCATTTTTGTGTTGGAAATGTTGGCATTGTTTCATATATATCTTCATCAAGGCCGCAGCACTCATATCTTGCATTTAGGTATTAAAGCACACAATATCCCTACTGTACCAACACTTTTGTCCAAAGACAACTCAAAAGTGTCATTCTTTTATTCTTGCAGCATTTACTTCATAGAAGCTCATACAAATACTGCATATATAAAAAGTGTGCATACATAAACGATACATCAAGTCTGCGGTCTGCACGCAGCAGAACTCACAACGTACCAAGTACCCAAGCACTATTACGTCTCAATTTATTCTCAGTAAGTATTACGTACGAACTCTAAGCAGATCACTGCTCTTTTATTAGTATAGCGGATAGCACCAGCGAGCCATGGCATCGTCGGTGCACTCGCACGGGAGCGCGCGCACGGCGTCGATCGAGAACGCGAGCTCGATCGGATCGTCGGGCGCTCAGCACCTGGGCAGGGGCACCTTGCAGGTGGCGAAGACCTTCTTGCCGTTGGGGGAGTTGACGTAGCGCTGCATGTTGGGGTTCTTCTTGTACTGGCAGAAGCAGCTCGCCGGGTGCGCCTTGAGCCTCGCGCAGCACGCCGCCGTGGGCGCCGCGTTCCCGATGATGGCCGGCGCGCACGGGGTCAGCTGCGTCGGGGTGCACGTCGTCGTCGCCGCGCACGCGCCCGGCGCCAGGCTCACCAGCACGGCGCTCGACACCGCGAGCGCCACCAGGAAGAGCGCGAGAGACGCCGCCTTGTTGCTGCTGGCTGCCATGATCGGAACCGGATGGATGGATGGAGCTGATCGGTTGACCTCAGATTACAGAAGCTGACAGTGAGAGGTTGTGCTGCTGGTGAGCTGTGGCGAATGGATAGTGTGATCGTGGTTGTATTTATAGGGGCCTTGCAGTAGGTTAGGTGAAGGGGCAGCGTAGGCAACCGAGTCGTAGAAGTTTTGAGGGAATGCAGGTCGATTAGGTTTGGTACGTGAGCAACGAGAGATCATCACAATCACATCGCGGAGGCACCAAGCATGCACTGGGCAACTCAACGACTGACACACAGTTCCACTACCGGTTGAGTTCGTTCACAGTGCATGTGCAGGGGGCTAGCTCAGTAGCTCTTACGGATTCGACGCGTTGGAATTCAGAGTTTCAGACGGTACGGACCTGGGGTGAGGTGTTCATCTTTCTTCCCTTTTTCCGTATGAACAAGACGATCCTTTTTTCTAGAGAGAGCTTAGTAGTGGGTTGGTTAGTAGAACGGACAACGGAGAGAGGGCATCATCATGAGCGTGACGAACTGATGAAGGGACGGCAAAAGCTGGTCCAGCAAAGTCTCAGCGGCGTACACGTAGTAGAAGGTCAAGCACGCGCGCCCGGAGATCAGGGCAGGGCCATCTTTTTTGGACGGCAAGCAAGGGGCCAAGATGGCATGCCTCCTCGTTGCAGCTGTCCAAGGCTCCAAGCCTCGAAGTCTTAGGGACGATAGAGTGATTGACGTGATCATGGATCAGCATTTCGACATCGCCTATAGCCGTGCATGTATTTCCAATCCTCGATCTTTTGAGTTGAGATTTTTAATTAAAGAAAGTTCGTACCTAGAATTAACGGCCTGCTCATTTGATCCAAAAATAAACACAAGGACGACCAATTTCACACCTAAACCGTGCGGCGCATTCTTATTTTTTTGAAATATTTCTATTCGAATTTACAGAAATAATACATTATTTTCAGTACTTACAAAATAATACTCTATTGCGCTATTGTAGCGCGAAATGTAAAATTTGACCTACTGTAGAACGAAACATAAAAATGACACTATGACAGTGTGAACTGTGACGATATCCTCCATGCATGATACTTAAAAAGTGCAATAGAGTATTATTTTATAAGTTTTGAAAATACTTATTCTTTATTTTAAAAATGAATAAAAAGTAATATTTTTTTTAAAAAACTCTTCATTCTTGGCTCAACCTTCCGTGCAGTTGTTTACTAGTTGAAGTTGAACTAATTCATGGATGCGCAGGTTTTCCGTTAAAATCGCATGGAAACTACCAGTTCCTGATATTCAGTATTGGAAAAATGAAAAATTACAACCATTTGAAAGTTCAGAATTGTCCCTAATGAAGGTAAAACAGAATAATCAGATGCGCAAAAGTGCTCAAAGACTGCCATTGACTGGTTTAATCAGAATTTATGAACCACAATCCAAATTTTGATTAGAAAAACACAATTATCTTACTCGTGTATTTATCAATTTGCATACAGATCGTATTTACATAAAAGTACAATTTGATAAGCAGTGATTAGTTGTATGAATCGTTTCACATGAAAAAGGCAAGAACGTACTTAAGGTGAATACTAGGAGAAAAAATTACAAATGTTAGTCAATGGTGAATAAGTTCACTTAGAGTATCTCCAGCAGTCTTCCTCCCTCCAATTAATTGTTAGTATTGGGAAAAGATATGCTCAAGCATTTCCTTAAAAGTATCTTCAGCAGTTCTCTAATAAATATCTCTCCAGCAGTTCCCCAATAAACATCTCCCAATAAGATAGTATTGGAATGTCCCAATACCACTTTCATAGATTATTGGAAGATGCTTTTAGAGTTCCCAATACTCATCCCAGTACAACTAACATATTGGGAGAGCCAAAATTCTCTTTATTTGAGGGGAGTTGGAGTGAAATATTAGGATAGCCCAATAATTATTGGAGAAAGTGAGAGGTTTTGGAAACCACTGGAGTATATTTTCTTCCAATATTATCAGTTTATTGGGGAAAGAAGGACCACTGGAGATACTGTTAGCTCTTTCTTTCGTTAATAATTATTTGTTTGTCCTAATATTTAACATCGAACTTATAAGCCGGAGATGCTCTTGCGTCTTGCACCAGTGAGCAAATGGTAGTGATAAACAGTATTGTATTGGCATGCCTTGGACATCATTCCAGACTTGCTGACTGCTGTTGCTACTTTTACCTCACACTTTTAGCTATCACTGTTGGCACTAGTTTTGTCACCATCATTTGCTGATCTTAATGAGAAAAGCCACGAGCCCACGAACACACATTACACATATAGCGTACGTAATTATTACATCCTTTATTCATACACGCGAGCCCGAAGAGCTCGGCAGATGCAGGAAGCAGAGACCAGCACAGCACCACGGAGATCAACACGCATACACGGGAACACGCTAGCGCATAGAGCGAGGCCGGCCGGCCGTACGCTCGCGGTGCTGACGCGAATCGAAGGATTTAATTAGCAGGAGGGCACGGGCACCCTGCACGCGGCCATGGCCTTCTTGCCGTTGGGCGAGTTGACGTAGCGCTGCAGGTTGGGGTCGCGCGCGTACGTGCACAGGCACGGCTGCTGCTCCTTCATCCTGCTGCAGCACGCCGCGGTGGGCGGCGCGTTCCCGATGATGGCGCCCGCGCACGGGGTCAGCTGCGTCGCGTCGCACGTCGCCGCGTCGGCGATCCCCGGCGCCGCCGCGCACAGCAGCAGGACCACCGCGCAGGCGGCGAGCAGCAGTTGATGCGCCGGCTTCATGATGGCTCGGAAGTTGGAGCGAGCGAGATCTGGTATGTAGTGTAGTAGGATTCGGATGGTGCGAGCGCTCGGAGAGAGACCGGCGCTATTTATAGGCTGGCTTCATCAGGAGAGTGGCAGCAACGACGACCTCGCGTCGCGCCACGTCGAGGTGGAAGCTGCGATCACGTACAAGGCCGGCCCGGACATGCATGATCGCGTGGCTAGTGCAGTACAAGTGTGCAGCGCAGATCGACTCGATGGCATTGTGAGGAGCACGTCACAAGCAAGCGCACGGTGTGTGCGCCACTAGGCAGAGGGAGGACCAAATGCTCTGCACAATGATTGCACCATTTGCGCTACTACTCAAACGGAAAAGAGGAATTATTCTTGGTGCAGCTTGAAAGCAGCTCAACCGAGCGCATAACGAAACGGCGCGCACTGCGTGAGTGTCGATCACGGACTAGCGAAAAGCAGGTTTGGTGGACCGCCGGCCATGATAAGGTTTGTTGAATTGCGCTGTTCCATTCTGTTGATCAGATCAGGTTAGTTGGGATGGTTAAAGTATGAGCAAAATCTGTTTTACTTTGGTAAGTAGTTCGTTAATTTGGTTGCTTTGGGAACCAGAGAGAACGCAAGACATCTGGTGGTAAAAGTAGTGAAAGATAAAAGGTGATTGCACTGCATGCCTAGCTGAATATCTATTCTGAACATATATATTGGGTAGATTCAGGAGCAATTTTCTCCCTTTTTTCCCTGGATTAATAAAAACTGCCGCTATAACTAACTCCCTTAACCCAACATCGTGCTAGGCTGCTGCTGGCTGCTAGCCTGCCACACAAGTAAAGAGAAACTGGTTTCACCTGTACAACAGCAATCGCCTGTACTGCAAGTTTCTGGTGAAAACTACACTCAGCGCAGGCCCAAAAAAGCAACTCCCCAACATGCTAATGGCCATTATTATATTGTATTCTTCCTCACAAACAAATAGGCATTCCAAAACACATATGAAAACTCAAGGGGGTTTAGCTGATGCTAATGCCCATTCCATTAAGCCAACCTTTCTGTAGTGGCAATGGCACTTGCCTCTCCGCCATCTCGCATCACTGTGACAGCTTGACAGGCCTTCAGTTCCCGAAACATCTGTTCCTAAATTAACGTTAGAGTTCAGATAAAGATTTTACAATCTGGAATCTAGACCAAAAAGTCCCTAACCCATGCGAAGGTGCCCCCCCACCCCCTCTCAATTAAAGCAGTTTATTCTTTGACAAAGACGATGCACAAGCACAACAATCAACAAGTCCCCGATGCCACGATACCGGCAGTGATTTTTTTTTTCCTGCGACCGCTATGTGGCTTCAAGTCTGTAAGAAGGAATCCCTGAGCTGTTACAAAACCTCCGGCTGAAGCAAACCTTACCTCATATTCGTTCACTCCCCTGTACCCCCCGGCACAAAGCTATCCTTGCCTTCTCATGCCAAGCTTCTTTATCCTCTCATAATACCTGACAGCCTATAAGGACAACTGGAGGAGAGCTGTCGTGACCAGACGAATTGCTACCAAACGCCACAAGAATTTCTCAGAACTCTGAAGCCATGCCTCCTCATGTTGAGAGCAGTTCTTCTGACGATGATGGACCGGCAACAAGGCTATTTCATAGACGCAGATCAGTTCATAAGCTACTCGGTCGATGGAAAGGTGCAATGCTACTAGTTAGTATTTTCTGAAAAGTTGTCGTGTATCAGCAACATTCCAGGTGCTGGTGTCTGAATCGGCTCCAGAGTGATCACTGAATTAGATTGGATTTGCAGTCGCGGACATCCTGCTATGGAGGAACAAAAACCTATCAGCAGGGATCCTCGCAGGGGCAACACTGGTCTGGTTCCTGTTCGACGTGGTTGAGTACAACGTAGTAACGCTCCTTTGTCACATTGCACTCCTTGGGATGCTTCTGCTCTTCATCTGGTCGAACGCCGCGCCTCTCTTTGACAGGTTGCACTGCTATGCTGTCTAAGATTTTTGTAGCTATATCTCACCGGACAAGGGATAACGCGAAAACAATGTCAGCTAAAGTCTCGTGTTTTGCAGGCGGCCTCCACATATTCCAGAGGCCATTGTTTCTGAAAAAGCGTTCAGAGAAATTGCACAGACCACCCAGTACAAACTGGCTCACTTTGTATCAATCCTGTATGACATTGCATGCGGGAAGGATCTCAAGAAGTTTCTCATGGTATATACGATCTGCGTTTTCTGATCTGCGCACTTTGCTTAATAGTATTAGCATGGCCTATGACTATCACGTTGTTGCTGTGCATCAAAATATGCAGAAGTTCTGAAGACTCGAACAGAGAAATTTAAATTGATGCCACATGTTCTTTAATGGCATAAAGCAATCTCAAATTTCCATCTGGTTAAAGAATATTCATTAAGCATGTAATGTTCACAAAATAATCTCTATGCCTTTATTTTTCTGTTAACATTCAGCTTAGTGAACTCAAATGTTTTTTTCTTTATTCTTATAAGGTGATTGGATCTTTGTGGGTACTGGCAGTAGTTGGAGATACTTGCAGCTTCACCACACTGTTATATGTTGGTAAGTGTTATTGAAAGAGGATGCTTGAAGAGATGCATCAGCAAGTGCACAGCCCAAAGCATGCGAAAAGAACGATTTATTCATATGTACTCATATTCTGACAATTTATCATGCTTTCTTGACTAGGATTTTTGTGTGCTCTGACTTTACCGCCATTATATGAAAGATACGAAACAGAAGTGGACCATATTGTTGCCAAAGGGGGTGAAGACCTCAAGAAATTCTACGAGAAGGTTGACTCCAATGTCCTCAACAAGATACCAAGAGGCCCTATCAAGACAAAAGTTCGCTAAGATGTTCTTCGAGTTTCCCTAAGTCGTCAGGACACACAAATAGTCCCATACTCCCATATATGTAAAATAGTAACTAGTTACTGGATTTAGGGCCTGTTTGGAGAGCCGCCACACCTGCCACACCGCGCCTAACTTTTTCTGCCGCAGGTGCGGCGGCCGTTTTGGCCGCCACAAGTTAGGCGCGGTGTGGCGTCCTAGGCGCCACACCAAACGGGCCTTTAACTTCAAAACAAATATATGGTACGAAATTGCGCATGTTAGACTACTACTGATGTGAACCACTGCACCATATACTTTACCTTGTCGGAATATGATGGTTGGATGAATGTTCGTAAAGAAAACATTTGTTAGATGTACTTACTAGATTAGAATGTTTTTTTTGTAAAAATGCCACAGCAAAGTACTGCTCCATGTTGTTTTGTGAGGCACATGCCTCATGGTACTGTGTTAGTGGCTACTTTGGGCGAAAAAGAAACTGATCCCCATGAAGGCAAAGGGGCGTTGCGTAGGACACGTGAGCCAAAAGAGAAGCCCACTGATATCTTAGGAAAGAACTCCATATGGAGCCCACAGCAATGATCTGATCGCTTCAGCGATACAAGTTGGGAAATGCAGTTTGGACCAAGCCTGGGACAAGATAATGTCCTCTCCCATTTACCAGCTGCTATAGGACAAGTTGCAGGGATATCAGCTGCTGGACCCCTTATCATACGGCCATTAACCTTATCAAGTCCTGCTCCCAAGCAAACCAAGCTACCGAAAAGCCTCATTGCATCTTCAGTTAAAATGCACACACCATAACCTGCAATCATCTTGTTTCCTGCCATAACATTCCTGACATTCGGCAGCGAAGCACACGTGCCACCGCTGCTGCTCCATGGCCGTGGCCACCGCAAAGTTCTTTGTTTCCAATTCCATTGATCCGGCAGCTGTTCATCAGCGACCTCTTTTTTGGGGTTTGGGGGGGGGGGGTTGTAAAACGCCCAAACGGGCTACAAACTTTCATTCAAATGTGGAAAACAGTACAAATATCAGCCTAAGATGGCCAGTTACAAAGTTTTTCTTTCAGAGGGCAAACCCCACAACGAGTGAAATTAGAACAATTGAAATTGAGGTTATCCAATCTTACAGAAGTTACATTTCGTGCTAATCTATCAGCTATAATTTTTTCTTCCCTTGGAATATAGAAGAACTCTCGCATATCCTTAATAATGTACCTAATTCTCCAGTCCGGACTCCGGAGTAACTTCCTGTTGTTCTTTCATACAGGCGATGAGTTCAGAATTATCTGCAAGGAAATAAAAATCACACTCATGGACCTGCAAAGAAATAATAACATGAAGGCCAAGGAAAAGGCTCAAGGCCTCAGCATGAAGGGGAGAATTAGCTTGTGAAGTTTTTGCTTGGATGTGTAAAGTCCATGAGGATTGGTCTCCATGATATGATATATGGATCAGTTTTAATCGCTAGAGGAGAAGCAAACCAAACATTCCTTGCAAAGTTACAGTGAAAAAACAGATGCTCATCATTTTCAACCATATTGCAATGTGCACAATTAGATTCTGTATTTCTAATTCTTCTGTGCACACGTTGAGCATTTGGAATATTTTTTGTGAGGAGTCTCCAAATAAACACTTGAACTCGAGGAAGGTTTTGTTTATTTCTCCAAATTAAACTAAATGACAGCTGTTGTATGATTAGATCGGTTAAGTTCGCTTACAGTTGATTCAATAGTTTCTTGTTGAAGGAGTCTGTATGCACTTTGCGCATATTATGATATCTTGACCTCCAGTTTGGCATAAAGGGATCTGCAGAACATGATTTACAAAATATGGACTGAAAATAGAAGAAAGCAAAGTGAAATTCCATCTTTTGGGATTTGTCAACCGCAAATCTGCCACATCTACCGGAAGGTTGGAGTTCATAGGCTCATCTTTGACGTGTTCGTGTATGCTAATCCATTCAGGACACCATGGCTGATTCCAAATAGAAACATTACCATAAAAAAGCTGCCATTGTATAGCTTTAGATAAAATGTGTCTTCCAAAGTTCAAACTACTGGCCAAGCATGGCCGGAGTGGCATTGCCTCGATGACACCTTTTTTCTCAACTAGGAACTAGCCCAAGATGGCTGCATGCTGAGATAAGCTCCTGTAAGTATGGTAATGGCATCCAGCCAATGAATAGGCATCAGCGAAATGCTTGATGTGCACCTGCAGCCCTGCACTGTCTGATCAATACAAGCGTTTGCGCGAGGCGTTCAGCCGGGATGACTCATCAGGCTTCTCTACGAAGTCATCTCTGAACACTACCAGTGTTTTAGAAACGCAGGGATGATGATCCCCCATGACACCAAATCCATCAATGACTTCTCAGTGAGCTCTGAACTAAGCCAAGGGCTGCCTCTGCTTTGATAATTTGTTTGGTCAAGTGAACACAAACTGGGATGAAGCAGATCCAAGTTTCAGAAGTTTTGCATGGATTTACTAGTTGTTCCTCACTTCCTTTCGCCATGAGCTTGTTGGACAGCAGATACAAAGTTACAGCAGCTGGATACAGATGAACTCATCAAGTCTTGCTCCGAAGCAAACAAATCTACGGCCTACGGAAGAGCCTCATTGCATCTTCAGTGAGAAATCTTAAAATGCACAGGCCATAACCTGCAATCATCTCCGTTTCCTGCCAACATTCCTGACACCGGGATTACAGAAAAAGCCGTAGGCACAGTTGAGCAGATCACATCTAGACACTAGACGGCACGCCAATAAGCACGTTTTTGCTACAAGAACATTGTCAAGATAACCATGGCAGTAGGCAAGTTCAAAGATCTGAAGACCAAGAGAGGCGTTCTCTTTATCAGGACAGAGAACGTAATTTGTTTAGGCTTACAACAGCATCGTAACATGTCCACACATCCTCATCATATGCGAGACCGGATATCAGTATATCACGGTCCAGTAGACGAGGCTACTGTGCGGCATTTCGTCAAACAGGACGATGCTGACCAGAACCCATCCTAGGAGGAGAAAGTTACACACAATGATACAGATGTAATAAAGAGCGAATAGCGTATCGGTGTTTGGATAGCGGACCTCTACTGCGGGTGCTAAATTCCAGCGGTGAAAATTAAACATAACTCACAAATTTAGAGTCATATGAGTCCATTACTTACTGCGTTTCGTAGCACAAAGAGACAATAAATAGCACAAAATTAAGGAATAAAAAACATAATCGGCACATCAAGAACATCACTCATGAGTCCAAGTTATGCGTCATTTTAACTCTAGATACATAATTTTTATTATGTATTTAGATATAGCGCACATAATAAACATACATGTCGATTTATTTAGAGGGATTTCAAAAAAAATAAACACATTTAGGAGCTTTTAGCTCAAGAAAACTATTGCCTTTTAAAGAAGAAAAGAAAAACTAGAATAAAATTATTAAATCATGGATCACCGGCCAATCTTTTTGCGAGAAGGGCATTCCTGTCAAGCCTCTACTCTCCGGTCCCTAGTCGCCCCAACCGGCCATCCCCGCCCTTCTGACACCATCCCTTACTCCTTCCTGCCTGCGATCGCCTCCAACCCGCACACCCGCCACAGATCGGCCTCCTCCTCCACCCTCCGTCCCGCCTCGGGCCACTTGATTTGCCATGGGCTGACCACATCGTGCCTGGGGCAGTCGCGGCGGCGGCTTGGATTCGGTGTCCTTTCTGAAGAACAATGGTACGCAGGTCCGGGCGCTACGAGCAAACCCAATATCAGTCAAATGGATACACCAAATAGATAGAGCGGACCTGATTCCACAATTATAAATAAATCACTCACAACCGCTGATATCTGATCCAGCGCACCACATCATTGATTGACGGAAAGATAAAATCTCAATCGATTGAAGAGGAGCAAATTTGTTATTTTTTAGCAGAAGTTAATATGAAGTTTGTTGAATTTTATAAGCTATTACGCAGGTCAACTTCCAATGAAATATGACCATTTTGAAATTTGTTGGCACGTCTATGCAAAATGTATTGTTGGAAGTTTGAAGTAGGACTGGCTGCTGAATTGCATGATCCCTTTTATCCGGTGCCTTGCATATGGTGCCTTTATGTAGTGTTTCTACTTTATCTTATCTTTCTTATCTAAAATTGTTAGTTTGTATATTTGGCTAAAGTTGATACTACCTGAAATCTTAATTCATAATCTTAATCATAGTTTGAATTCTATCTCTTAAGATGTGAGTTTTAGCATAATTTGTGCATAAGACAACTATAAGAACCTTAATCTCTATATTTCACAGTAATTTATAGTGTGATTTTTCTTCATTTATGTAATTGTAAAGATAATGCATGTGCCCCTTTATCACTGTGTGTCCTGTATGTGGCCCCTTTGCCTTATTATAATGATTCTTTTTGTGTTGGGGCTAGAAGGTTGTTATTTTATTCCCGCTAATTCTTATTATAATGATTAGATGTGTCCTTACTAATTATATTGTATGTTCCTTTATTTTTTCCCTAAGTGGAGCAAAAAAAAATCACTCCGCCTCCACTGCGAGGGGTCACGGTCCTTTTCTTGCAAGCAAGGTATTTTTCAAGTTTCTTTCCCGATTATAGTTTAAATATGTTATAGTTACAGAGAACGATTTTGTTGTATCTTATACTCTTGCTGGCTGTAACTTTTTAGATTGAGGGGTATAATCAATCCTCTTTTATTCAACATTTAGTAGCAGATCTGTACATATATGCATATTTGTGGATTTTATTTTTGGTGTCCAAATTCATGCCTTTTCTGTTAGGATATGCTGCTCCTTTCTTGGACATTTATCAGTTCTTTTTTTGCAACACTACATTCTGGTAGTTGGACTTTATTTTTATTTCAATTAGAGTTGCCTAATACTGTACATGTACTTACACCCCAAATTTTGGTGTATCTTGTGTGTATGGCCACTATAATTTAAAAAAAATATGCATGCAACTTACATCAATCCTTTCTTTATCCATTCTGCAGCAGCCATGTCTTGCTACTATACATTTCTATTGCCACTTCTATGTGGTTTTTCTTTTATACAAAATAACTTATAGGATTTTATATGTCTGTTTTCAGATGCCACATTGTGCCAACTCTGAATATTTTTTTAAACTCTGGACATGATGTAAATTGATTTAGTTCTGAGTTTCTATTTTCTCCGTTTGTTGGTTTGATTAAGTTGAACTCATGTTCTGTTGTTGCAACAATAGTCTGCTACCTAACTTTGTATTGCAAATGAGTGGCCATTGGTAAAGCTATTTACAAGTATATGAAACTCATGTTTACCGGCTGGGAATATCTTTGAACTACTAATGTCAGTTTCAGTTAATAAAGTTGTTAGAACAATATTTTTTACTTCTCTAGTTCCTGGTATATCTAATAGTCTTAAACAGTAACTGAGCTGGCTCTAAAACCATTTGCACTGAACTTTATGCATCAGTTGTCCACCATACGTTGATTGGCACCAGAAAGAGTAGCTCTCTAATAGTCAGTACTCTTGTTGTCAAGGAGTGGGTCTCATGATGGCACTTAAAAGGCTCCATTTACACGGATCTCGTTTTTTACAGGAGGTATAATCTCGAATCTTTGGCAACGACATATGTTGTTCAGCCTTTAACAGTATACACGAGAGCATGTGCCAATCTCCTGGTGCAGCTTTCTTCTTATGCTGTTTAGTGTTACATCTATCAGATTACAGGGTTGTTGATTGATGGTTGTGTAGCCCATTTAGAAAACAATATTATTGATTTATTGTTAAATCATTTTCCATGGTCCACTTAGCTGTTTTGATTAGGTATAAAGATTAGGTATGTTATACCTGTTGTCCATGGGGCTACTTTCAGGAATTGCTTTTCCCTCACTTTATTCATGCTAGAATGACTAGTTCGTTTCATACAGGTAGCCAATTTAGTGGCTAGGATTTCATTTCATTTATCGTTGTCTTTACCTTTGTGCATTCCTCATGAATGCCTATTTTTTTACTTTTATATTCTGTCTTTCCTCAATTTACTAATTTCACATGATCCTAACGTCTTTTATGTTTGTTACAACTGTTCTGGCAACATATATTATTATTACCCTTGGAAACTAAGATTCAAACCTTCTACTTCTAGCAACTAATGTCTTTTCTTGCATTCTGTTGGAAGAAAATATTTATACATAGGTGCTCTTCACACATCCTTTTTTTAACCTTATTTTATTGTGTTGTTTTTTAAGATAAATATGGACCTGTCTTGCGACGACTATGCATATCTAGGCTTAGTTGATATGTACATATCATTTTAAGTAGTTAAGTTGTTAAATTTTAGAATACAAGAACTATAATTCTTAACATGGACTAGTCTTGTTTTTTCAGGCCAAAATTTCCAGATGTTAAATTTTTCAGGTTTGCGTTATTCAGATGTGTTTTTTTCTTGCTATCAGCCCAAAAAATATACCACTAAACCTCTGTTTTCTAAGATGTGTTTTTTTCTTGTTATCAGCCAAAAAGTTGCACTGTAAATGTGTGTTTTTTCAGATGTGCTTTTTCTTTTCTTGTTATCAGCCAAAAAGTTGCACTGTAAATGTGTGTGTTTTCATGTGTTGTTTTCTTGTTATCAGCCCAGAAATTGTACCTATAAATGTGTATTTTTACTTCAGATCTGTGGCCTTTTGTTTGTAATATCAGTCTAGAAAATGTTCCTGTAAATGTCTGAGTAAATGTAACTTTATTACCAGCCAAAA
The DNA here is from genome assembly GCF_002211085.1 of Panicum hallii. Classification (NCBI taxonomy): domain Eukaryota; kingdom Viridiplantae; phylum Streptophyta; class Magnoliopsida; order Poales; family Poaceae; genus Panicum; species Panicum hallii. The sequence goes on from NC_038044.1 coordinate 12,538,275, forward strand.
ATTTTACAAGTATTTTTTATTTATTTGTTACCTTTTTCTATTCTAGTTGGGAAAACTAAACAGAACAGGCAGTTACAGGACCCAATATCAGGTCCCAACCGCTAATGAGTGTACAGACCACCAGCATGCCTGTTTTGGCTGTGTTTAAATCTTTAACCGGTGCGCTACGGTAAAAGCGGACCCGATAAGGCACAGTAACAAGCACATAGAAATGTGCAGCAGGCCTAGCCGTCGAACTGGAGACACATCGATTGACAGATAGCTACATCTCAGTCGATTGACATGGAGATACATTCTTAATTTAATTATTGGGAGTCATGGGAAGTCGCTTGTTCTGTGGTGTTCGTATTGGACTCCGGCTGTGACTTCTGTACATCCCCTCTATCTATTGAAGTTGGAAGGTGCGTCTCTGGGATAATTTCCCAAGCATCTCGCTTGACAACGCCGTCGACCCCGACATCGGAATTCAGGCGGTACAAACCCTTGTTCTTCCACCTAGAATTTTCATTTTTTTTTTTGGCTGCGGAAGAAAGAATTTTCACTCGTAGGGTCCTATTAGAGAAAACTTGCAGATGCAGAGGCCGGAACATCTCCTTTTATTATAAAAAAGCTAGAGAAAACTTGCATCTTAGGTTATCCTGATACCTAAATTTTTTTCTCCTGTGTTTATTTCAGTGCAGATTATCTCCACTAGTCGATCAATTTTGGGTGACATGACTACAAGCAATAAGAGAGTTGCATTTTCTGGTGGTGCGCATGTGCTGCCGGATGAGATGATGACGACAGAGGTGTTCCTGCGGCTGCCTGTCAAATCCATCCTCCGCTTCCGGGCCGTCTGCCGGTCCTGGGCTGCAGAGCTTTCCTGTGAGGAATTCTTCAGCCTTCACATGGCGAGGGCCGAGGCAACATCCGTGCTGCCTAAGCTGTTTTTCATCTCAACAGATTCCGATGCCGCTGCGGTGTATTTAGGCTCATCGTCGGGCCCTGATGATGATCTGCGCCGTGTCGTGGCCTCACCCTTCTATGCGACCCTCTGGTGCCATATTACTATGTTTTCAATGCAGCCACAAGGGCTGTCACCCGCTTGCCACCTCACCAAGATTTGGAGTTTGCAACTGCTGGACTCGGGTTTGATGCCCGGGCAAAGAAGTACAAGGTGGTGAGGTTATTTCAATCGAAATATCTTGATAAGCAGCGTATTAAGTGTGAGATATACACTCTGGGTGGTGAGCATGGGGATTGGTGTAGGCCAGCTGCTCGAGGTGTACCCTTCAGGTTCCGTATGGCTGCTGCGAGTGCTATTAGCCATGAAATATGGGATAAACTGCTGCCAGTGTTTGCAAACGGATTTCTGCATTGGCTTACAAGCCCCTTATTTGTTGTCAAAAGGCCACGAGCTGCCATCCTAGCCTTCTCTGTCACAGATGAGATCTTTATTAGTTAATTCTCCTGCTCTTGCTCTTTTTGTTGGATCATGCCATGCCACTGTTTAGCGGCAGCAAGTTGGAGAAAACAGTAGCAGCTGCAAGTAGCAATATGGCAGCAGTAGCAAGTAGTGGCAGAAACATTAGCAAGTAGTGGAATAGTGGTAGCAACAGAGTTGTATGAAATACCTTGTACTTCTATTTAACTTATACTATTTAACTTAGTATGTGCATACAAAGAGAGCAGCTGCAGTTTCAAGCAGCACCCACCAATGTGTGTTCACTACTGCTTGCCCTTCTTCTACCTCTAGCTGTGAGTGTGTGTGTGCCGGGGATGAGGTTAGGGACCTCACCTCGAGCAGGCTGGACCAACAAGTGGTACCAGAGCCATAGCTATCTCAAGTACTGCTGCCTCAAGCGGGCGCAGGCACCGCGCCACGTCCACCGGCCGTCAAGGACGATGGGAGTCTATCTCACCAGGGCGTCACGGGACGATGTACATGGTGAAGAAGACCGTCGGGACGTCGGCGGCGCCCAGGACCCCATCCTCACCTGCACGAACTATAGCTAGTGGGAGGTAATGATGAAGGTGATGCTAAAGGCCAGGGGCCTTTGGGTGGCGATCGACTCCGGCACCGACGACGAGCAGGAGGACCACATGACGATGGAAGCCATCCTCAAGGCTATCCCGCCGGAGTTCATCATCGCGCTGGGGTCCAAGGACACAGCGCATGAGGCCTGGAAGAGCCTCAAGACCATGCGACTTGGTGGCGACCGCGTGCGCAAGGCGAAGGTGCAGCAGCTCCGGCGGGAGTACGAGGCCATCACGTTCCGTGACAGCGAGGCCGTTGAGGACTTTGCACTGCGGCTCACCATGATGGTGAGCCAGTTGGGGCAACTGGGCGATACCATCAACGAAGAGGAGGCGGTCGAGAAATTTTTGCGTGTCACGCCACCACGATTCGCCCAAATCACCATGTCAATCGAGACGCTGCTCGATTTGAGCGAGCTCACGATTGAAGACATCGCAAGGCAGCTCAAGGTGGCCAAGGACCGCGTCGTGGAGGTGCCGGCACGCACGTCCGCCGGCGGCCAACTGCTACTCATAGAGGAGGAGTGGGCGGCGCGCGTGTGAGAGCGGAAGCAGGGAGAGGGGCCTCTGCTCCGGCAAAGGGCGGCAGCAGCGGAAAACGCCGCGGGAAGCCGAAGAAGAAGGGCGGCAAGCCCGCCCCGAAGGACGTCTGCCACAACTGTGGCAAGATCAGGCACTGGGCCCACAAGTGCAAGGAGCCTCGCCACCAGAACGGGGCGCACCTAGCCCAAGAAGAAGAGGAGGAGCCTGCGCTCCTGATGGCACAGGTCTGCGCCATCAGTGAGGGGGTTGAAGAAGCCCCCCACGCACACGTCGTGCTCGATGAAACGCGCGCGCAGGTCAACCTAGCGTGGGAGAATGATGATGTGGAGGAGCGGTGGTACCTCGACTCCGGCGCAAGCAACCACATGACGGAGAACCGCGAGGCCTTCTCTGAGCTTGACACCGGTGTCGTCGGCACAGTCAAGTTCGGCAACAACTCCGTCGTTGACATCCGGGGCCACGGGACGATCCTCTTCCACTGCAAGTCCGGCTAGCACAAGGGCTGACAGACATCTACTTCATCCCCAAGCTCCGTAGCAACATCATCAGCATCGGCCAGCTAGACGAGCGAGGCTGCCAAGTGCTGATCGACGGTGGCGTCCTCCGCATCTGCGACTGTGAGCGCACGCTGCTCGCCAAGGTGGAGCTCACCAAGAGCCGGCTCTACATCCTACAGTTGCGCGTCGCGCGACCAGTGTGCCTGGCAGCAAGGCACGACGACGAGGCATGGCGCTGGCATGCGCGCTTTGGCCATCTGAGCTTTGAAGCTCTGGCAAGGATGGCGCAGCAAGACATGGTGCGTGGGCTGCCGCTGATTGAGCACGTCGGGGAGCTCTACAATAGCTGCCTTGCCAAAAAGCAACGGCGAGCTTTGTTCCCCAAGAAGGCGAGCTTCCACGCCTGGGACATCCTCGAGCTGGTCCATGGCGATCTGTGCGGGCCCATCACGCCGGCGACGCATGGTGGGCAACGCTACTTCCTTATCCTAGTAGACAACTGCAGCCGCTACATGTGGCTGCACCTACTTACGAGCAAGGACGAGGTGCCGGCGGCGATCAAGAGGTTCAAGGCGCAGGTGGAGACAGAGACGGGGAAGAAGCTGCGTGTGCTGCGGACGGACCGTGGCGGTGAGTTCACCTTGATCGAGTTCGGGCTCTATTACGCGGAACAAGGCGTCAAATGCCATCTCACGGCACCATATTCACCACAACAGAATGGTGTCATGGAGAGGCGGAACCAAACGGTCGTCGGCATGGCTCGAAGCATGCTCAAGGCGAAGAAGGAGCCGGCGGCGTTCTGGGGCGAGGCGGTGAGCATGCCTGTGTTAATTCTCCTGCTCTTGCTCTTTTTGTTTGATAATGCCATGCCAATGTCCGGCGGCAGCAAGTTGGAGAAAACAGTAGCAGCTGCAAGTAGCAATATGCCAGCAGTAGCAAGTAGTGGCAGAAATAGTAGCAAATAGTGGAATGGTAGTAGCAACGGTAGCTAGCTAGCAGTTGTGTGCCATTACCTTGTACTTCTATTTAACTTAGTATGCGCATATAAGGAGAGTAGCTGCATCTCAAAGTTTTTCAAGCAGCATCTAGTGTGTTCGCTACCGTTTACCCTTCTTCTAACTCTAGCTGTGAGTGTGTGAGTGGGGACCTCACCTCGAGCAGGCTGGGCCAACAACCTTTAGATGGGTCGAGTCACCACCCTTCGTGGCACCAGGGGTGCGCTTTGGGGAACTTAATGGCCACTTATGCATGGCCCGGGAGCGAGTGGTATCGGGTGTGCACTTGGTGGAGCTTGCTGGCCACTTTTGTATGCTCCGGGACCTTCGTAATGCCTCGGCTTGATTGCAGTGCATTACAAATTTGGAAGCTGAATGACTATAGCTCTGGTGGTTGGTCATTAGAGCATCGCATTGATTTATTACCGCATGTTGCCAGAGATTTAGTTGAGCCAGAGGTTGTTAAAGTTATTGGTTCTGTTGGTGATTGTGGATCAACGAAGGTAATCATTGCTACATCCAAAGGCAAGGTGATTATCTATGATCCCGTGCTTGAAACTCTACAGACTATTCTTGCAATTAGAGAAACCCATTCTTATCAAACTGAGAAATATGCTCTTAGAGTCTCTTTATTTAAAGAGAGTCTTGTTCGAGTGCATCAAAAAAATGAAGAGATAGCATTGTCAGCTCCTCTGGCTAAGGCGACTAGGGAGATCCCTACATGAAGATTGTTTGTTCCAAGCCTTGCCATGCTAGGAATTTGCTAAGCACTGCAATGAAGGACTATCTTTACAACCATTGTACAGGTTACCATCAGGTCAATCAACTCAGGGCCCATTCTCTGGAACGCCCTGGAAAATTCATGGATATGGTAGTACGCTTGAAGGCCATATTTTTTTGCAGTTGTAACAAGATTGTTGGCCTGTGGGTTCAATCTGTTGGTGCAGGATAGCAGGAGCATCTCATCCATGTTTTTTGACATGCACAATTTTTACCGGTAGCTTTGGCTTTTCACAAGCACCCTCTTTCCACCTCTGCTTGTGTGACATGCCACCAACCTATCTTAAAGGAGTGTTGTACCTGTACTGGATGAGTGAACCAAGGTTGGGTCAGTTATTTGAGGATCATTGTATTGTTTGGGCATAGTAACAAATACTTTTGCTGTTGGTCTTACAGAGCAGGGCTTCTACAGACAGATAATCCTACCAAGTATATTCCACTATATTGGTACGTAAGCCTCCATACCATGCCTCACACATTCTGCGCATTCACAAGTTCACAGGCAAGAATTTCATGAGTCAGCGCTCCTAACTCACAGACTCAAGGCACTCAGGCTCCCCGTCCAAGGCTGATATAGGTACAAAGAACATACAGAAAAACAGTTGCTTATCTATCAGGATTTGGAAAACACTCGGCCAACTATTGATGCAACTCATGCTTCTCTGCAGAATAATTTGGCTTTGTATGTGTAACAAGCCCCTCCAATTCTTTGTACTGACTAGCCTGTCCCTCTTGTACAAGTAATTTGTTTTTCTGCTGTTCTAGGCTCCTAGCATCTACTTCTCTTTAAAACCTTCATTTTCTCTTTAAATGCAAGAGCACATAAACCTACTAGTCCTGATGCTTGGGCATGATGATTGAGAAAGTTTATATGTTCTTTGCCCTATATTAGTTTCAGGTGCTTCTGAACGGGCTGTTAAGGCAGCTACATTACAATTGTATCTGTTTTGCCTCTATTCTCTAGCCTGATGGAAATGACGAAGAGATTTCCTTTCATGGTGACAAAGATGATAATGTGGCTGTCTCAGGGTCTCTACTTGATGGTGCTAACATAAAGCATACCCATAACTGAAAAACTGACGGATACCCTTGTTCTGTTACTGGAACTTACCGATCATGTCGATATTTCTCTTGAGATAAAGACCTATGTTTAAGGTTGTTCCGCTTCTCTGTTCTACTACGGCAATGGATGCCCTGCCAATCAGACCATCCTTTGTAGTTCTGGTGGAAGATGGAGGTGTCTACATGCTGCCGATTGCTAGTAATAATGAAGCAAACTTTTTGAGCCCATGTCTGTACCTGCAATCCTGCTGCCTGCATCATTTTGGAGAGCAGAAGGTGCTGCTTCTTTGGTGCTATGTTACTAGACATGTATGCACATATGTTTAAGCATGCCAGCGGCTCGGATGTGCTGGAATGTAAGCTCAAAATCATAAGTAATATCATTATCATGCATGATATTGTAGCCTTACTCGCTTTGTATAGCTCATTCATGATTTACATATACGGCAGGGCGACAGTGGCAGCAGCAGCAACACGGGCCACCAGGGCGACAAGCCACAAGCCAGAGAAATCCAACTTTACCAGGGTAATAATAAATGGGGAAATATCCTTTGAAGTTTGAAGTGAAAAAGATTCGTCCAAAGCCCGTGTCAGAAAAGAAAAATCGTTCAAAGCTTACGCAAAAAATCGCCTGTTCGGCTGTTCGTCTCTCTCTCCCGGAACTGTCCTTCGCTTCCTCTTCTCTCCACGCCGTCGTGGTCAATTTGGTTAACAAACCGAAGAGAAGATCCATCAATTCGCCACCTCCCCCCAATCTACCACAGCAATCCACGAAACCCTAGTCCATAGGGGGTACTCGAATTGGCGGCTTGGCGCTGGGGATTTCAGCCGTCTGGGCATGGATTTGGATCTGTGGATCGCCAAGGTCAAGGAGGGGCATCACCTCGCCGAGCACGAGCTCCAGTCCCTCTGCGAATACGTAAGCTCCTCCCGACTCCCCGATGCTGTCCTCCCTCCTCTAGGGTTTTGTCTCTGCCCAGCGCATTCGCTTCTACCTGTTGTTGTCGAATAAGCTGAGCTGGGAATTCGGTGGCACGAGTTGGAGAAATGGTCGCCTTCTCTGATTCCCGTGCTGTAACGGGACTTTGTATCTATTTGCTGCGTGGGAGTGCTGTATGAATTTTGTTATGATCGACGGCTCTGTGTGTTGATGGTTCAGGTGAAGGAGATTCTCATCGAGGAGTCGAATGTGCAGCCTGTCAACAGCCCCGTGACAGTATGTGGCGACATCCACGGGCAGTTTCATGACTTGATGAAACTCTTTGCGACTGGAGGGCATGTCCCCAATACGAATTACATATTTATGGTCTGTTCTTGAGCTATTGCTGTTCTTGTGGTTGAATATCCTGTTGGATTGGTATCCCCTGATTCCTAACCTGAGGTTGGACTGGCTTGCAGGGTGACTTTGTGGATCGTGGATTCAACAGCCTAGAGGTTTTCACAATCCTTTTGCTCCTAAAAGCAAGGTATTGCATTAAATGCCTGCTTGGGTATTGTTTTGTCATGGTCGATGTGATGCCAGAGTCTTGAGCATTACACTAAGTACTTGATTACTGACCCAATTGCGACATTGTTTCCTTGATGTCATGTAACCAAACAAACAAGTGTTATTGAATTACATGAGAAACATCCAGATAAGTTTTGCAGAAATTAAGACCTTCTTAGCTTATGCCTAGAATCTACATAATTATGGCGATTGAATTAGAACTTTCATGCATACATGTCAATTTGCTGCTGATTTCCTTGGTCCTTATTCAAAATAGTGTCAAGATCAATTTATCTTGTAGTTTTTAGTTTGTCGGCACTGCTTGAAAAAAATTGGCCGCCTGGGCAATATGAACCAATCCACTGCCCGACTTTCTAAAACACTGCTTGTCGGTAATTTACAATGTTCTTGTTAGTGATTGGGCGCATGGGATTTAGTATAAAATGCTTCTAGAAAGTTTCTATCTATTACCGTTAGCTGTGTTAGTAAGTTGAAACATAAAGGTGGCCGCGATATATACTATTCTATCTACAAAGCGAAACATTGGCCCTTTATTATTCCTTATTAAAAATTTCCTAAGAGTAGCAAACTTATTTTAGCTCCATTTTGGTTGATCAGTCTAATCAGTTATTTCTGTTTGATTCCGAACTTGTTTTGCTCTTTCTGGAGGCTTCTTCTTAATACGTTATTTTAGGCATCATTCAAATTTCTTGTTGTTTCATCCATTTTCTGTATGTTGTAGGTACCCTGCGCACATAACCCTTCTACGTGGCAATCATGAAAGCAGGCAGTTGACACAGGTAATTCTGTCTGTATAAAGATTGTTCCCCCACTTTACAGTTTCTTTAATTTGCATTCGCACATTTCTCTTGCAATCGCAATCTCATTTAGTTTGGTGCACTCCTGCATCTTGTGGACTCTCTGTCATGGGAAAAGCTAATTTATTTATTTCTTCTTTTAGGTGTATGGTTTTTATGATGAGTGTCAGAGGAAGTATGGAAATGCCAATGCATGGCGATATTGTACTGATGTTTTTGATTACCTTACTCTTTCAGCAATCATTAATGGCACGGTAAGTTACAGGTAAAGAAATTGTAAGCTGTGAGTTTGTGCCATGACAAATGATACTCAATGTCATGTTGAATATTAATTAGGTCCTTTGTGTTCATGGTGGCCTTTCACCTGATGTACGGACTGTCGATCAGGTTAGTGATTCTCTTTATTTGTCTTTATTTCACAAGATGTTTCCATTTACATTGTCCTGATGAACTATCGTAACATGTGTTTATTCACAAATTCTGATGCAATATTATGGCCTTTTTATCCTTTCCTTTGCCAAATTAGTTGGGAGCATGTTGTGCCCTTTATGTTTTGAAGGATACATTCATTAATAGAAGCATCACTGCATCAGATAATAAGGATACAGGTCATTAACTGAAGGATAATCCACATTTTGCTGTGGCCAGATACGAGTCATCGATCGCAATTGTGAAATTCCCCATGAAGGCCCTTTCTGTGATCTGATGTGGAGTGACCCGGAAGAGATAGATACATGGGCAGTTAGTCCCCGTGGAGCAGGTTGGCTTTTTGGAACAAGGGTGACTCAAGAGGTAAGAAAATAAATTTGATTTTCTTTTCATTTTTTTACTTATAGTAATAATATGTCAAGTAAAAGCTTCTTACTGCTGTGCCTTTTCTCAATGCAGTTCAACCATATTAATAAGATTGAGTTAGTTTGCCGGGCCCATCAACTGGTCCAGGAAGGCCTGAAGTACATGTTTGATAAAGGCCTTGTAACTGTGAGTTTTCATTTCGCGTGTCGACTTGCCTCAAAATGCAGTTCCATACGCTCACTACTTCTTTTCCTTCTTTTTCTAGGTGTGGTCTGCGCCTAATTATTGCTACAGATGTGGCAATGTTGCTTCTATACTAAGCTTCAGTGAAAATATGGTAGGTCACTTCATCCCCATTCATGCACCAGCTCTTAATCCTTTTTTTTGTTATCTGTTTTATCTCCTGGTATTTGGATGGCCGACTTCAAATTGAGGATGTTTTACTTGCATTAGAAACATTCAAAGGAATCCTTCTTATTGATCTTTGATTGTTTACATCAAGCCAATTTTCTACTGTGTACATATTGGAAGTAAGGTGACAATATTGAGCCCTGATAGCTTACTCATGTAGTGAACAGACTAAAAAATTCCTCTGTATAGTGATTCGCTTCTTCCTTCAACATAGTGTACTTAATGTAGCTGGGAGTTGGATCAGTTCAAGTGTTGAAAGCTTTTTCTTTGTGCGTCCTATCGGTATAACAGTAAAAACTAAAAAACTTCCAGTGGCTTCCATCTAATTTAGCTAAAAGAAAATTTTAAGCAGCCAAGTTGTTGCAGCATCTTATATACTGGTCTGTGCTTACAGTAGTTCCGGTTTTGGGATTATTTTCTTGTGCTTTATCTTCCCCCTTCCCTCTCTGTTGGCAGGAAAGGGAGGTCAAGTTCTTCACCGAGACAGAGGAAAACAACCAGATGCGAGGGCCAAGGAGTGCGGTCCCATATTTTCTTTGACTCTGGCTGTACATTTTTTTTTAATTGTGGCTCTTATTTGTATGGGCTAGATGCCATCGGATTGATGTTCATAGTTGTAGGTTTCAGATCTGAACGCAATCTGGTGCATTGTATGTCAGGTTATTTTATCTGCTTGTACAATAGATATTGAAAGAAATACTGTTTTTTTTGTTACGACCTAAATTCTCAGTGTCACTGCCACCTATCTTTTTTTTTAACCTTTGTCACCTCTTGCTCCTGAGCCACACCTGATGCAGTCTCTCCCGTTCATCCTGAATCGCATGTGTAATATGCTTCGCTTTCCTGAATTGTTTTAGATACTAAGATGTAGAATCTGTTAACCATGACATAAATTCTCCAACATGCTGACACGGCGTAAGAGGATGGCAGATCAACAAGACACTGAGCAGAGAGGGAGGGGAAATAAAAACAGCTTTGCACTATCCCTGCAGACATAGATGGCCAAATGGGCCGCACGGCCCGACACGGCACGGGCACGGACCGCACGGTTTAGGCACGGCCCATCTAGGCCCGGTAAGCTAACCGTGTCGGGCCGTGCCGGTCCACGGGCTGAGCCGGCGGCCCAGGCACGGCACAACGGTGGCCTGACCGTGCCGGGCCGGCCCGATTAGCCCACGAGCACGCCTCCGTCCGTGGCACCGTGCAGCACCGCCGCTGCAGCTCGGCGGCCGAGCCCTGCTCACGCGCGCTGCTGCTGCCGCCAGACGCTCACGAGAATGCCGAGGTGGCGCCCGCGGCGGCGCTTCTCCTTCCGTAGATCGTGTTGCCAATTTCCTCGTCGGAGAACGAGGACGAGGACGTCGAGGAGGCACTCGGAGCCAGGACGCCCCGGGCGCGCCGCGGCCGGGCGCAGCCCCGCGCGCGCGGCCACGGGCAGGCATGCGCACAGGACGCAGCACGCGGCCGTGCACTCCGACGCCGCCGCCTGCCCCTGCGCTGGCGTCGCGACTACCGCCGCCGCCTGCGGCTGCGGGTGGCTCCCCCGGCCCGCGCCCGCCTCTCCTTGCCCTCTGCCGTGGCCGCTGCTTTCCACGCCTGCGGCCATCTCGTCGCGTGTCTCCGCCGCAGCTGCTGCCGTGGCAGGCGTGTGTCTTGGGCGTCCGTGCCTGATTGCTGCTTGATTTGCTTCTGCATTTCTCGCGTAACACTTGCGCCTGATGATGATTGGCGATCGAGACCGGCGAGTCTAGGAACTTCTAACGCTCATGGAGCTGTCAGTTTCTCCTTCATTTTCTACTCGCCAGCCAGGGCCCAGGAGGCAGGAGCAGCCAACTGCCTCGCCACCAGACCATCAGTTCATCAGGTGCTGCGTCTCCTCGCTGCTGCATACGCATACACGTTCTCGTCACAGCTGATCTGATCTGGCCCCTGACAGTATTTTCCAGCAGGAATCTCACATAACAATGGTGATGTTACAATTGCACGCGGTTTGTTCTGTTCAAGGATTGGGCTGGCTCGCCGTACGCATAAGCGACAAAAGGCAAAGGAAACCGGCCGGTTGTGCCCGTGCTGTATTAGGAGTCCCCAAGGCACGGGCATTGTATCTTGCTCACCATGCGGCGAGCCTGATTGATGCAGCTAACTTGGATGACGCAAGAGAAGAGCTGTGAGGACACATCTCCGGATCATAATTTAGTGGCAGATGGTAGCATCTGCTGCTGTCTATCAGATATTTAGATTGCTGAATATGACAGGGCAATGCACCACGAAAGCTGTTCAAGATTACCGTGATGATACGCTGTCAACTGACTTAACAAGGAAGCGCGAGCTGGGGACAGATCGCAACCACCGGCCAGGTACGCTGCTTTCTAGAAGGAGGCTGTGACAGGAACAGGGTGGATAATGTATGGCTGCGACGGCGATGTATTGTAGCGAGCTCCTGAATTTTGCCAGGCATTCCGGCTTGGAATCGCAAAGCCGACGCTTGCCCATCTCTGATAGCTCACGGCTCCGGACTCCTTTAGCTTCTTCCTTCTCCTATATAACCATAGCTTCCAGGTTCCGGGAGATCTTGCAAAAATAGGGAGAGTAAAATGGATCAGAACTCGGAAGAGAGCAGATCAGTAGAGGCCATGAGCATCTTTGGTCAGAGCATCGATGTGAGGAGGCCAGTGAGGAGCAGGAGAAGAGCCACCCAAAAGGTACAGGTGCCATCTGAATCTCTGTTACTTGCCGATTTGTACTGTTGCGTTGTGCCTGACATCCACCACGGCGCGTGCAGAAATTTTCACCTGCGGGAGAATCACCGGCGAGTCCCAGCGTGGAGAGGCTGCACGTCCACCAGCGCAGGCCCCTCGCGGAGCGAGAGCGCGCCCGTGCCGAGGCCGAGCTGTCGAGGGCAAGTACCATGGCTAGCGAGCTGGAGCGGCAACTCGAGCAGGCCAACGCAAAGGCGAGGTCTCACAGGTCGGAGTCGGAGCTCCAAAGAACGCGTGCCGCCGGCAGCGGTGGCAGCAGGAGCAAGAAGGTGCTCGCGGACGCCGAGGCACCAGACGCCGTGCAGGCTCAGGATCAGAGCAACTCGCTGTACGTCGAGGTGATGCACGAGCTGGACCGCGTCAAGAGGGAGCTCCGGAAACTGCAGCGCGAGGTGGAGGAGGCAAGGGAGGCCAAGGCCAAGGCCGAGGCCGAGAGGGACGCCGAGACGCCGACGCCCAGGGTGCTGAGCTCCGGCTCGCGTCCCCTCGACCGCGTGAAGCGAGAGGCCGGCGAGGAAAGCGAGGACCGCGGCATAGCAGAGCTCGCCGAAGCCGACGGATCCCGCAAGGGCATGCAGTCGCAGGACACGTGGACGCGCGTTCAGAGCCTGCAGAAAGACACGAGCCGCGCGAGTGACCCTGATGAGAGGTTCGCCACGGCGAGCAGCTCCGACGTGGGGCTCGAGCCCGCGGAGATGGCGATGGTGCCAGCGACGGGGGAGGCGGACCACGTCGAGAACGGCGAGTCCGCGCTGACGGTCACGCGACACGGGGAACACGACGATCGCTCGTCGCTGCAGGCTGCGGCGGAAGCCGAGCTGACCTCGGCGAGGATAGAGCTGGAGTCCATCAAAGAAGAGGGCATCCGGTTCACCAACTCCACGGAACGCACGCGCAGGGAGACGGCGCGGGTCGCCGAGGAGATCGACCGGCTCACGGAGCAGGAGAAGAGGGCCAGCGCGCAGGTGCAGCAGCTGAGCGCCAGGCTGGTCAGGGCCCGGTCCCGGCTGGACGCCGCCACGGCCGCTGACGAGAGGGCCGAGGCGATGCTCTCCAAGCTGTCGGCCGCGCTGCGGCAGCTGGGCGAGGAGACCGAGGCGGCGGAGAAGGAGAGGGAGCTGATGGAGCTGGAGAACCGGTGCGTCCGGGAACACGCGGAGACCGTCGGCGCCGAGATCGCCGCGTCCGAGCAGAGGATCCGGGAGTCGGTCAAGGAGCTCGAGGCGGCGAGGGCGTCGGAGGCCGCGGCGACGGTGAAGCTCAGGGCCATCGTCGGCAGCGCGACGCAGGCCAGGGCGGCCGCGATGTCGCAGAGGTCCGGGAGCGTGACGATCCCCAGGTTCGAGTACGAGTACCTGACCGGCCGCACCGAGGTCGTCCGCGCGGTCGCCGTTAAGAAGGTGGCCGCGGCGGAGGCGTGGGTGGAGGCGCTGCATGCCGGCGAGAAAGAGGTGGTGATGCGGGCTGAGGCGATCGAGAGGGAGATCGGAGAAATGACAGCCGGAGGCTGCGGATGATCAGCGCGCAGGAGAGCGCGAACCACGTGGTGGCTTGCGGCGCGCGCGGACAGAAAGGAGACGAGCACGGGAGGAGGATGCATTGCCGACGACGTCGAGGAGGACAGAGACACCGTCGCCATTTGCGGCGCGAAAGTTCGCCTTCGTTCAGCATCAAAGTGAAGAAGAGGAGGACACTGGTGCCGAAGTACGTGAAAGGTGAAACTCATTGCAGGGAAATGTAGGGGCCAGATTTGAGTTGCTCATGTTTTTCACATACTACTCTGTTCCAACAAAGAATACAATTCCGGATATGCACTGGACGTCGCATTGTCCAGATACATCGCAATTGCATTCTTTTTTGACAGAGGGAGTGAATGTTACTGTACATGTACACCAGATCCTCATGTTCTCAAGACCGGTGACAAGATGATGGTGTCCACGTCAGCCATTTGGTTGCGTAGCTGAATGGACTATGGAGCGTCGCCGCTGCCTAAGGCTAATCACAATAGGAGTTTTATGTTGAGTTTCATGATATTAATTACCATGACACATCAATATTTTTAATGATTTGGCACTGATTTAATGAGGGAAGAGAAGGAACCAGTTTCATCCCCATGACACTCTGCTAACTCGTTTCCAAGACGTTGGAAATGGCGTGAAACGACCACTACGACCGCCGTTGTTTCATGGGGATCCCGTGCGCCAATAGATCACTTGTTAGCTTTGGAAACAGTGAAATGAAACTCTCCATTAATACATAGTGTTTCGTTCATCCCCAAACTGATGTAGCGTTCTTAAAACCGCACTCTGATTAGCCTGAGACACCAGGCGAAGACCGAGGCGACCTAGATCGAGCCAGAGCGTTAAATGGGCTAGAATCTCAGGGGCCCTAGTGCCCACTTCTTGCCAAGGCCCGAGAAACGAACGACGAAGATGGGCAACTCGGCAAGGAGCACGCAGGATGATCTTTGCAAGCCCCTCGCTGCTGCGCGCTCTCAGCGTTTTTAGGATTTATAGACATCTTTGCAGTGAAGTAATCCTCCCCCAATGACCTTCTCTCGCCAATAACACAGCAGAAGCAACAACTTTCTCAACAGCAGATGCATTGAACCAGCACTAGATAGATGGAGCACTCAATAATCCATGTAAAAACAAAAGAACTTGTAATTCTATATGCAAATAAACTCTTGGATCCTATGCTTGTACGAGCGTGTATGCGGAGGGCTGTGCAACAACAAAAGAAAACTAATCCTTTACATTTTAATTCAATTACTCGGTAAATAAAGTGTGGTCTAGAGTGGGACTTCAGGTATTTGAGACAGTGGTCTTGCAAACAGGGCAAGCATTCTTTTGAGAAAGCCACTGCTTAATGCAATGCACATGATAGCTGTGGCGACAACTCAGCTTCCCAGTTTCTTCATTTGCTTCGAACTCTTCCTGAAAATTGAAATGGAATAGGTAGCTAAGCATCAGGTGGCAATGCAAAGTACAGTACAGTTCGTGAGGGGCTAAGGCGAAAGAGAAGGGACATACTTGGCAAATGCTACATCTCCTATCCATTTCTGTAGAAAAATGCTTGGGGTTGAACGCTGAGTATTTGACCATCCTAAGGCTTCGAGTGATCTCATCCTCACGCAGCCCTGTACTTACGTATCCAATTCGGTCCTCCAGATCAAGCAGTTCCTGCCAAGCGAAATAGTGTGAGCGATGATGACCATGTAAACTTTCTGTTATATATGATATTCAGTGGGAGGGTACCTCATATGTCATGTTATCAACATCGAGGCGCCAATCCTGATACTGATCATACATACCCATTCTTCCTAGTAATATCCTTGTTCGGAACATCATCATCTGCAAGTTGTAAATAAGAGTTGAAAATGAAAGAAGAAATCATGAGTTCATAATCTTCGGAGAAAGCATATCCTGACTAAATACAATCTCCTCTGAAAAAAAAAATACTGCTGGATCTTCAACGCACATGGATGACTGAGGAATGTGCATCGGCAGTCACCAACAGCCATGTGTCACAACCTGTAGTATACAACTAGTACATTGGACGACAGACTAAAATGGCATGGAAACAGTACTGTTAACTGCTTTACCTGAACAACTAAATACTTTGACCAGTAATTGCAACACTCTAATCTAATACCAAAGAACGCCTCTGGCTTACAAGATGTTAGTTCACACTCTTCAATAGCTTCTTATAGAGCTACTTAACACCTACTGCCACTTCAGAACCTACATGAACAGCCAAATTTTAATCCTTAGTCAGGTGTATATCCTTCATTACCCCAGGACTGTTCTAAAAAAGCACAGTATACAGCAAAGGAAGCATCATTCCACCAACTTGGTAGTTAACCGAAAGAATCAGCAACATGGTTGCTCGGCCCAGCACAATGATTCAGCACGGATGCATGTAACCAGAAAAAGGACGGCAACTCTGCATCTACACTCAAAGGTCCCCCTTGACCACCTAACTATTCCTGAGCCATGTTCCGGCTATCACAGTGTCACCTTCTCTCATGTGAACCCCTCATATCTCTTGCCGACTCCTCAATATACATGAGTACATTACCACCAAGTAGATAGCATGCGGTGCCACACACTTCCCGGGGTAAAGCCTCTTAGCTATTGAATATCTAACTGAAAGTCACATCTTAGTTGACACTCCATATTTCATAAGGAGGGTATCACGTGACATTCTCAACTAACAACAAACGAGCCAAATCAGCACACAACACCTGTAGTTACCTATGACGGGATCACCCTACTGCAGGCATCAACCTTTCTAACAACGAGGTCACAAGACTCTAGCGACATCACATTGTAACTTTGTAGTCTGTAAAGTTAAATGGCAAAAGTCCATATGCAAGCACAAGCACAGCACAGGACACAACGGGCTAAGCTGAACAGATTCTGCATAATTGCATCGTTACCTCTTCCTCGAGCCGTGCGTGCGAGTGCCGGCGCCCACTCGTATTTCGGCCGGATGGTGCACGGTCGGCATCAATGAACAGAATGTCATGGTGTGGCGGCGAATTCATGGGAGACGAGGACATGTGCTCCCGCATGGTGATCCTCCGAGCCGGAGGCGCGCCAGGCCTCTGTCACCGAGCAATCGATGGTCAATTCGGCAGCACGAGGTAGAAATTCGAATGGATTAATGACGAAAACAGCTACGAAATGCTGGGATTGCAGCAGCACAGTGATGAATTTCGAACAGATGACGCATCGAACATGACTGAATTTGAACCACACTAAGGCAGGAAATCCAATCAAAACAGGAATGTAGTTGTTACGAAAAGATGCAAACATTCAGGCATTCAGCATCTACAACCGTATCCAGAACAAAAAAGGAGAAACAAAGCATACCTCTCTGCGCGGCCTCTCGGCATCGGCGCGGCGGCGCGCACCCGCCGTCTGGTGCGGCGCCACCACGCAGTCCACCGACGAGGCCTCGGCGGCGAACGGTATCCCCGGAGTGCACCACACGTCCCCGCCCATCCCACCACCGACGACGCCGCCGCCGCCGCCCGCGCCCCTCGCCTTCCGCCTCTCCCTCCCGCTCCTCCGCCGCCTCCCGCGCCTCTCCTCGGAGCGCCGCGCGGCGTCCACCGCGGCGGCCGGGGCGTGGGCCTGCGACGCCGCCACCGCCGCGCACCCGAGCCCGCGCCAGTCGGCCGCGGACCGCGTCGCTTCCGCCGCGGCGGCCGGCGCGTGCGCCTGCGCCGACGTGCACCCGAGGCCGCGCCAGTCCGCCGACGGCCGCGCGGCGTCCACCGCGGTAGCCGGCGCGATGGCCTGCGACGCCGCCGCCGACGTGCACCGGAGCCCGCGCAGCAGCCCCTTGCTCGGCGTCCTCACGGCATCCACCTCCGCCGCGGCCGGCGGCACCGCGGACGAGGACGCCTCTCCACCAGCGAGGAGGGCACGCAGCGCCACTCGCCGCCGCTCCGCGCCCGGCGAGCCGCCTCCGCCCCCGCCGCCGTCGCGGGCCATTCAAAGGCTGCTCGCTCGTGCGCTCGGTAGCCGGTAGGTGAGGACAAGGACTCGGGAAGATCGAAGACAAGTGGGCGAGCGCTGCGCCGAGCCGGCAGCCGAGCAGCCGATAAAACACGCGCCTGGAACCGTCACGATCAACCTCAGCCGTCCGATCCCGCGCGGTCCCTGTCGATCTGACGGCCGTGGACCGGCTAACCGTCGCAGGAATCACACGTCAGCTAGCAAAGGCAACTGCCAAACAGCAGCACATAGGTTAGTCGACTAATTTTTCAAAGAAAAAGATTAGTAGTAGATTGGTACGGTCAAAAACTACGGATTATTCGATGGACTTGCCCTAAGCTCGTTGGACGAAAGGGTACGGTGGATAAGGATCGGAGTAGGGACACCTCCCTTTCGGCAACCACCGTGGTGCGCAGGAACGCTGGGAGCTTCACGGCAGCTCAATCAATTGGCTGCGCATATCTGACGGGAATGTCAGCCTCTGAAACTTCATCACGGAAGGCCGGTGTCATCTTCTGGAAACATGTCTGACAGCAACGTCATCTCACTGCTTAAATTGCAAATCGATGCCCGTTTCAATTATTGTGGACGAACTAGCAGATTAGCACGGTGCTGACGGGACCGCCGCTGTTGTGTGTTTGTTCAGTTGGACACTTCTACTCCGTCAGCTGTTTCGGCAGTGAAGTGTGCTTTGCTACTGTTGGCTTGGGCACGAGACTGAAGAAAGTTCTTTCTGCAAAATCCGGTTGTCTCTGACTATGTAGTTGCCTCGAAGGTCAGACGTCGCCGTCATGGATTAGTACAATACAAGGGCCGATCGTCTCTGCCTAGCGTAGATTGTAGGGCGTGACCATTGACAGGTGTAGGTTGTGAGTTGTGACTGATGGACACCGAAGGAGCTCACGTCGTTGTTTGGTTTCGGAGGGTCGAAGTTTAGTCTTGTCACATAAAAAATATTTATCATTAAAATATATTAAATAAAGTTTAATTATAAAATTAATTGCAGAATCTCTTGACTAATTTCCGAGACGAATCTAATGAGATGTATTAATTTATAATAGCGGATGGTTACTGTAACATTACTGTTGCAAATCATAAATTAATTAGGCTCATTAAATTCATCTCGCAAATTAGCATCCATTTGTGTCAAAGATTTTGTAAACAGATTTAATTTAATACTTCTAAATAGCAAGATTTTCTTTTGTGCTGGAGTGGTGATTGTTTTGGTTGTGCACGTGAACAGTTTCAGAGGTTTTTTTAGCTGTAGTAGTCCAGGGTTAACACAAAGAATGGGGACATGGGTTCATGTGCGTTCCTGACCACTGCATGAGTCAGTAAAATGTTGCACGGTTTGCGTTGAGATGGCGGTTTGTGGTAGTGCAGAACTGGAGGTGCATCCTCTTCCCAAGTTTTGTGAACAAAGTCTCGCGAGAGATGTCTTTTGATCTTAGTTTTGGTGAATGGGTGAGGAACCACCAGATCGCTATTGCCAATCCACTCTTAGTTCTGTCAACAAATGGCATTGTCAGTATCACTGCAACACTGCACCAAAATAGCTCAATTTCATCGGCCATATTTAGTTTCGTCGGCCTATGGCAAACCGACGAAAACTACCAAATTAGTTCGTCGGCTTGTGTAAGCCGACAAAATTATACTTATTTTTATCGGCTTGGCACGGGCCGACGAAACAAAGGCTATATTTTCATCGGCTTAGCTGAGATCGACGAAAATAAATATAATTTCGTCGGCTCAAATGAAGCCGACGAAAATACCGGTGCCCTAAGTAGCTGGCTTCCCACGTTTTGTTTGTCTGGTTTCCCCGCGCGCCGCCGCCGCCAACGCCCCCACCCCTGCCCCCTCGGGCCGCTGCCGTCCCCGCCCCGCCGCCGCCGGCCCTGGCCCCGCGCGGCCCCGTCGCCCCTGCTATTATTTTCGTCGGCTTGTGTAAGCCGACAAATCTAACTACTATTATTTCGTCGGTCTTCGAGACCGACGAAAAAAACTGTATCTTTTTCGTCGGCTTCTCGGACCGACGAAAATATGGTGTGTATTTTCGTCGGCCTACGAGGCCGACGAAAAGAGATGTATTTTTCTCGGTTGCCGATGAAAATACGTTCATTTTCGTCGATTTTATTCCGTCGGTCTATTTTTTTCGGCCGACCGACGAATATATATTCTTTCGACAGCTTTATTACTATTTTTCTAGTCGACGAAATTAAGAAATGCGCCGAGCGGGGCCGGAGAGCTGCGTTGTATGTTGGACCTGCGTGCCTATTTGCTATTGGGTTGAGCCCATTTATTGGCTACATATACCGCCCCGCCTGCAAGTGGAGGGATACGTGAATGTCTTTTGATCTCAGTTTTGGTGAACGGGTGAGAAACCACCTGATCGCTGTTGGCCTGTTGCCGATCCAGTTTTGGTTCTGTCAACAAATGGCATTAACGTATGAACCCCTGCCGTCCTCTTGGTGAGATTCTTTCCGTCTTAATACAATTAAGATAACGATGCACAGCTCTCCTGCGTATTAAAGAAAAAAAAATCTCAGGTGAGATTGTCTGAATTTCGTTTTCTTTTAAGAGAGTCAATGCGGTAGTACAATCCACTGGTTTTCATATGCTTAGTCACTGAGGGTGCGTTTGGTTGGGGAGCGAAGTAGAACGGAGCCGTTCCATCCTACTTTTGCAGATATTTGGTTGCCAGACTTGTGGAGCGGAACGGCTCCTGATAGGAATATTCCCGTTAGATGCCGAACGAGCCCTCTCTAAAAAATCGGGCGGACAGATCCGCTCTGCTCCGGACTCGCTTCTGCCTCGCTCTCCCGTCTCTGTGCACAGGTTGACTCCTCAACCAAACACTGGATGGAGTCGCTCTGTTCCGGTTCACTCTGCAACCAAATAAAAAATAGAGCCGCTCCGTTCCAGTTTACCAAACACGGAACAAAGCGGCTCCGTTCCTAGAATCTAGGACGAAGCCGCTCTGTTCCACTTCGCTCCTATACAGTTAAACAACCAGGATTTATGTCCGACTACGTACAGACTACTGATGGCGAGGGCTTAACGCAGAAATAGTGGTCCCATGCATTCCTGACTACTGAATACTGATGACTGATGACATGGCAAGTTTGGGCTTCATTGTCTGCAAGTGGCCCTAGCTGCAAGGGCCAGATCGAAATGATGCACAGTTCGTGCTGATCGAGATGGCGTACTAGCAACGCAGACACATTGTCTTCTGAGGATCTTTGAAGGTATCTCGTCGTCCACCTGTTTCTGGAATATCTCTCCACATCACCGTTTGCGGTGCTAGTGATCGGTCAGGAGCCAGATCGCTGTTGCCGATCCAGATTTAGTTCTGCACATGAGATGGCAATAGCTTATGAACCCGCGCGGTCCCTTCAGAATCTCTGAATTTGTGCCTTCCAGCTGACCGTGGAGCCGGTCAATGCAGCAGTACGATCCACTGATTCTTATATGCAATCCTGCTTACTAGTCGGTGGGAAAGATTTCAAATGACCAGCATTTCTGTTGAATTGAGACGCGATGTTCTTGGATGATTCCAAGCCTGCAAGCCACAGATGCAGCGGTTGCTTCCCCTGGCGAACAAATTACCGCGAAGTCTTCAGCCTTCTCTTCTACGAATCCGCGGCAGAAAACCCTGCGCCCTTCTGAACCTGCCCTGGTTGTTCACCAATTTTCACCTAAAAAAATACAGCGAAACGCGCATTCCATGTATCGTTTAATCAGGTGGCTTCGCTGTCTGTTCATTGCTCGCTGCCGTCGTGCATGGAAGGAGGATCGAAGAGGAGCGAGCTCGTGGCCGAGGCCGTTGACCTCTATTACAGCGCAGGACGCAACGCCTCTCCTCTGTGAGTACTCTCTAGTAATGTCATGCGCGTCGTCTCCCTCCCCTGTGCTCGGGATGTCCGGATCGCGGCGGTTGCAGCAGCCTGCCGGCCGGACCGACGAGTTGTTGATCCCCTTCCTAACCGGCCGCTGCAGCTGCCATGTACTAGCAGCAAGCAGCGCCCGCCTTGACTCCTGCAGCTGCCCTGTCCGATCAGGCGAACAGGGAGAGGAGAAGATGCCTCCGCCGCCGCCGACGCCTACACCGCCGCTCATCCGCCTGGGCCCCCCGCACCCGTACCTGAAGACCCACGGAGGCAAGGTCGCGAGGCTGCACCTGTACGACTGGGTCGTGCTGACCCTTCTCGTCGCCATCGACGTGGGGCTCAACCTCATCGAGCCGTTCCACCGGTTCGTCGGCGAGGACATGATGGCCGACCTCCGGTACCCGCTGAAGAGCAACACCGTCCCCGTCTGGGCCGTGCCGGTACGTTACGTCTGCACAGCCTTGAACCTTCCCTGCAAACAAAAAATAAGAAAAATATATAATTCGCTGGATTAAACATCGCTGTCTTGCATTGAGGTCGCGCAGATATACGCAGTCATCGGGCCGATCATCATCATCGTCGGGATCTACATGAAGCGGAGGAACGTCTATGACATGCACCATGCCATTCTAGGCAAGCTCTTCTTGCACTGGAGTCACTTTGCTGCGGTTGTTCTTCTGCAGCTGTGCCCGCTGTGCTGGTGTGTTCTGACAATGTGGTTGCCATGTGTTGCTGTGGCTGAGCAGGCCTTCTGTTCTCCGTGCTCATCACCGGCGTCCTGACAGACGCGATCAAGGACGGAGTTGGCCGGCCGCGCCCCAATTTCTTCTGGCGCTGCTTCCCTGACGGAGTGCCGGTGAGTTCTGTTCTGAACCTCCATGGTCTGAACCGTCACAAACTTCAGAGTTCGCTAGCCTGTTTCTTTTTCTCGCCACAACGTGACGCACCATGATCTCATTGCTCCATGATTCGATGTGTCGCTGTCGTAAATTCAGAAGTTCAACAACATCACTACACAAGTCATATGCCACGGCGACCCGGCTGTGATCAAAGAAGGGCACAAGAGCTTCCCAAGTGGCCATTCTTCATGTAAGCGGCTACCTGCATCTCTGCAAGCCATTTGCTGTGTGCAATAAACAGCCTACCATTGGATCCTGAAAACTCCGGCTTAAAATCATCGCAGGGTCCTTCGCTGGGCTAGGCTTCCTGTCGTGGTACCTGGCCGGCAAGATCAAGGCGTTCGACCGGCGCGGCCATGTGGCCAAGCTCTGCATCGTCCTCCTGCCGCTGCTTCTGGCTACCATGGTCGCCATCTCGAGGGTGGATGACTACTGGCACCATTGGCAAGATGTGTTTGCCAGTGGAATTCTCGGTAGGCTTATCGGTTCAGCTGGCTCACATCTGTTGCCAACTACTGATCTGAACAGAGATCCCTCGTTGGTGTAACTTTGCAGGGTTGGTGGTTGCGTCCTTCTGCTACCTGCAATTTTTCCCTCCACCCTCTGCGGAACAAGGTATGCACCTGGATACCCAATGGTATTTTATGGATTAACTAAATAGTTATGATGGCATACCATTCTAATTTATTTTCCTCCTAAATTAATTATATAATGCCATTCTACTTCATTTTATCAAATTTTTGGATCATTCTAATAGCTCAAAATAAATATAACTTGCATCCCTGACGATGCATCGTTGCATGCAGGAACCTACTACCCTTTTCCTTTTTTTTGAAAAGTCCTTTTCCTATTTTTTTCTAAAACGAAGAAACCTACTAGCAGTACTTTGCTGACTAGACCCAAACGTCTTTGTTTTTTGTGAAATCAATCTGGGCCGAGAAAAGCTCAGTTGCTTGGACCAGGCCACATAGAATAATGGGCCGAAGTATGCTCGGAGTCTCTGCCTGAATCCATATATGATGTCCTTTGTCAAGATTTTTCTTTCTGAGCAAAGTACTACTTACTAGTAGGTTTCTTCATTTATTTTTTTTGTCTGCTAGTATTGGTATTGGAATAATATAGTACCAGAGTATAAATACAATCCAAATTGTAGCCAAGTTTTCTTTGCTAGAGATTTATTGGTTTAAAGGAATTAACTTTAAATAGTAAATATACTGTAGAAGACTAAGGCAGTCGAGCAAGAAAAACAAAAAAAAAGAGTACAAGACTAGAAGGCTGATATTTTTTACCTGTGGAGTTGCAGGATTTTGGCCTCACGCGTACTTTGATCACATTCTTAACCCCGAGGGAGAGGGCCAAGTGCAGTCAACAACCAGCTCGAATCACCATCAATCACTGTCGGGAGTGTCAGTTGCAATGGAGATGGGAAACACGAGCCAAGAACTGGGTTCCATGGAAGAAGGCCACCGAGCTCGGTGACCGATTGCCGCCGTGTTGCCGTACGAACAGAACCGTCCGATCCTCACGGTCCCTGTCGATCTGACGGCCGTGGACCGGCTAACCGTCGAGGGAATCACGTCAGCTAGCAAAGGCTACTGCCAAACAGCAGCACATAGATTATAGTTGATTAATTTTTCAAAAAAAAGTTTAGTGGATTGGTACGGTAAAAGACATGGATTATTTGATGAACTTGCCTTAAAGCTCGTGGACGAGAGGGTGGATAAGGATTCCTGCAGCACGGCAGCTCAATCAGTTGGCTGCGAATATCTGACGGGAATGTCACTCTCTGAAACTTTGTCACACTAGGGTGTCATCTTCTGGAAATCCAGGTCTGAAAGCAACGCCGTTTCACTGCGTGCTCAGATTGCAAATCAGTACCCCTTCCAACCTTATTTTGTGGACCAACTAGCAGCGTAGCACGGAGCTGACGGAACCGCTGCTGCCGTGTCTTTGTTGTACTCCGTCAGCTGTTTCGACAGTGAAGTGTTTTTTACTGTTGGGACGAGAGGGAGGGTATTTGCATACACGGATTAATTTTTTATCCGGATCATATCGGACATTTGGATGCAAATTAAAGGACTAAATATAATCTAATTGTAAAACTAATTATATAAGTGGAGACTAATTTATGAGACAAATCTATTAAACCTAATTAATCCATCATTAGAACATATTTACTGTAGCACAACATTATCAAATCATAGACTAATTAGATTTAATGGATTCGTCTCGCAAATTAGATTCCATTTATGCAATGGGTTTTGTAATTTATCGTTTATCTTAATACAATAGTATTAAAAGAAGACGCAACGTTCACCGAGAGGGTCTAAAAATTCCCATATTAATCAGAAAAGAAGAAAAAATTACACCGTTGGACTTTATGAAGATCTAATGATCTATATTATTGTAAAGAATTCATATATGATATAAAAATCTATATTGGATAAAAATTTGGTATTTCCTATTAGACGGGGACTCTATTGTTTTTGTGATGTTAAAAGGTGTTCAGGTACTTAAGACTTCATCTTTCCGTAGGTATGTATCCCAAAAGATGCCTTTCTAGAAACAAATAATGAATCCCCTAATCCAGATAGAGAGAAGTACAACGAGCAATAGGAAATATCAGAGGTATAAACTTCTGAAATAGTTCTTTTCAGATATAAGTTCAACACGTGCAAAGTCAAAAGAAAAAGCCATACGGCCCAGAATACAATTCGTAGTTCACCTCTCCATGAGTCGTGGCAGATTTGGAAATAAAATAACATTTCAAAAATAAACTCAATACTGAATAGAATACAAACTAATATACTCAACAAGCCTATGTAAAAATTCTACATGGAGTGCGATACAAAAACTTAACAATCCTACTACATGCTATCCACCGCCATAATCAACTCTCATCAAATAATTCGCCACGTACCCTGATCGAAGAAAAGATTGTAAAGCATGAGTCTATGTCTATCAGTGAAGTTAAAAGTAGTCTTCCTCCTCAATGCACCACGAGAATATATTTGCCACCACGTTCGCCGAAAGGGTCTAGAAATTCTCACGTTAATCGGAAAATGGCAAGAACATACACTGTTGAAATCTAACGGTGTAAACTAGCCTAAAGAGTCCATGTCCAATATGCCATGTCGAATACAATTAATAAATAGTTATATTCATAATTTAAAAGCAAAGAAGATTAGTAGTTGATTTCTATGCTATTGATTTTGTGGATCAGATTTTCATAATTTAAAAGAAAAGAAGATTAGTAGTTGATTTCTATGCCACTGATTTTGTGGACCAGATTATAACAGTGCAGATTTGTTTCCATCTTAGCATTTTGAATCACAACATATTTGCTGGGATCCTTTAAAATAAGATTCAACATAATTAAATCTTATCGTTCTCCATTTGTCGGGCACGTCCGCCATAGGCTGTGGGGCCCCAAGGGACCCCATGAAATGACGGGCCACGCCGGAGGACATACCCCTAGTGTAAGAGTAGGTAGCGTAAAGGTAGATAAGGACGTGCGACGATTTGACCTCCAGAGGAGACAAGCAACTACGGCAAACCCTGGCCGTCCGCCGCTCTGGGAGTTAAGCCGTAAAACACGCCAAAGCTCACGCCGTAGGGAGCACGTCGCCTGTCCTTTTGCCAGGCAGGCCCGCGCCGCCCGTCCCGTTGGGACGCACGCCGCACGTCACACTAGGGCACGACATAGGAGCGCCTCCATCATCATCTACAGGGCCAGTGGGGCCCACGTGAATGGGAGAAACAGCACGATCCTGGGGATCTCTTTCGCTCTTTCTCTCTCTCTCACTGTATAAATTTTTTCACAGCTGCAAAATTACAGGCCTCATCCTAGAGAACCTGAATTGGAAAAAGTGGGCCTCTGTAGATTTTCATAAATTCACTTATCATAGGCCACAAAGCAGCGTTCGTATCGCTGAAATCTTGCAATTCCGACAAAGATGTCTGGACCCACCCATGTTCCGAGACGAGTTGGTTGTGACAGGAATGGCATATAGAAAGTTAGCATGGACATGGACAGTTTAGAAGATGGGTCAGCATGAGTTACATCGTGCAACCAAGACGTTAAGGTATCTTGGAGGCTCCGACACCGTGGAGTACCGATGCAGATTTCGTAGCGAATGTAAAACCTTGAGAACTCTACCATATGGACATTGGATCATGCTAGATTCTTTTTCACAACTGCAGAATTACATGCCTCACCCTAGAAATCCTGAATTGGAAAAAGTTAGCCCCTGTGGATTTTTATAAAATTCACTTTTCATAGGCCACAAAGCAGCATTTGTATCGCTGAAATCTTGCAATTCCGACGAAGATGTCTGGACCCATCCGTGTTTCAAGACGAGTTGGTTGCGGCAGGAATGGCACAAAGAAAGTTAGGTGGATAGTTTAGAAGATGTCAGCAGTAGTTACATTGTGCAACCAAGGCGTTAAGGTACTTTGGTGGCCCAGACTCCGTGGACTGCTGATGAAGATTTCGTGACGATTGTAAAACCTTGAGAACTTTGCCATCTGGACATGTGATCATGCTAAGTTTTTTTTTTCACGGCTGCAGAATTATGGGCCTCACCCTAGAGAACCTGAATGGGAAAAAGTGAACCCTGTGGATTTTTATAAAACTCACTTATCATAGGCCACAAGGCAGCGTTTGTATCGCTGAAATCTTGCAATTTTGACGAAGATGTCTAGACACACCCATGTTCCAAAATGAGTTGGTTGCGGCAGGAATGGCGCATAGGAAGTTAGCGTGGCCAATTTAGAAGATGTCAGCATCAGTTACATCGTGCAACCAAGGCGTTAAGGTACTTTGGTGGCCCTGACTCCGTGGAGTGCCGATGAAGATTTCGTGGCGATTGTAAAACCTTGAGGACTTTGCCATTTGGACATGGGATCATGCTAGTTTTTTTCTTCACGGCTGCATAATTACAGGCCTCACCTAAAGAAACTGAATTGGAAAAATTGGGTCCCTGTGGATTTTATAAAATTCACTTATCATACGCCATAAAGCAGCGTTTGTATCGATAAAATCTTGCAATTCTGATAAAGATGTCTGGACCCACCCGTATTTTGAGACGAGTTGGTTGTGATAGGAATGGCACATAGGAAGTTAGCGTGGACAGTTTAAAAGATGTCAACATCAGTTACATCGTGCAACCAAGTCGTTATGGTATCTTGGTGGCCCTGACACCGTGGACTGCCGATGCAGATTTCATGGCGAATGTAAAACTATGAGAACTTTGCCATTCGAACATGGAATCAAGCTAGTTTTTTTTCACAACTGCAGAATTACATGCCTCACTCTAGAGAACTTGAATTGGAAAAGGTGGCCCCCTGTGGATTTTTATAAAATTCACTTATCATAGGCCACAAAGCAACGTTTGTATCACTGAAATCTTGCAATTCCGATGAAGATGTCTGGACCCACCCATATTCCGAGAAGAGTTGGTTGCGGCAAGAATGGTATATAGGAAGTTAGCGTGGACAGTTTAGAAGATATCAGCATAAGTTACATCGTGTAACCAAATGTTTCGAGAAGAGTTGGTTGCGGCAAGAATGGTACATAGAAAGTTAGCGTGGACAGTTTAGAAGATATCAGCATCAGTTACATCATGTAACCAAGGCATCAAGGTATCTTGGTAGCCCCGACACTGTGGACGAGCGATGCAGATTTCATAACGAATGTAAAACCTTAAGAACTTTGTCATCTGGATATGGGATTATGCTAGGGTTTTTCTCACAGCTGTAGAATTACATGCCTCACCCTAGAGAACCTAAATTGGAAAAAGTGGGCCCCTGTAGATTTTTATAAAATTCACTTATCATAGGCCACAGAGCAGTGTTTGTATCGCTAAAATCTTTCAATTCCGACGAACATGTTTGGACCCACCCGTGTTCCGAGACGACTTGGTTGCGGTAGGAACGGCACATAGAAAGTTAACGTGGATAGTTTAGAAGATGTCAGCATCAGTTACATCATGCAACCAAGGCTTTAAGGTACCTTAGCGGCCCCGACACCGTGGACTGCGATGCAGATTTCGTGGCAAATATAAAACCTTAAGAAGTTTGCTATCTGGATATGGGATCATGCTAGATTTTTTTTCACGGCTGCAGAATTATAGGCCTCACCCTAGAGAATCTGAATTGGAAAAAGTGAGCCCCTGTAGATTTTTATAAAATTCACTTATCATAGGCCACAGAGCAGTGTTTGTTTCGCTAAAATCCAGCAATTCCGACGAAGATGTGTGGACCCACCCGTGTTCCAAGACGAGTTGGTTGCAACAGGAATGGCATATAGGAAGTTAGCATGGATAGTTTAGAAGATGTCAGTATCAGTTATATCGTGCAACCAAGACGTTAAGGTATCTTGGTGGCCCCAACACCATGAATTGCCGATGCCGATTTCGTGGTGAATGTAAAACCTTGAGAACCATGCCATTCGAACAAGGAATCGAGCTAGTTTTTTTGCAACTGCAGAATTACAGGCCTCACCCTAGAGAACCTGAATTGGAAAAAATGGGCCTCTGTAGATTTTCATAAAATTCACTTATCATAGGCCACAAAGCAGCATTTGTATCTCTCAAATCTTGCAATTCCAACGAAGATGACTGGACCCACCCGTATTCCGAGACGAGTTGGTTGCGGCAGGAATGGCACACAGGAAGTTAGTGTGGATAGTTTAAAAGATGTCAGTATCAATTACATCATGCAACCAAAGCTTTGAGGTACCTTGGTGGCCCCGACACCGTGAACTGCATATGCAGATTTCGTGGCGAATGTAAAACCTTGAGAACTTTGCCATCTGGACATGGAATTGAGCTGGTTTTTTTTCACAGCTGTACAATTACAGGCCTCACACTAGAGAACTTGAATTGGAAAAAGTGGGCCACTGTAGATTTTCATAAATTTTACTTATCATAAGCCACAAAGCAGCGTTCGTATCGCTGAAATCTTGCAATTCCGATCAAAATATCTGGACCCACCCGTGTTCCAACACGACTTAGTTGTGGTAGGATTTGGCACATAGAAAGTTAGCATGGACAGTTTAGATGATGTTAGTATCAACTACATCACACAACCACAGCGTTAAGGTACCTTGGTGGCTCCGACACCGTGAACTGCCGATGCAGATTGCGTGGCGAAAGTAAAACCTTGAGAACTTTGCCATTCGAACATGTAATCGAGCTAGGTTTTTTTATAGCTGCTGAATTACAGGCCTTACCCTAGAGAATTTGAATTGGAAAAAGTGGGCCCTTGTAGATTTCCATAAATTTCACTTATCATGAGCCACAAAGCAGCGTTTGTATCGCTAAAATCTTGCAATTCTAATGAAGATATCTGGATCCACCCGTGTTCCTAGATGAGTTGGTTGCAGCAGGAATAGCATATAGGAAGTTAGCATGGATAGTTTAAATGATGTCAGCATCAATTACATCACGCAATCATGGCTCCGGCGACCGACCATGCTCCTCCTCTCCTCATCTGTCAGATAATGTGCGCACGAATCCTCAAGCACCGCCATAGCTAAAATACCAGATGGAGCACTCGTCCTTCTAGCGCGCCGCCTTGTTAACCCTACTACCCAACAGCCGGTCATGGCATCTATGGTGGCGGACGCCGGCGAAGCCTCCATCTCAGAGCCTGCGGCGATGAGGGAGAAGCCCATCATTGTCCGGGTCAAACGCAAGACCTCACAAACTTGCCCGGACACATTCTGTGAGCTCCCCTTCTATCTTCCTTTCTCATTGCCCCCATCCAATTCCTCCTTTAATTTCTACTTGATAAATAGAGAGGTTTTCAAAAAAAATATTTTCTCTATCAGGGCTGGAGATTAATGAAAGGCCAGTGAAGAAGGCAATGCTCGATTTCTCCAGCCTCTCCATCTCCGAACCACCCTCTTCCTGCTCTAGTGCTTAAGGTACGGACCAAACAGAATGTAACCTTGACGCCATGGTGCTTTGCCAAAAACAACTTTGTCACCCTACATCGATACTACACATGATATAATACCAAATCCTCCTCACTCAGACGAAGAATTATAGACCAAAAAGAACGTAGTAGTGGTGCCTCCATCACCTGCAAAATGTCTTACTGTCTTGCCGTATGCCCACAGCTTCAGAGGAACAACCATGGGTTAAGAAGCTTCTTGTTCAACACATAGAGGAACAACTAAATTTTCTCTTGCCCATTTTATGCAATGATGCTACCATTTTTTTCCAAATCCAAACCAGAAAAGACCAAATTTTTTCAGTTCAAGGTGGAAACTCTAATTGATCATACTATTTTTTCAAGTGCATTCCAATCTACACCAAGTCTCTTTTATCTAGTTCAAGCCAGAAGGAGTAAGACGGTGAAGAATATCCACCTTTAAGATCAATATACCGTTGGATCGAAATCTCCTCCTAGTGTTTTTATAATGAACAAATTCACATCGCAACGCAACAATAGGAGAACAGAAGGGCGCCGTTCAAGTAACATGACGAGTGATAACATCGGAGAGGAGAAGGAAGGCATGAGGAGGAGGCTTATTGGTGGTTTGGGCTTGGCACCGCTGTATAGACGTCAGCGGCAGATCCATGATAGCTTAGATAAGATACTGCGTCGATGAGAATCCAGCTTCCGCTTCTCCTTATCTGGAGCCTGTAGTTGGGGGCGCAAGAGGAGGCCGGACTGTTGGGGATGTTGGCGACGGAATCCAAAGAATCCATCCATTGGTGTTGTTGTTGGTGTTGGTATTGGAGACGGACTGGACTTCGCCACCCGGCGACCGACCATGCTCCTCCTCTCCTCGTCCGTCAGATACCGTGCGCACGAATTCTAAGGCACCACCCAAAGTTAGGTAGTGTTTGGTTGGAGAGCCAAATTGGATGGATTAGTTCCATTCTAGATTTCAGGGTGAGATGATTCCATCTATAGCTTGTGTTTGGTTGGAGGGATGGAATGGTTTTTTTTACCAGAATCGAATCGCTCCTGCTTTGTCAATCTCCGTTATGTGGGACCCGTCCATTAGCCACCATTCCTCTTCCTCCCTTTCTCTTCTCCCTCCTATCCCCTCCCCTCCCTCCCTGCTGCACCGCCGCCTGGCCAAATTGCGCCACCAATTTGTCGCGCTGCTGCCTTGCTGCGCACCACCAGTCCGCCTGCTTCCGCTCCGGTACTACCTGCCTGCACCGCTTTGCTGCTCGGCCGCCTGTGCAGCGCCCGCCCACCTATGTCTTTCTTGCTCACCATCCAGACCAGACGCACAATCATAAGATTTTCTAGTCAGCGGTCCGAAACACCAACACCATTAGCTTTGGATGGAAAAATCAAGATAGGACTATATAAATACAATATTATGTTCAATTTGATTTGGTAAATATTTATTTTGTTGCTCATCTCTTTGGCGAATGCAACCAGACTAATGTCCTTCTCATTTGTGGGTGATGGATGGAGAGGAATAAAGATAAGGCCAACGAAACTTGATCCTATAGTTGGGTGTGTTGCATTGTCGTCCTCGAGGAAGGAGAGTCAAGAATAAGTAGTGAAACAAAGAAGAAATCGCCTTCCATATTTTCTTTTGATGAAACAAGAGGTACTAGTTATTGTTGCTTTCTTCAATGTCGAACAACAAGTTGCTAGCAAAGCAACATGCAGCCGCATATGAAGAAGCGTGGCTAGACAGTAGCAAATGAAGAATAATTGCACAATCATCAAAATATAGAAGAGAAGAGTGGCACATGTTAATTAAGAAGTGATTTTGATCTAGAAAGAGATGAGATTTTGCTATGCTTGGAGAACACAATAATAATAACCAGTGCATGTAGATTAGGGGTACAA
Organism: Panicum hallii; assembly: GCF_002211085.1. NCBI lineage: Eukaryota > Viridiplantae > Streptophyta > Magnoliopsida > Poales > Poaceae > Panicum > Panicum hallii. The sequence goes on from NC_038044.1 coordinate 12,570,561, forward strand.
TAATAAAAGTTTGGTTGTGCAACCATGTTGAGCAACACAATCCAACATGGTCACTAGGTCGGGTATCATCCTGCCCTAGCACTTTTGGTTCTGCTGAGGCATGGTCATCGCTACATGCAAGTTGCAACAAGAAGCAGGGAAACATTAATATCTTGCTGTGGACATCAAAGATGCACCCTCGATTACTACGGTGTAGCGGGGCGGAACTCCTTAGGAATTGAAGTTGCAAAAAAGACAGGTACAAAGGAGAGGACTATACCTTGCTTGTACAACAACAAATTTGTTGACCGTCGGCATATAAGCTATGCAAAAGATGCAACAACTTGAAGAAAAAGAATATATAGAGCGGCAACAATAGAAGATGGGAGAGATTTGAATATGATCAAAACTAAAGAGGATGCATCCACTACATGTTAAGGTTTGGATTCAAACTTCAAAAAGTAAAATTTAATCATCTTTGGAGTATACATTGAGCCACTCACCTAGATCTTCTTCTTAACAAAAAAACTAAGGATAATTTGTCACCGTAACTAAAATTTTCAAACAAAAATGTACACTACTAGTCAAATATAAAAAGTAATATATATTCCTTTTAAAACGTAAAAACTTTATATTACTTTTAATATATACAAAAAATATATTTCTAAATAAGATATTTCAAAAAAATTCTGCCATATAATAGGACGATGGAAAAAACATATATGGTGTCTTCGTCTAGGATATCATGAGTAAGAAATTACAATGACATGGCAAACAAAACTATTTGCATAAATTTCTTTTTGAGTAAAGTACAAAAGTTACTCCTCATGTTTCAAATTATTGGTCACTTTAGTTTTGTTCTAAGTCAAACCTCTCTAATTTTTATGAAATTTATAAAACAATTATGATAATTTTCATGATAAAAAATACATATACTATCATTACATAATTTGTGGTGAAACTAATTTAGTAGCATAGATATTGGCTTTTTTTAAACAAAGTGAGTAGCATAATAAACCTAGCTACCAGCGCTATTTGCACGGGATACCTTGCTGGTTAACTTATATTTAATACTGGTGTCCAAACATTCAATGTGATAGGATTAAAATTTAATCCTGAGCAAGCAAACATTGAAACTTCTTTCAACAAAATTCGGTTGTCTCTGGCTATGTAGTCGCCTCGAAGGTCAGACGTCGCCATCATGGATCAGTACAAAGGGTCAATTGTCTCTGCCTAGCGTAAATTGTAGGACGCGACAGTTGACAGGTATGACAGTTGGAGATGCTCTTACAAGATATTTATGCTCATGTTGTTATTATCAACGATCTACAGCAAACCGACACATGAACACATATATTGTTACAGCAACTCTTATCTCACAAAACTACACAAGTCCAACAACAACTAACCAAGTGCACAATGACAACACGTTTCATTTTATCTAACCACCACATCGTGCACCTACTCTCGCTTGGTCACCATCTCAGCACATCGCAGTTTCTAGTGTTAGTCAATGGCGAGGAACCAGATCAGGTCGCTGCTGCCGATCCAGCTTTTGTCCTGCAGAGGACATTAGTTTTACGAAAATCCGTGTCGTCTGTCGGTTCTGGAGATCCTCTGAATTTTGAGTTTTCTAGGTGATTTTCGAGCCCGTCCATGTAATACCATTCAGTCATCCAGTGGTCAAACTCCTCGTGCTCCTTAACCACTAAGTTATTAGAACAATCTAAAAAGTATGGATGCATTTGTCCTCATCCAGTGTACAATCTCGTCTACTCCGAGGTTGGATGTCAGCATTCAGCCATTAAATTAGTGGCTGTTCCTCCCTCAAGATCACGCGCGGAGAGGCTTACTCTCACAGGTCAGGAGGAGCCAGCTACCCTGCAAATTCAGGAACCGAACATTCAGCAAGACACCAGCCGGTTCCGGTCTCCTGGATTGAAGCCTTCTCGTCTTCGGATCGGCGCATAGACCGCCCGACCCTTTTCTACCTGCCCCGGTTGGTCATCAGCATCACCAATAATACGGTGCCGACTGCATAATGGGCATTTGTATACAGATCAATCAGCCTGTCTCGATGCCCTTTTCATCGCGGCCGTCGTGCAGGGGAGAATCGGGGAGGAGCTCGTTGCCGGCGGCGTTGACTTGCGCAGGCGCAGGAAGCCACGAAGCAACTCCTCTCCTCCGTGAGTTTCTGCGTACTAATTCCATGTCGTCTCTCCCTCTCCCTCTCTCCCGAGATTGGCAAACAGCATGTCTGGATCGCCGCAGCTGCAACCTGCTCGACCAAACAAGTTGTTGCTTCCTCTCCAAACTGGCCGTTCTAGCTGCCATGTAGTACTAGTACCATCCTTCGTCTTGATTTCTGCAACCGTCCCCCTGATGCCATCGTTCATCAACTCATTCCTCGATTGCCATGTCCGATCAGGAGATGCCGCCGCCGCCGCCCATCCGCCTGGGCCCCCCGCACCCGTACCTGAAGACCCACGGGAGCAAGGTCGCGAGGCTGCACCTGTTCGACTGGGTCGTGCTGGCCCTTCTCGTCGCCATCGACGTGGGGCTCAACCTCATCGAGCCGTTCCACCGGTTCGTCGGCGAGGACATGATGACCGACCTCCGATACCCCCTGAAGAGCAACACCGTCCCCGTCTGGGCCGTGCCGGTACATCTATCTATACAGCCTTTTCCCTGCAGAAGACCAAGAAAATTATTTCGCTGGATTAAAGATCGCTGTTTTGAAATTGGGCAGATATACGCAGTCATCGGCCCGATCATCATCATCGTCGGGATCTACATGAAGCGGCGGAACGTGTATGACATGCACCATGCCATTCTAGGCGAGTTCTCGACGGTGGCGTCAGCTTGTTTCAGTTCTTCTTCGTCAGTTTGTTTTAGGGTTCTGACATGGGCTTGCTGTGGCTGAGCAGGCCTTCTGTTCTCCGTGCTCATCACCGGCGTCCTGACCGATGCGATCAAGGACGGAGTTGGCCGGCCGCGCCCCAATTTCTTCTGGCGCTGCTTCCCTGACGGAGTGCCGGTGAGTTCTGTTCTGAACCTCCATGGCCTGAACCGCCAGAAATTTCAGAGTTCGCTAGCGTGTTTCTTTTTGTCGCCACAATGTGACGCACCATGATCGCATTGCTCCATGATTCGATGTGTCGCTGTCGTAAATTCAGAAGTTCAACAACATCACCACACAAGTCATATGCCACGGGGACCCGGCGGTGATCAAAGAAGGGCACAAGAGCTTCCCGAGCGGCCACAGCTCATGTACGTGGGTGACCTCCTGCAACTCTGAAAACCATCTGCTCCAAGAAGTCTTTTGTTCATGTACGCCTTCTCTTCCAGGGTCCTTCGCTGGGCTAGGCTTCCTGTCGTGGTACCTGGCCGGCAAGATCAAGGCGTTCGACCGGCGCGGCCATGTGGCCAAGCTCTGCATCGTCCTCCTGCCGCTGCTGCTCGCGGCCATGGTCGCGGTCTCGCGGGTGTCTGACTACTGGCACCATTGGCAGGACGTGTTCGCCGGTGGAATTCTTGGTAGGCTCCCCGTTTCAGCTGGCTCACCTACTACTACTCTGTGGACAACTACCGTTCTGAACAGAGATCACAGGTTCACCCTCTCGCTGGTGTAACTCGCAGGTTTGGTGGTTGCGTCCTTCTGCTACCTGCAGTTTTTTCCTCCACCGTCTGGTGACCCAGGTACGATGCAGAATTTGCATACAGAGACAGAGTATATTTTTTCTCAAAAAGAAAAATGAAGAAAGCTATACTAGCAGGACTTTGTTGACTAGGCCCAAATTTTGTTTTTTTTAACTCAACCTGGGCCGTAAATGGCCCAGATTCATGGACCGAGCCTTATGCCAATAATGGGCTGAAGTATGCTTGGCGTCTCTGTGTCCGTCCATTTATTATGACGTCCTTTGTCAATATTTTTCTTTCTGAGCACTCCTTATTTCCCACCCAAATGAAAAAAAAAGTATTTTTTCCTCTTCCTATGCCAATAAAAGAGTACCAGATACAGTCCAGATTGTATCCAGTTTAGGTAGCCAGAGATTTATTGGTTTTGTGGAATTGAAGTTCCGCATATAAATACAAGTCTACAAGACTAAAGGCAGCCAAGAAGAAAAGAACAAGAGTACCAAGACTAGAAGACTGATGTTTTTACCTGTGGAGTTGCAGGATTTTGGCCTCACGCGTACTTTGAGCACATTCTTAACCCCGAGGGCGAGGGCCAAGTGCAGTCAACAACCAACTCGAACCACCGTCGATCACTGTCCGGAGGCCCAGTTGCAATGGAGATGGGAAACACAAACCAAGAACTGGGCTCCATGGAAGAAGGCCGCCCAGCTGGGTGACGTGCTGCCGTTGCTGCCGTTACGAACAGAACCGAGTCCTTTTCGTTTTTCGTTTTTCCCCCTTAGCTTATTGTATGTTTGATAGTAGATGTTTTTGATCTGTAATCGCGTCTTGTAAATTAAAGTTAGGTGAAAAGCATCATGAATTCATCCACAATGTTCGTATGTTTGAGGTGATGGTGGCCCTCAATCCATGCGTCCGCATGATCAGCGCAACGGAAGCAGGCGCAGAATTCAGATTCCTGTGTGCTGGATGAGGGCAGCTCACCGACCTAGCTATGATTACCAGAGTACAAGAGGGCCTGATGTGTTTCCATGGTTTCCCCGTGATTTTTGTCACATGGTAGGTGTTTCATCAGCAAGATGCCAGTGCCAGACATAGCAGATAAGCATCCACAGTACAGGTCTAGGTTCAGTGACGATGATCATTTTAGTCTAGGAAGCGTCTATCATGGCTATCACAGCTGTTTGTGACCTGTATTCAGCTACAAAACGATGTACAGCTGCTGTGTTTTGACTTGTAAAGCCACTGTAAAAGACTAGCCCATCTGAATGATACTGTAGCACGCTGTCCACGACGGGTAAGTAGGAAGCCTATCGTCACGATTTTCTACGGCACGGGCGACTTGATCAGTTCATGACTTCAGTCAACAAATGGATAATGTACTAATATTCTCGATGGCATGTTGTGAATTACTGAACTCCCAACGCCGTGCCGTTGGAAAAGACTCCTGAAAACTCTGTATGGCATACGGGAGCGACCTGTCTGGAGGCAGCTCGTGACTTTGAAATCACAGCTAGCTCACATGTTGCTTCTGCTTTCTTCTCCCACGTGATTTCCCTTTGGTTTTCTTCCGAGAAATTATGACCTGGCTAGTACTCTTATCTCCATGAACAGTCTGCTTGGTGATTCAGACATTCAGGCACCAACTGGATCACATCCGTCAGATCCAAGACCAACTGTAATCGGCAAAATTTTGGCCGAAATTGTGAACCCTGCCACTGCAGGTTTTGAGTAGGACTGTAGGTGATCATGGAGACGCATCAGATGCAGAGAAAGAAACACATGCACACCGGCTGCACGGCCATGTGGTGCTGGTACTAGGCTGTTCAAACAGTAACAGAGGTCTGAACACAGTGATGAGGTTTGAATGGATCCATCAGGCACCCACCAGGCATGCAGTCTGCTGCTGCACAGCTCGACTGGTGGTGCACCTGCGCCGGGTCCATCGCCCCACATGCGAACAGAGAGAGAGAGAGAGAACGCGAGGTGAAGAACCTGACACGGCGACTTGACTTTTAACTTTCTTTGCCCCCAAGGCTGAGCAAGCGCAAGGTCTCTGCAGAAACTTCCATCTGATGTGCAAGCTCTGTCTGGGTGAGCGGTGACCAGTTGATGTTTCTGTCGTCAACGCGTTCCCTTTGAGCAGTGGAAATTTAGCGCCGCACGGTCAAGTCATCCACTGTACTCGCGCCATTAGTATCCTCTGTATTTCTATCAGCAGAGATTCGGCGTGAAACAGTACGACTCTCTTGTTAGATCTTTACAAAACTCTGGTGTTCTGAATGTTACCTTCCCATTTCAAATTTTCAGCTACCAATGAACTCTAGTGATAACGACAAATTTGATGTCAGATACAGATGCTTAGATGGAAGTTAGCGTAAGCTGCATACCTTATTGCTTGCAGCGTCAGGGATGTCTTTGGCAACATCAAGTTGCTCTCTGTCGATCAAGCTTCACGGGCAAGAAACCAATGATTCCTCACTCCTGTTTGTCCCATTATGGGACCTCAGATCCAGCGATTTAACGGCGAATCGACGGCACAGATAGACACACATTGATTTGGACACCATCTTCTCCTACCTGTCATTCTCCTATTTTAACAGTCGCTGCGTTGCTTCCGTTTTCTGAACTCTCTGACCGGCACCTGATGCTTGCTATCTTAAGGCTTGTTGGGATGCACGGGAATAAAGTCAGTCTCCTCACATCGGATGTTTGGACACCAAGTATTAAATAAAAGTTAATTATAAAACCAATTGCATAAGTGGAGGCTAATTCACGAGACGAATCTATTAAGTCTAATTAATCCATCATTAGCATATGTTTATTGTAGTACAACATGGTCAAATCATAGACCAATTAGTATTCATCTCGTGAATTAGCCTACATTTATACAATTGTTTCTGTAATTAGGCTATATTTAATACTTAAGGTTCCATCATCCAAACGTAACATTAATTAGGATTCATCTCGTAAATTAGCCTACATTTATACAATTGGTTCTCTAATTAAGCTATATTTAATACTTAAGGTTCCATCATCCAAACGTGACATTAGCTTTGCCAAAGCTGCGGCAGCGCAGCAGAGCACCCACACAGGACAAAGCAGCCAGCACATGGCTTTGGAGTTTGGACGTACGAATTGGCTGAATGGCCAAGGAATATTGCGTGCAGATGGCTACCCATTTCGTTTTGAAAAGTCCTAAACTTTTGACTCGCAAATCCTTAGGGTTAGGTCCATGCTCCATGGGCTTGGCTCGCTTCGCAGTACCCAAGATGCGCGTTACTGTGGATGGATACCACCTTGATTTGTTTAGGACTCTGAACCGACGACCCGGAGACGAGATTAGGTCGCCTTTTTATTGGGTTAGAGCGTGCAGTGTGGCAACGACAAGCTCTGTGGCTAGCTCATGATGCACTCCGCCGCCGCCGGTGGCATGTGGGATATATAGAGCGGCACGAGCAGCTGCAAGAACATATCTCCAGTGCGGCGACATAGTTCTCTGAAGATGACAGGCACAATATAATGCAGGTAGCTGTGCTGATGGTCAGTACAGCAGAGAGCAAACTGAAAGTCATCGTTGAACTTGGCAACTGTATTTTTTGCTTTTCAGGTATTGTTTTTACCTGCCGAAAGCGCACTGAGGACAGAGCCGCTGCTGTCACACATTCGGATTGATGGATTCCGTCATCTGTTACATTGGCTTGAGGATCATTCTTTTCTGAAGATTATTGCTACTAGCTAGTGGTGTGGTTTACGCACTAGCTGTATCTGTCTGACCAAGCTTGGTTCTGATGTGCTAAGCATACATCTTTCAAGTTTGACGTCTGTCCAGCCCCCACCAATGGCATGGCATGTCCTCCCAACTTACGAGCACGTACTTATCCGCCCCTAAATCTAATCCATCCATTTTAAAACTAACTTTGGCGCCGTCGGTGACAAAGTGGCGCATGATACATTTACCGCGTCTATCCGTGCTCCCCAAGCACCAGCAAAATTTTTACTCCAACTTGTGGCATCCACACCCACGCATAGCTTCAACTGCACATAGAGTAGAAGTTAAATATCGCCTGGAAACCGCTAGCTAGCAAGCAAAGTAAAACCTGTGTTGCGTCTTGATGAGGCTAAGTGAGCAAGTAAGAACGAGTCAAGGGAATCATAAATCTCACCGTAGATCTACCCGGAGATGACTTCCTCTTTCACCAAGGTTTTACATTTTGACAGCGACCCGGTAAGCGTTGACTCCAGCACCCCCACATTAACACACGCCAAGTCCAAGCAGTGCAGACAAGAAGACTGAAACTCTCACAGGCTAGCTAGAGGCTACTGCACTACACTGACGGGCTTCTTGCACTGCATGGCACATAAGAAACTACACATGGGACATGGCTGGAGAAGACGATCGAACCAGACGAAAACGACCTAAACCGGTGCAGCGATGCAGGGGTTGACTCGCCATCAATACCCAGCGTCTGCGTCTCCACGTCCAGAGATGAGCCTGGCGCTCGTTCACCGATCAACGAGATCGAGCAACAGGGCCTCATGGTCATGGCAACTTGCAGATGGGTGTGTGCCTGTGACCGTGACTCTCCGGCCAACCGGAGGCACTGTTGCGAGCTTAGCTGCAGGTGGTCACTGGCCAATGCCATCTCTGTGTGTTTCGGCGTGGAGAGAGAGAGAGAGAGAGGTCTGGGCCTTTGTCAACGGTCGCAGAAGTCGGGCCGTCTCTGTGCAGTCTGGTGTGCTGTCTCTGACTACGTTGAGCGAGACTCCCTCCGCCGTGTGTGTCCCATGTCTGTGCAAGTGTCGCTGGCTAGCTATATTTTGCGGGAATCCTCCGATCTCATCAGCCGCCATGAAAAATTCCAACAAGGAACAGTGGGAGAGGCTCAGGGATCGATCAGGATTAGGTGGCTGGGTTGCAGAGGCCATGATGAGTTGACTACGCGTACTGCTACTGTGGGAACTAATTCTCTTACTCCAGCTTTTAATCAACCAGAGACGCTTAGAGGTTGTAAAGTACCTTAAATTTTAGCCTAGATAATGTAAGACACAGGCTCTAAAAGGACCGGGCTCTAATCTTATACAATTTTAAGCTAAAAATATATAAGGATCATATTAGATTGTGAAGAGAGCACTAGAATCATGATCCGTTACCACCACTAGAGACGCTAGATGCCGATGCATCAAAATGGCAAGTATTATTGTGGGCTTTACATCAAAACACTTTTTGCCCTACAAATCTAGCTGTATCATATTTTCATTTTTTTGAAAAATTTTAATTAAGTACTAACCCATCAATCCATGTTTCTGCCCATGCTATTATTAATGGTAAGAGACATAAATGTTTGAGGTTTTTAGATAAATGTATTGTGGGGCTCACAGCTAACTAGAATGGCAGAAGTGATCGAGTAATTTGCAAGCACATATTGGTAAGCGCTACCTGATTTAAATATAATTTAAGGGTTACTTTATGTTACTGTTTTTAACAATAAAAGGGCGAGTAATTTAGAAAAAAGTTTTGCGGGTTAGTTTAGGTTATTTTTCACAGCATGAATGAATATTAGGTGTTTCTTTCTATTATTTTTCATAATGATAGAGGTTGATAATGTAGATATAGACAGTGACGAAGGTGGGTATATTTTTAGAAAATAAAATAGATCATATAACAGTTATTGTTAATGATGACTAGATCCTATCTAATTGATGACCAGCTACCTCTGATTTTTTGTGATATTTTTTAGGAATCATCTATTTTTCTAGCTAGCGTGTCAATCTAGAGGATTAACATAAATAAAGGCTCCAAGCAAAATTACTAATTAGTAATATTAAGATTTGAAGAGACGCATACGCACATGCAACTTGAAAATGGCATCTATTAACTTCATGACTGGCAGATGTATAATTTTTGAGAACTCGAAAATGATCTATAGATGGACTGATGGAGCATCCATCTCGCTAAATTTCTTGCCGGCAAAATAACCGCGTGCGCCACGTCATGTTGGGCTAGCATCCGATGCACACTGATCGGATCGTCGTAGTACAAAGCAGCAGTACGCCCAGTACGGCGTGCGTGCGTGGCTTTGCTCTCTCCTCTCCTCTCGACCCTTTTTCCCCTCGAAGAGACGTGTTACGTGTACGCTTGCCTGTCTGCACTGATGACAGGTGGCGGCCATAGTTTATCTGCTCCGATCAGAAGTCGGCGAGGCAGTGGCGGATGTGCGTGTTACCCTCGCGTCGCCGGAACGAGCAGCTTTATCTCTATCCGGTCTGAAACCGTTGAACGTTGCTCTCATCTCTTCCCATTGGAACTTACCTCGCGCCAAAATTAAGCACAACCGTCGCCATTTGCTGAACACAAGAATTAAGAATACAAGGGGTAAAAGGACAAATAGTGTTGCTTATTATCGACCTGCATTAGTTCTAGCAATGAAACCGGCTGTGCTTCCTAGATGCCACGCACTGTTTTTTTCCCCTCATCTTGTTCTTTATTCTCTCGATCAAAGTCTCCAAACAGCTGAACTTTCTCCGTTGCTTTCCGGCCAGTCTCATGATCGCAAGATTCACAAGAAAGAGATCTCACCTTATCGCTGCAAGGTTCACCTGGAAATAAAGGAAAATTCCCCAACACTGCATACCACTACTTCCGATTACGTGAGGTGACGCTACATGATGTAGAGGGAATAGCCCATGAATAAACTTTCAGACTTGCTGTAAATGACGAAACATGCGTATGCTTTCCAAAACAGTTCATCGTTGTTCGTTTCCAGAGATTCTTCTCTGCTGCTGGTAACCTTATCTATCTAGCTGATACATCCATCATGATCTCCCTGTTAGAGTACTTGTTGTGCCACTTTATTTTTCCGGCTGCTGCTTGCACATATACGTCGATCGATCGGTATCACATCACACTGTGCAGATATATCAGGTTCATGCATACATGCAATTATGGGCACCCGATCGACCTCCCTTTCCTTCCCGCACTGGGGATATCAGATAACTCCCGGAGCTTTTCGCGCTTCAGGTGATACATGCTATGCACCTGGGCGCAGCACACACCCATCACATCTTAACCACATGAAAGCGCCGGAGCAAGAGTCAAAACTGCAGCATGTAGCAGCAGAGATCGACAGCTTTAGTTTTTCCTCATCCATCATCAATTACAAAAGGAACACAAGCTCTTGAAGAGGGAGGGAGCTAGAGAGATGGGTTCCAAACATTGCTCCTTATGGCATGCATGTAATCTCCATGGCTTTTGATTAGTATACACTTGCCACAAAAAAAAGAAGAGGAAAAACTTGTCTAATTTACGGCGAGTTACGCAAAGATTAGGACAGGTAGTAGAAGAAGAAACAAAATGAACAATGAAAAGGAAGAGAAGATGAAGGTTTAAACAAGAGCGCTATGCTAGCTACTACTACCACCGTGCATGATCCGAGCGAAGCAAGCAAGAGGGCTGGAGCAAAAAAGGTTAGCTAGGTCAGCGCGAAGTCTATGCATTGCTTCTTGAAAATCATGTGTGGAGTAGACGCGGCGATGGCGTCCCTAGCTCTCTTGTTCGTCATCATGGCCACCATGTCCTCCTGCTCCGGAGCCACCGTCGGCCTCGGCGCCGTGAGCAGGTCCACGCCGAATAGCCTCACCGCCTTCACGGGGGGCGGCGTGGTCGCCGCGCTCGCGAAGGCGGTGGTCTTGGGCCGGACCTTGCAGTCGATGAAGAGCTGCTTGCCGGCGGAGCGGTAGAACCCGACGGCGTCGCCGGCGTGCAGGCCCTTCTCCTTGACGAAGCGGCTCCAGCCCTTGGTGAGCACGTAGCTCTGGCTGCTGTTCCAGTAGGAGTACCGGAACCTCCACACCTTCCCCGCGGCGTCCTCGAAGTTGAGGAGCACGCCCTTGCACTCGCCGGTGACCGAGGCGGCGGCCGGGAGTTGGAGCGGGAAGTGCTTCTCCGCGTGCTGCTTCGGTATCACCAGACGGTTCAGCTTCCCCACGTCGCTCGGCGTCACGGTCTTGTCGAAGAGGTGCTCGCGCGCCGCGGCCGCGGAGGCAGCCGCGGGCGGCGACGAGGCGGGGTTCTTGGGCGGCGGCGAGGGGCACACGGCGGCGAAGGCGCGCCTGTTCTGCGCGAGCTCCTCGAGGTAGGTGTGCTTGCGGAGCATGTCGACGACCTCGGCCTTGGATCGGGACGCGAGGAACCGGAGCTCGGCGGCGGACTCCGGATCGGACTCGGCGAGCGGCCGAAAGTTGGTGACGGCGTCGCGGCCCCGGAACCGCTGCGCCGCGACGTCGTAGGCGCGCGCGGCCTCGGCCTCGCCCGTGAACGTGCCGAGCCACACGCGCTGGTGCCGCTCGTAGATCTGCGCGCCCCAGCGCCCGTTGGGCTGCGGCACCACGCCCTTGTACTTGGACGACGGCAGCTTCCCGCCGACCGCGCCGCCGCCGCCGGCGCGCCCCGCGCCGCCCGAATCCGCCTCCGCGCCGGGCTCCGCCGCGTCCATCACCGCGCTGGCCCCGCTGCCCACGCGCTGCAGCGGCCTGCTGCTCGGGGCCTCCGGCGCCGGCGCCTGCTTCTTGCCCGTGGACGCGCCGCTGCTCGAGTCGTCCAGGAGGCAGCTCGTGCTGTCCATCCGATCACTACTCCCACGCGATCGAAAGAGGGGATGCTTGGGGAAGATTCAAGCTGTGGAAAATGGTGGGGGAAGGACAAGTGAAGGGGGGGTGTGTGTGATATATAGGGGGAGGTCAGGTCAGGTGAGTGTAGCATAACACTAATCCACACCCACACCTTCTCACTCCATATGTATACTAACAAAGTGTACATGGGCATATGTTCCTTTTTGTTGCGTTTTAATTAGTATAGATATGCTTATGTATGATAATAGTTTTATGATGGATTAATAATTAATTAATTGGTATGTGCGTGATCATGGCCTTATGCATGGGTGTAGCCTCATGGGCTTGTGTTGGTGTGGGTCAACTCAAAGTGAAGATGATGATGTGATGGTGCACCCCAGGGACCATGCATAGGTGGGTCTGAGTGTCTGACTGATTATAATGGTGTAATTATCCTTGCAAATATTTTTCAAAAAATAGAGAGCTTAGATCTTTCTTTTAATTAGTTGTTTGTGTTGTTCTAGCTTGTGGGAGGTAAAGTAAAAGTTTAAAAAAATGCCTGTGGAATGTGGACTAGCAGTGATGGTGCTAGGTAGCTACCAGTCATGCTTGGCGTTTATGCTCCAGCTACTGCAGGCATATTGTGTGTGATGGTAAATGGTGACCGTGACGGTGTGGTAGAGTTTTCCGGAGTTTCTAGAGGATGGGTACGCATCTCTACGTCAACAGCGTTCTCGATTCCGATATTTGCTCAACTATTCACTAGTGTGCTTTCTTAATTACCCGAAATGCCCCTGGTGTCGATCATGGGAGCCTATAGCAAGAAGATTGCTGCTGCTGTTTTTCTTTTTCTTTTTCTTTTTTGGTAAGAGACTCCAGCTCCAAAGCATCTCCTTCTCATTGCAAGAATCACCAGTTGAGTTTAGCACATTTGCGTGAACCATGTGAAATGTGATCCCTCAAGCTGCTGATTGACTACTGGGCCTGCTGGCTGTGATCTCCACAGAGGTCAAAATCAATGCATACTGTGCGCTGGAATTGATGAAGAGATCAAGATCAGAGGTATCTTTGATTTGGTGCTAAGCCTTTTTGTTTTTGACAAATGGTTTTGGCATCTTTATCAGCTACTAGACACACATGCTGAAAGAAAATTAGGTAGAGACACATCAACGTTTTAGTAGCGATCATGGTCACTGTCCTTGCTTAAATAAGGTCAATGGTCCATCCAATAGCACCTATAATAATATACGTTCTCCCACATGATGCTTAGCTTGAACTGAAGTCGGCTCACGGCATTGGATTTTAGCATGCACAATACAAGTGTCCTCTCAGCAGATATGCGTGTATCTACATGCATCCTCACATAATTCGGAGCTACTTAGCTAGTTGACAAATGACAAGTCATAAAGCAGATAGCTCAGGCGCGCAAGTTGGCCGGTTCAGAATTAATACATATATATATATATATATGCAAAGACAAGGGGGTGCATTAGCAGCAGGTAGCACAGAATTTAAGCTGGTCAGGTTTGACGTTGCTGTAGATGATGCTGTTGGCCGGTTGCGTTGTCGATCGTGTCGCTGAATAAGCAGGAGTAAATTAGGTGTACACTGTGGTCTAACAAGCAGAAACGACTTGGTACACGCCTTGCAGCGTCTCACAGCTCATGTTGGCTGGCCCCCCTGATGGGTTCATCAACTAGCTGCACAATGGGCTTTGTTTCCGACGGTTTTGCTATTTATCTTCTCAGTTATTTTTCATGACAGTCCTGTCCCTGCATCCCAAATTACGACTTTTGGGTTACTAATTTTCTTGCTGTAATATATTTGTGAAGTATAGCAGAACTACTACATACCTCCGGTCAATATTAGTTGACGTTCAGACAAGCAAAGCAAGCACCAAAACGTCTGGTACATTCTTGCAAAAAATTACTCTTTCAGATAAATCTATATATCCATAATTTGCAAATACCTCAAAACTTAGCACATAAAAGAAAAAATGCTATGTGTAACCATAGTTTAAAGGGAAAAGTCCACTTTACAGACTCCAACTATCACAAAAGTCTAATTTTCAACCTTTAATTACAAAACCGGATAACGAAGACCATCCAACTATCAAAACCTGACAAATTTAGCCCTTTAGGTGGTTTTTTCATTTTGTAAAGATTAAAAATATTCAAGTTTAAACTAAAAAATTCATAAGTAATAATTTATTTTAAATCAGAAAAATATGAAATGGGAACCAATATTTTTTAAAAAATATAACCTATCTATTGGCACTCTACTTGTCAGCTATCTGGATCCAATTTTTCTATATTCCTAGTATTTGTTTACTTGTAGTTATACCTATTATTTTTTTAATAAATAAGATTCTAATAGAGCAACAACACATAGGTTACATCCTTAGAAAATTTTTGGTACTAGTTTCATTTTTTATTTAAAATAAATTAATTTTAATTTTTTAGATATAAATATAATTTTAAAAAAAATACAAAACCATCTTTGAAATCACCCAAAGGGGCCAAACTCGTCTGGTTTTAACAGTTGAATGGCTCTCTTAGGTTTTATAGTTGAAGGATGAAAATCAGACTTTTGTAATAGTTTGAAAGTGAAAACTGAATTTTTTTCAGTTTAAATTGGTCCACCGAGTCTCTTTGGAAAAACATCCGATAAAATGGTCGAGTGCGCATGTATGCAGCCCAGATACCTGTATTAACATATGGGGTGATGGTAGCTGCATTGATAATACGCGTGCTAGCTAGTAGTTGTGCGGATTCCACCTGCTAAAAACAGATGAGCCAGCCAATGAGGCGCCAACAGGTGTGTACGCACGCAATTATTGGCTAATAAGCCGAGCCAGGAGGGAGAGCGACGGCCCAGGTCCACGCACCTCGCGGCAATGATTGTGCGTGCACTGGCGAGGAGCCGACCCCGAAGCCACGGCAAAGCGAAGCACAGCCAGCTCGCCATGCCGCACCACGTCGGCGCCGCGACAGGTTCCTGTTCCTTGGCGCTGGGTCCAGGCGCCCGCGGGGGGCGGGGACGCCGGGGAGGCAGGGGCGCGCGGCCGCGGCGTGGTGTTCACATGAAGGGTGGACCAGGGCCAGGGGCATGCACCAGCCGGCGCGACGCGACGCGGGCTGGTGGGCGGGGCGGGGCGGCTCTCCCTATCCGCCGCCGCCGCTGTGCGCGCCAGGTGCGTCCCCCCGAGGCGCGCAGCTGTATCGGCAACAGTGGCCGTAGCCTTTGCTCAGTAGCCGCGCGTGGCCACCGGCGCGTGCGTCCATCCATCCGTCCACGAGGCGTCCATCACTGCCAGTCTGCCACTGCCGATGCCTAGCTATCTTTGCTTCCTCGTCTCTCTCTCTCGCACTGTGAACGAATCCATGCATCCAGACGGATCGATCCAGCCTCCGATCCCCCAAATCTCTAGCAAGGCGATTTCGGCCAGTTTATTTAGTCTCCTGGTTAATTTGGTCTGCAAGAAAAGAGAGGGTATTTTTTTAATCTTAATAACACTTGTGGAAAGAAAGCCGCACTAGGATGAGGAGCTGGATGGCGTGGCGCATATTAGCTTTCCGAAAAGTGGCCTGTACTACGTGATCAATCTATCTATCTATCGAAGATGGCCGATCGGATCCTCGGATTAGTTTAGTTTAGCTATCATCGGCGATGTGGGTGGTTAAGAGCATATCAGCGCGTGGCTGACGACCGCGTTGCCCTGTTGCGCGTGTGCATTGAGAGGCCCCAAAGCTAAGCCATTGGATTGCGTCGTCGCGCTTGTGTGTTGGTGCCGTCGTGTCGCTTTTTATCCATTTCTATTTTACGGGTCGTGACGCCATAAGCCCCCCTGTTCTTTAAGTGCGGCACAAAAGACACACGGAGGGAGAGGGAGGGAGGGAGTGCCACAACTCTCGGTCTCTCCAACAACTTGCTTGCCGACTGTTTGCGAGAGCGAGAGCGAGAGGCCGGCCGGCCGGTGCTGCAGCTAGCATAAAATATTATCACGCACGGGCGATCGATGCGGCACACGGCCGGGCCGTCCTTATCTCACGGCATGCGTGTCGACCGAGGTCGTGTACACACACATACCTTTCCGTGATTCTTCCACGGGCTTTAATTCCTCTCCGTAACCACGTACGTACGTCATCATCTTTCAATCTGTGTGCGACTCCATCCATCATGCTCGATCGATACGATCACGCCTAGTAGCTGACACGTGATCAAATCCAGTAATAATCCAGATTAATTAGGCACGCGCGCGCACGTACCCGCGCGAGCCGAAGCGAGTAATATATGTATCGATCACAAGCACATCGATCCGATCACCATCTGCAAGTGCAAGTGATGCGATCGACGCCAAGCCTGTCGTATCGCGCCAAAAGAGAGCGCCCATTTTTTTAGTTGGGCCTCTTTCAAAAAAAAAATAATAATTGGGCGATCGTCTACATATCGAGCATCGATCGATGATGGATCACGCCTTTAAACTCCGGCCCTCGAGTGCTTGCTTACTCATCCTAGGGTTGCATGCCACCACCGCAGCACATGCGCACGCTCGATCGCGCGCACCCATCGCGTCGCCGATTGGGGGTTCCGCGATCCGGGCGTGTTTGTTAATGGCGGGGGGTTTATCCAACTGATGTGGCACTTTTAATCTGGGGCGCAGCATCAGACGTAGGCGCACTCCGATCTTCAGCGAGCAAGCACAGATGTGTAAAGGCCGGCCGGCCCGGCTTCCGTCGGTAGAGGGATGGATAGGATGCTGCGAGATCAAAAGAGTAGTCTGCTGCAGGGCTCTTTCCAACGTGGGCAGCTGAGATAACAATCATTTGGCGCACATTTTCCTTGACCGGGATTGCGACTTCAATTCGCGGCGCTTTTGACCAATGGGCGGGCTTCTGCATGCTGTCCGTGCGCGACTCGTCCCCCGTGTTCATCATGTCACGGTTATTAATTATGTAAGTTTTTTTTTACTTTAGGTTTTGCGTTTCATTAAATTTAACCGCAGCTACTTTCAGGCAGTACATGCACATATATTAATTACTCTGAAGGAATTACTACTACAGCCACTAGCAGAGAGTAGTAGCACTACTATTCGAGTAGCATTTCTTTTTTATATATAATTTTTTATAATATCTAAAAATTAAATCCACTGAGTGATGAGCTCCCACTACATGTGATGGCGCCAAATAAAGCCTTAGTTCTAATTGTTATCTTGGGGAAAGGGAGAAACGGTGCATCTAATTCAAGCTGATCCCCGGGATGGGCATGTGGTTGTTGATATGCATCCTTGGAAAAATGCATGCATGCATGTTTCAGGCAGGTGGGTTCTGTAATGACGTCGCAGTCATCACATGCATGTGCAGTGGTGGTCATGCTGAAATGCTCCATGCGTTGGGCTGATTTTTTTTTTATCTCGTACACCGGGTAGAGGATTACCGAGCACTTGACCCCAGCGAGAGTTGAAACACGTGGCGGTTTATGCAGTGGCTAACCCGGATGGTTTCATTAGCTAACTTTTGGTCTGCGTACATATACATCACGTACGTGTCATACTGCCATGCCATGATACAGTAATCATGCATATTACTGATCCGATCATCATCATCCCTCTGTTTTCCTTGGCAATCAACAAGACTAAAGACAATCGTGTCGGAAAAGAAATAGAAGAAACAAACTCTAAAATGGAATCTTATTTTAAATTTCTTTTCTGACCCTGACTGCTAGGGGAAATAAGATCAGTCGCTTTTCTCCAGTTGCGATGTACTCTCTCTGTTTTTATTTACATATCGCATTATGTTTGTTCTAAGTCAAAGTTAGCTAATTTTAACAAAATCTATAAAAAAATATAGCAACAACTATACTATCCAACATATGCACGATCAACGTATACTTCATGGTCGATCTGATAAAATAAATTTGGTGCTGTAAATATTAATATTTTTCTATAAATTTAATCAAATTTAATTTAGAATAAACTTAGAAGTACCGCTACTTAATACGACAGATCGATTCACATTCATGATGCCAAATTTGTTGCTGTCTCATACATATGTTCCATGCATGTGGACTGAACCAGGGGTAGGTGTTGCCTGTCCAACCAAGGATACGTTAAATTTGACGCGTCGTAGCAACCCTCCGCGGCGCCGCAAACCCTCCCTTGGCAGGCATCTGACTGGGGCATTGGCAAATAAAACGGCCCGGACATCAGAGACACGCATAGGCATAGACTGCCATGCATTAATAATCAAGCTGCAGACAGACAGTACAGTCCTGCCTGCAATCAGGATCCTTCTAGGAAGCTGCATACAGACTACGCCTGCGTCCATCTCAAACATGCCTGATGTACACTCGGTGGCAGCTGCATACGTATGTTAATTAAGTTTTACACGATCAAGATCGCTGCATTGACCTGTAATTACACTGGAGTGGACTCCGGGAAGAATAACCCTAGCTACATGGCTCGGTACAAATACGATACAGCCACGCGACGCAGCAAACAACAAGGGTTTGGCCGCGGTACGGTGGTAGCTCTACTACATCTACACGCATGCCATCACGTGAGTCGGTCAACGTTGGATCCACTTGCTTTATCCTACGGTACCGCGCGCGGGTCGTCGTTGATCTTGACCTCGGGCTCTGTGACAAAGTCTTTGCAGGTTAAAAACAAAATTCCCAGCGCGTGCTTGTGCCACTGTGTGGTGGGTGTGGCGCGAGTGAGCGACCCGTTTCACATTATTCTCTCGAGTCTTGCGTGGTAACTCACGACGTGACAACTGACAAGCGGTGAAAACAAAGGGGTGCTGCAGCGATGGTAACGCTGGCTTTGAATAGTTGAGGGGTAGGGGTAAGAACGGTAAAAAAATAAATTAAATTCGATGGAGTCGTGCGTGCGTCTGAACGGGGGAGATTGGGAGAAGAATATGCATGCGCGGCCGCCTACGCACGTATACACGCACCGACCACCGCAGAACGCGTACGCTTGGAAAGTTACTCCGTGGAACAGGTCGCCGTGCGTTCCCGTCACATGGCGAGAGCCAGAGACCTCGCTCCCGCTGCTTCAGTGCTTCACCGGTTCACCACTGACATTTTTACCGCCAGACAAGGACCTCAACGTCCTGCAGGTCTCTCCAGCAAATCGGCGTGGTAACTTGGCTTCTTTTCGTTGCCCACTTGTCCGTGAGTAACCGGTCAGGGTCGGTCGATCGATCGATCTGCACTACTATAGCAGGCAGATATATCCGTGTGCGGCAAGTTGCATCGTCACGCCCGCGTTGCTAGAGGTTCGTCGTCGTCGCCTGCCTCGGGATCTCATGGCGGCCGTTTCAAGCAAGGAACTGCCGCTGGTTGGTACCTCGATCGGGATGAAGCGCCCGTACGCCACCCCTTCACATGTGTGTTGGATCGGCTTTGCCAACTTGATCGAGCTTTGCCGTCCGCGGAAGCACGCGCGCAACGCAAACGAAACCGGTGCTGCTAGGTACTAGATCACATACTCCATGGATGCGCATTACTTGGCACGCCACTAACCGCGCGCATGGGTCTCAACTCATTGCGAGAGTTGCTTGCGTGATTTTCTTCTCTTCGGAAAACTCATGACGTCGGCCTTGCTTTTCGGCCTAGTTGATCCTGTACTTTTATATAGTGCGGCCTGCTAGCACAACATGGCGGGCCGAGCATTTTCTCCCTCCCTCCCTGTTTAGGGACGGACATTGGGCTGGCTGATGACCTGGCAAGCCCACCGACGGCAGAGAGCTGCAGCTCCTCCGATTGTCTTCTCTCACATCAATCACCCCTTAAAAATAGCTTTTCAGATGCATCGGAAATTTATAAATAAATAAAAGAAAAGAGTAAAAGATTGAAAAAAAAAGGATGCGGTGAGCGTGGATCGAACACGCGACCTTCAGATCTTCAGTCTGACGCTCTCCCAACTGAGCTATCCCCGCGCGTGTGCGTTTGTAACTTTAACAAATATTTAAGGTTCTTTAAGTCTGGCCCTCCCACCGACCGAGGAAAACGAAGCCGCCATCCAGATCATCCATCCTCTCATCTCCCGTCGATGGCATCCACGCTCTTGTGGGTCTCGCCAGGAATCATCTTCGGAAGATGTCCCCAAGAGAAGCGGGCCGGAATCTTCCATGAGCTGCCATCTTCTCGGAATCTGGAAGACCACCCCATGAATCATCAGCAGCCCTGAATTTACACGTGTATGGTCTTATGCTTATTCGTACCAGGTTGTGCTTCTGTAAGGCACGCATATGTCTACTAAGCTATATAAATGCTTCTGAAGCCATGCATGTTTTCTTATCAATCCCAAACATTTGGGTTCAATCCTTGCTTCATTACTTGCCACCACGCCAAGAAGTCAAGAACACATGGTGCCATTTTAACTCAGCATTCAGTTCTGAAATGCACAAGCATTTAGCAGGTTTTCTGGATTGGAGTTAGCCTTACTTTCCCCCATTGTAAACCGGCAACTGTATAATATAATACAACGGTCAGACAGTACATGATCCACCATCTATCATCTATAAAATGCTAACACTACACCAAAAGGTCAAAACAGGTATGGCCATACAGGCAAGACAGGCACATTGCCTCAAAAAGCAGGTAGGAGGAGGAAGGGAAGGAGCTTTACATTTAATGGTGTGGTTCACTCATCAGCATCATCGTCAACTGTATGATCAGCCTCTCGTATGGTTGTGTCGTTTACACATGAATACCAGCCATGGCGAATGGTGATGGTGCCATGCCACTATATGTCTATACCTACCACGGCTTCAGATCAGCCGGGTCTCCCTCGGTCCAGTTCAGCACCTTCTGCCCAGGCTTCAGGAACACACCCTTACCGTGCGGCAGCTTCCGTGCGAGCCCATTCAGGATCTGGTGGAAGGCGTCCCTGGGTTCAGCGGGCTGTGGGAAGAGCATGGCCTGCTTCATGGACGGGTTTGCGAGCAACCTCTGTTTCCGAAGGATTTCCTCCATCGGTATGGAGGTCAGGATGGTGTCCAGTTTTGTGACGTCGTCCTCGGCCACAAAGACACCGATCTCCTCCCATGGGATCGCGTCCGCAAAGGGAAGAACGATGTCGTCGGCGATGATCACGGGGATGCAGCCAAACACCACAGCCTCCACCAAACGGGGGCTCCATGGGGCCCAGCCCAATGGGCACAAGCAGAAGACGGAACGCTGCATGTCCTCATAGTAGGTTGGTGGATGGTCTGTCGAGATGTCGAACATCGGGTTGTTCTTGAAGTTCTCCCACACCGATGCACGGGCGCCCCTGCATTGCATATGGTAGGTGCATCAAGACTTTCGGATCAATGATTCATTAAGAATGCTTGTCAGTAACATAATTCAATTTTAGGTGCATACCTTGCATAGTAACCACCCTCAGGATCATTCGAAGTATCATAGAACAAACCACGAAAATAGACAAAGATTGACCGAGGGGTCTCTGGTGGAACGAAGTGAGTTCTCATCTTATGAGGAGGAGTATATGGTGGGATGGTGATGGAGCCTTCCTTGAGGCATACATGATGCTTCTGGCCGAAAGTCTGGACCAGCGTAGCACGGCGCAGCACCGGAAGGACACCTCGCTCGATAGCCTTTGCTTCCTGAACAATAGGAATTCTGAATGATGTTGGATGACGCTTGAAGCAAAAATGAGTAAAGGATAGCAGATGCTGTATTGGGAAATGACTAGGCTGGAATTCCATTTTATGAGTTTGCATACCAAGTTACATTGGTAAATAATATGTAGGAGGGTTCATGGTTTATGGCTCTATGATTCACCTGGAAATAGAAGCATGCTCCAAAGTCATGTGGTGTGACAAAGAAATGATCCGCTCCCTCCGTCCTGTTCCAGTAGGGCCAACGCTTGGAAATGTACTGAATCGCACTTCTCATCATACGTGGAGACTTGGTGGTCAAGGGGTGGCCCCATGGTGTAAGGTCGCATGTTGTGTATACTGGAGTATAGAACCAATCAGCTTCTTCCGGATTTAATGTCCGGACTGCACTCGATAGTAGGAAGCGATGTATGAAAATCTCTGTAGCAAACATGTGCTTGAGGCATCTTGAATCTTTTGCCAAAATATTCTTGTTGTACTTGGGCGGCAACTCATAGACATATACCTTGAGCCTTCCAACAGGATCATCTTCTAGCACATCACCAGCACTTCCTGGAATTTAATCATACCCACAGAGAAAGTATGAGGATTATGCACCGCAATGCCATGATCCTAGTACTGTGGAATTAAACAGTTGTTTTCCCCAGAAAAGTAAATTATTTTCTTCAGGCAAAGCATAATTGAAACTATACAGCAAGTAGCCACACAAGCAAGCCACGGAACAGATACGATAGCTTGATGAGCAGAACTCTTTTAGTAGGACCAGGATGTAGCTAAATATCACGTCAAGTAAGAAATTTGAGAGATCCCTGACTGTTTTATTAAGTCGAGAAGCTCGATAAGTGTAGTTAGTGGACTCCAATCCAAAACGATAAATAATGGCACTAATCAGCAAAGTTTGCTAATTGTCAATAGAAGTATGCTATTCGGAGTTCAGCCACACTTGAAAAGGAATCAAACTTCATTTATGCTCAGCTGCTCGCCTGCTCGGTATATGCAAGGCAGGATCTATCATAACCAAATACACATGCATCACATAGTAATAATAGGTTTGATCTCAAGATTTTGGAGCACTGGCAATCATGTCCCTTGCCAGGATGGAATTCATTGTGCATGCTGAGCATTGACTGAACGCAGAAGGTAGTTCGCAGTAGCTCATGGATTAACAAAGGAAGCATGGGAGCATATGTATTAAAGAGCTGATCTCTCTCCCCATTCCCTAACCACCCGCCCGGTCGTCTTCCCAAGGCCTCAGGATTCTGCACGCGAGATCAGATCCATTCCGGCCACCACTAGCGCGACGAGGAGCACGGATTGCCCAGATCAACAACCGCCGGGCGCAGGCAACGCATAATCCAATAACCGGAGCGTGGCGGCAAGCAAGAGAAGGAAGGAAGCTCGCTCCGCGTACCTTGGATCCGCTCGGTGCCCTGCGCCGCGACGACAGCGACGTCGGAGCAGGCGAGGAGCAAGGCGAGCGCCAGGGGCAGCGCCCGCGCCATCCCCGTCCCCATTAGTCTGTCGCCCGCACCTCTGCCTTCGTGCCTTCCCTCCACGCTCGGCGGCTCAGGACTCGGGAGCAACGGGGAGAGAATAGAGATGGAGGCTCGAGTCGAGAGGGTGTGGAGGAGGTGGTAGGGAGCTAGCGGGATTCTTGGCAGGCAGGGAGGATAGGGACGCGGAGTCAAAGAGGATGGCAGAGGTGTGGGAGCGCTGGGACGGGGAGGTTGGTGGTGACGGTGACACGCCGCTGCTTCGCGGGCTCTCAGCTGTCGGCGGTGGAGGTAGTGGGTACCAGGTTTCCCTGTAGTTAGCAAGATTGATGAATTTGCGTTCCCATGTACGAGCAATTGTTTCGTCCTGGATAAAGAAATTATACGAAATAGTACTCTCTCTGGTATCACAAATTTAAACCATTTTTTTAGATTTAGCGATCAATGGCTAAAAATATAAACAGTTTTGCAACTCAAGGTTAGTGTTGGCAGCTTCATTATGAAATGTAATTTTACGATGTATATTTATTTAAAATGGTATAAGTAAATTACTGGTCAAAGTTTTACCTTGCAGAGTATATCAATATTCTAAACCGCTTGTATTTGTAATCAGGGAGTAAACATGTTGATACCTTCTTGCTTCATTAACCAAGACAACAGTATGATTATGAAAAACGTGATATGACAAACGAGCATGGAGTCCTAGTAATAGGCAAAAAGCAAGCAGGAAGCACCCACCAAAAGTAGGTTACGCAGCTGTACGGCCTCCTCATTCCAGTATCGCTTTGCTTGTGTCACAATTCATGCCATCTTTTTTATTTTCTCCTCGGTGCCTACTATACTTTGACTTGAATCACCTGCCATTAGGTGGTCTCTTTCGTCGTCTACTCCAGCTAGTTAGGTCACGGCGCACCGGAATGTTGTTTTCGTCGTTGACCTTCATAACCATTCGTACCTTACAGAAAACTTGTACCCAGGATCGAATTTAACTTTAAATTTTGCATCGACGACCGAATCTCACCAAGATCGGTGCAAAAATTCAGAACAAAAAAAAAATCCTGGAAGTATGATTTTTGATAAATTCCCACCATTTCCAATGTTTGTGGCATTTAGGAGCACAGCACCACCAAATCCGAATGGAAACCTTGTTCGGAGATATGTTTCTGAACTACGATCCTTTATCATTCAGTTCGTGACATCCCAACCAAGTGCAGGTGGAGGGTGCAATAGCTCAGTAATACCAGCTGATGGCCTCATGGACAAAAAAGGCCCTGATGCTGACCTCATTTCCCGATCGATCTACCTACCTATTGGCAGTTGGCACCAACAACCAGCAAACTTTCTCTAGCTTACTGCGCTCACATCACATGCGCATTTTGCTCCAACATTCCTTCAGAACTCAGCAACATTCAGTTAAAGGCTGAAGTGACATGCTACCTCATCAGCGAATCAGACAGGCTTCCCTATGATCTTGCTTCAGACAGCAGTTTCACTTCGTCACCGAATTGTTAAGAGGCACAAATCAAAGGGGACCAAAATCAGGCAGGTGGAACACCACAAACACCATGGCAGGGTTGTTGCGGGTATATCTCTGCTGTATGGCAGTGCAGAGGATAATGAAATGAGGTCAGACAACCAGCATGAGTAAAATCTTTAAATTTTTATTATGATGATATATCCACATATGATTGTCAAGGCCTGGCATTCTCATCATCTAAAGAATGGGATAAGGAGAGAGAGAGAAAAAGAAATGAAGATATGAGGTGTATATAACAGCTATAGAAGAAAGAGCATACAAAAAATGTACATTTGGCTTGTGGTCAGCACTATGCATCCATGGTAATTCAAAGGTGCACTATATCATCATGTCCACCGTATTTCCTTTCCAAAAAGTTTTTATCCATCTCAGATCCACAAGATGCTACCAAGGCTTCAGGTCGCCTGGTGGTCCAGCAGTCCAGTTCAGGATCCTCTCCCCGGGCTTCAAGAAGACATTATCACCATGCGGGAGCTTGCGCGCAAGTCCGTTTAGAATCTGGTGGAATGCATCTCCTGGCTGAGCAGGCTGGGGGAACAGCATGGCCTGCTTCATCGAAGGGTTCGCAAGGAGCCGTTGCTTCCTCAGAATAACATCTGTGGGAATGGACGTCAGGATGCTGTCGAGCCTCGGGACATCCTCCTCAGCAACGAACACACCGATCTCCTCCCATGGGATGGCGTCCGCAAAGGGCAGGACAATGTCATCTGCGATGATCACCGGGATGCAGCCGAAGACCACTGCTTCCACTAGCCTGGGACTCCATGGTGCCCAGCCCAATGGGCACAGGCAGAACACTGAACGCTGCATGTCTTCATAGTATGTTGGTGGGTGATCGGTCGAGATGTCAAAGAGCGGGTTGTTCTTGAAGTTCTCCCAGACTGACGCACGAGCTCCTCTGTAGAGCATGCAGTGAAGACCAAACAATAGGAAGATATAGAGAGGTGTCCACTGCATTAATTATACACATATAGATGATTTACCTAGCATAGTAACCGCCTTCGGGATCATTGCCAGTGTCATAGAACAGACCGCGGAAGTACACGAAGATGGATCGAGGGGTATCTGGGGGTATAAGGTGAGTTTGCATTTTCTGGGGAGGCGCAAATGGCGGGATGGTAATGGATCCATCCTTCAGGCAGACATGGTTCTTCTGTCCAAAGGTCTGAACCAGCGTAGCACGCTGAAGCAAGGGAAGGATTCCCCGGCCAATTGCTTTCTCTTCCTGAAACAATGAAAGTTCTTGTTACAGAAAGATCAAGATACTGAAACTGCCAGAAACAGAAGGTGTCAATTGGAGGTCTAGCAAGTGATTATTTCTATTACGTGATTGGTTAACCATGCATATGGATATCAGCATGACATATAAGGAAATTACAATCATGGGTATGTTTCTTCTACAAGGGACAAAGAACATGTGGAGCCTGAATTAATTAAGTCACTGTACTAGATTAGTTCAGTCATCCTGAAACAAGGATCTTGATACCAATATCGCTCCCATGTTCAGTGTCACAATTAGATATGTCCCAGTTGTTACAAAAGCTGGTATTCTCAATTTGGTACTAAACTATTACTGCCGAAGATCTAATCTGCACTAGTAGAAGGATAAATAAATGCATGTGACAGCTACTTAATGTACTGGTGTTTGTACCTGATAATGAAAGCAAGCACCAAAGTCATGTGGTGTCACAAAGAAATGATCTGCACCCTCTGATCTATTCCAGTAAGGCCAGTTTGTGGCAATCAGCTGGATTGCGCTCCGCATCATTCGAGGAGACTTGAAAGGCAAGGGAAGACCCGAAGGAGTCAAATCGCATGTTGTGTATACAGGTGTGTAGAACCAATCTGCTTCCTCGGGATTAAAAGTTCGAACAGCGCTTGACAACAGGAATCGATGCATGAATATCTCAGCAGCAAACATGTGGTTCAGGCACCTAGGGTCCTTCTTCAGCAGTTTCTTGTTGTATTTGCTGGGAAGATCATAGACATAGACCTTGAGCCTCCCAACAGGGTTATCTTCTAACACATCACCAGCACTTCCTGCATTTTATTAGCCACAGCATTAGGGCGTGCACAAAAGTGGGGGAAAGAATATACCTAGTTGTAGAACCATGCTAGGGATCACAGGACCACAAAGCATACTGATCAAAGTTCAAATGTAAGGTATGCTAGCTAAGCAATCTACAGGTCTAAAGGGAATTTTGCACCTGTGCTAAACTGAACGAATCATGATTAATTGATTATCATCATGTATCATTGAATGCCAAAGGATCCACCTGCATTCAGCTTATCTGCTAACCCATTAGCATACGAAATCAGGATGGAATTCCCATGAATTCAAGATTCAGAGGTCTAGCAGATCAAACTGACATACTAATACACGCCAAAATTGTTGCTTTACCAATTTACAAGATGTAATACAGGCAACAAGGTATACAAAACAAATAGCTCGACTTGTAGAAACTGGCAGGAATGTGCTTCTCAAGATCAGAAGCAGGATGGAAACAAACACAAATCGCCCCGCGCACCTTCGATCCGCTCGGTGTCCTGCGCCGTGACGACAGCGACGCCGGAGCAGGCGAGAAGCACGGCGAGCGCCAGGGCCAGCGCCCGCGCGCTCCCCTTCCCCATCGGTCCTCACCCGCGCCGCCGCCTCCCTTCCTTCCCTCCCTCCCGCTTCACGCTCGGCTGTGGTCAGAGGAACGTGGAGAGATCGGAAGGGTGGGGGAAGTAGTAGGAAGGTCGTGGGATCCTCGGCAGGCGGGGAGGAGAGGGGATCCCGGAGTCAAAAAGGATGGCAGGGACGTGGGAACCTGGGAGGCGGTGGTGGTGGCTGCTGCTTGCTCGCGGGCTCTCGCTGTCGGCGGAGCAGAGGAGATGGTGGATGCCAAGTTCCCTCCCTCAATAGTCAATGCCCGCCCAGTAGGCAAGGCGAGGGGAAGCTTTTCCGCCAGATTTTCTGCTTACCACCTAGCAGGTCAGCAGAGCGTCCATGGATGGAGGAGGTTTGGTGAGGGGTTTACCTCCGCATCAGATTTCAGGTTCCTTTCACTTTCCTTTCACCAAACATGGACTGGACCTCTCGCTGGTCTTGCTACTGTACCTTACAAAAATGAAACTCTCTACTTCAACCGTTCTTTTGAACCAGTTATTACTGTTGGTGCATCTTCGTCATGGTGCTCAATACTCTACTTCTGCTGTCATTCTCTCTCTCTCTCTCTAGTATCTTCCACCACGTCGATCTGTTTCCTTTTCAAGAAAATAAACCAGGCTATGGTGGTTGGGATTTTTCCTTTGCACATGGAGCGCGCGCGCATGATGGTTCACTCCACTGCCCATGACTCATGAGGATCTTTTTTTCCCTTTGCGTTATAATAATTGCAGCCATGGCATGTGGTTCAATGCGTTCCCTTTCTTATAATTATACAAAAAAAGGAAGAGGGAAATCGAAGAGGAAAAAAAACAAAAGAGTTGGTGCTTGCTGATGGCGCAGGTTAGCGGATTCGGGGAAAGGGATTAGCAGGCTACTATCTGTAGGGGCCAGGGGTTTGTTGAACGTTACTACCAGTAGCGTCGTAGCGAGAACTCCACTAGCGTTTTAAGCAAAGTCAAAACGGGGCCCGACGGACCAGAAACCGTACGCCTGCTGCTCTTCAACAGCATGCTGGTATCATCAGATTCCCTCGTTCACAGGGAGATGTCCCCCTCTTCTTTAGCTGCTTTCAGTTGACCCTTTTTTTCTCTAGCTGTCTCCATCGTCCTTTATTTGCTTGCTCGTGGTTAGCTGCCAAACTTTAAATCGACGAAATCAAACAAAACGCAATGTTTGGGACTGAATTGTGTATTCGTGTTTGCAAACCGCATTTTGGATCGTTTACCTTGGTTGCGGCAAAATGTCGCCGTGTGATGCGTCTTTCTTATACTACTGTTGCATGTAAAAGTCTGTCAGATAAGGGAACCGGAGGGGCCGTGATCCGATCCAACGGCCTGGATGGAAGGACAAGAAACCCACACGATCTTGTAGCTCCCGCATCCTTCGATTAATTTTTTTTATAATATAAATCCTTCGATTTGTTTTTTTGGTACTTAATCCTTCGATCAAGTTTGAGATCGGCCCGACACGGCAACGTCGTTAGAGGAGTTAGTCGTCGTGGCAGGCAGACAGGTAGACGATGACATGCTCTGAGCACTGCAGCTAGCGTCGGTGGCGTATGAACAGGCCGTGGCTGCAATGGCGCGCACGTATGTGGACATGTGTGGTGTTGGGGACATCGATGCTCAGTAGTACGTACTACTGGGTAACTGAACTGTCGGTAATCGGACGGGCCTCGAGGATCAGCTGGATGGATGCATGGACCAACCGACCAGGGGCTAAATCGCAGATGACGACAACCTTCGGGCCCTTTGGATCGTCCGGATTAAATTTTCAATATCGTCGTATCGAATATTTGAACATCAATTAAAAAATTATATAGTATTAAATATAGATTAATTATATAAATAGAGACTGATTCGTAAGACGAATATATTAAAAATGAATTAATTAGGTTTAATAGATTTATCTCGTGAATTAATCTTTATTTATTTAATTAGTTTTATAGCTAGCTCATGTTCAATTTTTTAATTAGCATTAAACATCCGATAAGGTCGGAACTAAGTTCCTGAACGGTTCACGCAATTAGTATAACCATGGTCGTGGTTTGGGCCGCGGCCGCCGACTCATTCCTACTGCTGTAGTTCGTCCCACGGCTGGAATGCAGCTTTAGCAAAGGTTAGCGCTGCAGGAGCTCCTCTTGCGCTGAAAACCTTGGGTACTCAGCACGTACGTGACCAGGCAGAACGGCGCCGATCCGGCCGTCCACTTGTAGATCCACTGGGCCTCTCTAGCATGAGAAATCTCGCGGTCCATGTGTTGGGCCCATGTGCAGCTACTTGCTTGCGTAGTAGATCAACACGAATCTGGTACCCTGGGCCGTGTAGGCTGCATGCCGCATCAGTGCAGCTAAGGATGCCCAGGCCGTGCAACCCTTCGAGCAACTGAGCAAGGAGTCTTGTGGGCTCGATTCGGTCCAGCCCAGGTTTTTATCTTCCTTGTTACGTATGCCTATGCTTTTATAAAATTTTGTGTGGCTGAATCGAAAAACAAGGGTCAACCCTTCTTCCAGCTAGCGAATCCTGCTGTTTGTGCTCCACGATTTGAGACAATCGAATTCCAGTTCCAATACGTGGGTTTCTTCAGAACAACTAGATGAATTTAGTAGACCCTCTTAGGAGGACCTATCCTATTTTTACGGCTGGCTATTCACGGATTAGGTGTACCCACGGTTTTTTTCTTGGGAAGAATATCAGCAATGCAGTTCATCCAACGATAAACCAAATTCCAACGATGGCTGGCTACACAATCAAATCCGAATGAACAAAATGTTGAATGCCGAACTGAAAAAGACCACCAATTGGCCGCCAAAAAAAAAGAAAACAGAAATAGAAAAGGATCATTTGTATGAACTCTGCTGACTGCTGTATACGTCTTTGCCTAAAAGACAATACCAGAAGGATATCAACCTTGGGATCACGTTGATTGGAACTTATCGGTGCTATTTTCGGCCTGTCGTTATATATGCAAGCGAATCTAGGGAGTGATACACAAGGAAATCTACTTTGGACCAAGTTGATTGGAGCAAATCATATGGTCATGGACCACCTAAATTCAGGCATCAAATCTGGGAAAGAAACTCTCAGCAGAATTGAGGCAAAACCATCAGGTTGCCATCAACTATCACCAGTACACACCGGACTGGTGATAGTTGTCAGTCAGCAACAGCAAGTGATCAAACAACAATAAAAATTCATCTAGCAACATCCAAAATAATATTCGACAAGTTCATGCACAAAGGACAGAGGAGTGAGTGAGATTATTCAATCCGACAGCAACACCATCACTTATTATCCATAGAACACATGATAGTACAAGAGAGAGCCCCTCCGAGTTTTGCTAAATTCCTCAAACAGATAGCCTACCCCCAATCCCCATTGAAGCTTGAAAAAGGCCAAAGACCTAAAGGACTAGTGACCGATGAATCATTGCTCCATAGTCACCCACTGCATTCGAATCAGACGCGGAACACAATTGACGCACAGCAACCAATTGGAAAAGTTAGCCAAACGGAAGCTCAGAGCTTACCCTTGAGCCTCTTCTTGAGGACATCCATGACAGCACCAAAGTCGGCCTTCACGCTCACCGGTGGGTTGGCATACTTGCAAGCCATGTCCTCGATCTTGCTATCATGGTAGTCTATCTTGGACTGAGAGAACTTCAGACCATGGGCTGTGCTGACAACCACAACACGCTCATTCGATCCGATGACACGCTGGTCCCTGAGCTTGAACAGGGCAGCGAGCGCAACACCAGTATGCGGGCAGGCAAACATTCCAGTGCGATCAGCGAGCGACATTGCGTTCATGAGCTCTTCCTCTGTGGCCTCCTCAACAATGCCGTTTGTCGCCTTGAGTGCGACCACAGCTCGGTCGACAGACACCGGGTCACCAATCTGGATCGCCGATGCAAATGTCGGCTTGGCCACCTGTGGCTGGAACTCGGTCCAACCCGACTTGTAATAACTGTACAGTGGGTTGGCATTGGCAGCCTGTGCGCAGACGAGCCGCGGCACACGATCAACAAGCCCAAGAACGCGGCACATCTCGAATCCCTTGTAGAAGGCATAGATGTTCCCAAGATTGCCTCCTGGAACAATGACCCAATCCGGCACCTCCCAATCGAACTGCTGCAGTATCTCAATAGCTGCCGTCTTCTGCCCCTCAAGCCGAAGAGAATTGAGTGAATTGGCAAGGTAAATAGGCAGCTCGGCAGTCACCTCCCTGATGAGCCGCATGCAGCCGTCGAAGTCGGTGTCCAGCGAGAGCACGGTGGCGCCGTTGGCAATCGGCTGGATGAGCTGCTCCAGCGAGATGCGATTGGCCGGGAGGAAGACAATGGCCGGTATCCCGGCGGCGGCGCAGTAGGCAGAGAGCGCGGCGGAGGTGTCCCCCGTGGACGCGCACCCGACGCCGGCGATGGGGCGCGAGAGCGGCGCGCGGCGGAGGCGGTTGACCTGGCTGACGAGCACGGTCATGCCGAGGTCCTTGAAGGACCCCGTGTGGGAGATGCCGCAGTGCTTGACCCAGAGGTCGTTCATCCCGCCGAGGTGGTCCCGGCCGAGGCGCTCGGCCCAGAAGAGGTTGGAGTTGCCCTCGAAGAGGGAGACGATGTGGTCGGGGTCGATCTCGGGGAGGACGAACTCCTTCTTGGACCAGACGCCGGAGCCGTAGGGCCAGGTGGTGCGGCCGACGCGGGAGTCGAAGAGGTCCCGCCAGTAGGCGCCCGAGAAGCGGGCCAGCGCCTCCATGTCGTGGCGCACGTCGAGGAGGCCCCCCGAGCTGGAGCGGTAGACGATCTCGTCCAGGGAGTAGCGCTCGTTGGGGTCGCCGTTCGGGGCGGGCGGGAAGGGCTCGTACCACGCGGAGAGACCCTGCTTCGGGGCGGGGTGCCGCGCCGCCTCCTCGCGGATGTTCTCATCCGCCGCGCGCCGGTGCTTCGTGCTGGCGGCGACGGCGGGCTGGGCCGTGGGGGCGGCGGCATCGGTGGCGCAGCGGACGCGCCGGGCGGCCGGGCGGAGCGGGAGGCGGGTGCCTGGGGTGGCGGAGCGTGGCTGGGGGTGGGAGAGCAGGAACGACATGGAGGAGGCGTGGGTGGTCGCCGCCATGGTGGGGTAAGCTGGCGGCGCGGCGGCGGCGAGTGGGATTAGGGGAGGACGGAGGAGTGATGTGGATGGGAGGGTTTTAGGGAGGTGGATCTGGACGCGTGACGGGAGTTGGTGGAAAGCTGGAGGTATGCGCGGACGGTGGTGATCCAACGATCGAATGAGAGGCGGTTTTCTGGACGATCACGATCGAATGGTTCAAAGAGGGGTCGGCACCCAGAAGTCGGCACAGTGGCATAGCGTCAGGGAAAACATACCAAGCAAGCTGTCAGGGAGGAACCGCGTATGTCCTTAGAATAAACGAAAAATAATCAAAGAATATAGTGTTAAGCATTTGGTGTTTGATAGGCCACAAAACAAATGGAGCAGTATATATATATATATATATATATATATATATATCGAATATCGAGTTATCGCAGAACGGATAGAAATTCAAATGTATACAGTACTTGCTGTGGCCTGTGCGGTCACATCTTTACAGAATCTGTGCGAATCTTCGGTGCTATACCTTCAGGGGCAGATGGCCCTTGTGTCAGCAACTATGTGAATCTAATAATCTACACGGCGTTTGGATGCAATATGGGGTGATTTTCATCTATTCAACATTTCTAATGGCTGTGGAGTGTTCACAAATGTAGCGCTCTTGTTGAATCCTTCCCGGACCATGATCCTTACTGCTTGCAAGCCTCTTTGGAACGTCATTTCAAGCTGCAGAAAGTGGAGAGGATAGTTACTGATGTTCTGCTTCTACAGATAAATGTGACAGTCAGCTTCAAGGTGATATCATGTCTGCTTATGAAAAAGGCCACAGCCCACAGGCATAGTGCTGAAGCAAATTTGCATGCATCAAAATCACAAACCTCTTCCTTTTCTTGCTTGCTGAATGACCGCAGAACAAAACTGATAGCACCCATCTCCTCAGGTGGCCGTCCAATGCCTGCACAACAGTTAGTGGGGAATAATCTTTCAGAAGTTTGCATGGATGAAGAAAAAAGTGCAAATAGTTGCCGTACCAATCCTTAGACGTGGAAAGTTGCGGCTCTGTTTCAAATGGTCGATAATACTCCTCATCCTGCAATGTATCCAGTTTAGGTCTAATAACAAAGCCTGATAGTTTTGTGTATTAAAATATTGAAGAAGACAAAGGGTTCACAAGGATTCAAGTCCCAAGTTCCATTGGGAGAAAAAGAGGCAAAACAATCAGTCTTAGTGCAGGCAAGACTTGTAACTAATAATCCTCCTTGTCTAAGCATGTAACAATCAATTCATAACAAAAGGTTATGCCATTCTATTGTAGCATTTATTCAAGTCCCTTTCATGTTTGGCCATGAAGGTGTAGTTTTGTAAAAGGGAAAGGGATTCTGGAAAAGAACTGAATACCCGTTATGCCCACCATGTCCCCCCTTTGGCAGCACACGCAATTTCGCAAAGGGTAGATCAAGATCATCATATATCTATAAAGGATAGGAGAACAATTTATGGGGGAAAATATTATGTAAACATGATAAAGTACCAGCTCAAGAATAACATTTACCACAACTAATTGATTGAGTGGTATCTTGAAATATGCAACCAGCTGTCCAACCTACATAAATAGTAGTAAGGGCAAAGGACTAGCAAAGCACGATTAATTTGAAGCTACAGTAGAGTATTTACTTACAGACTCACCACTTGCATTCATAAAAGTCTGTGGTTTGGCAAGCATTACAGGGACATCACCAATGAGGCCTAAATAGAAAGAAGCACTATATTTTCAAAAACATGTATGCATACTTTGATTCCACCCAGATGCAAATTTAATAAAAAAATCCATTCATAGGTTTTGTTTGGCTGCATATAATTGAGAAAATACACACAAATTGGCTAGCAGGTACTTCTTATAATACATTAACTCAGAACATTGGGTAAAGGCAAAATATAATTCAGAAGAATGGCTACAGACAAATAAAAACAGAGAAACTTCAGAAAGCAGGTTCACATTCATCTACTTGATACCAGTCCTTAGACAGTATTCAAAAGCATCAGCAAAAGCAGTACAGCACTTCATTGTACTGTTTAATAGGAAAGTTTGGAAGAAGCACGAAAAAGCTTAGAAAGACCAATGGCAAGAAAGATTACATCTTCTTTGATTATATTCAAGTTGATACGCAAATACTGAGGTAAATGCTGACCAAGGTCGAAATTGCAAAAATCAATGTTAATATCAGTGAAATGCACATGTAAATCAGTAAACTTTTCACAGAATTACCTTTCCCAACAATCGCCTTAAATTGCTTACTGCTGACCGAAATTCTTTCAGCTTCTGCAATAGCATCAATCATCTCAAACCCAACCTGGATACCAACATGGTATGGTTAAAACATGATACTGCAAGGTACGAACTTTACTACTCAATTCACAGTATGCTCTACTAAAAGCTTGAATCCTGGTTCATAATTAAAGATCCACTTTACGTATGAAAGATGATACATTTATGCCTGCCTTTGAACATTGAAGCAAACCAACAAGAATTACATGGAAGTTGCAATGTGCTCAATACACCCAAAGCAAGCAAAATCCAAGATGCCCAATTGTCAAAACGTTCTATCAAGTAGTATCAAGAACCAAAAAATAGAAACAGCTTAAATAAATGGTAGCCTTCCAAATCTAGCATGCTAGCTTGGTTATTCTAGTTCATTATTTTGTGATTGCAAAATTGTAACTTTTGGACTAGAGCTTTATCTTTCATGGATTTCACTCATGCTTTACTAGTTGAAGTGCTTAGCTCCAACAAGGTTATGATTTCTAAAAGCTAAACAGCTAAAACAGCATAATTCCTCAGAAAAAGTGTTATCCAATACAGGATACATGCTAATGCGCCTGGGTAAAAACAACTGGTCTGTATTAGCGAATTAAAAGGAATCGCAAACCTTACTCTCCTCTCAAGTCAGCTATGCAAGCAGGATTTTGGTGCCAAGCTATTTGTGATAGAACCATCTTAGCACCACAATTAACAGCAGCTGGTGTCATCAAATGTCTGCCAAACAAATACGCCCAGTGTTGGAGTTGGAGCTGAGCAACCTATCTTTCCACTAAAACAACTCTTGACCTGATTCGTGATTCCCCACTACTGCATCCGCTGAATCCTATATCATGGATGGATAGCCCATCCATATCAAAGTACAGTTCTATTCTAGATCAACTGGCGTTTCCCCAAATAGTAGCTGGAGCCGACGAGGCTGCCCCCCTCGCGCATCGCCGTCTTAGCTAGATTTATCCTACCTGCGACGGGATGTATAAAAAATTGGAGGGAGCCTGCGAACTTACGTTGTGCCGAGTCCCTTTGTACATCCTTCCGGGGTTCCCCAGACCGACGAAGAGCCACGGTTTCTGGGCGCCGGCGTCGGCGTCGGCAGCGGCAGACGAGGAGGCAGCGGCTTTACAAGCGGCAGCCGGCATGCTTGAGGGGTACGCTCGACCGTAGGATACGCGCGAGAACGCGAGGCGGGCGCACGCGGCAGACGCGGAGCCCACGACGCCGGAGAGAAGCGCGGACGAGGAAGCGAGGACGCTGGTGAGAATCCGCATCGCCGCCGGTTTATAGCGGTTTCCGAGCTGAACAATCACAGGTCGTCTTTGACCGCAAGAGAATACGGCGGGGTGGACCGATTGCCAGCTTGTTTGGGCTGGTTGGGCCGACATTTTTTAGCGCAGTTGGGCCGACATTTCGGCTTACGCACGTTTCGGGCTGGTGAGTTTTTTTAAAAAAAAGGGTTAAAAAATTAAATTCGAAAAAGGGGTGCCAATTCGTAAATTTTCGAAAAATAGGTAACTCCCACCCGATCAAAGGGTGGGAGGCGTGGGGCCGGAGACCTCCCGCCCATCCAACGGGCGAGAGGTTCCAAAACTTTTTCCGGACCCCTCCCGAGAGTCTCTTCGCGAAGAGGCTCCTAATGCGGCCGCGGGGCGTCCCGCCTGCCCAATGGACGGGAGGTACGGTCCTACAGT
Source organism: Panicum hallii (assembly GCF_002211085.1). Lineage (NCBI taxonomy): Eukaryota > Viridiplantae > Streptophyta > Magnoliopsida > Poales > Poaceae > Panicum > Panicum hallii. The sequence goes on from NC_038044.1 coordinate 12,607,195, forward strand.
GCGGAGGGGCATCCCGCCCATTGAGCGGGTGGGAGGTCCCCCCCTCCCGCGCTATATAAGCCCTCACCTGCCTCTAAATTCCCATTTTATTCAGCAAAAACCAGAAAAAAAGAAAAAGAGGAGAGGAAGAGAGAAGAGGAAGCGGCGAAGCTCTGTTCACACGTCGGTTTGCAGGTATATTCTTGTTCTAGTCGTATAATTACTTGAAAATAACCACAATCTAGGAAATATTTCTTAGGGTAGTTATATTTTGAATAGTTTTAAGTATTTTCAATTATTTTTAGTATAAGTTATATTCTGAATAGTTTAGAATCTGAAAAATATAATCTGAGAATCGCTGAAACTTAGGGTTGTTGTATATTAATATGTAGTATAACTAGTTTATTAATGATTGACATATATGTCTTCCGAAAAGGGTACTTTCAGTATATATTACGGAGAAGAAAATGTGATTTATGGGCCGAATGGGGTAGATTTAAGTGAATTTAACCGTACAGTTAGAGAAATTACCAAACCGCACGAGAGGACATTTGAATCCCTATGCAACTGGTTAATGAGCGGATTAAGCATTAATCAAGAGACACACTATGAGTGTTCAGAGCGTCATAAATCGTACCACTCACGCTTTAATCTGAGAGCTGATGCCACTTGGAAGCAATGAGGATTGGTTAAGTTATCTGCAAAATGCAAGTCATTGGCAATGGTCACTAGTACTCCTTGTCAGTGTGCACCAGAAGCCTATCGAAGCTGCTTCGGGGGATGAAAATATTGATGAAGAAATTGAGGAGGCAGATGGCACCACAGCACCTCAATACGTGGCTGATGAGGGGGAGAATATACCCCGTATTGTTGAACAGCTGCGAGATGAAGAACGTGAATTGGATGAAGCAATGAATGCCGATTCGTCTGATGATGATGAGGATGTGCCTGAAGAATGGGTAAGCAGCGACTTCAGTCATCTTGTCGTAAAGGAGGGACCCAGCGTGCCTTGGGATTGCAGGGAGAACGAAGTTATCCAGAGTGCGAGGTACCACTCAATTGATGAGGTGAAGGAAGCTGTTAAGTGTCGGTCTCTCTCTCTTATGCGAGAGTTCAAAACAGTCGAGTGTAAGTCTCGTAAGTACGATGTGGTATGTGTGAAGGGGGGCTGTCCGTGATGGGTGCATGCCTATAAGGGCAAATGGAAAGATTATTAGGAATGCTCAATTGTCACTCAGCACACTTATCATTTGCCGGACATGCAGAAGTCACATCGCAACCTTACATCGCAATAAATTGCAAACGAGATGTACGGGATGATAGTAGACAACCGAGTCAAAGTCTATTATCAGACATATTCAGTAGAAGTACAAGTATACCATCTCGTACGGAAAGGCGTGGAGTGCAAAACAGAATGTGTTAGAGAATAGGTTTGGGACGTTCGAGGCTGCATATGATAATATTTCTCGATTGTTGACTTTCATTTGTCAGAGAAATCCTAAAAGTTATTATGATCTGAAAAGTCTAGACAGAGGATAAGGTCCGCCCTTCATATTGCAGCGGATCTTTTTCAGTTTGGGTCCATACATTAACGCATTCCAACACTGCCGGCCTATCCTGTGCATCGATGGGACCTTTCTCACAGGAAAGTATAGATTGCAAATGCTGATAGCCATTACAGTGGATGGAAACAATCAATTGCTTCCGGATGCTTTTGCTTTTATTGAGAGCGAGAATACAGACAGTTGGTACTGGTTTCTTGAACGGGTTAACCTTGTAGTCATTTAGGATAGAGAAGATGTGTGCCTGCTACATGATCGTCACACCGGCATACTAAGGGCAATACTAGATTTGCAGGAGGGGTGTGTGGAGACCAGAGAGCCGCCCAAGTGGCGTGATGTTCGCAGTAGGTGGTGCATGAGATACATCGGTGCAAACTTTTTCAGACAATTTAAGAACAAGCACCTTATGGATATGTTCAAGAGGCTATGCAAAGGAATTAAATAAACAAAAATTTAACAATCAGTGGCAGAAACTTGATGAACTGACCGGGAAGAAAAGAAGCGAGGACGCAGCAAAAACCAGAACTGCACAGGACGAAACAGAGGCTTTGTGTCCTTTGCCAGCAGATACTGCACATACTCGGAGAAGGTCTGGATCAGCGGTGAAAACCTTTTTTTGAATGGATTGAGAATGAACCGAAAGAGAAGTGGGTGTTGCTTTACGATACCGATGGTGCAAGGTACGGCATAATGACCACCAACTTTGCCGAGGTTTACAATTGAGTGATGCGAGGTGTTCGTGGGCTTCCACTTGTTGCAATTGTGGAATTCATCATCCACGAGTGTACCGATTACTTTAGGGATCGGTTCACTAAAAATCAGGCATACATGCAAACTTCTGCCAGATATTTTGGGAGCATGATGACAGATTATATGACCAAGAAGGCAGCTAGCGCCCAGCTATACCACGAACGGCAATATGGTACACAAGAGCTCAAGTTTGAGGTAGCTCCCAGAGACAGAGCACGACGTGGCATGAGACATCAGACTCCTGTAAAGGAGTGCATCCTCAAGGTTGATTGTACTTGTTGTTACTCATGCATGAGGGCAAAATTGCTGCATATACCTTATTCTCATGTAATGGCTGCTTGTGCAGATATTGAACATCCTGTCGATATATATGTTTCCAATTATTTTAGAAAGGAGACAAGTGCCAGCATCTGGCAGTATGAGATCTATGGGTTCCCGTATGGTTGGAGCGTTTACTGAGGCAGCGAATCCTGTGATCTATAGTCCAGACCCGAGAACAGCTCGGGTTAAGAGAGGGCGCCTTCGGACACGGCGTATTCGTAATGATATGGATGAGTCAGAGCTCCGTACGAGGATACAGCGTTGCAGTGCACGTAACCAGAGTGGACACACGTATAAATGTTGCCCGAACAATGATGTGGGGCCTAATTCTGCTGAAGCTGGCTCTACAGGTGATGCTACGGATGGAAGACCTCCGGTTGCATCAAGGAGTGGTAGACGTCGCCGATCGAGTGCTACTACGATACCAGGCATCGTTTAGTTGTAATTTTATTTGAACGTTGTTTGCTCATGTATAATATTTGCCGCGTTAAGTTTGTATCAGATCTGGATGTGTATTTGTAATTTTAACAGACCATTATGTGTATTTGTAATATTTCCCGCAGTGACTTTTAACAAATCATTATGTGTGTTTGTAATTGTAACTGTGACTTGGCATTTGTATATTTAAACTATTTTTTGTATGATACTATTTTATTTTTAATGGCTCGATGTATCGTGCTATCGTAATATTTAGATTCTACGTTGCAAAACGTTATCGCTTAACCATCTTCATACGAGTTTTAGATATCGTAATCTTATTTGTAAAATTGAACTAAAATTTTTTATGTATACAAAAGAGTATGACGAATAAATCTTGTATTTGAAAAAGTATGAATTTTAAATAGTTTGTAAAATATAAATTCCAACAAAAAATAAGAAAGAGGGCACCTCCTGCCCGTTGAGTGGGCGGGATGTCTCCAGCCCCACGCCTCCCGCCCGTTGATCGGGCGGAAGGTACCTATTTTTCGAAAATTTACGAATCGGCACCCTTTTTTCGAATTTAATTTTTTAACCCTTTTTCAAAAAATATTCTCGGGCTGGTTGCACATTACGATGGATCAAGAATGTACTCCACTCGGTATTCCGTTTTGTTACTACAATCATGATGACGGGATAAAAGTGTCAGAAGTTTTGGTATAACAACAGATCTAGAAATACCGTGGTGTCAGAAACGACTGTCATTTGAGATTAAAAAACAGGAGAGCTGCCACGTGAATGGTTCGCAGTGGTATGTACCGTGTTGATTTTGTAGCGTTATTTGATTTTTTAGACCACCAGAAAAAGGATAAAAACTAACCGAGGAATATTACATACTACATGGCGAAATTTAAGGCGCAGGTGTATAATAACCTTATACTTAAACCCATAATCATGAGAAGTGCACAGATAAACCAAGATACATTTGTGATACAAAAGGAAAAAAAAGCCACACTACTATTTACATATATATATATATATATATATATTGGTTATAAATTCATAAATCATACCAGGAGGAACATTACATGGTATGAAATTTAAGCATTTGGACGGATCCTCTTCCTCCTCTCCGATTCCATGTCGAAGAGCCCATTCGGCAGCAGCTGGTTGCAGAGCTCCATGTAGGTCGAGTAGAGCACCCTGTCCTTGGCGCCGGTGCGGTGCTGGTGGGTGTGCTCGCAGAAGTGCTTGAGCTGCTCCAGGGTGCACACCCCCAGCATCTCGCTGAGCAGCAGGAATACCCAGTTGATCCGGTGCTTGTCCGCCGGGATCACCGGGCGCATGCTGCCCCTCTGCCCGCACCGCTCGCAGTCCGGCAGCGCCGGCTCCTTCCACCTCCGCGGCGCGCGGTCGTCCATGCCCTGGACGTTGCGCGAGATGTAGCCGCGCAGGTCCTCGAACCTGGCCCTGGCGTCGAGCGTCACGAGGCGGAGGTCCTCGCAGCGCTTGCACCGCAGCTCGCCGGTGACGGCCTCGACGCCCCGCCGCGACAGCTCGGCGAGGGAGTGGTGCACGCCCACGCGCTCCGTGGACCACGGGTACGGCGGGACCACGTGGAGGCCGCCCTCGATCTCGATGGTCGCTTTGTCGTCTGCCTGTTTGGCGGCGTGGGCGGAGGCGCCCGCTCCTGAGTGGCCGGTGGTGGCGCTCGAGCGGCGGCGACCAGAGCGCGAACGCTTCGCGGGGCGCTTCGTTGGCGCTGCAGGAGTGCCGTCGCCGTCGCCATGCCCATGCACCGCCGGGGCGGGGACGATTGCATTGCCGTCGCAGGGAAACACCATCGCCATCCGAGTCGGCGCAGGGACACTCGCTGCTGGGAAGGCGCCGCTGCCTTCAACCACTAGGGCATCGAAGCGCGGCGGCGGGTAGTGGAACGCCGCCGCCGCGGCGGAAGGCGCGGCCAGCAGATCCGCGGGCCGCACGGGTGCCGCCGCGGCCACCATCGGTGTCGTCACCACCGGCGAGCGGAGGCTGCCGGCATCGGCCTTCGCCCTCGCCGCGGGGGCCTTGGCGCTGTAGATGTCGCCAAGCGACAGCGAGAGGAGGGTGTCGTCGTCGCCCTTCGCCTCGCCGACGCCGCCGCCGCCGCCGCCGCCAGTGTTCTTCCGCGGCGGCTCTACCGCGTAGTAGTGTTTGGACCAAGGCATGACTGGCCGAGTACTAGGTCTCAGGCTCTCGGCAGTGGTAGTGGCCGGGTCGTCTGGAACGAATGGATAGCATCTGCCGCGACGGCGGCCGGGGCTGCCTTTCAAGGAAGCGGGACGCGGGCGCGGACTTCGGGAGCCGGGACGCGGAGACGCATGCCGTGCGGGTTCGTTGAGATATGAATGCTGGCGCGGAATTCGAATCTTTTTTTTTCCAACGGAGCTCGTTTCGTTTGAACAGAAAGCAGGAGGAAAAATCGGCAGAAAGCTGGGGCTTCCATCCACCTCCGACCTCCCCGGCGCGTTCGCCCGGGTTGCGTCTCCGCGCGTTCCTGGTGCCTGGCATGCACGCGGGTCTGACGGCGCCTTGGGCTAAGGTCATGCATGGCTTTGTCCTTCAGAGATTGGGCCGTTGGGGAGACTGGCCGGCATACAACTATGGTGGTGGATGCATGTGTGCATTCAGGGAGCCTCTTTAGGGTCACAGCGGCCTCCAGCGCTCTGTTCGGGATAAATTTTTAAAGGATCTAGGGATCAATAATTTATATTGGATATATACAGCAGCAGATTATGCATAAAGGATGGAAGCTTGTATTTATTACATGCGCACTAGTTTTACATATCTGCATGGCTGCATGCTTGTATATTCTCCTATGTATCATTTACTAGTTTGGATATTAGTATTACTCCATTCAAGCGTTGAACAATTAGTATCAGTTAATCATCAGTTTTGTCTGCTCCAGATTCGAGCCTTGCTCCCTTCTAAGTGCAATGTGGGGAGGCTCCTATCTCGTTTTTTATCAGTTTTGTCTACATCTCTACTGTAATTCAGATTTGCTTCTTTATTTTTTTTCTTGCTTCTAAAGTTTAAACCTCAAGAGCTGCTTCCCTAAAAATCACCTATTTCCTAGTTTGTATAGTTTTTATTAAGAGCGGTCAATACTAGGCAAAAGTTATGGTATATTATAGCAATCGGCCCCTTTAGATTAACCGCCGGCTCCGCTACTGCATGTGTGTGAACTGAAACGAGCAGCAGCAGGTCGGGAAGCTAGCACGCGTGTTGTCAATTCCCACCATTACCAAGGCGGTGGTGTTTCATTGCAGCACTGTCCACTTCTTTACCCCACGCGGCAGAGGTCAACAGGACCCTCATTTACATGGTCAAAGGGTTGTAGTAGTAGTTTTTTTGCGTAAACACCTCGGGTAATAAGAAGGTAAATTGTACTCACCATACAACAACTTATATGATTATATCGTTTTAGTCCAACAAGTTGCAAAATACTCCCTCCAGACCTATTTGTTAGGCACGTGAAGGTTAAGGGGGTGTTTGGATGGTTACCTAAGGCGCCACAGCCTAACCTTAGGCGTGCCACACCACGTTAGGCAAACGTTTGGACACCCTACTAACGTTAGCGCGCCACAGATTGTTAGGCACGCCCCCACCAGCTCGCCATAGCGAAATCACGCCACGGTGCGGCGCTCGATTTGGCCGCCGCACCCTCTGGATCGCGCCACACTCGCCTCCAAACTCCCGTCCGCGCCGCCAGGTCCTCCTCCCCGCCGCCCCCTCCTCCCCCCACCCCCCTCCCCCGGCGAACGGCCGCCGCCGGGCCTCCGCCTGCCGCGCCCCCCTGAGCAGAGCCCGCGCCCCCCTCCGTCCGTCGCGCCCCCCTCCGCCCGCCGCCCCCCTCCGTCCGTCGCGCCCCCCTCCGCCCGCCGCCCCCCTCCGTCCGTCGCGCCCCCCTCCGCCCGCCGCCCCCCTCCGTCCGCCGCGCCCCCCTCCTCCCGCCGTGCCCCCCTGAGCAGAGCCCGCGCCCCCCTCTGCCCGTCGCGCCCCCCTCCGTCCGTCGCGCCCCCCTCCGCCCGCCGCCCCCTCCGCCCGCCGCGCCCCCCTCCGTCCGCCGTGCCCCCCTGAGCAGAGCCCGCGCCCCCCTCTGCCCGTCGCGCCCCCCTCCGCCCGCCACGCCCCTCCGCCCGTCGTGCCCCCCTGAGCAGAGCCCGCGCCGCCCTCCGTCCGTCGCGCCCCCTCCGCCCGCCACCCCCCCTCCGCCCGTCGCGCCCCCCTCCGCTCGCCGCGCCCCCCTGAGCAGAGCCCGCCGCCCCCCTCCGCCAGTCGCGCCCCCCTCCACCCGCCGCGCCCCTCCGCCCGTCGTGCCCCCCTGAGCAGAGCCGCGCCCCCCTCCGTCCGTCGCGGCCCCCACCGCCGGCCGCGCCCCCTCCGCCCGCCCCCCCTCCGCCCGCAGCGCCCCTCCGCCCGTCGCGCCCCCTGAGCAGAGCCCGCGCCCCCCTCCCTGGCCCGCCCCCTCCTCTGCTTTTGTCTAACACCCCCTCCCCCCCCCCCCGCCCCCCAAATTGATCAAGATAGTGCCTTTGTCTACCCCCCGGCCAATTGATCATCTGCTTTGTTGCATATGTCTAACCCCCCCTCCCAATTGAAAATTTCCTGCAATTTTCTAACCCCCCCAATTGATCATTTCCTGCACACAAGTAACATTTTTATTCCTTTCTGCAGGTGTTTTTTCAGCGAGAACAGTCATCTTCTCCTTTAATTTAAGGTATAACTATCTTCTAGATTTTTCTTGTGTCATATGTGTTGTATGCATTCTAAAATAGTTATTAAATCTTTATAGATGGGTGCAATGGAGGATTATCTTGAGTATTATTATTATGATTATAGCATTCAAAGAAGAAGGTTGCTTATTTGCATAGCCATCTGTGTTTGCATGTTGTGGTACAAGTTACAAGAACATAGGTTGATGAGGAGGCCCAAATACGGTTCTTTATTAGAAAGAGATTTGGAAAGAGAAAAGAGGTTAAACCGTTTATATAATGGAACTGAAGCCAACTGTATTAGTGAGTTGCGCATGCATAAAGTTGTTTTTCACCGGTTATGTGGTCATTTAAGATCCCGTGGATTGTTAGAGGATAGTATCAATGTGTCAATTGAGGAACAAGTAGCTATGTTCTTAAAATTTGTTGGTCACAGATGGACAAATAGATCAGTTGGCTTTGAGTTCTTATGCTCCGGAGAGACTGTTAGTAGATATTTTAATGCTGTTTTGGATGCTTTATGTGTATTGTCTCGTGATATTATTGTCATGAGAACTACGGAAACACATCCAAAGATATCCACCAGCCCGGAAAGATTTTACCCATACTTTGAGGTAATATATATATATATAATGCAATGAATTTATTTTTTTATTAATTTGTAATAATCACTAACAGGAGCACTTTTTTCATTTGTGTTAGAAATGTGTAGGAGCATTGGATGGCACACATATACCAGCATCGGTTCCTATATATATGCAAGATAGGTTTAGGGGTAGAAAGCACTATCCAACACAAAATATCTTAGCTGCCGTAGATTTTGACCTTAAGTTTACATATGTGCTGGCTGGATGGGAAGGATCAGCTCATGATTCATTTGTGCTCCAAGATGCATTGTCATGGCCATCAGGCTTAAAAATTCCAGAAGGTATAAGTCAAGTCATTAATATACCGTGTTTTAGCTTCCAAAATTAATAGCTAATTGTAGTTCAATCTAATTGTAGGTCACTACTTTTTAGCCGATGCTGGTTATGCTGCTAGACCTGGCATATTACCTCCATATCGAGGTGTCCGGTACCACCTTAAGGAGTTTAAGGGTACTAGACGACCGGAGAATCCAAGAGAATTGTTCAACTTTCGCCACTCCTCTCTTAGGATAATGATTGAGCGGGCATTTGGCACACTCAAAAATAGATTTAAGATACTTATAAGTCAACCATTCTTCCCTTTAAAAACACAAGTCAAGATAGTTTTGTCATGCTGCACTTTGCATAACTTTATAATTGATGATGGATCTAATATTTATGTTTATGATGATGCGACATGGTTTCAAACTCTTCCAAGAAGCAATCGTTCACATGGGGATATTAATAGGGACAACCAGCAATGGGCAATCCTACATGATCAGTTAGCTCAGCAAATGTGGGATGAGTGGGACCAAAATTGATGCTTGTGCTGCTGTTTTGAGATATTAGTTTAAGTGTATTGTATGGCTTTATGAAGACCTTATTTAATTATTTAGAGATATTATTATGTGGCTGTTTTGGGATCCTATTTAAGATATTTGTGTTGCTGTTTTGAGATACTGTGTAAGTTTATTGTATGGCTGTTTTGAGATCCTATTTAATTGAATTGTGTTGCTGTTTAATTGTATTACAAGGCTGTTTTAACATCATATTTAATTGTATTATGTGGCTGTTTTGAGACATTGATATAAATTGATCTTGAGTACAGATATGGTCAAGGGGAAGGAAAAGGATGAAGGTGATGGCACCACTCGAGAGAGGACCATTCTATGGGATGAGGATCAAACTAAATATATGGTCGGTTGGTTCATTGACTACATAAAGGAGCAGCATGCTGGTTTCAAAATAAAAAAATAGCATCACTTCAAATGTTCAGAAGCATTGAATAGGCAGTTCAATATGGGGGTAACTGCTACTCAGGTTGAGAGGCATTTCAGACATTACAAGGAAAATTGGAGTTTATTAGAACAGCATTAAGCAAGAGTGGTAACACATTTGACACCTCAAGATCTATGGTTATCATATCTGAATCAGAGAAGGCTAACCTACAGGTATTCTCTTTTTCCAATCTTTGTTGTTAGTATGTTGCTAAATGAATGGAATATTGTTTATTAACAAATAGCATATTACTGTATGCAGCAGGGCAAGAAGGCTCCTGTCCAAGCCCATCAAATTCTTCAATGAAATGCAAGAACTATTCCTTAATAGCAGTGCTGATGGTTCTCTTGCTATGGATGCCAACACTTGTCTCAATGAGACACAAGCTGATGAAGATAATGATTATGATGATGACATATGAATGAGTTGTCTAGCTATGCTCCGCCTGAAGATAATCTAGGTGATGATTCCGACACTTTACCTTCTCCTATAAGTGGCCAGCCCAGCATGGCATCCCAAGTGGCTGAGCAAAGCTCATGTAGCTCGGGAGTCAAGCGTCTAAGAAGTGAGGGAAAAGCACAGAAGAGAGATGTGAGACCAAGGAGCCGCATATCTAGGGTAGGAGATGCAATCACAACTGCTTTAGTGGAACTTCAAAATGAAATCAAGAAGCCACCACCACCTCCACCTTCTATGCGCAACTCTGATGATATATTATGGCAAAGACTTGAGAATATGATTTTAACTACTGACCAAAAGCTGATGGTAGGAACATTTCTAGCATCCAAAGAACAAAGGGGATGCGTAGCTTCTTATCAGGCTCATCCGAGGTAACATTCCAGTCATGGATTTTCAAGTTTCTTAGCGATTCGGGGATGTGAATTGGCTATGTATGGTCGCAGGCTATTTTGTTTAAGTACTCAGGTAATATATGTTCTATTAGCCATTATTGTGGATATTATTTGCACTTTACAAAGCTGACATTTGCACTTGTACTAGGCTCATCGAGTACTCAGTCGAAGGTGGATGGTGTCAATGGAGGCCGCTTCTTTTGCACTTTGTAGGCTGCTCCACTCTTTTGTTACCGAATGAGCGCTTCTTTTGATGGCTGATGAAGATTGACGGTCTTTTCTGCTTCAAGTATCTTTTTCCTGCGAAAGGTAGCTAGGTACTTAAGTTATAAAGAACTTTTAAGTGTTCTGATATTCCTTGAGAGGTTCCGAGAGGTATTGGTACCTCTTGCCATCTAATGTCAATTAATGATGTAGAGGTGTCATGGATTTAAGGTGCTGAAGGTAAATTTGTAACATACAAGACATGGTCTGCATGATCATATCTTTTGTTAGCTTCAATCCTTCCAGCTGTTCAGGCACTCTACTATTTTACTGGTGCCTCAATCATTGTCTGCTCAATGAGTGCAAACTTCCTTAGCACTTTTGTTGGCAGCATTGTTCGTTTGATCTCCAACAAAATAGGTCCTTGACTTGTGTATGTAACGAATGAGACCTTTGCTCACCGGTGATTTGACACCGTAGGTTCTCAAATAGTATAATTTAGTGCAATCTGTGTAGTTTGCTGAACAGATGAGAAATTTTGATAAAGGTGACTGGTTAAGGTAGATCATTGTATTTTACCTAGCAATAATGAATGGAGTTTTTAATGTCTTGGTCTACTATATGATTGATTAGATGGATAATATTTTTGTGCCTCAGTGCATGGCTATTTTGGCACCTTTTCAACAAAAAGGAAAAATAAGCAAAAGGCTGCAAGTGCATGTCCATTTGGTTTGCCGGGATTTGTGCTCTTACGTGCCAAATTGCCCACAAAATTGTTTGGCGCGATCGAAGTTAGGCAGTGAAACAAATAGCTACCACATATGTAATGATTTGCCTAACTTGAGTTGTGGTAGCAATCCAAACGGCTGCCACATTTTTTCCACATACGCCTAACGTTAGGCGTGGCAGCGAACCAAACACAGAGCTAAGGAGAAGCAGCTTAGCACGTCACATGTGTGGCAACCTGCTAACTTTAGACTGCGGCGCCTTAGGCGCCGTTCCAAACAGACCCTAAATCTAAAGACCAAGACGTCATCATGGTGGCATAATTAACCACCAGATCCCGTGCTTGCCCCACCATACGATTGGCTGCGCGCATGCTCGCGGTGAATCGTTTAGCGAATGCCTTGCGCTGATTGACAGTTACCGTATCATAAAACCAGATGACGCTTCGTTTTTTACTCCCCTTGTGATGGCCTGCCTTGGTACGGATGGAGCACTCTATATCATGGCCCAAATGAAAAACGGAAATACGTCTTAAAAAAAAAGGTCTGGAGGAAGTATACAAATGGGTGCATGAATTTGTCAAACTTGTGCATGTACGGTCATATACTCATATGTGCACCACCAAGCATATTTTGCTACGTTAATGTAACTTAGGTGACAAGTACTAATTTTGAGAATATGAAGGATAAAAGGCAAATTTATCAAACACAGATTTCAGATGGATCAACATGGAGACATATCAGGACACTATACAAAAATTTATGTGACATGTATCATCATGTAGTGCATGATAAGGACTAGAACATTATGTCATTGTAGCTTCCTGAAAAACACTTTCTAAACTCAATTATTACACATGGAGTGTCATGGAAACGTCATGTCAGAGTATGCTAGCTCATCATTCCAAGCAAAGTTCAATCCAGTTTGCCACAAACGAAACTAAACTAGCCTACGTACTATACTGTATGCATCTGCAGCCTTAAAGAACCATAAAATATAGAAATTTGGTGAGATTATGTTAATTATTATGGATGGTAGAAAAATACACTCAGCGGTGTACATATGACCGGACATGCATAAGTTTGATAAGTTCAAATATCCATATGCATGTTTTGCAATTTATTAGGATAAAGTGGTATAAATGTACAAGTTGTTGTATGGTAGGTACAAAATTACTGAAGAACCTAGCTACCCGGCGGCCGGAGCAGGAGAATCGGGGGAGACGGGACGACGGCCGGAGCGTTCGCACTTCTGTTGGTTCAGCCGCCGCCACGGAGAGGGAACATGGCCCGCTTGGTGCGCGGCCCAGTCACGTACACGGGCTGACGACAGGCCGAGCCCACGAAGAGGTGCCACATCCGTTCTGTGCCCTATTTTCCTTCTCCAGAAAAACGACCAAAACTTCTGACTTTCATCATCACGATGCTGCCACCAAGTGGACATGGGGGATTCCTGAATCCTGAAGTACGTACACCAAGTGGATGGCGGTTTTGCATCCCTACCGTGAGCTCTGTCTCTGATCTCGACAAAAAATGCCGGTCTCGCCGACCATGTAGTTTAAAAGGAATAGCCTGTTTGAAACGGGGCCAGTTCGTACTAATCTAAGTTATCTCTGAACTAAACAAAGCTTCGTGCAGACTCGCTAGTTTCAGGCTGGAGCGTTGAGGAGATGCCGAACTGACTTTTACGTACTAGCAGTCACTTCTTTCATGGCCATAATGTCTGGCATGTGTGAGAGAGGGAGAGCATGATTTACCCAAATCGTTGCAACTCTGTCCTTGAAGCTCTGTTCAATTAGACCGGGGTCCAGTGCAGTTGCAAAAGCGGTTGCTGGATCTCAACCGTTCAAAGACAGTTTCAATATGTATTTCATTCGTGGTCCAGAGCTTGCTGCTCACTGTACATAGTTGTACTATTAGCATATTACCAAATTGTTGCAAAAGATTTTCACGGCTCACCTTTTTTTTTAATTTAAGTCTGCACATATTATCATTGGCAACAGTGACTTGATGTTTATTATCTACAATATGTTCTTCTTAAGGAAAAAAATGTGAGAAATCGGCTTCCTCTTACTCTAAAAAAAATGTGAGGAATCTGTATGCTCACTACTTGTTGAAAAGAGAAACGGTAGCACCTGAAAACTAGGAAGCATGTGCTCAGATAATGCTGTTGCCTGAAATCATCCACTGCGAAGCATGCCATTTTTCAGAGTTTGTGCGGGGAACAGCTTCCTTTCCCACAAAAGGATCAATTATCAATATGCTAGAAAAGAAAACTTGACCCAAAGACAAAATCCTGGATCTGCATTGTTGGCATTTTTCAGAGTACGGCACGCAGCATTGCAAAGCTACTTTTGTTAGCTATTTTTCAGACAAGTGTATGAACAAACTGAACGAGAAAGCCAGAAAGGTAGGACACAAGTTTTTTTTTTCTTTCAGTTTTGCATTTCTCATAGAGCAAACACACAAAAAGATACATGCCAACATTTCGCGGTACATCCTTGCCATTGTCGGACTTAGGAGTAGAAAGTAACAACAAACCCAGCAAAGTTAAAGATGATACGGATACATATCTGAAGGACCCTATGTACCTGGGGTACATCAAGGAACCAACCGACAGAACCAAACAAAGTAGTCAATGGCCAGGAAGAACCGCAAAGGCATCAGTGGATCAGTCATGGTAGAAGAGAAGCATGATGACGCACTCCCGGATGATGCAGAGCCTGGCCACCTGCTTCCTCAGCACCCTGCCGAGTCCCCCTCCTCCTCCCCTGCGCTTCCCCTGGCCACCCCTCGGCTTGTTCATCCCGGATTTTTTTTCCCGGATGGATGAACAGAGGCACGGAGGGTTGGTAACCACGAGCACCAAGGCTCTCGCCGCCGCCGCTGCTATCGCCGGATCTGCATCTCTGCTGCTGCCGTGGTGGTGGTCAGGCGAGCGCATCTGGTAGGCTTATATAGTGGGGAAGGAAGAAAAGCTCACGTCATTGCCTTCGACCTTCCCTCCCAATGGCTGCCTAATGCTGGTGCCTACCTGTGCATGTCTTCCCTCTCCATGAGAGCACCTGATGCATGTTTTCGAAGGAATGATAATGAAATACACTGACCGGCAAAGAAAAATAAAAAAGAACGCTCGTTTATTAACTTCCAACATTAATTGGATGCAGAGGAATGGTATTCCATATACACTGCACCGAACGAGAACTAGCGAAATCACTGAAACGAAGATAAACCTTTCGAGTCGTTAATTGGATTCTAAACAGCTGAGCTTGTTTGTTCTTACAACCACTGAGATACCACCTTACAATTTGCGTGCCGAAATTGCCGCTGGTATTTGAGAGAGAGAACAACCATGCCGCACAAGTGCCCTGCCTGCCAGGTAACATCGGATGGTGGAACGGGGAGACAAGCAAAGCCCCATCTAACTGAGGGGCAACGGGAAGGCCACTACCAACTTTGATTTGCCCCTCCTTTTACCAGCGATTGTACGCAATCTTCGAAAGCCACAAGTGTCACATGGGGCCACGCCTCAACACAGTCAGCCCTCGCCACCTCCATGTTGCTGCTTGTTTTGCTGTGTGTTGTTGCTACCTAACTGTGTTAGCATGAACAACTAGATCCACTGCTGTTCAGAGCAACAGGGATTCATATGAGGGTATGTGTTGATGCAGAGGCTAGGATGACCATCACAAGAAGATATCATGACTGAGAAATGTAAAACTAGCAAGTCGTAAACATAATTCTGGCATGTGCTAGCATAACAATTCTTGAAGCTAGAGAGAAAATGAAGAAGATATTTTTGCCAAGCAAGTGTCCTAACACACTAAGATATCTTTATAATTTTCGGATAAGCACATAGTAGTATATGATTAGAGATACTGTCTACGAGCTAGTGGATGTATAGAATGATCTTATTAATTAATCATTGTTGGGACAAGAAATCACATCCATGATACCTGAAACAATAGTATATGTGCCACATCATGTGAGTTTGAACTCTACGTTTGTGGTGGTATACAACTGAGAGAACATAGAACTGCCAGACTGGTATTTGTGCACCTGCATTTACGGGACGGAGCTCTGACTTTGCCACCGTGGAAGCCGAGATATTTTCTCATTAGCCAGCCAAAGATTCTTAAAGTGCAGAGCCAGATCACAAAAGAAGATATTTTTGTCTAGTGTAACAGACTGTCAGATATCTTTGAATAGTTTTAGGATGAGCATATAGTATAGATTAGAGATGCTCTACGAGCTAAACATATACAGAAGCTAGTTGGTAAGATCCTCATCATTCTAAGGCCAATAACAAATCGCATTCACGACCCCCTTTTTTTTGGACAATCACCATTCTTCAGGGTCTAGAGCCACCACTGTTTTTTTTTTCATACGGAAAGATTCGCCTTCAAACTACATGTGCTGGATCGCGCGAACGCAGAAGTATAAACAATTAAGCTGAATGAACGAGTAAGCCAAAAATGTAGGACACACTTCTTTTTTTCTGTTTTTGCATTTCTTATACGGAGCAAATACACTACAAGATACATGCTGACATCTTTACATCCTTGCCATTTTAGGACTTAGGAGTGCAAACTGAAGAAGCTGGACAGCATAGAACCCTATGTACATCAGGGAACGAACGGTAAAATCAATGGCCTGGAAGAACCGCAAATAAAGGCAGCTGAGGAATCATCAGTCAGAGTAGCAGAGAAGCATGACGACGCATCTCCAGATGATGTGGAGCCTGGTCATCTCGTCCCTCAGCACCCGCCCGAGCCCTCCTCCTCCCCTGCGCTTCTTCCCCTGGCCACTCCTCGGCTTGCTCACCATCCCGGATGGATGAACAGAGGCACGGAGGATGAGTAACCCGAGCACCAGGGCTCTCGCCGCGCCGACGCTATCGCGGGATCTGCATCTCTGCTGCAGCTGCGGTGTGGTCAACCGAGAGCACCTGGTGGGATTATATTGGGGAAGGAAGGCTCACGTCGCTGGCTGGCTTCGATCTTCTCCCTCCCAATGGCTTGCCTAGTGCCAATGCCTACCTGTGCATATCGTAACAACATCTTGGAACTTGGAAGAGGCATTGGCTGAATGCTGACAGGGCTGAACACCTGACGTTTTTTTCAGATAGAGGCTGGCAGGCTGCCTGCTGCCGCTCCAACTCCACAGGTAGGCACGCGCAGGATCCTGCCAAGTTGCACGAACTTTGATGGAGTTCTTGGCAAGACAATGCCTCTTGACACAGAATGGATCCTGTGATCAGGATTAGTTGATTTGTAGAAATGCTTAGCTCCCTGTGGGATTCATAACATGCTAAGCATTCTGAACCAGCTGGTAGTGACTACATTGCCGTGAAATTGCACTGATTGCATGAAGATACAAGTAGTGGTAGTCCAGCAGGTAGGCACCTCTCTTCTGCCGAAGTGTCTCGGTCAGCTGCACGCTGTTCATTATCCTGTTTGAGACTTTGAGTCCTCAACTTGGAAAGGGGATCGAAGATGACGATATGTTCAGTATATGTAAGATCACAGTATTCCAATTGGATCATTTATATAGATTTACAAAAACGTACACCATCAAATATTCTGTGCAAGTGTTTTCTTTTTCGTTGTTGCGGTACTTTAGATTTCTATTTATGGCTAGTTATTTCACCATATAAAACGGTACGAGCATGTATCCGAATTATGAAAAGGAAAAAACCATATTAGTATTAATTAACTTCAGTTGTGTTGCTCATCATTTATGTGCTTGGATTCATGTTTAACCTTGAAATACCCTGAACATTTAAGTGCACAGCCAGACAGAAGAAGATATTTTGGTCTAGTGTAACAGATTGTCTGATATCTTTGAATAATTCTAAGATAATAAGCATATAGTATACGATTAAAGATATGCTATCTACTACATGCTAAACGTATAGGAGTATCCTAATCATCCTAGGGACAAGAAGTCACATCCATGATACCTGAAACAATAGTATATGTTCCTAGCAGAATTTTCGAGTTATATTCAAAGGGGATTACGTCATGACTCATTGTTGGGACAATCTCCATCCTCAGGCTGACAGGCTCTAGGGTCAAAAGTATTATCTTTTTTTTTTGCTACTGTGCACTATATACTTAGTTTGGTGACCTTGTGACGTAGCTGATGAATTATACAGTCTTAGAACCTCTGAACATGAACACCCTCGAGACTCCTAACATGTAGTGTGGCAGAAAACATTAACAAACTACTTGAGGGTTTGATGCCCCCAAACTAATTAAACCCATGCGAAGAATGCATGCCTGATGCATAAATTGGAGAAGGGTAATTAATCTCTCTAATCACAAATGCTTGAGTTTTTAACGAGAATGTGTTTTCAAAATGTAATATAAATCTGACCTCTATTTCCTAATCAAATATGCTTACAAAATACAATAACTACCTTTTCAAGACAACTCTAAAAGTACCCAGCCCATGACATTAAAAATTAGTTAGGTAGATTGTCCTTTAGGCCTGATGTCATTCCAGTTTCTCTTGAATCAATATCCATCCCCATTCCTGTTATGCATTACAGTCTGAAGTAAACAGCAGAAACTAGATAAATTTCAGAACTAGAAACTTTGGATCAACGTAATCAATGGTACTAACACAGAGATTGGAATACAAAACCCACCACAAATTGCCCCGGTAGGATTTAAAAAAAAACAAAACAATGGAAGGCCTGTTAGCAGAGATTCAGGTGCCAGGCAGAACTTACCTAAGATCAAAAAAGTTTCATTAATGACATGGAAGGCTGAGGCTCTAGGAAAGTATTTAGAGCCATGATGGTGAACAATGACATCATTTGTCTCACTGTCAGCTAGATAGTCACAACTTGACAAATCTTTGGTTCTGGAAGAACTTTTTTTGCAAAGCTAAAAAATGTTGACTAATACTACCGTGCATCAAATATCTGTGTATTTTAATCTAAATACACAAACATAACATTATAAGTACATTCAGAGTCTTCTAGTTAAATAAACAAGGAACATTGGACATGTGCAAGCAGATGAAAACAAGCAAGACAGGTTTGTGGCATTTTCTAGAGACATCTAGCATACAAATGGAATGATTGCGTTACAAGAACGAGGGTAATCTTCAAAATTTCTGAGGATACTATTATGAGTTTGTACTGCTGCAAAGGACAAGTTTGTTATCTGCACAAAAAGGAGGGTCAGTTGAGCCTGCTGTAACGATAGACACTGAAGGAACCTTATTAAGTTGCTTGGATTCCGAACACCAAAAGTGAAAATTGTCAGAGAAGCATACCACAAAAAGGTACAGGAACCTCACCGAAATGTCTGATCCACCTCTAGCTATCACCATGCCAAAATAAATTATCTATATGCCAAAATAACAGCAAATGTTAATAGAGTACTGATTTCAAACCAAAGCTCAGTGCTGTATTCGAATACAAGTGTAGAACAGCAAAAAAAATGTTCGTCATCAACATCATTTATATATTTAACAATGGTGAAATAAGTTGTGTTCCTAAGATAACATTTTTTATCATCTTTAAGTCGTACACAAAATGTGTGCATTCCCCTAAATGGCCTGACCACTCATAAGAGAAATCTATACTGCAGTGGAATCTATGTTGGTGAGGTGCATAACATATTTGATGAGAAGTCTGAATGACATTACATCACATAGAGCTGCAGCATAAACCTAAAAAAGATCTGGTATAAACGCAGGATATTCCCATGTTTGACATCCCCTCATCCACTATTAGTGAACCCATCCCAGGCTCCCAGATCCTATAAGTTTGGAAAATGGAAAGTTTATTTTATTGGTTAGCCATTAGCCTACTCTCACCTGACACCATTATTTTTAGCACTTTAATGGGCTTTTCATATACATCAGTATGTGCAACATTCTGAATATAATGAAGGGAGTAGGAACTTACTAGTTCAGCAAGGTAATGAGCGCAAGACACGTGACTAAATCAGTCACAGCACGGAATTACATATTCATCCAAATTTATTTGTTCACGCAATGATCCCTGTCAAGGTAGAAAAAATAGACAATGAAATCCAAAAGCTAAATAACTCTGCAAAACTGTCTCATTGAAGTTTGAACACTGTTATTGACATCTAATAACCTTCAATGTTACACTAAACATTTATCGTTTGCCGTTTCAACATTGCCATATGTTATGTTATACATATCCATTGTTGTTGTATATTGTTCACATTTTCATGTATGCGTAGAACCATATTGCAAGTAGCAAGCTTGTCGTCACTACCACACCCACCATGTAAAGGTGCAAGAAGAATTTTTGTGGAACGGTGAACCTCTGCACTTTTGGAGAAGAGTTATAAGTTTGAGCTTCTGAGGGTAGAAAAATTTTGATGTGCAGAATAAACCTCGAGGAAAATTGATGTTAAATCTCACTGCTGAGATTATGCAGTATCAAATTTTTGTCATGAAACTCCTTCAACATGTGGTTTGAAATATAGTCAAACTATCATACTAAACCTCAAAATTGACATAATAATCGCTTGCTAGTTAACAGACGCTAATTACCATGTTTTTGAAGTGCATGTCTTAGGAGTGACACCTAATTAACAGGCCACAAATTGTAGAATGTAGAAAATTCTCGAATCTGAACTACATTAGGTAAAATTTTACCAGTTTACACTGCTATTCAATAACAATCAGGTTACAGCAGCAGGAACTCAGTAATTTGCAAGGCAATACCACCAAATATAAGGCACCACCTCTAACCAAACATGCATGAGCTCCATTGATTTCCGATTTCTCCAAAGTTCAGAAGAAGTTATACGAAGTTCTTCAGAAGAAGAAACTTATTTGTCGACACTGAGAAATGGCTTCTAGAATTGAAAATTAATCCACGATTAAGCTTGGACACGAAGGGTAGTACACTTGACATAACCAACCTTCAAACCATCCACGCTTCTACCTATGTTTCTAAAACAATCGATAACCAAGAGGAAATAAGCAAATAAGCGACTCAGCGTGAACATTTTCGAGACGAGGTATTACCCCATTTCCATGTTCAGAAGCACAGAACAGGGGAGGGGGGGGGGGGGGGGGGTGGGCAACGCCTCGTTCAGACACTCCGGACCTGATTCAAGTCAAGAGCGCTGTCAAATTACATCCAGCATCAGTTTGTCCCCAGGGTTCCCAGGGAGAGAGTTCGCTAATAGAAACTACCAGCAGCTAAACTAGAGAGCCCCCAAACAAAAAGAAACTGCGACGGATTGCTTCATTCGTCGTCCTCCTCGTCAGTTGTTTCCTCTTCGGCAGCAGCCATCAGCATCCTCGGGTTGTTCCCAGCTTGATGCGCCAACACCCGATGAGCACACGCCAACAGAGTCTTCACGCCGTCCATCAGCTTCCCTTGCAGCTCGGAGTTGTACAGACGTGCCCAATACGTCATGAAAGAACATGCATGAAAGATTATTTCAGTTGGGTGCTTGATCAGTTTTTTATCAAAGCACGCGTGTTCCGGCATTTCCAAATCGCCCAGCATATGGCTGCAAAGCCAAAATGGTAGACTATCTCCCCACCAGGAAGCCATTTCTTCATCCACACTCTATATTGGGAAGTATCTTGAGGGATGTCAGTCGTCCCAAAACAGAGCGCCACGATCCCCCACGTGACTCCAGCCACCGACCATTGGAAAAACAAGTGATCCACTGTTTCAATCTGAGAACAGAAGGAACAACTTGGGTCCCCCGGCCACTTCTTCCTGACCATGTTATCTCTTGTCAGAACAACCTTGTTCTCGACAAGCCAAGTGAAAATCTTAATCTTGTAAGGCAATTTGGCTTTCCAAATGTGCTTGAACCCCCCTCGAGTTCTGCAACAAGAAATGTGATCATAGACTGATTTTGTGGAGAATTTTCCATTACCAGTCCACTTCCACTTAATTTCTTGACAATTTTCAAATTGGAACGAGAACACCTTGTCCACCAAATCCAACCATTTGTCAAACAGAATAGGCGGAAGCCATCTGCTGAAACTGATCTGCCCATTTTTTTGCAAGAATTCAAACACAGTGATGTGCCTGTCTTCACATAGATCATATAGCACTGGGGATAATAGACAGATAGGTTATCCTCCAGTCAAGTATCAGTCCAGAAAATTGTATTCTTCCCATTTTTTGTCTTAATATCTCCCCCCCTCAAGTAAATGTTTTTGACTTTGAGAAGGTCAGACCACACTTGGGAACCTCCTAGTCTGTGACTCACATTACCAATAGGATTCCCCTGCAGATATTTGGCTTTAACTATTTCCTGCCAAATGCCATTTCCAGTTTCAAGCCTCCACCACCATTTGCATAAGAGGCTTATGTTCATTTTGGTAATGTCCTTGATCCCTAGCCCACCTTTCTTTTTGCTCAAAAAATAGTCTCCCATTTAATGAGATGGTATTTCTTCTTCTGGCCACCACCCTGCCAGAAGAAAGTTCTCTGTTTGTCCAAGTTTTCAATGACTGTTTTTGGGAAAAAGTACATCGACATGTGGTACATAAAGGTGCTAGTTAGACTGGAGTTAATCATTGTAGTTCTACCAGCAATAGAAAGATAGCTCCCCCTACAGGCAGAAAGTTTCTTCTCATTTTTTTCCTGGAGGGAGCCCAGTCCTTGACGTGTAGTCTAGAAGGACTAACTGGAACTCCCAAATATCTGATAGGGAACTCCCCACCTTGGCAATTAAACATTTCCATATAATCCAATTTTTTGGCATCGTTACCATTGATTAAGACCACTTCACTTTTTGAGAAGTTGATCTTAAGTCCAGACATCAACTCACACAAGTAGAGTAAGAGTTTCAAATTTCTAGCACCCTCAATGTCATCTTTTAAGCAAATGATTGTGTCGTCTGTGTATTGTAACATAGCCACTCCCCTGAGGATAAGATGTGATGCCAACCCAGTGATCAGACCTCCCTCTTGAGCTTGCCTGACCATCCTGGAGAGGCAGTCAGCAACCAGATTAAACAAAATTGGAGATAAGGGATCTCCTTGCCTCACCCCTTTGTGATTGGTGAAATATGCCCCCACTTGGTCATTGATTTTGACACTTACAGTGCCACCAGTCACCACGTTAGTAATCCATTTGCACCATTGTTCACCAAATCCTCTTAGTTTTAAATTTTCAAATAAGAACTCCCAACACATCTTGTCATACGCCTTCTCAAAATCCAACTTCAAAATCATTCCAACCTCGTCTCTTCTCTTAGTTTCATGCATGACTTCATACAAAGCAAGCACTCCAGTCATGATATTTCTTCCCTTCATAAAGGCAGTCTGTGAGTGCAGAATTAATTTTTCACTCACCTGTTCCTAATGGTGAGGACTTTAGTAATCAGTTTATATAAGCAATTCAAGAGGCATATCGGCCTATATTGCTGGATTCTTTCTGCATCATTGACTTTTGGTAAAAGAGTAATTATACCATAGTTGAGCCTACAAATATCAAGCCCTCCATTGTGGAATTCAGCGAACATTTCCACCAGATCACTCTTGATGATTGACCAACAGGATTGGTAAAATTCCACAGGTATACTATCCGGGCCTGCAGCTTTATTGGGTTCCATCTGAAACAAGGCCTCTTTGATCTCCTCTTCAGAGAAAGGCCTAGTCAGCCATGAATTGTCTTCCTCATTTAAAGCCTCTCCCTCACGCGCCATAAAGCAGGATCCGAAGGGAATTGAGCAGGCTCAAAGAGATCCTTATAATAATTGATAGCATGAAGTAACAGATTTGAAGTTCCTTCTATCACTGAGCCTCCATCATTCAATGATATGAGATTTTTCCTTCTTCTCCCGTTGGCAATTCTATGAAAGTACTCAGTATTGTTATCTCCTTCATGCAGCCATTTCTCACTGGATCTCTTAAACCAATATAGTTCCTCTTCCTCTAAAGACTTGAAGATAGCACTTTGGAGATGTATTTTTTTCTGGGTTTGCTCCAAAGAGAGGATGAATTCTTCTTCTATTTGCTCCAGTTGCAGCAGCTTTTCTCTCATTTGGGACTTAATTTTCCTGTTTTCACCCTGCTTGTTGAACCCCCACCCCTTGAAATATTGTTTGAATCTTTTCAATTTGGCTTGGATTCTGTCGAATGCTGTTTCAGCATGACAGGCTTTATTCCAAAGCTCTTGAACCAGTGGGAGGAACTCAGGATGTTTCACCCATGAGAGTTCAAATCTGAAGGAAAGATTTTTCAGAGGTTGGGGAACATTGTGATTCAAAATGATGGCGTTATGGTCAGAAACATCTCTAGGTAATTTGTATGTCATTACAGAAGGGAACACATTCTCCCAGGTTTTATCTACCAGGAATCTATCTAATCTTTCCAGGGTGGGTATAGGCTGATTGCTAGACCAAGTATACTTGCCCCCACAAAGATGAAGATCAATCAGCTCAAATGAGTTAATCACAGAATTGAATAGATTAGTATGTCTGTGAGTACCCCCTTTGTTTTTTTCAGATGAGAATCTGATCACGTTAAAGTCACCCACAATGACATAGGGTCCTTTGCATTTACTACATGACAGCGTGAACATGAGGCGAAGCATCGACAATTCCGCCAGAAATCTTACCTCCTTGGACGAGGACGAGGAGGAGGCCCTGAAGGTCTTGCCGCGGGAGGAGAAGGTGTAGAGTAGGTGGAGGATGCGCCGCCGCCGGCCGCGGGGATTGGCAATGCGGCGGCGGCGATGGGGAGGATGGCGGCGAGCCAGGCGAGGCACAGGAGGGGCTGGAGCGTGAGGCCGTCTCCATTTGAACGCCGCAGCGCGGCGCGGCGAGGAGGCTAGCGCGCGCAGGTAAGGGTCTCTGGAGGCGGCGGACGCAGGGAGCAGAGCTGCAGTTGGGGTTTTGGGTTTGTGCTTCGAGAATGTTAAAGATCGTCAGCAACATTTGGTTGATGCACTAGTCATAGATGATCTTTTTACATGTTTTGTATACACCAGTACTGTGCATTTGCAGATGTAAACAGAGAAAATCATTTCGACTTGCAATTTCATTGTAAATTTGCAGTGTCTGCGGTGGCTTTCAGAGAACACTTCCTGGTTTCATTGTACACTCTGCAGCAAAACTTTGCATGACGTGCATGTCATGCTCTCAAATTTAAATTCAGTAATACAGTTCACAATACTCCAATGATCACAGTTCAAGGAACTTCAGTGATTCACATTAACTATTTAGAAACAATACCAATTGACATCAATTACAGTCTAACTTTAACATTCAGTCACACGATTATGAACTCCACTCTAATTCACATCAATTACAATGTCCAATTTGGCATTTGTCATGTGTTTCTGTGCACTCCAGCACGCACTCAGCTGTTCTGCACAACTGAAATCCAGAACACCATTACGCCCAGGCAAGGCAAGCAGCAGAGCAGTGCACGCCAAGGCAAGTCAAGCTGCTTGACTTTGGCAGGTCAAACAACAGCTTCTGACTTGCAGAGCTAAACAATGCTATCCGCGTGTTTGACTTTGGAGGAGTAGGCTGATCTTTGCAATTTCTTCAGGTTTTCTATCAACATTGCGCAATGGCAATGCATGTGCCAGTGTCATTTGTTAAGTATTTGACCAACCATGAGCAGTCGCATACACAGATACACCGAACCACAGGCATGTACTATGAGCTCTGTGCTGTGTCAACCATTTTTATACTGTGGAATGTGAACAATGCAGATCCTCGATGCTTCATCTTTTTGTAGATTGCAATCCTCACCGCATCTCGCAAAAGCATCGCGTCTCATATGCCATTATGCTGTATCGCATCACATTTCTACGGCACTTCTGAATCTCGTCAGCATTCATACATCACGTTTTCAGGGCTTGAATAGCACTTACTTTTTTTAGCGACAGCATAGTTTGAATAGCTAGATATAGATGGCAATCGAAGGTTATTATACCTAAATGCATATTAACACATACTCCCTCCGCTCTTAAATGTATTACAATTAGAACAACACAAATTAGTTTAGTTTTTAACTGATTAGCTTGTCCTATAAACGTGATAGGCTGATGGCTTTCTTCATTTTTGGTCTTTGGTTTGCAGGCAGAAACAACCAAACTTCGGAGCTACTGATCACGTACAGCAACTAGTGCTACAAGTAATGGCCTGTGGCTGGCTCCACTTGAGAGAAAGCAAGCGAGCTGGCTGTTGTAAACTCTTTATTACAGCAATGGCCTGAACTTGGACATGGTTTTTGAAGCAAGTACAGCAAGTGGTTGTAGGATACGCGTTTCTGTCGCGACCTCCCATAGCGGGTAAAGCGCTGGTTTTGCCGACCCTCGGCAATTAAAAAGGAACAGCGTGTTTGGAACCGACCCAATTTGCACTAATCTAAGTTGATCTATGTACTATAAACACAGCGTCCTCCACTCTCGTTTCAGGTTGAAGTGTTGGAGCGACCAATGCAAGAGCAGCACTAGCTAGCCTTTCGGCTTGCCACTTAATCAGAGTCCGGACATGATTTGAGGTCTCTATACATTGTGCCTGCAAATGTATGATGCAACAGAAGTTCTTTTCTTCTTGGCACAAAGATCATTTGATCAGCATTTTAAGCAAAATTTAGTGCCTGCAAGTTTGCTGAAACATCTGAACGCCCTTAGTGGCCATGCACAAACTGGCATGTTCAGTTGATAGAATTTTTATAATCCGTGCTAGTCATTCATGTTAGAAAACACTTTCAATTCAACCATCTAGTCAGTGGCCAATGCTAAAGATATGGACGTAAATGTGCACCTGGCAAGATCTGCCAGGCTTTCTTTTTTTTCGCAATGGGCTGTGCATATCAAAACTCAGAATTCAAGAACGGGAGGCAGGTCATTTGCAGCTCAGCGCTGCCAGTACATGCAAGTACCTTGAAGCTTCTCGTTTAATTGTGGTCCAGTGCTTGCTGCTCACTGTACATTTTTTTTTTGTTTTGAAAGTCGACCTGGTTGTACTGTCAGGCTATTACCTAACTGTTGCACAGATTTTTATGATGCATTTTTTGTAGTTTGAGTCTGCATTTTGATTGCTGCTGGAAAACTAAAAGTACCACGGGCAACTTGCCAACTTGATGGTTTATTTACCAATTTGTAACTTGTAAGTTGTAAGGAATCTATTCTTTCAAAAAAAATTGCGAGGAATCTGGATGCTCGTTACTAGTTGAAAAAGAAGAGTACCACCTGATAAACTGGGAAGTATGCTATGTGTCAAAAGTGTATTAGTAGCGGCATTTCCAAACAGTAATCAAACGCACTGAAAAATTTGTAAACTGCAATGATGTATGTCTTTTTTTTCAGAGGATAGCATCCAGCATTGCAATTTATCTTTAGAATTAGTAGTATATATATCTGCCTTGCTTGGTGATGTTCACAAAGCTTTTCTTTTTGGCACATGCAAGTTGCTTTATCTGGATGTCAGTGCAAACTCCACACCTTCAGATGGCTACAAATTCAAGATTGCTGGAACAGCTGTTTTAAAAGTGACTCTGAACGCAAGACAAAAAGGTAGATACCAAAAGACAACTTTTCTTTTTTCTGATCTTGCACTTCTATATAGAAAAAATACACACGATAACACCTAGCAGCACATCCTTGCCATGGTAGGACTTAGGAGCAACAACCACTAACACAGCACAAGAGACGTTAAGGATGGAGATCGTCAGTAGCTACCAGCTGAGAACTACCCTATGTACACCAAAGAATCGTCAATCCTAGTTCCTAAAGATCCAGAAACTGAAAGATCAAAGCAACACCACCACCTAGATTCAGTCAACGGCTAGGAAGAAGAGCAGCAAACACCGGAGCAGATCAGTCATGGTAGCAGAGGAGCATGACGACGCATCGCCGGATGATGTAGAGCCTGGCCTTCTGCTCCCTCAGCACCCTGCTGAGTCCTCCTCCCCTGCGCTTCCCCTGGCTCCATGGCTTGTTCATCCTGGCCGAGCTAACAGATGCTGCAGGAGATCGGAGCTGTGAGCTTGAAGGCTCTGCTGCGCCACTACTGCTGGATCTGCTTCTGCAATGGCGTGGTCAAGCGAGGGCATCTGGCAGGCTTATATAGGAGGCCAGGGCTCACATCTTTATTTGCCGCCCATCGCCTCTACTTGTGCATATCATAAACAACACCTTGGAAGGGGCATATACCCCTTCTTAGAAGTGAGAGGCTAGCTAGCTGCAGGGGTTAGGGCACATGCGGCATCGTCCCGTCAAGTGGGCACGAATTCTGATGACGCTCCAGGGGACAATGCCTCTGGAGCATGTAGACCAACGGTCCCTCTTGACACCGAATTGATGCTGCAATTAGGAGGTCAGATGCCTGGTACGTAGCTAGCTCTAGCTCCCCTCTGGGATTCTTTCCTCATGTCCTGCTAGATATTCTTAACCGATATGCTAGCGGCGATTTCGACATGGAGAAATGGATTCCATGAGGATGGCGGCAGGAGCAGCCTACCTAGTGGGTAGGCGCCTTCGCCTGCGGAACTGTCTTGGTTGGCAGCACAGTGGGCACGCTATCCTGGTTGAGCCCTCAACTTGCTGGAAGAAGATGATATGCTTTTTTAATCAGGGGGATAATGGCATGCCCAGCAAATGTAGTGTCACATTATTCCATCAGAAATTGGAGGGAGCAGCTTCCTGTTTCATAAGAATTTGATTTCTTTTTCTTTTTTGCCCCAGTAACGCGCAAAAGGTTGGCCCATCTTTGTATTAAAGAAAGGAGTTCATGAGCTAATGATTTCGCTGAGCTATCGATGGTATGGGACCGTACAGGCATGCATCTCCACGGAAGATATGGTTCTAGTCTGAACTGCAGTGCTGAACTGTGAACTACTGATCATTTGTGTGCACTGCGAAGAAGGCACTGACAAGACACACATGAGAATTGCTCGTTAGCTAGATTTCCAGCACTGTGTAGCACATTTGCGTCCAATCCATAGGAGTCCTTCCAAGTTCCATACGCTGATACTGCATCAAAATGTTGAAATGCAGACCAACCTGCAAGTCCTTGCATCAGAACTGTTGTAGAAAACTTGGAATTTGTCAGTAAACAGAGAACCGGTGCCCAGCCCACTGAATGAGGCCTTGGGACTGCACGCATCCCCGAATGCTAATGCAATCGAGTCAAGCCCCCATCTGCTCGGGTCATGTGAGCAATCACATGCTCGGATTCCAGGCTTAGCCTGCGTTTTCGGGGCATGAAAAGGCCACTTACAAACGTATTATTGCCGTTTCTTTTGCGGGTGGCCGTACGGCAGCCTTCGAAAACCACAAGCGACACATGGGAGCCGCGTCTGAACACAGCCAGCCTTCGCCACCTCAAAGGTTCCTGCTCGGTGTTGGTGTTATCTCATTATGCGAGCAGGCAGGAACATGGTTGTTTCATATCGATGGAGATCCATATGCCTGGATGGTGCCGTGTTTATTTCAGAGAAGGATTAGTCATGGATCTTGAATCATCAGGACAGTAACTTCATTGCTCCATGCCTTGTGATGCTATAGGCGAAATGGTATAAAACTGACAAATGAAAAATGGCATACTGGTAACTGTACATTTTCAGGGCAGAGCTCTGACTTTTGCTCGATGATAATAGGGGCATATGATTTTGGCATGGGACAGCGCCAAGATCGCTGAAGTCTAGAGGCAAAGCAGGGAGGATATCTTTGTCTAGTTCCTAACAAACTGTATGATATCTTTGAATAATTCTAGGATAAGCATATAGTATATGATTGGAGATGATAGCTACAAGGTAAATGTGTAGAAGGATCCTAGTCAGCTTAGGGACAAGATATCATGCATATCCAACATATATACCTCAAACCACAGCATTCTTCACAGGAAAGAAAGAAAGAAAGAAAGAAAGAACGAATTTATCTATGTGCTACACTTTGCAGTACTTTATACTTATAGTTAGGTGATCTTGCAATCTGTCTGATGAACTATAGAATCCTGAAACCTCTTAAACAAAACATGATCAAGATTAGATTCCATGTAGAGCAAAAGATTTACGGAACTCACAGGACGCATGAACTGCATGCACAAACTAGGACTTGATTCCCCCAACTCAACTAACTCATGCGCAGGATGCTTGGCACTTGGCAGTTAAAATGGGTTTCTCTGGATTTGATTCATTGCAAGAACAGGTTACTTACGGCTGACCATGATAAACAACTGCCCCATCTACGTTATGCCCATGTTATGCAAGAACTCGACGATCAGCGAGATTTTATTCCACCGACCTTGCAACCAGGTTAGGGCAGACCGCCTGTAGCAGTTGGCTAAGACGACAATGGAGAGAGTGGGACACAGAGAGTGCGCGACAGAGAGAGAGTCCTGTTCACCTGCAGGACATCGTGTTGGGCTCACCAGTCTCTAAAGGCCCACAATGAGAACTCTAGTCACAGTAGGCCCTATTCAATGGCCCGCCTAACATTAGTACAGTAGGTGAGTTGGCCCATGGGCCATGGAAACCCCAGTTTTGTCCAGTACTCGAATAAAGTTCTCTTTTTTGATCCGAAAGTATATTCGAATAAGTTGATGCACGTGGCAACACCAGTCAACAGTGGTGGTGTGAGTACGTGACCGCTACAGTTTGCGGCCGGCCGGTAGATTTTTTCACTGTCGAGCTCGACCAGTACCAGTAGTCCTACGAGTCAAGTCGCTGCCCAAGAATTGCCCACCGTGTCTTGTATCGGAGAGGTAGCCTGAGACGGACGGAGCGAGAGCTGATCCTAGCCACTAGCCCATGGAAGCATCCGAGGCTCCCACTCCACGTCTATCCTCCCATAGCCGCAAATTATGCCTTCCTCGTTTTTGTATTTTCGGCACACATAAGTAAACTTGAAAGCATAATCGCAAGCGTATAAGCATGCTTTGATTAAACCTCGTTTGAAATACAATCCTTTTTCTCCGAATTTTATGGAACTTGAGCCAAATCATATGATTTCTACTTTTTAAAAAAACTTTGTTGATTTCATTTTCACTGGAATCTAGCTTTTTTTTTAGAATAAGGAGCCCGCGCGCCGGGCCACACGCATATTTAGCCACCGGCAAGTGGGCCTGATGCCACGCGTCGAACTCATCCATCCCAGGACGCTTGAATTATCTCGCGGACGATAATTCAAACTCTCGGGAGGAATAAATAGCACGAGCCGCGTTTTCGAACCGCGAAAAAAAAAGAAAAATCCGAAATGGCCGCTACTAGTGGCCTTGGCCTCTCCACCTCTTTCCTCCCCGGCCACGACACGCTCCTCCGGCGCCGGCGCCGGCGGCCGGCGAGCCCCGCAGCCGCGTCGTTCCGGCCGGTGAAGGCGGAGCTCGGCGGCGTCGCGACGGCGCTGGGGCGGCAGCTGGTGGAGGCGGTGGGCGTGGGGCTCCCCTGCACCGTCATGCAGTGCGGCGACGTCATCTACCGCAGCACGCTGCCCCACAACGACGGGCTCACCATCACGGCCCCCGGCGTCGCGCTCGCTCTCGCCGCCGTGTCGTACCTCTGGGCCACACCCGGCGTGGCGCCGGGGTTCTTCGACATGTTCGTGCTCGCCTTCGCCGAGCGCCTCTTCCGCCCTACCTTTCGCAAGGTGTGTTCGCGCTTTAGTTCCGAAACCTAAGTCCTGTGCAGGCGCCATTTGTGCTGACTTGATGCTCGGGCAGGACGACTTCGTGCTCGGGAAAAAGCTTGGGGAGGGCGCGTTCGGGGTTGTGTGCAAGGCGTCACTCGCGAACCCCGAAGCCGCGGAGAAGGTAAACGCTAATGTTGCATCCGCATGTAAAGGCTTCAATTCTGTAGGTTCTGGTTGCCAATCGATACTTGCTCATAGGCTTGGTCGACAAAGTGGAGTAGCAGGGTATTGAAATGCTTAGAACCTGGGCATGTTCAGTGTGCGTGCGGGGTTTAACATCACAAAAAAGGGGAAAATTATCAGTGAATTGTGCTCCTGAGGGAAGTGAAATTCTTTCGTGGGTATACGTTCAATATTGTGGCCACTGGAGCAAACTGTGCACTGCTGTAGTGGTTGTTATATGTGAATCACTCGCAGAGTTTACAAACTGACAATGTTGGACTGAAGATTTCAGGATATCTAAAACCTGGAAAGTTTGTGAAACAAAGCTGTCACCAATGGATATCTAAAACCTTATTTTGTTCATCTTGAAGCAAGGGGATGTGGTTGTGAAGAAGGCAACAGAGTATGGTGCAGTTGAGATTTGGATGAATGAGCGTGTCAGGAGGGCTTGCGCTAGTAGTTGCGCGGATTTTCTTTATGGATTTCGCGAGGTATACTTACTGACTCAATTAGATTCTTGTGTTGCAGTTTTTTATTTGGGGTTCACCCAGTCTCTTCTCTTTTCTTAACACAAGATATGTCCAAAGACGGCTTTGACTTTCTTTAATAGAATTTGACTGATTCCTGTAACTGGTTGCATGTTGCCTTTTAGAGCAAAGCGAAAGGGAAGGGGGCTGAAGAATATTGGCTTATTTGGCGTTTTGAAGGCGAGGATACACTTTATGATCTCATGCAAAGCAAGGAATTCCCTTACAATGTAAGTTCTGCCATCTGGCTTGAAAGATAGTGTCTTAAGTATGCTTGGTTACATAAACTCTAGTTGAAGCAGTTTTTCTCAGGTTTGTCACGATATTTGCTTCTTTGAATGATCTGCAGTTAATTTAACTGATGGTCACCATTCACCAGTTTGGTGCTAAGTGAGATCTTCTCAGCTGTACTTTCTTGCGCTGCGTTGGCTTGCTGAGCCGAACTAGAATGATCAAGTTGATTAACCAGTTCCAGTCAACTTTATGTGTTGATCAGTTGTATTTGTTTGGAATTATGCTAGTTTAGTGAGATAAATATGAACTTTAGTTTATTAGGATCAACAGATAGAGAGAATAGCCAGACATGTCTTCCTTTTGTTAAGTCAACATTCTCATAGCATGGTAGATTGTAGCATTTTATACTCATCTGTTGTTGACACGACGAATTAAATCTGTCATGTGATTTTTCAGCTTTTGAGTCAACGTAAGCCATAATAAATTTACAGTAGCATGGAGTAGCCATTATCTACTTAATAGATGTGATTTTTTTTTGTCAATCAGGTGGAGACGAAGATTCTTGGTGATGTCCAGGACTTGCCAAAGGGAATAGCAAGAGAGAATAAGATCATTCAAACAGTAATGAGACAACTCTTATTTGCTCTTGATGGACTTCATTCGACGGGGATTGTTCACAGAGACATAAAACCTCAAAATGTGATATTTTCAGAGGGTGATAACAGAACCTCAATTTGCTTTTAATTTCATGGCAAAATATCTGCTCTGATTTTCCTCCCTTTTTTTGGCTCTGGTAGGATCGAGAACCTTCAAAATTATCGATCTTGGAGCAGCAGCTGACTTAAGAGTAGGCATCAACTACATTCCCAAAGAGTTCCTTTTGGATCCAAGGTACTTGCAACTATCTTCATTATTATGAATTTTTCTGGTAGTCAAACATTTCACCTGGCAAAGCTGTTTGTGCTAATGGTTTCACTCGAAAGGTTGTTGAAGCTTTACCAATACTTGGCAGGTATGCTGCACCAGAGCAATATATCATGAGCACACAAACACCGTCCGCTCCTTCTGTTCCAGTTGCAACAACTTTGTCTCCAGTCCTGTGGCAGGTATACTTCAAACTGATTTTTTTTTTCATTTCAGTCCTCTGAGAAATTGATCCAACCAACATAACTGCTTTGAGCTGATGCAGTAATATTTATCTTTTACAGCTGAATCTTCCTGACAGATTTGACATATATAGCTTGGGTCTCATATTCTTACAGATGGTAAGTAATTACAGTGAACAAACATATTAGCATATACTTGTAGGTATATGTATTAAAAATTAGTACAAGTTTACATGGCATGCTACACGCAGGTACATCTTAGAGCACACAACTAGGAAACATGAGACGATCTAAAGCTGTCCTTTTTTCCAATCTCAGACTACTGTGATTCTTCTTGTTCGTTGGTTTGAACCTCATAATGCTAATCTTCCATGTACACTACACTGCTGCTTGGATAGACTCTTCTACTCTGTCTCTTGTCAAAACACCATCCAGTATTTAACTAGCACTTGCTTGCTACAATGATCGTGTTAATTAGTACTGAAATACAAGATGGTGGCATGTGCTCATCTGATTGTTATGAACACACTTGTATTTATTAACGTATGAGATCAGAGTTATATTTTATTGACATTGGAGTTACTTTTTGTCCTGACCTAACATATGGTCATATGACATTGTCCTATTACATTTAAGTGTGTTTTCTTCTCTTCATTCAACCTCCTTTTCAAGCTCCACCAGCCTACAATTTCCCCACGTTTTTTTAATATACATGGAATATGCTCAGCAGCTGGCTACATCTCCACACTCTTCTTTCGTTTTGCCTCTTCCCGGTCTAAGATATCATTACAGCATCTTTCTGTGGAATTTCATAAAACATCTTGTAGTTGTTAATCTTTTTAATCCAACATTCTTTTGCAGGCATTTCCTTCTTTACGAACTGACAGCAGCCTTATACAATTCAACCGCCAACTGAAGAGGTGCGATTACGACTTAGAAGCTTGGAGGAATCTGGTGGAGCCACGAGCGTCCACTGAGCTTCGGAGGGGCTTTGAGATCATGGATCTAGACAATGGCATTGGATGGGAACTCCTCACGTCGATGGTCCGGTACAAAGCGCGGCAAAGGATTAGTGCTAAGGCCGCATTGGCACACCCATACTTCAACCGTGAAGGGCTTCTTGGCCTCTCTGTCATGCAAAACGTACAGCTGCAACTGTTCCGGGCAACCCAGAAGGACTACAGTGAAGCAGCTCGATGGGTTATCGGCCTCATGGCAAGGTCAGGAACTGAAGATGTGGGAGGCTTTACAGAAGCACAGCTTCAAGAGCTTAGGGTATGTATGGTTGCCTTACCTTTGTACCTTTTTGATGCAGTATGGTAGCATAATTAACCAGTACGTAGAACACACAAAGATTGATTTGAAATATGTACTGGAGTTTTTTTAAAGGGCAAACTGTGGGGGAGTTCAACTCAGCACTTCATTTTCCATACGTACTGGAGTTAAAACGAGCTTTTCATTTGAAATCACTAGTCTTACGTAGAGCACACAAAGGTTTGAAATACTAGGAGTTGTTGACTTGTTGCAGCAGTTAGAACTTAGAAGGCCGGGTTTCATTTCGTTATCTGAATGCTGACTCCAGGTATAAACAAACATATGATCTGTCAGGAGAACACCATAGACTCACCACTTGTGTGTGTGTTTCTCTCTTTTCGTGTAGGAAATAAAGCCAAAGAAAGGCAGCGCCCAGCGGAACGTGCTGGCCTCCGTGCTGCGCGTGCAGAGGAAGATCGTGACAACGATCAAAGAGAGCATGGACGAGCTCACCAGCCAGCGCAAAAGCATCTGGTGGAGCCGGTGGATACCGAGGGAGTAGTAGGCTGGCGCACCTGTACATTGCCCTATTCTTCCGTATAAAACGTCGCCCATTAGCACTGGACCACTGGTCATGGTACAATATACAATACTGCTTACTTCGTACATGCTGGAGACTGGTGAGTACAATTTGTCTGAAAGACTGAAGTAACACGATGTATAGATGTAAATATTTTGCGCTTGCAATGAAGCATCATATAATTTTTTGAGATCCTTGTCACAAGTTCATCACAAGTACTCGACTGGTCGCCTGATTATCGTGTGATTGGGGTTGTCGTAGCTTTCTGCACTGGAAGAGTGAAAAGAGTCTTCGTCATGTGGTGTGCAAGATTCCACGACAGGTCACTTGTGCCGTGGCGCCATGATTGGCAATGCAGTCTTTTCAACTGCAGCCAATGCTGATGAACAGTGAACGTAGTTTATGACGCAGTTGCAGACTTGGGAGTGCCATGTTGGCCCCTCTCTGTTGTTGCATTTACCCGAAGTGGTCCTACTCCTGCATGGACCACGATCCTCCTCTTGGCCATTTTGCTCAAAGGTGCCAACGACTGTGGCTGGCATGGCTGTGAACTGCATTTATCCGAGATTCTGAGTACTGTGGCCTTGCCCAGGTGGTAGTTTTCCGTTGGATCACATTAAAGGCCTGTGGCCGTGTGGAACTGAGAACGGAGGACCCCATCTTGACCATTTTCCTCCCCGTATCGAGTGTGCTGCCTGAATTGAGAGAGAGAAGGAGGTTTAAGAATAAGGGGTGTTTGGATAGTAGAATGTTCGTCACTGATTGGAAGTATTAAACGTAGACCGATTATAAAACTAATTGTATAGATGGAGACTAATTTGCGAGAAAAATGTATTAAATCTAATTAGTTCATAATTTGATAATATGATGCTACAGTAAACATGCGCTAATAGATTCGTCTCGCGAATTAGTCTTCAGCTGTAATTAGTTTTTATAATTACCTATATTTAATTTTTTTAATTAGCGTCCGAAGATTTTGATGCGCCAAGAACTGAACTTTAATCTCTGTCACCAAACAAAAACCCATCAGAATGGTCAAGTAAAATCAAGCAAAAGCCCACCAGAGAGCAGCGTGGAAGGGAAAGGGAACAGCTCAAAGCACCACGGCCAGAAAGGACACAGGGCTGGGGCGGCCACCCTCGAAGGTTTGTATCCGCCCAAGGGCAAGAACGCACAGCTGGACAAGGCCTGGTCCAGATTCCAGAACATGTCGACATGGCATGGCAACACGGGGGCCAGATGCCTGCCATCTTCGGCAAACAATCCAAGACACAGGTACTACTAGGAACGCAGGAGTACTGCTGCTAGCAACTAGCCTGCTACTGTATCCTGTATGCAGCTACAGATGCATAGAGGCAATGAGTTTTCACCAGACCGGCATGCCATCACGTGTGCGCCTGTGCCTTCTCTCTTCACGCAAAATGTTTCAGAAAACCCTTTCCAATGTGTTTTTGGGCAGGTTATTTGCTTGTATCATTTCAATTCCATTTTACCTTTCTAAAATTAGAATGGAATTGGATCATGCCGTTGAAAAGTTTTAGCAGAATAAATCAACTCAAGCCCAAACTAGTAGGTAGTTTATGTGGTAGGATTATCGCCGCAGAAGTACTGATCCAAAAGGAGGTCAGACCAGATGCCACAAGTTAGCAACCGCCGTAGATTCATGGCTGCTTAAACCTAAATCCGGGCAATGATTGGACACAACAGAAAATCAATAATGGCAGTGGTGTCAAATTCTCCAGCCATCCTTTGTCTTCACTTAGCGCAGTGCCATGATCACATTGGAAGGCTGGAAACTAATCATGTCCTTGATGCATCTCGTTCTTTTCATTGGATTTCAGAGTTTTCAGACTGGAAGCAACTGTGTTAATCATGGCCAGGAAGCATCATTAGAAACCGTTCGTTTTCTCTTTTCGGTGGTATGGACGTATGGTCGGAATGGGTCCACAGCCCAGCATCGTTTCGTTGGCCGACGCGGGAAGGCGTCCGTTCAGAGTGCCTGACACCGAAGCGAGCAACCGAAAGGCAAGGAGGCATGACGCCTGATTCAGTTTCTTTATATTTCTTCAGGGACCCTGCTTCGGAACGAGACTGCCTTCACGTTGTTTATGTGGGCCTGTGGCGTGTAGAAAGAGTATCTGGCCAGCTAACCATGCGAGACATACCAGTTAGTTTGCACATCAGACCCTTCACTTCTGTGAATTGAGATACGTCTATTTCTTAGAAGTATTATTCACAAAAAAATACCATGCCAGAAGTATGTCACAAATCTAGTCGCAGTAAGAACACAGTAGACTATGTCACACATTTCTCGTCAGCGAGGGAACGTGCCCATGTACAACGTAGGGACGTCTACCGCAAAACACCTTATAGCCAGCTAATGTTTGCATTAGATTTCTACTAAAAACATGTCACCAAACTAGTTTGTAGTATAAATACAGTTAAGGCCCAAGTGTTTCTATTACAACACTATAACATACGCTAGGCTCATTGTGTTGTGGTTATTGTTGTTGCTCACTCTCTAGGTTGTTGTTGCTCGATTGTAACGCCCACTATGGGTTAGTTCTTCTTTTTAATATAATTGGTAACTCTCCTGTGAGATTTGTGTTTTTTTTAAAAAAAGTTTATAAAGGAGTGTTATGCTATGTCATCAGTCATCACATTTTGCCAATCGAGAAAAAATATTTTGTGCAATACAAAGGGAATCCACAACATAGGCCTCAACAAGCTACAAGTTATTTGCATATGACTTCGTTTATGTAGGAAAATGCAACAGTAAGAAAGCTCAGACATAATCACTAATTAATATATAGTCTTGTTATATAATCTACTTTGGTTCATGTAGAGTGCTATAAAATATTGATACTAAGGAAACTATACATAGTGTTTAAATTTCTAGTCGTGACGTGTGCAACTATCTGTAGGGGAATGCATAATATTCTAAATTTTGCAATCCACCATCAGGTTTACTCCTAATTATCTGCATTGTTGACATTGGCACAAGTCAAAGACAGCATACATTTCCATTAGCGCCTCCCATGCTCAATCGTATTCGCTAATACGTCCCACATCAATCTGCATAAAATACAATACATTTCTGCTAGTTCAGAGGGGTTTAATGAAAAATCAAGGCATCTTTGCCTCGTTCAAGTCTCGAACCTTCCGCAGTTCCGCTCGTAAACCACGAGAGGGGTCGTCACTCCAGACGTACCCGCTCTCGCACGCAACTTCGCAAAAAGAAGCCTCGCCTTGTTCATTTTTACTCCCCGGCTCCCCGCGTCGGCGAAATTTGACACGCCAGCACAGAGAAGAAAAAAAACCACTTCCAGAAAAAAAAAATAACCGAATCAAACACGTCCCCCAGGAGGCCAGAAATATAGCGAGGAAGGAAGGGGATAGCGGCGAGGGGACGAACAAGCGGCCGCGCAGAAATGGCGTCGATGCAGAGCTGGCGCAAGGCCTACGGCGCCATCAAGGACACCACCACCGTCAGCCTCGCCAACCTCAACTCCGACTTCAAGGTGCCCCTCGATCCAGTGTCTTCCCCCTTCCGATTTCCCCGGATTTTTCTTCGACCTAAGTTTGGGCAGTTCATCCAAACCCTAGTTTCAAGCGAGCCGGTGGAGTTTTGGTTTGCGGGAGCAGCCTCGGATCTGTGGGTTTTGATTGGTGCCTGCTCGCTTTTGTAGGATCTGGATGTGGCGATCGTGAAGGCGACTAACCACGTGGAGTGCCCGCCCAAGGAGCGCCACCTGCGCAGTGCGTTGATTCATTATTATACCCTGTATTTCCGCGTATTAAAGCTTCTGCCTAATTTAGTGTTTATGGAGGTCGGAATTAGATCGTGCCTCCAAGTGGGGGAGGCTGTGAATGAGGGAAGGGTGTGAGGCGTGCGTGCTTTTGGGTTGTATTCGGTGTTTGATGATGGATAATTTGTGTGTGGTGGTGTTGCAGAAGTTGTCGCGGCGACATCCATCGCCAGGCCACGGGCGGATGTTGCCTACTGCATCCACGCTCTTGCCCGCCGTCTTGCCAAGACCCGCAACTGGATTGTAAGTTGTATGCTCACTTGAGACTTTTTTTTCATTGTTCCTGTTGTCTATAGAATTTGTTGTTTTGGATGTTATTTTAGTTGGTGTTATTTTTTCATTGTTCCTCTCATTTCTGGAACTTGTTGTTTTGGATGCTCTTTTAGTTCCTTTTTTTTTGCAACATACTAAACATTAGCATGTCAATCTTCTAAGGAGATTTCAGTTGGACGTTGAATGATATATTCTCAAATGAGATGTGGAATTTCTGTCGAGTTGTCTATAAGCATGAGCAGCTACCTTGATTCAAATAACACACTGAACATTGGGTTGGGTAAAGCATACACAATTGCTTTGATTCAAATAACATTATGCCAGACCATTTGCTGCTTGTTAATCATCTGGCTGATGCAAAATTGATGTTTTAGTTAAGTTAATCCCTTTTATGACTTGTTGACTTGCATATGAAAAACTTGTGACTCAAAATGTGACCTGCACTGGTTCTTATAATTTCTCGAATGCTTACTAGTGTGCAGAGAAGTTGCTATGCTTATTTTCAGTTGGAAATGTAGAGCTTGAATGTATCCTAGGCTGGTTGTAGTTTTCTGGATTATGTCAACTGGAGCTTTGAAGGAAGTTCTAATAGTTGCATTCTGTTGTGCATTAATCCTTTTGGTCATTGCTTACCAATTTGTTTGTTGTACTTGCTTGAAATGCTTGGTTGTCAATTTGTAGTAACTAGTATTTCCATTGAAGGTTCATTTTTAGTTTATTATCTTTCTGAGGAAATTTGGATTTGAAAGTGCTTGGTTCTTGGTTGGTGGTAACTGTTATTTCCTTTCTAGGTTATTTTCTAGCGTACCATCTTGCTGAGGTGAGTTGGATTTGAACATGTGAATGAATAATTTGTTAGGTATAAACTTATGGTTGTCCAAAGCTATCCATTTAACTCTACAATTCCATTCTTCAGTTTGATAATGTGTGTTTGCAATGCAGTATGAGTCTTCCTGAATTATTAGAAAGCTAAATGTTAGTCATGAGAAATTTTTTTCCAAAATTCCTTTTCTGGTTTCATATTGTGGTGGTTAATTTTCTTTACATCTCTTTTGGACATGTAGGTTGCTTTGAAAACACTTGTAGTGATCCATAGACTTCTTCGCGAGGGCGATCCTACATTTCGAGAAGAGCTTCTTAACTTTACACAAAGGGGACGGATTCTACAACTTTCAAACTTTAAGGATGATTCCAGCCCAATTGGTTGGTATTTCTTCTTGTAGTAGAAAGCTATCCCTGTCCTGCCTAGTTCTTCCTGATTTCCGTATTTCATATGCTAAGTAATCGTGCAGCTTGGGATTGTTCTGCTTGGGTTCGCACATATGGGTTGTTTTTGGAGGAAAGGTTGGAATGCTTCAGAGTTCTGAAGTATGATGTCGAAGCTGAGCGTTTGTCCAAACAGGGTCAAGGTCCTGAAAAGGTTAGGAACATTGCATCTCAGTGTGGTAGTGATGCACTGCAAGCCTGCAAATGATTATATTTCGAGGATTGCAACAGTTTTTAGTTTTTAGTTTCAGTACCAATTCCAGCTCACTAGTTAATTCTTCAACTGATTCGTTTTGCCATAGGGACACAGTAGAACTAGAGAGTTGGATTCACAGGATCTATTGGAGCAACTGCCAGCGTTGCAGCAGTTATTATACCGACTTGTGGGATGCCGGGTGATTATCTCTTGTAACTTATTTCTTTTTTATTTC
Organism: Panicum hallii; assembly: GCF_002211085.1. NCBI lineage: Eukaryota > Viridiplantae > Streptophyta > Magnoliopsida > Poales > Poaceae > Panicum > Panicum hallii. The sequence continues at coordinate 12,647,928 of NC_038044.1, forward strand.
TTCTTTTTTTTACTTAAAATAGCTTAACAACTTATTTTTGTTTGTTTCTGTTTCTGTAGCCTGAAGGAGCTGCAAATAACAACTACTTGGTGCAATATGCTCTAGCTTTGGTAAGCTGTGTTCTTTGGTTTGATTTGGTTTAGAATTCTAATTTTATAAACTCATATGTGTCTTGGCTCATTAACTTATCCAAATAATATTGGTGGAAAACTGAAAATAGAACGATTCTGTGTTGCTTCTGCTATAATCTGTAGTTTGCCTCTATGACACCCTGCCAGATGTTTCTAAACACAATTACATGATGTTTAATATTCTTGTTGTATCTGCGTGATGCATATCCTGTACAATAACAGAATATTTCCAGAAATGACTTATATTTGATTGCTTCCAATAAATATTTGGTTACTTCAGTGCTCCATGTTTAATTGTTTCTGAAATATCCATGAACCATACTATTAGGCCCTATACTATAATTCTCGTCCATTTGAAAATAATCTGCCTCAGGAAGCTGAGCCTAGTTCAGTTGGTTCATGCTATAATTCTCGTCCGTGTGAAAATAATCTGCCTCAGGAAGCTGAGCCTAGTTCAGTTGGTTGATGGTGTGGATATACACCTAGACCACTCGGGTTCAAGTCATAATCAAGGTGAATTTGGGTTCCTATTATCTTCTTAATAAAGAGCCACCTAGTTCCTCCTAGGTTGATCTAGTTGTGAAAGTAATCTGCCTTATGTATGTTAAAGTATACACCTGTTTTTTTTCCCTTCTGAAGGCTCATCAATTTGCTAAATAAAGAAATAATAATGTGCCCCATGTTTACCTGAGTACTATGCCATAATAGTTGGTTTGACCTCAGATTGTGACTATATTGCACAGGTGCTAAAAGAAAGCTTCAAAATTTATTGTGCGATAAATGATGGAATTATCAACCTTGTTGATAAGGTAACTGGTAGTTTTCACATGAAAATATACTGTGTGTAGCTGACAATGTGCACTTATGTTAGTTTTTGTTTTGTCTAGTTTTTTGAGATGCCAAGACATGAAGCACATAAAGCTCTTGAAATCTACAGAAGGGCTGGTCAGCAGGTAACTCCAGAGTTCAGAATATGATAATTGAAGTAATCTAGATTCTAGAAAAACAAAACACCATGTGCTTTCCTTGTTCTTATATATCTGGGTTATTTGGCACATTTCAGGCTGGGAATCTATCAGAGTTCTATGAGAATTGCCGGGGTTTGGAGCTTGCGAGGAATTTTCAGTTTCCCACTCTGAGGGAGGTGAGTTGTATTGACTGTCTATTTTGACTATTTACACTGGATTATTTTGTGACATCTTATGTAAGAAATTTTCCGCAGCCACCACAAACATTTCTTGCAACTATGGAGGAGTATGTGAAGGAGGCTCCGCGTATGGTTCCAGTTCGAGAACCCCTGGTTAGCACTTGGGTGACATGATTAATATAACATTTCTTTTTTTTTATACTCAATTGTTTTTTAGCCTAATCGAACTTGCTTGAGATTAAAAGGCTCTGTTGTTCTTGTTTCTTATGGATATCATCTCTAGCAGTCTAGCCTACCCCAACTTGCTTGAGACTAAAAGGCTTTGTTGTTATTCTTGTAGTTTAGCACTCCAGTTATCTATTGGTTATGCGATTGGGAAATCACATAGCTATTTTTTTTTCTGTTTTCATCAATGAGGCTGCTTAAGTTATATAACACTAGAAACTCCATTGAGCAAATTCCTGTAGCTAAAACCTCATGATTCTTCACAAGATATAGCATTTTTCATTCCTGATATATTCTTTGTTTTAAATGGCAATAAATTCATTTATCTGTTCCAAATTATCACTTTACATACCAACTAATTGATTGCATATGTTTCCATTACATAATGATTATCATTTCACAGTCATCCTTGTATTGGCCAGTTTGAAATTCTGTGGATTGTTTCTCATAGTAGGTATTCTTCTGAGTACTGGAAATGAGGTCAACTCATCAATTTTCATTTTTTTTTCCATCAGGAACTTCCTGAGAGGCTTCTTCTTACGTACAAACCTGAGGAGTCGGAGGAAATTCCTGAGCCTGCTCCTGTAGAAGAGGAAAAGGCACCAGTTGAAGAACCTGATCCGGTACCACCTGTTACCGAAGTTGTTTCACCTCCTCCCAAGACCGAGATGCCTGATACTGGTGATTTGCTGGTGGGTAAAAGAATGCTTTAATATCCATGATCTAAATCTTATGTGCTTATTACCACAACCTAAAGTCTTACTTGCCAATAGGGCTTAAATGATCCAAGCCCTGCTGTATCAGCAATAGAGGAAAGCAATGCTCTTGCCTTGGCTATTGTTCCAACAGGTATTTTTTATCAGTGAATTCCTAGCGAATGCTAATCATCTTTGAAGGATCTGTCATTAAGTGGTAAATTAATTTTGGATCTTTATTAGAGGGTACTTCAACAACTGGTAGCACTGCGTTTCAAGACAAGGGGTTTGATCCAACAGGATGGGAGCTCGCCCTTGTTACCGCTCCGAGCAACACAACTTCATCTGCTTCTAGTAGTCAATTGGTTGGTTTCTTTGATATTCATTTTTTTTTCTGAGGTGTTTATGTTTTAGTTGCATGTTATGGCGCTGTGTGACACCAGAATATAGGGTTGCTACTGCTATATGGGCACATTACTCACATCTTCAGCTTTATTTAGTATGAAGTTCCATCCTGCTAGTGAATTCATACATTTTGGTCAAAACTTGGTTGCAACATTTCTATAGGCATATTTTTTTTACTGGATGAAGCTTATGTCCTGTGCTAGGTTATATGGTGGATCATGTGGCTCCATACTACATCATACATGACCTTGCATAGTCTTTAAGCAATCACATCATATGACCGTTAAACTCCCATCCGTGTTATGGATTCTTGGCTGATGGTTCTGCACTGTAGGTTCGTTAAGATAAACATGCATAAGTCTTATGACACTCTGCATTGCACCAATAGTGCATTACTCTTGACAATCAGAATGCTCTTACAATTGCTTGGTCATGTGAATGACATTAGTCACATGTGCTATGTATGGCTAATCATGTATAACCTGTGAACAATAAGTGTACCTTGAGCAGTTGAGCTTGAGCCAATTGATGGCTATGCTAGAACGCAATGTGCTAAATAGTTTCAGGTCACCAGGCTAGGCATTGAATAACAGCAACGATATTTCGTACAATTTGTGGCAATGCCAGCTGTGTTTGATCAAAAGAAACTTCTGGACTCCTCTTTACAGGGTGGTGGATTCGACAAGCTCATCTTGGACAGCCTTTATGATGACGGGGCTTACAGGCAGAGACAACAGCAACAGCTATATGGTTCAGCAGCGCCTAATCCATTCATGACAAATGATCCTTTTGCAATGTCCAACCAAGTCGCACCCCCACCATCAGTTCAAATGGCTGCCATGTCTCAACAGCATCAGCAGATCCCAACGGTGATGCAACCGAATCCCTTCGGACCACCAATGCAACCGCAGATGGGCATGGTCCCTGCAACAAACAATCCTTTTCTGGATGCTGGCTTCGGGCCATTCCCAGTGGCGAACAACGGGCATCAGCAACATAACCCATTCGGCGGCGCCCAACTTCTGTAGGCCATAGTTACATGAGCAAATTTGTGCCCCAGCAAATGCGATTTTTGTGTGATTATATCATGCATTCTGCTTGGCCATTCTTGTATGCGACCCCTGTATTATGTGTTGGCTTCACCACACGGGGCTGCTGAGTTACCCGATCCTTGTTGTAAAGAAATTAGTAACCGGTGTAACACCAAGTATATGTCAATAAACAGTAGGACGTGGTTATAATTATAACAAAAAACAAAAGAGGGGTGTACCAACTGACTGCCAATCTCGTACATGCCTTGTGGTTGCCCACCATGTGCTCGGTTGAATATTCCAAGCCTAGAATTGCGGTGTGTTATTGTATAGCTATGACCTCTGAGAGGTGTTTTATTGTATAGCTATGACCTCTGATGCTTATAGTACTTGAGGCGTGAGTTGTGACCTCTGCGTACTTCATCTAATTGAGCCTGGTAACAGGTTTTCTACTGGAAGTTTCCATCCGTTTGAATTCGGCAGGAACCTTTCTTCAGAAATTTTCTTTATGTGGATGCTATCCTGTGGCAATCTCGTCTTATCATCATCAGCATTACTGCACGTGTATGGTTGTCATCACTCACCATTTCGTTTTCCCCCATGGCTCTGTCGAAGCTGATGTTGCATAGCAAATAGCAACATCTGGCCAATGTCCACAGCACGATTGTCGTCTCTTGAGCCAGAGGAAAAGCGGCGAACAGTAAAAACCTCAATCAGTGACCCGGCTTTTCGCCTCGTGAAAGGCCTTGGAGGTTTCTGTAGCGGCTAGCCCCCACCTACGTAACTGCCTCTGGATTTCTAGTCCCCTAGGGTTTGATCGGAATCTCAACAACCGTGACTTGTTACAAGAGATAAATCTGGAGGATGCTTCAAGCCTGGATCCAGAAGCGAAGTTGCCAGAGTTCCAAGCAAATCTTGTTTGCCATGTTTGAGAGAACTGGTAGAAGAAACTTATACATCATCATTCAACAATACCATTTTAGGACCGATTCTTTCATTTCATAGGCCCTTTCGAGTCCATGGGATAATTAAGTAAATGAATAATCATATGCTATGATGTACATGTGCATCCTCACCAAAGTGAAGAGCCTTTGTATCCAGGAAGATACTGTCATTTTCAGCACAGCTGCACGGTGGAAATGGATGCTCAACAGCCCGGACGGCGCTAAAAGTTTGTGTCAACCTCACGCACAGTGACGTGGCCTTTCGCCGCGAGGGTGAGAGCAACACCGGCGCATACGGTTTTCTGCGTACGCGCCCTTCTGGTTCTGGGTTTCTAGCAAACAAAAAAGTCCGCATTTCTCGTGAGGAGGAAATCCGCAATTTTGTCAGTGCGGTATCGTGCAGCACAGCAACAGGACGAGAGAGGGGCCCAGGGTACCAAGGGGTATCCACCAACCCAATTGTTTACCTCCACGTCAGGCGGCATCCACACAGCATCCCCTGCCCCACGGAGCACCAAGGCTAACCACCGGATCGGCACCACGTGTCACGGGGTCTAACTGCTCCACATGTGTGATGCAGAAAAGAATCTAGGACGAAATCATTGCATCAGCTTCTAAAGTTTTTATTTGAGAAATGAAGCGGTCTCCTCATCTTCTTTTCCATGGAGCTGGCACTCCTACGCGACACTGGACGGATATGCCTTGAATTAACAAAATCACCGCTTGATGTCGCATGGACATGGAGTTCAACACATTTGCTAACCATTATTTACTATATGATAGAAAATTTTATTTCCACACCCCCTCAATAAAAGTAATTTAATTAAATACAGTGAAGTATTAACTGCATTAATTTTATGGCAACCTACATCAGCATTTAAGACCATCTCTAAATTATAGCCATCACATTTCCTAACACAATGTCGCCATTTAAGGGTCCACCACAAACTGAAGTGGCCTTTTCACAGGATGGATTTTTCTTCGTTGGGAAGACCGGGGACTTTTAAAGCTAGTAGTACTTAAACAAGCGGCACTAGCATCGCCAACCAAACACAAGCAACGCACGCCCCCTAATGTGTTCAGGATTCCTAAAAACAATGCGGCTGAGATGGGGAAAAACTTTTACGGTTCTCTGACAAGTGACGAGCATGCATGTGGTGGGATCAACTCAACTTGTCCACGGCTGCTACAGGCCTTGTGACCATGTCGTAGAACTGTAGCAGTACGGCAGCAGCCTCGGCCGTTCACTGAGCTACACTCTAGGATGCCTCATGCCTGCCTTCCTCCAGGCTCCAGAGATCAATCACCGAGAGGGCAAGGGGGCCAGGGCCCATGGCGCAGGGCGCGACGAGGCACCCCCGTGCGCGGCTGTTGCAACGGGCGCAGCCGATCCGAGGCGCGGCCCTGCCCCACCCAGATCTCCCCGGGGATTCGCCACCGCGCGACCACGCAGCTATAAAAGCCCCGCCCTGCCCCTCCGCATGACCAGCTCGCCGCTCCACCACCACCGAACCCCCACCAGGCAGGCACCGGTCCACACTCCCAACCGCGTGGCGAGCCGCGACGCGAGCGAGCGACCGACCGGGCTCCCTGTCCTCTGCTCTCCCCCTCCGCCGCGCGCGCTGGTCCGGGCGCGCCTGGGGCTGGTCTGGTCTGGTTCTCGGTTGATGCAGCAGCGGGGCCTCGCCCACAACCGCCGCTCCCGCGGCTTCTCCCGCTCCCGCCTCGCCGTCGAGGGCGCCTAAACGCACGAACCCCCCCACGCCCACGCTCACGCCAACAAACAAAAAAGACCAAAACTTTCTAACTAGAGAACGAAAGAGAACAGAGAAAACACCCCAAGGAATCGTCGAGATGGACGCCGGCCGCGCCCCCGTGATGGCCGTCGCGAATGGTAAGCGGACGGGACCCTTGGATCGCAGATCCTCTTGCTGTTTCTCCAGGTGGTGGGCGGCTGGCCACACGGGCAGGGAATGGCTGATGGGGGGCTGTATGATGCGATCAGGTGAGGGGTTTTGGGTTTTCGGGGTGGTGTCTGATGGCCTTGCTGCGTCGTGCAGGGATCGGTGAGGTGGAGCGGAAGGTGCAGAAGAGCTACTGGGAGGAGCACTCCAAGGACCTCACCGTCGAGTCCATGATGCTCGACTCCCGCGCCGCCGACCTCGACAAGGAGGAGCGCCCCGAGGTACGGCGCTGCATGATCCTCTCTTCCTCCCTCCCTCCTTCTGTTTCTTCTCGTATCGCTTCTCCTTTCCGTTGCTGCTGAATGATTGGCTTGTTGGCACTGGGATCTTGCCATATCTCTGGGTACAGAGAAAAATGATTGGTCTCTGCTGCAATGGCATGGCCTTTTTACTTCTGGAAAAAAAGGGTGAGAGGGACGTAACTGGACGGTAATTTCTTTCAGGACAGGCATGCCGGCGTATGTCGATCATGAGAACGTGAAAAGATTTTAAAAAGCACTGTACCTGAGGTAGAGAGGCTGATGCTGACGCTTGCTTTTTGAGTGCCCGTGATTCGGTTTCTCCTACAGGCCAATTATGGCCAGAAGAGACCAGCTTAACACTGCTTCAAATCTAAACTTCTCAAGAGTTGACAGCCAGCCAATTACGGTGGAGTGCTGCCTGGGACTTGCTTGCGTCAAAGACAAACGAGCCGCTGACAAAACTTGCTGATTTCAGTACTAGGAACGTTTGTGATGGCGCCTTGGAGGTCAACTTGCTTGCTAATATATTAATATGAGCTCAACAGAAATGGGCAGTACACTAGATAATATAAATTAGGAAACAGTAATTTCCTTGGAGGCTCATGAGGTCATAATATTACAGTGGGAACTAGTGAAAGCAAGGGGCCTACTACTTGTGTTGAAAATATCTAGCTGGCCCAACTTCGCCAGCTCTGGTCCTCCTCTAACTGCCCACCTTATTTTGTTACTACCTATAATGATTCCCAGGTCAGTTTATTATGATAATATGTGGTCATTTAGAGCTTGCTTTTGCTGTGACCACATACTATTATAATAAGTGAAAAATCATATTGTTACTGCGCATCTTTTTCGATCACCATGGTTTATCTAATATATGGTTTGTTGCTCTTCTTCTTCTTTAAAACTATATGCAGATTCATTTTCTTCAGAGTGCTAATTTTTCACTACTGATCTGCAGATCCTGTCGTTGCTTCCATCTTACAAAGGGAAATCAGTTCTAGAGCTTGGTGCTGGAATAGGGCGCTTTACTGGAGATCTGGCAAAAGAAGCTGGGCACGTTCTAGCACTGGATTTTATTGAAAGTGTGATTAAGAAGGTGGGTTTTTATCGTTTGAAATTCTCATGCATGGCAGCTGACATCTGCAAGCCTATGCCTAGTTCATGAATATTCACTTCTTTCTCTTCTTGTAGAATGAAAGCATAAATGGACACAACGAGAACATAACTTTCATGTGTGCTGATGTAACATCTCCCGACTTGAAGATTCAAGACAACTCCTTTGATCTGATATTTTCGAACTGGCTATTAATGTACCTTTCAGATGAGGAGGTAAGAACAGGAAACACTTATGAATGCTGATGCCGTATGCTCCCTCTCTCTTTTGTGTTTTTTTTTTTGAAATATATCTATCTGCGGTAATCTATTCCATCTTTCATCTGAAATCACTTCAATAAATAACATCCATACTCAAGTGGTCTAAACTTTTCTTTTCCTTCAAAAAGGTCTAAACGCGAAAAGCTCTTTTCTTTTACTGTAAAATTTTAACAGTATTCTATCTCATATTGTAGGTCGAGAAGCTTGTGGGGAAAATGGTAAAATGGTTAAAGCCAGGTGGCCACATATTCTTTAGAGAATCATGTTTTCACCAATCTGGAGATTCGAAAAGGAAAGTGAACCCAACACACTACAGAGAACCAAGGTTTTATACTAAGGTAATTTTACAAGCCCTCTTTTTCCAGTCTGTCTCCAACTTCAAGACTCAAGAGTGAAATGCTGTCTACAGTACACCTTCCTACGTTACCTGTCCTAACTCTTCGACTGAAACCAGCTCTGGCGTTACATCTCTAGTTCTGTATAAAAAACTATATAGCAGAGCAAATTAGAGTCACCTTTTTAATTTGTCATGGGCACATTTTGTGATTCAATGCCGTGGCCTGCGGGTTTATCTTTCATATATATGTTCAGTTGGTCATTACTAATACAGAATAATCTATTAGCGTCTTCCAATAGTTAACTTTTTTATATATATACACACAGGTATTTAAAGAGGGCCATTCATATGATAAAACTGGAAATTCTTTTGAACTTTCTCTAGTGACCTGTAAGTGTATTGGGGCTTATGTCAAAAACAAGAAGAATCAAAACCAGGTACTTTCTGTTGTTGAATGTGCTTGTTAACTCTTGTGTTGTTGCGGTTAAAACTGAAATTACTGACATACATAAGTACATAATATCAACAGATATGTTGGTTATGGGAAAAGGTAAAATCAACAGAAGACAGAGATTTTCAAAGATTCCTGGACAACGTGCAATACAAAACTAGTGGAATCCTACGTTATGAGCGTATCTTTGGTGAAGGTTATGTGAGCACTGGTGGAGTCGGTGAGGCCACTAATTTCCTCACCCTACTGTTAATTCGTCAATCATTTACTATACACAGATCACTCAACATACTTGTTTCATGAACAGAGACTACTAAGGAGTTCGTGGGTATGCTGGATCTTAAACCTGGCCAGAAAGTACTTGATGTTGGATGTGGAATTGGAGGAGGCGACTTTTATATGGCTGAGAACTACGACGTCCATGTTCTTGGTATTGATCTTTCCATTAACATGGTTTCGTTTGCAATCGAACGTGCCATTGGACGCAAGTGCTCGGTTGAGTTTGAGGTTGCTGATTGCACCACAAAGGATTACCCAGAAAATAGTTTTGACGTTATCTACAGCCGTGACACCATCCTTCACATACAAGTATGTTTCATTCTGTAGAATTAATTGCTGTCCCTTGTAAGCATCTATTATTTATTTGTACAAATACTATCAGGATCTTTAGATTGTTGATACCATCTGAATATCAAACTTAGCACTCACATTCCTGACAAATGCCACTCTTACTCCTACAGGACAAGCCTGCTTTGTTCAGAAGCTTCTTCAAATGGCTGAAACCCGGTGGCAAAGTCTTAATCAGTGACTACTGTAAGAATCCTGGGAAACCATCAGAAGAATTTTCTGCGTACATTAAGCAGAGAGGTTATGACCTTCACGATGTGAAGGCTTATGGACAGGTTTGTTTCTACTGTTACAGCCATCGTACTAATAACTGTCTAGTTGCTTTGGATGATTTGGATCAGAAGGACAGCTCTTCTAACGACTATTTATATGACAACCCAGATGCTTGAGGATGCTGGTTTTCATGATGTCATCGCAGAAGACCGCACTGAACAGGTTATCTCCCTCTCTGAATGTCCTCTTGTTGTTGAGCAGTTCCTTATCCTTTTCTTGTATAATACTTGTAGAAGTTGAAAATGCATAGAAGGAGCTGAATACTAGTATTATTATTATTATTATTGTTGTTGTTGTTGTTGTTGTTATTATTATTATTATTATTATTATTATTATTATTACTTTAAGTTGAGAGAACGCTTGATACATGATCTGAACATTGTCTTTACTATGCCATCAATATTTCACTCATTTCCGTATTCTATGTTCAGTTCCTTAGTGTTCTGCGGAGGGAGCTAGCTGAGGTTGAAAAGAACAAAGAGGCTTTCCTGGCAGACTTCAGCCAGGTGATGCATCATCATAGCCTATTAATTCTTCCGCCCGCGAGATGCCATCCCTGATTTGCGCACCTCTGATTTTCTTTCGTTCCATCTGCTGGCAGGAGGACTATGACGACATCGTGAACGGCTGGAACGCGAAGCTGAAACGGAGCTCTGCCGGTGAGCAGAGGTGGGGGCTGTTCATTGCCACCAAGTGATCGATCCAGCCTGCCTGGCACCGGATGGGGCTCTTCCGAATAAGAATGGCTGTGGTTGTGGCTTCTGCTTCTGGATCGGTGATTCAGCCTAGAAGTAGAGGATCTTCAGAATAAAAACGGGTGCTGCTTGTGTTGTTGTTGTTGTTGTGCCTACGCTACTAGAACAACAGTTAGGTGAACTGTGCTGTGCAACCAGGGTTGCAGAACGCGTACTGCGCGTTCCAGTTCATGTGGTGCGTGTACTACGAGCTACTACTACTAAGATTATTATTGTCAGAGTAGTCGATGTCACTGGGATCCCCTGTGCTCAATTCAGACATGCTTTGCTACGTGCTCTTCGAAAGTATGTGTCCCTTCTGTGCTATTCTTTTGGTTGGAGGAGGATGGCGACACAACGCAGGTGCTGCGTATGGCGATGCGCAAAAGATAGAAGAAGTTGGTTCGTCGTAGCCGTTTTGCCGTTTTCTGAATCCTGCCCGTGCCGGCAACGGGCCAGGCACAGGTAGCTTCTGGGGCAGGTTGCTGGACATCGCATTCACATACCCCACGTGGCGGCACTACCAGCATCTTTTTTCTTTAGCGGCCATGCTAAATAGGCTCAGCTGTTTCTCTACGGCTTTTGCTACATCAATCAAATCTTTAGGCGAAGGGGAGAACAACACTTGCTGTGGAGTCACCGTCACGCAGAGACGGTGTAGGTAGCTGCGCTCAGCGATTTTTCAAATGTGAACTGTTGTTCTGGGATTTTAGGCCCTCTGAAAACGAAAACGTAGTTTATCCGAACCATAAAAAAATCACACATCCTAAACTGTGGGTGTCTAAAATCTAGATTTAACTATGACAACCATGTGAACTGCCAAACTGAAATGATCGCGACTTTGCATTCTAGATGTTTTTAACCGTCGATATACCTGGAGCCTATAGAAACTCAAAGAGTTTGTTAAAGCGGGGATAGTGGAATATGGCTCCACTGTGCGCACCGAAGGTGATTCATGGGATCGACGGTAGAGAAAGCGTCGAATGAAACCTGTTGGAGGGGGAAACAAATCCTTTGTAGTTTTGCCGCTGTCATGTGGGCCTAATTGCAATCAGACTTACTCCTTCCATTCCAAATAAATGTTATTTTATCATTCAAATTTTATCCCACAAACACTATTGTTTTAGCTTGATGCATCTAATTAAAGCAATACCAAGTACCATGAAAATATTGTATAGAAAAACGCAGAGCCAATCAAATACTTAGTAGAGTAGTTACACTGCATATGCATTTATTGAGGATCCAGAAAACTAAATAAATAACACGGTTTTCAATCACAATTGCTAGAAATAATTAGGGGTAACAACACCATTTCTTAGGATGAGTAATTTGTTTCAATTTTCTAAAATAACACTTATTTTAGGATGGAGAGAGTATATGACAGTGGCACAAGTTCCTCTACCGCCTATGCGGAGGAGACCCATCCATCGGAGAAGGAGGGAGGCGAGATTGCTCATAGCCAGCATGAGGAAGAACACAAACACTTGCGGACTAGGATAACCAAGAAAGCGCTACATGGATCAGTTTCATTCATAGCGGGAGTTCCCTAGGCCCCCACGTCGCTCGAGTAGGGCGACAGAGGCGGCTCGACCTGGCAGCCCCGACCCCAGCCCGCGCCTACCTCTCTCTCTCTGCCTCTGCTACCACTGGAGTTGCCAGCTGGAAGTCCGGCGAGCAGCAAGGAGGGTGGCGCCAGGGCCATCTCACTCATGCCCCTCTCGAAATCCCTCTCTTCCTCCCCCTCCACTCTTCTAGCTCTGTAGTGAGGCCATGGCCGACGGTTGGATCCACGCGTGGGCGGCCGGATCTGCACGAACAGCAGCCACATCTGCGGTCTGCTGGAGATTCCCGGTTGGTCCTGGCGGCGAGCCTAGCGTCCGGACTCGCGGAAGCAGCGGTGGCGGCGATGGGTTGTGCGGTCTTCACCACCATGCCTTGCGACGGTGGCACCTGGCGGCTGCAGTTCCATGGGTAGGTCATCCGTAGCCATTCTGCGTGTGGGCGTGGATTGGCGCTGGCTCCTATGGGCCTCTCCGTCCGTGCGCAGATTCCTGCACAGGGGGCTCTCCGTTCTCCAGTTCCATTCTGACAGCTGGTGTCGCCCGTGCTGAGGTGCATCGGCAACTTCGTGGTGGCATGGATGGTGAAGGCTTGCTCGGTTGCATGCTAGAGGTGTCGTGGTGGGTAACAACCAAGCGGAGGTGCGATATGGCGTCGTGGTGGTGTGGTAGGCAGCGCCAGCCGTCTCTTGCATCTCAGATCAACTACTGGTGGGTCGGTAGGGTTAAGACGGACGACGATGTCCGCGTCCTCCTTAGAGGCGTCCTTTCTCAATTGCCCACCGTACTGGTTAATGCGGGTGAAAATTCAATCCCTCATGGGCTAGCGTCGATGCCGCAGTTGGCATCATGTCCTTTTTAAGGCGAAAAAATAAAAATTGTGCGGGTGGTTACGCCAAGCGGCGTGCTGATGGAGTGGCAGTGGGAGATGATGCTGAGGTGCTGTGATGGTTGTGGGGGAGTTGAAGAGCTGTGGCGAAGCGATGGCGTTGTGAGGCACGGGTTGATATATCAATCCAATCGGCCGATTGATGATATTGGGTAGTGCGGTGAGTGATACAATGCGGTTGATGTCTCGATCCAACCAACCCGTATTCTGTTGTTTGAGCTTGAGGGGTGTGTTGTGTGACGGTGTTGCGTGACTTGCGTTGATGTTCCAATCCAAACGATCGAAATTGTTTCTTTGTTGTCCATCTAATCTCTGAATGTATTTTTTTAATATGATCGACAACAGATTCGTTTTAAAAAAAGAAAGCGCTACAGAATACGTAGATTTAAAAATCAGACATGTGAGATATATACTCCTTCCGTCTCGCAGTTCATATTTATCTCAAGTCAAACATTTTTAGTGTTAACTATATAAACATTGTTAACTTAGTATGATAAACGTAGCTAGAATAAGCGTTTGCTTTACAAGATATACCCGGTATCTAGAATCATACATATAAAAAGATTAAAACAACCTATCATTTGGAGTTTGAAACGGGAGGAGTATTTATATAAAAAAAGGGTTAATTTGAGGCCTTGTTAGCAAAGTAACTTCCCAGGCAAACGGCCCTGCTACCCCTGCACCCACTGGCAAGCCCCACGCGCGGAGAATACGCGAGACGAGACGCCACCAAAGGCCAGTAGCACTAGCACCAACCCCAATAGCCCCCGACACGCGCGAGTCGCGACCCAACCGGCGACGGACGAGACGAGGCAGAGAGGGGAGCCGTGAGAGAGCAAGCGGCATGAGGGGCAGCGAGATGTTGACCGCGGCGCGTGGCGCCGGCGCGGCCCCGTCCACCGCCTCCTCGGGGGCGTCGGCGGCGGCGGACCTGGCGGGAGCAGGTGGCGCGGGCGCCATCGGCGGGGGCGGCGGCAACTTCCCCCTCGCCGTCGCCCTCCTCGCCTTCGCCTTCGCCAACTTCATCAACCTCCTCTCCATCTGGTGCGCCCCCCTTACCTCCCCCTCTCCCCCTCCTAGATCTAAATCGAACGTGCGGGGGCTTGGTCGTTGGTTCCGACGCGATTGCTCCCGCGCCCCTGTCGGTGCGCGTTCTAGGTGGTGGTTGGTTGCGACTTGCGATCGGATTTGGGTTCTGGTTAGCGAAAAATTGATTTTTTTTCGTTGGCTGTGCCTTGGATTGAGGGTTTCCTCTTGTGTGATGTGGTGTGCAAGCAAGGAATGTGCTTTACTTTAGCGAAGCTTAATTTCATGCTGGAGATGAACATTAACTTTTATTGGAAGAATGTGGCGAAGATATGCTATCTGTATAAAAGTCAGTAACCTCATGTCGTTTGTTAGAAAATTACCTGTCTTTATGTACCTTTCTGAATCCACTGTGGCACTTGAGCAAAGGCTGACTGACATATTGGACGATAGTAGTAATTTCCTATTGTTGGTCATACAGCATGAATTTTGATTGCACTGCTCGCTTCAGATAATGCCCGATTGTACTGTTTCCATCTGCAAAATTGCAAACTGAACCCCCTATATATGTTTTTGACAGTACTTACATCTGAATGAAGACTATGCGGCATTAACGATAGGCTGATTGAATGTAGCTGGATGCTCAGAACTATTGAGTTTTTAAGTTAGAGTTTGCGGTGCCGTTCCATTAATGTTTAATTTGTTCTTCCTAGACATGCAGGTTAAAAGAGAAGAGGTGGGATGCAAGGAAATTTCTTAGTTCAGCTGGAGTCATGTCATCTCTTTCTGCAACTGTGGGGAGTCTGGCCGTTGCTGTGCGTCAACAAGAAGGCGCAGATAGCTCTGCATTTGCCCTTGCCTTGGTCTTTGCTGCCGTTGTATGTACTTAAATCAATCAGGTCCCATGATTTTCTTTTTGTAAGCAAGTGGATATTGCAACCCTGGAGCATTCCTTTTTAGAACTGTAGCTGTTGGCATCTACTTTCCTTCCTACAAACAGGAGTAGTTTTAACATTTGTTGCTTTTAAGAGTAGTGTTTTCACTTTTCAGTATTCAACCTATAGTTGGTCTCATCTTGCATTGCTGGGAATGGGCATGGATTTTATATTTGTTTTTAAACTTAAGGTAGTAATGTCGGCATTTGTCCACTGTAGATGTTATGAACATGGACTTCCTTCATGGCAGTGGTTGACAGCTCTACTGGCCAACTTTCATGTTCTCTTCAGTAGTGCATTTGCCCACGCTTTCATGCCAAAGCCGTGCGCTTGTCAATTCGACAAAATTCTTCATATTATGTGGATAAGAGCTAATGCACTCTGGAACCATGCCAGCTGATGTGCCATTACTCGTTCTTAAATTATGCCATAAAACTTGCTAGCATGTGTAATATTCTCCTTTTTAGTTATGTTAAGCATTCTCCCTGTATTTTAGGAAAAAAAAAATGTAAAAAAATGCTTACCTGTGTCCTTGTCTATAAGCATTAGTTCCTTTTCTATGAATATGTTCTAAGCTTATATTTTTCTTCTTATAGGTAATGTATGATGCATCAGGAATCAGATGGCACACGGGTCGCCAAGCTGCGGTAAGCCTGGGAATTTCTATGCATATTCTGAGCATAAGGCATTATCTTATTCAACTGTATTGTCACTTCTTTTTGAACTTGCATTGGAACTGATCCATTTCTTCTAACCCAGTCTACTAACTTCTGTTGCAGTTGTTAAATCAAATAGTTTGTGATTTCCCGCCAGAACATCCAATTATTTCGACCTTTAGGCCTCTAAGGGAACCTCTCGGACACAGTCCACTTCAGGTAGCTCTATTACATATCTTCTATTTCTTACACAGTAAATATGGTACATGTCCTTGACTTATTCAGTTATTCTCATCCTTAAAGATGGTACTGTTTCATGAGCTAATTTGGAATTACTTCAACCCTGACCAAAGAATTTTTTTTTGCTCTTGGTCTATGGCTGATATTTTTAGGTACATGTGTATCTTGCTATAATGGCTGATTGTCAGCAATGCATCGAATATCTCCTTTTTTCTGTCACTAATATCATTATCTCTTTCATCGCCGCAGGTTCTTGCAGGAGCACTTGTTGGTTGTACTATTGCATATTTCATGGGAAAATCCGTATAAGAAATAGTTGGCTTTATGCCTTGTACACGAATTATATTGTCTTAATATAACTTTTTGCTAAAAAATCTCCCTTGTATATTTTGCCCCTGAGAAATGTGCTCTCATGATTGACTGCTTCAAATTTCTTTCTGGCTAGAGTTTAGATTGTGCAAAACTTGCTCAAACTGTAATATGGGATTATTTAGAAGCTGGTTAGGATATTGTGCTTGCTGAGTTCTGACACACAAACTGATTAGGTTATGCCGCAGTAATCTTCCACTTTGGTAATTAACAAAATTTTCCGCTCCAACTGCCGTAAAAAGAAGGTGCAACTATCCATTACATGAATATTTTTTCCATGTGCGAAAAGAAGGAAAAAAAATGTCATGAGTGGAGGCTCAGCTAACATTACTGCAAAACAAGCAGCATAAACAGAAAAAAGAAGAACTTTTTATGCATCTAGTAGTTGCCACCTGAAAATTATCACTCGAACTATGTATCAAGCTGATGACACCAACTCGTCGATGAGCTTCATCTCACTTGAGCTGCTGCTGCTGCAAACGCATGCAGCAATGGACTGCCACCCTTGTGCATCCAGCCGCACCCCCCTCAGCCCCATCTGCTCCAAGACGAAGCATGCCTCCTCCCCCTTCCCGTCCTCGCCGAGCCCTCTCACCAGGTGCCGGAACGTGCGCGCCAGCGGGCAATGGCCGCTCGCCAGCATCGCGTTGAAAACCCGCAGGCCCAGCTCGAAGTCGCGCGCTTCGCAGCAGCCGTCGAGGAGGACGCGGTACGTGGCCGCGCTCGGCGCGGCGCTGTCCTTGAGCTGCATCTCGACCAGCGCCCTGTGCGCCTCGTCGACCCTGCCGGCGTCGCACAGGCACCTGATCAGGACGTTGTAGCTCGCGTCGTCGGGCTTCAGCTTCCGCTTGCGCATGTCGGAGATGAGTCGCCTGACGCCCTCGGCGTCCCCGCGCAACGCGCACGCGCTCATCAGCACGCCGTAGTTCGCCGCCTCGGGCTGGCAGTCCCGGTACTCCATGTCGAACATCAGCTTCTTGGCCTCGTCGTACCGCCCGACATCGCAGAGCCCCTGCATTAGCAGGGCGTACGTGACGGCGTTCGGGGTGACGCCCCTGCGTGCCATCTCGTCCACGAGCCGCTCCGCCGCGGCCAATTCCCCTTCCCGGCACGCCGTGCCCACCAGCGTGTTGAACGTCACCACCGTCGGCCGCACGCCGCTGGCGAGCATTTCCTCGAGCACCGCGCGGGCGCCCGAGAAGCCGTCCCGGTGGCAGACTCCCTTGAGGATGATGTTGTAGGACACGGCGTTGGTTCGGACGCCGAGCTTAGGGGCCTGCGGGAGCATGTCCCGCGCGGCGTTGACGCGGTCGTTGCAGACGAGGGAGTGGAGGAGGGCGTGGAACGTGGTGTTGGAATGGGAGCAGAAGGCCGGGACGGCGCGGAAGACGAGGAGCGCGGCGTCCGGGCGGGACGCGGCGCCGAGGTGGTCGATGAGGGCGGCAAAGGCGGTGGGCTGCAGCGGGACGCGGAGGGAACGGAGCGCAGCGAGGAGCGGGAGGACGAGCGGGAAGAGGCGCGCGCGCGCGAGGCGGTAGAGCACGCACGCGGCGAAAGGGTGGTCGTGGAGGTGGCGCGGCGCGGAGAGGAGCGCGGCCGCAGCGGCGATCGGGGAAGGAAGGGACTTGAGGTGGAGGAGGAACGGGTGCGGCTCCGGCGGGGGCTTCGGCTTGTAGAGAAACTTCTTGGGACGGCGGCGGCGGTTGCTGCGCTGTGTTGCTGCGGTGGCCGGCATTGGGCATGACAGGTAGTGGCGGGAACCCGAGACTCCGTTTCCCGGCTCGAGTCATAGTACGTGGAGAGCGCCTTGGGCCCATGAAAAGCAAGAGATTTCGGGCTATCAGCCCATTACCCACGGCGGCCCAGCAAGCAACCTGTCGTGCCGTCGTCCTCATCCCCTTCGTCGTCGGTCCGACTGACTCCGGCGCCCCTCGCATGTGGCGGTGGCGCTCGCGGCCCTCGGAACTCGGCGCCTTTCTGGATCTCGGATCCAGCATGGCCGCGAGGTACACCTCCTTGTCCCCCGCCCACCCGGAGTACGCAGTATGGCTTTAACCCTTCTGAAGTTCGAGTTGCATTCATGTAGTTTCCACCGCATTGCTCGTATGCGCGGAGCCAGTTCGATTCGAAATGAAAAATTCGCTGATTTTTTCTGTTGGGCTAATTTGCTGCGTACTGACCAGCAACCATTCAGCATGCTTAGTAAGAATTGTCGCTTGGGTACCAGTTTCAAGTTTCGTCATTACCTGTCTTTTGCGTCAAATGGAGGACGAACTGCTGTCTTAGCTCGTGTTGAAGACAAGATTGGTTCAATACGAGAAGCCACATCCTTAAAGATTTTGGATTTTGTTAATTTCGCACTTCAATGTGTAGCTTCGTCGATTTAAATGCCCTTGTACGTAAATTCAATGCAAAATTTAAACACAGTATTGGGTTCGTATTCGACATTTTGCTCTGTGCAAAATTTAAACGCACGATTGGGAACATTTTGCAATGTGTGCCCTAGCACTGCCAAAAGCTATAGATCTTTTTTGAAAATTCTTTCATAGATAGATAAGTTTCTAACAAATACTAGTAATCAATCATGTAGCCCAGATCTGTTACATGGTGCGAAGCTCCACAAGTGAAGCATAAGCTCCACCAGAGACGCCCATCAGTGTTTCGTGGCTTCCTTTCTCCACAATTACGCCATCCTTTAGAACTGCGATCATATCAGCTCCTTGGATTGTTGAAAGGCGGTGTGCGACAATGATGGTTGTCCTGCCAATCATCACACGATCCAATGCATCCTGAACAATGCGCTCTGATTCAGCATCTAATGCGCTTGTTGCCTCGTCTAGGAGAAGTATCCTTGGGTCCTTCAGGATAGCCCTCGCGATAGCTATTCGCTGTTTTTGGCCACCTGACAGTTGTGTTCCTCTCTCTCCGACAGTTGTATTGTACCCCTGTGGCATGCTTGAGATGAATTCATGGGCATTCGCTGCTCTAGCGGCCACAGCAATCTCTTCCTCTGTTACCTCTTCATGCTTCCCGTAAGCTATATTATCACGGATCGTTCCACTGAAAAGCACTGGTTCTTGGCTTACCAATCCCATCTGGTCCCTCAACCAACTGATCTTTAGGCTACTAATTTCCACTCTATCTAATAAAATTGCACCAGAATCAGGTTCATAGAAGCGCTCTAGTAAAGCTATCGCCGTAGACTTGCCACTGCCACTTTGACCAACGAGTGCAACTGCCTGCAATAAACGGGTTCTGCTTTAGTCCCTGGAACAACAATGGTCTAACAAAAAAGAATGATCCTCATAATAACTGAGAGCAGATCAGCAAAATTAGGTTCTGGTTTAGTTTAGACCTTTCCAGAGGGAATGCCCAGGGTGAAGTCAGTGAATATTTGAACATGCGGACGGGATGGGTATTTGAAGCTGACATGCTTAAAATCGATGTCGCCCTTGACATTCGCCAAGGTTGAACCTTCTTCGCTGCTGGAATCAATTTGGGATTTTCTATCTAAGATTGAGAATATGGAAATAGCAGAATCATTTGCCTTAGCTGAGTCAGAAGCCATAGCATTTGTTTGTGATACTCCAATCATGGCTAAAACTAAAGCAAAGTAAGCCTGCATTCCAACAATTTGAAACATACTTATCGAATAATATATGCACCAATAAGGAAAAAAATAAAACAATGACTATTACTTACCTTGAAGACATCACCAAAAGTGGATTTTCCCTGACTAACAAACTTTGCACCAACATAGTAACAAAGAGCAGAGCTGGCGTATAACATCAGATATGAGAAACCAAAACCAAGGCCTCCAACTATTCCAGTTCGAATTCCCTGATCCCTAGAAGCTTGGCATTTCTGATTGTATTTCTCCATCACTCTCTTCTCCGCACAAAATGATGCTACTGTTCTGATGCTACCGATTGCTTCAGTTGCCACTTGACTTGCTTCCTCGTACATTGTCTACAAGCACATGCCGGGTGCAGTAATGAAAATCAGAAAAGAAAGGAAGATATTTACTAAAAGTGGCATCCACATTAAATTGAAAAAACAAATCATTGTTGACACCATTCTAATACAGTGGTACTGTTAAATTCATATGCTAACTTGTCTACCTTTTGCTAGCATGATACATATATCAAATCTAAGTTTCAGGACTCTTTACCATAGATAATATAACTTGTGGAAATGGAACTGAATACTAATGGTTTATTGGGAACACCACAACACTGTAACATTTCATGATTGAAATATTTGTACCTGGAACAGAAAAAGAAAAGTGTAGAAGGCTAATTTATATCTACCTTAGCATCTTGACTGAACCCCTGTAGGAACTTCACTTGAGCATAACCCTGGAGACCCACTAAAGGAATTACAAATAAGATCACCAATGAAAGCTTCCAGTCTGCGACCATTGCAATTACTATTCCACAAATAAGTGTTGCAATACTTTGGACCAGTAAGGCCAAGTTATCTCCCACTAGACGTCTTACATTAAGTGCATCAATAGATAGCCTTCCATTAAGTGCTCCACTATTAATAATGAAAAGGATGTTTAGTATATTGATCGTCTGGTTCTATGAATAGATCAAAGTATATATTACTTACCTGGAATTTTCAGGATGATCAAACCAAGCAACTTCTTGGTGCACTATGCTTTGGAATGTCAAAGCTCGGATTCGTTCTATAAGCTTCCCACCAGCTATTGCAAACAGAAAGCAATTTACTAATTTTGATACCATAGAAATTGCACCCATCACAACACACAGCAATGCCCAAAAGGTAGAATCTTTCCGTTGCTGGTCTGGTGGCTCATAAAATATTTTAGCAGCACTAGCCAATGCTAAACCAAGTGTTGGATAGATAGCTCCGTCAATTGCTGCTACAATAGATCCAAATAGAAGAACTGCAGCCTCTGGTTTGTTTAGGCTAATTAGGCGTCCTATTGGTGCTTTATTTGGTACCTTGCCATCAGTGTTTTCATTTTGTCTGGCACCATCTGCAAAGGTATATTCCAGTAGTTCAGTGGGCCCAGGAACACCAAAGGGAAGACTTAAAGAATGACGGCTGCTCCCTCCTGAACTTCTACTTACTGATCGTCTGGGTGACCCGCTCTTTTTAGATGCTGAGCCTGATAATCTAGCATCTGACTTACGGTCATTTTCTTGTTGTGTCTCTTGTAGCTGTATAAGCTGAGAGTATGCTCCATTACGATCCTTTACCAATTCATCATGATGTCCTACAATCAGTGGTAATTTATATAAATAAGTAACTTTTTTTACCCTTTTGTCACAAAAGCAAGTTACAGAATGTGCTCAAAAGGCAATTACCTTGTTCTACTAATTTTCCTTTAGAAACAACTGAGATGCAGTGAGCATTTCTTACAGTGCTCAAACGGTGCGCCACAACAAGTGTGGTTCTCCCCACCATGATCCTATTTAGTGCATCTTGGACTATCCTTTCAGACTCCAAATCCAATGCGCTAGTTGCTTCATCAAGCAAAAGAATTTTTGGATTTTTAAGGATGGCTCTCGCGATTGCAATCCTCTGCTTCTGTCCCCCGGAAAGCTGAGCACCTCGTTGTCCAACTGTTGTGTCATAACCCTGAAATCATATGAATGCATGATCAGTTTTATAGTTTTAAACATGACAGTGACTTATTATTGAGCAGATCATGTTCATGTAAGTACATTAGGGAAGTTCTCAATGAAGCTTGCTGCATTCGCGAGCTCAGCTGCTCTCTTGATTTCTTCAAAGGTTGCATCTTCTTTTCCATAGGTAATATTCTCCCTGATGGATGTCATGAAAAGCAGTGGTTCCTGGCTAACAAGGCCAATCTTCCCTCTTATCCAGTCTAGCCTGAAATTTTTTATGTTTATTCCGTCAATTAAAACCTCTCCAGCCTGTGGATCATAAAATCTCTCAACCAGATTGATCACAGTTGACTTTCCACTCCCACTCTCCCCGACTATGGCCATTGTTGTGCCACTTGATACATGCACTGAAAATCCATCAAATATCAGTTGATCTGGCCTGCCTGGGTAGCTGAAGAACACATCCTTCAGTTCTACTTCACCCTTGATGTCCTCTAATACAATGCCAGTACTATCCTCGTAGTCAATTTCTGGTCTCCTCTTGATTGTTTTGAACAATCTGTTACCCGCAACTCTTCCTTCCTCAAAGGAAGCTATGCAGGGGGTTGCATCACCTAAAGATCTATCCCAAACAGTTAAAAACTTCATGTTAGTAGACAGATAGGGTCTTAATGTTTTTTTGGTGATCACTAGCACATGCATCAAAAGAAGATACCATTATTATTGACCTTTTATGGGTAAAATGCTAGAACAAGGCAGGCTATTTTCTGATTTCAACTATTAGTCTGGGACATTTTCAGCATCAATGCTCACCTAGCACCAATCATGATTGCAAACATGACATTTAGGATATCTGCTCCACTATATCCTTTGGTGATGCTTAACTTGCTGCCGTACCATATAATCAATCCAATGGTGGAGAAATATAATAATGATAGTAAACCCATGCCAAAGCCTTGGACAGCCCCTTCCTTGACTGCTCCTTTATATGCCTTCTTTATGAGATTGTTGTACAGGGCAATAGCTTTCTTTTCACCATTGAAGGAAACAACCTGTTATAAATATGGATACGAGTCAGTCACAAACTTATCATCTGTAGTGCATGATGATCATAGGGCCTACCGTTCTTATGGAGCCAATTGTTTGTTCTACTATATCACCTGCATCACTGTATGATGCTAGGCCCTGGCTAGATATTTTGGACAGCATCTTTGCGACAATTCCAGCAGCAGCAATAAATGGTGGTATCGTAGAAAGCATAACAAGAGTTAGGAGCCAGCCTTTGATGAACGCCAGCACAAACCCACCGAAGAAAGTTGTAACAAGCTGTAGAAATCTGCCGACCTAAAGAATCTGAGTTGTGATCATTCAAAAAGGAAGACAATGGAAACAAACAAACAAGCAAAACAGCCTTTAATTTTTCTATAGGAAGGAAGCTGAAGCATCACCTGAATAGCATCTAATCATTTTATTTGTTCTCTTTGTATCAGGTCTAAATCAATTAAGAAGATGCACGGTTTATGCACTTACCTTCTCACCAATAGCACCCTGAATTAGAGTCGTGTCAGCAGATATACTGGAGACTATTTGTCCAGTCGTCGTTTCTACATCGAAGAATGTCATATCCTGTCTGAGGACTGATTTGAGATACAAAGATCGAATACGAGTAGCCTGCCTCTCACCAGTCATCGTCCAGCATGATACCTCTGGTAAGCACTGGTGTTATTGTCATGTATTTGCATTTGAGCATTCTTTAAGACACTAAGAGTAAGAGTGATTTTAGTGGCATCCCAATTCTTAGTGATCCACAAAAGTACTAAAGGGTGATCTGATACTTGGATTTCTATTCATAGGCATTATACTATTGTTATGATCATTAAAATACTTGATCATATATGGCGTCGTGATATCGATGATGTTTTTTTTTTGGCTCAAATATGATTCCAAGTTCAAAAGGTATCCAATATTATATAGGCTATACATGGCAAAAATCATAGTGTGCCATGCTAGGACAAAATGTTCCTAAAAAAAACCTGAATACTATTATTCTATATATGATACTTAAATGCTATGGCGACCAAGGTGTCCACAAGAGCGAAAATTGCATATATCAGTTGTACTTACGGATGAAAGAAGCCAACCCTGTTCCAATGGCCAAGTAAATGAAGTTTAGAACTGCCTGAAAGAAAATGCCAACAATATTACTAGTACATCCAATAACTAGCCAGGAAAATTAACAAGATATTTTTTTCCTTCTGGATACTGCAGCATCACTTTTTTATGAAAACAACCATCGTTACTTACATAATATATGTTGAGACCATGATAATGTGTTAGCATCAAAACAGGTATCTATGTTATAATCAAGCATCGCCTAATCCCCTATATAACAAGAGTATGTGACATTGCAGGCTTGCAGACAATGACTTGTGGAGGGGCTGTACCTTGTTAACTCGATGAACAATGGTGTCCGGGGTTGCAGCCCCAAAGGCATCAATCATCTGCCCGAATATGATCGTCATAACCACCATCGACATGCCGCTGCCCAACGCCCCAACCATGCCGACCAGCATCAGCATGACGTCGGTGCTGTCCGCGTACTTGAACAGCCCATGGAACGGCACCTTGGCCATTGCCATGTCCTTCTTGCCATTCTCCTTGTCTTCTTCACCACCCTTCACTGCATCGGCAGCAGCTGTGGACGTGCTTTCTTTTGCCATGCCGCGCCTGCCCTTTGCCAGGTTCTCGCCCTACTGCAGCATATGGCTCATGTTGCTCTGTTGATGGTAACCTTTTTGTAGTGCCGTTTTCTAGGGTGATGAGCGTTTTTTTTTGCAAGTGTTGTTTTTCATGTTTGCTGTTAACTTCATTCGCAAGAGCGATCATGATGAGGATAAGCGTCCAAGTCGATAGCCGGCAGTGTGATGAGTAGAATGCATCCATGATGATGTCGTGAGCTGTTATCTTCTTCATCAGGCAGCATCCGTGTTATTGTGTTAAATTTGTTTGGGTTAGTTATGTCGGACACTACCTTTCAAAAAAAAGAAAGCTACTCCTATGTTCTACAACAATCATCAAGGTGCAAACAGCCATGACTGAATCATGGTACGGTGATGGCAACTACGATCTGGGATCTTCCTGACAACGAAAGCAATGTTCGTTTGAAAGTTGAAACCCTTCTTTCCTGGACAGTAGCTTTGAGCACTTATCACTTGTAGTCGTCGCTCCTGGTAATTAAGCCTTCTTTTTGCATCAGAAGGTGACGGGGACGTCTCGATCAGATGATTTCGACGACATGACCCGGTCATGATATGTTTGTGTGTACTTCGTGTACGATACAGCGTGACGCGTGCAAGTTCATGCCCAGATCCGCTGGTATCCGCTGGCATGGTACGACTGCGACCTTGCAGGTGGCAGGATGGAGCCAAGTGCAAAGTGACAAGGTTGCCTGAGCCCGGGATCCTTGCTCGGGCGGCATGAGCATCAAACCAGCTAGCTGCCTTCCATTTGTTTAATCGTTTGGTGAGCGAGGTTCTGCTGGCGCATGAAAGGACCCTGAGCAAAAACTGCATAGGATAATTGTTTGTGGCGGCGTCGGAACGACAACGAAAGACCTCACCGTCGCCGGCGACCGAAAGAACGGCCTCGAGGTATCTACGGCGCCGCCGCCGGGCGTGGCGGGGTGGCCGCGGCGGAGACGTAACGGGCCGAGTCAGAACATCATAACGGCTGGGCCTCGTGCGATTAATTTTTAGGCGGGCCAGTTAAGTATCCATCCATGGGCCCCGCTTAACTTATCTGACATGGTGGCCCGTAGCTTCTTCTTGTTCCCCCGGACGGCCAGACCCCACCACCGCGCGCGGTGGCCGCGCCCCCGCCGCCGTGGCCTCGGTCGCCCTCCGACGGACTCGGACTCGTAGTCTTCCTCGCCGACGGGCGACGGTGGCTGGCCTCCGCCACAGCGAGCGTGTATCCACTTCCTCGCTACTCTCTTCGCGATCCAGCAGAGCAACGCGGCGGGCTGAGTGCGGAGTTCGGGGAGGCGGGCGCAGGCGGTCAACAAGCACCTGACCATCAGAGGCAAGGCAAGCATTGCCGCCGCGGGCCCCCTTTTCTGGGCTGCGAATGCGCCACGGGAGGCTGGATGAGGCTGTCGACACGGCTCCACGCCTCCACCTAATAATCCGAGCAAGGTACTGCTGATTAATTTCTCGTGTAAATTTCTGCCTGCAAATTTTAGACGCTCAAACATTATTGGTTTCATTCGCCAATCAGATGATATGCCTCCTCTCTTCGTGATTTTGGTGCTAGGTATCTACAGTGTGCAGTTGATAGCCCGAATTATTCACCATGCTACCCAAGCGTAGTTGGTTATTTTTTTTTTCACACACCTCGAACACTCAACACACTATATTGGTCTGAAGGAAAATACACACATGGTATCTGGGTGCATACACTTTCAATTGCATGAACTGTTCACTACTCGTTTAGAAGCTACATGCTACCAATTTTACCAATTTTCTTCTGGTTATATTCGTCTGAGTGAACATCCCCTGTATGCAGGCACGTCCAATTGACTGAATTGTCTGAGCTTCTTCAGTCCATAGAGGATTGTGCCCGCCCCCCCCCCCCCCCCCCCCCTAATATTAGTGCTCATGCTGTACCAGAGCGAAGTTCCACAAATGAAGCATACACTCCACCCTCAATGCCCATCAGCGCCTCATGTGTCCCCTTCTCCACAATCATGCCATTCTTCAGAACCGCAATCATATCAGCCCCTTGGATCGTGGAGAGGCGGTGGGCCACGGTGATGGTGGTCCTGCCGACCATCGCCTGGTTCAGTGTATCCTGGACAACACGCTCTGATTCGGCATCTAACGCACTCGTGGCCTCATCTAGGAGCAATGTCCGTGGATCCTTCAGAATGGCCTTTGCTATAGCGACCCGCTGCTTCTGCCCACCTGATAGCTGTGTTCCTCTCGCGCCGACCACTGTATTGTATCCCTGGGGCATGCTTGATATAAATTCATGGGCATTAGCTGCCATGGAAGCTTTGATAATCTCCTCCTCGGATACCTCATTTTTGCCATTTGCTATGTTGGCACTGATGGTGTCATTGAAGAGTAATGGCTCTTGGCTTACCAGTCCCATCTTGTTCCGTAACCAACTGATCTTGAGATTCTTAATGTCCACTCCATCCAATGAAATTGTACCAGAATCGGGATCATAGAATCTCTCCAGCAAAGCAATTACTGTAGATTTTCCACTACCACTTGGTCCAACAAGTGCAGCACTCTGCATGGGGGGAAATTGAATGGGGACATTGCTATTTCAAAAGGGAAAATGGAAAGGGAAAAGTTTTAATGAGTACCATTCCAGAGGGAATGTTTAAGGTGAAGTCACTGAAAATTTGAATATCGAGGCGGCATGGATACTTGAAGTTAATGTGGTTAAACCTAATATCACCATTTACAGGATCCAAGGTCAAACCTTCTTCAGTGCTTGAATCAATTTTAGATTTCTTATCTATGATAGAAAATATGGAGGTAGCAGCTTCCTTTGCCTTTTCTGTATCGGATGCTAAGGTACTAGCTTCAGACAACCCAATCCTTGCCAAAATTAAAGAAAGAAAAGCCTGAATCATAGGATGTCAAATTAAGTGTGTGAATAAGAAACTAAAAATAAGAGAAAGATAGCAAATGCTGATGCATGCCAATTACCTTGAAGACACTGGGAAAAGTGGATTTGCCGTGACTGACAAATTGTGCAGCTTACAAAGTAGCGAAGGGCAGAAGAGGTATAGACCATCATATTTGAGAAACCAAAACCAAGGCCCCCGATTATTCCGGTTCGAATTCCCTGGGTTCTTGAAGCTTGACATTTGTTATTGTATACTGACACCACTCTCTCCTGAGCACAGAAAGATGCTACGGTTTTGATACTAACTACTGCATCAGCAGCAACTTGACTCGCTTCTTCATACATCATCTGCATTCACATAATACGGTTGGGTGTTCTTTTATGAGTCTAAATAAAGACTACTTAAGTGATATATAGATCCATTAACCTCATAGATCAAGTATTTTATTAGGTGATAAATCAGCTATTGACAATTCTTGATGAAAATATGAAAAAGTTATCTATTTTTCATGAACTTAACTAACTCGGATAAGCTGCCTTACTTTTTCTTCAAGGAATGCTACAGTAGGTGCGGAATGCGGATCAGACCTGAACTTGGTTATTTTACGGGATAAAAGTATATTATTTCCAAGATTGGTGAATAAAGGTGTTAGTAGCTCAATTTTCACTCTCATTGAGCTGAGAGGATGACACTCAAGTTGGGGAAGTTTTCTGGGTTTTTCTTCATTTACACTCACAATGCCATGCCTTCCAACGGGAGGGGTGGCCACATATATATACAGCAGGCTGCTGGGCAGCAACGAGGCCAATAATGCTAGTCTAACACTAGTCTAACTGATGTCCTAGAGAGGACACTAACTGTTGTCCTACAGTCCAAGATGCTGTCCTAGAGAGGACACTAACTGCTGTCCTACAGTCCAAGATGCTGTCCTAGAGAGGACACTAACTGCTGTCCTACAGTCCAAGATGCCTGCAGTCCAAGATGCTAAGAACTACAAGATGCTAACTGCTGCTAAGGACCACAAAGACCAGCAGCAAGGACTTATCCATCATTCTCCCCCTAAGTCTTGTGCGTCGTCTTGTGGGAAGATTGGGCCATCTTGTAGGAAGATTGGACCATCCCAGTCCTGGAGCAAAGCTCAAGGAACTTGATCCTCCCAAGGGGCTTGGTGAGCAGATCCGCAAGCTGATCCTTGGTGTTGATGTAGCTCGCCTTGATGCTTCCTTCCTCCAAGCAACCTCGGATGAAGTGATACCTCACCCGGATGTGCTTGCTCCGTTCGTGGAAAACGGGGTTCTTCGCCAAGGCCAGAGCGGACTTGCTGTCCACCTTGAGCTCCACTGCTCCAGTGTCTCTGCCGAGTAGATCACCAAGCAGTCGAGCGAGCCAGAGCGCCTGAGTCGACGCGGTGGAGGCCGCTATGTACTCGGCCTCGCAGCTGGACAAGGCCACCACCTGCTGCTTGACCGACTGCCAGCTCACGAGGCACTTGCCGAGGAGGAAGAGGATCCCGCTCGTGCTCTTGCTGGTGTCGATGTCGCCGGCGTGGTCGCTGTCGCTGTACCCGACGAAGTGTGCCGCTCCAGGGCACCTCGGGTAGTGGAGACCATGATCGAGAGTCCCCGCAACATAGCGAATGATCCTCTTCACGGCCTGCTGGTGCTCCGTCGTCGGTCGCTGCATGAACCGACTGACGTAGCCGACGGAGAACGCCAAGTCCGGCCGTGTGTGGGCGAGGTAGCGGAGGCTCCCCACAAGACGCCGGTACTGAGTAGCGTCTACCTCCTCCGCCGTGCTGTCACGGCTCAGCTTCAGCCTTTCCTCCATCGGAGTAAGAGCTGGGTTGCAGTCGATGAGCCCAGCGAGCTCGACGACGCGCTTGGTGTAGGCAGTCTGTCGAAGTGTGATCCCGGAGTCGTCCTGGTGCACCTCGATCCCCAGGTAGAAGGAGAGAGGCCCCAGGTCGCTCATCTGGAAGGTGGCCTTCATCTCCTCCTTGAACGCCGCCACCTCCGCATTCTTGGTGCCGGTGATCACCAAGTCGTCAACGTAGACACCCACCAGCAGGGCATTGCCTCCTTTGCCCCGCCGGTAGATGGCCGCCTCGTGCGGGCTTTGCTCGAAGCCCATCCCCTTGAGCGTGGAATCCAGCTTGGCGTTCCACGCCCTCGGGGCCTGCCGCAAGCCATAGAGGGCCTTGCGCAGACGTAGCGCCTTACCCTCCTTGCCGGGGATCGCAAACCCCGGCGGCTGGTGCACGTAGACCTCCTCCTTCAAGTCGCCGTTGAGAAACGCCGACTTGACGTCCATGTGATGGACACGCCAGCCCTCCTGGGCAGCTAGCGCAAGGAGGAGTCGCACGGACTCCATCCGTGCTACGGGAGCGAAGGCATCGTCGAAGTCGACGCCCTCCTGCTGCACGAAACCTCGTGCCACCAGGCGGGCCTTGTGCTTGACGACGGTGCCGGCCTCATCCCTCTTCAGCTTGAATACCCACTTTAAGGGTGATCGCGCCGTGACCGCGAGGGAGATCAGCAAGCTCCCAAGTGCGGTTCTTCTCAATCGCATCCATCTCCGACTGCATCGCGGCACGCCATGCCGCGTGTCCCTCGGCCTCTGCGAAAGACCGAGGCTCGCCGTCGTCGCACGCGAGGTGCAACTGTGCCTCCAGGTCGTGAGGCACCGGTCCCGGCACCGGCTGATCACCGAGAAGGTCCTCCATCGTACGATACCGCAACGGCTCGCCGTCATGGTACGCGTCGACGCGCTCCTCGTCGTGAGAGAGCGGAGTAGCGAACTCCACCGGACTGTGCTCTGCACGAGCAGGTGTCGAAGTAGACGGGCCCGGAGGAGTGGCTATCGGTACTGGAGATCGTGGCGTCGCCGGCTGTGGTGGTGCAGCCGAGGAACTTGGCGCAGCCGGAGTCGTAGCTGAAGGGCGTGGTGCCGCCGGTGTGGCGGGCGCCGGAGTCGGTGGAGGCTCGGGGACCGGGGTAGGCACGCTCGGCGAAGAAGAGCTGTCTACTCCCCCAGCTCCCTCGAGGTGGACGTACTCGACGGTGAAGTCGTCGTACGTCGGAGCCGAGCCGTCGTCCACCGCCTTGTCCCACGCCTATCCTCGCCCTTCGTCAAACACAACGTCGCGCGCCGTGCGCACATGCTGTGTCTCCGGGTCGAGAATGCGGTAGGCTTTCGAACCCTCCGCGTAGCCGATGAACACTCCCGGAGTGCTCCTGTCGTCGAGCTTGCCGATGGGGCCAAGCTCCTTGGCGAACGCGAGGCAGCCGAAGACCCGCAGGTGGGAGACCGCCGGCTTACGCCCATGCCAAGCCTCATACGGCGTCATGCCGTCGAGTGCCTTGGTGGGCGAGCGGTTGAGGATGTAGACGGCCGTCACCACCGCCTCTCCCCAGAAGATGGCCGGCATGCTCCTCTGCTTGAGGAGGGCCCGAGCCATCCCCACCGCCGTCTGGTTGCGCCGCTCGACGACGCCATTCTACTGCGGGCTGTACGGCGCGGAGTAGTGGCGCTGGATGCCCTCATCCGCGCAGTACGCCGTGAACTCTGCCGCCGTGAACTCACCGCCGTTGTCGGTGCGCAGCACGCGCAACTTGCGGCCGCTCTCCGTCTCCGCAGCAGCCTGAGCACGCCTGATGGCGTCCGCAGCCTCTCCCTTGCTGCCGAGGATCATCACCCACATGAAGCAGGAGAGGTCGTCGACGAGCAGCAGGAAGTAGCGCCGTCCTCCTGGTGTGACCGGTGTCACCGGGCCACACAAGTCCCCGTGTACGAGCTCGAGCCGCTCCTTGGCTCGGAAGCTCGCCTGCTGGGGGAAGGAGTGCCGCCTCTGCTTCGTCAGCACGCAGACGTCGCAGAGGTGCTCCACGTGGTCGAGGCACGGGAGGCCTCGCACCATCTCCTTGGCGCCGAGCCGCTTCAGGGCCTCAAAGTGGAGGTGCCCAAAGCGCTCGTGCCACTGCCATGCCTCGTCATCCCTGTGAGCTGCAAGACAAAGAGGCTGGGCCACCCTGACATGGAGGATGTAGAGGCGATTCTTCCCTCGAACCACCCTGGCGAGAAGCCGGCGACGGTGGTCCCAGATGCGAAGGACCCCGCTGTCGATCACCACGCGGGAGCCGCTCTCATCGAGCTGCCCAAGGCTGATGATGGAGTTTCGCAGCGCCGGGATGTAGTAGACTCCGGTGAGCATCCGGTGCTCTCCGGACTTGGTGGTGAGGATCATGGAGCCCACGCCCTTGATCTCCACAGCGGAGGAGTCCCCGAACCTGACGGAGCCACCTACGTCGACGTCCAGGTCGGAGAAGAACTCCCGCCGCCCGGTCATGTGGTGCGTGGCGCCGGAGTCGAGGTACCAGCCATCGACCCTGTCGTCGTCAGAGCTGTCGCCGAGGAGGACTCGGGCACGCGGCTCGTCGAGGTGGAGTAGAGCGGTGGCAGGCGGTGCTGCCGGATGCGGCCCCATGTCCCCGTGGAGTAGGAACAGTGCCGGCTCGTCATCCGGCTGGGCCTCCGCGACGTGGGCTTGGACCCCACGCCTCCGCTGCGGGCAGTCCCTGGCCCAGTGGCCGGGCCTGCCACAGTTGTGGCAGGCGTCGTCTTGTGCCGCCTTGGGCCTGTCAGCGGCGCCGCCTTGAGCATCTCCGCGAGCGCCACCCTCGGTGCGCCCTCGTGCCCTGGCTTGGGCACCTCCGCGCCCCTTTCGCGGCTTGCCGCGCTTGCGGCCACCAGTCGAGGGAGAGGGGTCCCCCCTCCTCCTGTCACCGCGCCGAGCCTCCCACTGCTCCTGAGTGAGGTGGAGCTTCCCACCGATGGAGATGCCTCTCGAGGGAGGCTGTGGCTCGTCGCTGTCGACGACCTTGAGGCGACCTATCGCCTCCTCGATCGTCATGGTGGAGAGGTCCAGCAGAGACTCGATTGAGCGAGCGGTCTGCCTGTACCTCTCGGGGACGCAGCGGAAGAGCTTCTCGACGGCTCTCTCCTCGTCGTAGGTGTCGTCGCCGAACTGCACCACCTTCTGCAGCAGAGTGTTGAGACGAAGGGCGAAGTCATCAACATCCTCACCTGGCTTGAAGGCCAGGTTCTCCCACTCCTTGCGAAGTGCTTGGAGAGTGGTCTTGCGGGCGCGGTCGCTGCCGATACGTGCCGCAGCGATGGAGTCCCAGGCCTCCTTGGCAGTTCGCTTCTTGGAAAGCGTGAACTGCATCTCGGGCGGGGCTGCTGCGATGAGAGCATCCAGCGCCCGTCGATCCACATCGTAGTCGACATCGTCGTACCGGACTGCCTCCCACATATGTCGCACCTGGAGCTTCACCTCCATAACCGCGGCCCACTCGACGTAGTTGGTCTTGGTGAGGGTGGGCCACCCACCGCCGGGACCGACGTCCCTGACCACCGCCTGGAGGCCGTGGTAGCTGGGGGCGCCGCCGCGCGCACCCCAGCCAGGAGAGCCGCCACCAGAGGCGACGCCTCCGCCGCCAGGCGCGCGGCCCCCTGGACCGCCGCCGGGCGCGCCGGCCTCCGGGCCGCCGCCGTGGGGGTGGGCTGCTGCCCACCGCGCGGTCCGCTGCCGCGCCCTCTCCCTTGCCAACCCCTCAAGATCCCCGTCGGCGGTGGTGTCGCCGGCGATGGAGCCGCTGAGGCTGCCGCGCAAGGTCTCAACCTCGACCTCTGCCGCACGCGCTGCATCCTCCGCCTCCGCTGCTTCCACCTCCGCCTGGGCAGCTGCCAGCTCCGCTGCAGCCAGCCTGGCCGCCCTCGCCGCTGCTGCAGCGGCTTGAGCCGTCGCTCGGCTGCGCTCCTCTGCCATGGCGAGCTCGGCGACTTGCTGGCGTCGTGCGCTCGAGGCGACCGAGCGCTGAGACGGTGCGTCGGACATGGCGCGCCTCCAAGGGGCTGCTGCGTGGAGAGGGGGAAGGGAACGGGGAAGAAGAGGCAGCTGGAGCTGCTGCTGCTATTGCAGCGGCTGGTGCAGCTGCTGCTACTGCTGCTGGTGCAGCGGCTGGTGCAGCTGCTGCTGCTACTGCACTAGCTGCTGGTGGTGGCTGGGCTGCTACAGTGGCTTCGGAAGGGGAGGAGCAAGAGATATCCAACCTACAGGAAAGTACGGCTCTGATACCAGATGTTAGTAGCTCAATTTTCACTCTCATTGAGCTGAGAGGATGACACTCAGGTTGGGGAAGTTTTCTGGGTTTTTCTTCATTCACACTCACAATGCCATGCCTACCAACGGGAGGGGTGGCCACATATATATACAGCAGGCTGCTGGGCAGCAACGAGGCCAATAATGCTAGTCTAACACTAGTCTAACTGCTGTCCTAGAGAGGACACTAACTGCTGTCCTACAGTCCAAGATGCTGTCCTAGAGAGGACACTAACTGCTGTCCTACAGTCCAAGATGCTGTCCTAGAGACGACACTAACTGCTGTCCTGCAGTCCAAGATGCTAAGGACTACAAGATGCCAACTGCTGCTAAGGACCACAAAGACCAGCAGCAAGGACTTATCCATCAAAAGGGACAGGATACATGACTTAAGGGGAAAGACTACATTATTAAGCAAGCGATCTTCCCAGGTACGTAGGTCGGCTTTTACAATCAAATTGCAAGCAGCGTGCAGCCATAGTACGAGATCTGCTGCCTACTTTTGTCATGGGGCATGTATAAAATATTAAAATTAATTCTAAAAATGCAATGAAAGAAAAAAGGATCATGGTAATAAAAGTCCTACTCGTAATAGCATACTTTAGCCATTTCGAGCTATTCAAATTTTTGTGGAACCATCATATAACTTAAAAAACAAGCCCAAGAGGCTATTTTATGATTGATCTTGGCATCTTGACTGAACCCCTTCAGGAACTTCACTTGGGCATAGCCTTGGAGACCAATAAGCGGTATTACAACCATGATGACTATTGAGACCTTCCAATCTGAAATCATTGCAATGAGTATCCCGGAAAATAGTGACGCGGTACATTGGATAATTACAGCCAAGTTGTCTCCTACTAGGCGTCTCAAATTAAGGGCATCAATGCAAAGTCTTCCACCAAGTGCTCCTCTGCAAGAGATGAATATGCCAAAATCTTAGTCTGGTATAATCTCGTGGTTATCAAAATATACGTGTAACTGACCTGGAATTTATGGGATCATCGAACCAGGCAATTTCCTGGTGCACTATGCTTTGAAATGCTAAAGCACGGACACGTTCTATGAGCTTCCCACCAGCTGTTGCGAACAGAAAGCCATTTGCGAGCCTTGATACCATACTCACTGTACCGAGTCCGACAGACACTAAACTCCAAAATCTAGAATCTTTGTCTCGTTTGTCTAGTGGTTCATAAAAAACTGCAGCGGCATTAGCCAGTACAAAACCAGTAGCTGGGATGATGGCTCCATGGATTGCTGCTGCTAGAGAACCTAACATCAGGACTGATTTTTCTGGTTTATTTAGGCTAAGTAGACGTCCAATTGGCTCCTTCTTGAGGGTCTTGCCATCATCATTTTTCTTATCACTATTTGCATCATTGTATGTAAGTGATTCAGTGGACGCAGTCAAGCTAGGGGGAGGCGTCATAGTACGTCGACTGATACTCCCAGCAGGATTACTTGTTGACTGTTGGAGTGGCAGACTCCTTATAGGCCTTGAGTGTGATATTCCAACATCTACTTGATAGCCATCTGCTTGGTGCGCCTCTTGCAGACGAATAAGCTGCGAGTAAGCTCCGTCAGGATCTTTCACCAACTCATTATGATGACCTGTAGATGTGTAGATCTATGTCAGAAACATAGTATTCCACTTTTTAGCATCCTTTTTGGCACAAGATGAAAGTTATCACGTGTATAAAAATACGAACCTTGTTCGATTATTTTCCCTTGATGCACAACCGAGATGGAATCAGCATTCGTCACAGTACTTAGTCGGTGTGCCACTATAAGTGTGGTTCTTTCCAACATGACCCTGTTTAGTGCCTTTTGGACTACCCTCTCAGACACTAAATCCAATGCACTTGTAGCTTCATCGAGCAAGAGTATTCTTGGGGTTTTAAGAATAGCCCTTGCAATCGCAATCCTTTGCTTCTGGCCCCCTGAGAGTTGAGTGCCATGTTGACCAACTGTTGCGTCATAGCCCTAATTTCACATAAAGAAATGGTTAACATTATGTTTATAAAGGTGAACACAGGATACTGTTATGTATTGTGTTTATTTAAGTACATTAGGTAAATTGTCGATGAAAGTTGCTGCATTAGCAAGCTCGGCTGCTCTCTTGATTTCTTCTAGTGTTGCATCCTCTTTTCCATAAGAAATGTTCTCCTTTATAGATGTCGTAAAGAGTAGTGGTTCTTGGCTAACAAGACCAATCTTTTGTCTTATCCAGTCTAACTTGAAACGTTTGATGTTAATGCCATCTATGCAGACTTCACCAGCCTGTGGATCATAGAATCTCTCAACTAAATTGATAACAGTTGACTTCCCACTACCACTCTCCCCAACTAGGGCCATTGTTTTGCCACTAGACACATGTAATGACAGTCCATTAAATATCAATTGCCCAGGCCTGCTTGGATAACTGAAGTACGCATCCTTCAGGTCCACATCACCCTTGATGTCTTCTAATACCATCCCAGCAGCAGAATCAGAATCAATCTCTGGTTTCCTCTCAATTGTTTTAAACAATCTGTGAGCAGCAGCTCTTCCATCCGTGAAGGCAGAAAGGCAAGGGGTTGCATCGCCTAAAGCTCTATTAAATAAAGTTGAAAATTCACACATAAGTGAGAAAAAAATAGAAAATCAGCATGGCTGCAAACAAATTTATAATGTTGCTGTTTAAACTAACAGAACATATTTCCCATCGGTAAGTGCTACAATATCTGGTTGTCATTTAGCCTATCTGAGTGTGCATATAGTTTTAGGCTTTTAGCATCAGACTCACCTTCCACCTACCATGACAGCGAACAGAATGCTTATGATACTTCCTCCATTATATCCTCTACTTTGGATTAATCTAGTACCATACCAAATGACTAATCCAAAGGTAGAGAAATAGACGAAGGAAAGGGATCCAGCCCCAAAGCCCAGGGCAGCTCCTTTCCAAACAGTGGCCTTGTATGCCCTCTTTATTTGGTTATTGTATCGAGAAACATCTTCTTTCTCACCGTTGAATGAAACCACCTATTTTGCAGATAAGGGACATGGATTAACATGACGACTAATAATTCTTGATGCCATGATTCAACTACAAATAGCCTACCGTTCTTATGGATCCAACTGTTTGCTCGACAACATCACCTGCATCACCATATGATTTTTGGAATGCATCCTCGAGACAATTCCCCCAGCAGCAATAAACAGGGGTACAGTTGAAAGCATGACAAGTGTTAGAAGCCAACCTTTCACAAAAGCAACCGCAAGTCCACCAAGGAAGGTGGTAACAAGCTGTGCAAACTTCCCTGCCTGATAAGAAGGAATGTGGCAATATGTCAGGGGAAAAAGAAAATAAAGTGACCACTCCAAAGTGCACCTACTAGTTCACCAAAACAACAACAGGATGTAAATATGCATGTTGAACTACCATGGGTGTAAGTAGATTTTTTTTTTCTGCAGCAGATAAAACCATAATGTATTATACAGTTACCTTGTCCCCAGTGGCTCCTTGAATTAGAACAGTATCAGCAGATGCACAAGAAATTACTTGTCCAGCTGTCATCTCTAAATCAAAGAATGCAATATCTTGTCTCAAGACAGACTTGAGGTACAAAGACCGAATACGAGTAGCCTGTCTTTGTCCAGTCATTGTCCAGCACGATACCTCTGGAAAAGCAGATGTATTGCAATAATTTAATTGCCAATAATATATTAAAATTGTTCACTTCATTCCAACTATTATGGCGCCACAAATTATTTAATTACAAGGCTTGTTTTTCCCCCTTTTTATTTGCTATGCTTGATTTGATACACGCGTGACAGCGACAGACCCTGTTTTGATACACGCATAAAATTCAAGGTAGCTTGAGCTATACATAGACTACGAATAAGATATATGACTGATTTTGCCTTCTCCCCTTTTAAGTTGGTTAGTTGAATCTTAATTAGCTCTAGTTTCCTAATGAATCATAACCATGGAATCTATGATAAAACCATGTGAACCTGCTAACTCATCAAGGCTGGGTGTAGTGTCCAAGCGATCACGCATACAATAACTGATGAAAAGCTAGCTGCCAGCTCATCAAAAGACTGGGTGTAGCCGCAGCCAAGTGATCACAGATACTTACGAAGAAAAGAAACAATTCCTGTTCCAATTCCCAGCTGGTATACATAGTCGAGAGCTACCTAAAAGCAAGAAATAATAGCCATGTCAGAAAAAATGTTAAATCTTGGAATGGTACTGGAATTACATTTACCTTTTTGGCAGGTGATGAGCTAGCCATTGCTCAAATGCCTCAATGCAAACTAAAGTCTTTGGATGCGCTTGGTGTCATATCCTACTACTGAAGCACATATTTGAGGATCGGATATACATATCCTACCTTATTAGCCCGGTGAAGTATGGTTTCAGGGGTGCCATCTCCAAAAGCTGTAATCACCTGCCCGAAGATGATCATCATGATTGCCTGTGACACGCCGCTCGCCACCGCAGAAACCACCCCAACCAGCATCAGCACCATGTCTGTGCTGTCCGCATACCTGAACAGCTCGTGGAACTTCACCCTACCATCGTCTGACTCCATGATGTTTGCTTTGTGCTATTTTCACTCTTGCTGTTTTCCTTTGTTTTATATGTGAATTCTGGTCTCAGGTCTCCTGCATGTTGCGTTATATTGTAGCAGATGGTAATTAAGTGACTGACTGACTGTAGTTGAAAGATCAGTGAATGTTCAAGAGCTGTTTGGAGCCTAGACTTTTTATTCGTCCCAACATGGATGTCTGGGGGGAGTTGATCAGACAACTCAAAAGCCGATATGGTTTGAGGTAAGAAAGGTGTGTCCCTGGAAAATCCTGTGCAAAGAAAAAGTAAGACATGTTTACTTGATTAGTATACTGTGCGCATACCATTCTTCGTTGACTGGTGATCTTCGGATCGTAGTATTTTCACGACCTTCCCTTGTCTCTCTCTGTTGCTGCTGTTGTTGTTTTTGAAAAAGTCCCCTTGTCTCTTCCTCGCTCGCACTCTGAAATGTACGCCAAATATTGGCAATTAGGCCAAATCACTCGAAAAGACAAGAGGAGTAAATTATAGATGTTCGAATATATGATTAAAAGAATACTAGCGTAAAATTAGATGACAAGTTTACACATAAGAGGTGGCACTAAAATGTATTCTACGAAGTAGAAGGTTCTGGATAAGATTAGATGATTATTGGCGGTAGTGGGGTATATAGAGGGATAGGAAATCCTGAACAGCCAAATGACAAAAAAAAAGGCCCAATAGACTGGCCCAGTTCCTAGCGCAACCCAATATAGCGGCTGGCCCAATAGACTGCATGGCCCGCCCAAGCAACCGATTGGTTGGTTGGCCACACCGGCGCGCGCCCGCGAGTGGTAGTGTGCCACGCGGCGCTCAGACGCGACGCGCGGGGCCCTGATGATCAAGCGCCCACGCACGCGCTCAACGCGGCATGGAGCGGTAGCGGCGTCGTCGTCCAGGCTCCGGTTGCAGGAAGGTTTAACACGGCACGGCGCAGGCGGGTCTTCGGCGGCGGAGATGGAACGGTAGGGGCACGGGCAGGATCACTAGGACGAACCGGCGGGCCGGAATGCGGAGGCGACGCTGGTCGGGGTTGTCGAGACGCGGCGGCGATACTTGGCATTCTGGGCGGCGAAGGAGGCGCGTGGCTATCCTCGGCTTCGGTTTCGGCGACGGCGCCGCTTCCGTTGCGCGTGTGCCGAGACCAGGGAGAAGAATATAATGAATCGGGGCTCCACCAGCTTTAGGGATTAGATCGAAGAAGACCACGGACCCGAGCGAAATTCAAACGAAGAAGCGGCGGCGGCATTCTAGTATACTACCGCTACGGTGACGGTAGCTGATGACTCGGGGAAGGAGAAGAGCTAGCGGAGCTGTATGTGCCTGATGAGCAATGACCTTCAAACAAAATGGAGGAACGGGAAGGAGAGCCTGGCGTCCTATGCCCTATCGCCGGTGCATGGCCGCCATGGTGATGACGCGGTCTGGAGGCTTCAAACTTCGACTTCGACAAGGGAGTGGCGGCCGGCGGTGGAGGTAGAGGGAGTCAGGGAGAGTGGCTTGGTCGGCCAAAGGGCGAAGGCCTGGAACTTATTGGCAGCCAGCCAGCCAGCCAGTCACGACGGGGCCGCGCGGCGTGGACACGCGGCAGGAGCGGCGGGGGACGTGTGGCCGCGTGGCAGCAGCGAGGCCCGCCGCCAGCCGGCGATGACGGTGGTGTGGTCGCATGCAGCGGCAAGGAAAACGTGGGCTGGGATTCATCGAGCGCGTACGCGGGGTGGTCGTGCTCGTGCCGTCGTGGGGCCGGGCCGGGATGAGCATACAACTATACAGGTGCAAGGTATTTTTCAGGATTTTACAAAGTGCACACCATATTTGAGTTTACCAGGTATGTACAATCCTAGCTGTGAACAAAATTTACAGCTACGTGTATGACGTATGAACAAAAACAGTGACCAGAAATTTACAAATGGTGTCTGCCATGTGGGCCTAGGCAGCATTCCATCGGGGAGCCAAAGCTTCATGCTGACGAGGAGACTCCGGCGCGCTCCGATCTCATGCGGAGCTCCACCAGCGACGCGTACGCGCCGTCCCTGGACGCCATCAGCTGCTCGTGCGTGCCCTGGGCGACGACCCCGCCGTCCCTCAGCACGGCGATCGCGTCGGCGCCCCTGATCGTCGACAGCCGGTGCGCCACCACGAGGGTCGTCCTGCCGGCCGCTGCCCGGTCCAGCGCCTCCCGCACGGCGCGCTCCGATTCCGCGTCCAGCGCGCTCGTCGCCTCGTCCAGCAGCAGGATCCTCGAGTCCCGGAGCACGGCCCTCGCGATCGCCACGCGCTGCTTCTGCCCGCCGGACAGCTGGGCGCCCCTCTCGCCGGCGGAGGTGTCGTAGCCCTGGGGCAGCGCCGATATGAACTGGTGCGCGTTCGCGGCCTTCGCGGCGGCGACGATCTCCTCCTCCGTCGCATCGCCTTGCTTCCCGTAGGCGATGTTGGCGCGAATGGTATCGCTGAACAGGACGGGCTCTTGGCTCACCAGACCCATCTGCCGCCGCAGCCAGCTGACATTGAGGCCCTTGATGTCCACGCCGTCCAACGTGATCATGCCGGAATCAGGGTCGTAAAATCTCTCCAGGAGAGCCATGATGGTGGATTTGCCACAGCCGCTCTCCCCGACAAGGGCAACCGTCTGCAGAAGAAGCATGAAACTTAAGTGCTTATCAGCACTTGTACTGATCACGGTCGAAGGAATGAATGTTCACTTGTTCAGTGGTGTGGTACCTTCCCGGATGGTATCCTCAAGTTCAGATCTCTGAATATTTGCATTTCACGGCGGGATGGATATGAGAAACAGACATGACGGAGTTCGAGTTCACCAGCAACGTCAACCAAGACCATGCCGTTGTCGCTGTTTGGATCGATCTTCGATTTACGATCAATAAGTGCAAATATTGATGACGCTGATTCCTTGGCCTTGGCAGAATCTGAACCTAGCGCGCTTGTCTGTGAAACGCCTATGGTTGCCATGAGCAGAGCAAAGAACACCTGCAGAAGAACACAACAGTTAGATGCTGTATGCTAATATGCACAATGTAAACCAACTTGAAGTTAGTTATCTAAAGAATTTGCTCACTCTGAATACTTCAGTGAATGTGGCTTTGCCATCAACCATAAACTTTGCTCCGACGTAGAAACAAAGGGCATATGTAGAGTACAGGACGAAGAACAATACACCGAAACCCAAGCCACTGACAATGCCTTGACGGATCCCCTGTCGCACTGGATCTTTGCATTTTCCATAGTAAGTCTTCATCACCTTATGCTCAGCACAGAAAGAGGCAACAGTTCGAATACCGCTGACAGCATCATTTGCCACTTGAGTTGCTTCTTCATACATTGCCTGCAGTCCAACATTCAGGAAAATGAAATTGCTGTCTAAGTTCAATCGGCCGAATGATAATGTGCTTTTACCAGTGATGCATGATATGCTACCTTGGCGTCTGCACTGAATCCCTCCAAAAACCTTATCTGAAGAAATCCCTGGAGACC
The DNA here is from genome assembly GCF_002211085.1 of Panicum hallii. NCBI lineage: Eukaryota > Viridiplantae > Streptophyta > Magnoliopsida > Poales > Poaceae > Panicum > Panicum hallii. Next base: position 12,689,669 of record NC_038044.1, read on the forward strand.
CCCCAAAGGAAGCACTACAGTGGCAACAAGGGCAAGCCTCCAATTTGCAACTATTGCAATAATAAATCCAGCAAGAACGGTAACAGTGCTTCGAACCATCAATGCCAATGAATCGCCTACAAGACGTCGTATATTTGAGGCATCGACAGACAGCCTTGCACCAATGGTTCCACTAGACATGAAAAAACAATGACAACTATGCAATGCAGGTTTCATCATAATTCTGGAAATGCGATATATTATTGCAGAATATTTAGATGCTAACCTAGCATTCGAGGGCTTGTCAAACCAGCTGATCTCTTGATGAACAATGCTTTCAAAGGATAAAGAACGAATGCGCTCAACCAATTTCCCACCAGCCACTCCAAAAAGGAAATATTCCACTGGCAGAGAAATAAATGAAGCAACTCCTGATGCTACATACATCAATGTCCAGAACCGTGAATCTTTCTGGAGTTGATGAGGTGGCTCATAGAATGATTTGATGGAACTGGAGATCAGCACACCGAGCATTGGAAAGATAACACCTGATACGACAACAGCCAATGTACCTAACAGAAGGACTGGCATCTCAGGTTTATTCAGAGAAATAAGACGGGAGAGGGGCACCTTCCTGCATTCTTCACCTTCGTCTGATACCTTAGACAGTAGTTCAATATGTGTGCTCTCCGGAACAATCATGCTGGCAGTCGTGACCAAATGCATGCTGGTACTCCCAAAAGAAGCACCTCCACTTATTGATCTCTTGAGATATGCACTTCTGACAGCTGAAGTAGACCTTTGATAATCTACATCAGATGCATCTGGTTCTCCAGTTATATCCTGCAGCTGGATAAGCTGGGAGTATGCACCAGTGGGGTTCCTCAGTAGTTCAGTGTGCGTGCCTGTTTAACATTTACAAGTGATAAGAGAAACTCTAGAATAATCGGATCAAATAATGAGAGCATGCAGGGTTCAGACCTTGTTCAACAACTTTTCCATGATGTACAACTGATATAGTGTCAGCGTCTTTTATAGTGCTCAGCCGATGGGCAACTATGATTGTGGTCTTGCCTTGCATGGTTCTATTAAGGGCCTCCTGAACCGCTCGCTCAGACTCCATATCTAGTGCACTTGTCGCTTCATCAAGCAGCAAGATTTTGGGATTTTTTAGTATGGCTCTCGTGATTGCAATTCTTTGTTTTTGTCCTCCAGACAGTTGTGCCCCATGTTCGCCAACCATTGTGTCTAGGCCCTGAAACAACAAGGTTACCGATTAGTTATGATAGTTACAGTGTAAGATGGAATTTTGAACAATGCTAAAGCATTTTGATTTCTTCTATATACATTGGGTAACTTGTCAATGAAATTTGCTGCATTAGCGAGCTTTGTCGCAGCCATTATCTCTTCATCTGTTGCATCTTCTTTCCCATAGGTAATGTTCTCCCGGATACTAGTGGCAAACAACAGTGGCTCTTGACTGACAAGACCGATTTTTCCCCTTAGCCATCCAAGTCTCAGGCTCTTTATGTTAACACCATCTATCAACACTTCACCAGCCTGAGGGTCATAGAATCTCTCCACAAGATTAATCACTGTTGACTTCCCGCTGCCACTCTCACCCACTATAGCCATTGTTTTTCCGCACAAGACGTGCAAAGAGAAGCCATCAAATATCAGTTGGTCAGGTCTAGATGGGTAGGAAAAGTATACATTACTGAGCTCTATATCACCCTTGATGTCTGCTAGCACAACCCCATCTGTTCCATTGGGATCAATTTCTGGCTTCCTTTGAATTACTTGCATCATTCTGTACCCAGCAGACCGTCCGGAAGCAAAAGCAGACACACATGGAGTTGCCTCACCTAGTGACCTGATAAGGAAAGTGTGTGTAGAACAGTTATGCATGGGCCAATTTTCATTGTCATGAACAAATGAGTAGTGTTATTGCCTCTGCTATAAATCAAAATGCTGTTACTGTGATGGAAACCGTTATTTAATCACTTATGGAGCAAAAGTTATTGTATAAACTATTAAACTAGATGATCAGTTCGTTTGTAAAAATGTATGTTTAATGAGCCTGTCATGTTCAGTTTTACATATCTAGAAGAATCCCTTTGGTTTTATATTTACGCGACTTAGAGTATGACCAGATTATAAGTCAGGTCAGGAAGATCAGAGCACATTACATGTCACCAATCTATTAAAATCTGAGATACCGGATAGTTAAGTTGAGCGAATTAAAGTATGCACTATGAACTGGAGTCCATTGGCCATGAAAGAAAAACGAATATTTATCCAACATCTTAGAACAACATCAATCGACTTACTGAAGATTTGATGACTTACATTGCACCAGTCATGAATGCCATCCAGACACTTACAACCTGCCCTCCGTCATATCCTTTATCAATAATCAATTTTGCCCCAAACCATGCTGTTAGACCATAGCTGCAGAACAGGATAAACATAGCAAAACCAAAGCCCAGGCCAGTAGCTGTCCATTCTTGTACAGCAGATATATATGCATTCCTAATATATTTATTGTATAGTGCAATGGCCCGATTCTCACCATTGAAGGAAGCCACCTTCAAAAATTAACCCAAGAAGAAGTTGGTTAAGAATCTAAACCAACAGTTAGATTTAAAGGAAATGTTTATGCGAGGATATACTGTTCTGATTGCTCCGATTGTCTGTTCAACAACATTTCCTGCTTGATTGTACTTAGCTTGACCCTGGCTTGATAGTCTCGATACAGTCCATGACATAGCTGCTCCAGCAATTACTATAGGAGGGATACTTGACAGCATTACAGCTGCTAAAAGCCATCCTTTAGAGAAAGCAACTACAAACCCTCCAACAAATGTGGCAGTAAGTTGCAAAAACTTCCCGACCTGGAAGACAAGCAAAATAATTGAATTATCTATCTATCTAATCAGAACAGACATCAAATCAACACAAAACATGGAAGAGCAGTTTAAAATCATTAGATAAAAGTATGCTGCCTACGTGATTGTAGCTTCAGAAAAGTATAGCATAAACCAGCATCACAAGCTGACAATGATATATTCAAGTTTACATAGGTCTACCTTTTCACCTATTGCATCCTGGATAAGTATTGTATCACCAGACATCCTCTGAACCAATTGTCCAGTGGTTATCTCCTTGTCGAAAAATGCAATGTCTTGCCTCAATACAGCTTCGAGATAGAGACCTCGTATACGAGCTGCTTGTCTTTCTCCAGTTATCATCCAGCATGCAACCTCTGATGAAACGTTGAAAAACAGTAACACCTTAGTGCTAATCTATACTTAACTTCTGAAGCAGAGTACACATAGATATGCTCTTGGCGGTAGCTATTTTGCAGAAAATAATGGTTCTAGTAGCTTATTACACACTAGGTTGATGCTTTTCCTTTCTTAAAAAGAAAGACGATATTATTGTGGGAATTCTTCGTTTCAGTTCTGGACTCCTGGCTCCAGGAATAGCTAATAAATAAGTTCATGACTTTTCACACGATTAACATCAAAATCAGATGATTATATTTTTTGAACCGAAGCCACGCACGGCGGGCATGATCAGATGATCATGTCTTAGTTATGGGAAAGGAAGCTGGAATTGCAAGTGCAGACTCCATTCTTGACATACATAGGCTAGGTGCTAAATATCTTATCATTCCTTTCCATTCTGAAGGTTTAGAGGGCTCAGTGTCAGTGGGTGCCTGAATTATTAACACTGATCACTACAAGGATGGACTAAAAAAAATTTAACTGAACCCAGGAAACCATTGAAGAAAGGGAGTACTCACGGAGGAAGCAAGCAAACCATGACCCGACGGCCAAATACAAGAACTTCAGGCACACCTGAAACAACAGTGCAAAGAAAAATTAGCTAAAGAGGAATGGCAGCGCAAGGGTTGTGATTAAATGGGGATCGAAACGGACCCCGGAGACGCGGTGGAGGACGTCGCGGCGGGACCCGGAGCCGAAGGCGTGGACGACCTCGCCGAAGACGAGCGTCATGAGCGGCTGCGCCACGCCGCTGGCGACGGCGCCGGCGGCCCCTGCGGCCATGAGCGCCGCGTCCGCGCCGTCCGCGAACCGGAACAGCCGGTGCAGCCCGACCTCCCCCTTCTCCTCCTCCTCCTCCATGGCGCCTCGCGAGGGCATCCTCCTCCGCTCCAGCGTTGCATAGCCGGGCGGAGCAGCTCGCCTTTCATAGCGGCGAGGCCGACCGCGGGAGGGCTGATTCCGACGACGCGCGCACGCGGGTGGCGGGAGGAAGCAGAGGCGGCCGCCGGATTTGGGAATTCTTTTGTAGCTGCTGTCGCTGAGTAGCGTGTAGCGGGCTGCATCTGCTTTGTTAAATTAGTAACCGGCTGCACGAAAGCCCACGGCTAAGCCCAGCTTGTTGTTTCTTGCATTGCAAAATAGGCAAGTTGACTTGCATACATTTAGCAAAGATAACAGCATAACGTCCCAAATCAAATCGTGTACAGAACGGGGGGGAACTAGAGCTCCAAATCTGTAGGACTGTCTCCATCCATTAGATAGAAAGAACGAAACGCAGGCCGCAAGTCACCGCGAGAAGTGAGCCCAAGTCGGTTTCCGACTCCGGCCCGCACCCCTCTGCCCCCACCCACCGACCTTCTCTGTCTATAAATATCAGCCAGCCCCCTCCAAGAAACCAACCCCCTCCAATCTGCCGCGCCGCCGCCGCCGCAAAATCCTATAGAACCAGCACGCGCGTCGCGTCGCGTCGCGTCGCCTGCCCCAGTTCGAAGAGACCAGCGGCGGCGACCATGCACAGCGCCGCGGACGACCTGCTCTTCTGCCCTGACTGCCACCGCCGGACGGAGGTGGTGCTCGACCACGCCACCGGCGACACCATCTGCACCGAGTGCGCGCTCGTCCTCGACGCGCACTACGTCGACGAGGGCAGCGAGTGGCGCAACTTCGCCGACGACGGCGGCGGCGAGGACCGCGACCCCAGCCGCGTCGGCGGGCGCAACGACCCCTTCCTCAACAACGCCCCGCTCGACACCCGCATCGTCTTCAACGGCCCGCAGAAGACGCTGGCCGAGGGCGGCCACGCGCTGCCGAGGATGCGGATCAACGGCGGGCCGGACCCCGAGCAGACGCTGGTCGAGGCGTTCCGCGCCATCGCCGACATGGCCGACCGCCTCGGCCTCGTCGCCACCATCAGGGACCGCGCCAAAGACGTGTACAAGAAGATGGACGAGGCCAAGGCGTGCCCCCGGGGCAGGAGGCGGGACGAGTTCTACGCCGCCTGCCTCTTCGTCGCGTGCCGCAACGAGGGCAAGCCGCGGACGTACAAGGAGCTCGCCACGGCGACGAGCGCCGGCGCCGGCGCGAAGAAGGAGGTCGGCAGGATGACCACGCACATCAAGAAGGTGCTCGGGGAGGGGGCCGGGCAGGTGATGGACATCGGCGTCGTGCACGCCGTCGACTACATGCGCCGCTTCTGCTCCCGCCTCGGGATGGGCAACCAGGAGATGCGCGCCGCGCAGGAGGCGGCGCGGAGGCTGGACGACTCTCTCGACGTGCGGCGCAACCCCGAGTCCATCGCGGCCGCCATCAGCTACATGGTCGTGCAGCGCGCCGGCGCCAGCAAGACCGTCCGGGACGTGTCCATGGCCACCGGCGTCGCCGAGGCTACCATCAAGGAGGCGCACAAGGACCTTACCCCGCACGTCGAGCTGCTCTTCGCCTAGAACGCGTTTCTTTGCAATCCTAGCATGTCCTTCGCTGCCCCTGATTCTCAGCATGGATCGTGTTCAGGAGTTCGATCTAAGTACATTCATTCGTGATCTGTGCTTGATTCGTTGATTCCAGCAGAAAATCATGGATCGATCCGAGGTGATTGCTAAATGCTAAGTGATCGCGATTCATGAGTGAGTGAGCTCATGAAGCATAGCTGCTGTTGCAGCTTGCATGTTCTCGCGGCCGGACCATGAATGAAACGCGAAGTCCGTCGTTGCGAGATGATCTGACGAATGTTCAGGTAGCAAGGCGCGTACAACCCCGAACCACCTGAACTTATCAATCCCCAATTGATAATCTGGCAAGGGTTGCTGAGCTGTGATGTCAGCCATGTTAGTTTTACCAGCCTTTGAGTTGAGCACATGCCGTTGCATAAATGGTTTTGCTGTTCCCACAGTAGTGCCATCGATAACTCATTCACAGGGCTGGAAAAATCCGTAATTCTTATCCTTATGTTTCTAAAATCTAGTCTTGCGCAAATGAATATAGAAATATAGAATAACAGCATGCCTCAAGAACAAAAAGTTAGGGGAGGAGGTTGCTTGTTGTATCTCACCAGAAAGTGAGATGTGCACAATCAACTACTTACTTCCGATCATAAATGATAAATGCACAACGTTTTAATGTTGGACACAACTGTATAAGTATATGAACTAAGAAAGTAGGTGAGAGGACCATCTTTGATTAAATTGACACATCCAAAGTGCACTAGGAGTGAATTGATGCTAAGATGCAATGCTGGAACAAATGTGGTAAATTGCCTAAAAATCATAGAACGGCCTGCATTTACCAATTAGTGAAAGGTGTTAAAACTAAAACAACAAGCATCTTTGATCGGATGAAGTATGACAGAAAAAACAATTGATCATCTTTTTTTTTGAAAAGCTCGTCTGTATTTGCTTCTATGGTCATCTACTTAAAAATAAAATTAAACGTTTGATATCTTGTAGTGGCTAATCGTAACTAGGAAAGAGTTTTTTTTTTTCTTTTGTCTCGAAGATCGCGAGGAATACTTGTGTGTTTTTACTCTTGTTGTGGAGTTTCGCACGAGCATAAAAAAAAAGGAAACAGGACGTTCTAAATCGGAAAAAAAAAGGAAGGAAACGCAAGCGACCCCAGCCAAACACCAGCCCAATCCGCGTCCGACTCCGACCCGCCCGCCTCGCTTTCCGACACCGACTTCGCGCGTCCTCAAGCCGACCCAATCGCCCAACCCGTCTATAAATATCAGCCGACCCCTCCCAGAAATCAATCCCCAACTCCGCCGCGCCGCCGGCCGCCGCTGCAAAATCCCCATCGATCTGCACGAGCCTCGCTCGCCACCTACGCTTTGCTCGCTCCAGTCAGCGGCAGCCATGGCCGGCGAGCTGCTCCACTGCCCGGACTGCCACCGCGCCACGGAGGTGGTGCTGGACCACGCCACCGGCGACACCGTGTGCACCGAGTGCGCGCTCGTCCTCGAGGCGCACTACATCGACGAGGGCTCCGAGTGGCGCAGCTTCGCCGACGACGGCGGCGGCGAGGACCGCGACCCCAGCCGCGTCGGCGGCCCCAACGACCCCTTCCTCTCCAACGCCCCGCTCGTCACCCGCATCACCTACTCCGGCCCGCAGAAGGTGCAGGCCGTGGGCGGGAACGCGCTGCCGAGGATGCGGGTCAATGTCGGCGGGGCGGACCACGAGCAGTCGCTGGTCGAGGCGTTCCGCGCCATCGCCGACATGGCCGACCGCCTCGGCCTCGTCGCCACCATCAGGGATGGCGCCAAGGATGTGTACAAGAAACTGGACGAGGCCAAGGCGTGCCCCAGGGGAAAGAAGCGGGACGTGTTCTACGCCGCCTGCCTCTACATCGCGTGCCGCAACGACGGTAAGCCGCGGACGTACAAGGAGCTCGCCACGGTGACGCGCGCCGGCGCCTCTGCCAAGAAGGAGATCGGCCGGATGACCACGCTCATCAAGAAGGTCCTCGGGGAGGAGGCTGGGCAGCAGGTTCTTGACATCGGCGTCGTGCGCGCCGCCGACTACCTGCGCCGCTTCTGCTCCCGGCTCGGGATGGGCAACCAGGAGATGCGCGCCGCGCAGGAGGCGGCGCGGAGGCTGGAGGCCGGCCTCGACGTGCGGCGCAACCCCGAGTCCATCGCCGCCGCCATCAGCTACATGGTCGTGCAGCGCGCCGCCGCCACCAAGACCGTCAAGGACGTGTCCATGGCCACCGGCGTCGCCGAGGCCACCATCAAGGAGGCGCACAAGGACCTCACTCCGCACGCTGAGATGCTCTTCGCCTAACGGGCTTGTCCTCCTGTGGATGCGTTTCTCGTCGATCTTGCATTGGCATGCCGGCCGTCATGTCCCGTGTTCTAGATCCTTGGCATCACGGCATGTCCGTGTTCCTAGCAACTAGGACATCATGTGGATTAAGTTTCTGTTGGACTTCGATTCTAAGTACCGTTCATTCGTGAATCCGTGCTTGGTTCGATTGTTTCCAAACTCATGGACCGGTCCATCGAGATGTTTGCTGAATGCTAAGTGATCACGAGTCATGAATGACTTCCTGATGTACATAGCTTGCATCTTGCATGTCTTGGCGGCAGGTCCATGGATGGAACGCGCAGCCTGTTCTTGCGAGAATCTGGCGAATTAGTGTTCAGATGTCTGCCAATGGCATTGAAGGAAATTACTCGATTAGTACGAGTGTACTATACCGGATCACTTGAACATATCTATCCATTGAAACAAACTGGCAGTGGTTGCTGCATGCGCTGTGCGCTGATGTTATTCAGTCAAGTTAGTTGGGGACTGCTGCTGCATTGTTGGCCTGGCTGTTTTCATTATAGTGTCTCTGATGAATTGATAACTCATTCACAGTGCTATTCGATAGACCTGCCCATACCCCAGACTGGGGCTGGAAAGGCCTGGCCCAGAAAAGCAGCCTAAAAGGCCTGGCTAGAAAAGCAGACTAAGTACCTTAATTAAAAACAAACAACTATTTATTTATATTTGATTAAAAGAGTATTTTAAAACAATGAAAAATGTGCACAAATAAATTTAAAATAAATACTAACTTTTCGTTATGCTAGGCAAAGTTACGGAACCCTACCCTAGCATTAAAACATATTATTTTCTAAAAACTTTATAAGATAAATTTGTTCAATGTAGTTTAAACTTTAAAGACGTGTGTTCTCCCATCTCCAAATCCCCTCCTAGATTTACAACCGCGAGAACGCACGCGGGAGTGAAGGGGTAGCTACCACGGGCGCTTCTAAGAGCTAAAAGAATGAGAACGCATGCCGGAGTGAAGGGGTAGCTACCATGGGCGCTTCTAAGAGCTAAAAGAATGGTGCCGCTTATGGATTCCTCTAAAGTGATTTCACATCAAATCCAGAAGCCACCTCTCAAAAATAGATTCAAGTAATGATCTGCTGTAGGTCTGTTCGGTGAAGCTCTTCCTGCTTATAATTCTCTATGAAAAGTGATTATGTGAGAAAAGTGATTTTATGGATGAAAATAATTCTTTATAATTTAATTTAAGCTTCGAGAAGAAAATGATTTTGTGCAGGAAATGAATTATGATAAGCTAGTTTTCTTTAGTTCCTAGCTCCATAGTTCATTTCAAAGGATCGCTTCGCAGAATTAGCCTATTGGAACCATTTTTTTCTGTAAATTATCATTTGGTAAAGCTCCTCCTAAAATCATCTTGGGAGATGCTCTTAGAGCTCTGTTAAAAAGGTTGTAATTTCATCACATATCAATCAAAAGCGTAGCTTGCAACAATTGTACTGAAAATATGTTCCACATGTATAGTTATAAGGTTTGTGCATTATGTTGTATTTAAAGCTGGTTGGGGTTTATGTGCCCCTCACTAAGACTTTCAATTGCGAAAGACACTATAGATTTTTTTTTTTGTGAGTGTGGTGGTAATCTATGCATGGTGGTGGCAAGTGCTTGCAAGGGGTACAACAATCTATAGTTCCTTTCAGTGGAAGATCATCCCGCAGGATGCAGGTGTCTTCGATGATCAAAGAAATCATCATTACACATTGTCACCTTGCCTTCGATCCTGGCTATTGTAACAATGACAAACCCATGTTTCCAAGTAGTAGTTCTTTCTACTCGCTGTATTCTTTTTCTGCCAAACGCATCTGCTTTATCACTACTAAAAAAGCATTTTTAGGGACGGGTAAAAACGTATTTTTAGAGGCAGATAGTGCACCCGTTGCTAGTTTTCGTAGCTAAAAATAGCTATTTGCAGGGGCGGGTGCGTTACCCGCCCCTGCAAATCCATTTCCAGGAGCGGGTCACCCGCCCCTACAAATCCATTTCTAGGGGCGGGTGAGAAGGTGACCCGCCCCTGGAAATGGGTTTCCCGCTATTTTTTGCAATTTGCATTCCCGTCAATTTTGATCTCTCAATCTAGTTTGCGATCGTGATTGCGATTTGCATTCCCGCTAATTTTCATCTCTCAATCTAGTTTGCGATCGTGACGCGGAATATGTTCGGTAACTAAAAATACTTATAGTTTGCGATCGTGACGCGGAATATGTTCGGTAACTAAAAATACTTATGCATACAAAAATAAATTATATGGAAATCAAACATCATTAGAGTACGTCATTAAAGAGCATATTCAATACATGTTTTTTCTATATTCCTCCCTAGGAACGCTACTAGAGGCGGCACGGTGCCGTTGATTGTCCCACTCACATATTTATCTTCCGTTGCCAGATCTTGTGCTTCGTGAAAAAAATTTCCCCTCAGCGTTGACCACTTCATGCATAATGGAACGGTACAAATCGTCGACTGCGTCTAGAAGTTGTTTCTCATGGAGCTGGACATGGTGTTGCTCCGAGTGAATCTGCAACCATTAAATCTATGGTAAAATTAATTAACCAAGTGCTAGTTACAGTAAAAAGCTAATGTACACATATACATCTTTCCCTAATAAAGAGTAGCGCCTTACACGCTTGGGATCAGTAGTATATCTCCCTTACACCCTTAGATGCTCGCACATGTAAGTACGCACGGAACACGGAACCCGCGGGTTGCTTGTAGCACGGGAACCTTGTACGTATAGTTATTTTCTCTGGTTTGCCGGTGGGATGAAATGATCATTTATGAATGTAGAACTGTTTTAAAATGAAAGAAATGAAAGTTAATTTATAAATGTACTTCTGTAGAGAAATAAGCATGACGTGCATAGGGAAGATAATCACAATTGTAGAATTTCTATGAATTCTTGGTATCTCTGAGTTGACCAATCTAAGGAGTCCAATAACAATAATCTTTCAAGCTTTGGCTATAATTGGAAAGCAATCCAGTGATTTCTAAAAAAATGTACGATTTGTAAGCAATCCAGTGGTTTATTATATCAAATAGTTGATATTAGATTTGCTGGATGTGGTATGGCGCAAATATAACATCCATGTCTTCCCATCGTGTCATCATATGCAATATGTAGGCCGCAACCCTCTTCACAGTCTCTCGATGAAATTTATGTTATTTCTTTTATTTTTCCTTCTTTGTTGCAAATGGCTTTAGGTAGTAATCGTCGTCCTTTATCCATTTTGGCCCGGCATGCCTGGCCTCGCAAATTGCTACGGGGTCAAGATACCGGACTTTTTTAAAAAAATAATGGCATCCATTGTTTGCATCCTGTAGAATATAATGTATAATAATTAAATATTTGTGCATATATAGTACTTTAGGTCGTAATATAAATCAAATTAGTATAGATGAGGCACTTACATGCACTAGAGTCGAACCATTTCAATACCAAGTTATTGGAGGCGGAACACGTGTTGGATGTCTTCAAAATCGAATATGATATCAAAGATTTGTTGCTCCTTAAGTCCGAATACATCTGGATGGTGCGGAGCATATATAGTTTTTAGCCAAGTATACATGCCCTCTTTTACCAATTATGAAACCTCCGCATAAAACTAGGACAATCTCTTAGTGCTTAGTCCGGTAGAGACTTTTCCGTACTGAAATTTTAAAGGAACATCATCCAAGTCTGGAAGGTCATCAACCCCAATGTCCTTTTCGTGCTTCATGTCAATGCAGGGCGTAGAAAAGCCCGACCGTCTGCTAGCATTACAATCTGCTGGATTATCCTTTGACTTAGCCTTCTTAGCCTTTTCATCAGACTTCTTGTTTGCGGCATGCCATCTATTCACAATTTGTGATCCTTCCTTGTCGTTTTGGTAAGACCTCTACACTTGAGGCATCGGGCCGGTGGCAGAGCCAGTGGTGATACCGAGCCTTGTGGGGATGGCTCTCGTGGTGGTGGTGATACCTGGACCAGTGGGGATGGCTCTTGTGGTGGTGGTGACACCTGGGCCTGTGGGGATGGCTCTCGTGGTGGTGGTGATGTTCGAGTTGGCGGTGATCGCGAGGCCGTTGGTGATGGCTCTCATGATACTGGAGTTACTGGTGATGGCGGACCCTGGGGTGATGGCTCTCGTGATACTGGAGCCACTGGTGATGCATCTCGTGGTTGTGGCGACGGCAGGACCGGTAGTTAATGCTCTGGTGCTGCCCCCTGCTCTTATTGTTGTGGTGCTGGCGAGATATGGTCCGGAGCAGCCAGTACCTGACCAAGCCAGTACCTGACCAACCAGGAAGATATCTTGTTTATACCATAGAATGGTGCTGCCAACACATTCTCCAAGGCAACTCTTTCCATCTGCAGAGGGGATGTCTATCTCATTATCCTCATAACTTGAATTCAAGAGTTACTCCACTTGTACGCATGCATATAGAGCCAAGATCGGTTTTCCCTCGAATAAACCCCTAGCTGGATGCACTGGGCCTTGGCAACTTCCTTTGTCTTTCCAGCTCTGCCGACCAGATAAAGCAACAAGCAGGGAGTAATACTCGCTATGGTATCCACCAGGTATTGTTGAGCTGTGGTCGAGGCAGCACTGCTTTGTGCACATGCCAGACTCGTTTGGCCAATGACGGACTCACTTGGCCAAGTACCGGAGATTGCATGCCCAATGTGCATTATGTGACATGTAGAATTTAATAAAAATATCAAATAACTATTTTATTGTATATAATGGTTCAAAGTGTCGAAACCACAATGTGCACCTCCACAACATACTATCTTATAGCACTCCAGACTCTCTTTGTGTTTTGAACACTCTCAATCATTATATGTACTGAAACATGTTTGTCATATTTTTTACTAGTTTTATACTACACAATATGTTTCTAGTGCAAATTTGAGTTTTTTTCCGTATGTTTTGCCCCCACCCGCCCCTACAAATAGTTTTCCAATTTATGCTGAAAATCCATTTATTTCAAAAAAAAAGCAAAACACCTCTAAAAATGTGAAATTTTTACCATAAACATATTTTAATATGTAGAACATAAGAAAAATATCAAAATCCAATTGCAGTGTATGTAATAAATAAAAGTGTTGAAATACCAATGTTCAAGCGGTAACAATTCTGGATTCGCCATCTTTGCGTGCGCATAGCTTATCGTCTTTTCTTATGCTTGCTTCTATAATTCTCATCTTCTGTGATACGTCTGTGAAGAGGCTTATCTCATCATACTGATTATATTATTCCACATCGTTGATACCATCAATTCCTATGATATCTTGTTTTCCAGGTACAACGACGTGTTTTGTCTTCTTTGCAGGATCAACTATATAGAGTACCTGTGCGACCTGTGAGGCAAGTACCCATGAGTCATCTTTATAACCAACATACATTGTTGAGGTCGACAATCGTGAGCCCATAGCCGTCCACCTCAACAGCTTTTGGGTGTTTGACCCAACGACACCGAAAGACCGGGATTTGTATATTGGAACTATAGTGCACTACCCATATATCATCTATCATCTATGACACTGAAATATGTTGTACTTTGCTCTGTTCTCTCATCTAAGGCCTCAATACGAACACCACTATTCTGAGACACGGTCTTCTTGTCTTTGGCGGCAGTATAGAATAGATATCTGTTAATATCATACTCTTGCCATGATGTGACCAGGCTAGATTGACCAGCTGCCAATCTTTTGATCGTTTGCTCCTCCACGATCTCCCCATGTGGTAGATCCAGGTCCTTCAACCATGCAATCAGCCGACGTTTGTGCTCTTTCATGATCCAATCATCCAAACGGCCATTACTTTCTACACGAATCATGCTCAAGTGTTCATTGACTAAAGGAGTCATTATCGTGAGGTGCCGCAAGATGCTATGATGGGCTTGTTGCACACCTTTAAAATCTTTGTCGATGAAGATTTTCCTCCCAACTGTGCCCACACCTTCCAACCTCGCCAAAAATCATGGAATAGGCAAACCAAGAGGCACGTTATCCTTTAGGGGCGGCTCACACCCCAGCCGTCACTAAAAACCATTTGTAGGGGCGGCTCACTCCCCCAGCCGTCCATGAAAATGGCGCCTATTTGTAAGGGCGACTGAAGGGGTGAGCCGCCCCTACAAATACATTTACAGGGAGCGGCTCGGTTGCTGCAGTACCGCGCTCTATTTGTAAGAATGGGTGATATTTTGGTCCGCCCCTAAAAAAAGTTTAGGGTGTTGCTATAAATAGTTTTTGTAGTAGTGTATACTAATTGTTTTTTCCTTGATCTTATATCAAGCAGCTAGCATCCTCTTCTTTTGATCCTTGGTATGCTTTATTGCTGTTATTCTTTCAATCATAAACATGTGCACCCTTAAAAGAATGTATACACACATTTTCACACAAAAATGGAATAATCTGATCCACAATTTTTTATATGCATATAGAATTTTGCAAGTACCACATGAAATCCCTCTTTCTGAAGTGAAATCATTTCTTGTTGTTGATTCAACAATGGAAAGAATAAAATCCCTTTATTCGACAACTATTTGAATAATTTTTTAAATAGTATTATTGCATTTGTGTTTTGCAAAAAAAGGTGTAGTCCAAGAGGTGTGTTCATGTCTATCTTGTACTAAAATAATATCATTGTACGAGGTGAGAAGTAAAATCAAGGTCAAGTTTGGAAAACATCCCTCTAACTTATTACAGGATAAACTTGATTAAATTTAAGATAGTTTGACTTAATTGGGATAAAACTAGAATTACATTCGTTGCGAAGAAAGTATGGCAATGGGCGAAAAGACCTATACATCTCATGATACAATATTTTAGCATAATTTAATCTTCAATTTAAGTTTTCCGCTTGCTCTGATCTGTTACGGCTACGGTACATCTTCTTCGTCGCAATGAGGGCACCTAGGGATGTCTGCATCTTCTATCTCTTCGGTGTGTATGATGGTGGATTTATTTACAACCAACAATTATTCGAGAGGTATTTTCCGAGCCTTTATGCAAACGGGCTTATTTGCTAGTCCATGTTAGTGTAGTCCTTCAAAGCTTTCAATGCTTAATATGTTCTTGGTCAATAGCTTGTTTGATGACGTCACATTGCTCGTGCGCCAAGAAAAGTTAGATTGGCTAATGGTAGTTCATAGGCTTTTGTATGTGATGGAGTTTATTGATGTTGAGAATGCACTCATCTACACATCTCTTACAGCGTATCCAGATAAGGAATCTCATTATTGCACTTTAGTAGCCTATTTATGTCCATCTTCTCGGTGTTCTTCATTCTTTGGAGATGATAATTCGTGTGTTATGCCTTGTAATTTTGTTAACCTTCAAAGTATTACTTGAGATGAATGTTGGCGCGTGTAATTTTGTTAACCTACAAAGTATTACCTTAGTATAAAAAAATCAGTGTTACGATATTGATACCCCGTCTCCACTTTAATTAATATAATTTCAGGCTGCGGGGCGAAAAAGACGGATCGAGTTTACCTGTTCTCCAAAGTAAAACCGAGTTCGATCCCGATCCGACTCGACATGTCGTGGGCCCCAGTTGTACTCTCACCGGCAGACGCCCGTTCGATCCGGAACCGGGGAGGCGTAAGCGTAACCGCTGCGACACCGATCAGGGCCGGGTCGGAGATGCCACCGACCTTTGGCCGCCTCTATATAAGACCCCCCACGTTACACGACGCCGCCACACGACAGAACCAGAGCGCCTGCGCCACTGCCCAGATCAGACCAGACTGCCACCGAAACCACATCTCTTTCGAGAGGCCGCCGCCGGACGACGCCAGCGCTCCGCGAACGCCGATGGAGTACTCGGCGCCGATCGACATGCGCGCCGCGGCCGAAGAAGCCGCCCTGCCGAGGAAGCGGGGGCGGGGCGCCGTCGCTCCGCCTCCGGGGCTGCCGAGGACAGCGGAGGAGGGACCAGCATCCGGCCTGAAGAGGATGCGCGGCACCGTGACTCTCTCGCTGGGGACGCCGGAGGAACCCGCGGTGCCGCCGTCGGTGGGCGGCGCCGCGGCCTTCTCGCTGGAGGCGGAGGAGGAGCCCGCGATGCGCGGGGCCGCGCAGGCCCGCGGGAGGGCGGCGTCCGAGGGGGGGTGCCGCGCCATCGCCGACATGGCGGTCCGGCTCGGGGTCGCGCCCGGCGTGCGGGACCGGGCCCTGGAGGTGTACCGGGGGCTGGAGGAGGGCAAGGGCAAGGCGCACCACTACTACACCAAGGGCGCCGGGCGGAGCGGTGACGCGCTGTACGCGGCGTGCCTCTACGTGGCGTGCCGCAGCGCGGGCGCGCCGCGGACGTTCAAGGAGCTGGCCGCGGCGACGCGCGGCGGCGCGGCGTCCAGGAAGGACATCGGCAAGCTCCTCACGTTCATCAGGAAGCGGTTCGGGGACGACGCCGGCGGGGAGGCCATGGCCATCGGCGTGGTGCGCGCGGCCGACTACATGGAGCGCTTCGGCTCGCTGCTCGGGATGGGGGAGGAGGAGGTGCGCGTGGTGCAGGAGGCGGCGCGGAGGATACAGGACCAGCTCGACGTGCGGCGCAACCCGGACTCCACCGCGGCCGCCATCATCTACATGGCCATGCAGCGGAGGCCCGGCGCCGGGAGGTCGATCCGGGACGTGTCCACGGCCACCGGCGTCGCCGACAACACCATCAAGCAGGCGTACAGGGAGCTGTACCCGCACGCCCAGCTGCTCTTCGGTTGAATTGGTGCCAATCGTTGTGTTTGTTCCTTGAAAACATTGCATTGGCTTGTACGTAGCAATATTGATAATTAGATAAGTAGTTCCTTTCGTTATAACTGATCTTGTGTACTTGTTGCAACGCTATTGATTCCTCCATCGTATTATCCTGAAATTTGAACAATGACAAATCCATGCCCCTAAAGAGTTTGTTTGGACCTGGAATTTTCTGTGCGCAAGAAATCTACTTTTCAAGTTTTCTGTTGAATCCATGCTTGATTACGCTGATATTTATGTTTGTTTGAATAACCGTAAAGCAGCATTCTCTCAGGTTATTCCGTCCGAACTTTTCTTCGCATCCAGCAATTCTCAATGAGATCAACCAATTTCAATCTTGCAACAAGCAAAAACAGTTCCAAATCCCATCCATAATACAGCAAAATCACGATTTTTGCTGCCATGAACAATGCTCGAGAGCACTGAGATCCAAAACCCTTCCACAATTCCGTGACATCATATATATATATGTAGCATATAAAACCTGGAGAGAAACTTCCCCAATAGAAAACTCGAGGGCGGAAGAGGCCGTCGCCGGTGAGTTCCGCAGATGTCGACGAAGAGAACCGCCCCCGACTTGGGATCTCTCCGTCTAGGTTGATGCATTTGCTGCCGCCGCCAGTGCGCTCGTCGCTTGCAGACGCCGCCACGGCCGATGTGCTCGCTAGGTCGACTAGGAGGCGATCGAACGAGACCTGCAGGTAGTGAAGGCCCAAACCTGGTGCATATCAGTTGCGTGTGGGCTGGCCACTACCCCAAGTAGATTTTTTGACCCGCCCTGTAAAGACAAAAAAAAAATCAGGGCCTGCAGCAGTTTATTACAGTTTTGAACCCAAAACCTGCATCTCAAACGGGCCCCGATGATTGTGTGCAGCCATGCCACGTGTGCCCTCCCTCATTTGTGTGAAACTCTGCAGTTCACGATGCTCGCATGCAGGGTGCGTACAGAAATGTTACTTATCGTGCTTCATTACTTCACAAATTGACATACATCAAACACATTCGGTCATTTGCAGTAGTATACATGATTGCATGAAGCTTCGTCAAGATAAACCACAGATACCATTACGCTTAAGCGAGCAGTTGCGCACGCGAAAATGTTACCCCTGAGCACCCTGTATTCTCGTCACCTTCCAGACAGGGAAAAGTGTACAAATAGTCAACACATCACATAAATTGGTAGCGACTCAAGATTATGCCACTCCGCAAATACTGCATTAGGCATTCAGGCGCCCAAAGATTATAAACAAAAAATAAACAGAACAATCCGATTCATGAAGCGATAGCACTATCCGATCTGCAACCTGCCAACTTCCAAAGCCAAGTAGGCAAGTAGCCAACGCAGAAATCTACTGCCAAGACATTTGGTTAGGAATGGATGGCATTCCCAGGCAAAAGTGTAAAATCCTCCAAACAAAATCTACCTGCCAATTTCCTGACACTACATAGCTTCTAACATCAACAAAAGGCACACACATAAATAACAGCATCTGAGTAAAATGGCCTTAGAGCAATACCTGGATCCAAATAACATATCTAGTTACCTATGGTATAAGAACATGGAATTGATATTATTAGACAGGCATGCACAGAACAGATCAAGACAAAACAAACTTGCCTACTGACTAGTACATCTCAACCAGTTGTCAATAAGATAAGCTGACCAAAGAACTCAAAACCAGGCTGATATGCTTCTGTGTAACTTAAAGCTGCGAGATGCTAAATCTGTACAGCTTTTCAACACAACTATAGCAACAACCCAATAAAAGTCACTGGCTACTTGGCTAGAATGATCAACAGAATACTAAAAGACAGATTCCACCTATAAGTAAAAGAAACTGACAAAGCACATGGTTTATTGTTTCAGCCACCAAGAGATACTGCATGATGGTACACTTGGACACTACTCAAAAGATTGAATAACCACAGTCCACAGGCATCATCCCAAAGGCTGATCAGTGTTAAAACTAGAAAATCCTTGAATGATCCTGTCGGTACATACAGACAGGGATACCTCCTGTGTCCAACACGAGGGGCGCGAGGTTATCCAATAACCTCGCACTAAGCCTCTGGGTGACAGGGCGTACGGCCCGGGCCTGACAGCTGGGGTCACGGTCTCTGGACCTCACCCCGTGCTCTAGCAGATCCGGCGCCTCCACGTACCCACGTGGACAAGGTGCTCAGGAACGGCTACCACGGGTCCGGACCACCGCGGGGTGGTCCGGGCCCCTACGTGTGGAAGCCAGACCCCCAGGGGGCCTGCGCGCCTGTGCCAGCCTTGGCGACCCGGACCTCCCTTCCCACCGGGGAAGAAGTCCGGTGCCGCCGTGTGCCCCTGGGGAAGCGGCCGCTAAAACCAGCACCGCCACGTGTCCGGTGGCAGCTAGCCTTCTGCGGAAAGCCAGCCCCAACTACTGCATTAAAAAACTAGCAAAATTAACTAAGTAGAAAACTAGAAAATCCTTGAATGATCCCCTTTTTCTTTAAAAAATAACTAAGTAGGATGCACTCTTTTCAGTTGCTAACCGAAAAATTATAACCACTTGGGAGAAATGAACTTGGAACATGACCTAGACACGATAACCATTTGTCCATAACAGTAAAAAAATGCCAATAGAACAGGCTGGTGCACAGAACAGGGCTAGACTATGAATCACCAATACTTCACTAGCTCAGCAGTACCCGTATTCGATACTTGCATATCCGATACTTCGATACTCCGATACTCTCTCTATACTACCACTGTGTCGTTTTTCAAACTCACGTATCGCCGTACCGGTATCGCCGTACCCGTATCGCGTATCGGTGATACATAGGGGCTAGACAAACATGTTATATCAAACCAGATGCCTATGGGATTTCAAACCAGATAATCAATATTTAAAAAGGACACCACCTAGCATAAATATATGAGATGCTAAATATGTACAGTTTTGATCTAAGATGTAGTAATATTATACTAAAAAAGCAGTGGGTAGAGCAACCACACGATTATAGAAAAAAATATCCACTAACAAGTTTATCAAACAGGCAAGGACATGATTTATAGATACTCGATAGCTTAAAAAAATGAATAGCCACATACCATATTCTGAGGCTGACCTAATTATCTCCAAATTACCTGAGCACATAAATTATTGTTGATTCACATCTGAGGTAAAGTGACAAACCTTTGAAGTGCTTGGATTTACCGAATCCTATATTTTTTTAACCAAATAAAAAGCACTTAGCTCAGTCTAACTTAACCTTGTGATTTGCAATGCCGATTCATTTCTCACCTATTAGTTTCAACATAAGTGTAATTATTGAAACATCAGTGTTGTGCTGTGCATCACCAATAAAGGTGACTTCATTTGTAAAGAAGAGACGGACATGAGTTAATGACTATAAAACATCAAACAAATTCATGGATACACAATACATATTAATTGAAAATCCATTGACACTAGCACATTTTTGAATTACTAGCGACAACCTGGCAGTCAGCATAAATGCATTCAACAAACATCGCTACAAGCACCAAGGAGTACTAGGCACACAAACAATCAAAGATATCTGCAATTAAACACATCTGCAAGCATTCACTGACCAACATAGTGTCTTTGCTCATTGACCACCTGAAAAGACTGACAACAAATATCTCAAACAAAATTGGCATGATCAACAGCAGCACTTTCTGGGTTAGCCAATCCACAAGTAGCCACAAGCTCACAGGTGCTGAGTCAAGTACCCACCAGATAACACATTAACCTCAGTCATACATGACAGATTTTCACAATTCACTAGATTGAGCATTTGAGCCACAGACATCTCAGCCACAGAGATTTCACAAAGAGCAAAACCATCCAAGAATGCACATCGTATAACAGTTGAAACTAGCCAGGTGGTAATAACCGAAAGTCTGGAATTAGGTGCAACATCAAAATAACAGACCAGAACTACATTGTCTCTCTCACTTGTGTTCACAACTCTTATTAGCATGGGAAACTGCAGAAAGTAATAGTACTTGCGATATGCGTCCTGATCTATTACCCATCAACATAGTGACGATACTACTACGAGTTCAGTAATACTAGTACCCTGACAAAACGGACAATCCATTCTCATATAGGCCATAGCAGCGGATCAAAAACTTCCCACGCATCGGACCACCAGATTACCTCTTGCGCTGAATCAAGAGCGCCGCGATGAAGGCCGTGACACCGGCTCCAGCAGCCATCGCAGCAGCCAACAGCTCGGCTGGCACCAGCCCCACCTCCTTAGGCGTCCCGGCCGAGGGTGCAGCCGAGTCCATCTCCTCCTCGCCCTTGCCCTTCTCTGCGGCGGTGGCGGAAGCCTTCAGGGCCTCGATCTCCTCCTCAAGGGCGAGCTTCTCCTGGTACGCGGTCTGCAGCTGGTCCCCGAGCCCCGCGCCCCTGCGCAGCTCCTCCTCGTGGCCGGTCCTCTCGGCGTCGAGGAGGCCCTGGAGGCGCTCGACCTCCGCGCGGAGCGCGGCGGCCTCGCTCTCGTTGGTGGCGGCGGCCTGCTCGAAGGCGGCGGTCTCGTCGCGGGCCTGGGACACGAGGGCCTCGAGGCGGCGGGACTCGGAGGACAGGAAGCGGTTCTGGTGGCTCACGGACTCGAGCTGCTCCTCCAGGTCGCGCTTCGCCGCGGTGAGGGCCTCGATCTCGTCCGCAGCGTCGTAGAGCTTAGGCGTGCGGTCCCCGCCGTTGGCGGCGAACTCGAAGTCCGCGGCGGCGGCGGTGGGGGAGGCGAACGTCTCCTCGCCGTTCTCCATCGGAAACCCTCCTCTCTCTCTCGCTCGCTCGCGGCGGCGCGGTGGATGCGGTGAGGGTGGAAATGGAAACGGGAAAAAAACGGAAAAGGCGCTGCGGAAATGGGCGAGGCGTCTCCGCATTTATCGGGGCCAGGAAAAGCGATCCCCAATGTCCCGATCGGACGGTGCAGGGAAGAGGTTTCAGATCGGACGGCTGCAATGGGCCCACAGCGTGGAAAGGCGAGAACCAAGCCGGGTCGCGTTCGACCCACGCGGAAGCAGAAGAAAAGGCTCGATTCGCTGTTCCCTGTCCACAGCTCGCCGCGGAGGCCGTCGCCGCCCAAGTGAGGTCCGGAGTGAAGAGGCTTGCGATCTCCGCTGCGCGCGCGAAAGATGGTGAGATTGACTCTTTGATTCCTATGTTTTTTTAGTTGCGAGGATCTGTTGACCTCTGTCTGTGTTGAATCCTAGGGTTTCAGTTCTTTCTTTACTGGAAAGATTAAGCGGCTGGGCTGCGATTTGTGATCCCTCCTTTTTCTGCGTTGTTTGATTGCTCGCTTATGTCGATCCCATGCTTAATGACTCGCTCAGATTCGGTTATCTGAGAAAGCGCGAGGAGAATTGCGCCCAATCTGTTAGAACTTTAGACTCGACAATTGATGTTCTGGAGATCTTGTGATTGTTCTGGTTCATCGAATGAAAATGACTGGATAACCGGGGAAATTTAGTGGTTTCGCTAGCTTCAGACATGAGCTGGAGTGATGTTGTGTGGTGCTCTTGCAACCTTGCTGAGAGTTATTTTTGGGGCTCATACTAATATGCTTCATTATGGCCTGTATTTGCGTATGTACATCCAAAGGAACAAGAAAATATGTCCATAATTTGTTGGTGTTGAGATTCCAACCATCTGTTCTGTGGTGCTCTGTGTGCCTTCAAGTAGTTTGCGATATCAGCAATTCAGCATGCTTCACTTTGTCTTCCTTAACCATAGAAATATTCTGGTATGGCTACTTTATGATAGCCTTCCCTATCATTTTAACACACAATCAACTGCCCTACTGTACCAGTAAACATGATGGCATAAGAACTTTAGGATCTATTGAAAGAAATCAGTATTAGTTAATTTGTTTTTAGCATAAATTCTTCGTATTTCTGTTTTAACTTGTTCTTTTAGAAAAACAAAATCAATGGAATCTGAGTTCTTTAGGTGTATGGATTGGCTTTATCTATGGCACAATTGGGAACAGTTTGCTTCTATCCATAGTCATATCCTTGTTGGGTGACTTCTTCTGATGGAATTATACAATTTTGCTTGCCAGGCTGACCCAGAGTTGGAAGCTATCAGGCAGAGGAGGATGCAAGAGCTAATGGCACAGCGTGGTGGGGTAAGATACCAAGCTGCATGACTTAAATTGAAGCTATCATGTTGAGCTAGTTCTTGGTACTATTCGGTAGACTGACTTTTGATCTAATGTCAACTTTTGATTAGGCAAATCAGCAAAATGCAGGCCAACAAAAAGCTCAAGAAGATGCAAAACAGTATGGTCTATTCCTCCACTATCTTCCCCAGAATGTTATAGCTCATCATCAACTTATGTCCTGTTAAACCTGGGGAACACTAATCTCGAATCTTACTCTCAATCAGGGAAGCTGAGGAACGCAGACAGATGATGCTTGCTCAGATATTATCTTCTGAAGCCAGAGAAAGGCGTAAGTTCTCATTATTGATTCCATTCATGATGTGCTTAATGGCTGTTGTTCTCATTATTGATGCCATTTATGATGTGCTTAATGGCTGCTTTAAATCATTTACATTCAAACGATTCTGGAAGTAGAAGTTTTTCTTGTACTTTTTATCTTTTAGCAGTTAGTACCTCCATAGCATGGAAATTGTTATGCGTTTTGAAAGCAACTGTGCGAGTCTACCGGCTGGAGTTGGATGAAACACTTTGCAAAAATTCCTTTGCTCTGTAACTAGTGGAGTATGTTACTTTCTCTCCTCTGAATTTTGGTTTTCACCCTTTGGTAGATGGAGGTTTAAAGTGAGGTCAGCTGCAATATGCGGTTAGAGTCCTTGTCAGATCTATGCTACCGTGCTTCTGGCTCCAATCATCTTGTTGTGTTTTCCAGTCTAAGCAAAGTCCCTTAGATTTGGGTATGTGCGGCTACAATGTAAGCTGGTGCCACCAGCTAATGCTGTTTTTGCTTTCTATATAGGGGGTCTGGGTTTAGAACTGTTGTGTGTTTCATCAGCTGTGTGCTGGCCCAATGGGTATATATTTCTGAAAGCGCCATGCTGATCAGGACAATTGCTCTGTCCACGTAGTTGCAGTTGGAGTCTTTGAGATGATCAATATTATGTGATAAATCATTACATCTACTTCCTCACTTTTACTTGTGGTAACAGATAACAAAAATTATATTGTCAACATAACCTAGGTAATGGCATGAAATTGGTATTGATGTTGTTTCTTTTTTTCAGACAACTTATTTTGCTGTTTCCTTAGAAAAGAATCAAAGATGGGTTCTTAGATCCTGTATTTAGACTATGCTGTTATGTTTAGTACTTTTATGTAACTAGCGATATGGTCAGATGAAAATGCTGCAAATCTAGTGCAACCAGCACAAATTCTTATGGCTGCACAGACTAAAATCTTCCATAGAAATATTTAAAGTTATTATAGTTTTTGTGGTGTCATCAATGTTAAGAATAAAATGAAAAATACTAATCATGTTTGTTTAATAACCGTTTGTTAGAGTTTGGTTGTTAGAGTTTGTTTAATAACCCTTTATGTTTCTACAGAGGTTTAGAAAAGCTATTGTTGTCCCATAAGTAGATTCCTGTAACTGTTGGAAATAAATGTGCTGAATAACAATTATTTTTGGCCAGAAATCAGTCATAAATCTGCTAATAAAGTGTAAACAGTTGAAGTGGGGGGAATGAACAATAATACAATACTTATGTTTGCATGAATTTGACAGTCTCCCGCATAGCTTTGGTCAAACCTGAAAAAGCTAGAGGGGTGGAGGATGTTCTGCTTCGAGCTGCTCAAACTGGTGGAATATCTGAAAAGGTAATAGATAATGCCAGATCCTTTTGTGGCTTTGTGTATCCTCTGTTGGTGCTCCAAGAACTCGATAGAGCGGACATATACAATTGTTACACCTTTCTGGTTTCAGGTGTCAGAAGAAAGGCTCATCTCACTTCTGGAGCAAATTAACACCCACACAACCAAGCAAACCAAAGTTACGGTATGTAGAGCGTGATGGATTCGAACATGTTGTTCTTGCATGAGTCCAACTGACCTGTTAAACAAATATACTTTGCTTCCAACAGTTTGTATAGACTTTATTCTATAAAACTGATCTAATTTGCAGCAGAAAAGCCCTCACATATGTGAATGTTGTAAAGCAATTGATGGTATGTCTTACTGGAAAAAAAAAGGAACTAGTATGTATAGGCTGTAAAGTGAAAACAACCAAGAGTAGAACTCCAGAAAACTATCTTCATTATCAGAACAAGTTAAGCGTCTTGTTGAATCTTGTTTGCCTTTCAGATTCAGAGGCGTCGGAGTGTCCTTGATGACGACGACTAGATGTGACCTGCAAGCTTCCTACTGATGGATTAAGAGCGGTGCTGAACTGTTTGCTTAAAAACGATGATCCGCTGTGACAGTCACCAGCCATCAAAAACTTGGTAGATTATTCCGTGGATCTTTGGTTGTATATGATCCGAAGTCTTATTGGTGTGCCCATTGAGGACAGTCGATATTGGCTGTGTTTATCCCAGAAACACTTTGCTCTTCCTAAGCTACGGCATTAATGGGTGTTTGTGTCCACTCCTACCCGGTCGAGCCAGCCTCATTGTTGTGTTCGAGTTCTTCCAGTGCCATGTGGATGTGGTGCCGCACTGTTTTGCAATTTTGGCTGCGTTGCTTGCGACTAAACGACATGTCATCTATCTACAGTGTGATATGCGTCCATGGAGGCTGTGCATGTGCGCTCCGAGCACTGAGCTTATTGGGTACTCGCTGCTCGGGCTCGGCCATATGCATCGGCCTTCGCTTGTTGTAACCGGCGGTAACGGATGATAGCTTCACAGCTCTCTTCACAATTCAATTTAGCTTTTCTATATATTTTTAGATTAAAATTATATAAGATTATAGCCGGTCTTTTTAGAGTTCGGTCTTTAAATTATCTAGACTAAAATTTAATATTTAATATATTATACCCTTTCTCCTGTTCGAGAGAACCTCAGGTAGTGCTCCGGCTGGGTGGGTCGAGCTGAGTACCGGCCGACCGGACACTCCGGCCACCCCAAAACATCACCGGAAACGACCCAGCCGCACATTTTCCCCTCGCGGATCTCAGAGCGCGCAGCCGTGCGCACGACGTTGGCCAGGGAAGGATTGTCTCGCCCCCGTTATTCCTTGGCAGCGTGCCTGCGGCAGCAGAAAGCATGCTGCGGCACGGCCGCGGCGTGTACCGAGCACCGGCAGCCACGGGGTTCGCACGCCACGCAAGCGAGCAGCGTCCCAGCACGGCTGACGGCCGCGCCATCCTGCTGCAGCCTGCAGCCACATGCAACGGGCAGCAGCGTCCGGGCCGGGCCGTCCGCAAGCCCGCCCGCCCCCACACGACTGGCCTGCCGCGGGACGAGAGCACGGGGCCAATCCCCGGCCGCGCGCGTCGCCCGAAGCGCGCACGCCGCATGCGTCCACGGCCAGGGTCCAGCGCGCCGCGCAGCGGCACGGGCGCCTGACGCCACCACGCCGCGTGCCGCCAACGCCCCCACCCCGCAGGCCACGCCACGGGAACCGGCAGGCCTGCGCAAGCGGCGCATGCTGATCACAGCTCCCTCGCCCCGGCGAGTCAGCGCGACCAGAGCGCCGGCCCTCCCGTGCCCGTAGCCGGTGTGCTGGTGAGCATGAGTGAATGCGTGCCGTGCAATGCAACAGAGCTTGCCAGGAGCCTTTTGTTCAAAAAAAAAAGAGCTTGCCCAGGAAAAGACAAGGCACCGATCTTATCATAACCTCGATGGCAAATTTATAATCCCTGTTAATCGGTTAACAAATAGCAATGCTACACGAAAAATATTTACGTGTACATCTCCCGGACCGTACGGCTTCATTCCCTGCTAGGCTGCTAGCAGCTCCAGCGACCATGGCATCCTCGTCCTTCCACCTCCACGGCTCCCCACCTCCTCCCCCCCGCCCAAGCCGGACCGGAGGTCCGGGGGTCTTGCGGCGCTCGGCGACGGGCGGATGCCTTGGATGATCTATCAGGGATCACCGCGGAATCGCAACCTGGAATTTAGGAGAAGACGCACAAAGCGAGATGAGATAGGAAGGGCACCGGTGACTGAAACGAAGATCATTCGTACACTTCGACGACAAACTGACATTGGATCTAGCGTGGCATAGCTACCGATCTAACGCTGGTACCTTTACGATGTAAACAATGCGTTTGCCACAATTCTGAACCGCATTTGGAGTCGTGCAGGAAGCAGATAGAACACAACAGTTCACCATGGACACTGAACACTGTTCGCGCTCAGTTCAGCTGGTGGCGAGCGAGACACCAGCAGCACCACACACTAACGTCAAGCGACATCACAAGGGAAACAGGAACCCATGCTCTTTTCCTGACTGAGAAACGCAAACGAAGCTCGAGGTTTCAAAAGGCAGTCAAACATGGTGAACGGGGCAGGCAGGGGCACTGCAGCAGTGCAGTACCGCTGCACTTTGCCTTTGCTGCGGTATGATTGCGAATATTGATTGCACGGCAAAGGACCAAACCAAACAGGAAGGCCCGCCCATATATAGGACATGCAGATCGTGCACAGGAGAAAAGGAAAAGGCGATTGGTTGCCATCAAGGCCGGAGCCGGCATGGCCCACACGAATCCTGGGCGTCCTGCGTCCACTCATGCACACAATTGAATGGATTTCATGGACACTGTACATCAGGAAGAAATCAAGGCAAGGCACGCGTATGGCGAAACAGCAGAGGGCGGTGCTCTGCTCCTACTCTTGTGTAATGTTCATTCATCTCAGAAGAGAAAAAACTTGGGCAATGTTTGGACAACAGATACTCGGTCCCCGTCACGTTAAAAAGAATCGTATCATTTAAAAATATTAAATAAAATTTGCTTAAAAATTATGGATGCTAATTCGTCTCGTGAATTAGTTCAAAAATTCTACAATTAGTTTTATAATTAGATTTTTTTAATACTTCTAAATGATAAGATTTTTTTTGACGTGGAACCGAAACACCCTCCAACCAAAGAGAAGAAAAGATGCACAAACGGAGGCTATTCTGGCCTGCAAATGCACAACCTCCGGATGATCTTCTAAATCGAGTACAGAGCATGGAGATGAAATTAAGCGGTAAAACTCGCAATCAAAGCTCTTTCAAGCTTCAATCTCTAGCAACCAAAAACACTACTGAACTGAAACAAGAATACTACTGCTAACCAAACAATTTGCACTCGATACTCAACTATTCTCTTCGTTAATAACCACAAAAGCGCTAAACAAATACTGCTCCAATACGGAACCATGAATCACCAAAAGGTTGCTGCCATGAATGCCTTTACAGTCTACATACAGCAAAATCTATCCCCAAAAGTGGAGTTATCGCACAGTATGTATTTTCGGTAACTAATCAAAGGAGGCCAAATGAGCTAATGCATCCCTACACAAAAAGGAGTTGGCTAATTCAATATCAAGCTCTTACTCACTTAGCATTTTTTTTCCTAAACAACAAGGGAGCTGGCTACTCTAGTCGTGCATCTCCTACCTTGGTCGACACAGCGCATGAAAGAAACCTGACTGTTTTTTTTTTCTTTTTGAAAGACGAGAAATCAGACTGTAATCTATTGCAAGCCAGAAGCCACATCATCACAAAAAAGATGCAATGGAGTCTACTACACGCAAGTATGAAACTGCAAACCGTACCGTTGCTCTAAAGAATCTCACAAGCAAACATCTATATCGTTCATTCCTTCCCCCTTCACCCTTTACGCCATGACCAATGAGCGAACTGGAATAGCATAACAGAAGCAGGAGCAACAGGATAGCACTGCAATGTCTGTGGACTGACCTGCTGCTCATCCTGCACTCGCCGAGGCCATGGATGTCCGGGGCCAGCTCGGCGTCCTCGCCTCCAGCGACCGGCCGCGCCATTGCCGTCTCTCCGCGTCGCGGCACTAGCACTGGGCTTGCGAGCGAGGAGAGGCGGAGGAGCAAGCGAACTGGGAGCAGAACCGGCAGAAGGAAAATGCGTGCGCCTTCCGGAGGAGGAAGCAGAGGAAGGAGACGAGCGGGGAGAGACTTTGCGAGAGCGAGGAGGCCGTGTCCTGTCTGTGTGTGCCGTTGTACTAGTACTGGTAGCTTTGTGTGCAAGGAGCCAAAGGAACGGAAGGCAGCAATGGCTGTCAGCTATTATTTCTGCTTTTCCGGACTCCGGCCTGCGCCTGCGCAGTAGTCTCGCCTCGTCGCTGCTAGCCTGCTACCACAGCGCACAGCTAGCAGCTGCAAGCTCTCAGTCTCAGCTCTGGTCTCTCCCTCCTCTGTCTGCAAGTGTTGGAATACGCTGGATTGGATGGACCGGCTGTCAGTCTCATCAACTGACTGCGCTGGGCGGTTAAGCACGCCATCGCGTCACATTACCTAGATGGAATGGAAGAGCCCCGGAGGGACCCAGCCAGTATGTGGACCACCTGCCAGGGATAAGAGGATTTTCGCTGCCCTGAGATCCCTCAGTTCAGGATTGTTTTGCGCTGTTGATTCTGATTGCATTGCTGCTCTCTCTACACTCTACAGTCTACTCTTAAGCATTCCAATTCCATCACTGAAATTTCTCAACCTGCCTCTACATACACCTCGCAACTCGCAAGCATGGGCCACGACCGTTCCTGCCCGTGGGCCCAGCTCGGGTCCACCTGAGGACCACATGTAAGCGAAAGAAGCTCCTCTTTCCGGTTTGCCTGTCTTTGAAGCGAAAGCATGCATGCGCCCGGTGTCTGCCTGACCGTCTGCGCTGCGCTGCGCTGTGATGACCGAGCAGGCAGCGCACAGTCGCAGGCAGAGATGGCTTTGGTTGGGTTCTCTTCTCCGCTTGCCTGTCTGCCCGCCTGGCGCCTGCTGCCGGCAGCCGCTTTAATCGTGTGCGTGTCTCAGGAAACGGGAAAGGGGTCGCGAATCCAGAGAGATAGCCAAAGATTTCTGGCCTGCTGCGCTGCTTTCCTTTGAGTTTCGGCTCGGTCTCTGCAGAGCCAACACCACCAACGGCCCAGCGGGGTTTGAATTGACCGGCGTCTTTGGGCTTGCGCTGCTGCCGCCCTTGGGTGTTGGGTCTCTCGTGCAGGTGAGCACTGGGGACGGGGGGAAACGGGTACGTCTTGGTCGTCTCGGTCTTGAATCTTGACTGTAAACACGAGAATACTGAACAGCTTATCTGTGTTCACATCGAGTTGCAGTACATACATACGAGTAGATGACTCGGTCCGTGTGCAACAGCCTCCTACATACATGCACGGGACGTGATCAGCTCATCTAGGATTACAAGCTTGAGACTCGGCACGGGTGCACCGGTCATGTGGACCTATTCCTGGTCGCCAACATTGATGACCTCCGACGATCTGTGCCTGATGCCAGTCAGACTGATGTAACGGTACTGGTAATCAAGTGGCAGGTCAGCTTCCACGCAGCTGAACGGCCTAAAAACATTGTATTCAGTTCAGACGCACTACGCCAGAAGCCCTAATCTGAGACGCGCCCTAAGCAAAATGCTAGACGCGCAGGGGTCGCGTCCCGCATTACCGCGTCGCAGATAAAAAAGTAATCTGAGACGCGCCTCACGCGCGTCTCAGATTACCAAAATGCAAGACGCGCCTCACTTACGGCTCGTCTCGCCTTGGCTTCACACAGGCTTCCCTGGGAGCCAAATGCAAGACACGCTCTAGGCTAGGCGGGTCTCGCATTAGTCTAAGATGAGAGACGCGCCTCACTTAAGGCGCGTCTCGCCTTGGCTTCACACAGGCTTCCCTGGGAGCCACATGTAAGACGCGCTCTAGGATAGACGGGTCTCGCATTAGTCAAAGATGGGAGACGCGCCTCACTTACGGCGCGTCTCGCCTTGGCTTCACACAGGCACTCCTGGGAGCCAAATGCGAGATGCGCTCTAGGCTAGGCGGGTCTCGCATTAGTCACAGATGGGAGACGCGCCTCACTTACAGCGCGTCTCGCCTTGGCTTCACACAGGCGCCCCTGGGAGCCAAATGCGAGACGCGCTCTAGGCTAGACGGGTCTCGCATTAGTCACGGATGGGAGACGCGCCTCACTTACGGCTCGTCTCGCTTTGGCTTCACACAGGCGGTCCTGGGAGCCTATTGAGAGTCGCGCCCCAAGCGAGGCGTGTCTTGCATTAGTCTACCTCCAACAGGGGTCTTTTCTTTCCCCAGCTGCATCCTGGAACTAGCAAGGATTTGGCAGCTGCAATCAAATACCTGCAAAAGATTTCAATTCACAGAATTCACCGCAATCATCGCACGCATCCATACAATTCACACAGTGCGATACACACAAGGAAAGATGGTATTATATAACACATGTACAATCAATTAGCAACAATGATCGATAAGAACAATAGAGTACATGCAAAGCAAGTCTCTCAATCTAGCTCAATGTCGCGGGCCGTGCTATCGTGGATGGAACTCCCCCTTTGTGTTGACCACCTCCATCATGAGGAATCCCGC
This sequence comes from Panicum hallii, assembly GCF_002211085.1. Taxonomy (NCBI): domain Eukaryota; kingdom Viridiplantae; phylum Streptophyta; class Magnoliopsida; order Poales; family Poaceae; genus Panicum; species Panicum hallii. The sequence goes on from NC_038044.1 coordinate 12,721,019, forward strand.
TAGCCTCTCTCGGATATCCTTCACGTTACCAAGCGTCGTTTGATTGAAATAATCATCTTCGTCCTTCGAAATATAATTACAAGCAGTTAGAATACAAGATGAAGACAGATTTTTTTTAATTATAACACGTGATAATTCTTACCGTGAAATCCGGTTTCTCTGCAACTAGAAGCATGTTGTGGCAAACATAGAACCCACATGAGTTACCCGAGGGTTGCCGTGTGCACTACATGTCAAAGATAGATAGAAATTAGCATTTTGCGACACTTAGAACCAAGAAAACATCGTAATAGTAAAGTGATTTAGTTATAGTAGTTACCGTCCACGCGGTGTGATGTGTAAACGCAGCTTGACGTTGCTCTTTGTATCCTTCTTTGGCCCTAAGATGCCTGTCAAGAGACCTAAACACAGACATCCGGATGTTATATTACAAATGCTTCTGAAATGGGCAAATGATAAAAAACTAAAGCAAACAACAAACTTACTCGTCAAGGATTGAGATGACTAGAGAATAATCACGTATCTGAGGCGCGCCCGACTCATCTGATGGAATGCTCGAGTCAAGGTAGAAGACTTGCTTGCTCCTGACATTGATGATGAGTGTAACCCAATGGTTGCCTGGGTTGTACGGCACCACAATGTGCTCCTTGTCAGCATGTACTCGCATGCACTTCACCATGTACCTAACCAAGTTGAAATGGAAACAAGCGGTTACATGTGTTAAATGGAAACAAGTGACTACATGTGGCTACAAGTTGAAATGAAAACAAGTTTAATTGTTGCATGTGCGCACCTGACCAAGCTATCTCTATCTGTCAGCATAAATGTCACCGTCATCAGCTGTGGGTCAATGTACCCACACTTCTTTCCGGTTCGACGCCTTGTCTCTTGTTGCATGTGCCTACACGATCCATATGAATTGAAGTAGAAACGACTTAAATTGTTGAACGTATATCAAATGCATTGAAATGGAAACAAGTCTTAATCGACTTACAATGCAAAGCACCGAATGAGAGAAAGATCCAAAGCGTCGAGATTGAAAAGGTCGAACAAATCGCTCCAGGCAACAATAAAGATGTTGCCGTTGCCCTCAAGCTGCAGAAAGTGCCGCTCTTCGAATGACACCATGATTTCCTCGGCTTGATTGACATTTTGCATGTAGTAGTTGTGCAGGTCCATACAATATGGACCTGCTGCCCGAAGCTCAGAGACACTAAGCAAGGCCTTTCCAACCCTGTACTTTGGATTCTCAGAAGTGTAAGCCCTTGTGACCGGTTGTTTTATCTGCTCCACCTTTTTCTTACCCTCTGAGATCTCCCGCTTCGTCACCATCGGCCTACTCTGCTTCTTCCTCACAGGATTAGCCTTGCTTGGCTTCTTGGGAGCGGTAGCTGGCTCTGTCGGAACAGGTGGAGGGGGGTAACCTGAGGCTGAGTAGGGACAGGAGGATGCGGTTCCGATAACGATTCCCGTGTATCTGGCAGCTGTGGGCATGGCTCAGAAAACGTCGGTGGCACTGCAGCACTCTGTGGCTGAGGTTGACTGGTCGGTACTGAATCTGCATCTGCTGGATCAATATGAATACCAGCTCTCCGCCACTGAACCCTTCTCGCAACTGCATCCCGCAAAGTGGTGGTCATGTCATCTGGTGGCACCTCCAGCTTGATATTCTTAGCAAACTCATGCACGTAGTCAATCTTGACCACAGCACAATCAGCCCTGACCTGCAACAACATCAACAACAACAACAAAGCCTTTAAATCTCAAGCAAGTTGTACATACCAAAAGAAAAAAAACAAAAAGAAATAGGAGAAAAGAAAAGAGAGGCAAAGACCAATGCACTGACCTGGACACCTTCAAGCTGGGACATACCGGGATACACAAGCCCGTTCCCGACCTCCATGAAAGATGAATCTCCGACCAGCTGCACGAGAAGACTGCATCGGGTCGGACGAGCCAAGCCATCTATCGTATCCGGCTCCACTGATGTAGGCACAATTGCCCTCTCTGTCCCTCTACTCTGAGAAGCACCCGCTGCAGTACAAGCGAAGCTGTCCCTTCTCTCTTCACTCATCGTACTCCCCAGCAAATCAGGGAATGACAATCCCTGAGACTCGAAGATGGTCTTTAGCTTTCCAAACATCTTCACCGTCACCTGAGACTCGATATCAGTCTTTAGCTCTCCATACATCTCCATCTTCACCTGCTTTTTGATCTCATCTATGTCAACCTTTGATGAGGAGTCTCGAGTCCGCTTCCGGTATCTGCCTTTGTGTTCAGGGAACCCCTCCTTCCAGGTCAACTGACTGGAAACACCACGGACACGACCCCGTTGCTCACGGGTTCCCAAAGCCCTGGTGAGCGCATCAAACTCCCTCACTCCTTCATTTGAACCTTGGCTGCTCTCTATCAAAGCCCTTTGAGCAACTTCCTCAGCGCTCGTGCTGTAGAAATTGATATTGCCATCCTCCGTGAGCTTTGACCTAGCACGCATAAATGGTGCCAGCCGTCCCTCAAACGATTCATAGGGATTCTCAATGCCCCTCTCTGCCAGCATCTCATCCTCCTGCTCCCACTTGCGTTGCTTTCCAGCATATCCCGCTGAGCCAAGGTGGTGGTCAAGCTCGTTCCGCGCTCGGAGACCCCGAAAATACTCACTTGACTGTTGGAACTCGGGAGTATTCCACTTTTCAACAAGCTCGTCCCAGGTTTCTTTGGTCAAGTCTGCATACTTGTCAAAAGGGTTCTCTTTCTTCTTCCAACACTTTAAAAGACTGCACGACAAAACAATAAATCTGCATAAGTGACAGTAGATAATGAAAAAATGTTAGTAAATGACAATAGTAAGTGACAACACTTTACTTGTTCTTGTAGCTCCTCCAGGCTTTAGAGATGATCTTCATAGCATGCTTCGTAGCCTTATCGTGCAACTCTATCGGATATTCAACATAGGGTTGAATATTGTTTTCGAAGATTCTCTTTTTGTCATCCCAAGACAAGTTCAAATATTGTTAGATGGCAAATGACATGATATCATGTGCTAGAAAAAATATTTTAAAATTTTCATCTTTACTTTTCATGCTATATGATTTATCTCGGATTTATTTAGTATTAGATGCTCTTAACGTCTGAAGACAATCATGGAAAAATCTTGGTGTATTTTCGAACATAAGTTATAATGCCCTATTCTAGCCATAAAAGTTTGAACTTAGAACTTAATTATTACATGGTGAACCAAAAGAATCGATATCATATCGGAGTTACCTTGCCACTGCCCCCGCGACACACGACAGCAAGAAGAGGCTCGATCGTGCTCCAGCCGCCCGCCGCGACACGCTCCCCACGAGATCTCCACCGCCCGCCGCGGCAGATCCACCCAGCCGCACATCCGCCAGCACCACTTTCCCCAGATCCACCCAGCCGCACCACCAAAGTATCAGACTGCAAGTTCGGATAGCTTGTTCGGACCTCCAAACCCCCAGGCGGGTCTTGTCTGAGGTGGGAACAAATGCAAGACGCCCATGATCTGAGACGAGCCTTGCAGTCGCGCGTCTCCCATCCTCATGATCTGAGACGTTCCGTCCAAAGGCGCGTCTCCCATCTGATGATCTGAGACGAGCCTTCCAGTGACGCGTCTCCAGACCCCCAGGCGGGTCTTGTCTGAGGTGGGAACAAATGCAAGACGCCCATGATCTGAGACGAGCCTTGCAGTTGCGCGTCTCCCATCCTCATGATATGAGACGATCCGTCCAAAAGCTCGTCTCCCATCTCATGATCTGAGACGAGCCTTCCAGTGACGCGTCTCCTATTTGTCTCAGTAAAGTAAAGCGAGACGCGTCCCGGCTATTTATCAAAAGAAAATTATAGTCACGAGATGTACTGCTAAACGAGATGACCACGGCTGAAATCCCCCTCCCCAGCGTCCCGGAGACCGAGGACCTCGCCACCGCCAAAATCCCCCTCCCCAGCGTGCCGGAGACCGCGGCGCTCGGCATCACCCTCCTCAGCGCATCCTCCGAGACCGCCGCGCTCCCGGAGTGCACCGCTTCGGAGATCACAGCGGTCGCCACCGGCAGATCTGCGGCGCCTCCTCCAACGGGCTTCTGCACCACCAGCCGCAGATCTGCGACACGGGGACCGCAGCTCCCTTCACCACCAACATCCCCGGGCTTCTCCACCACCAGCCGCAGATCTGCGACACCGGGACCACAACGCCCTTCACCACCAACATCCCCCGCACATAAGGATCGGGTACCTCCCATTGTTGAATGTATTTGTTGGAATCGTCGCATTCTGCCTGAATCTGCATCAGCAAACCCACGGAGGAAGCTTCTCTTTGTTTGCTTTAGTGGTAGTACTCTATCGATTTCTATTGTCTCACGAAACCCACGAAACACGAGCTGGCCCAGGATGAAATTTCCGAGCTGGTCGAAGCTGTTTGGCTGCTTCGGCGGCTGCCTCCCCTGCAGCGACTGTTCAGTCACCCTAAACTGCTGTGGCTCGGGGAACAACAACGTTTACAAGGGGGAGGACGGTGATTCAGCTCGCGAAGCTGCTAGCGCTCGTAAGCCAGCGCCATTGCCTGATTTAATATCTATCTAATAATTAATATCGATGTAATAATAATTGCTGGATTTAGCTAGACATTGTAATGCTGGATTTAGCTAGACATTGTAATGTATTGTGAGATTATTTGTATTTCAGATATTGTAATGTATTGCTGGATTTACTAATGTAATGTAATGTAAGCCGGTTCGTTCGGTTTCAAGGGATTGATTCCATGTAATATGTATTGTACGCTACAGACGAGCCACCGCCACCCCCCCCCCCCCGATCAATGCGAGACGAGCCTTACTAAGGCCCGTCTCGCATTACTTGTCAACGATTTTTATAAAGCCACAGAAATTAATGCGCGACGAGCCTTAGTAAGGCGCGTCTCTCATTACTTTCTGTGGCTTTATAAAATGATCGGAGACAAGCCCTCCCACGGCGCGTCTCGCATTGAGGTGGGAACAAATGCGAGACGAGCCACTTTAAGGCGCATCTCAGATCTTAAAATGATCGGAGACGTGCCCTACCACGGCCCGTCTGGCATTTGTCTCTTACCCTCCCCCACCCCACGCAGCGCCGCGCCCGCATTTTTAGCGCGTCTTTCTTTCTGTAATCTGCGACGTGCCCTTAGAGGCTTGTCTCAGATTGCTTGCTCCTATTTGCTGTTTTGGCGTAGTGACGGCACGACGACTTTGCAAGCTATGCCAAAAACCGAAGTGTTGGCAGCAAGCTAGTGTTGACCCTCTGACGGTTTAAGGCCGCCACCGAGATCTAATCCTAGCATGAGGTCCGAGCCTGTCTCATGGGAAGTTTTCTTGTGTCTATCTCTCTATTTGAAATTCTCTGTGTTTCTCTGGTGCATTCAGATACTACATTAGAATTTTTCCATATATAATTCATGTGCAATTGCAAGTTCTACGACATGCATTTTTCCTATTTATACGTTTTGAGAATCATGTGTTCTAGATATCCCTAAGCATGGATAAAAATACGTTTGGTTTTCCTCTCACAACTGCTTCAGCCATCGGATGTGCGGACAGTGGACGGCTCTCCTAAACTACTAGAACTATAGGAGTATGAACCACATCACTATCTTTCTGACGGTGGTGGTTAGATTTTTCGTTGTGGAATTTTATTTTTTTAAAAAAACATGAATTGAGTGGATGTATATTGAGAGGGTGTTTGGATCCAAGTGCTAAAGTTTAACACTAGCTCATCCAAACATGAGTGCGAGCTAAGATTCAAAAACTTCAGCAAGGATATAAGTGTTAATATATGCTAAAGTTTAGTACTCAACTTTAGCACATCCAAATAGGACGTGAGAGCAGAAATTCAACATGCCTCGTATGTTAAAAGCGGCGGCTAATTCGTATGCGGACGCACGAAACACTAACGAGTGATGAGGCGGCTGCCGTGCAAATGCAAATTAGGAGTATATATATACACTGTCACAAAAACTTAGGGGGTTCTCTATAGTCTTATTACAAAGTCAAGGATACCACTTGCAAACACCACTACCGTACTGGCACGTTACAAACTTGTTGGAACCTATGCGATCCACAAGAAGCTCCTGACTCCTGAGTCCTGCCACGCACACACGTGCCTCGCTCGCTCCGGCACACCGCCCGCGTGCAGACAAGATCACCGGACGAGGGCACCGACCACGTACCGGACGAGGGCGTCCCGGAACACGCGGAGCGCGTCGAGCACGTCCGCGGCGGCCGGCCCCGAGCGGCGGTAGTGGGGCGGCGCCTTTCCCTCGGGCGACGGCGGCGCGAGCCCCTGCCTCCCGGACACGCCACGGGGCGAGCCCAGGCCGTGCGGTGACGATGGCTCGCGCAGCGGCTGCGGCCCGTAACTAGGCTTGGGCGCCGGCGGCGCGCGTCCTCCCGGCCTGCTCACGCCGGGCAGCAGCGCGCCGAGCTCCGGAGGGACCACCGCGCCATCGCCGTCGCTTGCTGTTGCTGGTAACGTCAACGGCGAGCGGACGTGCTGCTCGTACGAGCCACCTGACGATCAAGAGAAGAAGAAAATAACTCGGTTGGTCAGTAATCGAACGGAAAGGCATCAAGGTTAGCATGTAAACTGGATGATTTCAGTATGCATGTACACGCATCGGCACCGAGCTCTCGTGCTAGGAGTAGCGGGGCGAGCAGGAGAAGCACGACGGCTAGAAGAGGCGTTGACGGGGATGGTCGTCTCTCCATGGCGGGCGGGAGGTCGAGACGGCGAGCACGGGTGGTCTCTCTCCTGCGGACTTGTTGGTTGTGGCCTGAGAGGATTACCTGCAGACCGCACAGCAGCGAGCTTATATATATATACAACGGACAGGCCAGCCAGTCGGCCAGTAGTAGGCAAGTCAACTCGTCATTCCCGACCGGCTCGGTTCGGTAGTCTGACAAACAGAGACTGCCTGCAAGAACCATTCTGTTAACTAGTACAGTTGCTATCACACACACATCCTTGTTTTCTACGCGCCAAGTTGCTGGAACCAAGTAGTGCTATTTGTCAAGAATTGAGAATTCCCTGAGGTCTCTGCGAGGCTGCAACTATTCGGCAGGCGAAGCAACAAAAATGCATCGGTTATCGGGGCTTCGTGTTATTGGGTTACAAAGTCAACTGCTGAGTTGAGATCAACTGCTACTACTAGCATCATTCTGGATTTCTGGACACCAGTTGGTATTATAGAAGGACCGGTTGTACTGACCACCATCAGTCAATCAGGCAATACCAAAAGATGGTCATCGTCCAAGTAGAGAACTGCGCACGAAGCAAAGGAACAGTGTACCTTTGTAAACTAACTCATCGTTAGCAGGTCACTCTGCGCTTGCAGTTACCTTGGATTGAAGTTCAGCTAAAATCTCTAACCATTCACTTTGTGCTTGCCGTTCTCGCTGCAAGCAAGGGCTCTCGACACATGTTGCATCACTTCTGCAACCGCAAAACGCACGAATAAAGCAGCAGGACGGGCTGCATCCCGCATCACCTGAATCTCCTTGCAGATTGCAACGGTGGAGAATGAAATGGGCGACCTCCAACGCCACAGGTAAGGCCCATTGTGGCCGAATTGCGGTCCAGTAATCAGGTGAGCCAGGTCTGGCTGGCCCATCCAGTGCTGGGCTTGCATAGGACCGAACGAACTCTCCAGTCTGTTTGGTTGGACTGAAACGACTGCTAGACATCTCAAGAAAAGGTTTGAAACTGTCAGCTCGGTATATTGCGATTATGGAGCGCTAGCTGCAAAGATGGAGTTTTCCAAAAACAGAAAAAGAAATAAAACATGCTGTTTTCTTTCAAAAGAAAGAAGATTCCGTCCGTAGAGACTCGATGGAGGAATGGACGCAGCGCCCCTTTTGTCGATTTGTCAGGTGAGTTCCCAACTGTAGTCTATAGAGTACAGACCAGGACTGTGCCGTGCATACAACAACTGCCCCCACCAACGATGCTCCAGTGCTCAGTCCTCATCTCACCGGCCCATTTGATCACTCGAGGCTGGGGAGATGCCGAGTGGTTAGCCAACTGCCTGCCTTGATCCTTATCCAGCACACCAGTTCGCGGACGCCAAAGGCCAGTGGCAAGCTGCCAATTCCAGGGAATCAAACTCAGGGTTCAGACGGGGGATGATGGTGTGCTCTGGTGGAGTTGGCCGAAAAGTCTGTACTTCTCCTCGTCTCTCATTTCCATCCATATATTTCACTCAGAAGATATCCTCCATCTTACGGGTAGATGACGACACAGTGCTCGTCCCAAAAAGGAGACGACTGAACAAAAATAAAAAAAAGGGCATCCTTTTCAGTTGGTCAACTTCTTCATCGAATAAACTAGTAGTGTTCGTCAAGCCTTCGCAAGTCAACATCCCTAAGTCCAGTCTCCTTTTTCTGCACATCTGCTTTTGTGAGGACGTTGACCCCCTTTCTCTTAGAAGAATAATTCCGCCGCTGACCCTGCTGTATACCTGAAACACAAAGCAAAGCGCGCAGACATTTTTCGTCGACTGCGCCGGCGCCATTCACAAGCGACGGCGTTGACATTCCTCAGGCTCTGAAAAAGCGTCGCCGATCAGATCCACCTCACCTTTGGCGAATGCTGGAGTGCAGCACAATCTTCATACTTCCTGCTGTTGAAAGGCACACCAAAGAAGAAGAAGAAGAAGAAGAAAAATCACAGCTGAGCTCAAAATGATGCTTGAATTATTGCAAGCAACTACAGGTGCAGAGAACAGTAGAGTTACGCGCTCAATACTTGGATGCAGCGTCGAACGTCATGGATGGATGGATCCACTGAACTTGTGCTCTGCCTCTGCAAGCAACTACGAGACAAATCAGCCGTGCACACCATGCAGAGGACGGTCGCTTCAAGATTGGGTGCTGGACTGCAGGGTGCAACGCGAGGTCAAACGACATGGATAGATGCATCCATCGACTGAAAGGCCACTCTGCGAGCACTACGCTCCAGGGTAGGCTTCATGCAACTCTATCACCTCTCGTCCGTACGCGCGCATTTTCAGAGTTCGTGCCCGTCACTTTCTTATCCGCTCGCCGGATCGAGGATCCTCTCGGTCCGGCGAGATCAGACCGGACGCACGACCTCGGATCCCGTATCGCCCGTCAGCCGGCATCGCCATCATGCTCGCACGTCAGCAGCGATTCCGGTCAACCAGTAGATTAAGCTTTACAAGTACATGGCCACTCTACAGCAGCTAGCCTTCACAACTGGAGCCGGTCCAACCAAAAGTCGCCGTTTAATTCACCTTGTGGCCTGAATCCTGATTCCGATTGGCGCCATGGGATTTAAAAATGGAACAGCGGTGTGGAGCTCAATCATGGAAGATTCTTATTTTCTTTTGGTCCAATCATTAGGTGAGGTGGAGCGTCTTATGAACCCTTGGGAGCCTTATGTTTTTTTTTGTGTGGAAAGGAATAGAGAACCAGTAGTTGACATTGTACATACGTCCCGGCTGTCTGGCTTGGGCGAGTGGACCTTCGAACTCAAGAGTTCGGCGTTGCAAAGTATGTTTCCGGATCTCCAAAAATGCCGAGGCTCATGTGGGCAAGCCGTCGCTCCGATCCATTTCACATCGCCAGATCTGACAGACGCGTTTACGGTCGTCCAGGGGCTGGCACCGTCACGGGCAGGGGTAGCGCCAGCCCGTGGTGCCATCGAGTTCAAGCGAAGCACAAACCAGTGTGCTGCCATAAATCCGTGTGCCGTGACGTTCATGTTTTCCATTGGATTCCATCACTCGCCGTGCACGTATGATTTGTATGATCCCAACTCCGAGGCACTGCCGTCCACTTTTAGAATGGCCGTTCGATTTTCTGATCTGACGGAAGAGACGCCAGGAACGGCGCAGCCGTACCGTCTTCTGAAAACTGAAACTGGAGTAAAGCTCGGATTCTTACTTGGATTAGCGGTGAAACGGGGAGTGAAGTGGCGTAGAATCAACCCACCCGGCGGAACCGATCAACCGATGGGGGGCCGGGCGGGCCGACGGCGCACTGGCGGTAGCAGGAGGACGGACGGGCGGGCGGGCGAGCGGAGCTGCGCTCACGCTGGCCCAGGAAGCAACGCATCCGACGCGACCGCATCGCACGCGACGAGCGCCGGCCATCCAATCCATCCACCGTTCGGCCGCCCGCGCCGCAAAGCGCACGCATCCGCCTCGCCGCTTTCGGTCGGCGCAGGGCATGGACCACCGCGGGGCCGGGGGGGGCACCTGGCCGCGCCCTCACGCGACGCCACTTGTCGCGCCCGGCTCCGCCTGCGCCGGCCGCACGTCGCTCACGTCGCGTGCCGCGCTCACTGGCTTCGCGGCGGCGCCGAGACGCGGCCCGCCGGTGCGCAGCAGCAGCATATGCAGGGGCAGGCATGCAGCCGCGGTGAACATGCCGGCGCGGCGCGCTGCATTTGCACGGGAATATTCCGCCGCGGGACGGAAACGGAATCCGATCGGAACGGATTCCATTTCTCTTTTTTTTTTTATCAGAGGAGGCGTCGACGGCCGCCCGCGCCGCGCTGTCCCGGTGGAAGGGTCCGGCGGCGAGTTTCAGGCGGCCCGACGACGGTGGCATGATTCACGACCACATGCACGGGACGTACTCGCGGAAAAGTTCGTGAACGACGCCGTACAGTCGGCCCTGCTGCTGACGCTGCCGCTGCGTCTAAGCTTGCGTTACACGACCGCGAGCAAGGCCGAGACTCAAGTGCCATTTTTCCTCATTTTCCTTTCGAAATTGATTCTCTGTCTCTAGACGATTAACGTAGGATTTGGTGGCTGCACACCACAATGTTCCTGCGGGCTTCCACGACGCTACAGGCAGGCAGGCAGCAGAGTGTGGAGCGACCAACCGTGGCCCCCTTTCAGGTGCGCACGCGCTGACTCGGACCTGCACGAGGACGTTGTTCATCTCTCGCCCGTCCAAACTCCAAAGTACACCGCACCAAACCTTCCACTGCGCCGTGAGTCTAATACTCTGCTTCGTCGAACTGTCTCTCCTGCTACCAGCACTAGCAGAGCAGACTGGAGCGTCCTCGAACTTGACCTGAACTTGTCCGAGGGCGCGGGGGGATGTCATCCGCCCCGGCCGGGCGTTGACGACTTGACGGGCAGGGGTGAAACGAGGACAAGGTGCGGGTGCGGACTGCGAAGGTTCATCCGCAGCGCAGACCCACGCGCGAGAGGAGAGAAGTCTACGCCCATCCGCCCAGGCGTCCACACCACACAGGCACAGGCCCCGCCGCATTACCCACGCGTGCCCGCCCGCGGGAAGAGACTTGCTTCCCACGCCTTTTTTTTTTGTGCCCATTTCCTAATTCAATCCACCCCGCGCGCCGCGCTTTTGCCGCACGCCAAACACCTTCCCCCATGTTCTAAACTTGCAATCCTCCCTAATCCCGGGCCCCCGAGCGCACAAGCCCCTCCTAGTCCTCCCTCCTCCTCCTATATATATAAACGCACCTGCCACCCGCCACGAAAAGACTCAGCACGAGAGCCAGCTCGAGACAAGTCAAGAGCCATCGGGCCAACAGAAAACACCGCCACTAACAGCGAGACGCAACAAGGAAGAAGAAGCTAGCGGAGGAGGAAAGAAGGCATGGCGGCGATGGCCATGAGCAGCGGGAGGTGGACGCGGGTGCGGACGCTGGGCCGCGGCGCGTCGGGTGCCGAGGTCTTCCTGGCCGCCGACGAGGCGTCCGGGGAGCTCTTCGCGGTGAAGGCCGCGCCGGCGTCGGCGGGCGCGGCCGCGGAGGCGCTGCGGCGGGAGCGCGGGGTCATGGCCGGTCTCCGCTCGCCGCACGTCGTCCCCTGCATCGGCGGCCGCGGCGGGCGGGACGGGTCCTACGAGCTCTTCCTCGAGTTCGCGCCCGGCGGCACGCTCGCCGACGCGGCGGCGAGGGGCGGCGGGCGGCTCGCGGAGTGCGACGCCGCCGCGTACGCGGCCGACGTGGCCCGGGGCCTGGCCTACGTCCACGCCGCCGGCCTCGTGCACGGGGACGTCAAGCCGCGGAACGTCGTGATCGGCGGCGAAGGCCGCGCCAAGCTCGCGGACTTCGGGTGCGCGCGGAGGGCCGGCGCGGCGGCGGGGCCGTTCGGCGGCACGCCGGCGTTCATGGCGCCGGAGGTGGCGCGCGGGGAGGAGCAGGGGCCCGCCGCCGACGTCTGGGCGCTGGGGTGCACCGTCCTCGAGATGGCCACGGGCCGCGCGCCCTGGAGCGGCGTCGTCGGCGACGTGCTCGCCGCGGTGCGCCTGATCGGGTACACGGAAGCCGCGCCCGAGGTGCCCCGGTGGCTCTCCGCGGAGGCCAGGGACTTCGTGGCCAGGTGCCTGGCGCGGCGCCCGGGCGACCGGCCCACGGCGGCGGAGCTGCTCGAGCACTCGTTCCTCGCCTCCGCCGGCGGCCGCGAGGCCGCCAAGGGCAAGTGGGTGTCGCCCAAGAGCACGCTGGACGCCGCATTCTGGGAATCCGACAGCGACGACGAGGACCACGACGCGCCGTCGTCGCAGAGCACCTCGGAGAGGATCGGGGCGCTCGCCTGCCCTGCTTCCGCACTGCCGGACTGGGATGCCGACGAGGGCTGGATCGATGTGCTCTCCACATCCGACGAGGCCCCTTGCGTCGCCGGCGGTGCCGGAAGCGAAGAAGAAGCGAGCGCGGAGGCCGAGCCCCGCGACATTGATGCGGACAGCGGCGCCGGCGCCCACAATGTAGGAGAAAGTGACGCTCCAGCTGAGCACGAGAGGCATCACCTGTGTGCGAATTCAGGCTGTCATGACCCAATCCCATGTAAATCACTTTGCGACGCAGACAACGCAATGGATTTTGATTTCGCCCAAACCTTGCTCTGTCCATCCCCATTCCTAAATTCAGAAATTCCTGTTCTTCCGAAGGCGCTCCGTTCCTCGAGTAGGACTAGGAGGCGCTCGCATGGACGGCGTCGTAGCGTGTTCACACGTAAATTCCACGGGCGCTGTAAAATTCGCTGTTGCTTTGCTTGGGGCAGAGGACGTTGCGCCGCCCGCGTAGCCGTGCCTGTGACTCTGACGAGGAAAAGGCGCGCAAGAACGCAGCGGCCAATCCCCGGCCCAGCTTTGAGCTTCCCCGCCACGGCACGCGCCGAAGGTTCCAACGCGGCCGAGTCGCTCGCGTCGACACGGAAAAGCGCAGCGTCAGCGCGGACGCAGAAAGGGTTTCTGCCACTCCGGAGTAACTTCGCCCACCCCGCGGTCAAAAACCTCCGGACTCCGTAACCGTAACCCGGGGGGCCAGGAAAGGCCACGTGCGAGCCGCCCGCCGGCGATAAGAAAAGAAGAAGCCAGCAGAGAGGTGTGCCCCCTTTACAAGTATGCGTCGCGTCCTCCGGTTGCTTGCTCCGGTGGGTGATCCGCCAGGGGATGGGAGGAGGAGCCGAGGGATATCCAATATCCTGCCGTGGGCGCCGGGCTCTCCCATTCCATTCCGCCCGGCCGCGGTCACCGCTTCCCCTGCTCGCCACTGCGCCGCGGACTCGTCGCGCCCTTCTGGAACGGTAGCGTGCCGTGTCGGTGCGGGATAAGGGAGCTGGCTGCTGGCTGCGCTGTAGGATCACCGCCGCCGCCCGTGCTTTCCAACGTTTCCAGACTGTGAAAGAGGTTATCCGCTGCCCGGCAGCTGGTCCACACGGCACGCGTCCGATCACCGCGAGCGGACGGTGCGCTGTGCCTCCTCGACACCTCACTCGCTCTGGCGCGCGAGATCCTCCGGCTCGCATCTCTCGTCACCAAAACACAAATGCGCGACGCAATCGCGGTGTACAGTCTACAGTGTGTGTAGTCACGCTGAGCCGTACCCCAACAGTTAGGCAGATGCGTGCGAAAAAGCTGGGGTTCTGATAGCTGGATATGGTCGCCATGCCACGGCGGCGCGCGGCGGCAAGCGCGTCGGACCCGGCATGGGCGCACCGGGCGAGTACAAGTGGACGGCGCCGCGCCGAGCTGGGCCGCGCCAGACGAGCACGCTCACCGCACACGCCTGCGGTGCGCAGAGAGCACGGAGCGAGTCCCGGAGTCCACGGTCCACCACCGTCCACGGGTGACCGGGGCCATGCGGCCGATGCGCATCTGCCGCCTCTGGCCGCCGCCTCGTCATCCGATTGCCAGCCATATCCGCCCGAGGAGCAGTACAGCCCGGCGCTTTCGGCTTCCTTCGAGCGCTCCCGCTCCTCAGCCTGATGACTCGCCGCCCCGCTATGCCTTTCCCCCGGGCGCCTTTCTGTTGCTTTCGCCGCCTTTCCCCTCCCTTCCAAGCAACGTACGGGCGCGCGGGGTGAAGGAATCTCAGGGGCCGGAGAGAGATCCGGACGGTTAAACCCGATCGCTGTCACGCGTCGCCGCCCCCCGCCGGCATCACTCATGAGGAGTGCGTGCTGGATTACGCGGCGGAGCAGTCCCGGATCGGTCGATCCCGTGACGTGACATGATGATTAGTACCGGTACCTGGAGATCTCCAGATATTTTTTTTTTGTTCTAGAGCGCGGCTAGCTAAGCTGAACGCTTCTTGCGAGCCAAGCAAGGCCAGGTACACCTGGTGGTACCTGATAGGCGAGCTAACCTTCCTGCTAGTGTCAACTTGCAATCAATAGCCAGTCAAGCAAGCACCTGCTGTACCAGAAATAGGGGCTTTGTGCAAGGGTCGCAGAAACTTCCATCACACTGGTACCATACATCCGCGATGAATATTGGCAGCCGGTTAAGTAAAGCTTACTGTCTGTACTTTTGCAAAAATCAAGCTACAGTAGCTGTTTATGTGTTGTTGAAGAAGAACAGGGCACCGCTCTGAACTCGCGAACGCTTCCCCTTGCAACAACAGTTGACCCTGACAAAAGTATCCGGAGTCTCCATACCAAATGAAATGAACGTCCCATCCCATGCAGGGCAATCATTAGGACCCATGATCCCGTACCGATCGCTAATGATGGGCGATAATAAACAAAGCCGGTAACCGATCGCGTACTCCTACTTACCGACGGGGGCTTTGGATCCCGCGAGAGATTGACCAGCTCAGCTCGATCGGTTCATCGGTTGGCGTCAAGCAAGGGCTGCGCGGCCGCCGCAACGACCGCGCCCTCCCCCGGCGGCGAGCGGGAGCCGGCCAATCATGAGGCGGCGAGTCGGGCGGCAGCAGCCAGCATGTGTGTTGTGGTGGCGTGCGGCCCACCGAGACCGAACCGCGCATTTGTTTTTGTTTTTGCTTTTGTTTTGGCGTGTGCCGTATCTCCTGGATCGCCCGGCATCGATCGGTAGGCCACCGGCGCCGTGCCAACTGGATCGGCGGGCGCTGCGTGAGCTAGCGTCGCCTAGCTCCTCGGTTCTTTACTTACGTGTTCCGCGCCACGTCTTCCCGCTTCGGCTCGGCTCGTGAGCCCACATGGCTGCCCGTCGCGCTGCCCACATGTCGTGTCGTTTTTGTTTACTAGTTTTGGCTGCTGCTGGGGCTGGAGGACCGGCACGGGGATAAACAACGACCGACACAGGCTGACCTCACCGGTGGTGGTGCCGTGGTAGGGCCTTGCCGAGGCACGCACCATCATTTGGCACGCAAAACTCGAGGCTCAGACTCACCTGGCCAAAAAGAGATCAAGTGGCCACCGGACGTCGTCAGGGAAGAAGATCCCACACCGACGAACCATTGTTTAATACAGCCGTAATATGCTCATTCGAGCTGGATCAGTGATCAGTCAATGCTATCCATGCTTTTTTTTTCCCCATCTTCTCATCTTCCTCTAAGGCCTGCAGTTACGCGCTTCCAAGTACCTGTCGGTCCTGAACTCGCTTCGTCCATAAACAACTCAAATTAAACACTCGTGTAACTTTTCTGAACTAAGCTGATGACAACGTATACGGGTGCGGAGTAGGGCGTCCCGATCCCATTTGCAATACCGCTGTTCCCACACGTTCACCAGCTCACCAGCTCCGCCCGCGAGGGGACAAGTGTGCTTTCCACAACGAGAAAGGAGGAGCGCGAGCGGCAACAAACACTGACTCCGCCTCCGCTTCACACCTGTCAAAACAGCCAGGCAGTCCACCCTCCAGCCGAACCTACCCGTTACCTGTACTTCGCCAACTCTCGGGCACCAGGTGCGCCACCAGATGGCAGCACCAGCACGCCCGGCCGCAGCTGGGAGATAGAGCGAGGCCGCAGCCTGCACAGCGGTAGCGAGGTTGGATCAACCACGGCTGCTGCTGCTGCATCTGCATGGCTTGCATCACCTCGTCGACGTGGCGAGATTCGAGTTCCGATGAGCCTGCAGTCCGACGAGAGCGGATCATTATACGTGGCTGCCTAACACGGCGCGCGTCCAGCTTTAGCTTCTTCGTCTTCAGAAGTCTCGATATGTCACCATTACTGCCATGGCTTGCTTCCCCTTTCGATGCACGATTGGGATGGAGGTGGGACTTCACCAGATCATATCCGTGGACATGTTTCGGCGTGACTCCAGTTCCCTGTACCTGCATGTTTGACCAGCCACGCCCCAAGAACAAGTTTTATACTTCCACATACTTCTGCATGAATGCCACCTCTTCGTTCCCTACTAATTGTGGGTGGTTGGGTTTTTTATTCACCTAACAACAACATAAGGAATACGGCGATGAAATGGTTGGATTCGTTGGTTTTATGTTAGAAAACCATGTAACTTCAGTATCTTACATTGGGATCCGTCTTTTATATAATAATGGGATGGCTTTAGGATTTTTTGAATATACTTTGAACAGCATGTAAAGTATATATTCTGATGTTGATCCTGTCTATCCAAATATATCCTTAGCGTGAACCGTTACAAGACAAATGATATCAAAGTAATATCAAGTAAGAGATGTGAAATTGGATGCGGTCCGTTTTTTCGTCTCATGCTCCATACAAGTAACATACAACCAAGATATTATTTTTCTTAATTTACACGTCAAAATGGTGTCCTTAGAAAAAGAAACAGATGATCCGGATACTATTCATTGGAGTGCACGACATCTTCTCTCTCGTCACCACAAAGCTTATTGCTATCAACTTATCTCTACAACCAGCACTTTCTACGCGTTTTTCGTGGTGCCTTACTAATCTTTCTTAACTACCAACACAATCTTGTAGCTATTCTTCCTCGCCTCATCTTAGTTACCAACGAAAACCTTACAGCTACTGAACTAAAAAGAATGTTGTTGCATCTTCCTGCGGTTCGATTTTTTTCTTTCTTGTAACTTTTTTTTCATTCTCGGCTGACGCCACGTGGCCACCCGGAAATAGATACAGAACCCGTGAAGCTTCCTTGCAAAACCGACACGAGTAGTCACCGCATCCAGTCCGAAATAGCCACTCCGCCCTCGTTTTCCACTTGCCCGCCCCGCAAAACCCACGTTCCGTGCGTCCCACGCGGCCAAATATCTGGACCGGCCGGGACCCGCCCTTGCGCGGCCCACAGGTCAGCCACCCCACGTGGATAGCGGAGCCCGGAGAGCCCGAGCCCCCGACGCCTCCCGCGTCGCCGCATTCCTCACGTGCTCGGGCGAGCGCGCCACCGAACAGGAGCCCGCCACCGAGTCGGGCACGCCACCGAACTCGCCCGGCCTCCTCCCACCCACGCTTATAAATACGCGGCCCGCAGCCGGGTCGCCGGCATCGCGCCACGCAGACGCGAAAGCCCCGAGACCTAAGCACTAGCCCCCAACGAAACCGAAAGGAAATCCAGTGGGATCACGAGTTCTACCGAGATGGCGATGGACGCGGGCATCGGCGGCCGCCGCCTGACGCGGCTCCGCACGCTCGGCCGCGGCGCGTCGGGCGCCGTCGTGTCGCTCTTCGCGGCGGGCGACGAGGGCGAGCTCCTGGCCGTCAAGTCCGCGGCCGGCGCCGCGGGGGCGGCGCAGCTGCGGCGCGAGGGCGGGATCATGGCTGCCCTCCGCTCGCCGCACGTGCTCCCCTGCCTGGGCTTCCGCGCCGCCGCGGGCGGGGAGTTCCAGCTGCTCCTCGAGTTCGCGCCCGGCGGCTCTCTGGCCGACGAGGTGGAGAGGAATGGGGGCCGCCTCGCGGAGGCCGCCGTGCGGGCGTACGCGGCGGACGTCGCCCGGGGCATCGCGTACCTCCACGGGGAGGAGTCCGTGGTGCACGGGGACGTCAAGGCGAGGAACGTGGTGATCGGTGCCGACGGGCGCGCCAAGCTCGCGGACTTCGGGTGCGCCAGGCGCGTGGGCTCCAAGGGCCCGCTCGGCGGCACGCCGGCGTTCATGGCGCCCGAGGTGGCGCGCGGGGAGGAGCAGGGGCCCGCGGCCGACGTCTGGGCGCTGGGATGCACCGTCATCGAGATGGCCACCGGCCGCGCCCCGTGGACCGATCTGGACATGGACGACGTGGTCGCGGTGGTGCACCTGATCGGGTACACGGACGCCGTGCCGGAGGCGCCGGAGTGGCTGTCGGCGGAGGCGAAGGATTTCCTGGGCAAGTGCCTGAGGCGTGACGCCGGCGAGCGGTGGACGGCGCCGCAGCTTCTGGAGCACCCGTTCCTGGCATCCGCGGGCTGCGGCGTCAAAGCAGAGGACGCAAAGCCCAAGTGGGTGTCTCCCAAGAGCACGCTGGATGCCGCATTTTGGGAGTCAGACGCCGACGACGAGGACGACGAGATGCCAGAGAGCGCAGCCGACAGGATCAGGGCATTGGCAGGTCCGCGCTCGGCGTTGCCGGACTGGGAATCCGACGATGGTTGGATCGAAGTGTGCGGCGGCTGCTCTGAACTTTCTGACGCCACGACCGCTGGCCAAGAAGCGAAATTTCCAGCCGCGCAATGTGAATTTCCCAGCACGCCGGTGGCCGCATCACCGGAGCAGGTGCACAGTGAAGTTCCTGATGTTCTACCCGTGGCTGCGCCGGCAGCGGAGACGACGAGCTACGAAAACTTCTGGTGGGGAGAGTCAGAAGCAGAGCTGGAGACTGAATCTTTTGGCGCTAACTTGGATGCTGACGATGATCCTGTGCACAATGTAGGAGCTGCCGGTGCCTATGTGCATCAGCAACAGCAAGATTTTTATGAGAATTTCACCAGTAATCCAATTGTACTCCATCTTTGTATTTCTGAAGAAATAGCAAAAAATTCCTTTCATTGTCAAATTGCCCCCTTTCATCTTCCTCCTACTCTGTTCGTCTTCTAATTTGCCCCTTTACTAACACCAAACTGACAGAATTAGGAACCATCGAATACAGGAACTTTTTCTCGAATCCTGCGAGGGTCTAAAAATTTTCTTGTGACGTATCCTCACTCAAAACCGTAGCCATAGATGAACTTGAACTGAGATTAGTAGCCTGAACTCGATGCGGCGTCACTGTCCAGTAGAAGAACGATGACCTCCAACAGTCACCCGTCTATCCATTCCATGCAGTAACCGTTTGAGTGAAAACCATGGAACGTTCATCCTCGGAAGGAAGGCATGAAGTGACCCGAATTAACGCCTTCTCGACAACTCACAAATCCAACCCAACCACATCTAATCCACACCCCCCTATCCCAAACCCAAAGCAACACCCAACCCAAAGAGCTCGGACAACCTCACGGCAACTTTGGGGAGCGTTGCCGACAAATGTGGCAAGCAGCAACACGCCCGCGGCCCTCATCATCTCATCACAGGTGTACGCCGCAACCGCAGCCCCCTCTCCATCAGCTCCAGAAACGCGCTCGAGCCCCTCCCTGGCCTCGCTCCCGCGATCGTGTCATGTGGCGGCATGGCGTCGCCGCCCGGTGCTCCGGCTTCTAGAGTTTTTATTTTCTTTTCCCCGGCAAGAAAACGCCGGCGCTGTGGACGCGGGGCGTGTCCGCGCGCGACGCCGTCCAAGTGGCGCGCGCACTGCCCCCTTCCCTAGCCCGCAGCGAGACCGCGAGAGGAGGGGTTGAGCCCAGGAGCACGGCAGCAGGCGTACACGTTTGCTAGGTTGTTGGAACGGAAGGAAAGCGATCCACCAGGACACTTGTCCAGGTGCTCTGGATGAGCTCGCCCATGACCACGTGTGGCACAAAAGGTCTCCTTTTGGAGCTTCTGCAAGTGCTCGTTTCTAGACCGATTTTTTTGGTCGACCCAGTGATCTCTTTTTTGTTGGCACCGTTTAACTTTCTCCCGTTCTAGACTAACCGTTTACTGCTGACAAAATGTGTTGTACAGGAGGAGTATACCGTATCTAGATGCCATACTATTGCCATTTACTAGTAAACCCAACGTTTTCTGGCGACCAGTTGACCAGCAGGTAAATGCTAGAAAACGCATCGGCTAGGATGGAGCAGTTCAAGTCTTGCGTTCACATCGCACACGCCCCAATTGTCACTGCTCATGTGCCGTTCCGGAGTGGACCTCAAGAAACGGGTGCTTCTTACGGAGCAAGTCAAGAGCAGCCAAGGGTTTATAGCTGCCGAGTGCCAGCTCGAACTGCCAACAACCTTGGCATGCATGTGTCAGTGTCGCTCCCCCTCGCCTTTGCGCTTTTCATCGATCAGCCTGCCTTGTGCTTGAATTCTCGAAAAGAACTTTCTTTCAACCAGTTCCTTGCTCCTCAAGAGAGATTGGAGGGTTTTTTTTTGGGAGCAGTAGTGGTGGCCGTGGCCTTGCTGCATCTGGAGACCTGCCTAGGTGTGCAACATCCCAGAGAGGGACCAGACACACAAAAGGCACCAGTGCATGGCCACCAAACTGTATCTGTATCCACAGCTCGGAAAGTTTCAAGTCAAGCTTGCATTTGCGCCCATGGTCCAGATAGGCGCCACGCCGCAAGCCGCGAGCGATGCTCTTCATTTGCTCTGGTTTGACGAATATTATCATCACCTAATCTGACTATTTTTTTAAGAAGGTGGTTGAGTCCCCGGAATCTGAACTAACGCAAATCATCAGTTCGTAAGGCCTGCGTCAGGCGTCGCGTCACCCGGCGAGGTCAGCAGGTTTTATCAGGTCAGCCCGGCGGGTCCGAGAGTTCTTGGAACCGCAGCGTCAGCGCAGGCCCCGTATCTTCCCTGCGTCGTCAGCGCTTAATTAGCATCCCTGCTGTTGACGCTGGCCGTGACGCGCAAAAAAGAAGATGGGTGCGGGTCCTCTTGTCCCCCGTGGCCTTTCTCCTCCTCTGGAAATGGCAGCTTTCCGAGTCAATCCCTTCTCGTTGCAGAACTTTCCGGGTCATTCTCGGCTGGCGCGGTGTGGGTGCGGATGAGCCTCCGCCGGTGAAGGTTGAACGAAGCAGCTTGGCTGTTCGCCTGTTCCAGTGTTCCTGAAGAGCGGGCAGGCAAAACGAGATGCCGCTCCGGATCAGCACGGAGGGAAGAAAAAAAAGAAGACATGCTGTGACTGTATTTTTGTTTTGGACTGCAAGAGGCGACGGTTTCAGACCATTCTGCAGGACACAGCCACCGCTCGTAACCAACACAGTTCAGGAAGGTACTAAGATACTGCTAGATCACTACTATAAGCTCGTGCTTTATGGACCGAGGAAAAAAAATACTAGTCTACGAGTATTTGGTGAGAATGTTATCCTTGTGCGTGTTGAGGCTGGCCGTGTTAAGGAGGCAGGTGAAGACCGGCGAGTCAAGTCAACCGTCAGGTGCCGGGTTGTGTGTTGGGGTAACGGCCGGAGGCAGCGCGGACTCGCTGACCCTGGGTTCATTGTAGTTGTAGTCATCAGGGTCATCACCCATGAGCTCACATTAGGGTCGTGTTCTCAGTGGCTTTTCCTCCGTGGCGTTTGCAATTGCGGCCTTGCGAACCTTCGTTTGGGCTGACCATCACTCCCGCTGTCAGGAGAGGTCGACGGCGGAGTTCGTAGCTAGCGTTAGGGAACGTGTTTTACGTGGTCTGCGGAATCAGCAACTCTGATACTTCGGACGCGGCGGTTCTCTGCCTGCTGTTAGCAGACCGAATTACAGTGCTAGATACAGAGTCTTTCTGCTTATCAGAACTTTGTGATGTACTATTGTTCAGCAAAAAGAACATTGGTATGGAAGTGACGATCTTGTATCACCCGCATCGTGAACAGACAATGAACAAAGACAGAATTATCGATGTTCCATACTTAAGAGTGGCCCTTAAAAGAAATTCAATGACGATGGCTCACAAATCAGGAGCCTAAACTTCTGTTTTCAACTGCATACAGAAAAAAAACTTTGAGAAAATTATGCAAGTTGGATTCCTCTCTTTTTCTTTTTTGGAACCAGAAATGTATGCAATGCAAGCTTTGGTGGGAAGAAGGATGTGTGGGTTTTCAGAGAAAAAAAAATTCAAACCGAGGATTTGTTTGGGTGGGCCAAAATTCCGAACCATTGCGAAATGAATTTGGGCTCCCAACAAGCCCTGCTGCCGGGTCAAAAGTTAAAAGGCCTAGGCCTGATTTGAAAATTGGAGGACAACCCAACAATAGTTGGATGCACACCGTACTAATGATGATTCCAAGGAAAATCGGGATCTAAAAGTTGGAGTACGCAATTCAAAACTTCAGAGATTGCAGTAGAACAAGAAAGGCACATCATGATAATAAGATTTAGAAACTATCATGTTTCTTTAGAGGAAAAACTATCACGTTGAGCGCAGAACTGAACCAAAAAGGCAAAAATGCCGTACGACAATTAGCCCTTGTTTCTACTGGGTGGGTTCAACGCGACCGAGTTCAACCGAAAGCACAGGCCACTCGTTCCTTCCCCAGCTATTTAGGCTCCTCCTTCCCACCCTCCCCGCCGAACACGCCCCCCTCTCCCTCCATGCAGGTCGAGGCATCCTTCCACCGCAGCTGTGCCCCTCTCCCTCCTCTGGTCGCCCTCGCCCCCCCTAGACTGGCGTGGAGTGGAGATCCGTCGGAGTTCCGGTTGGTTTCTTCTCTTGCTGGTAAGGAACACGGGCTTGCTCCGGTTGCGTTGTGCATTTTGTGATTTTTGTTCTGCGGAGTCTTATTTTTGTTGCGAGCCCCCAAATCCAAATCTTTCGTTCTGCCCGGAATGGTTTTCGTGCTGCGTGGTTGATTACTACTGCATTCTATTTCATTTTTTATTGCATTATAAAGCGCCACATTGTTAATCTGTTCTCTTGGAAATGTCAAACCGTTTTAATAACGGTTTCAGGAAAGAAAATGACGCGCATGATCGGGAGGATCTATCTGGGTATGGGTTGATATCATATGAGAACATATTTGTTATTGTGATCAAACTGGAAATTTCATATTGTTATTCACTTATAGATTTCTCTGGTATCATTGAGAACGACATTTCATGTCAATTTGATCTGAATCCCTTATTGTGATGCCGAGGTCCCAATGTTACCGTGGATGTGCAGTTGCAGGCGATCGAGGCTCAATTCCTGAAAATATATAGGATGTTGACATGTTACTGTTTAGATGACACCAGATGATAATGTGAGTTCCAAAACGCATTCCTTTTATTCTATTTTGACTGAGCACATGCTTGTGTGCTAAACAATTGGAAATATAACGCATTCACCTTTTCTATGTCCCAAAGGCCCTTATAACTCTCAAGAAAGGTAGCAAGCTTATCAAGTATAGCCGGAAGGGAAAACCCAAGATTCGTGAGTTCAGACTTTCGAGTGTAAGTTCTTACGTGCACTGTTTTGTAATACAAATCTTAACTTCTCAAGTATCTCTTTGCAATAAAGAAATAACATCCCTTGATGGTTCTGCATTACAGGATGAAACAACATTAGTTTGGTATTCCCACAGCAAAGAGAAGTTCCTCGTGCTGTCGTCTGTCTCTAGAATCATTCCTGGACAGAGAACTGTAAGCTGAAACACCACCTTACAGTTACCACCGAGTTAGATGGTTACTTTGCTGCTATGCAGTCACAATTAAAGTTTTTAATGACAAAAATTTTTTAAAGCATAGGGTCTCAGACATTTCAAATGGACATAAATGAATTCATCTTTTTTCGCCAGGCTGTTTTTAGGAGGTTTTTACACCCTGAGAAGGACTACCTATCATTTTCTCTGATATA
Organism: Panicum hallii; assembly: GCF_002211085.1. NCBI lineage: Eukaryota > Viridiplantae > Streptophyta > Magnoliopsida > Poales > Poaceae > Panicum > Panicum hallii. Next base: position 12,745,051 of record NC_038044.1, read on the forward strand.
CAAGAAAGGTCAACGTTCCCTTGACCTGGTAAGATGTAGATGTTTCGTTCTCCTTTTTCTAACGAACTAGTGGTAAAAACTATGTGTTAAGAGAAGGAGACCATCCACCTGAGCTCAAACCCGAGTGCTCGCTAAATGTGGGTACCTCCATGAGAACTAGTTTCAAGTTTCAACGAGTTTTTTTGGCCAACCAGGGTCTGGTACCCCCTATTTAAGACAAAACCAGGGGATGCCATTTCCCAGTGGTGGAGTTCTTTGAGTATATCTTATACTATGATCTATGGAAGACATTAGTTACATGAGATTCTAGCTGATCTACAGGTTTGCAAGGATCAAGCTGAAGTTGAAGTCTGGTTTTCAACACTTGAGACACTCATTACCTCTACTTCAGGCCGTAAAAGTTATTCGACTGATGGTCCAAGTGATAGGTTATCAGTTTCTGATGTGAGTTGGTATTCTTGAATAGCTGGTTACATCGTTTACAATGAAATCGAATATGTTATAATTTCTCTCTGTGTGGTCTAGTTTAAGTATTTGTGATTGGATTCAGATTTCATGATAGTAAGCTTTCTTTTGAAGTCTAGTTCTTTGAAAAGCCAGCAGTAAGATACCTGTGAAGCTGCATTTATATTGTATTGTGATGCACACATAAATCATGGCATTTTATCCTACTTGATTGTACAAGGTTATAATTGTTATCTAGAAGAGACTAACTTAATCGTGGATGTGATTTATGGCTTTGACCAACAAACAAAGAATGGCGACACTGTTTGGTTCTTATTTCTTCTGTGTATTAGCTAGCATCTTATAAACTACTGTTAGTTATACTTTATCCACTTCACCTTTCTTGTTTCAGCTGAACTCTGCCTTACCTTTGGTCAAAGGCTGCAGAATCTTCGAACTAAACGTTTCTTTCCCTTTTCTTTTCAGGAAGTATCACATTATCAAGATAGCAATTTTTATGATACGACAGTAGATATCACCTCAAGTATTACACGTACTTTTAACTCAGGTAGTTACAGCACAACCAATTCTATCAATTCAGCAAAAGCAGATGTTAGATCGGATCGTGCAAATATGCTAAGAGCAAGTACAGACGGTGGCCGCATTAGTATTTCCAGCAGTGTTCCTAGTTCTTCAAGTCAAAGTTCTGGACAGGATGACATTGAATCCCTTGGTGATGTTTATGTGTGGGGTGAGGTCTGGACTGATGTGATCCCAACAGAAGGATCCTCAAACTATTTGTGCTCCAAAGCAGACATTTTAGTTCCCAAACCGCTGGAATCAGATGTTGTTTTGGACGTACAGCAGATAGCCTGTGGTTCCAGGCACATTGCTCTGACTACTAGGCAAGGAGAAGTGTTCGCATGGGGTGAAGAACTTGGAGGGCGGCTTGGTCACGGGACTGATGCAGATATTAGCCGTCCTAAACTTGTTGAAGCCTTAGCAGTTTCAAATGTAGAATATATTGCGTGCGGGGAGTTCCATACTTGTGCTGTAACTGCCTCTGGTGACTTGTACACTTGGGGTGATGGATACTACAATGCTGGATTGCTTGGACATGGTGCCGGAACTAGCCACTGGCTTCCAAAACAAGTCTCAGGACCCTTAGAAGGAGTTCAGATACTGTCTGTTGCATGTGGCTCATGGCATTCAGCACTGACTACGTCAAGTGGGAAAGTTTTCACTTTCGGTGACGGGACATTTGGCGCTCTTGGACATGGGAATCATGAAAGTGTTGCATACCCAAAGGAAGTCGAAACTTTGAGTGGATTCAGAACAATGAAAGTAGCCTGTGGACTCTGGCATTCCGCAGCAATTGTGGAGACCAGTAATCAGGTAGGCGTGAATGTGGTGTCCAGGAAGCTATATACCTGGGGCGCTGGGGACAAGAATCTCCTAGGTCATGGGGATAAAGATGCTAGGCTAGTTCCTACATGTGTTCAATCTATCGTTGATTATAATTTCCATCAGGTGGCCTGTGGACACAGTATGACTATCGCCCTTGCTACATCTGGTCATGTTTTCACAATGGGCAGCTCTAGCAATGGTCAGCTTGGGAATCCAAAGTCTGATGGTAAACAACCTAGCCTGGTACAAGATAGGTTGTCAGGCGAATTGGTTGAAGAGATCGCCTGTGGCTCATGCCACGTTGCAGTCTTGACTTCACGAAGTGAAGTATATACATGGGGGATGGGGGCCAATGGAAGGCTGGGGCATGGTGGTGTGGAAGATAAGAAAAAACCAACCCTTGTGGAAGCATTAAAAGATCGTCATGTTAAAAGTATAGCATGCGGTTCGAATTTCACTACCTGCATTTGTATACACAAGTGGGTTTCAGGTGCAGATCAGTCCGTATGCTCAGGTTGTAGGCAACCATTTGGCTTCACAAGAAAGCGACACAATTGTTACAATTGTGGGCTTGTCCATTGCCATGCATGTAGTTCAAGGAAAGTACTGAAAGCTGCTTTGGCACCTACTCCTGGCAAACCACATCGTGTATGCGATTCATGCTTCATGAAACTGAAAGCTGCAGAGACCAGCAGCAACAGTTCATATCAGAAAAGGAATGTCAATGCCCGTCGCTCTGTTGATAACAAAGACAAGCCAGAGAGGCCAGACATAAGGCATTCCAGGCTTGCAACAGGATCACCAGCAGAACCTCTCAAGCAAGCTGAGACAAAAGCAGTTCGAAATGAGATAAAACCAGATCCTATGTCCATGATTAAGGCATCCCAAGCTCCTTCCATGTTACCTTTTAACAATCTCGCTTTTGGTGGAACATTTGGTCCAGCTAGTCTAAAGCCCATGGCAATGGCAGCTGCAGTGCCAATGGCCATGCCTGTGCAATCATCTCCTCTCACAAAGAAGCCAAATCCAGCTGCAGCAACTCCTCTCTGTGGTAAAATTGAGACTGATAACTTGAAGAGGACGAAAGATGTGCTGAATGAAGATATATCAAAGTTGCAGTCTCAGGTCTGATTTAGAATACTATATATTTTGCCACATTTACCATGTTTAGCTGGCGCTGATAAATTTATTGAACTTTTAACAGGTTAACAAATTAAAACAAAAATGTGATGCCCAAGAGGAGCAACTGCAGAAATCGGAAAGAAGAGCTGAAAGTTCTGCCTCTATAGCTGCAGAAGAGTCTTCTAGGCGTAATGGTGTCTTGGAGTTCATTAGGTTTCTTGACAACGAGGTACAGTATTAAAATAGCTCTGCATGATAGATACACAGCTCTTGAGCTTGCATGATGAAATTAAGTGCCTACCCCCTACCATGCTGCGTGCGTACTTGAGCCAATAGTCTAGCCTTTTATTCTATTCCATTTACAGTACCAAGTCTTCTATAATCCAAATCAAATACAAATAGGGGTATGCTTCAATGATGTTGTGAATGAAACAAGCATAATGGTAAAAGGATTTGTTGTTAACTTGGAACATAGAATAACATGAGTCAATATAAGCTTTGTAGTAGCTCAAAAAATAAGGGTCGTTTCACTGTACATGTTTACTGGATCTGTCTTGATGATGCTCACTGTATCACGTCCGGTCATTCTTCAGCTCAAGAGTATTGCAGATAGGGTGCCCAGTGATGCTGCTGACAGCTTAAAAGCCTTGCAAAGTCATTCAGAGAGATTTCTTACTGGGCAAGGTATTCATCCACCAGAAGTCACAGGTGCCGGTAGACATGCTACGGCGCATCAGAGGTCAGCAAGCATGGGCAGTCTGGTGTTGTCTCAGGATGGCAGCACTGGATATGCCGGTAGCTCGGCCGCTTCCTTGACGAGTGAATCTCCATGCCACCGTATCATGGAGAACAGCTCGAGAGCTAATGGTGACTTTGCACCAAAGCATAGTACTCACGGAGAAGTGCAACTGATCGAGCAGTTTGAACCAGGGGTGTACGTGACACTCATCCAGCTGAGAGATGGTACCAAAGTATTCAAGCGTGTCAGATTCAGGTAACCTAGTTGCCACATGCCCTCGTCCTGTATACGGCTTTGATATCCTAACCTTCTCAGTACCAATCACTTTCATAGTACATCCAAAGCACTCCATAAATTTCACTTTATGCCAAGACAAAATTAGTTTCCAGGAGCTGATCATTTACTCTCCTTGTTCTTTTTCCCCCACGATCAGCAAGAGGAGATTTGCGGAGCAGCAGGCCGAGGAATGGTGGCGGGAGAACCAGGAGAGAGTGTTCAGAAAATACAGCCATCCGGCTAACTAGGTTCATCGGAAACCGTCATGGAACACAACATCCCAGCATCGTGAGGAAGAAGTATGATCATCCACCCTTGTGAGCTTGGTTGCGGACGAGCTATGGGTGGGGGAGGCATTGGATGATGGCGCTTTGATCGGCGGTGCTTGAAGGAAGTCAAGTCCTGCATGTTGATTCGAGCATTGCTCCTGCGGCTGCATTGCGGTGTTATTATAGATTACTACTAGATTAGATTGTGAACTGGGAAGATACTGACATATGTGTTTCATCCTTTTTGCGCTTGCTTTACCGAACATGGCAGTTCGTGGTGCCTTTCCTGACAAAGCGACAGTAGCTTGCTGTGAAACCTTTCTTCACACCTCAGACAATTTGTTGTTTCACAATTTTGATATTCATTCATCCTTTTGTTTCCCCTCTTGAGGTTACAGTGCCAAACTATGAATTTTTTTTCTTTAGGAGGAGAAAAAGGACGAAGTCTCTCGAGTGAGGTAAGCTAAGGGATCTTATAATGTTTAATAAGGTGATCATATAGCATGTGGTATTCATCTTCGAGCAAATGCATGTATGCTCTGGCCTAGCAGTTCGGCCAGCCGGCAGCGAACTATCCCCATGCACCTCTGCCCGTGCCCGCGCCAGGCACGGCTGCAAGGCGCAAGCCTGGCCGCACGGTTTGGTTCCAGAACCCGGCGCGCCCTGCCTGCCCTGCTCCACAGGGCCGCCGGAACTTCACCGCGGATGCTACTACGGCCACAGCAATCCCGCAGCCCGCGCACCGAGCGGCAAGCGCGGTTGTTAGCACATCTCATACATGTAATCCTGAATGATTCCGAGTCCAGCGAAACAGGTACAGCGCTATAACTCCGCGATCATACGATCTCTTTCCTCACGGGCCTTGACTCGCGATGCTAACCGGAGAAACAGCCGTGCGGTATGCACGGACAACTAGCAAATGCTCATGGTTAAATTCAGGCTTGCTTGCGATGGATGATTCTCCAAATAACCGGCAACCGCGTGGGCGCCATCCTGCAACAGGTACCGTAACTGTGTGATGGGATGAACCATGGTGTGTAATGCTGCTACTAACCGATGAACAGGCATTTCATTGCAGGTGGCAGCCTTTTTTGGTGGTTCTGGTGCCAATCTTTTCATTTTTTTGTTTTATTTTATACAACAGAATTGATTGATTGCTGCTCGTGGCAAACCACGCAGAAACTTCTGTCGTTGGCTTGGGTCCTTGATGACGTTGCCAATGGTGGCAGCCTTTTTGGTGGTTCTGCTGCCTATCTTTTCATTTTTTTTAATTTTATTTTACGCAACAGAATTGGTGATTGCTGCTCGTGGCAAACCATGCAGAAATTTCTGTCGTTGGCTTGGGTCCTTGGTGACGTTGCCAAGGATTGCAAAATCTGAGGGTGTGTTCGTTTCCTGGGGTCTAAATTTTAGAGGGGTCACATCAAAAAGAATCTTGTCATTTAGAAGTATTAAATAAAGTCTAATGACAAAACTAATTGCAGAACCCTAGTGCTAATTCGCGAGACGAATCTAATGAGGTATATTAGTCCATGATTAGTGGATGATTACTGTAGCATCACTGTGGCAGATTATGGATTAATTAGGCTCATTAAATTTGTCTCGCGAATTAGCACCCAGCTGTGCAAAAAGTTTTATAAACAGATTTTATTTAATACTTCTAAATAGCAAGATTCTCTTTGATGTGATGGGTCTAAAGTTTAGAGGGTAGGAAACGAACAGGGCGTGATTCGTGCCGGTGGGAGCGGATTTGATAAATACTCCAACAACTCGAATGAACTGAAAACACGCCAACACCCCTGGACGCACGACGCACTCGACAAGTCGTACACCGCGGCAGATGCAGCACGCAGCTCAACTGAAACAGCGAAACAATTATTGTCAGCACGCGATCGGTTTTGCGACAACATGCAAGATTACAGCTTAGGCCTTAGGCTAGCAAGTGCTAGGTACCTGCCTCACAGCGTAGAGACTAGAGAATACAAAACACCTTGACCTGGTTGGTATATCATCCTGTTTCGGGTCATCGTCGAATTTGCAACAGGCATGAAATACCTAGGCGCCTGTTTTTACTACCAACTACACACTTTACGGACCAACAAAATACACACACACACACAACACATTAGCCGCAATCCAATATACACGAACGGCTCTGCGTGTGAAGAACAGCTGCGCCGCGCCCAGCTCTTAGAAGCAGAACTTCTTCTTCTTCTGCAAATGGCATGCATATAGAAGTGACACAGATCAGATGGGGCAGAGAACAGACTATAATAGCGAGGATATAATGATCCGTAGTTGAGAAACCAGAAAGACACCACGCGTGTACATCTTCAATGATGGAAAAGGGAAATGAGCATGAGAGAACCGTAACATACACGGAATTTGATCAGCTCTTGCTTGTCAATGTAAGCGAGCAGCTCGTCCTGTCGCATCAAGGCATCATAGAGGGCCTGATCATGGATATGAGTTTAGTTAGATAGTTCGGAACCTCACTACTTTATTTATAAAAAAAAATGGAAAGAAGTCTTTTCATGCATATGCAACAGATGACATCGTCTGTAGAGTAACAGCCAATTCCAGTTCCGTAGTTTTTGTGTTGTGCCGACTGAGATCAATCAAGGACGTAGAAACCGCAATTTTGAACAAAACAAGCTTACCTTCTTCGTGGAAATTAACTCAGCCTCCAATGCATCCACACGGCGGACGGCTGCATTGAGCAATTCTTCCTTTTCAAATGGCATCTCAGACGGCTTTGTCTCAAGCACCTGCACCTTGTCCTCCAGCTCGCCCAGCCGTCTCAGCATAGATGAAAGCACATCCTTTTCCGTATAGGATGGGGCAGGAGATGGAGGTCGGAACTCCTCCTTGCACTCCTGTTCTTGAGGATACTCAACGTGATAGTCATCATGCTTAACAGATTGGTTAGAGATACTTCTAGCCATCTTGCTTGGAACAGAACAGAGCATGGCAAAAAGGGTCATGACCAAGACCGTCAGCCACGTGATTATTTGAGCTCGGAGTCCTCCGAATGTGCCAGGCAAATTTCTCAAGGAAAATGAACCTGGTGCGAGAATATAAAGGGTTCAGGGTTCAGTACACAATAATAGAAAACAGCATTCTTGCATATGCAGTTATGCATCACATGTGCTGTAATCTTGTGAGCTACGTCCTTATACCGGAGGACAAAAATGATGAAAACATGTGTGTAGCTAGTTAATTATCTATCTATAAATAGTTGAGCGTCTTGGTGGGAACAAACATGAACTAACTTTAGGAATGGATATCAATTTGAACAAAAGTCAAATGGAGTATAATAACTGTAAACAAGAGCTTGACGATAACTAAATAGCCACATAGCATACCTGAGGAAGAAGCTTGTAGATTAGCTCTGGGACTACCCCATCCATCATCAACAACCTTGTCCACAACAGGAATGTTTTCAATTGAAGCATGAGCAACAGATGCGTAAGCATGTGCTGGCAATTTTGACTGGAGATAGCAACAGAGGTTACCCATCAATAACTACGTGATACCAAAAGTATTTAAAAAAAAGAGCACCCCAAAGTTACATTCCACACATGTTTGGAATGGAAAGCATACTGGTTAAAAGCCTGTATTACTTGGCACAACAGGAAAACAAAGGGGGTGTAGTAATATTTACTGTTCAAAAGAATGTTTACAGAATATTACTTAGTATAATTTAGTGACCTGTCATCAATAACTTTTTGGCCCTTGGTGGTGTTTATAGTCAAGATGTTACTGATGCAGATTATTCAAGTCATATTATAATCAGGTTGTTGATCATACACTAAGGGTTAGCCACTTGCCTCCTCATGAACAGGGGTCAAAATAGGGTGTGTGATCAGATTCCTTGATGCCATAGGAGATGCTACGTCTTCCACTTCAGACCCGGACTCAGCAGATGCATCACTGCCTTTTCTCTGCTTCAGTAAAATAATGGAATAAGTACTGAGTGAGGACTGAGAATGATGTCTCTAGAAATTTTAACAGTAAAGCATTCTTATAGACTTACGGCTGGGTACTCTGGCCTAGCATAACCAATTATCTTTCCATCAGTGCTGGATATAGTCACAATTTGCCTTCCGTAGTTTGCCTCACCATTGAGAACTCTCTGGAGAAATTGAAGATGCATCACATTAGCACTAATGCGTTTTCTTCCAGCTGCATATCTCATCCGGAGACATCTTCCTTTTCTTCTCCGATATTTAATCATGTTTTATTTTTCACAAGACTGGGGGTCGTTGTGGCAGGATATTTATTACCTTTATTATTTCGGGATCCTTCCAAGGACCTTTGTCGGATTTTTGACAACCTCCATGTTCATCACACTTGCATTTACCACCAAGAAATTCTGGCAATTCACTGCATGCATGTATTAAACAGAAATTAGGATGGAAGCCAACATCACAAATGTATGACCAAGAAAAAGGATACTGACCACTCATCAATAATTTCAAGCAACTTATGTTGGTACTTATTCCCAAGAACCTTCAAGAGAAAATGATAAATGGTAAGTATAATGTGTATAAAATCATTCAAGAAGGATGTAATCAAATCATTGTTAAGAAAGCATTACATACATGAATCTTGGAAGCAGTTTTCGGATCAAGGAACGATTTTATTGTGTTCCATAACATCTTGAAGCCTTGGCCAGCATTAATTATATACATCCGGCACAATGTCTGTAACAGCATCCAAAATGCTTTAGGGATTCAACAATGGGCCAAGATAAATATAATGACAAAGAAAAACTATATTTCTTCTTTTGAATTTAGCAAAATTACTCATGGAAATATTTCATTGAAAAAGTTTCAGATGCTGGAATGAATTTTGTCAGGATCCATAACATTGCTACCTACCTCTGGGTAGTTATCACTGTCGATCTTCTGCAATCGTGTGATTAATTCCCTCGCAGATTTTGAGAAGTTCTTGAAACCCTTCATTTACATAAGTCAAGAACTCTTATCAATGTAGATTTAAATATAAAGAACAATATTTAGCCATAATATAATGTGACATACCACTCCTTGCACATCCAAAATAGTAGTACATGAGTCTATGTGTTTTTTTGCAGCAATTGAGCAAGCTGGAAATCTCATCTGGAAACATCTCTCAAACTCCTTGACGTGGTATCTCACATACCGATCAATGGTTGTTACCTGCACTAGCTTGTTCGCATCAACTTTTCCTATTAACTCTATGTAGATAGGTCTACCCTCTTTATCCACCCCATGATAAAATTGTGGGTAATACTTTGTAACTTCATCTAACTCGGTGTAGTCAAATTCCTGAGGTGTAGAAACCAAGAAGGGTCAAAATACAGAAGTTACTGATGGAGATGACATATTTTGATATATCACCATTTATATTTCAGCTTTACCTCTATTTTGTCGGTCCCAAATTCCTTCCTCCATCTAAGCATGTCTGACCACATATTCTTTGCTTTCTCAACATCAAATTTTCGCGCTTTTAGGAACCTGTAATGTGAATCAGATCAAATGAGAATCCCACTCAACTAAGATGGCAACAACTTTCTTTCTAGACATGGCCCTTTGAGCGCATATAGTTATTGGTGCAAACTGTGCAAGCCTACAAGGTTTATCGTAGGGCTATCGGGAAGGTATGAAAGGGGAAGCGTATACGCAGCATAAAGACAAATCAAACCCTGTGAACAAGGAACTCCCTGCCAAGGTTCTTCTTCGGAAGAATTTTTTTTTTGAGAAAGTAAGTACTGTACCTCAACATCATGTGATAGTCATCATGCTGTTGTGGCAGCAAATCCTCATCAATTAAGCATTGCCGAAATGTCTCGACATCTTGAAGCTCTTTAACATCCCTTATGTCCTTGATGGAATCCCTAGGTTCATTTTTTTTTTTGCTCCTCCTTCTCAAGGAATGCCTGAATTTATTCCCCGCATTAATTGCTTTTTTCTTGAAAGAGCCAATTTTAGTCTTCTTATCTCCTTCTGAGTTGTCTGCATCAGATCTGCTCTCTTTCCTTTCATCGTTATGTACAAGCCCTTCAAAACCTGCAGATGCTGTCTCAATTTCCCGTATCCAAATCAAAGCAAAGAAAGCTATTTTTTGGAAACAACAGGAACCGATAGGTGGGTTCGACTAGACAGCAAATGATGCTTTACATGTAGGGATGCAAGTTATATATATTTTGGGACATTGGGTCAACCCAAAAGGTTGATAAAATGAACTAGAATAGCATTCTGCGTAAATAATTTGAGAGGAGAAATGAACTAGAGTGGCATACCATCATAATTAATTAGCTGACCCAAAAAACACTATTGGGTACCCACTTGCATCCTTATTTACAGGTAAATAGAACTGTAACCTGTCTATTACATCGATGCTAATCCAGAAAAAAGGCAAGGGGTTAATACAGGTATTAACTTATTGGTTTGCACATGTTACAGCAACATTGCTACATGTCGATCATCAGCATTTAATGACTCGGGTTCAAGTTTGCGGTTATCATTGATGATGAGGACCAGTTTCGAGCATCAGCTATAAGGCCCTCTAATAAGACCAGGTAAAATTCAGGCAATTGGCAAATTACATACTATATTGATTTCTTCCCTCTGTGACAGAAGTACGTTGGGGTTTCTAGCCCCAAAACCAATAAAGCTACAACCTTGTAGCAGCAATTATTCTTATGCCCTCCGGTAATAGCATCTGCTAATATATTAATTCCTTATCTTTCAAAGGAACAAGGGAGAAAAAGATGAGTCGACAGCATCTGCTAATTCGTTGGGAATCGACTCATAGTGTCCCAAGGGAAAGAAGCGCTTCATACTCACATGGCCTAGCAAATCGATCGAGGGGTCCTGACATCCCCTCCGCCGGCTCCAAAATCGGTCCTCCGAGCAAGCGCCAAGCTCAGAATCACCTGCAATCGGCAATTTGAGCGAAAAGCACTGTGATTGATGAACTGCGCGGCAAACGTCGAAAATCTAAACTATTATCCAACGAACATGTTTGATAAATCGGTGCGTGGACATGGACATAGCAGCTCGGAGGATTTCGTGGGATTCTTACCTGTTTCAGTTTTGGATTTCGGGAGCTGATTTTGTCCAGGAGGGGACGACCAACCTCTGCCGCTCTGCATTTTAATGGGTGTGGGAGACTCGGGAGGGAGAAGCGAGGAGGATTCCAATCACTTTTCAAGTGGACCCGGTTCATAGGCTCGATCGAACCAGTCGAATGATCGAGCTGTAGGGCGCCCGTTTGTTCTGTCCACGGACCCAGTTCACCCAGGTGTCTCTGGCGTCTGGTAGCCTCGGTTCCTCCATAGGATAGGATCTCTGGAAGCGTATAGCGGAACGATTTCAGGGGCCCCACACGCAGTGGCTGCGAACCGTAGACCGCGTTCAAGGAACGTGTGCCGGTGATGTGACGCGTGGACGAGCGTTTGGCCAGGTCAGACTTGATTTGTTTGTTGGAGGCGTTGGACAACTCCTACAGCTGCTGATTGCTCCATAATAATCATTTTTAGGGAATGGAATTTCTTCCTACGTTCAAAATAAAATATATATATATGATGATACTTAGGTATTGCAGACCACTTCAGCGCTTCTATCATTTTTATTTTTGTGCGTTTCAAGCTGTACTTACTTTGTGTTGTGTTGCTTTGACTGATGTGTTGTTTTTACCTTGGTAAATTTTTGCTGTTTTTCTTGATCAGTTGTGGCTGCTGCCATGTTGCTAAAATAGTACCGATAATTTAGTTTTAATTCTTGACCAGAACACCAACAAATTCTGTTGGCCAATACATAAAGCTTACCTTACATTAATGGTTGCCTGTTCTTGAACAGACAAAGAAAAAAAAAATACTAATATGAGCCGCCTTGGACTGATACCTGGGCATGGTCTGCTCACAGCTCATTGATCATTTCACCTTGGTAATCCATGTCTCGATCAGGCGCCGTAACTTTGAACTCTGTTCCCGTGGCAGTAATTCCCCGATAGCTGTCAGTACAGTAGCCTGCCATTGTGCTCCCTTCGGCTAAAGAACAGACAGAGATAAGCTCGCGGAGCTGATTGCCTGCTCGCTGGTATGTGTTTTCTGCTGGCATCAACCCAGCACAGTGACCAAATAAACGGGCAGAACAATGGGTCGGCGTCGAGGAAACTTTTTGTCCACGTCTTCCATTGAACCTATGCTACCTACCTGAGTATCTTTAGTTGTTCCACTGATTGCAATCATCCGTGAACCCACGTTAAAGCAGGTTTTGGCTGCCATCAGTCATCACCTCACACGGGAACGGGGTTGTTGGCAAATCAAACAAGCTTGTGGTGTGATCTGATGAAAGCCTGGAGCACAGAAGGATTAAAGAGAGCATATACTTTGCTATAAAATATGTATATAAATAAATATATAGTAGGACCGAGCAAGAAGCACATGCCTTGACGAATACGGCCAAATTTGGCTGAGTTTTCCCACCACTGATTTTGTTTAAAAAAATTTTGCTCCTTTTTCCTTCTTTTTGGGCAATAGCCCAAAGTATTGTGAAAGCGATAGAGGAAGTAGGAAAAATCCTACGTCGAATTCGTGTTTAAAATATCCGGTGGGTGATCTCGTGGTTTTACTGGTGATGGAGACACAAACGAAATGATTGGTTGAATTTTTCAATCTCCCTCATTGTGATGTTGATGCTTGGCGTTTCGATCTATAGGAATGGTTGAACCAGCTTCCTGGCAGCAACCGAGCTGTTCAAAGCCACGTAGCCGTACAATCATTCATGAATTCTGCCCATATTTTGGCAATATGATAGAGGGCACCTCCTACCAACTAAAAGCAACTAGCAAAATCATTGCTCCATTTGTATCAATAAACAGACTTCTTAACATGACCGGTTCCAACAAAGATTGTTCTTCCCCCCCCCCCCCCCCCCCCCCCTGCAAATGGGGATAAGCAATTTGGCTTCTGATCCATGCATAGATACAGGAGACAAAGAAGGCCAGGAACTTTTCAAGGAATGGTAGGTACTCATCTGAGAATAAACTGCACCTGGTCGCCATAGTGGGGGTACATGCAGAATCCACCCACTAGGAAATCGGTTTATAGGATAATCACCTCAAACGAAAACGCTGGCGATTTTATAATGGGCATTTTGTCTGCCGCTAGCTTGAGGAGGTTAGGGGGTCCCTGTTGGAGCAGTTGCTGCTTAATCTTTTTGTCTGAAAACACTTGATGAGGGTGTTAATGCAGCTCACGAACAGCAGATCGGGATGGTCGACTCTTTAACTGTTGCTTGCCCAACCAGATATGCATGGCCGACTACTCGTTCCTTGACTCTGCATTTTCAAGGGCGCAAACATAAAAGAAGGCAAGAAGCATTGCGACTGGGGACAGGCAGCTTCAGATGACACCCCCCCCCCCCCTGATGCACTGAAATCAGCGGCAGGACCGCAGGTCAGTTCAGTTCAGTGAGCATTTGTATATGAGCAAATTCAGTGGCGAAGCTAGAGCAAATCGGAGGGGGTGCGCTTGCCTTGTGTGTGTATAAAGTTAAGTCATAGAGAGGTGCAAATATGGTGAAAATTTGAACATAATCACTGTTTTTTCTTTTTTTAGGGGGTCCTGATTACTACGTAGCTTCGCCCCTGAGCAAATTGATGTTTTGCAATGTTCAGTAGCAGTTCTGTAAAAGATGAATGGTAGGGCATCTGGTATTACACTGCAATGCATCGAGCGAGCAGGTGATTAACAAAAAGTTTAGGCACAGCTGCCTTGCCGGAGATGTTCAGATCAGAGAGCAGCGTTCCGCTAGCAGCTGTCGAGAGCTAATGCTCTCTACAAGCAGCAGTTACTGCTTGGGCGAACTAGCTGCAACGATGGGACGATCCACAACTGCCATCATGAACAAGGACAGGATGAAAGAGAGGCCGGTCGGCAGATCTGAATCAAGGCCAGGAAACCAAGGAATACGAGGACGCGACAAGCAGCAACGGCCGGCGGCGACGCCAGGACGGCATCTCGAGGAGCGACTGCCGCCGTAGGGTAGGACAGGAGACCGGAAATGCAGGTAGCGTCCGTCCTTGTCAGGCCCAGATTCTGGCGACTGGACCTGGACGGAAGAGTCTTGCAGCATCGCAGGTACCCGTACAGCCGTACTGATCGATCTGCTTCAGTTGCAGCTCCAAATTAACCCGGACGTAGCTCTGTCGTCTCGTCCCTCCGATTGCGCCTGCGGCCGCTTCTTTCTTGGCAAAATTGGTCCATAGACACCATTAAAACGTGGATTTTGGCCTAGACCACTAAAAAGGATGTCTTTATCATAATACACTATAAATCTGTGGTAATTAGGTGTAGGACACCACACTTATTATTATACTCGTTTTTAATAGAAAGCCACACGAAATAACGATTATACCCCTTATCTTTGAATCGAAGGCATCAAGCTCCTGACGGCCCCCCAAAATTCATCCGCGGCCCCTCCTCTCTCCGGCGATCCCTGGCAGCCGCCCCTCTCCTCCGGCAACCCATCCACGGCCACAGGGGGCCGCGCAGCTCAGTGGGCCGCGCCCGTCCGCCTGGCCGCACTGCATAAGGGGCGCGGCAGCCCAACTGCACCTCGCCACACGGGGCGGTACGCCCGTTCGTGGCGCACGGGTTGGCGCCAAGGGGTGTGCCAAGCAAGCGGTGGCGGCGGAGAAGAAGCGGAGGGGTCGATGGCACTGAGCAAGTGCTCCTAGGACGCCATAGTGGTGTCGCAGGTCAAGGCGTGGTGACGACCAACCCTCTCCTGCTCCGGGCTCCGACAACCCCTCCCGGTCGCAAGGGTGGCGCGGGCGGTTGCGCTTGGCTGCACCCAGGGGGCGCGGCGGCCCGACTGCACCGCGGCGCACGAGCTGGCGCCAATGATGCGCCGAGCAGGCAGTGGCGGCGTGGAAGAAGGGAAGGGGGTCGATGGCGCTGAGCAAGCGCTCCCAATACGCCGTGGTGGTGTCGCGGGTCAAGATGTGGCGGTGGCCGGGCGCCCGGGCGGCATTCCTTGCTACATCGTGACCATCACCAACACCTGCTTGTCATACACCGTGCGCGACCTCCATGTCTCCTGCGGCGAGTTCGGTCCGCGAGGCTCGTCGACCAAGCGACTTCCGGCGCCTCGAACTCCTTCTGAGCCCCCGCGTCGCGCCCGAGCATGACGGCGGAAGCCTGCTCGGTTGCAAGGATGACGGCAGCGATACCTCCTTTCTTTATCTCCCTCATTTCCGGCTGCTACTGTGGGCTTCAATTCTAACCCTTGCCTGGGTAAGAGTATATTCATCTTTTACAATTATGTGTGATACCTGTTTGATGAGAATATATTATTATAAAGGTTATAATGTCCAGCTGAAAATTGGCGCTGAATTGTAGTGTTCACTGGTAAAGACTTCTTTTTAATGGTCTATGGTAAAAGCTATCTTTTTCCAGTATCCGCCAATTTTGCCATTCTTTCTTCCTCCTTGACGGAAAGAGTGGGAGTGATGCGAGGAAAGAGTGGGCCTGGCCCAACCCCATTGCATCTGTTCTCTCCGTCACGCGGGCCGATCGTGCAGCTCGTCGTCGCACGCACTGACGCACACAGTGCTTATGTGTTTGAATCCTTCTCACAAAAAAAAAACTAGGAGTACTACTGTGTAGCCCTGTAAGTTTTTTTTTAAAAAAATAAAATACTGTGAAGCCCTGCGGACGAATAATGGCCCAGGAGCTTTCTTTTCATACCGTAGAGAGAACGCGCTCTCCTCAAAGCAGAGCTAGCATCCTCTCTCTCTCTCAAAAAAGAAAAAAACGCAAGCTAGCAGAGCAGTACTCCAGCAGTTTTCTAAACGTGTTTTGAATGGTCTCCAGATTCATGCATACAGCTCACCAGGTGTTTAGAAAAAAAAACACCATAAACCCAGAGAAAGCAAAGGGATCCAAAAAAATAAAAAAAACAAGCAAATTGTGATAGGTATATTTAAAAAACATCTTATCGTTCGGCACACGACGAGAGCGGAGGAGATAAATTGAAAGCACGCGGTTTGTTCAAAAAATGAAAAAAAGAAAATCGCAGACGCGGCAACAAAAAGAAAGGCGAGTGCCGAAGATACCACCATGCCACTGTCTGCCGATGCGTCATTCTTTGTCAATTTTCCGGGCACATCCCACATGTGAATCGTCGCCTAGCGCTCTCACCTGGATCGGGTCGAACTCCACTGAAGTCGACACGCCGGCGTCGGCAGTATGCACGGCGAGAGCTTCGCCACACCTTCTGCTCGCCTGCACGGATCGTCGAAGGTTCTCGGGTCTGAACAAACCGCAGCCTGCAACTGCAAGAGCTCGACACATACAACCTGGGCTTTTGCTCTTGCATCTTCGCCGCAACTGTCGCCGCCGTGCATCACCCGACCGCGTGTGATCGCGATGCGCGCGCGCGGGGCAACCACTTGATGCGACGACGCTGACGCGCAGCCCGCGAACCTGTGACCTTCCTCCACACACACACACACACCCACGAGTACACGACCGCATCGCGTCACCACGACGACTCCCCTCTCCCTCCTCCCCTCGGCTTCCCTTCCCTCCCAGGCGACGATCTCGACCGCATCCCACCTGGCTTGGCTTCCCTAGAAAACCTCCCCAAATCCGGTGATCCTATTCCTGTTTCCCCACTTCCCCGGAACTTTCTAGAAGGCCCGGAGGACCCTGGTATGGAACCTCCTCTTCCGGATTGGTTCGCCGATTCCTCGCCATTACCCGCTTGGCGCTAATCGTCCGTCGGTGCGTGTAGCTTCGGAGCTGCCGGCGGCGAGATCCAGGGAGCCTTCCGCCATGGTGAAGGAGAGCGCCTACTACGACGTCCTCGGGGTCAGCGTCGACGCGTCCCCCGCCGAGATCAAGAAGGCGTACTACCTCAAGGTGACCAATCCCTTCGCGCCGCGCCGCCCCCTTCGGCTGTTGTTGCCTCCTGTTGCGTGTAATGGTGCGGGTTGGTAGCTTGAGCCCGTTTTTTCTCAATTGTTGGGTGCCTGTTTTCTCCAGGCGAAACTGGTGCATCCGGATAAGAATCCTGGGAACCCCGACGCCGCACAGAAATTTCAGGTAGGTTTTTTCAGAATTTCAGTATTTGATCCTTTATATACCGTTAGCTGCTCGATGATAACATGGTGTGTCCTTTGGGAGATAAAGTTCTCTAAAGATGGAACCAGAAAACAAAGGGCAATGTTAATTCCTATGCGCCGTTGAGGCTAGCTGGCTCCTGGCTAGAAGTAATCATGAACCTTCTGAAGCTTCTTTCGATTTTTTCTAGGAATAGCGAACTTTTCAGTGGAGCATCTATTCTTAGTTGCCATCAGACAGAATTTGGTTGTTAGCATCTAAAAGGCTGTTAGCTACGAATGTGGCTGATGATGCCTCATTTTCTGAATGGGGTCAGGCTGTTGCTTCTTACTAGTTTGGTCTTTCTCCGATTTTACACCGGAACCGTTGACTGCATTGTACATGATTCACTCTTTGGGATGCGGACGGATCATCTCTCCATTGTTCGTCTGCTACAAAATATTGAATTGCATGCTTGATTTTTAACAGGAACTTGGGGAGGCCTATCAAGTCCTAAGTGATCCTGGGAAAAAGGAGGCTTATGATAAGTATGGAAAGGAGGGTATTCCCCAGTAAGTCATGAACTATGTCTGAGACTTGATAAATAATAACTATATATTTTCTGTGAAAGAAGTGGCATGTTCAATGCTTATTCAGAATGAAGTGATCTATCTGGTTTAGGGCACAAAATATGATGGGGCTGAGGATGGATAGATAACATCACAACTCACGAGCTATATAAGAGTGCCTGCTTTAGGAAAAACACAAAGCAGAAAACTGGCTACTGTTTGGAAGCTCAATTGCAATCGTGCCATTCATTTTGAAACATAAACCTTTCATAAAATGCTAGTACTTCTATTCAAAAAGTAAATAACTTGTGCCTTGTTCTATAAGTTGTTTCTTACTCAGTTGCTTAACACCTCATTCAGGGATAACATGGTAGATCCCGCTGCTGTATTTGGGATGCTTTTTGGAAGTGACTACTTTGAAGATTATGTTGGCCAGCTTGCTCTAGCATCTATAGCTTCAGTGGAAGTTGATGAAAACTCAAACAGTCAAGAGGCAAGAGCAAAGGTTCAAGAAAAAATAAAGGTATGTTCCTTCCTGCTATTTTTCCTAATCAATTGCATTATAGGATCCAGAACATTAATTATAAGTTGAACCTAATTAATTTTCCTATGGTATAGGAGTTACAAAAAGAAAGAGAACAAAAGCTCACTCAGAGCCTAAAGGACCGTCTTCAACCGTATGTAGATGGGAGAAAGGATGAATTTGTGAGCTGGGCTAGTGCAGAAGGTCGGCGTTTATCCGAAGCAGGTATATCATGCGATTATGTATTTGTTTCACATCCCTACCACTGTGTGATTTTTTCAAATGGACCATCTGCTTCTTGCACATGCTTCATTTCAGTTTACCCTATCAGATAAACAGTGTATTTAGTCTCATTTACATAGATTATATCTTTTATGGGTCATGTAAACCTGTAGAGGAATATGACTCGCTATTGCCCCACAGCAGTGATGTTGGTCCTCGGATGTTTTTGTCTTATTCCTTGAACATTTGATATTTCAGTATTGGCTATCCAAGCTGCTAACTTGTTTCAAACAAAATTTTCAGCATTTGGTGAGGCTATGCTTCACACTATTGGGTATATTTATGTGCGGCAAGCAGCAAGAGAACTTGGAAAGAGTAAACTTTATATGGGTGTACCATTCATAGCTGAGTGGGTTAGGGACAAGGGTCACCACATTAAATCACAGGTTAATGCTGCTTCAGGTACTTCTGAGGACATCCTTTGGTGCTTTGTTTAGACCACGTGTGGGATCATCCCTGGTAATGAGTTTCTGTTGTAGGTGCTATCTCTCTGATACAACTCCAAGAAGGAATGAAAAAGATGGAGGGAAGTGAGAACAATGAAGAGGAGCTTATGAAGATTTTCGAGGAGAAAAAGGAGGCCATGCTTAGTTCACTATGGAAGATTAATGTGGTTGATATTGAGTCGACACTTTCACGTGTCTGCCAAGCGGTAAGTCCGGGTGACCCCCAGGTTCTTGGATCAAAGATTGTATGTACGTGCCACTATGAGTATTTGAATTAAATCATGATCGTTGGTGTTCAGGTTCTGAAAGATAGCACTGTCTCCAAAGAGGTTCTGAAGTTGCGAGCCAAAGCGTTGAAAAAGCTTGGGACAATATTCCAGGTACGTTCCATTCGTATTCTGCTGCTTCATCTATTTTGCTTCGAGCCAAAAAGCTTAAGACTCGTCAGCTTTGGATTAATCTTTTATCGCATCTTGTCTCTAGTTGGTCTAGTACTTCATTAACAGTTTCGTGTAAATTCAGGGTGCAAAGTCTCTCTACCATCGTGAAAACAGCCTGCGCGTCGAAACAAGCACAGATCAACAGGCAACGCCATCACAGTGAAGCCTGGAAAACACCCATGTAACAGGAGATTTTGTCATTTGTTTTGTTAGGGTTTCGCCTGTATCTGTTTGCTAACATTCAGACAGTGCACTGATAAAAAAAAATTCAGACAGCGCAGACCGTTCCTGATATTGCCGGTGGGTGTACCAACTTTTTTTATTTTCTCTGTAGAAAAATCTGAGTGGTGAACACGAAGCAGTGAACTGCGGTTAATGCAGCATTACAAGTTGTAGCTCCATTTCCTTTTTGAATGGTAGCAAAGCATTGCGCTAGCTATTTTGCTTAGCCTTTTTGCTTCACTTCACTCTGATGTCCTCGCCATTCCGGGCCTCTGAGCTTTGCTCAGGCCGGCGTGGCTCGAGGCCTCGAGCACGGCGCCTGTCCTGGCACCCTGGATGTTCTCGTAGGTGTGGTTTCGTAGCTTTCCCTGCCAGCCTGAGGGACAGTGGACGCAGCCAAACCATCGGCCTTCTATATTCTTTTTTTCAGCGTTACTAGCGCCCTGACGTCCGCCGTTGCAATATCGAGTATACAGGCTTGCAACATTAAAAATATATACTGAAACGCATCTGGATGTAAAGAGTAAAATTCCCGCAGCAACATCACAGCTCTGTTCCATACAACATCCATTCAAAATTCATGCAAACATCAAAATAAGAATACTGTAACAACAAATTCATGCAGGTGCAACATGAAGAAAGCTATTTCCACAAAATCAACCCGCAAGAAGAACATCCTGATGACAACATGAATCTCGATCTCAACATCTCAAATCAACCATTGCAATATTTAAAAAATTCTACAGTAGCACCATGGAGCTTCGCCGGCATCATCGTCCCCATATCTCCCACCGCCGGCCCGAAGCTCGCTGCCACCCACGTGGGGCTCGACGCAGGCCTCGTGCGCTGCCGCCCCGGAGCTCCCGCGGCCGCCCTCGCGTGTCGCCGGCCTTGTGCGCCGCCTGCGGGGCTTGCCATATTGCCAACGGGGCATCCTGAGGCGGTGCAGGGAGGAGGACGAGCGGGCACGGGGACGGTTGGAGAGGCCTGGGGCAGGTTGCAATCGGCCGCGTTTGAGAAGAATGGGAGGGGAATGGAACAGGGGAAGTGCCTTCCCCACGACCTCGCTTGGTTGGGTGGAGTGACATGAGTCTGGCGTTCGTTCAATATTTTTGAGGTGCCGGATGCCTGTAGTATGTGCGTGGCGGAGTGGTGGAGCTATAGACCCACGGTTCCGGAGCTCAGGCGTTGAGGCGCGCGCGCGGAAGAGGTAGAGCTTGTGAGGGAGGCGCATGCGAGGGGGAGGCGTAGGGATCTGGCGCCTAGGGGAGCTCGTGTGGTTGAAGAAGAAAGGGGTACGAGAGGATAAGGGGTACGAGAGGATAAGGGATGCGGGAGTTTTGACTTGATTTTGTGGACCCTGGCGTCCGATTTTTCTAATCGATATAAGACGTAAAGCTTACCCTTTTTTTAATTCCACAGTACAACTCACACACTTATAACGCACGCAACTTGCTCAAACTCTAGCCCTATAAGCATCTTCAAAGACTGAGCTGTCAAATCCTCGAGATGGATAAAGTCGCCACGGACGTCTTGTTGTACTCCATGTGCCGGGACCATGCAATGCGTTGGGCCGGGCGACACGTGGCAGTGGCCTTGTTCCTTACACGGGCCTGGTGGTGGTAGCGACAGCGATGGGCCTCGCCGGAGCTGATCGCTCGGTGCCAAGCTGGCGGCACTTAAGTGCAGGGCTTACCCCCTTGCTTACACCCCAGCTAAGCTCCATCATGACCACGCTTTGTGGCTCCTCGTCCCTCATAAATAGCCCTGATTAGCGCGCACATGAGGCTGCCGCCGGGGTGTGTTTATCCGCCGCGTAATCGCGCACATGAGGGCGCCTCTCTGAGCCGTCTGGTCCGAGCTGGCCCAAAACTGATGCCCGCAAAAGTAGGCCTTCCGAGCGAGGCTCTGAGCCCTCTACGTCGCCGCAGCCCCCCGTCGTACCCCGTCACACAGCTCAGCTCCCCCTGCCCGGCCGGACACGTCCGCCGCACGGCGAGAGGCGATGCATGTCATGCCATGCCGGCATGGCGACCGAAACGCACGACACCATGCCGCCGTCAGTGCTCAGTTTCGACTTCCGATCAGCTGCCCCCCGGCGACAAACCTGACGCGCTCGCGCTCATCCCTACGGGCCCCGTTAGCTTGTTCGTGCTGCTGTCACTGACGAAGCCTTCTGGAAACGGAGCCGAGACACTCCCGTGGCCGTGGCCATTAGTCAACAACAGTGAGGCCAATTCAATTCGTCCTTCTCCGGGCACCCTCAGCGAGTCCCCCTCCGATCCTAGGACCGACTGACGTGACGGCCTCGCCGAAAGGGACCCCTGCCGGGGAGGGGAGGAGGATTCGCCGGGAAGCCAGTGCCGTCTCGAACGAGGACGATGGATGGGAGTGCGCTGCAAGCATTCCTCCGTCCGCCGCCCGCCCGTCGCCGGCCGGCATGGCATGGGAGTACGCTGGCATGGCTGGCCGGCCGGCCGCCGGCTATCTCCGATTGATTTTTTTTTTTCATTAGGCTGGGCAGTAGGGCACTTTCGTCCGCTGCAGCTACCTTCCATTCCGGTTTCGTGAAACGCAAATCAGGAGAGAGAAAAAGGATAAAGCGCGACAGCAACCGGCGTAACGTAAACAAGCAAGAACCGTCGGGGCCTCGCAACTCCTCCGCTCCAGCACGAGGGGGCCAAGTAAATAAAAAAATCAGACAAGTAAAAAGTATCGGATGAGTAAAAAAATTCAGAAAAGGTGCAGGTGCTTTCTGTGGTAGAAGTGAAGTTTAGTGGCACAAGGAATAGTATGCAACTGCAGGTTTAATTAATTTATTCTTTACAGGAAAAAATCTTTGTTTATAGTACGTACACAATATTCTCGTATGTACGGATGTACCACTGTCTGTCTGTTCTTCTGACCAAGCAGAAGCAGAGTACACAGAAAAGGTAAGGGGAAAAAGGAGTGTGCTGTGGGCTAGAGGAAATTAACATAGTGGTCACTACTAAGTACAATCCCTAATCTTCCAATGCGTTTTCTTCCTCGTGTGTAAAACGTTGGGGAATGGATCGATAGTTCAGGGAGGCAAATGTGAATGAAGGGCAAACGGGGGAAAAAGGATCAGAAGTATTCCAAGTTGAAGTCGAAATGCGCCAGGCTCTGCTCCTGGCCGCAGGGCAGCGAGAACTTGTGCTCCAGCGCGTCGTCGTCGTCCACCGCCTGCTCCCCGCCGCCGTATCCTCCGCTGTGCTGCTGCTGCTGCTCCAGCTCCGTGTACGGCTCCGGCTTCGCGCCGCCGCCGGAGGCCCAGTGCAGCACCTCGCTGTCGAGCACCGCGCTGCTCATCTCGGCGCAGGTCCAGTTGCTGCTGTTGCTGGAGCTCTCCCCGTAGCCCAGGTTCTCTGACACGTCCAGCACGCTGCTGTAGTCGGCGACGAACCCGCCGGCGTCCGGGGGCGCCTTGCCGACGCCGTCGTCGTATGGGCCGCAGTACAATGCCGCCACGCTGGCCGCGCCGAGGTCGAAGCCCAAGTCGGCCAGCGGGAACGGGTCGAACACGGCCGGCTGCTTCTGGGCGAGGCCGTCGTCGGAGTCCCCGGCGGCGGGTTTGTGGCCGGGGTCCCGGGCGTCCGGCAATGCCGCGCCCGCCTCCGCGGCGCCGGCGTTGGCGATGGGCTTGTGCGTGCTCGGGTCGATGCCGCGCTGCCGGAGCTTCTTCTTGAGGCAGCTGTTCCAGAAGTTCTTGATCTCGTTGTCCGTCCGCCCCGGCAGGTGCGACGCGATCTGCGACCACCTGCATGGACGCGCCGAGCGAAGAATTCTTTTAGCCGGTCGATCATCAGGCCACGAACACACACACACACAATGGTTACTGCTAATGCTCGCCCCTCCGCGACATTGCGGGGTCCGAACCGAACGCATTGTACCGACCTGTTCCCGAGGATCTCGTGGAGCGCGAGGATGAGGTCCTCCTCCTGCTGCGAGAAGCTGCCGCGCTTCAGGTCGGGGCGGAGGTAGTTGATCCACCGCAGGCGGCAGCTCTTGCCGCAGCGCTGCAGCCCTGCACGCACCAGAACGCAATTCAGCCCAAGGCGCCGATAGAACAGTGGAGCTAGCTAGCTAGCCAGCAGTGATCGAGTGTGTGAGGTTGCCGCTAAGCTTAATTGCTTGCCTGCGAGCTTGGGGACGGAGCTCCAGCACCCGACGCCGTGGCGGATGATGTGATTGTACAGCTTCTCGTCTTCCTCGGGCGACCAGAGCCCCTTGCGGAGCTTGGGCTGCACGCCGCCGCAGGAGAGCCGTCCCATTCTCTGATCCTCCCCTCTCTCTGTCTACTCCGACGACGGCGACAAATTAGAAGCCGGGGCAACGTCGGTGGCCGTTGCCACTTGCAATGGCGATCGGCGGGTGCGCTCTCCTCCCCGATCGGTGGCTGCTTGTGGCTCGCTCTATGTATGGCCAGGGGGTATATATGGGGAAGCGTGCGTACCAAGAACTGCCTGCACGCTCCGGTGAGGTGAGAGAGAGAAGCTGGGCAGCCAAGGAGAGGCTGCGATCAAGTGGTTTCTAAGCAAGGTGCAGTGCGCCCTCTCGCGCGCCAATGAATTGGAGCTTAAGATACCTCCCGTTCCGTTTCGTGAGAGATGGTGGCGGCCTAAAATAGTGCGCCGCCGTGCCGTGCTCAGCGAGGGTGGAGAGAGAGAGAGAGCTTTTCTGCCTCGCAACGGCAATGGAGAGAGAGAAAAAGAGGGGGGGGGGGAGAGAGAGAGTCTCTCTTACGGTGTTAGTTGGCGACATGACTTTGCATTTTGTTTCCTCTTTTTTCTCCCCCTCTGTTAAGAGTGACACAACACTGGTTATGGCAACTGTAAGCCATCAATGCCCCCGCGGACTCGCGGATCAATCGTGACCTCGCTCTCGCCGTGGTACGACACCCCCCCCCCCCCGATTAAAAAACTCACCGCGTCACGTTCCCTTTCCTTTGTTTTTTTTTTACTTGCCCGACTTGACCACCGCGATCGAATCGGCCGAGCCCCAAGCCACGCTGTGGATGAGCAGCAGCCGGCGGTCGCTCCTGGGCTAGCTAATCACGTCGCTAATCCCCCACCGGCCTCGCCGATCACGTCGCGTGCGAATGGCCTGCCGACCTCCGCGTCCCATCCCATCCGTACGTCGCCAGGGAGGAGCACAGCCGATCCGACGTGGGTGAGATGAAGCGGACGATCGCCGGCGCGGCCGCCGCGTCAGCCCGGCGACAGCGGCCGCCGCCGACGGTTGGGGTTGCACTGTCGCCGCGGAAGAAATTGTTTCGAGGGGAACGGCGCAGTCATCCGTGTCAGCCGGTGGCCCGGTTCACCGTACTGGAAGCGGAGTACCGGTCGTTTTTACGGCTTGCGTGGCGGCGGGCAGCAGTGACTGACGCCGCTGGATTTAACGACTCGGCCTCTCGGATCCGCAGCGGAGAAACCAACCGGGCAAATAAACCAACTGGATTGGATTGGATCTGTTCTGGAAACCCTGACGGTAACGTCGGTTTCAAATTATGTGCAGGCAGGCAGCAGATTTTACTGATGCGTTCGCTGTCAAATTAGCGCGGCACGCCTCGTTCTCGTTAATGATGACCTCGCTGCAGTTGAAGTCGAGAGAAGGAGAGAAAGATAGATGACAGGAAAGACGCGTAAGGTAATTTCTGCCGCGGTGAATAAGCGCACAATCATTTGAGGGATGGAAAGGCAGCGGCGTCGACAACAGTGCTCAGAAAAACTTTCTCACCTCAACTCTTTCGTTCTTTCTTTTTTTACCGTGCCAGTTGTTCGTACTAGGTACTTGGTATGCATCACATTGTTGACCCTGGTACGTACTTCAGTCTTAAAGTAAAAAATGACCTGGGTGCGTGTAAAGACGAACACTCGATCGGTACCGTGTAACCCGTGTCGGTCGTACCGGCAGTACAGCGCCACCCGATACTGTCGGCGGGGGCAGGTCAGCAGCGGTAGTAATTTGCTGTCACCGGAGGAGAAAATGAAGCGAATGAAAAGCTGAAAGCCCTGAAAGTTACCGCTGGAAAGTGTGGAAAAAACACACCGCGGTTACTTGTGTTGCAGGCTTGGAGCCATGGGCAGACAACACAGGGTCGCCGGAGGGCCCCAGCAGGCCATGGCATCTCCGGTCCTGAATTCCTGATCCTTGGACTTGAAGGGAAAAGGAGGCCCTGCGCCGCCCCGGCACGCCCTCGTCGACGGTTGCGATCGCAGGAGTAGATGGATACGATCCGATCCCGATCCGATTGCAACCACAACGGCAAAGAAGGAAGAAAGCAGCGGCACGGCGCACGACGGGGGTGCATCGAGTCGCCCGTACGGCACTGCAGGTGCGGCCGTGCGCGCCGCGCTGCTCTCTCTGATCCAGCTGCCGTACGCGACCCATCGATTCGCCAATCATCCAGCGAGAAGCGGCGAGGTCCAGAAAGCACCGTGCTGTCCTTCGCGTCGGAGATGGAAGGCGTTGAAGTTTCGCACGGGGTTGGTTGACACATGTTTCGCCGGTAGGGCCGGCCGGCCGGCCGTTCGCTCCTGCTGGCAACGATCTAGCCGATTGCATGCAGCAGTTCCCCGAGCAGACCGTCCGGCGGCGCACGGACGGAGCCATCCAAATTACGGAAGAAAACACCCCTCCCGTCCGTACATACTGCTGCTGCGGCTACTGAACATGCATGCATGGAACCCGATGCTTGTAACACTAGCTTGCAGTTAACCGAGCGCTGCGATGCGTTGCATGTGTGCGTGTGCCTGTGCTTTCGTGGTGATGCATCATCGATCGCACACAACTAGATGGTGCACGTACTAGTACTACGTAGCTTGCGGAGCAAACGGCGATCGAATGATAGCGTCTACTGGCTAGCACTAGCCGAGAGAGCTAGAGATCGAGGCCGGGTCCGTGCATGAGGTCGAGGTGACTTGCGAACGCCACAACCGCAAGGGGGCTGCGCGCAAGGGGGAGGAAGCGTGAGCCGGAGAAAGCGAGCAGCCAGCCAGCACGCCGTTCCTCGGCTCGCCGAGCGTCGTCGTACCACACGGGTGAGTGCGCGATGGAGCGCGAGTTAGGTGGCCGGTCGCGGCCGCGCGCGCGCAGGCGCCCCGGCCGGCCGGGCACGGCCGCGCGAGAGGCTAAGCTTGGGCATTGGGCATGCATGCCGGCCGGCCGGCGCGACGACGGACACGCGCGGTCGCTTCGAGCCTGCTCCAAGGCTCGGACGACCGGGTACGTACGAGGTACGACTGCGCCGGCCTGCGGCGGTTGGTCAGGTCATCAGGGACGTAGCCCGTATCCCCTAGCTACTACTACTAGTAGCCGCGCGCTGCATGGTGTGGCTACTGACACCTGTTGCTGCACTACTCCTCCGACCTCCATGCACGCACCAACACGTCGTGGCCGGTGCGGCGCCCAGCCGTTCGTTTACGTACGGCGTACGCGCGGCGCCGGTCCCCGTTCCGCCGTTGGCGTACGCCCGGCTCGCGTTTGCGCTACTCGTTCGCTAGCTCCCATGTTGGTGGCGCGACACCGACGTGCACGTGCATGCGGCCGCCTGATCCGTGTGCCTGCAGCTAGCGGCCGGAGAAGATTAGCTGTACGAGGAAAACCCCATCATGCGTATGCAAACTTCGTCAGGTAACGCGAGATCGGGAGAGGCTAATTAATTAGCGACAAAACGCTAGCTGATGACAGGCTCAGCTGCTCGATCGGTATGGTGTTGCTCGGTGATCAGTTTGGTCCTCGTTTAATTTCGGCGCAAATCGCAGCTGCAAGTTAAAGCTGCTGCTCAGGGGAAGGGGAATGTGCATGGCAAAACGGTTTGTTTGGTGGATTGGGAGTTAGGCCGGGCAGTCCATTGCTCGATCCGACATCTCCATCTCCATCTCCATCTCCGGGAGACGATCGATGCACGCACGCGCGCATCCATGTCTGCTAGCCCCTGGCTCGTAGCGGCTTTGCTGTCCTGCTAATTCCTTTGGCGAGGTTTGAAGCTACTCCTACTTCACCAAGCTAAGGTAGGCGCGCTTTCGTTGTCCGATCGAGTTGCGCAGCGGTTACACACAGCAGCGAGCGAGCCCAGCCGGAGCCGTGCAGTGCGTTTTCAAACCAAACAAACAAAAAGGCACGGCGAGAAATGAAACGGGTCGTCGTCGGCACTGCTGCTGCTTACTTTATTAATTGTAAAGCGTTCCTATACTAATCATCTCGCCCAAACGTGTAAGTTGTCGGTTACTGACCGGTGAGTGCCTCCACTCATGCACAAATGACTCTGATCTCCCGCCCGGCGCGACTAGACCCACTACTACTACTACTACTACTACTACTACTACTACTAATGATCTCAGATGCAAGCCTGCGAAATGATTCAGCGACCTGATGAGCTATCGCCGGGTCAATTTGCATGCGCTGCATGCCACCTATTTTCTCCCGTACACCAACTGTATCGGAACCGGTAATCATTTCGCTTGTCATGTTGTAGCTAGCTTCACTGGTAGAGTGGTCTGTTGACTGATCGATGACTCGAGTGTGTGTACGTGCCTTTTGCTAGCTGATCTCTTCATTTCTTCAAGAAAACTCCAGCTTGTTTGGTACTAGCACGTACTGTTGTTTTACATGTACGATACACACACCATGCTGCTGCATGGTAAATTACTAGTCAATTTGTATCTATTTATATTTGAAGTACACAACACAGCAGGTTACACAAGTAGTGTTAGAAGATAAAGGGCAACAAAAGAACACAAAAAGCTAAGGGCCTACTAGCGCACATGATAAGAGGTTATTGTAATGACTAGACTACGTCGTGTGCCGAATCTACGGAACACGTAGAACCGCCACTCGATTGGCCTCTGCAAGTGCATGTCCCTATTGTGGGCAAAAAAGAAAAAGAAAAGAAGAAGATCCGGCTAGAATCTCACTCGAGGCCCTGATCTTGACTTGCCTCCTCTAGAAAGGAAAGGGGGATGAGGGTGAGAACGAGAGCATGGAAAAGGGACGGGGCATGCATCATGCTGGCCCCTCTTTGAAGTTATGCGAGCTATATAAACGCCATATCTGAATTAAATATATATGCATACAAATAAGCTCATCAGGATCATATAGATAGAGACTATTAAATACGAGCAGCCACATGTTGGTTGTTTATGAACCCATGGCGACGGAGGTTGTTGGTGTGTGCAGCGGCATGGCCGTTGCCATCACAACAGATAGCGTGATGTGCACTTGCCTTGCGCGAGTAACCTGCATGATTAAGCCGTTCGGTGCAATGGCCGGCCGGAGAGGGGTGGCGTCCGTTCAAGCCATGCAGAACCAAACCCTGCACTAATGAAGCTAGCTAGCTAGCTCACCTAATTTAATTAGACTGACTTTTCCTAGCAGCAGGGCGCTAGAACTATCTCTGCACCTTTTTATTTTATCAAAAATTTCTTCCCTGTTGGCTTGTTGTTTCAGCCAAGGTAGCTCATGATAATACTCAATTTTTTTTTACTTTTTTGGAAAAGTATATATTTGAAAAGGAGTTACTATTCAAATGTAGGAGTAATCTATATGTCCTGTAATTACAGACTTACTGGACGATATTTTGTTCAAAACCGATGCTAACATTTGGCCTTGCACATTCTTTTCACTGATGGGAGTGGTAGCAGCCTACTTTTGGCTTGGACAGATAGTATTTTATTCCTTCCATAGCCAGTCAATCTAGAAGGGGAATCAATTCCGGGGTGATGATCGAGCTTACCGACAAATCATTCAGGCGTTTGATTCCCCCAGCTGTTGAAGCTCCTGTTTCCAGAATCTTGACGATGGTATGCGAATATCTCTGGACAGCAGGGCCGGAGCAGATTTTCGTACAGCTTAGGCGTAATTGAATTAGCAGTACAGGCCTATATAGCTAATAATGACTTGAGCAATCATTATGGAGATTTTTTTCATTTTCAGCGAGAGGAAGAAAAAATTTGACCCGACGGGGTAAGACCTCCTAGTTTGATGTGAAGTAGATGTGAGAATTTTTTCAACGCGACACCAGGTGCGAGCGCTCGCGCTCGAACGCTGGTGGGTAGCGCTCCACCGAGCGGATCTACCGCCGAGCTAGAGGAAGAATCGCAGCTTCCTAATTTCATCGGAAAATCTAGTAAGAAAAAAGAAGATCTTCTGATGACAAGCGGCGTGCGTGCAGTTTCTTCAGAGCACGGTGTCATCAATCGCTGACGAAGCTCCGATCCCACTCGGCCTCGCGCTAGCTGTTCGTGTTCTTCCCCCAAGCGATATTTCCCCCCTTGCGTCCGATCGCGCGGCGCCACCTCGAACCCGAGCCCCCCCCCCGGCCGTCACCGTCGGAGGCCATCATTATTACTTCCCAGTGAAAAGGCCGGGCCCCAACCACCTCTAAGTAATATTCTAACGCCGGGAGGTCCATGGCGGCCGAGACGCTGCGGCCTGCATGCATGCCGGTTGCTTGCCATGAAATCCTTCCCTGATGCGGACCGCCGCTTCGGTCGTTGCTGTCCCTGCTCGGAGCTGCAAATCGAAATGAAGCAACCGCGGCGGGTGACTCAGCAGCGCAGGAAAACCGAGCGCCAAATTGCCAGTGCGTCAGTCAGTAGCAGTTGCCCGTTGAATCCATCAGGCACAGGAGCTGGGGACTCGGCGATGGCTCGTGGCGCGGTGCAGCCGGCACCTGTTGCCAGTGAACAGGATCATCTGGCCATAGCGTAGCACTGCAGACACCTCTTTTTACAAAGGACAGGGCGACAGGCTGCTGAAGAGTTCTGCCTGCAGATTGGGAATTGGATAGGCACGGCAGGCGGCAGCAGGGGGACCTCGCTCGGCACGCACGCAGACATCCACCTGCCCCCTTCCCGTCACTGTTCCTCATGCCGCTGCCCGCGTGCATGGACAAGGGCGTGCGGTGTCCGTCGTGGTGCCGTGCCGCCGGCGCTTTCAGGGCACTGCTGCTGATCATGAGCTTGATGAGCCAGCCAAAGGTAGGAAATGATCGCACGTTGCTTTCCTACATGGGGAGGCGATCGATCGATCTATAGCTCGGTACGCCACCCCAATGCCCGTGCGACGGCGTCAGGCCGGAAGGTTCTGCCCAAACTGCCCCCTCCTCTTTCTGACGTGCGCGCGGCGCGGTGGCGGGGCCCGCGTGGCGCATTCGGGAGGTTGACCAGTGAAGTGTCGGCAGCTAGCTAGCTATGCCGGCCGGCGGTGAGCTCTTCAGTAGTCTTCGCCACCTTCTTCTCCTACCCTGTGCACCTGTCGTGCCTTCAGTCTTCACGGCACCCGAGCGCGCCGTGGCGATGATCACACATGGCGTTGGGAATGGATCGCGTTGATCTCGTGCTCCTCCCGATCGATGCGCCGCCGAGAGCTCTGCACCGTACCGCGCTGCAGGCAGGCAGGCGGAGGTCGTCGGTCGCCAGGCTCGCCACCGTGCGCGACACCGCCGAGCACCCGTGCACGCCACTCGGCGGGGCTGGTGAATTTGTCAAACGTAATTGTCTAATGGAAAAAAAGTCCATTTTACTCCCCTCACTTTATCCACTTAATCTCTAAATAAAATTTAGGCTCAAACTACTACCCTAAACTATTTCAATTGGTCCAATCTACCCCCTAATAAGATTTCTCTTTTTTATTTCTCCACTTACAAGTGGAATTTGAACTTTAAAGTCTGCAATGTAACTTATAATATGATACCCTATGCTAGAAAAATACATTATAATTTTTTTATAAATATTTTTCATGAAGAATTGTATTTTTTGATAAATTTCGTGTTAAATATTTTCAAATTATAAAAATAATTATAAAAAATATTTAATATATTTTTAACATATGACATCATGTTCTCTGTCCACTCAAAAAATTTGAACTTAAAATTCAATTCGTACGTGAAGAAACAAGGAAGAGAAATATTATTAGAGGGTAGATTGGACTAATTGGAACTGTTGGGGTAGTAAATTGAGTCTAAATTTTGCTCAGGAGGTTAAGCGGACGAATTGAATTGTTGAAGAAAATAAAATTGACTTTTTCCTTGTCTAATTGAGAGGACGCCGAAATCTGCTTGTCCCCCGGCGGAAAAGGGTCCAAACTTTGCAGGGAATGGAAAAAGGGCATGGAAAAACCGTGGCCTTCGCGCCTCGCTTTGCGCCTGCTTTGTGCTCGTCAGCTGTAAGCCGCCTCGCCTCGCCGATCGGACTGCCACCTGCTCCGTCGACAGCTTGTCGCGTTCGATCGGTGACGAGCTAGCGCTCGCCAGCAATCCGCAACAGGCACGGAATGTTCACGGGGATATCGATCGATTGGTCGCCCAACCATGCCAAGGCGCCCGCCCTGGGCCACGCCCACGCCCGCGGGGGAGGGTAACCTAGCCGGCGCCCTGTGCTCGGGGAATCGGAGAACAGCGATCTGACCGACCCGCTTGGACGTTTCCCTGGCCACGGTCGTGCGTGGTGGACGATGCGAGGAAACGAATCAACGATTCTTCCCTCCCCCCGCATTTCCATCGATTCCTGATGGACCGCGAAGAGGAGAAAGAAAAGGAGCACCGATGGATGGATGGATGGATGGATGGGCCATGCATGGACGCATTGGGTTGCAAATCGTGGTCAGGGCCGCCGTGCGTCGCATTGACTTGAGTGGCACGCCAAGTGCGGTGAGCGGAGGGTACTGCGACGCCTGCTAGCTAGGACCAGGCCCCGTCGTACGGGAAGGAGCGCCAGGCAGGGCAACCGAGGCATCCGATCTTTGATTCTCTCCTCTGACAGACAGAGTGTCACTAGTGTCTAGTGCTGCACCTCGTCAGGGTACGGCCGGCATCCGTCGACTAACCAGGAGAAGGGGAGGTTGAGGGATCGATCTCAACCCCCCGAGCACCGGTCCTTCTCGTCCAGAGAAGAGTTGAGTGATGAGGGTCGGGTCGGACTACTGGCGACGCTGCCAGATGCGTCCATCTCGTGCGAAATTCAGAGTTCAGTGGGAGAAGAAAGCGAGGCAATGTGGTGTGCAGGTGCAGCATTCAGAGATAAAACTCGCATTGCCTCTCGCTTCTTTGTCACAGCACTGTGTGTGTGTCGATGTGCCCACCATGCTTGCTTTCTCGTGTTCACTCCCTGTACCGTATGGGCCCGACGACGGGTGCCCGTGTCCCCCCTGCCTTGTCCCCCCTCCTGCAGCGCGAAAAGGATGCCGAGCGCCTTCCAATTTTCCTAGCTACACCGTCCGGTCCGCCCCCTTTCCGCTCCCTCCCCCCGGCCCGGGCCGGGCCTCGACGTCAACGGGCAGGCATCGCTGTAGCTTGAGCGTTTCAAGAAGGCGACGCGACGCGCTGTTGCCCCGTCACCTCCTTTTCGCGATTTCCACGGGCGCACAACTGTGCCCCCCGCCGCCGATGCCGGGCGCACGACGCCCCCACGGCCGTCGCACACCTGGCGCGCCGGGCCGCGCTCGCCGCCGTGGGGTTCCTGTCAGGGAGTAAAGGCGACGCGGGACGTGCACCGGGCCTTTCTTTCCTTCAGGCTTACAGTAGGGCCGGCCCCATCTCTGGCTCGCTCGTTGCGTGTTCCTCGCCTCCCATAAAGAGAAGGGAAAAGCGAGCGGAAAGGCGGGGGCACACGTAGGCCCCGGCGAGATCGGCACCGGGGCGACGCGAGGGAGGAGACCGGCGGACACGCGCGCGCGCGCGCCCGGCGCAAAAGGCGCTGTTGCTTGCGGGAGCTGCCTGTGTGATGGGTGGGTTGCGTTGCAGGCGAGATCGGTCGGACTCGGAGCTTGCTCGCTCGCCCGGCGCGCACGATGAGTGGCTTCACGGCAACGGCGACGTGCGTGCGAGCGTGGTGGTTAGGGCGTGGCGCTGCCGCGGCAAAAATGTGGGCAGGCCTCTCCCTGGTCGTGTCGGGGGGATGTCCGGATTTGTGATGGGAATTTGGATTTGGGTATGCCGTATGCCTCTGCTGATCTGCATTGTTTCATGCAAGTCCTGACTGAATACTGTTGCTGATTACTGAAGTAGCTTGGCCGCAGGTTGCTGCAGGATTTCACATTGGAAGTCCATTGTCGAATCGAATAGACAAATACCTGAATGTATTCGTCAGATGTGTTGCTCGGTGACCATTATTCGATCCACAAAAATGGACAAATAGCCCAGTTCTTGTGAAGGCCCAACATTTGACGATCCCTCTCTCTCTCTCTCTCTCTCTCTCTCTCTCTCTCTCTCTCTCTCTCTCTCTTCTCTTGCTAACAGGCCGTTACTTGTGTAACAGGCCCCGTTACGCATACTTTCTGGGCCAATGGCAGAAACTCTCGCAATTCACGCGGACAGGCCTAACATGGACGCAAAAAAAAAGAAAACCCAACAACCAACTAGGCCCAAAATATATAAGTACTGTGGACGACACGAACGTGTTTCTTTGTCCAGTACTACCTTTTGTGTTACTGTAATATAAGCCCGCTCCAACTCGTAAGTTGTACCCCAATCCAAACTCTATGAGACTAGTACCTCCTTTTAAGCTCACCATCGATCGTGCTACTACCCATCTGCGCATCGGTCTTGCTTCCAATCATGGAAAATCTGAACCATGAATATTCACCGTAAATAGGGGTAGGTGCAGTGGTGCCGTGGTGTGGAACACGATGACAATGAAATATCTGAAGATAAGTAAGTGCAACCAACCAACCGTAATTTATTTAGGATGAAGCAGGTCATCAAGTCACTGGTTAATTTTCATACCGTAAGAAGGTACAACTTCCGGCTTCGGTCTATATCCCTAGAGTGTGACCCATCGAAAACTAAAATACACTTCTAATCAACTTCCTTTCTCACATGTCTTCTACATGCGTGTTCAGCCAGTGCTTTAGGGCGTTTGGACCAATGGCACCAACACTTAGGGCCTGTTTAATTATTTTAGTCTTTTTTAGACCTTGAAAAACCAAACAGGTGATCTAAAAATGCATGTCTAAAGTTTAGATCTTATTAGACCATTAGCCCCTCCAAGGTG
Source organism: Panicum hallii (assembly GCF_002211085.1). Lineage (NCBI taxonomy): Eukaryota > Viridiplantae > Streptophyta > Magnoliopsida > Poales > Poaceae > Panicum > Panicum hallii. Next base: position 12,779,900 of record NC_038044.1, read on the forward strand.
TGTTCAAAGGGACTAAAAGGATCTAAAAGTGGTTCAGGGGTGCAAAAGACACACACTATCCTCCCACCAAGTCTCTCTCTACCACTCATGGGACATTAATTAGGGGTAAATGTGTCTTTTCAACATCCTGATATAAACTTTAGACCTTGGAACAAAAAAGGAGAGGCTAATGTTTAGTTCTCGACTAAAGTTTAGCCCATGGTATCCAAACAGACTCTTAAAAAACAATTTGGTTATCCATTGTGCCAAGGTGCTTATGATGCTCCCACTAGCCGCATTGATTCCAATCATGATGAATCTAAACCTAAAGGGGATTGTCTAAGCATCAACATGGATCGAGTAGAGGTGATCGAAGATGCACATATCACATTCAACATCTTAAGTGAATAAGGGCCGCCACCATGCTTATTGTTTTCGGTACAGTGCCAAGTCAAGTCACTAGTTGGTTTATATGCACGAAACTAGTTTATTTGTGATGCCCAAATACCCATACTCTAACTGTAATCAACTACTACTCATACCCCAATTAGAATTCTGGAACCAACCTTTTCTAAGCTTGCAATCGGTGCTACTTTTCAAAAATAAGAAATGAATGGAGTTAGGAATGGAAGCTAGCATGCTGAACCGAGATGACTACCGCACTGATTCCATTCATGATGAGTAGGAACCTTAAAAGGGGTTGTCTAAGCATCGCTATCTCGAGGTGTAGGTGCATGCCACAATGATAAGTTGAGCACCTAAAGATGAATAAGAGCAAATGCAATGTTTGTTTTTGGTAAGGTGGGTAGCTAGTGTTCGTCGAATTTTTTTTAAGTTCATTGAAAAAAAGGTGGGTAGCTAGATAAGTCGTCGGTTAACAATAAAGTGAAAAATATTCTAGGTTTTGGTTTTCGGCTTCCTTTAATAGTGGATCTATTGAGAACTAAAATGCAATTATGACTAACTTTCTCGGCCTTAGTTTCGGCATACCTCGAGACACGCCCACCAACGTTATTTTTGGTAGGGTTGGATGCAAGTTAAATCACTGGTTTATCATTACATAAAGCGCCCCGACTTTCAGCTTCCTTTTCACTTACATATTGAGTATGAATTCTGAGAACTAAAATAGAATTATGATCAACTTTCTCCCTCGTAACTTTTACATGTGTGTTGAGCCACTGCTTTGCGTGGACCCACATCACTTCTACTTACAAAAATAATTTGTTTATTTGTTGCATGAGTGCTATAATACTTATACCTTAACTGTAATCAGCCACTATTCATGCCCCAATCAGAATTGTGAAACCAACCTTCGCTAAGCCTATACAACTGATAATTCTAGTGTAGGTGCATTGATTCCAACCATCATGATAAATATAATATGAACCTTAAGATATTGTCTAATTAATTACTACAGCTCGGATAGAGGTGAAGGTGCATGGATCACATTGAACTCTAAAGATGAGTAAGGCCGCTCATAATGTTTTTTGGGTAGAGTGCTAAGGAAGTCAAATCACCGGTTATCAATACAACAAAGAAATTCTCTAGCTTTCGACCTCCTTTCATATTTAGTGGAACATGTTAAAAACTAAAATATAATTCTGATAATCAACCTTTTTTTCTCAGAGTTTCTACATGCGTGTTTGAGCCACTCTTCATGTGTGGACCCATATGTGATCTGTCTATTTTCTTACATTTTCTTACATTGGAGGCTTAAATACTGATACCAACTAACCGCTATTTTTACCCCAATTGTAATGGTGGTAACCACCTTCTCCAAGCCTTGAATCAATTCTAATCATGATAAATCCGAACCTTAGAAGATAGTACCTAAGCATATTATAGATCAGACAGAGGCGAAGATGCACATATTGCAGTGAACATCAAAAGGTGAGTAACCGCTACCGTTTTGGTAGGTTGCCGAGGAAGTCATGTCACCAGTTATCAATACGACGAAAGCCCCTTTAACCGGAGGGTGCCGAACAAATCACGTCACTTGTTAGCAGTAGAGCGGAAACTGCTCTAGCTTTCGGCTTCCTTTTTTAATATCTCTAACTAGGATCCATCAAGAACTAAAATACAATTCCAACCAACTTTGCCGCTCACAGTCTCGGTATGCGTGTTGAGTCGGTGCTTCGGGAGACGTGTATCCACGTCACTACCGCTCATAGAAATAACTTATTTATTTATTTTATTACACGTACTCTCGAACAATAACTGGTTTCAAATATTTTTTTTACATATAACCTCTCCAATGTGTAGTAAGAGTACCCCTTAAACAAAATATGTCCAACCACTTTCGTAGCTACCGTACATGTGATGATACGGATGTGTAATTCAAATGCTAGCTAGTAAAGTCCCATCACGACGGCGTCGACCCGATCTGTGATATCTAATCACGTGGCGATCCAGCTAGATATTCGCCAGAGGCAACCGCATCGTGAGACGATGCTGGAACCAAATCTGATTCAGAGCTTCAAAAACCTCGGGGCCTCTAGGCTACGCAGCCTAGGCCGCCACCAACCCACCCAGCAGCCGACGCGACGGAAACTATAAACAAGCAGATCTGGATCCAACAGGACGTGCCCCGCCCCTGTTTGGTTTTGTTTCCCTCCGTCGTCGTCCCGTTTGTTTGTTCCCTGGCCCCGACCCAAACCAACTCCTACTCGCACACCACCACTCTGCCTGCCTGCCAGCAGTGTCGCGCTCGCGCCGCGCCGCGCGTGCCCTCCCGGTCCCCCTCCAGCTTTGCCGCCGTCGTTGCCATCCCACCCCCGTCCCCCGCCCCCGCCCCGTCCTAAATAAAGCCGCGTCCCACGTTGCCTTGGTTTCGCCCCCACCACCCCCGCCTGCGCAGCAGCGGCGTCACACTCGGCTCCCCCTCCTCAATCGCTCTCGCTCCTCGGCCTCGGCCCCCGCCTGCTTCGCCGGGGAGAGGAGGAGGCAATGGCGGCGGGCGGGAACGGCGCGGCCGGCGGCGGCGCCGACACCAGGGCGGCCTTCGCGCAGATCTACAAGACGATCAAGGAGGAGCTGCTCGCCGACCCCGCCTTCGAGTTCACCGCCGACTCGCACCAGTGGATCGACCGCGTAACCATCCCTCCGCCCTCCTTCCTTTTCTGTCGCTGCCTCCTGGCTTGATCCTTGTGGCGCGGGGGCTTCCTTGCCGCGTCGCCGCGGCAGAGCGAGTCCTCCTCAGGCTCCGCTAGATTCCAGCCCGGATCGGCGGGCGCTGTTAGCCCGTGCGACACCGGGCTCGTGTGGGAGTAGAATTAATTTGGTTTTGCACGTGGACGTGGGCGAATAAATGAGGAAGAAAACCGCTGGATCACGGGTAAATAAATGAAGCAGGATTAGTACTCTGGGAGCTGCTTATTGCTGCTGCTTAGTTTTTACGTGGGCTGGAACGGATCAGCAAGTACGGACTGAAACTTCCCTTTCAGTTGAGCAGGGGTTGACTGCGTCTGCTGTTACCAAACGGACGTGAATTGCAGCTAAAACCACAGCAGAGCTCATAAGCTCTGCAGTTGAATGTAAACAGTAGTAGTACCAGTAATTAATGAATATAAACACTTAAAAGTGGATATTGGGTCTTTATAAGCAGACTGCTTACTGTTAGTTCTGTTAGCTAGTACTTTTGATGTGCATCGCTTATTTAACATTTTCTCCATCTTCTCCCTTGAGCAGATGATTGACTACAATGTACTTGGAGGTGAGGAGATTATTCCGACTTGCTTTCTTTTACATCATACGGGAAACTAGTTTCAGTTCTGATTCATAGTTGTTGTTCAATGGCAGGAAAGTGCAACCGTGGGCTCTCTGTGGTTGACAGCTACAAGCTGTTGAAGGGTGCTGATGTTCTGGGCGAGGAGGAGATGTTTCTTGCTTGCACTCTTGGCTGGTGCATTGAATGGGTAATGTTTCTCTCCTCGCCTCCTCGGTGTTACGAACAATAGCTAGCTGTAAAGCAACCAGAGCTGACCCAGATCTCTTCTGTATTTACAGCTTCAAGCTTTCTTTCTGGTGCTTGATGACATCATGGATGACTCCCACACTCGCCGAGGCCAGCCTTGTTGGTTCAGGGTGCCTCAGGTTAGCGGAACAGAATTCTGAATATTCTGCTTGCCCTTTGTGCAGTATTTTCAGTGCTGACCACTTTCCAATTCTCATTTGTTAAGTAATATCTAAGGTGCATTCTGTTCTGCAATAGGTTGGCTTCATTGCAGTGAATGATGGGATTATCCTTCGCAACCATATTTCAAGGATCCTCCGGCGCCACTTTAAGGGCAAACCTTACTATGCTGATCTCCTCGATTTATTCAATGAGGTAACTATATGTTGTGATGTACATCTATATTTAACCCAAGCTTTAAGATTATCACAAGTCCTGATTATGTGTTCTTATCTTCCTAGGTTGAGTTCAAGACAGCTTCTGGTCAGCTGCTTGACCTTATCACAACTCATGAGGGAGAAAAAGATTTAACAAAATACAACATAACAGTGTAAGTTAATACCCAATGACTTTGGGAAATCCTTTGTTTTTATATTCAATTATCACGTGAACAAAGTATTTTTTTCTCATGTTGTCGTGTTTAGCTTTACAGAAATGCTTTTTTTTTTATGTAGTAGCATATTCTGGTAATTCTGATTCAGGCTGTAACCTCTATTTAATGTTGATTTCATACAATTGGAACTACTGCAGTCACCGGCGTATTGTTCAATACAAGACAGCCTACTATTCATTTTATCTGCCGGTAATTAACCTTCTGTTTCTATTTTGCATATACTATTTTCTTATGATCTCCATCTAGATTATCAATACAGATGCATTGTCACTAATACGATGCTTTATCAAAAGGTTGCATGTGCACTGCTGCTCTCTGGTGAGAATTTGGAAAACTACAGTGCTGTAGAGAACATTCTTGTTGAAATGGGAACTTACTTTCAAGTCCAGGTAACCTTATTTTGGCTGCTCATAACAATATGAACCATTTCCTGCCACAAGCATTACTCTATTTAGCATAATATATGATTGTTCCCTTGCAGGATGACTATCTAGATTGCTATGGTGACCCTGAATTCATTGGCAAGGTTAGTGCATTTATATGTTGGATTAACTTCAATGAACATCTTGTCATCGAAAGTTTTTCTTTTGTTCTTGTTATCTGATCAAGTTTTATATAGATTGGAACTGACATTGAAGATTACAAATGCTCCTGGCTAGTTGTGCAAGCTCTTGAGCGTGCTGATGAGAGCCAAAAGCGCATTCTATTTGTAAGTAATCTTCAAACCACTTCTCAATTCTTTTGAGGACTGTTGTCTAAACATTTAATGTCCTGCAGGAAAATTATGGCAAGAAAGATCCAGCCTGTGTGGCAAAAGTGAAGAATCTCTACAAAGAACTCAGCCTAGAGGTTTGTCTTTACTCTTTACCCTTGATGATGCTTTGTGTTCATCTGTGGATTGTTATCACTTGTTCAAGTAGGGTTACCATACAAATGATGTGTTATTTTCATATTATCCTCATTTTGACGGCTGATCTTAGATGTGTATGGTACTGAAATGGTATTTTAAATGGATGAAGTAGCAGCTACATGGCTGCACTTTTTCTTTACTTCCCATAGTCCAAAAATGTGACATGTCCAAACACTACCTGAGGCCATGACCAAGACTTGACATTTTGTTTAAAATTTTGTTCCAGGCTGTATTCCAGGAGTACGAGAATGAGAGCTACAAGAAGCTGATTGCCGATATTGAAGCCCAGCCGAGCATCGCCGTTCAGAATGTACTGAAGTCCTTCTTGCACAAGATCTACAAGAGGCAGAAGTAGGGTGCTCTTGGATAGGGAGCCGTTGCTCTATTGCATGCTTGACAGAAAACTGGAGTTCCTGGTCCGAGATGTGGCGCTTCTAGTTCAAAAATTCGATGTAGTGTGATGCACCTTGCTGCTCTGGATAATAACGAGGCAAGATTCTATTTCGGTTTGATGGACCGCATGCTGTAGACAGTGCATTGGTTGTTTCGTTATTTGGATCCTTTCATGTTATTTGCTTCTCTCCTTTTTTTTTTGTTGGCACCACCCTCCAAAGTAAATTCTAAGCGTACATCCAGGATAAGCCTCTATCGTTGTCGAGGAAATTAATAATAGAATCAGGTGGAGTGGTGAAACTGAATTGACTTTGGACGTGATCAAGGAAGCCAATGATTATACAGGCCTGCTGATGCTAGTTACTCGAGGAAGCGAAGGAGTGTAGGAAAATACCTGCATCCTGTATGACTTTTATGGGAAAAAAGTGTAGTGGAAACAAAAGTTCCATTACAGGAGAGAACTTTATAACCAGGAGCGTGAGCAACAAGCACTACTTACAGATGAATAAATTAAAATGATTCTCCAACAACATGCCCATGTTATATTAGGGTCTGTTTGGTTGGTGGGATGAGTGGAAATAGAATGGAGCGGTTCCATTCTTAGATGTGTTTGGTTGCGGAACGGCTCCCGCAGAGGAATATACCCCGAAGATGCGGAACGAGACGGCTCGGTAAAAACGAGCAGACGCGAGCGCTCGCCTCCCACGCGCGCGAGCCCCGTGCCCATCACCGCCCGCTCCTTTGCAGGTGAGCGACCACCCCTCTCCCTCCCTCTGCGCGGCGCCGCCCCCCCTCCCCCCCCCCCCCCGCGCCGCACGGCTGCGCTGGGCACCGCCCCTGGCCTGCGCGGCGGCCTGGAGGACCCCCCCCCCACCGCCCGCGCACGGCTGCCCTGGAGCTCGACCCCCCCCCCCCCCGGTGGGCCCCTAACTATACTCACCTGGCTTTCCAACCAACACAGAATGGAACGGTTCTATTCTAGCGCACTCTCCAACCAAACAAAAAAATGGAACGGCTCCGTTCTCCTTACCAAACGTAGAACGGAGCGGCTCCATCCTCAGAAATTGGAATAAAACCGTTCCATTCAAGTTGGCTCCCCAACCAAACGGACCCTTAGTGATCCCAATAAGGAACAAGTGAATGTGTTACAGCCTTACAGGTGACTCTTCTAGTCTTCTTCAGTTCGGATGATGCAGAAGTGCAGAGAGACTGTCAGTTTGGGGGGTAAATGATGCAGACAACTTTATGTGCGTTAACAATATAACCATACTACAACAAGAACCTGCCAGGAACTATGTCATTGTTTCCGCAGACGGTAATAAAACAAGTGATATTCATACATGATGGCCTTTTACACACAAGAACAAGATATAAACATCTGCTAAGTTAGCATATCTGAAATTCTCCCCTTTTTTCCGGGCACCTAAACCTAACTCGATTGGCTGGGAATCCAGAAAGTTAGGGCAGTTGATGCAGTTGCAAACATTGCTCGACGAGGGGCCCACTTCAAAGCTGTGATAGGACCAATATGACTGTTCCAACAAGCAATCTGCAAAAGAAATCTGACATTAAGACAAGCAACTTAACAATACATACATATTAAAAGCCTAATTAAGAAAAAGCACCTCTTGTACTGTATTGATGTTCCAAGCGTGCAGGGTTCCATCACCAGATCCTGCAAAACCAAACATATTTTGTTTTCACCAATAGCTTCACAATGCAACAGGTAATTGTTTCCAAGGTTCATTCATAAGAGCATATAAGACACTACTTGCAGCAGCAGCAGCAGTGATGTGCCAGAACAATGCTTGCACAACATACTACCATATGGTACGATGATCACCACTGTAATTTTTTATTGGTCATAAACACTTGAGAGGCAAAATAGGTGTCTAAATCATGTTAATAAATATTGATTTTCACATGGTTGGTCAGTGACAAAAGTTGAAGGCAAATAATATACTGGTGAATTCTTGTTACTTGCTAGATCGCATCACAAAAGTAGATCCAACATATATAAAAAGGCAGAGTTGGAGGCAATTTTAAAATTTGAGCAATGGTATAGGCCTTAACTGCAGGGAAGCTGAAGGGCGGTTTTTCTTATGAACTAGCATATGTACTGGGATGTAGTTTTACCTGAAATGACATACTGGCCATCTGGAGTGAAAGCAGCTTCATTTGTTACATTGGGAGATGGTTCTAAACTAAAGCCACACTTCTGCATATTACATTGGATATTAGCAAAATATCAACAATAGGATGTAAGGACATCAATGATAAAGCAGCAAATGGTGCACCACAAGGAACAGTATCTGAGGCAAAAAAGAGCCATGATAATTTAACTGACCTTGTCACCTCCATATGCATCCAGAACATAGATATGGTTGTTAGTGGTAGTCAAAAGCATAGACTTGCCGTCATTACTAAATTTGATGTCAGAAACTTCAGCTGTATCTCCGCCAACCAAGAAAGTATCAAACGGACCCTGAAATTGGATTATATTCATGAGATAAATATTTCGCACCCCTTCCACAAATATAGGATTCTTCTGTATTATGTTCATTAGGTACCTTATCATATGATCGGGAATCAAATAACTTAATAGCTCCCCCTTCCATTGCTACAGCAAAAACAAGTCCTTGCTGATCATATGCAACAGAAGGCCTACCTCGAAGTCTTAGTATGCCCTGAATGATAGATGAGTAAACATGAAAGACCTTAGAGGATAAATAGTATCTTTCATCTGATAAATGTAAACTGAGCATATATGGTTGCTATTGTGAGCACAAGTTTTGCTGAAGATTGGTAGCCAACCTGACAAGCATTTACGCGAAGATCCCATATTCTGACACTGTGATCAAGTGATCCTGACATAAAGCTATCATTGACGGGTGACATACATAATGAGACAACCCTGAGATGAAAAGGGAATACTGCTCAGCATCTGCTCCTCAAAATTTCTTGCTAGAAACAAGAAATGCAGACAGAAAAACAAACAAACCTGTCTTTGTGCCCTTTGAAGTATCTTAAGCAACGGTTGTCATACAATGACAGATAACGAAGTGACTCTGCAGACTCTAGGTTGTATATTGATGAGCATAAGATAGAACTCGGATGATGAGTAAAACAGACACGGTCAGCACCATGTTTCCTATGGTATGTAGTCTTTAGCAACCTGAAACAACCGTCAGCAAGTTCTAGCACTGATTACTACAATTGTTGTAGATAGAAAACTTAAATGGTGACTTACTGAATAATTTGATTAAGTACATGGAACAAAGCAAACTTCTATCAACCATGGACAACAATAAAAGGACTAGCAAAAACACGGTATCAAAGCTAAATTGCTGGATGAGCTGAGGATTTCAGAAAACATTAAGAATGAGCAAATGTTGCCTGACAGCACAAGTACATCACATCTCTAGCAATATGATCACCATGACAGAAGAGCAACACTAAGGCACTATCCATGTATATTTATCAAATGGGTTAAATTGGTCATTGGCCAACATGCTGCATCTACCCATTGAGGAATTAACTTCAGCAGCTTGTAAGAGATCTGTAATATTGATTCTAGCATGAACATATTGAAAATCTGAGCCTCTTAACGATAGGGCACCCCGTAAAATCACATCTCAACACAAACTGTTCATTGAATCAATCGGTACAGCGAACCTTTTCCCGACCAGATTTGGCAATCTCACACATCAGACTCACATTACAGCTCTATCAAAGAAGTTAGGATAAATCAAGCAAGGCAGCATGCTCACGTCGCGCTGGTGATGTTGTAGAGGCGTATGGAGTCGTCCTCGCTGGAGGTGACGAGGAGATCCTCCTTGCGGTGGAAGTCGAGGCAGTTTATCTTCCCGGCCTGGAGCCGAATTCGAGCAGACACCACGGCGAATTAGTGCGGAGCGGAAACCCTCGAGGGAGAGGGCGGGTTGGGGACTTTAGCAATGGAACTCACGTAATCGGTGAAGACCGCGCCGATGGCCATGCCGTGGACGATCTCGTCATCCAGCTGCGATAACGCCGCCGCCATCTTGTCCGCAGTGGTGGCTGCTAAGTCGAATCCGCCGCCGCCCGGACTTTCGATCTCCCCTCATCAATTTGGTTACGGCGGAGGATGTGCCTCTTTTTCTATTTTTCGTCTACGAAAAACGAAGCCTTGTAGTTGGGCCTTCAGTTTTAGCCAAGGATAATTGGGCCGTAAAGGCTGTCACTGTTTAGCCCGCAAGCCAATTCAAAAGCGAAAACAGGACGCTTAGCCTTCGAGATCAAAGAGATCTCAATCTCCCCAACAAAAAAGAGATCTCAATCATTCTCTCATATTTCATTCAAAATTTGAATTGAACCATCCTTATGAATAAAGTATATTGTATTTTATGGTGTGCTTTGGTTAAAACATACAAGGGCATATTAAGCATAGACTAATTAGTTTCAGTAATTAAACCTTTCCCCCCAATGAATTTATACGCGGTCCGTGTGTTTATGTAGTTGTAGCTCAAGTGTGCTCTGTCTTTGTTATAAAAAAAAAGGTGTACTCTCTCTCCCCCCTAGTTCCTTTTCATGTACATGTGTACACGTGTAGCGCCCGTCGAGTAGAAAGAAGGCTTAGCGTATCGTACATGAACGGTGGCGCAACGGCCAGGGGAACAGCATCACAGGGATCGTACACCCTGCAGCAGATTGTACACATCGCATCGGTTGCCATCTTATCTTGACTGGAGCAAGCAGGTTGCTGTTCCGATTTCACCGTTCGGAGTAGGGCCGGGGACGCTCATGTGTCACGCACGCAGGGTTGATCGCGCGCGTGCGTCCGAGCCGAGAGCCAACGTGTCTAACCATGGAAATGCCGGCTTCGTTATTTCAAAATTCCTGCTTTCAATGGACCGGGATAATATGCCAGGCTCTCCTCATATAGCATAGGAACCAGGGCCATAGGTTTACTCATTCTATCTGGCTCATCAGATCGGCCTCTGGAGAGTGGCAAACTCTTCTGTAATGAAGCAGTAGAAGGCTGACCAAAGGACTCGCACCGATCCAAAGACTGTTTCCGTTGTTGAGTCCCTGCAGCCAACATGCGTGCATTTGGTGCTGCATTCTGGTACAACGGCTCGCTTGTGACTCTGACTTAACCTTGGTTCGCTCATCCAGTATAGCATCCCTTCCAAATAGGCAGGAGGCACGTCATTTACAGGAAGAGGCGGTGGAGGAAGCTGCTGGAGACGCCGAGAGTTGAAACTCCACAGAGAGCATGTCAAGAGATATTGACAGAACTTATAGTCCTTCAAAGTATAAAAAAATTCCACAATAATATGCTCCTGAAACAACGGGTCAAACCCCAAGCCAACATTCCTATTCCCGACTGAAAATGGGTGGGCTTCTTGCGGAACGCGATCAATGGGTACTTTCCACATCTGGCGCATATGCAGATGCTGGTTCACGCAGACCCCGTGAAAACCTGTACATGGGTTGTACAGATAGTCCTTTTTCTCAATGCTTACCAGATTTAACCCATGGCAAGGCTTCGAGCAAACAGCCTTTGTGTCCAACAATACACCTTTATTAGATGCCTCTTGAACCCAATTGTTCAAATGAATAAAACTAAAGCCTGGTTGTCCAGTGCCCTTGCCAACAACTTCAGCCTTTTGTCCATATTCTTATGCAAAAAGAATGCATGGGCAAAGCTCTCACTCTTAGTCAATGTAAGCCACTGCTTACAGACTAGTTTGCATTTTAGCGCTGATTCAGCTGGGAGTCTAAGCAGGATCTCTTTAGTCGCTTGAGCCAAAGGAGATGAGAGGGCAATCTCTTCCTTTGTTTTATGCAAAGGGACAATGCTTTCTCTAAATAAACTGAATCTGATATCAGAGGGCTCAATTTGATGAGATGCATGAATCTCCATGGTTGAGGGGATGTTTTCTAGTGTTTCAGACAAAGGGTCATATGCAAACACCTTGTGCTTTGATGTTGCAATGATTATCCTCTTGCTTGATTTGCTATTGCCAAAGGAACCAATAACTTTCACAACCTGTGGCTCAACAAAATCTCTTGACATATGCCCTAATAAATCAATTCGATGCTTCAGAGACCAACCACCAGAGAGCTATAGTCCTCGAGCTTCCAAATCTCCAGCATACTACCAGCAGGCAGCCCTTGCGAAGGTCGCGGACCATACACAAGTGACCATCAAGCTCAATCAAGTGGGCTCCTGATACCGCAAAAGATGGTGAACGGACCCAGCTGAAGGTCTCATTTGTGAGAGAAGGATATGATAGCAGCCCTTGGCATTTTGTCAAAAAATGCAGGTTCAATCAACCAATGCAGGCAACCATAGCTGATCCTGCATCAAATCCAAGCCCAGCAGTGGCATATGGCACGTCGTAGCAAGGTGGCAGTCGTGTGACTGCCCGTGTGGCTGCATTGCAGACATAGAGTAAAGATGAATTGGATCAACAACAACATCTATTGATCTCTGGTGTACAATATATATACACGTACAGCTCAGGAGAGCGGACTAACTAATCGGCCTGGATTACAGGAGCGATGGAGTTGCGGCGCGCCGAGTCGTGCGGAGAGCGAGGAGGACGGGCGTTCGCACACGACGTCGCGCGGAGTGCGGGCCGTTCGCGCACGACGTCGCGTGCAGAGTCCAGGCGCAAGTCGGTTGCTAACACATAGTATGCTGGCACAACAGCATCGTATATAAGGGTCAGGCCATGGCACGGCGCAGGCACCACATCCACGAAGTTGCCACGGGCATAGTCAAGGGTGAAGAGAAGGTCATCTCTGTGGTCCAGTAGCGAGCAAGAGTAAACTGCAGTGGAATCAAAGTTTTCTGTAGGTGAGACAAACAGCAGCTTAGGCGGCGATGGTTTCACCTCGGCCATCGCCATGTGAAGGCTGCAGAATTCCTCGGACGAGAGCAGTGCAGCCCAGGACCGGCAAACGGCCCGGAAGCGCAGGATGGATTTGATGGGCAACCGCAGTAACACCTCCGTAATGATCTCGTCTGGCAGCAGCACCACGCCACTGGATGGTATGACTTTCCTCCTCTTGTTGCTCAGGCAAACTTCCGCCATCATCTCGCCCACCACCGTGCAACCGGATGGTTCCATATTCATCACACCGACTATTTCATTTGAGTCACGAAAGCATCTCCTGCTTCACTGCTCTCATGGCCACCGTCGGCGATGGCTGCGATGTCTGAAGCTGGCCGGTACGAGCCAGTTGGGCAACCTTTGGGCTCTCTGCGCTCTGGATGCAGCAGCTTCCATGCGGACCAAGCGATGTGTGGTGATAGCGTTACTAGGAAAAATTTGGAAGAACAGAAATGCAAGAGTCTTCAGAGACCATCTCCTTCCTCCAGATCAAGTGGCGCAAGCTGCTGATGACCCCAACCTATGGGCACACCGCGAGACAAGTTTGGAGCAGGGAACAGCCATGCGGCCTTGAAGCGATCAGTTTAGTTAGTCAATGTAATAGGCTAGGTGTTTCTTTGTCTCTCCTCTCCCCTAAACCTCACAAATCTTGGATGCACCAAAATATTTCATCCTTTCGGTGACAAAGTTCAGGTCGGCTAAATGCTTACCGTATGTTCCTAGAAGTAAAAAAAAAAAGAAAAAGAAAAATGCATGTCTCCTCCGGTCTGGGCGAAACTTTGAAGTTGGATTTGAATAGGCGAATGGTCCATTTGGCCGGATCAGGATTCAGTGAATTTTAAGTCATGCTGTAACTTACTCCTGTAGACCCATCCTCCAATTCAGATCCAATGGCTCCCAGCATTTCCAAGCAAAAGTGTCCAGGTTTGAGATAGTGAAGGCATGGCAACAGCTGCAGACCTGCAGTGATGCCAACAGTCCCAGTAAGACGGCAGCGAACATGTGTGTGCTGCATTCAGCCAAGCCCCATTCCTAGAGTAAAAAGTGACCACATCAATTGCAGTAACGGAAAATACTCTATCAAGAGCTACAGTTTGACATTCACTAACTTTCTGATCACAGACTCCCAGCTGGGAGCTTTGCGGCAAATATGTATCTTGTTTGAGATAAGATGCAGAATAAGTACCAGAGCGGATACTGTCCCGGGATCACGGCACTACGCACATGGCGTACATAGGGATGTGACATAACCCACGTCCTACACCAATTACAATTACTTGTACAGTAGTAGGACTAGTCGGAACAGAAGGAAACTACCCAAGTAGTACCCGGGTAGAACTCTTAAGCTAGTATTAGACTAGAATTTCTATGAAACCTTATTCTCCAGACTATATAAGGGCGGGCAAGGACCCCCTCTAAAGGATCCACATCTAAGGCAATACAAACAACCACACACGTAGGGTATTACGCATACTGCGGCCCAAATATGTCCAAAATTTCATGTTCCTTGCACCTTCAAGTTTCTGATCTCGGCGACACCCACCTGTAATCTACCACCTCAGGATATCTTTCGGTGAGCTTAGAGGTTAAACACCAACAAATGCAAGCCAACAGAAGTTTGGAAACTACTGGCATTGATTGCATGATGCACGCAAAGCTCCAGAAAGAATTGTCGGGGGCAAGTATCACGACCCCCCAAAAGTATGTTCCCTGGGAAGCTAAGTACGAGTTAGCTCTCCCGCAGTATGCGGCTCAGCCTAATCGGACTACCGTATAGCCACGGACGGTCCACCAGGAGGAGAGGCACCGACGGCCAATACCAAGCCTAGACAAAGGGCACGAGCCGCCTCACCTAACCACCAGAGGTCAGGCTCCGCCTCGTCCGACCCAAGGATGCGAGCGCGGCCTCGCCTGACCCTAAGGGAATGGGTTCGGCTGTACCCGCCGCAGGGATGTGGGGTCCTCAGGGTCTCGTAGAATGACAGGTCGTGCCGGGGACGAACCTCTGGCACGAGGATGGGTAAGGACGTGCCTCGACATGACCTCTGGAGAATGTCCGCCACGCCAGGGGACAAGTCGTAGAACGCGCGGGGGCTCATGCTGTCGGTGTTTAACCGGCTGCCCACCGAGGGATATACCCAAGGTGGTAAGTTTTGGGTGAGGGAACGCCGAGATCAGGAACTCGAAGGTGCAAAGAACACAAGACTTTAGACAGGTTCGGGCCGCACGGAGCGTAACACCCTACGTCCTGTATGGTGGTTTGTATTCTCTTTGGTGTAGAATGACCTAATGATCTTCTGTTTCGAGGGGGGTCTCTGACCTCCCTTATATATCTGAGAGGCCAGAATTACAAAGATGCTAACCAACCCCCACCGAGGGATCACACCAGAACTGATCTCGAGTAGATCCTCTCCGTGTTGGTTAGCCCTATCTTCTATTTAAACGGGATAAACAAGAGATAAACAGAATGAATAAGAGATAAGACGGGTTTAATCTCTTAGACTACACAACATGCCCAGCCCGGTGGCCCCGGGTCTGACAAGCCCCCGAGCTCTTCGTAGCTAAGTACTGCAGGCTTATCGAGTACTTTCGAAGCAGTCTTCGACTTCTTTCTGATGATTTGTCTTGAAGTCCTTCTTCGAGTACTCGCTTGGCTGCATCGAAGCTAGGAGGTGCTCATGCCCCGAATTTTATTTCTGATATGGCGTGCGATTGCAAAATCGCACTCCATATGGAGTAGCCCCCGAGCCTTAGGTTGAATCGGAGAATCAGGCTGAGGGTCCCACTTGTCTGTAGTCTTCCTTACCCTTCAAAGAAATTTGAAAAATAAGTAGTCGATACCACGTACCCCGCAGCCCCCGAGCCTTGAATCCAAATCCCACAAAGTTGGAGATAAGGGTCCAAAAATCGTGGCATACAGGCTAAACAATGACACGTTACGGGGAGACCGAAGCGATGGTACAAATGATGTAATTAGACCAAAGATTCGAAAAACCCCTTTTTTCGGGCTAATTAGCCCTGAAAAAATGATTAATCAAAGGTGCAATCTAATCAGATCACCAAATGACCCCTCATCTTCTGAATATTCCACGAAACGACTCTTGAACTTCAGAACAGTATCTTTCCCCCACTCCGCTGGTTATTTAACCCCGCGATAACTGTAGAAAAAAAACCACGCTTTCAATCTGCATTCCATCAAGAGCCACCAAATTCCCCAGTCCAAACCAAGCGCCGCCGCCTTCCCCCAAGAAAAACTCCCACCCCGACCTCCCCGCCCCTTTCCCCGCAGCCCCCGAGCATCTCGTGGCCGGCGCATCGGAGATGACGTCCAAGAAGTCAGAGATCGAGGGAATGAAGAAGGATGCGGAACCAACAACCGCGGAGTGGACACATAGTAAGTGCTCCCTCAACAATCTGAAAAAACTTGTTTCTGAGAGGTTGCTGCAAGAGAAAAATCTCGTCAACTGGCGCCCCTCTTTCCGTGAACCTTTCCCCATGGAGAATGTCGACGAAATCGTCACATTCTACCATTTTGCCGAACGGGGATTGGCCCTCCCCACTTGTTCTTTCTTCCGCGGCCTTCTTTACTACTACGGGCTTGAGCTCCATCACCTCAACCCGAATTCCATCTGCCACATCTCCATTTTCATCCACTTTTGTGAAGCATTTCTCGGAATTGAATCCCACTGGGATCTATTCCGCTTCCTCTTCCGCGTGAAACCCCAGCCAACCACGAAAAAACTCGCCGTGGTAGGGGGCGCCGGCATCCAACTGCGACAGCAGGCCGGCGAAAAATACCTTGCATATAGATTCCCCTCCAACCTTCCTAGGTGGAAAACCTCTGGTTTTACATCGAGAACCATGCTCCCCCCCTGCCGACGAAGTCGAGCAAACCGCCCGTGGTGAGGGGGGAATGGAACCTTGAACCCTCCGGCATGGAAATGATTCAAGTCAAGGAGCTGCTGGAGGCCATCGATGCACTGAAGAAGGAGGGGGTGACCGGCGCCTCCATCATGTTCTCCTTTTACAAGCGCCGCGTCCAGCCCATCCAACAGAGGTGTTGCCTGGGCTTCGAGTACACTGGCCCTGCTGATCCTTCTCGCATGTGCACAGAGGAGGTGCCAGATGAAGTCGCGCTCCAGCGGGTTCAGCGGGTGCTGCTGGACGTGAACACCATGCCGTACGTACCCACCTTGTACTCCGTGCAACATCCGCCCCCGCCGGTAAGTGCTCGACTTCTTTTGCTGAAGAAATCGACTACTGCGCCGGTACTGAACTGAAGGACTTTCCGCAGGGACATTCGGAACTGTACTGCAGCTACCCGCCGCAGCCGGACCTCCCCCGAGTGTATCACCTCCTTCCTTCTGCAGTCACGGCGGCCAAGAAGGCTCGCCTTGCTGCGACCCAAAGCCGCAACGAGGCCGCCGAACGCGTGGACTTGCCAGCGGGGGAAGAAGCCGAGGGAGGTCCGCGCCCTGTTGCCGCCGTTGCCACCAAGGCGGCACGCCATACTGCGGTTCAAGGCAGCAGCGAGTCCACGGAGTGCGTGGGCTCGCAGGCGAGCGGAGGGACCGTGGGGGAGCCGCGCGGGAACAACTCCTCCGATCAGAGCGTGGAGTTGGCCGGCGCTCTGCCACCGGTGCCGAAGGGCCAGCGCCAGGTGCGCAAGCGCAAGGCTCAAGAAGTCGAGTCCTCCAGGTACGGAATTGCTATTTTGGCCAGTTCCAAAGTTTCCATGGTGCTGAGTACTGACAGCACCCCCTTGCAGTCTTCCTGCTCTGCCATCCGGATCTGAACCCGAAAGGGTGGAGACAGGCTCCTCTGACGCCGCGGCAGTGACAATTGCCGTGGCGGGAACCCCTCCATCAGCCGGCCAGGCCTCGCCATCAGCGACGAGCGTTCCTCGGCGGGCCTGGCGGGTGAAGAAGGCTGCCAAGAAGAAGTCGACACTGTAAGTTTTACTTCAATCGCTTGAAGATCTTGACCGTGCCCGCGTGGATAACCATGTTGTCGATGTCACCAGGGCTGCAAGTGCGGTGCAACTCCAGCTGGAGCCGAGCAGGGCTGCGGCGCCTGCCTCAGCTGCAGCAGCCCCCGAGCCCTCGGCGCCTGGGGGACCCGTACCCGCAAAGGTGGCCCCTGAAGCAGATGCGGGGCTCCCCGACTTGCCGCCTCCCGAGTCCCGACGAGAGGGAGCCGGACCCGGTGGCGATGAACAAGTCGTGGCCCCAGAAGCAGATGCGGGGGCCCCCGACTTGCCGCCTCCCGAGTCCCGACAAGAGGGAGCCGGGCCCAGTGGCGAGGAACAAGTCGTGGCCCCTGGTGCCGCTCCCACCGGTGGCGCAGGTACGTGCTTACCCGCCCGCGGCTTGATGCCAGGGTCCGGGCATAATGTGGTGACCACTTCGCATGCTCGCAGGTGTCCGACCGCCGCCGTCCGGAGAAGCCGCCGGGCCCTCGGGGAGTCCTCGTGAGGTGCTGAGGGCTGGGCCAGGGCACCAGGACATCATCACCACCGACCTGGTGGATGATCTTCTGCTGACGGCCGAAAATGTGAAGACTTTCAAGAGCACCTTCAAGGAGTTATACGACTTCTCCATGGTAATACTCGGGTAATGGTCCGGGTGCGCGCGTTGATGAGTTGTTTAGGACTCATTCTCCTCCTTTGGCGCAGCATGTAATCACCAAATCCCAGAAGAAGTCGGATAAACTCCGCGCGGTTGTGAGTGACGCGCGGGAGTTAGGTGCCCTGCACAAGCGCATCTCCGAGGAGAAGACGAAGAATTGCTATATGCAGCGCGAGCTTGATATACTAAAGAAAGAAAGGACTCGAGAGACCTGGCTGCTCAAGAATGACCTGAAAAACATGGAGAAGGCCAACTCCGAGCTCCAGCAACAGCTCAAGGAGAAACAAGCGGAGTACCAGGAGCAGCTCAAGGCAGAGAAAAAGGCGCACCAAGGTAAGCTCTCGCTTTCCTCGAGTACTTTTTCCTTAGTGAGTCTCCTTAGATGCTAAAGTACCCTTGCCGCAGAGCTTAGGAAAATAACGAAATACAAAGAGGAGCTGCTTACTGACGTGAAGAATATGCTGTATCGTCGTACAGATGAAGTCGAAAAGCTGCAGAAGGTGATCGGCGACACTGAGCGTCAGTTCGTCGACTGCCTTCAGCAAGTCAAGGCGCTGGGCGAGAAGGACGAGCAGATGCGCAAGGAGCTGGAGGACCTCCGGGGGCCGCCCAGGAGCTGGTGGACATGGTGGATCCCCCAGAAGAAGGCGAGGTAGGCCCGCGGCCCCTGCTGGAGCGACTCCGTGAAGCCCCGAAGAAAATGCTCAAGTTCCTATCCGAAGCTCCAGTCGCTTGCGTGAGCAACGCCCTCGCATATGTAAAGTCCTTCGTGCCGAATGCGCAGCTAGGCATTTTTGCGCAGGGGATGGCGGCGGACTGCTCGGACGAGCGTTTTGAAGAGTACCTGCGAGAAGCCCAACCTGTAGCAGAACAAATTGTACACAGTGTGCTGCGGGATTAGGGTATGAGAAACAAGTAATCATTCTCTTGTATATATGGTTATTTTGATGTCTCTACTTGTGTGTGTGTGTGCCTATGCTGGGCGGGTGCCCAGGCTTACAAGGCGCAAGTAGTAGACACTACCCCGGGGGCGCAACGACCCTGAAGGTAGCCATAGCTCCGTGTAGGAACTCGTCTAACAAGGTATCCACAACCCGAACTTGTAGGTCTAGACTAGTTAGGAAAGAACGCGAGCATCGTCGCGGGGCTGCCGTGCATAGGGCAAAAGGTTAGGACTAGCTCGAGTGCGGCGACTCTGAGTGTAGTCGAAAATCGCTCCTGCTTGTGAGCGTGCTCCGTAAGCTGAGTGAGACCCGGGCGGACGGATCGAGCCTGTTAGGAGCAGGTGCGGTCGTTGCCGCGTTTTGGCCATTCTTCTGGCAAAAACATGACTGTTCTGAGTGCAGCCACTCAGGATGCAGGCGAGGTGGCTCTTTATGCGAGCCTTTCCAACGCGCTGTTTTTTAGCCAGTCGAGCGGATCAACTGAGTTGGACAAAGTGCGACATCGGTCGCGTGCGACCACCTAAGGTCGCGGCGGAACTCGATATATCGAGGAGTTTTAGCCGAAGTGGATGGTTCGACAAAAAATAAAGTCGATAAGTTGTGAATGTAGTCATAACTTTATTCACGACGAGTAGCCAGCTTACACGAGAGTTTCGCCCGTGGCCGTGGCTGTCGTGCGCCGGAGAGGGAATGTGCGACCCGAATATTGTGGCTCGTAGCCTCCAATATGAATCGGGGAAAGGAGATCTTCCAAGCCCTCGGGGAATTCGGATATCAGCAGGCATTTGCTTATGGGTAGAACTTGCGCAGGTGTTGGACGTTCCAGGAATTTGGGACGTCCTGGCCTTCGGGGCACTGTAGTCGATACGACCCTGGCCGTGTGACCTGCTTGACGACGAACGGGCCCTCCCACCTTGAGTTGAGCTTGTGTAGGCCAGATTCGTCCTGGATACGACGCAAGACCAATTCGCCAACACTGAATGACCGCTCCTTGACGTTGCGATCATGGTATCGGCGGATCCCCTGCAGGTACCGGGCTGACTGGACAAGAGCGGTGCAACGAGCTTCTTCCACAGAATCGAGCTCTAACTGCCGCGCCTCGTCCGCCTCGCCTTCATTGTACATTTCGACCCTTGGGGACTTCCACATGATATTGGCTGGTAAAATGGCTTCGGATCCATATACAAGGAAGAAGGGTGTTTGGCCTGTGGCTTTGGACGGCTGAGTCCGAAGCCCCCAGACTACATGCGGCAGCTCGTGTACCCATTTGCCTCCCTTCTTGCTGTTTTCATCATATAGTCGCTTTTTGAGACCGTCGATTATCAAGCCGTTCGCCCGCTCGACTTGTCCATTGGCTCGCGGGTGTGCGACTGAGACATATTTAACTTCGATGCAAGCATTCTCGCAGAACTCCCAGAACTGGTTCGCCGTGAAGTTTGATCCCAAGTCCGTGATAATGGAGTTGGGGAAGCCGAAACGATGCAGAATATCTGAGATGAAGTCGACGACCCGATCTGGTGTGAGCTTGGCTATCGGCTTGTACTCGATCCACTTGGTAAACTTGTCGATACCACCAGAACATGGGTGAAACCGCCTGGTGCTGTCGTGAAGGGCCCAATCATGTCAAGACTCCAACAGGCGAAAGGCCAGGACGGCGGTATGGTGATGAGGCTGTGAGCTGGAATGTGCGTCTGTTTGCCGAAGAATTGACAGTTTTGGCACCTGCGCACGAGATCCTCCGCGTCGGTCACCGCGGTGGGCCACCAGAAGCCGGCTCGGTAGGCTTTCCCCACCAGCGTTCTTGAAGCCGCATGATTACCGCAGACGCCATCGTGGATCTCCCGCAGTATGGCGTAACCATCTTCCTTGGTGACGCACTTCATGAGAACCCCTGACCGGGCGCCTCGCCGATAGAGCTTGTCGTTGACCAGGACGAAACCCTTGCTTCGTCGCAAGATGCGAGCTGCGTGAGCGCTCCTGGCGTCGACTCCCGCTGGCAACCGTTGATCTCGTATGAAGTCGATAAAAGCCCCTCGCCAGTCTTCCTCCAGCACCATAACCTCTCGATCGGGTTGTTGGGGACCCGCGTCGATGGCTACTTGCGGAGAAGACTTGATCGATGGCTGGTTGAGCTCCTGGACGAAGACTCCCGGCGGGACCTGGGCGCGCGTGGACCCCAGTTTAGACAGGATGTCCGCGCCGACGTTGTGCTCCCGCAATACATGATGAACTTCCAGGCCGGAGAACTTGCTTTCCAACTTGCGCACTTCCTGCACGTAAGCGTCCATTGTTTCCTTGTTGCAATCCCATTCCTTGTTGACCTGATGAACAACAAGAAGAGAGTCACCATATACAAGTAGTCGCTTGATCCCTAGTGATATCGCCAAACGAAGCCCGTGAAGCAAAGCTTCGTACTCGGCTTCATTGTTGGATACCGCCCACAGGATCTGAAGGACGTACTTCAACTGCTCACCTCGTGGGGAAATAAGCAGAACCCCAGCGCCACCGCCGTCGAGCTTGAGGGACTCGTCGAAATACATGGTCCAATGCTCTGGCTTGTCCACTGGAGTTGGGACCTGATGCTCTCTCCACTCAGCCATGAAGTCGACTAGAGCCTGTGATTTGATTGCAGTGCGTGGCTTAAAGTCTATTGACAAATCCCCCAGTTCCACTGCCCACTTGGATATACGTCCCGTGGCTTCTTGATTATGCAGAATATCCGCCAGCGGAAAGTCCGTGATCACAGTGATATTGTACTCGTCGAAGTAATGGTGCAGCTTTCTGGATGTGATCAAGATAGCGTACAAAAGCTTTTGAACAGCGGGATACCGTACCTTGGATTCGGAGAGGACCTCGCTGACGAAGTAGACAGGCCTCTGCACTCCAAACGTATGGCCTTCTTCGCCTCGCTCGACTACAATAGCACTGCTGATGACATGAGTTGTTGCCGCAATGTAAAGTAGTAGATCCTCCCCTGGCAGTGGTGCTGTGAGGATTGGAGGTGACTGCAGATGATGTTTCAGATCTTGTAAAGCTCGCTCGGCCTCCTCCGTCCATTGAAACTTATCCTGTCGTTTCAGGAGCTTGAAGAAGGGTAGTCCTCTCTCCCCGAGCCGGGAGATGAACCTGTTCAGAGCCGCCATGCAACCTGTTAACTTTTGCATATCCTTGACTGTGGCCGGAGCCTCCATATCAGTGATGGCCGTGATCTTCACAGGGTTGGCTTCAATGCCTCGGTTGCTGACGATGAACCCGAGCAATTTCCCTGAAGGTACGCCGAAGACGCATTTGGTGGGATTGAGTTTCCACCGGAATCTGCGCAGACTGCTGAATGTCTCCTCCAAATCCGCGATCAAGTTATCGGACTCCCTGGTCTTGATGACCATGTCATCCACATAAGCCTCGACATTTCGATGCAGCTGATCCGCGAAACACATCTGGATTGCACGCTGATATGTCGCACCTGCATTTTTCAACCCGAAGGACATTGTTTTGTAGGCGTAGGTTCCGTACGGGGTGATGAATGCAGTCTTGATTTGGTCCTCCTCTTTGAGCGCAATCTGATGATACCCTGAGTAACAATCAAGAAAACAAAGAAGGACACACCCGGCCGTCGAATCGACGACTTGGTCAATGCGCGGCAGCCCAAAATGATCTTTTGGGCAATGTTTGTTGAGATCGGTGTAGTCGACACACATTCTCCATTCATTATTCTTTTTCTTTACAAGGACGGGATTCGCTACCCACTCTGGATGGATTACTTCTTTAATGAATCCAGCCGCGAGAAGTTTAGCGATCTCCCGTTTAATGGCCTCACGCTTGTCGTGGGCAAACCTCCGCAGGCGTTGCTTCTTAGGCGTAGCCTTCGGGTGTACATTCAAGGCGTGCTCGATCAACTCCCTAGGCACCCCTGGCATATCCGCTGGTTTCCACGCGAATATGTCTCGGTTAGCCCGAAGAAAGCTGACGAGCGCGAGTTCCTATTTGTCACCCAAGCCCGCACCAATGATGGCGGTCTTGGATGAATCTCCCTCCTGGAGCTGGATCGTCTTGAGGGCCACATCGTCAGTCGACTGGATGCTCGACTTGTTAGCCTTCTTGGATGGAATCTCCAGCCCGGTCTGGGAGAGCTGCTGCGCGGCCGCGAGTACTTCTCCCGAAGCATCTGGCACGCGAGTAGTCGAGGCGTACTGGATCGCCTCCTGATTGCAATCGTAGGACTTCTTCAGGTCACCACGGAGGGTGAGTACTCCACCGAGTCCTGGAATCTTAAGAAGCAGATAGACATAATGCGGCACTGCCATGAACTTGGCAAGTGCCGGACGACCCAGTATTGCATGGTAAGAGGAGTCGAAGGTAGCCACCTCGAACTTGATAAACTCGGTACGATAGTTCTCCCTCGTGCCAAAGGTAACTGGGAGGACCACCGTACCGAGCGGATGCGCCTCGTTACCTGGGACAATGCCGTAGAAGGGGGATTTGCTGGGAACCAGCATGTCCTTAAAATCCAGGCCCATTTTCTTCAGAGTGCTGACGAAGATGAGATTGAGCCTGCTCCCGCCATCGATCAAGACCTTGGTAAGCTTGACCTCCGCCACCACAGGATCCAGAACCAGGGGAAACTTGCCGGGCTCAGAAAAACTCGTCCACTGGTCATCACGAGAGAACGAGATGGGGACCTCCGACCAACGGAGTGGTCGTGGTACCGCCGGCTCGATGGACATGATCTCCCGGAAGAGCAGCTTCTGATCCCGTCTGGAACAGAAGTCCTCGTCCCCCCCGAAGATGACGTTGACCACCTTTGACGCATCCTGAAACTTCGGATTGCGCCCATGATCCTCCTGATCATCGTCCTCGGGTTCTTTGTCAACAGGCTTCTTGTTCTTCCTGCCGCCACCGGAATTGCTGAACGTCCTCCGAAGGTGATAGCAGTCGATGGCAGCGTGGTTGGCGCCTGGATGCCACGGGCACTTCTTTTGTAGGAGCTTCTCGAACTCCTCCTGAGTTGTCGACTTCTTGCCCCGCGAAGGAAGATCGATAGCCGCGATGACATCATCTGGCTTTCATTTCCGGGGTGGCCCGGAAAAGTCCCGCTGGCCTTTGTCGCTGCGGTTGTCGTTTGGGCGCCGCAGATTGCTATCATGGCGCCGCGGGAACCGCTCCCGCATCTTCTCCTCCTGCTCGGACCAATCGTGCATCATATCACGAAAGGCCCGCAACGGTTTTCGGCCTGTTCCGCCCGAAATCTCTGTATATGCTCGGGTCAGTGATGCCGTTGTAAAAGCAGTCGATGATGTCCTCCTCCGAGATGTTCGCGATGGTGGCGCGGACGTCGAAGAAGCGACGCGTGTAGGACCGTAGAAGCTCGTTACGTTCCTGCTTGCACTGGGCAAGATCGTGTCGAGTACCTGCACGGGTAATTGCTCTCTGGAAATTATCGATGAAGACCTTCTTAAGTCGTTCCCAGGAGTCGATGGAGTTGCTGCCGAGGCTCTCCAGCCAAGTGAGCGGCGCAGGGTCCAAAGCCATCGGGAAGTAGACGACTTTGGTGATATTTGAGCCCCCCGCAACGTCAATGGCCGTGGAGTAGCAACGAAGCCACTGCTGGGGAGCCTGCTTGCCGTCGTACTTGGTGATGCCGATCGGCTTGAAGCCCTCCGGGTACTTGTAGCTGCTGAAACGAGCAGAGAAAGCAGGAAATCGATCGCTACAATCAGTACCTTCAGCTTCGACTTCTTCGCGAGTCTTGCGCCTGGAGAAGATCACGGTGCGCGCGTCGCGACCGTCATTGATGTGCTGGCGCAGGTCCTCTGGAGGAGGTCGTCGACTGGCCTGTCGCGGACGACCCCCTTGCGGTGGCTGTTGCCTCCCGCCAGGGGCCTGGCTCGCGCGTGCATTGTCGTTGCTGATATGATTTTGAGGACGACCACCAATCGTTCGACTGCGAGCCTGGCTCCGGCTCTCGTCCACGCGCTCTTCCCGGATGATGGACGCCGGATTATGCTGATCCAACTGGATCCAAGCCCTCTGCGCAAAGAGGAGTGCTTGACGTACCTCCGGGTCATGGCTGCGCTCGAGAATGGCCGTGACCCTGGCAATGTTGGCCACCGGGGTCCTGAAGCCCCGCTCGCTTACAGCAGCAAACTCGGGGTCGAGCTCGCGATGCATAGATCGCCTTCGCTCGTTAGCTCTCCTTCGCCGGATCGTTCGGGCCCTGTTCCTGGCCCTCCGCGCCTCACGATCGGCGTCGTTCTCGTTACCGGCGTTGGCCGTGATCTCATCGTCGGATATCACATCCAAGTTGTCGATGAGGAGATTCCCACCGTCCTCGCCTTCTTCGGCCATCAGCACCTGGCGGGAGGAAAGCTCATGAGAACTTTCGTCGACTAGCTCCGTCGACTCCTCCGCCGCGGTGGCCAACGGCCTGCCCTCCTGGAAAGGCAATGGCTCGAGGTGAGCCACGAGCCGACTCTCTGCCTCGAGTAGATTGGAGAGCTTCATGCCCTTCCAATGCACGATGTGTCCCTTTGGCGAGGAAGCGATCACCAAATCACCGGGGCCAAAACAACCCGAAGCCCCCCGACACGCGGTGGCTTCGGGGTTTCCGTCCCGGAGCAGCAGATCCAGATCCTTCTCTAACATGAAGAGGGATCTGAGCGCATTGGCCTCCTGAAGATCAGTGGCCGATTCGCGCAGGCCGGGTTGAGTCCGACCCAGCGAATCCCTGAATTGGAACAAGTCCAAACCAGGGGAAGTTGTCGCGACACCAGAAGAAGTCGAGCTTGGAATAGATTCCATCTCGACCTGTGCCGCGGAAGCGTGGAGCGGCAGATTGTCGAGCTCGTCGACGAACTTGACGAGGCCGCTGCGAGGATCCGCAGCGACGGTTCTTGGCGTCATGTCGACGAGGAATCGCTGAAAGTCGCCCGCACCATCTGCGACGCAAACCCACGAGCCAAAAACAAATGTCGTACCCTGAGAGGGTACTGACCTGATGAAACTGAAAGATGCCATCGAGCTCGCCGGCGGATCTTCGACGCGCCCCCTACCTGGCGCGCCAGCTGTCGGTGTTTAACCGGCTGCCCACCGAGGGATATACCCAAGGTGGTAAGTTTTGGGTGAGGGAACGCCGAGATCAGGAACTCGAAGGTGCAAAGAACACAAGATTTTAGACAGGTTCGGGCCGCACGGAGCGTAACACCCTACGTCCTGTATGGTGGTTTGTATTCTCTTTGGTGTAGAATGACCTAATGATCTTCTGTTTCGAGGGGGGTCTCTGACCTCCCTTATATATCTGAGAGGCCAGAATTACAAAGATGCTAACCAACCCCCACCGAGGGATCACACCAGAACTGATCTCGAGTAGATCCTCTCCATGTTGGTTAGCCCTATCTCCTATTTAAACGGGATAAACAAGAGATAAACAGAATGAATAAGAGATAAGACGGGCTTAATCTCTTAGACTACACAACATGCCCAGCCCGGTGGCCCCGGGTCTGACACATGCCGCCCGTCTTGTTGAGGCGCACGTCACCCACCAAGCACGTCGGGGCCCCGCGCCGCCCGCCCTATTGAGACGCACGTCGCACGTCGCGCCAGGGAACAGCGCAGGGACACCCCATCATCATCTACAGGACCAGTGGGGACCACGCGCAGGGAGGAGGAAAAGCGGGATCCCGGCGACCTCTCTCCCCCTCGTGTATCCGACCCCTGCCTCTTGGCATATAAAAGGGAAGGGGAGGACCCCACAGAGAGTGAAGAGGACAACACTCACGCACCCACACAACACTTCGCCGCCAAAGACTTGGAAGCCCGTTCCCTCTCTCGTCCATTCTCTCATGCGTTTGTAACCCCTACTGCAAACCAGTGCAAAAATACGATCAGCCCGAACCGGATGTAGGGATACTCTGCCCGAACCAGTATAACCCTCTATACCTTCCTTGCACACCATCCGGGCCAGACGCACAAACACAAATTCACTGGTCGGCGGTTCGAAACACCGGCAGGGATCAACAAAAGAAAGAGATCATCAGCAACTCCAAAATAATATGGAGCAACAACATGTGTAAAGCAGGGCCTCAACCTGAAGGCAAACGACAAAATCAATGTAAAGATAATAATTCACAGAGAAAAGAGCGAATAATGCTCACTGCGATGAATTTCAAGCATCCAATGAACGTGCGCTTCGCTCTTCGGCTACTATCCTTTGCACTCAAATCAAAATAAAGACTGAGTAGTCACAACCTTTTTCTTGTTCCTATGAATCCCAATTCACTATGAATCCCAATTCACTTTCACTATGAATCCCAATTCACCGCCTTGAAAGTTGAATTCGCTTGACCAACTAACCTCTTAGGGTCAGCCGATCAATGTCTATCAGGCACATGCAGGGGACAGCTTGAACATAGTTTGTGGCAGAACGGTGCAGACATGCAGAGATCTTTCTTCCAGTTCACTTGCGAACATAAATGAAGAAAGATCAAGTGACGAAAGAATTGCATCCAGATGACCGCCCACTCAGCTGTCTATGAACCATTCCCCTGAGCATTGTAGGAAATGTTCTCATTCTTGAAATGCAGCTACATCATAAGTTCATAGCATAAATTGATACTGTTGCTTCCATGAGATGAGCAAAAACTATAAGCCAACTAGTAAATCCAAAAAGAAGAATAAAAAGGACTAAAAGGAACCAGCCATGCTTTATTATAACTTACAGCGAGTAGTGACAGAAAGGAAAGGCTGGGGTTATAGCAGCTATGACAACAGGAGATCCTGAGGATACTGCACGCAGGCAGAAAGGTAAAAAAGAAACACACTATACTTGAGTTTCTTTAAGGAACAATAAGAAACTGTGCTTGAAATGACAAAACCATAAAGAAATCATGGCAAATATGCTACGAAATGTCGACTTCTGATAAGGCATCACTTCAATCGTCTTAATTTCGGATGAAAAGGATAATATGCTAGGTTCTCTTCTACAACATAGGAACCAGGGGCATAAGTTTACAGCTCATTCTTAGATCCTCCTTAGATAGGGAGTTGGAGTGTGACAAATTCTCCCCTAGTGAAGCACTAGAAGTCTGAGCAAAGGACTCATAGCAATCCAGAGATGGTTCCCATAGAGATGAGCTCTTGTCAATAGGTGTGCATTTAGTAATACCAAGTTCTGGAAGAACTCCAAGGCACGATGCTTGGCCTTTGATCAAGTGAAAAAGGGTTTTCAATTGCTTGTTTCAATGGATTGTATAAACCTAGCTTCCTACCCGTACTTAGTAGCACCCTCCCGTCTGTTGGGTCGATTGCCAAAGCCACCACAATATTTGTTCCAAGGGAGCAGTCAGACCAAGATTTTAAATAGATTTTATATGCTCTATTCCATTGACCAAGCTCCCACCTCCATATATCCAACTCATCAGCAACTGGGTCTGCAAGAACAGAACACAAGAAGCCCTCAAGCTCTGCCACAAATGCGTGACAAGGACTGTTGTTTTTCCATATCGCAATGCATAAAGGGCAAGGGATGACATCAAAAACACTAGTGGCAATGTTGAAAGAGACAATGGCTCGCTTAACACTCTGACCTAATCTTGGTTCACTCATCCAGTACAGCATCCCTTCCGGATAGGCTGTGGAGGTGGTGGAGGGTGCTGTCGGACCTGCCGATAGTTACAATCCCACAGCGAGCATTTTGAGTCATACTGACGAGAATTATAGTCCTTGAAGTGAAAGCAAATTTCCACAATAACATGCTCCTGAATCAATGGGTTGAACCCCAAGCCAACATTCTTACTGCCAACTGCAAAAGGGTTGTTTTCAGGTTGAAAGCAACCAGCCAGAAATTTCCACTGTTGGTTCAAAACCAATCCTCGGTTAAAGTGGATCCTTCAGAAACCTATACATGGGTTGTACAGATAATCCTTTTCCTCAATGCTTACCAGATTCAACCCATGGCAAGGCTTGGAGCAAACAACCTTCGTGTCAAACAATGTATATTGATAAGTTGGCTTTTGAAGCCATTTGTTTAAAGGAATAAAACTGAAACCTGGTTGTCCACTGCCCTTGCCAACAAGCATGATCTTCAGCCTTCGGTCCATGTTCTTATGCAAAAGAAATGCATGAGAAAAGCTCTCGCTCCTAATCAATCTGAACCATTGCTTACAGACAAGTTTGAACTCATGCACTGATTCCACCGGAAGCCGCAGTAGAATCTCCCTTGTCACCTTAGCCAAGGGAAATGAGAAGGCTACCTCTTCCTTCGTTTTATGCACTGGCACGAGGCTCTCTCTCCATAAACTGAATCGTATATCAGAGGGCTCAATTTGATGAGATGTCTGAATCTCCATAGTTGAGCGAATGGTTCCTAGGGTCTTGGACGTAGGGTCATAGTCAAGAACCTTGTAATTGGATGTTGCTATGATTATTATCTTGCTTGATTTGCTATTGCCAAAGGAACCGATAACTTTCACAACCTGCAGCTCAAGAAATTCTCTTGGCACATACCCTGACTCTCATCTAATTTCTTACTACCTCCATCCCAAGTTACAATTCATTTTGGATTTTGTAGATACATAGTTTTTGATATGTATCTAGACATGAATTAATTCTCAATTAGGGTGTGGGATAGCATCGGTCATCACATTTCATATTAAGATTTGATCACAGATAAATTCTCTTTATTGATTACCATGAACTTAATCATCTTTGTTCTTAGTAAAGCTTTTATTCTCTAAAGGTCCATTGCTTTATCATTTCTTCTAGTTTTAGAAAATATGATCTGGGGCCGAAACTGCAAGAAGTAGAGTGGCTTAAATAGTTTGCTCAAATTCAGAAGATGCTCTTGATAGATTTATTGTTATAGAAGTTATATAATTAAAATTTAAAATATATTTAGACTATTTGCATTTCATAAATATAGAACCCTATTTTATATTTCGCGCGAGGGCCTCCAAAACTTTGGTATGGCCCTGTTCAGTGACCAATCACCGGAGCTATAGTCCTCGAGCTTCCAAATCTCCAGCATGCCACCGGTAGGCAAACCGCTACGGAGATCCCGGACCATACACAAGTGACCATCAAGCTCTACTAAGTAGACTTGTGATGCCACAAAAGGCGGGGATCGGACCCAGCTGAACGTCTCGCTTGTGAGAGAAAGGGATAGGATACCAGCCCTTGGCAGCTTGATAAAAAATGAAGGGTTTATCAACCAATGCAGAAACCCATGTACAAACAGCGGTGGCATTTTGATGTGCACTGCATTCCAAATAGCCGAACTAGCAAATTTGCAGAACCTGAAGGGTACTCCGCCAGCAATCGGCCCGGAAGCGGAGGATAGATTTGATGGGCAGCCGCAGGAACACCTCTGCCATGATCTCATCTGGCAGCGCCGCCACGAGACTGGATGGCATGACCTTCCTTCTTTTGTTGCAGAGGCACACCTCTGCCGTCATCCCCCCAGGCCACAATACTGATTCCACAGTCCTCCGCTTGTCGCACAGCATGATGCCAACCCACCCAGTGCCCGCGTCGATTAGGCTAATTCGGCGAGATGATCTGCACAGAGATCGGAAAACATGAGCAAATTGAATATTTGTCAAGTGAACGACGATGTATATTGCCCAGGCTGTAACAGAAACTGGAAAATATTGTGGAATTGTAATTGTAATATCCAATTAGTTGCAGATTATGGATGGAGAGAAAGGGGTCCGGATTGATTGCTCACGGACAGACCAAAGAAAGGAGGGAGGCCGCCGGGATAAAATGAACTCCTGGAACAATCCAGCGAGGCAAGGTAGAGTTGCTTACCAACAGAAAACGAGATCGATCCAAGTTCGGGTACGGTGGATCTCACTCCAGGCGAGTCCAGTGTGCGGAGGGGGCGGCGCCTCCCAAAGAGAATAAGGCCAGGACTGTTGTTTCGGTCGCCGATGAGGAGGCTCAACAATCGTGACTGGGCGGCGGAGGTAAGCTTGGATGGAAACGGTGTGGTTGGGGGGAACCTCCGTTCTCGTCTTCCCGTCCGCGTCTCGACAAAGCTCCTCTCGGCTAAATGTAAAGGGGAGCATCATAGAATAGAGAATCCGACGCTGAAGCCCAAATTTGTGGTAGTCGGATTCCGACTTTGAAGCCCAACCAAGTTCGGGGCAGAAACGGACTCCAAACTTCGAAACCCAAATTCGTAGCGCCATAGGGCTTGAAGCCCAATCACTTCGTGGAATCTGTATGGAGATTTGCGAATCTGTACCCAAATTATATAAGTATATACGTATAGGTAGGGCCTCGAAGCTCCTCCTATTTACTTGCTCGATGTGATTAAATTTTTTATCTATCCATACCATAAAAACAACAACAAGCAATACTATAAAAAAATGAAGCATTCGAATACAATTCTCACATAGAGTTAACCACTGTTACCCCACGCAGATAGCCCCATTGCACAGGTTTCCAAGGGACCGATAAATAAATTTAGCTAATTCTAAAATATTTCTATAAAAAAATTAACTTTTCTAACCACGCTTTCCCCTCTCTCGCTAGGGATGCAAGCACATCGTGTACGAACGGATCTCTACGGATACAAATAGAAATAAATATTTTTCTTCTCGGATTCGGATCGAGTACGAATAATGTCAAAGATATCGTCATCATATAAATCTGATTTTCAAGATTCGGATTTGAAAATCATCATGTTACCTTGTTCCTCATCCCATCTTCTGCCACCGTCTTCTTCCTCCTCCATGCAGCCTGCAGGCTGCAGGTGCCGCTCGCCCCGTGTGTCGCTGTCCCTACAGCAGTGATGCCCCATCTATCCCTCACCCCGCCCCGGACCTTCCTCTACCAGTGGCCAGCGGTGTGCCCGCCACCCCGACCCTCCACTAACAATGTAACACCCTAGGTGTTAATGACACTCTAAATATGATTAAGGATCTCTAAGAGAGCATTAAGACCCCAAGGAGTGATTGTGAAAAATTATGAATCATGTGGATGAGGAAAGCAGCATGAGGTACTAGGGGTTACAAAAAAAATGAGTGGAAACTCAAATTTGAAATTTGAAAGAGGTGCAATTTTTGGCCAAATATGAGACTTGAAATTAAATATTCTTAACATGAGGGAATCAAGGAAATATTGAAATTGGATAAAAAAAACTCCTTAACTAAGTGGTCTGAGTTGGAAGAAGAGTCGAGCACTAATCTGAAATTTTCATGTGATGGACATGTTGTCAAGTGACCATGTTGAGGAGCTTGGATTTTTCAATTTTTCTCTAAAAAATTTACAAATGGTAAATATCAAAGTTGTAGTGTAATCTACATGCTTTAGTTTGGAAGGAAAACAATGTAAGAATTTGGAGAAATAAGGGGTTAAACATCCAGCTCCATATGGCAAGTTATGGTGTTTCCAGCTTTGCATGAAATTTCACCAAGTCTTGAAAGCAGTGATAAATCCCCATGATAGCCCTGTTTGGCATCATGCAGGCCTGTGAGGATAGCCTGTTGATATTGATCATAGCCCTGTTTGGGGTTTATCACCAAGTCCTGAAAGCAGTGATAAACCCTGAAGTGGCATCACGCAGGCCTGTGAGGATGGCCTGTTGATATTGATCATAGCCCTGTTTGGGGTTTTTGCCCATGTTCACTACTGTAAGTTGGCATCAGGACGACAGTACAGCTCACAAGAAACCGAAGTTCTTCTATCAATTCTTTCCTGTCGACTGTCGTTGTTGGTTATCCTCTTCATCACGAAATTTTGGGTCAAATTCATAGACGGATATGGTTCCATGCCCCTGCTCTGCAGTATGCCGGCACCATCAACGACACTTAGTTCCATTTTCATCGCAGGAGTGAGAGTGCTCAAGATGTATATGATACGAGCTCAACCTGTAATTCCGTGTTAGTAACCTCATCAAGTTACATTACACTACTACGTAGTACAGTAATTTTTTTTTCTCTCAAGCCTTTGTTGTTGTTCATATATATTCAGGTGCGGGAGATCGGTACATCATCACCACCTCCCCTGCCCTTTTGTTTACAGCCCCGTCTAGTGCACGTGCGGCCCGTCGGGCAGTTTCGCCTGGTGTGCCTCAGCATGCTGCACGACGACGGCGAGGTTGAGGACGTTGTTGACGAGACGGTAGACGTTCTGCTGCATGGCGGCGAAGGGCGACTTGATGTCCGGGAAGTCCGCGAAGGCGTCGTTGCACTCGTCGGCATGCGTGGCGGCGTCCGACACCTTGCTGTTGAGGTCGAATCTTGTGCCCTTCGCCTCGATCAGCTGCCGCGTCTCCTCCAGCGACTGCAACACGTTGTCGTACCCCTCGCGGCACGTGTCGGTGATGGACTTCATCGGCCCGCTCGCGTGCGTCCTCGCCGCGTACTCCGCCACCCGGATCTTGGCATCCTTCGCCCTGTCCGACGCCACGCGAATCGACGCCAGCAGCAGCTGCCGGGGCGTCGCCACGCCGGGGAGCTTCGTCAGTCTCCGGCACATCGTCCTGAAGTGCACCTGCATTGCATGCGCGACAAATATAATCCAGCAATTCCCATCCAATCCAATCCAAAGAATTAATCTGCACGCACACACACAGCCTACCTGGTTGCATGCCGTCGCGACCTCGTCCCCGCCGATCAACACGCGGTCCCTGGGCGTGTCGTCGTCGAAGACGGCGCGGCCCTCGACGGCGGCCGCGGAGGCGAGGAGGAGGAGGAGGGAGGCGACGATGAACCGTTCCATGGCATGTGTCGTGCTCGTTTCTCTTTGACCGCCCTCGAGATTTATTTGTTCAGAGGTGGGGAGGGCGGTCTGAGAAAGGAGACATGAAGGCTGAGAGAATACACAGGTTGATGGTTCTTCCTCCTACCGGCGTCTGGTTTATATAGGAGAGACGGGTGGAGAGGAGGCCACAGCTTGGCCATGGCCTTTCCTTAGTTTTGGTGGTTCCCCGGCATAGTCTAACGAGGTTGAAACTTCTCAAGTTCCTATCTTAAAATGGGTTTGCTATGCTATGATCGAGCCCTGACGTGTCTTGGAAAATCATCAGGAATAACATCTTTGAAAAAGCATCATGTAAGAGCAGCTTTAACATCTTTGAAAAAACATCATGTAATTTAGGGAATAGGTTTCTCCTGTTTTATTATGAGAATAAAATGAACATCCGATACAAACGTTTAAGGAGCCAGTTTATTCAAGGCGCACCCACCAAAAAAGAGCAAGGCGTATATCTGAGCGCGCCCACCAATGCAAAACGTATCTCCACAACTCCACGCAACTAGTAAATACTTTTGTCGTTTTAACTTGTATGTTTAACTGGACTAGAGATTGATCAACTATTTATTCTCTACTTCTGACAGGCGGGCCAACCAGTTTGTCTTAAACAAATTAAATCTGATTTAATTAATCTGCATCCTGATAATAGCATCAAGCATCATATGAGTGATGAACTGGATTATTCTGACATGAAATGCATGCCAGAGTTGACCTAGACTTGAACTGACTCGGCAACCATCCTAATGTTAGTTAGGTGTTATTTCCTTGTATTGGGTCAAACACACACATTTTGGCTTAACATGCAAATTAAATATTTGTGGAAGTGGAATGGAATGTTCGAGTGTAAGCTTGGTTGAAGGATAGGGCTCCTTTGGAGGCTCAAGGCAACACAACTAAATAAAGGACAAGCAATGGATCTCAATAAGTTTCATCGTAAATGTCATATTGTATTTTTTTTTACTTTTATTTAATCAAATCTTTTGAGTTACAGTTGTATCTTAATCAGTTGTGTACGATTGTCAGATTTTAGAACGATATATAGGATTGCACGATATCATCCTTCGTACCTCCAGATGGAGCTAAGCTATATATCTAATTAATGACCTACCGACTGAGCACCCAGGTGTGGCCCTGCTTGTTCTTAACCCGATCGCTTTGCTTTCCTAATTTGCAGGGCAGCAATGAATGCTGAAATTAAAGTGTCAGTGCATTATGATGCCACAAACCCCAATATAAGAACTTCAATTGGTTTTTCAGCGTATGCACTTGAGAGAGATGCAATGGTCTCGAGAGTAAATCATTTGATGCGGTGTGAAGTATTTGGTTTCCATTTTATGCTAGCTAGGTCATTGGGTACTGTATAAGGAAGGAATACATGGGTAGAGCAGAATCAATCTTCCCCAGTCATAACCTCGAAACATGCAACCACCAGAAGGAAGGCCCCTATTATTCGTGTGAAATTTGACACCGTATTTCACCATATCGATCGGGTATTCAGGTAGCCCATCTGATTACCCTGCAGTGCATCTGCTATTAATAGACTTGCCCGTAATTTTGTCTGGCAGGCTGCTCAGATTTTTTTTAAAAAAAATGCAGGTTGGCCATATGATAACCATGTAGTTATCATATTGCTAACCCTGTTTGTGGTTTTTGCCCATGTTTACAGCTGTAAGTTGGCCTTCAGTACAGTTCTCTTAATATAAACCGAAGTTCTTCTATCAATTCTTTCCTATCGATTATATTATTCTCAAAATCACGAAATATTGGGTCAGATTCATACGCAAATTAAATGGTTTCGTGCCTCTGCCCCGGCACCATCAGTTTCATCGCAGCAGTGAGTGCTCAAGATGTATATGATACGAGCTCAACCTGTAATTCCGTGTTAGTAACCTCATCAAGTTACATTACACTACTACGTAGGAGTACAGTTTTTTTCTCAAGCCTTTGCTGTTCCGGTGCGGAAGATCGGTGCATCACCACCACCACCACCACCACCACCCATGCCTTCTCTTTTAGCCCCGGCTAGTCCGGCTCGCTCAGTGCACGTGCGGGCCGAGCAATTTCGCCTGGTGTGCCTCGGCCTGCTGCACGACGACGGCGATGTTGAGGACGTTGTCGACGACACGGTAGACGTTCTGCTGTATGGCCGCGAAGGGCGACTTGATGTCCGGGAAGTCCTCGAAGCCGGTTGTGCAGTCGCCGGCATGCGTGACGGCGTCCGACACCTTGTTGTTGAGGTCGAAGTTTGTGCCCTTCGTCTCGATCAGCTGCCGCGTCTCCTCCAGCGACTGCACCACATCGTCGTACCCTTTGCTGCATGTGTCGCTGATGGACTCCATCGGCCCGCTCGCGTGCGTCCTCGCCTTGTACTCCTCCACCCGGAGCTTGGCCTCCTTCGCCTTGTCCGACGCCACGCGAATCGACGCCAGCAGCAGCTGCCGGGGCGTCGCCACGCCGGGGAGCTTCGTGAAGCCCCGGCATATCGTCTTGAAGCGCACCTGCATGCGTGCTGCTGTCAATTCTCATCCATGGAATCTACCGGCCGCCCTATCCAAGAAGAATCTGCATGCACACAACACACAAGAGAAGGTGTCGTCGGGTGCCTACCTGGTCGCATATCCTTGGTAGCTCGTCACCGCCGATCAACACGTGGTTCGTAGGCATGCTGTTGTCGAAGACGGCGGCACGGCCCATGCGGCCCTCGACGACGGTCAGGGAAGCGAGGAGGAGGAGGAGGAGGGAGGCGATGATGAACCGCTCCATGGTATGTGCCGTGCTCGTTTCTCTTTGACCGCCCTCGATGATTTATTTCTTCGGAGGTGGTGAGGGCGGCCTGAGAAAGGATAGATATGCACCAAGGCTGAGAGAATGCACAGGTTGATGGTTCTGCATCCTACCGGCGTCTGGTCTATATAGGAGAGACGAGTGGAGGAGGCCACAGCTTGTCCATGGCCTTTCCTTAGTTTTGGTGGTTCCCCGGCATAGTCTAACGAGGTTGAAACTTCTCAAGTTCCTATCTTAAAATAGGTTTGCCATGCTATCTTAGATATGCAGACATATTTAAGATCATATCCTCATATTGAACACTAAATATGCTTGGAATCAGCTTCTTATGGCATTAAGTTCAATTTTGAGCCACACTTGTGTATATGTGAGATAATGTTGCAGCTGTGCAACCAACGCATTCTTTTGTCTTTTTTTAGTTGAGTGTTTAACTGATGACTAGAGACTGATCAACCATTCATTCTCTGCTTCTAACAGGGCTGCCAACCAGTTTGTCTTAAACAAATATGATTTAATTAATCTGCGTCCTGGATAATAGCATCAAGTATCATATGAGTGATGAACTGGATTATGACATGAAATGCATGCTAGTTGAACTAGACCTTGAACTGACTGGGTAACCGTCCTAATGTTAGTTACGTGTTATTTCCTTGTGTACTAGATCGGACATATACATTCTGGCGGCTTAACACACAAATATTTGTGGAATTGAAATGGATGTTCGTGTGTAAGCATGGGTGAATGATAGAGTTCTTTTGGAGGCTCAAGGCCACGCAACTGAAGGAAAAACAACAGATGTCGATGATATCAAGTTTTTTCAGTAAATATCATAATTATTTTTATTAAAAATATGCTTTTGCAGGTTCGCTATATGATAACCATGTAGTCCCACCATGGAAACCTGTGAGGGTAGCCTGTTCATATTGCTAACCCGGCCTGTTTGTGGTTTCTGCCCATGTTCACTGCTGTAAGTTGGCCTTCAATACATACAGTTCTCCACAAACCGAAGTTCTTCTGTCAGTTCTTTCTGGTCGTTGTCGATTATATTATTCTCAATATCACGAAATATTGGTTCAAATTCATACGCAAATGGTTCCGTGCCCACTGCTTGGCAGGAGGCCGGCACCATCATCAACACTAGTTTCATCGCAGGAGTGGGTAGTCAAGATGTATATGATACGAGCTCAACCTGTAATTCCGTGTTTGTAACCTCATCAAGTTACATTACACTACTACGTAGTACAGTTTTTTTCTCTCAAGCCTTTGTTGTTCAGGTGCGAGAGATCGGTGCATCACCACCACCACCACCCTTGCCTTCTCTTTTAGCTCCGGCTAGTCCGGCTCGCTCAGTGCCCGTGCGGGCCGAGCAGTTTCGCCTGGTGTGCCTCGCCCTGCTGCACGACGACGGCGATGTTGAGGACGTTGTCGACGACGCGGAAGACGTTCTGCTGCACGGCCGCGAAGGGCGACTTGATGTCCGGGAAGTCCTCCAAGGCGGTTTTGCAGTCGCCGGCGCTCGTGAGAGCGAACGACGCCTTGTTGTTGACGTCGAAGTTTGTGCCCCGCGCCTCGATCAGCTGCCGCGTCTCCTCCAGCGACTGCACCACGTTGTCGTACCCTTGGCGGCACGAGTCGGCGATGGACTCCATCGGCCCGCTCGCGTGTGTCCTCGCCTTGTACTCCTCCACCAGGAGCTTGGCCTCCTTCGCCTTGTCCGACGCCACGCGAATCGACGCCAGCAGCAGCTGCCGGGGCGTCGCCACGCCGGGGAGCTTCGTGAAGCCCTGGCATATCGTCTTGAAGCGCACCTGCATGCGTGCGCGAGAAACAAACCCCAGTGTCGCTATCAATTCTCACCCATGGAATCTACCGCCCTATCCAAGAACAATCTGCATGCACACAACACGCAAGAGAAGGTGTCGTCCGGTGCCTACCTGGTCGCATATCCTCGGTAACTCGTCCCCGCCGGTCAACACGTGGTTCGTAGGCATGCTGTTGTCGAAGACAGCGGCGCGGCCCATGCGGCCCTCGACGGCGGCCGCGGAGGCGAGGAGGAGGACGAGGGAGGCGACGATGAACCGCTCCATGGTATGTGTCGTGCTCGTTCCTCTTTGACCGCCCTCGATGATTTATTTGTTCGGAGGTGGAGAGGGCGATCTGAGAAAGGAGGCACCAAGGCTGAGAGAATGCACAGGTTGATGGTTCTGCCTCATACCGGCGTCTGGCTTATATAGGAGAGGCGAGTGCAGAACACAGCTTGACCATGGCCTTTCCTTTGTTTCGGTGGCTCCGCGGCATGGTCGCGCCTTGATTTTAGGCTCCCCCTAAACATAGCTTGTGTTGCCAACCTGCCATTTGCTTCTGCGCCAACGAAAACGATCGGTCCATTGAAGCATTCAAGCCTGCTACTGAGCTAGCCTGCCTGGTATTTGTAAGCTCTGAACGTGCACTCAAGCCCTGGCACAAGAATCCCGATCTTACGCAAAAATGATAGTTTAGCCTCTTTAATCACAGAAAGATAAGCAATCTTAGCTGAAAGCGTATCCGATTACAGAAAGCCAAACTTAGCAGCGACACGGCTCTTCAGTTCACACAGATATCTGCACTAGATGGCTAGCTTGGGCTAGGAAAAAGAACGGACACCTAGTTCCAATATCCAAAGCAGCAACTACTCCTCTGGAGATCTTAGAGCAACATTAACTGGCCAAGCACCAGGAATTCACGAATCTGAATCTTCTTCTTCGTCTTCTTCAGAGTGCCGTGGGACGTGGTGGACGAAGTCCTCCTTGGTGAGGCAGGACTCTGGGATGACGGTGCCGGTGCTTTTCCCGAACGCCTTTCGGCAGTAGGACGACGCCTTGCGCCCGTCCACCCGGGTCAGGTTCACGTTGGTGAGTGACAGGTGCCTGCACGGCTTGGCGTCGCTGCACGAGAACGTGACCGCGTGCTCCGACGCCGACGTTCCCCTGATGTCGATGTAGTTGATCTTCTCTACCTGCACGGCTGTCGCAGCAGTCTGCTGTAGTGTAAATTTTCCAACGCAGAGTTCAGAGATAGGCAGGCTGTCATCAGACGGTCACACGGTGATGGATGTTGGATTCAGTTTCTACAT
This sequence comes from Panicum hallii, assembly GCF_002211085.1. Taxonomy (NCBI): domain Eukaryota; kingdom Viridiplantae; phylum Streptophyta; class Magnoliopsida; order Poales; family Poaceae; genus Panicum; species Panicum hallii. The sequence goes on from NC_038044.1 coordinate 12,819,852, forward strand.
GTACCGGTGCTTCAGATGAATCTGCCGGATCGTCGGAGTTTCCCTGATCGATGATGATGGGGTTAGTAACGTTCCTCATCACTATGCTCTCGAACTTCACCTTGCGGGCGAAACCACCAACACCATTCTGAAACACAACAGAAATCACACAGGACGATCAGCAGATGCACACTATTTTCACCTGAGTTCCTGACGCATATGGCTGTTATGAGCCAGGTGGAGGAAATGGACAGTGCCTGCTAAGCTGTTACCTTGGTGGTCTTTACGCGTACACCATTCTCGGCGTTTGAGATGAACAAGGTGTCAACCTTGATCTTCTCCACATAATCAACAGAGCCGTTTACTCCTAAGGTTCCAATGCTAATTGCAAACGGACACCGTTAGCTGTACTAGCAATTGAGGAGCAAATAGGAAAATCTGAAGAGGCAAAAACAACTCAGTTACCTGATACCATGGCCAGGACCACATGAGATGGCTCTTAGGCGAACATCAGTGCAGTTGCCCACTATCGAGACACAATCGTCACCTGAAGAAAAGGGAAAATGGGGAAACAAGGGCTTAACGAAATAGAAATGATGCATATGGCTAACAAATCTTAACTGCTTTCAGGTTCAAGTTTTCATTCTACTAAATCTAGTCAACTACAGTGAAGCATGCTTTTCTGGCCACTTCATTCTTTCCAAAATGTTCTGAAAAATCAGCTCCTCTGAAACTGCATGCTGAAGGGAAAGGAAGTGCTAAAAGGAAAGGCACATACTTAAACGACATAGAAACGATGAGTATAAGTACCACATCTTAATGCATTCCATTTCAGGTGTAAATTCTACGGAATCTCTAGTCAACTGCATTCCGGTTCAGGTGTCCATCCTACTGAATCTCTAGTCAACTACAGTCGAGCACAATTTCATGGCAGCTGCATTCTTTCAAAAATGTGTTCCGAAGAGGAAGCTCCTCTGAAACTGCATATTGCAGGGAAAGGAAGTGCTGACAGGAAGGGCAGATACCTGTGGAGATAAGGTTATCCATGACGTGAACATTTTTCGAGTCGACCAGGTGGATGCCTTTGGTGTCGATGCTGTCCTCCGGCGAGGTCACCCTCAGGTAATTGGCCTCGACATTGGAGCTCCGGGTGAACGTCAGGTGGTACTGCTGGCTGTTCTGCAGCGTGATGCCCTTCACGCTGATCCCGTGGCAGTCCTCAAAGTGAACCGCCTGCAAATTGGAGAACAGAGCGAGATGGTGATTCCTCCTAGTCGGTCACCGATTCAGTTCGAGCTAATCTCCAATCGAACGGGGCTCACGAGCTCACCTTGGGAGCAGGCTGCGCTGTGCGATTCTGCAGGAACACGAGCAGAGCACACGGTTAGTTTGGCCATGCCGTCACTCCCAACACCCGGCGTCAGGTGGCGCCATCGGTTACCTTCTTCTCCTCGCACGATGACCGCGCCCACCACTGCTGCCCCCTGCCGTCGATGATGCCGCCGCCGGTCACCTTCAGGTCCTGGACCTTGTGGAAGTGGAGCCACTGTCTGCGGTCGCCGGGCCCCCAGTCGCTCGGGCTCTCCGGCGCAACGATGTTCCCGGAAATCTGACGAAAACGCAAGGCATTGCATATACGGCGGCTAAAGAACGGAAGCGGCTGGGGATTAATCAAGCTGCGTGGCTTACGAGCAGCTTGATCTCGCTGCTGCAGGGCCCGACGAGCGTGAGCGGCCAGATCCGGAAGGTCTTGCCGGAGGGCACGTTGAGGATGACATTGTCGGCGGCGGCGCACGCGGCCGTCCAGGCGCCGGCGAAGGCCTCGAGAAAGAAACAGCATAAGGCATATCCAGTTGGTAGATGCTACTGTAACAGCCAATCGCGTCGTGGTACAGGTAGGAGGAGGACCCGGGGCTCCTGCGGGTGCGGCTAATTATGCTGAGCACTGAGCAGCAGCGTTGGCGTACCTTGGTGTCGTCAGCGACGCCGTCGCCGACGGCGCCGAAGTCGTTGAGCGTGAGGAGGATGCGGGGCTCGGCGGCGTCCGGCAGGAGAACGGCGACGACGGCCGCGACCATAAGCACCGCTGTCCTCGGCGCCTCCCGCGCCATCACTGAAACGAAACGGCTGCGCTGGCAGAAGAGCGTCGGTGCGCCAGTTCCGTGATCATTGGCGGATTTAGGATTTTACTAGTGGGTATGCCGATAAAAAAATTTCATACATAATTTGTATAATAATATAAATGAACAATATGATTCATATATATTCAGCTAACAATACAAAATTTATCGAAAAATTCGATAATAACATCCAAAGTCTTAAAGTCAACAAACAATTAAGCGTAAACATTGCATAAATTAAATACAAATAGTCTGACATATTAGGTCGAAAATATACATAAAAGAAGCTTATATACCTATAAGAGTAACGGTTTGTCTTCTTATGTCTGGTCTGCGATGTCTAAAGGCCATGAAAGTCTCAATTATGCCATCTTGATCCACTTCAGCAAAAATATCCCGTTCAATGAATGTGACTCGACAGTCATCCTCTTCATAGTTCAATAAGTCTACAAATAAATGCACAAGATGTAGCATTAGCTGATTGATGATTAATCTCAAACAATACTGCCTAAGCGTATGTATATTCTTGTGTGATTGCATGAACTTACCTACTGGCTATTGGCAATTTGATCGATCAGTAAAATTGCTGGTCTGTCAGGTACTCAGGTTGCTCTAGAAACAAACTAACAAAGGTCACTAATCGTCCAATCGTTAAATGCAGTCCTGTGCTGTTGGATACTTGCATTCCCTTGTGCTTTAATTTTCCTGGCCAATGACATTGTGTTCCCTTGCGTGAACAAAATTCACAGGAATCAGATGGAACTTGGAAGGGTCAGGAAGACATGAACGCACCTGTACCGTGAAGGCTTAGGATGACAGCAGAGTAGCAGACTGCAGGAGATCGGATCGGAGCCACGGAGGAGCGTGAGCGTCGCTGCTTGCGCGGCCGCCGGCTGCCCGCCGGCCAGATGACGAACGGATGATGCACACAGCACACGGAGGCGTCGGCTATGGGATCGAATACGAACCGACGTCTGACAATGACGCCAAGCTGAAACGTCGCGCTCGGCCGCGGGAGAGGCGGACTGAAGTGCTTGTGCTTTTTTTTGTTTGCTAAACGGGCCAAATGCTAATACTAGGCTGGGCTGGGCCACAGGGTATGCCGCCGCGGCCCACCCGGCATACCCTGTAGCTCCGGCCATGCCTGTGATGTGCAGCTCCTAATTTCACCAATTTGGAAGCCCATTAGCTCATTTGTTAGGCAAAATAAGTTCTATACATTGTATGCTGAAATTGGGACTGTTCGTAATATTCTGAAGTTCCGAGGGCTATTCTAAATGGCTCATCCCAACTTGGAAATAGTAGACACAGAATTCTGCTCTTGTCCATTGGAGAGAGCTAGAGTAAGGAAGAGAAAAAGAGAGGCATCAAATCTATCCAATAAAAAGTAAAATCCGTGGAGGACGTGGAGCCTTCCTATATTGGCTCCTACCTCTTGTATTGCTTCTTTATATAGTAGATTGCTCGCTGCCGCCCGTAGTTTTTCTCCGCAAGGGGTTTTCACGTAAATCTTCATATCTACTTTTTTCGGTACTTTCCCTTGCTATTTGTGTTAGTTAAATCACCATCTTGCTTGCTATTGATTCATATCCCAAGTGGTTACTTGTATGGATAAGTTGGCATGTGAGGTATACGTGTGTTCTTTGATATGTTGATATGGAGCAATGGGGATTGATGTTTTAGTGAGCCGGCTGCTGCAAGTATCTTGTTATTAAATCATTGGATAACTAGCGGTTTGGTGGTTTTAAACATAGGTGCTGTTTCTATTCCTATACATAAGGTGTTCGGTAAAATATTTGTAAAAAATTAGTTTGCTAATTTAATTATTCGGCTGCTCCATTATTATCACACACTCGCTGCCCGCAGGACCACGAGCAGCGTGCTTGAATATTTCCTCTACTTGAGGCGCGCAGAGCACCGAGGGAACACAAGCCGATGGCTCCAGAATAGATGGTGCACGTGTGCGGACTGACGTGCCAGAACGCCCCGGCTAGACGCGGGTCTTGGATTGGCGCTCTTCAACAGTATACTTTCGATCGTGCGCCAAGCTCATCCCGTCGTGTGATGTATACTGTATGCTACTAAAATGAAAATGTTGAAGAAGAAAAAAAATGGTCTGCACGGATGCACATCTACTAAATTGAAAATGTTGAAGGGAAAAAAGGTCTGGACTGATGCACCTCCATTATGTTTTTTTTTTACGCGAACTACGGCAGACCCCTTGAGATCAACCTGAACATTTATTAAGCAAAGAGGAAGGTTTACAGGGAGCAAAGCCACAAGATACAGGTGGGGAGAGAGAAGGAAACCTAAGGTAAAAAAACAGCCTAGGAAACCAAGATTACATAAGAAGAAGAAAGGAGCTCCAGTTCGTAATACACAGTTTGTTTACTGGTGACACCGTTCTATGCATCCAGAGGGAGAGATCAGAGGAGCAGCGCCTGGCAATGTCAGCATTCGATTCGTCCACCTGGTTGAAGACTTTAGAGTTCTGCATTTTCATAAATTCTACAAGAGACAGGTAATTATAGCCGAGAGCGTTTTTTGGTTAGGGAAAGTAGGGCCCGGAAGGGGATGATTCCAGAGGAGTTGAGGAGTTCGATCTGAGGAATGGTAATAGAGGGCACATTCAAGATAGATCAGAAACTCTGAGCTCTAGGGCAGTGAAGGAAGAGATGGAGTAAAATACACCGCCGGCCCTCGGACTTGATTTAGGATGTCATCCCGGTTTCTAAACTTTCAAAATGCAATATTTAGATTCTCATACTTGCTAATCGTATCACGTGAAATCCAAATCATTAGTTTTAAATTATAAAGTGAAAGTGTTCAACTACAGAGTTTACATGTGGGTTCAAATTTTATTTTTAAAATTTTCTGCTCAATTCTTATATTTCTTTAAAAAATCAAATTTTATTTTAAAATTTTATGCCAAATATTTTCTTTGCCAATATTTTCTCCAAAATTTATCCCCTTTTATTTTCTATCTTTTACAAATTTGATCATATAAGTTTCTTGTTTTACAATTTTTCTATATAGATCTTTTATATTTGAATATATTTGTACAAGTAAATAAGTATGAATTATTTTTTGAATATATAATTTTTTTATTTAAATAAATTATATAACTTTTGATTTAGCTTAAACAATTGTGATTTGAACCTTATGTAATACAATCAGTAAATTTAAGGATCTGAATGTGCATTTGAAAAGTTTGGAGACCGGTACGACACATTGAGCCAAGTTCGAGAACCGACAGTGCATTTTAGTCAAAAAGATGTGTAACATCCTCCAGGGAGCCGCAGAAGTGGCAAAGGCCTGGGTTATTAGCCCGACGGGAGCGCACGCAGTCTAACATTTGTAATGATCTTGCGATGGTGAGCTTGCCAGAGGAAAGATCTGCATCGGGGGGGGGGGGGGGGGGGGGGTTGCTAGTGGATCCACGAAGATGACGGTAGTCATAATCAGGAGGAGTGAGATTAACAGAGCTCACCGCAGCCAGCAAGAAAGAAAGCTCAGAGGTGGCAACGGACACCTCCATCATGTCAGGAGATGGCTTGCTGATGAGAGCAAACCATGGCACATGGCAGTGTGATTGACGCTACTTGTCCTCGATCCGCGTAAATCACTTGCGTTCCAAGTTCCATCTCCCGGACGGTTGGCTCTGCCTCCCGCATTGGACTGAAAGAAGATGGCGCGGTGCCGCACTCCCAGCCTACCGGATCACGGCGAACTTCGATCTGTCCCGAGATCATTAGAATGTTGGGACATCTCGTCGAGCATCTTGCGTGCCGCGCTGGTACGGCGCTTTACTAGCAAGGCAGCAAGGAAACGAGGGCTAGCTTGACGGCCCCTCCTCCTCCGTCTCGTCGCGCACTGCGCGGCGGCCATGGCCATGTTCTCCTAGAGCAGAACGGCGGGCGAGCACCACGAGTTCGTGAGCGGCCGGCGTAGAAGATTACGACGACGATAGCGCCCTCGGAGACGGCCACCCTGCGCCGCAGCATCTCGTAGGCGTAGTGGACGGACGTCGTCGCCCGCCGCCGCGTGAGGATCCTAATCTGGGGACCTCTGTTTGGAAATAAGCACTAGTCAAGGAATTGTTTCGCAAATGTAACGGGGTGAATGTACCCTGCCTCAATCCTGGCCGCCCATATTGAATCACACCGTCTAAAGGAGCTCCAATTTGGATCGCGATTATTAATCGCGATCCAATTTGGGCCCAGTTTTTAGACCCATGCAGAACAAAGTGGACCGTCCAAGAAAAATACTGCAAGTAGACTCATCTCTATCTCTATCTCTACTACTAAAAACCACGTAGCGTCCACGTCGCACCCCGTGGCTCTGCCGGCAGAACCACGGGCGGGCGAGCCCCCATCCACCGCCCTCTCCCCACCCCACCCGCCGTCGTCGCTCCCTCTCTCAGCTCTCCGCCACCGTCGCCCAGCTCTTCCCCCGCTCGCTGCCGCCGTCGCCCCCGGTCCCTCCCCCAGCGCTCGCGCGCCGCTTCAGCATCACCCTCGCGCTCCGCTCTCGCCTCTCCCACGCCCTTCTTCTCCGAGCCGTCGCCTCCCCCGGCCCCCTCATCCTCTCCACACGTTACCGCCTCCCCGATCCACAGCCACCGCCGCAGCCGCCGCCGCAGGCACCACCCCCCTCCCCTCTTCCCCTCCCAGCCTTCACCGGAGCCGAGGCCGACCAACCAGCCCCGCTCCTTCATCGCCAGGCGGCGTGGCCGCGGCGCGGAGGATGGTGTCGAGCGCGGCGGAGGCGGCGGGGCGAGTGGCGGATCCAAACTCTACGACACGCCAACGCAAATCCTACCGGCAGCCAAACCCTACTCGTCCCCGCCGCCATCGCGTCTCCACCATCGCCACACCTGGCCATCCCGCCACCGTAACGCCGGGGAAGACGGTGGTCTGCAGGACGGCGAGCGCGAGTGACGCCAGCACGCTAGCGCCGGGGTCCGCAGTGACGCATTCCTCCCCACCGAGCACGCCAGTGATGCCGTCCTGCCCCTCCTCGCCCCGCAACGCGACCCCGATGCTGCCTGGTGCAGGAGTTCTTCACCACCTCGCCCACCAAGTGCTCGACAGATTGCCTCAGCTAGGAGACTGAGGGAGGGATTTAGGGAGACTGCTCGGTGGTGGATGTGCAGAGAAAGAGAGGAGGGCGAGAGAAGCAGACTGCAAATTGCTACTGGTGCTTGGATCGGTAACTTGTTGCATCTCGGTGGAAGGAACTGAAGAGAGAGTAGAGGGATTGGTGCTTGAATTGAGCTGCAGGCTACTGACCGAGAGAAGGTAAAAGTCTCCATATATTAGACTAAAATACGCCGGCAATTTTGGTGTCACCCCTGCAATTGAAACATATAATTCAATTTGCTGATATGGATTAGTTCAGAACAGAGTGCTTCTTTTGAATGGATACATTAGTTTAGTACACAAATTCAGACAATGGAATAACAACAACAACAACAACAATAACTTAGCCTTTTGTCCCAAGCAAGTTGGGGTAGGCTAGAAATGAAACCCACAGAAAACAAGAATAAGAAACACAAAAAGGGCACAAGCTAAAGGAAGAGTAACGGGTACTAATAAACAAAAAGTAACAAAGGTCACGGTTCAGGTACGTTAATTGGTAATCTCCAAGCGCTCCTATCCATATCTAATTTCTTAGCGATATTCCACTCCCTAAGGTCTCTCTTAACCGTCTCGTCCCAAGTTACTCTAGGTCTACCTCTGCCTCTCTTTACATTATCGCCCCGCTTTAAAACTCCACTACGCACCGGCGCCTCGGGAGGCCTCCGTTGTACATGTCCAAACCATCTCAACCGATGTTGAATCAACTTCTTCTCGATAGGTGCCACCCCGACCCTATCTCGAATCTCTTCATTCCGGACTCTATCCCTTCTTGTATGCCCGCAGAACCAACGCAGCATACGCATCTCTGCTACACTCAGTTGCTGGACATGTCACCTTTTTGTAGGCCAACATTCAGCACCGTATAGCATCGCCGAGCGAATCGCCGTCCTATAGAACTTACCTTTTAGCCTCTGTGGCACCTTCTTATCACAGAGGACGCCCGAAGCCTGCCGCCACTTCAACCAACCGGCTAAAATTCTATATCTAACATCTTCATCAATATCTCCATCTTTCTAAAGCATTGATCCTAGATACCGGAAAGTATCCTTCTTGGCCACCACTTGACCTTCGAGGCTAACGTCCCCATCCTCATGCCTAGTCGGGCTAAAGTCGCACATCATATACTCGGTCTTGGTCCTACTCAGACTGAACCCCCTCGACTCTAACGTGTGTCTCCACACCTCTAACTTCATATTAACCCCTGCCCTACTCTCGTCAACTAGCACCACATCATCAGCAAAAAGCATACACCAAGTGATATCACCCTGTATGTCCCTTGTGACCTCGTCCATCACCAAAGCAAATAGATAAGGGCTCAATGCTGACCCCTGATGTAGTCCTATTTTAATTGGAAAGTCACTAGTATCGCCATCACATGTTCGAACACAAGTCATCGCATCCTTGTACATATCCTTGATGAGGGTAATATACTTAGTTGAGACTTTGTGTTTTTTCCAAGGCCCACCACATGACGTCTCTTGTTACTTTGTCATACGCCTTCTCTAGGTCAATAAAGACCATGTGTAAGTCCTTCCTCTCCTCTCTATATCTCTCCATCAACTGTCGTACTAAGAAAATCACCTCCATGGTCGACCTCCCAGGCATGAACCCAAACTGGTTTTGGGTCACCCTTGTTAATCTTCTTAGGCGATGCTCGATAACTCTCTCCCAAAGCTTCATCGTATGGCTCATCAGCTTAATCCCCCAGTATTTAGTACAACTTTGAACATCTCCCTTATTCTTGAAGATCGGTACTAATATACTTCTCCTCCATTCCTTCGGCATCTTGTTTGACCAGAAAATTAGGTTAAAAAGCTTAGTTAACCATACTACCGCTCTCTCGCCCAGACATCTCCACACCTCAATGGGATGCCATCGTGACCCATCGCTTTACCTCCCTTCATCCTCTTCAAAGCCTACCCGATCTCTGCCTCCTGAATCCTCCTCACAAAGCGTTTGTTGGTATCATCAAATGAGTTGTTCAACTCGAAGGTAGGACCCTCATTTTCCCCATTAAACAATTTATCGAAGTATTCTCGCCATCTGTCCTTGATCTCCTCATCCTTCACCAGAAGTCGATCTGTCCCATCCTTTATGCATTTGATTTGGTTTATGTCCCTTGTCTTCCTCTCGCGGGTCCTAGCTATCCTATAAATGTCCTTCTCTCCTTCCTTCGTACCTAGCCGTTGATAAAGGTCATCAAAAGCCTGACCTTTCGTTACACTTACAGCTCACTTTGCAGACCTCTTCGCTAATCTATAGCCCTCGATGTTGGTTGCGCTCTTGTCGAGGTGAAGGCATTTGAAACACTCCTTCTCCTCCTTAATAGCCCTTTGCACCTCGTCATTCCACCACCAAGTCTCTTTCACTTCCTGCTTGCCTCCCCTGCTCACACCACATACTTCTGAGGCAACCTTCCGAACACATGTCGCCATCTTTAGCCACATATCATCTACATCTGTTCCTTCTTCCCAAGGCCCCTCGCCTAGCATCCTCTCCTTAAACGTTTGTGCCTCTTCCCCTCTAAACTTCCACCACTTCGTTCTCGCAATCTTGGCACGTTTGTCCCGGTGGGCACGTACCCGAAAACGAAAATCCGCCACCACAAGCTTATGTTGGGGGACAACACACTCCCCAGGTATCACCTTACAATCTAAGCAGGCACGTCTATCCTCTCTCCTAGCAAGGATAAAATCGATTTGGCTCGAGTATTGTCCACTATGGAAGGTCACTATATGGGACTCCCTCTTTCTAAAGAGAGTATTCGCTAACAGCAGGTCGTTGGCCAACGCAAAATTCAAAACATCCCCCCCTCCCTCGTTCCTACTACCATACCCGAAACCCCCGTGTACTCGCTCATATCTTACATTAGTCGCACCCACATGGCCATTGAGGTCTCCTCCTATGAAGAGCTTCTCACTGATAGGCACGGTACTAACCATGCTATCAAGGTCTTCCCAGAACTGACTCTTGGAGCTCTCATTAAGACCTACCTGAGGGGCATAGGTACTGATCACATTCAGAACCAAATCTCCAATGGCCAACCGCACTAGGATAATCCGGTCGCCTTGCCTCCTAACATCTACAACTCCATCCTTAAGGCTCTTATCGATCAAGATGCCTACACCATTCCTACTCGAAGTTGTCCCCGTGTACCAAAGCTTGAAGCCAGAACCCTCCACCTCCTTCGCCTTCTGGCCCTTCCATTTAGTCTCCTGCACGCATAATATATTTACACACCTTCTAATTGCTACATCGACTAGTTCTCTTAACTTACCTGTTAAAGACCCTACGTTCCAACTACCTAGACGAATTCCAGTTGGCTAGCTCGGCTAGCTTCCTTGCCCTTCGCACCCGTCGAGAGAAATGCGAAGACCCTTGCTCATTTTTCACTACACCCGGGCGCAGATGTAGCGCGCCACAGAGACTGCGATGACCCGACCCTTGCTCACTTATCATCGTACCCGGATCACGATACGACGCGCCCCTGAGGGGATGACGACCCGGCCCTTGCCCATTTAACACCACACCTGGGTTCCGATGTAGCGCGTCGCTAAGAGGGTTACGCCCCAACGAATTTCTTATGGGTTTCATTTCCATTAGAGTGGCTGATTTTTTACGCTGGTTCGCCAAACCTAACACAACCCTCCACATTTTCTCATCGCGGGTTTGGGACCGGCAACGATAGTGTTAAATTCAGACAATGGAAACACAAAATTATTTTGCTTCGCCAATGGGTTAAACCACAAGAAACATAGCTAGATGATAATTTATACAGTTAGTTATATTACTTTGCGAGTCTCCGTGACCATTCAATAGCTTCTGGCTGCATGTCAAGAATAGATTTCCCTTATTCACCTATGCTTGGACTTTTTTCTGTTTTCAGACAATGATTGATCGGTTGAACGACACACGACAGGATCAACGAAACAGATGGACAAGAATATCTAAAATGAGGATATCTCAGGATAAGATGCACGATGCAATATCTGACCTATAGCTATTGGTTGCTTTGATGGAAATTCAACCACCACCCTTCGATTATATTTGCACCCTTTGATTATATGTGCTGTATGTTATATTAGATTGGCAGAACCATTTTTTTATGGGAAGTCTGAACTTTCATTGACCATTGCTCTTTTAATTTATATTTGCAGTATGTTAGGTCAGATTGACCGCTTCCATGGTGTGGATTTAAGGTTGTTTTACTATTTGATTTGGGGCTGGATCAGTAGATCAATGAGCATGTGCTGCTAAATCTGGTTCTTGGTTTATGAACCTATTGCTATTGGGACTTATGTTGACATAGTATTAGGTAGCTCACTGCTAATTCATTGGCATTGAGTTAAGTCTATTCCCTGATCCATTATGTGCCCATTTCAATCACAACAACTATTCTCGCATTCATATTTCTTATCTTCTCTGTCGTGATGCATGATAGTTTCATGGTTCATCAGTTTTCCATCAGCAACAAAGTGCCTTTCTGAATAAAGTGCTTGATAGTTCAGTGTTTAGGCTTTAGTGAAGTGCTTGATAATTCACATTATCATGTCATGTTCTATTTCAATAGTTGAGTAAGATGAAGGTATCTGCTACACTCATCCATAGAAACTTGTAGGTATTTATTTGCATTTGTTATAATTCACATTAACTTATGGGAAATTCAGGATTGGGATTCTTTTCCTATACTAAAGTAGGGACTCGTTAATCTACATTTGTGATGATTTTTATGCTCCGTATGCTATCATCCTTCCTATAAGCAAATGGATCGGTTCTATTCTTACCAAATCTATTGTGTTTGGATAAAAAAATTACTCCCCACAGATTTTGCCAGGATGGGCAGATTCAGTCGTGCATTGATGTTTGATGAGGGCACATTGTCTGTGATCATGTCATGTAGTAGCCAGTTTGGCAGATTTCTTGAATTTTATCTGCATGAGAACGGTACGGTAAATCAGCACCAAATATCATCATTTGCCAGCTTAATATTGAATATGTTGAGCAAAAATACCATGTTTAAATGCAATGTATCCAATGTATCTTTTAAGGATCAACATTGTTATCCAGCATTGGACATAATATATTTCTAAATTCGAAATTCTTTGTCACAGATTAACTTGGCACCAGTATGTATCCGAAATATGTTGGGAACCAGTACGACCAATTGCTGTCAGGTCAATTTTCAACTTTGCTTATATTGATTTAAGTCTTGATGCAAAGGTAAATTGGTCAGAGAAGTAAAGGACATATAGGCAGAACCTTCTATGCCTTTTTTTTACTGTGTGCTTGCTGTTGCAGAGGAGACCGTGTATAGCTCATGGTGTTGTTGCATCAATTCTACAGATTGCAGTTTCTCTTAATTGACTTTCCAAGTTGTTCAAAACTGGAGCATGGCTGATAAATACACAATATGTTTTATGTAAAACTATTGTGGTTGGTGTTACACTTTGGGGTCTCCTATTTGAAATGCATGGATCACATATAATTTGCCTTACACTAAAATTATCATTTGATATGTTACGGTTGTATAACTTTGCGAAATTCAATATTTATTTTTTGCCTGTTGCAACGCAGGGGCTTAAACCTAGTAGAAGGAAAAAGTTCTTTCAACCCCCCTCAACTATCAACAAAATATAATTTACCACCCTCAATCGAAAAATCGGATACTCAACAACCCCAACTATTAAAACTGTCCAATTTACCCCTCCTCGGTGGTTTCGAAAGGCGGTTTTGCCGACGTGGTGTTATATCAGCAATTCTATGTAGCGCTACTGAAAGATATCTAGGTAGTGAGTTTTGGTTTTTGGTTTTAGATGACAAAACCTATGTATGTTTAATCGCGTTTATCTAGAATGTGTGAAGGTGCTGAAGTTAGTGCTGAAGTTAGGAAAGCAAAACATACGGCGAAGCACGACATCTTAAAAAGGAAATGAAATGTGGTGGTTGAAAATCTCGAAGAATAGATTTTTATTTTGTATTTGAGTATAGGAAAGTCGTACTATTAAGAGGGGCTTTGTTTTACAGGTTTTGACTTGGAAATAGTGTTCAAGAGTACCCATAAAATCCATGAGAGTTAAACTTACACCATAAAGTTTTGAGAGTGTTCCTGGTGAGTCCGGAGACTCTGGGTCCGGAATTGTAAGTGCAATCAAGCTCTTTGTGGGTTTTGGTGTTGATGACCACCTAATTAGGGAACTAATGAGATTCATCGAGATGATATGCAGGAAATTTAAAAAGAGGATGATGTACAGGTTGGAGGATTCCCCAAATTGATATGATGGCTATCTTGACTCATGAAGGCTTAATTTATTTTATATTTTGAATATTGAGTTTAAGGAAAGCCGTACTATAAAGAGGGATCCAAGATCAACTGTCCAACTGTTGAACCAAATGCTCAAATCCTGAAAACCACATCCTCATACTCAACCAAAACAGCCAGCAAAATTTCACATCCAGCAGAGTTGTTTTGATGGGTGCGGCAGTGCCGCGCCTTGGTGCGGCAGTGCTGCACTTAATGTACCGCTGGGACCAGAGGGGTATAAATTCCCCAACGGTTACAGACCTCAAAACAGTGCTCCCAAACGTTCAGATTCGCAGAAGACAGAACCAGTGCTTCTCTCTCTCTCCTCCATTGCTCCCAGCTCTCCCCTCAAGCGGATCTCCACATCCCACCACCAAATCTTGAGGGAAAAGGCAGCAAACTTCGATTGGAGAGCGGATCTACTGATTCCCCCACTCAAAAGAGCATTTGGTTCACGTTTGGCCGGCGGATCTAGGGTTTATTACTCTTGGAGCTTGCTCCTAGCCGGCTAGGCGTCGCCCTTGAGCTTGCCCCTTCGTGTGGCAGCCTTGGAAGGTCTGTAACATTCTCTTGCAGCTAGTAAAATCACCCCTCATCTCAAGAGTTCACCCTCTTGACTTGAGAACGAGGATGGGCTGACCTTTGTGGTGAAGTCCAAGCCTTTTGTGGCAGCCTCAACAACGTGGACTTAGGCCAGCCTTTGTGGCGACGCCGAACCACGGGATAAATCCCTGTCTTGCGTGCTGTTTTACTTTATTGCTAAGTTACTCTCTTGTTCAAGGTTTGAGGCCGATCTATTTATCTACTGCGGTGTTCTCTGTTTTAGTTCCATATATATGTTGCTGACACCTGCAGGAAACCTAGAAATTAACTCGATCTATTTTTGGTTCGGCAGTTCTTGAGTTCTGTAATTTGTGTTCTGTTTGAGCACGGCAGTGCCACACTCGGCACGGCAGTGCCGCACTCACCTCTAACGAGAATTTGGAGTTGAGTTTTTGCAGGCCTATTCACCCCCCCTCTAGGCCTCTTTACTGGTCCAGTGATCCTACAAGTGGTATCAGAGCCGCGTTGCTTCGTATACGCTTCACCGCGTGAAGTATGGAGACCGGTGGAGGTTCGAGGAAGATCGGTGGCAAGGGAAAAGAAGTTCGCATGGAGGATGTTGGTAGTAGTAGTGAGTTGTCATTATCTACAGCCAGCAACACCACTCTCAAGGATGCTCCCGAAGGAAACACCACCGATGCTACGAGAAGAAAAGAAAGAAAAGAAAGAAGAGAAGCAAAGCTCAAGAAAAGAGAGGAGCGTGAGCAAGAAAAGAAGCTTCAAGAGAAGCTGAGCCGCAAGGAAGCTAGAAGAATCACAAGAGAAGAAAGAGCCAAGAGAAGAGAAGAAAGGGTCAAGAAGGTGTATGAAGCATCATCAAGTGAACTATCATCTAGTTCTGATGATGGTGATGATGATGTATCATACCATGTCTCTAAGGACAGCAAGAAGGGTGAGAAGAAGAAGAAGGATGAGAGCAGCAGCAACAAGAATAAATACTCCGCTGTATCCTTCAATTATTCTTCTTATTTCACTAACCGCGATAAGAAGTCTTTCATTAATGTACCCGCGGGCAAGTTGCCTCATTTTGATGGGACCAACTTTGCCAAGTGGAAGCGCTTAATGAGAGCCTATCTTATTGGCCTTCACCCCGGTCTTTGGGAAATTGTGTGCAGTGGTTTTGAAGGACCGGAGGATCCCGAAACTCCCACAAATGATGAGCTAGCTGCTGTCCATCTCAACGGCCAAGCCACAAGCATTCTTCTTAGCGCCTTGGATGGAAATGAGTACAATAGAGTGATGAATGTTGATGTTGCAAAATAGATTTGGGACACTTTGCATCTAGCACATGAAGGTGTTGATAAAGTGAGAAAAGCAAAGATTGATTTGTTGATGGCCAAGCTCAACCGGTTTGTCATTGTTGATGGAGAAGGGCCACAAGAGATGTTTGATAGGTTGATGATTTTGGTGGGCAAGATTAGAGGCTATGGTGGTGATGAGCTTGATGACCACAAGGTAGTGAAGATTATGTTAGAAGCTTACTCACCGAGAAATGAGACCGTAGTCACCTTGATTAGAGACAAGAAGAAGTTTGAGCACTTTACTCCCAATGATATGCTCGGAAGACTTTTGACATTTGATATGCAAAGAGAAGAAGCAAATGAGAGAAGAAAGCTTGGTGAGTTGCAAGCAAGGTTAGATGGCATGAAAATCAAAGATGTAGCTCTCAAGGCCAACAAATCAAGCAAACAAGGCTGTTCAAGCAAGGCAAAGGGCAGCAAGCAAACTTCTACTTCTCAGCCCAAGAAAGAGAAGGAAATGCAACAAAACGATGATTCAACTTCCTTCTCAAGTGAAGAAGAAGACTATGGGGCAGATTTCAAGAAGATAGATGATATGGCACTATTCATTAAGAAGTATCACAAAGGGCTGAAATCAAATGGGTACAAACTTGTGCAAAGAAGGTTCCCAAATAAGAAGAAGCGAACTTGCTACAAGTGTGGCAGCACCGAGCACTTCATAGCAAATTGTCCTTATGAGAAGAAAAGTAACAACTACAAGAAGGACAATCATGAAAGCAAGCATGAGCACAAACAAGAGTATAAGAGAAAGAAGAAGCCTATGGGAGAAGCACACATCGGGCATGAATGGGATTCGAGTAAGGAGTCAAGTGAAGAGGATATGAAGATTGCAACCGTAGCCATCCAAAAGACGTCCTCAACACCAAGGCTCTTCAACAACATGTCCGATGATGATGACTACCACTCTCACATTTGTCTTATGGCAAAAGGTGAGAAGGTAAAACTGAAAGCCACATCTCCTCCCTCACCATCTCTTGGTGATATCTCTAGTGAACTTAGTGATAGCTCTAGTGAAGATGATGTCTCTAGTGATGAGGAACTAAATGAGATAACTAGAAAACTAGACCCTTCAACTAAAATCTTCATCATTAAAACTTTGGAGGACTTAGAGAGTGTACAAGCTGAGCTAGCAGCTAGAGATGATGATCTCTTAGCACAAGAAAAGATGTACATTGCTTGCAAGGAAGCTCTTGCATTAGAGAGAAGTGAGGTGTCCTCTTTGCGCAAAGCTTTGGCTAATGAGCAAAGAGAACATGCTCTCACAAAGAAGGCAAATATTGCACTCAATGACAAGTATTGTGTCTTAGATGAAAAGCACAAGGACCTTGAGATGCAATATAACCTTCTTTGGGAGAGCACCTCACATCCTTCTAAAGCAAAGGACACCTCTACTCCCTCCACTAGTCAAGATTGTGGAAAATGTCATAATGTTGATTTGAATATCTATTCCACTAACCTTGCAAACATGGAGGCAATGAGAAAGGAGATTATTAGGCTCAATGCTATGCTGAACAAAAGTGGCAAAGATGAACAAAAGAGGCCAAAATACAAGGATGGGAGATTACCTCACATCAAAAATGGACTTGGTCATGAAAGGGGCAACAAAACCAATGGTCGCAAAGTGATCAATGGTTTTGAGTGTGTTCAGTTCATCAGCAAAGAGAAGATAGGTACAGATAGACCTGCACAGTGTGTGACACAAAAGCCAACCCGAGCAGCACAGCCTGTCAAGCGCAGCAGTGCTGCTGTGAAGGGCGGCAGTGTCACGACCCCAAGAAAGGGGAAGGTCACCTACTTTTCCTTTGCTCATGATAAGCCCAAGAAGCAGGTCTACAAAGTGAAGAATGAGCCCCAGAAGTCGAAGAATACCATCTGGGCCACCCCAAACAGATATTCTTATCAACCGAAGGCTCATGCATATAGACAAAGCTTGAGTTCATGCTTTGTGCTGAAGAAAAACAGCAAAGGGGAGGTGTATGCCAAATGTGTTGGCAAGGACAGAAATGTTTATATTAACACCTCTATTTGGGTTCCTAAGATTCTTGTTACTAATATGCAAGGCCCCAAAAATATTTGGGGACCTAAATCAAGGAACTAAATCTGTTTTGTAGGCATACTCCTCCGGTGGATCAAGTTGGGTGCTTGACAGCGGATGTACAAATCATATGACCGGAGAAAGGAGTATGTTCTCATCATATTCCCCAACTACAGATTCGAATGAGAATATTATTTTTGGTGATAACTCAAAGGGGGATGTGATTGGTCTTGGTAAAGTTGCTATTACACTTGAGCATTCAATTTCTGATGTTTTACATGTTGATTCGTTGAGTTACAATTTGTTGTCGGTTTCACAACTTTGTGAGAAAGGCTTCAATTGTCTCTTTACGGATAAGGGTGTGGAAGTCTTTAGTAGGGAGGATTCCTCTATTGTCTTCACAGGTCACCTCAAGAACAAGCTCTACTTAGTTGATTTCAACAAAAGTGAGCCTACGCTTGAGACCTGTTTAGTGGCAAAATCTAGCATGGGTTGGTTATGGCATCGCCGACTAGCTCATGTTGGGATGAGCAACTTGGCCAAACTACAAAAGGACAACCACATTCTTGGACTAACCAATATTGACTTTGACAAAGACAGGATTTGTAGCGCTTGCCAAGCCGGAAAGCAAGTAGGCGTACCTCACCCACCAAAGAGCATCATGACCACCACTCAACCTTTGGAGTTGATTCATATGGATCTCTTTGGACCGGTTGCCTACCTTAGCATCGGGGGTAACAAATACGGATTAGTTATTGTTGATGATTATTCCCGTTTCACTTGGGTATTCTTTGTCTTTGATAAGTGCCAGGTACAGGACAAGGTAAAGACATTTGTAAGAAGGGCACAAAAGGAATTCGGTCTCCCTATCAAGAAAGTGAGAAGCGACAATGGGACCGAATTTAGAAATACCCAAGTTGAAGAATTTCTTGATGATGAGGGCATCAAGCATGAGTTTTCAACCCCATATACCCCTCAACAAAATGGTGTAGTAGAGAGAAAGAACAGGACACTCATTGACATGGCAAGGACGATGCTTAATGAGTACAAGACGTCGGATATCTTTTGGTGTGAAGCCGTCAACACCGCTTGTCATGCCATCAACCGCCTCTACTTACACAAGAAACTTAAGAAGACTTCATATGAACTTCTCACCGGTAACAAACCAAAGGTATCATACTTTAGGGTGTTTGGGTGCAAATGTTTCATTCTAAACAAAAGGCCCCGAACCTCTAAATTTGCACCTAAAGTTGATGAAGGCATTCTTCTTGGTTATAAATCAAATGAGCATGCCTATCGTGTCTTCAACAAAACCTTGGGTAGAGTTGAAGTCACAATAGATGTGACATTTGATGAATCTAACGGCTCTCAAGTAGAGCAAGTTGATTCAAGTGTTGTAGGAAAGGAGGATCCACCATGTGAGGCAATCAAGCAATTGGCCATCGGCGATATTAGGCCACAAGAAGTTCAGGCCACAGACGAGGAGGATCCACAAGCTGTTGCTGCACAAGATTCCGCTGACGTACTCGATGACCAAGTGCAGCACACTCCTGCTGGAAATCAGCAGAGCGGCAGTGCCGCACTTAGGAGCGGCAGTGCTGCTCCCTCTGCCTCGGCAACAGTTTCACCAACTCCTGCACCACCAATTCAGGGGGTCAATCTTGATCCCATATTTGAAGTAGAAGAAGCTGAAGGTGAAGAAGAAGAAGAAGATGTTGAGCATCCTAAACTACGCCAAATCATTCAACGGGATCACCCTATTGACAACATCATTGGAAGCATCCGAAGGGGAGTAACAACAAGATCACATTTGGCAAGTTTCTGCCAACACTACTCTTTTGTGTCACCCAAGGAACCAACCAAGATTGAAGATGCTCTAAAGGATCCAGATTGGGTTTTGGCAATGCAAGAAGAGCTCAACAACTTTGAGAGAAATCAAGTGTGGAGCTTGGTGGAAAGACCCAAGACCAACATCATCGGCACCAAGTGGGTTTTCCGCAACAAGCAAGATGAGAATGGCGTGGTGACAAGGAACAAGGCAAGATTGGTAGCTCAAGGCTTCACTCAAGTTGAGGGCTTGGACTTTGACGAAACATATGCACCGGTGGCAAGGCTTGAAGCAATCCGGATACTCTTAGCCTTTGCTGCTCATCATGACTTCAAGTTATACCAAATGGATGTCAAAAGTGCATTTCTCAATGGTCCAATTCAAGAATTGGTATATGTGAGGCAGCCACCAGGATTTGAAGATCCCAAGTTCCCCGACCACGTCTTCAAGCTCCATAAGGCGCTCTATGGGCTTAAGCAAGCTCCAAGAGCATGGTATGAATGCCTTAAGGATTTCTTACTCAAACAAGACTTTGAAATAGGCAAAGCCGATCCTACACTCTTTACACATAAAGTTGGCAATAATTTATTTGTGTGCCAAATATATGTCGATGACATAATATTTGGTAGTACTAATCATGTGTATGTTGAAGAGTTTAGTAGGACCATGACAAAGAGATTTGAGATGTCTATGATGGGTGAACTCAAGTTCTTCCTTGGATTTCAAATCAAGCAATTGAAGGAAGGGACATTCGTATGCCAAACCAAGTACACCCAAGATATGTTAAAGAAATTTGACATGGTGAATGCAAAGCCAATCAAAACTCCCATGCCAAGCAATGGACATCTTGACCTTGATGAAGAAGGAGCACCCGTGGAGACCAAGGTATATCGTTCCATGATAGGCTCTTTACTTTATCTTTGTGCATCTAGGCCCGACATTATGCTTAGTGTGTGCATGTGTGCTAGATTTCAAGCTAACCCGAAAGAGTGCCATTTAACGGCTGTTAAGAGAATCTTGAGATATTTAGTGCACACTCCTAACCTTGGCTTGTGGTATCCCAAGGGCTCTAAGTTCAATCTACTTGGGTATTCGGATTCCGATTACGCCGGTTGCAAAGTAGATAGAAAAAGCACTTCGGGGACTTGTCAATTCCTTGGACGGTCCCTAGTGTCTTGGAGCTCTAAGAAGCAAAATTGTGTAGCCCTTTCCACTGCCGAGGCCGAGTATGTTGCAGCCGGTGCATGCTGTGCTCAACTACTTTGGATGAAGCAAACCTTAAAAGATTTCGGATGTCAATACTCAAAAATCCCACTCTTGTGTGACAATGAAAGTGCTATCAAACTTGCAAACAATCCTGTAGCACACTCTCGCACCAAACACATTGATATCCGTCATCACTTCTTGAGAGACCACGAACTTAAAGGAGATATCGAAATTCGCCATGTGAGCACCGAAAAACAACTAGCCGATATCTTCACTAAACCTCTTGATGAGTCAAGGTTTTGTGCTTTGCGCAGTGAGCTAAATATACTTGATTCTCGTAACGTGGTTTGAACTCCTGCACACCTTTTGAGTGATCAACTAGCATGTGTAGGAAAAGAATTTTAAAATAAAACATCATATTGGGTTTCAAAACTAATTGCAAAACTAGCTCCAAAGTTTCTGACCATAGCTTGTATTGATTATTTGTTTCTGGTCATGAAATTTGGAAAATATAGGTCCATATCTAAGATAGGAAGAGTCACTTAGATGGTAGCTAAAACTGGTCACACTGGGCAGGTGCGGCAGTGCCGCTCCTAGTGCGGCAGTGCCGCACTTACGGTTTTCTTTAAAAATTCGCCCGTGACTCTTTTTCTCTGTGCGGGCCCGGTTTTTATTCTTCCCTATCTACTCTGGCCCCGCAGTAACTCTTCTCCTTTCTCTCTCTTCTCCCCGTCGCCTGTGTTCGTGCGCTCTCTCTCTCTCTCCCTCTCGCGCGCACACGGGGTGACGGCCGCCGCGCGCCCTGCCACAGCAGTGCTGCGCCGCCCCTGGGTGTCCTCCTGCTCGACAGCACCCAAGGGCTAGGGTTCCTGGCCGGACCCCTTCTCTCCTTTCCTCTCCATTCCACGCGGGCAGTCAAGGTAAAACCCTAACCAAATCTGTTTGTGTCCGATCTGTGCAATGTGATGTTCCTGCTCTCGGATTTCTGTTTCTAGATGCAATGTGGGGTATTTAGAATTGATTTTAATGGTTTAAATTGAATCAATTTGGTGTTCCATGATTTGGAAGAAAAAGGGGGAGGGCGGCAGTGCTGCCTAAGGCAGAACATCAATGTTCTGTGTTGATTCAAACAACAATATATCCCTCTTTCATCCACATCATTGATAACCAAATAGATTGGATTTACTCTCTACAAAGTCAAGTCTTTATTTCCCATATTTATTCTCTCAAATTCATGAGCAAATATCATAATTTTTTAGACTGTGATTCAGAGATTTTGATAAAGAAAAGATGGAGCACGGTGATGATCAGAGAGGCAAGAGAAAGCCGATTAGGAAGCAGCTTGCTCGCAGAGGCAGGGGGAGGGGATCCAGCAGCAGTGCAGCCCCTCGAGAGTCAGTTGACAGAGAGACTCACAGGCAGGACATGCATCAGGAGGAGTTGCAGCAGCAAATTGGGTACACCATCCCTACTGAAGGTGATCAAGGCACTCCTCTTCACCTTGCAAATGCTAACATTGGATACATGGTCTTAAGAACAGAAGAATTTAACCTCACAGCTCCAAAGAATGCAGCAAATCACCGTTTTGAAAGCTATTACAGAAAATTCAAGGAAGTGGCAGATGCTAGAGAGATCAATACTTACACAAATCCAAAGAGTCTAGTTGTTGACCATAGATTTTGGGATGGGTTCCATTCCAACTTCTATGCTTCTGTCATCTTCGACTGTAAGAAGAGTAAGATTTGCAAGATGCACTATATTGACAGGGCAGCTATGAGAGATAAAAATGAGCCCGAGTTCAATGCTGCAATTGACACTTGTGAGAAATATGAGTTGACTAACATCATGGGTTTCAGGTATAATTGGAATGTGGAAATCCTTGCTCAGTTTCATTCCACATACTTTTGGAACAGAGATTCAGATGAGATCCACTGGATGACTGATGGTAGACACTACCGTGTTAGCTTTATCACTTTCTGTCAGATTCTTGGTTTTGGGCAGATGCACAGAACTTACTCCAGGATTCACCAGGATAATCCTTTCAGGGTCAGTGACATTAGCCATTGTTGGAGAGACCCCAGCCAGGCAGATGGCAAGAGGAGTGGTCTGAAAAGCTACTATTATGTCATGAACAACCTTCTGAGGAACACCATTGATCCTAAGGATGGAGCAGCTTCAGATATTTGTGGTTTTGTGAGGAACTTGCTTGCTCGTTTTCCTGATGGTGAGAAATTCAATGTTGGTAGGTTCATTTGGGTGCAGCTAGCTTATGCTATGGATGATGCTAGGAGGAGTCTGCCCTATGCTCCCTATCTTATGTTCATGATTGAGAGGGTCTCTGGTTATATATTTCCTAAGGATGGTTTCCACACCGTCTATAATATTGAGAAGACCCAGTCTTATGCAGCAGCCACAGAGACAGTTGATGGCACCTCCAGGGGTCGTGAGGACATTCCCGAGAGTTCTCACTCTAGGTCTCGCTCTAGGAGCAGTGGCAGAGGACTGAGTAGCACTGTCAAGGCCTGGATGAAAACTATCTTTGGACATTGCTCTTATGCTTCTCAGACAGCCTATGACACAAGGATGGAGCTCAGAGAGTCACTCAAAAGGACCAGAGAGCGTGCTGGGCTTGCACCTTTTCCACCTGCTCCTGTCCCACCTCAGTTTGAGTTGCCTGACCTTTCTGGGACAGAGCAGAGCAGTGACTCAGGACAGCATTCCAGGGATTCCTCTTCTGATGATAAGTGATTCCTCTACTTTCTCTTCTCTTTTTGGTACTTGATGCCAAAGGGGGAGAAAATTAGAGGGGTCAAACCTTTTTCGATGATGTGTCCATGCTGCAGCTGCGCTTCATGTCATAACCGATGAGAGTAGATGTTAGGTTGTGAGTTTGAGAGTCGATCAAAACTCTATTTGTATAATATTGCTACCTATTTGACTCCATCTATATCGGTTTATGTGCTGTAGTGTACTTCATATTTATGCTAGGGATATTATCTATCACACATGTCTTGTTGTGAATTTTTCATGTTGATCTGACTGATGCAAATGAGTGCGGCAGTGCTGCACCCCATTGCAACAGCCAGATTCTGTTATGCTCTGAACTGTCACATGCATCACGTAATTATTTTGACACAGTGTTCAGCACCCCACAGCAGGCATGGATGTAGGGGGAGGCCCCTAATCACATCTAAATATATGAACTTTGACCTTTATGTCAAAATTGGAATTCAAATCCAACTCATATATTTAGGGGGAGGCTCCTACATCCATTTCTCGAAAAAGTCTCAGTTTTAGTTTATACTTTTGTAAGCTCTAATTGGGTTGTCATCAATCACCAAAAAGGGGGAGATTGTAAGTGCAATCAAGCTCTTTGTGGGTTTTGGTGTTGATGACCACCTAATTAGGGAACTAATGAGATTCATCGAGATGATATGCAGGAAATTTAAAAAGAGGATGATGTACAGGTTGGAGGATTCCCCAAATTGATATGATGGCTATCTTGACTCATGAAGGCTTAATTTATTTTATATTTTGAATATTGAGTTTAAGGAAAGCCGTACTATAAAGAGGGATCCAAGATCAACTGTCCAACTGTTGAACCAAATGCTCAAATCCTGAAAACCACATCCTCATACTCAACCAAAACAGCCAGCAAAATTTCACATCCAGCAGAGTTGTTTTGATGGGTGCGGCAGTGCCGCGCCTTGGTGCGGCAGTGCTGCACTTAATGTACCGCTGGGACCAGAGGGGTATAAATTCCCCAACGGTTACAGACCTCAAAACAGTGCTCCCAAACGTTCAGATTCGCAGAAGACAGAACCAGTGCTTCTCTCTCTCTCCTCCATTGCTCCCAGCTCTCCCCTCAAGCGGATCTCCACATCCCACCACCAAATCTTGAGGGAAAAGGCAGCAAACTTCGATTGGAGAGCGGATCTACTGATTCCCCCACTCAAAAGAGCATTTGGTTCACGTTTGGCCGGCGGATCTAGGGTTTATTACTCTTGGAGCTTGCTCCTAGCCGGCTAGGCGTCGCCCTTGAGCTTGCCCCTTCGTGTGGCAGCCTTGGAAGGTCTGTAACATTCTCTTGCAGCTAGTAAAATCACCCCTCATCTCAAGAGTTCACCCTCTTGACTTGAGAACGAGGATGGGCTGACCTTTGTGGTGAAGTCCAAGCCTTTTGTGGCAGCCTCAACAACGTGGACTTAGGCCAGCCTTTGTGGCGACGCCGAACCACGGGATAAATCCCTGTCTTGCGTGCTGTTTTACTTTATTGCTAAGTTACTCTCTTGTTCAAGGTTTGAGGCCGATCTATTTATCTACTGCGGTGTTCTCTGTTTTAGTTCCATATATATGTTGCTGACACCTGCAGGAAACCTAGAAATTAACTCGATCTATTTTTGGTTCGGCAGTTCTTGAGTTCTGTAATTTGTGTTCTGTTTGAGCACGGCAGTGCCACACTCGGCACGGCAGTGCCGCACTCATCTCTAACGAGAATTTGGAGTTGAGTTTTTGCAGGCCTATTCACCCCCCCTCTAGGCCTCTTTACTGGTCCAGTGATCCTACAGGAATGTCCGGACACAAAGTTCGGAGTATCCAGATATATATCCAGAGTCTCCTGGTATCTGTTCCCTGTCAGTAGATTTCTCTGAGTTCGGAGTATCCGGACACCTTATGCTCCAACGGCTAGTTTTTGGAGTGGGGGTATAAATACCCCCCACACCCTCAACAGTGAACTGACTCTTGCTTATTTTCATGCTGTACAATTTGAAACACCTTGGAAGAGCCATCTCACATGCCTCTTTCCATCTTTGAGTGATTTCCATCGGGATTCAAGTGAGAGTGTTGCAAGAGGAGAGATTTGTGCATAGTGAGCTGCCATTCAAACCTCTTGAACACTAGATCCTTGTCAAGCCGGTGATTGAAATTTGTTACTCTTGGAGCTAAGTGCTCCTAGACGGCTAGGCGTACTTGTGAGTGCTCAGCCGTATTGTGAGCTTCACGAGAAGTTTGTACTCGCCATCCTCTTGGAGGATTTCACAGTAAGTGATCTTGGGTTTGAGCGTCGGTCTCGCTCTTGGGGAGGAGTATAAGGGTTCTTGAGCACCGTCTCTTGAACTGTTTCTCAACGGAGGCGTAAATCCTTTGGGAGTGAACTCCGGGAAACAAATCTTTGCCTCTCCGCGTCACCTTACTTTGAACTATTGGTTATTTGTTTGTGAGACTAACATTTTAGGGTTTGTGATTGATCTATTATTATACAAATCTCTAGAGTAAGACAACTGGTGAGAAACACTCCAAAGGTACCAGTAGCTCTTCTAAATTTACTCGATCTATAGCATCAGTATCTTTCATACCCGAACTCTCCGAACAATATCTCCGGAAACTCCGGACACAAAGTCCGGAGTATCCTGACATATATCCAGAGTATCCAGACATCTATGTTACTGACAGTTTTCAAAATATTTTAAGTTTTAGAAATGCCTATTCACCCCCTTCTAGGCATCTTGAGGTCCTTTCAGCCACATCAACCATAAGGGGACTAAATTGGACTGTTTTGATAGTTTAAGATGGTCAACTAGACTTTATAAAAAATAGCTAAACATATTTTTTTCTTAGAAAACATATGCAATTAAAATTCCTAAATCCGGTTTCATCATAGAAAAAAAATGAAAAGCAGTTTCATACTTCCTTTTAGAATCATGCTCTATCTTCTTATTCCTATTTAGGAGTTATTAGATCTTTCAAAAATGCTTTGATTAAAATTATTTTTATTTGCAAATTAGAATTAGGTATTTTTAATGGAAGTTAACTTCAACTCGGCTTGTTTAGCTCTTTGAAATTGAGCCAAGATTGTAATAAATAAGTTGAGACCACTTACAATAAATAACAGGACCAACTTTTAGCAAAAAAAATAAAGTATGACCATAGGATCTTAATTATTTTTGACTGGACACTATAAATAGATTTTGATTTTAGAAAAAAAACTAGTTTCATATATTTGTGAGCTAAAATGAATTTTCGGAGACTAAACCAGATTTTAGGATTTTTAATTACATATGTTTTCTAAGAAAAATAGATTTATAACTATTTTTTGATAACGTCAAGTTGACCACCTTAGACTAAACACAGTCCAATTTACCCCTTTGTGGCTGATGTGGCGCTATGTAGGATTGCTGATATGGCGCCATGTCGGCAAAGCCGCCTTTTGAAATTACCGAAGTGGGTAAATTGGACGGTTTCAATAGTTAGAGGTATTGAATATCCGTTTTTTCGGTTGAGGGGGGTAAGTTAAATTGTGTTAATAGATAAGGGGGGTTGAAAGGACTTTTTTCCCCATAGAAGTAGGGCAGTGGGCTAGTATAATTGGATTCCGCGGTATAACATGAGCCCAATTTGGATCGCGATCATTAACCGTGATCCAATCTAGGCCCGGTTTTGAAGCCCAGCCACAATGCAGGCCGGCGGACCAACAAATGCTGCGAGCGAGCCCATATAGAAATATATGGTGCCGGGCTTAGTGCAGTTGGATCGCAGGCTGAATACAAGCCCATTTTGGATAGCGATTCGTTGCTAGTCCTGGCGTATGTTCCGAAGCAGATGAGTACTCGTGCACTGAATGCAGATGTGTTCAGGTAAGTGCCAAGAAAGGGCACAAGGAATCGACAAGGTTAACGTTTAGCGATTCCCAAATGAAACACAGTACCAATTTGCACACCCAAAACACTAATCAGCGAGTTTGACAAAAGTGTCCATTTCATTTCACTTTTTTTTCTGTTTTCCTCTCGTCACCAATGGCGTGTAGGGTCTACAAATTTCGGTGTGACTACAGCTTGGACCTGCAAGTTCAATCATTTGCGCAAACGTGCTTTCGGTCACTGCCTCGCTGCGACAAGAGCTGCTGATTGAAGAAAAAGCGAAGGCAAGCCCGTGTTGGCAACCGGCGGCGTCTTGTCGATCAGATCAGGAGGCGTTGGGCTTGGCGAGGCAGGACGGCGGGACCACGGCGCCGGCGCTCTTCCCGGACGCCCGGTAGCAGGACGCGGTGGCCTGGCCGCCGCCGCCGCCCTCCAGTGTCAGGTTGACGTTCTTGAGCTCCAGGTCCCGGCACGGCACGGCGTCGCTGCACGCGATGCTGATCGCCTGCGCCGTCGCCGACGTGCCCCGGATGTCCGCGAACCCCACCCTGCGCACCTCCACCGCCCGCGTCTGGTTCGCGCACGGCGTCGGCTGGTCGCAGTAGTACTGGTCGATGATGATGGGGTTGGACACGTTCTTCATCACGATGCTCTCGAACCGCAGGTCCCGCGCGAAGCCCATGCCGCCCTGGGGAAGAAGACACAAGAGGAGTTGCATTCCACTTGTTGTATGTAAGTAGCTTCTGAAACGCAAGTGTTGTTCTGACGAATCGTCCATGTCAGAGTTGTTCTAACGAGATTGTTCCTGTCAGAGTGAGTGCTGTATGCTGCCGTGTCAGTATTTACCTGCCAGCTCTTGATCCGTACGCCGTTGGTCGTGTTGGTGAGCAAGCAGGTGTCGACCCTCACGTTCTCGACCATGTCGGTGGTCCGGTTCTTGCCGAGGCTTCCGATGCTGACAGACACGTGCCATGCCATTGTTAATCCCGGCAGCAGAGATCAGATCATGGAAGACTAGAGCAGTATAGTGCCGTCACCTGATACCGTGGCCAGGCCCACATGAGATGTCTTTTACACGGACCTCGGAGCAATTGCCGACCATGGAGACGCAATCATCCCCTGAAAGACGATCTGTCAGTACGCTGCTGAGCTTAATCATCCAAAAAAACAATTCTTCGGATTGCACGTCATGTCCTTCTTGAAGGGCGTTAGGCATTTTCAGCATGGTGGTTCGGCATCTTTTAGCTGGCGATGCAGAGGAGCTTCTATTTTCTTTTTCTTGTTTTCTTTCTTTTTTAAAAATAGAAAAACCAAAATAAGTGCGAGGTGGTGCGGACGCCGGGCAGCGTACTGGTGGTGTGGCAGCGGATGCTGCTGAGGTGCCGCGGTGGTTGTGGTGGAGTTGAAGAGATGTGGTAAAGTGATAGCATTGCGAGGCATGGGTTAATATCCCAATCCAACCGGCCGATTGATGTATATTGGGTAGTGTGATGAGTGATGCGGCGCAGTTGATATCTCAATCCAACGATCTGTGTTTCCGTTTATTTGAGTTTCTAGGGTGTGTTGTGCGACAGTGTAGCTTGTGTTGATATCCTAATCTAATCTGTCGGAGTTATTTTTTATATCCAGTCTCTAAATCTATTCTTCTTTTTAATATAATCAACGGCTCCCTACCAGATTAGTTTAAAAAAATAATAATTGCGTCTAGGTCAAATGCTAATAGCAGCTACGAATATTCTTGAATGGATTAGGAAATTTCTGCGATGCATGGAGCCAATGGAATATTATCAGCAGCAGCAGTTTTGGACTTGGCTGCGTCAGCATCAGAGTCAGGGCACGCTACGATTCTGACTGAACTTTGTCCGGTCAATTAGCCGCCGGCCTTGATCTCATCTCGCGGAAGAGAAGACTTCAAACTTGGCTTCACGACCCACCCACGTCGTCACATGTTCACGATACTGTTAAGGCGTCATCATCTGACAACGGAAGGTTTTATGCTTGCTAATCGGTGGACGCTAATCGGGCGAGCGGGTGCGTGGAAGGATTTGCAAACGGACCTGTGGAGATGAGGTTGTCCGTGATCTGGACGTGGGAGGAGTCGTTGAGGTGGACGCCGTCGGTGTTGGGGCTGTCCGCCGGCGCGATCACCCGGAGGAAGCTGGCCCTCACGTCGGAGCACCGCGTGAAGGTCAGGTGGAATTGCTGCCCGTTCTGCAGCGTCACGCCCTGCACGCTCACGCCCCGGCACGCCTCGAAGTGCACCGTCTGCATGCAAATCGGCAGGGTAGCAAAAGGATCAGGCGCGACCGGCGATCATCCCCTCACCGGCCGGCGTGGAACACGCCGCCGGCTAGAACGGTGAGGGAGGCGGGAGCTGAGCATTCACCTTTGGACGAGGCCCCGAGTAGCAAGGCTGCACACGGGAGGAGCAAAGAAAGACACGGGTTCAGAGAATTCACAGAAAAGTGCTGAGTCCAGCAGACAGGTTAGGTGGTTGGCGGTTAAAACCGGCTGGTCAGTTATTACCGGGGTCTTCCTGCGCTTGCAGGTGCTCGCCCACCACTGCTGCCCCGAGCCGTCGATAGTGCCGCCGCCGCTGACGGACAGGCCGTCGACGCCGTAGATGTAGAGCCACTTCATCGGGTCCCGCCCCGCCCACGCGTCCGGGCTCGCCGGCGCGACGATCGCACCGAAAATCTAGCCGATAGAACGACGACGACACGCGCGTGAACGAAACGAGAAGAGCGCACTAGTACACGCGGAGCCAGGACAGCAGTATGTATACACGGGGCTCGTACCAGCAGCTTGAGCTTCCTCTTGCAGGGCCCGAAGAGCTGCACCGGCCAGATCCGGTAGGCCTTGCCGACCGGCACGGCGAGGACGGCCTGCTCGCTGGAGGCGCACGCCGCGGCCCACGCGTCCACGAAAGCCTGGAGAGATTCCGAAACAGAGCGGTGGGTCGATCGATCCTGCCGTGCCCGGGGCTTCTCGGTGCCCTGCTGCCCGGCTAGCTAGAGCTAAATCGAGGGGGCGTCTGGCCGAGAAGGCCGGGCGGCGCGCGCAGCACGTACCTGGGTGTCGTTGGCAATGCCGTCGCCGACGGCGCCGAAGTCGTCGAGCGTGAGGAGGACGCGGGCCTCCGCGCCGCCGCACAGGAGGAGCGCCGCCGCCGCCAGCATCACCGCGCCCGCGAGCGGCAACGTCAAGGATGCGGCCATCCTCGCGCCGACCGATCAGCTGGCTCCGCCGGCCGGCGGGCGGCTTGCTCGGCGCCGCGGTGGCGGGCGCGCAGGCAGGCACCGAACAAGCCTCGGGAGGGGCGGGGGCCGTGTGAGGACGGGAGAACGAGGCGGGTGCTAGAACTAGAACAGACAGGAGGTGGTATGGTAGCAGAAGGAGCGCTGTGGCAGCAGTGGTAGTAGCCGCCGCACGACACCTAGCGAGTAGCATGCATGTGCCGGCTTCGTTGCAGCGCGGTGGTGGCCGGGCCGGTCTGCTGCCTTTCGCGGGGGGGAGGCCGGTGAGCGTTGCGTGACGCGAACGAGATTTCTGCATGTGGCGAGGCGGGGGAACGGCAGCCGTGGCTAGGATTGGGCGAAGCGTCCGTGATTGGTGATGGAAAGATCTCTGGGCACATGATGCTGGCAGGCCCAGTGTGGCAGCTGGTAAATTGGGGTGACGGCGTCTGATTAGATCATATTATAAATAAATAAGCTGGAATTATTGGAAAGGCCTTTCCCTTGCGCGGTTACTGGGTGGTAACAGGCCATGAAGGCTGGGGGAGTTTGCCCAGAGGGGAGGCGTGTGATCAGGGGATTCAGGGGCGATGGCGACGTTCTCATGAGCCAGTCAGGTAGGAAAGTCATGACTTCCGCGGGATGAACTGACACTAAATTATACACATGATTAATTAGTCGTAAACAGTCTTCCTTTTGCAGTTGCAGCGGAGTAAAAAGTTACTTTGTTGCTCCAACACCTGGTTTGGTTCAGCGCGGCACGTATGCGACGCCATGTCAGGACTTTGCACAAGGACGGGGAGCGCCGAGCAGTAGAGCTCGCGCCGTCCACCTGAGGCTTAGTCCACATGGTCTTGTGTTCTTCCCCCTTTTTTCACCTTTGTCACAAGTAGCGTGATTCCTCGAGCAATACCAGGATGATCACCACTCCTTTTCCGACTTTAGGCAAGGCAACCATTGCTACCGCCACTCCATCAGACATGCCTACCTTTTGCCTGCCCAATCAAGTACCTCGCGCTTTTTCCCCGTCTCTTGAGATCAAAAGCAGCCATTGGACAAATCATCAATGCTCCTGCTCCTAGAACAAAGATTTTTTTTTCAGTTTTGCTATTTACTGTAGTGCCACTCACGGCTCGAGCACTTGTAAGTCCACGTTGCAACACAAATGAGAAGAAAGTGTCTCCCGGCGAGATTGGGCCTGTTTCATTTTCGTACGGCACGTACGTGTGCGCATTGTCGCCGGAGTGACCAGCTTCCCCAGCAGCCACCAACTAGTATTAGAGTACATTTTCTTTAGTACCGACGCCCGAATTGAACTTTTTTGATTGTTTTGGACACAGCGCCGGAACAGAATTGAGGGCGTGCCTCTGTTCCCCAGGACGGAACGCATCGGCAGCCACCAAATGCAGTTCAGAACTTCAGACACGTTGCATGTCTGGCTTTGTATTGTCTCTGTGTGTGTGTGTCAACGCATGTGTGGAACAAGATTCCTTTTTTTTTTTCTTTTGTCCCGCCAAGACAGAGGGTCGTGTATCAATCTGTCTTCACCCTGGATAGATAGATAATGAGAAATCATGTCTGAAACTTCCAGCCGATGAAATGTCGTTGCCAGGATTGCTGAAATGACATTTTGAGAACTACTATCATTTCCCTTTCTCTCTCGCCGGCAAGTTTGAACATGATGCTTTGTCTGAACTCGATCTAACTGAATGCGGACAGGAAAGGGCTCAACGGATTCTCAGCTGAAGTCGTCGTCTTTCAGCTCGTCAAAGAAAGAAGCCCGTCGTGATGGCCAGTGCCGTGCCGCAGAAGATTGTCGAAGGCGATGATTGATTCCATGCGTAGAGAGAAAAGAAAGAGGCCGGGAGATACATGGCTCATGATTCTAAATTCAAGAAGCGGCCAAACCAGTTCCTGAAAATTGTCTACCATCACCAGTTGGGGAACAGCTCGGATGACCTCTTGTTGCGGTATACGGCTATACGCATAGATCGATTCGTCCCTTCCTATAAACAGAAGTAAGCCACTGGACAGCTAGGAAAAACTTTCCCAGCACCAATAGAAATTGAACTGTTTTCCAGAAACTTTTGTGTTCCAGACCTAGAGTTTGTTCATGGCCATTTAAAAAAAAAGAGAGTTTGTTCATGGAAGGAAGAACAGAAAGAACACTGCATCAGACCCCTGACAGTCCGACACCTTCTATTCACCTTTACTCTACACAAGCATTCGAATTGTAGTTGTTTCTGGTAGTGTATATATTGCACCCATGACATGAGGTGAAACAACTCACAAAGTCGCAAGAGGATTGGAAAAGAAGAAACTACCAGATGCCGTTACAGAGTGCAGGATGATGATCAGTGGCGCCTCCCCTTGGCTTTCGCCTTGCCGCCGTCCTTGCCCTTGCCGCCGCCGCCGAAGAGCCTGCAGAAGCCGCACACGGCGACGCGCGGCGACGGCGGGTCGAGCGCGGGCGGCACGCGCCCCACCGCCCTGTACCCGCCGTGCGCGTGGCCGGCCGAGCGGCTGCGCTCCAGCGCCGCGTCCGCGCCGCCGCCGTCGCCCGCCGGCTTGATCTCGCCCGAGAAGTTCTTGTCCTCCCACACCAGCCCCGACGAGCCCGACCGCCGGAACGTCTCGCTCGACCGCTGCAGCCCCGCCATGTACGGACGGGCACCCGCCGGAGAGAACTTGGGACGTCTGTGGCTGGGAGGCGAGGCGGCGCGGGCCGGCGTTGAACTTGGGGCGATGCGTGGCGTGTAGGTATACGGCGGCCAAGCAATCAAGCAAAGGGAACGTAGAAGCCGTCGTCGCCGGGGGGGGGGAGGGGGGGGGGGGGAGCGAACGCGATCGGAAACCTTTATGACGGGCCGGGGTAGGAAGGATCGGAGCGGAGGGAGGGAACTGAAAGGGACGGGGGCCGTTTGACCCGAGGAAATTAAAATGCCCGCCGTTTCTCGCGATAATGCTACTCTGATCGCCTCGCTGACCGGACGACCCACCTGCCCCCGTTTCCTTGTGCGCCGGCGTCCGTTGCGGTTCGCGGGGAGCAGGGCTAGCCGCGACGCGTTCAAACGGAGGAGAGGACGCCCCGCGCGGCGGCCGCTGGATTGGATGCGCGCTCGCTGCCTGAGCCTGACGCCCTGACGGCTTCTTTCTTGCTGGCTCGTGTGGGTGTTTCGCCAACCGGGCAAGCAAGGTAGAAGCCGGGGGGCAGTGGCAGTCGTGGCACGCGCACGACACGACCGGGGCTGGCGGTCCACGGACGTGGACCAGCTCCGTGGGGAAGGAAGGACCGGTCGGTCGGGTATGGATGATGTCATACGTTTGGGCTTTGGTCGCGGTCAACCTGACGGCGTGTGTGGTGTGATCCCGGTTACCTAAACTCGCGAGCCACACATGGGGGCAATCAAAAGCACATCGCCATTGCGACGACGGCGAAGAGATGGCATGAGCCGCACGTCATGATCGAGCTAGAAATGTTAGTGTAACTGCGTGAATGCCGAACGGAACAGACGAACAGTCACCAACTACCTATGATGCATGATGCAACGGCCCCTCAACAACGCCTGGTCCCGTGGCGTACTGGTGTCCCCGGTCCCGGGGTTGTTCGGCGAGGTCCCCGGGCCTTTCGCTCGTAACTTGGACGCAACCCATCCTATAATGCTACGATCCAGAGGCAGAAATAGTTTCTCGAGTCGATAACGATCATACGGGATTTTAAAGTGCCCTGTTCTCCCACACCACACCCATGTCTCTCTCAAGACAACCAACTTGACTGCTACGGTCCCAACTCTGAAGTCTGAACTGGACCTTTGGTAGCATCCGCATCCCTGTGACCCGTCCCTTCTCTTCGGAGAAAGTTTCCAATCGCGCCTGCATGTCGTGCCCTGTCCGAGTCCGGTCGCGACTTGCGGCGACAAAGCGCCGCTGAGGTCGTGAGGAGGCCTGCGAGTTGTGATCCAGACGTCTCACGAAATTCCACCGTTCCCGTACGTACAGATAAGCTCACGACAGCGTGCTCCATGAATCCAACATTTGTACACGACTCATGAGGTTCTTTCCGGTCGATGTCTTCCCTTTGATAGACAGCTTTGGCACCATAGAAGCTACAAAGTTGGAGCATTTCAACAAAATGGATTGCTACAAAGTTCCTTTTCCAGAATTACATAGCAAAGACGCCCTTCATCTTTGCCCGCCCCAGATAAATCGCATCTTAGCAACAGCAGTTCAGGTACAGAATCTACATGTACAGGCTACAAGCTCGGGCCAGCCACGAAAAGGATTTGTACAGCGCAACTTTGGCAACCGGAAAGAAACCCCAAATCCACAAAGCAAACTCGAGACTGTTGGCAGCTTCCACAGGCACAGCAGCACAGTGCTGAAAGGAGATGGGTATGTACAGTTCCATTGTCTATCCCTTTGTTCGTCTTAAGGTCTGGGGTTTCACAAAGCATTCGGTCAAGCCACAACGAGCAATATTCATCACCACAACAGGGCAAGAAGATCGACATCAACAGGCCCTCCTCCGGCTGCCACCGCTAGGGCTTCTAGGGCTCCTCGGGTTCCCTTGATTGGAGAAAGGATGCCTGTTCTGGGCCATTGGTGAACTGCTGCCAACAGACCCATGATTCATAAAGCGACGGGGAGAATCATTTCTCATGCTTTGGGTCTCTGCCTCAAGTTGTTTAGCCTCCTCTTGTAACATAGATAGCTGTTCACATGTCAAGGTTAGTCCCTTACAAGGCTGGGCATTGTCACAAGATACAAGCTAGTCTACTCACCCGAAGTTCATTTTCCTTCACGCGATCCTGAAGTGCAGTTATAGCTGGACTCAAACTAGTGAACAAAACGTGAACCATATAAGTTGACATACAATATGCATCATATTTGGCTAAAATGAGACAAGGGGGCTGTGTTCTCACCAATACTCCATTAGTTTGCAGAGAGACGAGTTGTATGTAGATGTATGGTGAATAGATGCAAGGGGATGAATTTTCCCATCACTGCAACACAAAGTATAACGTTTACCACAGAAGAAAGCATCAGATTTTGTGTATACTATTGTCATGAAGGAACTTTAGTTACCAAATATTTTGTTGCATAGCTTGATTATATGCCGATTGCTCCTCTTCAAAAAGGACTCGTTGCATATCACAGTAAGACGCCATTGTGGTGTCCAGCTTAAGCAGGTGTCTTGTGGGAAGCACAATAAGTGGCACCTCCTTCCTTACATACTCTGCACCGCTATTGACAAAAAACTGTGTATTAGAAACTAGATGGTTGTATTATACAACACTACCTTTGGTAAATCCATACATGAATATTTATCACAACGAAAACATTGAACATTTCATATCAGGCTTTTCACACGTACTAAACTTAAATACTCTTGATCTCATCTGATACATCGGCAGCGAGGAAATGACATGATCACATGACACTACAATAACATAGAGGGAAGCACACATAGAACAATACTAGTACTAGGGCATATTCTGTTATCGATATTTTACCAATCAACTGGGGTAGTGTGAAAAGAACATCATGAAGTTAATAAGATTACTGCTAGGGAAAAGTGGAAAACAAGTCACTACACAATTATTTTCTACAAAGAAGGAAATTGTGACAGTAACCATATGGGAAAGAAGTTTCTTTCTTTTCTTTTTTGAAAACCCAATGCAAGAGATTCATTAATTCAAAAAATGAACACCTAGGAGGAAAACTAGATGTATTTGCATTGAGAAAAGGTCCCAGAATTGGAGCCAAACAGAGGGGTAAAACCTGTGTAGCATATAAGAATTACATGTTTACTTAATAAAGCACAAAAAGTCATCCATGTTTCAGTGGAATAGGACTAGAAGTCTGGAGCCTGGCCACCTGGGCGATGAGGGCAGTTGGGTATATATAACAACCTATTAGTCTCAGTGCCTATGTCATCTTTCATTTTAGCGCCACTGTCATCTTTCATTCCAAAAAATAATTTGAACGGTACATAGGGTCATTTGAAAGTCTCATAAAGTAAAGTAGGGTTAAATCGACACTACAGATTGGTGCAGCATAAAAAAAGGTAATCTAGAGAGTGCAAGCTAATACACATTTTTCAAGATTCTAAACACCATACACATCAACTATTACTGTAGCTGTTCAAGAAACAAGATAGCACATCATTTGGATACCTTATGTCCATATTTGACCGGTGTAAAGCCTCTTGGATACTTGGGGTCATATCTGAATCATATGGATCAATAGACGCTTCTTGCATGTTAGCAGGATTGTAGGGAACAATAGCATTTTCTCTGGGCTGATGCTTTGCGGAATGATTTGTGTCAGGATGAGAGTAGAAATCCATATCTGGAGATCTTCCCCAGGCCTATTATAAATATAGAGATGCTCAGTTAGTTTGCCAATATACTAGTAAGTAAAGTAGGCACGCTACAGAACTGCACTAATTAACGCCCCTAGTGGCTCATACATGACAACAAACATCATGCATAATTGAAATGGTGGATTAAAAGTGTTCAACACAAACAAGCCATTCAATGGCTCAACAAAGATTCACTGAATAAGGTAGTCAAAACACGGTGAGAACATAGACCACATATTAGGTTTCTTTTATTATACAATAACAAGCTTACTCCACACTTTTCACAGCACAAGATATTCCATAATCTCACTAGATGATACTTGCAAATTCAACTAAGCAACATGTGACACAGACAGAAGAGGCAATAAAATGCCCCAGTTGATAGGGATCAGCGGGCAGGCTTGCCAAAAAAAATATTGTAATTGTGACAGGTTGGTGCTGCACAGGCAAATATTCACAGGTGTAGATATCCTACACTTCTACAGCTGGAAGGTGAAAGCAGTAATCATATTTAGACTGTGACCATTGGAATGCTTTTCGACTTCAATCCACAACTAAAAGTACCCACAGAATATGAATTGTAAGTTTTCAAATATAGGCAAGTTCCTAAAAACATGAAATGCTACATATTTGAAATCTGAGTGCTTATCTCCTTTTGCTGCAAACCCTTCCATTAAGAAGATATGGCATTTTATCTGCCAGTAAGTACCTTCAGCAAATCAGAATCTAAAACCTCATAGTTGTAGCCAAACCAAAGACACAATCTAAAATGAACATCAAAGGCACTTGCTATTAGCAATATGCTTTGTGATTTTACTGAACCAACTGAAATTAAGTAACAAAAAAAATAACCACTGAGCGCATTAATCACTCCATCATGTGATGCATCCAACATGCGATTGAACAAAATACTAAATTTGAATGGATAACAAAACAATTCAATGGATAGCCAAATTTTAAGCCTACAATTAGAACTTTCTTAATCAACACGAATACTGCTTGAGTGGCGGTGCTACCCAAGCACCATATAATGCATCTTAATAAATTAATCTAACCGAGCCAGCACATTCAAGTATAACGGCATCTGCAAGAGCTTCTGAACACAAACATGAGGACAACAATCACTTAAATGATTAACATGGGTCGATGTTTAAAGCTGGAACCAACTTCCATATCTAGAAAATACTATAAAAAAAACTAAACATAATGCATACAATAAACATGACATATCCAAGTCCATAACCAGCTATAAATTAAATCTATGGGTTCAATGTATATTGTGCACTTTTTATTTTAAACATTCTCCTTCTAGTAGCAAGTATGCAGAGTTGCTTGAATCATGCAGAGAATATAGATGTACTGCAAGTCAGAAAAGACCATATTGATGCAAATACCAACAAAGGAACGTAGCAAAGAAAAGGGCATCAAACTAATTCCGTAAATACATGTGGCATCAGAGTAAACCTTGCTATTCTTTGAAGCTCTGGAATCCCCTGTGTCCTGTTCAATGCCTTCAAATGCAGAATGTGAGGCAAATGCATTATCCGATGAACTCCAGGATGAATCAAGATCAATCACTGGAGCCATAGCAAGAGGAAGGGCGGTACGTTGTTGTCCACCCTGTGACTGAAAGGCAATCACTTGGATTTTTCCAGCCTGCAGGCATATCAAAATCCAATTCAGCAAGAATAATGTATTGACATGTGCTCATTAAGTTTATAAGCATTCGTACCTTTTGAGCATCTTCACTAAAACAAGAAAATATCAGCCCCACAAAGCCTGTATCCAGCAACTGAAACATTGCTTGGGTACGAACATCTGGGAAATAAGACTCATGGGGGTTATATAAAATAAAGTTACGAAGATATTGAAGATGGGAAAGATCTCACAAGAGAATGAAGACGCAAGCCCATAAAAGCAGATGCACTAGCGAATTCTCAAGATCTCCATACCCACCATCAAGTGGTCAAGAAATTGACCCTCTGCCTTTGTAATGAATGCATTATAACAGCCTGTTTGGGAGCAGTGCACTCCACAAAATTCAGCTCCAAACACCCCCAGCTCCACCAACTCCAACTTCAGGAAAAACATGGATCTAGGGGCTAACTACAAGGATTTTGCAGAGTTCCTCAAGAGGTGCTCTAAGTCGCTATCATCATGAAGCACTGGAGCAAAGCTACATGTCTAATTTTAGCATATTCCCAAGCCCAAGCAATCAAAAGCATAGCTACTTTGTACCAACGGCCTCTAGCATACTTGACATCCACTATCAGAAATTGCAAGTGGATCGGTTGGTACCTAGTAAGGGCTGCATCACTCAAATGAGCATAATCACAATAACAATATTGCCAGTAAATTCCTAAACCATGTGTGTGAAACGACGCACCATCATTTGACAGCATCACAGTTATTGTATGAGACAAATAAATGCCAACATAAAGTTACCAGGGAGCACTTGAGCTCATTGAAGTGCAAGTGTGAAACCCTAGGCACAAAATGATTCACCAGTGGTGGAAATGTGAATCGCTTACCTACATGGGACGGCAGCACGGTGATATGCGGGTGCGAGTGGTACCATCCGATCACCCTCGTAGTTTTCTTGATGGTGGCCGTCATTTTGTGCGAAAAGGAGTCAAGTCCAAACCCCCCAAAACCAAACATCACTCCACACAACACAAGTAAATCTCGAAAAATAAAAATGCAAGCAGAAAAAGGATATCTCGGCTTGCGCCGACGCGGCGGCGAGCAGCTCGGGGTTGACCTCGACGCGGTCCTTCTTCCGCTCGCACCTCATCTGCGGCGACGCCCCCCATATCACGGCGGTCGCGCCGCCCCTGCTCGAAGACTTCAGGTAGGCAAGCAAAAAGGAACCACGATCCCGTTAGAGGAGAAAACCAAACGATCCAAGCATTCGTGAGAGAGGCTCAGAGGGAGATGGGGGCAACTGAAAGGGGGTTAGGTTGGGGGGTGCGACGGACCTCGACGTCGCCGAGGAGGAGGCCCATGACCTCCTCGGTCTCGGTGGTGAGGGCGTGGGAGAGGCATGTGAGCCACACCTCCTCGCCGATCTTCACCGAGGTCAGCGACATCTCCGCCGCCGACGGCCGCGGTCGCGGCCGATCGGCTGGGGTTTCGGGGCGGCGGTGGACCGGTGGGTGCGGGGCTCTTCTGATGAGCTCGAACAGCCGAGCCTTTTTTTTTTGGGGGGGGGGGGGGGGGGGGAGGGACGGCTGCGCCGCGTCGCTGGCGTGGCGTGTGCGGCGTGTTTGGCTGCGGGGTTGGGCCCAGGACACGCTGTCCGGTGTGGTGGGGTCACGGATCCGATGCGGCTGAGCCGTCAGACAGACGCTGCAGCCGGTGCGGTGTCCTGGGCCGATCTTCACCGAGTGTCCTGGGCCGATGCGGTGTGGTGGGGTCACGGATCTGATGCGGCTGATCGAGATGGGCCTGCCAAGCACACAGTGAGTGGTGAGCAGCACGAGTTTCACAACACTACACAGGCCAAGGCTTTGTGCGGCTTTCTACCGAGCCCCTCTCTGGGATATACCTGCAAGTCGGGCCGTGACGGGCTGGCACGGCCCGGGCCCGGCTGTGCTCGTGCCGATTTAAACGGGCCGCGGCCCGGCACGGCTGTCACAGCGGGCTGTGCCGTGCCCGCCCGTGGGCCGGGGGGTCAGGCCCGAGCACGGCACGCGTCCACCGTGCCGGGCCGATCCGTCGTGCCAGGTCGTGCTACAGTGCCGGGTCAGACCTGCAACCCACCCCTCCCACAGTTAACAGGTAGTCATGCACACAGCACAGCAACAAAGTTAATCAGTTCACCACGCACAGCACAGCAACAATGCACAAGGCACAAGATCACCATGCTATTACAAAGGATTGTTTAGAGTTTATCAGTTCAATATAAAATTGGTTGCCTCGTTAAAAACCTTTAGGTAAAACCCCATTTCAACTACATGAGGATAAAACCCTAAAGGAAAAAAGAGTACAACCGAACCCTTTTAGTGATCTTCGAGCATCGAGCTCTTTAATCTGCAAAATGCAAATACGAGCAGCATTTGTTACTTGAACAAGCTTCGAATTGAAGAACAAGGGTGGAGGGAGGAGCTTACATATAAGGGTGTATCAAACCTCATCTAGGAAGATATTTTCCATCATTTCTTCGAGCTCCTTGTTCTGCATGTTGTGTTGCTACCTCGCATGAGCTTACTCCTAATCCTTGATCAGACTCAACCTCTCCACATGAGCTGGAGTTAGGCTGCGACGCCGGTCATCAAGCAACCTGCCACTCAAACTAAAAGCAGACTCGGAAGAAATTGTAGAAACAGGTACAGTCATGATATCCTTAGCTAACATAGATAAAATAGGGTAAGATCGTTTATGATCATGCCACCAGTTAAGAACATGAAACGATGCATCATATTGGTTAAGCGAATCACTGTCCAAATAAGCTGATAACTCAGAAACAGCAGCTGAAATTGTAGGCCTAGAACTAGCAGGATTTGGTGCAGCAAAAGAACCAGATGCACTACGAAAAATTAGACCCCAAACTGCCGGGTCATCACCTGGTGCAGCAGTAGGCTGTGAAGGTCTTTGCAACCTCAAAGCACCATATTTTGAATCATACTTTGCAAACAGGCTAAGTAGAGTAATCATGATTGAGCATCTCAGAAAGTACTTGCAAAGCACTGTTAAAACCATTAGGTTTAGCTCTAGGATCCAAAATGAAAGCAAAAGAGTACAATATTGGAATATTTCGCCAATACTTCAAGAATTTAGATTTCATAGGAACAATCACATCTCTAAGCAGGTTATCATTTTCATATTGATTCAAGTGATTAGCAATTGCAATAATCAATGGAGCAGTTGGATAGTAAATACCAGAAAGTGAAATTGTGGACTTGTAAAATTGTTGAAGGAATTTGAGAATGTGTTCAGCAACATACCAATGGTCCTGTGTGAGCAACTTACCACTACCACCCTTATAGTTTGTGTGGATGAAAATAGAGAAGGTGTCCTTGTATGGCACAAGGTGCTTGAGCATTAGGTAGGTTGAGTTCCACCTAATGATGTCCAAACCAAACTTACGGGGATGAACCCCAGCAGCCAAGCAATATGATTTAAAAGAAGCAATGCGCTGGTTAGAAGAATTAAGAAAGGAAATGGCTGTCCTAAAATCATCCAGATATGTGTCCAATCGTTTCAGACCAGATTTAACAATAAGATTAATAATATGGCATGCACAACGCTGATGCAACAAAGAAGAGCCAGCATATGATGATAAAGATGGAGTTAATTCATCCATAGCAGATGCATTAGCAGAAGCATTATCAAGTGTAACGGATAGCACTTTGGATGTCAACTCATAGTCAGCAAGCACAAGTAAAATTCTCTCAGCAATGTTAACTCCACAATGAGAGCAATCAATCAATCTAAAACCAATTATCCTTTTCTCTAACTCCCAATCAGTAGTAACAAAATGCACAACCACACTAAGATAATCTTCCTTAACATTGCCACTCCATATATCAGATGTCAAACACACACAAGATGGTTCAGACAATAAAGATTTAACTTCAGCAACTTTGGTAATAAAATAAGCACCAAGATCAGAAGTAGTAGTAGTTCTAGGCACACGTACAAATCTAGAATTATGAGCATTCCTTATGTACTCCTCAAATTCAACAGAAGCACAAAGACTTAAAGGCAAATCTAGCCTAGCAATCAAACGACATAATTCAGTTCTAGCTACTGCAGGATTATACTCAAAGTGTGCCACACGGCCATCAGGAGCAA
Source organism: Panicum hallii (assembly GCF_002211085.1). Taxonomy (NCBI): domain Eukaryota; kingdom Viridiplantae; phylum Streptophyta; class Magnoliopsida; order Poales; family Poaceae; genus Panicum; species Panicum hallii. The sequence goes on from NC_038044.1 coordinate 12,862,400, forward strand.
AATGCAAATTTGTTTGACTAGTAGCAGTAGCAGCTTGTTGCTTACGTAAACAAGACCTAACATGCCTTCCCAAATGACCGGCACCTATGCTAGATCTAGCAGTTAATACTTTCTTACAGAATTTGCATTTGGCACCATACCTCACAGTCTTACCATCGACGTCCTTATCGAGCGGGTCCAAGTACCGCCAAACATCCGATGTCAACGATATCTGCCTCTTGCCGGTGCCAGTAGGTTGGGTGCTCGCGGTGCTCGGGGTAGGGCTCCGGCTCCCGATCGGCGTCGAGTCTGGCTGCGTGCTAGGGCTACCACCAAACAGGGGGTCGCCGTCATCACCAACATCATCTTCATCGTCCCCGGCGCACCCACAGGCCCGAAGATTGTCGTTGATGGAGCCGGAACCGGAGCCCGATCCGGCCATGGCGTGCGGTGGAGGAGGAATTGAGGGTGTGGCCAAGGTGGGGGTGCGGCCGACAGGAGGTGTCGGTGCGGAGGAGGGGTTCTGCTCGCCGCGCAGGATCTGGGTGATGCGGCACCACGGCGGAGGAGCGCCGGACGTGGTGTTCGAAGCCCGACGGCCGGCGATGTGCGGTGTGGCGGAGAGGTTGGGGTCGCCCGACGGAGGAGGTGGAGGCTCCTCGCAGGGCGGCCGGCGCCCGGCGGAGGGGCGATTCGTGGCCGCCACCGTGGCGCTGATGCTTGAGCTTCGTGCCTTCGTCTTCGATGGGTGGCGGCGGCAGGGCGGACGGGAGCCGGGGCGCCGGGCGGTACTGCGGTGGCCGGCGGCGGTGGTGGCGCGGTAGGGTACTAGGGTTAGGGTTTGGAGTGGGGCTTGGGACGGGATCGCGAGGAGACGAGGAGTCGGGGTCGAGGGGAGTGGGACTGTGGGAGTCTGGGACTGACGGGCTGGGCGACTGGGGGAGCTGGGGGGTCTCTGAGTTATAAACGGGCCAAACAGGCCGTGCCAGGCCGTGCCTGTGCACCGCGGGCCGAGCGCCGTGCCACACGGGCCGTGCCTAAAAGGGTCGTGCAGGCCCAAGCACGGCACTGTGCGTGCTCCGGGCCGGCCCGGGCACGATTAAAGCCGTGCCGGGCCGTGCTCGTGCCGGGCCAAAATGGCCGGGCCGCGGGCCGGCCCGTTTGCACCGGGCCAAACAGTCAGGTATACTCTGGGATTTGTCAAGCTGAGTATAGAGCCTTGAACAATGAACAGCGAAGTTAGCATTCCTCCAAAGAACAAACCTCAAGGAAAACATGAACAGAAATCAAAAGAAGATAATTCCAGTGGCCAAAGGGAGCTCGGCACTTCGGCAGTGGTGCAGCCGGCAACACATCGCGTTGGACTCTTGATTTGAGATAAAATCTAATGCGTTATTCCATCAGTTCCAACATCTAACATGAGGATGAGGCGGCATTTCTGTCAGTGCCAGCTTGACCTCAGCCGTCCCGCCAAAGGTTGGGGCATCAAAGACTCGAGAGCCTTAAAATACTATGAAGAGCTCTACAGACACTCGATGGATCTCCCATGGAGTTCCAACATTACAGAAACCCAGTGGTCGGCTTATCACAAGTCGAGTTGGGCCTTTGGAGTTCCCTTGAAAAGTCTCCAACTAAAGCAGCTGGTGACTGAACATGCATGTTTCAGAGACAGAGATCGCGCGATCAGCTTTCAGGGACGATTTACTCATACGGGCAGCAGCACAGCAGACATCTGTAGCCGAGTCTTCGTTCTGATCTTCGGAGTGCAAGTTCCAGCTCCTTGTCTTGCCACACTGTACGCTAGTACACTACAGCTACACTGGCAAAAAAAATCTCCTGTTGTAGTTTACTGAATCCTTGATCTACCAAATTACTTCCAAGCGTTAGTCATTGAGCGTTATTTCTTTTAAAAGATAAGTCATTGGGCATTGGGCGGGACATGTCTAAACAGCAAGTCATCTTTTTCTTAAGAGAAAACGTGCTAAAGGCACAGTCGCTGTTGGAAGTGTTAAGAATCAAGACCTTACCTTCGTTGCGATCACGAGAAGCGGCTATACGAGCAGAGATCATAGCACGGCGCACAGAGAGCAAGATACTGAAAACCACAAAACATCCACACTCATCATATACATAGAGGATTTACCAGCTTTATTGTTACACCATAATAAAAAAAACCACAAAGCTGAGAGACGCCTGACCGACGAGCACAGAGATCGCCAGCCAGACCGCTCCCACCCGACTCGTTTACAGACACTTCATCACGACGCAAATACAGCAACGCCAAACTTACAGCACCGAATTCGTAGGAATCATGGAACCGGAAAGATACACACTGGACTCATGAACAAGCGAACGGGGGATCGATCGGTCGAGGGGCAGGACGGAAGCAAGCAAGCAAGCGCGTCTACTGATCCCTGGTGATGGTGGAGTCGTCCTTCTTGCCGGCGTGGCCCTCCTTGTTGTCCCCGCTGTCCCCGCTCATCCCCAGCGTGTTCATCACCGCGTCCTTGGCGCCCACCGCCGCGCTCTTCACCTGATCAGTGGCCTGGAAATAGATGACGAATTTTCAGCGTCGCCTACAGCGCAAGGATTTCGAAACTGTGCACATGGTGCGTGTGATCGATGTGCTCGCAGCGCGGGGTGATAGATCGATGGCCACAAGAGACGAACCTGCTGGATGACGCTGCCGGTCTTGTCCTTGCCGGCGACGGCGCTCTCCTTGGCGTACTCGCCGGCCTCGCCGGCCTTCTGCTTGGTGGCCTCGAGGGCCTCGGCGGTCTTCTGCTTGGCGGCCTCGGTGGTCTCGCCGGCCTTGTGCTTGGTGGCCTCCGTGGTCTCCCCGGCCTTGTGCTTGGTGGCCTCGGTGGTCTCGCCGGCCTTGTGCTTGGCCTCGTCGGTCTTCTGGCCCAGGTAGCTGCCGGTGTCGGACGCCTTCTGCTTGGTCGCCTCCTTGGCGTCGTGGCCCTTGCCCGCGGCGTGCTGCGCCGTGTCCTTGGTCGCCCCCATCGCCTGCCCAGCCTTCTCCTGCGAACCGCGAAGCATCGCAACAGCCAAAAATGTTAGCACGGTTAAGCTGCAACGCGATCACCAATCTAACAGTGATCGAGAGATAGTTGGCCATCGGACCTCGGTGTGGGCCTTGGTCTCGCCGGCCTGGTAGCTAGCCTTGTCCTGGTGGGAAGCCATGACGATCTCTCACCCTCGAGCTAAACTAAAACACACGAACAGAGATCGATCGCTCGAATCACTCTGGAAAAATGAAGGCAGTGAACACTTGGCTACTGACGAACGCTCAGCTGAAAAGCCTGAAACCTCAACACTACCGATGTCTAGTGTCCTCACAGCAGGCCGTTTTTATAGGCTGCTGCCGCGAGACGCTCCCCGGGACACGTCGCGCCGGGGAGCTCCTACATGACGGCCACGTAGACAGGACACGCGTTGTGTCTCGGGTCCGTACCTTCGCGAAGCCTGCCCATGTAGAGGGAGCTGATTCGCGCGCGCAGACGTCGGTCGCCGATCGGCATGTGCAGACGAAAAAAGGCCCAGCAGGAGAGATAAAGAAACCCGTAGGGAACTAAAGCAAGTACAGGGCCGATCGAGTGCGCGCGGCCCGGCGTCCCCACCCGATGATGATCACGATATGAAAATGCTAGCGGTGGCGAGGGGAGGACAAGTTGGATGCGGGCGCCTTTCCACCTCGGGTAAGTAGCAGCAGGCCGCGCCGTGACGCCGACGTGAATTTACACTTGGTGGTGGTGCGGTGGAGCGGCGCGCGGGATCGCTGGCCGGGTGTGCGGCCATGCGCGCGCGCGCGCTTCGACGGACGTGTTGCGTTTCGGTTCGTGATGTGGTCACGCGAGCTGGTGAGGATGACGGGCGCCGCTAGCTGCCGCACAAAACTGGCAGAGGGAGGAGGCCGCTCTGGCAGGCAGCCCGGATAAACAACGTCAAAGCCGGGGCGTGTGTTGGGAAGACCGAAGACCTGGCAGCCGAATGACAGATCAGAAAGCTTCCGGGGAAGAGTGCCGTTGGTGTTGATGATCTGACAGATGCACCTAATCCTGCAGAGGCTAGGTGGGGGAACCACCTCTTCTTACTCCTCCTTTTTTTTTCGAGAGGAAGGAAAATAAAAAAAGACTTCTTCGTTATCGTGAGCAGGTCTGCAGGCCGTGAAAGATCTCGGCCCAATGGGCAGCAGGTCGGTGAAGCTTCGTTATCAGGCCGGCGTACTAGGCCTTGTCAGGCTATCCTGGGCCATCACACCGGAGTCTGTCTGATCTCAGGCCTAGCTAGCCAATAGCCCAACAAACGTATAGCTCGAGCTTGGGCCCACTGGCAGTCTGCCACCGCAGCATGGCAAATTCAGGGCGCGGTGACAGCCGGACACCATTGCTCCCAAGTCTCACTTGGCACTTGCACAGGTGCACACAGTTGACGGTACATGGCATCTCACGTTCTCAAGCACTGTGCTGGACTGCTGGTGGCCTGGCAAATGCTTGCTACACTAGACTGCTATAGGTTAGGAATCCCTCGATGGCTCGATCGAGCCCTTCAGCTGCCACTGCAGGAATGCAGGATCCCCACTAAAATCCCCATCGCTGCTTGCGGCCGCGGATCAGCAGAAGATGATCGTTGCGCATGTCGTCCCCCTCCATCTCCTCCGCTTTCCGGCCGGTCACTTCCACCGCCCATGTGCAATGCGATCTGCAGCCTCCACTTTGCCCCGCGCAAAGCCGAGAGCCCGCGACCCTTTCGTGACGCGATACCGACGATAGGTCAGCACCCGCAGCGAGATCTTTTAGGTCACTGGCTACTGGCCGGCTATCTAGCACATGCACGCGAGACGAGAGCAGCCGATCGGCGGCGGCGACGGTGCGCTGCCGGCGGTAGTGGGCGCTGCCCGGGCGGCACTAGTAGCACTTGTCACGGTCCCATCGTCCTTGCGTCCGCCCGCAGGTGGCAGGGTAGATGGCTATGCATGCTAGCCTTGTAAATTGAGACGGCACTATAGCGCGCCTCATCCCAAATGGCGGTGCAGTGGGCAGTGGCAGTGCTGTGCTGCAGCACTGGTGCTCTGCTTCGTGCTGCAGCACACAGTCTACCATGAACAGCTTGATTCTTCAGAATGCTCTGCTCTGAATCACGTCATGACACTGATCCTGAAGAAGCTGCTGCTGCATGCCCTCCGCATGCGAGTCATAGTTGACCTTGTATTGGGAGCCCATCGTGGTGTTCGTTTTCATCGATAGCCCGTAGAGCACATCATTGGTGCTACACTATTGCAAAAGCTCGCACGATTCCAGTGTGCCCTTTCCAGCTGTACGAGCAGCTCATCGTCCGCATAAAAGGGAGGCATTGGTATGTTTTGGCTCCTCGCCAGAGTCCTGTGGTTCACAGCGCTGCTCAAAGCAACAATGCCTAAACTCAGGTCGATTTTCACCGTTCTCATTTTGATGCTGCTACTATTAGTCAGTGTATCTTCAGGTATGCCATTTCACACTCTATTTCCTTCCGTTAGCTGTATAGTATTTCCCTCTCTGGTTGGTTAATCGAACGTGAATCCTGTCTTTTGGATGCAGGACAAACTGCAACAATAGAAGGCAACCATGAAGATACTTTGGAAGTGGCAGAGGTCTGTATATTTTAATCTTTGGTTGAGAACATCAGATAACAATAAAAAGATTGGTTTTGCCATTTCTCTAGTCCAAGAAAGGGTAGATTTCAAATTGTGCCATCAGAGTTGCAACTGTGCTATCAGGGTAGCATAGCAAGTTCGCGTAGACGCAGGTCATGCGACTACCTTCAAAAGGGTTTTGAGTTTTGACCACCACTTTCGTTAAGGCAAAGCCAATGAACAACTTCTTCTCGTGGTCAAGATTTTTCTAATTGCTTTAACCTGTTGGCGTTAGGTTTTAAGAAGCGCCATACACTCATACCGGAGCTCCTGGGTCGCTTTATTGAATCTCTTTAACTAGAGTTGACTGTGAGACTAACTATATTCGGGATATATAAACATAGTAGCTAGAAATACTATATAAGTTTTTTTTGCTCTAATAGAGGTCATAGCAATTTTGTGACATGTGCTTCCGCCCCTGATTTTATATGAAGCAGTTAATTACATAAAACCGATATTTTTTTGATAAAAGAATATTTATTGATCCTAGGAAATTACATCAAGGTAATAAAATCATACGAATACCGGTCTCTAAACAGTTAGATACATATGACCTACAATTAATTTGAACAAATACGGGGAAAAACCCCAATGGTCATAGTGTTTTAGTTTCAACCAGTGCTGTTGACTTTTTTTTTTGTAGAAAGAAACCTTTACCCAAAAAATTCGTGTATGCAATCACAGTTCGCCTCTCTTCAGTCTTCACCCTCCCGAATTCAGAGACACGGAAGGAGGGTTCTGACGGACATTCAGGATTACGACTATGGTGGATCCAACCCCAAACACGATCCACGCAGGAAGCCAGGGAATGGGCACTCCCGGTGAGCCATGACGCTGCAGCCCGGTACTGAGTTACTGTAACGCAGTAGAAGCAGAATGATTTGATCCTTTGCTTGCACCTTTGCGCCTTATAAGTCGGTCACTTCCACACGAACTTCAGACCAGCCGTTCTGAATCGTGCTTGCATGCATGCATTCAGGTGTGTGCTGATTCAGGCACTTGTTATAGAAAGCTAAGGCTGCTCAGTTGAGTTGTTCAGATAAGTCAACGACTCTGTCAGTATTTATCTGTCGCATTCTTCTCGAATCACGAAGGAATGGGCTCTCCAATCCTCATGCAGGCTCGAAAATTCGTTACCGTTTTCGATACAGCATCGTTGCAAAATTCCCCTGAGTACGAGCACGCATTACAGTTACAGCCTTGTATCTTTGTGTTGTGCTGAGATAGGTCTGTCTGACGCCATCGCCATAGATTCAGAAAGAACACTCCAACTTTAGGACAACCAGAGTTCTGAAAAATCGCCCAAATCTTTTCGGGTGTCGTGCTAAATGCAGCTCGCGGCGCATCTTTTCTGAACGGCGGTTGTCGGGAGCACAACGCGATCGCCGTGCAAGTTTGTCCATCCCCGCTTATATGCGTTTATTATTACAGGCACGCAACGACTCCGCAGCCTTATCTGAACCTCTGAAATTCCTATCTTCCGCTCTGCAATCTCTGCAGAGATCGCGGCTCATCAATAAAGAAAAGAAAAACTCCCGGATTTCTCTGGAACAAAAAGAACACAGTATCTGAAATCTCGAGGCTGAAACCTGTGCAACGTGTGACTTTCGTTCCCGGCTGCTAGCCGGCGAAGCACAACAGGGGATCACGATCGGAGCTGTACCGTTGCCTTGTTCAGCTACCATTTCGCTTCCCCCTTTTCTGAAACTTTCTTGGAGCTAGCCGTGGCCGGCCGGTCAGAGAACTCAGACGCTCCTACTGCGAGCATCCACCGGTTCTAGCCAAAAGCTTCATTCTTATAATATTCCCGTGACTTTAACTCCGGTTCTAGCCAAATGATGCCCCTAAATCGGGGACTTTTATTCAGCAAATACAGGCATCATATCGCCACGGGTCAGGGTCAAACGAGACGGCTTCAGCTTCAGCCTCCTCCCATTTCCAGTGCCTGGTCGTCGTGCGTGACGGTGGGTTGTGCTCATCCAGACCGTGACTAAGCTCCTCGCCGGCGTCTAACCCACACCGTCCCCGCACGATTAGAGCAAGTACTCTACTACGTAATTAAGTAAGGGATCGCCGGGATCGGTCCGGTTAGCCTAGCCCGGCCAAACGCGTGCGTAGTTTAGGAAGGGGTATGGCCCGTCGCTTCGGAAGCCATCATGACTCACGTGCTCAAGGACGCCGTGGCGCCTAGACGAGACAGAGCCGAGGTGGCGCCGAACTGCGCTACGGCGCAAGACTGTAAGAGGCTGAGGCTGCCCGCCGGCCACGTCCGTGCCGGGCTCTCTGGAAGCCAGAGAGAGATCGCCGGGAGGATTTGGGTGTCCAGGGTTGATTGGAGGCTGGGATTCGTATTGGCCGTTTCCCCCTCCCGTGGACGTCTCCCGATTGGATACCTCGCTCGATTTTGTCATCAGTGCAGGGCGGCTCGTGATTGCAGGGAACTCGTGGATCAGGATTTTCTCCATTTCTGCGCTCTGAAGATCACTGCATCGCTCATGACGCTGGAACAACATTGTTTTTTCGGATCATGAGCTTCTTCTCCATCTGACCATTTCTGCGTCCGGATATGCTAGCATACGGCCATCTGTAGATCGAGGCATCCACATCAGACAGGTTTACGCTTTTGTTCGTATGGCAAGATTTGAGAAACCGAAGGCAGCAGGTGCTTTGACAAGTCCGTTTACTTGTTAATAGCGTCATCCACGCAATGGACCCCGGGGGCTTGCCCGAAGACGGTCTCGGGTCCTAATTCTAGCGCGTGAAAGAACTTCTCGAATCCGAGTAAATTCCTTGACTGCGAGCCGTCCGCACGTCCGTTTTGACACACTGTCCATGGCCACTCCAGATGAAGCAACTAGTATTCTAGAACCCAGATACTATCACTGGCCTCTTCCCGTACACACACCTGTGCGGCTGGATCCTTCTCCTTCCCGGCGGTCACGATCGCCTGCAGGTCTGAAGAGGGATCCCGACGTGCAGCCATGCAGCGCACGCGGGAGGCGCCACGACCACGCGGCACGATTCGGCGGGTGATCTCGTCGGAGACGCTCCACACGCAAGGCACAACGGCGACCAAAAAAAGAATTGCGAAAAAGGAGACGGAACGGAGCGAAAAGGATCCGGCGGGGGACGGCCGGCGGTTCGCGTCAGCTGAGCGACGATGGATCACTCACCGCCCCGTGCCGGTGGCAAGCGGAAGCAAGCCGAGCAGCCGGCAACCACCCCACCACAGCAGTCAGCAGAAGGGTCGGCACCGAGCGGCCGGCCCGGGCCCAGGTGCGGCCGCAGCGGACGACAGAGACGGTGCGCGGGGCGGCGACGGCCGACCCAATCGGGCAGCCGCGTCAGCCCGCACTCCACCCACGCGGCCACGCGCATCACATGAATATTGCCGCGTCCACCGGCCGGAGCGGCGAGCGGGACCGGGTCCGGCGTCCGAGCCGGGGGGTGACTGACGGTGCGAGGAGCAACCGAGCAAGTGGACGAGTGACCGAGAGTCTGCTTGATTTACTACCAATTTTTGCTATACTAAAACTAAGGCACGCTATCAATTGATTTATATTTGAAAATTGGCTATTTTGATCAAAATTATAGCAAGTTACTAGAAACTTCTTAAATTTTATAAGAGATGGTTGCTATATTTTGGCACTAAATCAATTGAATATTTAAATTTCTTGCCAACAATTTGGCATTGCCCTAATTTTAGCAAGCTAAAATATTGGTTTGTCATGATTTTGACGGAGTAAAATTAATATCCAACCCATTAGACTCTCACTGCTTCCAATACCATGATTTTTTTCTCTTTCATTCTGAACATCCATCCCGTGTAGAACTTTCTCTGTGTCAACTTGTTAGGAAACCTCATCCCAGATGAATTGCTCTGATGCAGACTCCTGAACCGTGATCTGCTGCTGCTGCTCGCAGGAACAGGCTGGCCGTCCAATCCTCTGCGCACTATCAGTTGACCACCCAATGCAAACGATTCCCTCTGTTCCAGGATAACAGGACTCAGCATCACTCCCACAAAACAAAAGTCACAGCACGATCACTCGATCAGGGCTTGCGGCTGCAAAAAGCACAATACAATGCAGCGTCCCAGTTGCTACTGCTTCCGTGCTTCATTATCCAGTCCAGATCGACAGGCAACAAAAACTGGCGATAAAATGCCCCGAAAAACTTGGACCTCAACCTCATAAATTTATCCTCGAGGCACGGCTTGTTTGACTCAGCAGACGGCGACGCGCCGACGTGTCCCCGTCCCCGCTCATATCCGCCCGCCCATCCGTCCACGTGTTCCCGTCTTCCGGAACGCCCACTCCGGCATCCGCCGCCTACCTCGCGCCGCGCCCGTTCCGACGGCTATATATAGCCTCCCCTTCCTCCGAAGCTCCGCTCCCAACCCCTCGTTTTTTCCCAGCCTCTTTTCTCAATTCCAGCCTTCCAGCCCACGTCCATCCCTGGACTGCTCCCCAAACGGTCAAAGCCAGAGCCGATCGCGCGCGGCGGCGATAACGAGAAGGTAGCTGAACCAGGAGGAGGAGGAAGAGTCGCCGGCGAGCAGCAATGCCTTACTGCGAGGTGGGCAGGTACGCGGACGGGGAAAAGTGGGAGGGCGTCCGGCTCTTCTACCGCCGCTACGGCCGCGGCGCCACCAAGGTGCTCCTCATCATCGGTACGCACGTCAATCCCCCTCAAATCAAACTTCAATAGGAGGAGAAGGGAGCATCGTGTTCTCCTCGCATGGAAAGATTACTTTTTTGTTTCCTCTTCCACTTTTCGCTGAGAAACGGTTCGGTGTTTGGTTTGGGTCGGAATCAAAGGATTGGCGGGGACGCATGACTCGTGGGGCCCGCAGATAAAGGGGCTGACCGGGTCGCTGGAGCCCGCCGACGACGAGGCCCCGCGGCCGGACGAGGAGGCCGGCGCCGGCGCAGCCGGCGCGGCGGAGGCGGCGCCCGCGGAAGGGGATGACGCCGGCGGCGACGGCATCGAGGTCTGTTGCTTCGACAACCGCGGCGTCGGCCGCAGCTCCGTGCCCCCGAACAAATCCTACTACTCGTGAGTTTCCGCTCCTGATCTCCTTCAGCAGATCCAGTTCCCCGTCAGTGGCAATGGTTTTAACGATCTGCGGGGGCGTTTTGGTTCTGTAGATAGGATAGCTTGCTCTGCTCCCCTTGAGATTCAGAACCGTACATGGGGGATCTGGTGGACGACAGCAGCTGCATGTAGCTTTCGATTAGAAAAATTCCACATTTCAATTGTTTCCTGGCATAATAGCTTTCACGAGAAAATGAGTGATGGGGAGAAAGGCGGGGAATATCTTCCAGCACACGCTCATGTGTTGGAGAAGTCAAAATGGGCGGTGGTTCTGAATATTTGATCTGAAACGTGTTTTCTCATCTCTGGCAGGACGGCGATCATGGCGAAGGACGCCTTGGCCTTGATGGATCATTTGGGGTGGAAGAAAGCACATGTCTTTGGCCACTCTATGGGTTAGTCCTCCTTGGTCTGCTGCGCATTTCAATTTTGGGAGCCTGTTTCTCAAATGCGTGATCTATAGGCATTGACCCTGCTACTCTGTGCAACCAGGTGCGATGATTTCTTGCAAGCTAGCAGCGATAGCGCCTCACAGGCTGTGTTCACTGGCATTGCTTAATGTTACCGGAGGTGGCTTTCAGTGTTTCCCAAAGGTACTGGACCTTTGATATCCTCCTACATATATGTGGAACTGAATGTAACTTTGGTAACCTCACACATATTTGTGGAACTGAATATGCCTAATGTTGCGAGATACAAAGGATATACCGCCAGAGGCACGGATGTTGAACTGTTCATGCCACAAGCTAAAGGTTCCCCCCCTGCTTCTGTAGGTAGATGGGCAGATGCTATCTCTTGCATTCCGTTTCTTAAGGGCGAAAACTCCAGAGGAAAGAGCGCTTGTAGACTTGGAAACCCATTATACGAAGGTGAGGAACTAATAAGGCATCCACTACGATTCCCTGTTTGATGAAAAATTAGCTTTTAGTTTTAGATTCTTCCCCGGTTTCTTTGCTGATATGTTTTGATTTAACAATGCTCCTATGCAGGAATACCTTGAGGATACTGTCGGGTCATGCACTAGGAGAATGATCCTTTATCAAGTGAGTGCTATCACTACTTTGCAGATGATTCTTCATAACACAGTCCTTGGTGAAACATTGATCTTGGTCTTTCGGATGATACATGTTGGTTTTACACATTGAATGCTTGCTTCGATAATTCTTTAACTGACACATACCATGGGATTGTGCCATTTTGACTAGATCTTCTTTTGTTGTGAATCTGGAATTATTTTGCATCCCTTCTTTAAAATATAATCATATACTGGTACACACCGAAATGAAAATAATGTACATTTGACAACTTATTTGTGGAAGACTCATCTGTAGTTCTGTACTGTGTTGCTTTCAGGAATATGTGAAGGGTATATCTTCAACAGGAATGCAATCTAATTGTGGTTTTGAAGGGCAAGTTAATGCATGCTGGACTCACAAAATGACTACAAAAGAATTAGATACAATACGTTCTGCCGGTTTTCTAATTTCAGTTATTCATGGAAGGTTAGTTTCTCTAACAGCAGATATTATATTCAGAGAATGGTACCATTTCGCTTGACTTACATCATATGAATGCAGGTATGATATAATTGCACAATTATGTCATGCAAAACGTCTAGCAGAAAGGCTTCTTCCTGCTGCTAGAATGGTAGAACTTCATGGTGCACATCTAGTGAGCCACGAAAGACCAGATGAGGTAAAGTGCGAACTTTGGTGAAACAGCAATATGTGCCACTGAAATGCTAAGAACATCAATGAGGATGATTGTTTTGCTTAAACTGTTGCATCGCCGGGGGGGGGGGGGGGGGGCGCAAAATAGCTGACAAATGAAGGTTACATAAAAAGTTGTGGCTCACTTCAAGCATCACTCTTGATAAAAAATGAACTAGCATATACTCATCTTTTGGACCAAAGGAGGATTGAACGAGAAACCTCTTACAACTTGTGCACATACTCCAAAGTTGCTAACTGAAATAAGATCAGGCATTCCAGTTATGTGTAAGCATCATTTACCACCTAAGCTTGAAACATAATCTGTTACTTTTGAAGAGAACTGTTTTCCATGGCTAGTTTTAGCACAGAAAAACAGAATTGTAGGATCCAATAGGCTAAAAAAAATAATCATATTTGAAGCCATGTTACCTCGAGTATTGTTTTTGAAATAAGGTCAGACATTGCAGTTATGTGTAAGCATCATTCATCACCTAAGCGTGTAACAGAACCCGTGTAGCCTGTCAATTGTATTTGGCTTCTAGGAATTTCCTCAAAATGGATAAAAGAAAGGGTATGGAGTTCCAAACAAAATACTCCTACTAATACATTTACATTTACATTCGCATACTCATGTACTGGCTAATTAGGAGAATGTTCGGACAATACTGTATAGACCACATGCACTTTAAGGACAATTGACATAACATGTCTAATCGTTAGAGAGAGATGAGTGGAGAGCAAACCAACCAGGCAACCAGCATAGTGTGCCCATTGACTCGTCTCCACAGTTCTCATTTCTCATTGTGCTTGCCCATTTTTGCTTTCCTCCATGGTTCACAATTTATTCAAGTTATAGGACAGTAGAACTCATGTAACTTTCTATGAATTCCAGGTGAACAATGCACTTATGGATCTAATAAAGGCTACCAAATCTGCGATGAAACCTGAAGAGTGGTCGGCCCAGCCTGAGAATGTATCAGGTAAGAAGGCCAAACGTCTCCGATTTCTCTTGAAGGCTAATTGTTCCGGAGCACATATCTTATGTTGCATCTTCATCAGAAACCGGGGCACTTATATCCGGGAGACCCATTACCGTCACGATGCGAACAGATGAAGGTGCAAATGCCACCAAAGTCGCCGTAGCAGTCTATACCTTGCTTGGCAAGCTGCAACTAAGCTTTCTTTATCTCATAGGGGTGATAGTCATGGGGTTTGAGCACATGAGGAACATTGTAAAGGTAATGAAGCCAGTAAGGGTGGCAGCAATTGAGTCATAAGGTAACAGGACCCACCATGATCTCTTGCACAATATCTGTGAGACAGATCCTCTGTGTCGTGGCCTTGCGCTCACTGAACTTTCTACGATTTTGCAGAAAACAAGGACATGCAAATTATTCTCAATACAATACCTTGTGGGAGTCGAGATGATATTTCACTTCACCCCAATACTTCGGAGATGATGATTTTAGCGTAGCATCTCCAACAAATGTGGAACTTTTCTGAGAGAACGCCTGCTCTTAGCAGAATAATAGGACACAAGAACATCGAAGAAACCATAGCACGCGCCTGGGCAGAAGTGTCGCAGGGCGCGGTTGATGTATGTACCTGCAAGAGAATGTGTAGCCTGTATCTGTTTCACGGCCACGTGCTGCGCTGGTGCTGCCGGCCTGACACCCGGACCTGTATCATACTGAGATTTCAAAATCGATTCTTCGTTGCTTCATACATCTGCGTGGTGTCGCTGAACGCTTATTCCAATTTCCTGCATGATATAAAAACCTTCTGTGAGCTGCGGACGCGCCGGGCATGCAAACCTACGGCAGCAGCGGCTAGTGTAGAGTTCCAGAACAGAAATTTCACGATGCATAAAGCATCCCCAGGAACACTGCACCGGCCGGTTTGAATGGCACGGGACGCCACTTGCCGGCTTGCCGCTCCCAGCCCGGCCGAAACCCGAAAGCCCTTCTCGGTTGCAGCACCTGCCCTGGTCTCCGTCCAGATTCCAGACCTCCGGGCACCGCCACCGCCGCTCGACGCCGACGCGGCTCACCTCTCCGTTCTCCACCCCTCAACGTGCATGCTCCGGGGTGCCATCGTTGAATGAATCGTGATGCGTTTCAACGTGCATGCCTGGTTATTAACTGGTGAGAAGAAAGCCGCGCGCAAAGTACAAACTACTAGAAACTTTCCACAACCCTGTGTTCTGTAGCATACTGAAGTTAACGCCTGGCTGCAGAAGCTCCACTTCTCCGGTATGCCGAACGGTTGCTATATATACTCCATGGTTCTGACTCTGAATTCCGAATTCTACGGCCAATTGATCGGATAACGAATGTCATGGTGCTACTTCCGAACCAACAATCCATGCGCTTAGTTTGTTGCATCAGGGAGTTCTACGGGATGATAAGCTGATAGCAGTGCATGCAGGTTGCAGGGGACGTAATTAAAGCACGAATAATACAGAAGAATCTCTCTCACAAACACAAGCGCAGAAGCGATGCTTCAGGGGCGCGATCAGCACAGCACTAACCTGGTAATCGTGCAGTGGTGGATGGTTGCTTCATTATCGCTTGCTCTCCCCGGCGACGGACGCGTCGTCGTCGGCCGACGGCTTCGACCAGAAGATGGCCGCATGAGAGGAGGCTCGGCAGAGGAAGCTGTACGCACACGAGCACGAAGCGAGGACGATGAGGTGACGAGAAGAGAGAGGAGGTGAGAGGAGAGGAATTGTGGCCGTGCGGTGCAAGACGCGCGAGAAGGGAGGGAGCGAGGGGCATCCACGGTAGATTCGCCGTTCCCGGCAAAATATTCCCGCGCGCGAGAGGATATTCCCACTGGCGACGCTGAATATGCCGCGTGCCATTTCCTCTTCTTCCTCTCGACGAAAAAGAAGGCGTTAACATCAAGTTCCTTACTACTTGGGCCCCGGCCCAACTAGACCTGAGCTCCACCAATCTGGGCTTCGCTTAGGAACCCAGTCAATGTGGAGTGCTCGGGAAACGGCGTAGGCCCACAGCAGCAAGCAGATCTCTCCAGCGACGACGGGAGGAGGGAAGGGCACGAAAGGCGGAGAGGGGCAGCAGAAGCAGCGGGGGCAGCCATGGGCATGATGGACAAGCTCAAGATCTTCGTGGTGAAGGAGCCCGTCGTCGCCGCGTCTTGCCTCATCGCCGGATTCGGTACGCGCCCCATCCCTTCGCCTCCGCTCTGGCCCAAACCCTAGCAGATGCGCTCGCGCCCATCAGAAATGGCCAAATGGCGACGCAGGCTCCCGTGCTGTTGCTATACCCTACGTCGTTGCTTCGGGGACTCCGTTTGGCTCGGTGTGGGTACATCAGGGGGGTTTGATTTCTAGGGGCTGACAGACGTTTGGGTGGCCTTTTCACTTGTTACAATTCGTTAGATCCAGGATCCGAATCTCTAGCATCTGTGATGACCTTTGTCAGCGCTGTGTGTGACTCAAAATTGAGCTATCAGCTACCATAAGCTATACATTCCCCTGCTCAACAAGATGACAATTGAGTTAAATGTTATTGAATAGGCAATGGATAGTACTGTCACACGGATCCAGTTCAATGTGTCCCTGTATAGAACTAGCCATTTCTTTTAGGTTTCTACCTTTTCTGGTTCAATAAATACATCTATTTTGATGGTACTTGATGTCCATTGCCAACTTGGCTGAAAATGTTCTATGTGCACTGCTGCATTTCTTTGGCATAGATGAGGGGTTACAATGGTCTTAATCTCATGTCAAAATATTATTGTTCTCCATTGTCCAGAATCATGTTAAGAATAAAATGCCTGCTTTTCTTATGGATGTAGATTGCATTAGCCTGCTCTGAGCTTCAGTAATGTTAAGAAAGATTGATTTTGTAAATAAAAATGTCTCTACGGATAATAACAATGAACACTAGAAATTGGCTGATGCATGCAACTTGTTTAGCCTCCCGCATGACATGAATTGCTGCGTGACTGGTGGGGATAGTCCCTTAGGCCTTACTAAACTCATGTGGATTCATTCTCTTGCATACTAGAAAAGATAGATTTATTCAAGTTTACAATTTTTGCAGATACTCATGATTATTTTCTGAGAAAAGGGATTCTATCTAAAACTTTACATGATTGAGAGACATCTTTGGTGCTGTGTGCTAGAAAAGATTGGCTGCATATATTGCACTTAACCTTTTCAACACCATTGTGCTATAGGTTGATTTCCTGAGTTGATCCTCGTTGATTAAATTGTAGTATTGTCCTTGCTAGCTATGGTTGCAATTAAACATATGATGCTTCTTAGGTTGGCATTTTTTTTGTTGCAAATGGATCAATTTGCTGGCAATACAAGCACTGTGCAGTAGGCGTTCAATTTTTCTCTAGTAGATTCTACCCACAAAATGTCAAGCCAAAAGTGGTCAGATTGAAAACAAACTGTGTCAAGGTCCATTTCCACATCTATAAAGTTGACATAGAACACATAAAACACCACGTGTTGCTAGTATCAGTAGGAGACAAGTAGATGAGAAGTGGTGTTATGTACTTTGACTGTTTGACATATCAGAAGGAAATCAGAACATTTTTTTCACTTGTGAATTCACATTGCAGCAAACCCTTGTTTCCTGAGATTTTCTAGATGTGCCTGCTGAGTCTATGGAATTATTGATTGGAGTGCTTCTGTCTTGGCTAACCTTATAATTTGCAATTTCAGGTCTCTTTCTTCCAGCAGTTGTTCGGCCAATCTTGGATTCATGGGAGACTGCGGAAAAAGTTCCTCCACCTCCTCTAAATGAAGTATGTGATTTCCTCCATTTTTGGGTTGTTCTGTGTGATAATTTCAGGCTCAAACTATTAACACTGTTTCCATTCAATTTCCCATCATTTCCCAACTGAGAATTTTTATTTTGCACAATCCAATTCTTATCAAATAAACTTCCTTGTCATATTTAATTAGGGAAAAACTCCTTATTTGGTCACCCCAAGCCACAACTTGGCTAACAAATTTGCCAGAAAATGAGTGCTAAATACATTGCTGATATCTCAACAGTAAATCGCAGAGAGCATCTGTTTAAACTTTGTGTTTCATAATTGCATTCTTGTGTTGTCAAACCTGAGGAATCACCATAGTTCGCCTGCCGTTTCCTGATTTTATTGGTTTGAACAATGAAGCCTAAGTACTACTGTAGGCTGTTTACATGCTGTTATCCTGTAATTGAAAGTGGTTGAGCCAACGTTTAATCATCTGCCACTTCTGCAGGTGGTTGCAGGTGTCACCGGCAAGAAAAAGTAGCGAACTTGCATGTTTTCTCTTGTCAATGTTGTCCAACATTTTCTTCCCCATGTTTCCTGGCAACCAGTTTGTAACTTGGAAGGCTCTTCCAGGCTCGCGGTCTTTTACTCTAGATGATATCGGCGAAATAATCATTTTACCTGAACCTCATAATACTGCAATGTGACAGTTTTGGAATTTTTCCTTCTGAAAAGGTCGATAGAATGTCAGTTTCTTGCCGGAGCCGTCTGGATTCCCTTTCAATAATCAGAAGCGCCCTCGCGGCCTGCCAGTTGTGACCTTTGTAATCTCAGCATGGCGTGGGCGTGTAGTCTTGTGCGGTTGTGCCGTGTGACTTCGACTGCGTTTGTGCCTAGTGCCTCCACCGTGCCGCGCGGCGCCTCTGCATTATAGACGGCGACGGCGCGGATATTAATTTTGTAAATTCATACCCGCGTACTAAAATCGGCGTCCGCAACCTGCTATGGGTACGAAACAACGTCCGTAACCGCTATCCGCGGATATCCGCATACCCGCGGGCACATCCCGCAAGCTTTAGAAAATTAAGTACACATTATATTTCAACAGCAAATAAACACCATTTATTTAAGAAAACAAATAAATCTGAGTATACAAATGAACTAGTCTCGTACATGAATATATGATATATCACGTATTAACATAAACCATTAACATGAACCCTAAATGAACCCTAAATGAAGTTGGTTTAGGACCCATATGTCAGCCACTAAATTGGGTTTGGTGGGTTTAACCCGTTAACAGATATCCATTGGGTTTAAAGTTGTACCTACGCCCGCGGGCATAAATGCCCGTCGGATTTGCTATCCGCAGGTACGCGGATGTTCTGTACCTGTTGCCATCTTTACTCCCCATCCTATGACGCCTAGGACCTTGGCTACCGTGTGGCTGGATGGTGGTGTACTAGTACTACAGGTCGGAGGTCAGAGTCGGGCACATCGCCGACAACCGGCGAGACCGCGCGTGGGCCGTGTGACCCGTATCCGCGCCAGTCGGATTTGCTATCCACCGGTATGCGGATATTCTGCATCCGCGTACCAATTGACGTCTAGGCTACCGCGTGGCTGGATGGTGGTGCACTAGCACTACACGTCGGAGGGCAGAATCGGGCACGTCGTCGGCAACCGGCGAGACCGCGCGTGGGCCGTGTGGTGTGAGACGAGCGCATGTACTATTGGGCCTACGCTTTGACTCGTGCAGCCCACGTGTAACATGTCCAGCCCAAATAAGCCCACGAAGCGGCCGCCAAACCTAGGGTTTACGAGCACGCTCCCTGTATAAAAGAAGCGAGGCTCAGAGCCGCCCGGACTCCCGCAGCCGCCACCCCAACACCGGACCGGAGCGAGGCGACGCCGCTGCACCTCATCTCCGGTAAGTGGAGATCGCCCTGTCATGGCATGCGACGATGATTTGTTAGCTCCAGTAGCGTCTGCTCTGCTCTATTTCGTGGCTAAGTTTGCGCAGTTCGAGTTGATGCTGATTTAACAGTCGCGTCCTTGCTATGTACGTCACTATTCGAAGTGATTTGTATGACCCTGCTGGGAAATTGTTGGCTCGTTTTGCGCGATTCGTTCGTTGGTTAGATGTAGCTGTAGCCTACTTGCATCTTAGTTTACACTCGTTCTGTGTTAAGGTTGACTGTAATCTGATTTTTCTCCCATCTAGATCCGGTAACAACCTAGCGCGTAGGGTTAGGCATATCGTTGGAAATATTGATGAAAATGTTCCGCTCTTGCTACAAATAGTAGGCTACCTTTTGCAATCGCTCACTTCTCCGCAGATGGCCAGATGATTAGTTTTTTCCCTTGTGTGTTTCCTGGTGATACTGTTGGGTCAAGTAGTCTCACATTAGGTAGTTGATGTGGTTATGTAGACGAAGGGATATGGCGACGGTTCCAGGGGATCTGATCTGGCAGATTGTTAGGAAGAACAACTCCTTCCTGGTGAAGGAGTTCGGCAACGGCAATGCCAAGGTGCAGTTCACCAAGGAGCCCAACAATCTCTACAACTTGCACTCCTACAAGCACTCTGGTATGCTGCTTTTGCACAGTTTTTGAGTTGTGCTGCATACATAATTCATTGTGTGATCTTTGCAATAAATAAATAAATGCTGACTGCCTGTGGCTTGCTATGTTAGGTTTGGCGAACAAGAAGACCGTGACGATCCAGCCAGCTGCTGGAAAGGACTCGGCTGTGGTTCTCTCGACAACCAAGACCAAGAAGCAGAACATGCCTGCGAAGGTCAACCACAAGTCTGTGATGCGAAAGGAGTTCCGCAAGATGGCCAAGGCTGTGAAAAACCAGGTATTAGCACATGAAAATGCATTACGTCTCTGATTTTTTGATGTTGCCATTCATGCTATATCCTGTGATGCTTATAGTATTTGCTTTATTCATTGGATATTGTTTTCGTATATTGTTACTGTTATTCTTTTCTTTTGCTGTGATGAGCCATAACAAGTAAGAAGGCCAACTGATCAACTGGTTCTTCGATGAAATATAGCTGATACGCTTGGCTTCTGAGCTGAATATTGGTTATTGGTTTCATGCATTAATCCTGTTAATTTTGTATAATTTTTATTTTGATCATTACATGTTTGTTTGAAATATAGTTTTCCCTGTTGTTTGTATGGTGCTATGTGAGCTTTCTTTGTTTGATATATGTTTGGGTTTCATTGCTGATTGCCTGATTCCCAAGGTGTAGCTGTGATGAGCCATAACTCGTAAGAAGACCAACTGATCAACTGGTTCTTCGATGAAATATAAGCTGATACGCTTGGCTTCTGAGCTAAACCTGCAGACTACTTAGTCTTGTTGTATGATTGAGAGTCTTGCATATTCCTTTAGAAGGAACACTAATAATATGTGGTTTCTTCACTCTTATTACCATTCCTCTTGTACTTGTTGGTACCATAGGATCCGGACATTCTAATTTGCATTTTGTTTATCTGCAGGTTAGCGACAACTACTACAGGCCTGACCTAACCAAGCCAGCCCTCGCAAGGCTGAGCTCAGTGTACCGCAGCCTCCAGGTTGCCAAGTCTGGCGTCAAGAAGAAGAACAGGCAGCCCAAGCACTAAGCTTGTGTTTTGTTGAGGGACCTGTTGGTGCTCTTAGTCCCTGCTTATTATCTATGTTCCAACAGTTTTGAGACTTGAAGTGAGACTTGTTAGAACTAGAGCAACCATGTTAAAGCTGCTGCTGTGTGTCGTTCCATAATCACAAATTGCTTGGCACTTGATGATGATGATTGCTACTTTTATCTGGAAACTTGCTGCGCATGATTACCCCCGTTTTCAGATTCTGCTCTCCCAGTACCATCTAATGTACTTGGTGATGCTAAGCTAATTGTGTTGGGGAGCATCATTTTTTACTATGCTGCCCCTACGCTTCGCCGCATAGTTCGGCATCCGTTCTTTATTATTGCTACTTCACTAGAAGTGACCGATGTGTGTGTCAGGACTTGCGACCTCGCTTTGGACGACCTAGAAGGACTTTCGTAGCCAATGGGGTTGTATTCTACTAGAATCTCTCCATAAGTCATACAAGCAAGTTGTGCACACTAGATTCATACACTAGCTGGTACGTGGATACATAAAGAAAACACCTGGTTCGCATGCTGCTGACAGGTGACGGCAACCGCTACGTCTTGTGAGTTATCAGAGCGTTGCCGTTCATCTGTTTCACCTGCTCTTCCTGCTGCTGCTCCTGCTGAGGCCCGATACGGTGCATCACTGCCCGGTAGGCCGAGATCCCGAGCTTCTGCACCCTGTCGTACACCCTCTCCGGGCGCAGCGCCGCGACGTACAGACCGACGGCGTCGAGCTGCCAGCCGCTCCTCCCGCAGAACCCGACGATGACGCCTCCGTCCACCGGGAACGTGAACGGCGTGCCCTCGGCCGCGCCGAACGGCCCGTACGCCCTCTGGCTGCTCCGGAACGCCAGCGACCGGATCACCGGCGAGCCGCCGTGCGCCATCGGGGAGTAGTGCCCGCTCACGGCCGTCAGGTACTCGTCCGGGAAGCTCAGCTTGATCTGCGCGCGTGGGCACAACACATCCAGCCAACTCAGCTTGATCTTATCGGGTGAACTACCAAGTGATGGGTGCACATGCTGTACGTGCCTGAGTCGTGTGGTTGCCGCCGGCTCCTCCGTGTCGCTCGCCGGGGACGGCCAGGCCGTTCCTGTCGTACTCCACGCTGATGCTGTCGATGGACCGGTCGTAGGACACGGTGATGCTGCGGATCCCGGAGTAGCCGCCGTCGTCCCACGGGTGCCCCCCGGCGCCGCCCCATGGGCCAACCTTCATGAGCTTCTTGGACACAACCATCTTCCTCTGAGCTTGCTGCTGCTGAAAAAAATTGCGCAGTTTAGTGTTCGGTGATGGTGTGTACGTGTTTCAAAGCAGGTTATGTCAGTCTGAACATAGGCAGAAAGAGATGTGCAGGAAAGACGTGAAAATCCATACGACTCCTATCTGCAAAAATGCAAAGCAAATTTAATAGAATGCTAGGAAAGTCAGCTGTGTACCATGCTTGCTTCCAGAGATTTGCAGGGGTACACAAGTGGTAAGATTGGCAACCAAAGTTTCTTCAAGGGCAAGTGTGCTTTGTACATGGAAGAAATTGCACAACAAACCAAAAGTTGTAACTCTTTTAAAGAGGCAGCAGGATGTGGGGGATGACTGGGGACAAGAATTAGATGCCCTAAGGGATCAGTACACTGCTTTCTAGAAAGATAAGCATATTGCACAAGAGCATTTTGTTCTTCAGCAAGAAGTCTCATGAAGAATCTTGAAATTATGGGTAACTTACTGTTCGATTTTAGCATGCCCCTGAAAAGAATATTTGTATTTATTGAGCAACTGTCTATGAAGTTGCCTTCAAGGAAAAGGGAAGTACAACGGTTACACTGCTGCCTTAAACTTTAAGCTCGCAAGGTTTTGTACTTCTACATCAGATGGTGACTCAGAGCATTTGGTCAAGCCACGCCGTATCAATGAGGACAAACATGAAAGATATAGGTTGTCTGATAGATGATCATGAAACTGGAGAATAGGATGCCATGGAGCTGACAGCATCATTGGCAAGGGAGAATGATTCATTTGTCTTATTTTTTGCTGAAGTTTGTTTTGCGCACAAGATAGTGCCTACTCCATTGAACAAAGCAGGAGAAAACACAAAGCAGACTTTCCTGGGAGACTTGTTCAAGAATTCGTTTTTTCTTTTCTTATCATGGCCAAACCTAATGGATTTATTGTCAGAGTCTTTGAAAAATTGCAGCCATAATCATCTGGATCAAATCACCCAAACTTGTCTGTATGAAATGTTACATGTCCATTCCAAGTTTGCAACACAGTTCATAAGGCTATATTTGTGACGTGTCCAATAATCATTGTGGAGAACTAGTTGGGTACCACTGAACCAACAGGACACGAGAATCTTAGCTGACAGCGTCCATAAAGTCCAAAAGAAACCAATAATACACACAGCTAATCCTTGTAGAATTAGTAGAACTTCATATATTATCAGAACAAAATATTCCAGAGCTGGACCGAACAATGAAGCAGATAAGAGGTAGCTGTCATTTTCTGAGGCTTCAGGTACATGCTCCACCGCATTTGCAGTAATTATGGTACCTGTGGCTTCAAGTAAATACCTGTATGTGACAGGCCATCCAATGTTCACTTTTCATTTGCACTGTCAGTAGCTCAAATTGCCCATCTTTTGTGACATCCTGCCGTCCATCTGCTGTACTTTTACATTCTAGAGGCAGAGTTTGCTGTGCAGGCAATGCTACCGTTGCAAATTTCAAAATTATTTCGCCAAGAATCAAATAAGCAGTTGTCTGACAGCCAAATCCTATTGTCCCATGGGATACCCTACGCATGCATTGGTATCATCAAACCAGACTGTATTGCAACCTAAAGCTCTGCTGATCTGTGCTTTGCTGGAGATATCAAGAACTAACCAAATCCTCTGATGAGGTGCATTGTTGTCTGCTCTCCAGATCATCATGCCCTTTTCTTGCATTGGCTGCCAAGCAGTGTTCAATTCTTTAAACCAACCTCCAAATTTTGAACTGCAAATATTAGAAATCTGCTAACCGTAGCTTGATTTGTGCAGTTGAGAAACAGCAAGTCTCCTATCTTTAAGCTAATCATGGGGGCTGCAACCAATTTGTGAGCTGGCTGATGGAAATCGGCCAGACTGTGAATTAAACGTGGGGCCCAACCCTCCTCTCCGCTCGCCTATAAAACAGCCTCTCGCCTTCTCTGACCTCTCACAAGTCGTTGCATTTCCCTGCAAGCTAGCACGCGCAAACCTCAGTTAGCTTCACGCCTTCACAGCGCCATGGCCTCCAAGATCTTGTACGTCGCCGTCGTCGCCGCCGTCGCCGTGTCCTCCTTCGCCGGCGTCGCCTTCGCGGCCGACGCCCCGGCGCCGAGCCCCACCTCCGGCGCGGCGGCCGTCTCCTCGTCGCTCGTGGCCGCCGTCCTCTGCCCGGCCGTGGCGCTCCTCCTCGGCAACCTGCGCCACTGAGCCCTCGGCGGCGGATCGTCGCAGACGAAAGCTGCTGCCAACGCATGCTTGCCATGCGTCGCATGATATCTTCTATTCGCTTGCTTGTTTCCTGACCAGTGCTTTGTACTACCGATCGAACGCATGGAATTTTATTCATTCAGAGATTCAGACCATTCCTGTAGCAGCATTGATTCGGTGTGTGAATTAGCATGTGTGCCCAGATTCTGATGATATGTTTCGAGCATTGAGAGACTGAATTTTCATCTGATGATGAGGAAATGTGCTGCTTTCTTTGTGATTTTCACCCCCAACCCCAAGCTATGGCCTGTGACTTTTTCTTTACAAAGTCGAAAGACAGGTACGCTCGTATGGCCTTTTGAGTATTTGCATCTCATTCGCAGAGGAAAGCGAAGCTTTAGTTGAGATAAAAAAAAGGGGACAAAGCGTAAAACTAAAGCAGGTTAACAAAGCAGCTCCCTCTGCTGTAAAGCAGCTACTCGCGAAAATAATGCAACCAACCAAATCTATCATTTTTCTTTTGTTCTGTTCGTCTGATCACCGGTTTCCTTTGCTGCTCTTCAGCTGATCAATGATGCAGACGGCTGCTTGCAGCTGATCATTGACGCAGATGGCTGCTTGCAGCTGATCAATAACGCAGACGGCTGCTTGCAGCTGATCATTAACGCAGACGGCTGCTTGCAGCTGATCATCGACCGAATTCATGTAGTAATCCATTTGGATTCAAATGGAATCTGAACCAAGCTCGAATTCACGTAGTAATCCATATCGTTTTGCTTGCCTTCTCCCATTTCTCTGAAGAGTTTCTTCAAAAAAATGTGGACAAGAACAGCGTGTGCCTGTTAATGCTAAGCCTTGCTCGTCACAGTCCGACTGCGACGCGCCGTGCGCCACGCCAACGCGCACGGCGTGCCCAAGGCAAGCGCGGCCCGCACGCAACGCGCAGCAAACGGCCGGCCGCTCCTCGCTCGCCACGAAACGCGCGTCCGTGCGTCCCCCCGCGCCCGCGCGCGGCTCTGCCGTTTCCAGTCGTGAAAGGAAACATTGCTTGTCTCGGCGGCGAGCGGGCGGAGGCAAGTGCCCCGCGCCACGCCTGTCAGGACTCGGAACCCTGGGGCACATGCGTGGCAAGGGAGCGCCCTGTTCGGGTTGGGGGAAGGAAGGAGATTCAGGAGCGGGCTCGCTTGGCGGCTTGCGGCGCTGCAGCCGGTTGCCCTGGACACACGACGCGACACACCCAGCGGGTGGCAGGGATCACATGCGCACCAGCACCATATCAACGAGTTCATAACAGAAACCAGTGGAACTGTAACAAAAATTACTGAAAACTTCCTATTTTTACAAGTCTTCGTCCGGAATTATAGAAGAGGTCCAATCATTTGTGCTGCCTGATCAACTGACACTCGACACTGTCTCATGCTCCAGACTGAATATACACCGAACAGTTACAGCACCAGGAGGTAAAAGAAAAAGAAAAAAAAAGAAGAGTTCCTGAAGGCCCTTTCAGATTCATATGAAGTTTATTGTCAGAACTTGGCAAATTACGCGAGCACCTGGATTGCTCTCGGGATTACTTTGGCTTTTGACAACGCAAGATGTAGTCGGCCGTTATTAACATGAGGGGCTTGCAAAAATGCGCGGCTGCTTTACAGGAAGTAAGTCGTAGCTAATGTTCACAGTAACAAAAGCAGGCTTGTAAAAGTTCCTGCTCCTGCAGCCCCTCTGCGTTGTTCTTTGCAAATTCTGTCATTTCTCTCGTCCTCGATTCCCTCAACTTCTTTTGGAAGACATTGATCTCCAGTAGCAATCTCGAGAAATGGTGAACCGACCAATCATTCGATCAGTACGCTTTTGCCGTCATTCTTCATCTGTTGGACTTAGATCTGTGCTGGCCTTCTTTCTAATACTCACCTTCTCACGTTCAGTGTTCTCCTTTTATTCTGAGTCGCTGTCCATATCGTGCATAGCTTTCAGTCCCCTGGGGCGCTGCAAAATCAGGTATCAGGTGACTGAATTCCTTCATGAGTATGGTATAGAATTTGTAGCGGCGAGCTACAGTCCTAAGTTGATATCGACATTCAAGTCCACCCACCTTCTTGGAAACCTTCTTCTCTCGGACTTCATATCTTTCCAAAGTCAAGTCACAAAGCCACGTTCCCGGGCAGACAAACTGCAAAGGATGAAGAGAATTCAGGCAGGAATAACAGAATGGTGACTATTCTAGTATGCACATCAAGAGAAACGTATGCGGAAAATAGTAGACATCACAGTTTTCTTAGGCTTAGTTCCAAGCATGCTTGACCAAAATAAACTGAGATAGGAAAACAAATAAGGCCCAATAGCCACTGCATATTAGCTAATTAATACAACAATTGCAATGTGGTCTCACGACATGAAGACTAGCAAATTAGTTCTGCCGTTTGAAATAAGGGTGCTTTCTGATAGTACCTAGTAGGGACCAACAGTGTCAGAGCAACTCATCAAGCATTGAGGGGACAACCAGGAAGCATCAGAGTTTAAACAAAATTATTTGCTTTGGACAGAAGCATGCTGTGGTGTTATAGATGCTTCTCGGCAAGCAAATTAAATCTCCAGGTATAAGAAAGGAGGAACCCACCGAATGCTATTTTATTTGCAGGCCTCCTATGGGTCGAGGGGCAACGCAGACAGCGTGCACAGAGGTGGCCCATGTGATGTGATGCCCAGTATGGCAATATCTATTAAATATGCGCATCCAAAATGATTTACAGCCCGGGTAGATCCTTGCTTCCAGGGATGACCTAAAGTTTGGAGTAGATTACTGTTCTTTTAAACAAATAGGTAGAAAGTAGATTACTGCTGTCTCCTAGTATTTTGAATTTTTGAGTTAGGAATATCTCTGCATGAAGCAAGGTATTCTTATTTATTATCCGTTCCTGTGGACTGCAATATAGAATCCTATGCGCATTGATGTAAACTGAACACATTCAAACTGAAGATAAATTATTCAAATTGAAAGTTAATGTGCGAGGGTCATACATTGACAGTTCTCTGGATGACTTTGGCTCTTTTCTTGGGTCTTTGAGGCAGCTTGGATCCCTTGAAAACCAGAAAATCCTCTTCCTTTTCCCTGTTTGACAGGGCGATTGCAAACTTTGGCCAGATGGATCCCTCACTCCCTGATGAAGAGCCTTTCTTGTCATCTGGAAAGGTCTGTGGAGCTCCGTTGTTGTTGCAACCTCTACCAGGGCGTTCCCTGTCTGGTGAAGCAACCGTGTGGATGCCGTTGTTCTGTTGTTGCTGTGCTGGCGATTTCATGGTTGCAAACTCTTCCGAGTTCCTAAAAATTCAGTAACAACATATATATTAGAAAGATTCAGAAGAATGCCTGATTAGTTTCAATCTGTCAAGCAAAAAGCATCCTGTTGCTCATATAAGCAAAAAGAACATGATAAAGATAAGGGATACACAACGAGCAGAATCACCCATGTTCTAATAATTGAAAGGTCCATGAACCTAACTTCAAGATATGTTAATTCGAATATGATTCAATGACACCGTGCGTGCTTTTCACAATTTTTTTGTATTTTTTTAAATGAAAAGGAAGCATGGATTACGCAATATGGATTTATAGCAGTTTTGCAGTCTGCTGGCACGAAAGAGGGACATTACAACGGTTACATTTCAAAAAATGAGAATCAAATGCTACATTTTTTTTCTTTTTTTTCTCGAACGCGCAGGAGAACTGCGCATCAATATATTAAGAAGAAGAAGGGGGGGGGGGGGGGGTAAAGAGCCCCAATACAAAAATGATGTTACAGGGTTAAAGGGTCTGTAACACACCCTGAGAACACACCCTAAGCAAATGCTAGATTTTTAACACTCATGAAATTAACTTCAACAGATTATTAAAATTCTGAAATAGGGAGAAGGCAAAAAATCATGATTCACCTCCAATTTAGGGGAAAGGGGCAGTATAGAAGGCAAAAACTTCCACCAATTACCTATGCCAACGCTTCGTTCTGTCCAGGCAAGAAACTATGAATTCAAGGAGAAGAGGAAAAGGGAGAGCAGTGAATGAGCAAGTCCTCACCATCCACTTTACGTGTGGTGGTGACTGATTTGAGTTAAAATTGGTGTTTCTTCTGAATCCAAAATTAGTCAAAAAAATATAGTTCATATGATGTGACCTCAGAGTCCAAAGATAGCAATAGATGAAGGCACCAAAGTACTGAACATTTAGCCATCAAAGAACATCTATCATAGTGCTGATAAACCTTTTTTAAGAGACAATGCTGATAATATCTTGACACCAGTCTCATCTCGTAGCTCTTTTTTCATAAATAGTTCCAATGAAGCAAAATCACGGATCAGTTTGAGAAAAGTGTACCAGCAAAAAGGACATGTAAGTCATGTGATGCAGAAAGCAAACTGAAAAGTAAGCTAGAATTCCTGAAAATTTAGCGATTAAATTCAAATACAGACAATTCAGCTGGATTGATCAAAGATGGGGACAATACTAATCTGCTGGTCCTTAAACTCCAGACAACAACTCAACTTGAATGATAGGGAAACAAGACGAGATAAATCAAACAACACTTTATTTCAGTGTTAGTAACTAAAATCAGACTCTCTGTTGTAAGCATTAGCTTCTTTCAGTCTTTGAGGGACTTAATTTGAGTGACGGAGGAACCAACCAATATCACAGTTCACGAGACGGATTAGTACCTCCCCCAATAATATAAATCAAGATTCAAACGGGGTAAAGAACTAGAAAAATCTAGCATGTAGCATCCACATACCGAATTCGGCAATATTGGACATGGACTATTCCATACTTCTGGAAGAAAATAAAGCTGGACCAATCAACACCATAAGCCAATCAATGCCCATCATGCAATCATGCTTCCCCAACACAACCAAAAACATCACTGCTTTGCCTAACATGCAGGCCCCTCTACAAAAAAGGGGGCAAGTATGCTATTTTCAGTTCTTCAGGAAAAAGACAGACCACATCTTCGTATTATATGTCCACCGTTCGTTCAAATTGAATTCCTCTTCAAATCAAAACTAAACCTGCTCAGGCCTCTGCTCCTCGGATCGATGGACGATGGCACGTGCCCAAGACGACATCACGTGACAGCCAGTTGTTGCTTTACCAGTTTACCCAATAGCCCCAAAATGGGCACTAGTTTAACCAGTAGCCACCAAACCAAAGCAATCATTCAGAGAGCACACTGCACACGCAACTCGCACATCGACACCACGACCGATAAAAAAATTTCAGAGAAGAGCACAAGGGCACGGACCTGAGGACGCGGTGATGGGCATGGCCGGTTGGGTGGTGCTGCGCGGCCGCTACTGCTGCCGCCGCGGCGGCGCGGCGCTGGCCGATGGCGGCCTTCTCGGCGGCCGCGGTGGCGGCGGCCTCGACGTCGCGACGTTGCACCTTGACGCAGCGCAGGCGCTTCCGGTTGCCCCACTGTAACAGCAGGTCGCGCTCCGCCGCGGTGCCACCGCTGCCACCGCGCGAGGAGCCCCGCGTGTGGTAGTGGTTTCTCCCCTCTTTCTCCATTTCCCGACGGGCTGAAATTCCAGTGTAGAAGGTATGAAATGCTGGGAAAAAAACAAAACTCAGATCAGCTGAAAAAAGAGAATCTCAAAGATCAGAGAAGAAGTAGTCCAATTTAATTATCTGCATGGATTTATGCAAAACCAAATGGAGGAGGATAAACTGAAAGGTAGGAGACCGATTAAATTGTGATGAGTCGTCAAGACATGGACAAATCTCTGTTTGATTTCTTCCCATTTCACGCACAAAAAAAAAACTTACTCCAAAAGATTTTTGGAAACGGATAAGTGATTCCACTGACCGATCAATTTCAATGAGAAACGGGATGACAACTGAAATCTAACGCAACTTTAACCGACTGATCAAATCAACAAGGGAAAGCTGGGGAAAAATGGTGAGCTTGGTTCTTGGAAAGAAATTGGTGAGCTACTGGTTTTCTGATTGAACCCATGTCAAACCAGGAAAAGCTAAAAGAAATCGAATTGGATAAAAATGTAATTGAGATCAATGGAACTCATTTACTCAAGAGTGATTTTGAAGAAAACAAGCAATCAATCAACACTGTGCTGTATGGTACCCAATTTTCCGTTATTGCAAATTCAACAATTTGAGACAGCGACAACAAATCAGGATAAGCACAAGAAAGACACAATAAGCAAGGAAGAGATCAACTCGCATAAGGGGAAAAGTGACTGAAATGTGCAAACTTACGATTTTATGATATAGAACGCCAACAGAAAACATGGGAAAACGAAGGAGATCAAAAACAACAACCAAACACCTCCTGATTCCGGCTCCTCATCCAACCGTCCACCGAGGAACACCAAATGAAACAAATAAAGGAATCCCACCTCGCAGACAAGCAGCAACAAGATTGTTCAGTAAATCGTTCGATCCGAATCAGTTTAACTCCCAAGTTCCAATCACGGGAATCACAAGTCAAACAGCTCAGATTGCGCTCGATCGTAGCGCAAACTGATTCAGGTCATGCCGAAATGCAGCTTCGGGTGAATTGAATTCAAATAATCCACTTCAGATATCCCCACACTTCATGAGGGATCTCGCAAGCACAGAACAAGAGGAATCCCAGCACAGGAAGAAAAGCGCAGGTAGAATCCAATCCCAGCAAGAGAAAAAGGGGGCGGATCGTTCCGATCAATTAACCACCCATGAAGAACCTTACAATTCGAGAATTCAAACAAATCACAAGTAGCAACTCACGAAAATTCAAAGGTAAACTTCCCATCGGAGTGCGAACCTCCCAGCTCCAATCCGCGCCAAAATTACCGCTGGAAACAGCAAAAATCGAGGGAAAGAGCAAAGGAACCGCAGTTCGGCGAACTGGGAGGAGCAGTACCTGAAAACACCGCTCGCGCCTCCGCGCCCTCCAATTCACCTTCCGGGACTAGTAATTCTCCGCTTCTCTTCTCCACCAGGAGAAATACAGATCAAGCAGAGGAATGGATTCTTCGAGGCAGAGGTTTCGCGGTAAACGGAATCGGAGGAAATTCCGGACGCCCCTGTGCCCCGTGTTCCTCCCTCCTCCTCCTCCTCTCTGGAAGCCAGGTGAGGAGGGAGAAGAAGGCCGCCTTGGCATTTTATATGCCTCCTCCGTTCTCCCCCGCTCCTGACCCCTCGGGGACTCCAGAACCGGATCCTATCCCCGCAGCTACGGGCCACCCCCATCCGTTGATCTCCAGGTGGACTGCCTGGATCGTCCCAGCTCGTTACTCTTCCCTGATGTGAAATTCCCAGTTTTTTTCCAGAGGTGCTGTGAAATGTCCAGCACTCCAGCTGTTAGGCGAGGGACCTTGATATGCCTTGGGCCGGGCCAGTGTCTAGTGGGCCAGCCCAATCACTTGCTTGGACCAAGCTGAACAACGTTGACCGCGGCCCAGTTTTGCAATGAAACGTAATGCAAAAGTTGAGGCTAAAATCCTTTAGTTCATGTTCGTCCATGTTTTCCACTGAAACTATATACTTATTAATATAAAAAATCCTACTTTTTTTTATGAAACTAAAAAAAATCCTACTGGCTGATATGTTGCAAAGAAACGATGGTGCGGATCAACCACCCAAAAGAAGATCCAGATCTAACCTCTATCTAAAAAAACACATCCAGGTTCTAGATTAATATAGAAATATTTGCGACTCTGCGGAAATGAAAAAGCAGACCCTCTTTCCAACTTTATATTCTCATTCTGGGAAGTGACTTCAGAACCCTGTTTCTACTGATTTACGATGGGACGCAAACATTAGAGATGAAGCAAGTGAATTGCACTTCACACGGAATGAAGAGAGTAGATACCGAGAATCATGTACGGTAAATAAAGGATGCAAAAAAAGGACGCTCAAATCTCCTTGTTGTCAGAACAAACATTTTCTGTTCTTCCAGACCGGTGACGTGTCAGTCTAAAAAGTGAATAAATGGCATTGCCACTCTGCCAGCATGAACAACAGTGAAAATCTTCTTGGAATGTAGGAATTGAGATCATCAATTTTATCCTAAATTAGGGAACGTGTCCGTGTGTGTTGCTACAGACTAAACAAATATAGAATCTTCTTGTGTCATGCCACTGCATTAAACTAGACCAAGACTCACGAGTCACAAAATTACCCGACTCGGTACTACTCGTGTCATCGCTAGTGATATGTCCCATTCATCATCCTCTTCCTCCCATGCACGAGTTATTACTCATTAAGTTTGCAGCCTTAGTTTATATTGTAGGCGCCCTAGTAACTCCCCGTAAAGGCCAAAGCTCAGTTTACCTGATACAGCACGTACAAGTATGTAACTTTGCTACCTTATCGAGTCGTCTGGATGTAACTCGTGCGCTGCATACTAAAAAAAAAACAAAAACAAACTAACTAACTATACGCATGGATTATCCAGATGACATTATGGAGGAAATCAGAATGGGCAGACCATTGAAAGTAATAATGTGTATAGGTATTTAACATTCCATTTCATCAGCTGGCATAGGATCAGACCAGCATTACATTTTCACCAGTTGTTCTAATCTCCTAAAAGAAAAGGCTCAAAAGTTGTAACATTTCTATATGAGCTTCAGAACACTAAGTCGACCAATTTCTAAAGGATAGTAAGAACAAAAGGACTAAAAGTGGGACCATCTGCAGGTCTCTTGGCAGCTTGTTGGAGATCTGCACCGGCTATTTCGGCTCCTGAGCTTCATCTTCGCTATTTGCTGTAATCTTGAATTTGTTACTCCCTCTGCATGAGAGTAGCAATAGAATTAGGTCAAACTCAGTCCAGAATTGAGAAAAGCAACATAATTAGGAGGCCTGATCAGGGAGTTTGTCTCCCACGGAGGACAAACTGAATTGCTTACGACATCAGAACATAAAGTTTCTATTCAAAAAGGCGCTACTAGGCGCTCGCCTAGGCGCGCTTATGCGCTAGGTGGAGGGGTGCCGCCTCGCCTAAAGGGTTAGGCGGAGGATAGGCGCGGCCGGGAGGAGGCGGTGGCAGCAGGGGCGGCGGAGGAGGCAAGGGTTGGCGGTCGAGGAGGAAGCGGAGGCAGGAGCGGGCGGGCTGGCAGTGGCGGCGGAGGAAGCGGAGGCAGGGGCGAGCGGGCTGGCGGTGGAGGGAGGAGGAGAAAGAGGAGGTAAGGGCGGGCGGGCGGAGGAGGCAAGGGCGGGCGTAGGGCGTAGCTAGGCTAGCCCAACGCCTAGGGCTACTCCATGGGCCGACTACGTAGGCTGTACTGGATCTTCATGCTACATTACACTGTAGTGTGGAAGAAATGGGATGGCTGGGCACTAGTGGCCCTAGCCTTTCCTCCGCCACTAGGTAGGTGAGCAGGCAGAGGGAGAGGAGGCAAGGGCGGGCGGGTGGCGGAGTAAGAGGAAGCACAGGCGACGGGTGGGTGAGCGAGGAACTGAGGAAGCGGTGAGTGGACAAGACTTTTTTAAAAAAAAGGTTAAAAAAATTAAATTCAAAAAAGACGTGCCGTTTTGAAATTTTTTGAAAAATGGGTGCCTCCCGCCCGATCAACAGGCGGGAGGCGTGGGGCCGGAGACCTCCCACCCACCCAACGGGCGGGAGGTCCCAAAATTTTTCCCAGGCCCCTCCCGAGGGTCTTTTCACGAATAAGAAACTTTTCTTATTCGCGAAGAGGCCCCTAAGGCATCCCGCCCGCCCAACGGGCGGGATGTGCCCACTTTCTTATTTTTTGTTCGAATTCATGTTTTACAAACTATTTAAAATTCATACTTTTTTCAAATACAAGATTTATTTGCCATACTCTTTTGTATACATATAAAATTTTAATTCAATTTTACGAAGAAGATTACTGTATCTAGAACTCGTATGAAGATGGTTAAACGATAACGTTTTGCAACGTAGAATCCAAATATTACGATAGTACGATCCATCAACCCATTAAAAATAAAATAGTATCGTAAAAAAAACAGTTTAAATATATAGAGTCCACCGAATCAGGAGTATCTACTCCGCCTGTCCCGGTCCTCGCGCTCTCTTGGTCCTCCCCCTAGTCCTAGGCCGTCGGCGTATGTGCCCCTCCGAGTACGTGAGTGCATCTGGAGCACGGTGAGGACGAGGCGGAGGTGGAGCCTGCGTGAACGGGTCATCCTGGGACTGTGGAGCTGGAGCGTCATACGTCTGGGAGAGACCAATGATGTCAGGCCCGGCGCCGCCGCCCACCAACTCCGACAAACTGACGGAGCCGCCGTCCCAGCCGTCCCAGTCCGGCACACCGAACAGACCACCGTGTGCAGAAGCTCCCATCGACCAAGCATATTGGGTATAGCCCTGAGAATACAGAGCAACTGGCGTCGAACCCGACGGGAGAGACGTTCCTGGAGCATATGCGCCAAACGTCTGAGACTCCATTCTTGCAGGAGGAGATCCCATTGCCGTCGAGTGCATGACTATAAAAACAAACAAAATTAGTCGTGTAAATCAAAGTGGATCGAAATGGCAATTATAAAGGACTTACAGCTCGAACTGGCGGCAGTACCGCTGGACGCTGCATACGGTGCTGCAGAGGTCGACGGGCCAGCTGTGTACACGTGGGCAGACGCATGAGATGAACTGGAGGTCCCCACGTCGTCTCTGCTGCAACACGTCAGTGCACGTAACGCTCGCGTCAAGTTGTCATGAATCCGACGAAAGCTCTCTTTGTACTGTGCGTCCGGTATACGTACTCCACGTTCAAATAACGTGATCTGAGATGCAGCTTCGACCTCCACGCAGTTGATCAGATCGATCTGCATGAGTAATGGGAAGCAGAGTAATATTGTTATCGATTTTTTTAAAAAAAGATTTAATAATTGAAGTTGCGAAAGACGTACCCTATATTGTATTACCCAACTCATGGCAGGGCCGGGCGCGTCAGGTACGTCCAAAAAATGTGGCACCTGAAGCTCCGCCCTCCAGGTAGGTGGCACGGCAACCGGGCCAACAGCTTCACCTGCAATGGGAAGCCCGAGCAGGTACGACACGTCCTGCAACGTGGGGGCCATCTCCCCGCACGGCATGTGGAACGTGTGCATCTCCAGACGCCACCTGTCCGCCAACGCCGCAAGTAGAGAGCGGTCCAGCTGCATCCGCTTCTTGGCGCCACCGTCTTGGCCGTCGCCGGCCTGAAGCATACGTGCGAGTGGCAGCAAACCAGCCTCACGTAACCTGTATATATTGCATTATGGTTACAATTATCGTACAACTAATACATTCATTCCGTACAAAGTATCACCTGTCAAGCCAGCGGTCGTCCAGGTGCAACAACTCCTTTGCTACACGAGGGCGCAACTCGTGAAGCTGCTGCCCCTCCACCGCTGCCAGGTACGACCTGTGCCGTTCGTCGGTGTTCGCGTCAAGGAGCTCCGGTGTCTGCGCCATATCTGCATGAAAAATATAACTATCCTAAGAAATATTTCTAAAAACTATTAAAAATACTAAAAACTATTCAAAATATAACTACCCTATGAAATATTCCTAAAAATAATTGAAAATTCTAAAAACTATTCAAAATATAAATACTCTAAGAAATATTTCTAAAAACAATTTAAAATACTAAAAACTATTCAAAATATAAATACCCTAAGAAATATTTCTAAAAACTATTAAAAATACTAAAAACTATTCAAAATATAACTACCCTAAGAAATATTTCTAAAACTATTGAAAATACTAAAAACTATTTAAAATATAACTACCCTAAGAAATAGTTCTAAAAACTATTCAAAATACTAAAATCTATTCAAAATATAACTACTCTAAGAAATATTTCTAAAAACTATTGAAAATACTGAAAACTATTCAAAATATAACTACCCTAAGAAATATTCCTAAAAACTATTGAAAATACTAAAAACTATTCAAAATATAACTAACCTAAGAAATATTTCCTAGATTATAGTTATTTTCAAGTAATTATACGACTAGAACGAGAATATACCTCCAAACCGATGTGTAAAGAGGGCTTCGCCGCTTCCTCTCCTCTCTTCCTCTCCTCCCTTTCTTTTTTCCTGATTTTTGCTGAATAATATGGGAATTTGGGGGTAGGTGGGGGCTTATATAGTGGTGGTGGAACGTCCCGCCTAACGGCCCCTCCGGAAAACCTCCCGTCCGTTGGTCGGGCGGGATGCCCCTCGGGTGACCTCCTGCCCGTTGGATGGGCGGGATGCCTCCGCGGCCGCGTCAGGGGCCTCTTCGCGAATAAGAAAAGTTTCTTATTCATGAAGAGACCCTCGGGAGGGACCTGAGAAAAGTTTTGGGACCTCCTGCCCGTTGGATGGGCGGGAGGTCTCCGGCCCCACACCTCCCGCCCGTTGATCGGGCGGGAGGCACCTATTTTTCGAAAACTTCCAAAACGGCACCCTTTTTCGAATTTAATTTTTTAACCCTTTTTTTAAAAAAAAAGTCGAGTGGACAAGAGGGGAGGCTGGGAGGTTGGTTGGGCTGTTTTAATGGCCTTTTTCTAAAGTTAGGCCCATCAACTTCTTATTTTTCTTTTTCTTTTAGAGATACATGTATGCGTATAACAATATATATATATATATATATATATATATATATATATATATATATATATATATATATATGCATATGTACGTATGTGCTAACGCCTAGAAAAACACCTTGAAACGCCTAGGCTCACTTAGGCTTTAGGCGGTGGGTCATCGCCTACATACCACCTTGCGGTTTTTTGAATATTTGAACCAAAGATAGCTATTCCATATTTCCAATTACCAGGTGTGCCATGTAAGTAACAGGACATCCAAGCAAACAGGTACCAAGATGGCAAGGCCAACTCTACCCACGTCAATTAAGTCTTTTTGGGAGAGTGTTTGTTTCATAAGCCTGTAGCAGCAGGCTATGCCGATCGAGCCAGCATCGAATTCACTTGATTCACAATGACATCAGTAGATGTGAGGATTTTCAAAATGATGCGAATGATCAATTAGTATTGCCACAACAAGCATTCCTTCCCAAACTATCCACCAGAATGCTTCCAAAAGGTCACCTTCTCAAAAGCTCCTTCACCAGAAAAATTTAAATAGCTGCCTCGGCATACTTGACTTCCACAGAAGCAGATCAATGCTTCATGTTCTTATCTGCTCTAGCAAAATAAGCATGTAAACATAAGACACTGCAATTTAAGATATTTTATAAAGGAACAAGTAATGTGTCGGTATTTTTACCGTCGGTCTAGCTAGGGATACCCTAAGGTAGGTGATTATTTGGTGAGGGATCGCCGGATCTGGAACTTGAAAGTGAACACAAGGACACAAGACACAAATTTAGACAGGTTCGGGCCGCTAGAGTAGCGTAATACCCTACGTCCTGTTTTGGGGTGTTGTATATTGCGCCCTGCGCTTGGATGTTGAGTTGCCTATTGGTTGCTCTGTGTTGGTTATCTTCTGGTTCTCTGCCTATCTAGATATCCCTACCCTCCTTTATATATCCCAGGGGACGTGGTTCCTTAGTAGGATTATAAGGTAGGAGATCTAGTAGGATTACAGGGTATGAGTCCTAATAAGATTACAATGGAATCTTAGTAGGAATCAGACTTCTTTTTCCTTATGGGTAGCTTCATTGCGGTACCTAGGGGATCTATCCCTGACAAAATATCCTCACCTTAGTTACAGAATTGTAATCAAATGTGATTTCATTGCCTTCTGCAATTGGTCGAAGAGTGTAAACTCCAATCTAGTATTTGCCATCCACACTGTCACTTTGGATTTTTTTAGTAACATAAATTAGTGCGCATTAGTCTCATAGTCTGAGACAAAAAAAAAGGTCCAAGCATTTCGGACTTGTAAACATGCTAGCGCGTACGTGTATTTAGATTATTAATGGTACGAGCATTAGTTTGATTAGCATAGAAATAACCAAGCAACAGGATACTGGACTTGTCAAAGCAACTTGATACATTGAAACTCAGAATAGCAATGTAGTCCATCAAATATAATGAAGTCGGAATGCGAGAACTGGGACATTATATTGTTCAATGCTCAATCACACTATTCCAGGCCCATGCATACCTTGAGGGACGAGCTCAGGAGAGAAGCTGGTAGTGGTGATAAGCAAGCGAGTGGAGCCGGCCACACTTTATAGTTTAGCAAAATCGGTGCTTGGAACTGAATGCTCGCTGCAGATTTTCAGAAGAATCAAGTAAACGTTGCAATCACCAAATGATGGACTCAGTCTACAGAAAGCATAACTATACACAGAACCAATCATATACAAATCAGGTGATTAATCTCGGGCACCAACTTCTTCACATGTAATCGATGTTATTTCCAACGTCTACATTGCAGAATAGTCAAAAACTAAGCAGCCGTTTTTATGACCTGTTAGTAGTAATAAGAATGGAATGGAAGCATTCAGAGACTGGGGAGCGCACATAGAGGCGTGGGCGGGGAACCAGTTTTCGGGATCCTGCGGACCGCCTCCTTTTAGCACCGTGGATACCTTCGCATGGGGCTAGAAGCAGGGTCGTCACATATGTGTTGAGTGTCGACTGTTGAGCAAGCACGGATAGTAGAATTTCTCCGAAGTATCTCTAGGATGAAGGGGTTAAGACTCTTGCTGGTACTCTCACTAATGTCTTCCGGCGAGACCACACTTGGGTAGCTATCTTTGACGTTGGAGCTCCAGGTCAACCTCAGGTGGTGTACTGCTAGCTACTTTGCAAGCTGATGCCCTTCATGCTGACCCCAGGCCCATGGCAATCCTCGGAGTAAACAACCTGTCGATGAAAGAACAGAACAAGCGCGGTGATCTTGCTCCTAATTGGTGACTGATTCCATTCAACTACTCGAGCCAATCTCAAATCAAACGGTGCGCATACGCATACGCTCATCTTGGAAGCAGACTTCAAAAGAACACCCTTCTGAACGATGATTTGCATGTGCTGCAATCCTGCAGGAGCACGACCAGAGCACACTATTAGTTTGGCCATGTCACCAGTCAACAGCCGGTGTCAGGTGGCTCCTGACAGCCAACTTGTCAGTCTTAAGATCACAAACAAAGGGAAGATAGGTATTACGACGCTACATCATGTAGAGGAAAGAATTCCTTGTTAGAGTGAACACGTCGTAAGTCATTTTTCACAAGTCACAACAAGCACCTGATTGCAAATTGAAGACTGCATAGGAAGTCAGAACCCAACATCACAGATGGATCTTGCAAATTTTATTGGGTGCTATCAACTCATAAAACTTCAGGCTATTTGGTATGGATGCGCTGAGATGAAAACTAAAGAAATCCACTGATTACATAAAAACAATGATGTCAAAACTTTAAAATAGTACAAGAAACAAGTTATTATACAGAGCCGCTGCAGTGCAAGATGCATTCTTAAGTAACCCGTAGTGAAGCACAGAGGACATGTTTTGTTGGGAGAAATTCAATCATGATTTGCTTAATTTCCATCTCGATCGCAGTAAGCTTTTCAACAAATCTCGATCGTAGTATAAACTGAGCGTTTAAAGCAACCTATACGCATGCCAATCTTCTCAATCGTTTGGAGCACGGTTTACTGACAGGTTATTTTTTTCGAGGTCAATTCGGGGCGTCAGCGGAGACCAAGCGGAAGTTGAAGCCGGACAAGGTGCTGGAGCTCGGTCGCGCGGCCGG
This sequence comes from Panicum hallii, assembly GCF_002211085.1. Taxonomy (NCBI): domain Eukaryota; kingdom Viridiplantae; phylum Streptophyta; class Magnoliopsida; order Poales; family Poaceae; genus Panicum; species Panicum hallii. The sequence continues at coordinate 12,902,380 of NC_038044.1, forward strand.
CGGGACTCGCCAGCGAAGCTCCCCCGCGCGGCCCCGCCGTCTAGCGCGGCTAGTTCTGCAGAAGCGCTTGGCAAATGTGAGCGGGGAGTTGAGGAGAGAAAGAGGAGGGTAACTTCACCAATATCCAATGCAAGGTCATCGTACCAACTTGTACAGCCAACCAAACATGAGCTAGACAATACAAGCTACAGCTAGCTATCCAACCAAACACAGGTGAATTGCATTTGCTAAGCCTGGTGAAATCTAGCCTAGCTTAGTTTTCTAGCCAGGCTAGAACAAACCAAGTAACCAAACACACCCATATGCGAAATTAGCATACTTATTAGGTTTTTAAAAGCCAAACTTTATAATACTTAATTAAGAGTTAGCTAGAATATATAAATTGGATACGAAACTTGGTAGTTAAATTTTTTATATAACTATTTGATACTGATGTTATATTATAAGAGAAATAGTTAATTGTCAATGTATATCTTTAAAGAGTTTTTAATACCCTAATGCGTCTACCAAAATGTCTAAAATTAGATAGAGAAAATTCACTATACACGTCTGCATTATACACTGTACACTGAGTCTCTTTTTTGCCTATTTGCAAACATTGTGGGGAAGTTTTACCTTATTAAAAAAAGGCGGGTACCGGGTATGTACAAAAGAGGAAAAAAAAAGAGTAATACAATCATCTCTGGCAATTGAATGATACTAGGCCTAAATTCTCTCTACCCTATGAAGCCTTAAAAGTTAAAAGGACTTGCTCTCTGAACCTCACAGTCTAGAGGTTACTTATTTTGTGCCTCTCTTTCAAAAAAAAAAAAACTCCATTGCACTGCTTCCATATCTCGTATGTGGCTCTTGTGAAAATCTTCATGAAGAATTGCTGACGGAAGGCCTGTTCTGCAGCAGAAATGCTTTGTGTGATTGTGTGAATGATTCTCGCTGCAGTCCATCAGATATCAAATTTTTTACTGCATCTTTTTTCGCTAAAGAGATGATCTTTGGTTTCCTAGGGCCGGGCCACAGCTCTATGCGTTGGGCCATATTTTCTAAACTGTAGCTCCTGTAGATATAAAGTTCCAGTCCAGCTAGCTCATCATCTCTACTGAGTGTAGAGATCTGTTTTCCCATTTAAAGTCAAAACGCGTAAAAGGGTGAACAACAAATGCTATTAAATTCCACAAGTGTAGAGATGTTTCCACATATATTAGGGAACTTTTCCTCAATCTAAAAAAAATATCAGGGAACCTTCGCCCCACAGCAGCGACAGCAGTAGTAGTAAAGCACGAAAGTTTCAACAAATTATCTTCACCGCTACCGGATACACTCGCAGTTGAGGAAGATACGTTCACATACACTCGCAACAGTTCAGGAAGAAGACAACACGTTTAGATACACTCGCAGTTCAACACTTGCAACAGTTCAGGAAGAACACAACACGTTCAGATACACTCGCAGTTCAGGAAGAAGATACCTTCAGCTAATCATCTATTAGCCAGATTCATTGGAGTCGTCAGGATTGTACTCAGGGCCATTAGGATAAGAACCATTCTCATCAGATGCAATGGAGTCATCACCATCTGACATGACTTTGAGGTGTGGTGGTGGAAGCGGCGGCACTAGTTTCTGCATTGTGCGAGGTTTCCGTCTTTCGGAGGGATAGCAAGCTGATTTGCGTCCATGACCTGTACTTTAATTTCTGTGGGATTATCTCTGTCACGTGACCGTCTACGGGATTATCTCTGTCACGTGACCGATTTCTACCGGTCCATTGTAGTCCTCCTCCAACTTGCAAGCTATTTTGCTGACATCAATCTGCAAACGAAGTTAGATAAGAAAAACGGAGCCTTAAGATGTTAAGAGAGAAAACTTACCTCATCGGACTGAAAGGCTTCACCGTCGTTGAGCTTCCATGTATTAAACAACCTACTAACATCTTGGTTAAACAGTTTTACCTTCGTAAACATTAAACAACCTAGTAGCATCTTGGTTAAACAATTTTATCTTTCTAATAGAAAAGTGGACAATTGAATTGCATAATCAGTAAAGGTTAAATCGATAATAATGGACGTTGTGACACACATAATGAAGGAAATCAAGGGGTCAACACAGAACCACATATGCTGTTACATGTGGTCAACAGTGCCGCTGACAAGCATTAAATAGCTTAATAACATCTTGGTTAAACAATATTACTTTTTTAGTAGAATTGCCTAATTATAGTACCAAATAAGGTATAATACTCATACTATTTTAGTTAATAGAAAGGAAAGCATAGATGTTGATCTTGCTAAATTAATTATGCTGCTATGCAATGAACTCATAATTTAAGTCTGTTAGGTACTGTTCTATTGAACTGAAGACTCCAGATCATCACTGATTATATTAAAACATTGTTGTTACAGATTTTAATGCTTCCCACATTCTCTTTTTTTGATAGATCTATTTCCAAAAGCAAAATATTCTATTTGAAAAATTCTATTTGAGTTGTTGTCTTGGGATTGACATGAATGTCTATTTCAATTCCCATGCAGAGTAATTCCTTAAAAAAAATTGGTACATGCATATAATCTGTGTTGATAAATTGAGAAATTGGTGTTTCTAGCTTAAGGCCGACTTCCAAGGAGTGGTACATGCATATAATCTGTGTTGATAAATTGAGAAATTGGTGCTCGTAATCTTAACACCGACTTCCGAGAAGTGGTACTTCTTTTGCGGATCATATACCCACGCTACGCCGATGAGACGTTCACCTAGACACCAACGCGGGATACAGCAGTATACAAGAGAATTCAACTCTTTATTCACTGTAACTAGTACAACTCTTGCACTCTTTATATGACTATCCTACCATGACACAACTGCACTATATGGCTACCATTCTACCTCCTACTTCTTAAGATCTCTTATGCCATGGTATGGCAAGAGCGGAGGCAAGCACCTCTCTATTTATAGATGCTTATGCGTGTTGTGGTGTTGCCATGTGGCAACTTCCACTCTTCTTTGCAAAATATCCAACTTTAAAATTTTCTCAACTTTATCAAACTATGCAGAATATCTTACCATGAAGCATGTCAATGCTTATTATCGACTCCGCTGGCCACAAGCGCAACACCATGATTCGCAAACACATTGATGAGACCTTATGGATACGTTAGGATATAAGAGGAAGGATAGGAGTTCTAGGCAGTGGCGGAGCCACCAGTTTGGCGAGGCATACCGGCCGCCATACCTGCCGGCCGACGAACACCCCAGCCGCTGTCGTGGTTTACCAAGTATGATTTGTTAGAATACAATAGATATTAGTAGGTTAAATATAGATATAGATAAATTTTAATCCTAACTCCGCCATCGATCCTAGGCACGCCACTCTCAAGGCTCCAGCCAAACGGCCGCGCGCGGTTGGGAGGCGGAGACGGGGTTTCAGCTGGGGTGCGGTCCCTTACCTTGATGACGAGACGAACGTGCGAGCGAGGGAGCACAGAGAGGATGCTCAGGTGGTCGCTTCGCCTTCCCTCCTTTCGACTCGCCGCCGGAAGGCGAACGAGGCGACGGGGCTGACGCGTGGAGGGCAAGGGGGTTTTAGGCACGGCACGCTCAGGGGCCGCGCACAAAACCGCCTGGAGTTTTTTTAAAAAAAAGGAATAAAAAAATAAAATTAGAAAAATGGGTGCCGGTGGGAAAAATTTTGAAAAATGGGTACCTCCCTCCCGCTGATTGGGCGGGAGGCGTGGGGCTGGGGACCTCCCGCCCATCCAGTGGGCGGGAGGTTCCCCGAGGGCCTCTTCGTGAATTTTTTATTTGTGAAGAGGTCCCTGCCGGGGCAGGCGGGGGCATCCCGCCCATCCCCCCCGGCTATATAAGCCCGAACCAGCCCTAAAAATTTCATTTTATTCAGCAAAAATCAGAAAAAAAGAAAGAGAGGAGAGTAAGAGAGAAGAGGAAGCGGCGAAGCCCTGTTCACACGTCGATTTGGAGGTATATTCTTATTCTAGCCGTATAATTACTTGAAAATAACTATAATCTAGGAAATATTTCTTAGAGTAGTTATGTTTTGAATAGTTTTTAGTATTTTCATTTGTTTTTAGTATAATTGATATTCTGAATAGTTTAGAATTTGTAAAATATAATCTGAGAATCGCTGAAACTTAGGGTTGTCGTTGTGTATTAATATGTAGTATAACTAGTTTATTCAACTGTGCGGTATTTTCAGATATGTCTTCCGAGAAGGGTATTTTCAGTATATATTACGGAAGGAAATGTAATTTATGGGCTAAATGGGGTAGATTTAAGTGAATTCAACTGTGCGGTCAGAGGAATTACCAGACCGCACGAGAGCGCATTCTCAAGTTTGATGGAACTTGTTGTTGCTCATGCATGAGGCCCAAGTTGCTGCACTTACCTTGTTCTCATGTAATGGCTGCTTGTGCGGATATTCGACATCCTGTCGATATATATGTTTCACATTACTTCAGAAAGGAGACAATTGCCAACACCTGGCAGTATGAGATCTATGGGTTCCGTTTGGTTGGATCGTTCACTGAGACAGCGAATCCTGTTATATATATTCCAGACCCAAGATCATCACGGGTTAAGAGAGGGCGCCGTCAGTCACGGCGTATTCGTAATGATATGGATGAGTCAGAGCTCCGTCCGAGGATACAACACTGCAGTGCATGTAATCAGATTGGACACACGTATAAACGTTGTCCAACCAATGATGCTGGCCCCAGTTCTGCTGAAGCTGGCCCTACAGGTGATGCTACAGATGGAAGACCTCCGGTTGCATCAAGGAGTGGGAGACGTCGCCGATCGAGTGCTAGTACGTCATTAGGCATCATTTAGTTGTAATTTTATTTGAACGTTGTTTGCTCATATATAATATTTGCCGTGTTGAGATTGTATCAGACCTGAATGCGTATTTGTAATATTTGCCGCATTGACTGAAGACAGAATATTTGGATTCATGTATTTGTAATATTTGTAATGTTTTTTATCATATTGTTTTATTTTTTATGGCTTCATGTATTGTACTATCGTAATATTTAGATTCTATGTTGCAAAACGTTATCGTTTAACTATCTTCATACGAGTTTTAGATACCGTAATCTTCTTCGTAAAATTGAATTAAAATTTTATATGTATACATAAGAGTATTGCGAATAAATCTTGTATTTGAAAAAAGTCTGAATTTCAAATAGTTTGTGAAACATAAATTCTAAGAAAATATAACAAAAATCATTACCAGGGGACCTCCCGCCCGCTGCCCGGGCGGGTAGCATCCCGCCCACTGGCCGGGCGGGAGGCTTGCTTCAGGGAACTCTTCGCGAATAAAAAACTTTTTTTATTCACGAAGAGGCCCCTAGAAATTTTTTTGGAACCTCCCGACCGATGGGTGGGCGGGAGGCTCCTTTCTGCCCGTTCAATGGGCGGGAGGTACCCATTTTCCTAATTTCTCCCATCCGGCTCCCCTTTTAATTCATCCCCTTTTTAAAAAAAGTCAAACCGCCTGGGCCCTTTGGGCTGTTCAAATTCTTTCGTGGGCCTGGCGTGGCTAATTCCCAGACCCACGAATGAAGCTCCAACATCCCAAACGGCCCACGGTAATCCAAACCCATCCACAACTCTGCTCACGTAACAGAGGCGTAGCTGAATCTGTTCAGGCCTTCAGCTGCCAATGGACAACTGAACCCAAATGCTCTTCATTCTCGTCTCAGGGACAACACGTCACGTGGAGGTCGATACTATCAGATACGGTATTTCTGAAACTGAAAGGTGAAAGCTCTTCTTGGTCTGGTCCTTGTAATAAACGATTGGTTTATTCTAGTACCAAGGCTGGCACAAGGAGATGCCAGCAATGCTTTGCTACAGCACGAAAAGGTAGCATGAGCAACTTTGTCTCGTCACGTGAAAATGCCGTTGCGGGCCTCTTCATTTGTCCTCGGAGTGTACGTTTGACAGTATCTTTTTGAACGAAAGCGTTTGACAGTATCATTGAAACAACTCCGTGATAGAAAAAAAGTATCTACTTGCAAGTACCTCCACGGAAATAGTCAGCTTCACTTTCTTTCTGTATATAGAAAACAACGCCTCCACAACTGGAGAAACGAGCTTGAGTAATTGTCGTCGCGGTGAGTCCCCCGAAGACGAGGAAACGTTGCATGATGACCAACCTGCTGAGTCGTTACCCGTTTCTGCGTACGTCCTCCGTCCGTGTCGACGATGTCGACGCCAGGTCCAGTGTAGGTTTCGCCCGCCGACTAGCTACCCAGAGAGCTGGCATCTAGCTAGAAGCTGAGCAACGACACCACTGCTGTATATGTCACCGTATCCGGCCGACGACCCGAGCCGCCGCCATCTAATGGAGTGTAGACTATAGGCGAGGCGCCGTTGCAGCCGTCCGTGCGCGCGTCACCAAACTGCCTCCCCGGTCATTGGCGCCCTGCCACACGGCACGGGGGAACGAGACCGACGGTGCGCCCAAACCAAAACTTCTAGTCGTGGCACGCGCGCTTGCTTGGCCGCTGCACTGCAGGCCTGTCCCTCCTCGCCGCGGCAGGGCAGTCAACCTACCGCTCCTTTTCCTCGGCGGCCTTCCTGATGACGCCACGGGTTTGCTACGTCCGCGCGCGCGACGATGGATCCTGGAAAGCCTCGCCGCAAGCGGCCACTGAACGTTCAGAGAGGACCATGCGAGGATCAAGATCAGAGCAACCACGTAGCAGCTCGCCTTGTTACCTCTTGGTCAGAGCATGCATTCAATTCAGAGGGTTAACTTCGATTCTGAAGGGCACGCCTTGGCACCGAAGAACGACGTGCAAGGGGATGTCTTTCCGGCGTTGGGCTGCAGCGCCCGAGGTGAAGACCTTGGCATGCATTAGCAGCGTAGCTTTCCTCTGCATACATACATACATACATACATCGCAAAAGGTCAAGAGCTTTGGCATCTAAAGGGTCTTTCATTGTTGGTTTAAAGATGGTCTCGCCTTTTCTCATCTATTATTGCAATGTCGAATAGATGAGATTTCTAGCATGTCTCTCCCTCTATCCTTATTGCTGTTGGTGATATCTCAACATCTGAGTCTGTTTCGTACGGCCGTCTGCTTCGAGATGTCTGCAAGAGCTTGAGCAAAACGCTGAAGAACCTTCAGCTGTTCAGCATGCATCTAGAAGACTTATTGACGAAAGAGGATAACACAGTCACATGCACACCTTTTGCAAGGGCAAAAAAAGAAGATTGAGAGCTTTTTTTACTTCGATTATTCCTCAGGAATAAACACTTTATTAGACTCAGAATCTCTACAGTAGCTGTCTCATATATCACTCACACATCGATCATTACACGCTACGCTATGTCCCTGTTGGATTTCACGTAGCCACCAATGGCGCTGCCTCTTCCAAAAGCAAGTACGGTGCCAGCGCTAGTACCACCACCACCGAGGCCGCCCGTGTAGCTCTGCAGCAAGCTGCCGTTGCTAGGGTTTGCCCTCTCCAGCGCCTTGAGCTGCGACTTGAGGAACTTGAGGTAGCTGGCCGCCTCGTCGAGCATGGACGCCGTGTCCATCCGGCTGCCCCCCGGCACGAGCCGCTGCAGCACGCGCAGGCGCTCGCTCACCCTCTCCCGCCGCAGCCGCGCCGCCACCGTCTGCGGGTCGCTCGAGATCCGCACGTTCCTGCGCCGCGGCCTGGTCTGGGACGGCGGCTCGGCGGCCCCGCACACGAGCTGGTGCACCGGCCGCATCGCCGCCGCGCGGTAGATCATCTCCTTCACCTGCGCTATCGCATCCGAGTCCGGCTCGTACCCGCCGCAGGCGGAGCCTCCTGCGGCGTGCTCGTGGCCCTGCCCGGCCGCGAACGTGATGCTGGTCGACGACGACGACGTCGCGGCGGTTGTTCGCTTCTCGCCACGCCGCCCGGCTGCCGCCTTTGCTCCCGACGCGGCTATCGCAGGGTACTTGCCCGCCAGCTTGCGCTTCGAGGGAGGCACGCCGGTCGTTGTCTGAAGCAGCTGTGTCCGCGACACGGCGCACGGCGACGCCACGTCCGTGTCGTAGCCGCCGCAAGTGTTGGATTCGCCGGAGGAGATGTTCCCGTTGCCGCCGCCACCCGTGGTGCTGCTGTATCCGGAGAAGGCGGTGTTCGACGCCGGAGTCTGCGCGGGCTCCTCGGCGACGGTGATGTCGTCCGGGACGACGTACACGAACGGGTCGAGGAGGCTGTCTTCCGCTGCGCCGGCGACGCTCGGGAGCACGTCCGCCGCGTCCAGGCCCATGAAGCCTTCTTGCACGCCGTCGGACAGACTCCCTCCGTTGTGGCACTGAATGAGGTTCTGGACCGGGCACGACGCGGGCAGATCGAGACCGCCATGATCAGGACAGAGGTCGAAGCCGCCGCCTAGAAATTCGCCGAGGAGGCCGTCGTCGCTCGAGCGGCATGGCTGCAGGCACGGCTCCGCCGCGTACTGCATACTCCAGCCGCCGAAGTCGTCCATCGATCTATGCGCGGCCGGCGCGGCGACGCCTCCGGCAGCAAGATTTGGAATCGGATTGATTGACGCTGCAAAGTGATAGCAACTTCGTGGAGACGAAGTGAACTCTCGTCAGTACAGAATTGGTGAGCTGATTTGCAGTTACCAAACTACAAAATTCTGCAAACGACAAGAGAACGAACAAGATATATCATATCAGATTATCAGCTGCACATAGCACGTCAGTACCTGCCTCTCAAATTGACCGAGGAATTGCTGATTCAAGCTTGCCGGCGGGGGGCTGCCTTGGCTGCACCGATCTGTGACTGACGGGTTCTGAAAATTGCAGTGCAGGGGTAGCTAGGATGGTCCTCGATCTACCAGTGGATTGGCTGTGCAGATGGGCGTCTTTTATAGACGGCCTGAGCTGTAGGCTAAGCTGTAGCGCTGGCCAAATTTGTTTCCTTTTTCGGTAGGAAAAGTCAAGCTTTTTTGCATTCTGTGGGGACACTTGCCGTTAGGGGCTGGTAGGAGGGGACAGCGAAACTGCACCGGTAGACCGCAGCGTCACAGCTCGAAATTACCACCTGACGGTTGCGTTTGCTTGCGCTTAAATGGTAAAGGGAGCTCCGAAGTCTCTGGTAATATTTTTGAGTTTGTGATGCAAGAATTCGAACTTCTTTTCTCGATTTATTTTGGTTTTGAAATTTTAAGATGATGGCATTTAGTTCTAGTAAAAAAACGTTTGGGCCTCCTTCAGTCCTTTGGAGTAGTTAGGAGGTAGGATTAGAGTGTTCTATTTAGGAATGTTCAGACGGTAGTGTAGTTTCTCCATTGTGCCAAAATTGTCTAAACAGTTTTTCTTTCTCTCGATCTACTCTATGTATTTCGTGTTCCATATAGTAGAATAACAGGCCCATTATGAAGAAAAGCCTTTCTACTTTAAACTCCACATTTCTAGACATTCTTATAATTTGAAATGTACAAATGGTGAAAAAATGTAATAAGCTAACTAGATGTTTTCTTAGATAACGAAATATAATTATCCTAGCCGCTGCATCAACCAAGGATGCACATAGCCATTTATTATTAAAACTTGACCTCAACTGCAGCAGTAACAGTACCTTAAAGTTGGAAAGTTGGATTTTTTTTTAATCCTCCAATATGGAGGAAAGGAGCCATTGTTCCAAAAAAAATTCCACATATGTTCTGAAGGGCTCCATATAGGAAAAATTTCCTTTAAGAATTGAATCCTGCAACATTATTTCATACTCCTCGGTTCCAAAGCATTTCCTTAGGTTTGTCTCAAGATTTTTTTTTTGGGGGGGGGGGCGCAGGGATCTCTAAGAAAAATGATGGATGCCACAACTCGTATTGTCTGTTTCTGAGGTATGGTTTTTTTTGGCTGCTTTATTTCATTATATGATGTTTCAGAGGTAACTTCTGCTGCCATTTGTATTTGGTATTGGACGCTATCGGCTGGTGCATCGCATGGAACTTTGGAATTTTTTGGGTAGGTTTTTTTCACATGATAAGGCTAGCTAATGATGATATAGGACCATTTTTTGCCGTATATAGCTTTTGCAGTATTTACAGGATATAAAACAATGGACCTCAGATATTTTTCAATTTACCATTTTTTCACAGAGAAAAACTAGAAATCCTAGCTGGTCTCCATTAATAGACATACTTTTTTTTTTCTGTGTGTGTGAAAGAACAAAATGGCAATGATAAGCTACGGCATATCTCCGAAATAGATGCGATGTATACAGATAAGAAGACAAAACTCATCAGTAAGGCAAAGATAGAGCAAGAGGCGCCATGAGAAAAGAAAAGAAATTAAAATTGTGATGATAGTTTATTTAATAGATTTTCTTTGATTATTCAAGCAACGCAAGGCAAAGGAGCACTGTGAAGTAGTCTATGTGCATGATGTGCTGAGAGGACCACAATGATGAGGATGTGCAAACCGATTGCAAGATAAGAGCCCTCTTTCCAAAAAGAACAAAAAACAAAGGACATGATAAATAGATAACGAATGATACATAGTCTACGCGCATATAATATTTCTGACCTAAGGATACTACATTTGCTACCCCGGAGCTTGTAACAGAATATTTGTTTCATCACGCGCGCATGCGTGCATATCTGCTAAAAGGTAGACACTTGCAATATATTATATATCTTGTAAAGGTAAACTGTGTGTGTATTTTCACTCGGTAGGGGAAAAGGTAGACATGGTTCGGATCCTGTTTCCTGAAGAGCTCTCATTATAAATCAAGAGTTGATGGTGTCGTGGTCAAGTCGTTGTACATTGTACTTAGCTTGCTGTTGAAATCAAACTGAATTACTGTACTATCTCCGTCTTAAAATATAGCAACTTTTAGACTTTGTCAAAGTCAAATAGTTTCAACTTTGATGAATAGTATCTTCAAAAATAATTACTTTTAAATAAAACAGATTACATGTTATGATAGATAATTTCATTATGAATAATCTAATATTATTTTTGTATTGCTAGTCTTTATATTTTTTTACCATCTATGGTCAAAGTTTAAAATGTTTGACTTAGAAAAAATATAAAAGTAGCTATATTCTGGGACAGAGAGAGTATATCTTTTAATTTCATATCAACTTAGACTTTTAAAGTCAACTATCAACTTATACTTTCTGGGTCGTTGCATTCAGCCATGCAGGTAGGGATGCAAATAGGGGGTCAAATTTTTCGATTTTAACAGTTGGATGACCCTCGCTATTTGGTTTTATAGTTGAAGGTTGAAAATTTAATTTTTATGATAGTTTGATGGTGTAAACTGGACTTCCTCTAATTATTATGACATTATCTTAGCTATTTTTCTTTTTTCTTTTTCTTGCTTCATGGTACAGATTAGTTCATTTAGATTCAATCCAATTAAGGACAAACAAAAGGGACCTAAATCTTCACATGTAGCTCAATGTAGTATTGGAGTCAAGAGCTGAGCTGAGGCAGCTCCACTTGAGAGGGAGTATTATAATTATTTGTCTTTCCAGATCATCTCGGACTTTATTAATTAACTGGCCACTTTATAAGCTCAAAACTTGCAACCCGTTACGTACTTAGCCCTTAAAAGTGACCTTCGATTAAAATGAGGCATCTGTGTTTCTTGAAATGATACTAGCTGCATTAGTTGATTATTGGCATAGTAGTTGCAAATGTATAGTGGGCGGTGCAATGGCCTGTTTCATGTTCAGGGTGCTTTTGTGCGACGGTGTGCTGCTATGTGGCATGCATGTTCGGTGTGTGCGCTATCGGCTTTTCTCCTCTTCGATTCAAAGCCGCTTCTTTCTGTAACCACAAACTAGGTGTGCTATGTAATTCTATCTCTGTTACACTACTGATGTTTCAACTGAAATCATCCGATCCCGAACACATTCAGACATTCAGACGCTGAGGCAGGACAGTACTGAACAATACAGTGTAGTACTGTACCAGGATTACTAGCTTAGTCATGGAGGACAGAGTAGACGAGTATTTCGATCTGACATTCTTGTTGGAGCAGCTAACTGGACGTTGTTACTACTAATCTACAAGCCTACAATGCCCACAATGAATATTATGGATTAAAACGCGACCCTCCTTGTTTTCTCGTGTAGTAACTTCGTTGGTTTTGGTAGCCAGAAACAAATCTCATCTGCCTGACAGATGTCTCTGAAGAAAAGGTGGTGGTAAAGCAGGAGACAGGCTCTGCAAGAACTGCAGCGCTGCCAGTCTTGCACGGCCGGCTCGGTTGCGGTTGGCCTCATCAGAGAAACAGTGCGCGAGAGTCCCAGCGAGGAGTTAATGTGCACCGTCGTACACTGTAGCGGGATGAGATCCACGGAGAAGAACACAAACGGTCCCTGGGTTATCTTGGTCCCGGCGACCCGGCCGGCCGGCCTCACCGATCCACCACGCCGGACCACCCTAGCTAGCCTGCCTGACGACGCCCTCCGCCCCGGCCCTGTGCGCGCAGATTGCAGTGTCCGCCGCCCGGTCGCGCGTGGGCTCGACCACGCCTCGTGCGCGCACGCGCCTCCGGTCCGGCCCGGACCTCCGCCCGGTGCATGCACCATGCATGATCCGGCCGGCCGGGCCTCGTCGTGCTCCTGTAGCCCCGCGGTGGTCGCGCTGCACGGCGGCACATGCTGGCGTCATGGCGAGCGATAGCCGCGCGCGTATGAACAGTGGTTTCGGTCGGAGCAGCTGGCTGCTTGCATTGGCTCAAACAACACGAAGGAGACCGGCCGGTCTCATCTAACCGAGTACAGAAACGGCCGAGCTCGAGCTGACCGGCTCGAATCGACGCGCCAGCTAACCACCCGCCCGCTCCGGCGAGGCAGCAGGCGCGGTTGATCAAGCACCGAAGCACGTACGTCTTTCGCTTAGTGGTAAGCGTAGCTAGGAGTAGTCGTAGGAGCGCGTGCGCGTATGATTAACTCATGAGCAGGCCAGATCCACGCAGTCCTCGATCATCACTGTAACCCTGTAGACCCTGTGTGTATACGTGACAGCAGTGAGGTGTTAGACGACGACGGAACAGTAGGCGCCGGTTGCGTGGCTGCTGTCTGAATGAACTCACTGGCCGACGTCGACGTCGACCAATGCTTGGTTGCGGCGACAACAGCGCAGTAGTGTCGGATCCAACGGATTGATTGAGGTCCGCACAGGGCGCCGGTGGCCGGCGTCTCGGACCGGGCGTTCTGGCGCAACGACTGTGACATGTTTGGAGGCGAGACTACGGCGGCGTCCAATTCGGCGACCGGCGTGATGACGCGCCGCGCGCGATGGCACGAGCCAGCGGGCGGCGCGCCGGTCGGTGACCTGGCTGCTCCCGTGGTTTGTGGTGCCGTCGTAACTTGCTTGGTTGGTGACTTGGTCTCGGGGCGCCGCTTGCTGCATGCGCTGGGCCATGATGGGTTGGCACTGGCACACGATACAAAAGAAACGATGGAGGAGGAAGTTTAGGGGGTGTTTGGATCTAGGGGTTCAATTTTTAGTACGGGTCACATCGTATATTTTAGATGTCAATTAGATGATTAAATATAAGTTAACTGTAAAACTAATTGTATAAATGGAGAGTAATTCATAAGACGTCTATTACGCCTAATTAATTTATTATTAGCATATGTTTAACGTAGCACAATATTATCAAATCATGAACTAATTAAATTTAATAAATTCGTCTCGCGAATTAGTCTTCATTTATACAATAAATTTTATAATTAATTTATATTTAATATTTCTAATTAATAATCCAAACGTTCGACGTAACGAAAGTTTACCATACCCTTGTACTGGGCTTTCTGGCCTTCACCGACGCAGGCTCCTCCCGCGGCGCCAGGCAACGCCTGCCCCCGGCGCCGCCCTGGGATGAGCCGCGCGCGAGGCTTCTGCGCCGTGCGCTCGCAAGCCCCGTGGGTCAACTTCGCGCCACCGGCCGCCGCCCAAGGTGCCGTCGGTTTCGAACAGATGCAACAGGCAGTGCCTGACACTTTGGGGTGCTGATGCGCGGCAATGGCGACAGTGCGGCTGCGGCCACCAGCCGGTGGCTTGCGACGCTGGGCGGCTCCGCGGACGTACTGGAACCGGACCTTCACCAACGGGATTCCTACCAATCATTCGTCTCGATCCAAGCCTAGCTATCTCGGCGCTAGGTTTTGCCTCACCTCACGTCAGAATCAGATCCCCAAATCGCAAAGCGCCCTCCGGCAGCAAACCACGCCATGCCCCGGCAGCACCCCCCTGGCCGGCCCCAAAATTCCAAACAAAAAAAGAAAGCAGCAGAGCAAAGCACCCGCTTTCCATATCGTGCACGTTGTCATCAGCCACCGAAGACCCGAGGGGCTCCGAGCCGCCGAGACACGCCAAACAAACACGCGGCGCCCATGGCACGGCAGAAAGGAGACGGAGACGCCACCCCCTTCCTCCCAAACAGCGAGGTACACGCTCCCTTCCCTTCCCACCCCCCGGAAAAGGCAAAGCGGCAGGATCCCCGAGCGAGCACGAATCATGAGCCCATCCATTTATCCGTCTCGCGTCACCACCGTTTTTTAACCAAAAGAAGGCTCCGGCAATGAGTACACAGGCCCAATCAGTCGGCCGCTCGCCTGTGACGTCGCCGGGGCAGAGCTGCCGCTGTCGTGCTGCTGCTGCCCCGGCCCGGGCAGATTCCGTTTCCACAAGGACCACACACACACACACACACACACACACACACACACACACACACCGAAAGAGGAGCGGCAGCTTACAGAAACCGAGCAATCAAACTTCAAATTTGCGAGTGGCGACAAGAGGAGGGGGGGTGATTTCCTGATGGATTCAGACAGGAAACCGCCTCGATCTCGTGACGATACCTAGTTGAGTGGTTTGGAGACTTTGAGGAAATAGCGGGGAAAGCAAAATGCAACATCTGTGGAGAGAGCTTCGCTTCAGCTTCGGGAAGTGGAGTTCTAGGAGTGTTCTGGCGGTGCGCCGCCTTTCCCGTAGCCGAGCTCCGAGATCTCCCAGCTCGTTGCCGGGGCTACCTCCTGATGCAACCGGGTGTATTGCTGGACACGGTAATTGTTCAAAAATTCAGTGAACAGTGTAAACAAAAGCATTGTATATGGCCACTTGGAAAGGGTTTTGCAGTTAAATTAGTTGTTACCTCCATCTTTGTCAGCAGCTCGCTTGCGGTTGGTGCAGCAACAAAAATTTGCCTGCAGTCAGGGTTGATGAAACCCTCTGTTGCCCCCTTTTCAAACAGGGCGATCAGCGGGTCGTAGTAACCATCGACATTCAGCAAGCCGACCTGTAAGACGCCTTACTTTGTTTGAAAAGAGAATGCTGCTGATTTGTTCAGTAACCATGTGTATACATCTATCAGTCCAGTGGATGTGTGTCAGTGTACTACTTACTGGCTTGTCATGAATTCCAAGTTGGCACCAGGTTATCATCTCCAACAGCTCCTCCATTGTTCCATACCCACCTGATACAAATCGTAAGCAAATTATATTGAAATGTCGGTGATGCGAGCAGGAAATCGTCGAATATCTGGCACCTGGGAGAGCGATGAACGCTTCAGATTGGCGAGCCATCTCAGCTTTCCTCTGATGCATGTCGGCTACAACCTTCACTTCTCCTACACTTTCGCCTGAAATCTGTTTAAAAGAGACCCATGTGCAAATGTCAGTACGGATTACAGAGAACAGTTCCCTGCCCGGGGAAAAAAAACAGCACAAGTCTAGTCGGCATTTGCAATGCTGAATTCAGGAATCAACTAAACCTAGAGCTCCAAATTGTGTCATACCAGTACCTGACTCTCTAACAAGGTAGGAGCCCACTGCTACAAATACCAAGTCCTAGCTTGACCAGGGACAATGGGTTTGCCTTCACGTCATTAGCAAAGCAGAACAATTCAAAGGGGGGACGAAACGGTACGACAAGAAAGAATAGAAAGCTCAATAGTCATTCACTGAATCCATTCCTAGCTAAAGCTGAATTATGAATGGGACATGCTTAGATTTGATCCAAACGCTACACGGATCACACCAGCACGCATCATTGCGTTGCATACCACCCTAAGCAAAAGGCCTGATCAGTTGATCAGCTGAACAAAATATACGCATCCCTACACTGAAACAGGTACCATACCATGAACAGAACTCAGAGTAAAGAAACTGCATACCTCAATAGGCATGAGCGCTTTCGGAATCACCCTGTGAACAAAAGGCAAACAGAAACACCGGCTCCCACATCAGTTAGAGTCTTCGAAACGGGGTGCAGAAAAAAAAAAGAGTGTAATTTGTGCAGTAGGCAGTAGCTACCCAAGGACATGGCAGCCGCCGTCGCGAACCGTCCGCGCAATCACGCCCATCAGCCCGATGCTGCCGCCGCCGTAGACCAGGCTGATGCCCCTCCGCACCTACGAGTTGCAGCAAGGGAAAAAGCCACGCGCACGACGCTCACCTACCAAGAACTCAAAAAAATTCCAAGGAAACAACGGCGCGGGCAGGCCAGCCGGCGCACGGCGCGCCAAGCGGCGTCGTCCTGGCGCGCCGGCCGAGCGCGGCGAGCTGAGCTCCATGCTGCCATGTACTACGCGCGGACTCACCAGCTCGTGGCCGAGCTCGAGCGCGGCGTCCGCGAACACCTTCCGGTGCCCGGCGCTGCTGCCGCAGAAGACGCAGATCGTGCGGAACCTGCTCGGCACGGCGGCCGCTCCGTCGCCCATGTCGAGCCTTTCTAGGTGCCGCGCCGGGGAGGAGCTCGCTCAGCTCGTAGGAGCCCGCAGGTGCTCGCTCGGTGGTGTCGTGTTTGGCTGCGCGTGCGCTATCTCCAGCGCCCCTCCCTTTCCGGCAGAGCTCCAGTGATGGCGCGCGGTATTAAAGGCCAGTGATGTAATCGATCACGCCCCCCTTTTAATCCCGGTGGGTCAAACCTCACCACACCTCGTCCGCCGCTGTCATTTTCGC
The DNA here is from genome assembly GCF_002211085.1 of Panicum hallii. NCBI lineage: Eukaryota > Viridiplantae > Streptophyta > Magnoliopsida > Poales > Poaceae > Panicum > Panicum hallii. Next base: position 12,919,313 of record NC_038044.1, read on the forward strand.
GGTCACCGCACCGGCCGGGCCCGCCGGAAAGCCCGGTAACTCTGAATTGCCCCCCTCACCGTCCCCGAGAATCTTTGCGCTGCCTGCCTCCCGATGGCGGCATGCATGGCGCCGGCACAGTTCCGCGCGTCTGGACCATCCGCTCGTGTCTCCCCGGGCTGCCCAGACGGCGAGCCATCCCGGCCGTCCACACCCCCGCGGCCGGCCACGGCGCTGAAGGCATCCTGTATCCTTTCAGATGATCGCCAAGAAAAAGGCTGCTCCTTCCCATGAAGGGTTGCCATCAGGGGCACCATCAGAGTCCTGATTTCTGAAGAGTTCACCCCCAACAAATTACCTGGCAGAGTTGGGCACGGTTAATTGTCTGGGTTTCGGCGAACCGTAGCTTTCGGCACGTCCCTTTCCGCCGCCTGTGCCCTGGCCACGAGTGGTACAGCACTAGAGCAGAGCGGCGCAGCAAAACCCCATCGGCCAAAGATTTTCTTTCCCATTTTCTATCGCCCCAACGATCGCTACAGATTATTGCAAAAGGGCTAGATTTTGACAAGCAATGTGGACCGGATTAATGTAGCCTGCACTTTAGTCAAACAAATGTGGGAGATTAAACAAGTCAAGGAGACGATCGCCGTTACAGGTACCAACCGCGGATGCTGCAAATGTTTCACCGGTCGATTCTGATGAGGCCATCATATATGAGCCGGCCAATCAGAATGTTAGGAACAATTGTTTGGGCGATCGGACGATCGCCCAGGACATGTCATGAGATCTTCAGGGAAGATGGCACGCTGATTATGCGCCAGAACAGACAAGAGAAACCTCGCGTCATTCTCATCGCCCCAGAATTTCATATTCAGACTTCTGGTGGCCCAGCGTAAGATACTATCAACATCCTGCACGACTCTAATTAGAACCAGATCTTATTTTACACAAGACAGCAGGTGGAGATATGTAACGGCTTAAGCTTTCACATGTCCCCCTTGTGAACCCTAAGTACATAATTTATCGGTAGAGGCGAATCAGGAATTGAACATCGATTGGATGTGTACTGACAATAAACTAAGATGATAGCTGGAAGAAATATATATGTGGTTAAGATTTGTTGCCCATTGATCAAGGAGCCAGGTTATCGTCATTCTCCTTGTCCAAGCTTCTCGTCTTGATTCGGCCTTTCAAGGACAAGCTGCTCAGTCTCTTTGAGGTCACTGAAATCTCCGAGCCAGCGTTGCTCTGGGCGTCGATTGGAGAGAGAGCCACCCTGGGCATGTCCCCGGATCGCTGTCGCTGGAATGACCCTCTGTGGCTGCTGCAACCATTTAGCCTTGCTTTGGCAGACTTGGTCAAATTCATGTAGTTTGGTCCTCCAACATGGCCACTGTCTGATCTTGCTTCTGATGCTAAGATGGTGGTGGTGGCAGACACTGGAGTCACTGAGGATGTTGACGGAGAGCTCTCCTCATACACAAAGTCAGAGGAAGAGGCAGACAGCACTGAAGGAGGCTTTGCTGCTACCCTGGTTGTGACATTGTTCCTTCTGATTTTCACCGAGCTAGCATCAGAATGCTTAGAGACAGCCAAGTTCAGATCCTCACAGTTCTTCGCGAACTGCGAGTCGGTATGATTTCGCTCCATAAGTCTGGTTTCCCATGGTTTAGTTGCCATCCATCCTTCTAAGTATCTCAAGTTGTGATTGCACCTATTAGACTCATGGCTTCTAACACAGGTAGCAGGAGAGCTTGGCCTTCCGCTGTGTTTTGAACTCCGATGCTGAAAGAAATATGCTCAGAATGTTATAAAGGCATGTAGTAGTATTAGTGCTCCAAGTATTACTAGGACAAGGGTCTAGAAAACAGGTATTGCTACACCATATACCTGATAAAAATGAGCATAGGCAATTGCCCTTTCTCTCTTTGCTGCACCTTCATGCTTCATGTGTAATTTTGATTTTACTTCATCAAAAGAACCTTGACGGTCACACCATTGTTCCTGCAATATGACAAATGTCAAAAAATCTTTGCAACGTCACACTGCTACTGTAATGACAACAACGAAGCATGTATGCTTCTCATCTAACCAACGGCAATTCATAGCAAAGCATACTGTAGTGTGAACTTGAAACTTGGGCGGGCAATACCTAATTGTAAAAGGCATTATTGGTGTTATCACCATAGCTATTCTTACCTAACAGCATCACTATACAAATACTGATTCAAACACATATTGTCAATGTGAAAGAGCAAGAAACAATCTTAATGGACTCAATCATTGCTCAAAATAAAGGAAGCTTAATTGTCCATATCAGTCTTATAGTGATGCAAGTCCCTTTCAAGTAAAAGCAATCCACCATATCAACTCTCACGTCCCTTTCTCCATAAGGAAATAATAAATGTAAAACAACCATATGAAAAGCTTTCGAATAGTTAAAGTATCAACACTAGCACAATGGGAATTCAAATTTCGAATTTTTCCAGCTCCCAAACCTCCAAATGATCTCTGAATTCTTTGGTTAACTCAGGGGGTCTAAAATTCAAATGTGCAATTATTAGCTTTGAACCACCAATTTCAAATTAAAGTTAGAGTGAAGTTTTAGTAATAATAATCTATCTTTATTTTGAACAAGTCCATAACAAAATCTGAGTGGAAGGCGATCAGGGAATTCAACTACATCTGTCCATGTGACACTGTTAGTTACATTAAGCAACATTGCAACAAGATACCCTACCACACTCCAACAACACTGTGAACCGAATTCCATGATTGGAAATTTTGTTGTGCGATCAAAATTTTCCTCAATGACATGTGACACTTAGCTTTCCACCGGTATCAACATAAAGGGGAAGTTCTTATGCAACCTAGTAGCAGCTAATCAACAACCATTTTGGGTCCAACACTGCAATTTCTTCCCCCGGAAATAATAGCATTGCATGTCCCAAAAAGTAAAAGCAGACAAGTACATGATGTTGCGTTCCATATACCTCAGCGTCTTTGGTAGAAGTGGCACGGCCGTTGAGCGCGACCTGGGAACCGTTGCCATCAACGGTGGAGCGCGCCCGCTGCTCCCTGGCGCGTTCCTGCACCCGCAGCAGCGCGTGCATGCACTTGAGCGTGACGGCCAGCTGCTTCCGCACGAGCCGGCCGCGCACCAGCGCCTGCAGCCGCACGATGCCCCTCAGCGCCTTCAACGCCCGCCTCGCCTGCTCACGTCACGCGCGCCGCCACAGCACAGATGAGTAAGGAGTCAAGATCGCATCACGTCGAAGTAGCAGTATAGTACCAAACGGATAAGGGATTCCGGCGCTACCAAGAATGCGCGGAAGGCGGTCTGGATGCGGACGGCGGCCCACTCCTGCCTGATGAGCCGGAAGTCCCTGGGCGCCGCGCGGACGACGGCCGCGAGCACCGAGCTGAACGAGTCGGCCGACGCCGAGGACGCCTCCGACGCGAGCGCGCCGCCCTCGCCGGCGCTCGCCCTGGACGCGGCGGACGACGAGCTCCGCCACAGCCGCGGCCACTTGCGCCCGCCCTTGTGCCCCGCCGCCTTCAGGGCCACCAGCGACTTGATCCACTTGCTCGACGCCTCCATCGACCCCGCCCAGTGCAAGATGCAATGCAATGCGAGGTCAAGGTGCAATGCAGCCACCCGCTTATTCCTCTGCTCCACTGAAGCTTCCGCTGGGTTGTGTGGGGGCAGTGGCCAGTGGGAGGTGGAAGAGGGGCGAGAGGGAAGGACCGAAGGAGGAGGAGGAGGAGAAGCCGAGGCGAGGCGGGTCGCGACAAAATGGAAGGAGAAGCAATCAGTGAAGTAGTGGGGGTAGTGGAGGAGGTAGCCGTTGTCCATTTCGGCAACGACGTGGGGAGGGGGGGAACAACCGTTCTTCGCTCGTGGGGATTCAAATTTCGAACGGCGCCGAGCAGCAACCGGCAAAGGCGACGGGATCCGCGGTGCTGTCCCTGGCGTGTGGACCTGGTATCCTGGGCCCACTTGTCATGCGGTCAGGCGAACGGAACGGGGAGAGGAGAACGACGGCCCTGGCGGTTCACGGGCTCGACCACCTGCTGGCTTTCCGCGCGTTGGGCTTCGAGAAAGGTTGTGGGGGCTTTCTAGGGACATGGGCCCAAGATGCCTGGTTTCGGAGAAAATGGCCCATACGTCAGGGAGTAGGTAGATGCATGTGGTCCACGGTTTGGGAGATATGGGAGCCCGCGCCGGTTTGGTGAGTTCTCTCTCGTGTACCGACCCGACGACAGAGCTGACACGACACGACGGCGATCGCGTGGAATTTCGTGACGGGAGCTGACTCGACTAGCCGGAGCTCAACGCCAAGCGAGCCACGGGATCGACGCCGCGTGGCAGGAGCACCAATACATGCCACGTCACTATTGTTTGTGGTATCCTGGTGCAAAATCGAAACCAAGATTTGGGGACCAAAGTTTTACAGCACGTACGACTATGGCGCCATTTCCGAACCAGCCGAATCAATTTTGTTAGAATTAAGTTTATATTAGTGATCAATTAATTTACATTTTTTTTGAGAGATATCTCTTATTAGATAGATGTAAGAAAGGCATGACCTTTCGCGAAGGGGGCATAAACGCTTAAAGGACATATCTTACGGATACACATTTTCATCATGTATAAATATATAATTGTATTATTCATTCAGTCGATCAATAAATTATTTGTATTTGCATTCTATTCTAATCTTTACTTTCAACTTTCAACATGTTATCAGACACATTTGCTCTCCACCGAGATTGAGAAAAGCACGAAGAAAACGGGAGATGAACCAATACAAGACCGTTGCCGGCGATGCGCCGCCACCAGCAACGTCAGGATAGGTGCTATATCTGCGGTACGTTCCGCGTGTGCCCACCAGCAACGGCACGCTGAGGCCCTTTGACTGCCGGCCGGCGGCCTCGATCAGTTGTCCATCGCTATCAAGAACAGAATAAGCAAAGATGAGAGAAAGGGAAAAATCGAGGATCCCATCAACCAGTAACTGCACATATGCCGAGATTGATTCATCCCATAGACAAAGATTTGGCGTCACGGAGAAGATTAAAAACAAGAATTTTCGAGTTCAATTTTTCATTACATTCTCTTATGCTCTCGCTCTTGCATCGCTGATTAGTAACATGCAGGAATACTGGCCAACAATAAAAACAATAACGAAGCAAGCAATGGTCCCTGATACAAGTAGGAACACGGCAACAACACAGAGAGAAGAACAAGAACATAAGCCAATCGGCATTAATAACTCATGCACATAGGCCGGATCCACCTGCTGCATTCCACCGGCATATACAAGCAACATCCGCGTGATGCCAAAAAGGATATCCACACATATCAAATGGTATAAAAAGATTTTGATTTATTAGAAATAAATTAAGATGTGACAGAAGTAGGATATAAAAAAACTGGCTAACTAATTCTCATATTGCCGGATTATTGACTGATGTTATGGTAATGAAATTTATATTGGAGTTATGAAAATAAATTCTAATAGTAATTTCATCTGTCATTTCAAAGCATTACATGAATTTGTATAACTTCACTAGATGATTAATTGTGATTCCTTCGAATCACTTATATTATCTACAAGAATAATACGACTTGTATTGCTTAGATGATAAAAAGTTATACGAAAACAGTATTACTAAACATATTGCTAAACATCTTGAAAAATTAGATGATAAGATAATTTTGTGAGATTAACTCACAAAGTTATTACAAACTACTACATTCTAGAAATGTAATGTTCAAGTGGAGACTCTCCTTAAGTTATAACCTATTCAAACATCATATCGTATTATTTTTCTCTATATGAGTTTTTCCTCGGAATGGTTTCTCATAAAAGTTTTAATGAGACAATATCAATATAAGAATTTACATCATATCTCCTATTTTCCCATCGGGATTTTTAAAGGTGATACTCAGGACCTATTGCATGTCATATCTTCTGTTTTCCTTACAAGGGTTTCTAAGAAGGTATCAAAGACATATTATTCTTCTACATATTTTCCCATTGAATTTTTAGGGAGGTTATTCGTATATAATCCACATATCATATTAATTGTCTCCAAACTTGCTTATGATTTTCTCCTTTCGAGGTTTTCTCATGTAAGTTTGCGATGAGACAATATCTATGTATGCTATATTATTTTCTCCTATTTTTCACTAGGTTTTAAAGAATTTTTAATGGCATATCAATATATAGTTTGGTTTCTTCTCAAATTTTTTCCTACAGGTTTTTGGAGGTGTTTTCCCCGTACAATAATCGAGGATGATTGAATAAAAATTACCTTAAGCATACAAAGAGCTAATTGATCAAGGAGGAGTGTTATGATTAAGTTTATATTAGTGATAAATTAGTTTGCACCCGTTCATAAAGAGACACCTCTTAGTAGAAACATGACCTTTCACAAAGGGGCATAAACCCCCAAGCGATATGTCCTTTGGACACACCCTTTCTTTCATCATGTATAAATATATAATTACACTGTGCATTCAATCAATCAATGAATCATTTGTTCTTTTCCATTGTAGTCTTTACTTTCAACTCTCAACAAATTTCAGTTTGCATGTCACTGTGAACCTCGCCGGCAATCTGCTGCGCCAAAGCGGCTCTCTCCTCAGGGGCGTACCAAGGGGTATGCCACATAGATCACGGCACACCTAAAATCTAGCCAGACCCAAATAGTAGGGAGTCAAAATAATTTTTCTTTCCTCAGTTAGCATTTGCCTTTGCCTGGTTAGTTTCACTCGTTGGGCAGCCAATACCCTTTTTTTAAAAAAGGGCAGCCAATACCTTTTTTTTTTTAAAAGGGCAGTAGCACTGCCAAATCATATTAGGAGCAGAATAAGTTCAGATCTTACATGATAGATATTACATAAAACAAGAGTACGCGCTCCAGAAACAAAAAAAGTGTAACATAAGAAACTAATTGATCGCCAACGCTTGGGCAGCCAGTACTCTTGGAGCCTTTTTTTTTCTCTCAGTTCATGTGCTGTAAGCCAAGTTCCCCTCTGTCCACCATGTCGAGATGATTTACATCTGCACTCCCTACAATCTCTACCCGTTCTTCTCTGTCCTCTCCCACGTGCATAGAAGAGTAGATCTAGATAATTAAACATCTAGTCATATTTTTTGAGGGGAAAAACATTTAGTCATCTTATATCATGTAAATTGAAATTATTAGGTTACAGTAATTGATGTGAGTGTGCTATTTAAACGTGATGATATTCCATGTGAGGTTGAGAACTGCAAATACCTTGTCATGAATTATGTTCCTTGCTCGTGTGAAGGTATTTTAAAAAATAACTAAAATTTAACTTGTTCCAGCTCAATGAAGTCATGTCTCAATTCATTTAGTACACGAGTTGGTGGAATCAATCCATTGGGTTCTTTTAGTAGGATTAATGAATTATGAAGATGAGTGGAGACCTCACATCTTTTTTTTAAACGTGCACCAATAATATTTAAGATGTTACGACATCTTTTAAATATATCATCATTTTTAATATTTGTATGATACTGAACTGTTAGATTATAGTTGCTTATCAAATCGTTCTATAAATTATCCCGAATTGTACATGCTAGCATTTGTACGATATGCCTAGGTTAACATCCTACGTCCGCCACTGTTTCACCTCACCATCGGCCCCATGGGGATTGCCGGATAGGCCCGCCTCGCGATCTCCCCCAGTCCCAAAGCTTCCTCTCCCAGCATGTCCACGCATAAACAAATCCGCAGAGCCGTTGACACTCGTATGGCGTGCCGCGCAAATTAAGTAACAGACCTGCCTCTCCGTCCTCCGGAACCCGATCACCACGAGCTCCTTCAACGAAAGACGCGGAAGCTCACCGCCGGTGCCGACCACTGTAGCCGCGTCTCAGGGAGCACGCGCGCACACGGCTACACGAGACCGTCCAAGAAGCAAGGGCGAAGGCACGTCGGCGGCGACCAGAGCCCTCCCTAGCTAGGCTGGGGCTCGAAGCCTCGAACTGAACCGGATGACAAGGTTGCTATTGCTAACGTCTCAGCCGCGCGTATCGTCGAGATCGAGAGCACGCAAAGGTCAGGTGCCAGACCGCTAGCGGCAACCGGCTGCTGGCCGCATTACCTCTTCTCCCGTGTCGTTTCGTTCTGAAGCCAAGTGAGGACAGTATAATGCGAGATCGGACTCGATACGTTATCGTGTCTGAGAAAGCGACCGTCAGGACTAAGGTTTTTTTTTTCGGTTTAGCGACATTGCTTATCTACTTCATTAGGTGGCTGCTCTGGTGGTGTCGGATGCGATGATTATTGATGAAGCCAGCCGGTTGATCGTTGACCAGGGGAGCTTCGTCAGACTAGAAAACTGTCAAAGCAGGTAGCGCACGTGACGGCACGTGTCGGGTGAGCTCATCACAAATTAATACGCCGGGTGAGAGCTTGAGGGGAGCCCATGTGTGTCAGGCGGGCTGGACGGTCCACCCATGGCGGTGTGCCTGTCCTGTGGAAGCATCACATCTGTCACCTGCTCATTGGTTGCACCGTAGAAGCATCTCATCTGTCATCTCCCCATTGGTTACCATTTTGTCGGATCCTTCGTAGAATTGTCAGCTGATGATAGTGAAGTGAAGGTAGATATTTATGTTGCGTAGCGTAGTCCTCCGTCCGCTCTGTCTACAACAGGCCCCGGGGATGCTGCCTGCTGGTGGTACTGTATTACCGTGGGAATTTTTATGTCTGGTGCTGACTAGAGGCGACAGCAGATCACCCGTCCTACTAAAATTGTAGACTAGACTTTCCATTTGTGATTGCTTAGCTTCAGCGCTAGCAATGTAGAGGTCGAAAGGGTTAAGTTTTAGAGGGTTTTCACGGGCTTAGGAGGAAGGATAGCAAGTTTACATGGAAGTGGAGGCAGGCACGGTGGCGGTGACAGCTCCTAGAGGCCAGAGATGTCGCAAGAGGTAACTGCGAGCCGGTACCTCAAACACACGAGAAACTAAATGTGAAAATGCAAAGAAGAAGATTGTAGGGCCTAAAATTCGATTGGACGAGATTCGCGGACGTGATCATAGCATAACCCAATCTAGGCCACCTAGAAGTCACCCTACATCAATGGAAATTTGCACTACGTGGAAACAGGTACATTGGTAACGGGCATAGATGACGTTTGGTAACGGACAAAGTGGCGTTACCGATCTAGCGTTACAAATGAGCGAACAAAGGTAACAGGCAATTGCCCGTTACTGATAACACGTATTTGTAACGGGCATCTAACAAAGACCGTTACCACATGTAGTTACCGGTCATCTTAAATGGCTATTCTCTGGTCCCACAGGGACCTTTGGTAACGGGCACAGACACGCCGCCCGTTACAGAAACCAAAAAAACGTTACGGTCTTTTTGCATGCTGCCCGTTACAAATATATTTTTCCACGTTTCTCTCTGGGCCCACTGGTCAAAGGTTGTAACGGCTTTTAAGTAATGCCCGTTACCTTTAAGAAGTATCCGTAACGGTTCGTAAGGTAAGCCCGTTACCTTTGGACCATATCTGTAACGGTTCTTTCACTATGTATCGCTCTTTAGTTAACGCCTGTTACTCTCTGATCTCACTATGTATCGTGCTTTAGTTAACGCCCATTACTCTCTGACCAGTTGTTGTAACGTGTTTTAGTTAACGCCCGTTACCTATATGTAGGCCACCCCTACAGTAACCAGACTTTTTTCTGGCTGCATCCTGGTACTAGCCAGGCAGCCACCAGATTATTGGTTGCATCCTGGAACCAGCTAGAATTTGGCAGCCACCAGCAAGTAGACATCACAAACACATTCTCATCACATATATACACAAGCAAATAGATATCACGAATATACACAAGATCACATCAAGTTCCTCATATGACATGCAACAAGTTTGAAACCCTGAATGCAACAAGTTTCAAGTTTCTGGCTACAATGAACTCAAGGTGCATCATAAATAGAAGGCGCTATAGAAGTTGCCCTTTGGGTCGAGGGTCTCCTTAAGAATGAACTCGCACAGCATCTCCCGGACCGGCTTTAGATCTTCTATAGAAACTGTCAGGGCAGCATTAAAATCCTGCAAAATACAATCATTATGAGAATAATCAGTTTTTAAAATCAAATGGAGAATATGAACAGAGACAAGGCTGAGCAGTATATACTTACAGCAGCCTTTTTCATTATAGTAATGTCACCGACTAGTTTTAGCATATTGAATGCCACATAGAATCCACATAAAAAGGTCCCCGATGGCTGTGAGCGCACTGCAAAAAGGTACCAAAATGACAAGTTAATGCAGTAACCAAATAGGTATCAAGGGACTAAAAAAACCTCAGTCTTACATTAACATCTATCCTGTGCATGAGTTTAGGTTTGGTTTTTATCTTTTTCTTATTTGCTTTCATCATTTCTTCCATGTGCGCATCAAAGGCCCTGCATGATCAGCAATACCGATTAGAAACAGTAAGAGATTGATTTTTCGTGAACAAAACCTACATGATACTGACCAGTTCACAATATGTCAGACGTCCGTGAACTTTTGACCGGGAAATAGTTTAGCAGAATCTAAATACCAAACCTTTTTGTACTTTATAGAGATGATCACTGTTACCCAGTGGCCACCGGTGTTGTAGGCACCCACCACATAGTCGTTCTTCATAGCATTTTTAATTGCTTGTGTTACAGTGCTAGGCTGGTGAGAAATCACTGTGGCGGTGAAAATCTGTGGATCCAAAAACCCAACACTGCACTGCATCTCTGCTGCATTCTGCATCATTTTCCTACAAATAATCCAATTGTTAGCATGCACGAACTTTGTGGTCAAAATTAAAGAAATATATTTTTTTGGTTTGAAGGGACTTACAATGTCCACGACCTCAAGAAGCTAACATCCAGAGCACCTAGGGTTATAAGGTCGTACACGTCATTGAATGCAACATTTAACATTAAATCACCATCACCTTGAAAGTAGGCTTGAGCCACCTTTGCTGGAAAGCCAAGTTTATCCTTACTGTGTTCCATGACGTAAGCATGCAACCTGGTACAATTTGGTCCAGTAGCCTCTAAATCCGCTTCTGACAACATAGGCACACCAGGCTTGTATTTTGGATTCTGTGTTGTCTTGCGGACGCTGAGCTGCAGTACCTGCATCTGATGCTGTACCCCTGCTACCTGATGCGGTTATAGAGTTGGGCTGTCTCGTCTTGGGTGGTATAAGGATCCTGTACTTTGACCATTGGATCCTTGTACTGAGAGCCTCACCTAATGTTGTTATCTCATTCCCCCCTACTGGCACAGGCAGACGGAAGTGACTCGTATTGGACCACACATAAGTAGGTTGCACCACTGCATACCCTTCTTGCACCGGTACACAATGGCAAGTCTCTTGATATGGATAGACAGTGGCTACTGCGAGCTCCAAGTTATGCCCGGTGCCATCCAAAAGGCTGCACTTGGTTGGCTCTGTCAGCTTATCTATTGTGTCCAGCATAGATGATTGACTATCACTATGTTGTACATTCGCTTCATTCTCGTTGAATGGCCCATGCTCTTCCCCGCTGCCACGCACATCTTCTTCCTCACTGACACTCGCATCTTCTTGCTCTCTGCTACGATGTGTGTTGGTTGGGTAGGACATAGAGCATTCGGTATAACCACGCCTGCTTGTCTTAGCATGTTGATAACTCTGATGGCTGTTTCACCAACTATCTTTTCCTTCTCCGCATCAGACCTCTCCTTCGTCTTCTTCCTCTTCTTCCTGTACATTCCAGCAAACTCTTCACCAAACCTTTACCCCAGCCAACAGAACTAGACACGCCTCGGACCCGACCTCGATGCTCTAGATTCTCAAGTGCCGCGGTGAGTATATCATTCTCCCTAACCCCAGTGAAAGAACCATCGCTAGCCTTAGATGCAAGGTCTTTCACCTTATTTGCTAGCCCCACCACCGCAGGGTTACTGAATGTTATGTCCCCGCTTCCTTCACTAGTGCTTTCACTAGTGGTCATCCTCTTCGCCGCCCTTGCCCGCAGATATGACCTCGAATGTCCAGGAAATTGGTTCCAAGGGTTCTCTTTTCCTTCTCTAGCTAGCTTTGCATCCTCCTCCTCCCGCTCTTTCCTTTTACCATGATAACCTTTTCTTCCCGTCTTGTGCGGCTTATTATGCAATGCTCTCTTATCTTTCATCTCCTGGCTCACTCGCTGAAAAAAAGGAGAATTAGTTTCCTGCACAAACACCTCCCAGTCTTCTGGCTTCAAAAAGCCATTCTTCTCAAAGGGAGAATCCTCTTGCCTCACATAAGTTTTTCTTAAATAGGCCTTGAACCGCCGTTGCAAGGTTGCAATCTCTGACATAGCTGCCTTAATTGCCTTGTTGCGAACAGTTTGTTCCAGATTGGCTAGGTACTCTAGCTTTCCCAGTAAAGCTTTGAATAGCTGTTCCTTCTCAATTGGTGAGAGATCCTCAAGCTTCCTATTGATTGACACCCTCTCCCGAGCAATGAGGCCACAAACCAATACAAATCTTTCCCTTGTAGCATCTGGGGTAGGCAAAAAAATTTCATCAAGTCCAGTTGCAGTCAACTTGTCTTTTGGCCATTTGGTTTGTGTCCTTGATCTGCAGGATCGAGTACTACTCGCAGCAGTCTGCGCTGAGTGAGCCTGTGAAGAACGTTCACCGTCGTTGCGCTGGGAGACTGCATAGATGATATGTCAGGTTGTCAGTAGAGCAACATAAGCAAGACTGAAAATGTAAACAAAATAGCTAATATTAGACTAGAAATCAGTACAAGTCCTAAATAAAATCAGCATAGACATACAGGTCAGATTTTACTTAGCATTGACGTTGGGGATAGGTGCTAACCATTTTGACAGGGTGAAGCAATGCTTATATATCAAAGCAGAAACTAAGTTCCTTCAACTGCTTCCTTGTCCAACTTCAGAAGCAATGAATTGAGGGTTCCATGTGTACATGCAACAAGAGGATAAAGCAATCAGTTAGTATAATTATCACAGCAAAAAACAATGTACACTCTAAATAAGCTACAAATAATTCCATGGCCTGATGATTGAGTGAACCATGTAGTGCCACCACACCGGGGATTACAGGGCACAAGCGATACGAAAGAAAATCGCCCATGCCCAAACCACTCAGGTGGATTTTGGTTGGCTATGCTTACACGGTTCAACCGATCATTAAGCCATGCTACCATCGACAGTTTGCATACACACATCATGACACCAACAATAAGAATATATATGACAACACAGCATAGGAAAGTCTAGTTATCACTAAATTATAAACCACTGCGATACATTTCGCACTGACTGAATGTGGCCATCAACATTCATCCATCAAATCCACAGTCCATCAAATAAAAATGAACTATTAAGGCATGCTGAACTAATGCAGGCAATTCCAGGAGAATAATTCTATGTGCATTGACCCTAAACAACAACAAAGTAGCATATCTCCCTAATCCACCTTGACAGGAAGAGCACATTGGGTGGCCGAGCAGAGAGAGGGCGTTGGGGGTTCAAGCAGCAGTAGCCTCTGTCGCGAATGGTGGTTGGGAGGGGCTGGATCTGTGTCGCCTCGTTGCCTGAGGTAGCCGGTCATCGTCGTGGCCGGAGATGCGGTGGGGTTAGGGCAGGAGAATGACGGCGACGGCGAGCGAGGAGAGTGGCGGCGGCAGGCTAGGGCAGGAGAATGGCGGCGACGGCGAGCGAGGAGAGTGGCGGCGGCGGGCTAGGACAGGAGAATGACGGCGAAGGCGAGCGAGGAGAGTGGCGGCGGTGGGCTAAGGCAGGAGAATGGCGGCGACGGCGAGCGAGGAGAGTGGCGGCGGCGGGCTAGGACAGGAGAATGGTGGCGACGGCGAGCGAGGAGAGTGGCGGCGAAGGCGAGCGAGAAGAGTGGCGGCGGCGGGCTAGGGCAGGAGAAGAGCGGGGAAGGGATTAGCCGAATATGTATGTCCCCTGATGACCACTTTGTAACGGGCTTTGAGAGGACGCCCGTTACTGACTATATGACCATTAGTAACGGGCGTTGTCGTAAAGCCCGTTACTGATGTACAGTTAGTAACGGGCGTTGTGGTAACGCCCGTTACTAATGTGAGATACAGAATTCAGCAGACTGCAGCACACTTACTGAACTAAACCAGAATATATGTATCTAAGGCAGAATATATATGGTATCTCAGGCAGAATATATAGACATCATATATTACAAAAAGGATTCAAATTCCACCAATACACAACCTATATTACAAAAAGGATTGAATTTCCACCAATACACATCCTACATTACAAAAAGGATTCAGCAGACATCAATCTTGCTTTTTCTTTGATTTCTATATATGGATTTTTTTCATGATGGTCGATCCGCAAGTACGGTGTTTTGTCAGTTGCCAAGAGTCGGGGCATGTATGAAGTATCAAAGGATGGAATTTCATCAAACTGGTTGTATTCCTCCTCCTCAACAACATTGGCAATCCCAACAATTCTTTTTTTTTCCAGGCATAACCACACACCAGTTCTTCCTTACAAGGTCAGGTATATAGAACACTTGCTCAACATCCTTGGCGAAAACAAATGGTTCGTCTTTGTAACTAAAGACCCGCAGATCAACACTAACAAACCCATATTTATCCTTGCTCACACCTCTCTTCCCATTGACCCATCTGCACTGAAAAAGGGCTACCTTGAAACCTACATAATCAAGCTCCCATATCTCCTCTATTTGACCATAATATGTGGCTGCCTGCATGTCATTGTTGACGGCCCGTACACGCACACCACTGTTTTGATAGACGCTCTTGGCATCCTGGGCCATGGTGTAGAACGTGTATCCATTGATATCTATTGTTTGGTATGTTGTAACAGTGAATAATAGCCCCACTGCTAGTTTCGTTATCAGATTGTCGATTACAGCTGCGTTGCATCTCTGGACATAATCTCGGAGCCACCAGCTGAAGCATTGCATGTGCTTCTTTGCAACCCAAGCCTCACTACGGGCAAGGTTTTCTTCACGTAGTTGTTGGTTGTGCTCGTTGGCAAATGGTGTAATCAGGTCAATCTGTTGTATCACGGTGAAATGAGCCTTGTTGAAGGCATCTGGATCCGGAGTGATTGACTTTTTCTCCATGGTCCCAACACCTGCAAGCCTACCGTCATGCTGTGAATGAGGCACACTAATAGGGTTTTGGGGGTCCATATAACCCATGGCCCACTCCACTGCTTCGATGGTCCCATAGCCACGAATCATGGCTCCATCCGGAAATGACCGGTTATGTACCAATGATTTGAGGAATCCAAAGTACCTCTCATATGGAAACATCTGATGAAGGTAAGATGGGCCAAGGAACCAGATCCCCCTCGCGAGGTGTGCTGTTAGATGGATCCTGACATCAAAGAATGTTGGTGGGAAGGTAGCTTCAAGCATGCATAGGGTCTCGAAATGCCTCCTCTCTAACTTCAATAGTTCTTACTCATCAATCACCTTCTATTCTATTACATTGAAGAATAAACACAAGCTCGCGACCGCGTCGCGAACCTGTACTGTCTTGATACCTCTAAGTGCAACAGGAAGAAGAGCTGTCATCAACACATGGCAATCATGAGATTTCATCAAGTTGAAATTCATTTTCATGTCCTTCACCGACACTAGCCTCTTGAAGTTCGATGAGTAGCCTGAAGGTACTTTCAAACCATGCAAAAACTCACAGAATTCTTTTCTCTCTGTCTTTGACAAGGTGGTTGCAGCGACGGGAAGGTCTATCCCCGTGTCTGTTTCCTCTGCATAGAGCTCCGGCCTAATGCCCATATCTTTAAGATCCTCCCTTGCATTTTTATGATCTTTTCCTTTCAACTTCTATTGCAGCAATGTTCCACAAACGCTTTCACACACATTCTTCTTGACGTGCATGTTGTCAATCGAATGACGCACATCCAACAGCTCCCAATACTCTAGCTCCCATAGAATTGATTTCTTGTTCCAAATTCCTTTCCCATCTTCTTCTTCTTCACCATCTCGTTTCTTTCTCTTGCCAAGGATTTTTTCAGTCATTTTGGGTAACTTCTTGATAGTTTTGATGTCCTTGACTTGCAAGAGGACCAGATTTCCAGTCACATGCAGAGGCGCCGCTCGATTCTCCTTTTTCCCATTAAACTGACAATCCATGTCCCGGTAGGGATGTTTCTTGCTGAGGAAACGACGGTGCCCCATAAATGCGAATTTCTTTGAATTTCTTAGCCACAATGAGCAAGTTTCTTCCAAACAGTGTGGGCAAGCTGCACCTTTCCTTTTACTCTGGCTGGAGAGGTTGCGATGAGCCGGGTTGTCGTTGATGGTGGTGAACAACATGGCGTGCAATGTGAACTCCTCACGCCCGAACTCATCCCAAACCTCCTTCACACCAGGCTTCCAAAGTGTCTTCAAGTCATCAACTAGTGGCCTCAAGTAGACATCAATACGGTCGCCAGGTTGCTTTGCCCCAGAGACCAATATTGTCAGCATCATGTATTTCCGTTTCTTGCATAGCCAGGGTGGAAGGTTGCACATTGACAGCACGACAGGCCAGATACTATGTGTAGAACTCTGGTTACCGAATGGGTTATCGCCATCTGTGCTCATAGCGAACCGAAGGTTTCTGCAATCATCAGCAAACCACTTAAAGTGGGAATCAATGTTACCCCATTGTGCTGCATCTGCGGGGTGCGTAAGCTTGTCATTTTCCTTCTTTCGGCCTTCCTTATGCCAACGCAAGAGTTGGGCCTCCTTTCTTGTGGCGAACCATCTTTTCAACCGGGGAATGACGGGAAAAATACCATGCCACCCTCACAGGACCCCCTCTGTTAACCTTCTTCTTGCCTCTGATCTCCACGGGCACGTTCCCGTCATCAGCATTATCATCTCCACCATCTTTTTTCCACTTGTACCGATCACACCCACATTTGGGGCACTTGTCAAGGTCTGCATAATCTCCACGGAACAATACACAACTGTTCTTGCATGCCTGAATTTTTTCGACTTCTATTCCCAGAGGACAGATTATCTTCTTTGCCTCATAGACAGACTCGGCTACTTGGTTTCCCTCAGGTAGCATGTCTCTAAGCACATCCAATAGTTGTTTGAAACTTTTGTTGCTCCAATCATGATCTGCCTTAAGCTGCAAAAGTTTTAGATCACCAGAAAGGCGAGAGTACTTCTGGCAACCAGGATAGAGGGGTTTCTTTGAATATTCGATGAACTGCTTCAGCCTCGCTAATTCAGAAGTTGTGTACACTCCTTGAAACTCAACATCCCGCACCATTTGATCAACATTGTGCACACGTTGCAACACCTCACCATCATCGAAGCCCGTAACTTCTTGATCAGTCATATCATCAGGCCTCATCACAAAGGGTGGGAATGGTTCATTTTCCTCAAAAACTCCACCTTCATCAAGAGCTTCATCATGGCATCGCGCTGCCCCTTCATTAAGGCCTTGAGCATGGTGTCGCGCTTCACCTTCATTTAGGCATCCTGCTTCGACTTCATTAAGGCCTTCCTCACCATGTTTGTTCCAACACGTGTAATTTTTTGTGAAACCACGTGTGATCAAATGATGAAAAATTTTGTCCCGTTATCCGAACTTCTTCTGGTTGAGACAATCTATAAGGGGCAATACATTGTCTGAAGACCACGGTTTCTCATATCCGCCTCTGCTTGACCTAGAAAACCATTGACCCCGGTTATGAAATTGTCCCAATCTCGGGGCTGTCTGTACATCCAAGCCCGATCAGCAGCCACCATCTACAAGTTCAATGAACAAGGGCAATTTCCATACATCAAATGAGCATAATTCATCACCAAAACCGATGAGTAAGAGGATTAGGATAGCAAAGTTCAATAAAAGGGGGCAATTTCCACCTTGAGGAGGAATGTCTACGAGGCGAGCGCGCCCGAGGAGGAGGCGGCGTCGCGGCCGCAGCGATGAAGTGGAAGAAGGGCTGCTGCTTTGGAGGACGGTGACGGCGCGGAGGACACCGCGGTCGACGTCCGCCGGCACCTTCGGTGATGCCGGCGCAGAGGCAGCAGCAGCAAGACACGTCCAACAGCAGCACCGCCACGCTCCAGCTTGACGGCGGTGGAGGAGAGCGCGGCCGAGGAGGCGCCGGTCGCGGTGACGGCGCGGGAGGACGCCCACCGGCTGCTGCGCCAGTGACTTCGATAATGGGCATCAACGGATCACACAAGTAACACCGCTCTATCGGTAACGGGCATCAAATGTTCATCAGTAACGCGCATTACTACAAGCGACAGTTAGGTACGATCACTGCCCTATCTGTAACGGTCCTTAAACGACCATTACCGATACAACAGTGATCGGTAACGGATATTAAGAGACCGTTACCGATAGTACACTTTTTGTAACGGACGCACTTTAACGACCGTTACAACATTTTAATATAACGGGCCTTTAATACGCCTGTTACCAGAAGTCCTCATCGGTAACGGGCGTTGTGGTGGCTAGTTCGGGGTCAAGCCTGCCGCGCTTATGGGTAACAGGTGCCAAATAACAACCGTTAAAGATTATTGCGAGTTGTAACGGGCCACGAGAGTCTGTTACAGCTACAAATGTTACGTGACCGATCTGAGGTTTCCACGTGGTGTTGGAAAAGGACCCACTGCCGCCAAAATCCAACCCTTCCCTGTGGACCACTGTGCTGACGACCGTACGAAGCCGTGTGGCGGCCAACCTCATCCCCCGGCTGCCCGCGTCCCTTCGGCACCATCACCTCGCCTGCAATCCCGGCGGGACGGCTCGCGCGGCACGAGGGGGGCGGCACTTGGATTCCCACGTGTTCCACCCACCAAGTCAGCAGCAGGCCACCCGCGGCGCGCCGCGTGCTCCCCCCGCCCCCGGCCACCATTTAACAGTTGGACTCCGCACCAGACGCCGATCCCCACCACCGCCACGGTCTCCTAACCTCCACCCTCCCCACGCACCCCCAAGCCGCTTCCCTTCCCCTGTTCCCATCCTCCGCTCGCTAGCTAGCGCACAGCACCCTGCGGTTGCGGCCGGCGCGCAGGCAAGATGGACAGCGCCGACGTCGCCGCGGCGCCGTTCGGCTCGTGGGCGTCGATCCGGGGGTACTTCACCCCGGCGACGCTCTTCCTCGTCGTCAACCTCGTCATCGGCACCATCGCGCTCACCTCCCGCGCCACCCAGCAGCGCCGCCGCCGGGAGCACCACAACTACCACGACGACGGCCACTACCACCACCAGGAACCGCTGCACCCGCATCAGCAGCCGGCGTACGGCGACCACTACTACCCGCAGCAGCAGGACACTCTGTACGCGACGCCGCCCGCGCCCGCGCCGCTCGCCCGCACGTCCTCCGTCCTGGACCGGCTCAGGTCGTTCGGCCTCTACCGCTTCCGCTCCGGCGACTTCCCGCCCGAGTACGGCGCCGCGGCGGGGGCCAACCACGCGCAGGACGCGTTCGCTCCGGTGGAGCAAGAGACGGCGACGGCGACGCAGCAGGCGCACTACGCCAGGAGCCGGTCGGACCCGTCGCCCGCGCGGGAGGAGAGGAGGCCGGCGTCGACGGTGAAGAAGTCGGGCGCGAAGGTGAGGAAGGCGCAGGTGGCCCGGGAGCCAGCGAGGGTGGTCGAGGCGGTCGCCGAGGACGACTCCGTGGACGCGAGGGCGGAGGTGTTCACTGCAAGTTTCAGGCGGGAACCGTCGCCGCTGCAGCAGGAGTACCACTACCAGGAAGAGTACGTTCCGCCTCCGGCGCGGGCGCGGGCGTTGGCGCCGGCACCTGCCCCGCTGGCGCGCACGTCGTCCGTCATGGACCGCCTCCGCTCACTGGGCCTCTACGGCTTCCTCGCACCAGAGCAACCCGCCGCCGCGGCGATGCCAGCAAGCGCACCGGCGGCGGCGGTCGAGAAGAAGCAAGCGCAGTCGCACTACGACAGGAGCCGGTCCGAGCCGGCGTGGGAGCAGGGTAGTAATAAGGAGAAGAAGCAAGAGGCCAAGTCGAAAATAGCCAAGTCGAGCTCGGAAACGAGGAAGGCCGCCGCTCCGAGCCGGGTGGAGGCGGCCTTAGCCGGCGAGAGCGTGGACGTGAGGGCGGAGGCGTTCATCGACAGCTTCAGGCAGCAGCAAGCGCAGCACCACCGCGAAGACGAGTACGTCCCGCCTCCGGCGCCCGCGCCGCTGTCGCGCGCGCCGTCCGTGCTGGAGCGCCTCCGCTCGTTCAGCCTCTACCGCTTCCGCTCCGGCGACCTTGGCCCGGACCTCCCTGCCGCCGCCGCGGAGTCGACGCCCCCGGCCGCGGACGAGAAGAAGCAGGCGGCGGCGCACTACGGGCGGAGCCGGTCGGAGCCGGCGCCGGAGCAGGGCAAGAAGGAGCCGAGGATGAGCAAGTCGAGCTCCGTCGTCGTGGAGGAGGAGAAGCCGACGGCGGAGGCGGACCAGGGCGTCGACGCGCGGGCCGACGACTTCATCAACAAGTTCAGGCAGCAGCTGCAGCTGCAGCGGCTCAACTCGCTGCTCAACTACAAGGAGATGCTCAACCGCGGCGGCGAGCAGTAGCTCTCGCCTGCGAGGACGGAGGAGGTGATCGAGGAGTTTCCATTCCGCCATGCAGGAATCGGCTAGCTAGCTTCTGGGTAGGATCCAGATATTACTACTAAAAATATGTTCGGGTCAGCGATCACTGGAGTGTGAGTTATACAATGGTGAGTTTGTTTTTGGACTGTTAAATTGCTTGTAAGAACTGCTAGTTTTTTATAAAAAAATTGAACCTCCTGAAAATTATCCGATTAGAATCTCATTCTGGTGCAGTTCATCGTTGCCTGGATAGTAGGCGTTGATGAGTGAACAGTGATCTAAGTGCAGTGGCGTTTCTGGTGGTTGGGACGTTCGGACGTCAGAGAGCCCCTCTGCATCGCTCATCTTCCCGGCGACCTTGACCTCGAGAGTTAACAAGCGTGGAGCAGGTACGGGATCATGGGCGTGCACGGATCTCGCGCGGTGGCCCATGATGCTTCTTCCTTCCAGGATAAAACGATGGCGATGATGCCCGTGCTGCCGTGCACGGAGTAGTAGAAACGAGGCTGGATCCCTCCCCCCACTCTGGACGGAGCCTTCTCTGAAAATGGCATAGCATGTTAGCATCGCTCTGAACAGTGAATGCAGTGCATGCTGTATGTATCGCGTCCGGTCGTTCAGCGACGACGTGGACGTGGCTTTCCAGGATGCGCCGCGAGACAGCCTGCGGGTTGCCTACTTTGTGTGCCTCGCCTGCAGTGTAACGCATTTCAACCTTCCAACGCTGATGGATGAAAGGTACAGTACATGCCTTTGCCTAATTGCCTTTTGTTGCGGCTCTTTCACCTTTTTTTTTCTTCTTCTTCTTGAGACGAGAGACGTAGCTCGCCAGGTCCCGAAATCCGATCGGTCACCGTCGATGCCCTCCAGCCTCCAACCGCTCCACTGACCATGCTTCGCTGCTGTCCGTGACGTAACCAGGACATGGCCATGGGTTAGCAGTGTCCTCAGTGATTTCTGCAACAGAGTTGACTGCTCCAGTAGATCTCGCCCGTCAACGGGCTTTCTCACAACCGCCTCAAGGAACGCACCACCGCGGGATCGGATCGCTCGCCGCCGGAGCCTCGCCATCGATCCCCATGATCCCAGGTCGCTGTCCCCCGGAAACCGCCACCCGCGACGCGACGCGCCTGTCCTGGTCGGTTCCGTTCATCCTGCCGACCTCCTGAAACCCACACCCCCACGACCACGAGTCCACGAGCATATTCTTCCAGGTTCCAGCCGCCGTTGCCGCGACCACACCCCCACGGTGGCTTAGCTTCTACGCTGGATTACAAGAAAAAGCAAAACGAAGAAAAGAAAAAGAAAAAGACTTGTACGCTGGCCGGATGTGAGCGAGCGAGCGAGCTAGCCGGGGCGACACCGGCCACCGAGGCGAAGACACGCGCGAGGCGCGACGCCGCCCCCGGTCGCCGCCCGTCGCTCTCCGACACGGCGACACGAGCGAGTCGAGCCGGAGGCGTCAGCCTCTTTGTCCCCGCGAGCGGCCGGAGCGCGCCCGGCCGGGCAGGCAGATTGGCCTCTTTGTGTTTGCGACACGCGAGGAGCACTGGGCAGCAGTACCAGGTCTCTTGGACGCCTCTGAATTTCCACCGGTGGGTCTGGTGCCGCGACGCGAAGGAAAGGGTTTCGCGAAGCGGCTGGCGATGCAGACGCCGCTCCTCCACGACTCCACGCTTACCTCACGGATTCTTCCAGGATGACGGCCGGCGCCCTGATCTCAGCCTCACTCCGTTCCAACGCCTTCCGATTTCTCCTTGGCCCGCGCGCTCTGGCGCTCGGTGCCCTCCTCCTGCTCCCGACGTCCTCATCCAGTCATCCTCATCCTCACGGATGGAGGGCGAAGGCACTTGCACGCCCTCTGGCGAACCCCAGTGACGTCCCGCGCCACAGAAGCGCGCCGAGGTCTCGAAGGTTGAAGATGTGGAGACCGGAGCTAATAGCTGACAAGCCTCGTGTAGCAAGGAGGGGACGTAGATCAGTTTGGAGCTAGCTGATCGACGCGCAATCTCTCGTTCTCGCTGAACAAACGAGTGATCCGTTGGAGTGGGATTCGGCGTCGTAAAGCTAGCTCGATCCCGAAATTTCGTTGGGCCTGGGCATTGGGCTGTCGTTGCTTCAGGCCCAGTCCAACGAGTAGTTTTATAATTTATAAAATTATATTATAGCTATTTTTTAATAAAATAAATTCCTAATCCGTTGCCCGGCTGCGCGGCGAAATTGGCCTTGCGCGTCTGATTTAGTTGCGAGTTGCAAACAGGATGATGATGATGATGTCATACATTAATCTAGCCGAGAACGGCTTCCGCAAGCTCAAATGGGAAATCGAAGACGGCAGTTCTTTGTCCAATTTACCCCATAAACTATATTAGTGGTCCAATTTACTCTTTAATAAGATTTATCTTTTTATTTATCTACGCACAAGCGAAGTCTTGAGTTAAAATATTGCAGAATGATAGGGAACATCATAACATATTTAAGAAAAATATATCAAGAATTTTTCATCATTACTTCGATAGGGTATGATATTTAATAATAAATTAGCCCTTATGATACAAAATTTTAGAAAATAATGACGAAAAAAATATAATGTTTTTTAAATATATTAGATGCCCACTACAACCATGCAAAATCTTAAATTAAGATTCCACTTGTATATAGAGAAAATAAAAAAGATAAAATATATTACGAGGTAAATTGAACCAAATAATATAATTTAGGGGTCAAATTGAACCAAGTGATGGTTAAGTGATAGTTAAGGGGTTATCAAGACTTTGGCCTTATTTGAAGGGAGTAATTTAGACTTTACCTATTTTTTAAGCTGACGTCATATTTCCTCTACAACCAAGTTAGATTTCGTGAGATTATTATTGTCCTTTCGTCCAAACTAAAGCAGATAAGCTCAGAGCTAGCAAGAGTGCAAGACTTCAGATCACAATCCAGGAGCTGGCGGCTTGCAGCCAGGTATGTGGTGGCGAGGGATCAAACGACAGAGA
The DNA here is from genome assembly GCF_002211085.1 of Panicum hallii. Taxonomy (NCBI): domain Eukaryota; kingdom Viridiplantae; phylum Streptophyta; class Magnoliopsida; order Poales; family Poaceae; genus Panicum; species Panicum hallii. The sequence goes on from NC_038044.1 coordinate 12,942,923, forward strand.
CAGGGTGCCGGTGGACACCGTGGTTACCATCAGCTTCAGCGTCTAGGCGACTGAAACGATGACCGCTCTTATTGAGCAGGACCAAAAACGGAATGACAAGTTTATGGGTCCCATATATGAGAAGCTTGCCAAACTAGAGCAACATACGCTAACATCGCTAACATCACCAGTGCTAACAACAACTCAGAAATCAGCTGAACGGGTACAATTTTGATCTCACAGTTACCTTTACATACATGACATACATTACAAATACAAAACCGAACCAAATATCACGACCATGATAAGATTCCAGGTCCGCCCAGACGATGCACAGCAGATAGCCAGAGACACAGCATGCACATCTTCTAGCCACGAAAGCAGATTCCTGCAAGACAGACCATCCGAAATCTGAACTGACTTCCACCAAGGCCGGAACTGACCTATTTTGTTCATCTTCATCTCTAGATGTAAGCCTGAAAGTGCTGCAAGATTCAAAAATATTGTAAAACTCAATCTTTTGCGCTGAAATGGTAACTAAATAACCGGAAAAATGGTGTGTTTAAATTCAGTATGATGATATGGCATTACAGGGTTGTTTGACTAATGAAATGTTTCCATCGGCTATTTGAACAGCATTATCAGTCTGATCCCTTCAATTTCCTAGGCCTCTTGGATTGGGGTGGTGACGGAGGCGCATCTATAAATCTTCCAGTGTTCTGGCAAAAATGATTTGAGATGAAGTCTTGACATAGTTAAAACATATATAAGATGAATCGAACTTATATAGTTCCATGTAGTAGATGATACTAGATTTCCAACAAATCCTCTGTAGTCTAAAGTAGAAACTGTAGAAATAGTAAGGATGCATCAATTCAAAGGCATTCATATACTAAAAAACAAAGTACAGTTTAATAGCAGAAATAAAGAAAAGAAACAGCAAACCTTCCGCTTGTGATCCCGTTTGCCTGCTCTTTCACCTGTGGTCACATGAAGCAGGGTCATGTGAAATATTAATAAAGTACAAGCTCTCATATTCAAGAGGGGCAGAGTACGTAAACCAAGTGTCTGCTTTTAACTACCTGTAAACCCAACTGTATCAGGGACGAAGGGACGATCAATATCTCTATTAGAACGCTGCAGTAAATACAATAATTGTTAAGTAGAAAGCAAAAAAAGAACATTGATGTCTTGATGATGCCCAGGGAGCATAACTATTACAGAGAAAAGCGAGAAACATTATTCGCTTTGCGCTAGACATTCTTTCCTTCTTTGTTTTTGAGATGGTCCCACTAGATATTTGAACCTTTTTAAGATAGTCCCACTAGATATGTTATCAACATTTTTGCACGCTCCCTTTCAGACTTCACTAAGCTCTTCATATCATAACTTCTACTAAAGGAACTACTTGTTACAGCCACCAGCCGCTGCAACATGTTTCAGAAGAGGAAGCCTACTTGCATTAAAACATATATTACCTTAGGCGTGCTTGGTGCCTCCGTGAAGGAACTTTCTCGGTTAGCTGAAACTTCTGCCTCTTTATTTTGCAGCTATTATATAAACCCAAAAGAGAACAGTTAGGTGAAGGGAAAAAGCTTAACACAAATAATTTTTTTACAGATACTATCAGTTATATTCTATTTGGTGTAATTCAACGGGCGGTTCCAAAAAAAGATCATAAATTGAGAATCAACACTTTTGTGACCTAAATAGAATAAAAGCATATGCTAAATGCTAAAGAACCTGGAATCTAACAGTATTAAAACAAGTACCTGCTTCTGTAAGTTAAGCAATGTGAGTATCTCGTTCCGCAATTCAAGATGTTCTATACAAACTGCTTTTGTTGGAACCTTAGGCTTCAAATTCACCTACAAAAATAAAAAGACACTTGCTCAAATACATTTATGCTATACACGATTTAGTCATGTGCGCATAAAGTATAAGACAAACCCCTAGATCTTGTAGTGTCTGATCAACCCTTTTGATAACTCTAAGGCCAGCTGAAGCACTTGCTGCTTGGACCATTTGGTCAAGCGCATGGGTTCTCAAATACACTCGAAGCTGAAAGAGAAAGTATAGAAATCAAATGCATAGAAAAGAAAATTATGAAGATAGAAGTATATGGTTCATTAATAGACACTAAGAGCAGCCATCTTTGACAGAATGGATGGAACTCACTATTATATTCAAAAAAATTTAAAAAGGACCTATTTATGTAACATTTAACATTTGAAAGGAAGCATAGATCGCTTATTTCCATGAGAATGCAAGTGGAATGGTTAAGAGTTGCACTAGCCAACTACTAGAACAATAATACAGTTCTAGCGTGCAAATGCATTCTTTCTCTACCTGATTATCATGGACATGCCGTGCCATAGAGCCATAGAATGCGGCAAAAAACAGATTTACAAATATGGCAGGTTAAAATATAGCTAATCTGTGCCTTTCAACACAACATCAGCACTTTTAATGGAAACATGAATAAATGCCACTGTGATGTATGCATTTTAAAAAATGTCACTGGTTGTGCGATTGATATCCGAGGCCCAACACATGGCATTTATCCGAATTTCACTGCCTCAGTGGGATAAAATATTCATGTAACCTCACATCCTCAGTGTCCACTGGTATCTCAGATAGATAAACTGAATCTGGAATGTAAGTTGATACATTCTCTTTCAGAAATTCATGAATGGTGGTTGCACAGATGCATTGACCATGATAAGCTGAATTTAGGAGTTGAGATTTAGATGAGCACAGCAAATGAAATGTCAACTAATCAACTATAAGAATTAACCCGAAATAGCTTCAGAATTACCGTTCGTAGTGAATTAGGTATGGAGCTGTTCGCTGCTGTATTTGGATGTGTTAATGGAGGATGAGTGCTGCTCAAGGGAGATACACCATCAACAGGAACCATAGCATTATCAGAGCTCGAAGGCATGCCAGCTTCGTCCACAGTCTACAAAGTATCAAACAATTAAGCATCTGGGAATTCAAAGCATTAACATCAAGCAGAATCCACTTATCTCTTGAAACTAAAACGATTGAAATAATAAAGGGAGTTAATGAAAAATACTGCACCTGAACATCGGCATAAACCTGAAGTGCCCAAATGGTAAAAGTGCTATTCAATTGAACACATAATGAAAATCTAAATGATTTTCCATTTAGTTCTTCACAAAAAGAAAAGAAATACTTATCCCATAAATACCATATAGATTATTATTAATGCCCATTGCCTAAGATTACTTTTTTTGTTTGTTATTCGGAAATGCAGAATCACAGGCATTGGTCACTCACTTTGCTAGCAGCACGAGATTCCATAATGCGTTTTGCTTCTGCCAAAGTCTGAAAAGGTAGCACATGGCAGTCAGATACGCAACAATGGTAAATGATACACCGAAAAATTCGGCTACTTTCTCACCTCAGCATCCTTTTTTTCTTGCTGTTTAGTTTGGGAGAGAAGTGCTGATAATGCACGCTTCCTCTCAGTCTCATGAGCAGCATCATAGCTATCCTGAGAACAAATACAGTAAACATATATGTCACTACAGGACAAATTTATTAGAGTACTCAATTTATTATAACAATGAATTAGTTATTTTTAAGAAGGGGAGAGAATTAAGCACTACCTTCACAAGGGGATTCCCAGAAACATCATCAAATGATCGAGCCCTGTGAATTAGAAGAGACCGAGAAACTGCAAAAAATAAAGACAATGATTATAGAGGTAAAGAGGATAAGACATAAATTGAAGTGGTGGAAATACAACTAGATTCTGCATACATGCGTATCATTAGCAAATGATTGAATAGGTGAATAATAAGCCATGATGCCACCAAACTTCTGGTAACATTAAATAATACAAAGAAAGGCGTGCTTAGACAAGTTTACAGCAGAACAAATGCAATGCCATGCTTAGAAATTTTATTCATCGATTTAACAGAAGTAAAAAGAAGTTATAAAAGGATGGTTTCGAAGATATATGATAAAGGATGGTGTGCAAAAATCTTCCTCGTATGATTAAAAAGTTACTGAACACACTGACGAGTAATTATTTGTAAATTGAATGACAGATAGAATAACCAAACATACATCACCAATGTTGGCCTCCTGAGCATATAATTGCTTCCAATATTCAGCAGGACCAAAATCCTTCGGTCTAATGCATATATAAAACATAGAAGGCTAGACATGGGAGAATTTCAAAAGCGGATATATCTGACCACCAAGATATCAATATTAAATTACCAGAATAGTAACGGCTCTTCAGATCTTCCACACTGCGAGACGTAGGAAACCTGTCTGCTACTACTATGAAACGAAGGTCAAACCGTTCACATAATTCAAATAGCTGATCTGTTTCCTCCCTGCTCCAAGCCTGAAATAGCCACACCAAACATTTCTTTTAGAACTTCGGAATGAGCAGTGAACAAAAAAGCATTGTGAAAATTCAACACCCTAAAAATCAAAAGGTTTATGAATATCCAAAATGACCACTGACCAAAATCACACATATGGTCCTAACATAATGGTTAATGATTAAACCAAGAGGCCTTCAGCAAAGAGGTCCTACCACCGCAAAACTTCTTTTCTGTTTGTAAGTTCTGTAATTAAATAGTATGCATATTTAAAATATCTGATGGTGTTCAAAAGCAGAATATGAAAGCTTTCATTTATGAATTGAAATACTCCGAAAGACTTTCACAGGGATGGGTGTTACCCCTACCGGATCAATTGGGGTAGGGCCACTGCTAAATATGAATTATATGTTAACAAGCATGGCGTGCTAACAAAGACACATGCAGTAGCTTGGTAAAATCAGCACATGTTTATATCAAACAGATGTCTAGAATTTAGAATATAAGCATGCAAAAGTTGTTCAGATGGGAAAGAGAGCTACAGTAATTCACCGCTAGTAATACTATAGCTCCAAAACACATAACATTAACATTTGCAAAAGGCTAGATTCGCTCATTCCTGGATCTTAACTGTGGATAGTGCAAAAATACTAAATATCACGCAAATAAATTGGATGCTAAATTTCGGACTTTTATTTTAACTAGTACCTACAGGATCAATTAAATACTTCTCGTACTCCTCATCCGTGTATTTATGAACATCCACTTTCTGCAAAAAGAAAAGATAAATAAAAGGCAGAATAAGCCCCAGATTTTGCAAAGGGAAGGCTTGCTGCTCAATTGTACCTAACATAATATAGTTGTTACCTTGTTATATTTTGCAAACTGATAGTCACCAGTTGGTGGAACACCATTAACAACTCTAACCTGAATAATCAAATTGGTGAAGTACAGTTATTAAACAAGTCTTGTTATTTTTCAATATATCACATTAGTAAAGAATGAGATGCAGACCCAGTGATAGAGTTGAAGGTTGTCAGTTCGCGCAGAGGATGTGAAAGGTAACCACTGCCATGCTACCTGCATTACAACGGTATTGTTAAAACACCTACAGAGTCCCCTAGCTCCACTAGTGTCAAAGAACCAGATAACAGTGGTCATCTTCTGCATTCTATGAGAAGCCCACTGCAGGATGACTTACTTTGCTAGGGGACAACAAATGTAACATTTCACAAATATGTGGTAAAACTAATGCAAAAAACTTAACCAAACACAGTGTAAATGAATAGGTGCATAGAAAGTTGTATTTCTACATAAGCTCAACTTAACTGCAATTCTTACTGACTAAAAGCTATGATGTTCAGTTGCAGTCCAGGCTTCATTAAAAAAACATATTACATATTAACATATGTTAATATATTTAGTTTACGTGGCAAAAAAAATGACAGACAGTATTCATTTGATACAATGCACATGAAGAAATGTAATCTGCTAACATAAAGTTAGTTTTATTGGCAATTCAATTTGTGCATGAACTGCCCAGTATTTCAATTTCCCAAGTTCAATTACATAGGCAATGTACTCTTGATGCCAGTTCTCCCAATGGGCGTAGTTTTTGAATAGATAAACGCTCAAGCACAGTTCAGAGGTTACCCAATTTCTAACAGGTACGAGATGAATTGTGCTAGCTCACCTTCTCCTTCTCCGCAGCAGGCCGCCGCTTCAGGTGTGATGCCTCGACAGTCGGCATGAGCGGGGCCATTCCCACCCCTCCTGTGAGCGCATAGACCTAGATCACCAAGACATGTCAGCACTGCAGGCAAGCAGCGGCGACTAGAAAGCGGAGGGTGAAGAATGGCGGTACCTCGCGCGAGACGCCATCGGGCTTGCGCTGCGGCTCCTTGGGCGGCCGCGACTTCTTCTCCTGGGAGGACGAGAAGGGGGTCTTCGGGAGCCCGAGGATGTCCTTCGCGTCCATGTATACTGCCTCAGGAGGAGGGCGTCGGAGGAGAAAGTTAGGGTTAGGGTTTTGGTCAGCCCTACTGCGACATGGGAGGAGATGCGGGGGCCGCCTGGGTGTTTCGAGCTCGCGAGGCCGCGACGGAGAAAGCAAACGAAGCATTAACGGGTCAAGATGCGGGTGCAAACTCCAAAACCGTACCTGGTTTCCATTAACCCGTCAGCTCTAATTCTTAAAACAATGCTTCACCTCTGTTTTGAAAAGTTTCACACCAGTGCTGTACGTATCTCACGAAAAGAAAAATGTTCTGGGGTATAATGAAAATCACTAATTAGATGTTAACGTAGAAAACTAAGGGATAGAGATTGTATAATTGTTGCTAGACGATTTCGAATAATGTTATGTAGCGTTTGCTTCCTAACGGCAAATATATCATTATCTTGTTAGAATGCTTTAAAGATTTTTTTATTTTAATTGCTTAATTGATTTTGCTCTCGAACATAAATCTGCTCTCCACAGTAGATTTAAGTCGTAATCATCTTTGTTGTACCAAAATATAAATTGGTTTTGTGCATACTTTTATCTTTTTGCGTGGTAAAGTGCACTCTTCTCCAGAAATATAGCTAGAAATATAGAAGAAGCTATTGCTAAAGGTAATACGGTCAATTTATCCACATGGATTACACGTTTATCCAAGTTGCATCAAGTTATACTCCATTTGTATTGAAATGTACAAGTGAAGGTTCGCTCTTTTATATGTGTCGGAAGATTAATAACGTGACTATATCTCTTTTTATAAGAGGAATTTACGATATGCATGTTACTAGTTAATATATGTGAGGTGATATTACGTGGACACTTAACTTTCAGTAATGCATGTTTCGATGGATAGAACTAGGCATCTAAGTATTCAAATATTGATGTCTATTTAATACATCAATTTATACGTACAGTATAACCACTTCAAATTTATATATATACCGTGGGATATCTTACATATAAGAAAGACTCTCTTCACATAATATTATGCGAAGGATTCCTTCTCTATTCTTTTCTCTCTTCTCTCCCTCCTAAGATATTATATAAGTTCATAAATTGTATTTTCAACACTGAACTCACCACGAGCATCACCAATTCATCATAGCGGGGAGGGTACCGACTACTCTCCATTCTCACCCCTTCCAAACCATACATTATACTTAGAATTTTAATTTTATTAAGTGTATCACGTGGTTTGTAATTATACGATTATACAATTCATGCTACTCTTTAGTATCTTTTGACCGTCTATAAATATTCCAGATCCAGCGACAGCGAGGGATTTACCCTTTTTTCAGTATATGAAAACCCATCTCTTGCTTTTAACTTCGATGAATCAAGGATAGGGCCAGAGCACTTTCCAGTGTGGATCTCGCGGTGGAGCCGAAGCTTCCGGAACCCAAACCCCTGTTCCTCTAAAACCCTCCTCCCCTCCCGACGCCACGGGGAGCTACTCGAATCCGCAGACGAGCCGCCGCACCCGCACCCGCACACACGCGCGCGCGACCATGTACCGGGCGGCGGCGTCGGCCATTTCAAGGTCCTCCTCGGCGCTGCGCAAGCAGCTCGCGCGGAGCGGCAGCGGGGAGCCGCAGCGGCTGTGGGCGCGCGGGTATGCGGCGAAGGAGGTGACCTTCGGCGTTGGCGCCCGCGCCGCCATGCTGCAGGGCGTCAACGACCTCGCCGACGCCGTCAAGGTCACCATGGGTCCCAAGGTTCGTGCTCTCTTGCTTTTCTTCTGAGCAGCCTGGTGTTGGTCGGGGGCGTGACGCAGCGGCGATCGGCGTGGATCTAGCGGAACCGCTGGGCTTTCGCACTCGATTGAGTGGCCTGCTTGCTTGCGTTGCAGGGGCGCACCGTGATTATCGATGGGTCCTATAAAGGCCCTAAAATCACGAAGGATGGGGTCACTGTTGCGAAGAGCGTGGAGTTCGAGGATACTGCGAAGAATGTTGGTGCGAACCTGGTGAAGCAAGTTGCTGAAGCTACGAACAAGGTTGCTGGGGATGGTATGGATTCAGGGCTTTGGCGAAATTACTGTGCTGGTCATTTGTTGCCATTAGAACTACTTGTTATCTTGAATATATCATCCATCTCTCCTATTCCTCATCTGATTTTGATGTCAACAATAGTGTTAATCATGATGCTATGTTTTGTCCATAATGTTTGTGTTATTAGAACAGGGAAATTCTGATGGCACAAATCAATTCGTTAAATTGTTAGTTGGATTATTGTGTTCAGTGCCTGAGGGGCTCACACTAGACTTGCATAGCAGCTGTTTCTCAGTGTTACTGTTGTTTCTGGGACTTTAGATTTTCTTCCTGGCTTAATATTACTTTTTTTTCCCACATTTTTGCACTGTATCGCACCAAATTCACTATGCTAACTACTACTGTATTTCACATACTTCCTAGTTCCAATTAGGTCTTAATTCTTTCCTGGGGCTGATGGTTCTCAAGTTGAGAACATGTGTACTATTGAGGAGCAAATAGGTAGCTTAAACAGTCAGGATCACTTAATTTCTGACATTACTTTTGTAGATACCTGTTTTGGGAAGCAATAAACGGAGGGCCCTACCAAATATTTCTATTTGTTTTCTTGCAATCATCAATTCAAAGCTGCCATGTAACCTGAAGTTTTGAACCAAACCAAGATGCTCTATCAATGTTAGGATGGATAGGGACTACTTGCCTGAATGAAGTATTGAGTACCACTCATTTGTTTCTTACTTGATGGGAAACAGGTACCACTTGTGCAACTGTACTTACACAGGCAATTCTTACGGAAGGATGCAAGGCCGTGGCAGCTGGTGTCAATGTTATGGACTTGCGTAATGGTGTAAACAAGGCCATAAATTCCATCACTGCTCACCTCAAAAGTAAAGCGTGGAAGATCAATTCCCCAGAAGAAATAAACCAGGTGAGATTCGCTGGTCTGTAAAGGTAGCTTTAGTTTTCTGCGCCCTTCAACTCCATAATGAGCCATTATTGAAGCTCATTGTGTATTTTCTTACTTGCATCTGCTGTCGTAAGCAATGAGAAATCATCATTTTGATTCTGTACTAGTAGGCTTTCCTTATTTTAATTGAAACTCTACTAAGCATGCCTAATTTCATTTTCCTCTTGTAAACCAGGTAGCAACCATTTCTGCCAATGGTGAAAAGGAAATTGGAGATCTGATATCAAAGGCTATGGAAAAAGTTGGAAAGGATGGAGTCATTACTATTGTTGTGAGTGCTGAGTGCTTCTTTTTGTTGCTAGGCTCTTTTTGTGTAGTCATTTTACAGTACTGCGACTTATCCTTGGAAATTGGCAGGATGGCAAAACATTGGACAATGAGCTTGAAGCAGTACAGGGAATGAAGCTGTCCAGAGGATACATATCTCCTTATTTTGTGACTGATGAGAAGACTCAAAAATGTGTAAGTTTGCATTTCCTAGTCTAAGAAGTTAACCAGCACAACGATATCTTAGCTATTTTTCTTTCAGGGAATCTTTGGTTCCCCTGGCCATCTTTGTTTCCTTTGCCCACCACTTCTTTTCTTGGGCACTAAAGTTGGCAAGGGAACCAAACATGCCCTCAGTTCCTCTTCGTGCTTTGATTTTGTGATTGCGATAAGTATGCTGGTAGAAATAGTACACTAACAGGAAAATTAAAGGTTGTAGGTTGTTTACTCTTTTGGAGTTTTGGACCTCAGGAGCTTCTATATAATCACTAATAGGCTATAAAATTTTGTTTGCAAACTTTTCATATGTGTTTACTTGTCCTTAAAGGTGGGGCATCTGGGATTGCTTTTGGCCTATTAAAAGTTCGACAAGACCAGAAAAAAAAACATTGACGAGATGCATATCAACAGATAGGAAGATTCCGTATGAATGGTATGAGATTAATTTCACCTATCTATTTTATACCTGTGCAGGAGATGGAGAACCCTCTGATTCTTATCCATGACAAGAAAATCTCAAACATGAATTCTCTCCTTCCAGTATTAGAAATTTCTATCAAGGTATCTTTGTTCATTCATGTCTCAGCTTCTGGTGGTATGCTATGTAAAATTGGTGACATCTGACGAGTGATAAACTTGTAATTGGTCTATGCAGAATCGCAGGCCTCTTCTCATTGTGGCTGAGGATGTAGAAGGAGAAGCTCTCTCAATGCTTGTACTGAACAAGCATCGCGCTGGACTCAAGGTGATATTAATTATTTCCTCCAGGCCTGATATATACTGTCCTGAAGTGCTTATATCAGCTACTGGACAATCTGTACCCTTGGACGGAAGCAAGACATTTTCTTTGTCTTCTTTCTTCTTTTTGAATCAAAGAGCACCCTCATTTGTAGCGCTTCTTCCCTTCCGCACGCCATTGAACTATGTCTAATGGTTATCATGGTGAAGCTTATTCATGTAAATTCTTCAACTAATTGCCATTGGTCAATTATAGGTATGTGCTGTCAAAGCTCCTGGATTTGGTGATAACAGAAGGCACAATCTGGATGATATGGCTGTGATGACTGGAGGAGAGGTTAGTTACTATTGGCCAGTAACCTAAAGTTTCGTTACTTGAATACATTTCTTTGACTCAAATTGACTTCAATACATCATTTTGATTTCAAGGTTGTTAGCGAGGAACGAGGTCTTGATCTTGGCAAAGTTCAACTACAAATGCTTGGCACTGCCAAAAAGGTTTGTCAGCTCTCATAAATTGTTGTGCCTGAGGTCAAGACCGTGACATTCTTCTTCACAGGTTACTGTATCTCTTGATGATACTATCATCCTAGATGGTGGAGGTGATAAAAAGCAGATAGAGGAGAGGTGCCAACAGGTCTCACATTTCAATTCTCATTGAATCTCAAGCCCTGGATAGTGCTAGAAGGAAGATTTGTCAATTGGAATCACATTGTTCTGATGTCCTTGACAGCTTAGGGAATCTATTGACACAAGCACTGCTATGTTTGATAAAGAAAAGGCCCAAGAGCGTTTATCTAAGTTATCTGGAGGTGTTGCTGTCCTCAAGGTTTGTTGAATATTCAGAAACTGATGTGTGGGTGAATTTCCTTTTTCAAGTCTTCAGTATGCACTTAAATTGCAGATTGGTGGAGCTAGTGAAGCTGAAGTTGGTGAGAAAAAAGATAGGGTAACAGATGCTCTAAATGCTGCAAAGGCTGCTGTGGAGGAGGGCATTGTGCCAGGTTACAGAACTTTCTCGGGCAATTTACATCTTATTTTTCCACTTCTTATTTCATAACTTGCTTATTATATTACCCTATGCAACCTAACCTTCAATTCATTCTTTGCTTCATGTCTCTTCACAGGTGGTGGAGTTGCCCTTCTATATGCCACAAAGGAGCTCGACAAGATTAGCACAGCAAATGAGGATGAAAAGATTGGAGTTCAAATTATCAAGAATGCTTTGAAGGTAATTTCTTCTACTATCTAGTTTCATGACTGGGTTATTGTTTCTTGAACCTATAATGATTCCGGGAATCTCTGCAGGCTCCCTTGATGACCATTGCTGCAAATGCTGGCATTGATGGGGCTATAGTCATCGGGAAGCTAACTGAACAAGATGACCTTAGTTTGGGCTATGACGCAGCTAGAGGTTTGTACTGTTAACTATGTGTGAACAATTCATTCTAAATTTGAGGGGCTCCAAGAAGTACCATGTTCTGTCCCACTAATTAATTCATGCATTTTTGCAACTTCAGGTGAGTATGTAGACATGATTAAGGCTGGAATCATCGATCCAGTGAAGGTGATCCGCACTGCACTTCAAGATGCTGCAAGGTAACATCTTCAGGATCATTGCCCGTGCCTCTTTTTTTACAACTAAAATGATCACACTTGTTTACAAAGCTTTATTGCTGTTGTGCAGTGTTTCCTTGCTGATGACAACCACAGAAGCTGCTGTTTCTGAGCTCCCAGCAACGAAGGCCAGAATAGCCAGCCGCATGCCGCAAATGAGTGGAATGGATTTTTGAGGACGACTCCACCTGATTTATGATTGACATGTTCTTGGCCAAAGATGGTACTTGGGAACGAACTTAACGAGGTGCAAAGCTGGCACCCAGATGTGACTTTTGGTGTAGGGCCAATGGTGATGCAACCTGAACTAATTTAGAGCCTTTCATTTTGTAGACTCAAATTTATGGTATGCAACTTGGTACTGTTAGAAGTAGCGGAATTTTGCTGCGCACTCTTACGAGTTACGAGCTCACTTGGGCTGCCCCTCCGTCACAATCTTTGAGTTCTCGACCTCTGTCTCCTCACCGACTTCTCATATTGGTTTTCCCACTTGCATAGATCCTGTTAACCTCCAATTTTATGTCATTGATCACATACCAAAGCACCAACGATATATTATTCATTTAGAAGAATCACTGTAACACGAAGTAGCACCTCAAGATCACAGGTGCCGTGATATAGATAGATTTGGATCATTTTGAAGGATTTCTATAGAGAGCAGACATAAAAGACCGCATGAAGAGTAAGATTTGGATCATTTTGAAGGGTTTCTATCCAGACCAGACTCGAAGGTCCTATGCCGTCTTGGCCTCGTCGGGCGGCTGGATGAAGCGGGGAACTTCTCCGTTCATCACCCTCCATGGTCCCCAGTAGAACTTGGGCGGCATGATCGGCACGGCCTCACCTGGGTGATCCTCCCAGTACTTCTCCTGCGAATTGGAAAATGGGGCGTTAATTTGACACGCTTCAATGAAGTACGATCTGATAGCTCAATGCTTGAAGAAATTGATGTTTTTAGAACATCACAACTTGACAGCCAGAAATTCTTCGAGCACAGAATGCGGCAAAATCATGTTAATCTCAAGTAAAACACAGAACCGCAATCTGCGCATCACCACGGTACTCGAGTGAGCTAGAAATCGCGGCGGCCTGGTGTGGTTTCCCGGGCAAGCATTCCAACGAGCACCTGATGGGCACTGCAGCGCCGGTGGACGCAGGGAAAGGAGCGAGGGCCAAGGGAGGATTGAAGAGCCGAGGTGATGAGGTTGGCTGACCTTGTAGAGCTGCTCGGTGACGGCGGCACCGACGACGCCGGTGTAGAAGGCGGCGACGTAGGTGCCGACGAGCGGCGCGAAGGAGCGCGGCGGGCGGTACGGCTCCACCATGTCCCACACCACCGTCTTCTCCCACTTGTGGAACTGCCGGTCCGCGTACCACCTCCAGAAATGTCTCGACATCGCCGCCGCCTCCTCTCCTCTCCCCTCCCCTCTCGCGAGCTCGCGGCAATCGGCGACGCGGCACGGCCGCCGCCGGGGCTCTGGAGTCGGAGTCTCGGAGACGTGAGGCTGCGAAATGGGCCGGCGCGTTTGCGTTGTGTTGAATATTTGGGTCGAGCGGGCTCACAGGCAGGGTAGGTAGCAAGCCCACCTCCACCCCGCCCGTTACGGCCCATGTGTGCAGTCTCCGCGCCGCGAAAACACAAAACCGGCTGGTGGTCGAAAGGGGCGAAAAAACGAAATAACTCGCGGTTTCTTGCGCCACTCCGGCTACGCCGCCGCCCGCCGCAGCCGCCGCAGCCGAGATGGGAATCAAGGTGAGTGCGGGGGATCCATCTTCCCTCTCCCTTCCTTTGGATTTCGAGGTTGTTTCCTTTTGGAGGTGAATCGATTGATGGGCTATGCTTCGGTTCGCGCCCGCGGCGTGTGTAGGGTTTGACGAAGCTGCTGGCGGACAATGCGCCCAAGGCTATGAAGGAACAGAAGTTCGAGAGCTACTTCGGCCGCAAAATCGCCGTCGACGCCAGCATGAGCATCTACCAGTTCCTGGTGTGTTGAGCCGCAACACTAGTCCTCATTTCTTTTCCTTGTCATCCTGGGCTTAGATGACACTAGTTTGGTTAGTGTTTGTTTTCTGGGCTGATTGCCTCTTCGTATGTTGTTGACTGCTGTTTTTGCGAATGGTACGGGTGTTGCTTGCAATGCTACTCTTTTAAATTGGGTTTAGGGTTTAACATTGTTAAACCTTGCAATGGCTTCTTATTCCAGTTGTGGGTGTTTGGATTATGGAAAGTTCTACAACTTTTTTTTTAAAGATGTGCAAGTGAACTGGCAATATCCAAGTGATTGTGCTTAAGAGGAGCACTTACATGGGTACATTGTTCTCCCTTTTTCCTTAGTTCAACTGGGTTGATTAAAATTGGCCGCCTCCAAGATTGTCTGGTTTGGCTTGTTCAAAATAAATAAATGATGAAGGCAATTGCATTGGTTGCATGTATTCTTTGTTCTTGACTCTTGAGGCATGCTTCTTATGCCTCCTTGAACAGATAGTAGTTGGAAGAACAGGTACGGAAACTCTCACAAACGAAGCTGGTGAAGTCACTAGGTACACATAAATATATCCTTTCAAGCACGCTTGGTATCTCAAGATGCAGTCACTATGTTTTTAGATTTATATCCCCCCCCCTAATTTATTACTTGTTCGCTAGTCACCTGCAAGGTATGTTCAACCGGACAATAAGGTTGCTGGAGGCAGGAATCAAGCCAGTGTAACCACGATTTCCTTTCCTTTATTGCCACTGTAATCTTTGATAGGAATATGTGTAAAAAATATGATGCCATCTAAATGAATCACTTCATTGTTTGTGCAGTTACGTTTTTGATGGCAAGCCTCCTGATCTGAAGAAACAAGAGCTTGCTAAAAGGCATGATATATTTTTTCACCCTTTGATTATTCCTATGTTATTAAGAGATTTCCTTAAATCCGTGCTTCAAATTCTTATATTGTTGCTAGAGTGTACTATTCTTTTCAGATACTCAAAGAGAGAGGATGCAACCAAAGAACTGACTGAGGCAGTAGAGGTAACTGTCTTGATCAAAGTTTTTCTCTTTTTGGTATCATATTCTTGTGTCAACTTCTTCTATTTCTGAATCCTAAAGGAAAACGGCCCCTGATGTTTCAGGAGGGAGATAAGGACGCGATTGAAAAATTTAGCAAGAGGACTGTAAAGGTAATTTCTTCATTTTGCTGTCAGTAGGCTTACTTGAAAAGTTCATGGGTACTCCCCATAGAAGAATTCAAGGTGATTTAGTATATTCTGAAGCACCCTTAGATTCGTTCACGGTACAAATGTCAAAGATAATATGTAAGCTGCAAGTTTTTTTCCCCTAAGAGTAAGCTATGGGCTCATCTTGTTCCTCCCTTTTATGAACAGGTCACAAGGCAGCACAACGATGACTGTAAACGACTATTGAGACTTATGGGGGTTCCTGTTGTAGAGGTGAATTCAGTTTTCATTGGTATCATGCCACTATGATGAGTCAGCCTTGTTCTAAAGAGTTGACATCTACCTTGTCGGACTAATAGGCACCTTGTGAAGCAGAAGCAGAATGTGCAGCACTTTGTATAAATGATAAGGTACCATTGAGTCTTTGACAAAGACCTGCACCTTCTTGTTTTCACTCCTTCCGCTTTTCACTTAGTGCTTCTATTTTGTAGGTGTATGCTGTTGCTTCAGAAGATATGGACTCCCTTACTTTTGGGGCTCCACGGTTCCTTCGTCATTTGATGGATCCAAGTTCCAAGAAAATACCTGTGATGGAATTTGATGTTGCCAAAGTGTGCATTTTTGTTATGTGCTCAATAATAGCCTTGATGCTGCATATATGTCACCAATTCTTATGTTGCAGGTTTTGGAGGAGCTTGAACTCACCATGGACCAATTCATTGATTTGTGCATCCTCTGTGGATGTGACTATTGTGATAGCATCAAAGGTATCCTATATCAATTCTACAGCATACTACTTCACAATTTATATGCATTTCTAAAATGCATTTCAAACTCTGTATCTTTGCTTGTCCCACTAGGTATTGGGGGGCAAACAGCTCTGAAGCTTATTCGTCAACACGGGTCCATAGAAAGCATTTTGGAGAATCTTAATAAAGACAGGTTAGTTCATTCAAAATATTTGTAGATTTACCTTTGATGTTTTTCCTTTTTATTAACCATCATGGCACTGTACTTTTCATTTATTAACCAGTGACGTTTTTCTTCTTTTATTGGCATTCCTTGTGTTGGATATTTTATTGGTGACATGAAAGGAAACTGTTTGCTATTTGATTCTGCTTAATTTGTCTGCATGCTTGCTGCAGATATCAAATTCCTGAAGACTGGCCTTACCAAGAAGCTCGACGCTTGTTCAAGGAACCTAATGTTACATTAGATATTCCTGAGTTGAAATGGACTGCACCTGATGAGGAGGTACTCCTACTGACCTTGCTTACTTACCTTTAAACTCCATACATACATACTGAATGTACCCATTGCTCCTGGCCTCTTTCCAGGGTCTCATAACCTTCCTGGTAAAAGACAATGGCTTCAACGAAGATCGGGTGACAAAGGTATGCACTTTTCTTTTGGTTTTCACTGTTCAGTTTCTCCAATCAATTTTGTCATCTATGATTTTCTTGTGTTTTGTTTAGGCCATAGAGAAGATCAAATCTGCCAAGAATAAATCATCCCAAGGAAGGTGAGTACCATTGTACATCTTCTACGAAATGCCTGTGTGCATATTTGCTTGTTGAAGTTGATCTTAATGTACTAATTTTTGACTTCATGTAACCAGACTCGAGTCCTTTTTCAAGCCAGTTGCTAGCACTTCAGCACCGCTGAAACGGAAGGTACCTTCTACAATGGTCTCCCCATCCCTCATGCTTATCTATGATTCTGAGCCTTCTCCGCAGTCATCAGCATGTCAACATATGCAGGCCAGGTAGCAATTTGGTCAATAGAAGCTGTATCTTGCTAGCCAGTGCTATTGTATGCTATATAGTTGAAATGAGATTTTTATGTCTTCTCTATCAATACCATGCCAGGCAGTAATGCCGGCCGCTTCAAAAAAAAGTTTTAAAAAAGAAATGGGATTTTATGGCCTTGTGCATCCTGTTTTCCCCTTCAAGACTCATAGCAGCGTGATTTGTTTGAAATCATATGTTACTCATTTAACTGCACTGTGGGACAGATCTTTCTTTTGCATGTCAGTATTTAAGGTCAAGTCTCTGTCACACAAATGCAGGAGACTTCAGAGAAAACAACTAAGGCAGCTGCGAACAAGAAAACAAAGGCCGGTGGAAAGAAGAAATAAGCTTGAATGCTTGCTGTGCAATGGATCAGCAGAAGCTGCGGCGGCCAGTGGCCTTCTTACTTAGATTGTTTAACTACGTGCTGTAACTCAAACTTTGGTCAATGTTTCCGTATGTTCCAAGCTAGGTAAATTAGTTTTCCTTGAAGAGAGAATTGTTGTACCAAGTGACAAAAAAAAACCTATCACGTATGTTAGTCCGTCCGATCATGTTTGTACATTTGCCTCTTCCCTTCCGGAGTTTTCATGCTGAGAAGAGGCTGCCTTGCTGTTAAAGAGGGTTTTGGTCTGTCCAGACCTCCTGGGAGTATCAACAACACGCTAGTGTCGTGTGGACATGTCCGGGAGCAGTGGTTTTGTGGTTGGTGCTCAGTGTTCCAAAGTGCTTGATGTTCATTGTTCGAGGAGATTGATGCGTTTTCTCTCTTGTTTGTGAACGCCAGTCTCTGCTCGTCGTCGTCTGCGATTGTACCTGCGTGAAGCAAGGCCATCCCGATTTCCCCAAGCTCCCCTCGCTCGGTAGCAACCTTTCTGCCGGCACCACGCCAGGCTGGGATGAAAACCAATGCAACAGGCTTGACGGCGAAAGACACGAAACCGGCGACGGCCGCCGGCACGCATGCATCTGGACCAAGCTGCTGGCAGGGAAAGCAGCATCGGCGCGCGTTGCACGCCGGGCCGCGCAAGGAACCTCTGCTCTAAAGTCCTTCGACCATGCTTATACCAGCGGAACGGCCGCGCCACGGACGGGATCACGACCTCCAGACCTCCTGACTGGAGGTAGCCTGCGCCGGCGACGAGGCTGCAGGCCTCCTGGCTGCCTGCCGCCGGCACGCATGCAGAAGGATGGATCGAGCGCGCGCGCGAGGACGACGTTGCGTGCTCCGGGTGCGCCCGCCCCGGTGGCGAGGCGAGGGGTGGCGGGACGCCCCCTCCAGAAATTTCTCTATTTTCTTTCTCCCTGCACAGATCGTATCGAAGTCTCAAATTTATTGTGATGATGGCTAGATTCGTCCTACATTCGCATGATTTTTCTCGAGATTTTTGCGCGTCTGTAACCACGTGAAATTGCGATTTTGTTTGGCTCTCGGGGTGGACGGTATTTCGTTTACCGTCCACCCCTGCAGAATTTTCTCTATTTTCTTTCTCCCTGCACAGATCATATCGGAGACTGAAATTTCTTGTGATGCCGAGTCACTTCATCCCCTGTTTACATGTTTTTTCTCGCGATTTTTGCGCGCCTCTAGACCTGTGAAATCGCGATTTCTTTTATGTCGGGGTGGACGGTATTTCGTTTACCGTCCACCCCTTGCAGCAATTTCACCTTTTCCGTTCTCCCTCTACAGATCGCTTCGGGGAGTGAAACTTTGTGTGATGTTGACTACTCTCGTTCCCCGATCATATGAATTTTCTCGTGATTTATGCGCTTCGGTACCTCCGTCAAATCGAGATTTTCTTGGTCAGCGTTTTGTTCGTCGGCCACCCCTCACCGTCGCCATGGACTGTTGTTCTTGAGTTGCTCGCAACGCTCTCGTATGATCTCATAAACTCTCAGCCACGTACTTGTAGTAAACACTGTGATATGGGGAGCGCTCGAGTACAAATCAACCAAACTGGCATGGTGGCCATGGCGGTTCGAGATCGACAGAGCTGAGAGCCCTCGACGGCCGGCGGCCCGCAGCCGAAGCTATACTAGTGGGCGGAGGGGTCTCGCACGCGGACTCGATCAAGAGACGCGGCGGACTCCTGATGGCGGTCTCGCCAAGGGACGTGAGCGCACGGCGAGGGGTGCTCGGAGATGCGTGCATGCACGCACCGTCGTGCCGGATGGCTCGGCACCGGCGTGGCGCTCACCGCGTCTTGAACTACCAGCGCCGCCGCCGGCGCGCGCGGGAGGACGGCACCGCGCACCGGAGGACGTGCTGGGACGGGTTTCGTGCGTGCGCACGCGTCCGGCTCCGGCGGCGAGGGGGTTCGGCGTTTGGTTCATCGGCCACCCCTCACCAGCGCCATGGATTGTTCTTCACAAGGTAAAGCCATGTCTTGGAGCCAAACGCTAGAGATTACGCTCGCAACTCTCTCGCCACGTACGTGTAGAAAACTGTTGGTGACATGGAAGCGCTCGACTACATCAACCAAACTGCCATGACGGCACGGCCATTGCGGTTCGGGACACGAGAGCGCTCGACGTCCCGCAGCTGATGCTTACTAGCGGGCAGCGTGGTCTCAGCGTGACGCGTTCCGCACTCGGACTCGCCCAAAGGACGCGGCGGACTCCCCGGCGGCGGTCTCGCCAAGGGGCATGAGCGCACGGTGAGTGGCGCTCGGGGACGCGTGCACACAGCGTCACGCCGGATGGCTCTGTGCCGCCGCCGCGCTCACCACGTACTGAACTACCAGCGCCGGCGTGCGCGGGGGATGGCAGCACGCACCGGAGGATATGCTGGGACGAGTCTCCTGCACGCTCGTGTCGTCGTGCGTGCGCCCGCGTCCGGCGGCGAGGGGGTACGCCGTGGTGCAGGGGTGGTCGGTATTCCATTTACCGTCCACCCCCGCAGAAATTTCTCATATTTCGTTCTCGCTCTAGAGATCATATCAGGGTCTGATTTTTCGTGCGATGCCGTGTAACTGCGCTCCCTGCACTTGTGCATTTTCTCGTGATTTTAGCGCAACCGAGCCGCCGTAAAAACTGCGAGATTTGGGATCTTGGGGTGGACGGTATCTCATTTACCGTCCACCCCTGCACAAGTTTCTCCTTTTTGTTTCTCACTCCAAGGATCGAATTGGATTATGAAATTTTGCACGCTGATGAATATCTTCATGATCCGTTCACGTGCATTTTTCTGTGATTTTTGCGCGTCCGCTCAGCCATAAAATCAGGATTTTGTGGATCTCTGGGTGGTCGGTGACCGCGGGGCATCGCCATGGATGGTTCCTCGAAGGGGCGAGGAGCGAGCGATCACCAGACCGGCATGGCAGCCACCGGCCACCACGGCAGAAGGGACGAGGCTGGCAACGGCTGCCGACCTGCTGCCTGCTGGTAGCCAAGCGGCCGCGGCGCGTGTAGGCGCTGGGCTTTCGATCCCGACTTGTCTTGGGCGCGCGGTCTCGCCACGCACCTCGCGCTCAAAGCGTTTCGTGCCGGCGCGCGCTCTGCTCCCTGAGGCCTGGAGGGACCACGCACTATTGACTACTGTGCTTGCCAAATTCTCCCGTCCACTCCCAGGCACGTACCTGCAGTAGCCACCTGGTGACAAGGCTAAGCGCTCACCTGCAGAGATCAATTCATGCTCCTGGACGTGAAATGCATTCGTCACGGACCTGGTGGCGCCCAAGGAAGGGTCGGCGCTACGCTGACGACGTAGTTCACGGAGCTGCTCCGCCCCTGCTGCGAGGCCACCGATGCCGACAGAGGCTAATGCAGCCTCGACGGCGGCTGCTCGTAAATAATCTGCTTCTTGAGTTTTTGTCACGAGTTGACTGCACTGCACTGCAAGGGGTTGATGTCTCTGAATTTCTATTCCTGACTGAAAGTCAAAACTCTACCCGGGATCTGCCATCAGTGCTTCGTTGATTGTTCATAGTCCTTTCATCAGTTGGTGTTCGTCAAGTATTAGAATATTAAAATTGGAATACTTGTCTTATATATTTAAGATATTTAAATTAGAATATGCGGCTTGTGTATTTGTTTATTCGTCGATTAATTTTTATCTTTTATGATTAGTGTTTTATATGCTCAGGAGCTGATTAGTATTATATTTATTGCAGGATCATTTTAGGTTGGTGAAACCAACGCGATAGCCGGTGTGCTATTTACTCATCATATTTATCGTAAGTCTGTATTTAATAAGCAGTCTCCTATCCCTAGTTATCTACGATCATGACTATGCGGCCTAAAAATCTGTCGTCTCCCCCAAGCAGTTCCACCCGAAGGGAAAACTTCTCTACGGCAACAACGCTCTCTCAAACTGCCAAACACGGCTTTAAACGAGAACTAGCGAAGAGATCTCTCTTATAGAATCCTTAGCACAGAGACTTAGAACGTACAACCAGACTAGCAAATACAAAGAAATTAAAGGGAAATTATTTTATTAAAATAAACATGCTTACATATCGTTTTCCCTTTCGGAAACCCCAAACTCTTAAAACAAATAAGGAAAAAATATTACCTTACACTAGGTATATTACAACGGACTTGATGACAATTTTACAGGGATTATAGGGATGGTATTGGGATTTTATTAGTTTTAGGAACTCTCGTAGGAATTTCGCTCTTGGAGGCTCTGGCTACTCCTTCCAATGCCTCCATTGTATGAAGCATGTTCTCTTTATATACTGCTACGGAGAGTGCTGAGATTTTCGCTGCTCTTATCCTCATTGCCAAACTCGTTCTGAGGCATGATGCTAACTTCCTTCGTGTAGTGCTAACTTCTATATGACGATAACTTCGTCTGTATGGTCTAATGTTGCTTCGCTTGCATTTTTTCTTGGCACAAATACCTATGTAGGCTCTTCAGGATACCATAACATAAGGCTTTTTAATTCTTCTGCGATCCTGATATTTTTTTTGTCTTTGTAGGATATATCTTCCACGCCCAAAGATTCGATAGTAGCGCTCCCCCTCCCCTCTCCTCCCTCCCTCCCTTGTTGTTTCAGGCTTCAGGTTGCATTCGCGAGGCTACCGTGACCGTGGCTAGCCCGCGCCGGCGAGGCTGCGGGCGGCCTGCGGCGTGCTCAAGGGGTGGTCGTTGTTTGACCACCGCCCCCCCCCCCCCCCCCCCCCCGGCGTCAGAAATCTTCTTTATTCTCCGTGCCCCAGATCGTTTCGCAGTTCTGACATCTCGTGTGATGCTGAATAACATAACTTCATCTCACGTTTCCGTGATTTTTCCCGCGATTTTTGCGCATCTCTAGCCCTGTGAATTCCATAGTTTTCCGGATCTTGGGTGGACGGTATTTCGTTTACCGTCCACCCCCTGCAGCAATTTCTCCCTCTACAGATCGCTTCGGAGAGCGAAACTTCGTGCGATGATGACTACCCTCGTTCCCCGAATACATGAAATTTCTCGTGATTTATGCGCCTCGTTACCTCCGTCAAATTGAGATTTTCATAGTCGGCGTCGGCAGCCATGGAGTGTTCTTCACCGGGCAGGGCATGCCAGCGGCGAAATGCTGCTGATGGGCAAGCGGCCTCGGGGCGGCGCGTTCCGCACACGGGACGCGCTCAATGACATGGTGCGCGCTTGACAAGAACGCACAGGGAGGCATCCAAAGCCGCCACCGGACGATGCCACGATGGGACAGTGCTCGCGACGACAACGCCGTCGAGACAACGGGCCGCCGCTGGTCACCTGCCGGGTGGCGTCCCGTGTGTCAGGGGACGGCGCAGACGAGCACGTGAAGAGGTGGCCGCCTGCGTGTTCATGGTCTCATGGACGATCTCCCCGTCGCGCCCACATCCCTTGCGAACAATGGGTGACGCACGGAAGGCGCGTCGTGCACCTACGGGAGCCGGTGGTGACGGTATTGCCGAGGAACCGAGCGCGGCGGAGCGTCGTGCTCGGCTTGCGTGCGGGCACCGCGTTCTCTTCTCGGCAACTGCGCTGCGCGCGAAGAGATCAGCATGGCACGCGAACCTGAGGACAGGTCGTGCTTGTGCAGTCATGGAGGCCGCCCAGTCGCCGGCCCGGCGCCGGACGACGAAGGCGACGTGCGCGTCCAGACGCAGCCGCCCAAGTACAAGCGGCGGCACACGCCCGGGTCAAGGGGGTGGTTGACAAATATTGAATCCGGAAGTTTACAAAAAGGCCCCTGTATCGGATCGCGATCTATAATCGCGATCCAAATCAGGGGGCATTATGAAAATATGTAACCCTATATTTACAAATAGACCTCTAAATTAATTGCGATCCAAAACGGGGGTTTTTCGAAAATGTTCCACGGCGGCGCCGGAGCATCCGACACGAGCTCGCGCCGCCGGCGACTACCTCTGCCATTTCCGTGCGCTCCGCGAGGCTCTGTAGCCACCCGCTCGCCTATGACTAGCCGTCCCCCTCCGGCTCCCCTGCGCCGCCGTTCGCGGTCCAAGCTATACTAGAAATGCAGCCGCGCGCAGCGGCGGTTGCGCGGAGGGAGCTGCGTGGTCTGCAGCCCTGATACGGCGGCGCGCCTTCTATATACAGGTCGGGGATGCTGTCCCGTCCAGCTTTTGCTCCGGCAGCTGCGTAGACTGGAGGCATCTGACGTGACGGCAGAGCGGCTGCAAGAGCAGGCCTGGCGGTCAGCTCCGCTCGGCGACGTTAGAGCAGAGCAGAACTGCACGCGTCCAGCGTCGAGTTGCAGGGTGGCCCGTGGTGCGGAGGGTGGACGGTGCTTCTTTTACCGTCTAACCCCGCGGAAATTTCTCATTTTTCTTTCTCGCTCTAGAGATCATATCAGAGCCTGAAATTTCATATGATGCTGTGTAGCTGCATTCCCCGTATCTATGAATTTTATCGTGATTTTATCGCAACCGAGCCGCCGTAAAACTGTGTGTTTTGGGATCTTGGGGTGGACGGTATCTCATTTACCGTCCACCCCAGCAGAAGTTTCTCTTTTTTGTTTCTCAGTCCAAAGATCGAATCGGATCCTCAAATTTTGCAGGCTGAAGAATATTACCAGGATCCGTTCGCGTGCATTTTCTTATGATTTTTGCGCGTCCTCTCAGCCATCAAATCGGGATTTTCTTGATCTCTGGGTGGTCGGTGGGGCATGGCCATGGATGGCTCCTCTTCCTCGAAGGGGCGCGCGGTCACCACTCACCAGACCGTCATGGCGGCCCCTGCGGTTGAAGATACGAGGCTCGTGACGTCTGCCGCCTGCCGGCCTGCTGGGTCGCCAGGCGGCCGCAGCGCGTGCCAAACGCGGAGGCGCGCAAGGACGCGCTGGGCGTTCTACCCCCCGGCCTGTCTCGGCGTGCTCGATCGCAGGCCTCGCGGCGCGCGCGGTCTCGCCACGCACGGCGCGCACCTCGCTTCAAAGCGTCCCGCGCCCCGCCGCGCTCTGCTCGGTGGAGGCC
The DNA here is from genome assembly GCF_002211085.1 of Panicum hallii. NCBI lineage: Eukaryota > Viridiplantae > Streptophyta > Magnoliopsida > Poales > Poaceae > Panicum > Panicum hallii. Next base: position 12,967,418 of record NC_038044.1, read on the forward strand.
TGGGCCACGCGTTATTGCCTGCGGTCACCAGAGGACGTGCTGGGGGCGGATCATGCTCGGGGCGCGCGCGCCGGACACCTTGACGACCTGGTCGTGACGTGGACGATGTCAGCGCCGCGCCCATGTCCGGAGTGAACGCAACCCGTAAGGCGTCGTGCACCTGGCGGAGCCCAGTCAGGAGTCGGGCTGCCGGGCTGGTCGGCGTTCTCTTACCTGGTGGCCATGGGACAATGCACGGCGCCACGGCGGGGGGTGGTCTTTGTCCGTATGCCGGGTGGCGCCGCCTGCCCTACTGCTGCCTACACAAGAGGAATCACCTCGCGCCGCAGGGGCGTGGCCGCGGACCCCGGCCGCTGGTGGCGCCAAGCCGTGCGTGCGCAGGCGGTGAAGAACGGTCACCGCACGCGGTGGCAACTGCGGTCACGGAAGGTGAGGCTGCTGAGCAAGACAGATATCATTTTCCAGGAAGCAACAACGCGGGTTCCAGAAACTGAACGCTGGAACGAACAACGCGCTACGGTATACAATCTACTGGTAAACGAAAGACTGATACAGGCATGACTCATGAGGTTGAAAGAGTTCAAAATTAAAACTACCAGCTGCAACGATATTCTTATGTTACAACTTACAAAAAGAAGCGAAAAGAATCACCACATCACGCTAGCGCAATCTTAGGGGCAAAAATGTACACAAGCTACAGAGATAAAAGGAACCCAAGAATCTGAAACTCACCACCCAGTACGCAGTTTCCAGACTCTTGTTTTGCTTCACATTCACTGCACTGCATTTGGTCTATTTCAACATTAGCTTCTAAAGTTTTGAACAATGATCCACCTTAATCTGCACAGTTCTAGGCTTCTAGCCGAATCTAATACGTACATCACAGACCAAGGCATTTGTACCAGAAGGGCTATAATTTCTCCCCATGCTACAAAACTTTACATGGGATCAACAAAAAATCTTAATGAAGCATGTGTTTCATTGCTTGGTACTGCGCCTTTGTCACACTATTTATCCCAACGGTCTTCTCGCATGCCAAACTCCCATTTCTGAGGGAGGGGGCCATATATGGAGGAAAACTTGGCCAAGCAATTTGTTCTGATATCATAGTGCTTCTGTGTGTTTCGGCTTATTGCAACAGAAGAAAGCTTGGATGTGTCAATAGCCCATGCCGGGTGGACATACTCCACGGTCCTGGAGGAGCTTGCATTCGCATATAGAAAATTCATCAGCAGATCCTCACAGTTGAAGTTCTTGTGCACATAGTCCCTCCCTTCACGAGCTTCCTCACTCCAGTACTTCTTGAACGCAAACTCGCTGTCCATGAAAGCAGCTCCTGTGAGGATCAGATTGTATCCCCTCTTACCCCTAGCGTATCTCTCATTCCTGTATTGTAATGGGTTGCCATCTATCATCCGAGGGTAAAAGCCCACCATCCGCTCAGGGTGTTCTCTCCAGACCCTAAACCCTTTCTCCAAGTCAGTGCAGGTCATCATAATATCATCATCCAGTTCAAAAACAGCTCGGGTCTTTATCAGAGGATCAACCCTGAATCTATTGTTGAGAGAATTGATCTCTTCAACTCGTATCCTGACAGGAACAGTAGAATCAAAGGCGTCACTGCTTGGAGGGTTACCTTTGTTCCAAACAACAACTATCTCCCTAACAGACTCACATCTCGAGTAGTGTTCAACAAATAGCTTCAAGTTCCAGAGACGAGCTTCATATGTCATTGTGACCATCGTGAATTGAGAGTGTTGCCCTTTATATGTGTACGCCTCTTCAGCACCATTGCCGCTACATAAGAAATGCACAGCAATGCACACATTCGTGATACCAATTAGAGCAACTACCCAAAAGAACAGCATATTGGACCAAGTTTTTTCATTGAGTCTTGTTTTGGTAGCAGAGAAATATCTGCCAATATTGGTAGAATATCTGCGGACTTTCTGGTTGAAGCGGTGCACAGGCAAGATACGAGATAATTCAGTTCTCCTTGTCAGAGGAACCCAGAAACTTGGAGGAATGTAGCAACTGATTGCACCTTTCACAAAACCCACAAAAACAACAAGAGCAATAGCTAACAAGAAGCCTATGTAACCAAAGAGAGAACGTCGTGTTGACTCGCCTGAAGGGACACGATCACCATCCATTACAGCAATCCATCCGCCAGACGCAAGTTGTTGGGCATCCATGTGATGGTATCTCATGCCATTCCATGCATTTCTACCTTTCTTTGGCTCTTCAATCCCAAGTTTTACTGGGACCTCTTTGTATTCTTCCTTGGTTAGCTTTTCAACTCTGTACAACTTAACCTTCCGTCCATAGGTACCACTGCAATCCTGACCAGGACGATACAATGATCCTTCAAATATGAAGAGCCTCCCACCATTTCGAGCTCCCAAACTTTTGTCTGATTTGTAAATAGGGTTTTGCTTGTGCTCAGTCCAAGGACCAAGAGGAGAGTTACTGTACCAAATCTCAAGCTCTGCATTCTTCTCAACACCATACCGTGTAAAATCAGAAGCAAATAACCACCAGTATCCCTCAAATTGGACTAATGAGGCATCAATGAGTGGCTTGTTGACAAGCACCTTCTCCAATGCCCATTCAAGGGGAAACTTGGTAGCACGATAAAGGCGCAGCTCCTTCTTTTTGTTTCCCTCTGGCATCATGTAAATCTAAAAGAGAAAAAGTTAGTTTACTTATATCTTCAGAAATGGTCACTATCTTTATCAGTAATAAGTATGACGGATAAGGATCTACCTCGTTCTCGTATTTGAACACAAATGGATATGACAGATGCCATGCCTCATCTAAAGCAATGCCAAGAAACTCCCATGCTGCACCTTTATTGAAACTTCTTGCAACTCCAATATCACCTTGCATTGAGGTTGTTGTTTTTGTTTCAAAGAAGAGAAATAGTGTATCCCCCTACAAGATGCATAGTACAATATCAGACTATGAACTCCAGAAAAAAATAAGAGCAAAAGAAGGCACGGCATGTTAGTAGGGGAAAAACATCCCTTGAAAGTAGTATCTTAAACTCAAGAATGCTACTCATTGGATGATCAGCAAATAATTGTGATGAATGCATTTCTAGGTTGATAAAATAGCATTTGCAAAACTTCCTTCTCTGGCTTGGTTGTGCATATTCAACCAAGGATCATGATTTTATCAAGTAGATGCCAATGAGGCAATGAAACCTTTCTACAAATCAAGTTTTACATTAATGGTTTCAAACATTCAATGTACCTAAGAAAGCATGTAATGGTGTTTGTTCCAACAATATCGTAATCCTTCCCCCAATTACAGTTCTCTGGGTCATCATAAGCTAGAATTTGCTTTGAATCATGCTAGCTTACTGGGGAGTCATAGACTAGCAACAGGTGTGTGATGAACTTAACTTTGCATGCCTTGTTTGAGTTACACACTGTTATTCACACAATACTAAGGTACTGACAAAGAAAATGCTATCCAGGTAAGTCAACTACTCTAAGCACCCAAAACCCAGAACGTCAAGTCCTCAAAAATTCCCCTGTAGGGGAGCTGAATTAAGGAAGTCAGTTACTGTCACCAAATCAGCTAGTCAACTTGAATTTTACCTATTTTGCTGCTCAACGATTTGCTACCATATATTAGCTAATTTGCAAACCATTGCTACATCCACACAGTAGAATTCTTTTTTTGAACGAAAACACAGCAGAATTCCACCCCGGGGAAGAGCGGCAGCACAAAAGGCAGCAGCGCTCACCTCGACGTAGAGGAATGGGTCGGCGACGAAATTGCTCGGGTACCCCGCCTCCGTCGGGGTCGCGCAGGTCAGCACGGGGTTTGCCACCGGCCACGCCGAGCTGTTCCCATTGCTTCTCCCTTCCTGCCCACCAAAATTACACACCAGTAAGCACCTCAGGCGTCAACCCAGCACGCGGAAGGCCGCAGCCCAGGAGGGAGCGCTGCACGCCACCCACCAGCTCGATGGGCCGTAGCTCGAGCGGGCTGCTGCCGTAGAACATCCCCACCGACCACGACCCCTCGCCGTCGGGGCGGCACCCGGCGGCGCCGGAGTCGGGGAGGCGGAACGACGAGACCACCACCCAGAAGTACAGGCCGCCCACGACCGCCGCCGCGGCCGCCGCGGCCAGCAGGAACGTGGCGGCCGGCGACCGCGCGAGCGCCACGCGCATGCTGCTGCTCGGTGGCCTCATAGCTCCTCCTCGCCGCGCAGCCTGGCCAGCCATGCCCCGCCACCCCGCGGCCGTAGCATCGACCGCCCGATCGGATCCCGGGCTGGCGCCGCGCGGAATCTCTCCTCGCTCCTCCGGAGCCCGCCGAGCTGGATCAACCTCCACTAGCCAATTAATTCAGCATGGAAATGCGAGGCGGACCAGGCGCCGGCGGCCGGCAGGGGGTTGGGGGTAGCGAGTAATTGACGCGTGATTATAGTTGGACCGAGGGGGATTAGCGGGCAGCTTGCAAGTTGCAACAAGCCAGAGCTGCTTCGCTGTCCTAGCGCTAGCGGCGAGCTGCTTTGTGGGGGAGGTTTTGTGTGACGACGGGGGCGGACGGCTCGGGGTGATCTGGATGCGGCGTTTGGGTCCTTGGACTATATAGGTTGGACCGAAGGGGAAGAGGTTTTCCAACAGGGACGGCGGCGACGGCATGTTTGACCGGAACCAGCACGGACGTTGGTTTCCCTTTTCCTTTTCTTCTTCCGCGTTTCAAACATTCTTCTCTGAGAGAAAATACTAGAATCCTTCATTTTTTTCCGAACTGGAGATTTTTTTCTTCCTTTTCGCCATAACAGTGGAATACCGGGAAAGAAGCAACTATTGGCCTTTGTCCTGGTCTATTTCTACACTACCACACAAATTTTAGACCGGGTTTATGATTTGGATGCCATGATGTTCTGCAGCTTCCCGGAACATGCCCGTAATGCTTTGGCAGGAGGGAAGCTTCGCTTCACGAGAAACTTTGACCCTGAGGAACAAAATTTGTCAATCAATGCGCAACTTAGCCCTTAAATTTTGGGCCGAGCACCGTAGAACTTGTGTCTAAATGTATCAGTACTATGTATGGTCAAATATTTACATTACCCTGATGGATCGAAAAACCCAAACAGAAATGGATGCATCCACCATTTACAAAGGCAAGAACCTGTAATACTATCTTCCATCATCTAAAAATCTTCCATGCTACGCACTTTCAGCAGTTAAGACAGATCAGGTTCTCCACAGAATGCATCAGGCTCAAATGACCTTGCAGCAGTGTCACTGTACACTCCAGGGATTGCCCTTCCACCCGTATTATCATACGGTTCCTTTGGGTTCTCAGTGTTGACGTATAGAAGAATGCAGAGGATCAGGGAGCCTGCCAGACCCACCAAAGTAAACTTCACTCTGTTCAGCACAGGCTTGACCTGAAGCATAACAAAACAGGGTAAAAAATACAGTGCTTAGCAGGCATGCAAAAGATTCTTCGCAATGATGCTATCATGTTTTTTTTTTTTGGCACGGGGATTTCAAATGTTTCAGAAAAGGACTATGCCAGATAGTACCCACAAATGTAGATCCAGAGCATGATTCATAATGCGATCATATCTCGGAAGGATTTCACAGCTCATGCCATGTGCATGTACTAATATTGATTTCCTAAGCTTTATGGCATAGAGTTGATTATCAGAAAACAAAGCACAAAGCTTACCTATAACAAAAGAATTGGAAATTTAAGAAGTCAATAAGGACAACTTACAGAAAATGAGCCTAGAAGCCGATCTCGAGCTAGAACTTCTGGAGTTTTAACCCATATCTGCCAACAACAACAAACGATGTTAGCAACAAGAGCTAATTCTGCTGCTTAATGATGAGTTAACTATACTGAATTCCATGCATATGAAAATCCAATCAGCAGTATACATATAAAAAATCGCATCAGCAAAGTGGGAGACCAGGACCCATCTAGACTAAATGCGAAAAGTCAAATTTTATGGCCATCTTAAGAATACACATTAAGACGCCTGCCTACATATCACAGGATGAAAATAACTCCACATTTCTATATCATTGTTTAATTGCCAAAGAAGCACTTGTCTTTGTATGACACAACAGCAGATTAACACATCACCACTTTTTATGAACTCAATATCAATAACGTCAGGCTTGATAAAAGATGAGCGAGAGAGCAACTACTGCAAAAGTTGTTCGGTGGCACTGATTATATTCCTGATTGTGTGATTCCTGTAACTTTCCTGATCATATTCCTTTCATCCTAGTTTACATTTTTACTAAAAGGATCACGGCCTAATCAAGCAAGTTAGCTTTTGATGATATACTGACACCTCATAGCAGAGTTCAATCACAGACGAGGGCATTTTATCAGTTAGGCGTGATTTTTGCTAACCAAGTTAGTACTAGATCAAATACCAGAAAATGGCGCGATCAACAGAAACATCTCACCTGTCCATCATACCATCCCGTCTCCTCATCTGAATCAAATCAAATACGATACGGATTTCAGATTACTAGGAGTACAATGCAAAACAACAGGAAGGCGAACAAATTTGGATTCCTCACACTCCACCGTGGCGCTGAGCAGGCGGTTGCCGACGTATGCCCACCCGAGGTACATCCGCACCACGGCGAGCGTGACAGCGAGGATGCCAGACCCCGTGGCCCCGAGCGCGAGGTGCACGGCGTCGCCGCCAGCCCCGCCCCGGCCCCCGAAGGCGGCGACGGGGAGCCCGACGAAGAGCGCGAAGGCCGCACCCGTGAGCGCGAGGCGGGAGCAGTAGACGCGGAGGTCCCCCGCCGCCCAGGAGAAGGGAAGGGAGGACGCGAGCGCTTCGTACTCGTTCACCGGTCGCTGCTCCAGCGGCACCGGGCACCACTCGGTCTCCGGCGAGGAGGAGCTCCCGTTCCGCGACGGCGGCGTCGCGAGGCAGCGGTGGCGCAGGGGCCGAGGCGGAGCGACCCGTCGCGCGCCGCCCGCGGGGAGAGCGGAGCCAGGGTTTGGGGGCAGGGGGAGCGGGAGGAGGCGCGCGTGGAGGGGCGGGGAGGAGAGGGAGGCGGCCATGGGGAAGGGAAGGCGAGCGCGGGTGTTGTGACTTGTGAGCCGGGAAGCAACGGCTCGGCTACTGCTCGTGGCGTTTGCGTGGCCGCCTCCTGCTCTCCACGTTCGCAGCTGGCACACTTCGACTTCGCAGTCAGACACTGTTACAACTAGTGAGATCTTTTCGGCCTTACGCGGGCCATGCGGCCCGCTAAGCGTGCGTGCAACCATGGCATACCCTCATCGCTTTGGGCCCATCTGACCCATTTGAAAGGATCACAGCAGTGTTTTATTAATGTTTTAGTGTGAAGTGCTCCGAGGAATACAAGCAGTTCTGGTTTCTTGGAATGGAATGTGCTTTTCTTCAAGCTGTGCATAGATGATGAGCGATTATTCTCCCAAATCCCAAAGGGGATGCAAATATCTACTGATCGGTGATGTGTCGGCACGGCAGAAAACATCTTTGAAAAAAGGAAGACTGAACTGTATTTAATTTGGATCGTATCGGAAAAGGCGGCACCCTCACCTCTAGGGCGGACGCCAAGCTGCCACGACTCTGTTGGAACTTTTCTAAGTTCCAGGTTCCTACAATAATTAATCAGCTAAACATCCCTACCGAATCACACGATCACTGCCACTTCATAGTTCATTAGATGCGATTTTTTTTTTGTGACACGCATTAGTCTAGTCATCCTACGCTAATTGTGCTACCAGCAGATGATGCCCGATGCTTGCGTGCGAGTGTGATAAGCCTCTCCGGTGATCCAGCGCCAAATCTTTATTTAGCTTTGGCAATCCGGCTCAGTTTCGTTGGATGGCAAATATTGATATTATTCCAGACGTTTGGCACCCATAGGTTCTTAGATGAGTGCTGGATGATTATAATTGTGACCTGTCGCTCTTTTGTACGTCCTACATGGACTGGAAAAAGGCTTATAGCTTTGCCAAACTAGTGCGTGGTCGTGAACCAAACGTGCCGTGTCATTAAGAATATTTGCTTTTTCCTCGTGAAGCAACTAAGCAAGCAGGCAATCCTTCAAAGTGGAGCGCTACTCATTTGCTCCACTACTAATCCCCTGGCCACGTCAGCACTTGCGCTATCACCATCAGCACGCCCTACGGATCCAAACCGCTCATCCAATGCAACTGCGCAAACCAACGGCAGATCGCGGATCGTACCGACCCGCCGCGTCCGAATCCACCAACGGACCCACGGTGTCGTGCACTGACCGAGGAACAAAGACCCGCCCGGCACCGGGACCCACATGTCATCCTCGCAGCGCGAAGCGTCCAGGGTGAGCGTAGCCCCCGCTGGCACCCGCGCTCCCCAGGTGCATGCACCTTCCCCACCTTTCCTCCTCCCCGCAGCACGCTATAACATCAGCTGCCGCGCTGGGCCTCCGCCTCCTCCCCAATGCGTCAAACACTTGACCTGCACTCCGACAGCGGCGGTGGCGTCCCAATCCAATCCACCCGCACCCACCCAATGCGGCTGCTGGGAAGGATCCGGCTGCTTCTAGTGAGTTCTTTCGCTTCGTGGCTTTCAGAATCGCGGTTCAGGTCTTCTCCCTCCCCTTCGTCCCCCCTTACTGCTGCTCTGGGCTTGGGTGGTGCGTATTGCTACTTGCTAGCTAGGATCTTCTTGGCTTGAGAAATCTCGGTCCTTTCGGTCGTCAAGGAAGGTGAGCTCAGAGGAGGGCGGTTCTTGTTTGTAAGGCATGTTTGCTTGGGATTGGAGGTCCCGTTCAGTGCTTTGGTGCTAGTAGATGGATGTTCTCTTACTGCATTAGTACTAGGATCCTTGGATTGCGCGCAAAGAGAAGTGTAACGGGTGAAAGGGTCCGCATAGAACATGGTGTTTAGCTTGCAAGATTGTTTTTTGTGTTTAGGTTTTTGTGCTGAGTTGCAACTTGCAAGATGATCTCGTCAGGGTGATTCTGAATTTTATATGAGAGTGCGGTTTACATTGCCTTTCACCCCAAAGAAAAAGGAGTATACTGTATAGCGCCAAAAATATCTGAATCCTGCTTGCGTGAGTAACCGATCAGTAAGAAAGCGATGGCATAGTCATGCGCCGGGATTGATTTGTCGGTGGAATTCAGAGTAGAAATGGATGCCCAACGGGTTAGTGAGAATGCAAAAGCAGCTCACATCAGTCTGAAACTCAGATTCATGGTTGGTGCGTTCTGTTAACCGTATGTATGGTCTACTTCATGCTGTAAATTGGGTGGGGTTGAGGCTAATTAGCAGACTAAGTTACGTTGATCTGGTGAACGAAGACCAGCTTTTTTCTCTAGAAGTGGACAACAATAGTCTGATAATAGGTCTTTATGTTAATAATGGCGTATAAACATGAGCTGCTGCAGCTGCAGTTACATTTGAATATTCTATTTGCACACTTGCTTGTAACTCTTAACAATAGTTTGAACTCAGTTGTGGACTTCGTTTATCTGCTTACCTCCATTGTCATTTGTTTACTAACAAACTGGAAAATTGCTATTGTGAATAATTACTGAGACATATTGTTGTGACTGCAGTAGTAAGGAAGTTATTTAAATACTCATTACCACGTATATACCGAGGACACGATTATCTGCATTATAAAAAGCAAATGAAAACGTTAGGTATCATCCTAATCCTACTGCTCTTTATCCTTTTAGTCGGTGTTTGACATTTTTTGTTGACTTGTCATTGTCACGCTTATTTCTGAAGATTTGCTGCTACCATTCTTCTCTGCATATCTAACAATTTTATTCCTGTTATTATCATCTTTCTTTAAAAGAGAAGGTCATGTAGTTGTTTTCGTAAAGCCACCAATGTACCCCAGATATTATGTGGTCATCATTTTGTACCTGTTTTTTCTTTTTCTTTTTTTTGATGGTCAACAGGGGGAAAAGGTTCCCCACCTGGATTTTTCATTACTTTTGGCTCTTAAAGAGCCGTAGAATACAGCAGATTGGGTACCTGTTTTTTCTTCCTTAGAGTAGAATGTATGATGATCATACAAGTTGATGCGCATAACTTGATTGGTGCTTAATCTTGCTCTAGGTTGAGAGACCATGACATGGAATTTAGCAGTAGCAGATTATATTTTATAGCACAAGGAGCATTTGAGTAGCTGAAAGAATTACCTTCAATGGAGCTCGAAGCCACTCCTGACGATGAAGTATTCAGCTCAAATGATGAGATGCAGGAGTTGTGGCCTCTGGGAGAAGTAGACCCAAAGAAAGCAAGGTTCCCTTGTTGCATTGTCTGGACTCCTCTCCCTGTAGTTTCTTGGCTGGCTCCCTACATAGGGCATGTGGGGATTGCCCGGGAGGATGGAACTGTCATGGACTTTGCAGGTTCGAATTTGGTGAGCGTCGATGATCTTGCTTATGGTTCTGCGGCAAGATGCCTTCAGCTTGATAGGAAGAAGGTATGCATAATGCTCAATTGCTCATTCCCTCCCAGATTTGTGTTTCTATATCAAGATTTCAAAGACCTTTAGGACCAGGGGATGTAAGGTGGGATCCTGAGTTTGCTTTGTGAAAAGTACCAGTACTAGCTTTCAGAATGCAGAGGGTGCCAGACTCTGTTCCACACCACATTGCTGTTTCATATAGTAAGTTTGTAACTTCAGTAAACAAAAAATGATTAGTACTCGTTTAGTCATATACCATGCTACTGAATTTCAATCTTAACATGGTGTAATCATGACATTCATTTTAGTACGCTTCTCCTCTAAGTAAGCTATAATCATCACTTTAGTAGGATAATGTGCCAGGATAACATATGCTTCTCTGTTTGATATCATATCATTTTATTAGGTTCACGTTTGCTGCACTTACCCAGTCAGTCAGACATTTTCATGTAACAGTCTGAAAATGGTTTCACAACCTCACTTGTGCAGAACAATGCTGATTAGTTATCAAAATGTTCAGTATCTTTGTATGCCTATATGCTGATTATTTTTCTTTGAAACGAAACTATCTTACCCAATTTAGCATGTTTACCTACTGACAACCTACTCCAGTTCTGTTCTGTTGCCCATACTCTCTTCAGCATTACTAATCCTTGAGTAGCTGAACCTGTCCTGACCGCTGCTTTGTGACGATCCAGTGCTGCTTCCCTGCCAACCTCGCGGAGCACGTGTGCGCGAGGTCCCACGAGCACTCGGAGGCCGGGACGGCGATCTCGTGGGACGACGCGCTGCGCTCGGGGGCGCGGCGCTTCGAGCACAAGTGCTACAACCTCTTCACCTGCAACAGCCACTCCTTCGTGGCCGACTGCCTGAACCGGCTCGCCTACGGCGGCTCCGTGGGGTGGAACGTGCTGAACCTGGCGGCGCTCGTCTGGCTGCGCGGCCGCTGGCTGGACCGGACGGCCGCCGTCCGGTCCTTCCTCCCGTTCGCCGCCGTCTCCTGCGTCGGCGTCCTCATGGCCGGCTGGTCGTTCCTCCTGGGCATGGCCGCGTTCTCGCTGCTCCTCCTCGGCTGGTTCGTGGTCGGCGTCTACTTTTTGAAGGGCCTCGTCGGCTGAACCGACACCGACTCGCACACAATTAGCCGGGGAGACTGGGGGAGAGTGGAGTTTTGAGCCTGTTTTGATAAATGGGGACCGGGATTTAAATATATACAGTAATTTTCAGAAACATTTTAGAGCAATCCTACCCGTTCGAACAAAATTACATTAGTAAAAAAACTAAAAAGTGTGCTGAAATTTGACCGATGGAGATTTCATACGTGGTTTCATACACTGCCGGAGTGCTGTGTTACTGGCTCTTCTATGTAGTACGTACGGGACCCGATCGCCGTAGTGAGTAGAAGACTCGATCTCCATGGCATGGATGGATCCGACTCACGTGTGGCGGTGCTCCGCCATAAAGCATTGATGGCATCATTGAGTGCACGGATCGCTCGGCCGGCGGCCCGGCATGACGGAGCACGGGAAGCAATGAGTGACCGGCCGACTGACTTGCCAGGCCGGCTTCCGTCCCTGGCAGCCGGAGACAGCGAATGAAACTATGAAAGAGAGGCCCGGCGACGGCCAGGAAGCAAAGCGTACGCGCACGCACCGACGCACGCACCTGTGCGCTGCTCGGCCGGCACGGCAAAGCATTGCTTTGCCCCTGCAAGCAAGGCAGGGAGCCCCCGACAGCCCGACTTCCAAGGAAAAATCTCGTGCTTGGAATTGGAATCGGTTCGTCTTTCATAGCGCTCTGTTGTGCGATTTCTGCACATGGTTCATGTAGAACGCATTTTGGTGTCCTTAACTTTGCTCCAATATGTCATCAACGTGACAACGTTCCTAGCAAAGCGTGTCATGAGAAAGTAGAGCCTTAGTGTTGTCTTCTGCAAGTTGTTTGGATCAACACTCCGGGTAAGTTTGGAAACCATTGATCATATGGCTTGGATAAAATTTATTCTAAATAGAAATATCGGTAGAAAAAAATTCCTTAAGACTTTAAAATATACTAGATAAATATGACTGTGCGTTGCTACATATACAGACTATTTACATGTATCCGATACGTATAGTTGCTCATGCATTAATTTGTAGGCATGATCGAATTGTGAACGGAAGACTGGTCTATCTCGCATACGGGATGGACTAAAGGTCCACTCGATAATAGAAGTCGGACCAAACAAAAAATTAAGATGGAAACATTACATATTTTAGAAATAGATAAAAAATATTGATCAAGCACAAAAAGTCCCAAACCTTGCATTCACAACCTTCCGCGAAACATAAGCTAAGTTTTCAAACGCTTTTGCGCTGATATTTCTTTGAATTGCTACTAGATGATTTTGCACTAAACTTCCCGTGAAATTTTGTAGCACACTCCTCGCCAAAAAATTAAAAATGAAAACCCTTGCAAAATTTATAGCACGCGGACCGTGACCATTCGACATAGGGTAGGAATATTCCAGCATGTCACTGACTTACAGGTGGGCCCAGAGATATTCTCTCTCTCACCCCCGACCGCGCCGCTCGCGAGTCCAAACTCCAAACCAAACCGGCGCTTCCCCCCACGTCTTCCCGAGTTCCCTCGCGCCCGCTATAAATCGCAGCCCTCAATTCCCCACTCTTTGTTTATCCCTTCCTCCGCCATCCCCTCCCTCTCCCCTCAACCCAGCGCTCCCTCCCGCCGCCGCTAGGGTTTCTCCTCCCCTCGCCGCCTCCCCCCAAATCTCCCCACCGCAGCTTCTAGAGCCTCGCACGGCCCCTCCGCAGCAGCCATGAGCGACGGCAAGGACTCCCTCGACCTCTCCGGCCTCGGCGCCGCCGTCCCCAACTCGAACGGTTCGTTGCTTCGCCCCTCGATTTCTACCACTACGCTGTTAGTGTTGCTGGGGGTGTGGTTTCTGATTGGTTTGCGGTGGTTCCGATGCAGAGCTCAGCGCGGAGGATAAGGCTAACCTCGTGGCCTCGATCAAGGTGAGGTTTCTGTTCCATTTTTGTAGGGGGGCGGTTCGCTGTTTTTTGGTCGGGTTTTGGGAGGGATTGTGCTCATTTTGGGGGAGTTTGGGGATTTTTGGATGAACTTATCCTGATTTGGTGTTTGTGCACTTGCTTAGAACACGCTCGAGGGATTGGCGTCGCGGCATATGGACGTGCTCGAAGGCCTCGAGCCCAAGGTCAGGAAGCGTGTCGAGAAGCTCAGGGAGATCCAGGTATAGATGCTTCCACTCTTGTGATGCAATACTGTTGTTTTTGTGATGGTTAATGCGGTGTTGGCTTGCTTCGATAGGGAGTGTGTGTGGTCCCGCATCATTATTTGCGTCTAATCAATCGTGAGTTCAGTGGTTATGTTAATACCTGTTGAAAACGATGTGGGGTTGTGTACACTAGCACCGGAAATTCCAGCCTTAATAGAAGGTTTTGTTTAATAGCACCAGTTAAGGTTGCATGGTTCATGGTTGTTAAAGCTCGTACTCTCTACCTTTGCCTTTGATTATTACTCGAAGTTCTGGAGAAATGTGAGCCACTGAATGTTTGTATAACACTGTAACCCCCTACTTTCACGTCATGTCTCATCCACTGATTGGTTTGCCTACTCAAGATTTTTTGGCTGTAATGTATTGTTGGCTCCTGAACTCAAGGTGGTTTGTCAGGATTTTGTTGGAGAATTTGGGAAACAGTATGATACATATAAACTTTATCTTTATAAATTGGGCCATCTTCAAAATGGCATACCTACTCTAGATTTTTTTGGCTGTAATGTACCATTGGCTCCTTAACTCAAGGTTGTTTATTGGGATTTTGTTGGAGAATTTAGGAAAGTATGATACCTATAAACTTTATAAATCTGACCATCTGAAAACCTTCGTTTCATGATTTGAAGCTTTGTTTCTTCATCAGTCGATAGTTCTCATACGTGATTGGACTTCTTTTACCTCGTGCAACATATTTCTGCCTTCTTTATGTTATGCAGCTCTATCACTGCTATTTAAGGAGTGCAATTGAATATATGATGCTGTAGATACAATTTGTGGTGATTTCATTACCAGTGTTTACTGTCTTCCAGGGACAACACGATGAACTTGAGGCAAAGTTTTTCGAGGAGAGAGCTGCACTTGAAGCTAAGTATCAGAAGTTGTACGAACCACTTTACTCAAAGGTAAGTTCGTTCATGTCTTGATATAATGATGCCGTTGTATATGTTGTCCTCTGATTTATACAATTGCAAAAAAAATGGTTTCAACTCCTGAACTGTTCTGAGAAACTCTCATCAGTACCATAGCAATAGCCACTAGATTAGCCTGTAATTGTTGGAATATATTCGGTAGGCTAGATATTATATATCATGGGCTGCTATATGTATCACCTGAACTCCTGAAGTCTCTGTACTCTATTTATACCGCCTGAGAGGCTCAATGCAATTCATCCCACACAATCTATCCTTCCTACATAGATAAAAGAGATTGTTATTATTTTGCATGCTCCAGAATATGGGCATTCTCCCTTCAATATTGGTGCATCCTATTCTATGCTATGAGCCATGATCCATCTGATTGTTTTAATGGACCTGAAATTGACAGCGTTACGAAATTGTCAATGGCGTGATCGAGGTTGAGGGTATCACAGAAAGTGCAGATGAAACCCCTGCAGAGCACAAAAGTGGAGATGAAACCCCTGCTGAGCAAAAAGGTGAATATAGTTAACGGAATTTTGTATTAATGGTAAACATACCTTCTTGTTTTTATTTGACTAAAATCACATTGCTTCGCTGCAGAAGAAAAAGGTGTGCCAGCTTTCTGGCTTAATGCAATGAAGAACCATGAAATCCTGGCTGAGGAGGTGAAGTCTTGCATCTCTGTGCAATAATTTCCTTCTGAGAACTGTCAATACTTTGTTCCAACTTGTCGGCTCTTCATAAATGAGCCATTCTCTTGCTGGCTGGAAATAATTCTTGTCCTTCCATTTACAGATCCAGGAGAGGGATGAGGAAGCTCTCAAGTACCTTAAGGACATCAAGTGGTACAGGATCAGCGAACCTAAGGGTTTTAAGCTTGAGTTTCACTTTGATACAAATCCATTCTTCAAGAATTCAGTGCTTACAAAAACATATCACATGATTGATGAGGATGAACCGATTCTAGAGAAAGCCATTGGGTAATTAACATTTCTGCTCTCTTGGAGTTCAACTCTTCTTTTGGATGGATAGAAAATTTTACTACCACCTATGCTCATCAAATTCTTGTTTTTTCAGTACTGAAATTGAATGGTACCCTGGGAAGTGCTTGACACAAAAGGTTCTAAAAAAGAAGCCGAGGAAGGGGTCAAAGAACACTAAACCTATCACAAAAACTGAAGACTGCGAAAGCTTCTTCAACTTCTTCAGTCCACCTCAAGTCCCTGATGATGATGAGGAAATTGATGAGGATACAGTAAGTTTATAGCTTGTCAGTACCTGTTCTTATGGTTAAACACGCATGCATGGATGTAACCTAACTTGACTTGATGTTTCCTTTTTCAATAGGCTGAACAGTTGCAGAACCAAATGGAGCAAGATTATGATATCGGGTATGTCGTTGTGTATGCTGTCTTACAATGTAGTGGCTGCAGTATGGATACAAATTATACTTCTGTTGATCTGGGGATTCAATAAATCCGCTGACACGCTAAGATTTAGAGTTAGTTTCACTGTTTCTAAACTTCCTTTATATATTTACCAGATCTACCATCAGAGACAAGATTATACCACATGCTGTCTCATGGTTCACTGGAGAGGCTGCTCAAGATGATGACTTCGAAGGCCTTATAGATGGTGATGAGGAGGATGAGGAAGAAGACGACGAAGACGAAGATGAAGAGGACGAGGAAAGTGAAGACGATAATGATACAAAGGTATGTGAACCTTGTCTCTTAAGAAGGAATAGCATTTCAACGCCTTATCTAGCTCCAGAATATATCTCTTGACATTTTTGCTTTCCTCTTTGGAACAGAAGACTAAGGGAGCTGCCGGAGGGGATGGGCAGCAGGGTGAACGACCTGCGGAATGCAAGCAGCAGTGAGGTGCTGCACATTGAATTTCTGCATACAGTGGGTTCTGGAATGATGAAAGTTCGGTGCTGCTTGATGCAATGTCATTGAGTTGGTTTTGTGGAGCCCTTGGGGGGCGTGTGTTGGTTTTGTGGAATCGGTGGGGGGATTTTTCTGGGACATGGTATCATTATCATATGTTGGTAGTTTTGTCACTTGATGTATTGGGTTTCAGATATTATGTGCTCTGCTTTTGCTTTGAGTGATCATTGTTGCCAGTCTGGTATTTCGTATTGCACATACCGCTGGCGTAGCGTGCTGTACATTCATGAAGCGTGTTGCGGAGAAATTTTGCCCTAGGGGAAGCTGGAAATTCTACTTTTACCCGACTATGTTTGCGAATTGCATTTTACATTTTACAGACTTGGATGTTATGTGCTACTCTACAACTTTTTGATCAGATGCAACCCTTCGATGAGCGAGGAATGCTGTGGCCCGTGCATCAAACGGTTCAAGCGATCCATTCTTTAGTCCGTTCCAGCATCCATTCTTTAATTCGTTTCAGCATGCTTATGCCTCTATGGGGACAATGGGGTTGCGTGGCTCCCCTCTTTCAGATTAGGCTTGATTTTGGGACTGGTAGCTGAAGAAAAAATATTCCGTTCTAACTTGTCCGCAGTCCAGCGGCTTCTATGGGGCCGTTTAATGTATAGGATGCCATTTGGCATGCCAAAATTGGCTCCCATCGGAAACAAACCAAGTCCGGTCGATGACCAATTATTTGGTCGGGCGAGCGTCGTGTGATCCCAACTTTCCTTCCAATTTGAAAGAGACAACCGATGTGGTGATTCAAACTTGGCGGCTGAGAAAAAACAACTCACTGTCACGTCAATTGCGCAACAAAAGTTTGTAACAAAAAATACACGCCCAAGCATTTTCAGAAAGAGGGAGAGAAGGTGAAAGAGAACTACCATGAGGCGCCGTTGCATCAAATGGTTAGTAAGAAGTAGGAAACCAGCATCCAGTTACAAAATGCTCGAGCTGCTGCTCCCTGTACCTTTGGCCTAATCGCATCCCCCATGTTGAATCCAAAAATTTGTGAAGGACCCCTCTATAGCAGTTACAACCTACCCCTATCCATGAACTTCTTGACCTCATCATACAAAACGAGTATGGCAGCCGCACCAGTGCTCCTAAACATGTTAGACAGCGCCCCGCGGTAGAACGATCTGACACCCTCAAGCCTGTATATCTTCTTCCAGCAGTCGAGGGTGCTGCTGTACATCTGCACCTCCATCCCCGACTGCATCATCATCCTCCGCCGCACAGTGTCCAGCGGATAGGAGATGAGCCCTGCCATGGACGTGACGGCCTGTGCTGCAACCCAGCGCTGCCACAAGGGGGACTCCATAGGCACAATGACATCCTTGGCGGTGTCGAAGCCGCCAAAGTACAGGCCCCGGTGGACGACCATCCCATGGAGTGATGCTGGCAATCCCCTGTAGATGCCCCTGATGCCGTTTTTCTTGTAGATGGTTTGGATAAAATGGCGAATGCCTCTGAACTGGCGGGTGTCGGTCCGGCCAACATCCGCAGCAAGACGAGTATGGGCAATGTCGAGTGGATAGATGAGAACCAGGGTAGTACATCCGGCAGCAGCACCAGCAAAGAAGTTGGTAAGAGCGATAGAAGCTAACTTATTGTCTGCTGAGGTTCCGGCATCTTTCAGTATGTTCCTGTACAGATCCTGAAAGAAAAATAGTAATGGATTAGACATAACCACCTGAGTTCTGAGAGGTAATGGATTAGATATAACCATCTGAGTTCTGAGACTATCCTCAGGAGCTAACAATCACTCATGTAAAAGGAACATGTATTTGTATTACAACATCATGAGCATACTCATCAAACCTTCTAAGTTTACTCATATACTCTTGGTTAATTAAGAAAATTGAACATCATGCTCATGTATAAGGAACATGTTACATGCTAGCTGTAAAAGGTTGATACAAAAAAAAATATATCTTAAAGATGGCGGGGCATATAACAGGCAATGGCCATGTACAGTACAAGTTCAAGCTGGTCTCCAAGACTTGTATTACCTGGATATGGCGCATCATTTAGTGTCCTAACCATGAACTTCTAACTCAAGGCTTTTCAAAAATGAAGGTCAAGAACAGCAGATAGCTTTATGTATTGGTAAAGAAAAACTATTGTTTACAGTTGGTAAAACACTGATAGGAAAAAGTCTACATAACCCCCTGAAGTATATGGGTTCGTCTACATACCCCCCTAAACTATAAAACCGGATATTGTACATCCTGAACTATGCAAAACCGTCTAAATAACCCCTAGGTGGTTTTGATGATGTGGCGCCTTATATGAATGCTGACATGGCAGTGACTTAACGAATGACATGTGAATCATCCACATTAAACAAAGAGAGAGTAAAGATATTGAAAGTAGAAGTCATAAATATTTGGTTTCAAAGTGTTTTGTTATACTTTATAGACAAATTTATGCATGCTATATACGCAAGTTTATCCACATCAGCATGCCACCTAAGCAAAACCACCCTTCAAAACCGCCTAAGGGGTTATTTAGATGGTTTTGAATAGTTTAGGGTGTTCAATACCCGGTTTTATAGTTTAGGGGGTTAAGTAGACGAACCCATATACTTCAGGGGATTATGAAGAATTTTTCCACATTGATAATATGTCTACTATGGACTTCACTTCGTAGTCAGTAATGCTCACAAAATCAACTACTGTTCACATCACAATATGACATACCTTCCAAAGCACGTTACAACATTGTAATAAAGAATAAAAATACGACATTATGAATCTATGATATTTGCTACATTCCAAACAGCAATGCCAAGTCCAATAGATGCTCCAGAAACTATATCCGGAACTCTATTGTTCATTCAAGACAATAGCTGTTATTTAAACATATCCTCTTGTCATCTTGCGCAAAAACTGTTTGACAGTTCTAATCTTTAGCAACCAAGCTTTCGTAACAAAGTATTATGTGCCATTAAATTATAAGTCAAGCATGCATGACGTCAAGATAAACAACGACGAATGAATCCATGAGTAAATCCCCAGATCTTTTTTTAATGATTTGAACAATCTTGATGGAATCAAGAAACCAACTATTCATTGTAGTGAGATCAGCCTGACAAGATATGACAATATAACAGTATTAGCATAATACCATCCAAGGAATCAATCGTCAAAATTCTGCTCATGGATTATCCCAAAAGCCTGGATCCTCGATAGAAAAAAATGATTACTCGAAGTCCAACGAATACAACTAGTCTAAAAAGTGCAAAAATATATGCACAGAAGACAGCGTTCATTATTCAGGGGGTACTTGCTAGCATCTAGTGCTCTCTGAAAATGATCGCTTTATTCTGTCACACTTTTGTCATTTGTGGTGGGAAACATTTATCTCTAGAAAGCCAAATCCCACCAAATCTCATCTGTTGTCAACAAAGAAACGAAGAACCAACAGCGGCGACCCAATATTCTTTCATTCACACCGCACGCTGCAAGCACAAACACGGATAGTACTGGATGCCCGATGCCCCCAAGGTCCCAAACCAAGCAACCACCTACTTTTCCATACTCCTGACTAGCTTATCATAAATACGCCAAGCACAGGGATGAAACAAGGAATGGAACCACGAACCTAATACAAAATAATCACAAGATTGCATCTGATCCGATGTCCTCCGACAGCACCTCAAGCAAACGAGAGTTCTAGCTTGTAATGCACGAGAACAATGGAATGAAAGCGAACAGACAAATGACGGTGGGGGGTTTGCGGGTTCGGGAAGGGAAGGGAAAGGAACCTTGAGCGAGAAGTTGAGGGCGACGGAGGGGTAGTACCGGATGACGCCGGTGCCGTTGCCGCGCCAGAGCGAGAGCACCCCCTCGTCCCGGACGGTGCGCGCGACGCAGTCGGCGAACCCGCGGAACCTGCGCCCCCTGCCCAGCAGCGCGGCGTTGCCGTCCTGCGTCTGCAGCAGCAGCTTGACGCGCTCGATCGGCGCCACCACCGTGTGCACCGCGCCCCCCATCACCGCCCCCGCCACCAGATCCCGCTCGAAGTCCCACACCCGCCCCGCCGCCAGCCCCGCCGCCGCCCCGCGCCCATCCCGCTCCCGCCGCCGCCCGATGGACTCCTCCACTCCCGCCCGCGCCGCTGCCTCCTCGCTCATTCGCCTCCCTTTTCCCCCCTTTGGACTCCGCCGCTCGCTCTCCACCCCCTGCGCTGTTCGGGCGCGGCGTCCAGAGACCAGAGAAGAGCTGAGGCCCCCCACCTCAACAGCACACTAGCACTACTACTACTCAGCGCTACTCGGTTCGGCGTGCGTGCGTGCGTCGCATTCGGAGGGGGACTTTTGTTCCGGCTCGGGTCGTTCCGGCTTGGGCTCGACCACTTGCGTCGGTTCGGGCTCGTGAGCGCATCGGGATGGGCCTTCCATCGGATGCGTTGCGTTGCGTCGCGTGTCCGTCCTCTCCATCGATCGATCTCGATCCTATCCTCCTCCACGGATGCCATGTGGGCCCGCCTGTCACTGTCACCGCACAGCACCGCGCAGCAAGCGACACAGTGGAATTGTGGAACCAAATGGCCCTCTCCGGCTCTCCCTTTCCTGATCAGAGAGGGCGTGGCCAGCTGTGCGCGACGACGAATGGATCGGATTAGATGGCCCGGCACCGGCTTTTTGAATCAGAGAGCCAAACTGATTCGGACACCAGAAAGTCTAGCAACCTTCGAGTCCGGATAACGCCATCTCAATTCGGATCGGAACCAAGGAATTTCATCGGGTTCGATCACGAATGGTTTCGCAGCGTTCTACAGTTTGGGACGCAAGGGCGACGTGCTCTGGAGACGGGGCCTGACGAAGCCCAGCACGAGCGAGGCCAGCTCCTGCTCGTGGCCGGCGTACCGGTGGTTGGCCTCGGCGATGATGCGCAGCTCGTGGTTGGGGACGTTCGCCGCGAACAGCCGGGCGTCCTCCGCCGGGACGATCTCGTCTTTGGCGCCGTGGATCGTGAGAACCCTGCGCGTCAGCATCAGAACAGAGTCTCCGTCAGGGAAAGGAAAAGGGAGCAGATGCCTGTTGGATGAGGTGTAAGAGGTGTGTGTGTCACCTGCAGTCTCTGCTGATGGCACGGCTGGAAAGAAGGGTATCGGTGCTCAGCCGATCTTCCAGGCTCGCTTTTGACACCCGGTACTCGACCTCCCCTGCGTGAGAACAAAACCAAAAGATTGCAGTGGCCTGTGAATTTTACAAACGAATCCTGAGATAATGATGTTTCTAGCCTGTATTCATGTTTGATACCGGGGGTTAAAAAGATGCTGCACATTGTATTCATGTTTGATACCGGGGCTTAAAAAGATGCTGCACATTGTATTCATGTTTGATACCGGGGCTTAAAAAGATGCTGCACATTGTATTCATGTTTGATGCCGGGGCTTAAAAAGATGCTGCACATTGTAAGCCGTCTGAGGCTGCTACTCTATTCCCTAAAGTTAAGGCTTTAGATTTTTTTGTGGTTAAGTTTCTAGCTGCCCAGCAAGCTTAACCCTGTGATACCTGCATTGAACCCAAAAAGAATAAAGCTTTGGCACCAAGGCCTACTGCATCATGCCAGTGGCAGAGGCATCACTATCATCAGTAACAAAAAGGCACTAAAATGGAAGTGGAAGTGCTATGAGCCACTTTATAATCGTTCTACTACATTGGCATGTGTCCTAGTTTGGAAAGATTGAGCCGAACCACCGACAATATAGTTTAACTTTTGATAGTTCCAGGACTGACGGAACATCAGATGCATTTCTTTGACCTTGTACTATTTAATTATAAAACTTTACGATATTCAATTCAATTAGAGAGTTATAGCATGAACAGAGAATACCAGATCACGTACAGAAAGCATATACCTTTTTTGTTCTTGACATCTATGTACCCATCTTTATTTATTCTCTGCATGAAATTCCTCCCAAGGCGCCCATCAATACCTCGCTCTAATGCAAATCGGCCAGAAATATTCACAATAATGGGGACATCATTGTACTTGGAGGCATATAGAAGCACAGCATTTCCTCCTGAAGGTAAGGAATACAAGTACAAAGACCATAGAATGTAAATTGCATTGTCTATTGCTGACAAAGATGAAAGCACATCATGAGAAAAGGAATGCCATGCAAACTTGGCCAAGTATTTTGAACAATAGAAGTAAATGACAAAGCTGAAATTATTCTCCTGCAAACAATAGTGGCTACTGCCTACTACCAATATCAGCTCAGACATTCAACTTACACAAAAAATTAAGGGGGATCAGAATACATATACATGGCAGGTATGGCACCCTAAACTACAAAGTGATTACTTTCCGTTACAATGAATGTTCCTTAATTTGTCCATCCACGAAGCAACAAATCCAGAAAGCAGTACTTCAACATTGCATCCCTACCAACTTTTGAAGGCAATTATGCATGACAATGCAATTCTCTAATCATGAACATATACTTCACTGTGCATAATAGGCATCAACACAAAAGGAAAACAGTATTGCATATGTCAAGAGCTAACCTACCTTTGCTATGCCCAATAAGAGCAATTATGTCATATTTCTGTTTTGAGAAATATAATACTACAGAGCGTAAATCAGCTGCCTCTTTTCTGTAGCTCCCATATTGGAATTCACCTTCACTTTCGCTTTTAAAAAAGAATGAGCAAAAATAAGTATAAACAGAAGACAACTTCAATGTGGCTGTCAGAACGAAAAATTACTCAAGGAACTGTGTTACTAGTATACAAATGGGAGAATTATGGCTTTGGCCAATAGCTGACATGGTATAAGGGGCGTGGAAACATTTTAATTCAAAGCTAACATTAAAGGTCTGCGATGACACTATCATGCCATATGCGATGGCCACCCCAAGGTGTTTACAGATGGCTTACCCGTTTCCAGAAAAATCAAACCGAAAAGCACTAATTCCTTCCAATGTGATGGCAGCAGCAAGCTCAACCAAGATGCTGTCATCCTGCAAGTTTTGTTCAAAACTGCCAGCCTATTAATAGTGATGGTAATAGTATAGTGCTCAAGCAGAAACATATTAACTTTTTATACATAATCCTTTCTGCTCTATTTTGGATTCCCATGGGATTTTATCTCTAGCCTACCCGAACCTGCTCGGATTAAAAGGCTTCATGCTGTTATTGTTGCCATACATTGAGAATATATCATGGTTAGGCAGGTAGCAATGTGTTACTCTTGCTCATTTCTTTACAATAAGAATAGCAAGACCTCTATTGCATTTTGATTTGTATCACATTGATATAAGAAAACATACGGTACATCACAGGTGGAATAAAATTGCACAAGCAAAAGTTTGCCGCAAAAAATATTAAAAAAAGAGAAAAGAAGGGGGGGGGGGGGGCAGTTGAACCAACACTGTTGAATCATCTAGAATGTTATGAGTACAAATAAAGCAATGCCTCGCCTCATCCCCACCCAAAAGAATAATCTTAGCAGACCAAATATGAAGCCATACAAGAATCTTCAGATCTTTGATATCCAAACAACTAGATTTATACTCCTATTTGTCACTTCACTTGACATGCAAGAATCTTCAGATCTTTGATATTCAAACAACTAGATTTATACTCCTATTTGTCACTTCACTTGACATGCTCATAAAGTACACACAGGGAATTAGTATCGAAGAGAATTATATACTAAATATCTCTTTAGACTATATTGTTCTAAGGATATAATATATGGAAGCAACACAAGTAGGGGAAAAAGACATTAAACACATAATAATCTTTAGACGGCTACACTCAATATCTAATATACTTAAATGCAAAAGTTCCTATGGATGGTACGGACTTGCCTTTGTGGCTCGGAATCCATGACAAAGGATCACAAGTTTCTTCGAACTTGTTTGATGTAATAAACCAACAAGCTTCTCCCCATGCTCATTTGAAATTAGAACTCTTTGTTCACAATGAACTGTATGCCACACGTTCAAACCATCATACAATTACAAGATCATAGTAGTAAATGTTCGGAATAAAATATGTTATCAAGTATAAATCAAGATTCTGAATATGGACACCCACTTTAGAGAGCTCAAGCCTTACAACTCTTCAGAAATTTAACTATGACAGTACACACCAAATAAGACTTAGCCTATTTGGCCAAGTGAAGGGTCACAAATCACAATCCGACCTTTTTCAAAGTGGAAAAGTAGGGAAGTAGCCAACACATGCTGGGCAATGCTCTACAGCTCGATTAAATCTCTAGAGTTGTGACTAAATTTCTGAAACCCGCCATTTGTAGCTGCCTAACTGGAGTTGACCATGTGATCTCCACAATTGAACTGAGATTGAAAAATCCTAATATCATGCTACCCTATAAAATGTCCTCAATCACACAATCTCGGCGGAAAGTAACAGATCGATTAAGAATTCAGTCACCCATATAAACCCTTGCTCAAGCTCGCGCGGGGGGCTCTTACCTCGGGACTGTGGGGGTTTCTCCGGCGGCATGGACGAGGACGGCAGGTGAGCGAGGAGCCCTCGAACCGGCCTGCCTCAAAGCACAGTCGACCACGAGATACGCGGCTTGCCGGAGGAGCGCGCGCGGAGGATGGGGGAGCGTTTGCGACTTGAGAGCAGAGAACCTGAACGGGAGGACTCGAGCATAGCAAAACGAAGACGCGAAGCCGGTATGGACGGTCCAGATCTGCCCTTGTACAGGATCGAACGGGGTAACACGCGCATAGCAGTCAACACTCGCCAGCGTGGCACCGCAGCTTTGTCCAGACTCCAGCACTCGCGCCCGCCTACCTACCCAGAGGCCACCACGGGTCCACGGCCATCACTCCCGCTGGCGCCAGGGCCAACCAC
Organism: Panicum hallii; assembly: GCF_002211085.1. Taxonomy (NCBI): domain Eukaryota; kingdom Viridiplantae; phylum Streptophyta; class Magnoliopsida; order Poales; family Poaceae; genus Panicum; species Panicum hallii. The sequence goes on from NC_038044.1 coordinate 12,992,871, forward strand.
AGCCGCCGGCGCAACGGCGCACGCGCTGCCCGCAGCACGGCTAAAGCTGCAAGGACCGCTGCTCACACCACACCACAATTCCCCGCCGCGTCCGAACTCGGGCCCGTGCTCGCGGCGGTCTCGATCAGAAGGGCGTCCTGCTCACGGCGTTCCCCGAAGCTTTGGGATTGGGCGTGGCTCGTAAGGCACGCTTCCCGCGGTACAAGTGCGACCCAAAGGCGCAGGCTGGGAGGAGCCTTGCAGCGGCAGCTCAACGAGTTCAGGGATGGCCTCCGGTGGAGCCTTCCACAACCTTCTCCTGGCGGTCCTCCTCTACCTCGCGCTCACCTCGTCGGTATGTACGCTCATCACGCTTTTCGCTGCTGTCTGGGGTCCGATGGTCTGGCGATTCCTTGCCGAGCCCGTGCTGAACTAAAGGCGATGCTTCTGGTCTTGTGGATGATTGGGCGTTAGGTCGGTGGCGAGGCGTCGAGAAGATTCTGGATCGAGAATGATACCTTCATGAAGGATGGGGCGCCGTTCCAGATCGTCGGCGGCGACGTGCACTACTTCCGCATTGTTCCTGAGGTGAGATTCTCCTTTATTAGCAGTTGTTCCTGCGTTGCTCCGGAGGAGTGGCTGAGTGACAGTCTCTTAAGGTTGCCATCTAATAGACTGGTGTTGAACCAATTTATTACTGCTTGGGCTGGAGTGAATCTATCTCCAAGGGTTTCAGCAATTAAAGCATTTGTCAATACTCAGTGCCTCACGTGCGTATGAGCAAATAGTAGCTGGAGTTTGAATTCCAGTTGTTCTACAAACACTTCGATTTATCCTGTAATATTGTTGAAGACACCAACATTCCAAAATGTTGTTAAAGTCGAAATACTGGACGACCTTGTCTCAGAAAATTAAGCTTGACTGTAATTTCGTTGGAGGGGTTTTAGCATTCTATGATATACCTAGCTATTTTCTGCCATACACCAGCTTCTTCTTCCTCCTCCTTTTTTTGAAACAACGATGGGGGGATGATTGTTCCCACCTGGATCATCTAGAGATGAAATTATTCATTGATACGAAAGTGTGAATACCTCTGTGATTGACCTTATTTATCAGCATATGCCAATATGTTCTTTTAGGTATATCTGTTATCTTTGTTTATAATATCATTACCTTCTCCAATTCATTGGTGCTTGCAGTACTGGAAGGATCGCCTTTTAAGAGCAAAGGCACTAGGCTTGAACACAATTCAAACATATGTACCTTGGAATCTGCATGAGCCAGAACCACAGAGTTGGGATTTCAAGGGCTTTGCAGATCTTGAATCATATCTGAGACTTGCTCAAGAATTAGGAATGCTGGTCATGCTTCGTGTAGGTCCATACATCTGTGGAGGTAAGTTGACATTTGTATTGAAAGTTCATGGATTCAACATGCCAATGACTGAAGACATAGTTGTGTCTATATACTGCAATGAACAACAACAACAACAACAACAACTTAGCCTTTTGTCCCAAGCAAGTTGGGGTAGGCTAGAGATGAAACCCACAGAAAACAAGAATAAGAAACACAAAAAGTGCACAAGCCAAAGGAAGAGTTAGTGGTTAAACAAAAAGTAACAAAGGTCACGGTTCAGGTACATTAATTGCTAATCTCCAAGCGCTCCTATCCATAGCTAATTCCTTAGCGATATTCCACTCCTTAAGGTCTCTCTTAACCGTCTCGTCCCAAGTTAGTCTAGGTCTACCTCTACCTCTCTTTACATTATCGCCCCGCTTTAAAACTCCACTACGCACCGGCGCCTCGGGAGGCCTCCGTTGTACATGTCCAAACCATCTCAACCGATGTTGAATCAACTTCTCCTCGATAGGTGCCACCCCGACCCTATCTCGAATCTCTTCGTTCCGGATTCTGTCCCTTCTTGTATGCCCGCAGAACCAACGCAGCATACGCATCTCTGCTACACTTAGTTGCTGGACATGTCGCCTTTTTGTAGGCCAACATTCAGCACCGTATAGCATCGCTGGGCGAATCGCCGTCCTATAGAACTTACCTTTTAGCCTCTGTGGCACCTTCTTGTCACAGAGGACGCCCGAGGCCTGCCGCCACTTCAACCACCCGGCTGAAATTCTATGTCTAACATCTTCATCAATGTCTCCATCTTTCTGAAGCATTGATCCTAGATACCGGAAAGTATCCTTCTTGGCCACCACTTGACCTTCGAGGCTAACGTCCCCATCCTCATGCCTAGTCGGGCTAAAGTCGCACATCATATACTCGGTCTTGGTCCTACTCAGTCTGAACCCCCTCGACTCTAACGTGTGTCTCCACAGCTCTAACTTCATATTAACCCCTACCCTACTCTCATCAACTAGCACCACATCATCAGCAAAGAGCATACACCAAGGGATATCACCCTGTATGTCCCTTGTGACCTCATCCATCACCAAAGCAAATAGATAAGGGCTCAATGCTGACCCCTGATGTAGTCCAATTTTAATTGGAAAGTCACTGGTATCGCCATCACATGTTCGAACACAAGTCATCGCATCCTTGTACATATCCTTGATGAGGGTAATATACTTAGTTGGAACTTTGTGTTTTTCCAAGGCCCACCACATGACGTCTCTTGGTACTTTATCATACGCCTTCTCTAGGTCAATAAAGACCATGTGTAAGTCCTTCTTCTCCTCTCTATATCTCTCCATCAACTGTCGGACTAAGAAAATCGCCTCCATGGTCGACCTCCCAGGCATGAACCCAAACTGGTTTTGGGTCACTCTTGTCAATCCTCTTAGGCGATGCTCGATAACCCTCTCCCAAAGTTTCATCGTATGGCTCATCAGCTTAATCCTCCGGTAGTTAGTACAACTTTGAACATCTCCCTTATTCTTGAAGATCGGTACTAATATACTTCTCCTCCATTCCTCCGGCATCTTGTTTGACTGGAAAATTAGGTTAAAAAGCTTAGTTAACCATACTACCGCCCTCTCGCCCAGGCATCTCCACACCTCAATGGGGATGCCATCGGGACCCATCGCTTTACCTCCCTTCATCCTCTTCAAAGCCTCCCCGATCTCTGCCTCCTGAATCCTCCTCACAAAGCGTCTGTTGGTATCATCAAATGAGTCGTCCAACTCGAAGGTAGGACCCTCATTTTCCCCATTAAACAACTTGTCGAAGTATTCTCGCCATCTGTCCTTAATCTCCTCATCCTTCACCAGAAGTCGATCTGTCCCATCCTTGATGCATTTGATTTGGTTTATGTCCCTTGTCTTCCTCTCGCGGGTCCTAGCTATCCTATAAATGTCCTTCTCTCCTTCCTTCGTACCTAGCCGTTGATACAGATCATCAAAAGCCTGACCTTTCGCTACACTTACAGCTCGCTTTGCAGACCTTTTCGCTAATCTATATCCCTCGATGTTGGTTGCGCTCTTGTCGAGGTGAAGGCGTTTGAAACACTCCTTCTTCTCCTTAATAGCCCTTTGCACCTCGTCATTCCACCACCAAGTCTCTTTCACTTCCTGCTTGCCTCCCCTACTCACACCAAACACTTCTGAGGCCACCTTCCGAACACATATCGCCATCTTTAGCCACATATCATCTACATCTGCTCCTTCTTCCCAAGGCCCCTCGCCTAGCATCCTCTCCTTAAACGTCTGAGCCTCTTCCCCTCTAAGCTTCCACCACTTCGTTCTCGCAATCTTGGCACGTTTGTCCCGGTGGGCACATACCCGAAAACGAAAATCCGCCACCACAAGCTTGTGTTGGGGGACAACACACTCCCCAGGTATCACCTTACAATCTAAGCAGGCACGTCTATCCTCTCTCCTAGCAAGGATAAAATCGATTTGGCTCGAGTATTGTCCACTATGGAAGGTCACTAGATGGGACTCCCTCTTTCTAAAGAGGGTATTCGCTAACAGCAGGTCGTAGGCCAACGCAAAATTCAAAACATCCTCCCCCCCCTCGTTCCTACTACCATACCCGAAACCCCCGTGTACTCGCTCATATCCTACATTAGTCGCACCCACATGGCCATTGAGGTCTCCTCCTATGAAGAGCTTCTCACTGATAGGCACGGTACTAACCATGCTATCAAGATCTTCCCAGAACCGACTCTTGGAGCTCTCACTAAGACCTACCTGAGGGGCATAGGCACTGATCACATTCAGAGCCAAATCTCCAATAACCAACCGCACTAGGATAATCCGGTCGCCTTGCCTCCTAACATCTACAACTCCATCCTTAAGGCTCTTAGGTTTCATTTCCATTAGAGTGGCTGATTTTTTACGCTGGTTCGCCAAACCTAACACAACCCTCCACATTTTCTCATCGCGGGCTTGGGACCGGCAACGGCAGTGTTATATACTGCAATGAACAGAATTATTATTATTGCTGCAGGGATTAATGCACTTCAAATGTTTCACTATGAAAGTCAGAAGAGCCACTTCTTGGTTTTCAATAGTACAGAATAGATCGGTCTTTGAATCGATGGAAGAAGACATAAAACCTTCCTCCACTTATTTGTAAAATGAAGTACTCAGTTTTACATTCGAGACCATGTAGATGTCCTAAACGTGATGAAGTAATGTCATGATTATCATAACCTATATTATGCACACTATTCATCAGTTTCAAAGTTGATTAAGTTGTGATGTTGCATGTGCTTCTATTGAAATTTATAATTTGTAATGTGTGCACTGCAGAATGGGACTTAGGAGGTTTGCCACCTTGGTTGCTCACTGTAGAACCTTCCCTTAAACTGCGATCATCAGATTCGACATATCTCTCCTTGGTATTCTGACCAAAGCACATTCTTAGGGTGTATATCATTGGTTTTAGATATTTCTGGAGATATTTTGACCAATGCTACTACATTTTCCAGGTGGGGAGATGGTGGGGAGTACTACTTCCGAAAGTGGCACCATTATTATACAGCAATGGAGGTCCAATTATTATGGTTCAGGCAAGTTCACCAGGGTTTAAGTTGCTTTTCTGCGCCGTTCATTTTCCTTTCTGGTGTATCCAGATTTTGCATATGTGGAAGAGCCTAATTGTATAGCCGATCTGGCAGATTGAAAATGAATTTGGTTCATTTGGAGATGACAAGAATTACCTTCATTACCTTGTTCAACTGGCTAGAAGATATCTTGGAAACGACATTGTTCTGTACACAGTTCTCTCTTCTCATACTATTAGCTATACAAATTAGTGCAGTTTTCTTTTCAGCATTTGCAGGTCCATTTCAGAATTGACTTTATAAGTTGTGTTTATTAAAAATTATAGAAGTGATTAGGTATGGGATAATGGAAGTTTTGTACAACAGCACTGAGGCCACATCCGTGTATCAGTGTTATTAAAAAGATGTGTGTGACAGTATATTATAACCACAACCACAGCTGCCCTTGTTGGCTTTATCCTTATGAAATTCGTCAAATATTACTGCAAACATATTATTTATACCACTGTGCCAGTTTGTGGGGTTGATAGTGGGGATGCTATAAGAATTTGGCTGAAATGCTACCACCCACATGCTTATTCAATAGAAGGGAGATTGGGTATATTGAACTGTTATATTGCTCAAATAGTATAGAGAAAACATGAGCACTATGCAGTGACAAAAGAGAGAGAAAACAGAATCCAGACTTGTGAGAGTTCTGATAGCTTCGAATTTTCCTAGGTGCTCTCATTCAGTTGATTTAATATGATTTGGTTCTAATTACCAAGGTCGTGACTGTGTACTCTTAAATCATCTTTCAGTTATACAACTGATGGAGGCGCCATGGGCAATTTAAAGAATGGATCGATTTCTCAAGATGATGTTTTTGCTGGTAAAATATGATAACTGAGCTTGTGTCAGGATGTGGATGATTTGTTGCCTTCAGTAAAGAATCATATTTTCTTCATATCCTGACATGCCTAAATTTCTAACCTTACAAACTTATATTTTTCCCTGTTTTTCCTCAGTTAATCACTTTAGGAAATAAATAATATGTCTGATATGCAGCTGTTGATTTTGAAACCGGATCCAATCCATGGCCCATATTCAGATTACAGAAGAAATTCAACTTACCAGGAAAATCAGCCCCTCTAAGTTCGTAAGTTGGCTATACATCCTGTTCAAATAATCTGTCATGTATTTTTGGGTGTGGCTTTACCTAGTGTTGGCCCTTCTTACTTTTCAGGGAATTTTATACTGGATGGCTAACACACTGGGGTGAAAGTATGGCAACAACAGATGCCACTAGTACTGCTAAAGCCCTTAAAACAATTTTGTGCCACAATGGTTCTGCTGTACTCTATGTCTGTCCATGGAGCTCATTCACCAATTCATTGCATTTGTAGTCTAGGTATATTAATACTATTTCTTCATGAGGTTATCCAGATGGCTCATGGTGGGACCAATTTTGGATTTTATAATGGTGCAAATACTGGCCAAGATGAATTTGATTACAAGCCAGACCTTACTTCTTATGACTATGCAAGTATCACTCCCAATAATTTCTTTCGTTTATTAATTTTTTTTTGCAAGTTAACTTATTTGCATGACCTCTTTACTGGCAGGATGCACCAATTAAGGAGCATGGAGATGTGCATAATTCAAAATACAAAGGCATGCTGTGATATCTTCCAATCTAAAATTTCACACACTTGGAATGAAAAAAGAACCTTTTTTTTTTGGTGCACTTTAGTCTCTGCTTCTTAAATTCAGCATGAGATAAAAATGGAATACTGAATAGATTTTTGAATGGAATATTATAATCTGCCAATAATGTGTATGCCAATGTAGATTAATGGATTAGGATTCACTTCATTCTGAATCTCTGACAAATTCCCAAAAGCACTAATATGTTTGGAACTGATTTCTTAAGCACTGCTTTATTTCTGTGTTTTGATTTCTCATTACAATTGGTGTTTTCAAGCAGCACTAAGAAGAGTAATACATGAATGTACTGGGTCTCCTCTTCGTCCACTTCCTTCTGACATTGAAAAAGCAAATTATGGGCTTGTGAAATTACAGAAGGTTGCATCTTTGTTTGACATCATTGATAATATCAGTGATCCTTTGAAAGGTGCTGTTTCAGAGCATCCGCTGTCTATGGAACAGATAGGCCAGGTATCAACAAATCTAATCATATCTGTATTTCCGTTATTGTTGCTGAACATATCGAGTAAGTTTACAGTTCATATTTCTGTGATTTTTGTTAGATGTTTGGATTTCTATTGTACATGTCAGAATACCAAGGGAAACTCCCATCAAGCATCCTATCAATTCCAAAGGTTGTGGCCTTCATCTTTGATGTTTCTTGGCATGAAAGAAGTTCATCTTTTCTAAGATGTAAATTCTGGGTTGCTGCAGGTACATGACAGAGCTCAGGTGTTCCTGTCTTGCTCAACTGACAGTGTCAGAAACCTAAGATATGCTGGTGTAATTGAAAGATGGTCTAGTAAAACACTAGAAATACCAAATTTAGGATGTTCATCCAATACAAGCCTATATATACTGGTAATCTTTCTTGCATCTTCTTTAAAACTTTTCTTGCTTGAGTATTACAAGTTTGCAATTATTGTTAATTGAATCGAATTTTAGTGAATCGCATTAAAAGGAACTTTTTTTCCATTCCTAAAACATCATTTAAAGAAAGAATGGAGGTGGTATTTCTCCAGGTTTCCTTTCGAATATTTAAATTATTCTTACTTAGTGATTTGTGGCTTACTAGCATATACACATTTTTTCTACAGGTAGAAAATATGGGTCGTACAAATTATGGGCCATATATTTTTGACCGGAAGGTAAGTATCACATTGCCTCCTGCTAGTTGCATCGACTTCATTGCCATGGTTATAAGCTTCTTGTGCTGATTATTGCCCAGTTTTGAAATACAGGGAATACTATCTCCTATTCAATTAGATGGCATCACTCTCTGTCACTGGAAAATGTATCCACTTACATTCAGTTCACTGGACAACCTTCCAAAACTCCAACTAGTCACTCAAATGCCTGATATTAGAGCTAGTAAAGAGTCCGTTATTCATGGTCACTCAGAAAAGAAATTGCAGGAATCATTGTTCTATTCGAATGGTAAGTCTCCATATTCAAATAACTCTGCAAGCAGTTTTCCTCAAAAACCAAAAACATCTGCAAGCAGTGAAATGGTCAGTCATCTAATTTGCATGCAGCTGTGATCTTCTCACACTAGTCAGGCACAATTTATGGTCCATCATGGTTCATGCTTTGTGAGGAGGATTCAGGAGGCAGAGATCGGGGAGGCTTTGAAGAGGATGAAGGGAGGTAAAGCGATGGGTCCCGATGGCATCCCCATTGAGGTGTGGAGATGCCTGGGCGAGAGGGCGGTAGTATGGTTAACTAAGCTTTTTAACCTAATTTTCCAGTCAAACAAGATGCCGGAGAAATGGAGGAGAAGTATATTAGTACCGATCTTCAAGAATAAGGGAGATGTTCAAAGTTGTACTAACTACCGGGGGATTAAGCTGATGAGCCATACGATGAAACTTTGGGAGAGGGTTATCGAGCATCGCCTAAGAGGATTGACAAGGGTGACCCAAAACCAGTTTGGGTTCATGCCTGGGAGGTCGACCATGGAGGCGATTTTCTTAGTACGACAGTTGATGGAGAGATATAGAGAGGAGAAGAAGGACTTACACATGGTCTTTATTGACCTAGAGAAGGCGTATGATAAAGTACCGAGAGACGTCATGTGGTGGGCCTTGGAAAAACACAAAGTTCCAACTAAGTATATTACCCTCATCAAGGATATGTACAAGGATGCGATGACTTGTGTTCGAACATGTGATGGCGATACCAGTGACTTTCCAATTAAAATTGGACTACATCAGGGGTCAGCATTGAGCCCTTATCTATTTGCTTTGGTGATGGATGAGGTCACAAGGGACATACAGGGTGATATCCCTTGGTGTATGCTCTTTGCTGATGATGTGGTGCTAGTTGATGAGAGTAGGGTAGGGGTTAATATGAAGTTAGAGCTGTGGAGACACACGTTAGAGTCGAGGGGGTTCAGACTGAGTAGGACCAAGACCGAGTATATGATGTGCGACTTTAGCCCGACTAGGCATGAGGATGGGGACGTTAGCCTCGAAGGTCAAGTGGTGGCCAAGAAGGATACTTTCCGGTATCTAGGATCAATGCTTCAGAAAGATGGAGACATTGATGAAGATGTTAGACATAGAATTTCAGCTGGGTGGTTGAAGTGGCGGCAGGCTTCGGGCGTCCTCTGTGACAAGAAGGTGCCACAGAGGCTAAAAGGTAAGTTCTATAGGACGGCGATTCGCCCAGCGATGCTATACGGTGCTGAATGTTGGCCTACAAAAAGGCGACATGTCCAGCAACTGAGTGTAGCAGAGATGCGTATGCTGCGTTGGTTCTGCGGGCATACAAGAAGGGACAGAATCCGGAACGAAGAGATTCGAGATAGGGTCGGGGTGGCACCTATCGATGAGAAGTTGATTCAACATCGGTTGAGATGGTTTGGACATGTACAACGGAGGCCTCCCGAGGCGCCGGTGCGTAGTGGAGTTTTAAAGCGGGGCGATAATGTAAAGAGAGGTAGAGGTAGACCTAGACTAACTTGGGACGAGACGGTTAAGAGAGACCTTAAGGAGTGGAATATCGCTAAGGAATTAGCTATGGATAGGAGCGCTTGGAGATTAGCAATTAATGTAACTGAACCGTGACCTTTGTTACTTTTTGTTTAACCCCTAACTCTTCCTTTGGCTTATGCACTTTTTGTGTTTCTTATTCTTGTTTTCTGTGGGTTTCATCTCTAGCCTACCCCAACTTGCTTGGGACAAAAGGCTAAGTTGTTGTTGTTGTTGTTGTATGGTTCATGCATGAGCAACAGCTCACTTCTAGGATAGTACTGAACTACTGATTGTAGGAGCATGATTGCAGTTTTGCATAAATTTTGCCGTGTTAACTATCAGTGTGAAATTTCGAAGTATTCATTTATCACATAATAACTATAAGGATAACTTTCTGAATCTCATGGCATGGTTGACCCCATTTGTTGTTTGGATCAGTTAAAGTCAGTGGAACACTAGAGCTCTTTCTGTGCCAGTCAACAAGAATATTGAATCTGGAAATTCTCGTAAAAACATATATTTATGGGTTTCCTTATATTCTTTTTGGTTGAGCTGGCACATGAATTGAACAACTAACTGAAGTGTACCTTTTCTTTCAGAATCGGTAATCAACATGTTTCTGTGTTTGGTTTCTACTTGGATGTCAAATGCCATATCTAATATATATATATATGTGTGTGTGTGTGTGTGTGTGTGTGTGTGTGTGTGTGTGTGTGTGTGTTTTAAAATAGCATGCTGCTTTAAAACTGAATATCCTTGCATCATCTTATGACAGAAAGTGCTTCTGCAGAACCTGAATTTTATGAAGGCCATTTCCATATTGACTCTGAGAGTGAGATAAAGGATACATTTATATTATTTCGTGGTTGGAACAAGGGTGTTGCTTTTGTGAACAACTTCAACATTGGAAGATTTTGGCCGGTAAAATCATGTGCATTCTGTTCTGCTATTTATTTATGAATTCCAATTATTTTTTATTTTTAATAAAGAATCTATGTTTTGCTCACTTGAGCTGAAATTGAACAGTTTTTTTTCCAGGCACGTGGACCACAGTGTGCCCTTTATGTTCCCGCGCCAATCCTGAGACCTGGAGACAACATTATTGTATGTACTTTATCTGTTCTTATGGTGATACACTTTTTGGTTATGATTGTTTTTATGCTTTCACTGTACATTTTCTGAAAATAGTGGGAAAATAGCATGATCCACCTTTCTATGCTCAGAAAAAAGGGTAAACATCTAGCATAACTGGATTAAGTAAATTACTTACTGTTCAGATTCATCCTTATTATTACCAGCTAGAGTTCTTTTCATTTGATTGCCGATCTTTACCTGTTCATTAAGAGATAAAGAAAGTAACATACGCAACGTGATCTTATTCTTTTCAGGTAATCTTTGAACTGCACGGTCCAAATCCTGAGCTCACCGTCAACTTAGTAACAGATCCAGATTTCACATGCGGTCCAAAACAGTAAGAATGGTTGCACGTGGTGTGCAGAGCACGGTGCAGCGGATTTGGTCTCCCTCTCGCTTCTCCTCTCAACATTGGTGCTAGTGTGCTGCCATCCAAAAGATGCCCTTCGCTTTGCGCCACTCACAGCATCACGCCATGATTAGGAGAGCAGGGTTCATTCTCTAGACCCCGCGTCGTATATGTTGATCCACGGTGCATCCATCGCGCTCTGTACTGAACATTGTATTCTCAGATCTGGGAGTCACCATTTCAGCACAGATGAATCTACAAGATCACCATGTCAGCATCTCGCGAGCCGTGTCAGATCGTAACGCTCATGTAGTGGATTAACCCGCCACTTGAGCCAAGTGGCCTCTGAATTTGACAAGATAATCGGACCAAGATGAATTGAACTGGCACTTGAGTGAAGTGAGTGGGGTTCTCTCGGCTTGAATTCGGAATGTTTGTTTACCTTGGACCAAAATGGAAAAGGAGTTTCAGCCTACCCAGCCCACTGCCGCTTGTATTGAGAGGCCCAGCAGAAGCCCAAAGCTCCCACACACTTCCTAACGCCCTCCTCCGTAGGCGCGACCGGACTCCCACCTCCACCTGTCCACCGCACCAGACACACGATCACAATTCACACCGCACTCCAACGACCTCCCCCGGGGGGGTCTGCCAGCTGCCGCCACGTCTCCGCGCTCCCTGCCGTGCACGGCTCGGCGTCTCCAGCCTTTCCGCCGAACCGAGCGAGACCTTTTTGCAACCGCCTCCCCTCGGCCCCTCCAAAGCCAAGCGCGGATGGGGGGAGTTGTTGGAGCCAGAGTTCGTTCGCCATCGCCAAGGCATGTTTCGCATGCCGTTGCCGCCCTCCTCTCCAGTCTCCACCCTGTCGTCGATGGGAACGACCGCGCCGAACCCTGCTCCAACAAACGAGCCGTCTACGTGGTGGTGTGCTAGGCTTTTCTCCCCTCTCTCTGAGAGGGCTACGTGTGCCCCACGGATATAGAAAGATGCTAGGTAGCTCTGGCAGGCAGCTTTGTCCACAGGTACGAAAAGGTGGCCCTGGACACTTGGGCTAATGCCGGGGCTCCACGACGAGGGACACGTAACGATCGGCGACAGCGACGGGTCCTGGTACATATCCCCAGCACGGCAGCAGCCAGCGGCTCAGCAGCAGCAGGCCAAGTGTCCTGTATCCTTTCTTCCCGCCTTTTTTCAGCGACGATTTTTTTCCCTTTCACTTTTTTTGATTGAGGAACCGAGTAATAATTGCCAAATTTGAAGGCGCCAGTTTTACTACTCCATCAGACCGTCACCGTTGACGCTACGCCTCCTCCAGAAACCGAAGTCTCCCTCGCTGGCGGCCGACAGCGACGTGTGAATGCCGTCGTCCGTGCTCGGCCGGGCGGGTGACAAGTGTCGCCGGATCCGGCGAGGAGCGCCGTGGCACCTGACAAGTCATCATCTCCCAACGGGGCGCGCGAGGTGATCCGTCCGTAGTCTTCAATGATTTGATTGGAACGCTGGACCAGCCTCGTGTCTTGGGGACACGCGCGAGGCGACGACGCCGACGGTCCCCCCGGGGGAAAACTGGTCACCCCGCCCGCCCGCGCGCGCCGCCGCGCTGGCGCCCGATGGTTCGCCGGAGCTCCCCGGGGTCTCGGTCGCCGTCAGACGTCAGAGTTCCCGGCGCTCCGGTCGCCACCCCCAGGAAGCTCCGGGCCTGTTTGGATCAAGGCCAAATGGCAAAATGGCAAATGGTAAAATTTTTGCTCCTGTCACATCAGATGTTTGGATGCTAATTAGAAGTATTAAATATAGTTTAATTAAAAAACTAATTACATAGATGAGGACTAAATGACGAGACGAATCTATTAAGCCTAATTAATCCATAATTAGCAAAATTACGGTAGCATTTGCCCTTTTGCACTTTGGGGTGTTTGGATCCAAAAGTGCAAAAAAAGTGCAAAAGAGCAAAAGTTTTTCACTTTCTCTTTCTCTTTCCCTTGGATCCAAACAGGCACGGACGTCGCGTGACCAGCTAGCTGGTCGTGCAGCGCCAGCGTGCGCCCAGAAATATCTCGAGCAGGCCGCGCCCGGCCGGCCGGCGGCCTCGCCACCGCCGCCGCGGTCACTCGGCGCCTCTCCCCCGGCCCGCGCGCCCGGCGGCGCAGGCGCTGCACGGCACGGCCGGTGTTCCCATCCCGTCCGCGCGCTTGCTCCGGGCGGCAGCGCGCCGCCGCCCTGTGTGGCGTGGGGAGGGTGGGTCCTCACGAGCTGCAACCCCCACAGCCGATCCGCCACGCGCCGGCACCCCGCGCGAGCGGCCATCGCGTTCGCTGCCCCTACCACACCGTGCCCCCGAGCCGGTCCAGTTGGTTGGGGTTGGATTTGGATCGGGTCGCGCACGCGAGCACCCCGCTGCTGCCGCGGCTTTTTCTGCGAGTTCTTGTTTACTGCGCGTGGCCACTTTTCCCTGTTGCCGAATGTCCGGCTCACGGCTGACCGGAGTAGGATTGCGCGGAGGAGTTCTCAGCTACAGAAGGTCTTCGTTTCGGGGGGCGTTTTCAGCTACAGAAAAGTGCATTACGAGGACTGCTTCTGGAGCCCTCGGTTGGACGGACCGGGACCCGACACGACCTAACAGCTCAACCGCTCGACCAGCACCCAGATAGCGGCCGCTATCGTGCTGTGCGCATCGTCACCGGGGTTCTTACCAAGTAGGACTGCTTGGATCCATCATTCCATCCGGATTGTCAAGTTCAGGTTTTGAAAGCTCTGATCCAAACATTTTGCCTTGCGTGACCCTGCCGTATGTACAATCCATGCATGCACTATATGCGTCGGTCTCAGCTTCCGTGACCCTGCCGTGCGCGCGTATCGGGTCAGTGCCCCCTCTACCAGCTACGATCCGGTGCACGCAAACGCTATCCCCTCCCCCGGAATGTCCACAGCTGGCGAGCGGCACACGGCAGCAGCCGGCGCAAAGCTACCGTTCTAGAGATGGACAAGTGGCGGAGCGCCATTGGCTGGCGGGGGACGCGGGGCCCGGCGCCCAGGAGAGATGCGAGCTCGGACTCCGCCGGGGGGCAGGCAACCTCCGCTCTCGCGCGGATGCAACGTGTCGGGCGCTGCGCGCTGGAGGGCGAAAAGGGTTCTGGAGGGGGAGATCTGGTAGGGGGCACCACGCCGGGTTACCCAGCCGAGGGCTCTAGGTGACACGTGGTCCCCCGGCGATTATTTTGGGCCGTCAGGTTACACGACAGGTGCTGCGAGTCGCCCATCCCGGGAATGACTCGAGCGATCAACGTCGCGAGATATCTTGAGATCTTTGAATGTTCTTGCGGGCTCGGGGGAGAAACTTATGTTGGGAAATAGCATACGGTTCTCTTTTCGTATTTAGTACTCGTGTCTCGAAGCTGGAAGAGGTTCTTATTTATTTAATGCTACGATGTTAGATGTGATATGGTTTGTGCAAGTACAACAACAGGTAACGTCACCCATTGCAAATATCTTCCTTGAGCATCTTGTTAAGGGTGTGCTTGGTTGCTTGAACGAAGTTAAATAGAGCCATCATAGACGAGTAAAACAAGTTGAGCAAATAATAAAATGATCCTGGAAACAACAGTGTTGGTTGGCTATATGAGTGGATGCAGTAATTATGTAAAAGAAGCTATGTTGCTTGTACGGGAAACTCTATGCAGCGTATTTGCCCAGCCAAGATGGTTGGTGAAGCTCATTCGAGCGTATCTACCAGACTGGCTGGGTGTATTTTTTTTTACATTCATCTAAATACTAAATATGCTTCTTTCTATATTTTTTCTTTATCAGATTTTATCATCTAATGGGATTACGACAATTGCAAGTCTTTTTCTTGGAAGGCCTACAACGGAGTTGTCTTCCAACAGAACCCTAAAAAATCTTCCAAAAATAGCAAAATAGTACATAAGAAAATATCGACACCGTAGACCGTATATCCAAAATTACGTTAACAATCAAACATGGCACTAAAAGAACTTCCATGAACGTCCACGTACCCTACCAGAAAAGACGGGACGAATCCGTACTCCTCCAAGTGTCAGGCCCCTTGTGGAAATCGAGCGTGCGCCTACGCAGGACCGGTAGTCTGGCGCCCACTGACAGGCCGGCACGGGGTGGTCTCACGCGTCGCGGCGATCCACATGCGGGCGAGTGGGAGCGCAACAGGTGTGCCCGGGGTGGCGTGAAGCTAGCAGAAACCGGGGCGCGCGGACGCGACAAATAATATCAAGCGCCACGCGGACCCTCCCAGCGGCGTGACGGGGAGACCTGCCCAACACGGCGCGGCCCCGCGGCCAATCACCTCCTCCCACCTCGCCGCCTCCTTCTCCTCCGACCCCCTCCTCTCCCTTTCTCTCCTTTCCCCTCTCTTCACCCACGCGCGCGCGCGCACCACAGTTCCATTCCACTCCCACCCTTCTCCTCCTCTCCACCCACCCCACCCCAGCTCACCCGAGGCGGCAGCCGTACCCTTGCTTGCTCCTCGCCTCCTACCCCGAAGCCCGCCGCCACTTGCTCCTGCCGCTCGTGTATTTGGGGGCGGCGTGGTGTCTGGAGCTCTTCTATCTCTCGCGGTGGTGGTTCTTCGGCGGTGGGCGGGAAAGCGCGGTTCGAGGGGAGGGGGAGTTTTTTTTTTCTATTTTGCTGTGATTTTGCGATGGCGGCGGCGGCGGCGATCTGCGTGGAGGACGAGGCGGCGTGCGCCGCGGCGGAATGCGCGAGGATCGAGAAGCTGGATCTCGCCGCCGCCGCCGCCGGCGGGGCGGAGGGCAAGGCCGGGGTCGCGGGCGGCAAGAGGAGCGTGTACCTCATGGACTGCGCGCCGGTCTGGGGCTGCGCGTCCACGCCCGGCCGCAGCGCCGAGATGGAGGACGCCTGCGCGGCGGCGCCGCGGTTCGCGGACGTGCCGGTGCGCCTGCTCGCCAGCCGCCGGGACCTCGACGGGCTGGGCCTCGACGCCGACGAGCTCCGGCTGCCCGCGCACCTGTTCGGCGTCTTCGACGGCCACGGCGGCGCCGAGGTACGCGGGCTTGGGAACCCGTAAAAAGGCACTCGATCGCTTCGCCGCGCGCTGCTTGCCCGCAGCCTGCCTCATGATTTGACAATTCGTCGCTTCGTGTTGCTGTGCAGGTGGCGAACTACTGCCGGGAAAGGCTCCAGGCGCTCTTGAGCCAGGAGCTGGGCCGGCTCGGCAAGGATTTGGGGGAGGTGGGCGAGGTGGACATGAAGGAGCACTGGGACGAGCTGTTCAGCAAATGTTTCCAGAGAGTAGATGACGAGGTGTCAGGGCGGGTGAGCAGGCTCGTCGGCGGTGTACAGGAGTCCAGGCCGGTTGCCCCGGAGAACGTGGGCTCCACGGCGGTTGTCGTGGTCGTGTGCTCATCTCATTTGGTGGTTGCAAACTGTGGAGATTCACGGGTTGTGCTCTGCCGAGGGAAGGAGCCAGTGGCGTTGTCCATTGATCACAAGGTGAGTTTTTTTTTTGAGCCGAGATCCATCCGGAGTTCTTGTGCCTGACACTCGTTGTTTCAGCCTGACAGGAAGGATGAGCGGGCGAGGATCGAGGCCCTGGGAGGCAAGGTCATCCAATGGAATGGTTACCGAGTGTCCGGTATACTTGCTATGTCACGATCAATAGGTATGAATATTTATTCATGTGCTTGATTTAGGTAGAATAACATGTTCCCTTTATGGTTTTTGCAACATGAGAATTTGCAAAGCTTCTGCTGCTTGATTAAGAGTATTTAACTAGGTGAAATAGGACTTTGTAGGGATCAACTCTATGTTGGGTTTAATTTTGTTGTATGTGATAATTTTAGGATCTTTGCAATATGATGTCACAACTTCCTTGGTTGTTATTGTTGTTTATGTTAGACAAGCATGTTGATGAATCGAATGGAGTACTATTCCATATTGACCTAGGCAAATTTTACTCTAGCCATTTTGTTGAAAGATTTTGTATTGTGCTGATGGCGATTTTTGCTAGATGCTATGTTTATGTGATGGGCATTTTGTAAGATGAAAAATTTCTATGTGCCCTTGTTTACACTTAACATGATATAGTTGTTTCATATTAAAAAATAAATGCTTACTCGATCAGCAATTTGGGTTGGAATAACCTACGTGAGATAGAAAGCATGTTAGACCTAGCACTCTTCTAAAATCATGTTCTGGAATTTGACTGCCTCGATATTGGCTCTAATGCTATCAATGAAGTTGTAAAACGGACTTAAATATATTTCTATGATAGAACTCAGACTGCAGATGTGGTTAGGAAAAGCAGTTACTTCTCCAAAGTAGAAAAGCCATCTTTTATCGACACCACAAAGGTACCTTATGTCATATTCATGCAAGTGGCTGCAGCTTGGACCATGCCTAACAATGGGTCTTGGTTGGACTTGTTCACGATTCTTGGCCTACTCAAATCAACTTCACTGTTGCGTTTAACATTTGGACAATATTGTTCCTCCAATTTCACCTGAAAATTTAGTTGAACCAACAGTTCAGCTGATTCTCTGTGCGTTGGATAGCACTTGTCCAATTTTTGTGTTACCTTCTAACTTGAACTTGGAAATACTTGTTGCACTTGAACTTGGAAATACTTGTTGCAGGGGATCGATATTTGAAACCGTTTGTCATTCCAAAACCTGAAGTTACAGTCATTCCTAGGGCGAAAGATGATGACTGCCTTATTCTTGCAAGTGATGGACTGTGGGACGTTGTATCGAATGAAGAGGCATGCAAAGTTGCACGGCGACAAATCCAGTTGTGGCACAAGAACAATGGTGTTACAACATCATTGTGTGATGAAGGTGATGAATCCATCGATCCTGCTGCACAATCTGCTGCTGATTATCTTATGAGGCTGGCATTGAAGAAGGGGACAGAGGACAATGTCACTGTCATTGTGGTCGACTTGAAGCCTCGAAAGAAGCTTAAGAACAACTCATAACATGAGCTGGGTTCATCAAGATTAGCTGACCATGATATGTCCAAAGAGTTCATACTGCTAGTTGGTCGTCTGCCTGAGACTTGACCCACAGTTTTTTTTCCGTTGGGCCTCAAGAATTGTACATGTATATGCTAGATGCATTTTCCATCTTGGGGGCCATGATGTTTACCGCCCCCCCCCCCCCCCCCCCCCCCACGTTGGATTCTGGTGGCTAAAATGTTCTTAAAGTCATCTTCTACCTTGAGCCCTGGCACTTAGTATACCCCTTGTAATGCTGTATGATAGTCGAACTTGTAAAGAGCCAAGCGGCTGAGACAGTCACTGAAATTAACATACTGTTACTTTTATAATTCAAGGCCAACCCAATCGGTTGTATCCAATGGAGCTTTGTATTGCAAGTCCTGTGTGTTGGTGAGCCTGTGTCGTGTACCCGCAGAGTGGAAGGAAAGGACGAGCGGAGGAAACACAATGTTCTTAACAAATCAATCAGATAAGAAAAACGAAAAGAAGTTTTCGATCTTGCAATCTCGTACAAATTGGGAGGCTCTGTGAGGAGAGCACTACGCATTGTCTCTACTGCAATATAAAGGTAAAGATCTGGTTCTCGCGGATAAAAGGTAGCAGGTCATTAACTGACGTCTCCTCGATGCTTAGCATGGACTTTGCAATATCTTCAAGTGAAAAGGGTATGCTGCCAAGAGAAATGAAACATTGAGTGTAGCCGAGCAAATAGCATTTGGGGGCATGAAGACTAGAGCCTGTAAATTGTCAGGGAACATACCTGGAATCATCATCCAGAAGAACTGAAAAGTTGGAGACGCTATTTGATTCCTCACGCAACGTAGCTCTCATGCTTGATATGAACTACGAAAAGTAACGGAATTAAATAAAGGTCACCAGAATTTCAAACCCAAAACCATGTACTCCAGTATAAGACAAAGGATTAAAGCCTATCGTCTTGCCTCAGCTGAAGTTACATTCGTTCCATTTACATCGTCCCAATACATACCAACTATCCTCTCTAGCTGCTGCAAACTGAGATCCTGAACAAATAGCTAAATCAGTACGGAATACAGTGTCAAGCCAAAATGACCCAAGATTCTTGGCAAAGTGTACACTTACTGGGCAAATATCATTGCGTATCTCATCCCATGTCCTTATTGGCTTTAGAGAAATTACCTGATGAATGAAAGGGATGGGGAGAATATTTGAGAGAAGGCAAATTTCAGACAGTTCAAATTGTGTCCAAGAGTCACAAAGGTTTTCTTCTTCTGAAGGGAAAATGATACAAACCACAAAGTCAACAGCTTGTCTTATATGCCTCAGTGCTGCCCATGCGGAATCTGCAAACTGGGTCAATACGAATCATAAATTTGCAGAAGCTAAATTTTTCTTTTAAAAAACAGCATGTAAAAGTGAACAAATTACAGAAAAACTCAAGTTCTATGGTGCTAGTTTAAAAAACCGAGATATCCTGGGTTGTGACATAAATGCCAGATATGTAGCCCTCATGTTTCATGAAATTTGAAACCTCATCTTAATGAAATAAAAGAAAAGTGAAGGGGCGAGGATAGCATGGCACTGCAAAAGGGTCCATCACTCCATCTTGTTAGCTTGGGTTGTAACGTTTTAAAGACTGAGTTTTGTTAACCATTAAGAACAGCGAACCTGTGTTCTTCAGTAATTTACTCTTGAAGATGTCAATGCTTTCATAGCATAAGGGGAACCCTGATGGCACAAAAAAATAGGTCCCTCGTTGGTAACCCCCAAAAAATACTGGCAGAGGTCGCCAGCTCAGGTAATGGTGTAGCCCTATAAGGGTGAAGCAGGGGTTCAGGGCCTTTTCTTGGTGGGTTGACCGAGAGCTTCTTAGTACAATACCATAGGGCAGCCTTTCCCCACCGTCCTTTTTTTCCTACTCTCGAGGATCTATACTGGTACAACACCGGTACAACAGAATAATAGATTAGTGAACCACCTCTCGACTGACGTCATTGCACCAATGTTTTAGTTGAGTTAGCCCATCTTTGATGTATTGCCCGTTACTGCAGGAACAGCACTCACGCCGCAAGAGGAGCCTGTTTTCAGATAAAGAAGACCGAACGTGGATTGAAGTGAACTGTTCATACTTCTAACAAGATAATATGATAGGACGGCAAAAAAACAACTTACCTGTTAAATAATTGTACATTGACCATAGAAAATATCTGGGTAAGCAATTTGTGGACCAAAATTGTGGTAACCTACAAAATAAGCACATTATGACATTTTTGTAATACTGGAAATGGGGATAATGCATTGATGATTGTGTTCATTCAGCACCTACATGATTGGCTCTGAGAACATGCAGATAGTTGTTGAAGATTTTCACGATGCTCAGCCAATGCATGAGTTGTTCCTGTTGGCCAAAGCCGCTAGCAGGAGACAGCGAGGCCTTTGCTTGAGTCGAGTAAGAAGTTCTTGGATCCTAAAGATTTAGAAATTCCCCAGATTTTCAATGGACAGAGTTTTCATAAGGAAAAAGTCCGGTTTACACCCTTAAATTATAGCAAAAATCTGATTTTCAACCTTAAACTACAAAACCGGATAGGAGAGGCCATCCAACTGTTGAAACCGAGCAAGTTTGGCCCTTAGGGGTGGTTTCAAAGGTGGTTATGTTTTTTAAAAAATTTAAAATTCTAATTAGATCTAAAAAATTAAAAATAATTCATTTTAAATTAGAAAAATATGAAACTAGTACCAAAATTTTTCTGAAAATGTAACCCATCTATTATTGCTCTATTCGAATCTTATTTATTCAAAAATAATAGGCATAACTACAAGCAAACAAATACTATGAACATAAAAAAATGGATCCGAATAACTGACAAGTACAGTGCCAATAGATAGATTACATTTTTAGAAAAAAATTTATACTCATTTCGTATTTTTTGGATTTGAAATGAATCAATTATGAACTTTTTAGTATAAATTTGAATATTTTTAATTTTCACAAAATGGAAAACCACCTTCGAAACCACCCTAAGGGCCAAATTTGCCCTGTTTCGACAGTTGGATGGCCTCTCTTATCCGGTTTTATAGTTTAAGATTGAAAATCGGACTTTTGCGATAGTTCAAGTGTGTAAACCGGACTTTTCCCTTTTCATAATGAATGATTCCTTTGGTCAAGAAGCGTGGTACCTGGATACACAGCTCAAGTAATGGGTTTAGCTCCTTCTTCATTCTATCGCTTATCATTCCGTACACCTTTTCAATCTGATCTACTAGCTGCTGCTTGAAGAGCAAAGCTGGATATTTTGCTTCAATTTGGTGTAACCCAATAGCTCCATCGATTTGAGCACTGAAATAAGCAAGTCCACTGTTTGAAGGTTGATTGGCTTGAAAAATCCTCTCGCAGGAAAATCTTCGTCTATGTGGAGTTGAGACTGTTGCCCTGGAGACTTTAAATGAGCGTTGCAGTAGAACTGATAATGTGGACAAGTTGGATAACCAATAGGCCAAGCCCCTTGTATCATTTTGAGCCTTGAAGTAAGAACATCGATTAATATTACACGTACTGGAAAAGTGGATGCATAAAGCTGTATCATATAGAATTACAAGGTGCGGATTATGAGCTATTGGAGTACCGCTATATCATAGGGAGCTTAAAGAAAATCAAGAGAAGTGCTACAAACCTCAGTTGCTGAGTTTACAACCTGTATAATACAGTCAAAGACACCTGTCTTTGCTTCTTCAAAAGATCTCCAATGAAGAAGACAGTAGTATATAAGAGGAGCAGCAATTGGTTTACTGCCAGAGAATCCAAGATACTGGGTAATGTATTTCAGCAATAACTGCTGATGATTCAGGGGTTGCTGGTGCTGAAAAGGCTACCAAAAAATAAACAAAATTACCATTCAATGCTAAAGGTTTATAGTAGATTTAACAAGAAGAGAATAACAAACTCACACCTGATATACTTCGTTAAGTAACCTTTGCCCATTTTCATAATCCTTGTGGCTAATCAAATCAGGGGAACTACCCTGCATTTTTTTAAAAATAAAGTATGCAAGAGCTAAATAAATTTATTTGACAAATCGAATGACATCCAGCCCTGTTTGAGAAAAGAATGACATGCAGCCATATACTTGGTTAAACTACCATTGAGGCTCTTGTTTCTGTTGGACCAAGTGAGGACTTCATTTCAGCATATGCTGCGTTGCCATTTAAAATATGACCATTTTCTTGACATCTCTGTTGAAATTCATCTACCAATTCAGATTAGAATATCATCAGCAATTGAAATTGAGCTCTACTGAAGATATATTACATGGATCATACTGATTTTAGAGCATGCAGCTTGAGACTTGGCTGTAGATGGAGGAGTTGTAATTGCTTGTTGACGAAGCGCTTGATTTTCAGACTCTAAGTTGGCAGCTTTGCCTTCTAACCTATGTTTGTGGAAAGACAGGAAACAATAAAAATTGGTCACATAAAGACAAGCAAGATGTAGCCAAATGAAATGAATTGCCACAGGGAAGAAATTTATTGTGGGTAAGCTACCTTTCTAGGTTCTCACGAAGCTGAGTAACAAGTATACCAGAATCTTCAATCTTCTTGACCAAGTCATCATTTCTTTTTAGGAGGTCTTCATTTTTTCTTATTAGATTTTCATTTCTTCCATGAGCCTCAGTATGTATATTTTTGACAACATCGCCTTCTTGTTTCTCCATTGCAAAGTTAGACAATCTTGATATGGCATCTACTTGAAGCCTAATTTGTAAAGACGTTAGTCTCCGAAAGGATGATAGAATCATCGGTAATTTGATGGCAGTGTAGTTGACAATTAGATAAAAGTAAATAAAGATACCAACTTCTGCACAGTATCTTGAAGCTGGTGGGCCCTGTATTCACTATCCCTAACTTTCTTAAATAACACATCATTTCTCTCCTGAGCTTCAACAAGGGACCTCCTGATTGTTTCATTTTCTTGTCTTTCAGCTTCCAATGAAGCTGCCATATCCTCCTTAAGCCTGTTTTGGGAGCATAAACAACAGCAGCAACTTCATAATGTTTCTTTTGACCGAGTGCAACTTCATGATGTTGATTAGTAATAATGCACATCAGGAAAAATTGTAAGGGTTAAGAATAAAAAGGGGGAAATGCATAAAACCGAGGTGTTGTGTGATACATGCCACATGGCCATAGATTGATGAAAAGTTCAAATCTATCTCAGAAACTCATAAATGCACTTTTATTTTTATTTTCTGCTGTTATCATTGTTTCATCTTTGATAGGCTTTCTATACCCAAAAACAGTCTGCATGCATGCCTCACATATGTGCCATCAATGTCTCACTTACTTTGCATATATATCCTTTTAGAACATGTGACCCTGATCCATTCTAGTGTTATGTAAAAAGGTAGTGTGACATAAGAGTGTCTGATCGTGGCAATATAATTGTGATCCTATATTTAATATAGAGGGACATCTAGGTGTTATGTTAACAGCATGAGAGGACAAATCGGTGTGATTTTTAGTATGGAATCAAGTGCCTTATACCACTGATCTTGTAACATGAGTAGAAATTCCAAAAAAAATAATATGAATTTGGTACATGCAAAACAATATACCAGGTAATTTGAAGATTTTAGTAAAGTGGGGTGGTCATTTGAAACATATCACCTTCATTTTAGTTTTTGAAGTTCATTTCAGGAAAAAAAACATAGCACATGCTCAGAAGGGAGAAATATAGGCATGTACTTGTAATATAATATCCATAAAGCTTTATTGAAGGTACATACGAATTTATAGTGTTTTGAAGATGCTCAACTTTTTTGTTGGCTTCTTCAGTTTTCATCAGTAACTCTTCATTTTTGTATTCACTCTCAGTAAGTGCTTTCTTCAGTGCATCCTTCTCACGTCTCTCAGATAGCAACAAAGCATCTTTCGCTGTATTATCACCAAGCCTGCAATTGATCAACAATTATTATGTCAAGTAGCATGTAGATTTACGTAAGCACACTCGCTAACTATAAATAAGCATTCACAGACCCAAACGCAGCTTAATGAAACAATATCCATATAAAGTACCTTTGTACGCTGCCCTGAAGAAGACCAATTTTTTTGTCAACATCCTCGAGCTTCTTTAGAAACTGCAAATTTCTTTCTTGACTTTCAGCTTGTGCCTTCATGGTTGCATTATTTTGTTCTCGCTCTCTCAACATTAAAACCTCTGTAGCAGATGCGTTTTCCTGAAGCCTATTCTTAGGTAGAAATATGGAGTTGATTCAAAAAATAAAATAGATAATCTTCTGATAGAATTCATATCCCTAGAGGTTGCTAGGCACATAACAAGGAATGATTATGGACCTCTCAACAGTTAGCTGAAGCTGAAGGGTATTTTTATCATAATCCTGAATTTTCTTGACTAACTCCTCATTTCTCCACTGAGTTTCAGCTAGAACTTTCTTGGTCGTCTCATGTTCTTGTTTTTCTGATAACAAAAGTGCATCTTTGGCAGTAGCATCTGCTTCAAACCTTTAGAAATCACAATGAAAGGTCACTATCACAGTGTAATGATGATATTGATAAATAAGTTGAGACATGTATCTTCCGAAGAGAAAGCATCAGACCTCTTGATGGTATCTTCCAATTGTTTTCTTGTTTCTTCGGACTGTTGTAACTCGTGTATTAATTCACTGATCTTTTTCCGGGCATTGGTTACATCTTCATTAGTTGTTTTGTGTTCTTGTCTTTCTACCTCCAACAAAGAGTCTTTCTCTGCTATGTGTTCTTCTAGTCTATGTGCAAAGAGAGAAAAAAAATCCTCAAGCAATGGAAGACCATAAATGCTTCTAAAAAATGGAATCTAACCTGTTAACTGAATCCTCAAGCATATTGATTTTTTTAGCTGA
Organism: Panicum hallii; assembly: GCF_002211085.1. Taxonomy (NCBI): domain Eukaryota; kingdom Viridiplantae; phylum Streptophyta; class Magnoliopsida; order Poales; family Poaceae; genus Panicum; species Panicum hallii. The sequence goes on from NC_038044.1 coordinate 13,017,817, forward strand.
ATCCTCGAAACTTGTCATCAAGTCTCGGTTTCTCCCTCGAGCTTCAGTTAATGCTTTTGTTGTGCAGTCGAGATTTTGTTTTGTCTTATGCAGCAAAGATTCCCTTGCTGTTGCATGCTTCTCAAGTCTAAATTCATTGAGGAAAAGGAAACATGTGTTAGCTCATAAAGTTGAAAAATACAGGAGTATCTCTCTTAAGTTGCACATATTGCATTATGCTTCAGTAAACAAAGCTCAGCTATCCAAATAATAGAAGCATGATAAGAACCTCTGAGCATTCTCCAGCATCTTGTTTATAGTTTTCTCGCTATCATCAACTTTCCTAAGCAATTCCCAATTTCTTTCCTGAGCTTTCAAAAGTGCTTGCTTGGTTTCATCATGCTCTTTCCTTTCTGCTACATATAAGCCATCCCTTGTGGTCGCATTTTCCTCACACCTGTATTCAGTGAGTGAAATTCTAATACTGCCAACTCTTTATTGAGGATAGGAATGAAGATATTAAGAAAGGCAGAGGCTGCATTGCGAAAGACGTCAAAAAGGTAGAAAATAGCGCCGATGCCAAACTATGACCAATCCGCTATATTGTACACACCATCGCCACGACCTATAATATACTTTTTGATCCTTCATTTTCAAAGAGGTACTGATAATGAATTTATGGAACTCCCTTTGCAGTTTCATGAAAGTACAACTCTCATTGAGATCATAAGTACCCTGCTCAAAAATGTATATTAATATTCTTGTTCCACCATTTTATGCATGCATTTTTTTTAGCATATGATTAACTCGACAAATTATTCTTATTCCTTTCAAACAAAAGAAAAACAATTCATACCATCACTGATTGTTGAAGCATGGTAACGTTGAGTAATTAATGTAACATGAGAAAACAACCTTTTCAAAGAATCTTGAAGCAGATCATTTGTCCTATTAGCATCTGCAAATTTCTTCTGTAGTACTTCAATATCCTGTTGTGCTTCAGCTAATTGTGAAAAGATTGCAGTACTCTGTTGTTTTTCAGCTAACAATGAAGCCTCCAATGTTGTTGCAGTTACTTCAAGTCTATGTTAATTGAAAACAGAAATGAGCATTGTTGTTTTACAATTACGATATTATAAAAAAAATGGAAGGAGTTTAGAACTGAAGTGAAGCATTGATGAACTCAAGGACAGGAAAAAGCAATTTTCGGAATCATGCAATTTACCTTTGGTTGTTGTCTTGGAAGTTACTAATGTCTTGTTCAGCTACTTTAATTTTATTGAGTAGTTCCTCAATTTTTACATGAGCTTCATTGAGTGATTTCGTGGTTGCCTCACTTTCTTGTCGTTCTGTAAGTAAAGTAGCCTCTCCCTCAATTAAGCTTTTTTGCAGCCTGTATTCGTAAGGAAGAAAATTAATGAAGTTTAAGTAAACTAAATGGTCTTATACTCCTATATTTCTACGTGATTGCTGAAAATCACAGATAATAGTACTTTTGCAAAGATTATATGAGTGTATGGCAAATCTTATATTTCTTACTAAACCATAATGACCTTTGTACAGCAGTCTGAAGTTCTGTGGATGTTCCATTGGCATCTGCAATTTGCCTCAGTAGTTCTTCAACCCTCTGGTGTGCTTCACTTAGTTCCCTTCTAGTAGTCATGTTTTGTTCCTTTTCCATCATCAGTGAAGACTCCAGTTCTTTCACATTCTTTTCAAATCTGTATTCAACGGACAGGAAGAAAGTTGTAGTTTCAAAATAGAAAGGATGAGACTGGATTTACTTGATTGTAATCAAGTATATGATACAGAAAAGTACCAGCACGTTCTACAACACGAGAAATGGAACAATGAGAAAGGTTGGAGTTAGTTGTATTAGTTAGCCTTTGCGGATTAACAAAAAAACATGTTCTCCTCAATCTTCAATTCTCTATTACTTCTTCATTTATATCTTGAGTTTCAATGAGTAACCGGAAGCAAAGTGTCATTTATATTTGCAAACTTTAGCTCTGTGAGGCTGTGACAAAACTGGATCTTATGAACCCAGCAAAGAAATAAACTAGTACTGAGAGCTGCCTGCTCCATCACAATGATCACCAGGATGATGAAGTGCATCCGAACAGTTTTTTTTTCTCATACACGCAGGAGAGTTGCATATCATTATATTAAAAAGAATAAAAAAGGGAAAGAGACCTTGCAACAGACACACCCACTCTCAAGATTTAAAGGAACAAACACGCATGTGAACAACAAGAGATTTGGTCGAATAGTTTCCGAAGCAAACATATTAGTTTAACAGAATATTTGATTTCCTTGCTAGTACTTCGTCTCACTTTTGCGTTTCTGTTAGTGTGATCTTATTTGTTACATGTTAATATCTTTCAGCTAGTGTGATCTTAATATATGTTTCATGTTACCTGGTATGTTCTACTGCAGTACTGCTAGTCTGAAACTGCAATTACTAGTGTCAAATAAGCATTTCAATGAACCAACAAATATTTAGTGCCCAAATTGTATCTTAGTATTGTAATGTGGTTTAGCAATGATAAAATAGATCCAGGCATCATACAATGTCAACATTTTAAGTATGTGTGACTGCGTCAAAAAGCGTCCATGTCCAATACATGTGCTCATAGAAGAATTCATGGGTAAATTGCATCCGAGGTTTTCAAAAGATATCCTTTTCTGTCAGACCTCTGCATCAAAGCAGCAATGTTAAGGGATACGTTTGGTGGTCCTATCCTGAAAGTAATACTAGTTTTTAGTATTGGTTGTTTAAACAAATTAAGGCCTAAGTCACTGAGTAACCTACCTCTTTACGGTATCTCTAAGTTGCTCCATATTTCCATCTGCGGCCGCAATTTTTCTAGTCAATGCATCATTTTCTTCCTGAGCAATCACAAGTGCACTCTTAGTTGCACTATTTTCTTCTCGTTCTCTTAGTAGTAGTACCTGTCAAAGTCACAGCCATCCATAAAAAAGAATATGATATCATAGATTAATAAGTTACATCTACCATCAGATTCTAATCAAACGTGGATATGTTATGTAATGGGTTGTTCTTTTTATCGTTTACCATGAAACAAATGCTGTAACTGTATCTCATTTGATTAGAATGCAATAATTAAAACCTTGCAATCTACGCAGTTTGAGATAAGTCCTATGTTGATTTAGGAAAAAAGTACAAGACCTTCAGCTCCTCAACTTCATTAGTCAATGAAGTGATCTTTTCTCTTTCTTGAGCTAAAGCTTCTTCAATGGCCCTTTCGGCTAATTCTCTTTCCTGCATCTCTGTGGCTTCTTCCACCCGCCGCTCCATCTCACGAAGAGCAGCCTGTAGTTTGGAAATTTCTCCTGCTTTGTTCTTCTCTAGATCAGTCTGAAAAAGTGATATTGTGTGAGAATAAATTCACCAGTTAATTCATCCCACATTATCTTAATTCAAGAGCAGCATCTACCCTAAGTTTCTTTTCCAAGCCTAAACAGCTAGTCAGCTCTTCAACATGCTCCTCAAGTTTCTCCTTCTGCACCTTCAGGGCTTCTGTGTCCCTTGCGGCCTACAAAATGTACCGATAAATAAAAGGATGTATAAGTGAAATATACAGAAACAACATGATTAAAATAATGATACAACTGCTTCATCAGTACCATTTTGAGCTTTCTGAGTTCTCCTCTAGCAACCCGTCTTCTCCATGCACACTGGTAAATTAACACTGATCCCTTAATTTTACAATAGTTCGAATACTCTCTATGGCATCGCCACCAAGCCTGCAGGCAACCATTCTCAGAGTGACATTTCAGATATGTACATGTAAAATATGAAAGTCGGAGATTGTAACTAGCTTTCCCTTGGATAAAAGAGAGTGAATCTGTGGTCTACCTGGATATGAATAGAGGCTTTATTTTGTTTTCTGATATTGTATTCCTTATAAGCACCAAACACCCTTAATCCTGTCTGCAGCATAATGGCTGAAGAGCGTAGCTCAGAATAAGAGCTCCAAGCAATATAGCAGCGGTAACTTTTCTGTATTTGCGATGCCGCAGCTTGTTTTCTTAGTAAAACACGTAACTTACAAGCCAATATTACTGCAATAGTTAATGGTACTCTCAGTATACAATATGAAACCTGAGCAATGAGCATTGTTTCCACTTGGGATACCAACTAACAACACCTTACCTCTAACAAAAGATTGAAAAGATATTGATGTCTTGCGTAATACAAGGAATTTCTCACGAGCAGCATGAGTGCGAAATCTACTCTGAACGGCTCTAGCTGCTTTATTCCGCACTTCAGTTCTTCTAGCATCTAATTCAGCCATCTGACCAGCTCTCAGGAACACCTTTGTTCTTCCAATCTGTCACATACATTGATAACTTAAAATATCATGATGATATTTCATTATATGTATATGCTCAAAGCTGACATTTCTGCCATGCAATTGTATAAAAGAACACACTACGCGAAGTAGTTAGCTATTACATATTGTGCTTGTTGGCAAAAATAAATAAATAAATCAACAATAGACAAAAAGCAGCTGATGGAGTAGTGATGCAAACCAAAATCATTAGGTGCTATAAATCAGTTTTTGGGAAAAAAAACAATCATAAATAAAATATGGACTAATGTTATTCACGCGAAGCATTCTGTTTACATCTTTATTATTTACCACATCATAGGCTGTAGTTATTTGATGAGAACAAGCATTGTGTTTTTTTACTTGACTGACTTGTTTTGTTATATATATAGAAATGAAAAGAATGTAGGCATATAACACAAATAAAGGAGGATTACATATAGTTTTCTTCACCTGATAACCATGGAGTTCCATCTTGTCCAGAATCTTTTGGCACGACACCTTTTCATTGTTTCTATCAGATATAAGAGAAGAGTTATAGAAGTAGGACAGAACTGGCCAGTAGATCAAGGGGGGAAAATATTTTTCTATCAAACTTGTTAATCTAGGCCATGTGCTCTCTATATACATACAAATTGAGCTTATGAGATCAGAATTCAGAACTGCAAAGTAGATTTTTTTTACTAAAAAGGACACACTCGAGACTTCTCCCAAGAGGAAGAAAATCCTTTGAAGGTGTACTATGCTAGGTATGATGACAAAGCAAGAAAATGGATGCATGTTAGCGCAATGGTTTTCGTGATAATTGCTCATTTCATTGAAGCAACATCGGCTTCATATGCTCAAACTCAATGCTTCAGGTCCTCCACCTCCACCTTGAGTTTGAAGGGGGGGGGGTGTTATATATATATATATATATATATATATATATATATATATATATATATATATATATATATATATATAAATATATATAAGCCCATGTGTTCTCTCTCTCTCTCTAGATCCTTCTCAACTCTGTGAGGTCAGTAAAAAACTGAGTGCTCACCTTTCCATGAAAACTTCAGGAGCAAGAATGCGAAACCGACAGAGAAAATCATGAAATATTTTTCTTGTAGGATATCCAGCACAGCTGATTCTAATAGCTTCAAGAGCACCCTGAAATGCTAACAAATCATTAGAGTATACAATGGTGCTGAGTTTCTAAGGAAACTTTGCCATGAGTGATCTGTTGCTTACTGAACACCGAAGTTGCTGCAGTACATTGATGTTCTCAAATGTAGTAGGCTTAAGAATATTATTGGGCTTAATGCATCTAATGTAATGAGGTTCCGTAGAACTCAACGTCTCCATTAGTTCTTGGAGTTGCCACTGGGAGTTACATGGAAGTTATTATCAGATAATAAATGACACTAGCCCACAATACAATAATTTTACATGAAACATAGCTCTATGGTCGAACAAACTTATATATTGTCTTCCCTTCCTCTATCAAGTAATATGCATTTACTTTCTAGATTAGTTGCTTCACACCCTGCAAATATAATAAGATTTCTATAACACCCCATGTCCAAAATCCGCTTATAGCTCAGCTCACTGATGAGGCGAGCCCTTGCATGCATTTCACCTACCTAAAAAGGTTTAGCTCGAAGGTGCTATGTCTGGAATGCAAATTGGCTCTCACCTACCTAAAATCTCCATATGGGACTAATTTGACCATGATAACCAACTACTAATGGACTGGGGTATTATATTTTCAGTGTGCAAACCTCTTCACCTTCTTCTTCTCCATATTGTTTTGTTTTGTTAGTTTGCTTTTTCTTTTTGCAAACTCAAATGATGACATTGTAAAACTTTACATCTGGAAGTAAATTCGAAAACAAGATATGAAACAAGACAGTCATATTTGTGTTACAGTATTGTTGTATTGAACAGAAAGTTTGTTCTTAATTATGCAGGAGGAAATTAGCCTCGTAAACACATTTTGATAAAAGCCTATACCAAAGAACCATCATAAATAGAAAAACTTTGAAGTACATACCCAAAACTCTAGATTTGAGGCCGAATGGATCTCCGAGAATTTAGTTCTCGAAAGACAACCAAAGCCATACCTCAGGGTGAAAAAATGGAACTTCCTAAGGAATTTTCCTCCAATCAACTTTGGTATGGCATTGCAGGCATAATAATCAAGTAGGACTGTAGGAGAATCATACCTTGAAGCGAGTAGCAATGGAAGTCTTTGATGCTTTTGTGTTCTCCTCTAGTACTGATGGGAATAACCCTGACACAAATGAGCACCTAGAAGCATTAAGTAACTCCTGATGTTCTACAACTACATAGTCTCTGTTTTTGTCCAAGAAATGGTCAGACTGATAGGTTACCTGGAAAAGAAACATGAAATTTAAAGGAATCTACTCAACCAAATGTACTGAAAAGAATGCTATGTTGTGAAGAATGCTTACTTCTCCCGCATAATGTTGTATGGTAAATGCAGTGCGAGAAAGCTTTGGCTTGCTAAATCTTTTGTTATTCTTGAATTTCTCATACAGCTTCTGAGAAAATGATTCATGTGTGCATTTAGGAAACATACTGGTGCACAAACAATAAACCAAAAAAAAGGAACTTCCATTAGAAGAATTGATTCAGAAACAGAAATAAATAGTTCTCTTCATAGCATGAAGGAAACAATTTATGATCTGTTTTTTATATTAACAAATACAATATAAGAAGTTCAGACTCACCAAGCTTCATCAAGAAGTGCAATAATTCCACCAGGTTTCTGAACATAAAGAGAGGAGATAGGAACATTGAACTTTAGAAAAGAAAATTTGATATAAAAGTACAACAAGAATACACATTTACGTTAGCCCCTAGAACCAGCAACCATGTTTTATTTTTAGACCACCATCATATGTTGTTGCAAATGCAATTGTCATGCACAATATCTCTGGTGCTTGTAATGTTAAGTTAGGAAATACCAAACAACTCCAAGTCCACAAACCATAGTAATGCAGTGAATAGAAATAAGCAGCTATCTCCTCAAATAGATGCCCTCTCAAATAAAACTAAAGAAAATCACAACTCACCTTCTCAATCAAGTCCAGAACATCTTGGTTGTCGACAAATTCTATGTAACTCCAGTCAATCTGCTCCCTGTTGTACTCTTCCTGCTCCATTTTAAAAACATTCTGCCATGAAAAATACTAACTCTTTTACCAACCCATAGAAGCGAAGAGAAGTATAATATCATGAACATCCAAACATTTGTTCGACAAGTACCTGATTAAAATGCTGTTGGAGTTTTTCATTGGTGAAATTGATGCATAATTGTTCAAAGCTGTTTCCATAGTATGATAAAGACGGAGACATCCATAAATGGTCTTCAATTGTAAATTGAAATCATATTTTAGTAAATAACTTACCTATTAGTCTTAAAACTTTCAAAACCATAGATATCAAGTACTCCAATCAATCGGTCGGAGGATGTATCTTGTCCTATGGATGCATTTAATCTGTTTACAAGCCTGCGTATGGTACAAGCACATACACTTACAAGGGTGCACTAAGTACATGATTTAGGAATGAAGTACATGGTAGTATTTTGTACCAGTCAAATAGTCGAGAATATATTTGCTTTGCTAAGCCATCCCGACTAACAGTAGCGGAATTAGGATCAACTGTTGTGGTTATAACTCCTTCTGGTGTATTTATTTTCCTCTTTATCAATGCGTTCTCCAGATTCCCGCAATCACACCTGTAATCAGAATGCCACAATGCATCATAGGTCATAAATGAGAATGTACATGCGTATTAGGGCTTAAGTCCATATCATACTTCCTTTCCTGTTCTGTATTTTACAAGAAAGAAATAAAATTTGTAAAAAAACTATAAAAAGATGGAGGAGATATTAGACATACATCAAAAGCTCTGCTGCTGCATTAAGATGAAACCTAGCTTTATCATCCTTTAACAAAGATGAATCTACCTCTCTTCCTTTCACAAAACTGATATTCCCGAGGTGGAGAACAGCAGCAACTACCCTGAATGTAGCCTCCTGCAATATAAATGAATTAACAAAAAAGTTATATGCACATCCACACCATACAATTGGTTGAGAAATTCACGTCAGAAACCTGCTCCTGTTCAGTAATGCCGACTGTATTCATCGCACTTCGTGTTGCGAGATACTCCTTAGCATCACTAATTTCGTCAAGTTTAATGCACGTGGATTGGTTGAGATAGTGAAACGACGACGGGTCAGCCAGCTTATACCTTTTGATATCCTGCCAGTAGGGTATATACATCAGCAAAAGAACAGGAGACACAACCAGTCAATCATATTGAGATAGGAAATTTACCTCTGATGGTGCTGCACATAGGAAGTAAAAGCAATGGTAGTTTCTTTCTGGACTATTGATTTGGCAAACACGAGATCTTTCAAGCAAGTATGTTCTAATGGCAGCGCCTGATATCTTCCCACTCTTGTCAAATTGGATTTCAACAAATTTTCCAAATCGACTTCATCATGTCATCAAAAATAAACAGGTGTGTGAGGATTTTTTTTCTCTCTCTTCAACTATGAAGATTTAGTTCTATTCCATACTTAAACATTTTAATGGCCCATACTAAGCTTTCAAAGAATTGTCTTATAAGACTCAAAGCAGTGTAAGAAGATCACCTTGAGTTGTTATTACGAACAGTCTTTGCATTGCCAAAGGCTTCAAGGACCGGATTAGACTGCACGCAAGGCGTAATTAGATATCAGATTAGTTTCCAAGTCAAACTAAATATGGCACATTACTTTAAAAGCCTCCAGTGCCTTTTGGACATGCAAGGCATTATTGTTAATAACAAGAAGAAGTTGTGTTTGCTAACTTACTTCTAAAACTTGTTGTTCAACTGTCCTCCCTCCTGTTCTAGATCGTCCACCCAAAAAAGCAAGATATGTCATAAGCATCTTTGTGGTTTCAGTTTTACCAGCACCACTTTCACCGCTCACCAAAATGGAGTTGCTCTTTCCCTCATTCATCATCTGCCTGTTTCCTTATTCAAAAGAATGTCACAAAAGGTTCTATCAATATTATTGCCACACTTCATTGTAAGAAATCATTCACCACTGTTACTGTAGGCATTCACCTGTAAGAAACATCGGCAATTGCAAATACATGAGGGTCTAGCTCACCAAAATTTGCACCTTTGTACTTCTCCATAGTATAGGGATCAGAAAGATGAGGCAGCCTTTGGAATGGATTAATTGCAATCAGAATATTGCCAGTATAGGTCTGGAACTCAAAAAGGGAAAATTAGAATAAAAAATGGCAAAAACAAACTTCTTTGCTTTGATCATTTTCAAGTAACAATAATTTAGTGAAAAAATACTCACATAAATGATATTTTTTGCATATCGAATAGCAAGATTATTTAGAACACCAGGTTCATGCAAGTATGATAGCCGTGTCATGTCATCAATGCCATTAGATGGCACTTCCGTGTCCTTTGTATGAATGTCTGATATGCTCAGAATAACCTGGTTTCACGGAATACAAGAAATGGCACAGGTTTACAACAGATAACATATGAATATGGACAAGTCATTTGCATACCCAGATGCAACTCAAAGCAAAATGCGAATATCCCCTTCGAATTGTTTCACTTTAAAGAGGCAGTATAATTGTACTTTTGTGAAATTAACTCTTAAATTTATTAGTAAGCAATATGCACATTTTGATTTTCCTTAAGATCCAAATCATGTATAGATTAGGTTTTGACATGGATCTCCGAGAGTACATAACAGGGTAGAAATCACAAGGTCCGCGTCTTCCCTCTATTATGCTGCATAGGGCACAGTTGGGGATGATAATACAGTGTCACCATCTGTGACGTTATTCATGCAGCTATTAATGAAAAAGTTTGATCATATGGTAACAACAATTACTAAGCTATTTTTGAAGAAAAGAGAGAATGGTAATATACCCTGACAGTTATAGAAGAAAGGCCCAAATTAAATGTCTTACTATGCGCAAATCGATTCACCACTGAACCATGTAAGATCAACAGGCAACATAAGACATACGTACCGTCTTTCCATTGGTAGCATGGACATGGACATTTCGATCTTCAATTCTGAAAACCTCACCATCGATCCAAGCTAGATCTTTATCCTCCATCCATACATGGGAGCCTACAACAATTTTTAATGTGGAAGCCTGCAGACAAGACAAGTCAAAACCTCCAGCATGTCTGGAAAGTCCATTTTCTTTCACATGAAAGTTTTGTTGGTAAACAAAATGGAAGTACACCTCTGTATAAAGTTTCATACAATAGGTGCAAAAGGACAGAACACTATAAGGATTTAGGACATATTATAGTTAATGGCACATAGCATGATACATGGCTCATTACTGAAATGAGCTAACAGCTATTTCAAATGACAAGAGAAGGATGCCATGCAGAAAAAGGCCAAATGATACAGAATTATATGGGGGAGAAAAGGCGTAAAGTCAGAACAATATCATGAAAGCTATACTTTAAGAAAGTGGATTATGTTGTTAAAATAGAATAGGATAATTTTGCACATTAAGCCATAAAATCTAGGGCAGGGATTAACTAAAACTACAACCAGTCATGAACAACAAAATGTTTAGCATTCAGTTCAATACCTACTTGCCCACAATAATCTTGATTGGTGATACCTATCCTAGTTTCAGGGCAGTTACATGAGACTATAAATTAATAGTATACCGTTAATTTCATCATCAAACTAAAGTTTAAGTTAATTCTCATTCTGCTATACACTTAATCCATCATACTGTAACAACACCTAGAAATATGGATTCATCTCATCAAATTGGACCAGAGAATGAGAGCAAAGCGGGTTGTATTTAAGTTGAAAGTGCATTCTACCATGGGGCTCTGCTAACTAAATCTGAATACCCCCATTGACCAAACACTTTAACTACCCCCACATAACTGCATTGAAGGAGGCTGACGATCATTTTTACTGGGAAATTCTGAAATTCTAACCAACTAGGCCACGCGTACACCAAATCCTCCAAAACTTCCTATGCAACAAATACCCACATTGTCCCGCCTTATCCCGGACCCCAGCTTACAGTGACTCGAAAAAGTTGCATGACGGGCGGGCCCGCACCGCACACGGCACCACCACCAACAATGGAACTCCATGTTCATGCGAGAACCAGAGCATGAACAGCCAAACGTACACTTACCATGAGCCACGCGATCAAACGCTACGGCCGTTGTAGGTGACGTCGAATCGGGGCCGGCGGCGGCGTTGTCTCCCCGCCTGGGGCCGCCCGCCGATCGCCTCGCCACCGCGCAGGAACAGGTGGGGCACCCGGTGCGGTCCGTCTCGAGCGCGTGCGTGCAATGCCAGCAGCGGAGCGAGCGGAGTTGGAAGGGACGCGCAGGAGGAAATGTGGGGCGCAAACCGGACACCAGAGGCCTCATTCCCCCTATCTATTTTTGGCGCTAGAGCGGGGGTGGAGGTGGTAGGGCCGTAGGGGGCTGATCGGATCGCTCGGACCACGAGCGGCGCGATTCGGGGCGGCGGGAGCCACCCCACATGCACCACCGCCGCCGTGGCATTCGCCGAAAGATGGGGGAGGAAAGGGAGGGGGAGGGGAACGAGGCTGACAAACTGGGAAGGGCGGAGGGAGCAGCGGGGTGCTGGGGAACTGTAGTAGCCGGTGCGTTGGTGGCTTGGTGCCGGTGTGACCGCTGGCGTGTCAGCGTGTGGTATAGCAATCCGTAAGGCCGGCCACAATGTGCTAGTGAAGGCAAAAAAAGAAATTGGACCCCACGCAGTGAAAACAAGCATCGATTTTTTCTAGAGCTGCAGCGTGAAGAAAATTTCAGCATCACTGCTATCTTGAAACATGGGCCCACAACAAAGTAAAATATAGCCTCCAACTATTTTCCTCATCACTATGCATGCTGTGCTTTCATGCTGTCCTTTGAGGGTAAAGAATCTTTGTTTAGTAACCAAGCATCGGTGCAAGTAGTTAGCTTCACTTGTTGCAGTGTATTGAGTGGTGCCTAAAACTTCTCTCACCTAATTTGGCATCACTCAAAGCATACATTGCGGAGCGCCTAATGTGCCGCCGCAAATTGCCGGCTAAACGAACTTCAAAAATTGTGCACTTTTTGCATTAGAATCATCAAGACAAAATTATATTATTTTTTTAAGAATAACAAGGTTGACGTCGCGACTATATGTTATACGCACTACAAATTCCTCACATGGCGTCCGAAGGTTTTCTTAAACCGGGTGCAAGATTTGCATGCGAGACTCAATAAATATGTTAGGCATGCAGCAGGATCTAAAGGAGAGAGATAATTGACTTGCATGTGGGCATAAAAAATCCTGCCAATCAAAAAAAGGAGGATTTGACTTGCATGCGAATACGAGTAACAAAACAAAAGAAATAAAAAAGTTGTATTTCCAAAACCGAGCATCTCACTAAAAAATTGGAGTATACTTGGGCCGCGCAGTCCAAGAGCATCGGCCCAAATGTGATAGTGAAGATCATCGAAGTATGACCCAGCCCGTATGCATATTGTTTATTACACATTGCGTCACATTCAGCTACATAGAGGCCGTCATCATCAAATACATTACAAATACAGTGTTGATTAACGTGACAGACTGACAGTATCATCGTGATGCCGAGGTTAATTAATATACAAACTCAGCTGTTAGCTAGTTGTTGCACCATTGTCTTATTATTTCGCTGGAGCATCAAAGAAACCTTTAGTGGTAGTTCTAAACTTCTTTTTCTTTCTTTTTCACTACAAAAGGATAGATAAACTGTGATATGCAAGGACCACATACAGTAATCTGGTAAAAAAAAGCATCATATATAAACAAAATAACACACAGAACAAACTACACATGATACTCTGGGGAAAAAGAACACAGGCATGCATGTCATCATCCGCAATCGAGTCTATATAAAACGTAGCAAAACAACGATGCGGTGCAACTTGTGCCGTGCACGCGTACAGAAAGTGGAGATATTCTGGCGGGTCCACTGGAACCAGAAGGACACGGCGAGCGGCCGAATATGAAATTAAATTAAAGCAAGCAACCAACAATAGTTTCATTTCTTCGATGATCTCGTCTCATACTCCCCTGTGCACACAGTCAGTTTTGATCTATTATGAGATTTCTACCAGTATTCATGCAATCATACCGATTAGGAGAAACTAGCAAGATGTCCGCGCAAATAGCACGGTAGCTAGCATTTTTTATGTTGATATTTAGGTTTTATTACTTGAAGAAATATGCATATAGTTTCCTTTAGTCATGTTATAGAAATTGTTTTGTCTTAATGATCCAGACCGAAGGTGTCGGTACATACGGACAGGGTACCTCCTAGCTAGGGTGTCCAGACCCTTGGCGTCTCGCTGTCGCCTCACGGGAGAACGCGATGGTGTCATGTTCCGGCGTGTGCGCCAAGCGCAATCGTGGTGGACGCGCGCCACCACATGCTCGACCGCCTATCCTCCATCATCGCTAAGTAACTGCTTAACGGTCAAAAGGCCATTGTAGCCCACTACGAGGAGATCGGCATCTCTGCCGGCTTAGCCCGCCAGGAAGTCATCTGACAGACTGTCCACCCTAGTGGACACAGGGTTTTCCAAGCCTACCCCCTTTGTCCTCTGGGAGGCGGGGTGTACGGTCCGAACCTGGCAGCTGGGACCGTGGTCTCCGAACCTCCCCCCTGAGCTCATATAGGTCCGGTGCCCCCCATGTGCCCATGAGGGCAAGGCACTTGGGGATGGCTTCCACGGGCCCGGACCCCCCAGGGGGTCTGGCGTTGCCACGTGTGGGAGCCAGACCCCTATGGGCCTGTCTCTCCGGCTGGCCTCGGGGGCCCGGACCCCCTACACTACCGGAAAAAAATCTTTGCTGAGTGTTTTTTTCGGACACTCGACAAAGAGCTTCTTTGCCGAGTGCCGGTCTTTGCCGAGTGCCGCTTTTAGACACTCGGCAAAGAAGCTCTTTGCCGAGCGCCTTTTTTAAGACACTCGGCAAAGAGCTTCTTTGTCGAGCTTGCCGAGTGCCTTGTTTAGACACTCCGCAAAGAAGCTCTTTGCCGAGTGTCTTTTTTAGACACTCGGTAAAGATAATTTTCAAATCATATTTTGAAGTAGTAAATTAATTTAAATAAAAATATTTTCAACTACAAAGTTGTATAACTCATCAATATGCATAATTCTTATTTTGGAAATTTCTTCATTTGATAAAATAAATGTACATTTATTCACAAAATATATATATATCTCTCGTAGTTTATGAAACTATAAGAGAGATATATAAGATTTGTGAACAATATTAGAATTATCATGTCAGATGAAGAAATGATAAAACAACCAAAATAAACTTTGTAGATATTGAGAAGTTATAAGATTTTACAGTGGGCAACATTTTAATTTGAAGTCATTTTGTCAACAAAAACTACATCTGTATATAGAAAATTTAAAATTCGAATTTTGCAAATGACCTTGAATGGAAAAACCATCAAAATTAAAGTTGTAGATCTCAAAATGTTATGAAAGTTTGTAGTTGACAACTTTTTGATTTGAAATCATTGTGTCATATTAAAATACGTTTGAAGTTTTCAAATTTGAAATTCAAATTTTGTAAACGATCTCGGATGAAGAAACTACCAAAATAAAAGTTGTAGATATCGAAAAGTTATGCCACTTTGTAGTTAACAACTTTTCATTTGAATTTATTTACTATCTTAAAAAACAATTTACACTTGGTTAATTATAATATGTTGACACACTTGGTCCAATGGTGCAGTGGTAGAGTGAGTTATTTGTGTGCAGAAGGTCGTGAGTTCGAAACCTATCATTGACAACTTATGAAAAATTGCTGAAAAAATATGCAACCCATTAGATGGGTCACTAGCTGGCTGTGCATGCCTCCCCCAATAAATTTTTTTCCTGTTTCATTTTTTTGGATTTTTTCCGATTTACATTTTTCCGAGTGCAGCTCTTTGCCGAGTGTTTTTTTGGCACTCGGCAAAGACGTCTTTGCCGACGAAATCGCTGCCGAGTGACTTTTGCCGAGTGTTACACTCAGCAAAATCCGGTAGTGCTACTTCCTCCGGGAAGGGGTCCGGCGCCGCCACGTGCCACCAAGATGGCGACTTCTGGGTCGGCCCTGCCACGTGCCCATGGCAGAAGGCCCTCTGCGGGATACCACCCCAACAACCGCATTAAATGCGGGTAGGTGGGCTGCGCGCACCCAAATCAAAGCATGGTCTGCCCAATTGACACCACGGTAAGCCCGTCTGTTACCGAGACGGCGCGTCACTGTGCTCTGCGCGCGGGCAGACGGCGTGTAGTCCCATCACCGCGCCGTCTGTTACCGAGACGGCGCGTCACTGTGCTCTGCGCGCGGGCAGACGGCGTGTAGTCCCATCACGGCGCCGCGCACGTAAGTAATGATGGCTTGCTGCAGGTGAGCTGAGGCGTGCACTGTAACAGTGCGCGCGGAGGCGACGACGCGGCAGGGTCAGCGCAGCGTCTACGCCTGTCAGAGGGTCCTGACCCAACAGTGGCAGCACAGCTTCCACTGTTGGGTAACAATGACAGCGGTCACTGTGCAGACAAGGCTGCACGCAGCCATATCCTGACTGTAGATATGCACATCAACTTCTCGATCGAGAGGACTACGGAGAGGAGCTGGCGATGAAGATCTCCATATCTCTCATAGAACAGGCTCCTGTTGGCCGGACCCACCTGTCGGGGCCCCGCACAGTGTAAGCACCTCCCTTGGACTATAAAAGGAAGCGTGCACCCCTTAGAATACAAGCTCACAAGTTTACAAGCTTACAAGATCCAGACTTTTACAATCAATACAACACCCAAGTGGACGTAGGGTATTACACTCCGGCGGCCCGAACCACTCTAAAATCCTTGTGTCTTTCCTGCGTTCATCCGCTCACCGATCAAGCGCTCCTAAGTCTTCTCCAAACCCATCCTTAACTAGGATTAGGCAGGTGCATTCCGCCACCCGGCTGGAGATTCCCTCCGACAGAAGGTATCACCTACGTTTTCTTCACTATAATATTTTGTGCTTCATTCTTTTGGTAACATGGATCACGAGAAAAAGGAAACACTTTATGTAGAAATATTTTTTTAAAACCTAATACAAAGACTTTAAAAAATTTTAGCATGAGTATAATTTTTGTTGTTAGCTGCCTATGTACATTTTTGTTTGAGAGTACTTGTTATGTGATAAATTCCTTAGACTATTAAAAGAAGATCTAAATGAGTATCGATCAGGGATAATATTCTTAATTTAATTTTGAGTTTGAAATAGTACTTTAATGTGCATAAGTTACATCATCTTTAGTTTTTTATCATATCCAAATCTCTATTTTTCTTAAGGTTGCTATATTCCACCATAAATCATGCGTCCGGGTTAACAAATTCACCGCCGGAGTTAACAAATTCTCCTTTATCTTAGTGTAGTCTGACATGCAGCGGTATCATCTTGAAATTGGATCGTTGTATCTAGAGCAAAACAGAACCTGTTTTTGTCCTTATTCTTCATTGAAGGACTGCACAGGTGAACTTTCCCATATTGGTCATAGGCAGCTTTCTCGCACCTTGGATGCTTGGGAACAATGCACATGGATCTCCACTGTGTGTGTGCGTGCTCCTCAATTAAGGAAGCTAAAAATATACTCGCGAAAAAGGAAGCTAAAATTTATTTTAGTTCCATGTTCTTTTTGTGAGTGAAGAGAAAACTTAATTAGTTGATCAAACACTTCAGAAAGCGATTATACTATCCAAGCAATTAAGAGCAATTTATTATTTTTAACACTTTGAAAAGCGATCGTGACATATTACACTATGGTTTAGCAGCTTCACCGTCTAAGCTAGCTCATTTGCGATACTGTTCTCAACACTAATTTTGGAAGCATTCTTGTGACACATAGCTACTTGGATGGTGAATAACAGAATAAGCATGACAGTTGTTTGCTTCCAGAATTATTTCATAGCGGATGGACACCATAAAGTCGAGATCAAGAATCTTGTAGGCTGAAAGTAGTACTTTATCTGTGTGATCCCTAATCATAACGACAATACCAGCTTTACGATTTTGCATGGAGATAGCTTTATGAATATTGATTTTGATCCATCCAAGGAGGCTTCCACAACAGCAATCTCCTCTCATGTCTAGGCCATCAGGTGCAGTTGACGTTCGTTCTTCTCTCCTGTCATATTATACCTAAATTTTGTTAGACGGAACAATCAAAGGATTTTAATGGACCGCCAATAGTTAGCCTAAAGCTTAATATTTCCTAATTGGATAATTGGATTATAGTACGGAGTATATTCATGTATAATGACAATATAAGCCTTTTGCATCTATTTTTCTTTTTAGATTCCTAATTTAGCTATACTTATAATTCCTAATCGGCGTGGACTCTTCAGGTTAATATAGGTCGCTAGGTCTTCATAAAATCTAACAATGCAAATTCTTCTTTTTAAAATTAAAGTGGGAATTTCTAGACCCTTTTAGCGAACGTGATGGCTTCTTTAACACTCACTTATTAATTTTTTTAGAACGGAACACAATCAAAGAATTTTAATGGACTGCCAATAGTTAGCCTACAGCCTAGTGCTTTTTAAATTGACTAATTGGATATTGCAGTACAGAGTATATTCATGTATAATGACAACATAAGAGTTGCTATAGCTGCCTGTCTACCTCTCCCTTATTTGGGTTGTTGTTACCCTAGGCTAGATCGGCTAACAGCTTCCTTCTTCCAATTAGCTTCCTTCTTCCTTATTTTTAATGGATGTTGCTGCTGTTTTTTCTCGCAATTTAACTCATGGCTCCATGCCTTGTAATCGTAGTAGCTAGGGATTCCAGAATCCATCCAACCTTACCTTTATAAATGGAGTCGCCACCGTGTCCTGCATGGAGCTTTGAGCGCATAAAAGAATAAAAGATGGCGTAGCAGCGTGCAAGCTGATGAGGAATTTTTGAGATGCCGGCCGGCAGACTTCTCAGTTCCCATCTCATCTACTCCATAGCATACACATCGAGAGAGAGAAAGAAATATAAAAAGACAATTTCTGTCAGGCTGATGAATTACTTATTTTTAAATTTATAATCTAGCTATATTTATAATTTGTGTTTGGCGAGGACTCTTCAGAGTAATATAGGTCATTAGATCTTCATAAAATTCAATGGTGTAAATCCTTCTCTTTTTTACAAAATCATATTTGATATGGACTCTTGAGTTAGTTTAGATGGTTAGATCTTTATAAAATTATATGGTGGAAATTCTTCTCTTTTTCAGATAAACGTAGAAATTTCTAAACCCTCTCGGCGAACGTGGTGGGTTCTTTAAACACTACCTTATTAAATTAATATAATAGATTCATCATCGCGTGACTTTTATACGAGCGTTGCTTGGTTTGCACACATCTTCCGCATATAGTAGTAGTAGTCTCACCACTTGCATCACAACAAGCACAGCTAGATTAAATAAAAGATAAAAAAGGAACGAAATTGGTAGAGATCAGGATCGATGAACAACGGACAAAACCTCTGTACATCTTATTGCACGGTCAAGGCAGCAGTATATAAATGCTACATTTCCCAGACTGATCAGCTCAACTGATGCTCGTGGGAACAAGTGATGTGCGGAAAAACCTCCTGAGCCAGCACGAGCAGCAGCCGCACACTATTCATTCGATCGCAACAGCCAGCGGCCGCCGAAAAGGACGGGGGAAAAGAGGACGAGCGCTAGATCCCAAACGATCCACCTCGAGAAACCGACCCGGCCAGATCATGATCACCTATATGTCCTACTACTATACCGATCGACTAGCTATCTGGCCGCCGGCTTACTTGGACGTACGCGCGGCGGCGTTCCGCCGTGCTGGCCGCCCGACCGGTGGCGCGGTGGATCGATCGGCCGGCCGGGACTAGTTGAGGGAGCCCGGCGGCGGCTGCGTGCCGGCGACGAAGAAGCGTCCGGAGGCGGCGTCCTGGCTGGCGTAGTACACCGTGCTGGGGCTCACGTGGTTGTGCGTGCCCTCGTACGTGGTCACCACGTAGCTGGGGTCGTCCTTGTCCCGCTCCACCCGCTTCTTCACGTTGCACCCTTCCGTCGAGCACCGGTAGTAGTTCCTGCGCGCGCACGGATCGTCAGTGTCGTCGTGTCGACGAGACGATGATGGCTAGAGCCAGATAGTGATGAAATGTACTACTAGTATCTAGTAGTAATTGCGATGAGTTGATCCTTCATTTCTTGACTGACTGATTTGATCGGTTTGTCGTGCGCGTGTGATCGATGATCAGGATGAGCGACAATTCCTTTTGCCGATTGGCTTACCTTGGGTTGGGGCTGTTCTTGACGGACTTCTTGCCGTACTTCCTCCACTTGTAGCCGTCGTCCAGGATCTCGACCTCCGACCTCGTCCGGAACGCGATCCGCTCCGTCCGCGGCTGCTCCGGCACCGCCTCCGCCGCGCTCCTGAAATGCCCAATCGAAGGCGAGGCCGGCCGGTTCAGAATTCAGGCCAATGATGATGATGTGCTGAAGAAAAAAAAAACTCAGGCAGAGCTGCCAAGTGACGCACGCCACCACTCACCTGGCGGCATGTGCGGCCGCACTGATCGCGCTGCCAGCAGCCGGCGCGACGGGGGGCGGCGCGCCGTCGGCGAACACGCCTGGCGCGGCCGCCGCCCCCGCGCCGTCATCGAAGAGGAACTCGGAGATGTCGAACTGGTCCGCGAGCGACGGCAGCGGCGCGGGCGCGGGCGCGGGCGCGGCGCCGAGCGCGGCGGAGAAGCTGGACGCGGAGCTGGAGGTGGAGCTGCCTCCGTGGGAGAAGTACGAGGACATGGAGGCGGCGTCGCCCGCCGGCGCCGGGTGGTGGTACAGCACTGGGCGCGCGCCGACTGCCGCCATGACCGGCCGGACCACCGCCGCGGAGCTTCGTATTTATAGCAGTAGCGGCCCGAGCTCGGAGGGTCGGCGAGCTGCCGGTGTGCATGGGGAGCGAGGGATGCCGACGGCGGGTGGATTTGTAGTTGTAGCAGGAGGTGGCGGGGATGTGTGTGTGATTTGGGGGGATCCGGTCGGCTTCCCGGTGAGCTTCCTGGGCGGGGAGAAGGTTCGGAGCTGCTGCGGGGGTCGCCGCGCGCCGCCGCTTGCCCCCGCCCGGCGTGCCACTTATAGCAGGGGCGGAAATGTCCGCGGGGGCACGACCCGAGCGGTCGTCGCCACGTAGTGCAGTTGCCTTTCAAAGGGGGTCGCGTGGAGGAGGGGCGGTCCGGTCCGCCCGATTCAAGCCGTTTTCAATTCCTTTTGCTGCTGCTGGGATCACGGACTGCGGTGGAACAGGTCGGTCATTGGTGAGACCATGGATACATGAATTGCACCATGTGCCTGTGCCCGGTGGATGTAATTTTTGCGCACTAGGGTTTAATAACCCGTGTGCCTGAAAAAAATTAGCAGTATTTTGAAAAAAAAAATATTGATAATAAAGCTTCATGAAATGGCTACAATTTAGAGCTTAGAGGTGACTAATATAATATATTGAGCGAGTATTCTCACGATATTTGTGTGTGTTTGGTCTGAGGAACGAAGTGGCCCATCACCCTATCATTCCTCACATTTTCATTTGTTTTGGGGAATGAAATAGATTGTGCACCAACATATCATCCCTAGATTCTCATAGGCCCATCCCAACCTAATGTGACGACTCTATGATGGATCATTCCATTCTATATGAGATGGTTTGCTAAAGTTTGCAAAGGCAAGCACCCACACACACCCCGAACCAGGCGCTCCTGTGCCCACAAGAAAACCGCCGCGACCGCTCGCCGTCCTCCGGCGCCGGACGGCCCTACAAACACAAGTATACAATCCTTTGAGCGAAGCTCAACGTCCAAAACGACGTGCTTTTCGTACGTGTCAAGGTCGCTGTTCGGACTGCGTATTAAACTCGGACGCACGCCGTCGCCTTCATCGACCTCAGAAAATTGTATACTTAATTAACAGACAAACCAAGCTAAGCCAAAACGTGCAGCGTGAAGACGGATCTCCCGCAAAGCTAGCGCGATCTAGAAGCCATGGGCTCCTCCTCGTCGGATTCTGCGCAGCTTCCTGGGGTAAAATTATTCGCCGGGGGCTCATGCGTGCGTTGCGTCGCCGGCCGATCCATCTCCCGAGCGAAGCTGTGGCGCCCCCGTCCCTGTCGCCGCCGAATCCGCCCTGTGGCTGGCGCGAGCAGCCGATACTCCTGCCAGGACTCCAGCTTCCCTTTTTTACGTGACCTCACTCGGAGTGGACGACGATGATGCATCGATGGATCCCGATGGCTCCGGGGATGATGCATCGATGGATCCGTCTCCGGGGATCGACATGCGAGCGGCTCGCCGCCGCGCTCACCATCCCCGGAGCCATCGGAGCTCGCCGGGTGCAGATGCATGTGTCGCCGTCGCTGGCAGGTGGTCGTGTCGTGTCAGGGCCTCGGGGCCTAGCTCGCAGAACGCACACGTGACACATCGATCGCTTGCCATCGCGATGTCCGTCCACCCAGAAGACGAAGCGAGCCCTTTGTTAAAAAGGCCAGGGCCGGTTGCGAGGCGGCGGACGCAACTGATCTGGTGGAGGGATCTCGGGGGTGCGCGGGGGCAGTGAACCTGCTGCGAGTGAGACGAAAGCAGCACACGACCTCCGGAGAAGCGAACAGAGCAGTGGCAATCAGAGTTAGGTCGTTTTCTCTGTTCTTTTCTGGTGGATCCGAATTTATTTATTTCCGCGTGCTTATCGCAATCAGACGGCGGTGCCGACGAGCTCTCAGAGGGTTTGTGCAATGTAAACTTTACCTTTTTCGCCCATGCAATCGTCACGTCATGCCCGTGAGATTAGTCCTATATGCAGATCTTATTATTTTCTGTGATTACAAGAGAACACATGTGCACTAAAAGGGAGGGTATATGATGAAATTGACTTGGTAAGTGTGTAGCCATACTCTGATGACTTCACTATTGCACCGACATATGCTTTAGGGATGTGAATTAGGTCTTCAGTTTCTGCCGGTCATCTTTAGTTCAATTTTAGTACTAGTTTTCTAAAACTCTACATATTTTCAAAAAGTATTACTAAAAATAATTAAACTAAAAAGAATCGATTGAGACTTAGGCCTCGTTTGGTATGGGCAGCTCCGCTCCCTCTAGCGCATCACTTTGCATCGCCGTAGCGGCACTGTTCATCGGATCCGTTTTTCTCTCTCCCATCCTTTCTTTCTCACTGACACAGCCGGAGCCAGTTTTTCTTGCTTCTCCAACTCTAGCGTGCTATAGTGAGCCGGAGCCGGCGAGAGCCCAGCCAAAGAGGCCCTTAAGACCGGTTCGGGATAACTATTCCAGCTTCAGATTCATTTATCTTGTGTAAATCGTTGCGCTATAGTATGAGACTATTATGCAAGCTCAGATTAAAATGAACTAGAAGTTGAGTTGGATTTTTTTTTCTCCTTCATCGTCGGCTTTAACTTTACTAACAAAGTCGTTTTGGGAGAACCCATACCAAATGACCCCTTAATTAATCAATCCTCATCCTTAATATGCTTCCCTAGCTGATAAGTTAAAAGCACACTTCGAGAGAGCGAGGGAAAGTATGCTTTTGCTAGTTTGCATGTTTACATTGACAAAGCTTTACGACGAAAAGTATGCTTACGTATGTGTGACAACCAACATCTTTCGCACCTCTCATATCCTAAGTATACTCCACAAGGCGTCTAACACAAGTTCCTCCGTTTCCCTTTTACCCAAGTGAGCGAGCGATAGCAACGGCGAAAGAGCTGAGTACTGCCACTGTGGAACGCTGATACAGGCACACCAGTACGCCACTTGCCACCAACCGCTGCCACTCTTTCCTGATCTCAGAAGCTTCCGCCCGCGCTCGCGCCACCCGAATTTAAACCCAGGTTGGCCGGCGACAGCGGCCCGCGCGATTCGGCCCGATCCGGACGCCGTCTCCTCTGTCTTCTTGGAAGCCTCCCCGCGGAACGCGCCGAGAGAGCTGCGCGCGCACGGCCGGCGCACGTACGCCGAGGCAGGACCGGCGGCGGGGGGTGCGTGCGGTTGTCTCACTA
Source organism: Panicum hallii (assembly GCF_002211085.1). Classification (NCBI taxonomy): domain Eukaryota; kingdom Viridiplantae; phylum Streptophyta; class Magnoliopsida; order Poales; family Poaceae; genus Panicum; species Panicum hallii. The sequence continues at coordinate 13,041,321 of NC_038044.1, forward strand.
GCTGGGTCGGCGGAGCGGCGCGGGGGGGGGGGGGGGGTCGCGCCGTCGGCCTTCGTCCCTTTCCGGTGCGTTGATAGGTTTCTGGCCATTTTCGGGCGAACGGCGCCGCCCTCGCTTTCGATCGCGGCGCCCGTGGCAGCGGATGGGTGGGCCGCAGCTGGGCATCCACGGCGCCAAGTTGCCCCCACGCGCGCGATTGCTCCGCTCCCGGTCGTCGGAACCTGCCAGGAACGCGGCCGGACCCGGCCGGCTGTCAGCGGCCGCAGGGCCGGCGCACGTCAGCCTGGTCACGTACGCTACCCTGCTCTCGACCTCTCGTCTGTTCGTTCAATCAGGGAGGAGAAAACTGCTGCTGGGTGCTGGGAAACAGACGCAGTTCGCTCGGAAATAGTGGCTCCGCTACGGAAAAAAATTGGCTACAGCGCGCTGCAAACGCAACGCGCTGCCGCCCCTCACTCCTTTTCTTGCAGGCCCACGTGACAGCAATTCGGGAAGGACGCGCTCGGCTGGGTCGGCTCGCGCTTTCTCCTCGGCCGGCTCCGCCCTCACGTAGGTACGCGACGTATTGGATCTGATTTCCTTGCCGGGCAAAGGTCGATCTCTTTACGTGATATTGCTTGCCTTATTGCGATCTGGTACTATGATTTACAGGCGCCGCCGCCGCCGCCGATCAGGTGCCCACCTCCTCTCCTCCGCTCTGCCGTGCCACGCATCTTCTACTCTGCCGTATCAAGCCTTCTCTTCTCTGTTTGTTCATCAAGCCTTCTCTCCTCTGTCTGTTCCAGGGCAGCCGTCTGGCGCCGTGTCACCGTGATTCACGCAACAACCATGGAGGGAAGAGGGTACGAGGAGACGTCGGGACAGGAGGACATGGCAAGACAGATCCCACTCTCTCTTGCGCACGAGGAATCCACAAGCGTTAGGGACTGTGTAACCGATGAGTAGCAGACAACACAGGTAGAATTGTGTTCTATGATCGTGTGTTACATGTGTTTTATGGTCATACGTTACTTGTGTTGTAATTATTATCGATCCGCCTGACCATATTTTTACAATAGATTGTTGATAAAGATGGACCAGATGTGATTGTTCCTAAAGTTGGAATATCTTTTGTGTTGGAGACCGATGCTTATGAGATGTACAACAGCTATGCTGGTACGGTTGGGTTCAACATCAGAAAGAGCGATTTAAAGTGTCGAGCAGATAAAACTATATATTCCAGAGTTATAGTTTGTAGCAGCGGAGGACATGCAGAAGCGGGTTCATCAAATGCCACTACGAGGACAGGCTGCAAAGCTCTTATTAAATTTGAGGTCAGCAGAGAGGGGATTTATACAGTGCAAAAGGTTGAACTGAGGTCCCAACGACATGTTATAGATGCAGATAAATAACTCATTGCTCAAATACGGGAAGCTGGGATGAGGCCAACACAAGTTTATAAGTTCATGAAGCAGTATTACGGTGGGGCCGACAAAGTTCCCTTCTTACGGATGGATTGCAATAATGAGATTGGTCGCGAGCGGAATAAGAATCTAGAATCCAATGATGCACAAACATTGTTGGAATACTTGAAGAACAAGCAGATAGAGGATCCTGCATTTTTTTATGCCATGGAAATTGATAAGCAAGATGGAAGGATAGCTAATTTTTTTTGGGTTGATGGTCAGTCTATCATGGATTACGCATGCTTTGGCGATGCAGTGTCGTTTGACACCACATTTCAGACAAATAAGTTTGTTTGACACCACATTTCAGACAAATAAGTTTGAGATGCCTTTTGCTCCACTCCTTGGAACCAACCATCATAAGCAAACAATAATATTTAGAGCTGCATTGTTGTGTAATGAGACTATTGAATCATTTGTTTGGCTGTTTCAAATATTTTTGACAGCAATATCAGGCAAACATCGAAGCACAACTTTCACTGACCAAGATGCAGCCATGGCAGAAGCAATTGCTTATGTATTCCCGAATACAAGTCATCGTCTTTATTTGTGGCATATTTATCTTAATGCAGCTAAACATCTTGGTCATGTAATTCATAAGCATCCTGAGTTTCTATATGCTTTTAAAAGATGTGTCTATGAAGATAGATCAGAGGGGTATTTCATAAGGAAGTGGAATGAATTGTTGACTAAATATGGCTTAGAAGAGAACTCGTAGTTGCTAAATCTATATGATTTGAGAAGAAAGTGGGCTGCTGTCTATCATACCTCTTTTACAGCTGATATGACCACAACGCAAAGGAGTGAAGGTATGAATAATGTCTTTAAGAAAAAATTTCGTAGGAAACTCGTATTTCGGAACTCCTTGTTGAATGTGATAAAGTTTCCGCTTCTCTACGTGAAAATGAGTTGGATGAAGATTTTTAATTATTTATAAAGATCCCAGTTAATTATGTCCCAAATTTACCTTTGTTGAAGTCTGCTACTGAATCATATACTAAGAGAATGTATACAGAGTTCGAGATAGAATTTAAAAAAACAGCACGGGTATTCCTGCAAATTGTTACAGATTGAGGGGACAATGTCCACATTCGTGGTTACATATATGCATTCAGATTATGGAGCAACAATTGTATTCAACATTGCAGATATGACCATTATATGCTCTTGCAGAAAGTTTGAATCCATAGGTATGTACTCTAATTCTAAAATAGAATTTCGATTGTAATATATATTGCTGACCAGTATCTTCCATATCTTATAGGTATATTGTGCAAGCATGCGTTTAAAGTATTCAATATGAATGATGTTTTTATTTTACCATCTCAGTATATAGACAAAATATGCAAAAAAGAGCATTATGTTGAGAAGAAAGGAAGGGAGAATTTAAGCTTGAAAGCACGTGCTGCACGTATATCTCAAATGGCAACATCTGTTGCATTGAAGTGTTCAGCATCTGAACCACTTCTTGATGATTTGGAGAAGTTATTAGAAAAGTGGGAAGTGGAGGCTGATCAATCACTAAACAAGATGCGAGGAAATGAAGTTCCTTTAATTAATTCAAATGATCACGTTACGGATATAGAAAATAGTATAATACCGTTACGGATATAGTAAAAGGCCCCAAAACTAAACGAGCAAAGAATGTAGTGGAAAAGAAGATAAGGAAGAAAAAGAAAAGTTGTGAAGAGAAAGGTACTTATTTTATTGTTGCATGTACTGAATTTTTTATTACCAACTCGTATTTTTTAATTGTTTTGAAATATATTTCAGATGTTGCTGAAGAAGAAATGAGGAACACTGGAGACAATAGTGGTGTTAATGCGGCAGTACCAAATGATTCCAGTAATATCTTGATCAACTTTCCGACCACTGCGCCTAATTTGATGCAAGGAGGATATACAAGTCTTTTGCTTGGTATTGATCAAAATGCTATAGCTGCACGGAAATTAAATTTGATATAGGAGCAAATGATACAACATTTGAAGAACAGGGCAGCTTAGTCATTGATAGTGTGACAGTCATGTTACTGAAATTTGTTTGTTCTTTCATATTGTATCACAATTTATTTGATGAACAATTTATTTGTCCAGCTACGCAATTTATTTGAGAGAAATTGCTAGACCATTGCTATCGCTAGTACATTGCTATTCAGATATCTTGTGCAGTGCTTCGCTGGTCAGGCATGGGAGGAATTGCTAGTCTTTTTTTTTGCGAAACGGGAGGAATTGCTAGTCTACTTACCAGGTCCTTGTCAAATATTCTGGAGCCCATTCTAATCACTGTTTCAGGTACTATTCAAATATTGTGTCATATGGACCCGTCTTTTGTCAGCCTTCTTTTATTACAGAACGCGCAGCCTTTTCAATCGGCTCCACTCCCAGCCGAGGAGAAAGCGCGAGCGGCGAGCCGACCCAGCCGAGCGCGTCCTTCCCGAATTGCTGTCACGTGAGCCTGGCAAGGAAAGGCGTGAGGGGCGGCAGCGCGCTGCGTTTGCAGCGCGCTGTAGCCAATTTTTTTCCCTCCACTACAGACTGCTCGTGAGCATGGGTGTTTGGATGGGAAGGGGTAAAATTTAGCCCTATCACTTTGGATGTTCGGATGTTAATTAGAAGAAAACTAAACATTAGCTAATTATAAAACTAATTGCATAAGTCTATGGATAATCCGCAAGATGAATCTATTAAGTAATTAATTCACCATCAGCATATGTTTATTGTAGCACCATATTATCAAATTATGGACTAATTAGATTTAATAGATTCATCTCGCGAATTAGTCTAGGGGTTATACAATTAATTGCATTATTAGTCAATGTTTAGTACTTCTTATTAGTATTCTGATGTGATAGAGCTAAAATTTAACTCTAATGGAACGAAACACCCCCTACCACAGCCAGCAATAAAGGCAGCCATGTCACGCCGGTAGAAGAATTGACAAGCTGTTTATCAAGCCACTATTTCACCTCGGCGGTCACCTGCTACCAGCAAAGATAGGTACGGTTCACTTATGCTGCATCTTCTGCGGTCTGCACCTACTACCAGCAAGGTAGGCACGTCTTGATTTGAACGGGCAAATATAGCATCAAGTTGTACGACACGCCCGATTTAAAAATAAAAGAAGTGGTACTACATGCATCATCCACTGAAAGCAACAAACTCTGCTGAACCTAACCTGCTCCTCTATTAGTTCAAGGCACTCTTCGTTTCCTGCTATCTAAACTTTAGACCCATCACATCAAAGAGAATCTTGTTATTTAGAAGTATTAAATAAAATCTGTTTATAAAACTTTTTGCACAGCTAGGTGCTAATTCGCGAGACAAATTTAATGAGCCTAATTAATCCATAATTTGCCACAGTGATGCTACAGTAATTATTCGCTAATCATAGACTAATATACCTCATTAAATTCGTCTCGCGAATTAGCACTAGGGTTCTGCAATTAGTTTTGTAATTAGACTTTATTTAATACTTCTAAATGATAAGATTCTTTTTGATGTGACCCATCTAAAGTTTAGATACCCGGAAACGAACACACCCTAAGTAAAGAACAAAGACGGAGGGTCTTTGAGAATGACCAAAAGCTGGTGCTCTACCATGCTTGCAGCTTCTTTCATGGTGACTTATATGGTGGGTCTAGAAGGGCTCAGTGACCGTCCACAATATTTTAAAACCTTTTGAGAAATCGCCGGTTAACTAGAGTCTCTTTTTGTTCCTATCTGGAGCCTGTTTGTTTGGATAATCAAGCACGTGCCGTTAAAGAAGGGACCGCGAAACTCTTTTAACGTAGGATAATTGTATGATTGCTGCCCCTTTGTTTGGTACATTCTGATGACGAAACCAGCAATTCGGCATCGTACATCTCCCTCTCAACCCTTTTTTTTACATGCATGCATCCTGTAATATAAAGCATGAGAGGTTGTAACCCAGACGGAATCCATCCCTTTCTCTTGCACCACAAATAGTAGGGCGATCGTATTCCCCGTCGAGCTACAGCCGATACGGGTGAGAGTGATGTAAATTATGCATCCTTTTGCATTTCACTAACCGACAAGCTAAGTCTTTAACTAATTTAATTAACTTCCAATTTGCTCCAAAGATTTTGCAAGAAAAAAATCTGGGCGTCAAATCGTTTAATAATTGTGGATACTAAGCTGGTGGTATAAAATGTTTTTGTCGGAGTTTTAAAAATGTACTCCCTCCGTTCTAAAATTAGATCATTTTGGCATTTTTAGATTTATAGAATTTACTATATATCTAGATATAATATATGTCTAGATGTATCGTAAAATTTATAAACCTACAAAAGCTAAAACAACCTATATTTTGGAACAAAGGGAGTAAATATCTTGTTCCTGCTATGACACGAAAATGATAAAAATAGAGTCAATTTTTATCTAAAAAATTCGATGCAAGTTCAATAGCCATCTTGTATGTGACATGCAGCACATGATGATCATAGTTATACCGTGGAATTACAACATTAAGTACTTTTGACGGTTGGGATAAAATCGAAGGAAACTAATTCGCCATTCTCACATACGCAATTAACTTTAATAACCATTTCTTTTGATTACCAAGGGCTCATTCGGTTACTCTGCAATGAGTCCCTGGATCGATTTTCGGTTGGAATGGTTCATTATTTTGTATAATCTTGATAAGGTGGGATGGTTTCTAGGTGCAATCCTAACAAAAAGAACGGACCTAAAAAAAGAGAGCTCCCTTGCATGCGCATGTGTTCAACTTATATAGTCGGTTCTGAAAATTCGAAACAAAGAACAATATATGCTCAATCCTGTGTGCTTCAGTCGTAGTATTCAGCGCCCTCCCAATTGAATATCAGAACCACCAGACGCCGCGCGCGCACACGTCAGTGTAAAACCATGCCGCGCTCTTCCCTCGTCAGCGAGCTGAATCGCTGGTGGTGCCCGGTGCGTGGCGAGGGCCGGCTGACTCCGGTGAGGGGCCGGGATCGGAGCCCTTTCCGGAGGGCATGCGGGACGGCGACGACCCGACGTCGCGTCTGGAGGTTTGACCCCGCCGACCCTTTTCCGAACCTTCCCGCCGGCAGCTCGGCAGGGTCCTGGAACGCGGGGGGTCAAGCCAAGCGAGCCTCTCCGGCTCTGCCTTTTTCGCCCCCCGTCGCGGCCGAACCCGACGGCCAGGGCAGATGGCAGCTGCACCTGCACCTGCACCGCCGCAGCAGTGGTAAAGGGCTCCGACTGACTGGCTGACACACGCCGGCAGAGCCACGGCGTCGCTGTCGCCACGTCGTGGGCAAAGCTCCTGCCGCGTGGCTTCCCAACCAGCCACACACCGGCAGGTTTCAGGATTGCCGTACAGTACAGTACAGTACAGTGAGTGCGTTCTGACCGCACAGTGTGGTGGTCTATCAATGGGTCAAAACCAAATCTCCAACAGGTTCATGCTTGAACGCTTCATGCTGCAGCTCTGAACTTTCTGAACCATCGCAATTCGCAAGAACCATGGTCTGCCAGTGCCAGGTAACGCACACTCTGACAGAACAGTGTAGAGGAGATGAATTGAACATTTCCAGGGCGGAAAATAGAAGTAGCCGCGCATTTCCAGGGTGTATCTGCAGCAACATGTTTGAAAAGCTACGGTTACAATTTACACCTGAAGAGTTTGACTGGTACGCGTCTTTTGCCAGAAGGATCTTCTGCAAGGGTGTGGTTTTTATTGTCTTATTGGAGAGCAGACGCAAGCAGACAACTTGCAAACACCCCCACCCATACGTATCAGACAATAACACAGCCCCTAACGCTGTAACTACAATTAACGATGTCTATATAAGCTTGTTAAACAGCTTACAGCTGCTAGGTATGTGAGCTTATTGTATACAGTAACTGCCTGGTAGTGCCACGAAATGGCTACCTCTAGCACGCACATCCGGTTGTCTGTTCAGTATCCGTGACTTGTTCTGCAACTGTCTTCAAGTAGCTGGGGCAGAGAAGGAACATATGCACATGATTAGAACAGCAAATTAATCTGAGAGCTGCCAGAATCTGGCAACCTGCACTAGTGGAGGATGACCTGAATCCTCCTCCTACATCTTTGCAAGTAACTTTTGCTCCTTTGTAGTAAAATGCATCCTTTCTAAAAATAACTTCAAATTGAAAATAAGCCTCCTGAGCTTACAGAAAACAACATGGGTTGAAGTATGAAGTATTCGAACAAGAAACTTAAGATGCTTTTACTTACATGTCTTGGTCATGCTCATGCGCCAAAGCGAGCTTGGCGACGCATAGAAAAGCAGTGTCAACATTGTGGTCCTCTTTTGCAGAGGTTTCAAAATACGGGATATCGCCCTTGGACGCACACCATTCCCTTGCTTTCTTCTCAGAAACCTGTGGGAAGGCCACGAAGCGATTGCAGAGCATTTCAAATTTGTATCGGAAAGTTTGCACGTCCAGGAAACTAACCATTCTTTTGTTTCCACCATCCAAATCAATCTTGTTCCCAACCAAAATGAACGGGAAATGTTTAGGATCTGACGGGCTTGCCTGAAATGGAAAATGGTGAACCCTTCAGTTAGAGTACTCCGATCGATGCAATCAACAATAGTCATAAGCAGACAAGTAGATTGATGGAAAAGTTTTAGCAGGCTTATTTGCATCTGCTTCTGGACATAAAAACATGAAACCCATACAAACTAAAATGAACTGGTTATACTTAATTACAGATGATTTGGCAATCATCTGACGCTTTGTTTCGACAGCAAAGGGATCACTTTATAAGTAACTGCAGTCTGATCACAGTGCAGCTACTTATAAAGTGGTGCTTTGCCATCGAAATCAAACTGCTAATTTTGTCTGCTATCTTCCGAGTGTCTGACGACGAAAAGGACAGTACGAGACAAGAGTGATTTACTTGATTGAGGAACTCATCATGCCAGGTACTGAGTGTACTGAAGCTTCTCTTGACATTGACATCATAAACCAGCACGCAGCAATCTGCGCCCCGGTAGAACGCTACGCCAAGGCTCTGGAACCTCTCCTGCCCTGCCGTGTCCCATATCTGCATCAGAGCAACACACGATGACGACAGCCGCATGGCCGGCTCGTTTCCTCTTACCAGCGGTGCGACGTGCGTGAGTCCAAATTGGCACAAGAGGAGGATCACCTGCAAGGTGACGAGCTTATCTTCAATGAGCACCTCCTTGGTGAGGAAATCAGCGCCGATCGTCGCCTTGTACTGCTGGCTAAACTTCTTGTTCACATATCTAATCGTTGTCAAGCAAACCTAAGTACTTCAAAGGTTCGAACACCGTGAAGTTAAGGCACGCCGACAAAAGCCCAATACTTTACCAGTATGCCACGCAGCCACACAACACTTGTTTCCGATTCATGAGTGGAGCAGACTAAACAAACCCACTAAATAGATCATAGATGAAGCAAATAAAGCAGCTCTCAAATCTCATCAACGTTACCGAAAGCTGAAGGATACTGGTTCATCAGTGACGTCTTGCCCACCCTGCACTCGCCAAACCAATCCGTGTCAAGGCAACGGTAAGCAGTATGCACGCCCAAACCGGGCACCAGAAACAGAAGAAGAAAAAATGGAATGGCGAGAAGCGAAGATGAAACGGCGACCCATGGACGCACTGACCCGCTGTCGCCGAGGACGATGACCTTGAGCAGCGTCCGCCTCCGCCACGACTCCATGGGCGGGCGGGCGGGCGAGCGAGCCTGCGGCGACGGATGCGGTGGGCGATCGCTCCTTCGCTAGCCTCCACTTCTTCCCTCACCTATCTTGTATCACGAGGTGCACGGGAAGCGAGGGGAAGAAAAGGAAGAAGAGCGTTGGGAAAGATGTGGGCGCGAGCGAGATTTGATCTGGGGTTCTGCCGGTGCCGGCCCCCCTCGCGCGGCCGCGTGATGCCTGGATGTGGACGGCCGTGATCGAGAGGAGCCAGATCGGCTGCAGTACTGCAGCCTGCGGTGCGCAACTCAGATGGGCTTGTACACTTAGCTGGTTATGTTTTGCACCTACGGCCCACGTTCTGGCCCAATATTTTTCTCATCGAGAGCTCCGTTATAAGAGCCACCGCCAGTACCGATGGAGGGAAAAAGCAGCGGGAAAGCAGTAGATTGGAGGGAAAACACACTCCAACACAGTATCGTTCGCGGTTGAGACGGCAAGAAGAACGGATTTTGAAAGCAAAGAGCGATTCATCTGCTTCAAGGGAAGATGGTGAGGATGTGAATGGAGACACTTACAGACCCTACACGTGAGTAAGATTTTTCTATTTTCTTTGTCATACCATCAGGTTCTCTGAGGCGTCATTCTCTCTGCTAGATAATATAATAATAGTCTCTGGCAGCAAGATTTTCAGTAATTTTTGATTCAGCTGTGTACTACGCAAGATGATTGTGCTACTTGCTTTGTTTATTTGGCCGTGCCGGACGCCTGGACCTGCTAGCTTACTGCATGCTTCTTGTATTTGGTTGAGCAGAGCAGCTTACTTTGAACTTGTCATCTACTATTTCAAAAATTCAAGTTATAATTGGTACTATTTTTCTATATTTACTAGTTAGTAAAGCGTCGCTTCGCGTTACGCCTTTACGCTTAAAAGTTAAAAAGGGGTCGCTCGCCTTAACTCGACTTATCACCTTAATAATTATGATTTTCTTGTATAAGCATTGATAAAAGTAGTAATGAATTTCAAGGAGAAAGTATTACCCTCTTTAGTTCCTCATGTTGGCATGAAATTTACAAATCCAGAAGAGGGTTGGAAGTTTTGGCTAGCCTACACTGGGCAGAGTGGTTTTGAAGTTAGGAAGCAATATGCAAACAAAAGTAAGATTGATGGAAAGGTAACATCATGTAGATTTGTTTGTGCCAAGAAAGGTCATAGAGGGAAGGACAAGAGGAGTGATCAAGTGAAATGTCCCCGAGCTTAAACAAGAACAGACTGTGAAGTGCGTATGTGTCTTGTAAATGATAAAGAGACAGATGGATATAAAGTTTATGATCTGAAGTTGGAACACAACCATGAACTTCATTCACCAGAAACTTTTCACTTGATGGTGTCACAAAGAAAAATTTCAGAATTGCAAGCTTTTGAAATAGAAACAGCTGATGATTCAGGAATAGGTCCTAAAGCATCACATGAATTAGCGTGTCGCCAAGTGGGTGGGCCGCTTAATCTGGGTTACACCCTACGCGACCATAAAAACTATTTGCGAGGCAAGCGGCAACGCGAGATGGCATATGGTGAAGCGGGAAGCATGCTCCAATATTTTCGAGATAAAATAGCAGCAAACCCATCATTTCAATACGCGACACAAATGGATATTGAGGAGAAGATTGCAAATATATTTTGGGCTGATGCTAAAATAATTGCTGACTATACACATTTTGGTGATGTTGTTTCCTTTGACACTACTTTTGGGACAAATAGAGAGAGTCGGCCTTTTGGTGTTTTTGTTGGATTCAACCAGTTCAGAGAAACGGTAGTTTTTGGTGCTGCTCTAATGTATGATGAAACATTTGAGTCTTTTCGGTGGCTCTTTGAGACCTTTCTACAAGAACATAATGGAAAGCAACCCAAAACATTCTATACAGACCAAGATTTTGCAATGGGAAAGGCAGTTGAGCTAGTGTTTCATTGAGTCATGGCATGGATTGTGCACCTTTCACATAATGCAAAATGCTATCAAACATTTGCCTAAGCAAGAAAAAGATGAAGGCTCAAATGTTCTAGCTGATTTCAGGGCATGCATGTTTGAGTATGTGGACCAGGAAAAATTTGAAAGAGAATTTGCCATCTTGAGGACAAAGGTACAAAAGCAAACTTGGTTAGACAGTATTTACAATTTAAAAGAAAAATGGGCTGAATGTTATATGAAAGATGTTTACACATTGGGCATGCGAAGCACACAATTGAGTGAGAGTCTAAATAATAATTTGAAAATTCATTTCAAATCAGATTTTAACATCATTCGATTTCTGAAGCATTTTGAAAGAGTGGTTGAAGGAAAAAGAAACAATGAGCTGAATTCAGAATTTGAATCAAGGAAAAAATTACCAAGGGTCATAGTGAAGGTACCTATGCTATTGCAAGCAAGCAAAATGTACACACCAATCATATTTGAAGCTTTTCAAGGTCAATATGCAAGGTCTATGACAGCATGCACCAGAGTATTGGATGGAAACTATGAATATCTTGTTGCAACAGGGAGACTTGGTGAGGAACTTGTCCTTGATGAAGAGTATAGAGTTATTGGCATTGAGACCTTTCTACAAGCACATAATGGAAAGCAACCCAAAACATTCTATACAGACCAAGATTTTGCAATGGGAAAGGCAGTTGAGCTAGTGTTTCATGAGTCATGGCATGGATTGTGCACCTTTCACATAATGCAAAATGCTATCAAACATTTGCCTAAGCAAGAAAAAGATGAAGGCTCAAATGTTCTAGCTGATTTCAGGGCATGCATGTTTGAGTATGTGGACCAGGAAAAATTTGAAAGAGAATTTGCCATCTTGAGGACAAAGGTACAAAAGCAAACTTGGTTAGACAGTATTTACAGTTTAAAAGAAAAATGGGCTGAATGTTATATGAAAGATGTTTACACATTGGGCATGCGAAGCACACAATTGAGTGAGAGTCTAAATAATAATTTGAAAATTCATTTCAAATCAGATTTTAACATCATTCGATTTCTGAAGCATTTTGAAAGAGTGGTTGAAGGAAAAAGAAACAATGTGCTGAATTCAGAATTTGAATCAAGGAAAAAATTACCAAGGGTCATAGTGAAGGTACCTATGCTATTGCAAGCAAGCAAAATGTACACACCAATCATATTTGAAGCTTTTCAAGGTCAATATGCAAGGTCTATGACAGCATGCACCAGAGTATTGGATGGAAACTATGAATATCTTGTTGCAACAGGGAGACTTGGTGAGGAACTTGTCCTTGATGAAGAGTATAGAGTTATTGGCAACCCCTTGGACCAAACAGCTACATGCAGTTGCAACTTATTTAATAGAATCAGAATAATATGTGCTCATGCTTTGAAAGTTCTTGATTTAATGAATATTAAGTCATTGCCTACACAGTATATATTAAAGCGTTGGACACGACAAGCAAGGAGTGGCATTGTACTGGATAGGAATGGAAAAAATGTAATTGAAAATCCAAAGCTTGATGCAATGCTTCGTTACAGATATTTCTCTCACAAACTTCTGAATTTGGCACACCGAGTAGCCTACTTTCCCGAGTGCACTTCATTGATGGAGAATGCAATAGACCTCCTCAGCCAATAACTTGAAGACAAAATTAGTTTGTGCCCAAGTATTTCTAATGTTGGTGAAAGTGCAGCTCATGTTAATGTTGCTGCACAGAATGACACATTGAGTAATGCACAGTTAAAGAAAAAAGAGGGTCGCACAAGAAGTTCAAAGAGATAAAAACTTGGCTGGGAAGAAAAGTACAATGGGAGGAAAAAAAGGACAAAGAAAAACTCTTGTGTCCGTACAAATACCAATGGTATGTCAAATTTCTTTAACAAGTGCATTACATCATTATTATACATTTTCGTGCGCTGATGCTCTCTCTTGCGACTTTCCATTCTCGCAAGGCACAAGATATTGGGAAAGAAGCAAGCAGTGACAACACAGGGACTCCGAAGAATATGGGACCATCAGCTCCTTCATTCAACTATTGAACGGGGCAAGCAGTGATGATCTGAAATTTGAGGGATTCTTTTAGTTCTTGAGCAAATCGGGAGAGTTATTTTGTTGTTGACCCCTGTATTTTGTTCCTGGCAATTGTGAGGTTTAAGTTACACTGCAATTGTGGGGTATTTTGTTAAAAAGACACACTGAAAATGCATTCATTCTGGATTGAACGTTCACGTGAACCAGAAAATATTGTTCCATCAGCACAAGCACCTTGATGGCTTGATGTAGTTCCGTCCATACTCGCAGCGACCGCGAGACGGCCAGGCGCCCCGGCGAGGTGTGATAAGCGGAGAGCCCCCGGACTATGCAGCGAGCTTGCCAGCCTTGGGTCGAGCTTCGGCTCCATTTTGACAGCAGCATCGCGCGGACGTGATTCAGCGGCGGCGGCCAGGCGGCGGCGGCGGCAGCGGCGTCGATTTGCCTCAAGCTGCAAGGACAGAGAGAGGGGAACAACGATCCCAGCTCCCAAGAGACGAAAGGAAAGAAGCTGGGCCTTATCTTGGGCCAGTATGTACACAACGTGGATGGAGAAAATAGGAGAATCGTTGGATTTAAGATGGACGTGCGCACCGCAGGCTGCAGTACTGCAGCGGATCTGGCTCCCGTGATCGAGAGGGCAACGTGGTAGCCGTTCGAACTTTGAGCTCGTGCCCGTAACATTTTATTATTTTGGAAACTATTTAGAAAGAAAATAAATAATTCAAAAATAAATGGGCCGGAAAGCGGTGCCGAAATCTGCACTCACGGGCCAAATTTATGTGAATGTTCGAGGTGGTTACCTATAGTGGGCCAAAACCCAGCGCAAGCCGCGCAACAGGACCGCCGGTGCCGGTGGTTTCCACTTTGTGGCCCTGCGAGCCTACCTCGGCCCACAGTACCTAATCCTAACCCTAGCGGCGCACAAGAAGCAGCGCGCCGGCATAGAGAAACAGAGGGAATGCGCATGAACAAGAGAAACGCTTGCAAGAAGAAGAAAGCAATACTAGGATAGGAGTACGTAATACGAATCTTTTCTGTAGCGGACCAAAATCAATCAACAGAATAATAAAAGCGATACGAGACAGACCCATTTACAGCCGTCAGTCGTGCACATGGGATGATAAGGTGAGTTGTCCATCGTCTGTCAGATCTTTCGAGGTCCGCGCGCAGCCCGATCGCCCACGCGGCCACCCTGATGGCGGCCTCGCACTCGGGGCCCACGCGCAGAGGCCCCAGAGGAGCTGCCGTGGAAAGTTAAAAGCGCCCGCAGCGATACGCGACGCCAGCGCAAGGGCCCCGGGAGTGCAGAGGCTGCACTCGTGAGCGAACCCAACAAGCCACCCCTCCCCGACAATCGGAGCGGAGCGCAGCGAAGCCGCGGGCGCGGCCATCCGCAGATGAGCCGCCTCCTCTCCCGGCGGCACCTTGCCGCCGCCGCCGCCCGCCGATCCGCTCCCCTCGCGTGCGTGTCCAGGTGATCCGCCTCGCACTCCCCACTCCCTTTTCAACTTCCGCGATCTGTTGCGCGCTGGTGGATCGTGCGTGTAAATTTGAGGCGCTCCGCTGCGTGGTGCGATGCGGGATCGCACGTTTTCACTGATGGGCAGCGCGTACCGAGTGGTCGCGATAGGCTTACCTGTCAGGGTTGTTCGGGGCGCGCGGTTGAGTCGCTTCGGATGACAAGTTCACTTCGGTCTGGGACTGATTGTTTGCGTGATTCGCAGGTGGCTGCACACACCGTCATTTGCAACGGTTTCTCCACAGGAGATTTCAGGATCCAGTCCCGCGGAAGTGCAGAATTTTGGTGAGGGTTCTGCTTGTGGTTTTTGTTTTTTTGAAACCAATGCTCTGTGCCGTGTGCGTTCTAGGAAATTGAATAATGTGTCTGTTCTGTAGCATACTAGCATATAAGATATTGTTTAACTTTTCTCCCATTAAATGCTCAACGACATGAATCTGACACTGAGGTGCTTGTGCCTCAACCACAATGGTTCAGTGCAGGGCAGCTGGACAGCATCCGCTAACTGGAACTGGATAGTTGATCCTCTAAATGGTGAAAAATTCATCAAAGTTGCTGAGGTTCAGGGAACTGAAATAAAGGTATGCTTCTCTTATATTTTCCATGTTGCGTTCATGCAAGCATAGTTCAACTACATTTAACCTTTTCAACTTAACTCAAATTAAAACAATGCAAAACACTTTGTGATATATCAAATTTAGTTTTTCATCTTCCTTTATTTTCGCGAGGGTATGCAAACTTCATTCATATTTACTATGACTATGCAAAGATAGAACTGTTGTCAGTCCAAAAAATTGCATTTGAACTTGTTTGATGTTCTTATGGTGCCATGTGAAAGAAGTGTTGTTTGTCTGAAATTTTTCCATCAAGTATGATCTCATACAACATATCATGGTTTTTTCTTCTGCAGCCATTTGTGGAGAGCTTATCTAGATGCCCAAAGCATGGACTTCACAACCCACTTAAAGCTCCAGAGAGGTCTGTGTAGCTCTCTTGTATTTTGAATGATATTTCAGGGCTAACTTATTTTAACTCCACAAAAAAGAGAAAAAAAATCCTTAAGCCTGATCCACTTATCTACCCTCTAAGTCTCATTTAAATCACCATATCTGAAGTTGCTTGTTACTCTTGACTTGGTCATTGAATTTTATGCTGTGCTATAGATAATCTTGCTGTGATATCCTAGTTCTCTGACATGTGTTCTCACTGCCCAATGAAAATTAATGTTTTTTTTTCTTTTCACAGTCTCCAAGCTACAACTTATTCTTATCATAAAATTATTTATGTTTTTAATTAAAAACTCCAATATGCAGGTACCTCATGTATGGAGATATATCTGCAAAAGCTGCACATATGCTGGGCCAACCTGCGGTATGCCATACTGCTACTATGCTTAAGAAGAGATACAGCTAACACGCCTTTTTTGTTAGATATTGTTTTGCATGCCTCATTGTTGTCAAAATACTCTTTGCAGGTCTCAGATTTCTTTGCAAAACTTATCCAGAGGGTATCTCCAAAGAGCTACCAACAAGCTCTCGCAGAAGTTCAAGTTTCTCAGAAGTTCTTGGAAAACTTCTGTGGAGATCAGGTATTTGAGACTCTGTTTGATTTCTTTTTTGGCATGTTCTGGAGATTAGATTTATTCATTTGCATGATGAAAAATACTGGTATACATGAAAGTTTATCCATTAGTCTTGATCCAAGTAGCTGTAGTAGTGGGTTGAGAATGAGAGCATGCAGCAATACCAAATAGCTGTCAAAGTGGTTTAGCCTGCAGATTGGAAGAAAATGCTCCAGATTGCAGATTGAAAGACTGTCAATTTTATCTTCTCATCATTTATATGTTTTCTTTGTCTGCTGTAACAGGTACGCTTTCTGGCAAGGTCATTTGCTGTACCTGGCAACCATCTTGGACAAAGAAGTAATGGCTACCGTTGGCCTTATGGCCCAGTAAGTGTTCTTAACAGCTTCCTCTGAAAATTACTGTATTTGAGATTTCTTCGGTTCATTTTGTCTGTAGTCTTTTAAAAAGCCATGTGAAACAAGTCTAATTATTGCAAATCAATTTCCTAGAGTATCAAGTTGATTTAAATGGAGCAAATTTCTTAAGGTGATAAGCAAGCCTGTGTTGTTGAAGAACTTGTTCCTTTTGAGTTATATTCCAATATCTGTTTCGAGACATACCTTTTGATGTCTGGCAATGTCTTTCAACAAATTTATTGTACTTGCTGTCTGGATTGAAACCTGAAGACAAACTTTTAATATGCTAGTCAAATTGGTTGTTGTCATGACTGTATAGTATATAACCGAGTATCTTAGCACATTCCGTTTGATATTTGCATGTGGACTGTCACATGCTAGCTGATGACTTAGTTTTATATTTTATCTTATGTGGTGTAACCATGCAAGTTTATTTTTCTTTCATTCAAAATTGTGACACCATTCAATTTTATCTAATAACTGAGCAGGTTGCAATTATCACACCATTCAATTTTCCATTGGAAATTCCTTTGCTACAAGTAATGGGAGCCTTGTACATGGGAAATAAACCGGTCCTCAAAGTTGACAGCAAGGTTAGTGTTGTGATGGAACAAATGCTCAGGTTGCTTCATGATTGTGGATTGCCAGTCGAGGATATGGACTTCATAAATTCTGATGGTTTCACCATGAACAAGCTGCTGTTAGAGGTATGAACTCTATAACTTGCTGGTACTGGTTATCGGAAGATAGAGTAACCAGATAAGGCAACTCCCAATCACTGTAATTGCCATAGAAGTTTCTTTGTGATAACAAACTGGATTGTTTTACGTTCTGAATACCTTTTTGGTTTGTTTACTAGCATACTTATACCATGTTCCATAAGGAACTAGTTCCATGTTTGAACATATACCTGTTTTTTCTTGTTAACTCCTTTAGTTTAAGAATTAAGAGTTGTCCATGTCATTGATAAGCACTAGTAGGTTGTGCTTCAACCAATCCAGCAACATTTTCATTTGTAGGTATGTGGTACATCATGTTCAGCAATCGAGGTTTTGTAGAATTATTACTGAACAATATGCATCTCAGCACCTGCTAGTTTTCTCATTCAACGCAGAAAGTCCTTGGTCTACCAAGTGGACTTACATTCTACTTGCAGGTGGTAGATTTCATACTTGTTAGTTTTTGTGATCTCTTGTAGGCTAATCCAAAAATGACCCTTTTCACTGGGAGCTCACGGGTAGCAGAGAAATTAGCTGCTGATTTGAATGGCCGAATCAAGTTGGAGGATGCTGGTTTTGATTGGAAAATCCTTGGTCCAGATGTTCAAGAGGTCTGAAGTCATTCTTCAGTTCTACATCTAAAATTATATATATTCACAATCGGATCTGTGAATTAACTGGATTTTGCACCAAACAGGTTGATTATATTGCTTGGGTTTGCGACCAGGATGCTTATGCCTGCAGTGGTCAAAAGTGCTCTGCTCAGTCTGTTCTATTCATGCACAAGGTACTGCAAAATGTGGCTTACTTTGCTAGTGATCTTGGGTAGTGATTGTGGACTGTGTGCATCGCCTATGATGCATAATGTTTCTTTGCCGCTTGATAAATGAGTTGTGGTCCCAGTTGGTGATGTCTTCTGGTTCTTGTTTGTTGTGTAGCTTGGTCAATGATAGGTAGACCACCAATATAATCATATTGGTCAACTGTTTTTTGTTGAAAATGTATCCACTCAAGCTGTGGGAGCTGGCGACAGTTGTTGTAGATGCAATTGCTATGATGTTTTGAACTTTGGAGGCTATTTGAGAAGCTTACTGCCCTTGGAGCATATTTTGCATTGTTACCAAATTACCATGTGTATCTTTGTTCTTTATTTGTTGCATAATTGGCTTCCACTTGCAGAATTGGTCTTCTAGTGGTCTGCTTGAGAAAATGAAGAAACTTTCTGAAAGAAGGAAGCTTGAAGATTTGACAATTGGCCCCGTCCTTACGGTAAGTGGACAATTATTGGCATTTTTTATCACATAATGTTCTTGTAACTTCCATGCTATGGTGTGATTTTCCTATTATTTATCTGTTAAAAAGCTTAATCAACCAATAAATAGAACCAGGTAATAATATGGTTTCCTGTTATATTAATAGATGTGAGATCAAGACATCAAATAGTTTAAGACGAGGAGAAAGAACGGTCCTTGCATAGTACAGGTGTCCATCTAAAAGGTTAATATGTGTGGAGAAAAAAGGCTATCCATCACTGAATTTTGTGTGTTGATTTTTTATATGGTTGCACGACTGGATGGACACTGTAAGCACTTTTCTGTTTCTTCATAGAATTAGTTAACTAATAATAATGTTAATCTTTTCTGATCCAGGTTACTACAGAAGCCATGACAGAACACATGAACAACCTTCTCAAGATACCTGGATCAAAGGTTCTGTTTGGTGGTGAACCTTTGGAGAATCACTCTATTCCGAAAATATACGGTGCTTTGAAGCCAACTGCTGTATTTGTTCCTCTAGAGGAAATCCTTAAAAGTGGGAATTTTGAGCTTGTGACAAAGGAGATATTTGGTCCATTCCAGGTAATAGACCCCAAATGTCATTAGTTTATCATAATTTTAAATAATACTCCAATGCTTGTTGGTAATCCTGGCATTCCGGACACTATTACTACTAACCTCTTCGACGAACGTATATCGTAGATTGACTTGTGGTAACAGAATAGCATTGTTCTTGGTTTTGGACCACATCTCTGCTTTCTCTTTGCACAGTTCATTCATGGCTGCATTTTATTTTATTATAAAATTCATAAATTTCAGAAAAGCAAAAATAATTTGATGCCCTGCATTCCTGTGGCACTGTTATCAATCTAGTATATACCAAGTATTAACCTCATCCTGAAGCATTTACCTCGAATGTTCCCATGGCCACGGCCATGGAAAAAGCATACTATTCTTTGTTATGGGCTGCAACATCTACCTGTAGGTTTGCCTGCACTCATTCTAAGCTGCATGGATGTTTTGTTTACCCAAACAATCTTTATTGACGTCCTTAATCATTACCCTTACCGACAAATGCTTATTTGGGGTTAACTACATATTTTGATGGCATCGATGTATTCTACTTCTACTAGTGTTACCTATTTTTAAGTTGTTCTATGGTAAACACTAATCTATTCTGATTTCACAATTAGGTGGTTACAGAATATTCCGAGGATCAGCTCGAGT
Organism: Panicum hallii; assembly: GCF_002211085.1. Lineage (NCBI taxonomy): Eukaryota > Viridiplantae > Streptophyta > Magnoliopsida > Poales > Poaceae > Panicum > Panicum hallii. The sequence continues at coordinate 13,061,176 of NC_038044.1, forward strand.
TAGTATTAGAAGCCTGTGAAAGGATGAATGCACATCTGACAGCTGCAGTAGTTTCAAACGATCCATTATTCCTGCAGGCAAGTTGGTTTTCTTCTTAGGGATGTTTACGTCCATGTTCATCTATTTTCTTTGTTATATTGCTACTCTTCATTTCTGGCATAGAAACCTTCAATCATGTTATTGTCGATAATCAAACACTTCAATGACCTTAGAGCCCGTATCTCGGTTTTCAGGACGTGCTTGGCAGATCTGTCAATGGGACAACATATGCTGGAATCAGAGCAAGGACTACTGGCGCTCCGCAGAACCACTGGTGAGCTAACACACACTGCCACACTAACAACGTCAATGACCACCCTGTATATGGTTGATCATCATCATAATAACATTTTCATTCCCCTGTAAAATTCAGGTTTGGTCCGGCTGGGGACCCCAGAGGTGCAGGGATCGGAACTCCAGAAGCCATCAAACTTGTTTGGTCCTGCCACAGGGAGATCATATACGATATCGGGCCTGTGCCCAAGAACTGGGCACTCCCCTCCCCGACATAAATGTATGGAGATTCATCAGCTAGAAGAGAAAACAATAAAAGGGGGCGAGAAGCGGAAGGTTTCGGGATTCGACGAGAGTCGAGTGGAACTGTTTCGAATAATTTGCCCGTCTAGCCATTCTCTGTACCCTCCAGAAACATAATAACATATAAAGGGCAGAAAAGAATCTTGTAGTGTGGTTCAGGATTGGAGATTGGTTCGATAATAATACTAGACTAGTATTTTTTCCACAGATCTTAGTTTATGCTCGTTCAGTCGCCATGCGGATGCCTTGCCGGTACAATGTGTGTAGTTTGTCATTGCTTTCGCACTGTCCTACTGTTCCTGAAATCTACGCGGACGCTCTGCTGGAGTAATGATCTAGTCTTAGCATCGGCTAGCGTGATCCTGTTCCGGCCATGGTGGTGCCACCAGCAGCTGCACGCGGGTTCCAGCCTTCTGAACTTTCGGCGCGACCGTGAACCGGCGAGGTCGCCCATGGTCGGCGTAGAGCGCCCCGGGAAGGCCCGAGGCCGGCCGGCCTGGCGTCGACAACCGCCGATTGCTCTGCGCGCCTCCGCGGTAGAACACACGCCGCAACCGCTGGGCAACCAGCCGATGAGGCCTGGCGCAGCCGCCGCCGGCTCGCGCGTCATTCGCCACCGTGGCTGGCCACCATGTCGACCTGCCTGATATGCTATGCTAGCAGAGCGCGCCCGGTCGAAGGGCCAAGGCGAGCTGGTCCGGTGGTGCCGCAGAGGCCCAGGATGGCTACGGTTCGCAGTTAGCATGGCGTGCACAAATGGTCTGCATGGACGGCGTCAAGAAGCAAGTGGCTTGGCTGGCGACCGCAGCGAGCACATGCACAGCAGCGGCAGCAACGAACTAGCAGTATGAAGCAAGGGTAGATAATAATTATTAAAAACAATAATATATACCTCTAATAATCCAGGTTACCAAACAACTCGTAACTTATTTCCTCCCCTCATAATAATCTGAATTATATAATTTACCATCGATAAGCTAGATTATATGATCTAAAGTGGCTGACAAACAGGGCCTAGTCCCACATCGCCCGCGCAGGTAGGGTCTGCGCCGGGTACAGGGCGCCGTTCCGAGAGGGTTGCCGCCGCACGGTTCTCTAGCAAAAACCCATGCAAATCCGAACCGCCCGGCCGCAATCCTGCGACAGGTACGACGCTGTATATCTCCACGCCTCTGAAAGTTTCGGTGTGGGGTATGGACTCGATGACGCGATGCGATTCTAACGGGTGGGCGGATACATCTGTGTCCTTCGCAGGGTTGCAGCCGTGTGCGGCAAGCACGGGGCTAGCAGAATCCAACACCGCTCCGGTTTGGCCTGAACCTTCAGATCAGTAAGATCAGATTGCGATACTAACTGATGGATGGACAAATCTGTCTTTGCAGGGGGCAGCCTTCTTTTTGCAGGTGTGGTGCCTTTTTTATTTTTGAATTTTGATACTAACTGCTCATACGGCGGCGGACTCTGCTCTCTCTCGCGAGGCGTCGACACGGGCACGGGGGTGTCCAGGAAGCAGAGAGCCAACAGGCACGCAGCGTCCGGATCCGGACATCACATCTCAGACTCTGACCTGAGGTGGATCCAACCCTCTATCTGCCCGTGGTTTGCCGCGACCGCGACGGACATGCGGAGGAGACGCCGTATGGCGCCGTACGCGGCTGCGGCGGAGGGTCGGCGCGCGCGTGCGGTGCCTGCGCCTTGCGGCGTCACGGCCGACGGAGTTGCCGAGCCGATCGTCCTCGTACTCTCTCATCTCATCATGGCCTCAATTTGGACGACATGCAACCCAAGCATTACACTGGAGCTAACCAAGATAGAACAGTTAGTTCTCAGTCGCCGAGCTCCCAAAACTATTCCAAGGAGGCAAGGACGAAAGGCACACGTCTCGCCGGTGAACCGCACAAGACGCCAGTACGTCACCTCGCCGCGGACACGCGGAAAGACGACAAGCGTAGCGTAGCCCTGCCAAAACGCATCGCACAGGTTTCTCAGATCGGTTGCTGCTATCTTGTCCTCCCATGGAAGACGAAGCCAAGCTTTCTTTGGACTCCTCCGGGGAATGATACTTGGCCTTCTTGTTGCAGCATGTTGGAAACGCAAATATGCTGTGAAGGAAAACGTAAACAATGAAACACACGCACACACGCCTCACCCCTGACTATACACAGACGCATTCTGCAGCCGCCAGCCCGAGATCAGACAAGGAATCGTTGCAGCTGAACTCGATGTTCCCAAACAGGAGCACGGACAAAACCGCATAGTGAAGACAGGCGGAGCTTGGCCTGAGACCCCCGTGAAAACCATCAACGCCTTGTCGTGCCTCGTGCGCTCGCCTTCGCCAGCAGACAAAACCTGTCACCGGGCGACGCAGTGGCGCGGCTGTATATAAGCGCACCACCGGATTCCGGCGTCTCACCTCGCTCGCAGCCTTACTGCACCCACCGTCCGTTCGTTGCTGCAGCTGGGGCACTGGGATCAGCTGCCGTTGCTGGGCGAGCCATGGAGAACTTGCTGATGGTCAAGAGCGAGATCGAGAGCTACGCGGGGCCGGCTCCGGCCGCGGCGATCAACGCGCCGGAGGCGAGCCAGGTGGTGGTGAGGAGGAGGAGGAGGGAGCCGGCTCTGCTCGCGCCGATCAGCGGCGGCGCCAACGGCAGCGGCATTGGCAAGCCGCTGCCGAGCATCACCGTCAAGAGGAGCTCCAGGTTCCGTGGAGTCAGCAGGTAGCACCGTAGCAGTGCTCCAAATTCGGACTGCGTGTATTTTTAAGCTTGTAACTAACCTTCATGTTTCTTACTTGCCGTGCAGGCATCGATGGACAGGTCGTTTTGAAGCGCATCTGTGGGACAAGAACTCGTGGAATCCAACGCAGAGGAAGAAGGGAAAGCAGGGTAAGTTCTTGGGAAATCTGAAGTCACTTGTCATGGTGGCCTGGTAGGGCTCAGAACAGTATGGTCATAGATCAGATGATCAATGCTGGATATGTTGTTTGATTACCAATAACAGTCTATCTGGGAGCATACGATGAGGAGGAGGCAGCTGCAAGGGCCTACGACCTTGCTGCTCTCAAGTACTGGGGACCCACCACCTACACAAACTTCCCGGTAATGATACTGATGACAGAACGCTTCAGTTTGCTAACAGCAACGGACAAATCGACCGGCAAAGTCTGTCAGTCTGCATGGCAATGCTGCTGATTTTGTTTGGTTGGTATGTTTCAGGTCATGGACTATGCGAAGGAGTTGAAGATAATGGAGAACCTTACAAAGGAAGAGTACCTTGCATCACTGAGAAGGTGCACATTGTCCCTGCAGAACTACTACAGTAAAAAAATGCTGCGCCTCAAATTCTGAAACAAGTTTTATCTTGATGACAGGAAGAGCAGTGGCTTCTCAAGAGGAGTGTCCAAGTACCGAGGGGTCGCCAGGTACCACATTTTTTTGGAGAAAATTCTTCAATTCCTCCATAAGTAGTTAAGTATACCATTTTCAAAAAAAAAAGTTTAATGTTTCAACACAATGCAAATGCTTTCAGGCATCACCAAAACGGAAGATGGGAAGCAAGAATCGGCCGCGTCTTCGGGAACAAGTATCTCTACCTAGGAACTTACAGTGAGTACATCAACACAACTTCTACCTTCGTATCCAACACAACAATGACAAAATTTCACATCCAAATCACATCACCATCACTCGTGGAATCCGTTCCAGGCACCCAAGAAGAGGCCGCGCGCGCGTACGACATCGCCGCCATCGAGTACAAGGGCGTGAACGCGGTCACCAACTTCGACCTGAGATCCTACATCACATGGCTGAAGCCGAGCCCGAGCGCCCCCGTCGCCTTCAACCCTGAAGCCCTCCTGATGCAGGCGACTCCGGCCGAGCAGCTCCACCCGGCGGAGACCCAGATGCTCCCACGCGGCAACCCGTTTCTGCTGGACCACAATGCGCCGCCGCCGCCGCCACCGCCACCGCCAGGGAGTAGCGGCGGCCAAGAGGCCTCCCTGATGTCTCCCGGCGGCGTGAGGAGGAGAGGCTCGCCCACCGCGCTCAGCCTCCTGCTCAAGTCGTCCATGTTCCGGCAGCTGGTCGAAAAGAACTCTGACGCCGAGGAGGCCGGACTGGGGATCAGGGAGGCCGCTGCGCATCCGGAAGCCTATGAGTACCACAACTTCTTCCAGGGAGAGGCTCCGGACATGTGTGATTTGTTCTCGTCAGGCAGCGGCCATGCCCAAGAAGGTGGGTTTCAGGGAGAAATCGCGTGCTACGACGATGCCGAGAGGTTGGATAATTGGAGCGGTTTTGGCAACATGTCATCTCTGCAATAGTTGCTGTAGAACTCTGTTGGAACAGACCGTCTTATGTAAATTTCCAAGATTTCAAACTGCTCGTTTCCCTTCCACACGCTCCAGACTTTGCAAATTTGCATTGATCAACAACGGTTAATCCGTGATTAATCCCAGATGCATTTTCTGCTCGTCTGGTACATGAGCTTGGTTTCGTCTTAGTTAAATAGGAGTACATTCAAATCGAGAACGACATCATGATCGATTAGTACAACCATGCAGGTAGAATTACAACAGAAACGGACATGAGACAATTGTGATTTGTATGCAAATGCAAAGGAATAAAATAGTGGAAACAAGCAAACAGAACTTTATCCGAATTTTCGAGGTGAGCCAAAGGAACATCATCCAATGGTAGACAACATGAAAATCAGATGCCTGGACAAAGTTTTCCACCAAAAAGCCCGTGAGTGGCCGAAACAGTTGGAACCACGAATTAACTGGTAAAAACAGAAACCCCTCGAGTAGTCTAGAACAGGGTAACACGCAATGAATTGAGTTTGTGGGATCTGAGATCCCACGGCACCAAAGCTGAGCCTACAAGTTTAGTCCAAGCTTGTTTACCGGACTTCAGCTGCTGATAACAAAAGCTAACATCCTAAAACCAGAAGCCGGCGCCCTCAGGGCTTGAGGACCAGGGAGAGCCCAACCTTGGAGCTCTTCTCGATGGCCTTGGTGTCAACCTCCGTGGAGATGGTGACCAACGACTTGGGCCTCCATTCATGCTGGATGAGAGCACTTGCCATGCCGTAGTTGTTAAAGCGTGCCTTCACTGTGGTCAGAGGGTCCAGGGCATGCTGTGTCCCAAAGGTGAGGGTGTTCTCATTGCTTGAGAAGATATGGGTCAGCTCACCTCCAACAGCTGTGGTTGAATTCACCAAGTGGTAGTAGGAAGCAGCAAGGCTGTCTCCCTTGTTGTTCCTGAAATACAAAATGAGCTTAGTGTTGTGAGCTAAACTATTTCTGTTGGTCGCAAGTTTGTCATAGTCCATGCTAGTATGTGCAGAAGGTAGTAAGAGATGCAGAAACAAGGCATGATATTTGACCTTTAGAAATTTCCTAGAGACTAATCACTGCTAAGGGCAAATGAGTTGCAAACAAAAATTGTTAAGCTTAGAAGAAACCACTTACAGAGTCACTGCTGCAACAAAGTCATTAGTAGTGTAACTCAGTCCAGCATTGTATTTGGTCAAGTCCCCAGATGAAGTATCAAATGAGGCGTCAGCACCAACAGCAACAGTTTTAGTTCCGAACACACCAGAAAAGTTAGCGACTGGGTTTGCATTCAAGCCAACACTAGCAGCAACACCAGCATGATGGTGCAAGTACTGGAGTTCAGCCTAAAAAGACAAAAGAGGAGATTCATTCAGTGTGTGAATTCATTACTAAAATTGCTTGATCTAGGAAAGAAAAGATGTACCTTTGCTGATTTCTGGTATGGGAAAGGAATGCATAAAATTGCCTTCAGACCTGGTGTGCCCAGATCATGAATTGTGAATGTAGTTGTCACCTGGTGAAAGGGAAAATCAGGTTATTTGTACAGAAATGGTGGCAACTTTTTTCTCTGAAATCAGTGAAAGATGTGGTAATAAATGAGTAATGACGGATATTTCAACTTACAGTCGATTCTGAAGTTGCTTTCACATCCACTGTCACATTTTCGTGCTTCAGCTGGCTCTGGATTTCACTGAAGATAGCTTCATTTTTCCTCGTGCTTGCAGCAGTAATGGCCTACACACGACATAAGGGACTATAACAAACACAGCAATGAGGAATATTCAGATAGTACTACAATCACTATCCAAAAGATAAGTTTGACCCCTCAAAAAAAAGATAAGTTTGACAAAAAAAACATCACAACAAAGAAAACAATCTACATGAAATAGGACATGTGATGCATTTGTAGGCTTCCAGCATGACAACTGGCATGCACAACAACATCAAGAACCAATCAGTATAAGAAAAAAATAATTAACAGTTATCTGACATCAAGCATACCAGAATCGTAAAACCAACAACAACCAACTAAAACCAGATGTAAACTTCAGAACTGGACAATGGACAGAGATCAAAACACAGATACATGTATGTAGTAAAGCAGCATACTCTGAATGCTAGAACATGCATCTAAGAAACTGGAGAGACGCGCATGCAACTCATAGTCCAAAAATCAAGTCTCTGAATGCTAATTGATGGATTCTCTATCCAACCAGCTGAACTAAACTGCTACCCATAGCAACACACCACATTATCTCCTCCTAGAATTTCTACTCTTTATCTCCTCCTAGAATTTCTACTCTTTAGTACAAACCTAGCCACATCCTACATTCGAAACATGCCCAATGAATTGATGAGGAAATCCAGCAAGAATTCACTAAAGCGACATAAGAAAACTGAGTAACCAAACACTGATAAGCAGAAGTATCTTCCATAACAGTATAACAGTTGTCAAATTTATTCCATAAAGACTAGAAGACTCATTTGCAGTAGCACACATACTGTACCAATGGGAAATAGAGACTAGATGGTTCATTTGCTAGAACACATACTGAACCGCTGGGAAACATGACACACACATGGACAAAACCTGTGGAAAGGGAAAAGGTACGCCCAAATTACAGTGGCAAACACCCTCTCCGTTTGAATCCACAGCATGTTTATTATCCACAGATCGAATCATGTCACACAGCTAATAAATCTCAAGTTACTGGACAAGTCAATCAACTCCACATCTAAGCCAGAAGCCACCGGACAAAGTAATCCACAACTTCTCCTACAAACTCACGCCAAATACTGAAGCCAGGATCCACACAGAATGACAGAAACAACAGATATAACTGCAACATCGATAGCAAACACATCGCGTCTCACACCAAAGGCCTGCACAGATCATACCAAGGAACAAGCCCCAACCAAAGTCCATCTCAAGTTCCCAACTACACCCAGACACAAATCTAGCATTTCAAATTAAATCCGAAGTTCCGAACCATGGCCACGGGCCATCGCAGCTCGATTTTATGGTACCTACACTACACAGCTATCCACTTGGACACCGAAATACCACCACCACTAAGAAAAATCTACTTGGAGCACACCAAATCAGAGTAAAGGCACGATGTGAAAACTTACAGCTCCGTTGGAGGCATAGGTGGTGAGCGTGAACTTCTGGTCCGTGTGGTAGTCCTTGTAGAGGAGATCTGCCAGTTCCACCAAGAAAACACCGCAAACCCAGTATTAGCAACCCACAGACTCAAACAAGCACCAAGGAACAGCCCCAGCAAAAGCGAGCCCCTGAATCCCGCAAGGCAAGAGGAGCCGCTCAAACCTCTGGCCTTCTTCCCGATCTCGGTGTAGAGCCCGGGACCCGCGGCGGCCATGGCTGGCGGAGGAGGCGACGGCGCCGGCGGCGAGGGGTGGGGGAAGGGGATTTCGGGGGACTTTGGAGAACGGAAGTGGACGGGACCGGGAGGAGGGCGCAGCTATTTATTGGTGACAGGACGGTGCGGCGCCGGGCGCCGCACGATACGAGATGGGCGGTCTGGATTCGATCTCGCGGCGGTGTGTTGCCGACGTTTTCTGAATAGAAAGAAGCAGCTTGAAATATTCTCTTCCCCCGGCAAGGCTTGCGCTCTCTGTCTCTCTCTCTCTCTCTCTTAGTCGTGTTCTTGGTCTCTAATATCTAGGAGCCTTGGAGGGAAGGTTGGTGAGAGGGGAAAAACCCGGCTTGTTTTACCATTTTTTTAAGATATTGCTACATGTTAATGGTTTTATAAGTTGTCTTAGGGTAAGTAAATTGCTATACGTTGTTTCCACGTAGGATTTTTATTAGGTGGCAGAGAGAGGGAGAGAGAGAATAAGATGGTTGTTTCATAAAACAACCGCCTCATAGGCTAAAATTTAATACTATAAGACCATTTTCTCACCATTGTACGAGTTGTTGTTGCCATACAACTTATAATATTTATTTTTCTATGCATAAATTATGTAATTATATATTTACTATGAGACAAATTATAAGACAACCCATTGTATGTATTGTCTGTTACATCGTCTCAAAATGATGTGGCAATGCGTGAGACCGTCTATTATACTAGACCAACGTACTTGCCCTCGGATCCATATAGTATTTTTTATGATGTGGAGAAAGGAGGGGAGGAGAGAGAACGAGGTGGTCGCTTCGCGAAACAACTATCTCGTAGGCTAAAATTAATGGCTACAAGACATGTTACTCAAAGTTGTTATCCTGCTATTCATAATATTTTTTCTTTTTCATTCCACAAATTTAAGGAAATATACTCATAATATTCATTTTTTCGTTTCACAAATTTAGGGATATAGTTCTTTTTTTCATTCCACAAATTTAGGGATATAGTTTTTTTATTCCACAAATTTAATTTAAGGATATATACTCATAATATTAATTTTTTTCATTCCACAAATTTAGAGATATAGTTCTTTTTTCATTCCACAAATTTAGGGATATAGTTTTTTTCATTCCATAAATTTAAGGATATAGTACTACCACAAGAAAAAAACAGGTTATATATTCAATCTTCAAAAGATGATGTGTTATTGCTGTCCTCCGTATGCCCGATCCTTGGTTTTACATTTTACAGCGTCCCATTTACCAGTTTCCAAGCGTGTGGTTTCACGTACGTATGAACGTTTTGCTTGATTTTGAACATTTTGAATTGCAACAGGTCGGTCGCCGAGACAGGCGCATCATGGCCATCGGCGTTCCAAGGCAATGAGAACAAGAAAATGGAAGCCGGGAAAGAACAACACTGCTACCAAACAGCAATCAAAAGGACATTAATAACTACGGATCATGGATGATGTCTCGCAACCGTCAGTCAACACACAGCCCAGAATGCCCAAACTGGACTCAGATTGTTCAACTCAATCCATACAGGTTCTCGTTCTCTCTAACATCAGCAGCTCTCCCAACAAGCAGGAACTGGGGCATGTCGGGGGACCAAAACAAACCGGGCAAACACTTCAGCTATACATCACAAAAGGCTGGACGGAAAACCCTATAAATAAGTCGACTCGCAGCAGGTTCAGCACAACAAAGCCATCGTCACGGGATAATGAGAACATCTTTTTTTTACATCACAAGCAAAACAATCGGAGCAAACTGCAGATGCCTTCCACCAAAACAGTTGCGCTAATCAAATGGACCATTTTGGAGTTTGGTGTGCCTCTTCAGCGCCTCCACTCAGCTTTCAATGGTCTCTCTGCATAGAAGACATGAATTAATTAGACTGAGATGCGACTGAACAAAATTACCCCATTTAAGTAAAGAATATTTAAATAAAACTTGATCAACAGAACTGCTACTTATTTTACTTTTTTTATGGCCAGTGTAACAGTACTTTCTTCAGGGCCAAGGTATGAGTTTTAAAATAATAATAAGCATAGTTGAAGCTGCAATGCAAGAAACATTTAGTCTCATTTTCTTCCAGAGTATATAAAAAGGTGGTTCAGATTTCACAACCCAGCTATGTGACAAGAACAAAAGTGGCCATGGACGGAGACGTAGCCTCAGATTCTAAAACAAATCGGATGTGACAGAATATAGTTGTAGTATGGGGAAACAAAATGGCCTCCTTTTCTATCAGCTTCTAAACTATCACGTGTCAAAACTTTATGTATAATCAGCCACATTTTCCCTCTCATTGAGAAAGACACCATAATCTTCTGGAAACAGATAAGTTACCAGTTCATGCAGCATTTGTTTAGGTTGAAATAGCCTAAAAACTCAATGCAGATTTAATGACAAGAAGATCAAGTCCTTATGACAGGGTACATGATAGATATACAGATGTGAATTAGTGAATAATGAGTTTTCAAAGATTTTCTTTCCTACTTACCACTCGCATCTCTTGATGACAGCATAGCCTTGTCGCCTTTCGCTCCATCCTTGCCACCAGCATGGGTTGGCCTTTGTGTACGTGGAGAATGCGCAATCATCTTACCATTGGTAGAGGATGGAAGGGAGTGACGGCGAGTGAAGCCATTTTTCTCTGCTGAATCAGAGCTGAGTCTCGGTGAATTCTGTCCCCGCAGTTTTGCCTTTGCAGATTGTGTTGCAGCCATGTAGCTGGGCAGAGCTGGAGAATTTTTGGAGCCATTTTCAGGATATTCTGGCTTAGTTGAGAATGAGGACCTCCTCTTGCTGCCTTTAAGGCTTTCAGTAGAAAGAGGTTCTTCTTTGGATCTCTGTTCTGTGTCATTCACCAAAGCATTTTCTTCATTGTTAATGTCTTGCAGGGGCATACTTTCAGCTGGTGGAGCAACAACAGTTGGTTCATCAACTTTTTCATCGTTTGCGACTGGATCTGAAGCAACTTCCTCATCAGGCTGGAGATCAGGTACTAGTATATCTATCTTTGCATTATCCGTTAGTTTAACATTCTGGGGCTCTTCATTCTCAGGGCAAACCGGAACTTGCTTTGCACTTCTTAGTGGTCTCTCACTTTGGACCTCTTGATGGTCAGGGATCTCAGGTGCTGGATTAGATACCTTTGAGGTTTCAGCTATGGAATTAGTTACCTTCCTAAGGCTACGTTTAACCTTCTCAAGTTCGGTTAACTGTCCATCAGGCACTGAATCAGCAGTAGCACTACTTGGTTTCCTTGGATTCCGTTTTGTCTTCTCAATTTCTATCGATGTGTTTGTTTGTGAAGGCTCAAATGGCGTTGCAGAGCTCTTCCTAGCATTGCGCTTTAATTTCCCTGACTCAGTTTCCATTGCATAACTGGCCTTCTTTGCATGTGGTTTCGCATCAGCGCCAACTCTCTTTGGTTGGGAAATGGGCTTCCAGACACGACTAATGGTCCACCTCTCCAACCAGTTGAAGGCTGAATTAGGGTCCATCTCATCATACTGGAAGTGGAGAGCTTCAACGACAATTGGTGAAGATAGAAGCTACAGCAAAGGCAAAAAGAATGGAGTTAGCATAAAACGCCAAACAATAGTCAATATTTCCCAGCTTGTACATTCAAGCCCTTGTACAGTGTATTTTGATATTACCTTACGAGCAAATGCATTTGAAGATAATTTCTCCTTCCATGAATCAGGTTTAGCACTCTGCAAGAAGGGAAAAAAATCACATTGTCACCATTGTTGGGTCCCACAATAATCATGAAACTGGTTGTTGCATTGGCAAACCATGCAGTTTTGATCACCATTTCAAAAAAAAAGAAATAGGAGGAAGTTCCTGCACAACATCCATATTTGCCACTGTAAAAATATTTCTTGCTTTTAAGTTGAATATCAAGGAAGGATAAAAACATGTAGATACAGTCATCTATGTCTGACATTTGCATAGAAATATATAACAATGTTCATGTTCGTAGTAACTGCAAAAGTGTGATGAGGCCAATGAAAATACAGCTTTATCTTTAATGCAAGCAGTGGAGCAAACAAATTTCCAGGAAATACTGCATTAATCATGTATGGAGCACACAAAAGTTCCCACTTCCCAATTATGCATGCAGCATTAGCAATTTGATGATAAAAGGATATAAACTATATGCAACTTTATAATTACTTCTGGGGCACAGTCTGTACACAGTAACTTCTCAGCATTTGTCATCCAGAAGGGAGCTATCTAATTGAAGGTTACTCCAATGCTTCCCTATCGGTGCCGCACTAATAATATGGACGACAGTCTTAGAATGGAAGAACCTTTATTAGAAATATCTGATTCAGAACACAATTTTATTTATTTAAACACAGAGGTTAGTCTTGCATTTTCTATTCATTAACCACATTTGTAGAAATATCCTATAGCTCTTGAAGGAGAATAATGGCATGTACCCGTGCGACCTTATTTAGTTTGAGAAACCCTAACAGCAACCTGTAAAATGGCACAATATGTACTTCGCTGGTTTTAAGAATAAAAAAATGATTAGTGAGGAAGTTACCTCAAAGTTCTGTTGGGTAAGTTTCCGACTGGCATGAATGACAGCTTGTGAAAGTCTGACATTCCTTCCACGGATCAGGGCTTGAAACTTCACAATCAACCATGTTGCACGGAGAGTTGAAACAGCTTGCCTCCTTACAAGATGCCCCCGAATCAAAGCCTGAAGTCTTATGATCCCTTTCAATGCACGGAATGCTCGGCGTGCCTGGACCAGTACCATAATACAATTAGCACCATACTAAGCCAAGCATCTATGACAAAAATACTTACGAATTGCTCTATCACGGTAGTGTCAAAGGCTCAAAGCATGAATGTCACAATAGCACAGCACAGAAATTTGTATTTATCTCATCTTTTTATATTAATGGCTCTAGTAGAGACTTGATGCAGTGCTAGATAACATCGGAACATAGCACAAAGCCAAGAACAGATAGCACAAGTAATAAAGCTAGTGAAACAGGAAACAGAAACAAAAAAATATTACCAGATAACCACGGAAGGCAGCTTGCGCCTTCACAGCTGCTTGCTCTTCCCTCAACCTCTCAGCATCATTGGACGCATCAGACCCCACAGTGACTTGCTTCTCCAAATCTTGATTGACATCAGGCACTGCCACTTCACCTTGCACGTTGGAATTATCACCCTTTGCCACCTCCCGCACGGTCTCATTGTTGTGGGCGCTAACAAGCACTGGCTCCGAGATCACCGGGGAGCTCTCGGAGAACGCGGGCTCCTTACTAGCATTCCCTTTGTTGCTTGCACCCTTCTGCGCGTGAAAAATAAACGCATCAATCAAGAGAACAGATCTCTTATCCGTAGCTGCAAGCCAGCAACTGCATAACCCGACTTGCACTCGGAAATTGGAACCGTGACGCCATTCTGAAACTACACAACACGAGTAACGTACCGATAAATCCTTGGACTTGGTGGAGGTGGACCGCGACGACGACTTCTTCCCGAAGAGCACGGACTTGATCCACTTCGCCGGAGACTTCCCCATTGGAGCCTAATCCGCCGCTCGCCGGGAGGTTCAGAGGCTGCAACAGAACCGCACATCAGTGCACAGATCTACACGAAGACCAAATTTCCCCCCGCACCCCCCCCCCCCAACACACACACACACACAAACCCACCAAGAGACGCAGGAAGCTGCCAAAGCCCTTTTTTTACTACATCCCCAACGAGCAACCTTGCAGAGGATTTCTAAAAATCACAAAAAAAATAGGAAAATGAAAAAAAAAAGGCTTCAAAGGAGAGAGACGCGAGCACCGACAAATGCAGCACCAAGGAACCCAAATCCACGGTACAAAGCACTCAAAACCATCACAGAGGCGCGCGAAACACCGCTCCCTACACCCCTCAAACAGCACAGATCTAGACGGCGGCGGGCGGCGGGCGGAGGACGCGCGCCGGATCTAAGGAAGAGTCGCTCACCTGAGGCAGCGGCGGCGCAAAACCCTAGCTCCCCCTCTCTCTCCTCCCTCCCTCCCTCCTGCCTGCCTACACAACCATTCCAGAGAGAGAGAGAAGAGAGAGAGAGAGCGCGCTGGGCAGGGCGGGCGGAGGCTACTGGTGTTGGCTCGTACTGCGCCGAAAAATGGCGAGGAAAGGAAGAAATGAGCTGCGCGGAAAAGAAAAAGGGAGGAAAAAAAGAAGATAGAGCCGAGCCACTCCAGAGTGTGACTGAGCTAGTGTGCGGGCCCCACGTGCAACGGAACCGCTTCGCCTCGCCCGGGCTGGGACGGGTTCACCAAACCGACGTGCGGGGCCCACGTCCCGCGCCGCGGGGCTTACGGCGTATGACATGCGGGCCCCTGCTGGGGTTTACACGAGCGGTACGGCACGTCGGTGCGTGAAGTGCGCGGTGGTGGATTTACTGCTATGCTTCGGCAGCTAAGGATGACGGAAAAAATTGCCGTCCTGTCGTATCCGCTTCTATAGTTATCATATCTGTTTTCATATTTGCGAAAAAATATGGAAATGGAACATGAAGCGGGAATAGATATATCCCGTCTGTATACGCGGAATTTTATTTTTATTCGGATGATCCGTACTAGCCCCGTGTTTATAAAATTTGGAAAAAAATTAATAGCCACACCATATATCCTCTATTATTTTAATATTAATCGGTATACTCCATGATTTAATCATAGAAAATATGAAATATTAATCAGATTTCTTAGAAATAGCTTTTATAAAAATGTGTGTCAATGTATATCCACGCAAGGTGAACGGTGATTAAATAATATATATTTCGGTAAATTTTTCGGTTCTCGCACCTTTCACTAACCGTATAATACGGAAATACGGAAATAGAAATGGTCGAGGGGGTTCCGTCCTTTTTCATCCGGCTGTACCGGGCCCACATGGCATTTCCTCGAGATATTTCGCGTCCCGTCCAGCTGTATAGCCGTGAAAACCTTTTTTTCCCGGGAGGAACGGGGTTAGCAGGGCCTCGTCTTTTCTTACCGGCTAGCTGTTGACCCGTCCCTACCCGGCTCTTGGACGGGTCCTCGCGGCGCGGTGGGCCGTAATGTCAGTGTCTGTTTGCATCTTCTGTGTCCACGAACCGTTGCCTGTGAGGGCCAGATAATACTGGTGCACGAGAGATCAGCGGGCCCCACAGCATGTGCGGTGATTAACGCTTAAACCGCTTGTTTTGCTTGTGTTTGGGATAAAAAATAGTTCGAGGCTTTTGCTGGAGTGCAGTTGGGGTGGGGGGGGGGGGGGGTGGGGTAGGGGCTGCGCTGGGCTGGGCAGGGGGCGCGTGGCCATTTTAATCATGCCCATTTTGCCCTTGATGCCTCTGGCCTATATGATGATCATCATTCCTCTACCACGCACAGTTCAAAAAATGACTCCCAGCCGGCTTCTACCATAGGCTCTAGTTTATGGCCTGTTAACTTTTTGCCGACATCGCCATGTTAGACATGTCACAACTTCTTAGTCTAGTGTTTGGTTCACTTTCACAATTGAAACTTGCCACAATTTCTTAAACACATCTCACATGTCTCATATGCTAAAAGGTGTATTTTCTTGCTATATACTTTTACCACAAGCGTGACTTCGATTTTTGTAGACCAAATTTTACTCGGCAGCCACGGGTTGACTAAACTTAGCTTTGGTAAGAGTAGGCACTAACTATATATAAAGGGATGGCAAAAAGTCTTAAATTTTATTCTGGATAATCTAAGGGTCGGACTTTAAAGTCCAGACTCTAATTTTATTCAATTTTAAACTAAAAATATATAAGAATTAAATTGAATTATTAAGAAAGCACTGAAACCACGACCCTATATCATCTCTAACCACGCATGAGCACTTCCATAGTATGAGACACGAACTGCATTGTCTTGCGATCAGTAATAAGCTAATCAAACCAAACAACAAGCCACCAGCTCTCAACAGTATCATCTCCTAGTACGTTGATTAGCGGCCCAAACGGAAATAGCGATCACCATGAAGCAGATTAAAGCATTGTTCCGGTACTCAGAGCCGGTGAGGTCAGGCGACGGCCGACCCGCCAACCACCCGTACGTCTGCGAGCATGTCTTTCCGAGCTCTGACCTGGGCCACATGGCCCACATGTCCGTGGCGATAGATCACATCCCGTCGACCGATCGCGTCCCCGTCGTGCAACACCGCAATCCCAGCTCCGATTTGTTTTACCCGTGGGCAACAAACACATCCGATGTTAAGCCGCTGCAATAAAAAAAATACTCATACCTTGTACCCAAAAATACACGGTCTCTATTATTAATCACTATTTTTATATTTTTAATAATAGTTACTGTAGTATACTATTAAAATCCAATCACCAAATATAGAGCAGAGCGATGAATACCTCTCATTTAGATGGGAGGGAGGTATATTATGTTGATTACCAAAAACTTTTAACTAATAGGAATTGGATTCATAATCTTCTGAGTATCTTCAATCACTAAAATATTAATTACCAATTTTGGTATTAAAAAATAAATGAGTAATTTGTTGAAAATGCTCTAATTGTAATGGCAAGAGAGGTTAGATGCTTGCCCAGCTATTATCACACATAGGATTAGCGTAGTGGCGAGGCTAGCTAGCTGCAGGCCGGGGTCATCAAACTCAACAACCAAGCACAACCTGCGCCACACATGCCTGCATCGCATCCGTTGAACTCCGCTCCTCGGATGGGAGGTGCCGACGATGTTTCGCTCACGATTTGGTGGTGGCCAACCGCGACGTGTGATTATGTTAGCAACTGCTTTAGATTTTACTAAAGTTCTAACGTTACTATCATCATCGTTTAGGTACGGAGTTAGCATCGATAGAGAAGAGACCTGCTTTTTTTTTAGTCTTTTTACCCATGAAGCCACATCGTTGAGCTCCATGACCCCAAGGTTCTCCGGTGAGGCAGCTAGCTTTGGCTCATGCGCTCATGGCACGGTCAACGGCGGTCCTTGCGATGACATGCAACTTACTACCTAGTTGAGCTCTAAAAGAGTTACTACTATCTACCTAGCTAGTACTCAATTCTAAGATATAAACATTTCTAGTTTCTATTTTAAATAAAAAACCTCCAGTTCAACAAAAAATTATTATCCGTTTGAATCACCCTCACTAAATTTTAGTCCCTATCACATCGGATGTTTGGACACTAATTAAAAAAACTAAATATAAATTAATTATAAAACTAATTACACATATGGAGGTTAATTCACGAGACGAATCCATTAAACCTAATTAGTCTATGATTTGACCATGCTGTGCTATAGTAAATATGTGCTCATGATTGGATTAATTATGCTTAATTCTCATGAATTAGCCTTAATTTATATAAAATTTTATAATTAATTTATATTTAATATTTCTAATCGGTATAAAAACATCTGATAAGATCCGGATTCAAACATACCCTCGTAAGAAAACCCTTATAAGATTTAGAACATTCATCATAGTGTACACTAGCCATGCTTATACTTTAGGACCGAGTCTTCGAATCCACATCCATATTGATCTGTGAAACGTGAATCGTGGTGTGACCGGTACCGTACGCATGATAGCTTTCCGAGTTGAAGCGGCCACGCGACGAGGACAGCGGCCCACGGAACTCGCATGGTTTTGGTCGAGCGGGCGGGGAAGCTGTCGCATGCCCGCATGCGTCGGCCGCGCCCACGGCAGGGGCCGGGGGAGGGTGGCGATCCGGCCGGTGAGGCACGCGCCGGAACGAGCCAGCCGACGTCACGCGCGTGCGGCGTGCCGCGCGCGGCCTCGCCGGTCGCCGTGCTGCCGGCAGCCGGTCGGCCCCGCGGGGGCACGGCGCCCCAGGGGCCAGGCCCAGGGGCAAGGCAACCGCACCCCCTTTTCTCTTGCTGCGTCCCCCGGCGCGCCGGGCTATGATGGCGATCGGCACGCCACAGCCTCATGGAGCGGGCTGCACGCCGTCCTCCGATCCCCTCCCCTCCCGGCGTGCTCCCGCTCCCAGAGATTCCTGTTCCAACCGGCACCCGGCCGGCCGCACGACGGCACGAGCGAGATCACACACAGCTTCAGGTCACGTTCGCTCACCTGGCGCTGTCATGTCAACCTTGTTTCCTGCGCAGTAAACGACGACCAGGACATCCCCCATCAGACGCCCATCTCGAGTTCAGCCAGAAGTTGATGGATGCCTTCAGCTATACATTCGTCTGGGCTTCACGAGATCCATCCACCTGCTTGTCAGTTTGACGGCAACCGTTCGGGGAATCATGTGCGAAAGAAGGTCAATCGCAAAAGGCAAATAAATCAAGACGCGGGGCTAGCTGGCCCAGCGTGAAAGGAAAAGCGGACCGGCGACCTAAAAGTGAGGGGCACCTGTACGTTTGGATCACACAAGGAATTGAAGAACAATTATAGGAGTAGTTGCCTAAAGCAAATTTTCCTGCATCCCGGTTCTTGATCCGGACTGTACCAACCCCGGCTGGTTGTCCAGTCGCTGGCGGTAACTAATTCTTGCGGATTTCGAAACCTTTGGCACTGCTTCGCGAGGAGCTTAAAAAAATTTTATATGAAGCTGTGCTAAAGAGATATTTTTCCGTGGTTTCATCCATTAAGCACCTGGTGAAACACCTAGTGAAGTTATTTTCAGCTTATACTAGAGAGGAGAAGCCAGAAATCGTAGCTTTTCCTGCAGGCCCACTTTTCGCCAAATGATTTTAAAAATAGCTTCAGCTTTACCAGATAAACTGCTTCAGGTACTATTTTAGAAAAAACTGAAGCTATGCTAAACAGGTCGTCAGGGAGAAGAGCTGAAAGCTTCCGTGAATCCGTGTGTGCCTACCATTGCTAGAGTTCTGCTTTGCGTTCAAAAGAAATGCTAGAGTTCTGCTACTCTCTCTCTCTCTCTCTGTGCAAGAGAGCCAGGCATCCGGCAAAGCCGCAACGCGCGACGAGTTGGAGCCTCGTTTTCAGCTTTGCAAAGCTAGGCCACAAAGATTCGAGTGGTTGCATGATTGTTTAACTGATCTGAAGAGTGGCGGAGGAAAAGCTAGGGCCACTAGAGCCATGGCCTAGTCGTCAGCCCGTTTCTTCCACACTACTGTGTTGTGTACTGTAGTACGAAGGTGTAGTACAAAGGTCCAGTCCAATCTGCATAGTCGGCCCATGACGTTGGGCTGTACCACCTCCGCCCCTATCTGCATATGAAGTGGTTGGGGGCTTTATTTACGGTTCCCCGATGAAAAAGGCACACTTGTTCAACCAAAATTTATTCTCTTAACTATGTGTGAATTGTCCAGCCAAGTCCTGCATGCTCGGTGATCGATGCTACCTGCTTGGAGTTGCCAGTTGAGCCGTCGTTTTCGCTCACGGGCAGGGGCGCATAAAGGGTAGATCCAAACCAAACCCCAGTTTACGTTGACACGATAGATATCGGGTACGTGGTTGTGCACCTGCGATGGCGAATTCCAGCGGAAAAAAAGGCCGGGGGCCTGTGTTCTCCTCGGTGCGACACGTTCCCAAACTTCAACCGCACGACGACGATGCTGCTGTCCTCAACTGTTCAGACGAAATCAGGATGCTGGTGGGTGAGAATAGGATTAGAAAAAGGCTACCGCCCTAGCATAACAAGTCCGTGTTCGTAGATGGGGAGGAGAGGAGGAATCTTGGCCAAGACGAAGACGGTGAGCAGTGCGCGTCAAACGCTTTTGACACGGTCACGGAGCATGCGAAGGTCGTGTTCGTCCGGGACAGGAATGAACGGATTTCTGCTCCCCTCCGTCGGCAAGGAGGCAACTGCTCACCTGCCAGTGGTCACACGACAGGATCAATGAATTATGAAGGCAGTGTGACCCGAAAAGGAGAAAAAGAGGATGAAAAAGAAGAGCAGCGGACTCAGATGGGCCTAATTGGCTCGGAACCACAGATGGGCCTAATTGGCTGGGAACAGCCAGCCCCGCGCGCCTGTCTACAACCAGGCTCCTCGTCTTCCTCCAGACATCCACCGACGACGGCGACGGAGGTGCGCTCGCAGCGCCGAACGGATCTGCTCGACGACCGAGCCAGCGGCCAGGGGCGAGCGGACGGATGACCGGAGAGAGAGAGAGAGAGAGAGAGAGAGAGAGAGAGAGAGAGAGCGAGAGAGAGAGAGCAACGGGCGATGTGCAGATGGCGACGGAGCGCCACACTGCCCCAGCTCCGAACGGCTGCTGCCCCACGGCCACGCGCGTGCCAAGCGACGGCGGAGGGCCGGCGAACGGGCGGGCATCGGGAGCCGGGTGGAGAGAGACCGCGCTAAAACCATCTCTGTCCACGCACACGAGCCACGCGGGCTTATCTGTTAAACACAGGCGTCAAAATGAAAAAACCCGGATAGCATTTTATAATTTTATATTTAGACCTCTGGTTTGGATCGCGATTAATATTTGCGATCCAAACTAGGAGTTTAAATGAAAATATCTGATAACATTTTATATTTAGACCTCTATTTTGGATCGTAATTATTAATTGCGATTCAAATAAGGTCTGAGTGAAAACATTGGATGGTCTAAATGTAAAAAATCTGATACGGCGGCGGAGCTCCGGCGAGCTCCCGCAGGGGCCGATACGAGATCGGAGATGCTCCCCGGACAAAATCTTGGGAAGCCTGCCTCCCGCCATCCCAAATTTATCTGCCTTGCCGAGCGCGGCAGTGAGCCCGCGCCCGTGCTCCGCCGGTTGCTGCGGCCGCCGCCGCGGGGCAGAAAAGCTTCGGGCTGCGGACGTGGTGGTTTCGTCTCCGGGAACGGTGGCGCGGGGCCACCTCCGCACGCGACGCGCGCACGGAGCAACAGAAACAACCCGGGCGTCGCCTCTTGCGCACCGCCCAGGCGCAGCCGGCAACAGTGGACGTGGGAACTGGGAAGGCCATGGTTGCTGACAGCACTGGCCGAGGCGGCGGAGCTGCTTTTAGAGCTCGTGAGTTCGTGACATTTGTAAGCATGAAATTGAATATTGAATTGACCAAAATTTTTACACAACGCCTGTACGGCAATCAGAATTCAGAATTAGATTTGCGGTTTGCTACTTCATCTGACTTAAAATTTCAACCACTTCCAGTTAGCATAGGATTGGGCCTCGTCGTCGAAAGGAACAGCATCGTTGCAGGAGCCTTCTGCCTCAGCCGGTCGAGGGGGCTCTGCAATTTGCTCCCGGTATCTTTGCGCCATCTCTTCAGCCTCAGAAAACACCTTCTGCCTCCAGAATAGAGAAAATGTGAGCACTCAAATGAACATACAACTGAAGTAATCATTCCACTTAAAAAGAAAATAGTGTGCCACATGGTTTCACCTCTTTGTTAGTGATAAACAATCCAGGTTCGCTCTCAAGGTCCTTTGTGCTGCATAAAGCCATAAACATGTAGTCATGCATAGCAGAAACTCACCGAACAGCAGACAGAACAAATCTTACAGGGCATTAGAGCAGCAGTATGCTCCACAGTCACTGCAAATTTGCTATGTTATACCTGAGGGCAATTCTTTCTGGAGATGCCGATTTAATGACAAGAGCTTTCACTGTCTCGCCCACTTTTAGCACATCAGCAACAGATCTCAGCTGGCCATTTGTTATGTTCGACATGTGCAGTAAGCCACTGCAAAACATTACAAACTTATGAATCTTGGATACAAAATGTTTACATGCTTGCCAAGTAGTAATAACCAAAGATGCAAAATGGTTCATGATCCAGGTATCAGAAGAAGTTGTGTTGTCAGTTTTGAACTTTTGATATGACAAAGACACATGAATAGCAAATTACAACTAAAAATGACTAAAATTAACAAGGACTTATTGAAAACACAGAAACATGGAAAGATGGTGCCTGTATAATAAGGGAATGGACTCTTAGCTGAAGCACAGCACCATTGCTCTGAATCTAAGTCAAAGATTGACATAGGATCCCTTGCTAGCGTTCCTTGACGGAAACAGGTGTAGGTACAAATGTTTATTGGAGCAGTTGGGAAGAGCACCGACCATTTTCGCAATCATTAGAAGGAGGAGCTAGCTCAGCCATCTAGGCATATCTTGAGATACGTAATGAAAGGCATCAATGTGAAGGCAGATTAGCAAATCTTATTTTAAAAGTCATGGCTTTGTTCAAATAATCCAGTCCAAGAACACTACTTGCATTATGTAAACTACTCATATAAAGATATACTGTAAAAATCAAATGCACATTGTGGTTGCTTATAAATGATTTTGTATATATTAAGGAGTAAGCCTACAAAACACACACACACATGATTAAAATAATTTGAACTCGAGGTGCATAGGATTAGATCATGCTGATTAGAGGAAAAAATACTGCTAGAAATGAAATTTCAGTGATACTGAAATAATGTAATGGTTAGGAAAGAGTATGAAATCATTCTGAAAATTCATTTAGGTCGAGCAGAACAGGAACAAATGGCATTTGTGAAAACACAGGTTAGGGTCTTGAGATGTTACCCTCTGTTAGTCTCGCCAATCCTAATTTGCGCACCATATGCAAATAACTTGCGGACTGTCCCTTGCAAGAGCGTCCCTTCTCTAAGGTATGTCACCGCCTAAACAAGTAAGCAATTTTTTTAAAGGGGAAGAGTAAGAGAAATTCAGGAATTCACTCATAAATTAGAGTGTGACAATTGACAAAAGTATTGCCAAATGACGAAGGTACTTTGGAGAGTACTCAGGAAACAACTGTATCAAAAGGTAAACAAATAGAAAAGTTTCTTGCATAAACATTGCTTAAAAGCAACCAGATAAGTTGTTAAAACAAGTATACAACATACGGCAAAAGAAAAAGAGTAAGACAAAGTATTAAAATATGTGGTCTATGCTTTATAACAGGTAGCAGAGGTCAATGTAGTTAACTTACCCATGCTTCTTTTTCACTAATTATCAATTCGTTATTTGCTTCGTCAATCCTTGTAATGCAGACATGCATTTCTTGACCAACCTGTGTACGCAAATTTTTTAACTCAGTAGCTCACGTATCAAATTCATGCCCAAAAGGTGAATTTGAAACCATCAATCGTGCTGACACCAAGTGTGAAACAGCATACTGAAGCCAGACAAGACTCAGTTTTGTCTATATGAGATGCAAAAAATATATTACGGAATACAAATGATGCAGCACTTACTTTATTCTTTAGATCTGTGAAATTTCTTGGTCTAGTCATCATCTCAGGCTTAGGGAGGAATGCCCGAAGGCCCTGAGAAGGGAAATGCACTTTAGCCATAAATTACAAAAGTGAACTAAGTGTTTTATGGAGTAATACTGTAAACTCTTACCTCGATTCTAGACAGCAAGCCACCAGCATTCCACTCATAAATTTTGACCTTGATGGGTACATTTAGCTGTTTTATCTGGACATCACAGGCAAACATTATTACAAAACAAGATCAAACTTTCTCATAGAGCACTCAGCAGTAGCATTACATAGCTAATAAGACAACTATGTCTTGTCACCAAAACAGGTCATGATGAAAGATAAATATTTGCATAGAAAACGTTTTGAGGACAAGTCCAGCGGCCTTGAATGTAGATTGTGCCACTTTTTTTTTCTACAGCACACTTTAACACCAAATACGTTTGATTAACACCATCCTAAGAACTTAAGATAGAATTTGTTTTCAACTATATATCAACTATCCACCATGCTCTAACAGCTCGAGGTCTGAGAACAAGAAATTAGTTTAGTAGGTTTGTAGGTGTTACCAGCAAGATGGTCAACTGATTATGAGTTCCAGACCTACTCATATGTAACAGTTTGTTTGAGCTTTGAACTAGTTTCTATTCGATCATGTTCCACATCTACTTGGCGGTGCATAAAAACCCAACAAATAATGAACAACCAAATTATATGTAAGAGATCACTCCAAGGATTTCCAACAACAAAAGAAAGGATCGGCATAGAGGACCTGCCTCGCTCTGTGCCACGCGACGCGCCGGAACAGCCTGCGTACGGACAGCAGCGGCCGCCCACCAAGTGTTCGACCGAGGACTTCAGCGAACACGATCGTGCCAACGCCCATCACTGCCGCGCGTTTCTCCTTCCCATTCCTGCCGCTCGTCAATTCCCCATCCTCCTCTCCCGCGCCGACCTGCCTGACCACGACGCCCACTCTCCCTTCGATGGCGAACTCAGCCGCACGCTCTGACCCGATGTCGCACGCCACGTACCCGAACTCCTCTCCGGGCACCGGCACCGCCTCCTTGGTCAGCATCAACGCCGGTTCGCCCCCAGCTCCGATATCCACGTCGAGGGTCCTACAGTCGTTTCGCACCACGACGCCGGCGACGAAGTCCCCTGGCTTGGGGTCGTAGTACCTGATCCCACGCCCGCCGGCGGACACTCCAGAGGTCCTCGCCGCCTCATCCGCCGCGTCGCTCTCCGCGCGCCCCCCTGCGGCGGCGTCTGCTTCCGCGTCGGGGTCAGTGCTCTTCACCTGGAAGAACTTGAGGAAAGGCGCGAGCGCTTCCTCCGTGGACAGCACAGGAACGGGCTCGGGCTCCTCCTCGGCATCCTCCGCGACGGAGGGGGACGGCTTCTCGAGGAGGTGGAGCTCGTCGCCTCCACTTCTGCCTCCGCCGCCGTCGGCTGAGGAATAGGACGAGGCGTGGACTTGGGGCGGTGATGGGGCCGCTGCTCGTCGGGAGCAGAGGAGGTGGCTCGCGGTGGGGGCCCTGTGGTGCTTGGCTTGGCGTCTTCGAGCTCGAGGTGAGATGGACACAGCGGGGAGGAGGGAGAGGAGGGAGGGGAGCGGCATGGCGAAGCGGGCGGGCGAGCGAACGAGCTAGCTCGTGGGCGGCCGTCGCGCGGTTTTATCTCATCCCCTCGCGCCGCGTCGGCGGCACTTGGCGCGGTCACGGCGAACTGGATATTTCCGTCGGTTTCTCCAATTCGCTACTGACGGCCCCCGAAATGGTGGGCTCTTTGATGGGCCCATCAGGCCCGGATAGACCTTTTTCGCTTATATTTTTTTTGCAAACAAAACGTTGTATTTATTTCTCCTACGATCATAGAAGAATCCCTTGTTACGGCTCATCGATAGATATGTGATCAACCATGATTTTCAATGAGGTGGAAAATGGCCATGTCAGATCCCAAATTGCTTAAACTTTACCCATATTTTTTGTTCTTCCCTGACTTCCCTCAGTTCAGTATAATTGCAGACTATAACCATTGTAGACGCATCACGCATACAAATTCCTGCTTCTTGGAATTACAAAATGCAATTTCTCCTTTTTTTTATTTCAAATTTGAGGCGAACACAATTGTAGAAAGAACTGTACCACACACAACGTCACTGACATGTGGGACCCGGCAGCAGGCCACCCAAAGACTTGCCGTCTAGGTCGAGGAGGACCCCCGCAGGCCGCAGGAGGCACAAGCCCGAATCCTTCGCATTCGCATCCCCGAGCGGCGGAAGGAAGGGAGCCGAGCGAGAAGGCCAGCAAAGAGGAGCCGAAGGTTGCTAGGGCCGGAGGCGGATGGGGTTCATGCTGCGGGTGAGGCTGGCCTCCTTCTTCGCCGGCGCGACGGCCGCCGCGGCGGGCGGGGGCTACTTCCTCTACAAGGACTACAGGCTCGCCCACGACTCCATGGCCCTCAAGGTATGCCAGCCCACCCCTTTCTGCTCGGATCTTAGATTATTGCGCGCGTATCGCTATTGGTGCCCTCGGCGATAGTGGTAAACCCTCGTTGACCCTCGTTGTGGAGTGCCCAAGCCGGCATGTCTTGTGCGTCTTGGTTGATGACTCAAGGAGCGTCCTCCATATTGTTCTTTTGCCGAGAATGCCAGTGTTGATTGTTTGATGCAAGGTTGGGGATAGCATTTCTATGTAGATCATGTGCTCTTGTGAGCTTATCATATCAGTGTAAAGGGGTTGGCATAATTGATTCGTTGAGATATCAGATGCTTGCACGTAGGGCCTCAACTTTATCGTTTCCTGACTATTTGGGGGTATATATGGGATTGCCATGGACTTGTCACTTTCAATTGAAGTCTTTCCTGTATTGATTTGTTTGATTTACACACTTTACAACATCTACAAAATGCAACTAGCAATGCCCTTATGAAATCCACGGTTGCAGTTCCAGCACTGCAAGATATGATGTAGAGTGTCAAATTGAAGTTATTTTCTTGTCAGTTCCTTAATGTCTCACAGTTTGTGTTAAATCGTGTCTTGCTATGCACTATGCTGGGAGATTGGAACATATTGTTCATACCAGTAATTGCTTCTGGAAGTGCCTATGGACTTGTTCAAATACCCAAGTAGGAGTATTATCTGGCTCTTTACCATTAGATTCTGGATCTGGATGAATGAATATGTTTTGGTACAGAACTATTTTACAACCACAGTCCTTACTGAATTGTATGTTCATTTTGTGACTTAAAATAATGTGTTTGCAGTCCCTTGCCAACACAGGATGTTCATGTATTAGTGTTCTAAACAAGTGGAACTATGGAAGTAATTGTGAATTTTGAGCTAACATTTACATTAAAATTCAATTGTGTGGCAGGATTAGAGCTGAATCAAAACCTGTTTCCTACATGTGACTTGAGCATACTTAGGCATTGACATTCATCAATGCAGCATATGTTGGTTTTCATTTCATGATTTTCATCCATATGTTCCTGTATGTATTTTGCAAAATTGTTTTTTTCCCTTTAGAGTGAGCATAATACAGAAGTATGATTTTTTGTGAACTTCAGAACTTACCCTGTTTCTGAGGCTCAAAACGTGATTCGTTCATGGCAATGTGATAACTCAAAGAAATGAGTGGAGTGGAGTTATGCAGAGAAAACTGGGAAATTTTTTACTCTGTTTCTGATGATCAAAACCAGATACATTCAGTAAGTATCAATAAAATGTGTGAACTCATAAAAATGAGTGGAATTATGTAGAGAAGACTAGGGAAATTGTTCAACTATTTGCGATTAGAGGAACCTGCCATATGGTTTATAGTTTTGCATAAGCAGTGGCAGTTATCTTGACATTACTATTGAGGTTTCTAGATCTGTACTCTGTAGCTCAAATCCTTCTCCAGTTGCACAATTTTTCTGCCTAAGGCTTCCCATAAATTCATACAGAAGAATGAACTTTCTGTGAACTTCCGAACTTACCCTGTTTCTGAGGCTCAGAACCTGATTCATTCATGGCAATGTGATAACTCAAAGAAATGAGTGGAGTTATGCAGAGAAAACTGGGAAATTTTTGCGGACTTCAGAAACTCAGTTTCTGATGCTCAAAACCAGATACCTCAGTAAGCATCAACAAAAATGTGTTGAACTCATAAAAATGAGTATAATTGTGTAGAGAATACCAGGGAAATTGTTCAAATATGTGTAATTAGAGGATCCTGCCATATGTTTTATAGTTTTGAACAAGCAGTGGCAGTTACCTTGGCATTACGGTTGAGGTTTCTTATCTGTACTCTGTAGCTCAAAAGCTTCTCCAGCTGCACAATTTTTCTGCATGTGTGAAATTCCTCTCTGCCTAAGGCTTCCCATAAATTCATAAATACTGTTACCTTTTCACATCGCATCAGTCTCTCAGGCTGATCAATCTTTGTCGTAGCTGTAATATTAAGTTCTCTATTGCTATATTTCATATCCTGTTCTCGCAGAAAAAGCTTTCTGCCTATGCTAAATTCCTCTCTGTACTGCATGACTCTGGCTGTGTTGAAGGAAAGCATCTGACCTTTACAATTGATATCCTCAGGTAAAAGGTCTCCAAGAGTCTACCGACGCTCGCTACAAAGCCCTTGAAAAACGACTTGCGGCTTTGGAAGGTCAGCAGAGCACTGGGGCTGCTCCGGATGCATCTGATTAGTCTGTTCACTATGAGGATTGAGCATGGATAATTTACGACTGTTTTCTTTACCCCGGTTATCTTCTCCTTTGAAAGCAAGAGGCCTGACTGACAACAAAATAATCTAGGATGCTTCTTTTGTACCGCAATTGTCTGAGGCTGAGGTTCTTCCCCTACATTCTGTTTGTGTTTCATGTCAGAGATGCACATGAACATCAGAACTCTGATTGCTCAGGCATACAGAACGTGCACCAAATGGTCGTAAACCCAACACCAATTTGAGACGGATGGATTTTGCCGCATCGTCTCACTGTGTCCCATTTTACTGACCTGCGCACGTTGCATTTGGCAATGAGCACACGTACCGCGTTGTGTCATTTATGCAGTCGCTTGACATGGTTTGCTTGGCCTACATTAACCGCCGGTTTGCGGCTTGTTTTTTGAACCCAAAAATGGAGCGGCCTGTTTACCTGAACACAGCAGGGAGGTTGGATCGCTGGTTTCACAAGAGAGCCGTCATGGATCTGGTAGGTGCCGGCTGGTGACGAGTAAGTGAAAAAAAAATTCAGGTTTTGTCACAATGATAAAAATGTGGTTCACATGAGGCAGGCTGCTCTAATCTAGCAGTATCATGTTAAATGCAGCATTGTAAATGCCATTATCAGTTCTGCACCATCTTCAAACTCGGCAACATCATCATTAACTGAGCACATCGTGGCAAGCAACTGCCAATTGAAAAATTTTCAAGCACGAGGCAACGATTAGGTCTTCCGACCATACCAGGAGTAAACTTAGCTGCAAGGCATGGACCTCGCTGAAGGAAAAACAAAAATGTATCCTCTCTGTTTTATTTTCTACAAGGCAGTAGCGTATCCTGTTGAATTTGGCCTGCGACATAACATGTTAGGTCCAAATCCTCAAATCTCAAGGATGGACACCCTGAACCTTGGATATGAAACAATGGACATGGTATTTGTCGCGTAATCTGTTCCTTTCATGCTTTCACGTGCTGCTTGACTACTACCTCCTTCAGTCATCTTTATATACATGGCGTCTTGGACGGCAAAAAGGAAGTCAAAAGCAAGCCAAACTAGCTGTAGGAAACGTCATTTAAATTTGACCGGAGGGAGTAGTTAGATGCAGCAGAGTCTTCCACTGAAAACAGCAGCGGAATTTAACTTGAAATTCAGATTGGATAATGTTGTTTACCATGTGTGAAGACAATAAGGTGATAGCACATTTTTGGCAGTATAATAAGCTGCAGAAAGCACATATTGGCAGCATTTGGACGATAATTCAACCAAAAGAAAATATGCCGGCAATATTACCCCACAACACGTACCAATATGAGCACACGGGCAACGTTAGGAAGCGTGCTTAGCTTAGCTAGGTGGATTAACAATGCATTATGCAAGAACGCCATGGACCGACCCGGTTGCTTGCTTGGTAGCCGGCCGGTGTCATCCAGAGCATGCACCAGCCCCACCTCCAGTCTCCAGATCTCCTCGTCAATAACTAATAAACCAGTCGAGCTAGCTTTGCTCATAAAAGCTACTACTCGTGTCGTTTATTTTGGTGTCCACTGCAGTCTTCTCGATTACGCGTCCTCCTCCTCCTCCCTGATCTCCTTGTCGCGGCCATTGCTCCAACCTCGCCAAGACCACCCAGAGGCAGCTAGCCATGGCAGCTCCGCCAGGTTGCCCACGGACGCCGCGCATGGCCGGCCACCAAGGTTTCTTCTTGCGCCTCTTCTCATCTCTTCCGATCTTTTTCATATGCGCGGAAGCTGTTCTCAGTGTGTGGTGTGGTCCGTTTACTCAAGCTTGATCCTGTCTGAAGCAAAACGATATAAAATTGCCATGAAAGATGTTTGGTTTGCAAGTAGATTAGCATGAACTTGGATGCTATTCATTGTTTGGTTTGTTTCACTCAGTTTCACCCTAGCACAAGTCGACTGTACAATATTCTACAGACACCTCCTCGGCTGCTCGATTAAAGTTCTGGGAGGCTTGTCGCCCTGTATGCTAATGCAATCTACTTTGCCTCGCAGATGGTCAGACGATGGCTGCACCTAGCAGACTTAGAAGGCAGAATTCAGAGATCCTTCGTGCTCAGTACATTGACGTTAGAGAGCTCAGGTACACAGGTTCTGTGTTTTGTTGGGTCCAGTTATGTTTTTGACAGTATTTCTTCCCTCCGTAGTTCTTCGGCAAATGGTACACCTGCTTCTCATCTACTCCGGATACAGTGATTATTACATATCGGAAAAGATAGTAACAAAGTCAAAACTAACTGCTACTACGCTGAAACAAACAAATAAAGCATGCTACTTGTAATTTGGAGTGATGTTCTTTCATCTAAACTGATCTTTTAATGTACAGGATCTGTGCAGGAACATGGAATGTTGGAACCAAATGTCCACCCAGTGACTTGGATATTCACGAATGGTTGGATATAGATGAGCCAGCTGATATTTATGTTATTGGGTAATTTTTCGCCCAAAAACCTTTCGTTTCAGGTGGCAGGTGGGCCAACACCAGGAATTGAGTTCTAAGGGGAAAAAAATCAATTGTTTGAACCTTTCTTTTTCATTTTTTTCAAGATAATGGTATGCGGCACCAGGTTTGCGCCAAATGAACCAAAATCTGGCGTACTGGTTTTTGATCTTGGGAAACTACTAAAACTGTTTGGGAAACAGGAACAGGGAACTTGTTAACTATGTAATTCGGACTTGAGTTCTCCTTAAATAATGAATTAGCAGTGCTCTTGTTGTTATTCAAAAAAGAAAATTTGTTAACTATATTCGAAACAGGAACTGGGAACTTGCTATATTTGAAATTATTAAGCAATCGCATGCAGCTTGATAAGTATAATAGTATATTAAGGTGACAGGTATCTAAATAAGCAAACCCTTATCCCTATATGGTAGGCCCACGTGCTGTTTGGCCATGAGATGATGTAGTATTGCTGCAACTTAATAATAAAGAGTTCCATTTACCATGAATACCATTGTCTATCTTTCAGATTTCAAGAAATTATTTCACTAGGTGTCGGGTATATGATTGGTACTGAAGACAATCGTCCAGTTGCAGTATGGGAGCATATAATCCATGAAACTTTGAATAAGATGTGCCCAGATAAATCAGAGTTTAAATGCCATAGTGACTCTCCTCCACCAGCAAGGTTTATTCCACCAGATTGTGTTATTGCAATGGATAGTGAATTGCTTAGTGAGTCTAATAATGATAGTGATGAGGAACTTCATCTGCTGGACAGTTCAAAATCATCTACTTCAGCTCGCTGTCTTCAGCCATTGGATTTAGCCTGTGATGTTAATATTGATAATAGAGTTAAAAGGAAAAGACCGCAGTATGTACAGTTAATAAGCAGGCAAATGGTAGGACTATTTCTTTCGGTATGGGTTCGGAGAAGCCTGCAGAAGCACATTCAGAATTTGAGAGTATCAATTGTAGATGTACTCCTAGGTAACAAGGCAAGTGACAACTCTGATGATATTTTGTTTTATTACTCATGCAGCTCTATATTTCAATTGTATCATACTTGGGAACTTAGAGAGTTGCCTGTCAAATTACATGGTGCTGACACTGTTTAGAATCAACGACAATTTTAAATATTTCTCCTCAGAACTCGAGTTTAGAAAATGCATGTTTTCGTTCTAACATACTTTCAAGAATAGTGAAGGACAGTTAGACCTTTTATTAAAAGAGATAACTTATCATTTTAAAATATTTTATTTCCTTAAATGATAATAAGTAGCTGCTTACCAGTGTAATCATCATGGCTATTCTTCAGGGATCAATATCAGTCAGCATGTCTATACATGATACTCATTTTTGCTTTGTATGTTGCCACCTGACCTCTGGTGAGAAAACTGGAGACGAACTAAAGAGAAATGCAAATGCTGAGAAAATTCTTAGAAAAACAGTGTTTAACCCAGTTGGTAGAGTAGGCGTGCCCCAAAGAATACATGACCACGAGTAAGTGAGTTAATCCCAGTCTTGTTACATTTCGCTATGCTCTAATATTGCACTGAATCAGCCATTTCCATGATTTTCATTCATATGCACCCTTAAAATTTTCAGAAGGATTATATTGTTAGGGGATCTCAACTATCGCCTCAACTTATCATATGAAATGACACACAAACTTATCTCCAAACAGGACTGGGATGGATTGTTTGAGAAGGATCAGGTAAATTTGATGTCCTAGTACATTCATTACTTCCACAGAATTTCCAGCTCATGCTTCTTCTGTGACAGCTGAAAAGAGAACTGGGGAAAGGATGCACATTCGACGGTTGGATTGAAGGGTCTATCAGCTTTGCCCCAACATATAAATATGAGTTTAATTCAAAAAAATATGTAAGTGATGCTTCAAAATCTGGGAGAAGAACACCTGCATGGTATGCTCTCCCGTCTGAGCTCCACCTTATGCTTTGCATAAGATTCATTCCAGTTCATTCAATCGTTCCAGATATCGATATTGTGATATGTGTACAACAATAAGCATATTAACATTATCACCTGCTTGTGTAGGTGTGACCGCATTCTCTCATATGGGAAGGGAACCAGGCTACTTTCCTACAAGAGGGCGGAGCTTACGCTTTCTGATCACCGCCCTGTGACCGCATTCTACATATCAGAAGTTGAAGTTTTAGTCCACAGAAAGTTTCAAAGAGCTCTAAAATTCACAAATGCAGAGGTTGAGGATAACCTATTACTGGGGAAGGAAGCAATTCTAAAACCATTGAGCTGTGAGACAGGCAATGCAATGACAAATTGGATCTAAGAATCTGTCTGAGGAGGTTCCATTGCATGACATATCCATTAGCCTGTTTATGACTTCACAGGTTCACATATCCATTTATAATCTTTGCTACATTCTTATTTGACCAAGAACATCATGCAATGTGCTTTTATAAGGGGAGTGGTGGCCATGAAACCATGATTATGGACCCTTGTCATTTTATCAAGCCATAGCATACTTTCTAGTATGATGGCATTGGTTAGAACAAATAGTCATGAAAGATTGATCAAAGTCATTCGCCGGGTCCTTTATTTACAGTATATTGTTCCTTTTTGTATCTTCTATATTCTTTGTGAAATTGTTCCGAAATCCCCAATTGTTACTAGTTGAGTACTTTATAGCAAATCTATTTTTTTAAGGAGAGAGAGAATCTATCCATTATATGTTCCATAGTCTTAAGATACTTCTTAGCAAAATATTACCTTGCAATAATTGATCAGTCAGATCAAATGAACTCACTCTCTTGAATTCCTGAACATTCAACTACACCAAAAATAAACGCTCAAGCAAACAAATTTATCAGGATTACAAAAAAGAACTTAACAGAAAAATGAACACACAAGCATTGGCGGTAGGGAAATTCAGAACTTCAGACAACAACTGAAGTTTTTTATTATTCGACGCCAAAACCCTTCCAGTACGCAGCATTTTCGCTCAGATCAAAAGCCCTGCCGCTGTACCCATAAGTATTCAGAATAAAGGGAGAGAATCCACCGAGAAGATTTAGTGCACACAGCTACGAACATAGGAGAAAGGCCTATTGCAATCAAATGAAGAAATAATTTTCCAGGACAAACATCTCAACTCGAGGACTGAGGACGCACAAATTTGCAGCCAAAGGGGAATATCCGTTACCTGTGTCGTCCATGTGGAGTTCCGGCTAAACGGCGGCGGGTTGGGATGACACGCAGCGATGGAGTTCTTCCTCCACCAATTTGTCCCTCCTCTTCCGCACTAGAGTCGCTGTAGAATCAGAGGAGCCCGTCGGCCTCCAACGTGGGGACTGGGGAGGCGGTTGCCGCGACCGCGATTTTCGCTGCCACCCTTCCGCCTCCTCTCTCTGTGCTCTTCTCCCGATTAGAAAAGCTGAACACCGGCGAGGCGCCGCGCGGAAATAGATAAGAGGAGGAAAATATGCTTTGCAATTTGTAAATGACCATTATATCATTATTCAGAAAGAAAAATGGCCACCATTCTTTGTGCAGGAAAGCTTACATGCGTCAATTTTCGAAATTTCTCCTTCAAAAGTAATTCTCCATTGATCCTACTTCAAAAAATCTATCGACTGATCTATAATTTATCAATTCTGAAAGAAAAACAAATATCGGCCCGCGGTGTATTCATCGCACATGCAACTAGTCGTTGTATCATCACACATGTTCGCTAGAGATAATAATATTTTAAAATTTTTTATTTTGTTCTGGAATATTTTATTTTATTCGGGAATATTGTTATCTCCAATCTTTTATTTTGTTCTAGAGTATTTTATTTTATTTGGAAATATTATTATCTCTAACAGATATGTATGATGATACGACAGCTAGTTACACAATATGTTATAAATAATATTATGAATATGTTATGAATAGACATCCGCCGAACTACCGGCACCCCAGCCCCCTCCATCGCCGCTTCCACGGTCGCGTCGCACAGGTTGGCCTACACCAACCGCGCGTGGTGCATCAATATCTGTGTACGCCAAGCAGTTAGGTAGAAACCATAAGGGATCACTGGTTTCATAAGAGGGCCATGTGGTTTCATAAGAGGGCCATGAATTTGGCAGGTGCCGGACGGCGATCAAGTGAATAAATTCAGGTTCTATTAGAATGATAAAAATGTGCTTCACATTAGGCAGTCTGCTACCTTCAGGATCTTCAGCATTTACAATTATCATATTAAAACCTCATCATTAGTGTCATTATCAGTTCCCCGCCATCTCCAAACTCAGCAAAGTCATCGTTGACTGAACACATCATTGCAGGCGAGACGCCTACTAATATTCAACACCATATTTCAAGCACAAGGCAATGATTTGGTCTCTCAAGACCTCCTCGCTGAAGGAAACACAAAACGTATCTTCCCGGTCTTATTTTCTACAAGGCAGCATTGTATCATGTTAAGTTTTGCCTGCAACATATCATGTAAGGGCCAAATCCTGAGCTCACTGTCAGTGGCAGATCTCAATGATGATGAACACTCTGAACCTTGGATGCCTGCGGTGGTTAGCTGTGACGCGATATGATTCTGAATAAGGATCTCAATAATGGAACGGATCAGCTGCATAGATGTGGATAAAATAAAGGCAGCGTTTGTCTCAAGGCACTAGCCGACTGGTACTGAAATGTGCTTACCTAGTTGGCTGTTTCATTGCATTCTGAAACAATGGAACATGGTATTGTCGTATAATAATCTGTCCACTTCATGCTTTCACGTGCTATAGGCTGCATGAGAAATTAAATTAGATATCTAGTAAACTCCTTGTTCAGAGGAAGGAATTGCAGTTTTTAAGTTGGAATTGTGATTGAAAAAATGCTGTTTACAAGGCTGCAATTTTCCTCATGGTCCAGCCGATTTACTATTTGTCATATTAAAATAGCATAGCTAATGCCATTTTCAGATGAGTACCATGTATGAAGACATTTTTTTTGAAAGATCT
Organism: Panicum hallii; assembly: GCF_002211085.1. NCBI lineage: Eukaryota > Viridiplantae > Streptophyta > Magnoliopsida > Poales > Poaceae > Panicum > Panicum hallii. The sequence continues at coordinate 13,096,799 of NC_038044.1, forward strand.
TGTATGAAGACAATAAACTCAAAGCTCATTTTGGCAGCATTTCGACTACACCCCCCCCCCCACCCCAAGAGATGTTATGCGAATCTGGAAGGGAAATGGGTATGATAATCTCATACTCCACCGCACGCGTAGATGTGCTGAAATCCAGGAAATTTGTTGGCGTCGTGTCCAATTAGCTAGCCGACCGTGATGGAATCATGGAAGCGTGCTTAGCTAGGTGGATCAACAAAAGATTAGGCATAATGGCATGGCATTGCTGATCTGTTCCCATCATGCTTTCATGTGCTGCACGAGCTCGATCGCAGAAATTCACTAGCATATATACCTGCTTAGATATCTAGCACATATAGAGTCAGTTCTATGGGAAAAAAAATGTCAAAAGATTGGACCGAGCGCTTGCTTGCTTGGTAGCAGGTGCCATCGAATGCCCCGGCCCCACCTCCTTGTCAGTAGCGAGACCAATCGAGCTAGTTTTGCTCATAAAAGGGGTCGAGGCGTCGACGCCGTCGAGCCCCAAAGCGGCCATCAACTACCATTCACGCAGCTGCTTGTGTCGTTTGTTTTTGCGGGCCACTGCAGTCGCCTGGCGCTTCCTCTTCCTCCTCGTCGCGGCCATTGCTCCGACCTCGCCAAGACCGCCCGGGGGCAGCCATGGCCGCTCCGCCAGGTTCCCCACGGACGCCGCGCGTGGCCGACCCCGAAGGTTTCTTCTGAGTTCTTGCCCTGCTCTTCTCTTCTTGTTCTCTCCTCTTCTCTTCCTTTCATATGCGCACAAGCTTGTCCTCAATGTGTGCTCTGATCCGGTTACTGAAGCTTGATCTTGTCTGAAGCAAAACGAGTGTAGGCAACACTGCATGCCAGCTAGCTGTTTGGACTCACTCTGGTGCTTGGACTCCCAATTTCTACAAGTGGATTAGAAAAATCTCTCGTCTTGGTTCTTGAATAACCGGTCATTACTTGTTTACTAGAGTTGGTCACGAATCTTTTGGATTCATTTGGCTTCTGTAAAGTGGGGTTCTCTTTTATATCATTGTCCATTTAACCAGAGGTGGTAACGGATCATGTGCTCTCTTCACAATTTTATTTGGGTATATTTTTAGCAACTTTTTAACTTGATCAAAGTCAAATATTTTCATCTTTAACCAATAATATCTTAAAAATAATTACTTTTGAATAGAAACTATTATATATTATGGAACTGGGTTTCATTACGAATATACTGGTACCATTTTTTTTATCAATCTTTATATTTTTTATTATCCATGATCAAAGTTTAAAAAGTTTAACTTTGAAAAACATAAAACTAGCTATATTCTGGAATGGAGGCGGTCCTTTTAAAATCCGACCCTTAAATTATGTAGGCTAAAATTTGAGGATCTTTACTGCCCCTAAGTGTAGGTGAATTCTATCCAATCTATATCCATATGGAGTATGGTTCACTTCCAATATGGTGAAACGGTAGGCACGTGAGCCCCGCAATCTCCTGCCAAAGAGAGCAGAGATTCGAGTTCTCATTCAATTGCGTTTTTAGGGCTTTATTGTTTTATTCTTGTCGTCGTTGTTCTGCCACTACAAGTGCCGTCCATTGTAGCATGGACTATGACGTATGGTAACCTCTCTGAATTTCAGAAGAGTAGTTTATCCATTTTATTCTCTGAACTTCAGAAGGAAAAGAGTTTCTACGCTCTAGGTCTTGGCCGCCCAAGAACTGCTTCAGCTGCTCTTCCAGAAAAGAATATATATATGCTTCTAGATTTCTGAATCTACATTTCTACACTACTTTTAAAAACTACAGTCCATGGAACATATATTTTTCAATAAACATTTCCAAACGATTCATGAATGATGATAACTGGAAGCGCAGACAATGGTACATCAGCATGAACTTGGATGCCTTTCGGTGTTTGCTTTGTTTCACTACCACACGTGTACATTAATCTAAAGACTGCTCAATTAAAGTTTTGGGACCAAGCTTGTCGCCCTGTATGCTTATGCAATCTACTTTGCCTCGCAGATAGTCAAACGAGGGCCGCACCGTACAGGCTTAGAAGGCAGAAATCGGAGATCCTTCGTGCTCAGTATATTGATGTTAGAGAGCTCAGGTATAGCCATATACAGATCCTGCATTTCTTTGCTTGGGGCAATTACGTCTTTGACAGTATTTCTGTCGCTGAACTGCTAAATTAGAACTTAAATTAAGTGTAATGACAATCATTTGAACACATCAGGCATATACACTTAACGGTTTAACTTGACAGCCCGCTTTGGATCAATATACCGATCGAAACAAACATCAAACATCAGTAGTCCCACATGAAAGCGGGCGCAGATAGTACAAACTGTTAGAAAATTAACAGGATTTAAGATTAATTTGTACAACCAGAGCAGCATATGAGAGAACATACATTTACTAGCGATTAACATGAATAACCCTAGTACTACACAGATCAGGATGAACTCGTGTAAAACTATACATCTAACATAAACAGACACCAGATCTGGCCACGAGATCATCATAAAAGAAATGCATGGAATACTGGCTTAACTTACAGTGGATCCTGCGCGGATGCAGCGAAGAAACCGTCGATAAAGAGGAAGGACGCGAGCGGACGTGCGAGCGCACTTCCCAGAAACCTAATTCGCCGGCACCCGTACAGGTCCTCAGATCGCCGGCGCCGGTTCGGAGACACCGCTCTCCCTTGATCCGCTGTACGGCGGACGAAGGGACCGCAGGGCTGAAAGCGGCGGCGCAGAGAAAGAGAGAGAGAGAGTCAGATGCGAGTGCGCATCGTCGCAAGTCGCAAGTCGCAAGATTATAACGCGTAACGCGCACACGTGCGTGTGTGGCTTGTGTGTGTTCACACTTCACAGCATAGCATCCTTCATCACTTTGTCTCACATGTGTAGGGGCTCACAAAGACCCACATATATGTTGGTATATGTCCATCTAAGTGAGCAATGTGGGACTAAAGTCCCACATGCCACTTCTACAACACCATCTTGGCTTCCTATATGGAATTGGGCCACCCAAACTCCAGCGATGTATGGGCCTAATATAGGCTACAGTTCCAACACAAACATGACAGAGTTTTATATAAATTAAAGGTAAAGAATAGAACATAGTGCGAGATATAAGTGACAAACTAGAGTTCAAATACTAATTATACATAAATCCATAAAGACAGCGGAATGAAAGTTCAATATAAACCAAAACCTAACAACACTATGAGCAAAGGACGAATTGGAATTTACACACTGAGCTCACAAGTGTGCAATCCAGAACCAAGGTATCACTGGGAGTTGCGATTGACCACAACCCAACCTTAAGGTATCATTGAGAGTTGCGATTGACCACAACCCAACCTTTCTCATCATGACGAACAAACTTAGCACAATAGGGGACCTGAAAATAATTTATCCACAAACCTTAATTATACTAATACTCAGCAAGACCTACCCGACTAGTAGTATATACTTAGTTGACTCCTTGCATGCAAGGTTTTTGGCTGGTGGGTTTATTTTGCTAAAAGGCTACTAAGAGTATTACTTTCAAGATTTTAGAACAAGTTTAAGTAAGAATTACTACTTACTATATTTGCAACATAAATGAAACATATTAGAGTGAAAAAACAATTAATTAGATAACAGTAACAGTTAATAACAACAATCAATAATATTCATTTTAATTTTTCTCTATGATGTGACGCAACAATCAAGGTTCTCTTATCCGAGAGGTACGACGAATCGATTTGTTTTACATCCTTGCAAGGGAAAAATCTAACCACACGATGAATACAACCCCACCGAATCACACGCATCAACAGTTTCCATCGGTCACTACTAAATGGTTGAACCGCCCCTCGACCCGCAAGTAGCTGGTCCCCAACGATACCTACGATGGGTCAGCCATGAGTTACTGACTAGCATTCAACCGGAGAAGCAGGTATCGGCTCAAACACCAGAGTGACCGAGATACTACTCTTACCGGGTTCGATTACCTCCTACTGCCAGCATGTAATTAGTACTGTTCAAACTTGATCAAACAGCAATGGGGTTCAATTCCAAGGAAAGATTCACAAAAGTGGATGAAAATAGCAATGTGGCAAATCGAGTTCGGGTTGAGATGATGGAGCTCAAGCCCGTAGAAATAAAGAAGGCCATGGAAGAAGGAACAGGTGGGGAGAGCCAAACCCCGTTTAGCGAAATGGTAGAATGAGACGATGTCGTCTACATTCTCCATGGGAAGAGATTGGCGAAAAGAAGGGCACCAGTTGATGAGATCTTTCCCCCAAAGCAAATCCTCAGAAACAAGATTCAGGAGGTTGTGATTGGAGTACTTACTGTAAGTCCACTCCCCGGAAGGCGGCTGCGATTCCTTCCCCTTCCCATCCTCCTTGTTGGATCTCTTGGGCACCATTTCAGATCTGTTTGTCACGAGCCGCTTTATTTACATGCGCTCGGGGGCTGCAGAGAAGGGGTGGAGAGATTCGGCTAGCTTCGAGCTTGTCAAAGGAGGTGAAGGCGGAGCACGGATTTGATTGGGGACTCGGAAATTACTCGGCGGATTGAAGATTGGAAGCACGGATTTTACCCTAAGTTACCGCGGGGTTAAATAACCAGCAGCCGGATACAGGTTTACTATTCCGAAGTTGAAGAGTCGTCACAGGGAAATACAAGTTTACTGTTCCGAAGTTGAAGAGTCGTCATAGGGAATATTTGGAAGATGAGGGGTTATTTGGTGGATTTTTAGATAAAATATTTGATTAACCATATTTTCAGGGTTAATTGTCCCGAAAAAAGGGATTTTTTGAATTCCAAATCTAACTTCTATCATCTGTACCATCACACCAATTATTTCACACGGGAATATTTTTTTCACTGCATGCCACGACCATTGGATCCTTTTTTCCAAACTGAGAGATTTGGATTCAAGGCTCGGGGGCTGCGGGATACGTGGCATCGACTACTTATTTTTCGAATATATTCGAAGAGTAAGCAAGGAAGATTCAAGACTAATGTGACCCTCAGCCTGATTCTTCGATTCAACCTAAGGTTGGGGGCTACTCCATATGGAGTGCGATTTTCCATCGCACCTCATACTAAAGAAGTAATTCGGAGCATGAGCATCTCATAGCTTCGATGCAGCCAAGGAAGTACTCGAAGAAGAACTTCAAGACGGAGCTTCAAAAGAAGCCGAAGACTACTTCAGAAGTACTCGAGGAGCCTGCGGTGCTCAGCTACGAAGAACTCGGGGGCTTGTCAGATCCGGAACTATGAGACTGTGTACATAACGTAGTTTATACAGGAATAGGGGATATGACATGTCCTATACCTTATCTATGTTGTACTCTACTCACATGCGAAGTAGAACTAGTCGATACAGAAGCAAGTTACTCGAGTTGTACTCGAGTAAGATTCCTAAGCTTATGTCGGACTAGGATTCATGTAACCCTGTCCTCCCAGATATATTAGGGCGGGCAGGGACCCCTCAAAATACATCAACACCCAAGGCAACCCAAGGCAATACAAACCACCAAAAAGGACATAGGGTATTACGCACATCGCGGCCCGAACCTATCTAAACCTTATGTTGCTTGCACCTTCGAGTTCCTGATCTCGGCGACATCCTACCTAAAACTCACCACCTCGGGTATACCGCTCGGTGGGCAGGCGGTAAAACAACGACAAACAGGGCCAACAACGAACTTGATCAAACAGGACCAACAATGAACGGACTTTATCTAACATGAACGGAGCTACATATTCCTACCAATATCACATAGACCATTCTCATTCCCGCCCGGTACTAATCTTTCCATGTGAAACGATTGCATAAATAAGTTACCCATAACCAGAGATTCTATAGCTCGCGAGTGACAGATAATCACTCGACTTCTACCGGTCTTAATTAAGCATAGCAAGGCTAGCGACCTATACATACTGGTATAGCCCAAAGGAATCCAGAGAACATGCATCTATGGTTTTATTCAACTCCTGGAAACTTAGTGCATAAATCCTTAATTAAAAATATTGCATAATTTTAAGTTAGTGGTTGTGCTCCGGGGCTTACCTTCCTGCTGTTCAACCCGTGGCTCTTCCGAACCTTGAGCCGGGTCTTCTGAATGTTCTAAGATCTGCTGCTCTTTACATGGTGCCTGCTGGTCTTGAGGCTCGGCAATCAGCTCGTACACGATGTCCGTAGCTATCGGATCTACATGAAATATAAAATACAATGCAAAATGAGCATGTAAATAAGAAATGAAAAATATTAAGTTATACAATCTTATCTTATAACTGGAGCTAACTAAGTAAATAAAAATAAAAATTATGTACAACCTCAGCAAAATAAATAATAAAAGTATATGTATAAATGATATTACAAATTGTGTGACTAAGCTAGAAACTAAATAAATTCACCAAAAAGTTAAGAATACATTCTGGTGAGGAATAAAATATATCATGATAGAGCTACTGATAAAATATTCTAGTTGTATTTACCAAGATTTTTCTCAAACATAAACTATTTATTAACTCAGAAATACACTAGCACATAGATAAATCAATTAACATATCAAATAATGTCTTCTGGACGTGAAAAATTTACTGAAGCTAATACATCATCAAATTAGTCTACTGTTATGGAGTCCTGAATGCATAAAAACATTACAACACAATAAATTATTTTTTTCATGTTCTAATTTTTAGCAAAGGAAAAATAAACACTTAACTAGATCTAGTATTTTTCCTGTGTAGACATGTTCTTAACAGAGCCAACACAATTGATTTCACATTTTATCAGTTTTCTACGATTTTCTATGCATTTTAACAATGTACCGGAAAATTTATAAACCAAGATAAACCCTAACCAAATTTTTTCTACCAGCTATAACTCTACCTAGAAACCCCTTTAGTCACTGACAACCTAGGCCCACAGTCAACCAGACCGGGACCAGTCAAGGTCAGCCATGGCCAGCCATGGCCGGACCTTGACAGGCCGTTCCCGGCGACGGCGAGGCCAACCGGTGGCGAGGTTCGGCACCATCAGCTTTTCTGCAGCCGGGGACACCTGCAACGCCGCCCGTGACGGCCAAAAGACTTGCCGGCGATGGCCGGCGACGAGCAGCGGCGCCCACGGCGGCGCGGACGAGCGGCATGGCCGCGTTCCGGGGAAACCGACGGCGAACGTCGCAAAATAACGAGAGCATGAGCATCGAAGGCTCACCAGAAATCGATTTTTGTGGTTGGATGACGAGAAGGATAGCCGGAGGTGGGACTTCGACGGTGAGGGGTGGAAGGGTTCGGCCATGGCGGTCTGATGGTCGGGATCTTCAATCTCTGGCCATGGAGGTCGCTTCTCAGGGGGACAAGTGGGGGAGAAGGGAATTAGTGAGGCTGTGGAGGTGTAGATGGTGACGATTTGGTTTCTATGACTGGAGGCTCATGGATTTGGTTTCTATGGCTGGCAGCCATGGTGTTCTTCGACAGGAACCGGAAGAAAGAATGAAAAGGAGAGAGGGAGAAAGATGGCTGGCCGGGCTTTGGGCTTGTGGAGCAGGCGAGCGAAGAGTGGGTGCGTGGGGGGTGCTCGTGGCGAGGCCGTGGTGTCGCTGCAGGACCATATCGCCGCTTGTCGGCGACGGTCTGACGGCAGCACAGGAACAGCCATAGATGGCTGATTCAGTTCAGGTTTCATCAACGCTAAAACAGTCATGTTTGTCCCATAAAAACTTCAAATTTATGTATATAACTGGATCAAATGGTAAATATCAAAGTTGTATCCCTAACATATATCTATAACTTTTATTAAGAGTTTAAGCTATAATTTTTCACGTTTCAGAAGTTATAAAGCTCCGAAATCGGCCAAAAACATGACGAATTCTGAATTTTTCAGTCATGTGAAATCTATTTATTTTAGCGAAGTTTGAGATTGATTTCAAGCAACCAAAATACGAAGTAATCAATTCAAACTTGATGTGAACATCAAGTTGGGTTATAGGGATACAAAATTGTGCAAAAATATTGGATAGTTGACTAGAAGAATTTGGAGAAACAAAATCGAAAAAATATGGCGACAAGCTGTCAGATAACGGACTTAAAACCAAATTTCAGAGGTGGCTGAAATAGGGGTTTGACCAGTATTTGATTGAGATTTTGAACTATATAATCAAGTTTTCACATGATAAGATCATATTCATATTAAAGTACATATATTGGACTATTAATTTTCTATTGACCGAATTCCAAGTGTTTAGCAAAATATATTTTAATTACCTTCTCAAAATAGGTACTTTTGGAAGTTCCAGCACTTCTAGTTTTCATATGAGTGATGTCTAAACTAAAGTTTTGAATTGGTTTCATAGATCAACCATGTTTATGAGTCACAATCGATGAATTTGACATACTAAGCAATATTTCAGCATAAAATTCATATTTACTACTTTTATGCCTATTTATTAATGAATAAATGCCAAAATGCATATGCTAATGACATGCTTTGTGGATGATTTGCGTCTAATGGTTTTTCTAAACACCAGAGGTGTGAAAATTTCTTACCTCAGCGGTTCTTTGGAAAAATGGTATTCCTGCTGCTCATTCACTACTGATACAGTGATAAGATATCACGTAAGACAGTAACAAATAATCAAACTTAACTGCTACCGGGCTGAAACGAACAAAGCATGCTAGTCTTGAGTGATGTTCTTTATTCTAAACTGGAGCTTTTAATGTACAGGATCTGCGTAGGAACATGGAATGTTGGAAGCATATGTCCACCCAGTGACTTGGATATTCAAGAATGGTTGGATACAGATGAGCCAGCTGATATTTACGTTCTTGGGTAAATTTTTCGCTCAAAAAGCTTTCGATTCAGGTGGGCCAAACCCACGGTTGAGTTCTAAAGGAAAAAAAAATTCAATTGCATCAACCCCTTTTGTTCTCATATTTTGCACGATAAACGGTATGTGCCAATTTTGCACCAAATCAACCAGTTTCAACTTGGGAAACTATTAAAACTGTTTGGGAAACATGAACTGGAAACTTGTTATATTTGAAAATTATTTTGCTGTCACATGGAAACTTTAATTATCTTAAAAGTGACAAGTATCTACTTAAGCAAGCAAATTCAGCCATTGTACGACCACATAAAAGTGACGCTTTTCAGACGAGAAATTAAAGATACATGCAAGCCAAACTTGTTCTAAGACATCATACAAAATTGGTCGGAGGTAGTATTTGGCTATGAAATGATGTAGTACCACTGCAATTACTGTCATCTTTCAGATTTCAAGAGATTATTCCACTAGAAGTCGGGTATATGATTGGCACTGAAGATACTCGTCCAGTTGCAGTATGGGAGCATATCATCCATGAAGCTCTGAACAAGAAGTGCCCAGATAAATCGAAGTTTGAACGCCATAGTGACTCTCCTTCACCAGCAAGGTTTAACCCGTCAGATTATGTTCTTGAAATGGATAATGGACTGCTTAGTGAATCCAGCAATGATAGTGATGGGGAACTTCATCTATTGGGCAGTGCAAAGCCATCTGGTTCAGCTCACTGTCTTCAGACATTGGATTTAGCCTGTGATGTTAGCATTGATAATAGAGTTGAAAGGAAAAGATCACAGTATGTACGGCTAATAAGCAAGCAAATGGTAGGAGTATTTCTTTCAGTATGGGTTCGGAGAAGCCTGCAGAAGCACATCCACAATGTACGAGTATCAATTGTAGGTGTAGGTACAAGAGGTTTTATTGGTAACAAGGCAAGTGCCAAAATTTTGTGTTTTTTTCTTTATTATTCATGCAGCTTAATACTTTTATAATAACTGTATCGCACTTGGAAACTTAGGATGTTGCTTGCCATGTTAAATGGTGGCAGCCATTTCTGGATTCAACAATAATTTTAAATATTTCTCCCGAGAACTGGAGTTTAAAAATGCATGTTTTTGGTACTACCATACTTTCAAGAATAGTAAAAACACAAGCAGAGCTTGTCCGATAAAAGAAAAGACAAGTAGCGCTTTTTTTACCGAGGGACAATTATCATTTTGAACATTTTATTTCCTTAAATTTTAAGAAGTATCTGCTTACTATTGTACTCACCATGGATATACTTGTTTGCTGTGTAAATACAGCACATACTCACATATGTTCCTTCAATATGCTTCAGGGATCAGTATCTGTCAGCATGTCTATACATGCAACTCATTTTTGCTTTGTATGTTGCCACTTGGCTGCTGGTGAAAAAAATGGGGATGAACTAAAGAGAAATGGAAATGTTGAGGACATCCACAGAAGAACAGTGTTTGGTAACCCAGTTCATATAGTAGGCGTGCCCCAGAGAATATATGACCATGAGTGAGTTAATCCGTGTCTTGTACTCTGTACTATATATGCTCCAACATTCAATGAAGGGTTATATGATTTTTATATTAATACGCACTCTTAATTTTTTCAGAAGGATTATATGGTTAGGGGATCTCAATTATCGCCTCAACTTATCATATGAAAGGACACATGAACTTATCTCCAAACAGGACTGGGATGGATTGTTCGAGAAGGATCAGGTAATTTGATGCACTAATACACTCATTAATTTACTTCCACAGAATTTCCAGCTCACGCTTCTCCTCTGACAGCTGGAAAAAGAACTAGGGAAAGGATGCACATTCGATGGTTGGGTTGAAGGAGCTATCAGCTTTCCCCCAACATACAAATACGAGTTTAACTCAGAAAAATATGTAAGTGATGCGGAAAAAGAACTAGGGAAAGGATGCACATTCGATGGTTGGGTTGAAGGAGCTATCAGCTTTCCCCCAACATACAAATACGAGTTTAACTCAGAAAAATATGTAAGTGATGCGACAAAATCTGGGAGAAGAACACCTGCATGGTACGCTCTTCCTTCCTAGCCACCCTTTCGCTGTGCATAAGATTCATGCTAGTTATTCCAATCGTTCTAGAGATCAGAACTGAAATATGTCAAGAACAAGCAAACACTTTCATCTACTTGTGTAGGTGTGACCGCATTCTCTCATATGGGAAGGGAACCAGGCTACTTTCCTACAAGAGGGCGGAGCTTACGTTTTCTGATCATCGTCCTGTGACTGCAGTCTACATGGCAGATGTTGAAGTTTTTGTCCATAGGAAGTTTCAGAGAGCTCTAACATTCACCAATACAGAGGTTGACGATCACCTACTACTGGGGAAGGAAACAGTTGTAGAACCATTGAACCATGAGACAGGCAATTTCCCAGCTCAAGTTCCGTCCAAGGTGATGGCAATGCGATACCGGATCTCAGAATCTGCGTGAGGAGGTTCAATTGCATTTCTTATTTGACCAAGATGTCTATGAGACCATGATTATGGACCCTTATCGAGCCATAGCATCCTTGCTAGTATGATGTCATTAGTTGGAATAAACAATCATGTAAGATCGATCAAAGTCATATACGTATTAAATTAAATGCCTATTTCCAAAACATAATCTGCAGTTTGCAAATTACCACTATATTCAGGAAGAAAAATGGCCGCCGTGCTTTTTTTATGAAGACCAAATGGCCACCGTGCTTTGTGCAGGAAAGCATACATGGATCCTTCAAAAGTAATTCTCCATTCACATTTAGTGTTAGCAATTATGAAAAAAAATATTTTTGTGTGGTGAGAAATAATTGTTGACTGGTTATGCCACTTTGAAGTTCATGAGACTGTTCCAATTTCCAAATAACTAGTTATATTTTAAACCAGAAGTATTAGAAAATATAAATGAGATGAAAAATACAAATTTTGGTTGTTTGGTTCACACAAAAGAAAGAGACGGCCGCGACATTTCAGTATTTCACACGCATGCTCATGTCGACCAGGCAATTCTTGATGCCGATTTCAGAAATGCCTGGAAATCAAGTGGCAGGAAAGCAAACAGGCAATGGATTTAGACATTTAGTAGGTGCATGACAGATAAGTGAGTGGTTCAGATTTTTGACACAATTAGAAAAGTGTGGTTTAAAGGCGGGCTGCTTTCTTCAAGATCCCAGTCTACTCTTAACTAAAATATCATCTTAAAATAACATAACTTGTATCACTAACACATTTTAAGACAAGGCAACATCATCATCTCAAGACAATCTGGCAACATCTCTCCACCATAAAATTCATGTAGAAAAATGCATATGCTAATAGCCAGCAACATATAGTATGCTCAATACAATGATTTAGAGACGTGCCAAGAGGATTTGCTTAAAGAGATGGACCTTTGCTTGTTGAAGCAAGCGAAATATTTTCCATGTCCGAGTTTCCTTCTGATCTGCCTAACTGGCTAAGAGGAAGACGCAAGAAACGTACTACAACGAAGGCTAATGCAGTGCATTTCAGCATAGTTCAGATAGAACCAAACAGGAAGAACTATTATAAACTGTTAGAAGCAACCTCATTTCCGTGCCAATAAAACAGGAATATTTCATATGTCGCCTTTTCGATCAAAAGCATATTCAATATGTAACCTCGTCAATATTAGATGGAGACATAGTTAAAAATAGTATAATGTAAAATAAAATCCAGCGGCCTCAGATGCTTAAGATGCAAAAGAAGATATAACTTTCACTGAACCCCAAGCAACTCAACACTACTCGTGTGCCTCTTCTGACGGTTTGACCCTAGTGTGACCACTGAATATTGACTGAACACCAGTACAACACTACTATATGTCTGCTTGGGTGTGGCAGATAGTGTGCACATCATTTATCATGTTAATCTTGGCCTACAACTACATGTTAGGCCCAAATGTTCACAGTTCAGTAGCAAATCTTGATGATTGGACATTCTTTACTGTATGGACATTCTTTACTGCTATGGATGCCTAGCTAAGGTGGTTTGGAGCTTTGGCTCATCTTTTCCTGAAATATGAATAGGAGATAATCACTATGATATGTGTAAAGAAATATTTGATGTTTTCTTGAAAGTAGAATGATACAGTTCTATAATTTATTTAACTTATACACGAAATATGATCAAAAGCGTGCACCTGCAGTACCTACATTGTCCAAACGACATGTAAATCTGATCGAAGAAATAACATAAACAAATGGCATGTTATTAAACGCTTGGGGAAAAAATAGTAGACACGAATTTTAGTGTCTTTTCTTTATATTTACAATGACACCAGGTCCTCGATTTTTTTTATCTTTCTTTTAGAAACAGTATAGGCTGATTAGAACATATTAGCCTATCAACCCGTGCTCCCGCACGGACTAATTAGAATTAATAAAAAATAAGACTTATAACTAATAATAATTATCTATCTCACGCCTTCTTTCATCTATTAAATATTCTAACACATACTACAAAATACATATTTATCATTATCTAGTTGCAATAGATTTTATTTTCCATCGTACCTCCACATGTGTTTGATATATATTTAATTGAACTATTTGATTGTGAATTGGTATTCTTTATCTCTTCCATCATACATGAATACATGGTGACACATATCGTGGGTAGTATTTTTATATAAATAATAATATAAATAATATATTAATAATGATAGAAATAGTAATTTAGAATTTTATATTGGTGCACTTTAATATTTTGTTACAATTATATAATTTAGATCTAGATTTAGGGGTTACTTTGACTTTTAATAATGACATAATTGGATAATTTATATGCAATTCTAGGAGGTTATTTTTATTATTTTTATAATGGTATAGGTGGGTAATTTACACGAAGATTAGAAGTTACTTTAGATTTTTTTCATAATGACAGAGGTGGGTAATTTAGATACATATTTAGGGGGTTACTTTAGTCTATTTTATAATGGTAGAGGTGAGTAATTTATTAGAAAATATAATTGATCCAATGACTATTATTATTAGAGTTGTCGGATTGGATATTTCTGATTTTTCAAAAATTTATAGAATTTCTTTATTTTTTTATTTTTTTATTTTTATTTTTTAAAGAGTTCACCTTGGTAGCTTTGTGTGGAAGAAATTCAAAAGAAGCCTCTCCAATGAGTAAGAGTAAGAGCATCTCCAGCCATCTTCTTTTTCCTAATAACTTGATAATATTTAGAAGAAGATATATTCCAACAGTTTTTCAAAATCTTTCCCTTTTCTCAATAATTATCGGGTTGTTCCAATATTTTACCCTAACTCCCCTTAAATAGAGGGAGAATTTTAGCTCTCCTAATATATTAGTTTCCCCAATAATTATTGGATTGTTCCAATATTTTATCCTAACTCCCCTTAAATAGAGGAAGAATTTTAGCTCTCCTAATAATTAATTGTATTGGAATGAGATTATTAGAAATCTGTAAATGTATCTCTTCTAATAATTTATAAACGTAGTATTAAAACATCCCAATAGCTAGGTATTTATCGGGGAAATGCTGAAGATGCTCTAGCAGAGCTAGGTAGAAAAGGCAACCAACGCCCAAAGCGGCCATCACGTTTCAGCGAGGCATGCTCGGGTGGCGTCTGGGCAGGGGAGCTGCTGCAGTCGTGCGCATGGCGTCCTCTTCCTCCTCCCTCCCCTCCTTGCCGCGGCTATCCATCCCTGCTCACCGAGCACGCCACGAGGCAGCCATGGCTGCTTCGCTCGGCGCCTCGCGGACTCTGCGTAACGGCGGCGGGAGGCAGATGCAGGTAGTTCGTTGATGCCCGGAGCTCGTTCTGATAAGCTCTCCAACCTTCCGTTTCTTGTATCAAAATCTTATCTTTTTTTTTGTTCTTGTGATCTTGTCTCTTGTTTGCGCGGCGGAAGGATCTTGTGATGCAAAGGTGGGCTGAGATGGTGTTGTGTTGTGGCGCGGATTGGGGATGCGTGCCGCAGCTGTGGAACAGGGTGGTTCTGCGCAAGTGGCTTAACATCGGCGCGGGGTCCGGGGACTCCGACTTCAGCGCCGACGAGCGCTCTGAAGGCGAGGCCGACCGCGAAGGTTAGTTACCCCCTCTTCTCTTCCGCCGCTCCCTTTCTTGAGCGCAGTGTTCTGACTTCTAAATTTCTAAATCGATCTGTTTGCTCAAACTTGCTCTTGTTTGGATGGAAATTGGCTAGAATTTGGTTTGGAAGTTTGAGCGGTAGGCGTTGACGGTAATGCAGATGAGACAACAGTGTTGCAATGAAAGTTCTTTCTTGTACGCTACTGTTTCGGCTCTGGTGATTTGACTTTACAAGTGGATTAGAAAAATGTTATCTTGTATAATTGGTCAGTTCACGCTGGCTTATATTGCTTGCTTGATGATTGCTTTGATAGCTTATTGTAAGTGTTCATTGTTTGCCATCAATTCGATATGGTATGGAGGTATTATCATCTCTTTCGCCGAGAATGCTTAAAACATTGTGATGCGTGGCTAGTAGTTTCTTCTGAACAGAGATTCCTATTGGTATATTCAATCTTTTTAAGTAGGCTATTAAGCATTGCACGTTGCCTTTTAAGGTAATTTTTGGCTGTTCTTTGCATCTTTTGAAAAGAAACAGAAATGGTGACGTGACCATCTTCAGCTTGACCTCACTATCTAATGGTTCTTGTGACCCACATTCCAGAACTTTTGTATCTTTTCTCTTTACTGAAATAAAATCTGCATTTATATATGGTCTGTGCTTTTCTTTAGCATATGTTTTTTTATTGATTTTTCCCGAAGATTTTCTGGATAGATTTTGATAATCATAAGTTGTGATTGATGTATTTTTAATGCCTTTTCTGCAGACATGCCTGGTTGGAAGCTTGAACTATGTAATGAAGAAAGGATATTAGCTGGATTGGGTGCAAGCACGACTGGTAATTTATGAGCACATGATGTTCCCCCCTAAGGAATAAGAAGTGTGCAGAAGATTAGTGTCTAATAATTACTCTCTCCATTTCAAATTATAGGTCGTTTTGGCTTTTCTGGGTTCATCGATTTTGCCATGACCTAGATATACGCTATGTCTAGATATATTACTTTTACTATGTATTTAGAAAAGCCAAAACGGCCTATAATTTGGAATGGAGGGAGTATGTTTCTCTTTATGTATTTAATCTTTGAGTTGGATCTGGTTGATTTTTAGACAAGGAAGTAGGTGCACTATAATGCTGGTGAAATACCCACCAGGGCAGATAAGATGCTAGTTTGATTTTTTAGAGATAGCAGAGTTATTTGCAGTTAATTTACCAACTTGGGAGCTCCTGCTGACACAGTTTTATCCTCAACTTCTTCTTCTGATCTTCCTGAAAAAGCTTATAGAATTCTGAATTTTACACTGTTCTAATGGGGATTTTCAAGCTCTTCTTGGTAAACATGTCAAAATATGATAATGAACAGAAACATAAATGATGGATAATTAGCAAGAAAATCTGGATGTATCTCAGTATTTATTTTGATTTAGTATGAAGTCCATTTTTATTACATTAGGTGTCTGCTTGATAAGGCATGGATTGACAGGTTGCTTTATCTGCTGACACAACCGCTTGCTTCTTCATTATTTTTTCTTCTTTTGCTTTTGTGTTCTGCCCAAACACCTGTTTGATAAAAAGTCTTGGATTGGCGTGTTGCCTTATATGTCAACAAAATCATTGGTGCCTCGTAGGTGCGAATGATGTACCTTACAGGCTTAGAAGGCACAGATCAGAGATCCTTCGTGCTCAGTATGTTGATGTTAGAGAACTCAGGTAATCGCCTTACAGGTGTCTCCATTCACCTTATCGTCTAGTTATACGTCTTTGACAGTACTTTTCTTTAAGCATCTCCTCTAGTTGAAATAATATTACTGCTGCTCATTCCTCCTGTTATACTGGAACGTTTCATATTGCAGAAGATTAGTTATAAATAGTTAAAATTTTCTACTAGGCTGGAATTGAAAAATGTGCTACTTTTGTGATGATGTTCTTTCAGCTAACCTGCAAGGTTTAATATTCAGGATCTGCGTGGGGACATGGAATGTTGGAGGAAGATTTCCACCCAGTGACCTAGATATTGAAGAATGGTTGGATATGGAGGATCCAGCTGATATCTATGTTATTGGGTAATTAACCACTATAAAAATTCACTTTAGGTGTAGGAAACGTACTGTTGATTCTATAAAAATTGTTTAGGGAACATGCACTGGATACTTGATTACTTATTGTATTTAAAAGTTATTTGACTATTGCATGCAGCTTAATATGCTAGTATGTTTATTTAACTTTAATGGTTATATAATAGGTATCTAAGTATGTGATCCGCCTTACATATGTATGTGAGCCGCCTTACATATGTATGCTACCTTGCAATTTGGCAATGAGATGATACTGCCACTCATTTCTTTAATAGTTTTTGTTAGAAAAGAATTTCATTTACCATGGAAATTAGGGTCATCTTTCAGATTTCAAGAGATCGTTCCACTCAATGCTGGGAACATATTTGGTGCTGAAGACAATCGTCCAGTTTCTGTATGGGAGCAAATCATCCGTGAAACTTTGAATAAGAATTTTTCAGATCCTCCTTCAGCGTCAAGATTCAATCCATCAGATGCTGCTCTTTCCGTGGAATATGAATCGCTTATTGGGTCCGATAATGATAGTGATGGGGAACTTCAACCGTTGATTGAGCAAGACCATAATTGTCGACTTCAAAATAAAACAGATGAGAATTTTGAAGCTTTTCCGGAAGAGGGTTTAGATAAGAGAATAAAAAGGAAAAGGCCAGAATTTGTACGGATAATAAGCAAGCAAATGGTGGGAATATTTCTTTCGATTTGGGTTCGGAGAAGCTTGCGGAAGCACATTCAGAATTTGAGAGTATCAACTGTTGGTGTAGGCGCGATGGGTTATATTGGTAACAAGGCAAGTGCCAAATTTCATATTCTTTCCTTATATTATTCGTGCAGCTTGACATTTCAGTGATAACTGGATTATACTTGGGTTAAAAACATAGGATGCTGCTTGTCACATTATGTGGTATTTTCTCCTGATGAGAACTGGAGTTTCAAAAATGCATCTTTTGGAATTTCCATTCCTTCGAGGATATTGAAAAGGCAAATAGAATTTTCTTAAGGAGAGCCGATTAACTGTGTCTGATATTTTGTTCCTTTTAAGTTCAACATCTTCCAATTTTATCCGATACCCTGCTATCGTCTCATTCAGCATGGATACACTTGTCTGTCATCTAATTTAGAAGACCATGTGCTGATATTTGTCCCTTCAATATACTTTAGGGATCAATATCAGTCAGCATGTCTATACATCAGACTCCTTTCTGCTTTGTTTGTTGCCACCTGGCTGCTGGTGAAAAAGATGGAGATGACCTAAAAAGGAATTCAAATGTCGAAGAAATACTTCGAAGAACAGTGTTTAACCCAGTCCATACTGTAAGCATGCCTATGAGAATACATGACCATGAGTAAGTTGGCTAATCTGTCTTCTGTTAATTGGTGCTATGTTCCAAAGCTAGCACTCAATTATCCATGTGTATCTACTGTTATATGGCGATCATTAGATGGTTGGGTAAAACTCAAGATGGCATCCTATGGATGCTATATCCAGCCATATGATTTCTTATGTTCAATCTTTGTCCTTTATTTCAGAAGGATTATATGGTTCGGAGACCTCAACTATCGGATTGACTTATCCTATGAAAGGGCACACGAACTAATCTCCAAACAGGACTGGGATGGATTGTTTGAGAGGGATCAGGTAATTTGATAGGCTAGTAAATCAGTTTGCTTTTGTAGAATTTCCAGCTCATGCTTCTGCTGTGACAGATGAAAAGAGAACTGAGGAAAGGATGCACATTTGACGGCTGGTTTGAAGGAGTTATCAGATTTCCTCCAACATATAAGTATGAGTTTGACTCAGGAAGCTATGTAAACGATGAGAGTAAATCTGGGAGAAGAACTCCTGCATGGTATGTTGTTCTTCTAACCTTTAGATTCATTCAATCAATCATTCTAGGCATCAGCACTGAGTATACTAATAACAATAAACATGCATTCGATCTCATCTACACGTGTAGGTGTGACCGCATTCTTTCATATGGAAAGGGAATCAGGCTACTTTCCTACAAGAGGGGGGAGCTTACACTTTCCGATCACCGCCCTGTGACTGCAGTTTACTTGGTGGAGGTTGAAGTTTTCCGCCGCAGAAAGCTAAGGAGGGCTCTAACATTCACTGATGCGGAGGTTGAGCGCTACCTATCATCCGAGGACGACGGCTTTCGGAACCAAAAAGTTGTTGAAGCATGGGATATGCATGAACCATGAGACATGCAATTTCTTAGCTCGAGTTCCAAGTAGATGATGTGGGCACGTGGCCAAAGCAAATCCAGAACGTCAGAGAAGGTTCAGTTGCATTACATATTCTACCACAAGCGGCTTATTTATGACTCCCCCACATTCATGGATTATATTTGCTGCACGCATGTTTTATCAAGAATATCTCAAGCATTATGCTTCATTACAGGAGTCAAGGCAGCGTCTCTTGAAATTTTTGCCAAATTTATGCATAAATGCTTTCTCACTTTATCGTTGGTTAGGAAAAGATGGTTCATTTTTCCTTCTAACATGGAGCCATAGCCTTCGTGTCAGTCTGATGATATGTGGGCTGGAAACTCGTCAGAAGTTCATACTTGTGTATACCATTTCTTGGGTGACTATTGTCATCACACAGCAAATAATTTATTGGTTCGAAAATTCACCTGAAATCTTATTTTTGGAGTTCTTTATCGCAAATATTTTTTAGAAAATACTCCAAATATTTCAAGGGACTTCATATCAAAACCATATCACAGCGCAGTGTTACATGCTGTTGAATGACAGGCCAAAAATTCGTAGGCAAAAAAGGGGACAAGCTTATAAATCCATTCCTCAACCCAGGGAGAATTGTGTAAGAAACGAAGAAAGAAGAATCGATTCGTTAGTTGGAGGACGCAGTGAGCAAGCAAACACGAATCACCGTGGCAGCGGCCAAGGAGCATGAGCCGTGAGCGCTGAGCGGATCACAGGTATCTGGCTGATGTTGCCTGCAGCAGCCGGCAGTCCGCCACGGCACGGGAGGCTCGTGCCACCATGCTCGACCTCTGGGCATCCCGTGATGGAAGCTTTTGCTCTGCACAAGTGGAGGTGCCGCCTTGAGGCGAGCTGATTCAGGCCGAGGGAACGCCGGCCAATTTATCATTCCAAACATGTTGCAAAAAGCGGAGCTGATCCCTCCCGCTCGTGCGCCGCCGACGGGACAGCCACGTGCCGGCGTCGACGACGACCGGCCGGCGGGGTCGCTCGCCGCCCGTCCGTTGAGCTTCCGCTGCTGCCACTGCCGGCCTGCCGCGGCGCGCCCTGCTGTCGCGGTGGCTTCGCTTCGCTACGTCGCTTCGATTCTACGAAGACAACCGACATGGTGTCAACGGTCAACCCACCCAATCCGGGCCACACGTGTCCGATCGGACGGCTGGCACGGACCCGGGGTGGACGGTATTTGAAATACCGTCCACCTGGTCGGTATCACATATACCGTCCAACCCAGGGACGGCACCCCTGCCGCGCGGCGCGGCTCCCCGGAGCGCCGCCGCGTTCTGGCCGGTACTGGAGGTCCTCCCTCTGTCCTCCCGCGCCTCCGCAAGTCTGTGTGTGAAGGCAACAGAAGTCTGTCCTCGATCGCGCCTCGCGCGCGCGGCCGGCTTCTGTGTCGTCCCTGCCCGATATCTTCATCAACGCCGCCGGTACCCTGCGCAGCTATGTCTCCAACCACGGCTGTGCCGGCGCGCCTCGTCCGGCGCGCCATGCTGCCGATGCTCCTACTCCTCGCGGCCGGCGTGCCATGCCAGAATCGCCGCCGGGGGCACGCCACGCACACGTCTCCGAAACAAGAAGCAGAGGTCGGCTTGACCACACGCCAGAGATGCTTTGTCAATCGAGCAGCCACCAGTTAATCGATTTCACAATGTGTTGGTAGACAGATGTCAAGGGGAGCTGAAACCTGAATAGCTGTTGTGTTTGCCTGTCCCCTCTGGTTCAAGATGGACAGGGTCACTTCAAACATCTTCCAGGGAATTCTTGTGGTGTGGATGTTAAAACATTTCGAAGAGGAACGAAAAGGATTAGCCGCGTCCCAGCAAGTTATGCATACTTTCAGTAATTCAGTGTGCGCATCACTTCGGGCAACATTTCAAATTGAGGCGAAAAGGGATTTCCTGAGTCCCAGCAAGTTATGCAAAACTTCCAGTAATTCAGTGTGCGTATCACTTCGGCTGTCAGTAACAATAAATGTTACTATTTACAGCTCAAAAGGAAAACATCGCTAGTAAGGTTCCAGAAAGATGACTCAAAAAACATCAGCTTAAGAGGATGAAGGTAACGGTTGATCCGTGGAGTGACAACTGTGTTTTCTTGACCGGTGAGGAAGAATTACACCTATCTAGAGTGGTTGACGATAACCATGTATCAGTCGGAACTACTAATTGCAATTAGTCATTATCCAAGGGTGTTTTCGCCAGAATCCAGGTCCCAGGTCAACGTGGTCCACTTTCACATCCCACCGTTCTCTTGCGGTGCCATTGTCGCCTCCCTCCGCCTCCGCAAGTTCTTCCACCTGTAGACATTTGAGATGGGCCCGTTTAAATGACAAAAAGCTGGAAGTAAGAGCATTAGAATATATCTTTTGCCCCATAGCAGCATCATGATTGATTGGAATAAGACAGGAACACTAAATCTGGAGGCAACTTGGCTGCCAAGTTTCACTTAATTGGAGTGATGTAAATGCACTACTTTAATGATTTTATTTTGGAATCAATTGGGACCTACCAATTGCAGGCATATCAAGTATGAATATACGACATCACAGGCTGAAACTTCATTTCAGGATTGTGTCTGAAAAGTTTCTTCAATCTTGTAGGCAAGCTAAAAGTTGCTTATTTCCCAATGCTACAATTTTATCGCTCCTGGGTTATACTAATATGGGAACAGCTAAACAGCACAACATTGCAGCTGGAAGTGGTTCGACGAAATCAGTAAAAATTACCTTTCGCCGATAAATACATGAACCCTTTCGAAACATAGCAGGCTCATTGTTGTAGTTCGTCTGGAATTGCTGAAAAAGCAACTCATTTTTATCTTTAGATAATGTTCCCTGCATTCAAAACTACAGCAGTTAGAAAACACACAATGAGACAAGTATGGAAGTAAGCGGGATCAAGGGAAAACGACTAAAGCATTATCATGAAAGAAGACCTTCAATATCTCATGAGCTTCCGTTTCACTTTTTCCAGATTTCACTAGCATCCAGAAGCATGTATTGTATTGGTTGCCAGCATGGCCTGAAAGTTAGCAGATATAAAGGTCAATTTATGTCTTTGCTCTTGTGGTTTACTATTTTAACTGATGAAGTAACTTTGCAGTAGGACATCTTAAAAAAAATTAAGGGACATAGACATCAATCAGTATGCATCACAATTCACAGCATATAGCTATACAAGCATTGAAACCTAATTCAGTCACGCTACAAATGAATACAGGCATATTACAAATATGTTTTAAACTAAGTTCAGATGTGATTGTTTTTTAGTAAATTACTTACACTCTGCTTGCCTCCATGACAAGTATTCACATACTATCTTTAGTTTTGGATAACACAGAGCTTCTGCCTCAAAACGTGGTGTCTGCATTAATTCCTTGTGGGGAGAAAACTCTTTCCATTTTGTCACGTAACAAGAAGTGAAATATGAAGAGCATGATGAAAGGATTAAGCTGCAAAATAAGTTGGCATCATTTTAGTCAAGTATTTACCCCTTAAATTACAAATACAATGCACATGCATAATGCTGATAACCACCTCTCCTGTCTCTGATATAGTTCAGTCTTCTCATGGAACACAAAACTGCAACGATAAACACAGTAAGAATGGATGTCTGCAATGGATGCCAATAAATAATGGTCATTTGCAAGGGAATAATTGTCTAAATGTATAATAACATTTCAGCTTTATTTTATGCTTCACTTACGGTTTTCATTAATGTTTAATGTGCCAAGCCTATATTTATTTCAGATACATACCTATACTCGTTGCTAAAACCATAGCCAAATACAATGTCAGGGTATTGCTCCATCATCAAAGATGCAGATGCATTCATCAGCCTTAGAGCAGTCTCGTCATTTGGCTTGTCAAGTGAATGAATTATTGAGAATCTGGGCGGGAACCCTGTTAATAAGGCAATCAAGCTATCCTAAAGAGAACCAGCATGTTTTTGATAGATAAAAAGGGTTCCTCACTGATCAAATTGGCAGCCACTGATGCGAACGACAATCCAATTACAAGGTGGAAGAATGCGGTCGATGCCAAACTTCTTCACAAACTCATGCATAAATTTGCCTGTTCCCAAACATATCAATTAGGTTAATGTTATTTACATTCATAGCTTGATCTGGAGTTGAAAGGATAGCTGAAACTAGAATAATTCAAACAAACCTTCCCGAAGAATGTGCTGATGATTTTCCCAAAACTCAGGCCCTATGATATCGACATGTGCTACTGTAACTTTCAATCGTGGTCTTTTTATTGGAGTCCCATAGTCATCAATCTTCACTGTTGTTTCTACCTAGTTATACGCAACACATTATAACAAAGATGTTATTTTACATAATTGACAACATTGGTGGTATTACCTTCTCTCGGTAAACACTGGATCCTTTGCGGAACATAGCTGGTTCATCATCATAATTTATTTGGAATTGTTGAGCAAGCAGCTCATTCTTGTCCTTTGCAAATGTTCCCTAAAAGAACAAAAGATGAATTAAAACACTTGTGCAATTGCAACAGAAAGGTCATCAACTCAATACAAGTTTATACTACCTTCAATGCTAGCTGAGCTGCTTGTTCACTTTTTCCAGATTTCACCAACATCCAGAAGCAGGTATTGTATTGATTATTTATATGACCTGAAAGCCACAGACCAAAAGTATGGACATCAGCCAACTAATCAAGTTATTGCTCAATTCTGATGCATGCATAGATCATTCCTTTTTTTTCTTTACATTGATGAAGCTTCACGATCTGTACAACTTTGGTGGATATAATGCAATTTTCTTGTAGGACTTCAGGGCAAAAAGTTTGCAAAATATAAATAGGTCTCATTTGCTATATGAGAAAATTTTGATTTCAGTTTCAGTAGCTTACAGTCCACTTGTCTCCAAGCCAAATAATCACGAATAGTCTTCAAATTTGGGTAACATACAGCCCGTGCATCAAAATATGGTGGCTCCTTCAACTCTTTGTTAGGAAAGAAGTCTTTCCACTTCATTACGTACACAGAAGTGAAGTAGGAAACACATAAAGAAAGAATTTTGCTGAAGGTATTGGTAGAGATGTCAATATCATTGATGCCATGAAGTTGCTCATAGTTCAGAAACAAAAGGCAATTTTGCACAATGAACATTCCAAATATCAGCGGAACAGTGAAAATGAATGATTACCTCTCTCGCCTGTGATAAAATTCTGTTTCCTCTCTGAAAACAAAGCTGCAGGGTAAACATGAATATAAGAAAATTATTATAATAGAGCAGATAATGCATCATATGCTAAAAAGTTCAGTTTTACTATTATAAGTGCATCTGCCGACCCCATGTGCATTCAGTACTTGCAGTTTAACAACACAACTCTTAAATAAATTACATAATGAGCTCTTTAGCCAAATAAACCAATAATGAGCTGCATTTATCTTTGGAAAATAAGCATCAGACACTATGTGATTCAATTCACAATTTCTATTCAAAGTCGTATAATGTATTGCATAGAGTTTTATAATGGAACTTACATGAGAGGATGTCTAATGCCGTACCTGTACTCATCACTAACACCATAAGCAAAGACTATGTCAGGGAATTTCTCAAGCATAGCAGTGGCACAAGCGTTCATCAATCTTAGAGCATTCTCATCGTTCGGTTTCTCAAAAGCGTGAATCTTTGAGAACCTATAAAAGAGAAAATGAAATTAGTGGATAGGAAACAAACAAAAACAGCTCCAAATTCCGGGCAAACACGATTGACACGGATCCAGCAAAACTAGATGCACTTTTGGCATGACCACATGGCCAATCTAGCTGTTTTAACCACTAGTAAAACATGCCTGTACGAAGCAGTGCACAGCTTGTTGGGGCCGGGGCGAACTAAACTAAACCAAAGCAAACAAAGAAGTGAAGAAGTGTACCGATGGAAGTGGCAGCCGTCGATGCGGACAACGATCCAGTTAGAGGGCGGAAGACGGCGATCGAACTCGAATTCCCTCTTCACATACTCATACTCGCTGTTGGCCATCAATCCCTCCCCCAACGCACACACCCAAACAAGCTACGCTTTAGGTGGGAAAGTAGCAGCTAAGGCACCGCGCGGAAGCCGGCGCCGACGAGTGGTAGAGCTCCGCGGTGCGTAGCGGTTGAGAATCCCGGGTTCGCTTTGGGTAACCACCGAGGGAAGGAGCGCGTCAGGAGGCGGCGGCGCCAAGTGGGGACGGTGGCGCCGGGACGGAGGCCGCGCGAGCTGGGGAAAGAGGGCAGGACGGCGCTGCGGCAGGAAGCTGGGAGCGCGGGGGAGGAGGAGAGGCGAAGCAAAGCAAGCGAAGAGCGTGCGCGGGAGTGGTGGCGGTCGAGTCGTCTCGTCGGCGGCGAGGTGGAGGGAGGGAGGGACTATGCCTGACAGCCTGAGAGGTGTAGGGAGCGAACGTGTTTTGGACTGTTTTTTCTTTTTGAGTGGGCTGGGCTGGTGTTTGTTAGCCTATCGACGGCGTCCAAAGCAGCCACGAGCCCACAAACTGCGTGGGCCGACAGGTTGATTGTGCCGGATTGGGGAGCTGCGGATACTGCTGCCGCTGTACGAGTACTGAGCAGGCATGCTCAATTGTTAGAAATAGCGACCCCTAAAAAAAATTGTTAGAAATAGCAGCGAGACATTTACTTTCGCATCTGGCTCATGTGGCAGGGAGTGTTTTTTTTTCGCAAGCTCAGAAGATGACGCAGTCACCGAAGTTTTTCATTCTATTTCTGATCGTGCCATTCTACTTTGTTCTCATCACTATCATATATGATGCAGTTGCTTTGTTTTATGCACTTCATAGATGTCAAGTTCTAGATTCATTTTGACCCATCTCTTGAGATTTAGCATTCTACTTTTGTTGTCATCAGTGCCTGCTGCTTTGTCCGCTTCTTGTTCACTCAAGAGCCCATATGGTCCAATACTTGACGGAATTGTGTTAAGCTCATGGTCTTTCAATCTTCTTTGGTATTGCTGATTCTGCCATTCTCTCAAGTCTCAAGATCGAAGAACAAGCATGCACAGGTGCACAACCCGCATCAGGAACTCTTTATCTGAGACCCAATAGACATATTTTCCATAAACTGAAGACATAAATGCAGTACTCAGCCAGCCACAAACCAAGCAAGCACATACAGAAAGTGATCATTCCATCGTACAGAGAGCAATCAGGGCTCACTGACACCTGTCGCCTTACACTATGAACAACCGAACTACCAAACGAATAAAGCCCTGGATGCCTGACCTGGCCTGTGGGCTCAGCCTTTCTTCACAACCTTTTTTTTTATCTCCCTTTCCTCACAACCTTGTGTCCCAGGGACAGATCTCAAGTCTCAATACGTCGACAACACTGGACGAGCTATGTGCAGCAGAGGCCATCGGTGCAGAACCTGATGCTCGGGATCTATTCAGCAGTCTGAGCAGTTAGGATCGTTGTCTTCTTCAGCCAGTACTGCTCGAACCTTTGCCTCGCGTACTCCTTGTAGTCGAAGTCGATATCATTGACATGCTCCTGCAGCCAGAGGATGCGAGTTTTCAATGGATGGCAGACATGGTATTCGGGAATACAGGTAACACGAGTGGTGGAATCTGCATGAGCAAAACCCACCGAAATTATTCCCCAGAGGCCCCAAACTAGATGGCTGGCAAGGGTGTACTTCTCAATGCTTTTGATCAGATTTTCTACCTCCGCGTCAGATTCTTCACCTGTTAGACATTGCAGTGAGAAAAAAAAGAATTAATGCTGTTTTGTAAGCTTCTAAGGGGGATTAAATTGATGCTGATGAATTGATGATTAATTTTGTGCTTACCTGATGAGCTCAAGTACGTCTGCACAAATTGCTTCCGCTCATGGGTATCTGTTGCGATATGAGCATAAAAGCAAGGATGAGTGGACAAAAATAGATCCCATCAAGGTATCTAAGATGAAAATAAGAATGAGAAATCAATAGCTTCAAATATATTTGGTACCTGGATATTTAGTGTAGTCCAGTACATGCGGCTTTTCTGAATGGTAGTCCGCAGCCATCTCACAAAAATGGTTTGCGATGTCATAGGCAACTGGGTTAAAACTTGCATACTCATAGTCCTGCAAAGGCGTTAGGCGAGAAAGTAAGATCATAGCAATACATTTTTCCAACTTATTCAGAATAGTCAGATGGGATAGTCATTCAAAGATGAAGCAAAGCTTCCGGTTCAGAAACCTATGACAGACTAAAAGCAAAGAGGCCATAACAGACATGCTGCAACATGTACAACCTCTGCTTTTAAATATATGACGTTCAGGATAAGCTAATTACTTATGAAAAACAGAATTAGTGAACAAAACATAAGCTAAATAACAAGAACTTACAATGATGGTCAGCAGTTTGGTCTCTTCATCAATCATGATATTTCCATACTGGAGATCGTTATGGCAAAATCCTATGCATTCACGTTCCCCTGAAAATTCATTCTCCAATGCAGTGATCTCCTCCTCCATGCTATCCAAGCAGAACTCTTTGGCTTCATTAGAGGAGCACAAGTTCTTGGCAGTTTTGAGCCAGTTCCTGCAAATGAGGCTCTGTTACAGTTAGTACTTTACTTTGTTGATAATTTTCGTTTTACAATAACAAATGTTTAGAAAAAATCACCAGTACCTTAATCTTTTCCAAATGAGCACAGATTTTGGACCAGGCATGTCAAGCTTGTGAAATTCCCTCAATTTGGAGGCTATAATAGCTGAAATCTCCGGATCACGCAGGTCAGCAGCTGAAAGTGTCTGAAGGGAATAATTACATCAACTTTCTTCCTAAATTGTACAGAATGGATATGATGCTTCACTTCATGGTAAAATGAAAACTAATGCTGCATGTTTTGTCCTTTGTATTTAGCAAGTAAAGAGAACAAGATGCTTTATCTTTAATATGGTACAGAAAAATGGAGAATAAAGAGTGACGTTTTAACCATTTTTTATTCACATATTTTCCATGAAAAGACCTTTCACTTCATCAATCTGACCTAGTCTTGTCGAGTAATTAAGCCAAGCAGATACACACAATCTGACCTATTAGCGTTTCCGTATCTTGAATCCTACATGTTACAACTACTACCAGATATCAGCAAGAAGAAATGTCAACTGGCCGGTGCCAAATATTTCAATGTTTTCTGTCACAACAAGTATCTCGGAGACGTATCAAGAAAACAATTTAAAATACACTTAGTCTCAAGAGTAGTAGGAAAACCGTGCCAATATTATTAAATTGGTTAGTTCACTGAGTAGAGACTTAAATTATCGTTTTCAGATAAGATTTCGAAAGCCAAACGGTTGAAATTTATGATAGTACACACCATCAGGGGAAGAAGGTTTCAAAGAAAGAAACAGCCGCACATCAACACGCAAGTAATTGATGACACGCATTTACATACCATTACATCAGTCCAAGATGTGGCATTGTCTCGTCCAAGAATGAAATAATGCATTCATAGTATCCTTTTCTGTTGGTTGAACCTTAAAACAATATCCCTCCCTCTTTTTTCCTGAACGAACCAAACAACATCACTCAATTCTTCCTATGATATGAAAGAAAACGCCTAATATGATGTTAGTATTAGTGAGTGTATCAATGGAAACTAGGTTCTAGATTAGGGGGTTGTCTAGTGATCAACTAAACTGACAAATTTATGCAGTACCGTGTGTTTCCAACTTACCCACCCAAAAGGCAGCAAAAGATTCCAAAGAAAACTAGAGAAGAGACAGGTTCCTTCCGAAAAGGGTTGAAGAAAGGTTAGCCTCGAAACGAATGGCAAAGATAGAGAACAAGAACGGCCGATCCTACTTCGTGGAAGCAGAGTAGCAGACAAATAAAATGGTTGAAAAAAAAAGGACAGAGAGAGAGAGAGAGAGAGGGAGGCGAATGCGCACCCTGGCGTGGATGAACTCCTCGATGCGGCCGTTAGGGAAGCGGCCGAGGAGGCGCGGTCCGTGGCCGTGTCGCGACATGCACTCGAACGTGCGCACCTCGTCCTCCCTGTCGAAGAACAGCTCCACGCCCTCCCCGTACACCCGCACCAGCACCGTCCGCGCCTCCCTCTCCTCGCCGCCGGTGGGCCACCGCGCCTGGTACACCTCGTTGGTCATGGCGCCCTTGAGCGGCACCACCTCCGGCTCCCGGCCGCAGCCGGCCACGTCCTCCCACTCCACCGCCAGCTCGCGCAGCAGCCGCCGCGCCTCCTCCGGGATGCTCCGCTCAGCCGGTGCGGGCGCCGCCTCGGCCGGACTCTGCTCGCTCTCCTTCGGCGCCATCCCCCCCGAATCAACGGAGCGGCTCGGCTCGGGATTGGACGGCGGAATCTTCTCTTTTCCTGAAATGGGAGGGATCTGGCCTCTGGGCGTTGGAGCGCGAGCCGTGCGTGCGCGCGTCTTTCCGTTGCTGCTTGGTTTCGTTTCTGGGAAGGGGGCGGGTATAAATACAGCTGCAAGGGACGGTGGATATTTGCCTCGGGAGCTTGCAGATTCACCCTCAAGAGTTGCCGTTATTCTGTACGGACCTTCATTTTCGTCAACGAGTAAATAGTGGTCATAGAAACTTTTTTGCCTGACAGCAATTCGGATAGGGTCCAAGAACTAGTCAAAGAGTGGTTAAAGACAAAGGGATGGATCAAGTGCTAACCTCATTGTCAGCGGAGCGGTGTGTGTCAGCCAGCGCTGAGTTTAACTTCTCCATCCTCCGCGACGCATTCACTTCGAAACGACTCGCAGGAATTCAACGCGTATCGAAAAAAAAAGAATTCAACGCAGCACATGCATGTCAAGGATAGGGGAATCAACATGTCGCTGATGTGGCATCTTTACCTTTCAATCTAGTGTGGAGCTAAGTGCTAGCAACAGTAGCTGGCTAGCTGGACAGGCTTACAATTGAAATCTGCATGTTAGCGAACAATGCGAATTTAATTAAGCCGTGCGACTTTCTTGAGTGGGCGAATAATCAATAATTGCGAAATGAATCTAGAATTTCATATCCTTGAAAAAAAGTTCAGTGAAAAGATAGAGGTTCCACTATGTGCCGATCAAAAAATAAATTCCGAATTGACAAAACAACAACTTAGATTCGGGTACCCGCCCCACACCATACCGTGATTAATGAGCAATCAATGTTCATAACTTGAGGGGAATCTAAATTAAAGCGACTCATGTGTAATTTGGTCGGACATCAGGGAGAAGCATGTAAAAGCACAAGAGGTACCATACCTAAATATTTGTTATCGTCCAGAATTTCGTCACGAATTAGCCATATGTTTCTGACTCCAAAATGTATGATCTTTCACAGATCCTGTTAGGTTTGCCTGAACTGACTAGACCAAAAGGAAATAAGGAGATATGTTCTCAAAGAAATAAGATAATCGAAAATGGAACAAAGAGCACTGAAAAGGGACAATAATCAGTACTAAATTCTCTCCCTAGAGAAGTGACTCAACAGAAAAATATCACACTTGCGAAACCAGTGTAGCTGTATGACACAGAAGAAACTGTTTCCTTCACTTGGTTCACACATCCAGATGACACCAAATCCGCAGGTACAGGGCAGGACAGGTAAGCCGTGCAAAATGTTCATTTCATAGATGACCGACTGGTGCCTAGTAAACAGGTACCATCAGTATCTGGTATCAAAAAGGAAAGTGAAAGTCATGTTGCTGTACAATATCTGCAGCCAGCATAGCAATAAAAGATTTCAGGACTTAACA
This sequence comes from Panicum hallii, assembly GCF_002211085.1. Classification (NCBI taxonomy): domain Eukaryota; kingdom Viridiplantae; phylum Streptophyta; class Magnoliopsida; order Poales; family Poaceae; genus Panicum; species Panicum hallii. Next base: position 13,127,764 of record NC_038044.1, read on the forward strand.
CTTGTAGATACGCAAGGCAGTCAACTGAAAAGTAGAGATAAGAAATTCTAGCTTCTCCCGATCACATATGTCAAATTGTAGCTTTCTCACTATCCAAAGTTAGTGCAGAGGTACTACTGCCAGTCTGCCAGCACCACACAGAGAGAACGACTCAGTTCGACAATTTTGTCTTCCTCCAGCTTCATCTGGAGTGACTCTTCTTTCCTCTGTCATGTGCAAACCTATTACAGCTTCAATCACCTAATATGTCAGTGCTTACTACTGTCCTCCCATGTCTATAGTAGAGTGAATACAGAGACTAACAGAACCAAGGATAGAGGCAAAAATATCAGTGGCACCACTCTTCCTGAAACGCTCAGAATCTGTACTGGAAACAAGCACCCTCCTTGTGAAGCGTTTGTCGTTGTGATCTTTGCAAGACCTCCAAAAGAACAGGCTCTGACATCCTGATCCATCGTCTGGAAGTAGATGTTGAACGCATATGATATGTTCCCATCATGGCTGAGACCATTGCATGAGGACCCATACCCCAGTGGTGTACAATCTGCATTTGAGCATGCATAGTTTACAGAGGCTGGCAGATCTTTGTACTTATCCTTTGCATCCTTGTTGAATACACACCACTGTGATGGCAAGTACTGCACCCCTTTCACTTCAGCCAGATAATTGACCTTGCCATTTCCACTGAGATCCATAGAGAACTTTGGTTTTCCATCATATGTGAATAGTCCCCAGTGACGCTCAAAGCGTCCAGGCAGAACACTCTTCTGGTTCTCATCAATCAACGCAAACAGGTAAACTTCCATGTGACCGGGTCTCAGAGGTGTCCCGACATTTTTGGCCATCTTCTTCAGAAAACCACTATAGAACCTCTGTGCATATTTGACGTTAGCATTCTTATCGCCATCCGTTGGCCAGCCAACTTCACCAACAATGATTCTCATGTCGGGCACACCAGCTTTTCTTAATGACCAGACAAGCGTGTCGAAGTTGGCGTCAAACACATTGGTGTAGACCACTCCTTGATCATACACTGGCTTGGTAGCACCATCAAAGAAGGAGAAATTCAGTGGGAAGTTGGGATTCTGGTAGAGGCTGAGAAATGGGTAGATGTTAACCACAAAGGGCGCATCATTCACATGGAGGAAATTAACAATGTCAACCATGAGGTCATTAATATCCTTGCGAAAACTCCCAGCAGATGGCACTGGTTTGTTCTCAGGGGAGCTGTAGATATCAGCATTGAGCGGCACAACTACCTTGATGCCTTGGCCAAAGCCAGCCTCATTTAGAGCTTTCTGCATATTCTTGAGTGCAGGAAAGGTAATGTTGATGAAGCTGCCATTGTAGCTCTTCAGAAAAGGTTCATTGCCAACAGCCACATACCTGAATAATTGGCATATAATTAAGGTATCGGGACTGGTCATGATAAGGCCACTAAAAAAGACCATAGCATAATTCTGTGCATCGATTTCAACGAATAACCGTGCTCAGCTTATATCCATGAGGATGGTGGATTAATGATTAATAAGCGTGACCATTGTGCTTTGTGTATCTCAAAAAAAGTGAATACTGCATCTTAGTTTATAAGGATCATCTTAAGGGAAAAGACGAGAAAAAATAAGTGCGCTATGAACAAATGATACTACTATTCATGGACAAGAGAAAATTTCAACTTAGTGAAATAAAAGCACAAAGCTCACTACCTAAACATGCTATTACAATTTCACTGGCAGATGCACTGAAGTCCAGAAAAACTCAAGAATACCAAATTATGATGCAACACATGCTTTATGGTTCCTAGATCCTCACCAGTCAAACATATATTTAAATTATCACAAAATATTCTCAAAGCCATGTATGTTTAGTGCAACATAAGTCAAACATAAAGTTCATACTGACTTCAGTTGTCGGCTTATATAGTTAGAGCCTACAAATGGTGGCCAATTGATTAGACTACTCTAGTGTTTTACTTGCTCACTTACTATGACATGCTTGATATATAGCTGATACTACTATGAATAGACAGTGTTTCATCTCACATGCAACACAATTTAAGCACACGGCAAGCTGCACGTATGGCCCACACGCAGCATTTTATAGAACAAATCAAAGCACAGTAGAATACATATATACAATACAACTTCCTTGTGAGCGAACCAGCATGCAAAGTCTGGTGATGCTCTACAACCAACATGAACCTTGCACTGCCATGCATGCAGCGGTGGCCGCCTCTGGCATCTGACACTACACAAAGAATGCACTACTGAACTTGCCTGTAACTGTAAGTAACCATATCTTCTAAACAGCAAGAGAAACCTGAATGTCTGAACTGAACAAACAGCAGCGCAAGCATTGCATCCATTTCGCATGAACTAAAAACATGCAAATATCGTTGCAACATCCCGCTATGCATCAAGCACTACGCAATCACCAGCATACGGACCTCCATGTCACATTGTGCTGGCATTCTATCAAAAATTTTCCGCGCACCAGAACACAGCACGTCCCACCCAGTACCGCACAAGCAGTCAAGCACTCAGCACGCGCGCGCTCGAAGGCTCCTCATCTCAACACTGGTCATCATACAACGCAAATCAGCGGGGCATCCCGCAGGCCGATCTACCGAACGCACCAGAGACCAGAGCGCGCTAGGGTGTACAAGGACGTTGCTAATAACGACACTGGGAGCGGAAGAAGCGAGCGGCAGTCGGTGGGGTACCTGACGTCAACGCCGGCGTTGAGGTTGGCGGTGACGTTGTGGCGCACCCAGTCGCGCGCGCGGCGCGGGTCGCGGGCGAGCGACTCGAGCTGGTCGTTGGGCGCGGCGAGCATGGTCTGGACGCCCGACCCGGCGAGGGCGGCGACCGTCCAGGGGTCGGCGTCGAAGAGCTTCACCCGGTCGACGTCGTTGGCGCGCAGCATCTCGACCACCGCGGACGGGTGGATGGGGTGCGACATCATCGTGCCCCAGTTCACGCCCACGGCGGCCGCCGCCGCCGCGGGAGCAGGGAGCAGGAGCAGGAACAGGGCCACGGCCAAGGCGACGGCGGCGGGGCGGGGCGCCATGGGAGGTGGAGGGGACAAAGCAGCGGCCGGCGGCGAGGCGGCGGTGGGGTTTTGGTGCTACGCCTACGCGTCGCGGGAGGCGGGGTTGGAGTTGGAGGAGCGGTCTCGCATCGGCGAAGCGGGCGAGGAGCGTGGGGAGATTTCTTCGCGGGCGTGTCGCGGGGGAAGCAATGCCATTGCAGAGGTTTTGCGCGAGATTGATTGGGTGGCAGGCAGGTGCGTCGCGGAATGCATGGACGATGAGATGCTGGCTAGTTCGGCACGGGATCACCAGCCACCGTCCGATCCAAACTCCCGGTCGGGATCACGAGAAAGATCGTTCGGAAGTGGCGTGTTTTGAACGACACACGCTGCCAACGTGTGATGAGCTCGGCGAGAGACCGGGAGCTTTGTGCTCGTGCTGTATGCCCTGCTGCTGCCAGAGGTGTTCATGTAGCCAGAGAATTGGAGGCCCATTCCCGGCTTGCAAGGTACAAATCGGGTCGCAGTTCGCAGATCATTGAAATCGTTGGGTTAGTTTTGGTTCAGGTCTCAGCTAATCCACGCTTGTAGCCATCATATTTTTGCATCGCGTGCACTTGCCATGCATACGGCCCTCAAGCTTCTCTGCACTTTTTCCCCCGGAAAAAGAAAGGCTCGCTGCAATTTCTTTAGAAGTTCAGAGCTCAGATCGGAAAAAAAGGAGAATGTGCAAACAAAAGGAGAGCCGGCAACCTCTTGAAGTAAACGGAACAGTGGTTCATTGTTTCTTTCATAACATGCGCAATACAAACGTGATACAACATTGATCAAATGGAGCAAACAATTCCATTGAATCAGAGTCACGCCAAATGTGAGCCTCCGAGGATAAGTAATTGCTCCCGGTGAAGATGAGGTTCGAAGTGAACAGTCGCCATAGCCCAAGAGGGAACTCTCTGCTAACCCCTCTGTTAATCTACTTTCGACTGTGAAGTAGGGCCAAACCTTTAAAAGCCTCTCCTGCTCGATCAAGGTGCTTCTTCCTTTGTATTGATTTTGATTAGGTTGCCATTCTCCTAGCAGTAGCAAAATCTACTTGAAATTGGATAGATGAGCATCAGAATAAAGTAGGGAAGATAAACATCACAGAACAAATCACGTCGACTTCGATCTGACATATGTTTCAATAGGAGAGAGAACTCACTGGGTTTGTAGTACTGGTGAATGACAATACGGGAGACCTTAGCAACAGTTTCCAGAACAGCAGCTGAATCCAGCGTGTCATCAGGCCTGTACAGTACAAGTATAAATAACACAATGCCTAAATCTAGTTCTCGCTATATACAGCTTACAGCCTCAAGTCAGTACAACAATACAGTATAATCCTGATGCACCAACCGAAAAAATAAGGTGCATGGCAGTTAGGTTATATAATGGCAAAAATGCCTTGAAGTTTCTTGCTTCAGACACCTGCAGTCCACCAATATTGGTGTTTCACTGGGTGATGCTGTGGGTACCTTCTCTTCTATTCTTCTTTCAGGCCCTGATGAACGACAGAACAAGCAAGCCATGTTAGCATGAGACCTCTCTTTAAGGAAAATATTGTGCTAGCTGCGTATGCCAGTACATATTAGTGTGAATATGGCTTAGAAAGACGAATGTGTAATACAGTATGATCAAACAGTTCTATGAGTATTGTTTCAAGCTACAACACTGTATCTGTTTGGTTTACGGAACTCGAGACATCTAGCTCCAGCACCATCAAATAGGAACTGCATAATTGGCCACAGCAAGGCAGAGCAGAATACATGTACTATGAATTAGTGATCATATGGTGGGTGAGAATGTCATACTATAGTAAGATCAGCTTCCTGGTACCAATCGTATTTGAACTTTCAGAAAGAACACACATCTCAGACATAAGTTCCAAAAGAAATATAATTGTAGGAGAGCGGACAAGCTTACGTTGATGTTGCTGAATTTGCATATGATAGCTAGGAATGATGCATCAAAATGCACGCCATTCTTCAATTTTGTTCCTTCTGCTGTAATACCCATTTCATGCAAGTTTAATGCCAGTACCTATCAAAATGAACAAATATTTGCTAAGCCAGAAATGGATTCACCAATCATGGGAAGTATACGATGTTAGGCTTGACCAACCAGAAGTCAGAACCTAGCATGGGTAATTTTGATGGAATAGCAAGAAGAAATTTCAAAAGAAAAAAAAACAGATTGTTTTGCTATAGTTCTTCTACATAATAGTTATTTGCAATTTCATTTTACTAAAGATTGAACCTACACAGGAACTAGTAGGCCTTGCATGGAACACACAATGCCAGTTGGCCATAGACTATCGAACACACACGTTGCAAAAATACATCCACTGATCCATGCGTTCTCATTTCACTATAAAGGAAACATCTCCTCAAGATATTGAATACCAATATTACACAAAAGGCAGATCAAGTGGTGTGACCGCAGAACGAAGCAATGATATGCATATAGTCTTGGTGTGTCAAAGCTATGTTTCAGTGTTGATAGATGAACCACAAAACAGAAAGAAGTCAGATAAGAAAATGTCGACTAAGGCTGTGTTCTTGGGCTCATTCACTTGCTTTTAAGTTTGATAGTTCCACAACTACACAAATGAAGCGGATGGATATTGGCAAATGATGCAAAATAACTGACTAAGGGACTGCACTTCTTTTTTTCTATACATGATAGTTGATATTATAATTGGACTAGGCTAAAAGAGAGATTAATACTTATACAGTGCAAGATGGAATAGCAGCAAAAGAGGTATAGGTAAAAAGCATGTGCTTAAGGCAATTTCAAAATTTGTTTAACAAACTTTATGAACCTTAACTCACATCGATGTTCAAAGCTCAAGCTGATTTCCCCAGCCTACTTTCCCCTCATTTGGAAATGTTTGAGCGTGTCTCCTGCATGAAAGAAATTGTCAAAATCATTATATGTTCACCATATACTGAAAAGTGAAAAGTAACAAAAATAAAAACATGGAGTGCTAGACACCTTTTTTATGCCAACCAGCTCATCATACACTTGAGTCGATCTGAGAAGTTGCTGATGCATGGACTCTGGCCTATGCTAGTTGGTTTTCCTTGCTTGCCAATATGTTGACATGGCAGTTCAGTTTTGCTGAATAAAGAATCGCAGGCCAAACTCTACTTCTGATCATGCACTATAGTTTGTCAAGGAGGAAAAACAAGTGCAGGGACACTACCATATCTTTTCACTGGTTCCACATTAACAAATCCTACATCCTTTATCTTTGAATTTCCACCATCAATGGAAACAACGAGGACTAAATGATCAGATTTTCTGCTGCCCTCTTGAAACAAGTTAAATAACTTAATCGATCCATATATATTTCCCTGATAGTTGCCATCGTTGTAATATAGCAAAAGCTTACTCCTATTGTACTTGGCATTTTTTCCATTCTCTATGTTGGTCTCGATCCCAAGTTCACGTCCAACCACATGAATGGGAAGTGGATTTCCATAGAATTGAGAAGCAGCAGCAATGTAGTTCTTCCGAGCATCAACCAAACTTGCATGGTCATTCTCTTCATCCAATGTGAACAACCCAACTTCTTCAAGATCTCTGCTTGCGTACCTTTGTTCTGAACTGAAATTATCTGTCGTATCCTGTTCTGGAACATTGCCTGCCAAAGTTTCTTGAGAAGTTCTTATTGATTCAGTCCAAACATCAGATTTTGTGTACATTCCTACAAGTGCATTTGTGACATATACATCAGAAAGCAGGCCCATTTTTATGATGGAAGCATGCAGTTGTCTTCCCAAATCAATAGCACATAGATCAGCACAACCCCGTAAGATTCTTGCGAAGGTGACACGATTTGCACGCAATCCACTATGCTGCATCTTAGAGAAAAGCTGAAGAGCTTCATCACTGCATCTGTTCTGAATATAACCCAACATTAACATGGCATATGAATTGATGTTCCAACTCTTCATGCTATGAAAGAATCTACAAGCACTTGCAATGCATCCGCACTTAACATAAAGGTCTATGATAGCATTTCCAACAATGACATCCAAGCATTCAGAACCAACTTTTACAAGGTAGCCATGGATCTGCTCACCAGCCTTCTTTGCTCCTATATCAGAACATGCACCGAGAACAATTGAGAAAGTGAACTGATCAGGACGCAGACCAAACTGATATTCCCTATAAAAGAGCAGCAGAGCTTTCTCTGGCAGGAAATTCCAGCAATATCCAGAAAGCATGGCATTGATTACAACTAAATTTTGTGGGAACACCGCATGGGAAAATAGCTCACCAGCGCCCTCAATGCTATGGCATTTTGCATACATGTTTACTAGTGATGCACTGACGTAATCAGCAAGTAGCAGCCCAAGTTTAAGAGCTAAAGAGTGAATCTGCCTTCCCTTATCCAAGTCCTGAAGACCGGTGCAGGCATTCACGACAGTAGCAATACAATGCTGATCTAGAGGTGCTCCAGCATCACTTAACTGCTTAAAGTAACTGCATGCTCTTTCATATTGGAGGTTCTTGACACAGCCTGCCATGACTCCAGCCCATGATACAATATCTGGTGATTGCATAGTTTTGAAGATTGATTCCGCACACATCAGTGATCCAAGTTCAGAATATACCGACATAAGAGCATTGCATACATTAGTATAACAGAACCTTCCAGTTTTCAAACTAAAAGCATGCATTTGTTGAACCTCCTCTTCTATTTGACATATATCTAGCACTGTAACCATGTCTCCTTCTCTCAAACTGAGACCTGAAGAAAGAAAAACTTCTGCAAGTGTCACTGCTTCAACCTGACAACCATTTGAGTGGTAGCTTGAAATAGCCAAAGAATACAAAGATGCATCAGGCCTTCTAACTGCAGCAACAAGCTTTCCAATGTACTGAGTTTCACCTACCCTCCCGGCTGACTTGATCAGTTCAGATACAACAAAACAATCTAATCCCAAGCCCACTTTAAGTGCGCAAACATGAATGTTCCTAGAAAGATCAAATGTTCCCAGAACAGCCGCAACACCAGCTACTACCCTCAAAGTCACCACATCCACTGCCATGCCAACTCTATGCATATCCCGAAAAAGCTCAGCAGCCTCTACGAAACAATTATTCTCAACAAAACCAGAGATCATTGCATTCCAAGCAACGGAGCTCTTCACTGGAATTTTATTAAACAGCCTAATAGCATCACCCACATTGCCACATTTCGCGTACATGTCAACAAATCCAACTTCCACAAATCTATCAGCGCCCAAGCCAGATTTGACCACCAACCCATGCACCATGAGCCCAAGCTCCATGACACCAGACCTGGCACAGGCGTTCAGCACTGATGAGATGACAAACCGGTTTGGCTTCACCTGATCAGAGGACAAGAGCTCCTTGAATATCCCGATTGCCTCAACGAAGAGCCCACGGCTGGCGTGCGCGGCAATGACGGTACACCAGGACGCGACGTCCCTGTCGGGCATTTCGTCGAACAATTGGCGTCCGGCCGCCAGAGAGCCTCCTTTGGCATACGAATCCAGAAGGACGTTGGATACGAGCACGTCGGACGCAAATCCGCGTTTAACTACGTGCGCGTGGGCGGCGGCGGCGCCCGCGGCGAGGGCGTCGCGCGCGCAGCGCCGCACGAGGCGCACGTAGAGGCGCGCCTCGGAGGCCGGGAAGAGGAGCTCGATGGGGCCGACGATCTCCAGCACGGCAGAGACGGTTCCATGCGCGCGGGCATTTGGAGCACCGGAGGCGGGTACGGAGGCGGCGGCGGCGGCGGAAGAGAGGAGCCTAGATGGGGTCGGCCTGGAGGGGAGCGATGAGTGTAGGAGTAGCAAAGAGAGAGATCTTAACATAAGCGAGGTGGTATGCGGGTCGCCGGGGACGGGCGACGACGACGGAGGAGGAGGACAGGGTCGACAATGGCGTCGTCGCCGGCGGCGGCGGCGGGGCTTGGAGCATGGAAATGGGGGCCCAATCTTGGAGCCAGATTTGTTGCAACTTGCAGGCGCGGATTCGTATCCTTTTTCCCATTACCACACTGATGTTGTCCCGCTTATCGCTGCCGCACGATCATAATTTGGAGGGTGTAGATTTACCCAATTACAGGCGCCAGATCTTTGTATGCGGCGCAAAACGGACTCATGGTGGGCTTGCCGCTTGCGCAGCGCAGGGTTGGTTCACGCGTCCAGCTTTTGTAAAACGTGAAGCCCAATCGAAACACGGATAAGTTCTCCAAATTTCAGAAATCAGAGGCTTTTGCAGGTGCTTTGGATTTATATCTTTATATTTTTTTAACTAAAAAGATAGAGCACGGCAGTTTCATATAAGAATTTGTGCCCCGTATATTAAGCGAAACCAGGCTAAACCTTACTACTGTCATTTTTTTTGTATTTTAAAAAAGAAGCTCAAATCACAAGCTCAATGGGCACTCTGTGTGGCTAAACTTGGGCCAAGGCATCACATAACGACCTACTGCCTACATAAGTTAAGCAGAAAGTGGACAGCAACACTGTCAAACTAGCAGAAGCATGTTCTGCATAAGCAGTTGCCGCGTTTGGAGCCAACGATGCCTTGCCCATTTAACTTGTTCTCTGAAGACCAATATCTTTAGGGAACCTGTTGTGTTATTTTGAAGATGCATTCAACGTAAGCGCTCACCGTTTCATGTTGCTTTCAACATACTACACACCAGTTGCAAAAACCCACATATAGTAGATCAGAAGAGTATTTCATTCAGAGCACCATGACATGACAGAAATATATTTTGATCTCAACCATATGCAAATATTTATTATTCTATTGTTAACGCGACGCTCTCTATCTGCTCAGGAGTGCTCATGGGTGTGCCTTTCACAGCAGTGGTGGTCCCGGAAGTTCTGGAATGATGTAAGCTGCAAAAAGTAGCCCATATGACAGATGAGGTTGTGCTCTCAAGTTACTCGGAAAGAAAAATTGAGGTGGTGCACCAGTAATTACCGGTTCCGCATCTGGCCCCGGGTGTAAACACTTGTCCAAACCTGCGCCCGAGACTAACAAGCCTCTCCACGCTTATCTTCTGCTCGTCTTCTAGGGTGAGGATAGAACAAATGCCAACTAGGTTACTTTTTAACACGACACCGGTGCATTTGTTACTTGGGGTGTGGCGGTGTGGGGGATGCTTTTTTATGACAGCCATGCAATGTTTAAAAACATTTCTTCTGTGAACGTAAAAGCTCCCATGAGCAAGCGCTACAAGCATAGTAAGAGCTAAGGCAAAGATCAGAGGTCGAAGGATTGCCTTAGTAGTGGACATTCCTGCAGTACTAGGACTGCTGCTAGAGATGTGAACCTTACCTGCACCTGCACACATCTTTATATAGGCATGTGGGAATCCATGTCTAACAACTAATCAATGTCCATGAGTCTTCGATCATTTGAGAATCCATGTCTATCAACGACTCCAATCAACGGCCGTGCATCTTTGATATAGCATGTGAGAATCCAGGTCTCACTATGAATCAATGTGTGCACATACTAACGGATTATATTTGTTTCCATATGGAGCTTGTGGGAATCCATATCTAATTACTACTCATTGTCTATAAGTCTTTGAAACAGCATGAGAGAATCCAAATCTAACTACTAATCAATGTCCATGCATCTTCCCCTCTCTTGCTTATAGCTAGATCTCGTTGTCTATAGCTAGATCTCATGCCTGTTTGTCTAAAACAAATATATCTATGCATCTTTGATATAGCATATTCAAGCCTCACTACAAATTAATGTCCATAAATCTCCGAACGGGTTATGCTACTTTGATGACCTAATTACGAAACATATATAGTATGTGCAGACATTTCCTTTTAAAAAATACCAACATCATCGCATCAAAATCTGAGTTGCCAAATAGAACAGCTGGTTAGAAATCTTGAATGAACGATAGGAATAATTTTCTAAAAAATGGTCCTACCATTTATTTCGTATGCCGCACCAGGAACAAGTGGCCAATAATGTTAAATTGTTAATGTAGTAGTTTTTCCATTGACCAATAATTTTTGAAGAATGTATAGTTATAACCCATGTGCTATTCTAATCCTAGGTTTATCTATACCTAACTAATTACTAGATAAATTTTCAGTAATAGCTACTACGTACACACTCTTTTACTGAACGCGATTCGGTAATTTGGTTTAGTAATTTCCGGTCGGTTTGGTCGGTAATTTGACTGTTGGGCATAGAACAACCGCTACAACTAAAATGTAGAATAACACTATCGTAATTATATTATATTGTATTATTGTTTTCTATGCCACTCAATACAATTAATTGTCATGTGCTTGTGTTTACGTGTCTATGGAGTGGACCTAAAATATTGACACGTTTTTCTAGTATTAGATATTGATCAAAGCTGTATATCCATGATGATTGGATGATACATCTTTCTTCTCCCCCACTCTCTTCTTTTAACTCGGCATCATACAGGACATTCATATAATCTTTATTTTTATCTTTATCTATTTCTAAAGTAATGATTGATTCCTTGGTCCATTTTGGCTTGAGCCTAATTTTACTTGGTGGGCGAACGTCCTTTCTTTCCTCCACAGTCCACGGCCTGTTTCTCCTCTCTCTTTTTAATTGCACACTCCCTTTCAACCGACGGCTGGCCGCGTGCTGTGAAATCGGCGACGTCTGCTCCCCACTTCATGCCGCCATGTCGCCTCCTCCTTCACCAAGGCCTCCTACAACTGTCTCCTGAATCACGTCCGTCAAGTTCCACAACGACTTCAGGACGAACTCCAATGGTTTGGGTGGGGTCGGTCGTACCTCAAACTTTGTAGCCAGCCACTGCTCATGCTGCGCACCCTACAGCTCGGATCACCGGCGGCACTTGAGACCATTGCTGCCAATCCAGAGATATTGATCATCCCCGTAGGCTCCCGCCACCGCTACAGCTCCCTCTTTCACCCGTGGCATCGTCTCCGCTTGCCCTCCGCGTGTCACCTTGCAGGCTGGAGCAAGGATGCAAGCAACCACACGTATGCTCGCAGCGGTAGACAGAGAGGAAGAGGTACAGACCAAAGGCAAGAGTTGAGGCCTAGAAATTTAACAAAAAGCAAGGCACCCAGGGGAAAGTGATAGGAAGACAAACAATAGTATGAAACTGGGTGGAGTCCTTAGTATTTGCACGGAAAAGATACGAAGAAGGGAGAGTGGAGACAATGGAAGCACATTTTAGGAACGGAACGATTGATTTATTTGGAGAATTTGATGCTGGCGGATTTAACTTATTTGGCCATTGGTATCATAAACAACTAAACATGGGCACCGGTTTGAGAAGAGAGAAGAATTGGAGGGGGATGTGCTGGGACACGATAATGATGGGATGAATACGTGGTCGGTTAGCACCGTAATTTTTAGATTTTAGAGTGAACAGTAAACCTAATATATACCATGAATGGCTGTCGGCTCCATCCGGTTTCTTGACAGCGAGGATAAGTAAATGAACTCTATATTCTTCTTTTTTGTTATTTCTTTGTCCATAAAAATTGAAAATAACAAGTTAGGTTGAGCCAAATGCAATGTGTCCATAAGGAAAATAAAATTAAAATGCTAGACAAAATTATAAAAGCCTAATACAAAATCCACCTAAAATCATTGCCTTTTTAGTTATATACACAAAGTGATATAAAAAAAATACCAAATCATGTCCGTCCGTAGCAGCGCAGGTCATATTTGCTATGTGATTATACAATGCACTAGGATTAGTCTTAGTTTGTTTTTTAATTCAGTCTTAGTCTGTTTTCAAGTGGGCTAGTAGAGTCCTCTTCGAGACTTCGACAAAGCCTTCATAGAAACCGGTTAGCGGGGCCCACATGCAGTGGTCTATGTGGACCCGTCCTGCCAGTGTCCAGGAAGGACATCTTCAATTCGACGAGGATTTGGACAGTCCAATGTTTTTAAATCTTTTTTAATCTCATCCAACCTCTCCTCCCGTGGATAGCAAACCACCCGCAAGAAGCAGAACAACCCGGGGAAGCCTCTCGAACCTTCCAAATTCCGTCGAATCCTTCCCCGTGCCCTAATTCCCTCGCCGAAATCGCGTGATCCACCTCGCGATCTCTTGGTTCCCAACAATGGCCGACAGGGAGAAGGCGGAGGCGGAGGCTGGGGAGGAGGAGTACGAGAGCGACCTCGACGATGCGCCCCTGGCCGCTCTGCGGCGGCGCGACGCGGCGAGCGACGACGAGGGGCAGGAGGACGCTGAGGACGGGGGAACGCCCTTGAGGCGGAGGAAGGCTGGATCCGACGCGGATTCTGACGGGCAGGGCGCCCCCGAGGTGTACGATGAGGGCGCCTACGACGATGGCGAGGAGGAGGAGTACGAGGACGAGGAGGAGATGTACGAGGAGTTCGAGGAAGGGGGTGGCGGAGGGCGGAGGGTGGCTTCCGAGGCGGTGGCCGCAGCGGGGCAGGAGGAGGGCGAGGCGGGGGACGGGAAAGTTGAAAAGGAGGATGAGGCAGCGCCAGGGGAAGAGGAGGAGAAGAAGGGGAACGAGCCCTACGCCGTGCCGACGAGCGGCGCCTTCTACATGCACGATGACCGCTTCCAGGAGGGCCGTGGGCGTGGGCGTGGGCGTCAAAGGTTCTGGCCTTTCCTCCTTCAATTTTGTTGCTTATCCTGCTAGTATTATTTCCACAATTGATATGAGAAGTTCGTCGAAAAAAACAGTTGATATGAGGATTGGACCATGAGAAGTTGCATTGTTACTTTTTGTTAGCCTACTTCATCTGCAGCTAACTACAACCCTTTTCAGTTTGTTCCATCTGAGGTTATCCAAAGACTGCATTATGTTGACCAATGAGTAATATTGTAAAAATGCAAAAGGATTACAGGAAATGTTATTCCAGTTTGTTAAAAAAAACTTGTGATAAAGCTGACTTATTTAATTTCCATGCATTTACTTAGGGCATGAAAATAGCAAGAGTATGCGCTGTACCATGCATGTTGAGCATGATCCATAGGACCGGTGGCCATAACCTGTGCATGCACAACCATTGCTTATGACATTTCATTATTTTATAGAAACATGGAGCAAAAATTTCCCATATAAAGAACATGGAGCAAAAAAGTTGAATCATGATGTGGCATTAAAGAACTTTCTTTTGTTTTATATAGTGATCTAGAGTTAGCGTGAAAGGATACAAGAGTAACTGTGAAACAAGGTAAATGTGATGTGAAGCTTGGAATTGAAACCATGTGTCTTGTGTTTAACCGATGGAAATATATCACGCATCATTCTAGCGCTTAGCACAGTAATTAATAATTTAATGTGCATGGTAAGGATGATATTAATGGAGTGAAGTTCTGGATGGAACTTTGGAAAAATGTTTCTAGAAGTAGGCACAGGAGGCATCTACATGATTTTTCTTGTCGATTGTAACATCTAAAAAATGATACTTTATATACTGTAACATTCTTTTTTTGAAAAAAAGGTGGCCTAACCGGTGAATGAACTGTGTTTTGGGCTTAGTCAGACTAGAGAACTTCAGTTTTGTTTGCATGAATGTTTTACCTTGACATATGGAATGTTGATGTGATGCACGGTCATATAAGCTTGATATGTATGATTGAGATTTTGATCGATGTTTAATTCTTCCATCTTGCCCATGTAGGAGGATAGTGAACAGTAGAAAGTTGTGGAGTCCTAAAGAGGATCAAGCCTGGGTCCATGACAGATTTGATGAGATGGATCTGCATGATTTTCATGGTGAAAATGTAAGTGTTATGGCTTCTTTTGTATTTATGCATGCATCTTTTCTTAACAAGTTGCTGTTTCTTCAACTGTACTTTCAGCCAAAAAGAAATCAAGGAGGTCACTTTAGAGGACGTGGTGGTGGACCCGGTGGTAGAACTCGTGGTATTAGCCGTGGTAACTTCAGAGGCAACATATCTCGAACATACTATCATGATAATAGCAAGAACTACAGCTATGTTCCAAAGGATTCTCATTCTTACCATGAAAACACCAAGAATGTTCGACATGCTTTGTACGATAATGGGAAGAACAGAGTTCCAAAACCATCTCGTGCTCCCTATGATAATGTCAGAAATAATGACATTGTTCCCAAAGAATCTCGCACTTACTATGGTGATGCTAAAAGTCAAAAGAATACACCAAGAGTAGCTCGAGGAAGAGGCTCCAAGCGTTATCAACCACGTTTGAGAAGTACAACTGATACATCTTCAATGCAAAATAATAAGTGAGTTGTCTTTTTTGAGCAGTCTTGTATCTTATCACCTTTTCATATTATATATGACTAATGGCGGCATTGTTTATGTTATATCACATTCAGATCTCAGAGTCTTGAAGACACTTCATCAAATACCAACTTGGGACAAAACCAAGCCCAAACATCAAATTCTCGACCAGAACAAGTTCATCCAATTAAGCAAACCATTGCCTCAAACTTGAATTCGGCTTCGCCACCATTTTACCCTTCGCGGTCATCCAATCAAGAATTCCCAGTTAGTCAAGGAGGCAATGCACAACTTAGTAGTACCTTATTGAGAGGGAAGGCCTTCGTTCCATCGGTTGGGCATGTTGAAGCTGCTATGAAGGGAATGAATAGACCTGCACTGCATCCGGTTGCACTGTCATCAAATGGTCCATTTCCTATAGCCACTAATCAAGCCAACAGAGATTATGTTCAGCCTGCACGTCCAGTTGTTCAACAAAATCGAGTTCAGTCACCTACACAATCAGCACCCAGGATGCCTGCCCAGATGTTTGGTGCAAGATTCAGCAATAGCAATAAAATCTCACCTGTACAACCTACATCAACAGTTTTGAGTGATGACCCAGAAATTTCTTCACCCAGCGGATCAAACAAATTTGATTCTCGATTAACAGTTAAGGGGCAGCCTGGTGACCAAGGAGAAGAGCGTACTTCTTTTCTCTATGGTGGAGCTCAGGTTCTTGGCGCTACAGGGGCAATGGGCCTTACACTTGGTGATCAAAATTTTCATGGTGCCCCAGCACTGCTGCCAGGTTTGTATTGTCATTCAGTATTATATAAGTTTAATAACATGAGTGATAAATTCTAACATGGATTAGGACAAAAGAATAGAATATAACTATATGAAAGACTTTACTTCTTAATCGGTACTAGGCACAGTCTACTGTGCATTATAGGCAGAGTAACATGAATTTCGTTTGACCTGTACCAGTTTTGTGTCTCTGTGAAGCATATCAAAGAAATGAACCACTTGAGCCATAAAAAGAAAGCAAATTTTTATGTACATAATAATGGTATAAGTGGAGTGAAATGAGTTTTCAATCTTGTGACAAGCTACAAAATTAAAAAAAAAAAACGTTTACTGCCAGATCTTAGGTCCATGGTGTTATGGTGATCGGGTTACCATTTCCTGGTAAATGGGTGCTAATATGGGGAGTGTGAACACATCATTCAGTTGCTTACCATCTCCTCTCCATACTTAATTTATGCATATGCTTCATCAATCCAACTATGAACTTGTTTCTTTCATACAGTTATGCAGTTTGGAGGTCAGCGTCCAGTTGGGCCTGGTGTTCCTTCAATTGGTATGGCTCTGCCAGGATTTGTGTCTCAACAACAACTTGGTCTCAGCAATTCTGAGATGACTTGGTAAGGGGGCTTTATTGTATTAAGTTGGTATTCTTTATATGTTGATGGGGGGAGTATATACTGATATTAACCACGTGAAGTATCATCTTTGTACATTCATATCAGGGTGGTAAAGCAATCTTAATTTTTATTGCACATTTACATACTACTTGCTCAAACTGAGTGATGTCATTATATTTATCAGTTGAATGTTCTGATATTGTACTCTTATTTAGCATGTACCTAAGTATTAACTCTTTTTTTATATATTTTCTAATGACATAAGGCTACCAATATTGACCGGTGCCTCCGGAGCTCTAGGAGCACCTTATGGTTCACCTTATATAGCTGTGGATGGAAGCTATTACCCCCGAACATCTGAACAAGCATCTTCATCAGTTTCTATCAGGTATGTTGGTCTAATGCTCTAATGTGGTGCAATATGCAATTTTTGGATTTCAATTTCATGTTATTAAAGGAGGATGGTTATTCTTTCTGCCTCATCATGCATCTCCTGTATGCAGAGATCCTAGTGCAAGTAATGCCTCTTCTCTGTTGAAGTCTCAAGATATGACAGGTAATAGATCTAGATTCCTTTTTACTCTACTTGACGATTCTGCACCAGTATTTATTTTAAGTTATATTTGTAGCTTTGCCTCACATGTGTCCTAGAAATGTTTTGATGCCTTTCCCCTTTTGCAGAGGTTGCAGGTGATGAACCCAGTCAACGCCAAAATAAACCTCGTCGGTACGTTAATAAATAACAAACTATATGTGATGTGCTAATTGTATGCTGTCTGCTTTAATACTATGTGTTGACAACATTCCACTTTTTGCTGAAGATACTCGGAGATGAACTTTGGCCAATGAACATAGTGATGGTGGTAATTAATGAGAGGACTCTGTCTGCTTTGGGTCTGAGTAAGACCTGTGCAAGATCCAGGCCTTCCTGAGTCCTTGCAACATTTCACTGTCTGATGTCTAGCACTTTGGGCTATCCTGTATCCCAAAAATGCCAGGTAAATCTGCTTCTATTGCACAGCCTCAGATCCTGTAATGGTTTGACTTCTGAAAATTGCTGTTGTATATCTTTCTGTTCACAGTTAAATCTCAGTGAAGTAGTGCAGGACCTGGTCTGAGAGGATGTTTTTGTTAGTGTAGATATTATATTCGAGGAGCTTATGATCTGGTTTCAGTGTTTATCCTCGCTGTTGGTTGTTACAGATTCTGACAAACTCGACACTGCACATGTGCAGGTTTGACAGCTGAAGGTGTCCAAACCCTCACTATGGTCATTTGCTGTGACTATTCTTATGGACTGGGGTTGTTACATTATTAGGTGAGTTTGTCACATTGTAGGCATTTCAAGTGTTGTCCTTGGTCCTTATGCAAGTGAACATTATCTGACCTTGGTGTCTTACATTGTTAGGTGAGATCGTACATGGTACTCTTATGTGCCACATTATCAAGCGTTCACCACATTGTTATAAGCGTGATGGTCATGCCGGAAATCGTGAAAGGTCTCTATTCTGTAAAGCTCGTGTCTCATGGTACTTGGGTTTGTGCTTGCTCGTGCCTGCCTTCTTGGCTCATAGGACTCGACCGACTTGCATCCATTGTGTTTGTGAACCTGTAAACTTGTTATCCGTCCACTGTGTTCAATATTTTTCCACGACAGTATTACGTTTTAGTGGCTAATAGCATAGTGGCGTGATTTATGGTGGTGGATCGTTCTGTTGGGATGCCTGCAACTTTAGGCACTTGGCATCCGAGGGGAAAGGGCATGCTGAGAGCCTGAGATGCTAGTCCATGAGAAAGGCACTATGTTACGCTCATCTGGAGATTTGTCGCTCGTGTTTTTTTTTTTTGATAATGACACTTTTGGAACATGCTCACATTGTCCTGGTGCTTAGAGACGAACTTGCCCTGTCCATGTCATTGCAAGTTCATGGAGGCACGTTCTCTTTGGATAAGCTCAGAGTGTCACCACGGTCACGGGAGCGTGGTGATACAAATGCATAGTTTTTCCCCCTAAGAAGAACAAATGCACGTTTAATCTGAGCCAATGCATGCATCGGGCTTTGATTGAGTTCAGTGCGTGTACGACTACTGCCTTTGCATCACTAAACGAGAGCAGAGCGAACAGAGCCATGCCGTATCGCTGGCAAATCCAACAGGATTGTGTGTGCTGGTCCAGTGCCCAGACCAGTGCGCGTCCCCTGTCCTCCGATCCCACAGCATCAAGCTTTGGAGCAGGACCAGCACCTGCACTGGATCTCAAACGCAGCCCATGGGGTAGAACTCGATTAGCCTAGCCATTTAGGGTCCCTCTCTTTCTTCGCTTCTGGTTCTTGGATCTTAACAAACAATCCGGCCAGCCAATGGGCGACATGGCCTTTCACTCGCAGATCGCTCTTCAGAACCAATGATTGAGCTTTCCCAAAGACATTGTCATCTAGTGGTCGAACAACTATGCAAGCACATTGTCACATGGAGAGATCGGCAGCTTGTCTCCCTTGGGGGTTCCCCAGCTGCAAAATTAGCTGTCGCCCTTAACCCTTCGCTCGTAAGCTGATCGGAGACGCATATAATCTACATGACTACATGAGCAAGACGAGCCCTACCACTGATCGAGGTATCGAGCAGGCACTGTTGGTACCTGGTAGGGGTAGGTCTAGCCACTGACCTACTCCTCGCGTACGGCGTACCAGCCTCTCGCTGATCTCTTGCAGCAGGAAGCAGAGCCAGAGCCTAGACAGAGGTGGCGCCCATGGACGCTGCACCCAGCCTTCATTTACCTTGCATAAGTGGCTAGCTAGATCTCGCCCCCAACCTCGACGAGAGGGAGTACAACGTTGCCTGCTTCTCTCCCGTCCACGTTAAGAGATCGTCGTCGACGCATTTGCCTTGCTTGTATAGTAGAGTGGGGGCGAGAGGGTGGTTAGGTAGTGGAGGGCACGGCGGCGATGAGGCGGCGGCTGCGCATCGGCAGGGTCCTGGACTGCTTCTCCTCCTCCCTGCAGTGCGCGGGCGGCTGCGTGTGCGTCCGCGCGCTGGAGGACGAGGAGGACGCGGCCGTCGAGAGGGAGGCGCTGGTGGCGAGCGGTCGCCGCCGGCAGCAGCAGCTGCAGGACCAGGTGCTGCGCCTCAGGGACCTCGTCGACGGCACCAGGACGCTCGGCTTCCATCTACAGCCCAAGGTACATACAGCTTCTCCACCGCCATGAGTTGCAGTGTGGCAATGTCGCAACCGAGTGCTTGTTGCACCATCGCATTGTCTGGTGTGTTTTTCTTCGTCTTGCTATATGCTTGATGTGTGATGCAGACGGTGGAGCTGAGGGTGTCCATGCACTGCAACGGCTGCGCCAAGAAGGTTCACAAGCACATCTCCAAGATGGAAGGTACGGTACCAATCTCCATCTCCTTGTTCACTGCAATGCAAGAGCGTCTACTCTGTTACCACCAAAGTCGCTCTATTTGCCTGTCAAACTGAATTCAACTCCAGATTCATGCCAAACTTAGGCTACTCTCGATACTTGTCAGGTAGCAAAACCACAGTCCCTTCTCGGTGTACACCTGTCCCTTCTCCCTTGTCTCTGAGCCTGCTGCCACTTTATTTGCATTGGACAGCCAAATTTCTACACCCATTTCGAACCAATGCAAGCAAGACCAACCATACCTCATCAGATGTCTTCTATTCGTCTCCAACCGCTGGATAAAGGGGGTAGGCTGCAGGCATCTTTCTCCTTCCGTGATGTCACAACAACAACGACAATTTAGCCTTTTGTCCCAAGCAAGTTGGGGTAGGCTAGAGATGAAACCTACAGAAAACAAGAATAAGAAACACAGAAAGGGCACAAGACAATGGAAGAGTTACGGGTAAAACAAAAAGTAACAAAGGTCACGGTTCAGGTACGTTAATCGCTAATCTCTAAGCGTTCCTATCCATAACTAATTCCTTAGCGATATTCCACTCCTTAAGGTCTCTCTTAACCGTCTCATCCCAAGTTAGTCTAGATCTAACTCTACCTCTCTTTACATTATCGTCCCGCTTTAAAACTCTACTACGCACCGACGCCTCAGGAGGCCTCCGTTGTACATGTCCAAACCATCTTAACCGATGTTAAATCAACTTCTCCTCGATAGGTGCCACCCCGACCCTATCTCGAATCTCTTCGTTCCGGACTCTATCCCTTCTTGTATGCCCGCAGAACCAACGCAGCATACGCATCTCTGCTACACTCAGTTGCTGGACATGTCGCCTTTTTGTAGGCCAACATTCAGCACCGTATAGCATCGCCGGGCGAATCGCCGTCCTATAGAACTTACCTTTTAGCCTCTGTGGCACCTTCTTATCACAGAGGACGCCAGAAGCCTACCGCCACTTCAACCAACCGGCTGAAATTCTATGCCTAACATCTTCATCAATGTCTCCATCTTTCTGAAGCATTGATCCTAAATACCGAAAAGTATCCTTCTTGACCACCACTTAACCTTCGAGGCTAACGTCCCCATCCTCATGCCTAGTCGGGCTAAAGTCGCACATCATATACTCGGTCTTGGTCCTACTCAGTCTGAACCCCCTCGACTCTAACGTGTGTCTCCACAGCTCTAACTTCATATTAACCCCTGCCCTACTCTCATCAACTAGCACAACATCATCAGCAAAGAGCATACACCAAGAGATATCACCCTGTATGTCCCTTGTGACCTCATCCATCACCAAAGTAAATAGATAAGGGCTCAATGCTGACCCCTGATGTAGTCCTATTTTAATTGGAAAGTCACTGGTATCGCCATCACATGTTCGAACACAAGTCATCGCATCCTTGTACATATCCTTGATGAGGGTAATATACTTAGTTGGGACTTTGTGTTTTTCCAAGGCCCACCACATGACGTCTCTCGGTACTTTGTCATACGCCTTCTCTAAGTCAATAAAGACCATGTGTAAGTTCTTCTTCTCTCTATATCTCCCCATCAACTGTCGTACTAAGAAAATCGCCTCCATGCTCGACCTCCCAAGCATGAACCCAAACTGGTTTTGGGTCACCCTTGTCAATCTTCTTAGGCGATGCTCGATAACCCTCTCCCAAAGCCTCATTGTATGGCTCATCAGCTTAATCCCCCAATAGTTAGTACAACTTTGAACATCTCCCTTGTTCTGAAAGATCGGTACTAATATACTTCTCCTCCATTCCTCCGGCATCTTGTTTGACCAGAAAATTAGGTTAAAAACCCTAGTTAACCATACTACCGCCCTCTCACCCAGGCATCTCCACACCTCAATGGGGATGCCATCAGGACCCATCGCTTTACCTCCCTTCATCCTCTTCAAAGTCTCCCCGATCTCTGCCTTCTGAATCCTCCTCACAAAGCATCTGTTGGTATCATCAAATGAGTCGTCCAACTCCTTCGCCTTCTGGCCCTTCCATTTAGTCTCCTGCACGCATACAATATTTACACGCCTCCTAATTGTTACATCGACTAGTTCTCTTAACTTACCTGTTAGAGACCCTACGTTCCAACTACCTAGACAAATCCTAGTTGGCTCGGCTAGCTTCCTTACACTTCGCACCCGTCGAGAGAAATGTGAAGACCCTTGCTCATTTTTCACTACACCCGAGCGCAGATGTAGCGCGCCATAGAGGCTGCGACGACCCGACCCTTGCTCACTTATCATCGTACCCGGATCACGATACGACGCGCCCCTGAGGGGATGACGACCCGGCCCTTGCCCATTTAACACCACACCCGGGTTCTGATGTAGCGCGTCGCTAAGAGGGTTACGCCCCAACGAATTTCTTATGGGTTTCATTTCTATTTGAGCGGCTGATTTTTTACGCTGGTTCGCCAAACCTAACACAACCCGCCACATTTTCTCATCGCGGGCTTGGGACCGGCAAAGGCAGTGTTTTCTTCTTCCGTGATGTCCACCGGGGAAAAAAACCCCTTACCAATCGAGGCGGTAAAATAGACGTTTTAGTCCCTCAACTTTAAGCAAAGGGTTAAGTTTATCCCTCAACTTTTAGATTGGCCAATATAATCTCTCGACTTTCATTTTTAGATCAAACTCATCCTTATGCTGATATTATACTTTATAATAATATCATCCTTATGCTGATATTATACTTCATAATAATATGAGATTTATGAAAAAGTCATCTTTACATTTAATTCATTCCCTTCTAAATTTATTTAAGAGCTGAACATTACAAGTGTTTAATTTGGAACATAGAATTTTATTTACCCATGCATCGTATTATATTGCCGAACACATGAAGAGTAAAATTAAAGCACGTACCACCATATAAAATATTGCGGAAAGTTGAGCGAAATAGTAACACAAAATGGTGGAAATTGAGGAGGGAAAAACCAAGGGTAGAAAAGATATTTTATATTTATCTCATATTATTATAGAGTGTAATATCAGTACAAAGACGAGTTTGACCTTAAAAGCTCAAAAACAAAAGTTGGGTGAAACCAATTTGAAAGTTGAAAAATAAGCTTGATCCTCGAAATAAAGTCGAGAAACTAAAATATCTATTTTACCGATCGAGGCTGCTGACGCGTGGTACGGCGAGTCGGCGACCATCGAGCCCGGTGCCTTTACGCACCGGCGATCGGTTTACCTGTTCTTCCGGCACGCTGCGCTGCTTCTGCATCGCCGCGACCCTGCATCCTGCCATGGCGCTGTATCTAACCCCGATCCGATCCTCTCGGCCTGAAGACGATCCATCGCGATCACGATCCCGGCTATATCTTCAGCGGCGCAGGACGTCACCTGTTCGTCCCGATCCAATCGATGGCGCAGCTGGGAGGAGATCGGCATTTATTGGTCCGGAGAAGTTGCATTGAATGCTGCCGCCGTATGATACTAGTGTGTACGCACTCCATAGAGCAGTGGCGCTGTGGCAGCACTGTACCATGATACCATCCCGCACCACTGCTGCTGCCTACTGGGCCGCTGCTCAAGCAAAGTCTCAGGGTCATCAGTTCGTGGTCTCGTCAGCGATCAAATCGCGTCGCGTGCCTCGCCATTCGCGGACATGCCTTGGCCATTGGCCATCGGTCGATTGGGGTTGGGGCCGGGGCCCAAGCATTCGCTGCAACCGTCGTCTCATCGCCGCTCGCTGATCTGTCATTGGCACTGTAGCGCGCGGTAGCCCTTCCCCGGGTTGTTCCCCAGCGAAGCGACCCCGCGAAGCACATGCTCGTCCTGCGCACATGTCTGAATCTGAATGCCTCGCATCACACATCCACATCCATCGCCCCATTTGCCAATAGATCGATATTCTTCAGAGCGCCGCGCACCCTGTTAAATGTTTACTTTACTAGGCTTTATCCGGAAGAGATCGATCGGATCGATCTCTGAAGAAACGGCAACAGTGTTATCATGTTGGTCTGGTGGTGCCTGCAGGCGTGACATGGTTCGAGGTGGACCTGGAGAGCAAGAAGGTGGTGGTGAAGGGGGACGTAACGCCCTTCGAGGTGCTGCAGAGCGTCTCCAAGGTCAAGTTCGCGCAGCTCTGGATGCCCGGGCCCCAGCGCACCAGACCGATCCATCCTTGATCCTTCTGAAGATGGCAATGGCATTCGTACACGCATGGCAGCTCGCACACGCACGGCCTGAACCGCAGCAGATCCCGCGAGGGTTCTCGTCGAGCTCGCGCCTCGCGCCAAGACTGGCTCTCGCTTTTACCGCGCCTGCAGGGTGCAGGCCGCAGCGTTTCCTCAAGGCCGAGTGGGACGGTGGTAGGGCGAGCTCTGTACTGGTGTTGCTGGTATACTAGATACTAGTGTCACAAGGGAGTTTGATATCTCAAGGGCTGTACAAATTGCGGTGAGCAGTGAATGGCCTGTACTCTCTCTCTCTCTCTCTCTCTCTCTCTCTCTCTGCAAATAAAATAAAATGAAGTGAAAAAAATGATGCTTTTACCAAGAAGATTGTGTGTGTTTGGATACTGGCCCATGGACAGACTTTCTCATCCGGGGCCATGTCAAGCCCATATGATCCTTTGACAATTTGGCAGATGCAGGGAAATTGATGTGTGTGGTGTATGCCTGCATGGGCACTAATAAAAGACATTAGCTTTCGTCACCAGTCACCAGTCATGCTGCTTCTTACAACTACACGCAGCAGAAACGACGGAACCACTTCAGCAGCTAACCTGCTGAAGTCCATAAGCAATACATAGCTACAACTAGTCACCACCTCATGATCGAGTGGCCCTTCTCCCGGGCATTCTGGTCCACGCTCTCATCCTGGGCTTCTTGCTTAAGCTTTTCTCCCCAGCATTGGAATGAGGTTCACATACAATCTTGGTTCATCTCCCTGACAGCACAGGAAGCAAACCCAAAGGGAGTGCGTTCTCTGGTAATTCTAGCCATTTGGACTCTCATCTGGAAAGAAAGAAACAACCGTATTTTCCAGGACACCCGACAGACAGTCCAACAACTTGTTGATGAAGTGCGCGACACGGCCAGATTGTGGGTGGCTGCAGGGGCTAACGAGATGTTTGGTTTCAAACAAAAGAAATTTTATTATTTAAAAGTATTAAATAAAATTTTATCTAGAAATATTAAATAAAGTCTAATTATAAAATTAATTGCAGAACTTCTGGGTTAATTCGCGGAACGAATCTAATGAGGTATATTAATTTATGATTAGCGGATGGTTACTGTAGCATCATCATAGCAGATCATAAATTAATTAGACTCACGCGGATTAGCATCCATATGTGAAAAGGTTTTATAAACAAATTTATTTAATACTTTTAAATAGTAAGATTTTTTATTGAACTAAATTTTAGCCCTCCGGAACCAGAAGAGCCTAAATCCTTAGCAGCTCTGGTTGCTTTTAGTATAGCGAGTAATCACGTCAGTCTTTTTGCCCCGGCTGGCGGTCTGCCAAGCGGGGATTGTATATGGTTTATTTACGCGCCTCGCGCTTGTAAAACTCTATTTCTCCTTCTTATTAATGAATGCGGAATGGTCCGGATCTTTCAAAAAAGAAAAACATAGCTACAACACCAACTGCTCACAACTTATTGTTTCCTTACAATTACAACTAGTCAACTACACACAAGATTTTAGACGGAAGTATTTTCAGCAGTGAGAGAGCAGCTAGCTTGTGAACTCAGGCACTGCTGCTTCGAACAAGCTTGCTGATCCTATTTACATGCGCAGAAGATCATTGCCTGGTCCTGGTTATCATCTGAAGCTTAACATTCAGATGCATTTTTTCGTCATCGTCATCGTCTCGTTAGGCTGCGGCGTATGCAACATACCTCATGCACCCCGTTGCAGCTAAAGTTAGGCATACTGGAGCTGATGCAACTATGCTTGCTCATACGCTGCTCTACCCGACTATTTCAGTCAGTATTTGGCTTCTGAACGCGTTATAAAGCTGGGAAACGCCATGGTGATGTCCCTGAACAATCAGCAACAATTCAGAAAGTAATCAGTTTTATTTTCTCCTTTTGAAGAAAAGATCACTTGAAAAGGAAAGGAAAGGAACAACAACTTGAGAAATAGTACGATTCCTAGGGGAGATGCATGCGCTACTCACTGCAAGTAGGGGAGTGACATGTTTCTCAACGCTGCCGGGTTCTTCTTCACGAATTCCTCCCACTCCTCAGGATCTACCTTGCCATCTCCATTCGAGTCCGCCTGACTGAATGTCTGCAATCCAAAGTCCAAACAGAGCGGCACAAAATACATGTTAGAATAAAAATGAGATCTTGCAAACAAGCACTTGAAAAGCAGTACTAGTACAGTATCATCCTTAAGTATCATCAATTACATTGTCCACAATCGCCTCGACGTTGCTATCTGAAAGGCAGAGATCAGACTCGTCTAGAAGCGCCAGGACCAACTCCCTGAGCTGTTTGGAAGAACACGGTGACTATTTTAGTTAGGATGAACCCAATACAATGCAGCGTCCAGATGCACGAGTGGAAATCGTAAAACCCTAGCTGTATGTTGCATTGGAAAAGAGAAGAAGAATGCTCACCTCTTCTTTCTCGATGTAACCTGTCCCCCTCAGATCATACAGCTTGAACGCGACTGCACGGAGGATGGGAAATCCAAATCAAACATGTCAAATCCCCCAGCTAGCACGCACGAGAAAGGGTACGAATACGCACGGGCCGGGGTGGAAAGTTCGTACACGCTGTCTTTTCCGATGTGGGCGCTTTAGGGTGGAAGACGCTGAGCGACCGCACGAACTCCTCGAAATCGATCACCCCAGTCCGCTTGAGATCGAACAGATCGAAGACCTGCCGCAGATAACATGAAAAATCGAGCTGTTTAGTGGCGCACGGTCGTCGCTTGCCTGCTGCCAATGGGCAGAGGGGAGAGAGACGGTCTGCTCACTCACCCTGTCGGCGAAGAGGTTGGCTTTCTTGCTGTTCCTGAACAAGGCGAGCTGGAACTCCTCCTGGCAAAGACAAAAACACCCATCAGGCCGGGCAATGAGCGAGCGGCCGATTTCGAGACGGAGATGGATGAAATGGTGAAGCTATCCGATTATACCTTGTGGATGAGACCGTCCTTGATGATGGAGAAGCTCATCCTCTTGTACAGCTCGTACAGCGCCTCCACCTCGTTCACCGTGACTGCCGACAAGACACCACTACTCGTCAGCACGAAATCTATCGAGCAATAATATAATGGAGCTGCTGCTGCTGCTGCTGCTTGCCAAGAACTTAATGGAGCTGCTGCTGATGCCGCGCGGGCAGGGGATGAGATACTGTACTCACATGAGGTATCGGACGCGAGCACTTCGGGCTCCACGTGCCCCGCCGCGCGCGCCCCGAACTGCCTCGACGACGCGCAGCCCATGGCGCAGGTGCCGAGTGGTCCGCCGGACGGGGAAGAAGAAGAAGGCACGGGGGCCCGGCGCTCCGCTCCGCCTCTACTTTGCTCTGCCCGCCCCTCACGCGCGGAAAATCTCGACCCACAACACGGGGGCCTCTCGCTCTCTCGGCTCTCTCTCTCTCTCTCTCTCTCTCTCTCTCTCTCTCGTGCCCCGCTCGGCGCTCGCCGTCTGTCTGTCTCCTGGCTGGAGTCACGGGCCCCCGGGCCAATTTTTATAGCGCTCGCCTCCTCCTAGGCTCCTAGTTAGCCCCCGTTTAGATCGCTTCCAAATGTTATAATTTTTACTCTCTCTCCATCACATCAATTTTGGGACACATGCATGAAGCAGTAAATGTATATAAAAAAATAACTAATTGCATAGTTTAATTGTACATCACGAGACGAATCTTTTAAGCCTAGTTAGACTATGATTAGATAAAATTTGTCAAATACAAACGAAAACGCTACAGTAGCAAAAAGTTCCAAATATTATACAAATTTGCAATCTAAACGTGGCCTTAGTCAAACGCACCCGGAAAACAAAGGCCCCCCCCTGGTGGGCCGAGGGCGCGACCGACAGGTGCGCCGAATCTGGCGGAGGGCGATGCGAATGCGAGCCGCTCCACGAGTGGGCTGTGCTCCACCTCCACCAGGTGGGCTCCATCTATCAGCTGGACCCGGTGAGCTGTGAGCCACGGGTGCCCGCCCGGGGCTCCCACCCCGCGGCGCATTCTATTGATGTGCTGGATGTCGTGGAAGCACAGAAATGGTGCGTGTAGTCTTCACTGGGCTGTCTCCATCTATCCGTCGTCGTCTGAAACCTGCTGCGAGGGATGAAGCTCTCCCACTCTGCTGCCGTTTCTCATCGGTGTAGTAATATTTTTGCTTTCAGTATGGTTTTGTCTGAAACCGTAAAAGCCTCTTGTGTTGTCACAACTCACAAACAATCAATCCTTTTGAGTGGCCAATTTCCATTGCCCTCCAATGCAATGGCAATGAATTAGGGTGGGAGCGGCCTCCCCCCTCTGAGGCTCTGATCCGTGAAAAGAAGAAAAGAAAAGGAAAGGAAAGGCACTCGACTGCAAACACACAGCACAAGACGAGGAGCACACTCCAACCACCTCGCTCACCAACCGCAAGAATCAACGCAACGCCGCAACCGCAGGATCAAGACCTCTCCGTCCGCTGCAGGCTGGACCGCCAACAAACAAGGCTTCAGGTGCATGCACGGATTATAGTAAGAGCATTTCAGCAGATTACCAATAATCGATCTCCAATAGGTATATATAGGGTGATCTCCTACTTACTATTGGTATTACCATTTTTCTTCACTCCCTCAAGCAGATTGCTTATACCTATTACTGATATTTTTGTTCTTGGCCGCAACGCACCCAAATCAGCCCGTATGCAGCCCGTGTATCTGTTCCTAACCTGGTGGAACAAGCAGCACGAGCAACATTCTTCTCTCTCTCTCTGCATTCTTTTTCTCCATGAGCAGAGCTACAGATTGGTGAGTGGTGGAGTCCGGCTTGTCTGCTGCGTCAGACGACCTGGTGAGCGGCCTCCCTGTCTCCCTGTCTGTTCCGTGCCCCTACTCATCGGTACTCCCGGCGAGCACGATGTGGCCTGGTCGCCCTGCTCGACGAGTGCTCTGACTTCAGCCAGGGCCTAGTGGATTGAGCCTCGTGCAAGGTCTCGACGGCGAGGAGCCAGTGCCCTTCCGCTCCCCTCACGGCTGCCGCGTGAGACGCAAGTGCAAGCACGGACAAGATCAATTTGGCCTAGAAGGAGGTCGACTCAGGTAAGCACGCTCTCGATCTGGTGGGTGGTGCAGCAGCGATGTGGAGGCTGGAGGGAGGCGAGCGGCGGCGCTGGGACGGAGCTAGGCGAGCGGCGGCGGCGGGACGGAGACGGAGCGAGACGGCATATGCCGCGCGGGACAGGGAAACATCCCCGCGCGAAAAACAAACGTGGATAGAGGAGAGGGGTGTCCCCCCTCTATCTGGGGTGGAGGGGTTGTGTTTTTTTGTTGCCAAAAAATTTTTGGTATGGATATGAGATTGGTAATCTACTGAGTAGATTTTATTCTCTAAACAGCTTACAAGTTTTTTTACTGAGGAAGGGATGAGCAATCAGCTGAAGATGCTCCGATTACTCATCTCTCTTCAATACTAGAAAAATAATATTTTAATGATTGGTGGTGCTCTAATAGATTACCCATCCACTCTCCATTATCTAAAAGTTATTTTTAATCATCAAAACATATCTTCCTTCCACCTAACTAAGGAATGCATCCCTCTACCTATTTTTGGTGATTGAATTTTGGCAGTAACTTTTGCTAAAAATAGTTATTGATAATTGAGAGAATGTGTATTTTGAGTATAAGATATGAGTAATCTGGTTGGAGATGCTCAACACGATACTGAAGTAGGCAAGCCAATGCATGCCTGTCCATCGTATTCTACTCAATCGCCTCTTTGACCGAGGCTTCAGTGCCGGCACTGCCAAACACTGTCTTAGTTGTCGTTGATGTAGACGACGCCATTGTCCTCGTACTGACGCCGCGCCATTGTCCTTCCGGCACGGGAGGCTCCTTCGTCGTCGGCGACACAATCTTCGTCGCTGTCGTCAGATGTGTTCGTCCCCTCGGAGACGCTGGCCACCATCAGCACCACCGTACCACCACCTCTTCCTGGAGCTCCTGCACGCTTTTGGCGGCGGCTCCTCCTTCGCCGGATCCTCCTCACCGACCACCGGAGGAGGGAAGGAATTCGATTGGACTCCAGTTCGTATCCTTTTTTTTAGAGTCTCCAAGTCGCATCTGAACCACCAACCCAGTTGTTCTGGGCCGAAGCCCAACAAGGGGCGAAGGCCATTATAGAACCAACCCAGTTGGGCTAGGCTGAAGCCCAACAAGGGGCGTTCGAACAAGCAAATACGCCCAGGGCCGCCGGGCATCTCTGTCAAGTTCGCACAGCGGCCATGCTCCCCTCCCTGCTCACGGTGCTCGCCGAGTCGCCGGCGGCCTGCCGCGCTCGATCTGCGATCGTCTGGCCGCTCCTGCCGGCCGCCGAAGAGACGCACTCACGCCATACTACCCATACCTTTGCGTTGCGAGTTGCGATTAGCCTGGTCACGGGTGCGCATCCACGGGCCAACCGGCCAACAGAGCAAGCGACCCCGGGCGCCATTACGGAAGTGGTGGTTCCAGAGATGCTGACCGATCAGTTTCAAGGACCCTACGAGAGATGCAAGAAAGTCAGTGTCGAGACTCAAGTCGGCCATGTTTCAATCAAAGGCAACAAAAACCAGGATCGACTTTTACATGTCACAGAACACACAGCGTCAAATTGTAGGTTTAAAGGATCCTGAAGTAAACAAGATGGCGATTTAAAACCTAAGTAATCATATAACCCAATGCAAACAACTTTAGTGTTAAAAAAAACTTGGATAGCAAATATCTTGAGCATCAACTTTGCATTGAGGCTCAAAGATGACCGAAAATTATTTCGTACTATTAAGTCACATATATACAGGGACATGCCCAAGATGGAGGGCAGTAGTTAACTTCTTGACAATATCGAACTGGGCTGGACAGCTATTTCCCAGAACAATGGTTACACTACGTGCAAAATCTCCGTGGGAATGATTCCTCTTCTGGACCAGTCATACAATAGCAACATCAAATGGGTACAATACAACCCTGGCAGCAATACCAGGCCACCAAGATGCCTAAAATTGCTCCGGCAAAGACCTGTGACGGAGTGTGTCCTAACAACTCCTTAAGTTTTCTTTCACTAATGGGATGGCCTTCAAACAGGTCCTCAACGATCTTATTGAGTACCTGCGATCGATCAAAAGAAAATGTTAGTTAAATGACGAAATGTATACTCAAGGATAGACAGGCACACATCTAGCAACAATGGCAATGGAGGAACAAAACTTCCTTCAAAACATGCAGCAGGCAGCATTCAAGAAAAGTGCCTCTGCCTTGTCATAACATATCATGTTTTACTTGGTTGATGCGATTCGAACATATCCCAAAAGATAGTCAATGTTGCTCTACAGTTAATTCGGGTGTCCGAATACAATAGCTGTTATGAAATGCCTAGTAAACAGCAAGTGTTGCTTGGTTGATGACAGTCGCAGTGGCTTAATTGAGTTAGTTTGGCAAATATCATTGACAACAGGGGGTCTCAGTAAATATCATTGACAACAGGAGAGCCTTTTTTTCATGTATACTCATTAGGCCGCTCTGTTTTGTAGTGTGTTATGACAACCTAAGGTACATGGTGATGCATCAATCAAACTGTACAACACTTAACATATGAGTTGCTACCTATAAGATTAACATAACTGTACAGGCGGAACAACACAGCACCAAAGTATTAAGAAGCATTGCATTAGATCTAGGGCACCAAGCCAAGGTTCTAAACTTCGTATGGCTAAGCCAACAATACCATGTTTCTATGCTGAACTGAAGTATAGTTGAAGACATCAAAAACAGATAATACGAGCCTAGAAAACAGCATCACAGTTTACCTATGTCAGGTGAGGTATAAAGATTCAGAAAATGGAAACTACTAAAACCCAAGCTACATCAGCCAGCAAATCAGGATGTCTAGCCAATCACACAAAAATCTACATCTCCAACATGATATTATCGCTCAGAAGAGTCTCAATGGTTGGAAACAATCATATCCATTGCCCTCTAATGTGGTTTAAGACTTATATCAAGGTGTTGTACATATATTAAAACGGTTTCTATCAGAACGAAAGCAGAACTCTCCAAAAACGAATTGCATCATAGCATTAAATACATTGCAAAATACAAAAGGCAACCGAATCATGAGCTCACCTCGGCCTGCATCCCAGCGTGGCGCCTGACGCCCGTGGCGTCGTACATAACTATTAGAGTAAACCCAAGACAGACGGGGAATAGCGCGTCGCTGACACCGTGGCAGAGCGCGACGGAGGCGGTGAGCGCGGTGCAGAGCGCGGTGTGCGAGGACGGCATCCCGCCGGAGCTGAACAGCATCCGCAGGTCCCACCGCCGCTCAACGACGGAGGTGAGCAGGGCCTTGGCGGCCTGCGCCACCGCCCACGCCACCAGCCCGGACACGAACGTCGGGTTCGCCGCTAGCGCCAGCAGGTACGGGCTCTCCCGCGCCTTGGTCACCGCCGCCGCCGTCGTGCTCATCAGCAGCGTCCCTATCCCGGCCCCGCCCGTCGCCGCCTCCGCGAGGTCCGGGAGCTCCCCTCCAGCGCGGCCGCCCCTCAGCGCCGCGGAGAGGAGCCGCGACAGCCACGGCGGCGGCGAAGGGGGTGACGGCGCGGTGTCGGCGGGGGCGGAGGCTAGGGCATGGACGGCGCGTCGGCGGTGGTGCGCGGGCCTGAGGGCCCTGGAGGTGGGCTCGAGGAGGTTGGGGAGCGCCCTAGCGAAGCGGCTGGAGCTGAGCACCTCCATGGCTGCTGCTCCGCATCGCCGCGCGGAAGGGGAAGGAGGAGTGGTGTTGTGGCCGTGGCGATTTGGCTTGGCTTGGGTTAAGACCGGCATGTCCTTGTACAGAAATACCCCTGCGCTTTCCTCGCATTCACGGCGCGCGTCATCGCGGGACGGGTTGGCCGCGGAGGGGTGTTTTCGGGAGAGCACGAAGCGGCGAGGGGTTTCTGGCATATTACAGCGAAGATTCGGAGGCGGTCGGAGTCGCCGTCTCGGGCTCTGGCCACCGTCGCGGCCAACGGACGCCGGACGCGTGGGTGGGGCCTCAAATTAGCTGAGGCTTCAGCTTCAGTTTCGCTTTGTGGATTTGATTTTTTTTTTAGTTTCTTGGCAAGCTTTTGGTTTTGTTTGTGTCAAGAAACACTTGGCATGAGAAACGGACATGGGCTGCGTAGCTTGGTGGGCCAATTAGATTGAGAAATGTGTGGTGGTGCCATGCTGGTGTCACCGTGAAGAATGAAGAGAGGAAATAAATGTTTTATTCCTTCCATGAAAAAGATTGTGAATTTATGGAAATGCTGCCACTAGAATACATGGGGTTTCCACTCTAGCATATTCTTTTGTTGCGTGTCCATTTCTTCTTTGTCTCTGCCTTGAAATTGTTCTTTCTCATCCGCAAAAAAGAAGAAGAGAAATTGTTCTTTCTAATTTCCAAGTAGATTCTCATTGATCTCCTGTTGTGTTATGATTTGGTTAAAGCTCATATAGGCCGAATTCTTTTCCAAATTCTTCCCCGTTGAATCGGTGCTTGCAACTTCAGCTTGAATTAGATGAGATTAGAATATGTTGCTAATTTACCATGTTCGATGTTACGTTACTTAGGGCATGTTTGTTTGCCCTCACATGTATAACAAACATCACGTATTAATCTTTACATTATCGTAATCTCATAAGTAATACATGTGCATTGATAGACATAATAGACTACATTCATACGCCAAGGATACCACATAAACTATGTAAAAGGCATAATTTTTTTAATTACATATACTAAACTGAAAAAACAAACCAGGGTCTCCATAGAACAATTTGGTTTGCAGGGCGCAACAATATGCAGAGTTTCCATGGCTATTGAACTGGAGGTGTTGTTGCTTATTTTAGCGCACAATTATTGCATCTCCTGCTTCTGGTTTGTACGTTACTTGACACTGGCAACTGAGAGAAGGTATGTTTCACAATAAATTCTTCAGTGACGAAATGAATAAATGAGGGAAGGGGCATTACGTGGATATGGGAGGGAAGATGACGTTTCAAATTATATGAGGGCGTGGAGAGGGAAAAGGCTGGAGCAGAAGCCAGGGCAGAGACTCTTGCCAAGGAAGAGAGGTAGATGAGAGCAGAGGCTGCTGCTAAGGATTAGGCTGCAGCTGAAGCCAGTGCTGCCGAGCCTTGTGTAACTGCAATTTATGCATAGAAAGAAAAATAGTTATTTACTTTTTATAATATCCGGAAATTGTTTTCTATCTGTTCAGTATCAATGCAACTGTTAGCGTGTAACAGACATCAGTTGTTTGTTGCAGAAATCATTGTTAGAAACTGCAATGCTACAGAAAGAAACACAAAGTGAGCTCCAGCCAATCAGCCATTCTATTACTATCTCAGCAGCCGACAGCCTGACACAATAATAAAACCTTGTTATATTTCATTGCATAAAAATGTTTGCCTTGCACAGCATCAATACAATCCATTCATATATTGACGAGAAACAAGGAAATGTCTGGTAAATCCAGAGCTTAGTCGCCGATAATGCGACTAGTAGGCAGATCTGGAAAAAGCGACGGTGGCTGGGGTTGCTCTGAATTAGCCCGGGCAGCTTGATGTTGTTCTGGTAAACATACAGTTCCAAGGCTCCATTGTCCCGGAAAATTTTGGCTCCACATCCTCGATGGTGCAGTGGCCCTACAGACTCTTCATCAACAAGAACAGCAATTATCTTCTCTTTCCCCTCCCTTGCATCAGGAATCTGTAAATGCAAGGACCAAAATTGCTGTCAGGCAGGCTGATACTCGGTTGCTCACTTGCATGGCAATATGTGAATATTAAGATAGTACTCAACCTCAAACATTGCTTCTGTCAAAATGTCCTCCATTAAAGACCGTAGCCCACGAGCCCCCGTTTCTTTTGCAGCCGCTTTCTTTGCTATTAGATGCAAAGCATTTTCAGTGAAATGCAGCTTGACCTGAGGGAAAACAAACACAAACAGGTTTCATGGTTATAAAGTTTTTTAATCAAAGCTTGCAATTATTTTGATGATTGATAGTATAAACAGACTAACATTGTTCATTTTTAACAACTTCTTGTATTGCTTTCCTATTGCGTTTTTCGGCTCCCTGAGCACCTGAAAAAAGAATTAAATATAATATTTTAGCTTGTAGTCATCTTGAGAAGAAAAATAAAATGATCGAATCATCTAGTAGACATGAACAAGGTATAAACAAAGTGATCATTCTATAGGAAAATAACTATAGAAGAGTAATTTAAGAAAGATTTGCTTCAAAATGCCAGTTTTGAACTTAGTCAAATAATTTTACTACCTGGACCAATTGCTCTTCACTAAGATTTGTCAGGCCAACTGCTATAGGCAACCTTCCAATGAATTCTGAGATAAGGCCGTAGGCGATTAGATCATCATTTTCAACCTACGTAGGAGAACATTGGAAAATATCCCTGCTGTTAATGCAGCATCAAACAAAAAAAAATGTATAGACTAAATGTCAAGGACTGAAGCCTACAGCATCGATAGAGCAAGATCCCTGAAGAGCAGTTGTCCAGCCGCAGTTCCGCAGCTCATGATATATTGGTATGCCAAATCCAACAGGACAGTGTTGATGTCTTGCGCAGTACAAAAGTACTTTGAGAAAAATATAAATCCTAGATAAAGAAGGATAACTCTTAAAGATGCATAATTCGTACAATTATTAACTTTATAACCTTTCTGAGACTATCTTTTCCAAGCCAAAGAAGGCACCTCCACAAATGAAAAGGATATTTCTTGTATCTACCTGAAAAACAAAAATATTGATGCATAACTCATCATCGAGCCATTATTTTCCCTACTTCATTAATGTGAAGGCACATTTTTTTCTTTTGCTAAAATACCATACCAATGAACACATGACTAATTACTATTCAACTCACTGACCAGAAGATTGTGCAACCAATTACCTCAACATAACCATGGGGTACATTATCTCGGCTTTTCTTTCTTGGCACATTGATGACCTAACAGAGACAACAAGAAATAGTTTAGGAAGCAAAATGTGGTCAACATAGAAAGACATAATAGACTACTGTTCCCTCCAAGGAGTGAGTGTGACTATTGAATGCAAAGTATGACTTCACAAAGGAGAGGAGAAAATTAGTAGATGCACTTACTGTTCCTTCAAATATTTTTAATAATGCTTGTTGCACACCCTCTCCAGAGACATCCCTTCGGTCCTCATTGCATTCAGCCTGCAAGAAGCAATAGATATGTAAATTAACTTCATTACATGTTGCAGTAATATTAACATCTGAGCTAATTTGTCCAATAACCTTCTTTGTAAGCTTATCAACTTCGTCAATGTACACGATGCCACGCTCTGCAGCTTCAACATTGAAGTCAGCAACCTAAGAGGCAGCACATGTTAGCTAAACAATAAATGATTTTGAAGTTCATTAAGAAATGACAATCTAACTTTTGATGACTGTTTGAGACTAAATTGTGAACATTATCAGAAGCAAGTTCCCTTGAACTGAGGAAATTTTTCTGATCTGACCTAGATAAACTTTCCTTAAAGGATAGAATATGCAACAGTTATTGTTTAAGGCACTACCAAACAGTAGCAATACTGATGATCCGACTCCATAAACAACCAGAGAGTGATAGGTTGATATGTACCACTAGAAGTTTGTAAATTACAGATTCCACAGCTTCACCAGAATATCCAGCCTGAAAAAGCAATCTATTTGTCACATCAGAAAGAAGAAAGTAGCAAAAACAGTCAGCTTATATAACGGACAACAACAAATGAATGATGGATCAATAAGAGTAAGTACATCAAAGAAATTGTCTGAAATGCATGTTATACCAGCCAATATTACCTGAGTAATTGCTGTTGCATCAGCAATCACGAATGGAACATTCACATAGCGAGCTAACGTTTTTGCTAATAGGGTTTTACCTGTCCTAACAAAAGAAAGAAAACGAAAGCCATCAGCAAACAGCATCACCATCGTCCAGCCAAAGATCACATATCCGTACACAATACCTGACCCTGTTGGCCCAATCAGAAGGATGTTACTCTTTTCAAGCTCAATCTCATCATCCCCACTGGTACCTACACCACCACGCACAAAGCTTTTCGAGGAACTAGGTTGATCACCAGTCAAACAGATGAAGTTCAAATTTTAGAATCGCGACACATAGTTGAAAAGCTGAATTCGGTTACTAAAATCTCACCACTTATTTGATGACTCGTTGTATATCCTCTTGTAGTGATTGTGCACAGCAACAGAGAGCACCTGCACAACCAAGTTCCCTGCTAAGTTCATGGCTCACAGCACAGCTGAAATTTCATTGGAAGCGCAGATAGTCTGACTTGTCAGTGCGTTACATCAGACTTGGAAGTGCAGAAGTGCTACCTATACATGAGCTGATGCAACGGCATCCGCGCCAATTGAAATCGGGAGCAACAAACGAGAAGGGAGGCTAGGCGATTGAGGTGCGTGAGTAACCTTCTTAGCCTTGTCCTGGCCGACGACGAACTCGTCCAGGCCTTGGTGGATCTCCTTGGGCGTCGGGAATCGAGGCCGTGACGGGGGCGCCGCCGCGGAGTAGGAGTACGAGGAGGAGGGAGTCGACTTGGCCGCCGCGAGGGCGCCGGAACGGGAGGCGAGGAGGCGGCGAATAGCAGAGAACATGAGGTCCGAGGCCGCGGCGGCCGGAGCAGTCGCTGGACGGTGGTGTATTTCCCGATCAGCCGCCGCGGGTTCGGCCCAATTTGTCCCCGTCCGCGTTTCGCGTCAATAATTCAGCGGCAACAGGTTCGTTCCGGGGCTCTTCTCGAAATTTGGGAAAATGGGAGGCGGCCTTTGTGTTGGCGGCTCAGCGAGCGGATTCCTTCCGGCTAGCCGGCGGCCCATGCCGCACGGCAGTCGTCAGGAGAACAGCCGGCCGGCCGTGGCGACCGGCCTGCGCGCGAATGGACGAGCCGCTGTTCCGTCTTCACGTCAGGTGAGGCCCCTCGGCTGCACGTCGCCACCGCTGCGGCGGGTGGTCACGTGCGCCACGTGCCGTACACGCTCCAAGCTGATCACAGGCAATAACCTCATCCACACACTTAGCGATTCGGATGGAAAACACGGCAGTCAAAACTTTAAACTTCGCATCACATAGGCGTCAAAGAACAAAGAGCAAGCGCATCAATAGTATTAGAAGGAAAAAATAATGTACCGAAGACTTAAACCACGATGCAGCAGAAAACTTAGGGTGCGTTTGGTTCAGCTGTGAGCTGTGGAAAAGCTGCTGTGGAAAAGCTGCTGTGAAAAAGCTGAACGCCGTTTGGTTGAACCTGCTGTGAACTGTGAAACTGTGAATTGATGTAAAATGTCCGTAATGCCTCTGAGAGCCTGATATGTTGTTTATATGTAAAATGAGCGTAATGATGTAAACTTTACATTGGCGACATGTTTTTCACGAAATTATATTACATATATAAATAAGTGCATTGTTAATTTCAAAAGAGTTGTCAGCTACGTAGCAATGTCGTGTTCCCCTTGCATTTTGTATCGAAGCAGCTATCCTATCACGAATTGTGTTCATAGTAACTTCATTCTCCCCCTCTATCTCACGACATCATCTTGAGTTTGTTCCTCAACATTTGATGCTCCTGGCATATACTCCTCATCTGCGTCACACCTCTCAAACTCCTTATCACACAACTGACTATCACGAATGAAATTGTGTAGCGCAAAACACACTATAATGATCTCTTTCTGCCGGTCAGCTGAGAAACTCGGCATAACTTTCAATATGCGCCATTTTTGCTTGAGAACTCCAAATGCTCGCTCAATAACATTGCGGAGAGAGGAGTGCAAAAAGTTGAATTACTCATGCTTTCCTTGCGGTGGACGTCCACGACGATGACGAAATTCTGGCATATGGTACGTAGTCCCCTTGAAAGGTGCAAAGTATCCAGTTCGATTTGGATAACCGGAGTCAACAAGATAGTATTTA
Organism: Panicum hallii; assembly: GCF_002211085.1. Taxonomy (NCBI): domain Eukaryota; kingdom Viridiplantae; phylum Streptophyta; class Magnoliopsida; order Poales; family Poaceae; genus Panicum; species Panicum hallii. The sequence continues at coordinate 13,167,036 of NC_038044.1, forward strand.
TCTGAAAATAAAAAATATGTTAGCATTGTAAAAAATGATGATCAAAGTGTATAAGGGACAATTTTACCTTTAGGAGGTACAGGAAATGAATGAAAGTTTGCCAATGCATGGTTAAGGATCCGTGTATCATGAGCGGAACCCGCCCATCCAGCAACCACAAATGTGAACCTCATATCAAAGTCACATATGGTAAGTACATTTTGTGATGTATATCCATGACGACAAGTGTAGTTAATTACCTCATCGACCGGAACAATAACCGGAATATGTGATCCATCTATTGCACCAGTAGCACCCTTGAAATGAGGCTAGTAACGAGGTTTTTTAACTTCTCATGTTCATTGCTAAATGTTGGATTCTTCGGTGCGATGTTGTGTTTTGCTAATTTAAGTAAATACTTCAATACCTCCTTAAATTTCATATGAACTGTCCATGTTGACCGGACAAAACAGTTTTCAGCTTGGAAAAATGACTGAGGCCCTCCAACAATCCATAAGAACATTGCTAATGATTCTATTGATGTAACATTTCTAGAGGATTTCAAACCATATGAAGACACCAATAAATCATCAAGAGCCATAAAAACCTCTGTACTCATCCGAAACATCTTGTAAAAGTATCTTGAACGCTTGAAGCACTTCATGACCCAATCATAACCAGATTCCGAATCTTCTTTTGCTCTATATTCAGCTTTATTAGCATATCGCTCATTGTAAAGATCAGCCAGATTTCCAAGAAGCGCAGCATGTTGAGATAACTCATTTAGTGAAAGAAGAGACTGCTGCCCTTTTCTAGCCAGCTCTTCCATATTCGCATCCATCTACATAAACAAAGTAAATTGTTCAAAAAATGCAAGATAAAAATGGTTCCAAGATACATAACAAAAATGGTTCCAACATACATAACAAAACTGGTTCCAAGATAAAAACAACACTGGTTCCAACATACAAGACAATTGTTCAAACATACGAGAACGTTAGCAAATACATGGTTGAAACACAAGACAAATTGATCTATGTGGCCTTCTTTATCTCGTGCTCCCTCTGAATCAAATCAAACCTTCCTTCATTTGTTTCAAGCGCACCTAAAAACTCTCTAAACTCAGGCTTCATGAGTAATAAATAAGTGAGCTGTGTGTATCAAAGCAGTTTTTTCTTGAATCCCACAATCCTTCACCATTCTCATAGCTTCTGTAATAGTTGGAACACGGCTTGATTGGGGAGGAGCCGATGATGCTTCCAGACTTGACCCAATTTTATCAGCTGCACTTTCAATCCTCATGCATGTGTTCTTGTACATCCGAAAAAATGGACTCTTCTCCTCCTTCTCTTCAATCGGACTAGACAATTGTTTGCGCTTCTTTCCGGCTGGTTTTGGTTTCTCAATGGGAGTAATCTCCACTGGTTCCTCATCACTCGAGTCACTTGAAGAAATATCTCCCGGACATGATGCGGAAGCACCGGTGACATGCACCTTCTCAAACAGCAGATGTAAATCATCAAGGTATTTCGGCCCCCGCTTTCGAAACTTGACATGGACACACTTGATACCTCTTTTTGGATTGTTGCATCGCTGTAAAATAAATTTAGCAAGGTTAGGAACGAATTCCTGTCAAAGGCAAATATAATTCCCTTCAAAAAAGAAAACTTAACTCACCGCAAGATGTTCATTCCACCACGTGCTAGAACAGTCAACAGTTTGATTCGCATCATCCCATCCAAGCCCAGTGGCAGCATTTTTCAGTTCCATGAACACGGTGTAATCTTTTTTCATGTTGTCCAATTTATTCTTCAATTGTGACCTCACTAGTTTCAACCCGGTTCTTGCAAGAAGTTTATCCTCAAGGTTCTTCCAACCAATTCGAGTGAAACAACCATTTGGTCTATTTCTAAGAATAAGCTCCTCCTTGCAAATATCAATGAAGTGCTTCAAAGTGGCATTATCCCACACCGCCTTTTCACCCATCACTAATGTGAGGATCGCAATCAACTAATTTTTCATTCACAAGCAATCGATGTATTATTCCAAATGTTAAGAAAATAGAAATAAACCGGTGACTATGCTACTTTATAAATTTAAAAAGCAAAGACACCTGAAGAAAATACTGCAAGACACCCTTTTGCTGCACCTTATCAGGATGGATGCACAATGTCGCTTTCCTGTATTCTTTCTTGACAGCAGCAGCCAAAGAACCTGCACCAAGTATACAGAAACATAAGTATAGCAAGGGACAAGAACAAAAGGCCACAAACGAATTCCTGTGTTATTTTACTATATGCTAGGAAAAAGTTGTATTGGAAATTTTAGTGGCATTGGTGCTAAAAGTTGTACAAAATGCTATATAAAAGGTGATCCAAGTGGCACAGGGCCGTGGCACAGGCATCCTGGAGATCTGTACAGAGTGGCCAGGGCCGTGGCCAGAGGAGAGACGCAGAACATCTGCTGCCACAGTGGCTTCATCTGCTAAGGCCCTACTTAAGAATGCTGAAGGGAAGACTTGGCCTGTTGAGCTAGAGGAAATTGGTGGTCGTGTGTTTCTGTCCACTGGATGGTCTAAAAGTTTGTGAAGGGCAATTGTTTAGGGGAGGGTGAATTCCTTGTCGTCGAATATGATGGGAACATGCATTTCAGGGTCTCAGTTTTTGGTGTGAATGCTGTCGAGAAAGCAGTTTGGCCTTCAGGAAGTGGTGCCCAAGCTACTGGAAATTTAGGAGAACAACCATGCTATATCTTCCCTTCTAGTAAGAAGGGACACGGTGGTGACGAATTAACAGAGACAGTTAAAGAGTCCCATCCATAGTCACGCACAGGTTGATATACTGGATCAATCTGATGTAGGAATGAAAATAGTTTAGTCTTGAGGAAATAGTTAGATCAATTCACATGGTCATTTAGGTGTTGCATTCTGCCTACTCTCTAGCACAAATGGAATCTTTTTATTGACATGGTCTTAGATAAGTTTGTTTTTCAACTTTAGTAAGTCTAACTTTACGTTTAGTATCTACATGAAATTGTTGTTGGCTAGAGAATATTATTGCTCAGAAGAATTATTTGTTCACATCACTTTAGAATACCCTAGCTTCATTTTTTTTCATCATATCAAGAAAGCTCTAAGATTGAGAATTTTAGAGGATCACTACAATACCTTGCATAACTGCTTAGGCAAGAGGATGGAATAAATTACGGAAGAAACAGAGAAACAAAGTGTGGCGTCTACCTGCATGTTTTTTGATATCTCAAATAGCCAAATATGCCTTATATAATGAAATAAACTGATTACCTTTTTGGTTCACTAAGGAGCATGGATTTTAAAATTCTGATTAGTATCTTATTACTTGTAATGATGTCTCCTTAACTGATAGTTTTGTATGCAACTCCTAGACAGTAACCACACAACGAAGCACTCAGGGGGATGAATCACATTTCAGAATTCCTATCCGCACAGGAGGGGAAAACTCTGAATTAGGAGCACCTTTGGGCGTCGGGGGCCGGGGGCGCGGGCGGCGGGGGGCCGGGGGCGCGGGCGCCGACGCCGGGGGCTCGGCCGCCGGGGGTGTAGGGGCGCGGCCGCCGGGGGAGCAGCGTAAACCTTAGCGCGATGGTGCAGGATTGGGGGAAGCAAGAGGAGAACGAAAGGAAAGGAATCGAACCGGTACCTGTGTAACGGATGGCGGGCGGGTAATTTCTTGCATCTTCCCGCTGCCAACGCCGCGAAAGCTGTCCCCGACCGGCTGTGGGAGCTGCGTTACGAGAAGCTGCTGCGTTACGAAACGCAGAGGTGCGTTACACTCCGTTTGGTTCGGCTTCCACGTTGCGAACGCAAACGCACCCGTGAGACGCTGAACCAAACGCTGCCTTAAACAACGATGCAGCAGATTATTGTTCGGTTTCACCGAGATGCGTGCGTTCCATACAGCATCAAGAATATCTCTAAACAAAACTGCGCATCTGGTCACAAAAAAATGGGCTGCCTAACAAGTCTTTATATCAGCCGAAAGGGGACTGATTTGGTTGCTTAGCATTTAGACGTGGTATCCTGTGAGAGTAAATCCCCTGCCAACGATCTCGCCGACGCAGAACCACGCGTACAACTCGATGCCGAAGAGCGCGGCAACGCCAGCGTGCTCAACATTCAGATCGTTTCTGTTTCTCCACAGCTGCTTCACTTGATCAAGCTCTTTCCAGAATGCTTCGTAGCGACCAGGAAGGCTGCAAGAAGCATGTGTCAGTTCAAAGATACAAGTGAAGATGTGAAGGAGCACCTCATGATATGAACAGATCAGATCAGTGTGAAGTGATCTAGTTACAGAAGTGCAATAGTCTTCAGCTACCTAATATTTTTGCAGGCTTAGAGAATAAGATCAGAAGAACTTCATTTAAGGATCTAAAACTTCACAAGTCTTTACAGGATGGACTATAGCACTCAAATTGACAATGCAATTATCTATTCACAAGGTCATAGTTCAGGGACAAAACAAAACTCTTGCATTACCGCCACAGTCCAATGGTAAATCATGTCCAATAAATCACTTAGGCTCTGTTTGGATGTCGATATTGGAGGCCTTGATATTGAACTGGGTTCAATACCAAATCAGCCTGCACATTGAAATGGGCTCAATACTAAAGGGTTGTTTGGATGCAGGTGCAATTGCTAGATGGAATTGAACTAGGAATAAATACCAATTCGTGTTTGGATGTGCATACCCAAAAATTGGAAATCGACCCATCTTCCTTGCACCGCTCCTCCAATTGGTATTTATTCCTAGTTCAATTCCATCTAGCAATTGCACCTGCATCCAAACAACCGCTTTGGTATTGAGCCCATTTCAATGTGCAGGCTGATTTGGTATTGAACCCAATTCAATACCAAGGCCTCCAATATCGACATCCAAATAGAGCCTAAGGGGAAAACTTACTTTTTGCAAAGCTCAGATAACTACTTGCAACCATAGGATGTCACTTTCCAAGCATTTTTAACATCCCTGATGTCTTAGTTAGCAATGTTCAGGATTTGTGGTCAGTCATCACAGGTTCATTGAGCATTGGTCTAATTTGGAATTAAATACATCATTGGCTGATTGATTGCAGATCATTACCCTTTCTCCAGCTTCCGAACTATACCATCCATACAGTTTTGCAAGAACATTGACGCAACAATTCACTTTCTGACAAGACAATATTCTAGTCCAGACACCAGAACATTTGAAAGTTGTACTCAGCTACTATCTTCAGGCAACTTAATTCATACAATCAAACCAGCAAGCAGCCACATTACACGATAATCTGGACTTCTGGTTATCATTAATACATACTCAGAATCAGAGTTTCAGGAGTACCCTTTGGAATATTGAGGTGATATTATGCCCAACACGTGATTCCAAAATGTTCAGATATTTAAACTAGATGTATAAATTCATACATTGAACAGCTGGTGCCAAATTGCATTTTTTTATATAAAAAAAACTCAATTGTTGAAATCACATACAACAAACTTAAAGAACATATATGGAAAGCTAAAAACCCAAAACCTTGTTTGCCTCTGCATCTTCATTGAGAAGACAGGCTAATCATCGAATCCTATATTCAAACCAGCCTGTCACATCACTCCCACATTAAACCTCAACGGTAAACACAACGCAGATAAGTACGGCCGCACTAGTCATAATCATTAGAAGCTAGCACTGGGGCGGGCTATTTGGTAAACAAATCAACAGCAACAGTCCGGCATTGAGATCACGGGGTACGGAGCACACAACGAATCTCCCCCATCAGGTTCTCAGATGGAACGAGAATACGAGGAGGACAAGGACGGAGATCGAATCCACGAACCTGGCGAGGCGGGTGTAGAAGAGCTGCTTGGAGAGCTCCTGGCACTTCTCGATGGTGGGTGGCTCCACGACGTACTTCTTGTTCTTCTCGACGAGCGCCCGCTGGTACGCGCACCCGTGCTTCGCAGCGAACCGCGTCGCCTCGCACGCCTTGGCCTGCAGCTGCGCCAGCCTCGACGGCAGAGCCATGGATCTACTCCGGCTGGGACGAGGGTCCTGCGGCGGGGCACAAGCGGGTTCGTTGCAGTGTGGTGAGATCGCGAGAGGCCGAGAAGAACCCCGCGTTGATTCGCTCGACTGGGGATGGGGTTCACCTCTTGCCCTTGGGAACAGATCGGCGGGGGAGAGGCGATCGGGGAGGACGGCGGCGCGGGCTCGTTTCCGGGTTCGTGCCTGTGCAGTGCAGCTGTGCTGTCCTTGGGGGCGGATTTAGGGCCTGTTTAGTTCATGCCAAAACGCAAAAACGCAAAATGCAAAATTTTACTGTAGCAAAGGAATCTTGCTAATTTGAAGTACTAAATGAAGTCTATTTGCAAAACTTTTTGCATGGATGGGTTGTAAATCGCGAGACGAATCTAACGAGCCTACTTAATCCATGTTTTGCAACAGTGATGCTACAGTAACCATCCGCTAATTATTGCTTAATTATGGATTAATTAGCATCATTAGATTCGTCTCGCGATTTACAACCCATCCATGCAAAAAGTTTTGCAAGTAGACTTCATTTAGTACTTCAAATTAGCAAGATTCCTTTGCTACAGTAAAATTTTGCATTTTGCGTTTTTGCGTTTTGCCATGAACTAAACAGGCCCTTAGGAAGCAAGCGTAGGTGGAGCCCAGTAATTCCCGGGTTTTTTTTTGGCTTGGGGAAGAGGTCAATGCGATACGGCGAAGGAAGATTTCTTTTCCATCTACGCATGGGTGAGGGTGATTTGCATCAACATTTGGAGCATGTAAATTCCCAACAGCTACGCGAGCCGATTACTCGGTTCAAAAATATAATCTCCGAAGTTCGAAATCGCAAGGAGTGCTCAGGATTACTTTTCTTTTTTGAGGAATACTCAGGATTACCGGTCATGACCACTTTGTTGCCCGAGAATCTCCATACAATCAGATCTCATCAACAGAACAACTCATTACAACCTCTAGTGTAACACACGAACACTAACAAAGCAGCAACATTCCACCACTAGGTGTTTCGTTGTTTGTCCAGAGACTGCGGACCAGGCCCGGCGTTCAGCACACCAGTTCCATGCCCGCGTCCGCACTTCTCAGACGACTAGCCTAGGTCGCACAGACTCTTGGGAAACACCAGCTAGGCGAAAATTCAGAGAGACCGCGCCAGCAGGGACTGTGTGAGTCTCCAGTTTACTTGGTCCACCAGTGGAGGAAATCCTTGCGCCTGTTGATCTTCTTCTGCAGCTGAAGAACGCCGTATAGCAAAGCTTCGGCGGTCGGCGGGCATCCAGGGACGTAGATGTCCACGGGGACGATCCGGTCGCACCCCCGCACAACGGAGTAGGAGTAGTGGTAGTATCCGCCGCCGTTGGCGCAGCTGCCCATCGAAATAACCCAGCGGGGCTCTGGCATCTGGTCATAGACTCTGCAGGAGAACCAACAAAGATGATAACGTCAGCACTGCTGGGGAACCACAAGCTGGTAAGATTGTATTGTAAGAAGCAGGAACAATCTCAGCGGAAATGGCCTCAACATCAAAGAAGATTTTGACTCAGGCAGAATCCATGAGGAATTTCTCTGTTTTGATATATCTAGTAAGACATTGCAAATATCAGTGATTGTGCTGGACGAGAAGTCGAGAGCATAAGCCTTGCCAGAGCAAGGACACGTGTGAAAGAAACACAATGGGAATATTTCTTCAAGTTACTGACAACTGACACTATCGTCTTTCAACTAACAGGAGGAAACAGGACTGGGACTGCCGATATCTAACTAGAATAACATAGAGCTGTTCTTATTCAGGCCAAAATAAAATCAACAAAATCACACAAGTCTCAAGTCTGTATGATCTACGTAAGCGAACAGTAAGACAAAGGTTAGGTGTAGCAAAAAAAAATTACTTGCGAAGCGCGGGCGCCATCTTGTTGGTGAGCGTGCCGGCGACGATCATGCAGTCGGACTGGCGCGGCGAGAGGCGGAAGATGACGCCGAAGCGGTCGAAGTCGTAGCGCGAGGCGCCGGCGTGCATCATCTCGACGGCGCAGCAGGCGAGCCCGAACGTCATGGGCCAGATCGAGCCCCGCCGCGCCCAGTTCATGAGGTCGTCCACCTTGGAGACCAAGAACTCCGCCGCCTTCGACATCGGCGCCGGGGGCGGCGCCCCGCCGTATGGCGCCGGGCGGGTGGCCGCCGCGGACGAGGCGGCGGAGGAGGAGGAGTAGGCGCGCGGGGAGGCGGAGAGGAGCGCCAGCCGCGCCGTACGCGGGAGGAGCGCCATGGTGATCTGGCGGGGACCTGGAGGCGAGGAGGCGGGGCGCGGTGGCCGGTGGGTTCGCCCGCCGAGTTGACGATGCAGGTGAGCTGCTGCGGTGCGGTGCGTGGCAGCGACACGAGTGCGACCTGTGGGTGGGAGGCAGACACGGCTGATATGGACGCGATCAGGCGGTGCTAGCTACAAGGTCGGTTTGAGGCCAGGGAGACGTCGGCACGAGCAGCGTGGTGCGTCACGCGTGCCGTGTACACGACTTGTTTGTCGAGCCACCTGACGAGGAACGAACAAGGATCACGTCTCCGAACGCACCGCGGCGATGTACCACTCCCATGCCCCCTCTGACCCAGAACAGTATTTGTCGTTCAGTAGTAAGTATTTCAAATAGAAACAACCATACTCCACATTTATAAACATATCCATATGAGCAATCTATTGTTCCATTTGGATCCAAGTACTAATGGATAAAAATGCTAAATTTAGCACCAGCTCATCTAAATAAATAGAAGTGCTAATGGAGCGGAATAAACTTTACTCAAGACTTAAAAACTTTAGCATATACTAATATATGGTAAAGTTTAACGTCCAACTTTAACTTCTCCAAACTGGCCCTATATTCTATATCCTTTGTCACTTCTCTTGTCTTAAACGATTGAAGCAAACATGTTGTTGAGACGACCGACTTTCCAAAGATAAGAGTATAATTTGCACCAGTTTATGCCAAAAAACATTACATGAACCCTATAATCTCTCAATTAACAGCTTCATAGAGCTACACAACCACGTGTATAACTGGATATTTGTTCGCACTGGCATCCTAATCTCATGTGTGCTTCTGCACCCAACAGTAGCTGCGTCTCCAAGCATCCTGATCTCATGATGATGTGTGCTTCGAAAAATACCCTTTCTGTATTTTCCTGTATATATCTCTTTTGATCCGTCGGGAACTGCGCGTGACGCCACGCCGCCATTTGTACACCCAAGTAGGTAGCGATGCACAATGTGTTTCTTCGCTTCTCCAGCGAATATGCTCAGTTCAGGGAGCTGATAGAACTGCATTTACCATACGTTAAAGCAGCATCCGGGAGAGTCCATGGAGGCATCAGGAACAATCTCTGCTGTTTATGTTGCCGCCCTTGCTCGAGCAGCTGCTCTCTGGTAGATGTCTTCGTATTGGGAGGCTGAAGTATCCCAGCTGAAATCTATCTTCATGTCTTTCTGCACTAACTGTTTCCAGACTTCAGGTTTTCTATGGTAGTAGTTGAAAGCTCTTTCCAATGCACTATCAAAGCCCTATCAAGATGAACACCTCACATTAGCTGTCTGTAGGCACCAAAATATCATATATTCCAATACGTTAGCTCAGGATGTACACAGATACAGCAATCACCTGCTCATCAGCCTTCAAAAATGTGAAACCATTTCGCAGTTCCATGGGTATCGTTTCATCGTCGAAATCGAAGACACTAAAATTTACAAAGCAAATCAGAGCAGCATTGTCAATGCGTGTTTGAAGGTGCCAACAGTGTTGCAGGGATTGATGGCTCATGATTTACCTGTCATTCAGACCACCAGTTTTCCGAACAACTGGCACAGAACCATATCGCATAGCTATCATCTATGGAAGAAAAACAGGTCAGAATCGCACACCAGAAGACAAGCACGTTTAACTATCAAGCAGGCATGACTTATCTAGTTTACTTATACGAAGATACCAGAAGATGAAGACGGTAAAGGACGTTTGTCAGTAAATACAAGTACACATCATGTACAGTGCTAATTGCTAAACCGTTAAATTAAATATGAAGAAACCATACCTGAGTGAGGCCACATGGCTCAAACATAGAAGGAACAATGAACATATCTGATGCTGCAAAAATCATATGCGATAGAGCATCATCATACTTCAAAAGCAGCCTGATATTGTTATTGTTCTGAAATTGGTCTGCAATCCCTCAAACTCCCTCTGTGAAAGAAATGGACAACAAATACGTTAAGTGTTATGATTGCGAGGAATCAGCTGTTCAATAAAGAGCTAAAAAACATGGTATTTTGAACAATCAATGCGTGCTTTCATGATTAATAAACTATTCATGAGGAACTGAAGGCTGTTTTCCTTTTCTTTCAAGGTTCAAGTATGGCCAAATATAATAAAATACTCCACCAAGGAAACACACCTGAATGTTTGGTACTGGACTGGAACCTAGGAGAATGAACTGTCCACCTAACTCAGCTGTTTTATATATTGCATGCCTGATGAGATGTACACCCTTTTGAGGAACAAGCCTTGTAATGCAACCGACCTGCTTGAGGAAACTTCAGTTCTCTAGTAAATCTTGAAGAGAGGAATATGCTCAAATCAAGTACAGAGTCAGCCTATACATACAAAGATTTACAATGGCTTTGAGGATAAAAACATACGAGTGGTTGGGAAGCATTTGCAGAAGACATCTTGAGCTGCTTCCTGAGAGCTGCTTTGTTTGCTGATTTTCCATATAGATCATTAGCACTGTATTGGACCTTGAGAAACCTATCTGTAGAAGGATTCCATGTATCTGTGTCGATGCCATTAAGTATTCCAACAAATTTCTTGGAATGTATTTTAAGTGTATCTTGGAGCCCACGCCCACCCTGAGCAATGGAGCAACTTTGTCAGTAACAAAACGTTGAGACAGGATAAAGTCATGATTCTAAAAACTAATTATGGCAAATAGTAACACCACAGCCAGATCAACCCTTATCTAAGGACTAAGTAGTGTATTTGAATTAGAAAATTTCAAGCATCCATCCTCTTTATACAATTCCTAGGGATGCAAGTGGTGACCCTAATAGGTAGTCTTGGGGTCAGTTCGTTAGTTCACTTGTATCCCATTTCCTTTGCTTTGAAATCTGTGTAGTTCAATAAAATGATCTTTTTTGGAGAATCAAAACTTGCATCCCTAGCAACTCCCATGCGATGATCTATTTTTGTCCATGGAGAAATATTGAGAAGAAAATATTGCATTGTTAGACAAAGATCCGTAACTTACATTCAACAGGTTTGCTTTGGATTGTTCAATAATGTCTTATTTACAAACTCAACATCCTTATAATATAGTTTTTGGCCTTAAACCTCAATAGTGGGAGACTACTGTTTAAACAATGAATTATACAAGAACTTGGCACCCCTACAACTACGGAAATTGGCCTCCCTTCATTTCAATAACCTTGAAACGCGACAAATGTTGATAATATACATGAATAAATTTTTTATCCTTTGGGGAATCTTTACAGAATTTTGTTTCTTTAGTTTTTTATATACTTTTTATACTTTTGAAAGTATGAGGGTTAGGGAAAATAGGGGTACCACAACGTTTCTGTTATACAACAGACAAGAGAGGCCAGAAATCAATACGTTAGTTGCATCCAATGGGCATTCACACTGGACCCGAAGGTAAAAAGAAATAGTACCTCTGAGCGCACCTCTTGAGCATATGTTGGTGATACAGTTGTGACAATGTTGGAATACACAATTGCACCCTGAACATCATAAGCGCATAGAATCATTATTAGTGATACCATAAAGCTAAAACTCTAGTTTCAACTCTTCTGCTACACATTTTCCATAGGTCGATACCTTAACGACATTTATTCTGCCATGTGAATTATCCCGCATTCTGTCTGCTCTATCCAGGTGCTCAACATCAAGGCCACAGTATGCTAAATCCTGGGCTGGAGCCGTTCCTTGATATTCAAAATTGTGACAGGTAAAACAAATTCTAGCTGAGTTGAAGCCCAGATTTGCATATACATCCCAATAAAGAGGTGCCTGGAGATTGCAATGTAACAAAAAGAAATAAATTACCTTCAACTTAGTAAATCACCTAAGGAAAACATGATCTATTTTACGCAATCTTTAAATCTTACAACAAATGCAGTCTGCCAGTCATGACAGTGAATTATGTCAACTTTCTTCCCAGATTGGTAAAGCAATTCCAGTGCCACACGGCTAAAGTAGGAAAAACGTTTGAAGTCATCATGCTCCCCATAGTATTGTGCCCTCCAGAAGAACTTGCCTGGATGCTGCGGCTCAATAAAGTAGACAGGAAGGCCTGCATTTGCTAAATTTGGTTAGGCCTCTGCATATTTAATATAATACAACAGTAGAACTGAGTGTTGACTGGAACCTTCAACAGTCCCGGTCCATATTTTGTTGGCAAACATATTCCCCTCAAAGTAGGACTGCACCACAACGTCTAGAACCTGCACAATCACCAAACAGCAATCTTAAATCAAACAGAAAATGCAACTAAATGCATAATACGAGATAAGAAACCAAATACATACCTTAAGATTATTAATTTGGTTATGCTGCATGCAGTCATATTTGGGAAGAATTATCTCAACTAGGTTCCCCTTTTTCTGAAGTGCCTTCCCAAGACCAGCGATCACATCTGCCAGACCACCAACCTACACAATAATGCGAACAAGAAAGCTAAAAGATGACCAACTGGATCGGAAAGTAATTAGCGTATACACTAAATAATACTCTAAAATAATTAGCGAACCATCACATTGGTGGTTTGATATAAGGAACCAGCATAATATGTATGTATTTTATACTCTGGTAGATGGATTGGAGATCAGCACAATTTAACTAAGCTATAGCTTATTTTAAAGCTTCAGGCAATTTAGTAGTGAACCAATATCAAAACTGTGACTTTGCAGGTTTAGGTACACTTTCAATTGTATCGAATTTGTTCCCCTCTCCAATCAATCCTTAAGATTCTCAAAATCTGGAAAATACTTGAGTAGAACACTACTGTTGAATGAGTTGGAGAATACTATTGGCTGCCTCCCTCGCAAACCAAAACACACATGCCCCCCTATTAGAACTTACTACAGTTCAAATCGAGCACTAGAAAAAGTGATACTTTACAATCAACAGGACTGCTAGGTTCTGTTTTGCACCTAGTTTTATGCAGCATATTACACAGCAACTTATCAAGAAATAAGATAATTAAATCACACATACTTGATGAAAAACTGAATTAGTAACAAAGATCACCTTTGCAACAGGAGCCATCTCTGCTGCTATATGGACAATGTGCAAACCAGAACTGCATTCAATAATAAAATATTTGATCATATCAAATATACATATAAATATTTTCTGAAGCATAGGTTGTTGTATAAACAAGGTTCTTCCTCTTATTGGCAAAGGAGAAAGTGGTACCTAGTTCCTGGTAGTGCCATCTTTAGAAAACTATCTATCAGTTCCCTCTCTGACTTTCCTCTAGATGACAAGTATGCTTCCCGAAGGCGATTATCCCTTTTCCAAGCCATTTCTCTTAGTATATTTGCATCATTGTTGGCTATTTTCTTCTCAAGTGACCACCCATCAATCAGAAGAGAGATCCTACTCCAGAACTCTGATGGCATGCCTTCTGCATAATGCTCCATTGACTTCTTCTCACTTTCCTTAATTAGTTTACTGAGAGTATCATGAAACTCCACTATTGAGTGTTCATAAAGTTCAATTTGAGAATGCATTTCACGATTACAAGCTTGGAAGCGTTCTTCTATTGATTTTACCCTTTTCTTCAAAAGATCAACCAAATAAAGACAGAACTCTGATATGTTTGTTGCTCCTAATGATGCTTCTAGTTTGTCAACCTTATCCTGGAAGTCGTGATAGCCATCTAGTATCAGAGCAGCATGCTCAACTTGGTTTGCTGTGGACTCAAGCAATTCTTCCAAATTTTCTACTTTCTCCCACCAGGCATCATGTTGCATAGGACCAAGTTTCAACATATCAGATTGGGCAGCTATGAATGCACACTCCAGCTCCCTAAGGGAAGCATCTAAAAGAGCACGCTCTTTCTCCAGCTTGAATAAACTCTCTTCTGTCTCAGTTATCTCAATAAGCTTTTCTTTAAAAAAAGTTATGTCATCCTTCAGTAGCATATTCTCTTCCTTTAGTACATCAAACTCCAGAGCCTCTGCATCAGACATTCCTTTGCTAGAAAGCTCAGATTGTGCACCCGTTTCTGATAATTTTATCTCTAAATTGTTTATCTCTTGTTGCAAAGCTTCCTTCTCTTTAATAATTTTGTCAGCACGTTCCAATGCCTGAAGACGAGCTTGATTCAGAAGCAATATATCTAACAAAATAAAGTTTGAATTTTGTCATGCAAATGTCTTCAGATTTGTATATCATAAAGAGCTATGTGAAGATTCACAAGGAAAGAATCCCCTACTCTTCTCAGTGTTTTGTATCATTTCAACCAAATCTTCCAGTTGAATGTTTGGTAGGCCATTTTCATCTTCAGACTTCTGCGGGCAAATATCAAAACAGGAACTCTTAAAAGCAACCAGAAGAGGATCAATACTTCCTAATAATGTTCATGCTAATTAATATCCATAAGTTGCAGTGAAATAATAAAAATATATGAAACATTGAACAAACACTCGTATCAAACACTAAAGCATAGAATACATCTTATGGAATGGAACACATAATTGCTACAGAATCTGCTGCAATACCTGTTGGTGTTCATCATCACTGGAAGCTCCTGCTCTATCTCTCTGAATATTAACCCTGTTACGGTAGTTAGCACTAGGTGTGCTCTGCTGAGGAGGTTGCGCGCCAGTCCTGGCACAAGAAAATAGAACTATATACATATATCGTCGATTCCAGCAATTAAACATATGTACATAAGGAGCCACGATGATCTGATCATGACTGCAGAACATTACTGGACAGTTTAGCACTGGGGTTTATAAATGCCTAAAACAGTGTGATCAAGCATGACAAAGCACTAGTAGAGACTGCGATAGGCCATTCCCTACATACAACGCACGCACGGTCGACGATTCCCACAGTGTGCGGCCACTGCAAAGTGTGCATATAACATACAGCAATACGAATCCAGTCACGACACGGCGATCGCCAAAAGACCCCCAACGCTCCATGTTGCAAGCAATACCCCGAACACATCACGAGCGCCTTCTACTGTCCTTCATGCAGCTACCATGGAAAAAACGCGCGTTCTCAAAGCAACCTACTAGTTACCTGAGATTGCGGTGTCGAGGCCGACGGGACACCGCAAGGCGGTTGCGCCCCGAGATCGAGGATGGTGCGGGGCGGCGGCACAGGAGAGCGGTCGCCTCGGCGCCCGGCGCCGCCGAGCACGCCATAGGAAGCTGGGGAGGAGGGTAGAGTGAGCGGTGGGCCCCGAGGCGGCGGCGTCGGGATTCGCGTGGGCGGCGGTTGGAAAAAAGCTGCGGAGTGGAGTGAGACGGAAGCGTGGGCTGGGGCGCGTGGCCGTGCGGTGTGGCTGGGGGCGGCGGGTGTCCCGTGCGCTGCGCGGGGAAGGCGGAGGGAGGAGGAGGGCCAAACAGAGACGAGGCTATCTGGCCGCCTGGGGCCCGCTGATAGGTGGGGCCACGGCGGCAGTGGGTACTGGGTAGTCTGCCGTCTGAACCAGTGCCCGCGGGAAATGGGCATCACGTTTTTTTTATACTATAAATATAAACGGGGTAGTACTAAACGAGTTTTTTTTTGAATTTTTTTGCATGCTGATCTGGCTTGCAAGTGGCAAAGGCGTTCTTTTTGTCTAGCCCCAAGCAATTTCGTAGAGCCTTGATGGCCACAAACAATGATTTTTCAGTGTCATAAGATAAATTTCTCTGCCCTTTTCTCTTTCCTTTTTGGCAGTGCTAAGTTCACTTAGGGCTTCTCCAGTGGTGATAAAAAGCGATTCATGTGCTGACCTGGAATTGAACCATACCAGCTCAAACTACTGGAGTATTCGACGCATGGGCAGGTGAGAGAAGAATCGCCTCTCATTTATGAGTCGATGCAAGGGCAAAGAATATTATTTCGGCTGCAGGAGGAGCCTGTTCACGAGAGACGCCGAGAGTGAGTGTTTTCTCTAGTTTTTTTAATTATATGGCGGGACCCACTTGGAGAGGGAACATTCTAGAGTAACTTTTTTATCATCCAACAATGCTACGTGTCACGTATGAGTCGCTTTTTTTCATCCGACCGCTGCTGATGCCCGCTTCCTTTGACATTTGCGAACTGTTGTCGCTGCAAAGTTCACCGTAAGCAGGTTTAAGATGGCATTGATAGGATAAAGACATTATGCATGTTTCTGAGCACCATCATGGCGTCTTTTGCAAAAACCTTTACAGGCAACTTTTGTCACATGCATTCATCAAATTGGGGGTCCGTTGAACTTACGATTCGCAGGCAAAAAAGAAGTAAGTACGACTTTATTTTAGAAAAGAAAACCAACTGCGTAAGACACGTTATATTATATGAGGGTGAATATGAGAAAAAAGAGGTACCATATAACAATAAGAAAATATGTTATAGATAAATAAGAGACTACTATTATATAGCTTGGCTCTTGCATCTTGGCTAATAGCCAAGCAGTTGGCTTTTATTATTGGACTTGCACTAGAGAAAAGCTCTAACTAAGCTAAATAGCTTACCTTATAATCTAATTTTTGACTCTCCAACCACCCAACTTATAAAAAACTATCCACAACTATTACGGCTCATAGTAAGCTTTTTTTTTAGATAAAATAAGCTTGGAGGATCCAAACGACACCTAAAAAACTCTAGTGCTGTATAGTCTTCACAAGTTGCTCTCGTTGCAAAGTTCACTTAGCTCCTAGTTTTGTTTGATGTTTTTTCAAGCTGCTGTCACTGCAAAGTTAACAACCAGCAGTTTTAGACAACTGACACTGATAGGCACAGAGATATCGCACATGATCTCGTGCATATCTTTAGCCTTCTGCAAGAACTTATGTCATCAGCAACTTTAATCACAATCATCAAATCAGAAAATGAACATAATCGTTGAGCATACAGTCTTTTTTTTTAGAAGGAGTGCAATTCATTAATTTGATAAATATTTACAATCAAAATGTACAAGCTCATGAACACATGTAGGAGATTGATCTCTCCAAACGAACATAATCGTTGAACATACAATCTGTAAAACTAACAACACTCAACTACATAAACTCTGCATCATTTGTTTCTTTAAACCTCTGTGTAGCACAATACAGCCGGTTGACCTTCAAAAACTAGGTGTTGGGCAACACTATCCCGAAAGAACGAATGTTCCTTCCATTCAGTCTAGATTCATTGCTACTGCGCTCAGATAGTAAACATAGAAAAAACAACATTTTTCTGCGAAGAGAAGAAAAACAGCATTATCTACTACCGATGAATATGAGCACCTCTTAGCATGAGTTTTTTTTCTATGAAACACGTCTTAGGGCATGTACAACGCCCTTAAATAGGCTGTCTCTACAGGGGGCGCTAGGGTGTTTTTTGCAAAAAAACACTGAAGCCGTCGCCTGGTGGGGAGACGTCGCTGGCTCTTCACCCAAGTTGGAACCGACGATCCCTCCTCCGACTGTATGTGTTCGTCCGTCTCTTGCAGATCCAGTGCGCCAGCCCTCCTCCGATTCTCCGTTGGTGCCATATCCAGGTGCAAAATCGGTTCCCCTCCCAACTCCCCGCCATCTTCTCTCCCAAATCTCACTTCTCTGGCTCTGGTTCGGCGGTGACGATGCAGAACAAATCGGGATCGACCGACCGTCGGTCGTCTGCTGCGCTGCGCTCGACCACCGGCCGTCGGCCCTTTGTGGCCCCATCTGCAGCCACCGCCGTCGCCACCGCCCGGTTTCCATCTGCTGGGGGACTGCACTTGGGCACTGGCGTTCATGGATCCTCACCCGGCGGCGGCAACATATCCTCTCTCGGCGCAGCTGGAGTCCCATCATCTGCAGCCTTTCAGGGCTCCACTCCCGTCGCAGGTTCCTCGGCTGCAACTCACCCCAGCGACCCTAGATTTCCCTTGGGCAAAGGCGTCCATGGCTCATCCCCTGGAGGTCGCCCCTCCCCTGGATTCCCCTTGGGTGCAGGTTCGACTGTTGGCTTCACTTCGTCTATGTCCCAGCACCACGACCTTCTTCCTCCTTTTCTGATTTATTTGAAAGGTAATCGATACTTGTTCAATATGGCTGCTTGCTTGTTCAGTATTCAGCATGTTTGCTTGCTTTCATGTGTTGAGTACGACTGATTGCTTGCATGTGTTGAGCAGAACTAGTTCTGCTTCATCCTCTGGCAGCGCTGCTTTTGCTTCATCCCTTGGCGGAGCACCACCCTCCTTTTCAGACTTGCTGCAAAGGTACCTTCTCAGCCATGGCATGCTCTGTATGAAATGGTACTGCAATGACATGATTCATGAAGTTCTGAACTAAGTATAATCTGGGCATGTATTTAGTAGAAGTAAGTATTGTGGCAAGTATAGTTGTTCAACTTAACAGAATGCGATGCATAATAGGTTCTGTTTCTTTTCATTTTTCAGTTCTGATGGACTTATGAACTATATGATGATGGGCCAGCAGCGTAATCTACCTGATAATTCTCATTTTGTTGGAGGAACATCACATTGCACACAAGTGGAGGAAGCTGATGACAACCCTATTGACATCGAGGGCAACGATGGAGACGAAGAAGTCAGGACTGAGGCAAGACTAATATGGAAACCAGAGGAAGATGGGAGAGTGGTATGTTCATAACTTAGCTTGTTCTTGTTCTATCAATTTCAATCTGTACTTACAAATTCTCTTTGAATGCAGATGAGTGCTTGGCTCAAACACTCCATCGACCCACTTCGTGGAAATAATAAGAAGTCCGATAAATATTGGACGGATGTCCAGAAGGAGTACAATCAAGCTACTGTAAAAAAATAGATGGAGAACCACAAAGCAGAATAAAGACAGATGGCACAAAATCAATAAATTGACAAGCTTGTTCAATGATTGTTGGTTGAAAGCTAAGAGGGTTTACACCAGTGGATACTCGGATGAAATGTGGTTAGAGAAAGCACATAAATTCTTTGAGGAGGAGAACAAAGAATTACATTTTCAGCTTACGAATGTTTGGTACATGGTTTGTAATGAGGCGAAGTGGATGAGTTATAATGATCATAGTCGAGGCAAGAGGAAGGAGATGGAGAAGGGCAGCACACAAGAAGGAGGACTGGAAGATGTTGACCTTCCTCGACCAATTGGACAAAAGGCAGCTAAAAGAGCTGCACTTGAAGGAAAAGGAAAATCTAAAGCGAGTGCGATAAATGTAGAAGAGCTTGATAGGTTTGAGAAAATTCAGAACAATGTCGCAGCCAATCGTACGAAGGCTCTTGAAATGCAAGGAAAGATTCATAGTGACAAGATTGAGGCGTCTAAAATTGCTTTGCAAACAGCAAAGGAAGAGAAGGAGGTCAAAATGCTGGAAACTTATTCAAGCCTACTCAAACATGATACTTCGGGAATGCTGGACGATATTAGAGCTGAGCACGTTGCTGCTCTAAAATGTTTGAGGAGCAAGTTGTTTCCAGAACTGTCGTAGCTGAGCACAAGAGGAGGAGTATTGAACTATGTTTAAGTTGAACTTTGTTTTAGCTGATCTATATGCTACCTTATATATATTGAACTATGTTTAAGTTGAACTTTCTTTTAGCTCATCTATATACTACCTTATATGTACTGATCTGTAAACTGAAATGAACTGAACACACGCTGCCATGCTGCCATGTGAACACATGCTGCCATGCTGCCGTGTGAACTGAAACAAGCCGTGTGAACTGAAACACGCTGGTTCAGTTGCTGCCGTGTGAACAAATCCATGGTGGCCTGTATATATACGGACTGCAGGAGGCCTCTCACACCATGCCACTGAAATGGATGATCCAAGTGCAGGAGGATGATGAAGATACTCAGACAACTAACATGCATGCCAAAGATGAAGATGTATACACTCTAGATGACATGCTCGCCGATGATGAGTTCATAGAAGACTATATTGATCATATCGGTGACAATATCCTAGCCAATTTGCAAGACCAACCCAAACGACGTCGGTTTTTCCGTAGAAGGTATATTCCAAGGCCTCGTGAAATAGCACATCTCGATCTATATGCTTGCTATTTCTCTAAGTCTCCAATCTACACCGATGAGATGTTTCGCCGGAGGTACAAAATGAAACGAAGTCTCTTTCTACGGGTCGTTGAAAAACTTGGTGAATGGTCACCTTATTTCAATATTGCAACCGACTGTGTTGGAAGAGAGGGCTTGTCACTTCTACAGAGATGTACTGCTGCCATTCGCATGCTAGCTTATGGTACTCCGGCTGACGAACTTGATGAAAATTTGAAGATTGCAGCAAGCATAGCTTTGGAGTGTCTACGAAATACGGGATAGGTCAAAGCATATCGAGCTCAAGAATGATTTAGTTGAACATTTATGGCAGCGATATGGTCATCAATTTCGAGATGAACAAGATTAGTTGAAAAATTAGCTTCTATATGACATATTATGTGATACATTTAATGTAAGTATTATGATTTTGGAAGACAACATATATATGGATACAAAATGTGTATGCACATTTGATCAAGGGTGTTTTTAATTCTACTATACATATGCATTTATTATATACTTATAGATACTCCGTTGTATAACAGAGTCTGTTGTATAACAGAATCTCTTGACTGTCTGTTACATTTGGAGAACCGTTTTGGTGTCTACGCATTGTACATGCCCTTAGCATGCATGAGTTGACACTGAAGATGATGGCTAGTCATGCCGATGCTAACACGGTCTTATCACTTCGGAGGCTGAGCAGGGCTTGCAGCGCAGGCTCTCCACTTGTCCCGTGCTCGGCATATATACACCCTCCGCAATCGAGCACGGACCACCGGCCGCATCTCGCATCGCAAGTGGCCCGCGTCCCTCGGCTCGTTCGCCCGCCACCGGTTCCGTGCCCCGCGAGGCCGCAGCCCGACCCCTCCGCGGGCCCAGCGATGCCGGCCGGCCAGCCGCACGCGCACGAGGCCGGCGGCGGCGGGGGCGGCGCCGCGAACCACTCCAACCACCACCCGGCGGCCCACTCGCCGCCGCCGCCCGCGCTCCCCGCGGAGGTGGTGCCGGCGTACCCGCCCCCCGAGTCGGAGGACGACGAGACCTGGGTCTGGACCCAGATCAAGGCGGAGGCCCGCCGCGACGCGGACGCGGAGCCGGCGCTCGCCTCGTTCCTCTACGCCACCGTGTTGTCCCACCCGTCCCTGCCGCGCTCCCTCTCCTTCCACCTCGCCAACAAGCTCTGCTCCTCCACCCTCCTCTCCACGCTCCTCTACGACCTCTTCCTCGCCACGCTCGCTGCGCACCCCTCCCTCCGCGCCGCCGTCGTCGCCGACCTCCTCGCCGCACGGTCCCGCGACCCCGCCTGCGTCGGGTTCTCGCACTGCCTCCTCAACTACAAGGGGTTCCTCGCCATCCAGGCCCACCGCGTCGCGCACGTGCTCTGGGCGCAGCAGCGACGCCCCCTCGCGCTCGCGCTCCAGTCCCGCGTCGCCGACGTCTTCGCCGTCGACATCCACCCAGCCGCCGTCGTAGGGAAGGGCATCCTCCTCGACCACGCCACCGGCGTCGTCATCGGTGAGACGGCCGTCGTCGGCGACAACGTCTCGATCCTCCATCACGTCACCTTGGGCGGGACTGGGAAGGCGGTGGGCGACAGGCACCCCAAGATTGGGGATGGTGTGCTGATTGGCGCAGGAGCCACGATTCTTGGTAACGTGAAAATTGGCTCCGGGGCTAAGATTGGGGCAGGATCCGTGGTGCTGATAGATGTGCCGGCAAGGAGCACAGCAGTGGGGAACCCTGCCAGGTTGATCGGTGGGAAGAAGTCTGAGGGCGAGAAGGATGAGGACATGCCGGGGGAGTCCATGGATCACACATCCTTCATACGGCAATGGTCGGACTACACCATATGAGATCAATTTTCCAAGGTCTATTACTCTTCCTCTGTATCATTAGTAATGGTGATGTACCAAATAGTGATGTACTCCACTTTGTTGTGTGCTATGGTTTTGTCTGCGATGAACTGTACTGTAGAAGCATAGATTTGATGATCAGTCGTTTCGTCAGCTGATTGTGCCATGCTCAGATACTGATAAATTGTGATTGATGAATGAATAAAGCTGTATGTCTATGGAGGAGTTGATTGCGTTTTGCCACTTGCCTTGTGAATCAAGCTCCAAGGACAGAGGATATCTCATCTGATGGAGTTTTGTTATTCTATATTCTGTTGTTTCTCTGATATGGAAACATTTTGTGTCTTGAATAATTGAATGTGGTGCATTGTTCCCTCTTGTAGAAGATACTAATCATAGAATAATTGAATGTTTTTTTTTGTTTTTGAAGTTCATTCTGTAAATCAGCCTGCTTTACTACCGCAAACATCTCTTTAAACGTAGTTCTGGGTTAGTTTTAGCAGCAACATTATCATTCCTTTGCCTGAATGCAAAAATTATTACTCCCTGCACCGTTACTCTTAGCTGTTTTTCTTTTGGGTAAAATGTTCAGCGGCGACTTTTTTGTTTGCTTGTAACATTTATTAAAATTGCTGCAGATCTGCTGAGAAAATTTAAAAACCTTCATGCATTATAAGTAACTTTTTTTTCATCTGGTAGTATGGATGTGTCTATAGCCATTCCCTTTAATTTTTACATGTTTTCTTATCCATTCATTTCTGGAAGGACATCTGGTATGGTTTCGCTATCATTAAGATATGCATGCTTTGTCTGTCTGGTGGGAGTATTTAATTACCGAATTTGTTAGTTAACATTTTGGTAATCCTTTTCTTTAGATGTGTTTCTGTTAACTTTATTTAGTTATTTGCTGTACTGATTAATGTCCGAGTGTTAAAAGTTAAACAGCGGTGAAGGTACTGCAGTTCAAATCAAATGTGCTCGGTTGAGTCTCAACACTAGGGACTTGTATATATAAAAAGTAACTCTTCAAAATCTATTCTTTTTTCTGTGTCTAATTCTGTTCTTTTGGGAAAACGCTTAAACCTTGGTAGGGTTCGAATTATATGGAATAGGTAACAAATAGTAAATATTTATTCTTGTCTAGCTTCTGTTTTGTGTTATCTGTTCAAACTTCTGTGCAGTTTGGCATAAGTAGTACTTACACGAGGGGATTTTGTAAGGAGTAAGAGAGGGAATCCGATCTAAAGAAAACTGTTACAGAAAACCTGGTAGTTAATGAAGAACCTCTATCGTGCTCATGTGCTCTGGTCATCTGAGTAGTAGATGTTCAAGACAGTCTTACCGTGCTTTGAATAGTTCACCAAACATTGATTTATCATACTTTCAGCATGTATATGATAACTACCAATTGGTGCGCTTACAACAATATTCAACACAGATAGTTGCATTTTCTGCCTATCTGATTTTGTGTCTGTACCTTGAGCCTGAGGGTTGCAGAATGCGGCAGACTGCATATTGTGCAGGCAGTGGGGTTGGCAAGCAAATTAGACCATGTTCTCCTATCTGTTATAGTAGTAATAATTTTTTGAACCATATGTCACCCCTCAAACCATACAATGATGAATTACATTTAGAACCTAAATCACAAGCTTCTGCTGGTAATTCTTTGAATTAAAAGTGACCCCTCATATCTTACAACGATCATTAAGGGACATATGTCCAATCAATATTTAATACAAAGCTAGCTTTTCCTCCTATACTAGGGATTGGCTTAATTAATTTCCTTGCAGATCTTTTAGTAAATCGTAATCTGCTATCAGTTCAGCCTTACTGCATCTTTCTCTTTACTGTTGACTAGTGTATGTCCTTTTCTACTGTTATGGTAGTACATGAACTTGGTTGGCCCATGGTAACTCTACCTGTAATTGTGATTTCTAAATGGTGTGTACTCACCACTGAGTAGATGCTCAAATAAGGTCGCTGTCTCGGTACCACAGTCATGGCTTGTTGTCGTTGAGTGTCGCACGTTGTTTTATCAAAGGATTGGATCTTGTGTCTTCCAATGGACCTAGTTGCTTAAAAATAAGTGTAAAACTTACTGGTTCTAGAACATCCAGGTGTCTGTACCACTCCAATTGTGCCAAGTTGATGCATCACATCCATTATGCATTATTCTGACATATGAAGAGTATTACTGATTTGCTTAGATTTGCAGTGCCACTGATGCATTATGTTTTATTAGTGCTGACTGTTGACACCTCACCAAACATTATGTTTTCTCCCATTTGGGATCAATATCAACAGTCGATCCTACTTTTATCTCTTCAAATTTTAACAACTACAGAATCTGGCTGTGTTCACTTGTGCCTTCAAGTCTCAATTGATGTTTTATTTTTTCAGCCCCCAAACTCGTATATCTGTGCTACTGTCTATTGATATTTGCAGCAGGTCAGCGCACTTGATCCTAAAGGTGGAAATCTTCTTCACACCGAGCAGAGCAGATTGCTCCAGGTATGGTCTCACTTCTCAGTAGCACATTGGAAGGAAAATGGTGCTTTTATAATGCTAAACATTTGATTGGTTACATTATATTGTCTTAGCTTGACAATCGGGGCTCAACTTGATTAGGCTACTTTTTTATAGTGGAAATAGGCTAGACTACTTTGCATAACAAGTTGCCTGATTGTTGTATTCAGCCCATGAACACAAGCGCTCAGGCCCAGAGGTGTCATCAACTTTGGGATCCTGGGCTGCTGGGCATGCAAAAGTCGCAGACTAACGGGCTGCACCTCAATGTCATGACTTGAACCATTATCGGTCAATCTAGAAAGTCAAGGAGCTGGTGGAGCTCACTTAGTGCCAAGATGGGTTCCTCTTCTATAGAACATTAGTCAAAGAAATGTTGAAATGCACTGGATCTGCATCATTGAATGACGTAATAAGTTTCATTCCTTCAGTATACTTAATCCTCAGTTGACAAGTTCGTCCCATGGCTAAGCTTTCCCCTCTAAACGTATCACTGGGGCCATTGGTATTTGGTTGGTCTTCTGCTTTTCTGCACCGTGTGACCCTACCCCATTCCTAAGGCTAGTGTATTGAAAGATCCAGCCAAGTAAAGATTTGTGTAATCGCTACTAAAAATTCTCCCAAGAGCATACCTGCTGCAAATGGAATTTAGCCTGCACTGTTACAGAATTCGGAAAACCGCGCCAAGATCGCCAAGATCTTCAGTAGAGTAAGCAAAGACCGCAGCAGGACTTAGATTCTCTGTGGAGCACTCGAATTGCTCCGCACCATCTTCAGAGAGCCATTCAGCATTGATCCATATCCTTCAGGGGTTTTTTTCGAATAACGATCCATATCCTTCATGGCTGGCAAATGTCTGTAAGCAGACCACTGCTGAGGAGAACATGTAAAAGGTTAGAGCAGCTACTTCTTAGGGCCTGTATCATCGATGAGGAGGCCAAGGGTAGGCATGTCAGAATCCAAGTGACAGCTCCAGATCCTGAGAGATGAAATGTTTAGAGGCTGCTACCTTCGATGGCTTAAGATACAGAGCAATTCAAGACAGGGTCAAAGACAAGGTGAGTCACCCTTTGGATCAAATATAGATTCAATCTGGCTAAGCAAAATTCAGTTGCAGAAAGGTAAGAGGATTTGGTAAGAAGATGGTCCATGGTCTAGAAAGCATCATTGATGATATAAAGAGGTTTCTGATGATATTTTTTTTTCTGCAGTACCCTTGTATGCACCGGCAGCCTTATAGCGCCCATTTGCCTTTGGATTTGGTCGAGATATGGAATGAGAAAGGTTCATTGAACTTGTGCTGAGAACAGAACCTTCTGGCAGTGAAGGATTGGGCGTATTTTCTTTCAATAGTTGGTTTCAGCACAAACGGGAAAGAGCACTCTTGTGGAACGTGTCTGATGCGATGATCAATGAGAGGGTAATAAAACTGGTGCTTAGGTAATAACACTTGTCTTTTTTGCCTGTATGATACTCACCAAGTGCTTATTAGCTTATAAGGTAGATAGGATGATTTGTTTGATTTATATGCCAACAAGGATTTTAGACCTATTTAAGCACTCATTTGCATTGGAGGAGATATATGTACTAACTTATTAATCATGTGATAGCATTGCATTTCCTCTCTTTAGGCACTCATGCCTAAGCACTATGCATTATATATGCCCTTAGCTATATGATTTAGACGCCAAGAAAGAGACATGGTTTTCAAGAATAAGCCCTTTGGGCATTGTGCAGTGGTTCATACCTTTTAGAGATACGATTCGATTCTTTATTCCGCATATCCTTACTTTTGCTTTGCATCCAATGTCTCCAGCAGCTTCATAATCAGTAGGAATCAATCCAAAGGAAAGCATGAATGATGAAATGGGTGCTCGTTTTCTTGTATATTCCTAGGAGGCCAGCCAGTATGTTAGTTGTGACAGGAGCAGCATCGAATCTTCAGCGTTCAATCCACGCGGCCAACCCGCTTTCTCGGCTGGTCCTGCACTTTCTCAACCTTCAAGAGGAATCAGCAGCCACTACATACACTCTCAAGGGTTAGCACTACTTGCATTGGTGCCACGAAATAGGTTGCTCCTCTTCCCCTCTTGCAAGATTACATTCCTTGCTTGCAGAATCTCTCCCAAAGATTATGGGGTTCGCAGCAGAGATATTCTCCAGTGTGGTCGTCGCCGAGCTCGTGAACAGGTGCATGTCGTTCCTGTTCGCCAAGTGTGAGAACAAGCAGGCGACGGCGACCGTGCAGGAGGACCTGCAGCTGCTGCGCCGCCTGCTGATGAGGGGTGACACGATCGTCGAGGAGGCCGAGCGGCGGCACGTCGCGAACCGGGACATGCTGCGGCAGCTCAGCGCCCTGAGGGATGCGGCGTACAGGGGCTACTACGTCCTCGACACCGTCAGGTGCCGAGCCCTTCCTAGAGGAGGAG
The DNA here is from genome assembly GCF_002211085.1 of Panicum hallii. NCBI lineage: Eukaryota > Viridiplantae > Streptophyta > Magnoliopsida > Poales > Poaceae > Panicum > Panicum hallii. Next base: position 13,194,109 of record NC_038044.1, read on the forward strand.
GAGGAGGAGGGAGCCACAGCAACGAGGAGGAGGAAGAGGTGAACCGCCGCCGCGCCTTCGCCCTGTCCAGGTTCAACCCGGCGAAGCGTGTGTGCTACCCATCTGGTGAAGCTGATGATGCTACTAGCTCGGTAGAGCTGAGGAAAATGGTTTGCAGCCTGGAAGCCATGATCGATGGCATGGATGGGTTTGTTGTGCTCTTGATGAGCTGCCCTCCCTTGTACCGCGAGCCTTACAGTGCCCATCTGTTCATGGACAGGTGCATGTTTGGCCGCAACATGGAGAGAGAAAGGATCGTGGAGTTCTTGCTGCAGACTGAGCCTCCGCCTGGTGCTGGAAATCTGGGTGTTCTTCCCATCGTTGGCCCCGCGCATATTGGGAAGAGCACTCTCGTGGAGCATGTTTGCCACGATGTGAAAGTGTGCAGCCATTTCTCCTTGATCATGGTTTTCAGTGGGAATGAACTTAAAGACGAGACTGCGGCAAGCTTCAGAGACAAGTGTGTGATCAAGCACCAAAATGATCAGGCCTCGAAGGGAAGAGTGTTGATTGTCGTAGAGCTCTTAGAGGATGTGGATGAAGAGGCATGGAAGAGGCTCTACTCCAGTGAAAGAAGCATGTCCCAGGGGAGCAAAATGATCATCACCAGTCGATCAGATAAAATTGTGAGGTTTGGGACAACACAAGCACTTAGGTTGAAATGCCTGCCTATCGAAGCCTACTGGTATTTGTTCAGGACGGCTGCCTTTGGAAGTGATGACCCAGGGCAGCATCCTAAGATGGTATCCTTAGCATTGGAGATGGCGATTTTGATGCAAGGATCTTTCATGTTCGCGTATATGGGTGCTGCCCTGTTAAACACTAATTTCAATACTCAAAGCTGGTCCAGGATTCTAACGAGGGTGAGACAGTACTTTCAAAAGAATGCCTCCTTGATTGGAGAATACCCTGATGACATCAAGGTTAAGGATTATCCTCGATATACTTGGAATGTAATCAAAGAGAAACCAGACAAATATTTTATGCTGCATGACATCTACCAAAGAGACTCTGGTCAGGAGGTTCCAGATATATCATTCTTAGATCTCCAAGCCGGGCGTGCTCAACCACCACCAGGGAAGTATGAGATACTTTTCATGAGATCTCCAATTCCACCGTACTTCAACTACATATGTGCATGTGAGATCCGTGATATGTAAGTAATATAAGCATCATAAGGTTGCACGGAGATGTAAGTGTGTGCACATTTGGATCACCTTTTGAGTTGAGAATGATGTAAAAATTTGGCTATGTGCAGTCGTGGAGGCCGGAAACATTTCTCTTCTCTGAAAAAGAATTTGGACAGTTAGAAAGAATCCAAGTGTATTTCTGTTGTAGAGTTGAAACATTGCGCATGTTCTAGCTTAAACGTGGCACTATTAGGACAAGAAACCATTACCGATCACTATTTATAAATTCACATCATTATAATTACCAGACAGTAAGATGAACTACTCATTTAATGTTGAACTACTCATTTCATAATGTTTAATTATAAATTACATGAACTTTGTTAAAATCAGAATGCTAATTTTTTTATAATTGTAAACATTGACTTTAGCTATTTATTAATTATGCGAACTCTTTGGTTTAATATAGGCTATTAGATTATCGTAACAAACAATAATGTATATTCCTTTGTTTTCCAATTAACGGGCAATTTTCTGGCCCTTTAAATCGAATATGTTAGCTCCTTTTAACTCTGCTTTATTGTATAATAGACTAACCTAAAATGTGCATGCACCTATCTATAGATTAACCACCGCTGTCAACTGTCATTTATGAAAAAATCAACATAAAATGAGCATGTACCTGTTAGTAAATAATCATCTTGTACAATCATCTTTATCTATTATCAACATAATATACCGTCGTTAAAAATGAGCTGAATGATGGGGAAGAAGACAACATAGTTTTATTGGGGCATAATTTTGTTGCACGCGGCATGCACCTCAAAGTTACAATTCAAATGATACTATCATGCAAAATGTAATGAAAATAAAAATTGAATAAACCTGGAAGTAGAAATTGACAAAGAAGATTAGATAGGATCCAATACAAGAGAAGAAAGAAATGTACTAAACCAATACAAGAGGGTGATGATATATCATGGAAAAAGTAAGCATCCACTTATAAAACAAGACCAGATAACAGCATATCCTTTGCCCCTCTCGGATGACATAGATGGGCTAATATGCTGGTCTGCAATAGTACAAGGGTATGAGAGTGTTGGAGTACCGAAGGGAATTGAAGCTCAAACATAACAAAACATAGCCGCTATTCAATTGGTAGACGAGGTCGGACCGTGCATCCATGGCAAATAAAGCAAAACGGAAACAAATACAAACATAGGGAGGTGTAAAGAGAAAAAATGGTATAAGACTGGATATATATGGGACGATAACCAATCTACTGAGATCATGAGAAAAGCTAGCAATGTAACATCTTCGATCTCTTGCTACCTCCCTAACAACGTAAATGGTCTGGCGATGTGACCGGCCGACCCTATAGCCAGCGGCGAATCCAGGCCCCGGGCTGGGGGTGCTGCAGCCCGGGTATGGACGTCTGGTACATAAAACTTCAGTATTTGTGCAATTCAGTTTAAATATCGTCAAATCAGCCCTAGTATTTTCATATAAGATCATTTTACATTGGACCAGCTCTGGCCCAGCTGTGATTCTGAATCCGCCCCTGCGTATAGCCCACTCTATTGCAGTGGAAAGTGTGGAATGGCTTTGGCAATAAACATCTCCTTTGGAGCAAAGAAAAAGATGGAGAAAATTCATATATATGGAACCTTTTGACGAAATGGCTGTTTCCGGATGATGTTTAACATGAGATCCAACCTCTTGGCAAATTTCTTTCATTACATCTCTTCGTGCTTCGTGCCTGTTCATCAGTATGTAGTGATTAACATGACACCATATACATATGCATCTGGCCTCCTCTTGGCGCATCGAGGCAATCAAGGAGCCTCCGTGTAGCCATTCCTACTGTTTAATAAATTATACAGTGCCTCTGAACTTGTTGCTACTATTATTTTCTTGCGTACAACAACTAATACTGAGAATGTGAAAAGTAAGAAATTATTTTTTTATATGATTAGATTGATCTGTTCTCTTAAATATTTTTCTATAAACATTAGTGGACCATTCTAACTTAGAATCCTAGATTCGCCACCGCATGCGAAGCCGATTCCTAGATTCGCCACCGCATGCGGAGCCGATCATCTCCTCCATCGACGTCCGCCAGCTCGACGCACCAGCCGGAAAAGCGGATTCCTCTAGGCGTGCCCGGTACGCCGGTGCAGATGGTCCTGGGGCATCGGCGTTGACGATCGGGCCGGTGCGGGCCAGTACACGGTGATGGCGGCAGGAGGAGATGCTCAAGATCGGGGGCGCATCGCCGCCGCCGCCATCAGACCTTTATATTTAGGGACCGCGAGGTGACAGGCCCGTTGGCAGATACTCGAATATCCCAGTGGTTCTATGATTTAGTGACCAAGATCAGGACACCAAAGGGTGGTGATTGCCAGGAATAAGCCCTTTCCGGCATTGGTGCTCTACACTTTTCCTTTGTTCCGCGTATCCTCGCGGCAAGTCGCGTCGAATGTTCTCTACAAAGCTGGTCGGAAGTCGGATCCCTTTCAAATCATGCGGTTTGGCGCCGTAGATTGGTCTGGCCTTTCCCCCAACCTTTTAAGGGTGAACATCGAGTCAGCGACCACAAACACACTCGCAAAAGGCAGCTCCTCCCTTTCTCTTGCCGAGTTCTTGCACGGCCTCCAGAGTCCAGAGAAAGGGAGCGGCTGCTCCCGATGGAGATGCTCTCCAGCGCGGTGGTCGGCGAGCTCGTCAGCCGGTCCATCTCATTCCTCTTCTCCAAGCTCGAGAAGGACACGGCGGCGACCGCGCAGGAGGACCTGCAGCAGCTGCGCCTCCTGCTGCTGAGGAGCGGCGCGATCGTCCAGGACGCCGAGCAGCGCTACGTCCCGAGCAAGGCCATGCTGCAGCAGCTCAAGGCCCTGCGGGACGAGACGTTCAGGGGCCACTACGTCCTCGACGTCGTCAGCTGCCGAGCCGCCCTCGGAGGAGGCGGCGGCGAGGACGTCGGAGGTGGCGAGGAGGCGGGCCGCCGCGCCTGCTTCTCGCTGTCCAGGTTCAACCCGGCGAAGCGTGTCCGCTTCCCCTCCAACGATGCTTCAGAGAACAGCTCGGTTCTCGGCGGCGCAAGCCCGGGCGAGCTGCAGCAGGTGGTTCGCAGCCTGGGAATCATGATCGGTGACATGAAGGAGTTCGTTATGTTCTTGGGGAGCTACCCACCCTTGTACCGCCAGCCTTACAGTGCCCATATGTTTGTAGAGAAGTGCATGTTTGGCCGCCACATGGAGAAGGAGACGGTCATGGAGTTCTTGCTGAAAAATGAGCCTCCTCCTCCTGGTGCTGAACATCTAGGCGTGCTCCCGATCGTTGGCCCAGCGCACATCGGTAAGAGCACTCTGGTGGAGCATGTCTGTGACGATGAGAAGGTGCGAGACCACTTCTCCTTGATCCTATTTTACACTGGAAATGACCTGAAAGATGTGACAGTGTCCAGCTTTAAGGACAAATGCTTGATCAAGCACCATGCTGACAATGCTTCATCGGATGAGAGGGTGCTGGTCGTCATTGAGCTCTTAGATGATGTGGATGACGAAACTTGGAGCAACTTGTACTCCTCCCAAAGAAGCATAGCACAGGGGAGCAAAATGATCATCACCAGCCGATCGGAGAGGATCGAGAGGTTTGGGACGGCACAGGCTCTTAGGTTGAAATGCTTGTCTGTAGAAGCCTACTGGTACCTGTTCAAGACGGCAGCCTTTGGAGGCGATGACCCGGGGCAGCATCCGAAGATGGCATCCATTGCTTTGGAGATGGCAAATCTGATGCAAGGATCTTTCATCTTCGCCTCTACCGGCGCCGCGCTGCTAAACGCTAATTTCAGCACCAAAAGCTGGTCCAGAATTCTCACAGGATTGAAAGGGTACATGCAGAAGAATGCCTCCTTGATTGGAGAATACCCAGATGACATCAATGGCAAAGATTACCCTCGATACACTTGGAATGTAATGAAAAAGAAACCGGACAAATATTTTATGCTGCACGACATTTACCAAAGAGGCTCTGGTCAAGAGGTTCCAGATATATCATATCTAGATCTCCAATCTGGGCGTGCTAATCCACCAGCCGGGAAGTATGATATACTTCTCACAAAATCTCGAATTCCACCATACTTCAACTATATGTGTGCATGTGAAATCCGTGATATGTAAGAAAAAATAGACATCATAAGGTTACATTATGATGTAAGTGTACGTGTTGGCATCCCTAAGATATAGGGGTTATGGGCATCCACATAAATGAATATTTCATAACATTATTATATTAATATTGTAGTGTTAAAGAAGCACCATGTTCACTCTCAGAGACAGAAAAAAAATTATAAAGTTAATCAAAAAAGAAAAGAACATCCAACGTTCGGATTTTATGATGATGTAGCGGCGTCGGATTTTATGATGATGTAGCGGTCAAGATTAAACTAGAAAGTCCGTGTACAATAAAGTAATAAGATAGTAATTTTGAATAAAATGAAAAATTAGTAATTTTCCATACGGATTGGAAAGCATAATACCTAAATCAAATTAAAAGGTATGCAAAAATAATTTGTTTTTATATTCATACAAAAATTCGGAAGGAAAATACATAAATAAAGAGTTCGTGGAAAATACAATTAACAAATAGATACATTCCGGTTTTTAAATTTCAAAAAGTTAGTACCTTTATCTCCATATGATTTGGGGGAAACCTAAACAAAGGGCCATTGTAAAATGCGTAAAGAATTGGTGAACCCATCCCTACCCATCCCCACAAGATGTAACGTTTGGATATGCTACAGGTCCGAAGCAAATTCGAGGAATATCATTATACGCATCCTACTATAGTTACATGTAGGTTACTTAGTGACTGTATGATTTACATAGCATGAAAATAGAAATATGTACTCTGCTTCAAAAAGAACCTAATTCTAGTTTTGATCTAAGTAAAACCATCTTAAGTTTGACCACGTTTATACCAAAACGTACCCATGTTATTATGCTAAATAAGCATCATTTGATCTGTCCTTATATATGTTTTTATAGTGTACATATTTAATCTCATATCATAAATGTTGATACTCTTTTCTACAAATTTGATTAAACTTATGATATTGCGACTTGGAACAAAACTAGAATGACGCTCTTTGGGATGAAAGTATGTGTAGCTCTCTTTGATTTAGACGTCAAGAAAGAATGACTTACAACAAAACTAGAATGATATTTTATAGTACAAGGAAGGCAATCTGTTGCATACTTTTTGGAAATATGATTTGGTTCTTTGTTCCGTGTGTATTTTTGAGGACTTTGCTTTCAATTTGCTCCGAGTGTCTCCAGCTTCACGATCAGTACGAATCAGTTGGCGTGTCCGGACTCTGCAAAGGCATGACTGAGACTGATGGAGCAGGGGGTTGGCTTCAGACTTTCTGTGCCATGCTATTCCTACAGGCAACAGGCTACAGTACGAATATACCTACTGGTAGGGTTTGACAGGATCACTAGAATCGAATGTTGTCTCTAAAGTTGGTTGGGTTCGGCTTCGAAGCCACGCGGATCGGGCTGTCCCGATCGGCTAGCTGGTCTTTCGCTCAAATTTTAAGGCAGCAACCACAAGTCCACAACACACACAAGACCAGCCAGTTGCATGCAGCAGGCAGCTTAGCGGCAGTAAGCACACCACACTGCTGTGCTCACCTGACCTCCTTCCTTTCGCTCGTCGTGTTCTTGCACAGTCTCGATCCAGAGAGCGAGGATGGGGTTCGTGGTGGAGATGTTCTCCAACGCCGTGCTCGGTGAGCTCGTGAGCCGGTCCATGTCGTCCCTGTTCGCCAAGTGCGAGAAGGAGACGGCGGCGGCCGCGCAGGAGGACCTGCAGCTGCTGCGCCGCCTGCTGATGCGGAGCGCCACGATCGTCGAGGAGGCCGAGCGGCGGCGCGTCCCGAGCAGGGCCATGCTGCTGCAGCTCAAGGCCCTGAGGGGCGAGACGTTCAGGGGCTACTACGTCCTCGACGTCGTCCGGTGCCGAGCCGCCCTCGGAGGAGGAGGCAGGCGGCGCGACGGCGAGGACGATGGCGACGACGTGGCCCGCCGCGCCTTCGCCCTGTCAAGGTTCAACCCGGCGAAGCGCGTCCGCTCCCGCTCCGGTGCTCCAGAGGCCACCGAGTCGCCGCCGGTGCTCGGTGGTCCAAGCCCGGAGGTGGAGTTGCATCGGTTGGTTCGCAGCCTGGAAGCCATGATCGGTGACATGAAGGAGTTCGTTGTGTTCTTGACGAGCTACCCACCCTTGTACCGCCAGCCTTACAGTGCTCACATGTTTGTGGATAAGTGCATGTTTGGCCGCCACATGGAGAAGGAGACGGTCATGGAGTTCTTGCTGAAAAAAGAGCCTCCTGGTGCTGAACATCTGGGCGTGCTCCCGATCGTTGGCCCAGCGCACATCGGCAAGAGCACTCTGGTGGAGCATGTCTCTGACGATGAGAGGGTGCGCAACCACTTCTCCCTGATCTTGTTCTACACTGGCAATGACCTGGAAGACGTGACAGTGTCCAGTTTCAGAGACAAATGCTTGATCAAGCATCACACCGATAATGCTTCAGCGGAGAGACTGCTCATCGTCATCGAGATCTTAGACGATGTGGATGACGCAACCTGGAACGGGCTGTACTCTTCCCAAAGAAGCATAGCCCAGGGGAGCAAGATGATCATCACCAGCCGATCGGAGAGGATCGAGAGGTTTGGGACAGCGCAGGCCCTCAGGATGAAGTGCCTGTCTGTAGAGGCCTACTGGTACCTGTTCAAGATGGCAGCCTTCGGAGGCGATGACCCCGCGCAGCATCCGAAGATGGCATCCCTGGCTTTGGAGATGGCAAGCCTGATGCAAGGATCTTTCATCTTCGCGTCCGTCGGCGCCGCGCTGCTGAGCGCTAACTTCAACACCCAGAGCTGGTCCAGGATCCTCACGAGGCTGAGACAGTACACGCAGAAGAACGCCTCCTTGATAAGGGAATACCCGGGTGACATCAACGCTAAGGAGTGCCCTCGGTACACTTGGAATGTAATCAAGGAGAAGCCGGACAAATACTTCATGCTGTATGACATTTACCACAGAGGCTCTGGTGTGGAGGTTCCGGACATATCATTCTTAGATCTCCAAGGTGGGCATGCTCAGCCACCAGCGGGGAAGTACGATATACTCCTCACCAAATCTCGGATTCCGCCGTACTTCAACTACGTATGTGCATGTGAGATCCGTGATATGTAAGAAACAAACATCATAAGGTTACAAGGAGATGTAGGTGTACGCATTTGGATTGTTGGAGAGAGTCGAAGCATTGCGCCTATTCTGGAGGCGCCGTTTGGGGCAAGAAATCCAGCACAACCATGATCTGCGCATTTTGCGCGGGCTGGAGTTGTTATAATCTTGCTGAGGCTAAAGTCATCTCAATGAAATTTGTGTAACATAGGCGGACTTTCATCTTATTTCCTGTAACGAATTGGTAGCTTCAGTCAGCGTTCCCCTAAAAATGAGATGACCTTTTCAAGTTTAGGACCGCACCAACATTCGCCTGGAAGATTTGAATTGCATAGGAGGAACTACCCTTTATCCCTGTTAAGAGTGAATGCAAATGAACAAAGATTTGGGAACAACTATAGAATAATTTCATTGATCTTTGAATATATATATATATATATATATGTACAGGGAGAACCAGGAGGACGCGTCCCTTCACCAAAGGACGCGACCGTACATTGGAGAGTTGCGTCCGTACGCGGAGGGACGCATCCGTACACCAACGGACACACCCGTTGGGTTTACAAGGTTAACTGCTAATCAGTTATTGGTCTAATCTAATGGCTAGGATTAGCCCTAACCTATGGATGAGATTATCTCTAATCTTCTGATTTCTAACACTCCCCCTTAATCGAATCTTCTTGAGATCAATGTAATTGTAAGCTTGGATTCCTCTAAAAACCCTATGGGAAAAATATGAGGAATATGTATATTTGTGTGATTTAAACAAATCACTATGTCTTTGGTATCCCATTTAAAAACCCCTGTGGGGAAAAGTATCGGAGATACGACATATAGATAACTCCCAAAAAAAAACCTTTTCAGGAAAAATATGAAGAGTATTATGTAATGATACGTCGCTAAAACTCCTTTAAAAACCCAGTGGGAAAACTAGGAGAAAATATGACGACATGTTATTGGTATTGCCTCTAGAATAACTTCACATGAAAAACCTTTTCAGGGAAAACCATGGATAAGTTGTGAGGGCAATATGTGTCTTTGATATTTTCTACAAAAACCCCGGTGGGGAAAATAGAAAATATGACACATGCTTATATTAATATTACCTCGTTAAAAACTTCAACAAGAAACCTTATAAGTAAAACTTGTTAAAGAAAAGAGTATAATATAATGCAGGTATAGGTTAGCATCGAGGATATGTCTCCCCCTGATCCTTGCAAATCTCAAAGTCGTCGCATATCCAATATCGTGCACAAATTTTTGAAACATAGAGGTTGGTAAGGACTTAGTAAAGAGGTCAGCGAGATTATCACATGACTTAATTTGCAAGATGTTTATTTCCCCGCTCTCTTGCAATTCATGGGGATAAAACAGCTTAGGAGCAATGTGCTTGGTTATATTGCTCTTTATGTAACCTGTTTGCATCTGTGTAACACAAGCAGAATTATCTTCATAGATAATTGTAGGTGATTTGATTGAACCAATACCACATGACTGTTGTATGTGGTTAATCACTCTGCGAAGCCATACACATTCACGTGATGCCTCGTATAGTGCAATGATTTCAGAGTGGTTAGTAGAGGTTGCCGTTAGAGTTTGTTTAGAAGACTTCCATGAAATAGCAGTACCTCCATGTAGGAATACAAATCCTGTTTGGGATTTACCATTATGGGGATCAGATAGATAACCAGCATCTGTATATCCAATCATACTGGGATCAAGATTTTTCTTAAAGAATAAGCCTAGATCCTTTGTGCCATTAAGATATCCGAAGATATTCTTTACTCCCGTCCAATGACGTTGAGTAGGTTTAGCACTATGTCTAGCTAGTAAATTCACTGCAAATGCAATATCAGGCCCGGTGCTATTTGCAAGATACATAAGTGCTCCAATGGCGCTGAGATATGGAACCTCGGGTCCCAGTATCTCTTCACCCTCTTCTTGTGGTCTAAATTGGTCTTTCTCCATTTCTAGAGAACGAACAACCATCGAGGTTTTAGATGGATGCGATTTATCCATATTAAATTTCTCCAATATTTTCTGGATATAGGCTGATTGATGCACTAGTATTCCTGAGGGAAGGTGCTCAAGTTGTAAACCTAAGCAATATTTGGTCTTACCCAAATCCTTCATCTCAAATTCTATCGTGAGGTGATTGCGTGCTTCTTCTATATCCTTTGGGTTGCCGATGATATTCAAATCATCAACATATATGGATATAATGCAAAATCCCGTTGGAGATTTCTTAGTGAAAACACATGGGCAATCATCATTATTTGTGTATCCCTTCTTAAGAAGAAATTCACTTAGTTGGTTGTACCACATTCGTCCCGACTGCTTTAAGCCATATAGTGACTTTTTAAGCTTTACACAATACATGTTGCGATCTGCGTTTGGATTCGGAATTTGGATTCCATCAGGAACCTTCATGTATATGTCCGAATCAAGTGACCCATAAAGATATGCTGTCACTACATCCATCAACTGCATAGATAGATGATTTTGAACTGCCAATGATATCAAGTATCGGAAAGTAATTCCACTCATTACTGGAGAATAGGTTTCATTGTAATCAATGCCGGGTCTCTGCGTGAACCCTTGTGCTACTAGTCTCGCTTTATATCTCACTACCTCATTGTTTTCATTCCGTTTCCGGATAAAAACCCATTTGAATCCCACAGGGAAGACTTTGGGAGGTGTAGGTATTGCAGATGTGAATACCTTTCTTTTAGTGAGCGAGGCTATTTCAGCTTGGATTGCTTCTTTCCATTGAGTCCAGTCCGAGCGCTTTTTGCACTCTGCCATGGTCTTGGGATCTGGATCGTTTAGGAAGATTTCTGCAATTGCTGCGGAAAAGTATATGTTGACAATAGTAGTCTTACGATCGTATGATTCTCCAGAATCAATATAATTGACGGAAATTTCTTTCACCCCTTGGTCTGACTCGTCATTTCCTAAGACTGTGGAGTCAGGATGTTCCGATGTCCCAGGATCAGTATTTGGATGCACCATTGATCCGGGTTGTGGATTTAGTCCTGGTATGGGATTTGTATCCACTTTTGGGCGTCTACCAACTTTAGGTTGGTTTGGATTTACTGATTTTGTAGATTTAGTCTGCGGAATCCTCTGACACTTCGTTTGAGCATTATCCTTGGGAGCAGCCATACTTCTCCCCTTCTTCTTTGGAAGCGGGAGGAGTTGAATATTTTTGTTTGGGACCTCTACTCTTTCGGGTGCATTCCGTGCAGGATAAGAGGACTTTGTGACACCCTTATAATCAGTAAATGCTTCTGGCAGGTTATTTGCAATATGTTGCAAATTTATGATTTTCTGAACTTGTTATTCAGTTTCTTGAGTACGTGGATCTGAGGAGGAAATACCTTGGGCATCCCAATTGATTTCCTGGCATTCATTTTGGTACTTATAATCTCCCCCTAATGCCGAGAAATGGTCCTCATTGAATATGCAATCAGCATACCGGGCCGTGAATAGGTCCCCTGTGAGGGGCTCAAGGTATTTAATAATCGACGGTGATTGATACCCCACATAGATTCCCAATTTTCTGTGTGGGCCCATAGCGGTACGCTTAGGTAGTGAGATCGGTACATACACTGTACAACCAAATTTTCGCAGATGGGAAATATTTGGTATATTCCCACGTACTAATTGCATAGGAGAGACAACGTGATATGCAGTTGGTCGCAATTGAATTAAGTCTGCAGCGTGTAAGACTGCATGACCCCAACATGAAGTTGGAAGGTTGCAATTTTGTAATAAGGGTCTTGCAATGAGTTTAATTCTCTTAATAAGAGATTCTGCTAAACCATTTTGTGTATGGACATATGGGACAGAGTGCTGAACTTGAATTCCTAAAGCCATACAATAATCGTTGAAAGCCTTTGAGGAAAATTCAGCGGCATTGTCCATTCGAATTGATTGTATTTGATGTTAAGGATTTTGTGCTCTAAGTCTAATGACTTGAGTAATGATCTTTGCAAAAGCATGGTTTCGTATGGATAAAAGACACACATGAGACCATCTAGTAGATGCATCTATTAGAACCATGAAGTACCTGAAAGGTCCAGAAGTAGGTTGTATGGGGCCACATATGTCACCTTGAATACGTTCAAGGAATTTGAGTGGCTCATTTTGAATTTTAACGTATGAAGGACGTAAAATTAATTTCCCTGTAGCACATGAAGTGCACATAAAATCTGATGATTTGGGAAATTTAGCAGTATTTAACTCATGACCATTTGAATTGCTGATAATTTTTCTCATCATCCCTACACCGGGATGACCAAGACGGTCATGCCAAGTTTTGAATGTGTCAACATTTTGAAAAATTACCTTGTATGCAACATGTGGTACGGGTTTAATGTATGTGTAGTACAATCCGGACGGAAAAGAAGGAATTTTTTCAACAATTTGTTTGCCATATCCGTTATCTTTAGTAATGAGGAGGAATTCCTCATTATTGTCATCACCGGTTTCAATATGAAAATCATTTTGACGGATATCTCTATAACTTAGTAGCGTACGCTTTGAATCGGGATACAAAAGTGCATCCTCAATTGTAATATGGGTACCCATAGGGAGTATGATAGTGGCACGACCAGTGCCAACTATCGTTGCATCGCGTCCAGCGATTGTCAAAACGTTTCCCTATTTCTTTGTAAGAGTTTGGAAATATTTTGTTTCCCTAAGTATAGAATTTGTGGTTCCACTATCCACAAGGCATAATTCCTCATCCATCGGATTGACTCCCGTAGAATATCTATATATAAATGAAGAATTTAATATGAAATCCTTTGATGATATATAGAATACACACCTTTGTTGAATATCAAATGTATACAATACATTTATTTTATATCCAATCTATGAAAGTGATGACCTTATTTATTTACAACACTTTAAGATATAAATTGTGCTAAATATTACAAATACTAGTAAATAGGACATCAAGACTTTGGAATCTTTTGGAGATTGGGAGCCTATTCGAGGTCTCCAAATATGTCGTTGGAAGCGTATTCCACGATCATATTCTCTGTAGCAAGATCCTCGCCTCCTGGTATGGGGTTGCTGCTTGGTTCCTTGGGAACTTGTTGCGAACAACTAGCTTCTTCCCTGGTGGTGTCAGGTCGATAGTTGAAGTGGGCTTCATACTTCTGTCCTTGAGTAGCACGTCCACGACCCACGGACTTTAAGTAAAGATCAACAAGATGACTCGGGGTACGACATTTCTTTGTAATATGGCTGTAATAACTGCACTTTTGGCAGACAGGTTTGTCACTCCTGTGTTTGGAAATGTTCTTACCCTTGTTGGAAACACGATTCTGGAATTTCTTGTTGCTTCTGCGGTTTTTCTTACCTTTCTTGGAATTTTCTTGATGATGGTTCTTAGAAGATCCATTGTTAGATTTGGATTTATTCTTAGAATAAGCATGTACTTCAGGCAATGGAGCTGACCCAACAGGGCGTTGCTGATTATTCCAAACCATAAGTTCGGAATGATTTTCAGCCTCAAGTAATGTATGTATAAGATCAGAATAAACCTGAAAATTTCTTTCATGGTATTGTTGTTGAAGAATCCTTTCAGAGGGAAGCATAGTGGATAGAGTTTTTTCTATCTTATCCGCATCTGAAGGTTCTTTCTCACAAAATTGCATCTTTGAGCAAATCCGATGAACAGCATGATTATAATCACTTACAGTTTTAAAGTCCAGTAAGCGAAGTTGGGTCCACTCATAATTTGCCGCAGGCAATAAGAGTGCCTTTTGTTGTTCATAGCGTTGCTTAAGAGACTTCCATAGATTTCGTGGATTTTCTTCCAATAAATATTCAGCCTTAAGATCAGGATGAATATGGCTCCTAATGATATATAGTGCCGTGTATACATGTTGATCATCAAGTTGTGCAACACCCTCTTGGAGTGGTAACACTGCTTGATAAAGTCCTCGGGATGCAAGACTAACTTTTATGTCCACAGCCCATGTTGGATAGTTGTGACCGTCTAGAGCTAGTAATTCAAACTCTTTGACAGCCATTGATCCTACACGAGTCAAACCATCGAAACATTTTAAGTTATTAAAATGTTGTGGTGTGTTGTAAGTTTGGGATGCAAAATAAAAACAAGATATTATTGGTGTAAAATCTCACATGCATAATAAGAAAATGGAGGTAGTCACCATAAAGGCGTAGACCTCAAAATGGACATAGTCTGTTGTTAACAGTAGATGCCAAATTGTTTATGCGAATTGTATAAACACGTCTAAAGGTAGTCATCAGAGAGTGATGTAGACCTTAGCTAATTTGCAAACGAATTGGGTACGCACTTTGAGGATAATCACTAAGTGTTTACTTAGTGTAGATCCCACAGTAGCAATTATAGTGCTACCTTGTGTATGGCCAATAGGAATGCAAATTAATGGTAGTCATTTTTTTTTGAGAAAAATGTAGACCAAATGTTCTAAGTGTTAATGTTGGGTACGCACTTTGAGGATTGGCACTAAGTATTTACTTAGTGTAAATCCTGCAGTAGCAATTGTGGTGCTACCTTGTGGAGTGGCCAACAAAACGATTATAGAACATGCGTGTTATACAATTGATTAATGAGAAAAATACACATAACTTGTTGCATCCATTATTTAAGCGCGTAGTGCTTTGAAATTGGAAAAGCGTAAAATTAAGGGTCTTAATTAAAATGATCGATTGCAAAATAAATAAATTAATAAATAAATATGCAAGATCATGGTCGCTAGGGATATTATCTATTAGATTTGTCATACATACCGGGACAAATACTTTGAATAATATCACAAATGGATATTTTACAATGATAAATTATCATAGGTACAAATACATTTAAAGTCAGCGACTAAACATAAGAGTAATATTTTACAGCACATAATTACTGTAGACTAACAGAGTCTGATGCGAATTATTGCTGAAATTAAATCAACTAAATAATAAAGATAATAGGCCAGCCAGCCATGGGGATTGGAAAATGAACCCACATTCATTAGCTTGGCCCATCAAGCGTGCACAGGACGAACAGCAGGAAGGGAGATCCGAGCGTGGGCCATTGGGCCATCTTCACGGCCTATTAGAGGCATCTTTGGCAGGCAGCAGGGTTGTAACCCTACTCCACGCCACTGGACACCAGGAAACAGCCGCCGCCACTTGACCACCCCGCCGCCGCTCACCACTGTGCTGCCACTGCGCTCGCCTGATTTAGTTGGAGGAGGACTCCCCCTCGTCGGGGGAGTAGAAGCCGTTGCTGTAGGCTCCCATGTTCAGCACCTCCGCGCTTGGGAGGTTGAGGATCGCCGGGTTCCAGGATCCCCTGTGGATGCCGGGGCGCCGGTCCACCGCTGCCACTCTGCGGCCAAGGAGGTGCCGGAGTGTTGGAGGGGTGGTTGCGGTGCCTTCCTCTAGGAGGGCCTGCGCCATCATTCGAGCAGCAGCCGCCCCGCGTGTACCAGGTGGAGGCGCTAAGGGGCCGATGCCTGGGGCGGCCACCATCTCGGCGTCCTCAGTCTTCACCGGCTGAGGAAAGGGCAGCGTCGCCGCCGGCGGATGAGCCGAGGGACCGGCCTTGTCGAGGAAGAAGTACGGGGAGATACCCGTCCTTGCCGCAGTGTTGAATGGGTCGTGGATGCCAAGGCCGGGCACCACATCGTCCTCTTCTTCTTCCTTCACGGCGTAAAGTGCGGGAGCGGCCTGGGTGGCAAGGAGCCACGGATCGAGCGTGTGCGGGATCGGCGTGAACTCCTTGCAGAAGTCACACCAGAAACGCGGTGGTGGCGGAGGCAGTGCCGGCGACATTGGCTCCATGGGGACGGCAACCACTTCATCAACGGGCGGCGCCGGTGCTTCAACAATTGGGGGCGCCAGGGCTTCGACCGCTTGTGGCGCAACATTGCTTGGGCCAGCACCGTCCACGCCTCGGCGAGGAGACAGGGGCTGGCTCTGCAGACGCGGTGCGAGCGGAGAAGCCTGGCGGCCGCGACGAATTGGGCTCCAGCAGCGTCCTCGACGAGCATCCTGTCGGAGATTGCGAACAGCAGAAGCAAAGATGCGGCCACATCCACTTTCATTTACGGCGCTGCGGCGAACACGAGGCCCAAGGCGCTCGAAGACGCTGCGGCGCTGTCCATGGTGGCGGATGGGGCGATGGCGCATTCCTCCGACGCGGCGAAGTGCGAAGAACAGTTGACGAACAACATGCGAAGGCAGGTTGATGTTGATTCGCGTCATGGTTCTTACCGTGGGGTTCAGAGGCATGTGCCTCTGCGTTGTTCTTGCGTCTTGTTCAGAAGAGCAAAGTGCTGATAACGTGTTAAGAGTGAATGCAAATGAACAAAGATTTGGGAACAACTACAGAATGATTTCATTGATCTTTGAATATATATATATATATATATACAGGGAGAACCGGGAGGACGTATCCCTTCACCAAAGGACGCGACCGTACACCAACGGACACACCCGTTGGGTTTACAAGGT
This sequence comes from Panicum hallii, assembly GCF_002211085.1. Taxonomy (NCBI): domain Eukaryota; kingdom Viridiplantae; phylum Streptophyta; class Magnoliopsida; order Poales; family Poaceae; genus Panicum; species Panicum hallii. Next base: position 13,211,043 of record NC_038044.1, read on the forward strand.
TAACTGCTAATCAGTTATTGGTCTAATCTAATGGCTAGGATTAGCCCTAACCTATGGACGAGATTATCTCTAATCTTCTGATTTCTAACAATCCCCAGCATGTTCTCTGCTCGATGCATTCATATTATAAGGAATCTACAGTTCTAGCGAATGCGACAACAGGAGCGAGCAACAAACTTCCAAGGTGCAGGCAGCCAGACTGAATACCAGGTCAACTATGGCCTTCACTCCCTTCTATCAGACATTCAGAATGAAGACTGAAGAAGTTACCATTACCATCAGTATTGCTCTGCAGCAGGAGGCGTAGAATCTAACGCTTTGCTGTGAAAAACATTCAAACCTCTGTGTACTGTACTACTGTCATGAGATCAGAAATTTCAGCAGCTGCTGCAGACGCCAACAAGTTAACAGCACCTGGAACCACAATACCTGAACGACAATCGAGTGAATCGACAAAGGGAACTCCGGAAAAATAGCATATTATCCTGACAATATTTTCAGAAAAAGATGCATATTATCAGATATAGCCACATCTGAAAATAGAGCTGATAACCCACGAGAAATGACTGCTGTCGAGGGGGCACTGATAATAGCCTGACAAAATTCTTACATGCAACTCTGATATACAAAGTCGACTGACACAGCTGGGAATAAACATCCAACACCATTATGTCTGATTAGCAGTGGCACGGTAATCTGCAGATAAACAGGACTTGACGTTGATAACAAAGATGTGCTTTCTGGCAGTAGGTGTGTTTCACTTCCCACCAAGCGATGGGAATTGGGATTGGTCTTGAATCGCAGGAGCAGCTGGTGGAGCACGATAACCCCCACCATATCCCCCTCTGAAGCCACGGTCACCACGGCCCCTGCCACGACCTCGGCCACCATAGTACCTTTCTCCATCAGAAGGTTTCAAGAACTCATTGATGCTCACGGACTGAAAAAAGAACAATTTCCACATTAGCAGCAGCTACAGAGTAGAAAAGGAACGTGTAAATCCTGACATTCATTTCAATGCACCAAGGAGGAGAAATAGCTATAGCAGTTGTAACCACTGGACAGAGCACCAGGAAATGAACCCAAGAGAGCAGGTAATTCTGGTATGTTCATGCTTCATGGAGCTCATTAGCGCCCAAAATAGGCCCCGCCACAATAAGTGGCTATTTTTCAATTTCACCAGAATGGAAATCAAACTTTTTAGTATTTTTAAGCGCTTGATAAGGGGAAACATGGAAGTGGAGAATGATGCAAGACCTTCTTAGCACGCTCATCACGTTCAGCATTTTCTTTCTTCTTCAGAGCATCCTTATCAGAACCCTACAGAAAAAATAGTTAATCAGGCTCGGACACCTCCGTCATGTTATAAAAACATGAGAACATTAAAAGGCATAATGGAAAATTACCAGTTTTACGAAAATTTCATCATTTCCTTTCTTAGTGGAAAGCGGCTGCATAGACTGTAGGTCCTTATCAACTTCAACCTTCCTCTCTTCAGTCTTTAGGGCAAGAAGTGCCTTCCGCTTTTCCTCCCTTATTTTCTCAAACTCCTCCAGGGTCATCTCCTGCATCATCAAATATTCAAACAGTTGATCATCAACATGGTAACAGATATCAGTAAAATAAATGAATAAGGAAATGAAAGATCTTCATTATGGGGAACACAAGTAATGATCGCCCAGCTTAAAACTGCGCCCAGATGAGAAACTATGGAGAAGGAAATATAAAAAAATTGCAAATTTCAAGTTAGATTACAGCACTGGATTTTGCAACTGTAGCCATTGCTAAATTACCTTTTGATTCTTAAGGCAGATTCAATAGCCCTACCAGTGTCGCAATCAAGCATTAAAATGGATGTTCCATAGGATAGGTAATACATTGTCGATGAAAGAGAAACAAAGGAAACAGACCTCAAAGTTTCAAGAAAACTTTAGTCTATGTCTATTACACACTCCTGTATTGGTTCCATGAAAATATGCCCATCATGAAGTCATAGCAACTCTATGGCTGCTGTGAATCTAAACAAATAAATTGTATATGCCTGCATTTGGTGCATGACTATTGTAGATCATTCCTGAACAAAGATTACCAGATCCCACTGACTGACAAAAATAACAGTGGTTTGAAATGATAAATAACTAAGACAAGATCCACAAGTTAACTTCAAACTAATTCAATATGTAAGCAAACAACATAGGACCAAGACAAACAAATAACCACCAAGTATAAAGCAAGTTAAAAACAAAGTAATAACCTTTAGTCCATAATCTTGAAGCAGGAACAAGACGTTAACAAATCACACTTATTGTGAGGCTGATATGAGCAGCAGAGCACCATAGACATTGTGATTTTGCCTTCAAAATGAACTATAAACAATACAACTCTTAACAAAAAAATATACCTTATCCTCTTCCTTCTCTTCTTCCTCATTTCCGTCCTTGTTATCCTTGTTCTCCTCCGCCTGCGGAGCATCCTCCTGAGCACCCTGCTTCTCTGGAACAGGGGCCTTCTCATCCAGCTTCAGGCCTTCCTCAGTTTCCCTGGTCATCCAAACACAACTTGTTAACTCTGTTGACTAATGTGCTCCTCAACAGATTACAGCAAAACACAGCTATCTTACTGGGCGATAATTTCATCAGTGGTAGTTCCCCAGTTCCCACGGCCTGCACCCTCACGCTTCATTTCAAACCCACGGCCAGTACCGCTATGGCGCTCATAGGTCCTCCGGAATGGCCTCTCAGAGTCATCACCAAACTCACCATCACGGTACCCACCCCGCCGACCTCCTCCGCCTCCACGGTAGGGTGGCCGAGGACCTCTGTCTTGGGCACCTTCTTCACCTCCAGCTCTGGCACCACCTCCAGCACCATATCCTCCCTGAAACCCATTAGCATCTTCGCTGCCATACTCACGGTTCTGGCCATACCCTCGCCCACCTCTGCCACGGCCGCGTTCGCCACGCCCGTATCCTCCACGAGAGGGAGCACCACCAGTGCGAGACTCCCTAACTGAAACATGTATATAACATAAGAACTCCGTACACACAAAACTATCATCTTTATGGCAGAAATTACTAAAACCTGACTAACTGTTTCAAACATCACAGATATCATTTCTCAGGACAACATCAAAATAATGTTCTGTATGCTAATCGGCAGGATATCAAAAAATTGTCCACAGAAAACAATAATTTATATAATCCAAGCCTCAAAAATGGGGGACAAAACCCATTTTAAACCCCAGATCCAATCACCCACACAATCGAATCCCAAACTCACCGGCCTGGGCTGGGGGAGCAGGCTTGGTTGCAAACTTGGCGGGGGCTGGCTGCGCGCCCTTTCCTGTGGCCGCCGCCGCCGCCGCCTGCTTCTTCGCCTCGGCCTTCTGCTTCGCTGCCGCAGCAGCGGCCAGCAGCTGCGTGGGATCGTCGTTGTCGTCGGCGCCCAGGAGTTCAAAGGGATTGAGGGTCGCCATGGAGACGACGGCGGGAAAGGTGACCCTACAGTCGCGTTCTTGTATGTGGGGACTGGGGAACTGACCCTTCTGGCTACAACATCCGCCAGACGGACCGCATCGCCATCGCTCTGCCGAGGTTGAGGGGCGGGGGGGCTACGGTTTCGGCGGCGGCGGCGATAGGATGTGGAGACGAAGCGGGGGGCGATTGGGCGAATAAGAGTGGGAGGACGTACTAACCCTAGCCGCACTTCTAGTCCCAGTCCTACCGGCTCCGCTCGAACCCATATCCTTTCGCCATCGACTTGGCGCACGAAATGACCTCGCTACCCTCGCGCTGATGGGAGGGGCGGAGGCAGTCGGGGCGCCGTTAGCCGTGCGAGTGATGGGTAGTTGCGGAAATGCGCGGGTTCCGTGGGCCCCCGAGGGATTGATGCTGCGCTCGTGGGCTGGGTGCGGCAGTGGGTCGGGGCCGTGAGATTTTCAATTGAGCGGCTGAGATTGTTCTCCTTGTGCAGAACGGGGGCTTGGCCTGTCGGTGTTGAAGGATTCTCCGCGGGCGTGCTCCGCGATGAGGGTTTTATGGTGCGTCCAGGGTTTAACCTTTCAATCAAGGTGCTGCACGTAGGCACGTGTACTTATGCAAGCTATCCAATTCTAGTATATACCGTAAGAAATTTTGACTTTTATCATATACTGCATAAATTACTTTCTGGATCAAATTCATGACCTCGCGAGTAAAACGGCCAATTACGTAGCCGGCTACCCTAATTTGATGCAGAAATCGAGTGGGTCAAAAGTTTAAATTCATGATCGGAATTTATATCAAAAGGATGATAAAGATCCGCATGTGCATTTTATTTTGATTGTTACTAGTTAAGATCTTATTTTGTAGATCAGACTATCTACTCAAACACATTGTATTTCATTAGAAGCAAGGGTAATGCAAGTGTCTAACCCAGTAATCCATAATCGTATTATATGTTTTATTTTCTTTCCTAAGCATAAAAGTTGCTGTGGTGTAGTGGTTATCACGTCAGTCTTACACACTGAAGGTCTCCAGTTCGATCCTGGGCAGCAACAGTTTTTTTTGCCTCCCTCCGTTTTAAACCCCCTTATTTTCTCCCTGCTTTGCTAATCCCCCTCTTTTCCCCCCGCACGCTTCACCGCACCTCGTTGGATATTCCAGGCTCTGATCATGTCGTTGCCCGCGGCCCGCGCTCCGGTGGCGCTACCCTGCCTGCAACAATTTCCCCGCAAAAACGAGAAAAAAAAAAAACGCCGCCAGCGCATCACGGCGACGGCGAGCACGGGTTCAGTTCAGGCGACACCACGCCACTTCAGTGCTGCTGCCTTTGGTCGTTCTGGTGTGTGCGCGCGCGGCCGTCCGAGTGCGAGAGTAAGCGGAAACAGAGGGAAGGGAGCGAGCGAACTTGCCGATCTGCCACCGGCATCGTGAAGTCGGGACCCCACCCTCAGAGACGCTGACCCTAGGCGCTGCTCCGGGGAGGGATCCATCCCGCCGCTCCACGCGAGTCCTTCTCCTTCCTTCCCAGGCAGGCGCGCGCGTCCGCGGCGCCGCGGCAGCGATGGGCGCGGGCGGGAGCCGGGCGCGGCAGAACGCGATGCGGTCGGGGGTGGTGGTGCTGGGCGCCGTGGCCTTCGGCTACCTCTCCTTCCGCGTCGGCTTCAAGCCCTACCTCGACCAGGCGCAGGAGGCCATCGAGTCCTCCAACGACCCCCCCGCCGCCGCCGCCGCCGCCGACGACGACGAGTCCGGCGCCGACGTTCCCGGGGAAGGGGTGGCCGATCCCGCGCCGTCCAAGGACCCGGCCGTCGTGCTCCGCGACTGAGGCGTCGTGGGGGTCGCGGGGAGCGGGTGCTTTCCTCGCGCGCTTGGTTGCGCCATTTTGACGAACGCCTTGTACGCGGACCTTGCTTCGACTATGTTTCGTGCGCTGGAATTGGAATCTTTCAGTTTGTCAGCTTATTTTGTGATTTTTTTTTCATATTGCTTTGAACTGGTTTGTGCTTGATGCCGATATTAAAGTTCGCTGTTTGATTGATTCTGCATGGAGGAAGAAGTCCTTTTATAAGCTGTGTTAGCTTTGGGTGATGTTAGCAGAAGATTGCGCTGTCACATGTAGACTGTAGTGACGTTCTACCTGATGAACTGGTCAGGGAGATAAGAGTAGGACGATGGTGCAAAGCAAAATTTCCACTATATGCTTTAGATGGCGCTTCCTCTGTTCCAGGTCGTTTCGATAAATCTAGATACATAGATTTTACGATGCATCTATATATATATTTTATCTATGTATATATAGCAAAATTTATATATTTTAATTTGCTAAAATAACTTACAATTTGAAACAGAGTGAGTATTGATCAGTCACGAAACTGATCATTAAGGATACTGAGAGCAGTATTAGCATGCTTACGATGCTTAGGATCTCATGTCATGTAGTTATATCTGCTCTTTGTGATGGAGGAAGCTTTCAGGCAAATTTTGGTGCAATTTTCTCGAGCACCAAGCAAATTTCAAAGGTGTATATGTTGCAAAAAATCGGGCGCCAAACTTTTGCCCTTCGCGTCTTGCATTTATTCTGGTAGTTCAAAATATTAAATTAGTTCTTGAACTAGTTTGGCTCTAAACTGAAAAAAAACTTCTAGCCATCCGTCCACAAATATATGACGGTCTGAAAACATGAGTGGACGAGTGGTCAAATTTTTCCTATGGGAGCTGTAAAATCGTACTTTCTATCGCAGCATCTCTAGTAGATTACTGATCCGTTGCCAATAGTATTTTTTATATTTTTGGCAGTGAATGCCATGCAGATTACTTGTGCAAAGAGGAATTCTTCTACACTTGAGCAAGAGGAAGGTGAGGAAGGTGTGTTTTGATGACTACAAATTTTTTTTATTGGTGATGTGGTATTGGCGATAGAATTGGTAATCTGCTGGATCATCTTCTATTACCAAAAGAACAGTTTAAGAACGGTTTTTAGTATTACGAAGAGAAATGAGTAATCTATTGAAGATATTCTTACTTCAAATTATTTACAAGAGACTGAAAACTCAATGTGCGACATGAAATTTGCATATCAAGGGATTTTTATGGGACTAAAAGAACCATACTAATGGAGCTGTTCCATAAAAATGCTGCAGTAAAAGGTTAAAGAAACTCTACGAGCCGAACCATGTAAGCACCGACGTTGGATCCCGACTCCCGCGGCACGAATCGTAAAGCAAAATCCCTCCCGTGTTCCGTTCTCCGTCCTTCCGGTCGCCTTCTCGGCTTCTCCTCTTGAGCCCCCGTTCAAATTCCCCCCAATCTCCGGAGCCTTCCCTTCCCGACCGTTGCGCCCCCTCTCCCCCAAACCCCAATCCCCAACTCCCTCCCCCACGCTATGCAGAAGAGCCTTGGAGCCAAGTCGACGGCGCGGCGGCGCCCGCTCCGTGTCCTCTCCGTCAACAAGGCGCGCCCGGCGCCGGAATCCCTGCTCCGCAAGCCGCCTCCTCCCGCCGCCGCCGCCGTCGCTGCACCAGCAGCCCGGACTCCCGCCGCCGAGGCCGACGCGGCGCTCGACCGCCTCCTCCTCGCCCGCTCCGACCTCGCCGGCATCGTCTCCCAGGTCGACACCCCCCCTCGAACCCTGTCTCCCTGACCCCCATCTCGATCAGTATTTGGTGACTTAGTAATGTTGAAACCTGTGCTATCCTTTGAGAAAATGAATTCCCACTCGACCTGTCTGACCAGATTAGATTGGTAGGGTTTTACTGCGTATGCTGGTATTAGTCCCGATTTTGATTGGCGAATTTTTGGTGATGTTCTGCATCAGAAATGCCTGCCTGCATACTAATTTCGTATTAGGTTCAGAAAGGTGTGGCATAAGAAACACCCATCCTGCTTTGTTGCTACTATGTTTTTGTAAGTTTATCTGTTTGTTTAGCCTTGTGATAAACGACCGGAATGTTGCCTCTGTAAAATAAAGGGGGGAAGCATAATATCTTTTTGTTTTCCTGAATTGGAATGCGAATCATTGCAAGTGCAAAAATCAGTTAGTCGCTTGATGATCCCTTAATCAGCTGTCGTATACAGGATTATGTGTAGTCCACAATTATTTTTGAAATGACAGTTTTTCCATTTGTATAACATAAAATATCATTTTTTTCTGTTCGTTATAACGTTTCCTATGTGTTCTGTCTGCCAGATTGATGAATTGATTTCTGATGCCCTTCGATGCCAAACTGTGTCCGAAAGAGGGAAACAAGAGATAGAATCCTTCAATGGCTTCTTATCAGACACTAATTATTCCTTTAAGGTGTGTACTGTCATCAAATCTTCCATGATTCTGAAACATGTAGACATAAGCCCCTTGCATTGCAGTTCTTTTTACCATCATGTTTTTTTTTGGTAAGCAGCAATGGTTTTCAAGACTGAAGCAGGCACTAGAAACTGGTCCGGAAAAAACAGAAAATGTCTCAAAACACACTCTGGGAACTTGCTCAGATTCTGTTGCAAAAGGGGATAGCAAGTTGATATGCAGCAGCAGCAACTTACCTGATACAGATCCAGTAGCAACACCTTGCAGCAACTTTACTGAGGCTGACATGATTGTCTCACCTTCACCACTTGTGTCATGGCGTACTGGGGCTTGTATAGTTGACAGCGGAAAGCAGTTATTTCTCTTGACACCATTGCCGAAAACAAAAGCATGCTCATCAAGGTGCCCAACCTCAAAAACTCAAATGAAGACAGCTTCTTGCATGGACCAGTTGAATCTTCCTAGTTTACCTGTTTCAAAGCTAACCATTTCTGATGATCATCCTGATCCAGAGCAAGGAATGAAGGCAAAGGAAGCGAGGACTAGCACCATTATGGCACCTCATGTTTCTACAGCAAACAAGTGCTCACTAGAAGATAGGCTCTGTTCGCCTTGCACTTTATCAATTCAGAAGAGCATGAGAACACTACCTAGATCATGCCTGAAGACAGCATTATCTAGTAAACAGCAGTTGTTCTCTCCAATACCGGAGGGCTCAAGGAAGGGAGACATTGACAGCAATGGACCAAGCCAGGGTGACAGACGTTCTGAATCATCGGATGAAGTCTCAAAGGATCTGGCATCAAGGTATGACATTTATGGGCTCAAGCAATCTACCAAAAGTACATACTGCAGAAGAGAAGCCGAAGATGCTCTTCAGTGGTACCTGTCACCGCTCAAGACCTGTGTTTTAATGGATCCATCAGATGATAAGCCACTTCCAACTCCAGCAAGAAGTAACATGAAAGGAAAACACGATGTTCAAGATGACAAGCCCATCCAAACCCCTGCCGTGCATAGCAAGGCCTTGCTTGGTACCCCCTGGAAAGGCTTGGAAAGCACGAACCTGAAGGGAAGGCAGGCTGGAGAAACTACTCTCAAGAAGGAACTGTGGACTCGATTCGAGGCGGCCTCGACAAATGAGCTGCACTTTGATAATTCACTCTTCCAGAAGATAGACGGAAAGCGTTTCCTGGACATGCTCGAAGAGGCTTCGTGATTCTAGAATGTGGAGTAGCAGGTCGGTTGGCACTTGGGTAAGGATGTTTTGTTGTAGTATAGACCTGGGACTGGACACTGCAATCATTCAGACCCTCTTCTCCACACGGGTTTAGCCCATGCCAGAGTGTTTAGAGCCAAACCAAATGTTTGCCAAGTGTTACAGCACTGCCTTTGCTCGGTCAGGCTGAGCTTGGCGAAGGGTGTGCTGAATGGCCCCAAAGGGTTGCTGCTAGTCTTTTGTAGTCCCTCGATGTTTTGTCAGCTGATCATCAAACTGATTATCTTTCTTCATTGTCCGATGCTGAGTTTACGCTCTCAATGGTATAACGCTAACTTGATGCTAGAGGGCTGTGCTCATCGCTTGAGGCTTAGTTGCCCCTTGCCTTAAGCCCACCTAGAAGTCTCTGCCTCTCTCTGCACATCATCAGCGTTCCTTTTGTGCTACCACGGAGCGACTTACAAGGTTCGTTTTTCCACTTTAATACGTATACTATTTCCTGCAACAGAACAAACAGAATGCTACGCACTAAGCGCTCTTTAAACATGGAATTGTTGGGTAAATGAAGAATCGTCGTACAAGATCGGGCATGCAGGCTAGTGTCCCATTCATCCAGTAAGCAACACTAACACAATTGCCTATTTAACAGAAAGCGACAGTTTGTTTAAAATACTTTACTTGTGGCTCAGGTCAAGCCGCCCGTCTAGCTCAGTCGGTAGAGCGCAAGGCTCTTAACCTTGTGGTCGTGGGTTCGAGCCCCACGGTGGGCGCATGTATTTTTTTTCCATTGTTTTTTTTGACATTTTATTTTAGCAGCCCAAACGATTTTTTTTTTGAAAAACAATTGCCGCACTGCGTGCCCAAACGATTTTATCTATTGCCCACCAGCCGCATAGCGGGATTAGCGGCACAGCTGCCTGCTGCGTGCCGTTTGAAGACTCGTCCATAACCCCACCAGACCGCTGCACCACGCGTGTGGACTCATGCGTGATCCAATCGGCCGCGGAGCTTTGCGCCTCGGCCTCTGCTGGTGTGCCCCCACAACCTCTGAAGTCTGAACTCCCCTAGTCGATATACGGTTACATTTTGACAAAAAAAAAAAGGCTAACAGCCTAGGCAACGCCATTGAGAGTTAAGACACAATCTCAATGAACAGAATTGAATATTGATTTGCGCTGTTATGTACAACAACAATGAAGAATAACTCTATGGACAACTTTCGCCGGGGCGCAATTACAAGCCCCAGCCCTAATCGAATCAGCTTATACTCCGGTACACGCTTGTATAAGTGTGGGAGTCCAGGCTCCGCCGAAAAACTTGCGTCACATTGCACCCATCCCCGCGGCGACGGGCTTGGGAACACGCCTCCGCGAGCTCGACTTCTTCTCCTTTTTCCGCTTCACGGAGGGCTTCTTCGACGGGGGCGCTTTCCTGCTGCCCGGCCGAAGCTTTCGGGACGGTGGTGCGTCGGTCGTTGAGGGGGGCCTCCTACCAGACGCAATCATTTGCTCCAGTAGCTCCCTGTGGTACGCCTGGTGCAGTGGTGCCAATGCCAACAGCAACGAAAAGCACTTGAGTTTAACATGTGCGTCCGGTAGGAGTACACCCAAGATAAAGGGCCACTAGATTATTAGTTTAGTTGTGCGCTAACTGTCAGGCAGTTGTGCAACAAGAAAGTGCCGGAGGACCGAAGACCACAATGGGATTGTGGGTGAGGTGCATTACCTGAACGACAAAGTTGCGCCTTTCGCAGTCCAGGAACATTTCAGGCATCCAGCCAACCCTGGCCTTGATTTTGTCCCGGACGGTGCTGAAACTTATTTGATCCCTGGAGGTGAAGCGGTCAACCTCATTGAACCATAGGCATGTGAAGAGGTTCGTGATGGGGATATGTTCTCTGATGATCACACAACCTTCAGGGACATCTGCATGTGAAGCAAACGGGGCAAGATTAGGATTCCAGTGAGAAACTGAAGCACTCTTACCAGAAGAATCTGATGAGATTACTGACCGCTTGTGATGGGAAACTTAGCAGGAGAATAATGTGACAGGCCCTCGTTTCTGTAAAACTCTATTTGGTAATCAATTGATGCGTTGTCATACTTTCCAGCAGCTTTATTAGCTTCTGCTTCTTCAAACACATCAAAGCGTTTGTAATGCCTAGAGATCGCAAAAGTGGCATTCTTCCTCCACAGGAACCTACAAGTTAGAGTTAGCAATCAGATTCAACATTATTTCTCAAAGGAACCCAACGGCTGAATTTTAATACCACAGTAAAATAAATGCAGTACTAAAATTATCAAATGCAAACACAAGAAACATTGTCTAAGTGAGCAGTTATCACAGAAGAAAGTTTTCCAAGATAGCATATTCTGCAGTCTAAACCCACTCAAGACCTGCTGTAACCAGTTTACCACAGAAATGGCACACTGTGGTTGTAAGATATTAGAGGTGTCTTTAAGCAGCCCAATGTTTTGTTTAGCTCTCCCCAATTTGACAAAGCCGTAGATATTTTCCAGATTCTCTTTAATAATACAACCAACAAAATATATCATATTGCAAACCAGCTATTTACATCAAGAATACCTCTCAAGCAGGAGATAGGGATCGGCAATAAGCTCAAGTTTTGCATCTATCCAAACTGAAAACCTCACATTTGGAAAAAGCCTATGGAGCAGAAGTTTTGGAATCTGCACAAATAAGTATTTGTCCATTCAACATGATAAAAAACAGTGTATATAAGGAGGTAACCATGCCAATGCAATTTCAAATAACAAATACACCTGCAATTGAACAACTGCTAAGTCAATGAAGCTAAATTTTATTTATAATAATTTTCAGACATCTGGAAGTAATTACTTTTAACAACAACCAAAATACACATAAAAGGTGAAATTTGTGACTTCTCACTGTATATCTGAAATAAATTAAGGTTTTAGGGGCTAAGCCAAGACAGAAGAGCATCCTATATAATCTGTTAAATGGATTAGCATAGAAATATTGAGTATCTACGAGACAGAAATGACGGATACCTCAAGAGCATTTATTTATGCACAGTAGTTTCCTGAATAAGTTTGCCAAGCATACAGAATGTATCACTTTATCCATTTTTTTCACAGAATATATATGACCCAAAATTCATATGATGTGTTATCTATGACTATAATTAAATGCATAGTATCATTAATATATAATTTATATAGCCAATGTATCATGCCAGCAACTTTCTACTTGCAAACCAGCCTGTGGGGTCCATTATATTGCAGAATTGTAGTTATTTCGGTCCCAAAAGAAGTTTCTGTGCTTATATTAGGTGCTCTGTCAGGTATGAGGTTTGTATTCATTAGGGAAAATGATGGAATCTACCGCTTTTTGTTGCTTACTATAAACAGTGCTAATAGAAGAAGCACATATCAGGAGAATGATAGTTATTGCAATTAATAGGAGAGGCACCTTTCCCGTACGCCTTGGGTCTTCATAAGGGAGGTTTCGGACAACCACTAGCCTCCATAGTCCAACTTTATTATTACTGTACAAAGAACTAGAATTCTTGACATAAGCCTCTGTTTCTTCATCTACAAACATGTAAAAGCATGCATTTGCCTTTGAAAATTCACTGATGTTCCTCGGATGTTGAATCATGTCATAATTTCCTGGGCAATGGTATAGCATAGTGAGAAGATAAATTCATCACAGCCATAGATAAGAGTCATAAGATACATCTTTTAAGACCAAGGTAGCTAAGACTATCAGTGAATGTTGATGATTACCGAAAATAGCTGAAGCTACAACTAGTTCACGGCATTGCTCCATTTCTAGCAGGTCATCATCCTTGATGTCGAATCCAGTACCTTGGCCAGGCTTCTTTCCTCTGACAAAGCTGATAAAAAAATGCATAAAGCATTCACTTGAGTATTCACATGTCACATAACTTTTTTTTTACTAGTGTAGATTCAGTCTGGACCAGGAGATGCATGCAGCCTACCCGCAGTGGACAGTCATTGATTCACTAATGTCAAAAGATTTATTTCTCTGCTCCAGAGAGGGATGTCCTCCAAATCCAGAGCCCTGACTTGATAAATTTGCAACAATACCGTCTTCAGATATATAGTTTAGGTTCTTTAGGACAGGTGATGGTGAAGCCTCTGGAGGCATCAGGGCAAATGCCTGATCTACAGAGACATAGCAAACTGGGCATGCTGCAGGAGGAAATGAGAATAAATCACATGATCAGCAACATGTTAAATACAAATAAACTGCACTGCTAGTAGAAATATGCTAATAACAACTCTTACGCCGGGGTCCAGTGCGTTTCTTATCAACCAGGGTAGGAGGAACTGAGAAACCTTCACAAGGATGTGTGAAATTTGCATATGAAAGATGAATCCGATTTGGAAGCTCGATTTTGTTGACAACGCTGGAGTATTGGTCTCCTGACATCATTAGAGGTCGCGTTGTGCTGGGATACACTGACTTCTGTATGGTATTTGGGACTTCATAATTATTCACAATGCTAATTGAACTACTGTCATCTGAAACAAGTTGAAAGGAAAATAGTTAGTGGCAATACTCTGTAACAACAATGCACATTTCAATAGAAAACTTCTGTTGGCACACCTTGAGGATACTACATTAACAAAAGCATACAGCACGGCTAGCAGCAAAAGGTACATTGACGGTTAGAGGCAGCATACAAGTTTTCATGTCTGTGTGTCCCAATTACCAACAAATTGATTGCTAAAGGCCATGCGAAATAGGCAGTACCAGAGCTCAGCTAAACTCTACCACCATCTGAAACACTTCTTTTGCTTAGAGATTATAAAACCATCTGAAACATTTGAGAGCATAATTCCATTCGAAGTACCCTGTACATAAGCAAAAAGTTAAACACCAAAATACGTGCACTAGCAATAGAACAGGTCACTGGCTACAATATCCAACCATCCACAACTGACACAGGACTGCGTCGTGAGCAGGGGGTCCCGTCACACTATCCGCGAGTATGCAACTGGTGCAGACATTTGGCATCATACTCTATGATGAGCACGCGTACGCTATTACCATGGCACTACCAATTCAAATTCTGCAAACGCCAGCTGCGTGACCCCAAGCACAAAGGCACCTACACGGCGCCCAAAAGAGACAAGCGCGCGCAGCGGCAGCGCAAACAAGCAGGCGAGCGGGGAGCAGAGGGAGGGGATCGGCGGCGCGCGGACCTTTGACGACGGCGAAGAGGGAGCAGAATACGGCGGCGGACGCGACGGCGAGCAGCAGCAGCACGCCGGCCCTGCGGCGGCCGACGAGCCGCAGCGCGCGGTGCAGCAGCTGCAGCCGCTCCTTCTCCCCGCGCAGCGCCCACCCCCTCGCGCCCGCCTTCCTCACGCCGCCGGCGCCGCCGCTGCCGCCGACAGCGGCCGGGAGGGAGCCGTAGCTCCCGGACCGCAGCCCCAGCGCCGAGGCCGCCGAGCCGCCGCTCATCGCCGGCGCCCCGCTCTCATCCCAATCGCCCGATCCCGGGGCCGCGAGATCCGCGCCGCGGGCGCGGGATTCGGCGTCGGCGAGGAGGAGCCGCGGCCGCGGGTGGGAACCAGATCAGAGGGGAGCGGGGCGGAAACCGAGGCGGACGCTACTTAACGCCGCGCGGGGGGGCTGGACCTGGACGGGCGGCGCGCGGCGTGGGCGGGCGAGGCGGGGAGGGAGGGAGGGAGGGATCAGAGGCGGAGTTGGGTGGGGGTTAGAAGCGCGGCGGGGCGGGCGGCGACGCGATTTGCCGGTTCGGAATTGGAGGAGCAGCGGGGCGGAGCGGAGAAGGGTAGGTGATGCGCCGGCCGGGCGAGCGAGCATGTGACGGACGCGATGTGATTTTTGCGCGTCCCACTCCCAGGCGAAGCCGAGCCGAGACGACGGACGCGCTCGCTGCGCTCGTGGGCCTTCGTCCTCGTCCCCTAGCCGTGTACAGCGCGCTACGACTTCCAGCGACTGGCTAGGCGGCCGGTTAAAGGAGCTCGGGCCAGACGCGGCCGCCGGGCCGGTTGATGTCGACGGGGACGTCAACGGGATGACGACGCCCCACCCGGATCTGGGAGCCTTTTTCACGCAACGGGACGGGACGGCGTCCGTGCCGGTGATTAAAAAAAATAATTGCCTGGTCCGCTTGTTTTCTCGTCTGCGTGCGTGGCTGGTGCCGTTTGGCAGCGTGAGACCGCACGCCGAGGAGGGACGACGGGTCCGTCAGTGCGGTGGCGAGGAGTGTTTGGCAAGTGAGAGCACGTCTCGATGTTTTGGTGCGAAAGCAAAAGCGTTGAAGAAAGCGGGGTGTGGAGCTGGGGGTGCACCGCCTTTTTGGTTGCCTCCCTTTCTCTGAAACGACGTTTTAGCGTCCCCGTTTGGTGGAACGGCGACGAGTCCACCTGGAGCCTGCTCGTTTGCGTCGGTGAGGCTCCGAAGCTTCAGCTCAGCTGAACTGCCACCACATTTCTACGCTCCCACCTTCCAGCAGCGTGCCAATCATTGCACGTCTGGTTCAGATCGGCTAGATTTGTGGAAGGATTCCCGATTCCGTTTGGTACGTTTCGGGGCTGGCTCTGAACTTTTGGCCGCAGCTCTCAAGGAGCTGCCTGGCGGAAAGTGGCCAGATGCGACGGACTGGAACGCCTCTCGTAAACTACCGAAGCAGGCAGGGCAAGGCGCTGGTACCACAAGCCAGAACTAGAGCCTCACGCCAGACGCCACGGTCCTAACGTACGCAGGCATGCAGATCTGTCGTATGCGGAGCGCTCATCGTGTTCCGGCATAAATGCGCCTGTATGCTGCTCTCCGCTCCGCAAAAGGTTGCGAGGGGCCAGGATTTCGAACCGCGACGACGCCGAGGGTAGGTATCTTTTGCAACCGACCACTGCTTGTCCGTTTCCATCCGGTAATGTTGATTTTTCTTTTCTTTTT
Organism: Panicum hallii; assembly: GCF_002211085.1. Classification (NCBI taxonomy): domain Eukaryota; kingdom Viridiplantae; phylum Streptophyta; class Magnoliopsida; order Poales; family Poaceae; genus Panicum; species Panicum hallii. Next base: position 13,226,985 of record NC_038044.1, read on the forward strand.
TTTTTGATGATGATGATGATGGGACAACGGTGGTGCTCTTGCCCTCCAAGGTCTGCGCCCTGTACGTTCTTTTTTCTTGAGGCCGTGAAAGCGCCTCCCGTTGCCAAACTTCGCAGGCAGGCCTGTTTGCAAGCTTTGGCCGAATGTTCAACGCGCTGGCAGGTACTCAGTCCCCAGTAAGGTAAGAGGCTTCCTGGATTGGTGAATTTGCTCGGCGTTAGACTATGGCGAATCAGTTTTGGGCCTACCAACTGCCCGTTCGAAGCTTCGCGAGCTGTCTGCAGGCCCGGCCCAAGGTAGCACTCAAGCGCCTGTGCTTAAAGATCATTGCTACCACACCTCATGCATCCCTCTCTTTTCATTTGCATAAGTGAGAAATTTCAGTATCTGGGTCTCAATTCCCACGTCTTTCATTTTTTGACAACCAATTCGCAGGCCTTTCAAAATTTAACACGCACTGAGGTATGCAAATTCTTCATTTCAGGTGTTTCTACTCCTTTTCTTTTCTTCTCCTCTTCCGGATCACATGAGCGGACAGTTTTGCCCCTGGTTCATCTCCTCTTCCTCTTGCAATATCCAGCTAATAAATATTCCTGACAGCACGAATTTTCCTTCAGGAAAGCCAACGAAACGAGCAAGTTCTTACTCACAAGCAAGCTCGATGTTCTTGGAGAGGAGCCCCGACGCGTCCTTCAGCAGGTGGTCACGCGGACAGCCGGAGTGCCGGACACCAACTGGAAGCTGATGATTATGGCCGCATCCCCGTCGATGAACATTGCCTACCCCACGAGCGAATCGAGGTGGGACTCGGATGGTCCCCGGAATGTGATAGCGTAGCGCAGGCCTGGGAGCTTAGTGAGCTGGTAGTCGGCGCCCGGTATGTCGACGCCGGATGTGGTGCGTGATCTTGGACTGCAGCTGACCATGCTCAGGTCCGTCCCCAGAGCAATTAATAGCCAACTTGGCCGCGTGCAGTGTGCCGCACCGTTTGGCATCTCCGCCTGAAGACGCGGGCAAGCTTGGTCGGGTACCTCGCAAGGCCGGGAGCCTCGACGTCGTACAGCTCCTCACCGGCAGTGGCAGGCGAACCACGCGCGAAGTGCGGAGAGGAAGAAAGGATAAAGGAAGAAAGGATAAGTAAGGGGCAAAATTGTCCGCTCATGTGATCCGGAAGAGGAAAGAAAAGAAATGGAGTAGAAACATCCGAAATAAAGAATTCGCATGCCTCGGTGCGTGTTAAATTTTGAAAGACTTGTAAATTGGGTGTCAAATAATAAAATGAAAGGTGTGCGAATTGGGATTCAAATACTGAAATTTCTCTGCATGTGTTGAGCGCTTGTGTTTTCAATTTACTTGCTAGTAAAAAAATCCATCTTCAAAATAGAGACGTTTTCACAGCTTCACCTCATTTCTTGAGGGGGGTAATTTTTTGTTTTTGAGGGGGTAATTTTTTTTGAGGGGGTATAATTTTTTTTAGGGGGGTAACACATGCAGAGTAACAGAATTAGTGCCGAATTCTTTAACCCATGCAAGCAGGTAGCTAGCAGTAACAGAGAAGGCTTAACAAGTATCAGAAACAACAGCTACATGTGCTCTATGCATCTTATTACAGGTTTACAGCAATCCAGTCGCTCAGAAACAGAACTACGTTTAACTCTTTAACACAAGCAGCTAATCATCAACACGTACTAGCACATTAATTAAAATCACCCCGCTAACCCACCTCTCCAAGAGGCAAGAGCCAATCAACCTAGCAGAAGATTTATTCTTCAAGTCGTCGTCCCTGCAGCCAACCTAACCCGAAGCGCGCACGAGGCAACTATATAAAACCCTACGCGCCCTTCTGCCACACGCGTACGCCTCCACGCCCTGCGCGCGGGATCAGAATCAGGTCATCGTCAGTAGCACCTGCCGGGGTACTTTGGGCGGAAGAGGCGGTTGCCGACGGAGTACATCCCCTGCAGGCCGTTGCCGCGGTTGACGAACTCCTGGAACTTGAGCGGGAGCCCCTTGTTGCGGCCGGACGGGTAGGCGGGCACCCCGCACGCGCGCTCCGGCGAGCTCGGCACGTACAACCGGCACTGCTGGCTCGTGAACGACGACATCTGCAGCGACGTCTGGATCAGGAAGTAGCCGCCGGGTCCCGACCGCCCCGGCACCGTCAGCGCCCGCCGCCCGTGCTTGCACCGCAGGTACACTTCCGCCCCTGCGCGACGCGCAATGTTCAGAAGAACGAGCGAGCATGGATGGACAAGACAGTAGTATAGCTAGGGAAAGTATACATAGGACCGGCCAGACCTGGGAGCGGGGAGGCGTCCATGGGCGGGAAGTAGCCGGGGTAGCGGCACGACTTGCACCACACCACGCCCTGCACGCCGATGCTGAAGTTCACCATCGGCGGCGGCGGCGGCAGGCCCATGCCGGAGGCGCGGCCGCCGAGGGAGAGCAGCAGCACGGCGGGGAGGGAGATTAGCAGCGCGCACCTGCCCAGCAAAGCCATCGCGATCTACCTCTAGCCTTACCTACAGGGGCTAGCCCAGCGGTCAATGCCCAGCTCCACGGTTGTGGCTGCTGCGCCGTACTGTGCTACTGTTCAGATGCAGGGCAGGACAAGTATAGCTAGGAGTAGTAGGATACAGGTTGCGAAGACAGGAAGCGAGAGCGCTGCAATTTATAGCGGGTGTTGCTATCTTTTGATTTCCTACTAGGTGCGCGCGTGAGATCGATCGTGAATCGCGATTGCCGTTTCGGCTTGTGGATCAGCGGAAGACCCTTCAAGTTGCGCGGGAATTGCGAGGGCTCGCCGCGGAATCGAGGGCCGGGCATGATGAACTCGCATGTGGCAATGGAGTGCACCGCAAGCGATCGCTGCTTCGTTAACACCAGTTAATTGCTCGGGGCAATTTGAAAACCGCAATCCACGTCAGCCTCCGTCCAGAGTCCCAGGCACGTTGGATTCTGCCTCGCCCCCCCCCCCCCCCCCCCCCCAATTCTTTGCTTGGTCTGTTTGTCCTGCAGGACGAGGTCGGATCAGAATGTCAGGTCAAGCAAACAGTACTCCAGCGTCGTCGTACGTCCCAGAGCTTCTGCTCTGCCCGCGCTAGCACCATCCTGGGTTGAGAGCATTCGGGCCGGCCGATCGAGGCCGCCGCATGGGGGCGAAAACAAAGATGCAATGCAAGTTGATCGTACTCGCGCATCGGGAAAATCCAACCCAGCATGCGTAGCGTTCAAGGCATCGGATCCATTTCGATCGGGAATGTAAGCTCCCCGCGTCACTGAATACTAGAATCTGGTGACGAGCTGTTCGAGGTACGTACTCGTTCGGAGTCAAACTGGAGGTAGTAAGTTGTGGCAAGATCGAGCAGGTAAAAGACTCTGCCAGCAACATTCCGATGAGATGAGCCGGTATATCCCGATGGGAGGAGGTTAGTGGTAGCGGAAGATTTGCAACTCAACGAAGATTGAGGAGTCAGACGGGAGGCAATGCTCAACGGTTTCTGATGGCTACTAGTCTAGCTCCATGTCTCCTTGTGGTGGTATAGCTGATCAACCCTACCGTTACAGTTCAGCCTGCAAATGGTGCGGAGCGGCGCGCTCCTAATGCGTAACCGCTGCCCCGTCAGTGCCAAACCAGGGTCAGAGGCGAACCACCCCGTCTGCACACTTGTCCCGCGTGACCCGCAGGTAACCAGGGGTCCAACTCGAACCTCCCACACCTCGCTAGCTGATGCAGTGCTGCGCTGCTGCCTCGGTATATACGCTGCCCATTTGCTGCCGAGAGAGAAGCGAGGCGACGGGGAGGAGCTCTGCTGTGATTGAAGCCTGCGAGGTTCGACTGCAGGATCACCAGGGGTAGATCAGGGTCGCGACCTCTCGGTCCTCTTTGTTTTTAGGATCGCCCCGCTCCGATCCGTGGGCTGGTTTGAGGAGCGGTCCGATTTCACAGGAGGGTCGGCCCGATTCGCTTGCAGGCTGAGTTACAACAGTAGCACTTCATGTAGTTTTTTTTTATCGGAGTACTTAATCTAGTTGATGATGGGCGAGATTTCCTCCTCTTTTTAGCGGAGGCGAGGCGACTGAGATGGTTGTAGCACGTTTGATGTGCTTGTGCAGAGAAGTCCTGTCCTTGTACGCCCCCAGCCCAACAAGAAACGGCCTGTTTCCGTAAGCAACGCCCCGCGTCAGAAGATGGTTGGGCTTCGATCCTGAATGGAGATCATGAAAACCTTTCGATTTGGAACGGGGGAGAAGGCGACGTAAAAAGAAGAAGCTTCCAATGAGGGCCCAAAATGTTGGCCCGCGACATACGGGGGCCTCCTTTTTGCCTGCCACTGCCGCCACCCAACGGCTAGTTCTGGTTCGATCAGGAGATGGTTGGTGCTCCGTCAGCAGCCGGCACGCAGTTTTCCCGTAGATAAGCTAATAAGCGCGGACGATCAGTTCGAGCTCGAGTTGGAGCAAAGGGGTAGCTAATAAGCGCGGCGGGCGGAGCAGCGGCGGCGGCTACTGCGCCCCACCGGCCGTCGCGCGCCATCAGGCCGGCGGCGCGGTAGACCAGCGGGTTGGGGTACGTCTCGCGCGGTTCGATTCGGTCACGGTCCGGAGGAGTGACGTGGGCAACGCGCGTCAGTGACTTTCAGCAATTCAGTACACTGCAGGAAAATAGTGTAATTTCGTCGGCCAGAAACCGTCGAAAATAGCCCGAAAGCCGTCGAAAATATCCATTTTCGTCAGCCGACCGATGAAAATAGACCAACGGAATAAAATCGACGAAAATAAAAGCATTTTCATCGGCAACCGATGAAAATAAAACTATTTTCGTCGGCCAGCGAGGCCGATGAAAATATTCAGCATATTTTCATCGGCCCATCCAGCCGACGAAAATGATACAGCATATTTTCATCGGCCCGCCTGACCGATGAAAATACTGGGCGCCTGCTAAAAAAACAGCTGCATAATACCTGGAAGCTTTCTTCGGTTTCTTCGCACTCTCCTTGGCCTCACCAAAGAATGATATTCCGATCAGTTTCAGAAAGGTTGGAACAATAAATTTTACAACAAGAATCATTGCAGTACTATTAAATTGTTGATTTTTGTTGGTCATGTAGTATTGCTCTGAGAAATTGCAAATTCACATATGTTGTTAGTAATAATTATCTGTAGGGTCCTCCCCTGCTGTTTGACGTCAAAAGCAGAAAAGGAAAAATAAACTGCATCTGTAGTGTATAACTATATAACATAGTCAGCATGATGTGTACAACAGAAATGGAGTGACAGCACACTTACTTTTATGGGAATAACCTCGCTGCCGTCGTCGTCTGCATCACCACAAAGAATTGCTACAGGTTGGTGCGCGACAACAAAGAGCTCATCATCCTGCAATCACCGTATATGTCATGGAAATGTCACATTGGTCCACTTGCTTGTTTATCACCGCTACCCAGCACAGCAAGTATCTTCAATAGTTTTATCTGACAGATAATGGCCGAAAAATCTAAGGGGAATAGAATGGTGCCAACTTTAGACTCAAAACTACTAGAAAAAACACAACTCGCAGTGGAAACCTATCAATAGCTAACAAATCAAATAATGTTCAACTTAGCTTATGTACCTGAATAAACGGTGCAGGAATTTGGTGATAATCATAAGAAGTAGGAAGTCTCCTCTCTGCAACTTGTTTGAGGATGTTAACAAAACTAACAACCAAATCCTTGTATGCATTTGGTTCTTCCAAGATCAGGTCATAGAGGGGGCACAGGGTTGCACCCATCACGCCAGGATCTTTGTCACAGAGCCTCTGCACGATAAGACGCACCACTACTCAGAACCTCAAACAGTCCTCTGTGCCGCAGTTAAACATAAGAGAAGTTACTCTAGCTTACATAAAATTACGAAGGAAAGCAAAGATTAATATTTGGCCCAGATTGCAACCAATGACTGACTATAATAATAATATCTAAAATGGCATAACCTCAACATCAAGGGCATGTCAAAGATTCAGGTCAACAAAATGCAATTGGATACAACAGCTAGTTGCTTCAATTTAGCATACAGTGACATTTGTAAATGCACACTCCAGAGAACAGCCACCTTAAAAAGAATTGGCAGTAGATTGAGACAAAGTTGTAGCCCATGGAGTAAATGCAAGATCATTACAAATTATTCTGTTATGGTATCAATTATAAGAGAAGCATGAATTTTATCAAAATAAATGGATAATGGGAAAAATTTTGAACCTTGCGGAAGTTGGAGACAAGGTGGGAAACACAGGAGGGGGATCGCTGGTAGGATCGGTGCAGTGCCATGACGGCCTTCTTCCTCACGGCCTCCTTAGGGTGCGCAAGCAGCTCTACAACTTGTGGCAGCACGGCGGGGATGGCCTCCCCGCCAATGAGGCGGCACGCAGCGGTGAGTGCTGCGCAGACGATGAGGTAGTTGTCAGACCTGAGGTCCTTCTGGATGGTGTTGACCATGAGGATGAGGATGATAAGGTCGTGTCGCTCGTCGAGGAAGAGCGCAACGGCGAGGTACCCGGTCCGCTTGAGCGGGAGCGACTTGTCGTGGGTCATCTTAACGGCGTGGATGTGACCGAAGGAGGCGTCATGGCCGAGCATCTCGGTGTAGATGAGGCGGAGGAGGAGCTCCTTCATCTTGCGGCGGGACACGTCGGGGTCGGCGAGGTGGCGCTTGAGGTGCTTGAGCTCGCGCTTGAGTTCGCGGGGCGGCGGGGGCCTGCGGGGCCAGCGGCTCGTGTAAGCAACACAACTAAATCGTGGGGAGGCAGGTACTTAGGGCACCGCTATTTTCGTCGGCCAGATTTGAGCCGACGAAATTAAAGTATTTTTGTCGGTCTCAGCGAGGCCGACGAAAATATAGGCTTTCTTTCGTCAGCCTCTACCAGGCTGACGAAAATATAGCTAATTTCGTCGGCTTTCACGAGCCGATGAAATAATTTGGTAATTTTCGTCAGCTTGCATTGGGCCGATAAAATTAGATGTGACCCACGAAATTAAGCCGTTTTGGTGTAGTGGTATGCCCTTTCGAGACTTGCTACTAACCTTGCAATTTTCGAAAAACAAAAAATTGAACGGATGCCCGGATTCCTTCATTCGAAAACAGGTGACCGATTCAGACATAGGTTACACAGATGACGACCGAACCACTTCAGACTCAAACACACCACAAACACTCCGGCGAGCCATGCAGCACCAACTAAACGGACGACACACCTACGTGACAACGACCATGCACTTCATCTTATTCTTGCCTCCGGCGACGACGGCATCTTGAGTTCCGTCCTGACCAAACGAGCACCCACCACTCCGCGCACGCACGCACTCGTCGACGCGTCCGTCCCCTCCGGCGACGGCGCGGCGCGTCGTCATCACTCGTCAGTAGGGCGGGCACTTGCCGCCGGCGCCCGGCGCGTACATGAGCGCGGTCCTGGCGTGGTAGACGCCGCGCGAGCCCCTGGGCGCCGTGGCCGCGCGGTCCCGCACGAGGGTGAGCCCGAGCTTGGGGTTGGACGGGACGGAGGGCCTGGCGCAGAGCGGCGTCGGCGAGGAGCGGAGGTACAGCCGGCAGGTGTGCCGGTCGAACATGTCCACGTCGTACACCATCACGATGAAGTAGCCGTTCCTGTCCGCCGCCGTGCTCGTCTGGTTCAGCACCCGGTAGCCGCTCTCCTCGTCGCCGTAGCACACCAGGCTCACCGTCGCGTCTGCACGTATTATACGTACGCACGGGTTTAATTATCAGATCAAATCACCAGATCATCAGTAGAAACAAGCAAAGCGCCGAGGAGTGAGGGCTGACTTGGGAGAGGGGACGCGTCCATGCCGCTGTTGTATCCCCTGAGCTTGCAGGACTTGCAGTAGATGACGCCGTGGACGACGACCACCGGCTGGACCGCCGGCGGCGGGGTGTACGAGGACGCAGGCGGCGGGGGCGCTGGAGCCGCGGGCTTATAGTTAGCCGCTGGCTCGTCGACCGTCGTCGACGCGTGAGAAGGAAGCACGGCGGCGAGGAAGATCGCCGCCACCGTTGCCAGTACAGCGCCATTGACCTTCAAGGAGGCCGCCATCGACAGGATCCTTACCCTATCTCAAAAAGGAGTGACCTAGCTAGCTCGATCCGATTCAGCACTGGAATTGAGAAGCGACTGACTGAGTGTGGCTCATTCGTTACAGGAATATTCATGTGCTAATTTATAGAGACGGGGGAGCTCTAGGGTTTCCGTCTGGTTTGCTTTCTGATCAAACAAACTGGGAACGAGCTATCCGGGGCCGTCAGAGAGATTCCATTTGCAGTTAATGCTATTTTGTCTGACATACCACAACTAACAGAGCGCGATATAGGCTTGTAAAGAAATGCAGACGTAGCAGTGAACCGCACCAGGTCAATTTCTACAGCATGCCTTTGACAACCGCGACAGTGAAAGGAACAGTGACTAGACCATAAAAAAAAGGAACAGTGACTGCACACCAGGGCTGGATTGTTCAGCGATTCATCCATCGCCATAGTTCGCAGCACCCGATCGAGCACCGGACACGCCTGTTCCGTAAACGCGAGACATGAATGGTAGTAGATCGGTCTGATTCTGAATGTTTACTCTGACGACACTGATCAGGCCTTTTTTAACCAGCCGGATTCAACCTTGACGCCCGTGCATGTGCATGTTTACACTTTTTTTTTACAGTGCTTCTCCTAGCACTCCACTGGACATTGTTTATTTAGCCTGAAACGAAACGGTAGGCTCTAGCTGAGGGTGAGGCAGATTTCGGGGCGCTAGATTAGTTTTCTGGGCATCGGGTGGCGTAGCTCGGAGATTTGCGCGGAACGGCGACCCTTGTTGCTACTCATCCTGACAAGCGACATGGAGCGATTCCCGCAGCGGCATGTGTGTGCGGCGTTGCTGCTAGGGCAAGCAAGCCGGTCGCCTGCTGGCCCCCCTGATTTCCGGCCTCGGAAGCGTCCATGGATCGTCGCCATGCAATTGTTTCTCGGCAAAGCAATCCATCTTTGAATTTGATTAATGTGTCGTCTTTGTTCAGGTTTTCTTTGAGGAGAAATCACTCGGTTTCAGTTTTCTTCGTCTACACTGCTGCTGGTCCGCGGGTGGTACTCCTGGATGGGCCAAATGGGCTAGGCCTAGCATAAACAACAACGGGCCCATGCACCTGATCTTCGGCCACGCCCTGGGCCAGCGTAAATAACAAATAACTGGCCCAGGATGCCGCTGGCCGGACCATCCAAATTTCAGCTGCAGTCTAAGGAAAAAAAAAACTATAGCCCATGCGTGCCCGTATCACTGCTGAGAATACAAGGGCGAGCATATTACTTGACGACATCGATCGTCTACTCCAATGGAAGCGCATGCGTGCCCGGTCGCTCTCAGAGCCCTGACCTTTTCGTCGGGGTTCCGGGAAATGCATTCCTTGAATCCATCGATCACCAGTGCTCTCTCGTACACGCAAGCTGGCTAGCTTGGCTACCCAAGGCCAGCGGAACCCCAAATCACGAGCCAACCCAAGCAAATGGAAGAGCGAGACGGAACGGTTGGAAACGAATTGCGCGTTTGTTGTTGCTGCACGTCTGACGACTAGCTGCGTGCTCCAAGGAGGAAATTGAATCCCCCAGGCAAGATTTTTTTTTCGTTTCCTTCCCGAAAAGGAAAGAATCAGGTATCTGTTCATCAAACATGCTAAACAGTCAGTTGGTATGAGTGGTTTTTCTTTTCCTTCGGTGACAAATAAGTGATGTTCTGGGCATCAAGACACAGCTTATAAAAGCGTGCATAACTTGGGCCACTAGCGTTTCTGTCAGTTTGCCGTCTTGCTCCCTTGAATGCTTTAACTCGACCAGCTAGGGTCTGTGGACGAGCGCTACAAAGTTCAAATTAAAGAGTCCAAGCTACAGTTCAATGTAGCTTCACTTAAGATTGTTTGGAATCATGTTCAAATAAACTTGCTCCGTCGCCCAAAAAAATACTCCGTTTTGAACCTACTACTTCCTTTGTACGTAGTAGGTTAAAGTTTGCTCAGGTTTTGTAGATCAGTTTGGAACCTACCGTGCATTGGAGTAAATGAGATAGTGTAGGGGTATTGCAGCTACGTAGATTTACTTCATGTTTCACGAAGATATTGGCTGAAGGAGCTACACAACACACGCTGGTTCCTGAATAAAGCTATATACTATGAAGTACAGGAGATGATAGATGTAGAATAAGCTACAAGCTAGAAAGCCTCCAGCAGGTCTAATATTATTTCTCCATGACTCTTGTACAATCTTCTCCATGATTAATTCGTATAGCTTCCGATGGGAATCGAAACCAACTCACTTATTTCAGGAAGCTACTTTTTTTTTTCTTCTTCTGAATTTCAAGATGAAATATATACTGTATGATTGAATAACTTCCATTTTCTGCTCAGCACAAATGCTAGCACAGCCACAGGCCAACAATAACATCGATGCATCAGTTCAGTAGCAGCTTGTATATTTTAATTCTTTTCAAGTTTCACCACTGTTTCTAAACTAGCTATGTACATTATTACATGAGCTAGCAAATTATTACAATGAATCAACCAACCAACCAAATGATGAGCAGTTCATCTTCAACCTATCCTTCTTATTTCAGCTGCGGCCGGCCTTGCTGCTGCGCAAACTTCTGGTTTCACAAGCTTCTCATTTGACAAAGACGCATGCGCATCGTCATCGCAAGCAATCCCAGGCGGCTCGTGATCATTTCTCGATGAACCCGGTCATCTTGAGCACGAGGTTCCTGACATCGCGGAGGTCCCGCCCTTTGAGCGTCCTTCCTTTCCCGGCGCACATGGAGTACGCCGCCGTCCCGCCACCCAGCAACCTCCTCCGTGCAAGAAGAACGTGCGGCGGCACGACCGCCATACCTTTCGCGCTCCTCTGCTTCGCGTCGTCGGTGCCACCGTCTTCTTCGCCGCCGTCGCCCCCGCCGGTTTCTTGATCGAACGTGGCGTGCTCCTCCGCCGCCCAGGGGCGGCACCGCCGCTTCCGGCGGGAGATCTCGACCGGCGCGGACAGCTCCGGTGTGTCCGCCGGCTTGGAACGAACTGGAGGTGAGGTCGAAGTACCTGTCTTCTCGACGTCGCCGTCGTTGTTGTCATGATGGTCGTTGGCGCCGGGCCACAGGATTTCAGCTTCTTGGAATTCCTCCATGATAAGGTGGCCTCGCCGTGGGGGACGGGCGGAGCTCGGTGTGTCCATGGCCGGCTGAATTTATAGTGGTGTGCTTTGGAAGGAGGCGGTGGCGTGCCTTGGCGAACAAGCACTCTTCCTTGGGTGGGAAGATTGCAAGGGCATCAGCGCGGCTGTGTCGGTATACGCTGCAAGGAAGAAAGGAAGGGGACCGGGCGGTTGAATTGGAGCGCGGCGCACCCTCTCGTCAGCTGCCACGTGGCCACGGCCGGACCGATACGGTTACGCTGAAAGCTCTCTGACCAAAACGCCTTCTAATGTGAATTGTGAAGACGAGAGCTCTGATTAGCAGCACATAAACACAAGTACAGTGTACAAACTCATGTTGACAGAATTGTAACACGGCAAGTGGCATATATGTGTTTTCACCACATGCATGTTTCGTGATAGATCTCTCTTGTAATTTATGTCGATGTAGTAGGAACAACAAAGTTTTGAGAGACGCAATTATGTGGCCGAGCCGTCAAGAGAGAGGTAAAAGAGTCGTCTGGTTCAAATCCAACTTCAAGATTCCAAATCCGGCAGTCCCATGTAGTATTAATTTCCATTTGACCGCGAGTACAAATCGAAGTACACCAAACACCATGCAGCGATGCAGTTTGCGAGCATCCAGCAGGTCGGCGTCATCCTTCAATGAAGCCGGTCATCCGCAGCACGGAGTTGCGGAGGAGGCGCAGGTCGCGCGCTCGGTTGCACGGCGGGCCCGACGCCCGCAGGCCGCAGCGTCCACGCCGTCTCCGACCACCGCCTGCCGGACAGCAGCAAGTGTGGCGGCACGATATTAGCTTTCCCGCCGCCGCCGCCGTCATGGTCAGCGTCCCTCGGCCCGTCCCAGCGGCACGCGCGGGCGGCCTTGGGGTTGGGAACGTCCACGGGGCAAGAGCGCGCCGCGGCGGGCGCCTCGGACGGCCGCACCAGCTGCACCGGCACCGGCGGCGGCGGCAGCTCGCGCGCGTGGCAGCAGGTCTCCGGCCAGAGCACCTCGAACTCGTCGAGCTCCTCCATCCCCATAGCAAAGTGGCGGATGGCGAGCTGCCGGCAGGATCCGAGCATCGACCCAGCGTGCCGGGGGAGCCGTACTTATACCGCCAAGCGGATGGGATTAACCGGGTAATTACCTCTGATGTACGAAATTGAAGCTGGCGTGCAGTAACACTAACAGGCACTCATTGATGAGTCATGAGTTGTCGTGATCAGGCTTTACTTTCTGCATTTGTTGCGCGCAATCATGCTACAGGCTTCGGTGCTTCCGGCCGGCAACGCAAGCCTTTCATAGTGCGACAGGCCACGCAAGGCACCGGTCAGGCAGTCACTCCTCACCACCCCGTCGCCAAATTTTTTTTTGTATTAAACACCAGTCTTCATAATCTAATCCCGTCAGATTGCTGTGAAGGAATGCTTGTTTTATTGCACTTCTCCAATCCTTGCTGCGTAACCATAGACTAGAGCAGACAGCTAGCATATTCCACTTACTGACAGGTCTACAGTCGGTCCGAACCTTGGACGCCGGAGGCGTTCTTGGGGTAATCTCATAGTTTCTACAGGATGGAGACAATGGAGTCGGCTTAATGGTGTGGATCCTGGATTATAGGTGTTTGGATTGTTAATTGGACAGGATTATGGGGTTTATGAATGAAATAGATGGGTTTTTATTATTTCCTGGACCATAATCTGGCTTCATACCCCTCAAAAAAGAAAATCTGGCTTCATTCGGATCAGCAACGTATCCTTTGGGCCTTTCATTTTTATTACGGCCTTTGTTCTACCTGGGCTTCAAGAGCGCAAGTTGGACCGCGGATTATAGACGTGATCGAAATTGGGCTTCATTTAAAACACCGGATGCACCCGGACGGCCAGTAAAACAGACCTGTTAGCTTACCCAATTCACCTATAGTCGGCAGTTCATCATTAAAGTTGCTGTGGTTATCTGGTATTCCCTCTCTCCCAGTATACAAGGCCTAACCATCTCAAATTCTCTCTATTACTGCATCGATGTACATGTATAGAGAGAGCGTCTTATATTATAGGACTTGAGTAAAAAATGGTTACGCCTTATATATTAGGACGGAGGGAATATATCTAGTTCCTTCGGACTTCTCGAGGGCACCAATCGACCAAGGGATGGTGACGGGAAACAGCATATTGATATTCAGAGGCGGTAGTGGCTTACACTTCATAATCCCATAGAGTTGTAATCTTTGTGCCTCGAGTCATATAATGATTTGTGTTCTATACATGGAAAACAGGTAGACGAACCCTCCAATGGGCTATCCGTAGAGCCAAACATGTGCGTCGCATTATCAGTTGCCAATTGGGTGGCATCCCTGCAACTCTTTTCCTGCCAAAACCTTCATTTGTTCTTTTGTGGGTAAAACTGTTCTGTCGTTCCAAGCATGTCTGCATTAACCTTGTGTGTCATATTCACATTGCCTTGCACAAATGAATTGTCATTCACGCACCGTACAGTAAAAACGCACATCTTGTTTCCCACTACCGTTTCAGCTATCGAGCTGTCACCCTTGCCTTTCTTTGTTCTTCTTCTCTTCATTCATGACGCAGCTGCTTCCACATTCTATTCCAGTGAAACCTCCTTTCAGAGCAACCTCCATTTCGTACAGCGGGGGGGTTCTTGACACATGGCCAAATACAAGGAGCAGGCATCAGGTATGTGTATATAGTCTGTTCACTTCCTGTCTGTCGGTGTCATTGCTGGTAGTCTTGCTCCTATCTGTGCAGGTAAACCCGAGCCCACCTGTCACTGCACCCAGCACTTCACAGTATCCTACGTGGTCCAGTCCCCTGATGCGTATCTGTTCACCGCAGGCCTTTCGTTTCGTGTAAAAAGCCTGAGCCGCGCCGCGCCTGGTCTCTCCTGACGGCTCCTCCGCGCTCTCTTGTCCGAGTCACATGACGCGCCATGCCACTCGCAGGCTAGCGGCCGCGCAGCGCAACAGTGCCCTGGCGCTGGCTCAGCAGCGAGCGGGGGGCAAGACGCGGCGCAGCAAAACATTCCCGGGGCGGTTCAGTTGAGAGACGATCCCGATCGATCACCGCGTGCAGTCCAGACTTTTGAGCCGGCCGCGAGGCGGGACGTGGAGGCGGCGGGGCGGGCGGCGGCGGCGCCGGGGTGCTCCGTGGCGTGCGTGCGTGGCGTCTATCTGCCCCGCGATGATGACCCAACCGTGACTGCGAGGGAGCCTGTGAATCTGTGATCTCATTGTAAATTTGTAGTCGCAGCGTGTCTCACTTCAGATCAGAGTCAGAGTGGGGCAGTATACATTTGTTTTCTGAAGAAAGAGATGGGGGTTCAGGGTAGGGTAGCGTTTGTTTTTCTGAATCTGGAGAGGAAAAGCAAGTCCAGAGCGGGTGGGGCAGGCGATCCGCTGCTGGCGACGCCAGCAGGAGCGAGCCGCCCATGGCGCCCTGTCCCTCCGGCGCACATGGCGCCCGTCGCCTTTGCGAGGGTCGGAGCCCCGAGCCAGGGGCGCGGGACGATCGGTCATCTCAGCCGCGCTGCTTTGCGGTCAACTTTTACCCCTGGCTCCATCGTCTCCATTCTCCACCACCACCACCGCCACCACGCCCGCCCAATGACGGAGAGGGTGTCAGGTATCTTTCGTCACATCACCTGGGAGGTGCCGCCGCCTGCCGATGGAGTACTGGGACGGATCCATCCATGCACGCACGAACGCACGCACGCACGCGACGCGCCACGGAGCATCATGGGCATGGCCCCCCCTTCCCCGCTCGCGCTCCCGCGGTCACACGAGCGGTCGCTCGTGTGCCATCCTGCGCCTCGGTGCTTGTCGTGCGTCTCAACATGGACATGGGTGGCGCGACGCACGCCTCTGGGGGCCGGCAGCCCGGCACTGTGCGCCGCGCCGCCCCTGTGGAGCGAGGCTGGATCCGCATGTGCGCCGATCCCGTCTCTGCGTCGCAAGGCTCGTCAGGCTCCGGCTCCGGCGCCCCCTCTCCTGATCCGCTCTGCCAGTCGGAGTTTTTGCCGGGGTTTCGTTTGGGAAAGTTTCCACTGTGCCGGCGCTGTACATCCCGCGCTGGCTGCCGCTGCTGTCCGCGTCATTCTACATGTACATTTCCTCCGTGCTTGTATTGTATCAGCGGTCCCTCTCTCTCTCTCTCTCTCTCTCTCTCTCTCTCTTCCCTAAATCTCTCTCTCTCTCTCTCCAGTCTCCTCGCCCGCAGTGCAAAGGCTACCTGGAACTCCAGCAAAGCAAATAATTGCGCTCCATTTGCCTGAACTCAAGTGATTCATAACACTCACCTGCGAACCAAAAGCATGGTTGCCAGCACCCAGCGCCGCAGCAGCAGCCTGCTCGGGCCCGGAATGTTCAACCTCACCTCGCTCGCCACCGGCGCACTAGCGGGCTCCCTCCAAGCGCGCGCGGCGTGGAGCCGGTCACGGATCGCCTGCAGAGACGGAACCCTCTTCGTGCGCCCTCGTTCCCGGGGTCCAATAATTCGGAGAGGGCGAGCAAAGTACCCCCAGAACAGGCTACAACCCTAGCCCTTGCCCCCCACATGCGCGAGCGCCATCAAGCGGTCTAACCAGCTGCCTCTGCCTGGGCCGTCAACAACTCAGGTTGCACAGTACCTGTCGCTGTAGCTCCGCTTGTCGTGCGCGCACTGACGGTGCGTGCCCGCGCCCAGAGACGACAAAGGGTCAAAGGCAGACCGCACGAGCTGCATCGTACCCGAACAGCCGGGTACGAGCAGAGGGCTCCGAACAATGCAGGGTGCAGCGGCGAGACCGCGAGACCAGATGGGTAAGAGGAGCTGGTTTCTTGTGCAATGTGAGGGGTCTTGATCTGGAGTTTTGGATGAGGTGACAATACGTGATCGCGAGGATTACTGCGATCAGCCAGTAAATCCAGATAAAAAAGAGGGTGTTTTTACTGTTTTGGAGGAGGAAAAAACAGAGCATGTGGCTGCTCGTCAGCTCTATCAGCAATTCAGCAGAGCTGGATGAATTGCTCGCAAGTCGCAACAGTAGATCGCCAAGCAGGCGCACGCACGCTCACACTGTGTTTCCTCCCTCTGTACGGACAGGCGGGCCCCGGTCTCGTCACGTCAGATGCTCCTGTGGCTGTAGCGGGGGCCCCACCACCCGCATTCGACATAAACGCTGCCTCCCCGCTCCCGCGCCCCGCTCTACAACCATCGACCGGCCCCCAAAAGCGAAACCCGAGGCCGCCCGCCACCGCCCAGTCCACCACCACCCGGCCGGCAGCAGAGCGGAAGCGGGGCGCAGCGGGCAGGGGCAGCTGCAGAGCCACACGCGCGCGCGAGCGCACAGCAGGGCGCGGCCATCATGGCGGAACCCTCCGCCTCCTGCTCCTCCAGGGCCCTCGCCACCGCCCTGTGCCTCCTCCTCCACCTGTCCCTGTGGGCCGCGGCGGCCATGGACCCTGCCGAGCGGGAGGCGTTGCTCCGCGTCATGGAGGCCGTCTCGTCGGACCGCGACTGGCGCGAGGCCGCCGGCGCCGACCCCTGCAGCTCGCCGTGGCCGGGACTCGAGTGCAAGCCGGCGCCCGGCGGCGGGGCCGCGGCGCGGATGCACGTCGCGCGGCTCGACTTCGGGGTGCCGCCCAACCCGACGTGCAAGGACACGGCCACGTTCCCGCTCGGCGCGTTCGCGCTGCCGGAGCTCCGGGCGCTGTTCCTCGTCGACTGCTTCAAGAACCCGGACGCCATCACCGCCTTCACCCTGCCGCCGCCGGCCAACCTCTCGGCGTCCCGCCTGCAGCAGCTCAGCGTCCGCTCCAACCCGTCGCTGTCCGGCACGCTGCCGCCGCAGCTGGCCAGCATCAGGTCGCTCCAGGTGCTCACCGTGTCGCAGAACGCGCTCATCCGCGGTGAGGTCCCGCAAGGCCTCGGCGAGCTCAAGAACCTGGTGCACCTCGACCTCAGCTACAACTCGCTCACCGGCCCAATCCCGAGCCGGCTCGGCGAGCTGCGAGGCCTGGTCGGCCTCGACCTCAGCTACAACTCCTTCTCCGGGCCCATCCCCACCCGGCTCGGCGAGCTCACCCAGCTGCAGAAGCTGGACCTGAGCTCGAACAACCTCACCGGCGGCGTCCCTGTCACCGTCACCCGCCTGAAAGCGCTTACCTTCCTGGCCTTAAGCAACAACGGGCTGCGCGGCCGCCTCCCCGCCGGCCTCTCAGACCTCCGCGACCTGCAGTACCTGATCATGGAGAACAACCCGATGGGCGTCCCGCTGCCGCCCGAGCTCGGCAGCATCGCGCGGCTCCAGGAGCTCCGGCTGGCCAACTCCGGCCTCTCGGGCTCGATACCGGAGACCTTCGGGCTCCTGTCCAGCCTGACGACGCTGTCGCTGGAGAACAACAACCTGACCGGGCAGATCCCGGCGGGGCTGAGCCGGTTGAAGCGGATGTACCACCTGAACCTGAGCAAGAACGGGCTGGATGGCGTGGTGCCGTTCGACGGCGCGTTCCTGCGGCAGCTCGGGCGGAACCTCGACCTGAGCGGCAACCCGGGGCTGTGCGTCGCGGACCGGGCCGTCGTGCCGGACGTGGGCGTCGGCGTCTGCGCCGGCGACGCCGCCCGCGAGAGCTCCGCCGCCGCGGGGAGCTCGGCCGGGGGAGCGATCGGGGGAGAGGTGACGAGGGGTCGCTGGCCCGCGGCGCTGCTCAAGCCCGCCGCCGTAGCGCTGTGCTGCTGCCTCCTGCTTTGAGGAGCTCTTCTTTCTGATCCCCAGGCGTGCGCGCGTGAGCGCATGCGATTGTTTGGCTCTGAGCTTGCATAGTTGCATCGTTGATCTCTGATTCTCTGTACGTAATTGCGTTCGCTGTAACTTGCGATGTTGATTTGTGCGAGGAACGTAGCCGTGGCTCCGTGACAAGAATTCCAAGGGGGAGACTGGAGTGTTAGGACGGGCGTTGTTGGTGATTGGCGCACACGTAGGTTTTGTCGGATCACTTCACTTCATTGATCCTGGCTCCCGGCGGTCAACGAAAGCAACGTGGGGGCTATAGGACTCTCTCTCTCTCTCTCTCTCTCTCTCTCTCTCTCTCTCTCTCTCTCTCTCTCTCTCTCTCTCTCTCTCTCTCTCTCTCTCTCTCTCTCTCTCTCTCCTTTCGCCAATCTGACCGTCGGTGCGTCACAATGTGCGTAACCCGAGGTTCGTCCTGTATCTTGCTGCACTTTGCTTTGGTCTTCACTCTTCTCACTTCGACGAACAGTATCAGTTGGGATTAGGTCTTTTTGTGTATTTATGCATGCATCCCGCTCAAGAGCACGAGGTTTTTCAAATTGAAAGTGAAAAAAAGTGGTACAAAAATGGAATGAAAATTTCAAGCAATTCTCCAAATATGTTTGAATATTGGCCAAAAAAGGAATTTATTTCACACGAAATTGAACACTGGCCTTGGGCAGTGCTGGACGACAATCTCGTCGTAGATGAGCGGGTAGAAAAAGTGCGCGTAAATCGTAATGCTACCACCCAAAAGTGTGTTGAATAGCTTAAACCGCTTAGGTAGTCTTATCGTGGACAGTTCATTCAGAAAGCTGTCTGTCTCTTTCTTTCTTCACAAGGTTCATATTTGAAACCGATCAATGTTTATTCAGCAGCCCACACCGTCTTTCAAGCAAAGCCTCCTTGTAGTAGGGACTACTGAGACTTGCATGCAAATTTCTGAATGGCTGAAACTTTTCATCAGTTCATTTCCCCTAGAAAGCTTAATCAAAAGTGGGCACAGTAAACAACACACAAAGGAGGAAAGAAAAGGTTTAAACTCGAGGTTTGGTATGGAGTGGAAATGACCTGAAGTACAATCATTGGTGTCCCGGTTCATCTGGTCGCCGTCGACAGGAACTGTTGACAGGAGCAATGACAGGATAGGATACTGACAAGGTGAGCGTACTTCCTACCGGCTAGGCATTCAGGCAGCTGCACGCTAGGGTCATGGCGCAAATTAGAGAGAGGATCAGGATCGAGTGAAGAAAGGGAGGAGAGAAGAATACCTGAAAGCCGTCGAAGCGAGGTAGATGCACAGGCACAGGCGTAGAGAAAGAAAATGGCAGGTTAGCATTTCGCGGCATGATCCCTGCAGTCTGCAGGCCGTCCCTGCAGGACAACTGCCGGCTGGATACCCTAGATGGAGTAGCCATTTCCAGTAGCCGGGTACCAAATTGGTGAGGCGACGCTTTGTCAGAACCTCCACGGCTCAGAATCAGATCCACAATTGTTTTAACCTTCTTCGATTCTACAAAGAACGTAAACTTTCTGTCAAGATAGAATGGTAAAATGAAATCCCCAGGGAACTGGAAGCCAGCTACTGAGCTCTGGTTCCAGAAAGGAAGTATCTACCGCTCCGAGCTTTTTCACGGTGGTCCGAGCCTTTCCGGATTCTCACACTCCACGGCCAGTCGGCCACGCGAGCCGTCCGGCTTTCGCAGGGAGGAAGCACGAGGACGAACAAAGGCATCGGCACGCCATGCACGCACGTCGCTGGCCTTTCGCTCTTTTACAGTGACGTTCGTGAGCTCGTGACATGGACCGAACAGCTCCCAGGGCCGGCACGGGCAGGCAAGGCAGTTCACGGCAGCGGGCTGCCGGCGGACGCAGCCAGCCATCGCTATTTTACCCGCCGCAGCACGCAGCACGCGGCGAGACGAGACGGACTTAACGGGCGGGCGCGTGCCGCGGCGCGGTCGAGCCGGAGCGCGAGCGCGAGCGCACGCGTGGTGTCTGGCTGTCTGTCCACTGCTGCCGCTTTGACGAAAAGGTGCGGCGAGCCGACGACACCCTGGGTGCGGGGCGGTGGAGTGAGGCGCGCAGTGCGGCACTGTTGCGCGCGGGGCAGGGCGGCCGCTGAGACTGCCAGGCATGAGGTGCCCATCCGCTGCTGCCGGGCGGGCGGGCGCGCACGCGAGGCCCGGTCGGCGGTGGCGGTCAAGACCAAGCGTTCAACGCGCCGCGCCGGTGGGCTCGCGAGGAAGGACGCACGCGGTGCGCCGGCGGGCGGACGGACTGACGGAGGCCGTGGGAGCCGCGAACGACGGGAACGTGCGGCGGCGTGGCGCGGCGCGGGCGTCGAGAAGGGGAGGAGGCGGCAGGCGAGTCGGGCGGGCAGGGTGGTGGTCGCCGTCGCAGTCTTGCCGTCCCACAGGTGCGCACCAAAGGGCGGGACGTACGGGCGTGTGCCGGTACTTGGGCGCCAGGGGGTGCTTTGCCGCTGCGCCCGGTCCTCCTGCCTGCGCTCACGTGGGTCGTGTTGCTGGAGTCTGGAGGAGGGAGGTGAGTGGACGGACGGGCGGACGGACCGACGTCTTGTTTCGTGTGCCTTTTGATGCTACACGCTGCCTCGCTGCACTGCACGCTGCGCGCGGCATGTTTGTCATGTGGTTGTGGTGGGTAAACCACTGGTTCGGCAACTTTGGCCATGGCCCGGCCTTTTGCCGGGGGAGAGTGACGGCACCTGAGTCATGGCCGCTGCTACTGTCGTCTTGTACGGCCGGTACTTCCCGAGCGGGGCAGCTGCAGTGCCAGTGCGTGCGTCTCGTTCCCGGACATTGACTGGGGCGGTGACAACACGCAGACCTACAGTAACACTCTAGTACAGCGGAGCTCATGATTCTTTTCATGGCTCAGTGTCTCCCTGTTTTTCTCAACAGTGAACAGCCAGTCAGCAATGACAACTCCTCTTGTTTTTATCAGAGAAAGAAATCACTGACCAATTCATAAATCATGATACGAAATTTTTTTAGATGAATGTTTTTTTTTTGTGGGAGAGGAAACAAAGGAGATGATGGAATCAGATGGGCTCACTGGGCCTCAGCGGGAATAATATTACGCCAACCCTTTTTGGCGAAGCCCGTTAACAAAATGTCCGGCCCAGCTATCCTGAAAATTTTGTAACGCGTTGTCTTGTCTCGGGCCTTATTAGCCCGAGACGCCCTCGGCTCTCTCTCTCTCTCTCTGTCTCTCTCCTCCCCGCCGCGCCGCCGCCTCTACCCGCCCGCCGCCGCGATGGAGGTTTTCCACGAGGAGATGCCCTTCGACCTCGACTTCCACCCGTCCTCCCCCCTCGTCGTCACCTCCCTCATCACCGGCGAGCTCTGCCTGTACGCCTTCCGTACCGCGAACCCTTAAACCCTATCCCGTTCCGAGTCTCCTGTTCTAGCTTGCTTGCTCTTACCGCCACAAAGTAACCGCTTCCAATCTGGCTGGTTTCGCAGGTTTCGCTACGGTTCAGAGTCGCAGCCTGAGAGGTACTCACTTAATGTCTTGCTGCTCGTGCACTTGTTGGTTTTACGCTTTGGTAGTCCGCCTCACTGTAGTCGTCACTGCGTGTTGTTTTGCCTCTAGCATCAGTTTAGTGTCCTAGGTTTTGTTTAGGTGCTGTCAACAATTTCTAGAACGTTGGAGTCTCTACCTTTTGCAATTAACTGCAATAAGGCAGAAAAATTCAGGTGATTAGTGCATTATATGATTCTGGTATTTGTCAATGTGGTTTTGCTATCACAGTTCGAAGGTTAATTCCATATCTGAGACTAACGCAAAGTATATTTCTCTTTGATCTTAAGGTTGTTTTCGGTGAAAGCTCACAAGGAGTCATGCAGAGCTGTTCGCTTTGTGGATTCGGGAAAAGGTAATGACTTCTGCCTTCTGTAATTGAATTCCGTCATACCTGCCAACTTGTTACTTTGTTTAGCTTGGAAAATGATGCAGCAAAATTAGCTGCTTTGTGCTAGCAGTTACAACCTGGAACTAATTGGGAGGGGAACACCTTAATACATCTTGTTACACACTTGCATCCTCTAGCCAGGTCCGCAGGTCCTAATGGTTTTCTTGCTGTCGTGGTTTGTTTCAGTGATCTTGTCGGGGTCTGCTGATTGCTCAGTTCTTGCTTCAGATGTAGAAACAGGCAAGGCCATTGCCTGCTTGGAGGATGCTCACGAGTGAGTTTTCTTAGCTTTTCATGCTATTATTTATTTTATTTGTGTAACTAAACATTGGCCCACTGGTAATTTGATTTTAGGAATGGCATAAACCGCCTTATCTGTCTTACTGAGACAATGATTGCTACAGGTGATGATGAAGGCTGCATTAAGGTATGACGCAGTAAGTCGGTCCAAAATGTATAGGTGCTAATACAGTTGAGTTTCATTATTTTTCTCCAGTACATTGATATTTAGGGGACATACGAAAATAAGCATGAACAAGCTTATATATAAAACAATACAGTCAGTACCTGTGCCAGGAAATAATCATACTTGGGTGGATAAAACCGAAATGTCTGTTACAAAATTTTCTCCTACATCTGTATCTAAACAAACAACTCAATGGGATTTTTGGATTGACGTGACGTTTATGAGGTGGCAATTTTTGTAGCTAAAATTTGTTTTATAGGCAACTAACATTATTAGCTAAAATTTAGTCTGACACCTTATCCACATCCTTTAAATTTTAGGTGTGGGATACCCGGGAACGTTCTTGCTGCAACACTTTTGATGTCCATGAAGATTACATTTCAGATATGACCTATATATCTGACTCAAATCAAATACTGGCAACAAGGTACATTTCCTGCAGTTACTAGTTATTAAGAAAATTGATGTGATTTCACAATGCTTATTTGTCCAATTTTGCATGTCAAATTTATGGACATGCATTACTTGCATGATAATATGGTAACAAAGGCTTACACTTCTTTGTTCCTTGTAGTGGGGATGGAACTTTGTCAGTGAACAACCTGCGTAGGAATAAAGTGAGTTGCTATTGGAGTACATCAAGTCTGCTTCTTATGTGTTGAATTTCTTTTGTTCGAAGTTCTTTTTTTTTACATTTAGGATGTATATTAAGTTAACTGGCAATCTAATAACTGTACCTAATTTACTACCAGGTAAAATCACAATCTGAATTTTCAGAAGATGAGTTGCTATCCTTGGTGGTAATGAAGGTAGCTATTTTTGGCAAACAGTTTGCTGAGCAACATTTCATCCTGTTGTCATGATAATTGAATTTTAACTGGTTCTTTGTGACTCAGAGCGGTAAAAAAGTTGTTTGTGGAACTCCAAGTGGAGCACTGTTATTGTATTCATGGGGATACTTTAATGATTGCAGGTAACCATATTTTCATCATTCAACACTAGCTGCAGAAATGAAATGGCACATTTATAAAAACTTCAGTAACTAAATACATTTCTGTAATGCTATTTGTCTAGTATAAGCTTTCATCTATAGCATTTTCTGTTGGTGCTATGCCATGATACCCATCAAAGTAGTTATCATCTTAATGTAGAGTTCTCTCGCATTTTTATGCTTAAATAGTGGTTATATGTTTCCTATCAATATTTTTGTCTAATAATCATTGTAGTTATCATCTGTGGGAGCCATTTTATTCTTACGAGTACTTGACAAGTTCAGGCTTTATTGGATCGATTGTAATCACTTTCTTCGGGTGTTCCAATTTGCAAAGATCCATTGCCAACTTTGTTGAACTCTTATCATTGATTACTGCTGCTGATTGTAAATCGGAGACTGTTACTGATTAGTAAATCCTCAGGAGGATCTTGATGTTCAGCATTTTTAGTGTCCTAATCATGCCACTATGAGATGTTGCCAGTCTGCTTCTTGCACTCTGTGGTTTAGACTTTAGACCAATCAATTCCGCAAGCGATGTGGTCTAAAGTTGTTCACTGACATGTATTTTTTGTGGTTAGTGACCGCTTTCTGGGACACACACAGTCTGTGGATACAATGCTGAAGGTTTGTGGGACCCGAACCTTGTGATAGCTGTCATTTCTGCCTTATTTGTGTATTAATTCTTATTATCAGTGTATTTTCTATTCTAGCTGGATGAAGAAACTCTGATTTCTGGCGCATCAGATGGTGTGATCAGGTTTGGAATTCATCACTGTGCTTTGAGTTAACAACTTCTTGTTTCTCAGCCTGTTAGTCTGAATTGTGGTTCTAACATGAAACCCGTGTTCTTTGTGTAGATTAGTGGGCATCTTACCTAATAGGATAATACAGCCACTTGCTGAACATTCAGAATATCCCATTGAGGCCCTTGGTATGTTGTGTCCATTTGATCGTTAAATTAGGTGGGAAATGGAAAACCGCATGTCCTCATTACTCATTTACTCTATGCAGCTTTCTCAAACGATAAGAAATATCTAGGCAGCCTTTCACATGATAAAATGCTTAAGGTGACCATCCTTTCTCTCTCTCTCATTGTAGGTATGCCCTTGCATTAATTTGACTCGGCATCTTGTTTGTATGCAGCTATGGGACTTGCAAGAGCTCTTGAATGGCCCACAGGTAGTTAATGGTGGTGAACCTGCTGCGTCCGGTAGCGATGATAGTGATGACGACGGCAACAATGACGTCATGGATGTAGACATGGCACCTACCTCTTCGAAAGGTAGAACTCTATCGAACTGTGTTGTGCACCACCAGCATGATGATCCCACTTCCTTTGTTCACATTTCTTCTCTGAACGCTGTTTCTTATTTTCTCAACACTGGCTGGTGTTCAGGATCAAGGAGTAAAAAGGCAGGCAAAGGTCAGAGTTCAAGTAGACCGGCATCAGATTTCTTTGCAGATTTATAGGCGCCAAACTCCCAAAGCAGATGCTGTAAGTTGTATTCTTTTTGGTACTGTACGTCAGTGCGAGTGGGCAACTTTGATTGCCAGTGCAGTTTTGGTATTTTCCAGTGCAGGGCATGTCAAATGTTGTTTCTAAGTGTATTGACTGATGGA
This sequence comes from Panicum hallii, assembly GCF_002211085.1. Taxonomy (NCBI): domain Eukaryota; kingdom Viridiplantae; phylum Streptophyta; class Magnoliopsida; order Poales; family Poaceae; genus Panicum; species Panicum hallii. The sequence continues at coordinate 13,251,970 of NC_038044.1, forward strand.
CTATTAGAGGTAGAAGTAGTAAGCTGTGATTTATCTCCAGGAAACAGGACCTCGCTGTGGTACGCATTGCACATGTATATGCTTTGCCGATTTTCCAGTAAAAAAGGGTTCTGAGTATTGGATTGCGACATGAATCGTAACAAATTGTGCGCGATGCCCTGGATTGGCTATGTTGGGAGGACGGACATGCTGTGCCAGTTCTCCACTGGAAGTCTGAAATCTATGGAAAGTTCATTGCTTGAAGCAAAGTGAAACACTCGCCTACTGGCTTCAGCCGGTTCCTTCGATGTGCACGCTGGAGCAACTATGACCGAAACAGAAGTGTGTCCCCTGGTGTGGCACGGCAACACGCCAACACAAATGGAGAGCTTCCAGCAAGGCCGCCGTCGAATGTTTGCGGAAACTCCCTTTGTTCTGTGCTGTCTGAAACTCTGAATCTGGCAATGGCATGGAACGAACCATAAAGCCGCCGGAATCGGGGGGCTTAAGCTATCTCCAACCGTTGTTCTCTATATCCTTCATTTACAGAATTCTTTACAAGATTCTCTTCTCTATATCTCATTTCTCTCCAACAACGTTCTCTAAATCTAGTTCTCTGTACATTAAATCCTATATTAGAAACGTATTTTGTTCCAAATTTTTGTACGTACGTATTTATCATACCTCAAATGCTATGAACATATTTTATTTTTATTTAATTCAGTATTTAAAACGTAAAGAAAAAATAGAGAAGAGGAGTGAGAATCTCTATATATATAGAGGAAACCTGTAGCGTTCTATTTTAGAGGATTATTTAGAAAACGCTGCTGGAGCAATAGAGAACGAAATCTTCTCTATATACATAATTCAGAACGGTTTAGAAGGCACCGTTGCAGACAGCCTAAACATTCGACCAGCCAGCGGCATCTAGGCCGTCTCCGACGGTTCAAATCGCCAGCAACGTGGAGGCTAGATACAATAAAATAAAAAAAGTAAAGTATGGAACACCGTGACTGCATAGCATCAAAGGATGAGGGAGCAAGGACACAGAGCTCATTGGGAGACGTGCGAGATGTTTTTTCGTATTCTCCCTCCTCACGTCGTGTAAATTATTAGCTGAGCCGGCGACGTGGACGGCCGCTGGAGCGGCCTTGACGGCGACTCCGATGCTCTCCAGCCGCCAGAGAAAGTTCTGCTGCAGGACACTCTCCTGCAAGGCGCGCAGGCCCATGCACCCCTGTACTACCAACCGACCAGCGGCAGGAGTCGAGAGAGCATCGTGTTCGTGTCGTGTGATGCGAAATCGCGAGGCAGCGGTGATGCATCATCAGGTGAAGCAGAGGCCCCCGCCCGACCTGAGCGCGATGCGCGCGTGGCGCGTCTCGTAGGTAGGCAGGCAGGCAGGCAGGCATGGGGCACGACGGAGACAGGCCGCGAGCGGTGAGGGGATCCACCTGCCGAAATTATTGCCGCGCGCGCGGCCAATCGCACCCCCCCACGCACCATCCGAAACGGCAAGCCGGCCGTTCCCTCCCCGTCCGCTCCGGGCCAAGCCGGACGACGCGTCGGGTCGCTCGCTCGGCACCCAGGTCCCCACCAAAGCCCCGCGCACGCATCTCCGCGCGGCGCGAGCGGACCGGACACGGCTCACTCGAGGCCCGCCAGCCAGCGCCACCCCGGTGGGTGGGTCCCGCACGGCGCGAGCCTCGCTTTTCTCTCTCCGCCTTTCTCTCTCATGCGTCACTCGTGTGTCAGGAGCTCCCCCTCTCCCTCCCTCCCTGGCTCTCTCCCGAGCTCCCGGCCTCGCTTCCTCGCATCCGCCGCGAGCTGCGACTGCCCCCCTCCTCCGCTTGCTCCGGCGGGCGGGATCCGGCTCGCCGGCTCTCCCCTGCGGCGAGGTACGGGACCACCACCTCACCTCTCCGCGCCTGCCTGGCTCTCTTATCCTCTGAGCCTGCCACCAATTGGGATGGGCGTTTGGGTATTATTGGAGCTCGGTCCTGTCGTGTCCCGCTCCCCGCTAGCGGGAGATGGATTTCTCGGGTCAGGCTAGCTCCACCAGATCCCGGACCGCGCGTCTGTCGGATGGCGTGCTAGTGGTTCGGGTGTGCCGTGTGGGTGTGGTGGGGTTGGGGAGCTCCGCTCCAGCTACAGGCCAATTGGGGTGCCGATAGTTTTGGAAATAAACTTGAGGAATTGGCAGCGGAAATTCTGGTTCCCCTCCCCGCCTCTCCGCGGAGTGAATTGAGGCGTGTTGCGTGTTTGTTTAGCCTGAATCGCAAACTTACTTGATTCAATCGTCTAGAACTCTAGATCCGACCTTTGAGTGGCATCAATGATTCGTGTTTTTTCATACTCATGAACTCATAATAGTTTCTGTTAACTTCGTTTTATGCTCGCAAAATAGTTTGATATGCTCTGGTTGTGATTTAGGTGCAAGATGGAGGGAGCTGGAAGAGATGCCAACCCTTTGAGCGGCTACCGAATTGGCAAAACCCTGGGGATTGGATCGTTTGGTAAGGTGAAGATTGCAGAACATATATTGACAGGCCATAAGGTGGCCATCAAGATCCTCAATCGCCGGAAGATCAGAAGCATGGAAATGGAAGAGAAAGGTTGGTGCTTATTCGCTATGTACAGAACATTGGTTTGTGGTTCTGAAGCTCGTGCGGTATGTTTAGATACGCTCATATACAGCAGAGCTCCTTACAAAATGATCCTCTGGCCTCTGGGGACATCACATGCTTCTGCGAAAGAATAATATAATTCATAGTTTGTAATAGCATTTAGGTGAACAATTGCACATCTCTTATTATAGGACAGGGTATGAACTGTAGGATATGTGGTAAAACTCCTTACAAAATTATCCTCTGGGCCTCTGGGGGCACTACATGCTTCTATGTAAAGAATAATAGAATTCATAGTTTTTAGTAGCATGTTGGGGGTGCATATAGTTGAATGATTGCGCATGCTCTTATTTATGGAATAAGGTATGAACTGGACAATCCCATTTGCGTGCATAATGCTTCAGCAACGTACATGACCATCTTTTTACTACCGGGTCTAAAATGTTTTACCACAAATGACCAGCTACTATATGTTTGCGTGAAAGTTAATGCCTGTAAATTTGGTATCAACATATGCTCTTTCGCTTGCTAGTTTAAGTCTTTGATTAAGTGGTCAGATTTTATGTCTTGCATCTTTTACTTTGATGAACCACTCAATTTTATTGTCTTTTATTATGTACCTGCAGTGAAGAGAGAAATCAAGATACTCAGACTATTTATGCATCCTCATATCATACGCCTTTATGAGGTGATAGATACACCTGCTGATATTTATGTTGTTATGGAGTATGTTAAATCTGGAGAGTTGTTTGATTACATCGTTGAGAAGGGAAGACTACACGAAGAAGAAGCTCGCCGCTTTTTTCAGCAGGTAGCTTTCTTGCATATTATATTACTATGTTCATATTGCATGATGCATTATACTCCCTGGTTTGAGCTGCAGTATGGTTGGCATAAGCTGTTCCATGAGCACGTACATTTTTTAAATCCATCAACTGTCATGTTTCTGTCATATCTGCGTTCGTCAAATTGATAATTTGTGTTTATTTGGTTCATTGAGCTCGGTTCGATGATTTCCTTCTTGATTGACTTTTATGCAGATCATATCTGGTGTTGAATATTGCCATAGAAACATGGTGGTTCACCGTGATCTAAAGCCAGAGAACCTTCTTTTGGATTCAAAATGGAATGTTAAGATTGCTGATTTTGGCTTAAGTAATGTTATGCGTGATGGTCACTTTCTAAAGACTAGTTGTGGTAGCCCAAATTATGCAGCGCCTGAGGTATGCATCTTAGCATGGTTGACATTTAGCATTCTTCATGGTTGCATTTAAGTAGATGACTTGTTATGTGTCACACTCACTCACTCACAATTCTTTCTCATTGTTTAGGTCATATCTGGTAAACTATATGCTGGTCCCGAAGTTGACGTCTGGAGCTGTGGTGTTATTCTTTATGCTCTTCTTTGTGGTACTCTTCCATTTGACGATGAGAATATTCCAAATCTTTTTAAGAAAATAAAGGTTAGCTGGCATCTAAGTGATTTACCTAAAAAAAGTTTATTTATTTTCTTTTAATATGCTCCAGAAATTCTTATATGTAACTGTAGGGTGGAATATATACCCTTCCTAGTCACTTGTCACCTTCAGCGAGGGACTTGATTCCCAGAATGCTTGTTGTTGATCCGATGAAAAGGATTACCATCCGTGAAATCCGTGAACATGTGTGGTTCAAGATTCGGCTTCCACGCTATTTGGCTGTGCCGCCTCCAGACACTGCACAACAAGTTAAAAAGGTATATTGATGATATTGTGTATCAACTTGACTATCTGAATTTCGTCTTTAACAAAATGATACACAGCTCTCCTGCGTATTTGAGGGGGGAAAAACTTGGCGATCTGGATGGATCACCTCAAGACTTTAGAATCCTTTGCTTATGGATCATCTATTTTGTCACTTCTCTTCTTTTTGGTCTTTTAGGCAGCTGTGCGCGCGCGCGCGTGTTTGGATATGCAGGTGGGAGCCTTATCTACTTTTCTAAGCAAATGGTTTGATATTGTTTTGAATTTTGTAGCTTGATGAGGAAACTCTTAATGATGTTATCAAGATGGGTTTTGACAAGAATCTGCTAATTGAATCACTGCAAAACAGGTTGCAGAATGAGGTATCTCCTTTACTCTGTTGCTCTTATTGGTTGTTGTTTTATGGTATCATGACACAGTTTGGCTGTGTAGGCAACAGTTGCCTATTATTTACTCTTGGACAATAGGCTTCGTACAACCAGTGGTTATCTTGGAGCTGAGTTTCAAGAATCTATGGTGAGTATGATTTTTATCTCTTGAATGTCTAGCTGTTGATTGCAAGTTGTTCGGTACTTGTGATGCCTCCTGTAAGTTTCCTGCTAATTTCGAAATCTCTAGGACTCTTCTTTCTCTCAAGTAATTGCTGAAACGCCAACTTCAGCAACTGAACTTCGGCAACATGGGTTTACAGAATCTCCAGGGTCTGGCTTGAGGCAGCATTTTGCCGCTGAAAGGAAATGGGCCCTTGGTCTTCAGGTAATTTTTATCTTAAGGTCATCTTCTTATTTTCATTTTCCTGGATTCTCCAGATTCATTTGCTTGTAATTGTTTAACAGTCTCGAGCCCATCCAAGAGAGATAATTACTGAAGTGCTTAAAGCTCTGCAAGAACTGAATGTTTACTGGAAAAAGATTGGACACTACAACATGAAATGCAGATGGAGTCCTGGCTGTCTTGAGAGTATGATGCATAACAATGATGGCTTTGGTGTGGAGTCTGCTATAATTGATTTTTTTACAGATGATCTCATCCAGAAATCAACCCCAACAGTGAAGTTTGAGATTCAGGTATCATTTGGAATCTTAATCATACACATTTAATTGTTCTATAAACTAGTCTTGAATAGAACATTTCTGAGACCTTGAACAGTGCCATAGATAAGTCTTGACATATGTCCTTAAGTCCTTTATGTGCTATGTTTATGCAGCAAAGTTAGTTTTGTCAGGTTGCATTTGCATGCCAGGTTATTGGTGAACTGCTACCATGTTCATGATCCCTTTAGGATGAAATATATTGATGATTGAGGGTTCACATATCCCATCATTTATAGTTGCATATTCACACCCACTCCCTTTTTGTTAGCATAAAGTCTAATTGGAAGAGGCACTTTATTCTAATTCAGTTCCGCTGACTGCAGCTTTACAAAACGAGGGATGAGAAGTACCTTCTCGACTTGCAAAGGGTCAGTGGACCACAGCTCCTCTTTCTGGACCTGTGTTCTGCCTTTCTAACGCAGCTGAGAGTTCTTTGATCCTGACATGATTATCTCCCAAGCGCAATCCTTGATACACCCAGTGGAGTTTCGATTTATATTTGAGATGTACATAATGACCATATATCCTTAAATAGATTATATTTCTGGAGCATGTAGACATTAGAGGGTTTCGTTGTTGGCCTAGACGGTTGTCACCGAAGGTCCTAAACAAGAGATTACAGGCAAGCCTCAATCCTCTTCAATTAGATGTGAAAATTTTAGCCCTTTCTTTAGTCCTTGGACAAGCTATCCCGTTAAGGTGATTGTACTAGCATGATACCCAGACTGAGAAATATCTCATTAAAATCGAAATGAAAGTTGGCCCTTTTGACATTCCAGTATTTACACTAATGGTTGGTGCTCATTTAGCAATTAAGATGTCACAGCAATTTAAATCAGGTTAGAAGCCATGTTATCAGATAAGACATCTGTTTTAGAATTTCTAGGATGCATCTCATGAGGATTTATCAGAAAGGGCTTGTGCACAAGCAATGGAAGATCTTAGGACTGCGGAAAACTGAATCTGTGCTGCTCTAGCTCTACAGAATCAACTTAAACATAAGGACATACTGTACAGAAGTCAGCAGATAATTTACCTTTTACAGTAGGAAATGCTATAAAAGACTAAGCTAGGTATACTATCATGGCATTTAAGGTGGCCTAAACTATAATGTACAGCACAGTTGCTTTAAAAATGGAATATGGATCAGCACAGATGGTGTGATATCAGTCATCCCCAGTTACATCAGAGCCATTCTCAGCTGAATCAAGATGGCCCATCTGCTCAGTGATCTGGTCAACATTGTTTTGGTGATTAAGACTACTGCAGTTTATGGCAATCTTTATATCTTCCTTTGCTTCAGTTGCCTCACTTTTATCGTCAGCGTGCTGTCTTCCTGACTCGGCCTCTCCTGTGAGAAACCGCTCCCAAAATACATCGTTCACCTTGGCCGGCATACGGGGACCTTCCGTTTCACTGGTTGTGTCTTGTGAAGTGTCGCCGGTTGTGGTCTCAGAGTTCATATCGACTTCAGCTGTCCTATGGGCATCTTCATTGATGTCTGATAATGTCAGGATTGGACTCGGCGCATAACTCAGAGATTCTGCCAAGGAAGAAGGGAAATGAGCATGCTCTGTGGTCGAAGAAAAGGGATTCAGCCCATCTGATGACTGTTGATTGATGTTAGTGTCCATTGGTGCTGAATTCATCTCTCCTAGAGTCAGATCAGGGCTGGGTTCAGCAGCACCACCGTACATCTCTTCAGCAGACCCATGACCCGCCTTCTGGAAGAAATTCTCCAGTGACACCAAGGCCAGCTCCATCTTCTCAAATGGCTCAGCATTTAAGAGGTGGCCCGGAGACATGCTTGGTGCTTCTGCACCCAGTGTCTGCAGGAACGGCACCTGCTGCTCCTCGACCGCAGGTTCGTCCACAAAGAAATCGATCTTTGGAACCCTCCTCTTCTTGCTGAAGTGGTCTGTCTCCAGCATTGAGGCTGAGACAACCCTGTGCCGCTGCAGGATGTCGCACAGGGAGGCTACGATATTCCTCTGCCGCTGCTCCATTTGCACCAACCTGTCCTCCAACGACTGCATCTGCCAGTTGATCCCATACTGCTGCTGGTTCTGCCTCTGGAGATCCGCCAGGAGCAGGCTCTTCTCGTACTTGAGCCTGTTGATCTCGTCCTCAAGCTCCCGCCTTTCAGACTCCGCTAATGGCCCGTTCACCTGGTTCTGCAAGGAGTGGCTGTGCACTGGTTTGCGCCGGTGGATGTTCTTCAGAAGGTGCGTATGTCCCCTTATGAAGTCCTCGTTAGCAAATTCCCATCTCTCAGGATCAATTTTCCGAAAACCCTGAAAGAAGACAGATCCAGATGGAGTCAGCAATCTGAACAGCTTAAGCTATAAATGAACACGTCGATGGATGCAGCTATTAGAAAGATTGGTCATTTTTATGGCTTTTTGCTTCCATGGGTAGATCACATGTCTTCAACTTGGTTTCAAACATATGTTGCATTGCCTGGGATGAATAAACGCAAAAGGTTGAATGAAAAAGAGGTTTATTTTCGGCGAGGAAGAAAAGAAATATGAAAAAGCCATGCTAATGTTGACCCCGTGGAAAAATCATGGAGGACGATGAAACAGTGAACGGCAAAAATGGGGTCTGCAGAGATGTAGAAACAAGGAGTACACAGGATTCCGTGGAAAATCATGAAACACGTTGAATTTGGAACGCGAAATGTCACAGCATGGCCGCTCACAGTACAGTACGGTCTCTGTGCCCCGGTACTGAAACTCGAACCATGTGTTCTTGCCAATTATACATGTGCAGAAGATTGCAAGGACAAAATACGCAAAAAAAGGGTACACACATCATCTCTAGAGTGAAATGGTGAGAAAAGCGGAGCAGCAGCGGCTCTCGAAAGCAAACTGAAACAAAGCAGCGAGGGCACTCACGTAGGTGTTGAGCTGCCTGATGAAGCTGGAGAAGTTGTTGTGCTTGAAGTACTTGGGCAGCAGGTCCCGCGAGAAGTCCGGCGGGTTCCACACGACGAAGCTGGCGCCGCCGGGGCCCCACGACACCACGTGGTTGGTCGCCGGGTCCTCCACCATCTCGTAGGTCTTGATCAGGAACGGCGGCGGCGATCCCGAGCCGCCGCCGCCGCCGCCGGCACCTCCGCTGGAACCCTCCATGGTCGCCACCTCCTCTCTCTCCCCCAGGCGCGGTCAGTATCAACCAACCCAACTATAATGATGGGCGTGCTTCTGCGGGAATTAACCGGGTCTCAACGCCGCTTCCCAAGTCCTACCCACCAGAATGAACTCGCCGTCAGGTCATTTCACGCCAAGTTCACACTGAACTGTAGCCAAAATTCTCGCCAAGCTGCCGCGAAGAAGGCGACCTTTCGACCAAGCTGGAACCTGTGCTGCAAGAACCTACGAAGCCACATGCGGACACGTCGGTAAGTACGGTACGGGGTGAATAGGTAACCAACCGCAGCCGTAGAAGCAAATTACGAGTTTTTTTAATAGAAAAAACATTGTTCAATCCGTTTGGCAATTTGGCCTGTGATGAAGGCAGGAGGAGAGAAGGAAAAAAGGAGGGGAAATTACTCCAGCAGTCCAGCGTCGACTCACCTCGACAGTCCGGCGACCCCCCTGCTCCGTCGTTCCGAGCTCGCCGCTAGAGTTGTGGGTGGACGGAAGCACGGGCCGGCAGAAGCGCTACGGAACGGGAGCTCATGGAAACCTCAAACCCCGGCAGGTCGCGAGTGCCAAAACCGCGGCGAGTTCCTCCGGTTCTGCGCGAACAGACCGCGGGAACAGCCGGCGCTGGCGTGACGCGCGGGCGGAGGTGGCGCGGCAGACGAGTGGACGGCGGGGGGGGGGGGGGGGGGGGGGAATCGAAGGCTGAGTGTGGCGGGCGCCGCCGCCGGTGGCGTCTCGCGGCGGCCTTATATAAAGCGGGGGCGCGCGGGAGCCAGGCGTCGCCGCCGCTGGGGGACGTGGACGCGGACGTGGACGGGTTTGCGCACGCATCCTGGGGCCTGGGCATCCTGCTGGCTGGTCGCTGCATGGGCCGGGGCGTTTGACTGACCAATGCGTTCGCCGCTCTGTGGGCCCCGCCCCTTTACCCCACCTAGTCAGCAGCCCAGCAGCGCCCGCTTGCTTCTAGAAAGTGGAAACCGGGCGGGGCCGTCAACGTTCGCCGCCAGCCAGCGCGCACGGGCAGAGGTCCGGTCAGCAGCGAGCCAGCCAGCGCTCGCTCGCTGTTGGCCCGACCGGTCGTCTGGATTGGAACAGGGCGGGCCGCCAGATTCGATCCAACCTTGGGAACTACTGTTGTCCGAAGACCGGAGCCAATTTGCAGGCGACGATTCCAAAAGCTCGTAAACCATGCTGCGCTCGGCGTCTTACTCTGCAGCGTGCTTCTTCCTTCCTTGGCAACCAGTAGTTCGATCGGCGGCGCTGCCGCCTCTCAGGGTGCGCCCCGGCACCGGCACTGCTTCCCCCCGACCAAATACCGCCGGCGACCATCGCTCTCCAACACCAGGAATCTTCGAACGGCACCACGCGTCGCAACAGCCGAGTGAAGCAGCCAAGGAAGCTGACGAACCAACGACGAGCCAGCCGAATCTTCCCGTAACCCCAGCGCATCAACTGGAACCCGCGTCCCACTGGCAGCAGGCGCGACGCGACGCCAGCCTTTCCCGGGCAAGTCGCCCGTCCGGTCGTCGCCGGCAGGATGAATGTGAACCCTCCGACCTTTCCAGGGCGAGAATTTTCACCGCGCGAGCCCCAGCGGGCACCGCCCGTGCGCCGTGGAAAAGAACGACCAGCGCAGGCGCAGCGAGCGGCTACGATCGCACGCGCGGATTAGTCGCCGGAGCCACGCCGAGAGCGCGACGTCGCCCTGGACGCGAAGCTCTTTCCGCGACGCGGGCGCTGCGTGTTCGGTGTCCCGATCCGATCGGCCTCTGCCTCTTCCTCGTAACTTTGTCCCCAAGAACGAACAACTTCCCTGTAACCTTGTGACTGGGAGTCGGGACAGCTTGCGATCGAGCGCGTCAGCTATGGTGTCACCGCGCGCAGCGTGCTGACCTGGGGGCCGGCCGGCTCCTATCATTGCTCCTTCTAGACGGGCATGGACTTTGATGGCGGGCATGCAGCGTCAGGGGTTTTTATCCGCACGAGACCACGTAGTGGTGGCGATCTTCTGGATACCAGATATACCGGCGATCTAGAAGGGCGAGGAGGGCCATGTCGTGTGAACTACGGACGATTGGCATCGTCATGACGCATGGCTTTTTTTTTAAAAAAAAAACAATGGACTTCCGTTGAAACTGTTATACACACGTGCTGGTCAGTAATGCCACCAGAGGCATATTTAACGGTATGGTTAATCCTTCGCTGTCATCGTTCATCGGTCAATCTACTAATGAGGAATCGTTTTGTTACTGTGTGTAAATTTTTTTAAAAAAAAAATAGAGGAGAAGGGTCGATCTTCTCTGATCTGGTCACCATGTGGTGTTGCGCTGTGCGAAGGGCTAGTAATAGAGACTCGATGGGTGCAAACGGGAACGGGAAATCGCCGAACCATCCGAACTACGATATCATATTCGACAGTCACCATGTTCGTTCTTGGTCTGGAAATCCCTGCACTGGTAAGAACAAATCCACGTATGTTTCACGTACAGTCCTTTTTTTCTGAATGCAAAAAGCATGGGACTGCTGCACATGGTAGATAGGCAGTAATAAACATGTGACTGTAAAAAATCATGCACCACAATCGTTCAAAAAAAAAACAAAAATCATGCACCACCACATGTAAACTCTGAAGTCTAGCCTTCTGGACAGGACAGAACTGTACATTGGGCGGATCTACCACTACAAAGTACTATATGGCTCTCCACTCTCCAGCAAGATTAAGTGGCTATGGAAAGAAAGACAAATGGAAAATTTGCTCAGGAAAAGCTAGCGAGAAAATCCAAGATTTTGGAAACAACTTTTTGTGGAGTCAGTATCGAGTTCACTGAAAATTAGGACGTTCAGTAGCACGTGCAGAATGTAGTTGAACTAAAGGATACCTGATCTTAGGTTCAGGAAAAGGCAAATAAAGAAAGGATATAGCTGACCGCATACAACAACCACTGAAAGCATCGCAGATTATGACTCGGTCCTAGATGGAGTAGCCGCAAAGTAAGCTGCTTAATCGTTCTAGAACAAGTAGCAAGGCCAAATACCGGTGCTAATTGGCACGGGCGCGGGTTCTGAAAGCTACGCGACGAGCTACCTCCCATGTCGACTTTACCCACCGCAAAAATCAAAATACAGGGTTCTAGAAAAAAAAACACATAAATAGGAAAATAACATAGTGGCAAAATAGAGGAATAGCAGACCAATATATTATATTTAAATATTGTTGTTTGGAACACAGGAATTAGATGGGTGTATAAAATTTGGACGCAAGATAATAATTGGGGCAATGGCTTGATGAAATTGGGGCAGCCATGGCCGTGCACTGAAAACAAGCCGTCTAAGATTTTCCTTGGTTCTAAGCTCATTTATTTTCAGTTTGCTCAAAATCAAGTTTAAAGAGAAAACTATTTATCTGGTATGTGATTTTTTGAAGGAAAAAGATCCATAGAAGGAAAGAGATTCAACCAAGAATGTTGGCATATCAAAATATAACGGAGCTGAACCCGCCCGTTATAATACCGTCCGAAAGCCCGCGAACTCCCTCCGCAGCGGAACGGGAGATGCGGCCCCGCAGCTCGAGTAAAATCTAGCCGTCCATCCATCCACGTCGTCTCGTCCGGGACAAACAAGCCGTTATCGCGCTCTCTCCCCACTCGGCCAATCCTGCCACCACCACCACCACTAAACCCGCCGCTTCCTCTCCACCACGCCTGCGCTTCGCGAATCCTCTCTCTTCCTTCCCCTCGAGGCCCCGACGGGCTCGGGGGGCGCGGGACCGGATCCTCCATGGAGATCTCGCTCGAGGCCTCGTGGGTGGGCGTGCAGCGGCACGGGCAGGACCTGGCGGACCGCCTCGCGCAGGGCTTCTCGGGGCTCCTCCTCCACGCGCACCCGCCGCAGCTGCCCCCGTGGTCGCCGCCGGCGCTGCTGCCGCCCAAGCTCGCCATCCCCATCCACTTCGACATCGACCTCCCCGTCGTCCCCTTCGTCGGCGGGGCGCGCCGCGGGGGCGAGGTCGACCTCCCCGCCGCGGCCGTCTCGTCGCTCGTCGAGATCGGCGGCCGGCTCGGGCAGGCGGGGTACGAGCTCGGCGCGGCGGTCCAGCAGCTCGCGCGCCAGGTGCCTGTGCCCTTGCCGTTCCGATCGGAGGGCGCGCGGCGCGGGAAGTGGGAAGCCGCTCGGCCGCTGGCCGCGGTGGCGGCGGACGACGGGGAGGTCGCGCTCGCCGCGGGGACGGTTGGGCACACGACGGCCATTTCGGAAAGGGTTGCAGATATGGGGTCTCTAGAGGTGGCGGCGGCTGCTGCTGCTGCGGCCACTGGAAGTGCCACCTCAGCTAGTGCGAGTGGGGTTGGGGCTGGGGGTGCCGACGGCGACGGGTCGGATGAGGAGGAAGACGGTTTCGAATGCGAAATTGGGACATTGGATAACTTGAAGAAGGCCAAGGTATGCACGATCGATTGGCTTGAGCTGGATGATCAATTGGGCTTAATTGACACATTTCTGCCACAGACTAACCTTAGACGATTCTATTTGAATACATGTACCGGAGCTAGATTTTGCAGTAATGTTTTCGGGTATATGTTTCCTCTAGGTGAACTATCGTATGCCTTAGATTTTTTAATGATCTGCGTTTCAATTGCTTGTGCAGTTGTGCTTATCATGAGTTTAATGTCTGTAATGAGCCATACATGTTTAACCAGATTATGACTACATGGTTGTAACTTAGAAGTACATGCCGTTCAATTATGCTGTTGCTACTTGCTACATCAAAAATTGATACTTATTTCTCCATATCATCAAAAAGTAATATAGATGGGTTGGATACCAAATTTTTTTTAAAAAAAAGAAAATACTGAAATGCTAATCCTAACTCTTGTATCTGGTACAGGGAACTGTAAACATATCAGCAACTTACAACACCAGGCACCGTGACTTTGAGAGTTCAGTAGTTGCACGAGGAGACCTTTGGAGGTTAGAGGCATCACGTGGCAGTTTAACTTCTGGAAATGATACTTCACCTCTTTACCTTATTCAACTGGGGCCTTTACTGTTTGTTCGAGACTCTACGCTTCTTTTGCCTGTTCATCTGTCAAAGCAACACCTTCTTTGGTATGGTTATGATCGCAAGGTACTTGTTATCCCTTCTTTTGGTTTGATGTTGATTTCGTCCTACATGCCTATTCAAATTACATTATTGTTGCATTACTTGTCTTATGAAGACGAGCAGCCTATTAGATTATTTTGTTATAGACCATCACAGCTTCGAACCTTTGCGTGTCGTTTATGGTCATAGAATCTCTACCCAAATGGATCTCAATTCTTGGTCCAGTTGATGGTTCATACATGCAAGTGACAGCATATGAGTAGGGATTCTGGAATGCTGTCTGCCTCTTTGTATAGCTAGTTTCATTTCTCAGTTATTATGTTGTCACTAAAAAAGTATTATGTGGAAGACTTGCAATTGTTATTCTTACCCCAGCTTCATGTTTCATATTCTTTCTGAACATTACAGCTTAGCGTGAAACTATTGTTTATTTCTGTATCCAAATCTATATAAACTATTTATGTTATTGGGCCCCTATTGCCACAGTCATCCATGCAGTATTCTTTTGAATATTTTTTAGCAGTGTATTATTTTGCATATCAGTTTCTACTAAGTCACTGAGCGCATCGGCGCATCCAGTACTAAATTTGGTTGCATTTGTTGACTTTTCTATAGAATTTCGCTTATTCAAGCACTTTCAAGTGTGGGTACTAAGGGGTCTGCTTCTGCCAAACCGGCCCAAAACAGCCCAGGAAATGAACTGAAGCTAAAACTAGTTTTTTTGGTTTTTGTTCATTTCCCCCACCCAGTCGGTATGGGCTGCTTTGGCACAAACTGGTTTGAACACCCCTAGTTGTACTAATCAAGCCTATTCAAGCATTTCAAGTGTGTGTGCTGGCTTGTTCTTTGTTGCATGTCCTTACTGAAATTCATGTGTGTATTGCAGAATGGAATGCACTCCTTGTGCCCAGCTATCTGGTCAAAACATAAAAAATGGATGCTGATGTCAATGATGTGCCTCAACCCTGTAACTTGTGTAAGTTTACTGTGTACATGCTTTTCCTGTTCTCTCCATAGACCTTTTGCCCTCTTGTTCTCCATTCCAACTCCTTTATTCGATATCTAGTTGCTATCTGATTTCAGTTATATTGTATAGCAAATTAACAATGCAATAGACAAATGTTCTAGTTGTCAAACCATATGCTAAGAACAGTCCCTGGATAATTGGAAATTAGTACCAGGTTAGCTGGTTAGTATGGTTTCCCATTTTATTTTGCTGTCATGCTATCATTGGATATATATTTCCATTGCATTCTTTTTATAGGATTTTCCCCATAAATCACTGGCTGACATAATTGACTTTGGTAATTGACTTCAAAGATAGAATTTTGTAGAGCAACATAGCAAGGCAATAGAAACCCACTCTTAATTAGTTTAATGGTCGTATTTTCTAATGGTGGAATTTAAGCCCATGAAGAATGTTTCTTTTTTGGGATATTGTCTTTTTGTAGAAGCAATGAGATTGGCAAAATCTTACTGCTGTGCTGTGACATATTTCTGTTGTTAATCTTTGCTATTTTGTTTCAGTCTTTCATGGATGTGCAATTTCCCAATGGACAATTGACATATGTTGCTGGTGAGGGAATTACAGCAAGTGGTTTTTTGCCTTTATTTGGTGGATTGCTCCAAGCTCATGGAAAGTGTCCTGGTGAAACAAGAGTGAGCTTCTCCTTCAAGGTTAGTATAGCATCACTTAATCCTCTTGAGACCGGTTCCTAATTATTTTGCTTGCCATTCTTATTTCTACTCCATTTATTTTGCAGAGCAAACAAGGCACTAGGTTTACCCCAATGTTTCAATGGCCTGACAATTCCCTTTCATTTGGAGCTGCACAAGCTGTAGCATGGAAGAGGTCTGGCCTTGTGGTGAGGCCCAGCATTCAAGTCAGGTAGGTAAATATAAGCACTTGTTAGAAGTCAATTGGTGTTTACTTTGCAAGAAATATGAGGTCATTACTGAGCAGCTTAGTAATAAGGTGGGCTGCTGTTAGTCACAGTGCAGTGTACACCTTTTGTTGGGCAGATGGCTGTGTTACCTGTTAATATTTTCGTTGGTCAGGAAAGCTTTTGCAGATATATATCTACGATCTACCACAGAATCCAACTTGAGATCGTCATTTTGTTTTTTGTCTATTTCAATGAACAAAAGCATGAGTAGCTCTTTTTGTGCTTTCGGTGTTTTAACTGCCGTCATGCTGTTTCTAGAAGGCATTCTACCAAACCTTTCTTTCCAAGTTTATTTTAGTCGGACGCTTCTGAACACATTGATGCAACTACATGCACCAGTGTTTGCCCCACGTTCGGAGGAAGTGATCCTGGAATTCGTGCGGAGTTTGTCCACTCATTGAAGGAAGAACTCAATGTAATGTGTGGTTTCTCTTGCTCAAGACATCCCTCGGCGTTCACAGCTCTTTCTGTAAGTGCTCCAGCACTTCTCATATATAATAAGCTGCTTCTTATTAAAGCGCACGCCTAATTGTTAACTGACGTCCTCGTATGGTTCTGTGGCAGCTTGGACGATCCAAATGGAACGGTCAGGTGGGCAGCTCGGGACTGGTAATCACCTTGGAAACACCCCTTGACAACATGGCTAGGCCTTCTTTGTCTGTTCAACTGAACGGTGGTTTTGAGTTTTGACGTGTGACTGTATCCCTGCGAGCCCTCGGTACATCTGTATATATGTGCTTTCGAGAAGACGATACCACTGTATGTCTGTATATATTGCACCATTTTCCTAGTCATGTAGCTGTGCTTCAGTATGTATCTTCCCAAAGAGAAGTGTATATAGTCCTAAAAATCAGATTGAAATATAATGTGTGAATTCATCTGATGTCCTGTGTTTGGACCCACTACTATGGATAAAATTGAAGGCTTCTTTTTTTTTTGTTTCGTGATAATAGCATCAAAGATGATAAATAACATATGAATCACGAGCAGCAAATAAATAAATAAGGTGCGCGACGATAACACCAAGATGATGATTACACCATAGTAATGAGCGGACACTTAGGTAGGTGGATCACACGTGGACACGATACTGCTCCAACTGAAGCTTGCACCACATATGCAGGCTCCTTGTAATTTTTTTTACGACTCAGGATACGTGCTTTTTTTTTTACCACTTGTGCAATATACAGCAGGCCGTCACATCTACCCAGTTGAATAGTGTCACGAGGGTTCCCTGCATCATTGCAACTCATCGCATAAATCCTGCCAGGTTAAATTAGTTTTCATATGGAACGTATTGGTTCTTCCTCGCGATCAATTTGGGAAACTGACTTCTGCCTTTCTACATGTTCGGTTGGTAGCAGGAAAAAAAAAGGGCTAAGAGCTAAATAAAGAACTTGCCTAGGCAGTCTTGACGGACTTGTGTTTTCGCAGCATTATTTTCAGAATTTATTTATTTTATTTTAGTGGCTATTCATTACAAAGATGTTTTGGTACGAGCTCAACTTTCCATTCTTTCTTCGTCGGAGGCGAGTCCTGACATTGAAGTAGGGAAAGTGGTGGGCATTATGCAGTTCATTGCAACTGACGGATGGATTGTCATCCTATCCCCTTGCGCTTGAATCAACACAGAATTGTGGCTTCTGTGTAGTCTCCAACAAATGATGTGGGGCGGATGAAATGGTCAAGCCTTCCTAAGTCCTCACATGGCTGCATCACACTTCACAAGTTCCACACTCCCTCGGCCAAAAATCGTGGATGAGTCGCCGCCTAAATCCCTTAGAATGAAGCAGCCCATGTCTTTGGGTAACTGTGGTAGCGGCTGCTGAATTGATTAGCATCGAGACCATATCAGTGAGGAGTCGATTATTCTTTCATTATTTCTACAATTTGCCTTCGTCTTCATACGCATGAGCAAGAAATGAGCAATGTAGAAACTCCCTAGTTTGTTAGCAAGCTGTGAACACATTTGGTATGGAAACAAACACTGAAAAAATGCCTAATTAATTGAGAAATTGGATCTCTTCACTGCATCTGGTGGAGGTAGGGGTAGTCTAACCCATTATGCATATTCGTAGGGCTGTTATGTGCGGAATTTTCCTCCAAAGTGCGCGATACTCGGTGCCATTAACTGTTACTACACAAGTGCTATTTGAACATATGGATCTTTGAACTTGATTGCATCCCATTTTTCTTTACAACCGTATCATCATAAGCTCATAATGTGTTATTATTGTCTGCACACATCAGCGAATGCTTTAGTTGCCATGATCAAAATAACTATAATCCGGTAAGTGGCCAGCAAATTAGTCCGTGAATGGTGGGTGCTAGATTTGGGGAAGGAAAAAGGAGAACCGGGCCAAGGAGTATTCGCGGGCTAAGCTGAAATGGAGATTTGGAAGAGATTTAAAATTTATCTCTAGAAATTCAGTTATATTCAAAATTGATTTAAAAGCCATGGACTATTCATCGAAATTTTAACATTTGGTTTATCTCTAGAAATTCAGATCTATTCAAAATTGATTTAAAAACCAGGGAGTACTCGTCAAAAATATTATTATGTCCAAAGAAATACAACTGCAATGATTGGGCTCGGGGACCCTAGCATAATGTCCACTACTAGATAGACATTTACCTCATGCTAACTGTTTTTCCCTCGGTTCTGAAGTTGGTTCACTACAGTGTTCTTTAGTACACATGCATTTACTTTATGAATACGCAATCCGCAAAACGGCAGGTGTGAAAAAAGTTCATGACCATTTGCTCTCAGTGATGCGCACGGCGACGGTACATCTTGGGCTTGTCCTGCTCGTGCATCGTCTCTCTCTGTAGATATCTGAAGGTTGAAGTCTGAACGGGCTTTTACGGATGAGCGCAACCTCATAGTCAAGCACGTGGTCGTTTTGTACCGGGGAAAGACACAGTTCCTGAGAATATCGCGCGAAAAAGCCAAAAGGTGGGCGCCGTCGTCACTGGCCGCCGGCCGGCCGAGACATCAAAGAGAAGCGACGGCAGGTATCGAGCTTCGAGCAGAATGGCGACGAACACCCGAGCCGTGCAACTGATGAGACAGAGGCAGAAGGTTACAGGCATCAACTTTTTGCATTATTCTTCAGCTGGCCCATGTACAAACACGCCCGATCCTTTCACCGTTTTGGAAGGATCATTCTCGTTCTTTTTTTTTTGTTAATCTCAACTGGGGAAAACGTACAAGCAGCAGTAGTAGAGAGAGAAACCAATAAATCGAGGAGAGACTCGTCTGCAGAGCCAACTTGCCTCGCCGGCCGGGCATCAACTAACCGGGGCTAGTGCCCGACGCCAGGGCTCGGCACGGAGCGCATCAACCGCGCCGCCCTGCCGCCCGCCGAGAACCCACTCGGCACCGCCGCCGGCTCCTCCAGGGCCACGCTACCGCCGCCGCTGCCGGTGCTGGGTGACGGTGGCGTTCTGAGCACCAGGTCGCCCTCCAAGTACATCGCCTTGCCGGCTTCCTCGCCGGCCGCCAGCAGCTTCCGGCCTTCGCACGGAGAGAGGCGAGACAGGAGCAGGCACAGGGCAAGACACGCCGACACGAGCCGGAGCCACGAGGAAGCGTTGCCACCACCGCCGCCGCGTGATCCCATTGGAAGCTGGGGAAATTGGACCTTGGTGGTGGTACTCTCTCGCTCTGGTCTGGTTTGCGGAGGAGGATGCCTGGCCTTGGCTCGGCTTGCCTAGTCGGCTACTTGTTCAGACAGATTCTGATGGGTTGCTCGTGCTGATGGGGCCGAGAGGCGAGCTCCATTTTATAGCCTCCCGGCGCAGATGATTCCTCGTTACCGGTGGAGAGCCGTCTTGACGACCAACTGCCGGCCTCAAAAGTATCCCCATTTCTTTTTTTTCAGACGGCAGTTATGTTCTGTACTTCTGTTCGTGTAGAAGTATCTCAGTTTTTTCAGAGGAAGTAGCGAAGCAGCAGAGTTCTGGACTAAGAAAAAAACAACAGAATCCTGTAGTCATGGTATACGGTATAAAATTTTGCTCCATATGCGTAGCTGCCGAAATGGGACTTCCGTTGTTGTTTTAACAGCCGGCAGCTGATTCAGGTGATTGCGACACCGCTGAGTACTGCTACTAATCTGAACCTTTCAGCCAGCGGACTGACGAGTTCTTTTATTCGAGATAAAACATGGGCAGTTAGTCAGAACGTAGAACTGATTAGCTTTTACATCAGGCGTCCTGAGGAGACTACATTTGGCAAACATGCAGCATCTTCACTGCAAGACTTGCAAGAATCTCAGTTAACTACTGTATGCGACGACTTTTCCCCCAGAAAAAGAAAAGAAACTCAATAGGCTTTAGGGTGTACTACTGAAACTGAATGTATATGAGCACTCATGTGGGGTTGCTTCTGCATCAGCGTCAGCGATGGAGTTCTTGACCTATGAGGAGGATCACATGTAACCTAAGAAGCATAGCAGCTGCCGCTAGGCATCGGAATGTCGGCATGTTTCAGCCACTGGTTTCCATGGAAAAACTGGATGGAATCGCCGGCGGAACGGACGGCGGCGAGCCAAAGGGAGGCCAAATCTGACTCGGGAACGCATTGCAGGCGTGCGGCCAGGATTAAACTTCTGGTGAACGCTATTTTCCTTCTCTGTCCCGCGGACTCTATAGTCTATATTGCCTGTTTGTTTTCCATGCCATGCAGCCAATGCAAATTGGCTTTCTCATGGAAAATGGCATATTCGTCGCCTCGCCGTCTGACTACTGACGATATTACTATTCTTTGGAAACTAGGCTTGTGGTTTGGTTTTTTATGATAGAACACTTGGGGAAGTTTTTTAGGTTATCATGGCCGACCCTGTTAGATTTGCAAAAGGGGACAGGACATGATGGCAAAACAATGGGTCACAGAGTTCAGAAAGCTCCTTTTGCATTGCTCAAGAGTAGGTACTATTTAATTTACCGGGATAACTCAATCAGCTTCGCAAAGAATATGCCAAGACATGAACACTCATTACGGCATGGCCCAAGATCCCCCCTGCTTTTCGATGATAAGGTTAAGTATTTTGTGAACTCCGCGCTAGATGTCCATCTTCTCTGTCAGCCGTTAGCTGTGCTGTGGATGGCCGTCAGATGTAACGTGGAAACGTTCTGAATCTGATACATCTAAAACCCAATGGATTTGACTTGTGTAAATGTAAATATCTGACATATTTGACTGTGAAATCATAATTCATCAACTCGTAAATGTAAATACCTGACAGATTCAACCATCAAATCATGATTAATTGGAAGTCAAACCAGGATGTCACATCACTTCATGGAACTATCGGTCGAGAGATCCTCTCTGCTATTTTTAGAAAAGAAAAAAAACTTGGAGAATACGAGCCGTTGCATCGACTCTTCCTTGGGCGGCTAGGGTTGGAGCACGAGATACCATTCGATTCGCGACGAGCAGCTCCCCTGAGTCCTGACCCCTGAGCCGTCGGAGCTCAACCTCGGACGACGACATGCCCCGTGTCCCTGTCATGCCCGCCTCGTTCCAGCGCGCCGCTTGCCGCTGCCCCAGCTCCGTTCACTTCGCGCGTCGGGCGTCCCGCTGTTGCCTGCCGTGCTCGCAGCTCGCCTTCCCGACGCCGACGCCGCCCACCAAAAACTCGTGCCCGGCACGGGGCGGAACACGCGTCGCGCAGGCTCTACGTTCGCGTCGCGTCAGGGTTCGGCTCGGCTCGGCTCGGTAATTGGACGGCTGAGGTTCGTGCCCAACACGGCGGCTGCGTGGGGAGTCCCTGCTCCGCCGCCAGTTAGAGTTTGGACCAATGACGAAGGGATGGCGCAGCCAGATTAGAGATGAAGAACGGTCTTTAGGCCTCCTCCAACAGTTATAGCTAGTTCTGTCTATAAAACAGCACATGTCATCTAAGAGATACTACAAGATCTAATGTCTCTTAACGGACTATCTATACGGTTGCTGAAATTAAACATCTCAACAGTCTAGATAGTATGAATCATTAGCTCATCACAGTAGTACGGCAAAGTGCAATTCTACCTACAGCTGAAGTCCATGTACTATGACAACTAGGTAGCGTTATAGGAATATCATTATCACAACAGAGATAGAAGAGATGGACAGAAGCTGGATATACAAGTGCTAATTGCATTTCTTAAACAAAAGTTATAACAAGCTGCATTCGTTGAACAAGACCTCCAAATGCGGGACAACAACTTCAGACACGAGTGAAAATCAGCAAAACTTAGACAATGTAGGCCTCCTGTTAGAGAGAAAAAGAAAACATATACTTAAGTTCACAGTGCATCACGCTGACCAATTCAGAGGTTTTGACCCTGATACTGACCAATATAATTCAAATAACCATTGAGATTCAGTTTAAAAAATTCATACCTGACAGCATATGACAGCTCGCAAAACAACCAATAATAGCATCTGCCACTGAGAAAAAAAGGTCAAGTTGTAAGTGATACATTTGAGTCTAACATGAAAGATAAATAAATTGGATAATAGTGCTTACATGAAACTGAATACAACAACTAATTATTTTGCCTACATTGAAACCGCTGCCAAATATGCTCAATTAAGTCATTTTTTTAGTTGAGTATGGATTAGTTTGGCTCGGATAGTGGCATTTCTATGTCGCACAGCGTTAAAGCATGGGTGATCGTTACTCCTTGCTTGCACTTCTGGTGGAAGAGCAACAGATGTTCCTGGGATAGCATTCAAGTCAAGAGGATACTTAGCCACTTCTCCTTTATCTTTCACTATCACGTTGTGGAGAATAACACAAGCTTGCATGATTTTTTGAAGAACTTTTTGGCTCCATGATCGTGCTGGACGACGCACGATGTTGAAACGAGCTTGCAGCACCCTAATAGCACGCTCAATATCTTTCCTTTTCCCTTCTTGTTCCCTTGCAAACACCTTGTGCTTTTCTAGTTGAGGAGACCTTATATACTTCACAAAGGCTGCTCATTCTGGATAAATTGCATCAGCAAGATAATACCCTGTGCTGTATTGTGTCCCGTTGACAGTAAATTGAACTCGAGGAGCTTCACCTTTTATTGCTTCAATAAATAGAATAAATAGAGGGGACTGGTTGAGCACATTTATGTCATTGTTGGACCCAGGAATACCAAAAAATGCATGCCAGATATGAAGGTCATATGATGCTACAGCTTCAAGGATAATGGTTGGGTGTTTATGGTCACCTCGAGTATATTGTCCCTTCCAAGCCACTGGACAATTTTCCCATTGCCAATGCATGCAGTCAATACTTCCTAATACCCTAGGGAATCCACAAGACTCTCCGATTTGGAGCAAACGCTCAGTTGTGGGATGACGTAGGTACTTACTACCGAATACTTGAACCACACCTTCTACAGAGATTTCTAAGCACTCAAGTGCAGTGCTCTCTGCAACCTTCAAGTACTCATCAAGTGTGTCAGCAGCAGCAGTCCCATATGCAAGCATGCGGATTGCTGAAGTGCACTTCTGCAATGGTGACAGCCCAAAGCGTCCAGTACAATCTACTCTTTGAGTAAAATAGTATTTACATGTTAGTGTATTTACAATTGGGAGTATGCAGAATAAAAATTTCAATCGCAGAATCATTCCCTAACTTGCATATCTTTTCTATTCTTACACCAAATAGGAATATGCTTATTGACCATAGAAACAACATGCTAAACAGATCGGATACTTGTCAAATGAGATCGTTCCTTACCGATCTACAGGTGCAGAGCCAAACGAGTTGGTTTGTAGCATAGGACCATTCCACCAAGCTGCAGAATGGAGAGAACAGCTTACTCTAAAAATATCCACGAGCGGGGGTAGAAATCAATAGTTTGCTGCAACTGAACCACATCTAAGGGAGGCTGACATGGTGTTGTAGATACACCCAGGAGCATCTGCAGATCCAGACGAAGTTTGCGGCAACGGAGCTACTTCTCGCTTGGACCGGTGGTTCATCTTGCCGCGCGGGTCGTCGTCGACGTGGGGAACGTCTTCGTCGCCGCGGGCTTCGTCGACAGCAGGCCCGAGTAGTGAGCGAAGAACTGGACCCGTCCAGCAATAGCTATGGCTAGCAAGCAGATTAACGAAACAAGTGATTGGAGGGGAAAATAAAGGGAAAGAGGAGGGAGAGTGCAGTCGCAAGGGGGGAGGGAAGATTGGCGCGGGAAGGATTTAGCAGGAGAATTGGCGTGCTTCATGGGGAGGGGCGCGCGAACGCTCGGAGGGAAGACGATTCGGCGTGGATTTGGGGAGGGAGACGCAGCTGATCCGTTTTCGACGGAGGAAGAGCCGGCGTCGACGTTTAGGTCGGCTCTTAGCGTCCTCGGTTTCCGTCCGAGACTAGCGAGGGAATAGTCGCTGGCTCGTTGATTTACTCCTCTTCTCTCTCTTCCATGTCGGCAAAAATCCGACGCAGCTACGTACCGTGTTTTATTTTTCTTTTCGTTTGTTGTCTTCTTCATTCATTTTTCTTTCGCTTTCGATAGCAGCTTTCTTTTCTTTTTTCTTTTTCTTTGCTTTAATTTTCTTTATTTTGTTTTCAGTAATTCTAACTTTTCTTTTTCTTTCTTCCCTTTTAATTTTTCCTTTTCTTTCTCGCTTTTATCTTTTGTTGTTCACTTTTTAATGTTTTGTGTAAAACGAATGCTAACTTTGTTTTCTGTTTTCTTTAATTTTCTTTTTTCTTCTCATTTTAAAACTATTTTTCTTTTGCATACTATTTTATTCGTCATCTTTACAATTTGTCCATGGTTGTTTCTATTTTCATACAAAATTATTTGTTCGGTGTGTGGTACTACTTTGTTCATATTTGTGGATTAATTGTTCGTAATGTTAAAGTTATTTGTTCTCGTTGCATAACAAATAGTTTGACTATTAGTGTTGTATTTTTCATGTAAAATAGTTTATTCATCTATTGAGCCATTTCTTCACTTTGTAGACTATTTTTTTCGTTGTTAAATTATTTGTATGTGTTATTTAATCTTTTACTAGCACCGTGTAGCAACAGCTACGGGTAATATAAATTTACCCGAATCTACATGAGACAGTATGCTCTTTCACTTTCGAGTAGTCTGTGCTGTGACCGCACGAGGCATTGATTGTCTGGAATTTTGATTGGGATTCCGATTAATTTGTCAGGATTTCGATTGGAATTCCAATTAATTTATCCGGATTCCGATTAACAGATCAAGAAATCATTATCTGCTTTAGAAATAGTAGAGATTTACAAAGAATAATCATTTATTCCTATTGTTCAATATCTATATGCAATAGTAAAAATTTCGATCGTCACAAATATTTATAAAATAATATCATCCAATATAGTTAAGTGTGATCTTATTTTAAAGATATTTTCATAAAAGTATAATGATGCAATTAAAATTTAATTTGGCTTCGTCGTTTAAGATTTATGATTTTTCTTAGTTTTTAGTTTGCATGTATATAGGATGATGTCAGCAGTGTTATCTATTCTTGCTTGTATGTATAGGATTGATATTCGTTTTTACGCAGACTAGGTGCTGACCCATGCGTTGCTACGGGCAAAATAATATTCTTAATAGATGCTATTATATATGTAATATAGATTTATCCTACATGATTATATGAATTGAAGTAACTGTCTCATAAAAAATTTCTAATCTAATATCTCGTCATACTATAATTTATTCAAGGACTGGCGTTCCAGCATCTGCATCCCAGTAAACTATGCTAAGGCGTGGGAAAACTTCTGCAAGTTATTTAGAAGAAAAAAGGAATAAAGGATGTGCAGGAAGCATTCTGACTGCAAGTTGCAAGCTAATGAACTATCACACCAATGCTCCTAAATGTTTAGAACACAAGCAAATTGCGAGGTACCAATTGCATGTCATTGGGGTACAAATGCTGCAATCACATGACCACAGAAACAATAGCCAAGGCTAGGGAGTGATCACAATACTAATATTCTCAAGAAACAGAAATATTCTAATTGCGTCATATTTTATCTTTTTCTCGAATGGAAATGTTCTAGAGAAAAATCTAAAGGTTCATATATGAAATAGATCATAAGATAATTGAACCTGCCATATTTTCGTAACAGATCGAGTAACTAAAAAGGCACCAAAGCTTGAATAAACAGTTTTTGCACAAATATAAATTGTGGATAAACACAATACACTCCTCAAACTACGTACAAACTTCTAGAAAATAATTTTCATGGATTCTAATATCACCTGAAACTATTTTGAAGGACCATAAGTTGGCTGGCATAGTCATCTCGGTAATCAATTGGCAGAGGAAGGTCCCTTCTCGTGCAATTGCTCTCTCAATGAGGTAATGGACCTGCCGGTGTCACTACGAGCTTCCATGTGCAGTAGAAATTTAAGCACAAGTCCATCTGACTATCTCAGATGTTCAGAATTCCATATTCACAGCAACAATTTCTTACAGGAAAAAGAAGCATGTGGCTCTGAAGAAGTTCATCCCTCGTGTGACAAAAATGGAGGCCATAATCAAACAAAATTTAGCAATCCAAATCATGTGGATGCATGTGTCTGGTAAAGCTTAAACCCCAAATGAGATGCCATTCCGAGTAAATTTTTAGCAAGTAAAGGCTATGAGCGTATGGACTCTCGCACAATCCGTAGAGCATCAACTTAAAAGTTCTTCAGATATTTCGGAGGTGACAAGCAACAGATAACAAAATTATAGTCTAGATTCAGGATCTCAGATGATTCACCACCATGCATAAAATGCCTGCTATTGGCATCATGGGTAGCAAATCTTAAAGGTTTAAATATTGAGGCCACCTAAATTATTGTCTAGATTCAGAACATCAACCGAGCAGAACACAAATTATCTGCCAATGGCACCATGGATATTGTTCTATCTCGGAATGAAACCTCAAATGCAGCCAAAGTTAAAATAGCAGTTTCAGATAGCCAGCTAACATTAACACAACGCCCTCAACTGTTTGATGGATAATCATCCCAGTAGTACAACTCAAGAGTCATTTGATAGCCCATGATGTCTATATCACTGTCAAAGGGGCCAGGCAGAGCATTCACATCCTCTATACTGAACCCCTTGCGATGGATGACTTTCAGACCCTCGAACACGACTTTGCCTTCCACGGAGGCCCTGTGACATTCACTAAGCAGATTTTGCTGTTCTGTAATCCATGCAGGTTTGTTGGACATGGCAGATTGAATCTTCATGGTCTGCAGCACCTGGGCATTTGCAAGGAGGAAACACACAAACTCAAGCAAGTTTTGGTTCTCAACTTTGCTTCCTCGTTTCTCGACTTTGATTTCTAGTCTCACGCTCTGGAGATGGTTCACAATACATCCAATGGGATCAAGCTTCTGCTAATTGTTCGGGCCAATTGTGTGAACTTCCCCTTCCCTGCGCTTGTTGCCCTTTTGCACAAATATGAGGAATAAGAGGAAATCCTTTGCAGGGTTCAGCTAATGGGATAGTATACACAAGAACAAAGAAACAGAGCAACCTCAAGCTGCAATTACCAGGATATGCAATGTCTCCAGGAAGGGAAAGCACTTGAGCAATTTCATCACTGACTCCATGTTCTTCTTGCTCGAGAACGTCACACTGATAGCCAGAATCTTCACGCTATTGAAAAGAGCACGCAATCCGTTGCTAACCTTCTACAATGTACAAGCGAATGATGCCTCTTGGGCTCAGCTATCTCAGACGAAGAAGAACAAGACATGAATTCAAACATTGTAACCAGTTAACTACCTTCTGAGCAGCAGGCTTGTCGATGCCGTGGAAGAAATCCCGGAAACCCAGCACAAGTGGTAGCCTAAAGCAGTAAGCTTTGGCGCGCCGATGATGGTGACCGCCGTCCCCAGATGCGCGTTGCCGAGCAGAAGGTCTAGGCGCGGGGCGTCCTCCACCGTTAGCTCCTCCAGATGCTTGTACTGCCATGCCGTCTCCACCCTCTGCCGCGGCGACTGGGGCGGGAACAGCAGCGGCGACGATGCCGGAGAGCTCGGAGCCGGCCGCAGGTTGGGGGAGATGGCCTCGCGAGGTCGGAGAGAGCGAGGGCCGGCCGCGGGTTGGGGGAGATGCGCCTCGCGAGGCCGGAGAGAGCGAGGGCTGGCTGCAGGTTGGGGGAGATGCGCCTCGCGAGGCCGGAGAGTGAGGGACGGCCGCAGGTTGGGCGAGAGGCACCTTGCGAGGCCGGAGAGCGAGGGACGACCGTGCGTTGGGGGAAGAGGCGGCTCGCGGCTGCGACGACGCCGGGGAGCCCGGAGCCGCCCGCGGGTTGGGGGAGAGGGGCGCGTCCCCCCGCTCGTCGGCGGCTCGTGAGGCCGGAATGAGGCGCGGCGGGCCGTGGACGAGCAGGCTGGAAAGCGGCGCGGTGGAGGTGGATCGATGCCTCAATGGATGGGTGCCGCGCCGCCCGTGGCTCTGCCGGCAGGCAGTGGGCGAGCAGGTACGGCGGCGGCAGCGAAGCTGGGTCCAGGGCGGCGTCCGGGGCAGGCACGGCGGAGGCGACGAGCCGACGAGGGCGGGGGAGGGCAGCGGCGCCGGGGGGGGGGGGGGGAGGGCGACGATGGCGTGCGGGGGAGAGAGAGGGCGCCGTGGGTTGGGCCTCGGGGCGAGAGCACCGGCGGTGGCGAGCGCGAGGGGGAGGCGAGAGCGGAGCGCGTGGGGGAGGCGTGCGTTTTTTTTTACGCGGTAGGGGCGGTGGGGAGGCAGAACCATGCGGAGGCAGAGGCATGGTGTGCGACGTGGACACTGCAACCTTAGTGGCAGAGAAAATAGTGGATAGGCTGATGTATATTTTTTTATTATCTAGTAATAATTAATCTATTGGAAGCAGCATGCGCCTCAACTGACGGGTAATGGTGCCCCCGCCATTCTAGCGAGAAGAGTCCTGGGATAGGGACGGTCCGTTCCCGCCTGACGAACCCTCCTCACGACGGAGGAGAGACGGAACAACCCTCCTCGATCCGCCCGGTAGAGACCTCGATTGCGATCGGTCCGATCGCTCCGCCTGCGGCCTGGTAAAAGTGCAGTTTCCGATCACGAATTTGGAGGCGCCGTGCCTTCGAATTCGACCGAATTTGATCGCCGTCGGTGTGGTTGCTTGTGTGTGCAGATGAGTGCGTCAGGATCGGAGACTGATTCCGTGGCCTCACGGCGGTCCAAGAAGCCCAAGTGTACGCTGCTGTCCTCCCCTTTTGTGCCCTCTGTTTGATCTCTCGATTTCATTGTACATTTTGAATGCGTTTTTTTCTTGGTAAAGATACCAAATTATATTGTTTGCTCCTTTTCAATTTGCCAAATGGTGAGGAATGAAGAGATGATGTTATTTAAAATCTTAGTAATTGGCAATTAGTTCCAGTTTTAACATCTCAAATATCAAATGTCTGATGTCTTGGGGGGATTTGATGCCTGCTTCTGCGATTGAAGTCTCTTGGTTGGGTGCAGATTCCAAGTTCACACAGCAGGAGCTTCCGGCATGCAAGCCACTCTTGACTCCTGGAATTGTAAGCACTACACCGTACTGACATGCATCATTAACTACTAAGATTGTAGAGCAGGTACTAGTATTGTGGATTGATGCATTTCAGTTGAAAGACCAGGCGTGGCAAAGCCTTGCGTTAAAATAGTACTTAGCGTAGTTATTGTACTTAAATCATTTTTCGAGTTCTGTATCTTAGGAATGTATTAGGAATAGTATGAAGAATAAACAGAGCCCATGAAAAGAAGATCAATTACTTAATAGAAAATGTCCGAAGAAACCCAACGAGAAACTAAGAATCCTGTATCTTCTGCACTTCCAAAGATCTTCGTTCTAACCACGAAAAGTGCTCTCCTATCCTGAACATGTTTGCATTGCCTAGGTCATTGGCGCTTTCTCGCTCATTGGCATCGTCTTCGTCCCGATCGGTCTCGCTTCGCTGTCTGCATCACAGGACGTATGCAGCTTCCACGTTCATTCTGAAACCTCAATTGAAACACTATGATGATGCACTCGGCTGTTTGTTAACCTGATTCGCACACAGATTGTTGAGTTGATAGACCGATATGACGCCGAGTGCGTATCTGCAAACGACAAGGTCGGGTTCATTCAGGATACCAAGACCGACAAAGCGTGCACAAGAAAGATCACTGTGAGTGTGCCATTGTCAGCCTGAACCTGTTTCTTGCCTACGATCTCACCGTGTTGCATTGCACACTTCAAGCATTTCGTAAGTAATGGTAGTGATGTCATCTTTCAGGTGCCAAAACCAATGAAAGGGCCGATACACATATACTACCAGCTTGAAAACTTCTATCAGAATCATCGCCGGTGATCCCTGAATGTCTTATACAATTTATAAACTCTGTTAACTGAATATTACGTCAGGTACAAACCTAACAGGCCATTGTCGGACGGAATGCCATGTGATATCAACCCCAGGTATGTCGAGAGCCGAAACGACGAACAACTGCGGATGAAGGAATCAGCGAGTTTGGTAACAAACTGTGAGCCTGAAGCCACCAGCCAAGACGGCGCTCCGATCGTGCCCTGCGGCCTCATTGCTTGGAGCTTGTTCAACGACACCTACTCATTTTCCCTCAACAAGAAGGCCGTCGAAGTGAACAAGAAGAACATAGCCTGGGACAGCGACAAGAGCACAAAGTTTGGCAGCGACGTTTTCCCCAGCAATTTCCAGAAAGGCGGCCTAATCGGTGGTGCCAAGCTCAATGAGAAACTGCCGGTAAGTGCAGCAGCAGCAGCAGCTTCTTCGATCTGCTCTGATCAGAGCCATCTTGAGATGCAACAACTGACTCCCTTCCTGGGTTTCACTTGCGTTTTCCCTTCAGTTGAGTCAGCAGGAGGACCTCATTGTCTGGATGAGAACCGCCGCCCTCCCAACGTTCAGGAAGCTCTACGGGAGGATCGAGACGGACATCATGGCGAGCGACGAGATCACGGTGGTGATCCAGAACAACTACAACACCTACAGCTTCGGGGGCACCAAGGCGCTGGTCCTGTCCACCACGTCCTGGATCGGCGGCAGGAACAACTTCATCGGCGTGGCGTACGTGGCCATCGGCGGCATCTGCCTCCTGCTCGCCATGGGCTTCGTCGTGCTCTACGTGCTTAAGCCGAGGTACGGTCGCGTCGTTGGACTCGTAACGCTGCTCACGTGCTGCGCATTTTTCTTTTGTTTACAACTGGTCTTCAAAATTAAAAAGTAATTGTTTTGAACCAAAATTTAAAAAATGTTGAAGCGACTGTGTGTTGGTGCTTGGTGATGCTCCGTTTCAGGACCCTTGGAGACCCCTCGTACTTGTCCTGGAACAAAGAGAACCCAGACAACCCAAACTGAAAGACTGCGAAGCCCATTGTGCAGAGTGCAGGGACATGAATTTGTCAGGGGCATTTCTACAACTAAAATTCCTGTGGGTTTACAAGAAATCGTTTGTTCGTGTCCATTTGTTTTGCCATGCCCTAGATATATATAGGTAGGCGTACTTGGTGATAAAATTTGGTTAAGTTTTAACCATGTATAAAGTTGCTGGAGCTGTTACTGTTCATAAGCAAGCTAACTGAACCTTCATCTTCAGTATTAATACACGCCGGTCAGATCTCCTGCCGCCTGCATTTTTCCCCTTTTTCTCTTCGGCAATGCGAGTGGTGATCCAACAATGCATCTCCTCGAGGCTTCTTTCTCCAAAGGACAGCGGGGAAATTTATTAGCAGGAAAAAATAAAAACAAATGTTGCTCCAGTTCTTAGGGAAACCAGGGCCCAAAACCCAAAACAACCAGGGGAGAGGCCGGGCTTGAATCGCCTTGCTCTGGAAAACCGGCTCTCTGCTCTTTCGAAATCTTCTAAACGGTGAGCCCTTGCGACGTGAGGAAGCATTTCATGAACACCAGTGCCTTCGAAAAGCAAGCACTGCTACCTTGCAGTTCTGTCCGTCGCCTTTTATGGAGAAATTCTACAGAAGTCGGCACAGCCAAAGCGGTTAGGTACGGCATGTTCCGTCTGTCGTGTATGTGTATGCAGCTCGGCACTCGGCGGTCAGGGAGGCCGGCCGGCCGGCGTAGAACTAAGGAAGAAAACCGGGAAGCGACAAGGGCTTCGCCGTCACAAGTGAGGTGAAAGCAAGAGGGGGCGAGACGACCGCGAGAGGAAGGAGAGCTCCCCACCCCACGCAATCGCCGCGCTTTGCTTGACGTCTCTGCCATGTTCTAGGAAGAAATCGAGGATTCCGAAATCGAACGTCCTGGGGCCAGATGGCCGAAGCAGTCGTCCATGTGTCGACGTCCCAGCTCACTGCTGGCTCCGAATCACCCAGTCAGTCAGTTGCGTGTTTTAGGCTTATAACCTTATGGAATTCTCATTTATAACCATAGGGATATGTAGATTGTATTGTACGAATTTAGTGCCATGGATTTATTTTTAGGATTACTTTCATATTTTCCTTCATATAATGTCAATTTAGATATTGTATGTACTGTACTGCAACAGACCAAACTACACCTCATACAATTTGAGAAGGGAGTAAAAGAAATATAAATGCGGATACCGGAGCTAAATAAACCGTGGCCCATCAAAGTTGAGGCAAAAAAACTTAGCAAGGGGTATCTTGAATCCTTGATAATTTAGTTCATTTTTCATCCTGTAAAGAATAGATGAATTTTACCCAAAATAATAAAGAACGTGCTTCTGCCATTTGGCAGAAGATTCTTTATCTATAAATATGAGTATCTCTAAGGTCCAGTTTGCAAAAACAGACCCCCGTTAAACCTGAACCAGAAGAATTAGTGGCGGCAGAGGCCAGTGTTAAAATGGCACAGTCCTGCAAAGAAAAGCAAACCAGTCGCCGCCGCCTGCCCGCCTCCTCGTTCGAGTCCGATCTTGCTGGAGGTCGCCGCATTCAATCCGGTAACCAATGGCTCCTCCCCTCCTCTCGCCGCCGCTGCTCCCCGATTCGTTCGCGACACTCCCGCGGTCTTTTCGCTGCTCCCGCCCCACGCGGCAGCTGGCCACCGTCGGGTTCGCCGGAGCCGTAAGGAGCGAGCGGCAGGGGAGCTGGAGTGCGCGGAGGAGGGGGAACCTCAGGATCCGTGCCACTGCGACGGAAGCGGATTACGAGAGGCCGGAGGAGGATGTCGCCGAGGATTTTTATTCCGTTCTGGGTGTGGTATGTATATTCCCGAACCTTGGTTTGCCATTTAGCAATTACTTTGGCTTGTTTATTTTGATCGTAGAGGAAAGAATTAGTTCTTTGGACTAAACCCCTGTGAGTAATTGCTAGATTATTTTGCTCTTGGTAGCAACAAGTTCATAATTTTATTTACAGGCTATATAACGTTTGGCGAAGAATCAAAATGCTACTTTTACTTCCACAAGAAAAAAATGTTTTACTTCTCCTTTTTCGCTAGGTTCAGTTCAGATAATATTCCTGATCTTATCCATCTGAAATAATGAGTTTTCTGCTAATATGGAACACCTGATTCTTCTACCACCAGATGCCAGATGCAACACCTGAGGAAATCAAGAAGGCATACTACAGTTGCATGAAAGCGTGCCACCCCGACCTTAGTGGGGACGACCCTGACGTGACCAACTTCTGTATGTTCATCAACGAGGTTTACTCGGTAAGAGCCACCAGTCAATTTTTTACATTTACGCAGTTTCTTTTTTGCTCTGAAATTTGTCATTGCACTGAGCTAACATGGGGTGTGGAAGAGCAGGTGCTGAGCGATCCAGCACAACGTGCAGTGTATGATGAGATCCATGGGTACACAGCAACAGCAATAAACCCTTTCTTTGATGACAGTGCACCCAAGGATCAAGTGTTTGTTGACGAGTTTACCTGCATTGGTATATGTAGCTCTGTTGTAAATATAAGTTTCTCTTTTGGTTCATGAGTAGCACGATTCATTTATTTTTGTGGATGCACCGCTACAGGATGTAAAAACTGTGCCAATATCTGCCCTAATGTCTTTCAAATTGAGGAAGATTTTGGGAGGTCAAGGGTCTACTCCCAGTCGGGTAGCACTGAACTAATCCAGGATGCCATTGATAGTTGGTGAGACTTTTAAGTGCTTGAATCTATTCAGTTGTTAATTCTTGTAGCTATCCACAACATTAGCGAAATGTTTCTTGCAAGATATTCAATGTTTCAGAACAAATTAGTGAATATGTTGCTTATGTGTTTCCAGTTCTCCGGATGCTAATGCCTTTTGTGCCAAACTTCTATTTCCATTTTCAGCCCTGTCGATTGTATCCACTGGACTTCTGCAGCACAACTGTCACTCCTCGAGGATGAGATGCGTAGAGTAGAGATGGTGAATGTAAGTAGAGTTTCTATCCGATGGAACTTTGAATTCTGTGTGGCCTTTATAGTTTTACTGTCATAGTTGACTCTGGAGCAAGTTCGGTTAATTTGCATTTCTAGATAAGCATTGTATACTGCATAGAGTAGTAATGGCTTTAGAAGAATTATCTGCTGGTATTATCCGGAATTCTTCTAACAGTACAGTAATCGGAATTTCAAATCTGAGCAGGTTGGTTTGATGCTTGCTGGTATGGGAGCTTCAGTCGATGTTTTTCGAATGGTAATTATATCTTTATTCATGTAAATTTTATCTGCTCTACCTAATTTACTCCATGGCATGCTCTCAAGATTCCGTTTTCTTCTGTCGTGGATGCAAATTAACTTAATTGCTCTCTATGGAAAAATTCAAAGTAATCTGTTCATGCCATACATTCAATATCGAGGTTACCAAAGTGCAATTGTATCAGTAGCATAATTTCTTCTGGACCTCAACACTGCCTATCTGTGCTGTTATTAAATGTCAACTTACATTGATATGTTTTCTATATGTGGTAGGCAAGTGCTCGCTGGGAAAAGAGGCAAGCAAAAGTTTTGGTACTTTTCGTTTGCACTCACCTTATGTAATGGTCTTTAAAAGAAAAAAAATTATAAATGTTTTAAATGTAAATCTGCATGATTTTTGCAGGAAAAGGTCAGAACACGGATGGTGAACCAAGAGAATTCAGACACAGGCAGGTCTTGGAGCGATGTCTGGGGATCCCCACCACGAGATCAAAACAATGGTAATGCTACTAGATTGTCAGAACTCGGAAGTACCCTGGTTACTCCGTAGCATTTAGTAAAGACGTATCTACTTACTGTTCTGTCTATCAACTCTTGTATTGTTGAATCTGATTGCTGCTGCTGGGTACTGTCAGAGGAAGAAGCAACAGAGAGAGCCAAGAGAGCGGCGGCGGCTGCTAGACGGTGGCGAGAATACTCAAGGCGAGGCGCAGACAGGCCTCCGACATACAAGCTTCCAGAGGCAGTGGGCAACAAAGATTAGTCCAGTGAGTAGAGAGCACATCTGGCATTGTTTGGCCAAATTTGACAAACCTGTACTGTATAGCGTCATTGTTTGCAGAGGTGATCCGAAGGTTTGCTTTGCCTTCCCAGTCGACACCAATGCTCCTTCTGTAAATCTAGACGTAGTGATGTTGATAACCTGTACAAGACGAGCACCAAATGTATTTCGTGTATATTCAAGATGTATACATTCACTGTTGCAGTGCATGCTACATTGTAAATCAAAGATGGGTTTTCGCCTTGATTTGTTTGTGGTTGTTGTGCAGATGAATTCCGGGGCAAATTTCCTTTGGCAGTGACGGTAACCCTGTGAGCCCCGGCAGCAGGCAAGCACATCTCTGCCAAAGGATGGATGAACGGACGCGCAAAAATCACAGAAAAATACGTGCGAACGGAGCATACGAAATTTGAGAATCCGATTGGATCCTTGGAACGAGAAACAAAAGAAGAGAAACTTGTGCAGGGGTGGACGGACCGTCCACCCCAAGATCCCAAAACTCGCAGCTTCTTAAGGCGGCTCGGTTGCGCTAAAATCACGAGTAAATGAACAAGTACAAGGAGCGCAGTTACACGTCATCACACGAAAAATCAGACCCTGATATCATCTCTAGAGCGATAACGAAAAAATGAGAAACTTTCTCGGGGTGGACGGTAAATGGAATACCGACCACCCCTGCAGCACGGCGTACCCCCTCGCCGCCGGACGCGAGCGTGCACGAGACCCGTCCCAGCATATCCTCATGAGCGCGTTGCCATCCCGCGGGCCTGCGCTGGTAGTTCAGGACGTGGTGACCGCGGCGGCGGTGCGGAGTCATCCGGCGCGACGTCGCGTAGAGGGAGACCGACCGTAGTCAACATCACACGAAGTTGCACTCTCCGAAGCGATCTGTAGAGGGAGAACGGAAAAGGTAAAATTGCTGCAAGGGGTGGACGGTAAACGAAAACGAAATACAGTCCACCCGAGATCCAAACAAAATCGCAACTTCACGGGGTTACGGACTCGCAAAAATCGCGAGAAAAACCATGTGAAGATAGGACGAGAGTAGCTAGCCACCATCACAAGGAATTACAGACTCGTATACGATCTGTGCAAGGAGAAAGAAGATAGAAATTTCTGGAGGGGGCGTCCGGACACCCCTCGCCACCGGGGCTGGCGCGCCCGGAGCACGCGGCGTCGTCCTCGCGCACGCGCTCGATCCATCCCTCTGCGCAGCGGCTGCGCCTTTCTCCTTCCTCGCGCGCGGGGAAGCCAGCCAGCAGGCCTGCAGCTGCAGCCTCGCCGGCGCGGAGGTGGTGATCCCGTCCGTGGCGCGGCCGTTCTGCTGGTACAAGCATGGTCGAAGGACTTTAGAGCAGAGGTTTCTTGCGCGGCCCGGCGTGCAACGCGGCAACGCTCGCCGATGCTGCTTTCCTGCCGGCAGCTTGGTCCAGATGCATGCGTGCCGGCTGCCGTCGCCGGCGTCGTGCCTTTCGCCGTCATGCCGGTCTGATTGATCCCTGTAATCGAGCGCTTACCCTCGTCACCCAGTAGTAGTACAGTTACTACTGCTACATGGCAGGAAGTGAATGGGAGAGCGTTGCAAGCATAATTTGCCGCGTTGATGAGGGGTGGCCGATGAACCAAACGGGAATCTCAATTTGACGGAGGTACCGAAGCGCATAAATCACGAGAAAATCCCACGGGTGCGCGAGCAGGACACCTTCCGGAACACGGTTGCTCCAGACATGGGCGCGACGCTGACATCGTCCACGACCAGGTCGTCAAGGTGTCCGACGCGCGCGCCGCGAGGCCTGAGATCGAGCACGCCGAGACTGGCCGAGGCAGAAAGCCCAGCGCGTCCTTGCGCGCCTCCGCGTTTGGCACGCCCCGCGGCCGCCTGGCGACCCAGCAGGCCGGCTGCCGGCAGCCGTTGCCAGGCTCGTATCTTCAACCGCAGGGGCCGCCATGACGGTCTGGTGAGTGGTGACCGCGCGCCCCTCCGAGGAACCATCCATGGCGATGCCCCGCCGACCACCCAGAGATCACAAAATCTCGATTTGATGGATGAGCGGACGCGCAAAAACATAGAAAAATGCACCTGAACGGATCATGGAGATGTTCATCAGCTTGCAAAATTTGAGTATCCGATTCGATCTTTCGAGTGAGAAACTTCTGCTGGGGTGGACGGTAAATGAGATACCGTCCACCCCAATATCCCAAAACTCGCAGCTCGGTTGCGATAAAATGACGAAAATTCACCAATACGGGGAATGCAGTTACACAGCATAATAGAAATTTCAGACTCATATATGATTTCTAGAGCTAGAAAGAAAATGAGAAATTTCCGCGGGGTGGACAGTAATTTCACAGGTCTAGAGGTGCGCAAAAATCACGAGAAAAAACGTGTAAACAGTGGTTTAAGTGAGTCAGCATCACAGGAAATTAGAGACTCCGATACGGCCTGTGCAGGGAGAAAGAAAATAGAGAAATTTCTGAAGGGAGCCGGGGCGACCACCGATCGGTAAATGAGGTACGTCCTGTGTTGTTGAATCTGATTGTTGCTGGTGGGTATACTGTCAGAGGAAGAAGCATCGGAGAGAGCCAAGAGAGCGGCGGCGGCTGCCAGACGGTGGCGAGAATACTCAAGGCGAGGCGCAGACAGGCCTCCGACATACAAATTTGGGCCACTGCCTCTTGAAGCTTGCATGCCAGATGTATCGAGGGTGTATTCGTTTACTGGGGTCTAAAGTTTAGAGGGGTCACATCAAAGAGAATCTTATCATTTAGAAGTATTAAATAAAATCTAATTACAAAACTAATTGCAGAACCTTAGGGCTAATTCGCGAGACGAATCTAATAAGATATATTAGTCCATGATTAGCGGATGATTACTGTAGCATCACTGTGGCAAATTATGGATTAATTAGGCTCATTAAATTTGTCTCGCGAATTAGCATCCATCTGTGAAAAAGTTTTGTAATTAGACTTTATTTAATACTTCTAAATGATAAGATTCTCTTTGATGTGATGCGTCTAAAATTTACAGGGTAGGAAACGAACAGGGCCTGAATAAAAACATCCGGCATTGTTTGGCCAAATTTGGCAAACCTGTACAGTACAGTGTCGTTGTTTGCAGAGGTGATCCCGCGCTTTGCCTTGCCAGTCTGACACACCCATGCTCCATTCGTAAATCGAGACGAGACGTAGTGACGTTGATAACCTTTACAAGACAAGCACCAAATATATATATATATATATATATTCAGGATGTAATAAAAATAAATCCATTCATATGTACATTCACCGTTGCAGTACATAGTACATTGTAACCAGAGATCGGTTTTCGCCTTAGTTTGTGTGTGGTTGTGCAGATGAATTCCGGGGCAAATTTCCTTTGGCAGCAAAGTAGCCCTGCGAGCCCCAGCAGCAGGCAAGCACATCTCTGCCAAAGGAGAAGTTGCCCAGCAATGCAGCTGCACATCTCAATCTGACCGATGCTCAGAAACAATTGCTCCTCCCCGTATAGCATGACGACCTGTTGTGTGTGTGAGCAGGCGGGGACACATACATGTTTGCGATCACTGTGCCGCCGTATTTATACTCGTTTCGATCTGGTTTGCCGATCGAGCAAGGCGACTCTGCTGCCGCTGCTGCTGCTGCTGCTGCAAAGGCAGGATGAGGAATCGAGGATATGCTGTAGGACAATGCCTTGGTCCAGTCCTCTAGGCTCTAGACGATGCCCACCTACGCGAACAAAGGCAGGCTGACGGCCATGTGCCTTCTGCCTTGCTATCATCCTTGGCCTCGTTTTTTTTTTCTGAAAAAAGAAGAGCAGCCTAGCTTCGCCGGTCATGTATTAATGGAGGCAACCGGAATTCGATCGACAAATTAAGAAAAAAGACTCACAAGACCACATTCGTGGCCTCATTTCTGCTGCATGCAGATCCTCCTGTACGTGTGTAATGCAGTGCTTAAGCAAGAGAGCGTGCTGCTGCAGGACGATGGGCACCCGAGCTTTTGCGGATTATTCCCGGTCGTGAGAGACCACTGCATCTGTATGCAGCGAGGAGACGGAATCTTGGAAAGGCGGTCGATCTGGCGAGCGAGCAAGCTAGCCCTAAAGAAGAAGAGCATACCGTATAGGATATCCGAGAGCATGTTCCCCAGCTGCTTGCTGGTGAGCAAGCAGTTGCTGGGAGCCTGGGAGAGCTGGCCGGTTACAGCTGCAGCCAGCAGCAGGCGCGGGTGTACGTGGACATATGTGGCATCAACGCGGCCAAGTTAATTATACGTTACTACGAAAGTACGTTTTCGTAACAAATTTTGTTGCGTCAGTCTTATGGTATTGCTTTATATATTTTTTTGGATATATCGGTGATCAAAACTAAAAAGGATCGGAGTTTGTCTTGGTAAATCTCTAAATAAATTTACTTACGTCCTGTTTGGATCCCTTTATTTTGACAAATTAAAATCTACTTAATAGAGTAAGCTACTTATCTTAGAAATTATCTTGGAAATGTGACATTCCACAACTTTTCAAAATATATATATATAACCTTATCTTAAATTTTTAGGAGCGAAAGATAGAAATTGATTCTATATATCCTTCATATTATATTTTTACTGTACAACTTTTTTTATGAGAATTCTAATGTACAACTTATAGCACACTCTTCTATTCGTTTCCCTATAGCAGAAGTGCAGTACATAAGTATCTCTCTCATATGGCCAACGATAAAATACAAATATACTTTACATATAACTATATTACCTCAATCAATTTATATCTAAATTATGATTATTAGAATGGAGAATAGAATTCAATTCCAAAGATCCAAATAAATCCTTATATTAATCGTTAGAACGCACGCGCCGCCGTCTCCACATGCGGCGGCGGCATGCATGTCAGCACGCTCAACGCAAAAGTTTGCCAACTCCACCGTTTCGCACCGTCCGCCGATCGAGAACCCCATCATGGTTCATGCAGTACAGTGTTTCGCTTCGCCAACCTTGCCTTCGACATGACTCCTACCTTCATGTCCTCCACCGTGCTGGCGCGCGTGCCGGCCATGGCTGGCATTGGCGAAGCCTACACCCATCTCCGCATCCAAGCACGACGTGCATGAACACAGTGGCATGCCCGCATCATGTCAGCAGGGCTAGTACCTGTCAGCCCGACCGGTACCGCCTGGCCGGTATGAAAAAAAATATCACGTAAAAATTCAAATCCACAACGTCTGACTTTACATGTAGCTTTCTTACCATCCCACATATACATCACATGTGATTAGATGAGAAATGCATTCCTTTTGAAATAACCCATGAAGAACCATTTAGTATAGGATCAAGATATCGACCAGTACTAAATGTCAGGTGGTGTCATTGACCGGTACTAAATAGCTGCGCTATTTTAGTATTGGGCCAAGACACAAGCCGGTACTAAAATACGACATTTAATACCGGCCGGTGTCTTGATCGTCTCTTAGGACTTTCAAGTTTAGACCTAGTACTAAAATGGCTCCGGGACAATTTTAGTACCGGATCAAAATTAAAGTACTAAACGAAGGGACGAAAGGTCATTTTTGTAGCCGTGGATGCAACCGGCCCATGATGCAATCAGTGTTAGTTCATCAAGGACGCTCACCTTTTCAGTCAATCACAAATTCATACTAGAGAACAATGATCAGCAGAAAGCAGCAGTTACACAAACTTAACAGCACATGAGACATGGTCTTGAGGTTGTGGGGCCTCAAAGCTGCATTGCTGGGCAAATCTCCTTTGGCAGTGTCTGCACGTAGGTCATCAACCAGCCAGGTCACTGCCAAAGGAGACACACCCAGTAATGCGTGGGCCCCGTGCGTCAGCCACCCGCGCAGCTTACCCTATATATCTACACGCCGTCTGGTCTTGCCGGCTCGTGCCTCTTCTGAGTTTTTCCACGTCCGAGGTTTCGCATATTTATAGGTGCGCGCGCCGAGGCGGCGTCACGCAGTCGCGCCCAAGAGAGATCGAATCGGCATTATTCTGAGCACAAGATGTCAAGACAAGGAGTATACTAGCTCTCTGATGAACGATTCCCTGAAGATATTATATGTCAGGCCTGATGATTTCCTGCCGTCGTCCAATGGATTCAGTGCCGTTTGCATTTGATGACTACTGCTGTCGACTCTGGCCGTGCTCGATCGACCTGCGCCTTGACTGACTGATCTGACTGCATGCGCTGGTACATTGGTTAGCGCTTGGTGGTGATCATGGATCCGTATTCTTGATCAGCTCATCAACTGCTTCAATTCTGGATATGTCTGTCCGACGGCATATGCTGCCTGCAGAAAGCAGGAGGAAG
This sequence comes from Panicum hallii, assembly GCF_002211085.1. Lineage (NCBI taxonomy): Eukaryota > Viridiplantae > Streptophyta > Magnoliopsida > Poales > Poaceae > Panicum > Panicum hallii. The sequence continues at coordinate 13,293,298 of NC_038044.1, forward strand.
CGTGGAGAAACCTGTGCCTAGCCCCAGCTACCTGTTTATTTCTAGAGAAGAAACTAACCGTAGCTGACTAGGTATATATTGTTCATGCATGATGCGTGATTTCTGCTGTCGTCTGTAGACTGAGACTAGGTTCTTCTCTCTTCCCCAGCATTCAGGAGCATTCTGCTTCTGGAAGTAGTAGTTATTTAGACTCGTCACTCGTCAGAGTAGCTACAGGAAACACTTAAGTTTTTCGTTCGGAGAGCAATAACATGAATGTTCAGTGTCACAGGTGCTACAAGATCTGAATGTGAGAATCAAAAGTTTAAAAAATTGTATCAATGATAGTTTATTCACCTATTCACAGCCATCTCTATCGCATGATACGACTAATTTGTCAGGGAAGAACTTAATTTTCACCATTACAGATCAAAGCGCTAACTACAATATTCCTTTATGGTCAGCTAGGTACAGAAGCAGGCCAGCAGCTAACACCTGCCACTTTATGCCTGGTGTTTCTTTCAGGAAAGCTCACGAACTGCGCGCGAATAGAGAAGAGAGAAGATCCAATGGAATGTGCCCTTGTAGCAGCAACATGCAAATCCATACGAACAAAGCATATATACAGCAACGATTCCTCTGCTCCATGTGGAACGCCCGGGTGATTTCAACAGCAACGTCTCGGTTAAAAGCTGGCAGGATATCCGAGAATAAAATCTATTCATATCTGTGTATAGTAGGTATACCATCTGTCTCTCTCCACTGGCAGTTTCTGTTAAGACAGCTTGGGTTCATGCATGCTAAATGCTGTCCGTGCAATCACCTACTTCTAAGGCTGCGGCATTACTTGAACAAGCATAGCTTGGCTTGGCGTCCTGAGAGGTAAAAATCTTGTCTGCATTACTGGATGAACCTGCACAAAGTTCTTGTACTGAACATCAGGAAAAGGCAGGTTGGCTAGCTTTAAGCAGAGAGGAGGACCATTCCACGAGCACATTCCAAAGGGAACCGGATAGAGAGAGACCACCTGCAAGCAGAAAGGATTAGCTCCTCCGGAATAGTTCCTGTCCTCGGAGCATATGCCATTCCATGGCGCCCTATATAAACGAGGTCAAGGCGCAAACACTTTCATCGGCGAGCGTCAAGGTTCAGAAAACTTACAGGGAGAGGCTGAGCATGAATTACAGGGTATATCTCCTTTGGCACGGACGCATGCAACCATGCGCAGTTATGTCAAGCTAGCTTGGAAGATGCATAACAGCCGTGCGTGCCAAAGGAGAATTGCCCTGCGATTCACGGTTCTGTATTTTTGCGATCTGACAGTTGATCGTGCTGTGTTGTGTATAGATCCAGTTAAGCACCAATATCAGATATTGGCTTTGCAATGCGAGTACAACAGACTGTATATGTTCAGATAATTGTCGTAATCAGTTAGGTACCGATCAGTGAGGCATTTTATACAGTAATTAATTAACTATAGTTTGTACATATGAATCTGGCATTAGTGACTTCTGAAATTATTCAGACTACCTTGCAGGTGTCTTCAGCCTTTACAATGGATCAAAGAAGCCATCCTGCTGACCCCAACTGCTCAAGATAACATGTGAATTCATCTTCAGGACATGTGAGTTTTCTCATTTCGTTACCAAGACAAAACCATTCCTTTCTCCTCAAAGCAGAACATATATTTCAGATCAAGACAGCACATTCAGCTGTGCAGTAATATGTACTCTACCAGGTTACCAGCGACCGTACCCATGGTGCGTGGGGGAGATTTATATTTAAGGCCATATATATGGAGCACCCAGTATGCTACTACATGCAAACGATGGGCTCCCAAACGTATTAGTAATGTGTAAGCCAATGCTCGTATAAAATGGAACATAATGGAGAAAATGATTGGAAAAAAACAACTCAAAGCATCATCTTATCTTACAATAATGAGGACGCATGCAATTCAAATTCCACCTGAGGTTAAAACTGCCTTAGGCGAATAAGCATAATCACATTTTTCATTATCTAACACATGTTGATAGCAAATCACATCCTTCAAAAAAATTGGAACATAGTCTAAAACATGGATGATGGGTTTAATCATGTTTCCGATATGAGGAACTAACGGTGTTGACAAAAAATTGTAGAAGAGAGCAACAAATAGAGTAAAACTAAGTGTAGGCCCACCATAAAATAGCTCCAGACCCATCGGAAGGCTTTGCTTACATGTTCTTTGAAGTCTACCTAACATAGTTTGCAGCAGTGACGATAAGGCATACCTTTGAGCACAGGGTGATATATAGACCACCGAACTTGAAGTAGAATTTTGTGACGACTTATCCAAACCACCACACCAAAACTAGATAACCGAGCCCCCAGAAACTGCAAGTGAGAAGCTTCTCTAACTTTAGTGTCCATCTGCCAACCAATTTGAGAGGCAAGGTGTATAAGGATACACGCCCATAGTGTCCTGTCCAAGAGTGCCGGATTGTATGCCCTTTTATGTCGTCAACATCGTATGACATAAGAACTCTCCATGCATGCCCCCGCAGTAAGAAAAATCGAACTACGTTCTCGATGGATTACGCGCACCATGTGGAACTTTCTGGTTCCAAACATTTCAAGTGCACTCACCGTATGCTTTACGATCCACTTATGCTGGTCATAATCCGCAAGAGCCCAAATCGATAGCCAATAATCATTCTGTTCATCGTCCCTGTGCACAGCATGCAGGTGGCCGTGGGACGACAGCCCGATGGAATCGAAGCTGCGTGGAGTGGTGATCTTTCTCCATGTCCTCCCGTCTACATCCGCTGTGACTGTCATAGGCGAAGAGTCGAGGCTTGTCAGATGAAGAGTGCCATTGAAGAAGGCGCTTCTCGAATCGTCACGCACGACGGCCTCGTTACCCCGGCCCACTCGCTCTGCCTGCAGATCCATCCTCTGGTCTCGGATGAGTAGATCTGCACCCCCGTGACCTCACCCCGCATGTCGAAATCGTCCGGGGCGTGCACGGCCACGAAGTCACGAACACTCTGAATCTGAAGTGCGAGGACGCGGCTGGGTCGAAGCCCAACCGAATGGCCGGGCGCAGTCTCCTCCTCGTCGTCGGCTCTGGCAGACTCGGCAACTCCGTCCACTTCTCCGTCGCAGGGTTGCAAACAAAGTACCGAGATCCAACTTGCGAGCGCGTGTTCCGGCGATCGCACTTGAAGCGGCAGAGCAACCTGTAAGGCACCCGCTCAAGGATCTCGGCGATGAGGTCGTCGGGGAGGCTGCTCACGCGCCGCCTCCGACGCCGCCACCGCCGACGCCGGCGGCCGCGGTCCGGTTTGTGTCTGTGCATGATGGTGTAGGGCTAGGAGGATCGTAGGCTCACAGGTCGCAGCATTATTTTATTTGATGATGAAAAGAGCACAAACCTCGCCAACCTCCGGCCCTTTGGGCCGTCATAGGCCCGCATCTCACCTAGTATGAGCCGGTGGGCCGTCATACGCCCCGCATCTCACCTAGTAGCCCCCCAGTGAAATTGCTGCAGGCTGCAGCCATCAGAGGCTTTGGTGTCCATCCAACAACCACTTTAAGAAGCAGGGTATTTAAGGACGTAGAGTTCTGCCCAAGGGTCTGGGCTCCTAATTTCAGTTTTCCTGTGTTCTTTCTTGAACTTGAACCGGATCTTTCTGAGCGTTATACAGACAGATCAAGGGACTCTGTTTTCAGAGCACTACTCCGTATGCAAACCTAAAATATAAACCCGCTAAAAACGCCTAAAATTGTTCAGGACAATTCGTAGATGAAAGCATACACAACGAAAGCCTCTGTTTACACTTGTGCATGCTTCCAAGTTCCAAGGTAGCCAACTCTTTTCACAGGCGCAAGAAGGCAACTCTGAGGTCGGGAGGGCAATTGGCAGCTTGGCACCTGATCGAAGCATAAGCATTATTGGTGCCCGCTGCCCAGAGTTCAAATTCAGTGAGGTACAATGGGGCAAATTATGCACAGCAATGCCGGATAATCTTGCTAAGAGACGAGCCGGAGATCATGTCCACGCTGCCGACTTCTTCAGGGCAAATTGTAAATGAGACACCAAGCTACTTTGTCTTTTGAGCACTAAATACGTGACTGGTGACTCCATACAAGCATCTAAATAGATGTTCAGAACAATGTGTAGATGAAAGAAAATATATAGAGTAACCATGTTTTGCTCGGAGAGAACAAAAATTGAGTAGAAAGTAGGTCCATTGTGATAGCTAGGCAGTAGAGTACAAACCAAAAGGCTTGCTCACAGTTTGCATATGCTTCAAAGACTAGTTGTTCAAAGCTACAAGAAGTCTTTGTGAACAGGCAGATGAGAACGTCAACAAGCTGAAGTTGACCTGTGACTTATCCCAAACTGCTATCTCAAAACTAGATGATATTGACTCCTCTTCCAGCAATCACTTCTTTCTCGTGTTGTCATGATGATAGCAAGTACAAAAGTTTCTGTAAATTTTTCTCTTGGTTCAGAGTTTCTGTAACTTTAATGTCCAGGTGGCAGCCAATCTGAGAAGCAAGGAACATAAGGGCATGCAGACACATTGCGCTCTCCAAGAATCCAGATAAAACGCACCTTCTTCTCATCCATGTTGTATGACATAAGACTCCTGAGCTTGCCTGCAGTAAGGAAAATCAAACCATGTTCCGGATGGATTGCGTGCACCTTGAGGTGGTAGAAGTCCCCAAAACTTCCAGGGAGTCTTCCAAACATCTGCATTGCATCGACTTCGTGCTTTAGGGTCCATTGTTGCCCAGCATAATCCTCAAGAACCCAGATTGACAATCTATTGTTGCGGTTGTGGTTGTTACATCGATTGCTTATGTGCACAGCATGCAATTGCCCTTGAGAGACTCCGATGAAATGGAAATCACGCGGAGTAGGGATTTCCCCCCACTTATTGGCGTCTATGTCCACCGTGAGCAATGAAGAAGAATCAGGGCTTGTCAAATGCAGAGTGCCCTTGAAGAAGACAGAATTCCAACCTGCTACAGTACCATCGCCCCACTCAGTCTGCCTGTACGTCCATGCTCCATTTTCCGACGAGTAGATCTCAATTCCTGCCAAATGCAACTCGAAGGTTGCTTTGGCGTCCACGAGCACGAACACTCTGAAGTGGGAGGACACGGCTGGATCGAAGCCCAGACGGACGGTGGGGAAAGACGCCGTCGCTTCTGTGTCCGGCAAATCAATCCACTCCTCCGTCGCAGGGTTGCAGACGAAATAGCGAGATCCGAAGTGCGGGCGCGTACCCACGCGTTCGCACAGAAGGAGTCCGTTGCAGGGGTCGATGATGCACGCATCCCGGTGGCCGGCCGGCAGGAACGAGAAGGAGGGGTCCACCATGGGCGCGCCTCTCCCCGACGCGTTGACGAAGTGGCGGTCATACCGAGAGGGGGTGGCGAGGGGCATGGTGCGGAAGAAGAAGCCGGACAGGGTCTGGGGGCACCTGCGGCGGACGGCGGGGTCGGAGCAGAGGGCCCGCCATGACCGCGAGACGAGCTTGAACCGGCAGAGCGAGCGGTAGGGCACCCGCGCGAGGATCTCGACAACGAGGTCGCCGGGCAGCCTGAGCACGCGCGGCTCCTTGCCGGAGCTTGACCTCACCTCCATCCCGCCGTCTCTCTCGTCTTGGTGGCGGTGGGCCGGTGGCCGGTGGGGGTGGGGTCCGATCTGCTGCACTGGTGGCCGGTGGGGATCACGGCGCTGATCGAGCCGCAACTGCAAATGGTATAGGCCTCTCTTGGTTGTCGACCGCCACTATCAACTGGCTCTGGGCCTCTGGGCCGTCGATCGCCTTACCTAGCTCTGGGCCTGTGGGCCTCTAGGCTGGGAGTCAGTCAGGATCAGGAGGGCAAATGGGTGACCCTTAGTTGCACCTCCAACCTGTTTAGTTTAAATATTTGAGCTAATTTTTCAAAATAAGATCTTATTTTGAAGAAGTAGTATGAATATTTGAATTAAAGAGGATTGAAGATGTACATAAGGACTTAGTTAGGATGGACAAATTCTCTAGCTGGACTTTATTCTAAAAAAAATGGCTGAACTGGAGCGAATACTGTTGTGGTGTCTAACCACCTGTAACACAATACAGAAGAGAGCAGAGGGAACCAAGCTACTTTAGTAATTACACAAACTGCATGTACAGTTATTCATGTTGGGAATTTGGAGTTGTGCATAAATATGGCATTTACCATAATTTTTTCATACAGTATATAATGGTACTTACAGCAAATCAGGACAATTTATCATCTTTTGGTTGTTTCGACAGAATAAACCCCAGTAAGGTTGCAGATATCTATTGTTTCAAGAAAAAGTAGGAATTTTGGTAACACCGTGTAATATTCGTACAACAGTTTTTGAAGAAGAATAGTGAATAAGATAAATCTGATACAATTGGGTAACATTTAGACCAAAGGATGTGGCAATTGATCAATATATATTACTGAATTACAAAAGGAATGAAACTTCAAAAAAAAACGCTATGGTAATAATGCCCAGGAAGATAGATACTACTGAATGCTGGATAAGATCATGCTGAATCACAATAATATTTCTAGTGCCTCTGAATCAACCATGCACAACTATATCCGAGAAGAGGCATTACTGAAAAGGAACCCTGGGGCAACAAGGCGTTTCATATATGAATTTAGATACGGAAGCACACAAATTCATTCAGAGATAACAAGGCAATCCGAAAAATTATAATTTATCGCATGTCAACTAGTGGGTGCTGATGAGATGATACACTCAAGAGACAAAATTGTCGGTCACAGAGAGTTATATTCCGAACAAGAATACTGGGAGGTGGGAGACGAAGCTGACGAGTGGGGTCCACCTGGCAGTGAGAGGAGCTGCGGGACCCAGCTGTCGGAGAGGGGACCCAGCTGTCGGAGAGGGGGGGAGAGGAGCGAGGCAGGGGCAGCTTCATCTTTTCACAATGTACCGCCACGCTGGCACTGTAACCTGGTACGCCACGCACGAAAAAGATCCGTTTTGTGATAAAAATGTAAGATTTCTTCAATTCCCTCGAAAGCTTCTGGGCCCTCGTCTATTTCTGGGAGCACCTCTGATGCGGGGCGCCTTCTGCTACTACCACTTTGTCGTTAACGCCAGCAGAGACACAGGGTCAAATTACGGCAATGGCTTGGCTTCACATCAGAAAAAAGATCCTGGAGCAATTATTCCTAGTGTTCCACGGAAAAGAATGGGCTATGATGTTTCTCTCACCCTACATGTTACACACTAGCACTATATACTAGTACAGAATAGCACCAGCGCCTACAAATTTCTGCTACAGCTACAGTGAACAAGTAACGGATCCCAACTAAGTTAGCTACGTGTAAGTCTGGGGCAACCGCCCCCAACGTTTCATCTTGGAGATCTCACCGGAATGCACCTTCCGCACAAGGCAATCCTTGATAAAGCTCGTGATCTTCGTGTCCTGATCTTCAGTGCGGACAGCTGCAGTAAAAATGACTCGGTCAGTCAGAGGGTGAAAGTGGAAGGCGTCGCCACAAACCGAAGAAACGCGTGTTCAGATGGTAAGTTCAAAGAAGAACGAAAATGAAGTAATTAGAATGTCCAAACTCTCTATATATTTGTATAAACGAAGGGAATATGTTATAGTCCATGATATACAAACATTTGAAATTAACTAAAAAAAGACACAGCAGCCTACAGTTACTGCTATTATGTAGCCGTAAACTAAAAGTGTAGTCTTATGGTTGTTTCCTACGTGTTACGACACTTGGAAAAATGGATACCATATCGCAGAGTACTATTCAAGGATACCAACCAACAAGTCCCAAGCTACCCTGCATTTCTTTGTTACAACCATGTGATTTGTGACAATATTTCAGCATTTTATTATCCTGGCACATGGTTAATAATGACACCCAATTACTTTTTTTTAGAAAAGGAAAATAAAGAGAGAAAAAACTGGCCTGAGCATGCCATCAAAATCATTACCTTCCGTCTGGAAGTGCTTGAAGCTTTCCAACAAAGCAAATTGGATCTAGGCTCCAATTTCCTGCAAACATATTATCATTCAAAAATACATCAAAAGCCATCTTCTGAGGATTGAAATCTAGAATCTTGGACTTCAACATAATTTGCGTGTAGACTACTACTTGATCTAGGTTCCAAGCTTTCAAAACAGAATACTGAATGTATATGATAGTATATCATGCAGCATGGTGCATGGATCAAAATTAGGCCCCATATGTCTGATAGCTTTTGACTTTGTGTGGTACTGTTAGTGACCATTTTCATCTGAAGTATTCAACGATTGCAAGTACTAGATAACATTCCCAAGTGCTGGGCAGGCATGTTTACCTATACTTCTGCAAATTGCTCAACTAGTATAAGAGATGAACTAGCATAAGAGAATTGAAAGGATACGAATTAGTTGCAGCGTGGAATTACTTACAAATTATCTTGTTCTAGCTTTTCTGCAATCGATATAGCTTTGTGTCTAGACCAGCCACTTTGTTGAGAACAAGCTTCTGCCTGGTTAATAACATGAGCAAGGGATACCTTGCCTCTTACAATGTTCTTTTGCCGACCATGTTCATTATTCACATTTTTTCCTCTTCGAGGAACTTCTTGGTTCTGTGATGACAAACATTCTCCCCAGGCGCCCTTTTGTCTTTCGATTGACATAACAATCCCGTTATCTGGTTCAGCCCGCCAATCCATGTGAGATCCAACTTCAATAATTTCGCCTTCAGTCAATATGTGTGGATCAGATTGCATCCAGCGTGTCTGATTTGAGCTACCACCCTGGACCACATTGTCTTTTTGAAGCCTCGTAATTAAATTCTCGCCTCCAGAAGAAACTGAACTATGTTTAGTGAAAGACCTCCTCAATACCATATTTGAGCCATCCTCAGGGTAGGGAAAATTTACTGGAGCATGACCTGCTATCAGATCATCCTTTGATTCATACCGGATTTCAAGAATTATAGCAGAAGAAAGAACAGATTCAAATGCCTGCAGAATCTGGCCCCTATACTTCTCAGCTTTGGACTTATTTACACGAGAGCTGAATATTAATTGGACAGTTGGAGCTGCATGACCAAAAGAATCAAATGAAAGCATGACATCTTAGAAATGTTACAGTTATAGATGTACTTTGTCGAGTGGATCTTACCTGTGCCTAGGCTGACGGAAATCAGTCGACCCTCTCTAGCCAGCAATTTTCTTAATGAGTCTGACTGAACATTATCTAACACAACCTGCCAAATCATTTCACTGTCAGTTTTGCTGTACCTAGATCCTCCATTCACTCTATTAGCGCCCGTTGACAACACATGGCTGTCTGGAGTATGTTCCCCAGGTCTCCTTCCAGCATGGTAATTGCTTACCATATTGTTGCTGGAACCAGCCACTAGATTAACATCTCTATACTGCTGATTTCCAAGATCAGATCCTCTTGGTAAGCCATGGGTACCAGCATATATCTCACTATGATCCATAGCAGAGTTCCTTGCCATGTCTCCCTCTGGGCGGGTAAGCAGCCCCCGATTAAGACTCGTACTTGGGGATGAACTTGGCAATATATACTGTTTATCAGGAGCAAGCTGAAGCAGAGCAGCTGTAAGCCAGGTCATCTTGTCATTAGAGACCCTCAACTGTTTTTCTGCTTCAGAGAGTGTTTTCAAGGCCTGGCGTAGCTTTTCCATATCATCCTTTGATACTGAAATCAGTATATAGTTTTTTTCACAAACGTGATGTGTGCAATATGAATATTTACAGTAACAGGACTGATTGTAAGAGAGGAAAAGCTTGATAGACATAAGTAGTGCGGTACTGCTACTGACACTGTATTTTGTTGTGACGAAGAGATACAAATACATGACTAATAGGTAAATCAGGGAAAACAATTCTTAAGCAATCCATCAGTACTAGAAAACACTAGAGTATGAATTTGTTGATAAGAAAGGGCAATGCTGCTTACAGGTTGGACATTTGAAGAATTTTCTTCGCACTCTTTCTCGAGTGAATGTATAGGTGCCAGCAAGGATGTCAGTGATTATTGTAGCAAGTTGAGACATCAGGGCCAATGGCTCAACACCTGTTTCGGTGATATCTCGCAAGGTTTTCACTGTGTTCACTGTGTCAGCAGATAGTGCCAAATCAAGCAAATCAACCAACTTCTCATCAGAAACCAAGCCAACCTGTGGACAAGGGAACGATGTGTTGTTTTGTCAGCTAATTTCAAATGAAGAATTCAATATGGTAGTAGAATTATAAGTCGCGTAGGTGTCAAACGCTACACTTTGAAGCCACTATATTCTTTAGGAAAAAGTAATGCAAAAGAGGAGCTTGGCCATTTAAAACTAACATCACAGTTCTTAGATGCTACAGGTATTTAGCAAAGAAGAAAAAAAATGAGGGAACAAAGAAGAAATTTTGATGATTGTTGTTGGAAACTTACAAGTTCTTGAACAAGCGACATCGAAATTCTCTGTCCAAGCAAACTCAACTGATCCAGAGTCATCTCTGCATCCCTCAGTGACCCATCTGACCGGGAAGCGATAAGTTTCAATGCATCTCGATCAACATCCAGACCTTCACTAGTAGAAATCCACTGCAAAGTGTTGATAATGTCGCACTCCTTCAGCTTGGGGAAAAAGAACTTTTGGCACCTTGACACAATTATATGAGGGAGATCGAGATTGGGGCTGATGAGAATAAAAACTACACGCCGCGGGGCACGTTCGACGACCTTGGATATGACACTCCATGTATCAGGCGGCAATGTGTTGCAATCATCAATTATAAACACCCTGTGCTGGGATGGCATGGGCGAAAGCATCGCATTATCGAGGATATCCACAATGCTGTCCAGATCAATGTTACCCACCGGTCCAATCTCCAACAAACTCCTACTCTTGCCCAGATTGTGTGCAATACAAGAGGCACATGAGTCACAGGGCCTCGGGTGCTCAGCAGAATGGCAATTCAAGGCCTTTGCGAATACCCTGGCACACGAGGTCTTGCCTGTGCCATGTGGTCCGTAGAAGACGTACACCAGTCCAATCTTTTTCTTCAGAATGGCATTGGACAGCGCCTGCACCACCAAGCTCTGCCCAACGACGTCCTTGAAAGTCCTTGGAGCATACTTCTGTGTCAAGCTCCGGTGCCGACCACGGTGCGAGCCCCGTGACCTCTGCCCTGACCGTGCCTCGGATGCAATGTCAGAATCCAGCTCGCTACTCTTGGAGAAGATCCCGAGCTCCCCAGAGAAGCTACTAGAAATGCCACCGACGCCGTTGCGCACGCCGTCGACAAGCAGGGGCAGAGAGTCCGAATCTGAACTCGTCGAGGAGGTCAGCCTCGCGGTAACCGGGAAATGCGGGTGCGAACGCGACCCGTTCATATTACCGCACGAGGCCGCGGAGGTGGCGGCTTCGGACCTCCGCGCCGCCGACGCCGACTTGGGGTCGGAGAGGCCGCACGAGAGGCTGCGGCCGGCCATGTCGAGGATGGACTTGCCGCGGTGGTGGATGCGCGACCAATTCCATGGGATGCCGCACACGTTGCGCGACTCCTGCGACACCTGCTGCTGCATGAGCTCATTGCCACCGCCGTCGCCGTCCGCTCCGCCGGCGCCGAAGAGGTACCTGTTGCCGCAGACGGCCTCCTGGGAGCTGGAGTTGGCGGAGACGCGCGGCGCGGCGGCAGGGCGGTCCAGAGCGCCGGCGGCGGCCGCAGCGGGCGCGGCGCGCCGGCCGGCCCCACGCCTGAAGCGGCGGCGGGGCCGGCGGGCGGGCTTGGGGTGCGGGTTCTCCGCGAGCTGGTCGAGGAGCGTCTTGAGAGCGCCGCGGCGGGAGTGGTCGTCGGGGTCGGGGTCGGCGGCGACCCTGCTGTTGTTGTTGTTGGACGCGGAGTCGACGGAGCGGCGGGTGCAGGGGTCCCGCAGCGAGCGCGAGCGCTGCAGGGCGAGGAGGTCCCGCATCAGCGCGGCCGACGCCGAGGCGGAGGATCCCGTCGGGCTGCGCCTCCGCCCGGACGCGCCGTGCGCGTGGTGGTGGCGCAGGTGGATGCAGCTGGTCAGGTGCGCGTGGCCGCGGAGGTGGTCTCCTCCTCCGCCGCCGCTCCCCGCCGCCACCGGCGCCGTCGTCCGGTCTGGCGGTGCCGGCGCCGGCATTGCGCGGATTCGAACTCTCCCCCCGCCTCTCTCCCTCTTTCCGGCTAGACCATTTCGGGGCTACAGGCTACTGACGATGAGCGCTTCCGCTGGGGACTCGAGAGTGGCGTCACGTTCCACGGCAAGGCCGAGATGGGGATGGTGGTGGCCAAGTTGGAGGCGAGGTGGGCGCGGCCCCCTCTCCCTCGGGGCGGGTGCGGGACTGGCTGTGCGCCTGCGACGTCGCGTCCGCGGCTTAGGCGTAGGGGAGTAGGGGACAGCAGGGCACGGCTGCCACGGCCGATCTGTGGATTTCAGGATTGCCGTTCGGCGGCTCGGCCGTTGCCCGCCGGCTGGTGGTTGGGGTAGCCGGGTAGCTCACTCGCAGACAGTCGGCATCCAGATGGCTCGGCCACCATTGGGAGAGGCTAGAAACTTCTGCTTCTGAAATCTGAAGCATTTTCTGCTCGCAAGCGCTGTGTCAGACAGTTCGTGCCCTCCGGTCTTGAGATTCCAGTACACTGCTGGGTAGAGGTTCCCGGCAGCACGCTTCCATGCTTTTTTCCGAGTACCAGCGTTCAGCGGGCAAGATGAGTGGTGCAGTTCGGCTTCAAAAAGGAACGGTGCACCACTGCGGGCATGCTTTGTTTTGATCCCAATTCCCATCTCCACGATTGTTTTGGTCTCTTCCTTTTTGTCTCGTGGTACTGTTTTCAAAATGGCTCCCTCTTCTTACCCTCACATGGCGGGGATGGGTAAGATCATATTTTATGGCTCCCTCTTCCACTGTCCTAGCAGCATTAGGTCCTCTTTGGTTGCAGAGATTAAAAATAAGTTCTCATTACATTGAATGTTTGAACACCAATTAGAAGTATTAAATATAAGATAATTATGAAACCAACTGTATAAATGGAGGCTAATTCGCGAAACGAATCTATTAAGTCTAATTAGTCCATGATTGGATAATGCTATGCTACAGTAAACATGTACTGTGATGGATTAATTAGATTTAATAGATTTATCTTGTGAATTAGTCTCTATTTATGCAATTAGTTTTATAGTTAGATCATATTTAATTCTCTAATTGACATCAAGTATATGCGATGTTACGATGTTATACGGACTAAAAATAAAAGTCACACTCTTATATTACCGTGTGATTACTTGTCAGATCAATCGAATGGTCACCACTTCTCAGATCACGCGTTTACTGCCCCCATAACTATGCGTAGGCGTAGCACAGCGCCGCGAGGGACTGTACGAGCAGCACGAGGACCTCTTGTCTCCTCACACGAGACGAGGCACGCAGCCATGTCTCTTCGTCGTACTCGTCCTCGCCCACATGTCCCCCGGTCCCTTCCCAGCGGGATCGGACGGAATCCAGAGGCCCTCCGTTCCCGCCGCCGCGTTCACCGCCACCCACGCCAACCGTCCGATCGCCAACGAAAAAGGATAACTGCCGTTGGTAGTGGTCCCACGGGCGAGTGACCGCGGCCGGTGGGCGCCCCCGAGCGTAGATGCGTTGAATTGATGGACAAAATGATCCCGGCGTCCAGCAGCCGGAGAAGAAAGAGAGAGTGAGAGATGGCGACGGCCGCCAGCGACGGGGGCGCAGCCCACGTGGCCGCTGGCGGGCCGAACGGCTAGAAGGGGGCGGAAAATGCTAGGCCCACACGACGTGGCCCAGGAAAAGGCGCGACGGGACAGGTGTTTGCGATTAACTTCAATTTTTTAAGTTCCGATCACATTAGATATCAATTAGTACTAAATATGAGCTGATTATAAAACTAATTGCTAAATAGATACTAATTTAAACCTAATTAATCCACCACTAGCATATAGTTACTGTAGCACAATATTATCAAATCATAAACTAATTAGGCTGGATGGATTTGTCTCTTGAATTAGCCTCCATTTATGCGATGGATTTTGTAATTAGCCTATATTCAATACTTTTAATTGGTGTCTAAATATTCAATGTGATGGGATTAAAGTTTAGTCCATGTGAACTAAACATGCCCTTAGTAAATGTATGTTTTTGTTTTGCTAGGGTGACCAAAAAGGATCCGATCTGATCCAAAATTTCAAATCTTCGTGTTGGGTATAGATGACCAAATGCACCACAAGATATAGCAAGGCGCTAGCATGACACAGTCCGGCACTGCGTGCTATCTCGCCGGTCCAGGCACGACGGCACGGTTGGCCTAACGGCTCTGTGCTAGCTCGAGCCCGATGTCCGATGGTGGCGGCGCATGAGTAGGGTAGCGGCGACGGCGGAAACGCACGGAGGGCGGCGCCGTCGGCGTGCGACGAGCAAGCAGGGAAGCTAGGGGAGGGGCGGCGGCAACAGCGCGCGAAGCAGGGAGAGCGGTGCCGGAGCGCGAGAAGAGAAGCGAGGGCGGTGGCAGAGCGTGCGGCGAGGGCCAAGGGGAGAGGCGGTGGTCGCGCGGGCGGCGGGGAGGGGAGGCTGCACAAGACTATAGGAGTGAGAGAGCCAGAGAGAGAGGAGAGGCTGCATGGGAGGGAGGAGAAGGGTGGCGGCTGAGCGCTTGAGCCGATGGGGAAGAGGGAGAGCCAGAAAGAGGAGAGGCCGCATGGGAGGGAGGAGAAGGGTGGCGGCTGAGCGCTTGAGCCGATGGAGAAGAGGGGAGAGAGATTCAGGTTTGAAGATGTGGGAAGTAATACGTCTTGGTTCATTAGTTGTGTTGTGCTCGTGTTGACATTATGTGTTGGGGTTTTGGCTCACCATGATAATACGATCGTGTCGTGCTGGCACGGGCACCATGACCATCGTATCAGCCGAATTCGTGTAATGTTTTTAGTATCATATCCCGTGCAGCCTAGGAGGCACAGTCTGTTTGGCTATCTGTAGTGCTGAGGTGGCACAGCAAAAGTTTGTGCTCGCGAGCGCAGCTGCGATCGCGAAACGGCAGGGTGCTGGCAACCGCAGCCGGAAATGGCCCGAGTGGTTTGCTCCCTGCCGGTGCTACCTAGCACCGGCAGTCTGGCACCTGTGGCGACTAGCATGGCACAGAAGACGAGGAACGTCATGATCCACGTTCCACGCAACGCGGCTCTCCCTCCACCCGGGTTTCAATTCCAATCCGGTTGGAGGGGCGCGGTCTGCAGAACCAGCGCAGAGGTAGCTTGAGCTCGCCGCGAGTCAACACCTGAAGCTTGCCTGCCTGTTACTCCTCCGTAAACTGGACCATCCGGTGAAAACGCGTCGAGATCGATGGACGGCTGGCCTCGATGCGTGCGTGCCATGGCACGGAAGCGCCAAGCGTAGATGCCACTCTACAGCGCCGCAAGTACGAGAATTAACGGCTGCTCGTCCTCCTCTCCTACGTTAATCACTCTGGCGATTGGTCTGGAGAACGGTTAGACTGCTCCGTAGCTGTACTCAGTTTCTTAACTCTCACTCAAACCGACTTCACAGTCATAGCACTGGGCTACTCGTACATACTAGTACTACGCAGTGGGCACGCACGAACAACAGTTACCGCCGTGCCGGAAGGAACCAAACTGGCTAGCCGCCTGGCCTAGGCCCGGCTACCTACAAGTATAAGGGCAGCTCGCGGTCGAATTGAACTAGCAGAGTTTGATGTTTGTGCTACGATTCATAGGCTGCAATGCAAAATTGTTTTCAAGGGACCCTCAACAAAAATAAAGTACACCAAGAAACGCAGCACTTTCTTCCCTCACCCTTCGTCCCCTTTGTCTTTCAACTTCGTGGGACCCGCTTTCGTGGCTTAAGGTTCGAATCGAAAACTCGATTCGATTTTGGTTTCTGACACCACGAGTCGAATCTTACTATGTGCTGAAGCGCCCCATTTGCACAGGGACTAAAATGTGATATAAATATTAGTCCCAGAAAGGTTGGTACACATATTTATTATATCAGATGATTCAGTCTCGATACAAATCCCACGGTAAAGGTCAGAGTGATCCAAAACCAAACAAGATGCAACCAAATCAAACTAAAGGTGCCGAATACGACTACTATTATCCACATGCAGCACTCAGGGCTGCACGGCAGCAGAATCATCTTTAATAGCCCAACACCACAGGCAAGTTGGGTGCAGACGCGACGAACTACTCGAAATCTTCACTGGCGATGAAGTCCGAACCTTCCTTTGAAATAGCAACAGGGGTGAGTACAAACATTCTCAGCAAATCCAACCCTGCCCCAAGGAGGGGAATAAAAGAATACATGCATAAGGATAATTCAAGAAAAAGGTTGCGGTTTGCTTTCCATAAAGCCAGTTTTATACACATGCAAGGTTTATCTAGTAACTTAATTTTTGTAAAACAAGTTGTTGCCATAATGATGGTAATTATGAAAGAGTCGGGTGATCCTACACAAAAGATTCAAATTTTAAGTGCTTCTGGACACCCCGTCCACATCAACATACGGCACACGCGCCATCATTTCCAAACCAAAATCCAACACGCTTTACTTACACCAAAAGAGTTTACCCCGTTCCCAAAACTAGTCAAAGTGACCAAGCCATTGTTAAGGTACACAGGCTTGCATGCACATGGGCGTCGCTCGAAGCCACTGTTAACGTATACAGGCTACTAAGAAGTGTTGAGTGTGTGCAGCTCGTGTGCGTGACAGTGTACTGGTTAGAGAGGGAGCAAGAGAGATTAGGAAAGGAGGAAGATGATTGGCTACCTTGGTAGATTGAGAGAGGAAATAATTAAATGGAATTTAGGCAATGACGAAGGAGTTGAGCCCATGAGATAAGTTTTGCAAATAGGTTTTGAAAATAGTTTTGAATTCGAGTGATTTTTGAATTTGAATTTTTGGGCTGTTACAGTGCTTTGTTCGATTTACGTCGGTCACGATTCGATTTTCCTCCCTCACGCCTCAACCATCATAATGGCCCCCGCCCGTACTGACAGTCTGATAGAGTGGCCGGTGGCGGTCACAGTCTCTGAAGCTAGGCCGCTAGGGTACGGTGGTGACCTCGCACCGGTCATGGAAAGGAGTTGGACCATTGGATGGAATGCTGCATTACAACACTTGCTGACACTATCAAAGTTTACTGTATTTTGTCACGCAGTTCACTACGCGTAGGTTCGTGCAATACAATCGAGACTGCTAAGCCCTTCGTGTAGGTTCCGGAATGCGGGAACAACAACTCAACAAGGCACTTGAGCTTCACTTCTTATAAATAAGCAGAGAAAAATGCCACAGCTACTGTTTCATCATGGGCAAATTCAGCCCCTCCTCTTTGGCTCTTTTTCTGGGCCCCTGACTTGACAAACCCCACTGTACAGAGTGACCTCTGGAGGCTGGAGGCATACATAGCCCCGTTTAGATTGCAAGTTTTTATAACTTTTGGATCTTTTTGATACTGTAGCACTTTCGTTTGTATTTGACAAATTTTATCTAATTATGGACTAACTAGGCTTAAAAGATTCGTCTCGTGATGTACAATTAAACTGTGTAATTAGTTATTTTTTTTACATACATTTACTGCTCCATGCATGTGTCCCAAAATTGATGTGATGGAGAGAGAGTGTAAAAATTTGGAATTTGGAAGTGATCTAAACAAGGCCATAATGTGATAATGTCAGCTCAATGTGATGTGATCATATCGAACTTCCGACGAGTCCATCTCCAGTTCTTCTGCTGGCTGGTTGGTTTTACCACGCCAGTTCGGCAGATCCGCCGTTGCCCTGCCGATCAGATCTCAGATCCGACACTACCAAGCTGCGCGGGATTGATTCCAAGAAGCCTAGGCTAATCATGCGCGACCATGATTAGCCGGTTTCTTCGGCAGCTTCATACTAATCTTATCCTGCCAGCCTACTTCATTTGGCAGCATCCTGTCACTGTTGTTCTTGCCAGGCATTCTCAGCTTTTCACGACTTCTTTAAGATGGCATTTCGCCGCGGCTTCGGAACAGCTCGTCTCCTTAATTCTCAGCACAGACAACGGCCACTTAGATGCAGAAATTTAGATAAACGGCACTGTATTTTGCAACAGGCATGGGGTGCAGTGTTTCTCTAAGTACAACAGATGACTGGTAGTACATATACGCATCAAAGTCAGCAATCTCCTTTATAAGCGACTTCAGTAGCAGGTTTACGACGTGCTCCATCCGTCTAAAAAATACAATTCTCGTTTCCCAAGGAGTCGAACAATTTTAAATTTAACCGAATTTATACATTTTAAGTTTAATCAAATTTATATAAGATAGTATTAATATTTATTTTACAACATAACTATCATTAAATTGATCTTGTAATATATTTTCATACTAAATCTATTTGAAGACACAAATGTTAGTAACTTTTTGTATAGATTTGGTTAAACTTAAAATTGTTTGACTCATCGGAAAGCAAGAGTTATATTTTTTTTAGAACGGAGGGAGTAACCAATAAGATTTACTATACAGTGGCTAAAATGAGGTTGTTGCCTCCGAAAGTTGCAATCAGAGTCAGCGACCAGATGAACATCTTAACATAATTTACGTGGCCCTCCGTTTGTGTTCTAAGTCTTCGTTCAAGATTCAACCGTCATGGATCAAATTAGTTGGCTCGCTCAGAACATACTTCGGCAGTTCATACTTGGCACCTGCAACATGGAGTTCTCAGTTTTAGGATCGGTACTGAACAAGTCGTAAATAAAAAGAGAATCAAGAATTTGGAAATTAAGACATGCTCACCTCTCTCGTCGTAGCAAAGCGTCATGTCGGGGTTTGAGACGATGATCCCAGCACTGTCCACTATGGTTTGTGCAAGGGCTAAATCAGATTCTGCAGCAACTTTAAGAGCATCCCATATCTCTGGACAAACAAACAATAACATATTACAAATTAAAAGTGATGCAAACGAAGGTGTCCTTTCATAGTAAAAACTGAAAAACATGGCTTCCAAACTTTAGGCAACGATTACAAAGTAAGTTTGCATTTGGCCAGTATCAACAACTTGCGAAAAATTTAGAATTGCCAAACCAAACCCTCGAACTAAAGATTACTCATAACTGGTACCTGAAAAAAACCGAGTAATGGTCAAGTTCACACTAAGACTAGGTTCTTATTTGATATGAAGCCAGTACTACAAAATGAAGGGCTCAGTATTATTTCTGCTGAAGAATTGAGATTACATCGAACAACTACAGTGCTGATTTTAATAAGGATAATAATTGTGTAATAACTAGATAGGTCAAAGAAAACATCTGCCAGTTATCATGAAAACATTGAAAAACAAGATAGAAGAAACCAGCAATTGGAGACTAGCAAAATGAAATCAAGTTGAAAGAATCATGCAGCACACATCAACAGAAGAATTAGTAATGTTCAACTTTGCCTAAAAAGTTATAAACACACCTTTTTGGCCACCATAATGCGGAGCCGTGTCCCAGAATTCATCACGCATCTGTTTGAGTTGTGCTTGTGTAATTGGTTGAGTGTGCTTCCAAGCCTTAGGCTTTTTCAGCTTCTTACTGTTCTCTGTATTCATGAAAATATCCCTTTACGTTCTTTTATTGGATAGCAGGTCCAAAGGCACAAAGTTATCATGTTAAAGAATACCGCTAAATGCTAATAGCCTCAAAAGAGAAAACATCCCATATAACCTATCAAGATGTCATGGTGCTACCATGCTAGGACACAGCATACTCAAGACGAAATCTGGATCCAGAAACTGTTGGGAACTGAAGGATGTAAATTATCTTTAGTCAACTGCAAGACTAACTCATACCACAATTTTCTTCACAATCTTCGAGAAAGTTGCGAATGGATGGCTCTTTGCAGAACAGGATAACGGAAAATTAGTCTTAATTAAACTCTCTGTGTGTACAATGTGAGCAAAGTTACCATTAATTGAACGCACATATATGATGCCGAAATTAGGAATCATCACAATAGCTAAAATTATTCTGTAAGTTTCAAATTGTGAGCACAAGTCCTTACAAAGAATAGTGCTTCTGTTCTGAAATGCGACACCTAATAAAGTGCTTGGAACTAGATAAGGCACTGGCAATAAAAAATGCAAATTTTGCACAATCCATAAATAAGTTCTTTTGGCCTACGGTCAGAATAAACCGTCACTTCGCCGCACTCAAAATCTCATCTTAGCTTTTATTAGGTACAAACAAAATTGCTTTTGTCCTGCTAGAGAATATAAGCCATCACTTCAGAGTTCAGATGCCCTTTTGAACATGATAATGGTATCCATTTATCCCTCCACTAAACAATATTACCACCGTGATGCAAGAGTATCTCCTAGTACTGACTCCACTAGTCTAATAGCATTACCAAATTTGGACGATTACATCTATGGGAATCAACAGTTGCGACAAATCTAAATACAAAGATCATCGAAGTAATCCGCCACCAGAGACAATTTGCTAAATTTCCTCCCGATTAACACTTCTGCAACTAAATTCTTGCATGGCTGATGAATAGATGTCCTCAAACCATGGGATTTAGTATCACTCGATCAAGAACCAAGACGGCAAAGAACAAACGATCTAATCCTACTCCTAACGGCAGCGCCTGGAAACAACTCAAACCGATCTTAGCGCCGAACAATCCAGAATCAAAGACCACCAATCAGCAAAGCAAACACTAAGAAGTTACCATCGACTTTGGGAGTGGATCCAGCGCAGCCCATGGCGATGGGCGATCAGACGCTCATGGGACGGGCGTTCCAGAAGCTTCTGGAAGCGCAGCCGGATCTCGCGCCGGGAGAGGCGGGTGGAGGCCTGGAGGGGGAAGGCAGAGAGCGGCGGATTAATAAGTGGAAGCAGGAGGGAGTAGGAGACGCGAAGCATCAGCGGCATGTGATGTGAGAGCCTGTGCAAAGTGAAGGCCAGAGAGAAAAAAGCCGATGAGGTGACGTTACCGCGCAGGTGAGGTGCCCGGCCACGTCACCTCTGATCGCTGCCCCCACCACGTAGCCCCACACCCTATAGCTACACCAACTTCACGGCGCCATGACTCGCCACCTCTAACTGACGCGTGGGACCTGCGCCGAGGCCCACGCGTCGCTCGCGCCTCCCTCCACGACCTCTCTTCCTGCACCCACCTCACTGGCCCAGCAGAGTCACTGATGTGTGGTCCCCACAGTATAGGCTCTGTCCTCACCGGTCCACGACGCTGGCACCTCCCTTCCCGTTCCTTCCTGTGCTGGCGTCCTGCCTACCTCCGCTCCGCCATTCCTCTGCGCATCTGGAGCTGTTGTTTCTAAACCCACAAACCCTAGCCGCTGCGCCGCCGGCGCCGCCACCGCCGGCGCCGCAGCCATGAACGCCTTCCGGTTCCTCGGGGACATGACCCACCTCTTCTCGGTCCTCGTCCTCCTCCTCAAGATCTACGCCACCAAGTCCTGCTCAGGTAAGCCGTAGCTGCGCTAGGGTTTCGGCCGCCGGTTAGGGGAGGCTCTCCGCTGACGGATCTGGGCGCCACCGCGCAGGGGTGTCGAGGAAGACGCAGGAGCTGTACATGTTGGTGTTCGTCGCGAGGTACCTGGACCTCTTCACGGACTACCTCTCACTCTACAACTCGGTGATGAAGGTGGTGTTCATCACCAGCTCGGCGGCGATCGTATGGTGCATGCGCCGCCACCCGCAGGTGCGCCGAACGTACGACAAAGAGCAGGACACATTCCGCCATGTGGTTCTCGTCGCTGCCGCATTCCTTCTCGCGCTGATATTCAACGAGCGGTTCACCTTCCGGGAGGTCATGTCTTCTCTCTTGCTGATCTTCCTGGATTACTTATCACAATGTTGAATTGATGTTTTTACTGGACGCTTGATGAAATTGAAGTTATGTTAATTTGTATGCTTTGAGAAATATGATATCATCTAGTAAAATAAGAAATATGGTATCTTTTGCATAGTTAATTTGTCCAGTCATTTTATTACTAGAACTGTAGAAGCTATTACACAACTGCAACTGGCATGTTTGAAAAACTGTTTTCCAGTGATGTCTTATAGTTCGTCAGCCAAATTAGCTGAGTGTGTCTGGTGGCGATTTGATGACCAATCACATAGAATTAGAATTGTTCCAAAAATTCTTCCACACAGTCATTGACAGAGTATCCTAAAAGGGTATTTCATGCCAGTCAAAGGTAATCCATCACATAGGACCATATCTAATCAATTTCATGCTATTCAAAAGTGATCTGAGATAGTTGAAGAAGACCTAGCAAACTGCCTGCAGATTGTACGTGTACGTGATAGATATATTTGCTGGTGGTCAGATTTTCAGATTCATCTTGTGATTTGACATGTTGATCTATTTAACAGAGTATCTATGTTACAGTACAAAACTTGATGATTAGTTTGCTGAAGGGTATTGCAATCCTAGAATATAAAATTGTAAAGAGAAGAGCAACTAAAACAGCATCTAACTCTATGAAGTTGACTTATAATTGATCAGCCTCCCTTCACACTATGTAAAAAAATTTGTAAGGTTCCATTGCTTTGTACCTTTCTTCAGTATAGGTACATATCTTCTTTATTAGTAACTGCCTGTTTTGGGAAAAATATCGTTCCTTATTGTCTTTGCTGGGATTATTATACTCTCTCCGTTTTTATTTACATGTCGTATTAGGTTTGTTCTAAGTCAAAGTTAGCTAACTCTGACCAAGTCTATAGAAATATATAGCAACAACTATACTATCCAACATATGCACCATCAACCTATACTTCATGTTGGATTCAATGAAACAAATTTGGTATTGTAAATGTTATTATTTTTTCTATAAATTTGGTCAAAGTTGACCAAATTTGACTTAGTACAAACCTAATACGACATGTAAATAAAAACAGAGGGAGTAGCTACTAAAATGTAAGTTCCATGATAACATATCAGAATCATAAATAGCATAAGTTATTGCATACGCTGAAATTGTTACTAATTATTCCAAAGATTCATTGACAGAGTATCCCAAAAGGCTAAAATACTGTTACTTTGCAGATATGCTGGGCATTTTCAATCTATTTGGAAGCAGTGGCAATTCTCCCGCAGTTAGTGTTACTCCAGAGAAGCAGAAATGTGGATAACTTGACTGGACAATATGTTTTCTTCCTTGGGTATGCTTTTTTTTTTTTTGCTCCCTGCAGGCAATTTGCTATTTTTCTGAACACCACATATAACAAGGAAAATACAAATCAATTTACAGTTCACGCTGCATTGAACTAGGTACTCTGATGTTAAATCTATCAGCATTTAATAGTTATACATAACTTTAATAACTGGCACAAACCTTTGTTTTACAAATAGAATAATTTCAGACAATTGTATACGGCGAAGTTACTATATTTTCTTTAGATATGTATCCATGATATGATTCAGAGCTAACTGTTGAATGGCGCTCTTCACTTTCTGGATCTCCGACTGGTGCTATAGATTATAGTAATGGACTACTGCGTGTTATTTGGAGTTAATATTTCAGAGGTAGGGATTGTGTTTGTTAGTGCTGCCCCGTCAGCCTGTCGTAAGTAGTATGTATGGAATAGTTTTGAAGTTTGGACAAGAATCTTAACCTTTAAGCCAGGAAAGCATAACTTTTTAGGCATGCACTCTGTGCAATTATTATTTTGTTATTTTACCATTTGAATTATACTTGGGACTGTTGTTTTGTAGTGGATGTGCAGTTTAACATATTCTTCTTTCCAGGAATGGACAAAGTTTATAATAATCAAAGTTTCATCATGAGACAAGAAACACATTATTTAGAAGACTAATTTTTCTTCACACTTTTCGGTTCTCTTGCTACCTTGTGCCTTCATAATAACACCATCATTATTTTATCAGGGCCTATCGTGCGTTCTACATTCTAAACTGGATTTACCGTTATTTCACGGAGGGTCATCAGAGCAGATGGATCCGTAAGTTGTCACTTTTCTATGTGGTGTTTTATCTCTACACTTTTTTTTTTCAGAATTGCTGTCCACTAATGGTCTATCTCTTTCAGCTTGGCTTGCTGGTTTGGTGCAAACAGCTCTGTATGCAGATTTCTTTTACTACTACTTCTTAAGGTGAAATGCATACTATTGTGAATTGCCACATATCATTAACATACTATTATTTGCTACTGAGTATTGACAATTCAATGTCGATCATTGCAGTTGGAAGAACAACGTGAAGCTCGAGTTGCCTGCTTGAGCATGCCTTGATGTGCCGAAAGAATGTGCACACCACGTGACTCAAGTGTTCTAGAAATTAGTTGATTATATGGGCAGGGAGAGACTTGGTAATGAGGTGGAGCAGTTGCAATTGATACCATAGTCTTGCCTGCGAGAATTGATATTTGTGTTTCCCATGGCAAAGTCTATACGTTTCAGAAGCTAACAGTTGCTGCTGCACAGAAGTAGACTAGCCCCTTTTTGTACCTGCTACCTTTGATATGGAAAATCACATACAATTTCAGTTGGTCTGTTGTTTACTCTCGCTCTGTTTCACTCGTCGGAAACAAAAACATATGATTCCAGTGCTCATGCCCGTTTTTGTAAAACCGATATTTTCTGAACTACATGCATTTCTGGTGATCCGCTGTACCGGAAATTGCTGCATCGACAGTCAGCTCGCGTCAGTGTGTTGTTTGTTTACTTGGCAGGCTTGATGATTCGGTTGCGCATAGTATGTGTTTGATGGTGGTGCGAGTTGTGCGATTGGGTATCTTTGCCCTAACTTACGCTGTATCGTACCAGATCGTTTACGAAATCTGGACGTGCGTTTATCTGCTGAAACTATCTAGTACTTGTCAACACATGCTGGAAGATACCAATAGAAGAACTGCACTTTCTTTGGTCTGGATTGGGTTGGGCTCATTGCCTAGACATGGTTGAATCACCCGCGCGGCACCATCTCGCATCACACATCTTTCGGAGTCTGGATCTGTCTACCTGTTTGTATTTGCACACTCTAGAAGGTACTCCTAGCAATGCTAGCAACATAGTGCCTGGACCTGCAATGGCTTTGTTCTGGACCGGGGCCATGTGCCAAATCATGGCTGAATCACTGGATGTGGGGTTCATCGGTCGTCGCGTCAACTCCGATGCCCAAACGTTTATGGCGGCACAACTCTTTGCCTCTTCCGTCATCCGTTTCCAGCTTTAGCTCCGCAGTCAGAAGCATCGATCCGTTCAGCAGATTGGATACTCTCCCATCGTTACGTCTGCTAACTGCCGTCTGCCGCCACTACGAGTCCACGAGACCACGACCAATCTGCCTGCCTTGTGAGCTGCGACTCGAAAGGGGCCTTCGAATCAACATCATCCAGGGTTCACTCATCGGATCGCCCGAGAAAATCGTGCGCTACACATCACTCAATCAAAGAAAAATAAAAAAAAATCGTGCGCTAATTCGTCGGTTGCTCCGGGGTTCAGCCATCCCGGCTGCTGCTTCACAGTCCACACCGTCACCGGACTTGCTAGTGGTTTTTTCAGAATAGTGTGCGAAAAGCCAAGAAGGCGGACGCCGTCACTGGCGGTTGAGGCATCAAAGGGAAGCGATGACAGAAGCACTGAAAACACGTCATTCCCTAGCTTCGCCATTCCGATCACATGGAGACAGGATCTCGCAGATGTCAGCAGTGCACAGTGGTCCGATTTGGCCAACTGCGCATGACTGATAAATGTATTCCCTAGCTTCTCCATTAACCGCCCATCCATGCCCCAACGCCCGATCCTGCCGGCCGGGCTTTGACATTGCTGCGACTCTCTTGTCTACTATCCCAGGTGTCTGTTAGGTCATTGTATCTGAGGTCAGTAAAGCCACAACCCATGACTACCTCCTGGAAGCCAGCCATTGCTCCAAAGTGAAAAAGACACCACTGACAATCTGGCACATTGGACTGATCCAATGGGGTGGATCACAGGAACATTTAACCTAAAAAGATTGTTGCCGGTGACTAGGTTCATAGCCTGATGCATCATCATCCAATCGTTGATTAAACCTTCATAACCTACCGTGGGGTCATTAAGTGTTTAAAGGGGCTGCTGATAACTAAAATCTTTAGTTAGGAGATTGCTTTTTTTAGTGAGCAGGTTTGTAATGCTAATGCATTTTGCCAACCAAGTAGCAGTTCAGCTCGCAAGATATGGTGATGTTAAAATGAAATGTGTCATGACTTGTGTAACCACTTGCATTATATCTAAATTACTTACAAGTAGTCTTCATCCATGGCTAGAAACTGTAAGGCAGCTTAAAAGGAGCTCCATAGGTTGCAAGGGGTAGGAGGCTCCAGCCCTCACCCTCGATTCGTCCCTACATTTTAGCCATGGCCGCGCATGATTGATAAGAAAAATCTTGGTAACTGTGTACATCAAGTTTCATGCTGATGAAAGCCAACTCTTTTCTCAGAAATTGTATGTTATGTTACCGTTTTTTGTCTCAAGGCATGTCATTTAATGAAATTTGAATCTCCATAAAACTTGCATTGTCAATTGCCTTATAATGACTCGATGTAAAAACTATTGAGTTCTACGCTGTGACCAACTGCCCAGATTTGTCTCTAATGAAAAAAAGCTCGTCAGTCAGCTGATTAACAGGTTCAGATTAGTAGGTTCTCAGCGATGTCACGTACTCACAATTACCTGAATCAGCCGTCTGTTAAAAGAACAACGGAAATCCCATTTCGGGGCAGCTTTAACAGTTTGGGCACGCATGGGGCAGATTTTGTACTGTACATAGTGACTACAGAATTCTGATGCTTTGCTACTGCATGTAAAAAAAAATGAGATACTTCTATATGAATAGAAGAAGTACAGAGCCCATATGTCGTCTGAAAAAGAAAACTTTTGAGACCGGCAGTTGGACGTCAAGAGTTCTCCACCGGTAACTAGGAATATTCCGTTAGGTGCCGGGAGGCTTTAAATGGAGCTCGCCCCTCGGCCCCATCGGCACGACAGCACGAGCAACACATCATAGTCTGTCTCTGAAAGCAAAGCTGGTAGCCGACTAGGCAAGCGGCAAGCCGAGCCAAGGCCAGGCGCCCTCCTCCGACCAGAGCAGAGCAGAGCCGAGCGAGGAACGCAGCACCACCCCGCTTCCAAGTTCCAATGGGTTCACGCGGCGGCAACGCTTCCTTGCGGCTCGTGTCGGCGTGCCTTGCCCTGTGCCTGCTCCTGTCTCGCTTCTCGCCGTGCGAAGGCCGCAAGCTGCTGGTGGCAGAAGAGGAAGGTGGCAAGGCGATGCACTTCGAGGGCGACCCGGTGCTCAGAGTGGCACCGTCGCCCCGCATCGGCTACGGCCCAGGTGCTGTTCTCGGAGGTCGACCTGGTGCCCAGAGTGCCCACCAGGGCCACGCGATTGATGCGTTGTTGCGTTCCGTGCCACATCTTGGCCCAGGTCTTGCTTCTGCAGAGTTCTCGTCTTCTTCGTTTCTCTACGAAGCTGCACCTAGGGATGGTAAAGGTTTTAAAAATTTAACCTAACAAATTTAAAATCAGGCTAAATAAAGATCAGATCAAAATATTATATATTTTTAACTAAAACAAGTAAAGACTAAGTTGGATTTGTGAAGTACTACATATAAGAATCATGATACTTCCTCCGTCCTAAATTATTATCGTTTTGGTTTAATTTGACGTTAGATGGAGTACATTACCATCTTTGTGTGTGCTTGTACATTTTCCCCAGTTGATACAGGGAAAAGGAGCACGCGAATTATCCTTTCCAAATGGTGGAAGGATAGAGGTGTGGAATCTGGATGCACGTTTTTTTTTTAATTTATGTACTTGTCTGTATTTACACACGCTACAAGCGTGGGTGGACGTAGGCCGGGTGGGCCACGACCCATTTAAACCTCTCGAGTCTCGACTGCCTCTGGCACAAGGCGCCGTCGCATTGGCACTTGGGCCCTCTTCCACCGCCTGAAGGCGTTTGTAATTCAGTTTCTAGAGTCATCAATCAATAAAGCTTGGTGATTCCCCTCAAAAAAGAAAAAATTTTGGGCCCTCTTCAGTGTGCTCACGCCCTCGCGTGCGCTCTTGAGGTGATGCGAGTTGTGCGATTGAATACTTTTTTTGCCCGACTTCTGAGGTATCCTACCACATTGTTTACAAAATCCGGACGTGCCTTCATCTGCTGAAATCATCCACTTGTCAGCCGTGGTAGTAACGGATCATTAAGACAATCCAACTTCATTTTTATATATTTTTAATCTAAAATTATATAATATTAGAATCTGATTCTTTTAAAGTCTGATCCTTAAATTATCTAGACTAAATTTTAAAATCCTTAACCACCCTACTTGTCAGCACCAAGACACCAATAGAAGAACTGCAATTGCTGTAATTCTTCCAAAAAAAAAATGCAACTGCTGTGATCTGGATCGGGGCTCATTGCCTAGTCTTGGCTGAATCACCTGCTCGGTACCTCTCATCACACGGAATCTGGATTTATGTATACTTGTCTGTACGTGCATACTCTAGCAGATACTCCTAGGCCTAGCTGGGGCAATGGCTCTGTTCTGGACCGGGGCCATCTGCCAAATCATGGCTGGATCCACTGGATGCGAGGCTCTTCGCGTCAACTCCGATGCCCAAACGGCCAAACGTTTGAGCGGACATGGCGGCCCGGCACCGTCGCGGCGCGAGCTCTTTGCCTCTTCCGTCATCCATTTTCAGATCAGCTCCCCTAGTCAGAAGCTTCGATCCCTTGGGCAAATTGAATAATCTCTCGTCGATACGTCTGCTGGCTGCTGCCTGCTGCCACTGCGAGTCCACGCCCAATCTGCCTGCCTTGTGAGCTGCAACTTCATCCAAGATCCATTCATCGGATCGGCCGAGAAAATCGTGCGCTACCTAAACACTAGGTAATAAAAAATAAAAAAATCGTGCGCTAATTCGTCGGTTGCTCCGTGCTTCAGCTGCTTAAAACTAGACGCCACCAGCGCTCCACACCAACCCCGTGAGAGAGCGCCCCCAATCTGCCGGCAGCGATGTGCACCCTGGAGCAGCGCGGCCGCGTGTTCGTCCTCACCCTCACGGGCGACGGCGAGCACCGCCTGGGCCACGCCCTCATCTCCTCCCTCCGCTCCGCCGTCGCCTCCGCCGCGGAGGCCGCGGCCCGCGCGGGGCCGGGGGCCGCGCTCGTCACCGTCGGCGAGGGCCGCTTCTTCTCCAACGGGCTCGACATCGGGTGGGCGGGGACCTCCCGCGCGCGCCTCGGGGAGCTCGTTGACGCGCTCCGCCCGCTCGCCGCCGACCTCCTCGCGCTCCGCATGCCCACCGTCGCCGCCGTCACGGGCCACGCCTCCGCCGGCGGGTTCCTGCTCGCGCTCTGCCACGACTACCGCCTCATGCGCGGGGACCGCGGCGTGCTCTACATGAGCGAGGTCGACATCGGCCTGCCCCTCCCGCCATACTTCATGGCCGTGCTCCGCGCGAAGATCACCGCCGCCAACGCGCTCCGCGACGTCGTGCTACGGGGCAAGAAGGTCCGGGCCGCGGAGGGCAAGGAGATGGGCGTCGTCGACGCCGTCTACCCCTCCGCGGCCGAGACGGCGGCCGAGGCCTTCAAGTTTGCCGAGCAGCTCGCGGCGAGGAAGTGGGACGGGGGCGTGTACGCGTCCATAAGGATGTCCATGTACCCTGAGGCCTGCAGATCAGTTGGAATTGTCGAGGAGAGCGATGAGGAGAAGAGGAAGCACTTCGCTTCCAAGCTCTGACGCCGTGATTGTGATTCGAGTGAGGTCAGTGTTCGCAACTCTGCATCGACGATGCGGAGTCCTTTTGACTTCATATAAGCTCCACGCCTTGTTGCTGAGCATTGTCAATAACGCTCAATGGAAATATATAGTTTCATCTGTGCTGATTTTACTTATGAAATGGTTGTGCTGTACCCAAATCGATTCACTATACCCTATAGTCTGGAATTTCGGATGACGATGTTGACTTGGAGTAAGGATCTGCTTAGTTTCAGCTGTAGTTGTTATCCTTGAGCATAGTTCAAAATTCGAATTCTGTCGCAGTCTAAGCTTAGCAGATGTTTTGGTCTTTTGCGGATCAGCTTTAGATATGTGCAAACAGTGGCGGAGTTAGGAGCAAAATTGATAAATGATTATTTAAGTACAACACTGTGAGGACATAGCAATAGAAGCAAAACTTGGAGAAGACTGATTGGTAAATGCCAGGTCAGGTAAAGATCAATATAGAGTTCAGGACTTCAGGGCTATTGTTTTAGTAATATCAGTAAAGGAAGATGCAGTGGGGTTCTATCTTTCCTTGTCCATCTCTCTCATGGCATTAGCAGATTAGCTACAGTTTTCAATTTGTCTGTGCCTTTTTATTTGATTCTTTGAGATTATTTTTTATTGTTTGTATATGCAGATAGTATGATGATTTATTTGTCAGGTTGAGCTCTAAGAAAGGCTACGATTCATTGTGCCATCTTTCATGTTTATTGCTGTTCTGAACTTGTGGCTGTTTTCTTATGACAACAATCCCTTAAGAAATACCCATCAAGTTTGGATAGCTGCTAGTGTGATAATAACTTTGAGAGCAAGTGCTCTAGCTATTGATATTCGTTAGTATTTCCAATTGCATGCTTGCCAATCATGATACAACCATACTTGTTATCATGATACTGAATTATTGGGTCATCCGACATGAAGCTGCCCATACTCTATTGTGAATTCTATTTGGAGGTGACCTGTGAGTTGCATCATCAAATTGATTCTCGTCACATTTGACTATGCATTTCTCACTGATGCAACATGAGAAACATTCAGTTTAATTTCTGCTGGTTTGGTTGATTGTATAATTGTGCTGGACCGAACCAGTTCAGTATTTTAGCCTCACCATACTTCAGATAAAAAATTCTGCCTTTTGAGTGTAGTTCTGGTCCTTGTGAGAAGCTTGAATTTTATTGGGAGTCATATGGAGCCAAGCTTAGCTGATGTTGCTAGTCCATCTGATGTGAATAAGCTAATTTTATCTTAGCTGATGTTGCTAATCCATCTGATGTGAATCAGCTAACTCTATCTGTACAAAATTGATCCAACGGTCAATTCAGATACACAGCTGTGGAACGTTTGAGAGTGATTGTTACGGTGACTACTTGTACTTGAAGTGGGTCTGGATACTGTTTTGGCAATTAAAAGTTGAAAAAGGATGGGAGCATTTGATGATGCCTTGTCATCATGGTCTTAGCTACAATAGTACAATTTTCAACTTATTCACTTAAAATGTTTGTCTGTTGAGTAGTTTAGCACATGAATTGCTATCTTATGAGCCAGGGCCATAAGCATGGTACCAAACCTTTGGTACTTGCATTTGCAACCTTAAAGGGTTTTTTAAGGGAAGTTTGCATATATGCAGCCAATCTAGACCTGGTATGCAATAATACCATCACATTTTGGCCCCGTCCATACATACCGTCGCACATTCAAAATTTTCCATTCAAACCACCAAATCACCTTCATGGCTTCACTCCTCACAGAGGGTTAGCGTCGTTTATTTGGTACCACAATACCCTCACATTGATCGTCTCATATGACTTATCTGCAGTTTGCATCACTGTATAGATTATCTTGCATAGCATCATTGTGCGATCAAGAAATCCACTTTCTTGTATGCATTTACGAATTTTAAAATCATAACTTATTTATGCTCGCAAATCATGTTGGTGCAAAAGATGCTGCCAGGACTATGAATTACCTCCTGGCATCCTTATATGTACATTACACTTTCTGAGATGTTACATTGTCCATGGTCCTACTTTCTGATGTCAAATAAGCAATTATGACTCCCATGTCTGCCCGGTTCGGAATTCCTATGAACAACTTCTTTTCGAGTTTCTGAACCAGCCCTTACTTTCTTTCCTTTTTTTGCAGGTTTTCTGTGTTGGAGATCCCTTCACGTTCTGCATTTGTACGTCGGCAAGCCATTGACGCTATGTATAAATCAGACAATATGTACTTGTGCAAACCTTGTAACTGTGAGTTTGCTTGCTTGACGGTGGGGAATTCATGCTCCTCTACCCATCTTGCTGGGAAAAAAATTCAATGTGCCTGCTAGACTATATAGAATTCCACTAAGATTACCGATATGTGTTCATATGTTGTGCCCGGGTTCACGTTATATTTCTTCATCCTGGGAGATTGGAAGTTTGGGCAAATCGTACGTTGCAAATGCCTCCCTTGGGCGGTTGGGCCGTGGCTGGAGGTAGCAGCCCGCAATGGATTACCTCCTTTCCGGCTTCGGTTGACTGTTGACTCTGACTGGAAAAATTGCACAAGAGAAAGCCATACTGATCGCATGAAAGGGCTCTACCCGCCGTACCCCTGCCATGCTGGCTTGTACTGGATAAAGAAAAGTGCACGCGAATTTTAAAAGGAAGTTCTAGTTGCTTGCAAATTTTGGACTGGAAGATCCTCTTCAAGGAGATTGATGCAGTCATGTAGACTTTCGTACACACACTTTGCAGCATTCAAATCAATCCGGCTCCACCAGCAAAGTCGGGGAATTCAAGACGTGCTGGAGGCTTCACCCTCTTTTTGTTAAACCTTTTTTTGGCGGACCTGACAGTTTTGTTAGCGATCAAACCACAGCCACCTGATTAATCGGTCATCATTAGCTATCACTCCGTCCCGCACGTACATGTGGGCCCCACGTCTCCTTTCCACGGCGGGGGGCGGTGAACGACTCGACAGGTGCCAACGAGGCACCGAGACGGGACGAGCAACTATGGTCTCAAACGACTCCAGATTAAAAAAAAAAATCGAAAAAAAAGGAAAAGTCTCTCTGGCCCCCTCGGCCGTGCCGAGCCGGCATCCCCCATCCCCCCTGCACCGATCGCGACGACCCGAGCCGGAAACGGGGACCGCCGCCGCGGCAAGCCGGCGAAGGAGCCCCCATGGGTGACAACAAGTCCCCGCTGAGCCTGAGCCCGATGGGCGGCCGCGACCGCGACCGGGACCGGGAGCTCCTCATCCCGGTCTCCGGCGGCGGCTCGGCGCCCGGCGACGGGGATGGGGACGGCGACAGGGCCTCCTCATCCTCCACCTCCGCTGCGCTCTCCTCCTCCGGACGCGAGGTCCGTCTCCGCTCCGCCCCCATGCCTCCTCTCCCCACTCGGTTCCATAGTAGTTTTTTTTTGCCCCTTTTATTCAACTGCTGTTCGGCTAATTTGATGAGTCTAGTCTACGATTCCTGCCGTTTTCGCCGTTTCACCTCGCAACCTCTCTTGTAGACTGCAGTTAGATGCATGAACCAAGTAGCAAGCACTAGAAGTTTATGTGCTAGGAAGTGCTTCAATGTCACATTTGGAACTTGGCCCCGAATTCAATGACCATGATGCACCTTGTTTGATCTGCTTAAAATGGGAAGCTGAGAATATTTTGCTTCAGTTGCTTTCCTGCGATGTCACCCCTTGATATTACACTTGGAACAGAATGATATTTAACATATTTATTATGTTTGAACCGGTTGAAATCCCTAAACTGCCTAGAACCTTTAGGATAGCGTGTTGCAATTTGAAATAACAATAACCCCACTTTACAAAAACTGTTAGGCAATGTTTTTGTTCCTACCCTCTCGCCTGTCCTTCCCCCTTAGCTGATACTTGCCTTGCAGAAACTGAGAAAGCATGCTCTCTAGATTAGGCATCTCTCTTTGTATTGTTCAAGCTAGAACAGCTCATGTTGATTTTTACATCTCCTTTTTCCCCCCTGAAATGCAGGCATTCCATAAGGTTGTCCGCAGTTGGGCTTCAAAAAAGTTTATGACTGGGTGGTAAGTCTATAGCAAAACTAATCTTCCCTTGCCTCATGATTACTGTTTAGTGTTTAGCAATGAAACAGTAATAGTGCACTTCCTAGTAGCTAATGCTAGGTTCCGTTTCCATTATTTTGTCATGTATAGCCTGGTTGTTGAGGATATGTGTTGTAGCATCTAGCATGCCTTAGCAGACACTTCAAAAGTCAAGTTTGTGGTTGTCAAGCCAACATCCATTCCCTTTTACACCGCAGGAAATCATTTAGGAAGGTGATGCAATATTATTAACGGATGCAATTAGCAGTTACTAGGAACAGTGGGATGTTTGTTTATTTGATTCTGGGTTTTGTTTCTTTCAATAAAAAGATTTCCTTGTTGAAATCCTGATAAAATCAGGAGGTTTGTGGTTGTTATGAAGGATTTACATGTTACCGTTGTGATAACTCAACATTCAAAATATGGGATCTTGAACTTAAATTTTAGAAGAAACATACCATAATTTTCCATCATTAGGATTGCCGTAAAGTCCTAATAACAGGGATTTCTTTAGTCCATTGCATTTTCAGATAATTTCACACATATATGTTCGATCCTTTAGTCAGCCATTACCAAAAAAAAAAACTCAAGTTTCTTTCTCCTGATTCCTGAAGTGTCTCTCTGGGATCTACATGGACCATGATCAACAATGAATCTGGCTTTACACGTGTCATTCTTATGCAATTTGCAATGATGTTGCATTTTATTTTTCCATGTACCTGCCACATATACTAAGATGTTTTTCTTTTGCTGCATTTTATTTGCCGGGAATCTCCAGTGTGATTCTCTTCCCCATCGCAATAACATTCTACATCACCTGGTGGTTCATTCATTTTGTTGATGGATTCTTCTCTCCAATCTATGCTCAACTGGGAATCAACATATTCGGTATATGAACTAACTGTTTTTTTATTGAAATCTCAGAATTTTTGGACTGTTGGTATCGTGTAATGATTTCGTTTCATTCAGAAAAAGGGGCACCTTCATTCTGCCTTTAGTTTGGTTCGTATTAAGTCAGCTGCAATGTTATGTTCTAGCCGCTGCTCTTTTATATAGCGTATTAATCTGGATATGTTCATCATTGTGCCCAAAAATTCTAGTGCTATCTTGTTCTAAGTTTCACAATGCACCACATGATTAGATTATAAGTTCTTCTAGAAATCTGGGAAACCTGGCAAAAATTGGTGTTATATGGTACATTGTCTTCAACGAGAAGAATTCTTGTTGGTTATCCAGCCTAATTTTTCACTTTCCATTCTGATGATTTCGCAGGTCTTGGCTTCATCACATCTGTTACTTTCATATTCTTGATTGGAGTGTTTATGTCATCTTGGGTTGGGGCCTCTGTCCTTAGCCTTGGCGAGTGGATTATTAAGCGCATGCCTCTTGTACGCCATATCTACAATGCATCCAAGCAAATAAGTGCTGCAATATCACCAGGTAAACTTATCATCATACTGGTCAATCAGCTTAACTTAAGCACTGAATAAACTCTGGTTGCTTCGTGCAGATCAGAACAAACAAGCATTCAAGGAAGTGGTCATCATAAGGCATCCTCGTGTAGGAGAATATGCGTTTGGTTTCATTACGTCATCAGTCTCACTCCAGGTCTGAAAGGCTCTTTAATATTACTCTCAGACAAGTTTGCCTTACATATATACACTTTTTTTTTTATGCATGTGCTACAGTTTCGCTACCTAGTAATTATAGGCTCGTAGCCAAGTTCAAATTCTTGCAAAGGTTGAAAGTCAAAATGTTCCTACATTCAGGACAAGCGAATAGTAATGATGATGTGTTCTCTCTGGTTTTCATGTGATATCTAAGTAAATTAATCTCATTATTTTGTTGCCGCAGAGTTATTCTGGTCAAGAAGATCTTTACTGCGTCTATGTTCCTACCAACCATCTTTATATTGGTGATATCTTCATGGTGAATTCAAAGGATGTGATAAGGCCAAATCTTTCTGTGCGTGAAGGCATAGGTAATTCACAATCTCTCCTGTGTCTGCCATTTGATATTTTGCTTAAATGAACGGGGTGGATAGTTACTTATGCCAAAAGACACTTCACATTAAAAGGGCATATATCTTTTGCAGAGATTGTTGTATCTGGTGGTATGTCAATGCCGCAAATTCTGTCAACCCTTGACCCACAAGTGATCATTGGGGAGAGAACCGGACCCAGCAGAAGCTGAAGCTGATATGAGCTCTTTGTGTGCCCCTTTTCCTGGGCACCAGTAACATTTTCATACGAGTACAGCAAACTAGATTCTGAGCCAAGTATCTGTATATTAAGTAGATATAGGCGACTCACATGGTTTGATTGTTGGCTAGAGTTTGTACTTTGTACTGCACCCTATGCAAGAAAGACGCATCGCAGCTGTGATATCCAACTGTTGTGACATTCCTATCCTCCTTGTGCTCCTTTGATTCTGTTGAAGAGCTGCTTTGCTTTCATTCGACGATGTTGAATTAGGAGTTCTCGACTCGTGGAGTTGTCAACGATGGTTGCATTCTTCTTCCTTTTGTTTGTTTTTGGAGCTAAACCGTCTTATTTGTGCATTATGGGGGCATTATTCTCCCATAACTTTTTGGTTGAAATTTCGATGTTCTGTTCTGCTATGTTCATGTATATGTGGTTGATATCCTCTGGTGGCAACATTCTCCCGGTGCCTCCTGCGTGACATTTCAGCATCGTTCGTGTTTTGGTCTTCGTTTCGTTGAAATCTCCGAACTTCTGATCTAGTTGATTGAACCAGAAAAAACACGTCGGATGCTGTTGTGACTTGTGAGCTCGTTGCGCTTAGCCGCTACGCATGTCGTGACTTGCCGGGCCGGAGTTACTTTCCATGGGCCTATACATTTTAGGCCTTGGCCCAAATAGCGGAAACCCCACCCTTTTCTGGCCTACCCGAATGCCATGCTCGACGCTGACCTATATCGGACGGCTGCAATTCGCTAGTCCAGAGAATCCGAGAACGAGAAGACCCGCCGCCTCTGTAAAAACCCTAGTGCCCAAGAGGCCTCTATATAAGCACGGGCCGGCGGGCTCCCTTCCTCACGCCGCCAACTCACCATCTCACAACACAAGGAAGCTTTTCCTCTCTTCACTACTCCAGATAGTCCATCAGCTGATTACAGATTTCAAACAGCTTTTTGTTGCTTTGGTTTGTGGGCATCTGCAAGTTTTGATCTGCCTTTCCTTTTCGATTATTTTGGTTCTCTGATGGGGGATTTGAGTTGCTTATTTTCTGGTTGAGGACTGTGAAGATCGTATCTATTGGTCTCGTTCGTCGTAACTGGCATCTGTTTGCCTTGCCGACCATCCTGATATATCACCACCCATATTCCGAGTCCTCTACTCAGCCGCAATCACCAGTACCCATCGAGATTTTTATTTTGTTTGTTCTGCACTTCTTTTTCAGATCTGTTCTGTTTTCTGGCCTATGATTAAATAAAAAAAATAGACAAGCATATGTCTGAATCCTTCTGTGTGGAAAAGCCTAATCTTCTCTATGAGGTCAAGTAGATCTTTTAGTCTTTACTGTGTCTTTATTTTTATTTGGACTTGTTATGGTTTTGATTCCATTGGGGCCTAGGATGAACCATTTGGATGTTATGTTTGTATGATATCTTTGTGATTACACCACCATTACTGCCTTCCTTCTGAGGCCTCTTTACGTTTGTATCTTCTGGAATTCTTTTATATTTTGTTCTTTAATCTACCTTCTAAGTTCGCTGAGATTGATTTGTGCGATAAGGACGGGTGATGAGTACCAGTGCATAGTTCAGATGATCTAACCCTAGTGGTTGTGATTACTTTGAATAAATAGTCTTTCGCTCCTAACTGACGACCTTATCAACACTACCCAATCTCTCGGCTTTTTTGCCAATGTCTGATTCTTGCTATATTTTTTAGCATGCCTAATTCTTGCGATACTTGTTTTAAATGAATGATATATTTTTATGCATAGGCCGACGATGCAATGTTGATTGGCACACGCGATGTCGTCGAGGATTAACTCGAGCTGTCTTCGGCTCTCTAATTTAAAATAAAATGGAGCTATTCTCAGTTGATGTAATCCGTTTGAATTTGAAGTTACTTAATTCGATTGATGCTGCCCGTAGCAGTTGTGGAAGATTCCAAATTTGTAAGTGGGTTGAGAATGGATGATAGTAGCATTGAATTTTTACCCTTCGCTTGTATTGTAAATATTTTTGTAATGCTGTAAAGCTACTGATGGTAACCGTTCATTTCAGTGATGTTTGATATCCTGAGCTACATTATAATGTATAAACCACAAAATTGTTCATACGAAACAAATTCAAATATAATTTCGATTAATCCAATTCCAATTTGTATAGTAAATCCTCAATCCGTTTGTCGCGTGAGCGAGGATGGAATATAGCATCAGCCAAAGCCGTGTGTACCTCCGGGCGCCCGCGTCACTTCAAACAAGCCCAGATTGGAAATGCCTCTGCCCGAGCTATGCATTCTGTTGTCTCTATGGCTCATTTCACCTGGACGATGTCACTGGTTAAGGTCATGCCGTGGGCCAACTCTGGAACCGATCGCCGCCGTTGTTTGGTCATTGTAGAGTGTTACGTCAACGGATTTATCCTTTCTCGGTAATAACACAGACTAAGTTGACTCGTTACCCGCCGTTTCTGCAGAACCTAGATTTAGGGCTTAGTTAAGCTCAAGTAGTTTCTGCAACAATCGGTGTGAGCCCCTACGTCCTCGTGGCATCCATAGACCGTAGTTGAGCGCAACTAGTGGCACCCCCACCGGAAGAGGTAAAAATATATTCGGGGTGGACGGAGCAGTTGAGCTGCAACCATGCCCATGCAGCGGTGGTTGGGTTGCGGTCGCTGGCCCTCCCTCGCCGTCGCCGCGCTCCGTTCCTCTGATGAACCGTCTCGCGCCCAACGCGCAGCACGTTTGCCCAACGCCGCTCACCTTCCGGCGTCCTCCCTCTCACACGCGCCCCACCCGCCAGTCACAGCTACCGCGCAGCCGCGCCCACCTATTTATGCTATCCATCCCGCGGCCCACCTCTCCTCACGTGACCTCGCCGCCGGCGCTCTACGTGCGCGCGCGCGCGACACCCCGTCTTGCAAGTGCGGCCGATGGAAGACTCGCAGCGAGGAGGCAGCCAGCAGCCGAATCCACAGCTGCCTGGGTTCCTCGCCTCGCCGGTTGCCGCCGCGCCACAGCTTGTGCCGCAGGCGTGCACCAGTGGCACGGGCGGCGCGCTGAGCTGCCCGCCGGCCGCGTTGGACTGGGCGTCGCTGCTCCTCCCGCGCGCGCCGGGGTCGTTGCACGATGTCCGGGCGACGACTTCGCAGGAGCAGGCGATGGCAGGGGCTAGTGGTTGTAGTAGCAGCACGGCAGGGGATGGCGACGGGGAGACGGAAGCCGGGAAGAAGGGCGGCGGGACGAGGGGGAACAAGAAGAAGAAGAAGCCGAGCCGGCCGCGGTTCGCGTTCCAGACGCGGAGCGAGAACGACATCCTCGACGACGGCTACCGGTGGAGGAAGTACGGCCAGAAGGCCGTCAAGAACAGCGCGTACCCCAGGTTTATTTTCCATTCGTCTCGATCTACAACATAATGCAATCGGAATAATGTTATAGATCTTCAAATTAAACTGACTTGTTTTTGCGTTTTGCCAATTATGCGTGCGTGCGCGTGCAGGAGCTACTACCGGTGCACACACCACACGTGCAACGTGAAGAAGCAGGTGCAGCGGCTGGCCAGGGACACGAGCATCGTGGTGACCACGTACGAGGGCGTGCACAACCACCCGTGCGAGAAGCTCATGGAGGCCCTCAGCCCAATCCTCAAGCAGCTCCAGCTCCTCTCGCAGCTCCAGTGTAGCACTAATCAGCTCATCTGATGAGCTAGTATTCATCTGACACAGATGACAGCGCGAACTAATGCAGATTTATTTACTGCCCAAAGTGTACAAATCAAAACACGCTCTAGATCGGGAAGAGAAGGAAATAGGCTGTCCTACCTCCCAAATACAAATGTGTTCCTTCTTGTTTCATGCATATACAAATGTCTGTAGGCACTGATCATGATGCATGTGTTGTGTTGTAAACTTACAAAAGAATCTATGTGCTAAACTGCTGATCAGAAAGGCCCTAGTAATAAACTTACAAAGGAATGTAATTTTATTGTGCAAGTCAATCTCTTCGGCTTCATTGTTAACACCATTTTTTCACTCCCTGCTTTAAATTGTTATGGAACACTACGTTAAAAAATTTGCTATGGATCACTACGTTTTAAAAAAATGTTATGGGGAACACTAACCTTTTCACATTATTTAATTTGGATTATTTGGTGTGAACACACTTGCTCCTTATTAGTGAGCTCGCCCACTCCCTTCCTGGCAACTCCACGCATGCGTTTTTAGAACCATTTGGTAAAGCATCGTGTTGTTTATAATAAACTCAAGAAACTAAGATCCAACTCGCATATATTTTTTATTTTTTTTAAAAAATCAACTATCAAAGCACTTATTCAACATTTTTTAGAAAAATGTTGGAACAATATTTCAAAATGTTGTCCCAGACTTAATAATATGTTGAGCCAAGCGTTTTAAAATGTTGATTATGAAAAAATCAATCGGCATTTTGAATATATCATTTTAAAATTTCTTCATGTTTACAATTTCAACATTTCGAGTTTACAATTTCAACATTTGAACATAAAATGCTGAACATGTGCTAAAAAGTGTTGCCATTGATTTTATAAAATTATGAATGAACCATTTACGATTGTTGGAAGGTCCATATTAATCTTTATAAATTAATGGTAGTATTTGAAGAAAGCCATATAAAAGAAAGATAGAATGGAGAGGAAAAAATGGAGAGAGAAAAACTAGTCTAGCCAGCTGACCGAATTGGGCCTTATGCTGCTCCCGCTTGCTGTGATGCTTTTCCTGAGCGCGGAAGGAATCATGGGCCGTGGGCTTATTGGATGGGCTGCTATTGGATTATAGATGAATGATCCAACTATCTACCCTACCTTATAAGGCACCACGGAAGTCTTCCCGTCTCTCTTCTCCTCTCGTTCGCTCGCTCGGCCGCCTTCTTTCCAAGCGGCGACGACAGGGGAGTGGCCGAGTGGCGCGGCCCTTGCCAGTTCTTCGCCGGACGCTTCGCCGGCCGACCAGGTATGTCCGCTCTTTCCCTTCCCTTCGTTTCCTGCTGTGCGAAATCGAGCACCCAAACCCCCTAACGTGTGCTGTTTGTATTCGGATCTGACATGGATGTCCTATACTGGGTCCGCGCCTGGTACTTCACCGTTGGCTTGGCTGTTGGAGTGCTAGGTGTTGGCTAATTGGAAATTTGGAAAATTGCAAAAGAACGAAACGGCTATATCGCAAGTTAATTTATAGTTCCTACTAGGCTGCTACTGCCTTTGTAGTTCTAGTGTGGCTTATTATTTGTTTCATAAAAATACTAGCGTATCTTCTTTTAGGAAAATGGCGTATCCGTGTGTCTGTATCCCCCCGATACTTATAGGCGTATCTGTATCCATGCTACATAGCTTTGAATGATCGTCCATGAACATAATGTTTTCTTTGTTTATTGCAACTGCCAAATCAATGAGTTGTTATAACCTGATTAGTAGTTTTTTTTTTCCAAATTGCCATGACCCATGCCCAGCCAGTATGGATCCACATCAACAGGGATCCACCTCAATAGAGAAGAGAGAAAAAAATCCACTCCGCTTCTAGAATACCGTGAGAGTACAGTTAACCCCCTATAGGTATTTTTAATACTGAAACCTTGATTTTGTAATACGAGCTCACATAATCCTCTTTACCAATCTCGCTGAGAGGTTGTGATGATGTGGAAGCAGTATTGTGCTGCCATATCACTCTGTCCCCATTGCCCTTCTTTTGCACCATCGGTGGTATGAATTAGTCGAAGAATCAGTGGTATGAATTTGTGGAAGCATCAGTAGTGTGAATTAGTGGAAGCACAGTGTGGTTGCAGGAGCTGAAACATTTGGTTTCCAAAACATTTTTGTGATCTGTGAATCACTCCATGTGAACAATTACTGGAAATTTGGTGATGGTCAGATTAATGTGATATGTCAGTGCAAGTTGAGTATCAGATTTGTTTTGCCAGCACTTGTTTTTCCTTGGATACCAGATTTATGCTTCATTTGTTCATATGTATTTGGTTTTCAAGATTTGAGTCCTTGGTAGTCTTATCTTTGAAATAGTGAAATCTATGTATAATTTAATTTCTGTGTTGTATTTGCACTTGGCTTTTAAATTAGTTTTTTTGTGTGTGATGGATTAGTTAGGTAGTGTTGGTGCTGTTTTCCTGTTTATATTTGGGCTGAGCATAAGTAATTAAAATGACTCCTGCACGCTCTCGAATTCTTGCTGTTAACATATGCTTCTAATTTCAGTTGAACTCGTGTGACTGTGTGGTATCAGACAAATTCTAAAAATTATCTGCTGTGATGTTTCACTTGTATGGGGTCTCTAGTTGGTAATAAATGTTTGCCAGATGATCAGATCCTATGCATAGTCTGAACACAAATCTGATTAGTGCATACTGAATTCCAGTGTTTTCCCTACCTTTTCCTTGATACACATCTGATTAGTGCATACTGAATTCCAGTGTTTTCCCTACATTTTCCTTGATGTTGCAGATACAGGGAAAAGTGTTTTGTGTGAGACTACCAAAACTTGAAAATGAACAAGGGCAAGATTTTTAAGTTAGCTAAGGGATTCAGAGGAAGGGCAAAAAACTGTATAAGGATAGCAAGGGAGAGGGTGGAAAAGGCACTGCAGTATTCATACAGGGATCGGCGCAACAAGAAGAGGGACATGCGATCTCTTTGGATTGAGCGCATCAATGCTGGTACACGCCTTCATGGGGTATGTATACACTTACATTGAGGCATCACTGGGCAAGGCATTGCACATTTTCTATCTTAGCCCAAAAGTTTCTTGCGTGCTCATGCTAAAACAAACAATTCTCAGAAATCACCTGCTTATTATATTTTTTGAATTGTTTGTCCAGGTGAACTACGGCAACTTCATGCATGGATTGATGAAGGAGAACATCCAACTTAACAGGAAGGTTCTCTCCGAGCTGTCCATGCATGAGCCATTCAGCTTCAAGGCTCTTGTCGATGTATCTCGCAATGCATTT
Organism: Panicum hallii; assembly: GCF_002211085.1. NCBI lineage: Eukaryota > Viridiplantae > Streptophyta > Magnoliopsida > Poales > Poaceae > Panicum > Panicum hallii. The sequence goes on from NC_038044.1 coordinate 13,336,350, forward strand.
CCTGGGAACAGGCCTGTTCCTGCTAAGGAGGGGCTAGCAAGCATTCTGTAACCGTTTCTTGCCCAATAATCTAGCTTGACGGCTACATCTGCATCTGAAAGTAACCTTTTGTCTTGTAACGTGGTGAAGAGCTTGTCATGGTCGCTGCAGGTGTTACTCGCTGTTTTTCTGTTTGATGACCTGCCGGACAGACAATCGTAGTACATGTTTTGTACCTCATGCCAGTTACTTTTAGTTTTCTGAAAAAATGTGTTCCGTTTAATCTTGAAAACCTTTGGAAAAATTAATTACTGGTCAGGTTTTCTACTTCATTGGCAAGCTTAGACTGCTACCAAGAGAGCAGAGTAAGTAACCACTCATTTTCAAGCACGTGGAAAAAGGATGTGTGTCTGATACTGCAGACCGCAGCCGAGTTGTTCGTATTTGCCGCCTCCTGAAATCATGGCACCATCGCATCTTCTCTTAAAAATCCGGTGCGTGGGCTGCATCATCGTCTCCTGGAAAACTAGAAGAATGACGCTTCCTGGTGGCTGCTCCGTGCTGGTCGCCCTATTCAATATTATGTGGATGTGCAGAACTTTTCATGGCATGTCTACATTTCTTCTATCTTACACAGCTCTTTACCTATTCTTTAAAAAAAAGAACACAGCTCTTCTACTTTTAGTTGTACTTGGGTTTTCTTGATGCAGCTTCTATGTTCGTTCAAGGATATCATTTTTTTTCCTTCAAATTTGAATAGTTTTTCCTGCCATGTTTTTCATCATTTCATTCCCCGTGTTTGTAAGCACATTACTTTCAACAATTCATATTCTGGTGAAGAAATTGAATTATCACCAAGTATCGTCTATCTAGCTTAGGCAGCCATTGCAATCTCCATCACATGGGATGGGAAAGGTCCGAGTGAGCTTCCCGTGTGAGACCAATCACAGTCTGGTGTTAGGTAGGCCGATGACCATCTCAGATGACGGACAGAGATCTCCCCTCGATGATCGTCGTTGCCTGTGCAGCGTGGATGATCCGTCGCTTGATCTGATGCATCGTACACGTTGTACCTGAGCTGCATGCAGGAAGTTTTGTCACTGAAAGGCCGCGTCAACTTGGTCATGGTTTGAAGTTTGAACCGGTGGGAAACGAAGCCATGGTAGGTCGGCGGCACTGCAGCGTCGTGGTCCAAAGCTCAATCAACTGCAGCCTAGGACAAACGCGAGACGTTTTTGGGGTACTGCCAATCTGGACCCTGAAAAGCAGGAGTGAGGATTGCTCCATCTCAAGACTGACCAAAGACCCATTGCCAGTCACTGCATTTGAGCCCTCGGTAGGTAAAAGCAAAAACTGAATGACCAGTAGAGCAATGCGATTTATTCAGAAAGCTTTAATCATGGTCATTAACCAGATTGATTCCAATGTACTTCTCATTTGTTCTAGTAACAATATTTTAATCACGGGCATCTGAACCAAGAGTACGAACAATCTATCATGAGCATGTGTTCATTCTAGATCATGGGCGAACTGATATGATTCAGGGATTGCCAAGCAGATACCTGTATCTGTACACCACATGACTTCGCCCCCAAGGTCTTCCTGTGGCAAAGTCAGATGTGGAACATGGTTGTGATAGCTATGTCAACTAGAAATTTTACTTTATTCGCCCCTTATAATTAGTTTTTGTTATTATGATCACTAGATGACCAATCATTTCGATTAATGGCGCTCATGCCTCTTGAGCCTCTTTGTAGTTTGTAAACCATATCAGCTGGAACCCAATAATCAAGAGCAAATCATATGCAAACAGGCGTGTGAGTTCGTTATGGACTTGGTCATCGAGCTCAAAGATGTCCTCCACTACCATGCGTTGCTCGGTACATTTCCGTGCTTGCTATCCTCTGAAGCACAGGTGGTATTGGCATAGAAATCCATTGACCAAGCTCGTCAAGCTCAATGCTGAGTTCCCTTCAGGCTCGTTAAGAAATATTTATGGGTACGAACGGGATCTTTTATTCGATGCACGTATATAAATCTTTAGCTGATGAGCTGGTTAATCATGGGGCGTTAGTTGCGTATTGCTAATCAAATGGGCAGGCCATCCATTCTTTGCAAAAAGAAGAAGAAGAAGAAGAAGTGTGCATATTATTCGATGCATCACAACTCCTCCTTGTCGATATGCAACTCTCCCCAGTTCTCCTATTATAGCTTGTTTAACAGAGCTCATGTAGCGTTTCTCAAAAAAAAAAACAGAGCTCATGTAGCAGCTTCTAGGTTGATTCCATTAGAAGCTCCTTTAAATAATATTTGTTAAAGAAATAATTTCAGACTGATTTATGAAGCGATCTCTGAAACGGATTATGAGGCTAGTAATTGAAAACAAACAGTTTCTCCTGATTCACTTCGGACACGTAAAATCACTTTTTTCATAAGACTTTAACCTAGAGAATCACTTTCCGCCAAAATAAAATCACTCTCACAGTCAACCAGAAAAGCAGGATAAGCTTTAGCAAACATGCCCTTACTCTCATCCTCCAATTGCAGTTTTAGTTTTCCGCAAAAGCATTATTTTTACATCGGAAAAGGCCACTTCCGCAAAATCGAAAAGGGCAGCCGATGTGCCCTTGAGCAGCAACAAGCGGAATGTTTGTTTGGCAGATTTTTTTTTCTTTTCAGAGTGGAATGTTCGGCAGAATGTTGAGGACAGGTGTGGCTGGCATTGGACAGAAACGATCCACGACAGCTGTTGCGGTTTATCCGCACTGTTTGCCGCTTGTAAGACACGCATTTCCTCCCTCTCTTTCCTGTCTCGCTCCAAACCTCCTGCCATCACTCTCCAGGTAGCCACTTGCATGGCCATCACCCGTCAGATGCGGGTTCGGCTTCAGATCAGGCTTCCCCCCACCAGCTATGACGATGCCACCGCACTCACCGAGGGCTCGAGCACGCTTCGACGAGCTAGCCCTGCCGAGCAATGATCGCCCGCCTCCGAGGAAACCTGGCGTCGTGGGCGGCGTCGCGCCTGGGGTAGGAGTGAGGAGGGGGAAGGTGCCGTGCGCGCCCGCGCAGCCGCAAGGCCGCAGCCACACCCACACGGCACGGCACATGCGCCGGCTCGGCTCATGATGGCGATATCTTCTCGGGTGGCAGCCAGCAGCCGCGGCGCGGGCCGCCACCGTCGTGTCCCGCCCCGCGCCCCGCGATCTCACTGACGATCACGTTAGGTGCGCCCACCCCGACGGGCACGCACGCCACCCGGCGTTGCCCCTGCCTGCACGCGGCGCGGCGCGGCGCCGAACGAACCGACGGGGCGGGGCGGCGGGTGGCGTTCCGTATCGGCGGGCGCGGGGGCGTGCGCGGCTGGGCCTGGGAGCGGGACGAGACACCCCACCGTGCACGTACGCCGGGGGGTTGACGTCGGAAAAGGGAAGTTGTGTCCGGCTGGGGAAAGTGGAGGAGGGAGGACGTGAGCCCTGTCGTAATCGCACATCCTGGCGCGCGCAGGCCCACGAGCTGGAAGGAGGAGATTCTGCGCCAGATCAGCAGCAGCCATGGCAACTGGCCTCCGATGGTTACAGGTCAATTCTTCTCTTTCCCTGCCCGATCATCCCCGTCCACGGTCAGCGACGCTCTTTCTCCCCGACTCCAGCTACTGCATTGTTCGGTTTCGTCTCAGCTGTTAAATCCGCCGCCACGCAACTGTAGATGATGCAGATTTGACCTGGAACCACGAGTAAAATCTCGCTGCGGACGCGTGCAGATCACACTTAAACAGGGCAGTAATATTTTTCTGGGCTGGCGCCTGGCGGAGCGGATATACGGCCGCGGGCCGCGGCGCCGCAGCTCCCAGGCTTTTTTACGTTTTGTTCTCGGGGCGGCGTCGGCTCTGTCCCCGATAAATTGCTCGCCGTGTCTCCCCTTTCCTCCGCTCGGCCCCGGCTCGCTTGGACCCGCCTGTCCTCGGCACGAGGGTGCGGGTGCCTTCCTCCTCGCACGCACACGCGCGCGCAGCCAGCGAGAAGGGAGAGAGGAGGGGGCGGAGGGTGACCGTGAGTGACTACAAGCTACCGCGTTTTAGGTCGCGCCCGCTTGGACTGTTGCGCCTGCGCGAGCTAGCTACATCGCGCTCCGTCCCACCCAAATCGTCAAAGGAGTTTGGTGGTGGCTGGCTGGCTTGCAGCGGGTAGCAGCGCCAGGCGGTGGGGAGGAGGCGATGCGAGGAGGAGGAGGAGGAGGGCCGGGCGTCGCCACGCCGGGCCGCCCGCGATGGGGCTCCGGGGTGACGACGCCGCGGTCGCTGAGCACGGGCTCCTCGCCGCGCGGGTCGGACCGGAGCTCCGACGATGGGGAGGAGCTGGTCGAGGTGACGCTGGACCTGCTGGAGGACGACAACATTGTGCTGCGGAGCGTCGAGCCGGCCGCGGCGGCGGCCGCGGCCGGGCTGGGGGTGGGGGCGTCGCCTTCGTCGTCGGGGGCGCCTCCCCCGCCCCGGCGCCACCCGGAGCCGCCGTCCGGGGCGCCGTCGCGGTCGCGGTCGCCAGCCATGCGCCGGACCTCCTCGCACCGCCTGCTGCAGTTCTCGCAGGAGCTCAAGGCCACCGCCAGCCGCGCCAAGCAGTTCTCGCAGGACCTCACCAAGCGCTTCACGCGCACCCAGAGCCGCGCGAATCTCGTCGGGGAGACAGGCGCCGCCGCCGCCGCCGCGCCCTCGGGCATCGACGCAGCCCTCGAGGCCCGCGCGCAGCGCCGCCGCCGGGCGCAGCTCGACCGCACCAAGTCCGGCGCGCACCGCGCGATCCGCGGCCTCCGCTTCATCAGCGGCGGCAACAAGACCAGCAACGCCTGGATCGAGGTCCAGGCCAACTTCGACCGCCTCGCACGCGACGGCTACCTCTCCCGCGACGACTTCCCCAAATGCATAGGTTCGTTTCAATCCCTCTCCGCGCATCCATTTCCAGAACCCCCCCGCGCTTCCCAAATGATTAGTAGTTCCTAACCGCATTGGAGTTTCGGATGCAGGGATGACGGAGTCGCAGGAGTTCGCGATGGAGCTGTTCGACACGCTCAGCCGCCGCCGCCAGATGCAGGTGGACAAGATCAACAAGGATGAGCTGCGCGAGATCTGGCAGCAGATCACAGATAACAGCTTCGACTCGCGCCTGCAGATCTTCTTCGACATGTAACTCCCCACAATCCACGAACTCCTATATGAACACCATCAGTTATGCAGTTCCATTAACGTGTCCTCGTTTTGGTATAATTTTAATCAGGGTGGATAAGAATGCAGATGGCCATATCACGGAGGCGGAGGTGAAAGAGGTAAACAAAAACAATTCCCCCGTGGCTGTGCTTGGTGTTTTCACTGGCATTTTTTCTTTGCTCTTGCTGATTGGGGATATTTCGATAGAATTATTTAGAGTCTTTTGATAATTGAGCTGTCCATTTCCATGCCTCTGTAGTCTGAACATACGTACTTGTTTTTTGTTGTCTTACAAGTTTATGCTCCCGGATTTTACGCATAAGGATTACGGAATCGGTAGCTTGGGAAAACATTGCCGACTAATCGAGGCATCCCGGCGAAACTGGCGGGGAAAGCATCCCCACCACCGGCTGGCCGGTCTCCACACATCATTTTTTTTGTTGAGCAATTGATATTGTTTGTTCTAGAACGTGGGAGGGGTGTTTCGTAAATTTACTATTGATAGAGATAGAGCTGAGCCTTCGGACACCAGAAGGCAGTAGTTGGTGGGGGCATTTCCGTCATGCTGCCTAATAATCTGTTCAAACGATGCGTGGAAAGGAGGCAGCTTTTGGATTAGAGTTTAATTTATTTAGTTAGCTGAGGTCATCGTGGAAAGGGCCAGACCAGGTTGTTTGTATAGGTTACTTTTTTCGAGGTGTGAAAAGGATGGTTGGTGATCAGTTGATTGAAAATTGCCATTGTTCTGTTTCCAGATTATTATGTTAAGCGCTTCAGCTAATAAACTGTCGAGACTTAAGGAGCAAGCTGAAGAGTATGCCGCCTTGATCATGGAGGAACTTGATCCCGAAGGGCTTGGCTACATTGAGGTAAATAACATATGTTTTATCCTGCACCGTGCATTATCTGTGACAGAAGTTGGTGCACATAATTGGTTCCATGATCCTATCTGTATTGGCTGATTTCGAAGGTGCTCAGGAGAAACATATTAACTGGAAAAGCGTGTTATCTTAAGGAATATAGTGAGAAAATAGTGAGTATATTGGGCATATATGGGTTTTAAATGACGTTGCCCAGCTGCATTAACTTGTTTTTTTTTGCCATTTTAACAAAACGACACGGTATGGTTGGTCCTCAGTTCTGTAATATTTGGTAAAGACTGAAAGCGAAAGTTGACCAACTTTTCCATCAAAAGAATCCCGTTCCTGATAGTGCCAGCAAGGAATCATCAGGTGGATATGCTCTACCTTAGTTTTGTCTTATAGGAAAATATACTAAGATCTACAGTACCATATAAATGCACTATCAAGACATTTATGGTGGATTTAATGAAACTAATTTGATGTTGTAGATGCTGGTATTTTTATAAACTTGGTCAAAGTTAAAAAAGTTTGACTTAGAACAAAACATCCATAACTGATCTTAAGTTTTGAATTTGTCCCAATGAAGCATTCTGGTTGACTGGTCGTCACTGGGTATCATCTGCTTCTCCATTTATTCCTGAATGTCATTAATCATATTTAGACTGACTATTTTAAGGTAGAGCATATCCACCTGATGATTGATGATGATGATGACTGATCCTACATCTGTCAAATACAAGGCTAGGAGTCTTGATGTCCTTTCTTGAAGGAAAGTTGCCTAGTAGTTGCTGCTGATAGTTTCATTAGGTGTCTAATGCTAATTGTATTTGTTTTGAACAAAGTGGCACATCTAGTTCCGTGTTATTTAGATAATAATTCTATACAGTATGGCTAGTTATGTACTTATGCATCTTCCAGTCTCTGAGATAGTGTGAGTACAATTGAGAACCAAGTTCATGTCCCACCTTCCCCCAAGGGAATTATTGCGTGCATGTTCCACAGCATGTATGGTGGGCTCATATGGAAGCCATGTGCACCGGCAGGTGCAATTATAATCTTGAAGGGACCATCTGCGGTTTGCTCGATTGGTTGACTTTTGTCCCTTAAATCGTGTACGGTTAATCTGCTTCTTTTTCTCTCTCTCTGAGAATTGTAATTTAGGATGCCCCCATCCTTGGCCTCTTTGTCCTGTTATTTGTATCGATGGGATTGATTTTACTAAGACAGTACTGTGAATTGTTAGTGTTAGTTCCACTTGAGCAATAATGCAATAATACTATGCTCAAAACAATGCTTCCTTACATGCTAATAAACACAATTACTGCAGCATTTCTGAGCAGCAAAACATTGTTTTTTGTCCTGATTGATGTAAAGTTACTTTTAGGTACTAATCGTTATCCTCAATCTTATCCCTGTGTAATATTTCTGAGCAGTTGGACTGCTCTGAAGTCTGAAACAAGGATTCTTTTGCTTGGAAATTTCCTTTCGTATAGGGAGTTCCTCACTGTCATTTTTAGAAGTTTATTATAATTTTGTTCTTTAATTTCAGTACTAAATTATCATTTTTTCCACATTTTAAGTGTGCCATGTTTACATGTACAACTGTTATATTGTATCAGTTTAGGTGTGAACCTGATCAATAACATGTACGTTGAAATCTACAACAAATATCTTGGGATGATGCTCCATATTATTTTTTCCAATTTTATCTGGCTTTAGAGGTGGAGTGCAATTTGTGACATTGAAAAAATAACTGCTTCTGACTGGCATTGCAGCTCTGGCAATTGGAGACACTGCTACTGCAAAAGGATACCTATGTGAACTACAGCCAGGCCTTGAGCTACACAAGCCAGGCACTAAGCCAGAATCTCGCTGGTCTAAGGAAAAGGAGTCCGATCAGAAAAATTAGCAGCACATTGAACTACTATCTGGAGGACAACTGGAAACGTCTGTGGGTGCTTGCATTATGGATTGGGATAATGGCTGGATTATTCATTTGGAAGTTCATCCAGTACCGCAACCGGTATGTCTTTCATGTGATGGGCTACTGTGTTACAACTGCAAAGGGTGCTGCTGAGACTCTCAAGCTGAACATGGCACTTATTCTCTTGCCTGTATGCCGCAACACCATCACCTGGCTGCGGAATACAAAAGCTGCAAGGGCATTGCCATTCGATGACAACATAAACTTCCACAAGGTTAGCCAGTATAGACTCAAATTACTTCTTTCTTGTCCTCCAGACCAAAATTTAGGAGGTTTTAGTTTTTCCTAAGTTAAACTTCTCTAACTTTGACCAAGCTTATAGAAAAATGCACCAACATCTTTAACATCAAATTAGTGCCATTATCCACCTGAAATATGTCTTGATAGTGCATTTATTTGTTATTTTAGATGTACTATATTTTTGTATAAACTTGGTCAAAGTTATAAGAATTTGACTCTGAACAAAACTAAAACCTCTCATATTTTGGATTGGAGGGAGTATACATTACATCTTAATTAATGGATTGTCCCTCCATACATGATACATTGTCTGAAGGCTTTGTGTAATGTCCCTATGGTTAGAATCAGGTCATAATCTAGATTGTTATAACCCAATCAAATAGTCATTTTGTGCCTATGTTAGATCAAACTGAATACTCATTGTTCTTGACCAGAAGTATTTTGTCCGTCACAAGGTAGGCACTAATCTACCCTTTGCCATTTACCTAACAAAGAAATCATTTGATTCATCGAAGCATACCCATACCTTATATTCATTTAAAGAAGGTACTAGGGAAGCTAAAACCATTTGGTTGGAAACACCCAAATTGTCATGGGCCATGTTTGGACCATAGAAATTTGCTAAAAGCAATAGTTTTGGGCAATGCCATGTCAAGGCAGCTCATGCCATACCCGTTCTTGCTGGCTATGGTGTAACAGAAACATATAATGGGGTGATCAGTGGCACCTCATAAGGGCTTTTGTCATAAAAGGACATATGATATTTCATTCAGTGAAAATCAAGAATATGGCTAAAAGCACAAAATTGTTGCTTGTGTTGTAATGGCAGACTATTGCAGCGGCAATTGTGGTTGGTGTTATCCTTCATGCAGGGAACCACCTTGTATGTGATTTTCCGCGGCTCATAAGTTCACCAGAGGAAAAGTATGCTCCGCTGCACCAGTACTTTGGGGATAAGAAGCCAACATATTTAGACCTGGTCAAAGGAGTGGAGGGCATAACAGGGGTAATCATGGTTGTGTGCATGCTTATTGCATTTACTCTAGCAACAAGGTGGTTCCGCCGTAGCCTGGTGAAGCTCCCAAGGCCATTTGACAAATTAACTGGCTTCAATGCATTCTGGTACTCCCATCATTTGTTCATCATTGTGTACATAGCACTCGTTATTCATGGAGAGTGTTTATACCTTATCCACGACTGGTACAAAAAGACGGTGAGATAATCTTAATTTTTTTCTTAACTATCTGGACCTCAATCACTATGTGCATGTGTAATATATATATGATATATTATTTTGTACAGACATGGATGTATCTCTCGGTGCCTGTTGGTCTGTATGTTGGGGAGAGGACTCTTAGGTTCTTCAGATCGGGCAGTTATTCTGTCCGGCTATTGAAGGTCACCCCTGAAGAATTTAGAAATCTGAGTATTGATTTTGTTTTCAGTTCTCTGACCCATAGTTCCTTTGCAGGTGGCCATATATCCTGGTAATGTTTTGACATTGCAGATGTCTAAGCCTCCCACATTCCGTTACAAGAGCGGGCAGTATATGTTTGTTCAGTGCCCTGCTGTTTCACCCTTTGAGTGGTGTGTGGCTCTTCTTTGTAACTAAACTATTCCTAGATCCCAAATTTTGTGTTTTTGGACACCTTTTTTTCTTCTTCTGTAAGTAGTAAAACACTTAATTCCACTTTCAGGCATCCTTTCTCAATAACTTCGGCACCTGGGGATGACTATCTAAGCATTCATGTTCGGCAACTTGGTGATTGGACACGGGAGCTTAAGCGGGTATTCTCAGCAGCTTGTGAGCCACCAGTGGGTGGGAAAAGTGGCCTTCTTCGAGCAGATGAAACAACTAAGAAAGCGTATATTCATTCCCATATATTCATATTACTACTTAATAATCTGTTTCTGCAATTGGGGGTTCATTTTTTTTTTTGGAAATTCAGCTTACCAAAACTTCTGATCGATGGACCATATGGGTCTCCTGCACAAGACTACAGCAAGTATGATGTTTTACTACTTGTTGGATTAGGGATAGGTGCCACACCTTTTATTAGCATATTGAAAGACTTGCTCAATAACATCATCAAATTGGAGGAAGAGGAAGTAAGTGATTCTTCTCATGTAGTGCCCATTATAGTTTTTTTTGGTGACCTAGGAACCAACAATTGATTTAATTCTTATTTTCTTTGTGATTCAGTTGGCCATCTGTTCAAATATTTTTTTCTCACCAATACTAGATAGGCCAGGAATTAATTTATTTGCCTAAAATCTTCAGGAAGCTTCAAGCGATCTTTACCCACCAATTGGTCGCAGTAAGGCACATGTTGATCTTGACACCCTTATGAGGATTACCTCAAAACCAAAGAGGGTTTTGAAGACAACAAATGCTTACTTCTATTGGGTGACACGTGAACAAGGCTCTTTTGATTGGTTTAAAGGAGTCATGAATGAGATTGCTGAACTAGATCAAAGGGTATGTATCATCTAACCCTTTTTCTTTTACATATCATGCTATGTGCTTTCTCTTTGCAAATTTGTTCTTACAGATGTCCTTGTTCACTATTAGAATATAATTGAGATGCACAACTATCTCACAAGTGTTTATGAGGAAGGGGATGCTCGGTCAGCACTCATCACGATGCTGCAAGCTCTCAATCATGCCAAGAATGGCGTTGACATAGTTTCAGGAACCAAAGTAAGTTCTAGTACTCCTGCATCTTGCTGTAAAGCGTTGAACTTTACTGTATTATAGGATGAGGAATAATACCTCGTAATGTTCAGTACGCAACTTATAATTTCATTTTGTTATTGACATTCGGCCTTTTTTCCAGCCCAACTTGCCTGGGATAAAAGGATGTGTTCTCATTATACTGTTTTGCTGTTATTTGCAGGTCCGGACACATTTTGCAAGGCCAAATTTTAAGAAAGTCCTATCTAAGATAGCCACCAAACATCCTTATGCTAAAATAGGTCAGATACTTTTCATATTCCTGATATAGTAGAAATTTTTCTTTTTAGCTGCAATATGTCATTCAGGATGGGAGTTTCGTTTAGCCCTTCGTAAAACCTGGATTAGCACTTTTATATAACTAAAATAAGGAGCTTCCTGTAGTGAAAATACCGATTCTCAGTGGTACATACAACAGAACAGGATGTTTAGTATGCGTAGACATGGTAAACAACTAGAAAGTTTCCTTGCAAAAATAAAAGGAATTTTGAAAAGTCTACTTTTTTTGTTCTAATTTCATGCCCTGAAAAAAAAAAATCTAGAAGGGGGGTTGGGGGGGGGGGTGTAAAGACACCATTTCTGGCTGAACCAATAATCTCGATACCATCTTCTGTAGTCTGAGCATTGTAAATAAGGTAATTTTTCTTGTTGTGTACAGGAGTGTTCTACTGTGGGGCCCCAGTTTTGGCACAGGAACTTAGCAAACTTTGTTATGAATTCAATGGCAAGTCTACAACGAAATTCGAGTTCCACAAGGAGCATTTCTGACATAACAAGGTAAATACAGAATAGGGGAAACAAGGGGGAAGAAGATGTGTTGTATGTAAAGCCATGTTTGCTTTAACGTGTTGCCTTCTTCGCAATTGAGTTGGAAGAGCTAGGGATTCTGCACATGGTGTTGTGTCATCACGGCGCCCTCCTCACCGTGATACTACAACCAGTTACAGCAGCGACACCTATTGCTTGAGATATTCAAATACAATAAGAGCACATAGAAAGGTAAATGGGGGAGCAGCTGGTACAATCACATGGTTTCCATCAGAGATTGAGCAGCAGATACCCCAGGTGGATGTGGACCAGCAAGGGCCAAGCTGGGGATTCCCTCAATAAGATCCCCCATGCGCGGAGTCTGACAGTTTCTGAGGATGGTTGTGATTGTAAGCAGCGTGATGGTAGGACATAGGATGAAGGCCAGGATGTCACAAGGCTATCTAACTGTATATTTGCATGCAGCTGAGTGGTTGACTGAGGCCACATGTTTGTTCTAACTTTGTAATTATACACGGGGATGAAAAAACAGGAAGGAGTATAGTTGGTTTTTGTATGTAGTGTAGGTTGGTAGTGACTGGGCCCAGATTGCCGGGCCCAAATTTGATTGAAGCGTGTTTTGCTGCCTTGTCTGAGTGGGAAGATGCAAATTCTTTTTAGGCCCCGAGTGTATGATTGAATATTTGAATGCTGTATATCTTACTTTAGTGAAGCCCTTGTTTAAATTTTTTCCCCCGGCTGTTTATGAGGCGTCGAAATGGAAGGATTACATGTGGTAATTGATGATCACTTTGGTGAAATTTGCACGAATAGTTGCACCTGGTGTGGTAGATCTGGTACCTGCTGCTTAATGCAAGACGCCGAACGCTTGTACATGCTGGAATCTTGGCGTGATGACTTCGAGAATTGTTTGTGGAATCTTTCTGATTTTCAATGCTAGTTGGTGCAGATAGTATTTTGCTACACGTAGGTAGTGTGTGTGTGGTTCGGATATGTGCACGCGCGCCCTCTCTGATGAAAAAGAAAGATTCGCAGGGGTTTACAATTTGGATGCAAGGCTTTGCACCAGCACCACAATGAAGTTTGAACCCACCGCTGCTGATGCTCGAGCATGACAACGGGACTGGGAAGCTTAGCATCAGCAGCTTACGTTTTGGCAGCTTTAACATCGTCGACAACCTCGTACCGCGTCGGCGGCGGCGTCGAGTGCCACCACGTCCCCGGCGTGGACCGCCGCGGGGATGGCAGAAGTCACCGGCGGCGGCGGGATCTCGCTGGCTGCTATGGAGTGGAGGTGGCCCCACAAAACTTTAAGGAAGATAATATATACATATAGCCCCCGGGTATTTTTCAATTAACCCCCTATTGGGATCGCGATTAATAATCGCGATCCGAATATTTGTATATAGCCCCTGTAAATTTTCAAATAACCCTCTGATTTGGATCGCGATTATTAAGCGTGATCCGGATTTTTGCATATAGACCCTAGCTTCATGGTTCGGATCTGCTGCTTCTTCCTCCGGCCCACCCGCCGTGTCCTGCCCACCGCCGCCGCCGTCGCCCCCACCCCTCAGTCCCGGCCGGAATCAAGAGACACTATCCCGCCCAGCAATCGCCCGCTGAACACCAGGAACCATCAAGGTTTTCCACTCTTCTGCTCCCCGCAACTGCCGGACGCCGTGGGCTCGCGTGCCCGGGCTGCGCGCTTGTGCTCGCACACTGGCTAGGCATGGCGGCCATGGTTCGCACTTCGCGTTCGTCTTCCCCCAGAACGTTCGCAGCTGCGAAACCGTGGGTGGTGGAGTGTGATTGTCTGCAACTGCAGGATGTCGATGTGCTTGTTCTTCAGTGCTTCAGATTTCACAGCCACTTTGTGTCCGATGAAACCTTTCTCGTTTTCGTCGATCTCTTGACGCAACTCATTGATCTCCTTTAATTTGGCCCGGTCAATATGCATGTGCGTATATCAGTCTCAGATCCGACTTGATCTGCTTCTCTGCTTCATGTAAGCTTCAGTTCCTACTGGATTAAAACACAGGGCAAAATGCAAGGCTGTTTCAGAATGTGTAAGCCTGAAAGTCATGTTCAAGCTCATGGATGGAACAAATCAAGGAATTGGCACTAGGAGATATGGCTTTCAGTAGCAACAGGAAATGCAGGTTCAGTCATATCATACCTTAGCTGATCCAGCCTCTTCTCTCTTGATGAGTCGAGATCAGAGAAAACGACAATGGCTTCATCACCGGAAGCATGCCTTTGCTCGGTACTCTGCTGGGGAGAAAATTCAGTGCCAAATTAGCTACAGTCCTGACCACTTAACATCTGGGCTCTGCAGTTATTTCAGAGTTGAGATCTCACAACCGCCAAGTGATGGATGCAGGAGGGGCGGGGAAGGCAAAGACGCCCTTGCTCTTGTGGTGCCTGCAACACCAAATTCAGTATCGATGAGCTCGCAGAAGAGGACACTTCGAAGAAACTTCAGAAGCCGTTGGCATGATGCTGAACAATCTGAATCGGTGCTGTTACTCACCGTCGCAAAATTCTTGAACTTGCAGAACGGACGCCGGTAGATGAAAGCACGCGCGCCGGACATGGAGCCCTGGCCCCTACGTCGCCGCCGCCTCGCGCCTCCGGTACCGGAGACGCGTTCCTGCCTGGCACCCCCAACCAACCAACGCCGCAAGCGGCGAAGCCTTTGGGACTGTCCTGAGGAGAGCGTTCTGCCTCTCGAGGTCCGGGATGACCTCGGAAAACCAGGCGAGCTCGCGGCGGGGTTATGGTGGCCTCGGACGCCGCTGCATGCCGGCGTGCACGGCCCAAGGCAAGATGACGCGCAGAGGATCAACATGTTGGTCCGTAGGTCCTTGCGCGTTGTATAAGTTGCCGCCGCCGCCGGCCCGGCCAGGCTTCTGTCGAGGAGCGGCGGCGGGACGGACGGCGTTCTCGAGCAGCTACAGTGGCAGCCGTCGAGCTCCGCCGCTCGCCATCCTGGCTCGTTGCGCCCGACATTCGCGGCTCCCGGGACCGGAAACGACCAAGTCAGACAGCGACCCTGTCTAATCGAGCCGCACAAGTCTGATCGGACGGCCTCGAGGACCCAAGGGGTGGATGATAATTGAAATACCGTCCACCCCCGAGTCCCCGACCCCGTCAGGCCCTCCACGAGCGCCGGCTCGCCACATGTGGGGGCGCCGCCGCGGCGGCCAGCATCCCGTCCGTCAACTTCCACGTGCTGGCGGGGAGGCGGAGGACCAGGGGGCCGCCGCCGCGCGAACGCGCCGCTCTGGGGCTACCTCCGCTCGGTGCTCCCCTCCGTGCGCGCGCTCGTCCTCGACATGTTCTGCGTCGGCGCGCTCGACGTCGCCGCGGGGCTCGGCGTGCCGGCCTACCTCCGATCCTCTACACCTCCGGCGTCGGCAGCCTCGCCGTCAACCTACACCTGCCGCACATGCAGGCCGAGGTGGGCGCCAGCTTCGGGGACATCGGCGCCGCGCCGCGCCGCTCCGGAACAGCAGCACCGTCACGCGGCAGACGGTACCGCCAGAGCCTTGCCATTTCTTTTGCCATGGTCAGAAGGCGTCTCTCGCTTGGTCTGTGATCGTTGAAAGTTACCCCATTCCTGTGCTTCCAAATAGACCAGCTAACAAGCAGGAGGAGGACGTTGAAACGGGCCCCGCAGGCACCTGCACCGGCTTCGGAATTTCCCACAGTCGAGTTACTTCCGAAAACTGTCTATCTACTATAATTTAATTCTATATCACACATGGCATGGAATCGTTGGATCTTCATCCACCAGATCATTTGAAAAGGCCATCATAAATTCAGGAATTTCTGTTCGACAACGCCATCCACCGCAAGGATCGGACCCGGCCTCCTGCGCCGTGGCGAGGACGAGTTCGCCGTCGCCGACCTCAAGGTGCTCATACCCGGCGACAACGATTCCGCGCCGGTGGAGGCCGAGCTCTCCCGGTACCGCTCCAACGCCGGCGGCTCCCAGCAGTGGGAGGCCAAGCGGCTCCTGATCCGCCGGCGCGAGGACACGCGACATCGTCGCCTTCGAAGGCTGCCTGTGCTGGATCGACTACTACAGGGGCATCCTCTTCTGCGACGCGCTCGACGAGGACCCCGTGCTCCGGTACGTCGAGCTGCCGGTGGCGCCGCCCGAGGGCACAACCCGCACCACCCGGAGTTCGGCAGGTCGCACCCGTTCGTGACGCGGAGCGTGTGTGTCACGGACGGCGGCGGCGCGATGAGGTTCGTCAACGTCGCCCGCGCCGACGGGGAGATCGCGAGCAGGCGCAGGCCTGGCTCTGGTTTCGCCATCACCGCCTGGTCGCTGGTGACGCCGTTGAACTCCGAGAGGTTGGGCTGGGCGATGGATGGCGCCATTGAGTCTGACAGGCTCTGGATGCACGACTCGTACGCCAAGCTTCGCCTTCCGCTCCTCTCGCCGGAGTTCCCCTTCGTGAGCCTGCGTGAACCCGACGTCGTTTACGCCGTGCTGACGGAGAGGCACTGCGCCGATGGGAAGACATGAATGCTTGTGATTGACATGAGAAGGAAGGCACTGCGATTGGCCGTTCCCTACACTGAGGTGGAAGATTTTGATCTTGGCGAGGATGATAAGGACGTTGAGCTGGCCTCCTTCAACATCTACAATAACATTCCCGTTCTTCCCAGCTTGTTCTCCATGTACTTGAGCACACGAGCATAAGCGTAATTTTTCCATTATTTTTTTATTCATCCACATCTTATGTACTTCAAGCACCTAAAATCGCACGATTTTACTATTGGCTTGCCAATGAGATGATGCATTTGTATATATGTTGGCTCTCTTGCAGCTGGGCCTGAGACTTAGAAACGCCACGGCCCACGGCCCAAATACACTGCCATTTAGCAGTTCCCTTTTCCTAAAAAGAAAAAAAAAGCAGCTCCCTTTGACATCACGTGCTCCTGTATCAGCACGAAAAACAACTGGACTCGGTGCCCTTCTCATTCAGGACAGCAACTGAACGAAGCAAAATTGTGCGAACCAGTTGTCTGGTTCGCTCGCGAAATGATTCAGCATACGCGCGGGAACAAGAGCTACTTGCTTTGCCCGTGACCGATGCCCCGAGCTGAGCGAGCCGGCCGAGCGGTCTGCCATCGCCGATTCGCCGCCGTAGACCATATTCTCTGTTGTGCGGTTCCGGTGGTGCCGCGCGATGCCATCATTGTCACGACCCAAACTCATGAAAACATGATTAAAAAGCTAATGCCACGTCATCATGAGCATCATCCCATCATACTCAAGCATCATGTGCATATTTGATTGAAGTATTTATTTCTACCTTGCTTTTTGTAAGTGATGTTGAGGAACAAGTTCAAATTTTGTTAAGTAACTATGCCCCCAAAATATTTTATTCAAATAATAGAACTCAAATGGTGAATTTTCAACATTTTTCTCAATTTTTGGATATTTAACCCGAGCCATAAAATTCTTGAAAAATTGGAAAACTATGGCTTTTCTCGAATTTTTGTGAGCAATCTTTAAGAGACTTTTGAGTGTTAGTTGTTGCATTGTGTTCTTGGTAGTATGATCTTCTTCCACTAAAAATTTCGGAAATTTTGGAGCCCACAAAATAGCAGTTTTGGAATTTGGAAACTAGAGCTTTATTTTTCGGGTGATTTTTTTCTGCCGGCCCCACCTGTTAGCCGCACACCAGCCCCTCCCCGCGCCCCCAGGCCCACGCGCGTTAGCCCCTCCCTCCGCCTTCCTCACGCACCCGCGCCCGCCCGTTGGCCGGCCGCGCGGCGGCGTCGCTTCGACGCCCGCCGGTTGGCCAGCGCGGCCTCGGGCGGGAATTATCCCGCGCCCGCCCGCTCACCTCCTCTTCTCTCTCTCCATTTCGAACGCTGCCTGTTCTCCTTCCCCCGACCGAACCCTAGCTCCACCTCTTCCTCTCCCCTCCGCTCCGCCGGCCGCCGTATTCCGCCACCGTCGGTGAGCCGCCGCCCGATTGGCCGCGCGTGCACCGCCCCCTCCACTCCCTCACTCGATTCGAGCTCTCACCAACCCATCTCCCCTTCCGCAGGTGCTCCCCGGCAACGCCGCCCGCCCGCCGCCACCTTTCCTCATCGCGCCGTCGCTCGCCGCCCCGCTCCACTCGCCCGTGCTGCGGGTGAGCACCCTTGCCTTGTTGTGCTGCCCGTGCGCGCGCTACCCCGTCCCGTTCGCGCCCCCGCCGCGTCGCTGCCCATCGGCCGCCACGACGCCGCACCACGCCCTGGCCTTGACTCCGCCCGGCCCCGGGCTGCAGCCTGGGCCCGCCTGTCGGCGCCCAGGAGCGCTAAATCCGGGTGGATCTAGCATTTTCTGCCCGGTTCCTTCTATTATTTCATGCTGTGATTTTGTAAATTGCCTAGAAAATTGTATAGATCTCCAAAAATGGTGAAACTTGTTGTTTGTTTGCTCTGTGATAGATCTACCAGGAAAAGTTATGGTTGAGCATGTTAGAGTCCAATGCGTTAAGTAATATTTTATTCCTTCTAAATCAAGTTAATTACTTAACTTGCTGTGTAATGCTCTAAAAATGCCAAATTAAATCGTGCTAGATTCGTTGTGAAATGCTTTATCTAATGGTGCAACTTGTATAAATGACTCTAGGCTTTTTGGTACGGTTTAGTGTGTTTAATAGTTTTCTGCCCTGCAAGCTTACTAATTTCATAACTTTAGTTTGAAAAGTGATAAAAATAGCAAAACCACTTTTTTTACCATTTTTATCATGTCTTTTGTCTCTGGTAATTCTCTAAGGATTTATTAAAATTCTTTGAATATCTTTTAAGATTTAACTTGATTCTAGTAGCTGAAAATTGTAAATAACATAAGTAATTCCACAAAATTAATTTGGCTGCAAATTCAACTCTCATGATTTCCTTTTGATATACCCTGTGTGCAGAAATAAAATCATGATTATGCTTTCTAAGTTGTTGTGGTAGCAAGGTCGCCTTCGGTCTTAGAACTAAAATTAGTAAAATTAGTAATCGAGTTTTGTTGTGCTATTGTTTGCATTGCTTCCTTGTGTTAAGTGACACTCTATTTTCATTTCATATCATGCCATATCCATATCATTGGCATCATTCTAATGCACACATCTCGTTTATGCATTATAGTGACCGAAATGCCGGAGAACGAACCCGTTGAGCCCGCCGAGACCGTCGAAGCCGAGTCGGGAACCGAGTTTGTCGTTGGGCAAGAAGATAACCAAGGCAAGTAGCTAAGCATGATTCCTTGATCCGCTTAACTTATTTAGAATTAATTATCTCACTTGGGTATATATGTTTATGCTATATATTTATCTATTGCATCGTCGACCCTAATTTTATGCTATGACTTCCCTTACTTTTACTTCCATATCCTTAACACGTGTAGTTAACAACTAATTGATTAAGCAAATGCTTATCCATACTTAGAGTTGGTTTTTAGTTTGCAAGAAGCTTCGGAATAGGGTCACCTTGCTCATTACACCACTTTTAGCTATATTCGCACTTATTTGGTTTGAATGTTTAAAGTTCGGAAAGGTTTAGTTGGGAAGTTATGTCATGATTTGAGCGGAAGGTAGGGTCTAGAGAAAGGAGTCTTGGAGGTATAGTCCGCTTGAATCGGTTATGGACCATCCGTGGATGATTTCGGATTTGAGCACTTATCGTACTACCACATATCCATTCATGGGGTGGATAAACCGATTACCTTCTAGTTCTAATCTTTGATGCACGGTCCTAGATGCGTGGCTATAGGGCTTTGTAGCCTAGGTAACTCTCCGCGCAAGTTAGACGTTGTGTTCAACGGTTAGAACTTGTCGGGAAAGGTTGATGCGAGTACCCCCCTTGCTCAACGTGATCGGTTGAGTGAGTCGCATGGTCCTTGTGTCGTGTGGGTAAAGAAGTACACCCTTGCAAGGTTATTAAATCAATTCGAATTGCCGCGCTTTCGGTCATGAGCAAGCTCTTTATCCTATGAATTATTCATAGAAGTATCGGTTTTGTTGGATGGGTACATGTTACCTCTTTTATGATGTATAGTGGTTGGTTGATTCAATTAACTAAAACTTGAGGTGGGTTGGGCAAGTTAACTAAAATGCTAGGAAGTTAGGTGGTGAAATTAGAGAGCTCATGCTTATTTAATATTACTTAACTTTAAAGCTTTATTTTTGTGAGCCTTCATATACATAATCCTTGATTATTATTTATTCGAGTAAGTTTTGCGAGTACCTTCTATACTCATATTATTTTATTAACTAAGTTGCAGATGAGCCGGATGTGGTGTTTGGCCACTTCTACCCCGCCGATTCCGGCGCGGGTGAGGAGTAGACCAATGTGGATATGATGGTGCCCTTGAGCAAGATGCCATTGTTCTATCTCGTTATATTTTTTTGCTGTGCTTTTGTATTGGGGATATCATTTTGAACATTAAACTTTATGGTTTATGCCCCTCTCTAATGTTAATTGTGAGCCCAAAACTTGTATCTCGTATTTGAACTTCTAAAATTCAGATTTGGAACCTTCCTCTGTATTACTCTTGTAATGATTAGTTGCTTAACTTTGTATTAAAACTTGCTCTTTGTGGATCTTCGATGATATATGGGCTTGTGACGGTATGTGTGTTTGCATGATGGGCATATGGTGAAGCACGTATCGGTACTATCGGATTTGATATTATTTTTTGCGAATGATGTGTCGGTTCTTTATACGAGTTAATCCGTAGCACGCCATGCTAAGGATTAAACTGGGCGGTTGTCAGCATCATTGCTCGATTCGTCAGTCATACCAACCGTCCGTCCTCAACTTCCTCCAGCCCTCCACTCCATTATTCCCATCCAAGCAAGAGCTCGTGCCACTCTGCTACAGCCAACAACAAGCTACACAGCCAAGCGAAACATGAAGAAGACCGTCATCCTGTACCCGGGCCTCTCCGTCAGCCACTTCGTCCCCATGGTGGAGCTCGCCGACGCCCTCCTTGCGGAGGGCTACGCCGTAGTCGTCGCGTACATCGACCCCACCCTGAAGGAGGACATCGCCTTGCCCGCCGTCGTCGACCGCCTCGCCGCCTGCAAGCCGTCCGTGGCCTTCCACAGGCTCCCACGGATCCAGGACGCACCCGCCTTCGCCCACGGCGTCAGTTTCCTCGCCAGCTACCTGGACTTCGTGGGCAGGTTCCACGAGCACCTCCGCAACTTCCTCCTGTCCATGCCGCCCGGCAGCGTCCACGCCCTGGTCGTGGACATGATGTCCGTCGGGGTCCTCGGCGCCACCTGCGAGCTCGGGATCCCAGGCTACACCTTCTTCCCCTCGAACGCCTCCGCGCTCGCCACGGCCGTCCAGGTCTCGTCGATCCGTGCGGAAGGCCGGCCGGGTCTCTGGGAGCTGGGAGACGCGCCTCTCGACTTCCGTGGCGTCCCGCCCGTGCCGGCTTCGCATCTCACCGCCGAAGTGCTCGAGGATCCAGGGAGCGAGGTGTACAGGGCGGTGGCGAACATGTTCGCCAGGATACGAGAATCCCAAGGGATTCTAGCGAACACGTTCGGGTCGCTCGAGCCCCGTGCGGTGGGAGCCCTTTGCGACCCACGGTTTTCCCCCAAAATGCCTCCGCTGTACTGCGTCGGGCCGCTGGTCGCCGGGTCCGGCGAGGCGAAAGAAGAGGAAAAGCACGAGTGCCTGGCATGGCTCGACGAGCAACCGGAGCGCAGCGTGGTGTTCCTCTGTTTCGGAGGCACGGGCGCCGGCAACCACTCGGTGGAGCAGCTGAAGGAGATGGCCATTGGGCTTGAAAACTCCGGGCACCGGTTCCTGTGGGTGGTGCGAGCCCCTCCCTCCGGCGACGACCCGGAGAAGCCGTTCGACCCCCGCGCCGACCCAGACCTGGACGCCCTTCTGCCCGAGGGGTTCCTGGAGAGGACCCGCGGCGGCGGCCTCGTCGCCAAGCTGTGGGTGCCGCAGGTGGAGGTGCTCCGCCACGCGGCGACGGGAGCGTTCGTGACGCACTGCGGGTGGAACTCGGTGCTGGAGGGGATCACCGCGGGCGTGCCGATGCTGTGCTGGCCTCTGTACGCGGAGCAGAAGATGAACAAGACGTTCATGGTGGAGGAGTACGGGGTCGGCGTGGAGGTGCTCGGGTGGCAGCAGGGGATGGTCACGGCCGGGGAGCTGGAGGCCAAGGTGAGGCTGGTGATGGAGGGCGAGGAAGGCGAGCGGCTCAGGGCACGGGTCGCCGAGCACAAGGAAGCCGCGGCGACGGCCTGGAAGAAGGACGGCGGCTCGTCGCGCGCTGCGTTTGGCCAGTTCCTGTCGGACGCAAGGCAGCCTCACGCAGCGGCAGGGCTGACACGCCCAAGATGATAAGGTGGGTCAGCTACAATTCGGAAGCACCAAGCATCGTTGCATTTGCTCTGCAACTCTTTAGTAGTTTTTAGCGTGGTGTATATTCGTTCTATCTGAACTTCTGAAGGGCTAGGATTCATTTCGGTTGTTTTGAGCTTCGCTGTGTGGCAAACTGGTAGCCGTGTTCGATCGATGCCTCGTCCTCTTCCCAACCATACTTTTTTCTTGTTCTCTTTCGGTTTCGTGTCTCTCTCCTGTCCACTGCTCAGCCAGCGGCCACCTCTCAACATCCTATGGCCATTGCTCATGCCGAGGGGTTGTTTGGTTTACAGGACTAAAATTTACTCCCTATTATATCGAATATTTTATAACACAGGCTAATTATAAAATTAATTGCATAGATGAAGACTAATTTGCAAGATAAATCTATTAACCCTAATTAGTCCATGATTTGATAATACGGTGCTACAGTAAACATATGCTAATGATGGAGTAATTAGGTTTAATAGATCCATCTCGCGAATTAGCCTTCATATGTATAATTAGTTTTATAATTAACTCATATTTAGTTCTAATTAGCATTAGAAGATTCGATACGATAAGGACTAAACTTTAGTGCATGCAAACAAACGTCCCTAAATCCTCATTTACAAGGATGGTCTAAGGTTGCATAAACGAGGCAATATTGGAGGAAATGACTAAACCATATCGCCGTGCATGCCGGGCGAGTGGTGTGCGGCCCTCGCCGATGCACCACCAGTCACGGACGGGCCACACGTCAAGATCGGTGTGAGAATGCGATGCAAATCGCTAGCTTTTCGATCGATGTCAGTCGTCTCCGTCGCTGTTAGATCCTTTTGCGTCCACAACACCCGGCAGGCAGTACTATTGCCCTCCAAATCAAAGGACCACACACGTCGCTGTTAGATCCTTTTGCGTCCAGAGCATTGTTTGTTCTCCACCAAAGCAAGAACTTGGGATTGGGCTACTCCCAGGGTCCCAAATTCAAAACAGGTGCATACTGCTGCAACTAGCTACAGAATTGAAGCAAAGCTAGGCCATGAAGAAGACCGTGGTTCTTTACCCCGGCCTCGCCGTCAGCCACTTGGTGCCCGTGGTGCAGCTCGCCGACGCCCTCCTGGAGGAGGGCTACGCCGTCGTGGTCGCCCTCATCGACATCAGCAACGAGCAGAACATCGACTTCGCCGCAGCCGTCGACCGAGCCGCGGCCTCCAAGCCGTCGGTCACGTTCCACACGCTCCCTCGGATCAAGGACCCTCCCAGCATCGCCTACGATGCGCGGTTCATCCTCGGGTACTTCGAGCTCGTGAGGCGCTACAACAAGCACCTCGGAGAGCTCCTCTGCTCCCTGCCCCCTGGAAGCGTCCACGCGGTGATCGTGGACGCCCTGTCCAATGAGGCGATCGACGTCACCAGGGAGATGGGGATCCCGGCCTACACCTTCTTTGGCTGGAGTGCTTCCGCCCTCGCCGCATCCCTCCAGCTCTCCTTGATCCCTACGGAGGGTCAGCTAAGCTTCAAGGAGCTCGGAGACTCCCCTCTCGACTTGTTCGGTGTCCCAGGCCCGTGCCGGCCTCCCGTCTCTTCCATGAATTCCTCGAGGACCCGAAGAGCGAGATATACCAATCGATGGTGAGCTCCTTCCGCAAGAATCTGGAGGCCAACGGCATGCTGGTGAACACTTTCGCGCCGCTAGATGCCCGGGCCATAGTCACCGGAACGTGGAACGCCCGGACAGCGTTCCGGGGATGGGAATGGGGAACATTATTTTCATTCCCGCAGTGTAAAAATTCATCATAAATGTCGTTTTCCGTTCTCCGTTCCTCGTTTGAGGATCGAAATTTGCATTTTGAAAGTTTGAGGGATCTAGATAGCTCTGCGAGCCAAGTTCAAGGATCAGCCGTGGATTTTACTCTATTTTTAAAATAATGGATAAAAGTGTGGAACTATTTTGTCCTTTTTCTCCCACCAAATGCAACTCTCGTGATATGCTACTCCCAACGCTTTGTCTTTGTTTATTTTTTTTAGAGATGGAATCATGAAAGAGTATATTAAACTCGTCCTTAACTTGCCAACGCATCTCTCCCTCCCTCTCTCTCTGGGTGTGCGCGCGATTTATCATGGCGAAAACTGTAGCACCAGAGCGGCCTACATGCGACGGTTAACGTGCAATAATAATGCAATCCCCAAACAGTCAAAAGCACCTCGTGTTTGGCTCCTTGCCCCCGCCAACATTATTCTCAAACTTTGTTCTGGTTTCCATATAGTTTCATTTGGCGAAGCCACGTTGAGGTAGGGTGGTGCACGGGCACTAGGCAAAAGAAAATATGCAGGGTCTGTTTGCATGAGAGGGACTAAATGTCACATTGGAGGCTTGAACATAAATTAAATTAGAAATATTAAATATAATCTAATTACAAAATTAATTATATAAATGGAAGCTAATTCATATCCATTAAGATTAATTACTCCATAATTTGATCATGTTGTGCTACAGTAACAAGTACTAGTGATGGATTTAATAGATTCGTCTCATAAATTAGTCTCCATTTATACAATTAGTTTTATAATTAGTCTATATTTAATAGATCTAGTTGATGTCCAAACACTAAATTTCAGTCCCACAGATCGTAGCTACAGTACTGTATAAATTAGTTGGAGTTAGACGTTTCCTAGGCCTGTGAGCACGTGCACCACCATGAATTTTATACTAGCTTCGCCTCTGGTTTCATATTGCTCATTTTTTTGTGGTTAGCATCGATCGACACTACGCAGCCAGCCAAAGAAGCTGGCTGATCGAGCGCAGTCCTGTTCCTTTACACGCGTGAATTGTCATGTTCCTTGCACACGTGAATTTGGCCCGCAGTCTGGTACGTTCTACCCTTTGTTGCTGCATATGATGTCCAAGAGATCGTCCTAGATCTCTTTTTTCTAAACGGGAAAATTGCAGCTTGCCGGGAGAAAATGCATTAGCCTATCATGGGAAAATGGAGTTGATGCGCTGAAATTGCTGTAGCCAACGACATCTTTGCTCTGAAAAAGATAAAGCACAGGCAGTGGATCTTCTCGCACACACGCGTTTTCTTCTCTTAAACGTCACCCCTGACGAAAGCAATGTTCAATCAAGAGCAAGCTATCCAATCTACAGCGCCATCCATGACTGCAGCTGCAACTGCAAAGCTCCCGAAGCCCTTGCTCACTGACGAGGAGGAGGTTTGATCCGGGAACTAATTTCTATCCCTATGTTTGATAATAATTAGAGGATCTAAATAAGCTAAACAAGACAAATCCATTAATCATAATTAACCTACCATTAGCACATATTTACTGTAGCATAATATTATCAAATTATAAACTAAATTTAATGATTAGTCTCCATTTATATAATTAATTTTATAATTATTTATATTTAATACTTCTAATTTGCAACCAAAACGCATGCGACCGACATACCAAGGCGGAAATAAACTTTAAAGCCCGGTGGAACCTAAACTCCTCCGTCATCGCACAGAAACCAGCCGTGACGTAAGCCGCCGTGTCCTGACCGCTAGCTTTGATTCTTCCATTCAGATTAGTCAGTCCGACTTCGAAAGCATTAGTGCCACCATGGAACGGAACTACGGGAGGATTGCAGCGACAGGAAACGAAGGCATCTACTCGGAGCGTTCCACCCCCGGTGCTAGCAGTAGCAGCTGTTGGTTCCTTTCTCCATTCGTCAGGACCGCGAGGTCGCCTGTCCATTTCGTACAATTTCCGATCTGCCAATCCCCGCCCGCTCCGTGCATAGCAGCAGCAGGTCTGGATGGAAGCTGGGGTTGAAGCTCCAGGCCGGGGATCCATGGGGGAGAAGAAGACGTTCGTGCTCTACCCGTCGCTGGGCGTGGGCCACCTGATCCCCATGGTGGAGCTGGCCAAGCACCTCCTCCGCCGCGGCCACGGCGCGCTCATCGCCGTCGTCGACCCGCCCGACACCGACCCTGCTTCGGCCGACGCGGTGGCGCGCCTCGCGGCGGCCAACCCGGTCATCGCGTTCCGCCTCCTGCCGGCGCCGGCCAGCCCCGACGCCGGCGCGCACCCGGTGAAGCGCAGCCACGACACGCTCGCGCTCGCCAACCCCGCGCTGCGGGAGCTCCTCCGCTCGCTGCCCGCGGTCGACGCGCTCCTGCTCGACATGTTCTGCGTCGACGCGCTCGACGTCGCAGCGGAGCTCGGCGTCCCCGCCTACTTCTTCTTCCCCTCCGCGGCCGGGGACCTCGCCGTCTTCCTCAACCTGCCGTACCTCTACCCCACCCTCCCGTCGTTCAGGGAGATGGGCAGGACGCTGGTGCGCTGCCCCGGGATGCCGCCGATTCGGGGGCTGGACATGGTGATAACGATGCAGGACAAGGAAAGCGACCAGACCAAGGTCCGGCTGTACCAGTTCAAGCGCATCCCGGAGGGCAGCGGCGTGCTGGTCAACAGCTTCGATTGGTTGGAGCCCAGGGCCCTGAAGGCGCTCGAGGACGGCGTCTGCGTGCCCGGCCGGCCGACGCCGAGAGTCTACTGCATCGGGCCGCTGGTCAACGACGGGAAGAAGGGAGAGAACGGCGAGACGCACGAGTGCCTCGCGTGGCTGGACACACAGCCGGAGCGGAGCGTCGTGTTCCTCTGCTTCGGGAGTATGGGCACCTTCTCCGCCGCGCAACTACAGGAGATTGCCCGCGGATTGGAGAGCTCCGGCCACCGGTTCTTGTGGGCTGTAAGGAGCCCGCCGGAAGAAAGTGGCCAGTTCCCCGAACCGGAATTGGAGCGGCTGCTCCCGGCGGGGTTCCTGGAGAGGACGAGGGGCAGGGGAATGGTGGTGAAGAACTGGGTTCCGCAGGCGGAGGTCGTGCAGCACGAGGCGGTCGGCGCATTCGTGACGCACTGCGGGTGGAACTCCGCGCTCGAGGCGATCATGTCTGGGCTGCCGATGATATGCTGGCCGCTGTACGCGGAGCAGCGGATGAACAAGGTGTTCATGGTGGAGGAGATGAAGATCGCGGTGGAGGTGCAGGGATACGAGGAGCTTGTCAAGGCGGAGGAGGTGGAAGCCAAGGTGAGGCTGGTGATGGAGACCGAGGAAGGGAAGGTTCTTCGGGAGAGGCTCGCAGTGACTAGGGAGAAGGCATTGGAGGCCACCAAGGAAGGCGGCTCTTCCGAAGTGGCGTTCGCCGAGTTCTTGAGAGATTTGGAGAAGAAGAGCAGCTAAGGAGATGGAGAATGCCACTGATAAGGTGACTCCTCAGCGCTATATTTAAGGATTCAAACAATATCATAGAATTTGTCATCGACATAAACAAATTAAATGTTGCACCAGTAGTATTTCAGTAGAAATTGGACCAGATAGTTGGCAAAATCGTCAAGCAGAGAGATACTGGTATAATAATAAATGCAGGAGCTCAATTTGATTGTCACCTGTTAATTTTCTGAATCAAGTCGCCGATTATTGTGCTTATCCCGTATAGCATATCGTGATTTGTGCTGGAATGTGCTACTGAGGAAAGCTTGCAGTTTTTAATTAGCCCCAGCTTGGAGGGGGCAGCTACTACATACTACATTTGTGTCAATTCTTACTTCAATGTTCTAAATCGAATCTCTGCTTGCACTCAGTTTAGATTTGTGATTTATGATAGAACATGCTGTGAGGAAACTTTGAAGTTTCCATTAGCCTCAGTTTTGTAGGCACAGGTACATTTCCTGAGTGCAATGCTTCAGCTTAAGCAGGCACTAATATATCAAGCTCTACAAATCACAGCCATGCTGTCTCATTGACAGAGTTCAGACTTCAGACCTGGAATGGGCATTGACGCTAACCTTAGAACATGTCAGCTTCCAGGGTAAAGATAAACCATGATGCTCACCTTCTGAGCTTGATCACTTAGCAAGCTTCAAATCGTTCAAGAACTCTTCAAACGCCACCCGCGACAGCCCGCTATCGGCCAGCGCCTCTGCCGCCTTCTCCTTCGCCAATGCCAGCCTCTCCCTGAGCTTCTCCCCTTCCTCGGATTCCATCACCAGCCTCACCTTCTTCTCCACCTCCTCAGCCGTCACCATCTCCTCATCGTACCCGTCCACCACCGCCCCGGCCTTCATCTCGCCCACCACGAACACCTTGTTCAGCCTCTGCTCCGCGTACAGCGGCCAGCACAGCATCGGCACCCCGGCCGACGCCGCCTCCAGCACCGAGTTCCACCCGCAGTGCGTGACGAACGCGCCGGTGGCCGCGTGCCGCAGCACCTCCACTTGTGGCGCCCACATCTTCACCACCATCCCATTGTCCTTCGTCCGCTCCAGAAACCCCTCCGGGAGCTGCGCGTCCAGGTCCGGCTCCGGACGCGAAAGGAAGAACTTGCTTGGGTCATCGAGCGGACTCCGCACCACCCACAGGAAGCGATGCCCGGAGCTCTCCAGCCCGCGAGCGATCTCCTTCAGCTGCGCCGCCGAGACGGCGCCCAGGCTGCCGAAGCAGAGGAACACCACGCTGCGCTCCGGCTGCGTGTCTAGCCACGCCAGGCACGCGTGCCGCTCCACTCCCGCCGCCGCGTCCTGGCCCTTGACGATCAACGGCCCGATGGGGTACACCGGCGGCGTGGGGCGGCCGGGGACGCAGACGCCGTCCTTGAGCGCGCGCACGGTCCGCGCCTCCAGCCACTCGTAGGTGTTGATCAGCACGCCCCTAGCCTCGGGGATGCGGCCGTAGTGGCCGACCCGCACGGCACAGGTCCGATCCGCGCGGTCGAGCACGGTGTGCGGCATGTCCGACGCCGGGATCGGCGGGACGCCGGGGAAGCGAAGGAGCGCCTTGCCCATGTCCTTGAAGCTAGCGCCGCCGTCCGTCTCGGCGAAGTAGTGGGGGAGGTGGAGGAACGCGGCGAGGTCGCCGGCGCAGGAGGTGTAGTAGAAGTAGGCCGGGACGCCGATGGATGCGGCCGCGTCGAGCGCGTCGACGCAGAAGAGGTCGAGCACGAGCGCGGCGACGGAGGGGAGGGAGCGGAGGAAGGCGGCGAGTGCGGGCGCCGTGAGGCGGAGCGCGTCGAGCATCTGGAGGAAGGGGTCCGGGTCCGGGGCGGGGTAGTCCGGGGGCGGGAGGTGGTGGAAGGAGACGGAGGGGTTGGCGGCGGCGAGCTCCGCGACGGCGGAGGCGGAGGAGGAGAAGAAGTCGGCGGTGGAGGCCGGCGGGGTCGGGACGGCGATGACGGCCGCGAGGCCGCGCAGGAGGAGCAGCTTGGCGAGCTCCACCATCGGGATCAGGTGGCCCACGCCGAGGCAGGCGTGCAGCACCACGGTCGGGGTGGGATTGGGATTGGGCTCCATCGGCGCCGGCGATTTGGGTGAACTCTTCTCTTGTGAGTTGGTGCGAGTAGTCCAGAGGCCACTAGGCAGCAAGGATGAAAACGGATGGGGACGTGTGGAAAAACTTCTTATCTATTTCTGTTGTCGTATATTTTCATCGAAAATAGAATCGGGATCGGAATGGTCGGATGGGAACAAAAGCTTACACCGGAATGATATTTACAACTTGCAAAACATGAGCCTATACCGATATTCAAAACACACGTGCTGCTGCATACGCAAGGTGGCACGCCCCACACTAGGCAACCAACACCAGCTTCAAGGTGATTGGCTGCTGGCCAATGGGCCATGTGCACATACGCACAGTGCACTACTTCCAAGATAAGCAGGCAAGCATTAGCTAGTAGCAGAGGCAGCAAGCGAGCCACGAGCGTGCGGCGGCCGCACGGCGTCACAACGAGGTAGGTAGGCGCGAGCTGCGAGCGGGCAGCCGGCCGGCGGCCGCCACCCGGGGGTGAATCCGTGGCGGTGAGGGATGGGTTCGGGGGGTTAGGATTCGAGGGGATGGGAGGGGCATGTAACGGGTCTGTTCGAGTTGGGCTGGGCCAGCACTGGGTAGGCTAAGTTATTTATATAAATAAAAAATGATGAATACGGATTTATCCCGGTTGAAAACAGGATCCTGTAAATACGGTTAGGATATACCCTCTTCCATATCTCGTCCCCTTCCTAGTCGCCTCTGTTCCATATCCCGTCCCGCTTTCGGAACTTTCCGTCCCGTTTCTAATTTAGTCGCAAATATGGAATAGAAATACGGACGGACGGAAATGGGATTTTTTTCCATCCCTTTTGGGCCAGTGGATTTTTTTCTTCTCTTTTTTAAGAGAGATAGAGGATCTGCCCACGGTGCTAATTTGGACCGTGAAGGAGTCCTTCTAGTGAATCATGGGCTGTTTATAAGTTAGGCAGGGCACAAGCCCACAAAACATGATCAGAATTTCCTTGCACTCTAGAAAATAAATCGCCTTCCAGTCCAAATAAGAGAATGAAGAAATACCCAAATAAGTTATCAGTGCCTGATACGAACGTCTAGGAGTGCAGATGTGAACCCGCTCAAAAGAAAAAGAAAAAACTGATATCATATGTGAACTGATTACGGTCTGGACCTCATCTTCTCAGGAGGAGGGAAAATTGGCCCGTGCGTTCCACGGTTCCAAAAAAAAAAATGAAAGAAAGAAAACATGTACGACTCTGGTGATGGAAACACGGGCATGATTTTCAGTAGTCATGGTTACCATCTGAAAACGACGAGACCCTGTCATTGCTAGAGACTGCAAAATACACGCCGTGCCTATCACACACGTTGGGCGCCATTAACAAAGTAGCACGAGCATCGCCTTGCATCTAGAAGACTCTCCCGTTTTGCCCCACTTCCAGTCAGGCCGGGCGCGGCAATAGGAGCGCCCGAAACGAAGCGTTGAATGTCCAACTCTGACTGGCCGACTCTACCCATTTGAATTGACTAAACCCCACCGAAACGGACAGCGTGTGTTTGTGACCAAACTGTCGCCGTTCCGTTCCACGGTTCATCGCTCGCCTCTTGATTGGGCTGCTTCGGCGCCTCAATTCTGCGCCCATCATCCGGCTCATGCTCCTGATTACGACGCGGCCTCGGAAACCATCGGAATAGTGGGGGCATGCGGGCCGTGGGCGTAGACCCAACTTCTAGATGCCGTCACGGAGACGAAAAATTCAAGCTTCTAGACCAGAAACCCTGCGAGGCACGGATTTTTCCTTGCACGCGGACCGAAGAGCATTCGAGGGCCTGTGTTAAATCGTTGCGTGTAAACGCAAAAAAGTTTTTTTAAAAAAATCTTGTCAATTTGAAGTACTAAATGAATTTTATTTACAAAACTTTTTGCACAGATAGGTTGTAAATCGCGAGACGAATCTAATGATGCTAATTAATCCATGATTAAGCAATAATTAGCGGATGGTTACTGTAGCATCACTGTTGCAAAATATGGATTAAGTAGGCTCATTAGATTCGTCTCGCAATTTACAGCCCATCCATGCAAAAAATTTTATAAATAGACTTCATTTAGTACTTCAAATTAGCAAGATTCTTTCGAAAATTTTGTGTTTACGGTTTTTTTGCGGTTTTTGCGCTGTGAACTAAACGGGCCCTGGATATTTGGTTCCCAGCGTGTGAATGTTTCTCGGCGACGCATTTTTTTTCCAGCAAGAAAACACTGGTGAGACCGCAACCAGAGACGCTAGAACGCCTCCATTCCGCTGCGACTGCCAGCACGGCACTGTCAGCACGAGAGAAAAAAGATCATCTTTTGTACTGGTCTGGTACCTGGTACCGGCACATGTAACGACTATGGTGTGACTCGTGTATATTTTCAATCCGATACCAAGCTTGCCGAGCAGAAATGATCAGATGCATGAGCAGGACGAAAGATTTTTTAACCGGCAACTCCACTAGGGCTAAGTCAAGCGGGTCCACCCCGGCACAGAAGACTACCCCGCGGTCTTGACAGTGGCGTCCCTGGATCTGGAACACCAAGTATAAGACCAAGACCGGCGGTGGCGTGAACCACCTCTTCATAAGACCGTGCACCGAACAGAGCAGAGCAGCCGTGTGCTCGCCGCGCCGTACCACAGCGCGCGGCCTCTCTCCCCATTCCTCCATGGCGACCGCCGGGGCGTCGAGGAGCGCGGCGGCGGAGGAAGACAAGAGCGACCCGGCGAGGCCCCTCGCGCTCGCCTCCCCGACGGTGTACCCGGCGGCCGGGGACGCGGAGGAGGAGGCGCAGACGGCGACCGGGTGGCGCTCCATGCAGTACCTCCGGAAGCGGCGGCGTCGCCTGCTCTGCTGCTGCGGCTGCTGCGTCACCACCGCGGTGGTCGTGGGCGTCGTCATCCTGGCGCTCGCGCTCACCGTGTTCAAGGTCAAGGACCCGCGCCTGACCATGAACGCCGTCTGGCTCACGGCCATCAGCACGGGGCCCGGGGCGGGGGTCGCGAGCCCCGTGGCCACCAACGCCACCATCACCGCCGACGTCTCCATCAAGAACCCCAACGCCGCGGCGTTCCGGTTCTCGCGGTCCGAGACGGACGTCTACTACAAGGGGCAGACCGTGAGCGTGGCGTACGCGCCCGCCGGCAGCGTCGGCGCCGACCGGACGCTGAGGATGAACGTCACCGTCGACCTGCTCGCCGACCGGCTCGCGCGCGCCATGAACGGCACGGGCCTCATCTTCGGCCAGGAGTACGAACTCGACACCTACACGGCGATCAACGGGAGGGTCAGCGTGCTGGGGATCATCAAGAAAAACATCGGGATCAAGCTCAACTGCACCGCCGTCATCGAGGTCGGGGGCGCGGCCGCCGCGATCGAGTCAGGGGTCGCGTCCACCGTGCAGAGCAGGAGCGTGGATTGTGTTGCGGATGTGTCCATGTGAGTCGATTAGGGAACTGCGAGTTGTTTACAAGAAGATGCTTTTGAAGCCCCTTTTCCTTTTGTAGATTGGTTCTGTACTGTAGTCTTTCTGAATCCTATAGATTCTGATGGGATGCACATCAGCTGTTACTGACATGCATTTGTCAGAGAAGGGAAAGTACTCCTTGATACATGGATATTGTAACATTTCAGAAACAGTCTGCTCATGTAAACCCATTATCTGTAGCTTGTGCCCCGTGTCAATTTAAATTGCTGGTTTCACAGCAATAGCGGTACAGAAGAGGCATCCTCAGGCAGTCAAGCTGAAAGCTGAAAACCTAACAATTGCACTGCCAATGCCAATGCCAGTTTTAGGTAGACCAAAATATAATAAGAACATAGGCAGAGGAAGAAATTAGAAGACAGCAGTTGATAGTAGCACATGAACTCCCTCATAGCAACTGCCAACTATACACATAAAGCGGTTTAATCTACTGGTTCAAAGAAGGTAAAAAGAATAATGCATCCTTAAACCTGTAGAAATGTAAAGTGTTAAGAACACAGAATAGATGTAGAGACTTGCCTAAACAAACTGATCACAAAAATGATAAGGTTAAATAGTCAGACTAAGGTTGATTAATGGGGATATTTCAAACAAAAGATTTGCATAATTACAGAAGTGGCACAGAAGGGTATCAATTAAAGCTAATGTGACAGAAAAGTTGAATTCATGATTACGAAACATCAATCTACTTTATCCGGTGCATGGCCAAAATTGCACTTATTCTAGGATAGAAGTGGTACTTCGATACAACAGTTCAGCACATCAACACAGATGTCAAACAATAATAATTACCAAACTTTAGAAATTAGAACAGCATTCCTGCAATCATGTACCTGTCACCATCAGAAAAGTGCAAAGAAGCACAATAAACCATAAAAACTAATCTATTTGCATTGCGTTAAGACCAAAACAATACATGGTATCACAGTGTCATACATACCCTCCGGCATGGGTTCAGCAGACCACACAAAACACAGGAACACAATACAAAGGCTAACAAGTTCTGACAAAACATACTTGTTACTTCAAAGACAGCCTTTTCCCTGCAGAAAGTTGCTGGTTCAAATAGAACACAACAGACATAGTAGAATAGTAGATACAGGGGTATCACGTCAGCAATTTATTTAGTATGATTCATTGGTGCTCAATCCCACATGATCACATTACACAGAATTAACTTGAAATGGCATCAACATGTGCTACCTACACGTATTAATTACCCCCACACATAGTAATTATAGAGAAGCAACTTGGTATATATGGGCCCCCCATCCCTGAAAAGGTAAAGAAACAAATAAAAGGAATGGGAGCGTCACCATGACTCCACATTGTTGAATGGTGACAGATGGCAAATGAAGAACACCAAGGGATCACTGTACTACAGTACAATACTAGGTTCATTATTCATTTGGCAGTTGTCCAAGTCTGCAACTAGCAACCAAAGCTATACGTATGCATTTATCATGTCATGATATCAGCTAGTTGCAGTTGGTTTACTAATATCCCAGAAACCAAAAGACAAGAGAAAGGAGCAACATTCATATACAAAAATGAAATTGTTCAGCCAGAGATTTAAGAATCAGGGAGAAAACATGAGTAATTCAACCTACCAAGGATAGCATTTGAAAATTCAGGCTAGTCAATAGGATGGACAAATTGAAATAGAAAGACAGAGTTTCAGTAATAGATATAATGGTACGACTCAAATAGAAGGGAGTCAGGGACATAGTTACAGATGGAAGTTTAAGGAGGAATCTGCACAAAATGATTATCTCAAATGTGATTACCTTCCTCAAAAGTTAATGATCTTGTTGAGCACTGATTCAGTTGTGACTGCAAAATCCAGTGCTCCAAATTATCAGACAGGCCGGTGTCAGAAGTATCTCAAGACCCAGAAATATCTCAACAACTAAGAATTCTATTGAAGAATGATCTCCTTCCCTTACAATATAGAATTTCCATTTAGATGCTAGAATCTTGCTTGCACAGCAGTACTCCCACATTTCGTGAGAACTAAGCAGCAGGTTCTTTCACATTCTTGCTACAAAACAAGACAGCTGACATACAAGAATGTACACTGCAATATAATTCATATAAATGGAATAAAGATAATTCAGAGACTGATATTGCACATACAACTCTATAGGACCACAGGTAACCTCGCTAGATAGAAGCTATATTAAAATTTAGAACGGGAGAACAATGTATGTACACTGCTTGTCTTCCTTGGTCCAACAATTCACTGCTACCAAGCAAAACTTTCTATAAGTTATGGTAGCTCTCTAACCCAACAGTTCAAATATGCTAAGCATCACCCGTGAATCACCCAAACCTGTCGAAAGAAATGAAACAATCAGATCGGCGTCCCAACGTTGATAGGCAGCAACAACCTCCATCACCTGCTCCGGCGACGGTCAGCAGCGTACTGGGACAGCGGGACGAGCTCCGACAGCGGGGTTGAGAGCGGGGTGGAGACGGGAGTGGGGATTGGCGAGGAGCGGCAGACGGGGCACGACGCGCTCCGGCGCAGCCACGCGTCGAGGCACGTGAGGTGGAACCTGTGCTTGCACTCGGGCATCACCCGCAGCATCTCGCCCTCGCGGTACTCGCAGAGGCAGATGGAGCAGGCGGCCTCGGCGTCCGCCCCCAGCGCGGCCCTGGAGAAGGGCACCCTCGGGTACGTCGCTATGACGGCCGGGTCGAGGCCGACGGGCGAGGCCGCGGCGGCGGCGCCGCGGGAGGAGGACCCCGGGGAGTCGTAGTCCTCGGCCACGAAGACGACACGGGGCACGGTGATGGAGATGTGGCCCGAGCTGGAGGCGGAGGACGCGGCGTGCCGCGCGGATCCTCCCACGCCGAGGCCGCCGGCGCCGAACCCCTCGCCGGCCCCGCGGCGGAGGCAGAAGTAGGAGGCGAGCAGCACCGAGGCGAGGAGCACGAGGAAGCCGAGCGCGATGGCGATGGCGTACCCGAGCCCGAGCGAGGCGAGCGGGTCGAGGAAGGACATGGCTCCGTGCTCGCCCACGTCGTCGGCTGCGGCGGCGGCGGGGGCGCGATCGTGGGGCGGAATGGCATGACGCGCGGGGGAGGGGCAGAATGGGAAGAGGGTATTTGTTTGCGGGGCTTAGGTTTCCGGGGGCTGGATCTGGTTGTTGGCGGCATTAATTGCCGGGGAAGGAGGAGAAGCCGGGAAGGGGAATCGGAGTAATGGCGGGGGGGCTGGGCGGGTGCAGCGCGCTCTCTGCTCTGGTTTTCCGCCGCGGCTTGGCTGCCTGGGGTGGTGGAGTGGAGAGTGGCCGGGTGGGAGATGGCGGGGAACGCGTGAGTTTCCTCTCTGCTCTGCTCTGCTCTGTCTCCGCTGCCGCCTCGCGGACGGAGCGATGCGCGTTGGGCCCTCCAGCAGCCGGCGCACGGGCTGCTGCGGATGGAGTGTGGCTGCTGCGGGCCGTGCGGATGGTGGGCTGCAACCGAGCGGCGGCAGTGAATGGAAACGGGCGCGTTCTTGTTTGAAAATCGTGGTAGGCGGCGATAAGCATTGCTGATTTTTGGTGTTGTGCAGTACCGGCAGAGGCAAAGAGCCGGGTACGACAGGAAGACAGCAACCACTACTCCCCGTAC
The DNA here is from genome assembly GCF_002211085.1 of Panicum hallii. Classification (NCBI taxonomy): domain Eukaryota; kingdom Viridiplantae; phylum Streptophyta; class Magnoliopsida; order Poales; family Poaceae; genus Panicum; species Panicum hallii. The sequence goes on from NC_038044.1 coordinate 13,372,942, forward strand.
AGGATGGCACATACAGATAGAGCGATTGACTTTGGTCCATGGAATAGGTTGAGAACTTGAGATAAGAGACAGAAGGCATCTACAGGGGCTCAAGTGCTGAACACTCTAAAGGAAAAGGAAGAACAAGGCTAGCGGGAGCTAAAACGATGAACCGCTCCGGACGCGTCATTTTTGGATGGAGAGAGATGTTGAGGTCCTAATTACTCTACATATATATATATATATGTGCACTCCTTTTCTTTTCCCCTCTATACTTTTGCACCGCAAGCACATCATTCCCACCAATTTACTTTATATAATTATTGTTCTACAAAATTCTAAAATATTTTTTTCTCCAAAACTAATAGGGTAGTGCACTGGAAATTGATGGAAAGTTTTTTCGAGAAAAATGAAAGGCAAAAAGAAAAGGAAGGAAGAGGAGGCGATGTTCTTACCGGTAGCCATCATCATCGATGCGCTCCTTCGTGTTCCTCTTGACTCTTCGACCCCTCTCCTGCTATCTTTGTTTCTACCCCTTTCCCCTAATCTCTTAGATCCAAATCTAGATCTAGAGGGATAGGAAGAGATGAAAAAAGGAGGAAGCAATTTTCTTACCAGTAGTCGCCGCCGACGCTAGAGCTTCTCTCAACGTGCTCCTTCAACTCTTCTCGAGCTCCCAACTCACCCCCTCGTTCCTCCCCCATAATCCCTTTGATTCCAATCTTGGTCCGGAGATAGAGTAGGAGGAGGAGGAGACGGGATCCTCGTCGGCATGACATTTGAGCACCTGAAGATGGTGATGCAGTTGGACAACAGGCAATCTTCCAAAGGAAAGCGGGGGCGAATCGAGAGAGATATATGAATGAAGGGAAGGTGAACTAGGGGTTTTAATGTTGGTGTAGGGGGTGAGGGGAAGGAGGAGGAGGTTCTGGATTATGTGGGTGTGGTATTCGGCCATCTGACAGCGGCGCTATTAGCAGATGACAAGTAAATCTTTAATGGGGTGCGACATGCAAATTGAGAGAGATTTGAGTGACATGAATGGGACCGGGGATATGGTTTTTTAATGTCGGCATAGGGGATAGGGTTTCTCACGTGAGCATGCAACGTAGGAGGGAGAAAATACTACACTCATTCATTTTTTTGATAGCCACAAAATTAATGTTTAGTATGCCAAGACTGTCAAGACTCAAATAAACTCCTCAACCCTTTGCTTAAACTTGACATTGGAAGAAAAGGACAATTAAACACACATAATTTGCTGCTAGATAAGAGTACATACCATACCTTACTCATTATGTCAAATCTTGCCCCAGCACCACATTTGTGTTGGATAATTTTATCATCTTCTGTTCCTTTAAAATTATGATGACGGTGTAGAGAGTGATAAAGGAGAGGATGACCTCTTTTATACGGAAACACTAGAGTACTCCTATCTCTAATCTATTTGGACCTTTCGAAAGGATTTCTCCACTACAATGTGGGCTCTCATATATGCACAAGCTTAGTGCCACAATCCTACTTCACTAGAGAACCTACACTACAATGTGTGTCATCCATCATGGGGTAGCATTGATGGCCGAAAGTCTAAAGGTGATTCCAAGTTTTGCACTATTACAAGTAATAGTAACAAATCATTCTATTGATGAATATGTATTTTCCTCCAAAAATGCAATAATCCGCATAGGATATTTGGATCTCCTTTTCTAAGTAAGATAATTAAATTTCATACAGAAATATAGTCAGAAAGTCCATTAGTTTGGATTTTGTTAGACTGACCACTAAATGAGAAAGTGACATACACGGTAGGCAAGTATATATACATCTATCCCCAAAAGATATTTTCTACCCTATACGCTTAGAACAAAATGATCGTATCAGCTATACGATCATAATCTGTAGTTGTTGTTTACAAAGTTGAGTATATTTTTCTTTCCTCCAAAGTTCAAACTTTGGTAGGAGTGCAGCTATCCAATATCAAAGAATAGAGGTTTTTACATTACTAAATTACTAAGAGCAACTCCAACAAATCCTTTAGACAGCCTCTATCTCAAGTTTAGAGGGTTAAACAAAAAATATGCACTCCAACAAATCCTCTATTAAACCATCTATCTTGACGAGACCTCCAAATTCGCTCCTCCATCCTGATGTTGAAGCAAATTTGAAAGTCCTAAAAAATAAATAAATAAATATTCATTAGCATTTGGAGGGTCTGATTTAGAGACTTTTACGGTAGTTGCTCTTTTGAATTGCCAACCAAAATCTATAAGTAACGACGTGTAATAATTAAGATGCAAACACTAAGAAATAGAAGTAGCTACAAACAACTAACAACGACCTCATCTTTCACCATTGAATAAGTAAACCTGAAGCGGATGCAACAGCAAACTTAAACTTGCAGCAGTGCAGGCTGCAGCACACGTACTATGGTCAAACTGCAATAGCCAACGGCTGATCGCTGACCGCAGAGAATACAAACTAAAAAATCTAAGACAAAAAAAAACGCCGTTGCCGGGGATCGAACCCGGGTCGCCCGCGTGACAGGCGGGAATACTCACCACTATACTACAACGACCTTGTTGTAGACTTTCAAAACTTCTTGTGGAACCTGACGCTTAGCGAGTGTGCGTGGGCGCCATAATCGAAAAATGTGCAGCACCCTTTTCTTAGGAGAAGACAATTCTTCTCTTGGATTTTGTTAGATCATTTGCAATACGCTCAAAAGAGCCCTTTGTTAGTCCAAAATATGAAACACGAACCACTCTTGCATCAAGTTCTTGGTTGGGCATTTACATGTTAGTTCAAACCACCCGACATGATCCGAACATAGAGCTACCCAAGTACAGATATTGAGATTGACGTTAGCCGTTTCTTGACAACATGGTAGCCTTTTGCAATCGATTTGACCTTTGTGCTTCTGCCCGATTGCTTTTCCACTCACGTTCCTTAACTGTTCAAAAAAGGTTGTGCTACTGACTTTTTTTCTTTTTGATCCGTAGTCAACAGAAGGAAATTCTCGTTTCCTTAGCCTAAAAGACACCAAAAAAATACCTTTGATAATAAGAAAACAAGGACCAAAAGAGTCCATTTGCTTGACTACAAAAGCAAGCTAAGATGGACTTGGCCCGCAAGAACAGGCCAAGCCCACGCCCAGAAGCTTCTGCGAGAGAGAGCGCCCCCCTCGTCTTGGCCCACGCCCCCGACCCCTCCGCTGCGCCCGGATGCCAGCGGAAGTCCTGGCACGCCACGTGTCGTCACGTCGCCGTGTCGCCCTCGCGATCTCCACCCCGGCGGGCCCCACGCAGGCAATGTGGGGGGGGGGGGGCGTGACGGCGTGGAGAGGCGCTACCCCGGGTCCACCGATTCATCCACCCTACGCTCGCTCACAGGTGGGCCGGTCCAACTCCGTCGCCGTGGGGACGCGCGCGGCATTACGTTGGCACGTAACCGCGCGAATAAATGACGCTAGATTAACGCAGGACGAATCACACGGCCCGGCGGGATCGAACCGACGGCCGAGATCGCGCCGCGCCGCGCATAAAGGACGCCGCCCGAGCACGGTGGGGGGAGTGAGAGAAGCGAAAAGCAGGCAGGAGCTTGTTGCTGGTGTTGCTCGTACGCGTCCGGAGAGCGAGGGGGGAACGGGAGGGTGCGAGCGAGCGGTGGCCATGGCGGAGCAGCACAAGGAGGAGTCGGTGCTGGAGAAGATCTCGGACAAGCTCCACGGCCACGGGGGCGGCTCCTCGTCGTCGTCGTCGGACTCGGACGACGAGCGCTCGTCGGCGACGGCCGCAGTGAAGGCCAAGATCTACAGCCTCTTCGGCCGCGAGAAGCCCGTCCACTCCGTCCTCGGCGGCGGCAAGCGTAAGCCCGGACCTCAGCGCTCTTCCCCGGACCCCGATCTCCACTAGTGGGTTTTTTTTTTGCCTGTTTGGTTTATATAGATCCAGCCGCGTTGTGGTTTGCTTCACTTGTGGAAAGCATTAGTTCTTCTGCGCGGAGAAGTTTTTTGGGGAGGGATCTTTAGCGTGTGGAAAACGTCCCGACTCCCGATCCGCTGTGGTTTGGGCCAAGTTTATGCGGCATTGTCTCCGCGATGTGATCAGATTACTACCTATAGGATTTGCTTCTAGACCTGAATCGAAGTGATCCTGTAAAGCTTGCATCAGCATGCGTCACGCCTAAACCCTGAGATTCTTTCTTTGTTTGTTTGCTGGCGAGCATTGTTCCCAATTGTTTATTTGGGGCTTTGTTCTGATGTGCTTGGGATCATGCTTGCAGCTGCCGATCTGTTTCTATGGAGGAACAAGAGGATTTCTGGTGGTGTGCTTGCTGGCGCAACTGCCATCTGGCTGCTGTTTGAGGTCATGGATTACCACCTACTCACCCTGCTGTGCCACTGCCTCATCCTCACCCTGGCCATCCTGTTCCTCTGGTCGAATGCCACCACTTTCATCAACAAGTGAGTTAGTGGGATCCCTTAAAACTCCTTCTGTTCTTCACCTTAAAATCATATTTATGCTATTAATGATAGGTTAACACAGCTTACGTGTTGAACTAGCATCCGCACCTTTGTTCTGTGTGGTTACAGCTAGTATTATTTTCATTTGGACTTCATACTTTAAGAGCATATATCACCTGTTGACTTGTAATTGATTAGCATAGTGCTTGGAATGTGACATGTTTGCAATGTCTGTTTAGGTCTCCTCCTAACATCCCTGAGGTGAAGATCCCAGAGGACCTGGCAGTGAATGTTGCGCGTTCACTGAGATACGAGATCAACAGGGGCTTTGCTACCTTGAGGGAGATCGGTCAAGGCCATGACCTGAAGAAGTTTCTGATTGTATGTTAACTGGCTGGATTTTGTTCTGTTTAGGCTTTTGTTAATTAATGGCAATTCTTGCTTAATGCATATAATTTGCTTCTTTCTATTGGCAGGTGATTGCAGGACTGTGGATCCTTTCTGTTCTTGGGAGCTGCTGCAATTTCCTCACCTTGTTCTACATAGGTGATTGCTTTTTTTATTAACAGTTCTTCCAATGAGTACACCTTTCAGCAACGCTCACCCTCTTTCTTGTATGCAGTCTTTATGGTTTTGTACACTGTGCCCGTCTTGTATGAGAAGTATGAGGATAAGGTTGATGCTTTTGGAGAGAAGGCCATGGTTGAGCTGAAGAAGTACTACGCTATCTTCGAAGAGAAATGCCTATCAAAGATTCCGAAGTGTCCGTCAAAAGACAAGAAACTGCATTAGAAGAGTAGAATCAGAGGATGGTCTGTGCACTGATTCATCATATCTGTCAATCACTACATGTTGGTTTTGAAGTATCGTTGTAATTCCATGTCTCCATGTGGTGGTAAATACTTAGATGAACGAACGTGTTCTGGTGTGGTCAGTAGTTGCGATGTGCTAAATTATTCCAATCTGAAACTTCCATGTTTTAACATCCCTCCTGCTCCATGTGGTTGGTTCCTAAAGTGTCTTGCATGGCCAGACTTAGGCTATGATGGAATGGTTCTTGGTTATTTATGTCTCCCTCGAGCTTCCATTTATGCCTTTTTGGTAGCTTTGGTTTCGACTCGATTGCACAATCTGGGTGCATTTATGCTGAAAACAGTCTGGCCATTGTGATTTTTCACAGGCGCCCACGAATTTAATTTCCCATTTTTTGGGTAAGGTCACCACACACGATGTGATTACTTTACAATGTGTAATTTTCACTTACGAGTCATCTTATAGGATTATGAAAGCTTGCAACTACTACAACAGGAGGTACACTACATACAGCAAAATAACAGAAAGTGAAGACATAACTGCCACAGTCCAAATTTTATTTTGTCTTAAAATGTCCAAAATCTTGGGTGCCCATTCTCGTAGTCGGAATCATCTGTGTCATCACTTTCGGATGATGATGAAGCTGCTAGGTCATCATGGTGCAATATGTATTTAGCAACCTGGTCCAGGACAAGGTCGAGTAAGGTTCAGCGTATACTGTATACAGCCGCAGTGAAACGGCAAACAAGTTATGTTACGTGGATAAAATTGTATGGCTGATTCAAAAAGACTACAGTTAACAGTGTCGCAATTGGACAAAGCTATGATGTATGTGCAGTGTGCTAGCCTGGTAGGTCCAAACCACATACTAGTAGTTAGACAACTTACTGTATCAGGTAACAGAGGTCGCAATTTTACTTCATCTCTTCCATTCCTAGGGCAATGGTGTGGAGCAGCACATGTCAGGTTGCTTAGCCAAATAACTGATCTGCATTGCCCACATAGTGCTCTATTTGATGCAAATTTCCATGACGCACATTCTGCAATAATATGCAATCCACCCCTATTTAGAGGATAACAATGGAAATTGTGCAGTCTGGTTGTATTGAATAGTATGCAAAAAGAGGAATACCACTGCTACCTGCATATTTACTGTGGAAGGACTCTTTCCACCAAAAATTTGGATCAATGGACACCGAGTCAATGCTACTTTGAACAAGATCACGACTTTTCTGTACACCAGATACAGGAATGCTGTTGCATCTCAAACGGCAGAGACCAAAGAAAAGGGAGTAATGCATCTTCCACAGGTTGTTGTCATTTGCAGCCGAATTCCAAGACCTTCTAGGGAAGACAAAAGTGTGATAAACAAGAAACTAGTATGTTTTGAAAGAAGTTGCAGAGAAGACAAAAAAAAATACCAGCAGACAAGACCCGTTGCCACCAAAGAATGCATGTCAAGAAAAGTGAAGATATGAACAAGTACATCATGTGGTATGTGTGGTAAACCTGTCAAAGGGGTTAAAAATAAGTAAATAACACATCGCAGTGACTTGTAACAGGACGTACTGATTACTGACTTGAAAGTTCACCCTCCTAAATCTTCAAAGGAGGCTGCATTTTAAGGCAACTAGTTACTTAGAAATGGTCAAGCTCTGATCCTTTTAGTCACAAATGAGTGAAGGACATTTGGACAACTGAAGGGTGAAGATACGTAGAGATACCATTTATAAGATTTTACTTAAGCTAAACTTTATAGTTTTGTGGAGTCAGTTCCGCAGTAAGTTCACAGAATATGGAATAACAAATTTCTGAAGTCAGAACATGGAATAATAAATTAACAACATGGCATGTGAGTATGGCATCTATAGTACTGCAGCAGAGAAGAAAATACACAGCAGGCACAGTAGGTTCCCACTCATCAAATATGTCCAAAAACTAATATTACGTTCACACCAAACAGGGGTTACATTGATGCAGTTGCACCATGGAAAATGAACCTATTACGTACCTGAATTTTGTTGAACTCTCGCACGCCTTTTATGTGCAATAACAGAGTGCTTGAACTCTGAAACAGCCTGTGCCTTCTTTTGCTTTGGTAGGGCAACTTCTACCGCCTGGAGAAGAGTGTTAGCTGCGCTTAGTGCATACCCTGTCTGCACACTATTGGAAAAGAACCAGTTAATACAGAGTATTCTGTAGCAATCCCATCGAGAAATGTGGTCGAGTGAAAAATATACATACTAGTAAGAATAAATGTGCATCGGAACGAATAATGTAGTTTAACTTAAGACAACACACTAAGTTCTATGCATTTTTAAGCTTTATGAAACATGAAATTAGCCTGTATATGTACATAACCATCTAACAACTTATTGGAAATTACATGAGTGTGAGCTTTGGAAGCACAGGCAGCTCCAAATTTTCCAGTGAAAAAATGGAGCAAAGAGTCAGTGTAAGTACATATCATAATATATAAACGTCAGAGGCATCGATCAAAAGCAATTTAAAGCACTGAGCCACTGACAGAAACAATACAGATTAAAACGAGGGAGGGGAAACTATTAAATCCTGAGTCATGACCTGGAGAACTTGTGCACAAGCATGAAACGGTTTTTTTCATACAGTATTTGGATGGTGTTTTTACAATCTCGTTGGCCCGTAACATAATTGTATGGAGGCAATTTCGCCTGTTGTAAAACGCATAAACTGATATGATAATTTCATCCAATTTATACTTCGTAAGGCCCTCTATGATGACACCCAATGTTTCTCTACATGTCCAATAGCCATCAAAATTGCCTTTGTTTAAATTGTTTTTCTTCATAGTTCATTACCCAAACCATTGCTAGTCCATTAACCATCCCAGAACCATGCCTGTCAAAGCTACCTATTACATCCTTTACGGGCAGCTACATTTTGAGCAACAATAACACCAGAAGTACTTGAATATCAGCATACAACTATACAAATGACTTCTGCTGGGAGCTACGAAGTGAAGAATCAAAGTACGATTATGCTGAAATCATCCGCAATATTGATGAGAGGAATATTGGAAGGTTGGGGCAGCATGACGCGCAGATATAGATCTGTGTGTCCACAATCTCTATGGTCTATAACTGCCACAAAAGAGATTATGTGTATTCTGCGGATAAACAAGCTAGCTATAAGCATCCAGGACAAGCTAGCATGAAAAGGAACACGATTGGGCAGATCAATCATCATCAACACATATCTACGGGGCCGGTAGCTAAATTTTCCGAGCAGCAAACCATCACCAGCGGGCAGTAATCCGACAAAATTTGGCAATCCGCACATCGGCGATGCATGATTGGAGGGGAGCGGCTTACTCGGGAAGGAGGCGCAACGCGAGCAGCACGTCGGAGGCAACGAGCGCCTGGGCTGCCTTGGGAATCTCGGCGTACCCGATTCGCAGGAGCGCGGCCAGCTCGCCGCAGGCCGTGGGGTAGTCCCAGGGCCGCAACAGCGCCGCCGCGATCCCCATCCCCCTGTACCTCTCCGCCGCACCCGTCTCCTGTCGCCGCGGCTGCCGCCGCCTCACCGGCATCGCTGCTGGGCGGAGACAGGGTCGCGACTCGCGAGGTGCGTCGCCGTCCCTCGCCTCGTGGATCTGCGACGAGCCACGCCTGCCGCTCACCGTCACCGTCGTCGCGTCCCACCGCCTGGCACCACGGCACGGCCGCCAGCGCCACGGGTTGGGCTCGCGCGCTACGACTGTGTGGAATGTGTGTGCTTGGTGGGCACTGGGCCGTTGAATGAGATGCATGATTGGGCTGTATGGTTTGTTGTTGGGTTCCCAGCCCATTAGCTGTACTTTTTTTGTGGAATATGCACGGTACATCAGCACATAATAAAGTCATGCACTCTTAAACCAAATGATCCATGACTCTGCTGATGGTTGAGAAAACGCAACACAAGGAGCACTATAAAAAAATGCCTTTTCTTCTTCTTCTGAGTGTTTCGCAACTTTATCTTATTACAACCGTCTCACAATTCTGGTATCATCTCAACATTACACTGACTGACTGACAGCAGTATTACTCCAACTGTGTTGTAATGTTATCTGTCATCTCCGATCCTCGAAGCAGCGCGTCGTCTCTTGCGGCGACGCGAGAGGCGTTCCCAGGCCACACGCCAACAGCTAGCCCACGCCGATCGCCCGATCCACAACCTGCGTGGCTGCCGCGGCCACCGCCCCCGCCGCCGCCGGCCGATGTCACCAAGAGGTGCCCGGCCGTGACCATCAATCCATCATCTCGTGTAATCCGATGCGGCAGAGCCGTACGTAACTGCAGGGCGAGCATCATACTTGCTTTCTTTTTCTCGAGTACGCGTGAGAGAGATTAGGATATGGTCCCTCGACGAGTACGCGAGTGCTGAGAGATCCCAGAGGCCACGGCAAGCGCGTGAGCTAATGCGGCGGCCGGCCTTGATCCCGGCAAGCGGAGCATGCGTGCCGTGCCCCGCCCGTGCGTGCGTCCTTACTCCTCCGCACGTGAAACCCCTCGCGCGAGCCGCGAGCCTATCCAGTATCCCCCACCCCGGCCGCGCGTGCTGGCCATTTGGCAGGCGGCGCGGTCTTATCCGATCGTCATCAGCGGACGCAGGCGCCGCGCCGCGACTTGCCCGGCCCGCCGCTGTTTCGCTCCAGTCTGCCGGTCTCGGACCGGCGGCGCCTGAATCGAGCGTTCCGTCGTAACCCCCCCACCCCCGCGGCGCGGACGCGGCAGGCCGTCCGGTCCGTCCTCGAGCCTCATCAAGGACGCGCCGGCAAGTACAGCAGTTTAGACGGCCGCTGTTTTTTTTTCACGCATGGACAGTTAAATCGACAGCTTGTACAACAGTTTAGACAGCTGCTGTCTATTTGGTTGTCTGTAAAATATTTAATCCATTCTTTGATAGGTAAATCATGGTAATCTAATACATAATTTAATCTTTATAGCCATTTTAGTGCTTACATGAGAAAGCATATGATATGTTCAAATAATTCGCATGAGTCTCTTAGAGAAGGATATATATATAATATATATTCATATGAAAAAGTTCTTAGGAATACACCGTATAATCATAAAAGTAATAATTTGATTAACGCATGCAGCTCTAATTTTCCTTTTACCCATAACGCTACTATATATTCTCAACCAAATCATTCTCGAGCTGTCTATGTGTAAGAACGAGTCCGGATTGCCATGTTTCTATTAAGCACTTGTGCAAAGCATAGGTTAGGATTATCATTTGTACTCACTTCCGGTGGTAGGACAATGGTTGCACTCGGATTATCATTCAAATCCAATGAAATTCTAACCAACTCCGTTTCATCTTCAAGTATCATATTATGGAGGATAACACAAGCTTGCATTATATTGATAACATCCTTCCATTTCCATAACCGTGCTGGACGGTTAACGATATTAAAACGAGATTGCAGCTCGCCAAATGCACACTTAACATCCTTCCTTGGTCCTTCTTGGCATCGTGCATATAATTTGTGTTTTTCTGTTTGAGGTTTTGATATTATCTTCACAAAAAGTGCCCACTCTGGATATATTCCATCGGCAAGATAGTACCCTATGACATATTGCGTTCCATTTACATTATAATGCACTCTTGGAGGTTTCTTCTTTTATCGCATCAATGAACAGTGATGACTTGTTCAACACATTAATATTAATATCAGTATAGGCCCCAACCGTAAAAAAGTATACATATACGAAGATCACGTGGATCATTGTAGGAGTTTGTATGTCTCCACGGGTAAACATACCTTTCCAACATTTTCCTAACCTTTTATGCAATTTTTCCATACCCAATGCATACAATCAAGGAAAGCCACGGGACTCATTCGTTGTAGAATTTTCTCTAGTTCATCGTTTCTCGGAGGACAGAGGTACTCGCCACCAAAACATTTAGTTACCCTTCGGCAAATTACCCCGTCGCCCGTCGGTGAAGGAAATCGGAGGAGTAGCTGCGGAAGGTGCGCTTGCTCCGTTCTGCTCCGGCACATGGGCGGCGCGACCGGAACTCATCTGCTCCGCCGCCGCCGCAGCTCTCCCCGTGGCCTTCCGCTTCCGCGCCTCCGCCGTTTTTATCGCCGACGCCGACGAGGATGCCTTCTGGGATTGCGCCGCCTTGGCTCTCCGCTCCTGCAGCGCCTCCGCCCTGAGCAGCTCCTGCGCCGCCGCTGCCGCCCGTTTCTCTTCTTGCCGCATGGTGTGGCTGCTGCCGCTTAGCTAGGGTTGGCTGACAGGGGATTTGGGGGATATTTCAATGGTACTTGGAGGGGGATTTGAGGGGGGAAGAATGGCGCGAGATTTGCCGCGCAAAGGAAAAATCGCCCGCGCGCGTATCGGATCCGCGACGCCGACGACGAACGGCAGCGGGTCGTACAACGGGCGCGAGCACGCGTCGATTCACATCGGAGCACGCGCCCCTGCCATAGTCGAACGAGACGACGGCTGCTCTCTCTTTCTTCAGTAAATAAGGGCCACGTTGGACGATTTGGATGTGGTGGACACAAGTCGACGGCTGCTGTCTCGCCGTTGTACTTGCCCCAAGCAAGAGCAGCGAACCACTGGAGAGTGGCCGGAGAAACTGCTGCTCCGGACGGATGCACGCGGGCTGCGGCGGACGCGACAGGCTCGCTCGTCCAGCCATCCCAACGCAATCCCAGCGATGGGGAAAGGCTCGGACCGCGGGCGGAAAATGTCCGCATGGAAGGCTCGTAAACTCCCGAGTCAGCTGACGCGAACGCCTCGGCGAGGAAACTCACTCATGAGTCGTGACCCAGACCCAGCCAGCAGCATTCAAGGCGCACGGAAGCGCATGCCCTCCTCTTCTGATAAACCAAAGAGATGCCATGTCCAAGTGCCTCCCCTCCCTCGGGGCCGAGCCGACCGACAGTGGCCGTGTGATGCATGCAGCGGTGTACGTGTGCGTGTCCCGTGCCGCGCAGCTGCGGACCAGACCACGCAGCGGCTTACAGCGCATGCAGTTGCAGCTCGACCTCCGCCCTGCCTAGTCGGCTCCCAGAAATGGCGTGGCGAACCCGCCGCGGGTCAGCCGCAAAAGGCTTTAAAGAAACCCAAAGAGGGCAGGCGCGCACACGTCCGGCGCCCGGCCGAGAAAACAAACTTCCGTACGAGACGAGCCGGGGCCGCGACGTGTCGGGCAACATGCAGCCGCGGCCTCATGGGCGCTCCACGTAGCCGCACCGGGCGCCCACGTACCCCCGCCCCGCGCCGCGCCAAACCCACCCGGGCGCCGCCACGCATGAGCTCGGCGACCAACGGAGCCCGCAATACCGCCCATGCCCCCGTGCCATGCCGTCCCGGCCCGGGCTCACCCAGCACAGCAACCCAGCGGCCGCGGAGACCCCGCCCGTCTCCGCTCTCGCGACGCGACCTATAAAACCCCGCGCCACCCGAACCACGCCTGTTACCTCAAGGCACAACCGCGGCAGCTGCTCCCCCCCCCCCCCCCCCCCCCCCCTCGCTCGCTCGGCAGTCATGGTGAGCCGTGAGCACAGCCACAGCTACGAGCAGCTCATGCTCGACCCGGCGACGCTGGGAGGCTCCGCCTGCAGCTGGGCCGAGGCGGCCGCGCTGGAGATCATCCCGCCGCAGCTCCTCGCGGCGCTGGGGGAGTACCTCTCCGCCGGCCACGCCGGGGACGGCGACGCCGCCGAGGCCGAGGCCGATGCGGAGGCGGACGACGAGTTCATGATGTACGAGTTCAAGGTGCGGCGGTGCGTGCGCCCGCGGAGCCACGACTGGACGGCGTGCCCCTACGCGCACCCGGGCGAGGCCGCGCGCCGCCGGGACCCGCGCCGCGTGGCCTACGCGGGGGAGCCCTGCCCGGACTTCCGGCGCCGCCCTGGCGCCGCGTGCCCGCGCGGGAGCGGCTGCCCGTTCGCGCACGGCACCTTCGAGCTGTGGCTCCACCCGTCCCGGTACCGCACCCGCCCCTGCCGCGCGGGCGCCGCCTGCAGGCGCCGCGTCTGCTTCTTCGCGCACGCCGCCGCCGAGCTCCGCGCCGCGTCCAAGGACGACGGGGGCTCGCTGTCGCTCTCGCCCAAGTCGACGCTGGCGTCGCTCTGGGAGTCGCCGCCGGTGTCGCCCGTCGAGGGGCGGATGAGGTGGCTGGACGCCGTCGACGAGGCGTCGGACGCGGACGCGGAGGTGGAGGAGCTCATGCTCGCAATGCGGGAGCTCAGCTTCAGGAAGGCCGCGGCGGCGTCGGCGCTCGTAGCGGCGCCGGTGCTGCCCCCCGTGACGGAGGAGGACGGGCCGGACTTGGGGTGGGTGTCGGAGCTGGTGATGTGAGCATGCATGCCGGCGCCCCTCCCAGCCCAAGATGGATGCCATCTCCGACGAGGCGCCCCTCTCGCACCATTCGGAACAGCTTCATTATTAAGCAATATTATTGTTAATTCTAGCATTTTCTCTAATTGCATCATTCTTCTGTGGATAAACAAAACATGGTGCAAGTATCCATACAGCGATCTTGTAAGCGTGGCGTGTGTTCCCCTCTTCTTTTTGTCGGAGATCTTGGGCGTAGCGTGCGTGCAGGTGCATGTGCATGCCGCCGCCCACGGTTTCTCCGATTACCAAGTGTATGTAGTAGAAACCAAGTACGAAGTGTAATTGGCCAAGTAAGATCACAAGCTGTTTTCGTGATGTATCGCTATATATCACTGCTGTTCATGTACTACTTTCCTTTTTGCACTCGAATGAGGCACTTACATATATAGTAGTATCTTCTTTGTACGTGCTCGGTATGTTTTCTGAGCCCTAGAAAGTGGTTCGAGCCCTGCAGTTGCTGGTATCATGCGGTAAGTTTCTGGAAACTGAAGGCGATTCCCAACATTGTGACGTGTCGCTGCGTCTGTCGAACCGATTCGCCAGTGTCACCATCAGCGAGGGAAGACAGAGTACGAGAAACATCTCCCCCTGGGTTGAGTAAAGGGGAGGACATATCGAGATAAGCCCTAGCCTTTTTGGTCCCGGCCGAGCTCGCACCTTGCAGTAAGCGGCACACAACATAAGACCATCATGCCGTCAGCCAAAGCACCGCGCTCTCTGCTAAAAAAAAGGAGGAATTTTAGGAATCTGGAAAGTCCACATTGCAAGTGTCAATTCACTACAATTTGGCGAGCGAGCTTGTTCCGTTGCTTCTGCTCCTTGGGTTTGTATACAGTCCACCTGCACAATCCATCGGCACAGGCGCAGGTTTCTTCCAGGACCACGGAGGACAAATCGGAAGCTAATCCTGTGACGAGGCGGACAACCGAGCCACGAAAGCGAGGCGCCGTCGGATTACAGCAAAAACACCGGGCGCGCGCTTTGACTCCTCGCCGGGTCGGTAGCGCAACTTGCGTTGCCGCGCCCGCCCGGAGCCCAGAGGCCAGAGGGCCGGGGGGGGGGGGGGGGGGGGCACGTTGGTGCGCCGTGCGCGGCTTCGCAAATTGCCCAGCTTTTCTTCTTCACACCGGGTTCCTCGCCCCCACGCCGCGACCACGGTTTTCGCTCGGCCCCGGAGGCCGAGGGATGCCGTCGCTTTACGCGCGGCCGCGGGTGCGGTGGCGCTCAGGTGGCGGGCTCCCGTTGTTCGGCTGCCAAGTTGAGCTGCAACTTGCGTTTCTTCTTTGTTCTGGGGGGGAGCGGAGTGGTTTCTCTTCTCGGTTTGCTTTCGCTTTCCCCGGTACCGACGCGGCTCGACAGTACTTGGTGGTTGGTGCTTGGTAGGACGAAAGGTTACCTGGGTGACATGCGAGGATCTGAAAACTTCTGAAAAGATGCGAGGATCTGTGGGTGCGGATGTTTCAGTATCTGTTTTTTTTATACAAATATAAAACAGTGACCGGGTTGTAATTTGACAAGCAAAGGCAGCAGCCTAGAACAGTGCGGGATTCAGATCAATACTAAACTCGACAACCAGGTCAGAACACCGAACTGAAATGGACAGGGATAATACCGAACCTAAAGGCCGGGTAACAAACAGAACTTACCGAACAAATTTTAACTCACCACAACTGACACCCAAAGTTCAGTTCGAGTAGCAGGAAGATATATACCTTTATCCATTCATGATGCATAAGACTAATAGATCTTCTCACTGCCATTGACCCTTCCTGACATGGAAATGAAAACATGTCAATTTTAAGATGTGGTTCAGTTCTATCAAGCACAAAGCAAACAAAATTGCTGTAGATGAAGTGTTATCCTCACCTCTAGATGAATGGTGTACTAGTGTGGGCAAATGCAGTAGGAAAAGATGCAAAGAGTTATCCAATTTTCCATTAGCAGCTGCTGTCAGCCTGCAGTCTCACCATTGAAAAAGATAACTAGCAACTCTATGTCGAACCTCTATGGAACATAATAGGCATGGTCTAAAGATTACTGCTACATAAAGATTGTAGAAAAATACAACCAAGCACCACAACATCTTTGGCCAATGCAACTGGAAGTTTATCTAGGATTTCATTTGTCTCTATGCTAAAAAGATGAAGTTACCTAATTGTTCCAGCAAATATGGAAGTTTGTGATATACGACCATGTTAAAGTATGTCAATGCACGCTGAGCTTGGAAAATTTCACACTGGCATACCTAACAAAAATGCAGATGACAGGGTGGCTGGTGGCCGTTGAATTTACCAATGAGGCATTGACAATTTTGATATCATATCGACCTCTACAGCTTGACTACTCCTGCACTGAACCAGCAAAGGTGGAAGCATCAGTTTGTCTCAATCTGCCTGCACCTGCAAGGAAAATAAGCAATAACAACAATTCACAAATGCAACAATTAAAATCATAAAGCTAGGAGAATATTGCATGTAATGAATAAACAGCATTTGCTTAATTAAAAACTTCCACTCTTATGCCATCCACATATGGAAAGCTGGAGCTTCCATGTCTTCAGGTCTACTCAAATTCATGCAACACCGGTTATCAAATTGAAAATTATAAAAATAAAATAACATGACGCAAAAACTCTCAAAACAAAAAGCAACTTTCTAGAGTCTACCTGACAAATCTTATTAGCACGAGCAAAAGTCATACCCTCAAAGAACATATTTCAAGCTGTTATTGCCTATCAGAAGAATAATATGTGTAAGAAAATATGTAAACCACATTGTACATCTACAAGCGAACCTACTAATCAAAAATTTAATTCAGATTCATGTGAATCTGCATCATGCTTCATATACCTAGTCAAAGAAACAAAAGTTGCACCTTCAATATTCTCAGGCTGAGATGATATTTTCTTAAAGAAAAAATAACATAGAAAAGGTGCAGTTGATAGGCAGCAGCAAATGCTTTCCTTTCCCTTGTTCTAATAAAGAATAAAGACAGCTAGCAGAGATACAATTTTTTCATTGAACAAGGCAGATATGCATGGGTATACCGCTGACCTGCTCAGCCTTACTGCCATGAAATTGGCCGGGGAGTGCCATCTGGCTCCTGTCATCATTGGTTATCACCGCCAATAAGGCACCGCACGATGCCATGAGACTGCCTTCAAAACCTTCCCTCAGTCTTCCACCCATTGTCCGTGTGACCGTGTTGCTCCAGCCACCTCCATTCCAGATATTGTCATGGTGGCAGATGGCTTCAACTCCATTCCACAATTGTTGCTCAATACCTCACTGGATTGCCCCTTCCTCTTCCTGTCTTCACAGGTCCTCACGGTCAACTTGACCCCTCCCTCTATCAGAACCTTGCAGTGTTCTTTTTTTGATGCCAGAACCTTGCAGTGTTGACGAAAGGCATCAGAACAAATAAGATTGTATGCTTGTCTTTGATATGTTGCTACACCAACCAAGATAATTGGGCATTATCATGTTGAGTAGGTAAAATTACTATCAACAGGAAGAAAGGACAGACAGATGATCCTAAACAATGGGTGAAAATGGCATAAGTGCGTGCATTCAAAAAAAGAAATAGGCTCCACAGCTATGTACCAAATTTCTCCATACAAGCATGCCTGATTCTAAATTCTAACAAATCCAGCCTCCTATTAACATCATGGCATACATTTCCTGTGGACAAGCACAAATTTTCTACTGTACCAACCCATCATTTAAGTCAAGTTTGTGTAAGTCATTGAGGATATCACATGGCAAAATCCTCTTTGATATATGGGATGACGTGAGGAAAGATTTATATACAGATTGAAATTAAAGGGAAATAAAAACATATGTGAAGAGATTAGGAAACCTGAATGAGGGGATAGTGTGAAGAGGGCCTGTTGGTGGTGGGATAATTTATCACCAAAAATCACCACATGAACAATTTCCATTCCTAAAATGATGGAATCGATTCCCATCCCTAATGTCAATTTCTCTCTTGGTGACGTGGGAAACAAATTTGACGAAAGCGTGACAGTCACCACATATTCTAAGGTTCTTCATTATCTGGATGGGCATGCCCTTGGGTGTAACAAGAAGGCCATAAGCAACAGCAAGCTTCTCACTGTGGTACAGAAGTGAGCTCTCCTTCTGCTCTTCATCTATGTCATGGAGAACAAATTCTGTGTCAGGCACATATCCTGTAGCCTTTAACAAAGTGTACAACTCCCGGAGGGTAGCATGTATATCTTGAATTTGTTCATGTTCCTCATCTCCAGTGACAAATGAGTGCATTCTGTTCTTTATCTGCATCCAGCTACAACCAGGTTCCTTGTTCACACCTTGTTCTTTCATAAGTTTTCGTACCTTCGCAACTTCATCCCACATCCCCTGGGAGGAGTATATATTTGACAACATTACATAATTGCCAGCATTTGATGGCTCAATAGAGAAAAGTTTCTCAGCTGCTCTTCTCCCAATTTCTACGTTCTTGTGGATCTTGCATGCCCCAAGAAGAGCACTCCAGATCACAGCATCCGGCTCAATAGGCATATCATAAATAAACTCTAAAGCTCCTTGCACATCACCAGCTCGCCCAAGAAGGTCCACCATGCAAGCATAGTGCTCCAGCAGAGGAGTTAGTCCATAATCACTGCTCATGGATTTGAAAAACTGACGCCCTTCATCTACCAAACCAGAATGGCTACATGCATGTAAAAGCCCCACAAAAGTGACCTCGTTTGGCAACACTCCTGCAGATTCCATTTGTTGATACATCCTGATGGCTTCTCTTCCAAGGCCATGTTGAGCATAGCCTGTAATAATGGTATTCCATGTAAAAATGTCTTGTTCCTCCATTGAGTCAAAAACCTTAAGGGAATCAGCAGAACCACACTTGAAATACATTGAGATGAGAGCATTAGCCACTATAAGTCCTGAATCCATACCAAGTTTGACAGCAACGGTGTGAATTTGCTGTCCAAGTTTGGAAGCACCAAGATTTCCGCCAATGCCAAGAAGTATCGTTAATATTGGTGAATTGGGTAACTCATGCACCTGAAGCATATTTCTGAACATCTCTGCTGCCTCATTCCCCTGGTCAGCCTGTGCGTATGCAGATATTATAGTAGTCCAAGAAACAACATCTCGACTGGGCATATTGTCAAATGTATCTCTTGCTTCTTCCAACATATTGTTCTGTACAAGTGCAGCAATTAAAGAGTTATATGACACTGTATCTTTAACTGTCATACGATCAAAGATTTGTCTCACAAAACCTATGTTTCTGCACTTGGCATACATAGTAATCAGCGCATTACATACATAGCTATTGAACTGACAGCCGGCCTTTACTGCAAGTGAATGCACCTGCTTTCCTGTCTCAAGAGCTTCAATATTCGAACAAGCAAAGAAGGTGCTGGTCAAACTAGACAGACTAGGTAACATCCCATTCCGGTGGAGCACCTGGAGCAAAACCAAAGCTTGTTCACTCCTCCCATTTTGTGCATATCCTGCAATCATCCCAGCCCAAGATATTGTATTTCTAAAAGGCATCCTGTTAAAAAGCCCTTCTGCCTCATCAACCATTTCATTCTGCATGTACCCAGTAATCATGGCATTCCAGGATACAATATTAGGCTCGGGGATCTGATCGAATAAAATCCTCGCATCGTTAATCCTTCCACATTGAGCAAGGCCTGTGAGCATTGCAGTTCGACTAGGAACAGACTTAATAGGATCTCTTTGGTAGACAGCAACAGCATCATCTATTCGTCCACCCTGAGATAGTGAAGCGATCATGGTTGACCATGTGTACTCATTCCTCTCTGTCATACCTTCAAAGAATTTTACTGCAGTGTCAAGCATACTCACACCCCTAGTGTATGCATTAAGTATGGCAGTGCTGATTACCACATCCCTCTCAAAACCAGCCTTATGAACAAAAGCATGGATACTCTCTAGAATGTTGAGATTACCAAGATTACTTATAGCTGAAAGCACAGAGACAAGGTTTGGTTGCTCTGGTGACATTCCTTCATAGTGCATCATACGAAATATGTCCCAAGCCTTACCATGCTGCTCAATCAGAACATACCCAGAAATCATCACCGTCCAAGAAACCATGTTGCGTTCTGGCATCTGTTCAAACAGATTCTTTGCATCCACCATCTGTCGGCTATGGCAGTACCCAGTAAGCATCGTGTTCCACGAAGATACATCCCTGCTCGGCATTGCGTCGAACATCCTGCGAGCAAGGGTGATGTCCCCGTTCTGGACATAGCATGTGACCATGGCGTTCCACGCTACGGTGTTCCGCAGGGGCATTTCATCGAACACCCTGCGAGCGTCGCGCACGCGCCCGGCGCGCGCGTAGCCCGACAGCAGGATGGTGCCCGTGCGCAGGTTCCCGCCGGAGATCGTGTCGGCGAGCGACCTCGCCGCGTCGGGCATCCCGTTGTTGCAGTAGGCAAATATCATGGAGTTCCAGGCGATGATGTCGCGGAAGGGCATGGCGTCGAACACCTCCCTGGCCTCGCTCAAGCGGCCGAGGCGGCCGAGCTCTCGGATGCGGGCGCTTTGCGCGGAGGTGCCGGAAGACCGCGGGACGAGCCACGCTGGGATCGGCGCCGCGGCTCTGGCGGTGGCGGATGAGAGGAAGCGGCGGAGGTGCTGTCGGTGAGGCATTGGGGGCTTGCTCCATTTGATCGGAAGAAACACCATAGGAGTGGGTGCTGCGGGGATGAGTAGTAGTAGCCGGCGGCCAAAGTTCGAGCACCTGTTACGGGGGGCTGCGGGCCGCCATAGGATCTCCGGCCGCAGAGCACCGTACAGCGGGCAGCTCATATCGATCAGGCGGCCAGCCGCCCACGCGCGCCGCCTCTCTTCCAGGGTCCGGATGCCGGCCGGGGTGTCTGTGTCATGGGCCTTTGTTATTAGACCTGTCATTCCGATCCGAGGTTTCCCAAGTTATTTATGGTATGTTTGGTTGGGGGAACGAGGGGGAGCAGAGTGGAGCAGTTCCATTTTTGTAGGTATTTGGTTGGAGGACGGTGGAGCGGAGCGGAGCGGAAGCGCTCCCGCGTAGGAATATTAGGTGAAGATTCGGAACGAGCTCGCTCCGTGAAAACGAGCGGACGCGAGCGCTGGAGTCCCGCTGCCCGTCACCGCCCGCTCGTCTCCCCCCGCACGCAGGTGAGCGCCGCCGCCCCTGGAGCCCCCCCGTCGCGCGCCCAGGCGGATTTGTCGCGCCGGCCTGGAGCCCCCCACCACCCCCGGCGCGCGCCGCGGTGGATCTGCCGCCGGCCGGCCTGGAGCCCCCCCCCCCCCCCGCCGCGCCTGGAGCCCCCCTCGCGCCGCCGCCGGAGCCCGCGCCCGCGCCTGGAGCCCCCCTCGCCGCCGCCGGCGGAGCACCCCCCCCCCCCCCGGCGCGCCGCCAGAGCCCCCCCCCCCCCCCCGGCGCGCCGCTGGAGCCCCTGCAGCGCCCCCCCCCCCCAAGCGCCCTGTCCTGGTTGTGCTGCTCATAGATGTTTGCTGATAGATAGCTTGCTGTATTTTTTTTCTGATCCAAAGCTTGCATTATGTGTGCACAGTCTTGATCTTTGTCTCTGATTTTGGCAGCTCGCAGGAGAAATTTGGAAGGCAGCGTGCACGCCTCGGAAGGTAGAACGTTATGTCTTACTGAATATATGCTTTGTGTGATTACTTGTTATGCCTTAAAAATTTATTGATTTTATCTTGTTTCTGTATAATTTAGATGGATAAGAAGCAGCAACTTTTCATTTACACAGCTGCAGCGTATACGTTACTTTCGATGATGGCCATGATTATTCAATCTAGAAAAAGAAAACGGCGTGAACCTGTAGAACCAATTACCTATGCTCCAATTGAGGAGAGGGATAGAATGAGAATTGAGTATCTGAATAATAAGATATGGAAGAATGATGTAACTTGTGTCAATATGCTTAGACTTAATAGAGCATCTTTTTTCCGATTTTGTAAGCTTTTTAGGGATCGGGGCCTTTTGCAAGACACCATACATTTGTGTGTTGAGCAGCAGGTTGCAATGTTTTTAAACACAGTAGGTCACAATATTCGAAATAGGTTAGTTGGCACCAATTTTGATAGGTCCGGTGAAACTGTTAGTCGGTATTTCAACAAAGTAATGCACGCTATTGGAGAGCTACGAAACGACTTCATTACACCACCGTCGACATCAACTCCAGCTAAAATTGCAGGAAACCCAAGATGGGATCCTTACTTTAAGGTGTGAGGCCTATCTCCCCTTCATTTTAAGGGTGGAGTTCATATTGTAATTTCTGATATTATTTCCATTCTAATTGTATAATAGGATTGTATTGGAAGCTATCGTGGTTTTCGAGTTTCGTGGCTGAGAACTTCTAGCTTATGGGTCATTGTTTGTGTCATGGCGGCTGCTGCCCTTATGTTTGTTAGTTTAGTTATTTCGGTTGATTTGAACTCATGTATGCGTTATTTCGGTTGAGTTGAACTCATGTATGTGTTATTTCGGATGATTTGAACTCATGTATGTGTAATTTCGGTTGATTTGAACTCATGTATGTTTTATTTCGGATGATTTGAACTCGTGTATGTGTAATTTCGGTTGATTTGAACTCATGTATGTTTTATTTCGGTTGATTTGAACTCATGTATGTGTTATTTTGATTGATTTAAAATCATGTATGTCATGATTTTTATTATGTTATGTTCAAACTCAGTTAATTATATTGCATATTATGTTACGTTGAAACTCAGTTAATTATATTGCATATTATGTCATGTTGCAACTTAGTTTATATTCTATTTCTTGTGTATGGTGGTAACCTCACCCCCAATAAAGGAGGAGGTAACCTCACTCTCCTGACTCTCCAACCAAACACAGAATGGAACGGTTCCACTCTAGCGCACTCTCCAACCAAACAGAAAATGGAACGGCTCCGTTCTTCTTACCAAACGTAGAATGGAACGGCTCCATTCTCAGAAACTGGAATGGAACGGTTCCATTCAACACGGCTCCTCAACCAAACACTACCTTACTGGGCTTCCCCTCTTTCTCACCCAAAAATCGATTTTAAACCGATCCATTAAGGACTAATACTAGACAAGCCAGCCCATTTGACCCATGTGTAAGGGTCCGTTTGGTGGGGCTTTGGCTTAGCTTAAAACAGCTTTGCTCTAGCTTTATTGCTAAAGCTGCTTTTACGGTAAAGCTAAAACTAATCAAAACTGTTTGGATAAAAAATGGCTTCTCTTATATTTTTGCAAATAAACACCTGTGTTATCACGTATTAACAACAAGTTTGTTCCAGGTTCTGCTAGCTTGTTCCTGGTTCTGCTAGCTTGTTCCAAACATGAGTAGTTATAAAGGAATTTGTGCTAGCTTGTTCCAGCAAGTATAAAGGAATTTGTGCCACCTTGTTCCAAACATGAGTAGCAGAATGGTTTTGCTAGCTTGTTCCAGCAACACATTATAAAGGAATTTGTGCCAGGCCAAGTATAAAGCCCAAGTATGAGTAGTTATTTGTGCCATGTCAAGTATACTAGTAATCTGAGCCCAAACAAAAATACTTACAAACAGTCTAGTCCAAATAAGATTATACCATTAAAAGCAATGACTACAAAGCAAATTTATGATGATCTAGCCAAATAAATTGCCCTCGCAAGGTCATCCCGAAATCTGTCCATGCTTCGAGTGCTAGAATGTGGAGTTGATGTATCCGATGCACTTTGAGAAGGTTAATATCTAGCATATCTCTGCGGTATAGTAGGCACATAATCAACATTCTTGTCACACTTGCGGAAATCTTTATCCGTTGCACTGTTCTCACGAATGAAATTGTGTAGACACATGGAAGCCGCTATAATCATCATTTGCTTCTCGAGTGGGTAAGACGGCATCTTAAGAAGGATCCTCCACTTCATTTTCCACACACCAAAAGTCCGTTCAACCACGCTGCGGATGCGAGCATGCAAATTATTAAAAAGCTCTTGCTCACCACTAGGTGCCGGTCCTCTTCTCCAATCGGGAACATGGTACCTCTATCCTTTGTAAGGAGCCAAGTATCCGGGACGGTTTGGATATCCTGCATCGACAAGGTAGTATTTTCCTACAACAAATATATCAAAAAATTATTAGTACCATTAGATATTCAGCTATATATAACAGTCAATAGTTACGAGAGCATTTTGCAGTTCATACCTAAAGGGGGATGAGGGAAATTTTCCCTATCTTGCTCCAAAGCATGAAAGAGCACATTAGTGTCATGCATAGACCCGGGCTGTTCAATAGATGCATATGTGAACCTCAAGTCAAAATCAATCACAGCCATAACATTTTGAGTTGGTTTTCCACTTCTACCAATGAATCGGATGAGATCTTTTGGAGGTGGTGTTGCTGAAATATGAGTGCCATCCAATGCACCAATACAATCTTTGAAATACGGCATCATCCTACTATCACTATTGATCCCAGTATGTGTAGTAGAGAAGTTCAGATCAAGTGGTTTTATGTACTCTTTAGCTATAGCCACTACACAATTCAATACCTCTTCAAATTTTCTACTCATAGTCTCCTTTGAATGCTTGAATACATTTGTCAATCCACTAAAAGACCATCCTTGATCAAAAATTGTTAAAAACAGAGCAAGTAATTCCATTGAGCTCATATGAATAGAAGATTGAAGGCCATAGCTAGTTACCAGCAAATTATGCAACTTCTAAAACAATGTAGCATCCATTCTAAACATCTTATGACTACCTCCTATCCTCAACACATCCATCATCCAACTATAGCCACTTTGACCAAATATTCTAGGCTCATTCTTGTCAAAATATGTCATATAGTAATTGGCAGCAAGTAGAGCAGTAGAAAACAGATTATTTTGAGCAGCACGTACCACTGTCAGAGATTTTAAAATATCATCATCATCCAAATCAGCATCATCCTCTGAATTATCATCTAAATCAGTAGAATCCATAAATCTATGCACCATAAAAAGAACAACACATTATTTAGAAGAATGAAAGAAATTCATACAAATAGCATTTTATATTGTACAAATTAAAAGAACAACATATAAATCTGTTAGAGAATGCACCATGAAAAGAACACATTACTTAGAAGAATGAAAGAAAATAATACAAATAACAACTTATCGATCGTAAATTTATTACAAGTCCAACATTGCGTCCAACATTGCAAATGAAAGAAATGCATATAAGCTACTACTCAGTGTTTAGCCATCCACTCATATTTCTTGCACAGCCACTCAAATCTCTCCTCTCAATTCTCTAATGTCATGAACATCTCTCCTCTCAACCTTTTTTGTAAAAATGGTTGTTGCAATGAAATGCTCATTTGTCCCCGGAACAGCACCACAATCCTTGACTAGGGCCATGACTACTTGTATGGAATAAACAGATTGGACCTTTTCCTTGGCACTTCTTGCAATAGACTCACAAGACCTGGTAGTTCTTTCATTCATTTCAACCATTCTCTCAACCTCTCCAAGTAGCCAACTCCCTTTGCTGGTCTTCGGTTGTTTTCCCTTGCTATTGTCAGACAATTTGTTTCTCCTTTTTGCCCCACTAGTAGGTGTCCCCGGATCTGGTTCACTATTGTCCTCCTCCTCTTCCTCCTCCTCTTCTTCACTTGGTTGATATCTTTGCGATGGTGGAACGCCGCTAGAAATACACCAATGATCCTCACCGGTATTATGAAGGTTTTCAAACATAATTTCTAACTTGTCTTCATTTTGCAGCCCTCTTGTCTTAAACCTTCCTGATCCTTTTATCTCCTGTAAACATACCAATATTTGCTTAAATTCAAATCAAGTAAAATCTGTAAATAAAATAAATATAGACATTTATGCTTACTTTAGACATCTTCTTCCACCATTCATCGGTCATGATAATATTCCCATTTCCATCCCATCCTAGACCGGTCTGCGCCTTCAATTGCTTCCAAATACTATGATTTGATTTTAACCTTTCCCATTTGTTCTTAAACTGCTTTCTAGTATACTCAAGTCCAGTTGCAGTTTTGAACTTTTGGATGACATTGTTATACCCAGCTTTGTTCAAATGAGTACTCGAATGATTTCCAATTAGCACTTCTTCTGCAAAAATGTCACATACTATCCTAGTTCTCTCATCACTCCAAAAAGCCGTACTGCTCACATAAAAAGTCATATTAGCATCATAAATACTACTATTGTTATACCAAAAACTACAACCATTAGGCAACTACCAAATTACTGCAATGATAGATAGGCACTCAAACAAAACAGTTCTATTTATTAAGGAATATAAAGCATCGATAAGCACCAAATGTGACACCCTTAGATTTCTAAATGGAAAGGTCCTGACGGTGCACTTATGAATACTTGGTAGGGACATGAAAGGTTCTGCTAGTGTTAGGGATTTTAAAGAGCAAAATGATGAACCTCCTGGCCCAGATCAAACACTTGGAAATGAATAAATAGAGATCACTATAATGGTACCAAATTACAGCTGTTGTGCAGTCATTTCTACCTTGCATCAGTTAACTCAATGTCATCGTCCATCCCGACCCTGATCGACGAAGGAGCAACTGGTGGCCTCCTGTTGCGTCCTCCACAGCTAGCTAGCTGTTGGTGCCTCACTAGCTGAAGGTGCGGTCGATGACGGTCCTGTGGGGTACGTGGGGATGAAGCCACCGGCAGGGGGCACTCCGGCAGCAGCGTATGCAGGGCGAAAACCATGACCAGAGGGAACTCCGAACGCCGGGAACGATGGCAAGCTTCCGGCTGCCGGATTGGATTGACTCGCCACACCATCAGTTCCACTTTGGGCTCCTAATCCTGCGACACCACTGCTGGATCGAGACTTCCTCAAGCGATTCATCTGCATGAAGGACAGGGATTAGTGGGACTGAAAATTACAGGTTCAAACTGCTGGATTTGAACTGCAATATCCAGCTGGTTGAGGACAACATGCATAATCTAAAAAAAAATCTTGAGACCTGCATATAGCAAAGTATAGCAAGCAAAGGCACTAAACAGTCGCTTACTTGCATTGACACTAATAAGCATCATAAAATACGAACCTTACAGATATTAGCTTTGAGGGGACGACGGCAGTAAGTTGCATACTTTGATAATTCCCATATTCATGTTTACATAGAATATAAGATGAATGCTTAATTCTATAAGGTCATCACACTAAACATTTGCTATCTCATAACCCACTCACTAACTCTATCAAGCAGAGTTGGATAAAAAAGGCCTCCTCCTAGCTATCATTCAGTTAAGCTATCATTCTTCTGCTACAGGTGGCTGGTCAGGTGGCTGGGCGTGGGAAAAATGAAAAATTGCAGGGTCACTCAACTGGACTGAAACTGATCCTCTGCTATCCTGCGTTAATGTCCTCCTGATCTTAGTTAACTATGCTCTATTGTATTTATATCCATGCCTATAGGCTGCACTGGCCACCTAGATCACCCTATCCTCCCAAAAAATGCAGGACTAACTAACTTGAACTGAACTGAAAATTTTAAAAAATTCTAGCAACTAGGTATAATGTTCCTTGAACTGAACAGAACTGAAACTGAATTAAGCAGCAAATATCTGATGTTCTCAAGCAACTAGTCTGATCCCCCCTCACCCCACACGCGAATCCTCCTGCTAATTGATGTGAAAAACAACCAGATGAACATCTACATGAGCGTGGGTGTGTTCCCAGCGCTCAGAATGCCCGATGAATCCCCTCTGCATCTGCACCCACCCCCGATGCAGAGGATTTGGGTTTGCCCCAATTCAGAGCGTTTGGGTGCATGTCGGCATGAAAAATCCCTCTTCCCTCACCCTCGAATACCCCAGATACGGATCTCGATGACCTCCCCCCAGAATGAGAACAAACCACTAAAACCTCCAACAACCTCCCCTCGATCCAGAGCATTTTGGGGTGCGCGAGGCATGAACGCACCTTTCTGAATCCGCACTATTGGTCCCTCCTGGAGGGCGGTGGTGGAGAGGGGACGACATCAGGCGACGATTTGAGGGGCCAACGGCGGCGACCTGGCTAGGGGCCGGCGGTGGCGCCCAACCCTAGCGCGGCGCCGCCTCTGGTCTGTGCGCTGCTCCGTGGGAGCGTTTTTTTGGGAGGCCTCGTACCCCTTCGCGGATTATGGATCTAAAAGAAAATTGGTGCATTGATGGGAGGGGTTTTTTGCAAAAATGATGTGAGCTGAAGCTGGAAAGCCACAAATCGTGGCTCCTCCCCTCTAATACAAAAATAGCTTCAGCTTTTTGATGAAACTGGTTTAAGAAAATGGTGTTTGGTAGGGCTTAGGCTTTTTTTTAAGGAGAAGCCAAAGCTAAAGCCCTGCCAAACGGACCCTAAATAGCCCCGTTCGACTTCCACGATCTTAAAAGTGGAATAGATTCATAAAACTTAGGTTCGAGAAAATTAATTGCGAATCTATATTTTTTCAAAGTACAGTATAGGCACAGACGTTCACAGACACTCACCACTACGAATACAAGCACGCAATCCTGCCGAATGAGCATCTCCGAGAGAGTGAGAGACTGAATCAGCAGATCCTCGAGATTGAAAACATCATCGTAGGCGTCTCGCTGTCAATAGGCACGTCACCTACTATTGAAAAGAATAACGCCGGTTAAATTTTGGAATAAATCCAGAAAAATACGAGTATCCGTGCCAAGTCCAGAACTCGAACACGGATTTCACAAAACTACATTTTTATGCGCATAGGGATCATGCAACTACATTTCTTAAGGACCAACTTCACGTACGAAGCTAGAATTTGCTCGTGACTTTTGTTTGACAAAAACATGCATTTTAGGGTCTAAAAGTGTTTTTTTTTCCGGCAAGGAATGTTGTAAATGTGAAGCTTTTGCGAAGTTGATTATCCAAGCTGTAGTTTTTCTAAACTTGATTTATAAAATTTAATTTTATGATAGTGTTTGTAGCCTTAGTTTAGTTTCTAAAATAAATAAATACTTCTACCACATATGTTCCACAAGTGATCGAGCGTAGCTTTTGTTTAGTTACTTATCTTAGTCTAGGCTCCAACTCAGCATGGATATTTTATTTTATTTTTTCTCGAATATGCAGGAGAGCTACGCATTTTTATATTAAAATAAGAAAATAGAGTTTAATATAACACGAGCTCGGTTCGCAAAGAGGATATTGTATTATTAGCTAACTATTCTTCCAACAATAAAGGAGTACCTTTTCTGAATATTTGTTTTGGTAAAAAAATTCAGCATGGTGCTACCTTGCAGCAGTGGTGGCAGTTGCCGTAAAGAATTTTCTTGCCAACTGACGAAGGGTAAGGGCGGAATCTCCCAATTACAAGAAGTCCATGCATGCATCTCTTGTCGTAAAAAATAAGAAGCAAGTCCACGGCCGTCGCCAACAAATTCGGGCTGTCAGCGCATCGGCTTTAGAGTTCCATCAGCATGGAAGTCGACTCCCCGTCCATGTGATCTGCATTTAATTTATTTTCCAAAAGGCTCACTCACGAGCAAGCAACCTAGGGCCTTTGTATGGCTACTCTTTCCCGTTATATATAGGATGGGTATGTTCTAGACATGGTCAGGTCTTCAAAATGTAACTTCCAACAAACAAACAATAATTTGTAATAATCTAGGATTGAATGGTCGGCCTCTTTATTTGTGAAAATAATCTAAAATTGCATGGTTGACCTCTATATGTGTAATGTGTGACTATATATAGGAGTGCGTACTACGTGTATTAATATAAATAAAGCGCGCAGTAACAATACTTCCTGCATGTTTTTACAAAAAAATAGCATTACCATTTTTAATTTAAATCAAGCCACCATGCCGTACTCGTATTAAACAGTTCATCCATGTTAGCATCGACATATTATGTACTTTTTCCGATACGGGACTTTGCCCTGATTTTATTACTTATCAGGAACGAAATTATATAAGGTTTTTAAAGGTTTTTGATCTAGGACCAGTCATTTGGAGAGTTAAGTTTACTCGTCCGGTAGGTTGATCAGCTTTCCTTTATGGCCGGGGTTGACAAAACTCACCTACAACTTGGCGTTTTGTAAAACCTATCTATGTAGCTGGCTGAAGTTATATATCTAAGCTAGTTTCAGTCTTCCAGTTGCTTGATGATAGCGGGAGCCATGTGCTCACATAGTGCAACGAGGAGCGAAACAATGGCGGCCCGGTCGTCGTGCTCATTACTCCTGCTTGTCCTCGCCGGCGCTGCTGCCGGAATACTTTCAGTTCACGGCGATGGCACGCCGGATAGCACAGGTGAGCTGAGCTCAAGATATCGTTCCCTCTAACAGCTCTGCTGCACCTTGCACGCACAACGCAGTCAAAGCAAAGGTAACAACGCTGTAGCTATTGCTCCGCGCAGGATTCCTAAGCATCGACTGCGGCCTCCCAGAGAAGAGCAGCTACGTGGACGCCGCCACCAAGCTGCCGTACGTCTCCGACGCCGGTTTCACCGACGCCGGCTACAACCGCAACGTCTCGGCCGAGTACATCAACCCGTCCTTCACCAAGCGCTACCTCAACGTCCGCAGCTTCCCGGGCGCGAAGCGCAGCTGCTACACCCTGGGCTCCCTCACGCCGGGGTCCAAGTACCTCTTCCGCGCCACCTTCATGTACGGCAACTACGACGGCCTCGGCAAGCAGCCGGCCTTCGACCTCCACCTCGGCGTCAACTTCTGGCAGACGGTGAGGATCGCCGCCGCCGACTCCCCGGAGATCGCCGAGGTCATCGCCGTCGTCCAGGGCGACTCGGCGCAGGTCTGCCTGGTGGACGTCGGCTCGGGGACGCCGTTCATCTCCGGGCTGGACCTGAGGCCCGTGAAGGGTGCGCTGTACCCGCAGGCGAACGCGACGCAGGGGCTGGTCCTGCACGCGAGGCGCAACTTCGGGCCGGACGAGGTCGCGGTGGTCAGGTACCCGGACGACCCGTACGACCGCGTGTGGTTGCCATGGAGCGACCCGGCGGAGTGGAAGGAGATCTCGACGGCGGAGGCCGTGAAGGGCGTCGTCGGCAGCCTATTCGAGGAGCCGTCCACCGTGATGCAGACCGCCATCGTCCCCCTCAACGCCTCCAAGAGCATCGAATTCTCCTGGGACGCCGAGCCTAGCCACGTGTATCCCGACCCCGGGTATACATTTAATTTTGACCCAAAAATGCATTCTTCTACTCTACATATTTGCCTGTATATTTCCCTGAGTTCTTCCAATTCTGACAGGTACATCTGCATGCTGCACTTCGCCGAGTTGCAGCGCCTGGACAGCAACGCCACTCGCCAGTTCGACGTAACAATCAATGGCGTTCCTTGGTACCACGCATACACGCCCCTCTACCTCACATTCGACACCATCTACAGCGGAGGGCTACACCGGAGTTCCAGCAACTACAGCATCTCAATAAGAGCCACGGCGAACTCGACGCTGCCGCCGACTGTCAACGCCGCCGAGGTTTTCAACGTCATCTCCACATCCAGTGTAGGCACCGATGTTCAGGATGGTAAGTACCGTATGGGCAGGATGTGTCCATTGAAGGTGACGACTGATGAGTAGCTAGCTAGCTAGCTAGCTGTAGAGCATTTCCTTTTTTCTAAAAAAAAGGCTAGCTGTAGAACATGGCCTGATAAACTGCTGCTCTCTGTCTCGTGTTTACTAAAAAATCCGACAGTTGCTGCCATTACGGCGATCAAGGCCAATTATCAGGTGAAGAAGAATTGGATGGGTGACCCCTGCGTTCCCAAGACACTCTCGTGGGATGGGTTGAGCTGCAGCTACGGAATTTCCAGTCCCCCAAGAATCGAATCAGTGTAAGCTCGATTTTACATGAGAAGAGGATCTAGTGAAGTAGGTAACACCACTGTCCGAAGTCTGAACTCTCAACTCTGGATGTTTGTACAGAAACCTTTCATTCAGCGGGTTGAGCGGAGATGTTTCATTTTACTTTGCCAAACTCAAAGCACTCAAGTATTTGTAAGTACAAGCTTTCGGTTTATTAATTTTGCAGTGAACTTTAGGGGGGAGTGAAGATACATTTGTATGCTTCTGATACATTTTCAGGGATTTGTCACACAATAAGTTGACAGGCTCAATTCCTGATGTCCTCTCACAGCTGCCCTCTCTCATGGTCATGTGAGTAACTCTGGTCCATGATGACTTTGATATCTTGGATTTTAGCGATCGATAAACAATGCTAATACTAATAATGTGACCATTATAACTGTACAAGTGGGCCCGTTGAGTTTGAATCCTTTATTTTTTTTGAGCATCAATCCTTTATTATTGTACAACTGACTCCTAATGCACAATATCCATATTATTAGCCATGTGACCACTGAAATTCTAACTATCACGTGATACTCAGCCATAACATTACCTTCCAATCCTAAATCTATATGATGCACTATGGTTAGACACCGTACAGCTGAATTGAGAAGTTTTTTTTAATAATTCTGAATATATATTGTCATGGAAAATCACCTATTTTTCTAAAGATGTATGATGCATAGATGGAACGATTCATAGATGATAAATCTAGGAATAAAATGTGCCTTTGAATATCCATGGGGACTGTAGTCTGTGATCAAGACATTGACATCAATGTATTTTTCAGAGATTTGACAGGCAATCGGCTCAATGGATCAATCCCGCCCGGACTTCTCAAAAGAATTCAAGATGGTTCCATATCTATGAGGTTAATCTCCATCCTGTATCTACTTTTTCCCCAAACCCTTTCCTTAAACGAAAATGCTAACTCCACACCCCCTCCCTGACAACTCTACCCCCCAAAAAAGGGGTTTAGCAAATTGCTGGTTGGTAGTATTGAAGTTGCTAATGTGAGCTGAGTTAGGGTCCATATAGTGGAATTGTCCACAGGATTCGAGTCCTAAACTTTACGCATATGCTTGAATTTTCTTGGATTTTTTCCATGAAGGAATATATGCTTACAATCATTGTAGATGTGTGCTCGCACATATACATATGAGTGTGTGTGGGCCTTGCGTGTGACTTGTATGTGAGAATCATATGAGATGACCTTGTATTCTGAAAATAATATTCACGGTGCTAATTAATTAATTGCTTGTTCCCTTTGATATAGGTATGGTGACAATCCAAATCTTTGCAGCAAAGGCGATTCTTGTGAGTCCGGAAAAAAGAAGAGCAACTCAATGCTTGTCCTCTACATTGCTATTCCAATAGTGGTGTTTGTGGTGGTAGGAACACTAGCATTGCTGTTTTTCTTCATGCGAAGAAAGAAAGGTGATACTGGCATTAACATACGTAAACCGTTATTGTCCTGTCCATCCGTAAGTGCAAGCAATAATCTTATCGAATGTTACTGGTCCCCTTCTTGCCATTGAAACGATCAGCAAAGAGTAGCGTGAAGCCGCGGGACGTCGACGACCTGCAACTGAAGAACCGGAGGTTCACGTACAGCGAACTGAAGGCCATGACGAACAACTTCCATCAGGAGCTCGGCAAGGGAGCTTTCGGGATAGTCTACGATGGCTTCTTGAAAGATAAAACTCGCGTGGCAGTAAAGTTGATGTCTGAATCGTCCAAGCAAGGTGTTGGAGAATTCCTGACAGAGGTAATACACGTTTTTACCAAATCTAGTTGTATTCTAGACACGTGTTTAAATTTTTAGGTCTTTTCTTATTTATAAACCATCTATCTCCTTCCCTTATACTCCCTAAGTCCCATAAAACGAGTCATTCTAAAAATTACAGGACAGATTAACAAGGAGATAGAATGACCTTGCCCATATTCATTAGTCATATTTGATTTTAATTGACTGTCCCATGCATAGGTAACTTGTTTTATGGGATAAATTTTAAATCCTAGAATGACTTATTTTTTGGATGTTGGGAGTAGTCACTGTACTCCAATAACTCATTTGATTTCCTAATATTAATCAAATTGGGATATTATCTTTTTTGAAAGAAAAACTTTACCTTTGTAGCAAAATTCTTTCTATTTCTACCTTGTCAAGATATTCAGCATTCCAGTATGTACAACTAGAATGGCAACAGACTCATGTATAGGAAACTAGATTACCTTAGCTACCTGTCTAATTTATTGTAGAAATTTTAGGATCCGCGATTGGACATAAAAAGTAGAAATATTTTTTTCCTTGCTGGTTGAAAAGAAATAGATGGTCCTCTATTTCTGTATGGATCATGATGGATATTTCCCAGACAAAGTAAATTTGCTGATAGCGTATTATCTACTTCTTCTCGACCAGGCTGAGTCCTTAACAAAGATTCATCACAAGAACATTGTGACCTTGATCGGTTACTGCAAGGATAGCGGGTGTATGGCCCTTGTCTATGAGTACATGTCCGGAGGAACCCTAAAAGACAAACTAAGAGGTACGGTGCGCCCTATTCCACCGGTTGCTACGAAGGATAGCGCGGAATTTTTCTCTGAAAATAATTATATATTCTGCGCTGGTGGTCGTAGATATTCACTTGTAATGTTTAAGACCGGATTTTCCCTTTAATCTAAAAAATATATTCTGCGCTGACGATGATCTTCTGCACTGCAGGTAGGGATGACAGCACTGGACCGTTAACCTGGAGGCAGAGGCTGCGCATCGCACTGGATTCCGCGCAAGGTAGACGCACATCCTGCTGTGCGATAGATCGTGTGGAATGGTTCATGTTGGTGTGCTCGGTGTCTGACGATACCTCCTATCTACACATGCAGGGCTCGAGTATCTGCACAAAGCGTGCAGCCAGCGCTTCGTTCATAGGGACGTGAAGACGGCGAACATCCTGTTGGATGGAAACCTCGATGCTAAGATCGCCGATTTTGGCCTGCTGAAGGCTTTCCATCGCGACGAGGACACCCATATATCCCAGACAAGGGTGGTTGGCACGCAAGGCTACTTTGCTCCTGAGTATATACATGCTAACTCCACCTTCCCTGATCTCATGAGTTTTCTTAATATTCTTTGGAAATTAAAGGTCCTGACTCCTGAGAGAAAAATATAATTTACTGCTCCCTTTTTAAAATATACGAGCTTGTCTTAAGGACTATATATTTTCAAGATCTTAAGCTTTTTTTTTTCTAAAAAGGAGGGAATAAAACATTTCCAACGATGCTTTGTTGATCACCTCGAATAAAAAAGCAGTTGACTTAATTTCCAGAGATGTACTAACTCAAACAGTTTTCATGGATTGCATGAGCAGGTATGTTGGAGCGGAACGCCTCACGGAGAAGTGCGACGTCTACAGCTTCGGTGTCGTGCTGCTCGAGGTAATCACGGGCAAGCCGGCGGTCATGCACTGCCCGGAGCCCACTCACATCATCACGTGGGTGCGGCAGCGCCTCAGCCGAGGAAGCATCGAGGACGTGATGGACGCGCGCGTGCAGGGTGGCTACGATGCCAGCGTCGCGTGGAAAGCCGCCGACCTCGCCCTCAAGTGCGCCGAGCAAGCGCCGGAGCAACGGCCGACCATGACCGACGTGGTGACCCAGCTGCAAGAGTGCCTCGTGCTCGAGGATGGCAGCGGCGGCGGGAGAGACGCGGTGTAGCATCACTGCATCTGTACTTGATGGAGCAGACGGAGCAGCATTTTGGACGGGTGCTATTGCTATCCCTCTTCTCAGAGTCGGGTTGGAGAAGCTAAAATTATGCGCTAAACTTTAAGTACATATTAGCACTTATGCATATGCTAAAATTTTTAAATTTTAGCTAAAATTTAGCCTACCCTATTAGCACCCCGTTTAAATAAGCTAGTACTAAAATTTAGCATTTTCACCCATTAGCATTTGGATCCAAACAGAACCTAAATATAAAAATCATTATTATTTCTTCAAGATTCAGTCACATTGTTTAATGTTGTCAGACAAAGTGTGTACAGATTGTACATGATTACATCCCATTGATTTGAATTTATCTACTCCCTCCGTGTCAGGGATAGATCCCCTGGGTACCGCAAGGAAGTTACCCGTGAGGAAAAAGAAGTCTGATTCCTACTAAGATTCCATTGTAATCCTATTAGAACTCATACCTTGTAATCCTACTATGACTCCTACCTTGTAATCCTACTATGAACCCCGTCCCCTAGGATATATAAAGGAAGGCAGAGATACCTAGAGAACCAGCAGAGAATCAACAGAGAGCAGCCAATAGGCAACTCAACACCCAAGCGCAGGGCGCAATATGCAACACCCTAAAATAGGACGTAGGGTATTACGCTACTCTAGCGGCCCGAACCTATTTAAATTTGTGTTTTGTGTCATTGCGTTCACCTTTAAGTTCCAGATCCGACGATCTCTCACCAAATAATCACCTACCTTAAGGTATCCCTACGTAAGCCGACGGTAAAAAGACCGACACTCCGTCCTATAAAAAAGTGCATCCCGCGTTTGAAAAAAATTCCTACAAAAAATTACAATACTAGAAATTGGATATCAAATACCTGCCTAATTAAGTGGTCATATTTGATTTGCATGCCAAAACTAACAATATATGATAAACAATAAGGGTATGAGAGTTTTTACGCGCCACCACTAATTTGTTTGAGAAAAAGTTAGAATTGCACTCTTCATCAACGGAGGGAGTACGTATCAACGAAGGGAGTATGTGAGGTGAGGATCGACCACCTGCATCATAGGCTTCGATTATGTCAAGAGAACTAATCTTTGAAACCGATTCCTTCTCAACATAAATGATCATGTGACTTCGCAGAAAATCATCTCCCATTTTATTCCACACGTGTCTTGAAAAGTTTCATAGCTTAAAAGTCTCTCCCATTTCACTTTTACTCCTACTTAAGACTAGTACTTTCTTAGTCAGTGTGTACCGTGAAGCTATGGACAACCATTACAAACCGGATAGTGTTTACATACTAGTGGCACTATATATAGCGAGTCAACGGGCTGCCCTCTGCCCCTCTGGCAAGAAGCCACTTGCATCCGTACCAGCAGGACGGTCGTCGACATCTATAGGAAGTCAATGCCCCCGCCCATGTTCTCGGTTAGTTGCCACTTGCCATTTTGATACAAGTCGTTGACCCGCCGTCCAGCGAGGAGGTGGTGGCGTTATTGGCTTGGAAGCATCGTCAACGACCTACGGCTACGGGCGCTGGTCAACGTGTCCTGTCTATCATATTGGCATCATTGGTGTGAAGTGTGATGAACGAACCAGCTACTAGTGAGGGCTCTTCTTTTCCTTGATAACAGCTAGTGGTTTCTGTCTCAAATAATAGACCAGTATACATAGCGCTCGCATGCGCAGTGAAGCCATCATCGCTGAGAACAATGGCGGCAAGGTCGTGGTCGCTGCTTCTTTGCCTCGCCGCCGCCGCCACCGTCGGCGTGCTCAAAGCTCTCGCCCAGCCGGACAGCATAGGTTTCATCAACATAGACTGCGGCCTGCCGGGGACGGCGAACTCCGTGGACGACGCCACCAAGCTGTCCTACGCCCCGGACGCCGCCTTCACCGACGCCGGCTCCAACAGCAACATCTCGGCCGAGTACGTCACGCCGCAGCTCGCCAAGGGCTTCCACAACGTGCGCAGCTTCCCCGACGGGGCGCGCAACTGCTACACCCTCCGGTCCCTGGAGGCTGGGCTCAAGTACCTCGTCCGCGCCTTCTTCATGTACGGCAACTACGACGGCCTCAGCCGGCCGCCCATCTTCGAGGTCCACGTCGGCGTCAACTTCCTGAGCACGGTGAACGTCTCGGACCCGGGCGCCACGGGGATGCTGGAGGCCATCGTCGTC
Organism: Panicum hallii; assembly: GCF_002211085.1. Lineage (NCBI taxonomy): Eukaryota > Viridiplantae > Streptophyta > Magnoliopsida > Poales > Poaceae > Panicum > Panicum hallii. The sequence continues at coordinate 13,410,350 of NC_038044.1, forward strand.
GTTCCCGACGACTTCGTTCAGGTTTGCCTGGTGAACATCGGCTCCGGGACGCCGTTCATTTCCGCACTGGAACTGAGGCCCCTCAAGAGGAAGCTCTACCCCCAGGCCAACGCGACGCAAGGCCTGGTCCTGCTTGGCAGGGCCAACTTTGGTCTGACGAGTGCTTCAGAGTCGGCCATCATCAGGTGAGCATGCACCCCCCCCCCCACCCCCCACCATGTAATTAACACTGAAACACTGCATTGGGTATCTGATGACTACGACTGCAACCACAATTAACACCATCGATTTTTCAGGTACCCTGATGATCTGCATGACAGGTTGTGGATGCCTTCCGTCGACGCCACCAGCTGGGCCGTGATCTCGACGGCCAAGAAGGTGCAGAACATAAACAACGACCTGTTCGAGGCGCCGTCCAAGGTGATGCAGACGGCGATCACGCCGCGCAACGCCTCCGACAACATCGAGCTCTTCTGGGAGCCCAGCCCGCTGCCCAGGGACCCGTCTCTGGGGTACATAGCCATCATGCACTTCTCCGAGCTGCAGGAGCTGCGCGGCGCCGTGCGCCAGTTCTACATCAACTTTAACGGCCGGTACGTCGACGTCTTCACAACGGAGCTGCTCTACTCCGAGGCCACCTACAACGTCATCCCCATAAGGGGCTACACGCGGTACAACGTCTCCCTGAACGCTACCGCCAACTCGACGCTGCCGCCGATCATCAACGCCATGGAGGTTTTCTCCCTCATCCCCACCACCAACGTCGGCACCGACTCCATGGACGGTACGCGCAGCACATAGAGCACGATATACATACATGAGATATATACAGACTGAAAAGTTGTGCACTGAATTGAACAGTGTCCGCCATTACGGCGATCAAGGCGAGGTATCATGTGCGGAGGAACTGGATGGGTGACCCGTGCTTTCCCAAGACTCTCGCTTGGGATGGGTTGACCTGCAGCTACGCCGTTTCCAGCGCTCCAAGAATCACAAGTTTGTAAGTAGTTCAAATTTTTAATTGCAAAGCATTGACTTAGACTGCATGACAAAGTGGGATTACAAACTTAAAAGGTAGTACTGTGGATATTGTGAAAATCAAATTAAACTGAGCCACCGGATATTGTGCAGAAACCTGTCCTCCAGTGGTCTGAATGGTGATATATCAGCTTCTTTCGCAAATCTCAAGGCTGTCCAATATCTGTACGTATGGAGCTGTAAATCTATTTTAACCACTGTGCATTTATTAGGACAAAAGAATTGGCAAAATCTTGATCCACATCTTGCAGGGATCTGTCAAACAATAACTTGACAGGCTCAATCCCTGACGCCCTTTCAAAGTTAACTTCACTTGTAGCACTGTAAGTGTGGCAACCTTTTTCTCAAACTTTGTCGTTCCCATGCTTTGTTTTGACTCGCATTAACAAGTAATTTAATGCATTTCTAGAGATTTGACGGGAAACCAACTCACTGGATCAATTCCCTCTGGGCTTCTCAAAAAGCTTGAAGATGGCTCCCTGAATTTGAAGTGATTCCCCGGCCCGTTCTTTTGATTCAAAATTTCTAAACTATAATTGTATGATGAATTTGAGCGACAACATCTTTGTATCATGTTTGGTAGGTACGGAAACAATCCACGCCTTTGCACCGATGGCAATTCATGCCAGTCCGTGAAAAGGGGGAGCAAGCTAACGGCCGTCTACGTTGCTGTCCCTGCTGTCCTAGTTGCGGCGACAGTGGTGGCACTGCTCCTTTGCATCAGAAGACGAAAAAAGCACGGTGGGGCTTGGCGTTGACGTAGAAAAAAAAAGGTGATCTGACCTATTTTCGCATTCCTGAATACATCTAATATCAGTTCTTCCGCCATTGTTTGCTTATGAAGGACCGATGGACAGCTCCGTGAAGCCGCAGATCGTCGATGGAAACAGCTCACTGCTGCAACATAAGAACCGTCAGTTCACCTACAGCCAACTGCAGACGGTAACCGACAACTTCCAGCGTGTGCTCGGCAAGGGAGGCTTCGGCTACGTCTACGAGGGCTTCTTGGAGGATCGCACTCAGGTTGCGGTCAAGTTGCGGTCGTCTCAGGCATCCGACGGATCCGACCATGGAGTCAAGCAGTTCCTCGCAGAGGTAACGTTTCTTCGCCTGAAGATGCATGGTCCCTTCTTGCTAGAGGAAATATCGGAATGGAGCTTGATTAGTCACTGATCACCGTCTGCAGGTTGAGATCTTAACACGGATTCATCACAGGAATCTCGTCTCCTTGATTGGTTACTGCAAGGACGGAGAGCACATGGCGCTTGTCTACGAGTACATGCCGCAGGGCACCTTGCAACAACACATTGCAGGTGCGTGAAGTTTAGTAGCGCCTGGACTACTAGCGAGATGTTATTGCCCGTTATATGTAGGATCATTTGAAATATCTCTGACTCTATGTTGAGATACTGTATGAGATTCTTTATTGTGTGCTGACCCATTCGCAGGAAACGGCGGGAGATGCTTAACCTGGAGGCAGAGGCTCAGGATCGCACTAGAATCAGCACAAGGTACCCACATATGAAGTTGTATGAAGAATGGTGTGCTGGACCATTGCATTTTATATTTCTGTTACTCAAACCAAATACCTCATGACTTGAATGTTCTGATCCCACCATTACATTTCTCAAAAACAAATAGCTCATGAATTCGCATGTCGATTTAATCGGAGGTTTAGCTTTGCTGGAACTTTTGACATTGATGTGCAGGGTTGGAGTATCTACACAAGGGTTGCAACCCACCTCTCATTCACAGAGATGTGAAGTTGGACAACATCTTACTGAACGCGAGACTTGAGGCCAAAATTGCTGATTTTGGCCTGTCCAAGACTTTCAACCATGACAACGCTCAAGTAGCCACGAATACGATCATTGCTGGCACATATGGGTATATGGATCCAGAGTATGTCAATCCAGTGTCCTCTAACGAATTCTCACCTTCTCTCTTTTTTCCCGCCCCACCTTTTCTCGACGATCAATTCATGCTACCAAACGCGTGCAGGTATCGGAGAACAGGCAAGCCGACAACAAAGAGCGATGTGTACAGTTTCGGCGTCGTGCTGCTGCAGCTGGTCGCGGGCAGGCCAGCCACGCAGCGGGACCCAGAGCCCACCAGCATCGTCCAGTGGGCCCGGCCGCTGCTAGCGCAGGGTAACATCGAGGCCGTCGCGGACCGGCGCATGCGCGGCGACCACGACATCAACGGCGTCTGGAAGGTCGCGGACGTCGCGCTGAGCTGCACCGCGCAGCAGCCGGCGCAGCGGCCCTCCATGACCGAAGTGGTGGCCCAGCTTCAGGAGTGCCTCGAGCTCGAGAAGGGGGGCCGCGCCGGCGGCGACACGAGCGGCAGCTTCTACACCGCCGGCAGCGGGGACTACCCGTACTCCGGTCACACCATGTCCGCCGCTCGTAACTCCGGTGTCGTGAGCCAGGAGAGTAGCTCTGCTTACGAGATGGAGGTGGAGCATAATCTGGTGGGCAGGGTGCCAACAATGCCCACAGGCCCAGCACCACGATGAAGACTTTTGTTACCTCGTACGGTCTTCTTACCTCTTTGGTCTCATATCATAGTTTATACCGTGTGTTTAGTACGGTACACGAGATCACTGCCGGCTCTCGGGCTCATGTTCTTTTATCGGAATCATCAGTGTCCAAGAAACCAAGTTTTATTCAGGCATTCGCCGAAACAGATTCCTCGCATCGCACCCACCATCTTTCAAAAGGCAAGGTGATGGCGCCGGGGCGCGTAGCATGACAGCGGGATGGTGTCCGGGCGCAAGTTCCCGCAGGAGATCATGCCGCCGAGTGACCTCGCCGCGTCGGGCATATCCCATTTCTGCAGTAGGCTAAGACCATGGAGTTCCATGGATGATCTCGTGCAAGGGCATTGCGTCGAACACCTAGTGGCCGAGCTCCCGGTCTCCTGGATACGGTACGGGCGCTTCACGAGGAGGTGCCGGTTGCCGGATAACAGAGCTGGTGAGATATGAAAATGTCGAGCAAAACAGAGCACGCTTGTAAACCAACAACCGAGAAGGACAGGCCGTTTCAGTTCGAAAAAGAAAAGCGTAAACACGTCTGGTGTGAAAAACATCTGTATTTCCACACTCCATCTTAGAAAACCACATCAGCAAAAAAAAACTTCAAGAATAATGTCATGAGGCAGGTCCGGTGGCACCGCTTCCGAAAAGAGAGCAGCGGCTGCTCGGCCTGTCGTCAGCACGAAATTGGTCAGCGGCGGCCTTCCTCGAGGTCGAGGCACTCCTGCAGCCGCGCCACCACGTCGGTCATGGTGGGCCGCTGCGCGGGCGCCTGCGCGGTGCACCTGAGCGCGACGTCGGCGGCCTTCCACGCGGCGCCGGCGTCGTAGCCGCCGCGTGGCAGGCCCGCGTCCACCACGTCCTCGATGTCCCCGCGCACCAGGCGCTGCCGCGCCCACTGCACGACGCTGGTCGGCTCCGGGCACCGCAGGATCGGCGGCCGCCCCGTGATCACCTCCAGCAGCACGACGCCGAAGCTGTACACGTCGCTCTTCTCCGTCAGCTGCAGCACCGCCGCGTACTCAGGAGCGAGGTAGCCGTGCGTGCCGACCACCCTGTCCGTGGACACGTGGGTGTCGCCTTCGCGGCGGAAGGCCTTGAGAAGGCCGAAGTCGGCGATCTTGGCCTCGAGGTTCGCGTTCAGCAGGATGTTCGACGTCTTCACGTCCCTGTGAACGAACGCTGGGCTGCACGCCTTGTGCAGATACTCGAGCCCTGCGTTCGTTCATACAAGATGGGATCATCGACAACGACCACATCGGGGCCGACCAGATGAATCTGAATAGGTATTTACCTTGTGCAGACTCCAGTGCAATGCGGAGCCTCTGTCTCCAGGTTAGAGACCCAGCGTTCCCATCTTTCCCTGACGAGGATCGTCAGAAGAGATTCTTTTTTTCCAAGAGAAATTTCTGAGATCTGACAAGGGAAATGGCATACCTCTTAGTTTGTCTTCCAGGGTTCCTTCCGACATGTACTCGTAGACAAGTGCCAAATACTCTCCATCCTTGCAGTAGCCGATCAAGGAGACAAGATTCTTGTGATGGATCTTTGTCAAGGTCTGAGCCTAGAAACGAGAAAAAAAAATCAATTTCTTCAAACTGAGCTACAAATTTTCAGCTACAGTATATCTTGGTGCACCAGCTGAACCTGATCAACACTGAGTTACCTCTGTCAGGAACTCTCTGACGCCTTGATTGGAAGATTCAGACCGCAGCTTGACTGCAACCTGGGTGCCATCCTCCAAGAAGCCATCGTAGACAGACCCGAAGCCTCCTCGGCCCAGGACTCGCTTGAAGTTGTTCGTGATGGCCTCTAGCTCCTTGTAGGTGAACCGACGGTTCTCCAGCTGGGGCAGCCCGTGTGCGTTGCCGTTCTGTGAGCGTGGCCCCGCGTTGATCACCTCATTCTGTGGCTTCACGCTGCTCTCTGCCAGGAGCGAAGCTAGTAGCATTACGGACTGTTACAACTTACTAATGAGAGGTTGAGCAAATTCATGTGTGAATGCTGAAGTTTACCTTTCTTTCTTCTCAGTAAGCAAAGCAGTAGTACTAGTGTCGCAACCACCACAAATGCCACTATTGGAACAGCAATATATACGGCATTGTTCTTCTTTGTTGTGAGCTGGCAAGAATCGCCGTTGCTGCAAAGGTTTGGGTTGTCCCCATACCTATCAAAAGGAAGAAGCACTTATTGTTTGGATGGTACACGAGAAAATTGGTATTGGCAAAACCATATGGGGTCCAAAAAATGAGGATTAACCTCAGCTTCAGGGAGCCACTTTGAACCCTTTTCAGAAGCCCGGATGGAATCGATCCATTAAGGTGATTGCCTGTCAGATCTCTAAAGGAAACAAATATATATAATATTGATTCCAACGCGTTGAGTGATTTTAACAATTTAGATGTGTTTAGCAAGTACTAAAGTATACAGGATCAGCATGGGCTATATTTACTTACATAACCTTCAGAGAGGATAGTTGTGAAAGGACGTCAGGAATTGAGCCTGTCAAGTTATTGTGCGACAAATCCCTGAAAAAGAAATGACAGGCATGCTAAATGTATCTCTTTCATTCAGTGAAGCTCAATGCGAAGATGGACTGGAAACTTCACACTTACAAGTACTCTATTCTTGTGAGCTTGGAGAAGTACAATGATATAGCACCACTCAAGCCACTGGATGAAAAGTTTCTGTAATACATCCACCATTCCAGAATTCAGATTTCATACATTCCTTTTTTTTCAAGTATTAGACTTCAGATATTGTCAATTTCTCATGTACATTTGAACTTACACAGTTGTGATTCTAGGAGGATCGGAAGTGTCATCGCTGCAGCTCAACCCATCCCACGCAAGAGTCTTCGGAACGCAGGGGTCACCCATCCAATTCTTCTTTATTAGCTGATAGTTGGCCTTGATCGCCGTAATTGCAGAAACTGTTGGAATTTTCAGAAACAAGACACAGAACAGCAGCAGTCAGGCCATGCTCTACCTATGCCCAATCTCTACTCATCAGTCATCACTATCAGCCGACATCTCGAGTGATCATGTACTTTACCATCCTGCGCGTACGTGCCAACGCTGGCTGTAGACATGACAGAGAAAATCTCGGCGGCGTTGATGGCCGGCGGCAGCGTCGAGTTCGCCGTGGCGTTCAACGTGACGTTGTACTGGTTGAAGCCCCAGTGGGGCTCCGTATTATAGACGACATTGGCGAAGAGGTGGTCCGGCGTTACCGGGAGACGGTAAAAGGGCTGGCCATTGATCGTGATGTAAAACTGGCGCGTCGCGTTCGCGTCTAGACTCTGCAACTCCGCGAAGTGGAACATGCAGATGTACCTGCACAAGCACAAAGAGCTCAGCAATGGAGGAGAACACACAGTGCCCCGCCGTGCACCGGAATGGAGTAGTTTCCTACCTGGGCGTGGGGTAGACATGGTTCGGCACGGCGTCCCACGAGAACTCGATGATCTTGGAGGCGTTGAGGGGCGTGATGGCGGTCTGCATCACGGCAGACGGCGCCGCCATGGGCAGGCCGCCCACCTGCTCCGCCGTCGAGACCTCCGACCAGTCCTCCGGGTTGACCCACGGGGTCCACGCGCGGTCGTACGGGTCGTCCGGGTACCTGACCACCAGCGTCGCGTCGGACGGCCCGAAGTTGCGCCGGCCGAGCAGGGCCAGCCCCTGCGTCGCGTTCACTTGCGGGTAAAGCGCGCTCGCCAGGGGCCTCAGGTCCAGCCCGGAGATGAACGGCGTCCCGGCGCCGGTGTCCACCAGGCAGACCTGCACGGAGTCGTCGGGGACGACGGCGATGGCCTCGGCCAGCACCGCGGCGCCGGCGGCGGTGACGTTCACCGTCGTCCAGAAGTTGACGCCGAGGTGAAGGTCGAACGCCGGGGGGCGGCCGAGCCCGTCGTAGTTGCCGTACATGAACACGGCGCGGAGGAGGTACTTGGACCCCGGCGTGAGGGAGCCCAGCGTGTAGCAGCTGCGCGGCGCGCCGGGGAAGCTGCGCACGTTGAGGTAGCGCTTGGAGAAGGACGGGGTGATGTACTCGGCCGAGACGTTGTGGTTGGCGCCGGCGTCGGTAAAGCTGGCGTCGGACACGTAGGGCAGCCTGGTGGCGCCGTCCACGTAGCTGCTCTTCTCCGGGATGCCGCAGTCGATGCTGACGAACCCTGCGCCGCGCAACGCACACCCGGAGATGGTTTTTCACGGCATTGTACTTGCAAGGTGCGTCGCACCGCAGTGAGAGCACCAGGAAGCTATCAGCGCGAGAGAAATCGTGAGCTCACCTGTGATGTCGGGCGCGCCCTGGCCGTGAACGCGAAGCACGGCGGCAGCGGCGGCGACGACGAGCAGGTGCAACCACGGCCGGGCCGCCATTGCCCCCCGCGTTGATCGCGCCATTGCACTACTTGCGTGCGCACATGCCACCAATCAGCATCCAGAGACGAAGACTTCCATATACGTCCAGCTAACCGAACCTATGGTCATAGACAACGAACAAAAGAAAAGGAAGCTTAATTGTTTGACCAACTTATTTATCACATGAACGGATGAACCGATCAAATCAACGGTGCCATTCGGTATCAAGCTTGCGCTGCATCCAGGTATACAAGGGTGTTTTTTTTTGCCATTGTTAGGTCAACCCCAAGGAGGCAAGGAACGCAAACAACACAGATTGGACAAATGAGTCGCGGCACTTCTGTAATGTTTTCGTCCACTTTCCATGTGCAGGAGCTGGATGATGTATTCAGCTAGGAACAACCACATTACAGGATCACTAAATGAATCCTACCACTTACCAAAAACGAAATTGACAGAGAGAATGAAACAAGCTGTTCACATGGATTGGCCGTGGAGTTGACTTGACTGGAGTTTAGTCGACGGCCGGCCTTGCATGATCGCACAGTACAAAGTTCGGTTCTTCTAAACTTCTGACTTTTCAAGTGGAATTGCCATGACAAAACTGGAGTTTTTTATTTATTTTATTATAATTTGCTTTGAAAGGAAAAGGTAGAATATGGCAGTCTACAACTTGTTCTAATTTGTACTAGATTATTTGAATTACTAGTTAATTAAATCTCTGTGCTCTTGTAGTTAAAATAACTTAAAGGCTAGAATAATTATAATATCTAAGGCATCGAGTCCAATTTGTGAAAACTCCATTACGAGCGTGTTCCACACGATCCTTTCTCTTTTCGTGTGAGCACCCCTGCACTCGTTTCTTCCCTTTTCCGTTTCTTTTCATTTTTATACATATCAAAATCCTTTGCCTACTAAAATTTGAAAGAAAATTCTCTGTATGCCATTGAAAATTTAAGTCATCCCTTTTATTCCATTGAAATTTACATCATCCCTTCAGCATCGTTAAAAATTTAACTTTATCTCTTATGTGCTATTAGACATTATTTTTGATGAAAAACAGGCCTTAACGCCATTAGTACAGGTGTGATTAGGGGTGGCAAAGGACTTTAAATTTTTAAATTTTAGTCTAGATAATTTAAAAACCGGATTCAAATCTTATATAATTTTAAGCTACAAATATATAAAGACTAAATTAGACTGTGAAAGGGTACTCGGCCTATGATCCGTTACCACGATAGATGTGATCGACGTGACCTCTTCCAATTTTATCCCTCCCCAACCTTACCCTCGATTATCTCTTGCCCGAATCGCCGGCCCCAACCATGCCCATGACCAGCGCTCGCACCACCCGATCCGCTCCCAGCCTCCCACCCACGACGCGCCGCGATCCGCGTCCACCACCTTCTCCGCGTCGAGCGAGGCCCGTCGCGCGGACCTTGCGCTTCGCGTCTGGCGGGCACGCCGCTCACGGCCGCTCCCACTCGAGAAGGCCGCGCCACGGCGCCAGGCAATCACGCATCGCTCCCGGGGGGCGGCGTCCCGCGCCTGGCACCGCTTCCAGGGGCCGCGCCGCTCCCGGTCGCGCGTGCCGCTCCCTGTCAGGGCGCGCCGCCGCTTGCCTCTCGCACGCGCGGGGCCTCGCTCGCCTCCGCAGGGGCCGCAGCTTGCACGCGCGGGCTGCCGGAGCAGCGCTCACCTCGCACGCCTCCGCGGGGCCGCAGCTCGCACGCGCGGGCTGCCGGAGCCGCGCTCGCCACGCAAGCCTCGGAAGCCGCAGCCTCGCACGCACGGGCTGCTGGAGACGCACACAACTGCGCCGCCGCTGGAGGGGCGGACCCGCTGCTCACCTCGCACTGCGCCAGGTCCTTCGGCTCCCTCATGAAGCTTAGTTAGTTTGGGAGAATGGATTCGTGCTTGGAGGCAGAAGGGCAGAGCGCAAGAGACGGCAGGACTCCCAGGAAGCCAGCGGAGATGATAGAGGGGGGAAGAGAAAGGACCCTTTTTTATTTTGTTTGTTATTTTTAGTGGGACCCACTTTATAACCGAACTAAATCAAGGGACAACCAAACACGGGAAAGAAAAAAAAAATTCTCATTTTCTTATCCCTAACTCACCCCAACTTAACAGCCATGGAAGGAAAAACATTTCGTCTCTTGTCCACAGGGTAACATTGTCTTTTTCACCTTTACTTAACAACTATGTAACAGCCATGGCACGCAAGGAGTTAAATTTTTCATGGCACTAAAAGAATCATCTAAATTTTATTGGTATATGATGGATGAGTTAAATTTTCAGTTCTCAAAATTCTACTCCCCTAATCTCCTACTCGTTTCCTTTCTTTTCCTGAAAAGGTTTCTACTTTTTAATTATAGTAAACATTCTAAGAAGAGTTTCCAAAAACTTTCTTGAAGAGGTTTTACTATTGTTTTATCCCAAATTAGTTATTTTTAAGAAGTTTCCCCATATCTGGTCAGTTATACAAAGTGCGCGGCTGATAGCTTGGACATCTTCCCAGCATATATTGCTTGATGCCATGCTCTGTGTACACAAAATGTGCTTGGCTCAGCTATTGCACCCCGCAAACTTTGGGAGTACGTACCTCGCTCTCAATACAACACTTGAGTTTTATACATACCCAACTCACCTACAACTACAAGGTTAGCTTTTAGAAGAATGGTGGCTGTTAATACTTCAAGGACAACATACTATTTGATGATGACTGCAAGAGGGCGCATGCACGTTTAGCTGATTAGAACCGCTAAAGCTATCAAAGTTTGGAGAAGACGAAATATTGGGAAGAGCTTGGAAATGTAAAACTACAATCAGCCATTGCACAAGAGATACAAAATTTTCTTGAAGTAGCGCAGGAACAAAGACAACTGTCAGAAGAATAATTGGAGTTCAGAAGGCACCTCAAACAAAAAATCGTTGGGCTAGCTGTGATCCACAAAGCCAGAGCGAGGCAACATTCGAGATTAACATGGATAAGGAAGGGAGGTACCAATTCTAGATTTTTCCAACTACATGGAAATGCAAGAAGAAATAAACATTTTATAAGAACTCTCAAAACCCCAAATGACACGGTTAACACTAAAAAGGAGAAAAAAAACATATACACTGACTGAAGAATAGCACTGTAGTGTCCTGCTGTGGAAAGAATAGACACGAGTAGTACAACAATAATCCTGAGGTGTTGAAAGGAGAAAGAAAAATAAAAAAAAATCAACATCAAATGTCTGAACATTTATACATATGCACTTACTTAACGCCTTCATAAAAAAGGTCACGAAGATCTCCTTGAAGCCAAAAAAAGAATCAAATAAGACGGCGTGGGCAACAAAGTCTTCAGCGTGCAGCAGGACCCGTGGGCATCGTTGGCACCCTCGCAAAATTGTGCTCCACCTCAAACCCGGTGCTGGTCTGGCTCACGTCAGTGGACTGTCCATCAGCGGCGTACGCGTTGTAACCGGAGTACGGGCCGCCGCCGGCGGCGGCGTAGTAGCCGCCGCTCGCGTCGCCACCGCTGGCACGGGCCTCCTCGAGCTCGAGGCACTCCTGCAGCTGCGCCACAACTTCCGTCATGGTGGGCCGCTGCGCCGAGGCCTGCGCGGTGCACTTGAGCGCGACGTCCGCGGCCTTCCACACGCTGTTGACGTCGTGGTCGCCGCGCATGCGTGGGTCCGCGACGCCCTCGATGTTGCCCCGCGCGAGGCGCTGCCGCGCCCACTGGATGAGGCTCGTCGGCTCTGGGTCGCGCAGGATGGCTGGCCTTCCCGTGACCAGCTCCAGCAGCACAACGCCGAAGCTGTACACGTCGCTCTTTGTCGTTGGCTGCATTGTTGTATGGTACCTGCACAATTTAGTGGCAGATTTGTCAAAATTGATTTTTTTTTTGGAAATCCAAAATTGAAAATTGGAAGTGGAGGAGTTGTGTGAAGGGTTTATGGTAAAGAGCAGTGGGGTTGGCATACTCTGGATCAACGTATCCGAGTGTACCAACAAGCGTGTTCGTAGACATATGAGTGGCGTCGTCACGATAAGCCTTGGTCAAGCCAAAATCGGCGATCTTGGCCTCTAGTTTTGCATTCAGTAGGATGTTGGCTCCCTTCACATCCCTGTGAATGAGAGGCGGGCTGCACCCCTTGTGTAGATACTCAAGCCCTGCGTGCACATCACCACATCAGTGTTCGACATTCTAGTAGAATCAAAACTTCAATAACAAACTGTCTGCAAACGAAAGACTTAACCAGGTACCTTGCGCTGACTCCATTGCAATCCTGAGCCTCTGTCTCCAGCTTAAGAATCCTGTGTTGCGGCCATTTCCTGCATGTGGGCCGGGTCAGCAATTTGGCAGTTTGAACTTTGAAGTGCTGTAGTGTAGTGTACCATGCAAACTGATAAAGTCCATAAATGCTAAACAAGTTAACATACCTGAAATGTGCTCTTGCAGGCTTCCTTCGGACATGTACTCGTAGACGAGCGCCATGTAGTCCCCGTCCTTGCAGTAACCGATCATCGACACAAGATTCTTGTGATGAATCTTCGTCAAGGTCTGGGCCTGAAAAAGCGACCACGACCAGCGGTCACAATTCATGCAAAGTTTCTTGTTACGAATCTCTACCTGGAGCCATGAATTGGTTCTGAAGAAACCCATCCTATTCCTACCTCGGCGAGGAACTCCTTGACGCCCTGGTTGGAGGAATCTGAGCGCAGCTTGACAGCCACCTGCGTGCCATCCTCCAAGAAGCCGTCGTAGACGTAGCCGAAGCCTCCCCGGCCGAGCACGCGCTGGAAGCTGTCCGTGATCATCTCCAGCTCCTTGTACGTGAACCGGCGGTTCTCGAGCTGCAGTGAGCTCTGCGGGTACGAGCCACCGCCTGCTGACGGCGCCGGCGCATGGCTCACCGTCGTCTCATTCTGAGGCTTCACAGAGTTGCTCGTGGGTCCTGCATGACATCACATACAGCATCAGCTTCGTGTTAAGGATGAAGAGATAGCTAGAGCAGTCAGTAGAACAGTTGATGTGTCACCTTGCTTCTTTCGTCTACAGAAGCAGAGCAGCAGCACTGCCACTGATACTATCACCACAACCAGAACTACAGGAACGGCGATGTAGATGGCGAGCTTGCTCTTCGTTTTCGTTGCCTGACATGATTTGCCGTTGGTGCAGAGGTTTGGGTTATCGCCATATCTACAGACAGATGAGATGGTTAATGACGGCACTGATTTAATCAATCTGTCAGGTAGTAATGGGATCAGGGTGCGGACCTTAGATTCAGGGAGCCGTCTTGAACTCTTTTGAGAAGTCCTGAAGGAATTGATCCACTGAGCTTGTTGCCTGTCAAATCTCTGAAAGGAACCAAATGCTACTGATATGAGTCAACTCGACGCCTAGGAAAAGTCGAAATTCGGAAAGTTTCAGACTTACAGAACTGTCAGTGAAGATAACTGTGAAAGGGAGTCAGGAACTGAGCCTGCCAAGTTGTTGTGTGACAGATCTCTGCAAGACGTGGGACAAGAGATGTCAAGTTAATTGTTTCAGAGATCCACTAAGAGATCAAGATAGATCATCAAGGGCTCCACACGTACATGTACTGGACGGCCTTGAGATTTGCGAAAGAAGACGATATATCACCGTTCAGACCGCTGAAGGACAGGTTTCTGCAAAATATGAACTCCCACTAGCTTAGTTTAACAACGCCGCCTAACTTTTATTATTATTCTCTGGATTTTTTACTGTTTCTGAGGAGACACAGAGAGGCACCATGTTACCTGTGGGCGTTGATTGTGGCACCTCTCAAAGACCGTAAAAAAAAACTTCTTTTGTCATCTTAAGTCAATAATGTATACAAGTTTAAGATACTTACAGGCTGGTGATTCTAGGAGGACTGGAAATGGCATAGCTGCATGTCAACCCCTCCCACGCGAGAGTCTTGGGCACGCACGGGTCACCCATCCAGTTCTTCTTCACCCCATACTTGGCCTTGATCGCCGTGATGGCAGATACTGTTGATTGCGCCCAAGCGGCCAAGCTAGTGTTCATCAGCTCATGTACGTGCGGTATGTGTCTGTCTTCATGCTCGTACTGTCCTTTTGTTTTGGCAAAAAAAAATCAGAAATGCACGTACCGTCCTGGGAGTCCGTGCCAACATTGGTGGTGGGGATGACGGAGAAGACCTCGACGGCGTTGATCATCGGCGGCAACGTGGAGTTGGCGGTGGCGTTGATAGAGATGTTGTAGTGGGGGAAGCCCCGGCCGGGGTTGCTGTTGTAGATGGTGTCGGAGATGAGGTACATCGGCTTGTAGGGCTTGGGGTACCACGGCTTGCCGTTGAGGTTGACGTAGAACTGGCGCGTCGCGTTCCCGGGCAGGAGCTCAAGCTCGGAGAAGTGCATGTTGGCGACGTACCCCGGCGTCGGGTCCTTGGGCTGCGGCTCCGGGTCCCAGGAGAACTCGATGTTCCCGGACGCGTTCCGCGGCGTGACCGCCGTCTGCAGGACCTTGGTCGGCACCTCGAACATGTCGTCGTCGGCAATGTCCTCCACCCTCAGCGTCGTCGACACCGAGTTCCAGGCGGCGGTGTTGACCCAAGGTATCCAAACTCGGTCGTGCGGATCGTCAGGGTACCTGATCGATCATCAATTCGAAGATTTTTTTTTTGCGGCCGATCAGTACAAGGATTTCCCTATCTCTTCGGCTGAGATCATCCCGTGAGATCATTTTGGTCTCACCTGATGATCGCGGTGGAATTGGTCGGGCCGAAGTTGAGCCTGGCGTAGAGGACCAGGCCCTGCGTCGCGTTCGCCTGCGGGTAGAGCGTGCTCTTGAGCGGCCTCAGATCCAGCCCGGAGATGAAGGGCGTCCCGGAGCCGGTGTTCACCAGGCACACCTGCACGAAGTCGTCCGGCACGAGGACGATGGCCTCGAGCATGATGGCGGAGCCGGCGTCCGTGACGTTCACCATGGTCCAGAAGTTGACGCCGATGTAGAGGTCGAAGATGGGCGGCCGGGCGAGGTTGTCGTAGTTGCCGTACTTGAAGGTGGCGCGGAGGAGGTACTTGAGCCCCGCGACGATGGAGCGGAGCGTGTAGCAGTTGCGGACGCCGTCGGGGAAGCTGCGCACGTTGTGGTAGCGCTTGGAGAGCGTCGGCGTCATGTACTCCGCCGAGATGTTGTGGTTCGTGCCGGCGTCGATGAAGGCGGCGTCCGGGACGTACGCCAGCTTGGTGGCGTCGTCCACGTAGCTCGCCGTCCCCAGCAGGCCGCAGTCTATGTTGATGAAACCTGATCGCAGATCCAGTTCGTCAGTCGTGCATGGTATGCGTCGCATTGTGCTGTGATGCCGTTCATGCAGTAGGTGGGATCTGTGAAAAAAGGAAGGCCGAGAGATTTGTTGGGCATACCGATGCTGTCTGGCTGCGCACGAGCTCGGAGGACGCCGGCGGTGGCGGCTACGGCGAGGCAGAGGAGCAGCAGCCGCGACCTTGCCGCTGCTGGTGCCATTGCTCTCGGTGTGGATTGTTCCATTTGCAAGCAGCCACTAGAGCATCATTTATCTTCAGCTCTAGGCGCTGGTTCTACACATTAAACAAAGGCTGTTTTAGAAATTCTCTTGGCTAAGCACACTGATTACATCGAGACCACGATGATTAACCACGTCAGCACAGCTATATCCGGCAGCCCAGCGCCGCCTGCGCCTGGCATACGACAAACCGTATCCAGACGACTCACTGCCAAGTGGGACCGGCTCGGGCAACAGCTGGTCACCTCATTGCGGGACCGGCATGTCAGCGACTGTTTATTGTTGTGGCAGCGGCGGAGACATAAGTGGAGCAAGTTGACTTTCTTGGGGCCCGGTCAACGGCCTTGCTGGCTGGGGACACGACTTGGGAGCCGACTTCGGCGGCCGTGGGCCCATTGCCAGTGGACGGCTGACTTTTTGCCCTGCCAAATTGCGATTGGAATTCTGGAGGGAGATCGTGCAGAGGTGGTTGTGGGCAGCTCGTGCCTGAAATGATCCATGAAGGCATTGACGATGAAGGTTGCAGCGTGCCATGAACCTCCTTGCCGGAAGAGGTTAGATTATGCAAATGCCATTCCACTTGAACTTGGAAAGAGTAAAAAGCACGGACGTTACATGAATTTGGCAGAAAATATCGTCCAGGTTCCCAAACTCTAAACATGCATATATAAATCCCTAAACTAGCTAATCGGTTCACGTGAGGTCCAAATCTCCATAATCCATGTTAAATTGCATCCGTGGCACGCTGCCCGTACGATGATGTGGACCTACTATGTGGGTCCCCACATATCACGTCAACCTGTCTTCTCCCTCCCTTCCCCTCACCCCATGATGAAGATCAAGCTCCCCATGACGGAGCTTGCCCAGTCGGCGGCGGCGGCCTCGCGCGAGAGGGACGGTGTCAGATCTGGGCACACGGGACTGTCCACGTGGCACACTTCTCTTAGAATACGGGATGGGATATGGTCCACACCCTACATCTGTTGTAACTAATACAGTAGTGAAACTAGTCAGACACGGTAGGAAACTACACAAGAAGTATTCGAGTAGGACTCCTGGACTTGTATCCGACTAGAACTTCCATATAAACCTGTCTCCCCAGACTATATAAGAGCGGACAGGGACCCCCTTGGAGACCATCATCATCAAAAGCAATACAAACCATATATGACGTAGGGTATTACGCTCTTGGCGGCCCGAACCTATCTAAACTTTTTGTTCCTTTGCACCTTCGAGTTTCTGATCTCGGCGACACTCTACCTACAAACTCACCACCTCGGTGGTATCCCTCGGTGGTCGTGGCGGTAAAACACCGACAGCTGGCGTGCCAGGTAGGGGTGTTCATCGAGCATCCATCGGAGAATTCAATGGCATCTTTCAACTTCACCAGCGCTGTGCTCGACGAGGGCACAACTTTCATTTTCAGCTCCTGGATCTGCGTCGCCAACGGTTTGGGTGGCTTCAACAGCCACCTAGCCAACTCCAAGAAGCCGGAGGCCTCTTCATTAACTCCAAGCAGCAATCTCGACGAGTTCATCGACAACCTCGACGATTCGTTGTTTCCCGATCTGGCATAGCAGATCGAAAAGATCTCCGTTTTCAACGCGACTTCCACTCGTGATGCACTAGATCTAGTCGGGTCGGATTCAAACCAACCTGAAAAGACCACACGATCTAAATCCATCTCCAACTTGGAGGAGGATTTGGATCTACTGCTCAAGATCAAGGACGTGGGCACCACCGCTTGCCGGGGGGCCCTGTTTTTGACTTCCACTCGAACTCCAACGAAGAGAACTCCCCACACAGTACTACACCTTCAAGCCGGTCCCGAGGAGGACTCAGAGACGAGGGAGCCACCACTCGTTGAGCAGCCCCCGCCCTTGAAAACCACGCACAACCCGATGGCCACACCAAATCGTTTTCGGGCAGCCATTTGGGTTTAAAAATAACGTCAACGTCGCAAGACCATTTCGTGTACTGGAAGGGCTTCGAGCCCTCCGAACTACTTGATTACGAGTCTCGCCTTGTGGCCTTCACGTAGGAACTGCCCTTCCAGGAGGGTAGACCTCTCTCTCCCATCGCGGAAGAAGGAGAAACTAGCACAGAGCTACTCGAGTACAGCCCTACGGCTAACCACTCGCCGGATAGTCAAGTCTGCATGGCCTCCCTTCGCAACGCGGAGGACGACGAGCTGGACCCCTAGTACGACAATGAGCAACTCGCGGACGTCTCAGCCGATGAGCCCACAGCTGATGCTCCCAGGATGAAGATGAGGAGCACCGAAAGATCAGGCGGGCAAAGAATGCCAAGCGCGCCCAACGCAGGTGCCACGCGCAGCATCGCGCACGAGAGCCAAGGGATCTCAACAACGCTTTTGCAGCAGTCGCGGATCGCGAGACCGTACGCCGATTGGCGCCATCGCAAAAGCAGCACTCTTAGCTCAACAACTCCCACCCAATCCTCAGATACAAAGGCTGCAGTATCTGACCTAGCGCGCGCTCGTGCAACTTGATGGGCAGCATCCAGTGTCTCCCACTCAGATTCCACCCTCGAGTTCTGAGCGTGGCAAGACTTAACAATAAGTACAACAACCCACTCGCAACCAGCGTGGGGCAAAGCATCAAGGCCAAGATCCACTTGAGGCCAAACTTCATGACACTCCCACGATCGACCTTAGGCAGAAGATCAGTGAAGGCCGTGACGCGTGGCTTGTTATTGAAGCGAGGAGAAGTGACCGTACCGGCAGGCGCCATGACGATGACGACAGCAGTCGCTTCCCCGCTTTCACCACCAGCATCACCGACAAATCCAATCCAAAAGACTTCAAACCAGTCGGAATCCCCAAGTATGACGGTAAGCAGGACCCACGCCAGTGGATTCGATGCTACTCCATTGCTATTGAAGTTTTAGGGGGATCCAACTCCACCAAAGCTCTCTAATTCCCGGTGGCTCTGTAGTCTACACCCCTCACGTGGCTTGAAAGGCTCAAGCCAAACTCCATCGACTCGTGGGAGGACCTCAAGTGGGTTTTCATCGACAACTTCCAGGGATCCATGATTAGGGCGGGCACTCGCCACGACCTGTCCTAGGCGAAGCAAGAGATGAATGAGACCCTAAGGTCCTATACACGGCGTTTCTTCGAAACACGCACCACCATCGCGAACATCACCGACGAAGACGTCATCCGCTGCTTCCAGAACGGGCTCTTCTCGAAGCACACGTACCACGACTTTGGGCGCAATCGCCCGACTACTGTCGTGGAGCTGCGTGACATGATGGTATGGTGGGCTGACCAGGAGGACGAGGAGAATGACCACTTTCCCAAGCGCAACCACGACAAGCAAACTAATGGCAACGACCACTTCGACAAAGGCTAGCAGAACCACTCGGGGAACATCCGAAAGCACAAGCCAGAACAAGAAGTCGTGGCCGTTGAGCACAATCCGCATGGCAAGAAGTCGAGGAACAGCCAAGAACAATGCGAGCAAGTCATGCACAAACAGTGCCCGATACACTCGAAGTCGAGACACACGCTCTTCGAGTGCATCACCATCCGCAAGTCACTCAATGCACCACCCCTTCCTCAGGGAGGAAAGCAAAAGAACCAGGAGGTTGATGAGTGAGGTGACAAGTTGGAGGCTCAAGACTTCCAGAATCCGAAGAATATCGTCAACGTCATCTTTGGCAGAGATAGTGGATTCCCCTCCAAGCGCGTGCAGAAGTTAACCCTGCGCGAAATACTCTCTGTGGAGCCAGCTGTAACACCCCAAGGTAAATTTTCCCTAATTTTAATGAATTTATTTGGGCTTAAATAAATTTTCCATGCTTTTCTTTAATTTCCGTGGCATTTAAAGCAATTTATAACGCAAGAAAATAAAATTAATTATAAGATCAACTTGATTGTGCATTCATGCTGGTGCATTATTTTTGTTTGTGTTGAGTGTATAGGTTTGAATTCAAATTGTATTTGAATTCAAGTAGAATTGTTTGATTTGGTGGAGGGTAGAAAAAGAAAGGGAATGGAAAGGGGCCCAGCCAGCCGGCCCACTCATCTCTCTTTCCCCCCCCCTCGGGCCCAGCTCTCCCCTCTTTCTTTCTCTTTCCCCGCGTGGGCCGAGCCCCGGCCCAGCTCCCCTCAGCGCTGGCTCCCCTCCCACCTCTCTCTCTCTCTGACCGTGGGGTCCGACCTGTCAGCGCCCGTTCTCCCCTTTCTTCCTCCCCTTCCTCTGTTTCCCCGGCGCCCAACGAAACCCCGAGAACTCCGGCGAGCTCTCCTCCCCGGGCCCGCGCGCCAGGGAGACTCCGCGCGCTACAAAGGGCCGCCCCAAACCCTCCTGGGCCCTAACCCTAGAGCCCTAGCCGCCACCCCGAACCCTAGCGCCACCGGCCTTCTTTCCCTCCGCCGCGGGTAAGTTGCACGCCGCCGCTCAATTCCTCGCCGCCGGTGCGCCATGCTCCCGTTGACCCCCTTTTACACCTTCACAGGGCCTGCACGTGGTGATTGGGTGAACCAGCAGGCCGGGAAGAGCACCACGCCGAGCTGTCCGCGAGCGCCGCCCCGTTTCCTCCGCCTGTCGTCGTCGGTGTCCTCCCTCCGCGACAACTCCGGCCCTCGCGAGCCCTTGGTGAGCTTCCCCTACCCTGCCTGGTCGTGATGCACCGAAAACCGTAGTGGTTAGGACTCGATTGCGCCCGGAACGCACGCACGCCGGCGTGACCGCCGCCCCGAGCCGCCCTCGCCGCGGGGATCGCCCACCCGAGCCCCGATCCGCCACGATGATAGCCCGGGTGGATTACCCGTACCGCCAGCTTCCTCCACGGCGTGGTCCCGAGCCAAACGAGGCCCGGACGGCCAAGTTTGGCCATCGCCGGCGTAGCGCCGCCGCGGGAGCGCGTCTCCGGCGACCTGCACCACCGCTGGCGCGTCCGCGTAGTCCTGGCCGCCCGATCTGAGTCCAATGCTTCGGATTAGATCCAGCCGGGGTCGTGTGAGGGTCGTAAGATCCTGATCCGAAGGCTGATAGGCGCGCGTACCGGTTCGGGGTAAGAAGGGGTTAGAGCCGTCTGATTCAAGATCTACGGCGAGGATTAGATACCGTTTAAGATGGATGCCGTCCGTTGGATCTAGATCCGAGGGACCCAAATCGCGCGTACCCCTTCGATTAGCAGATCTAATCTGAGCCGCCCGAGGAAGATCCAACGATCCAGAAGAGATCTTACCGCTTCAGTCACGTCTTTTTGCTAAAGAGCCCTCGCCTTTTTGGAGAATCAACCCGCAGTCCGCATGTAGTTCAAAAGAAATTACAGGCAGGTCCTTTTCTTCCCGTTTAACCCCCTGCGCTTTCTGGAAATTGGACCCGCAGTCCATCTCTTGAGTTTTCTCGTGCTAGCCCCTAGATCTAGGCTTTAATTACGTTTTGGTCCTCGGTTTTTGTCCAGAAGCCCCTGGTTTCTCTGTTTTTCTTACAATTAGGTCCCTGGATCCTGTTTTAAGCGCAGTTTTCGCGTTTTAGCTCCGTTTTAGGTGTTCTTTATATGCACTTGATCGTTGTAACGCGTAGAATAGCTTTAGACTAGTTTTGTGTGCTGTTCCTATGTAATGTTGTACTGTTTTCTTATAGTTTGTTCTTGCTATGCATGTGTGTATGTGTGGACTATGTTTGACGATCGCGAGTAGACGCGGAGCCTTTGGACCAGTACCAGGAGCAGCCGTCTTCCGAGCAGTTTGAGCAGCAGCCGGGAGAGTACGAGGAAGGCAAGTATAACATGAACCTCCTATCACTTTTAAATACACTTTCATACTGCATTTAATTCTGTATGCCTATAAGGATTTCCTAGCCACTTTTATATCTTTATATATATCCTATGGGTTGCATCTTTGGTTAGTTGTGCTAGGTTGCTGCGCGATAACAAACCTTGGTCCTTTTTAATTAATTTGATTAATGGTCTTATGCAACTTAATTCTGGAGCCGACCCTCTGTGCTGTGTGCTTGAGTGGTTTGTGCGTCCTTAAAAGATGTTTTGTTAGAAACTTGGTTTAGGGGGCCAGCACGGTGCTTAGTGCTTGGTTGGCCACTCTCCATAAGGACCGGTTCATAGAGCGACAACCTGGGACAACCGCGCAACCACAAGACTGGTATGGGACGGTCTTGACTTATTAATTAGGTCATTTTGGTTCGGGAGTAACTTACCTGCGTGGGCAAGAGGGGTGGTAAGCTTCAATGGTCCCTGCTCCTCCGGCTTGGTCTGTGCTGTGTGTCTTGTACCCCCGGAGGTGGGCCCCATCGTCGCTGATCCAGAATCCTTAGCGGTTACACCTTACCAACGTGGTCCTTTGTAACGGTCTCGTAGTGTGCTTGCTAGCCATCTCACCTAAGGAAGTGTGATGAACAACTAGCGTAGCCCACGACTTGTGGGTAAAGTTGTGCAACCTCTCGAGAGTGTAAAACTGATATATCAGCTGTGCTCACAGTCATGAGCGGCCCAGATCCTCCGTCTGATTAGTGGGGTTATCAACCTTTGACGAGGGCGATTCCCCGGGTGGTTTTGGGTTTGGATGGTTCTCAGTAGTTCTTAATTAATATTGATTAATTCTTATGCAATTTGGGTTATGGTAATTCATCCACTTGTAGTAATTAGCTTTAATAAAAGTTTGCCAAGATTAAAAGCTAATGCAGTTGAGTCGGCTAACCTTAGAGCCTCATGCTCGTGTTATACTTGTTGAGTACTAGTTTGTACTCACACTTGCCTCTCTACTCTTCTGTTCTCTTCCGGATACCTTCGACTGCTGCTCAGTGCCCGGCAACGTGGAGGACTACGTCAGCGGCTTTGACGACTTCTAGGTGTTTGTCTCCCAGTCGACGTCCCTGTGGCGCCCAGCTTTTCATGTATCTCTTTTACGCTTCCGCAACTCTTGAACCGATTCTTGATTCGGTTGTAATGAAACAATTTATTCATGATCTATTTACGATTTATATTAATGTTATTCGTGACATGTGTTGTGATATCTTGATAATCTGTTGTATATATGCGTGACTTGATCCTGGCGCATATATGATTGCTCGATTTATGTTCTTATAAATCGGGTGTGACACCAGCCAAGACAAGGCCTCTGAGATACAGCGAGATCCCGATCTTTTTTTCAAGGATAATCAATGGACTAGCTTCTCCAAGCCGGGAAAATACCCGCTCGTCCTTGACCCTATCGTGGCGGGCTCACAGCTAACCCGAGTACTCATCGATGGCGGGAGCGGCCTCAACCTGCTTTTTGCGAGAACTCTGAAGAAGATGGACTGGACATCTCCAAGATGCTCACTCCCAGCAAAGCTCTTTTCTACAGCATCGCCCCGGGTAACGCGGCTACACCACTCGGGTCAGTAGTCCTGCCAGTCATCTTTGGGATAAAAGACAACTACCGCACTGAGTACATAAAGTTTGAGGTGGCGAATTCCGACTCATCATACCATGCCATCCTTGGCAGACCGGCACTAGCCAAATTTATGGCCGTGCCCCACTACGTCTACACGCTACTCAAAATGCCAGGAAGGATAGGTGTACTCACACTCCGTCGTGACCTGAAAAAATCGCACGACTGCGACCAGAAAGCGATCGAGTACGCCACGACATCACGCGTGCCAGAACCCTCTGCAGAAGTACTCACGGCCACGCAAAAGCTGACCAACTCAGAGATGGAGATCTCCAACCAGTGGCCTAGCCAGTCTGTCACACCCTAAAATATTTCATTTTAGGATGTGAATGTCTTTTACAATATGTTCGTATATCAATAGGATTTTTTGAGAATTTCAAAAGATTTTTCTATCAATTATTCTATTTATCTTAGAGCTAGATCCATTTTTATTTTATTTGGAAAGCTCTAAATTTTTTTCGTGAGTCCCAAATATTTTATTTGGAATTATCGTGATCCAAATTACCGTCCGAGTTTTCCCCGGAAAATTTTGGGATTCTTCCAGATATATTTTTCATGGTTTGAAATATTTATCTGGACTTTTCTAGATTTATTTCAAACTTAAAAATATGTTCTGGAAAATATTTCTATTTTGATTCTCATCGTAGTCGGACCGAGCCGTATCTTGTTGTACACCCTTTTTAATCTTGTCTCTCCGAATCTTTAAGAGGTTCCATCGAGCTCCTGATCCTCTAACCATTCTCCTCGATCAGATCATGCTTGAAAACGACGCGCGTGGCTCATCTTTAGTATTTTTCTGATGGTGTTCGATCACCGTCAGCTCCAACGACTCGGCCTGATCCTTTCCTTCTCTTTTCTGCACTCTTGAATAATTCGTTCATGTTCAACCAGCACAGTCAGCTTGTTTTCATGTCCGGCCCTCACCCAAACCTGTTTCGGCCCGTACCCGAACTCGCTCGGCCATTCTCGTTTCCTCCTTCCGTTACCTCTTCTATCCGCTCTTTGCTCGCTAAATTGTGGGACCCGCTAGTCAACATAATCTCGCCTCCCGTGAGCAATCCGGACTCAAGAACGAGTCCCAGCCCGATGCGCCGCCACGTCCTTATCCTCGTTCGAGTTGGAGCCCAGCACGATATCTCCAAGGCTATTTAAACACGTCTTGCACCTACTCCTTCCCTCTCCTGCTGCCGTGCGCTCGCCCCTGTGGTGCTCTTGCCCCAGACCAGCACCACCCGGAACAGAAACAGGCGTCAGCCGCCCAGAACAGAGGAGCTGAACAGCCGCCGTGATTTCCTCCGTAAAATTCGATCACCTCGATGAGTCCCCGTGGTAAGTAAGGTATGGAATGGAATCCCCTCGTCGTCCTCTTTCATTTGCCCCGCTTCCCGCGATCTTAGGTGCCCAAAATCGACGGGAATTTGAGGTACAGTACTCGCCCATTGGAACTGTGCTGTGAAGTTTTTACGATTTAGTCCCTGGAAGATTCTGTAATTATCGCGTAAATTCCTGTGTCTTGCAAGTTTTGCACAAAACCCCCTAGATCTATTACATCTTCTCAATCCACCCCCACCGTGGAATTTTTCAGATCTGACCCTAAACTTTTCTGTATTTGCTAGCACTATTTTCTGAGTCTAGTATTTCTTTTCTGCTAACCCCTAAAAGCTATAGTTAATTACGTATACATCCCTGCAGCGCTGTTTTATGCATAGTTTCCGCGTTTTAGATCTGTTTCGATCCATTCTTTTTGCGTTAGTCTTCTAAAACCCTAAGCTATCGTTTAGTAGTGTTGTTGTGCTATAATTCCTATTTTTAAAATTAGATATCAATTTAATTTGAATAATATCCTCTCATCTAATTTTTCGAAATAAAATCCAATCAAGTCTTTATTCCAGTTTTCATAACTATTGTTAACCTGATTAATATCAACTCAAATGTGTTTGTAATTTAATTTGTATAGTTCAACTCGAATCATAAGGTTCGACGTTTAGATGCTCTCACCAATTTCTTTTATGTAATTAATTGTTTAATTAGAATAACTTGTACATAGACAATTATTTATAAAATTTGATTAAGTTGTACCTCGTCTTTATAAATGCAAATATAATATGAGTTAATTATAATTAGAGATATTCTCTTTTATATCTTTTATATTAGTTTTCTAAATTAAAATAAATAAAATCCTATAGTTCTTTTATTTCTTTTATAATATAAATCTTCAAATAGCTATATCTTTTCAACCCTAGCTCCGTTTTCCGCGTTTCATTCTTTCTCGTGACCGTAGCAACGAGCCCTATCCTTTAGTACACTCTTTTAAAGCTTTTCTTATTGTTTGCTGTATCTGTTCTTAGTCGTTCTTGTTTGCTTGCTTGCTTGTATGCTTGAACCCGATGCTTGTGTGACGTTAGAAGGAGCGTGATCCAAAAGTTTTGAAGATTTAGAGTTTCAAGAACAAGAGTTGAAGGCTCTGAGCAACTATTTTCTAAAAGAAAGGCAAGTATTTCCTTGAACATACTTTTGTCCTAATAATCACAATAAATATAACTTTTCTATATACATGCATGTGTCCTAATTTTGATGGATCCTAATTAAGGATATGCCTAGTCTTTTTGATCATTCCTTGTTGACCTGGGTTTTATTTTTATTGTTGGGTAGCTATTGCTTAGTTAATACAACTGGCTATGGTTTGGGAATAATATATAACTATGATGAGAACAATGATGATGCTACACTTGTTTTATCCATGTTCATACTCTTGGTGATGTTAATCACAAGATTATATATTTTAATCGGAATATGGAGAACCACCCAGGAAAATAGTGCAAACACAATACTATATGGATCTGGTCTTGGCTAATTAATTAGAAACTCGAGCTTGTGATGATCTTACCGAAAGGGCAAGAGGGGAGTGCGTTGATGGGGTATAGCCCGGTCCTCTTGAGGCATATTGATATATGTGGTTCTTAGCTAAGGCGTTTCCTCATTAGGAAGGGTTATGACCACGGTAGCCTGAAACCTTAGCGGATTGTCATAAGTTAGGGAATCTTTGTAAAGGCCTCGTAGTGAATCTCTTGCCACTCACCTCGTAAGTGTTTAAGAGGCTAGCTACCTCGGGCAAATCGGGAGATATGAATTGTGGGTAAAGTGTAGAACCTCTGCAGAGTGAAAACTGATATATCAGTCGTGCTCACGGTTACGAGCGGCTTGGACCCTCACATGATTAATTGAACTTGAAGATGAATTAAATCGTGGACCATGACTATGGTTATGGTTATCATGGACCATGTTTATGGTTGTGGTTATGCTTATGCTGTATCTCTTCACTCTCTTTTAATATGGGTTTTTGGTATGAAATTATACCTTAATAATCAGGTGCTAATAAAACTTGACCAACTAAATTGCTTATCGCAGTAAGCCCGTCAGCCTTTCCTTGATTTTGGCTTTCATGTCATATAATTCCCAACACTTGCTCATGAGTACCAACCATAAGTGTACTCACGCTTGTTGTAATTACTGCTCAGAGGAGAAAGTGCAGGATCAAGGACAGCGGCTAGGGGGGTGAATAGACGGTTTTAACTAAAAATAAAGCACTTAGGGGAAATTTAATTAGTACAACAAGAGAATTAAATTTCTAGCCTAAGTCGAGCTAAGTTGGGTTTGCAACCTAGCGTGATCAATGCAAAGCTAGAATCTAGAAATGTAAACTTGCACAAGAGTAGATGCGGTAAAGGATTGCAAGGTAAGAACCAATACTCAAGACACAAGAATTTATCCCGTGGTGTCGATGACTTGCCGGTCACCCCTAATCCACGTTGAGGTGGATTCACTGAACTCGATTGCTCCTCTACCAAGTCTTCACTTAGTCCTTGAGCCAATCGATCAAAGAATCTCTCCAAACCTCGGTTCCACTAGGATGCTCTTCACCGCTCCGGCGAGGTGAGCTCAACCTCTCACAAATTTGGCCACGGCCCTTCACAATCTCCTTTTAAGTGCTCGGTGGCTCACACGATCTCGAAGCTATCTAGGAGGCGGCAACCTCCAAGAGTAACAAGCCAACGACGCTTGCTTGGAATCCCACTAGTGCCTCAAGGATCAACCTCTTTGATGCAATGCACTAAACACTCTCTAACTTACAAGAATGCAATCACTAAGCAATGGTGAGTGAGAGATGAGTGAATGAGAGCTCAAGGATATTCTAGTGTCTTTCTCAAGTGCCAAGAGTGCTCTCATGTAGCCAAGGGGTGAGTATATATATCCTCCCAACACAAACTAGCCGTTTGGAGGAGTTGGTGGGTTTTTCTGCAACATTAGTAGACAGTCTGCCAGCTACTGGCGGACAGTCCGCCAGCTTCCCTAACGGTCAACTGTGGCAAAAGTGGCATGGTCAGAACTAGCCGTTACAGCCAAACTGGACAGTCCGCCATTCAGGACCGGACAGTCCGGTTGGACGAAACTTTCAAAATCAGAAGCTGGAGATAAACTGGACTGTCTGATGTAAGCAACCGGACTATCCGGGGGTGCCGGACTGTCCGGTCTAACTAACCGGACTGTCCGGTTCAGGCGTGAAGTGCAGAAACCTCGCTATGTGTGCATCTTTTCTCTCATGTGCCATGTTTCTCAAGGTATGCAATGCAAAGACTCGATCATAAGACACTTAGCAAATTTCCGAGCAAACGAACATCGGCCCCTCTTAATAGTACGGCTATCTAGCCTAAAAACCCGATCGAGTTCTTCTCTACTCTTCTTTGGACCGGCAAAAATAAAATCTCTACATTATACCTTTGCCTTGAGCTGACCATTTTGAGTCTCTTCTTAGATTGTTGCGCCATTTGCTCCTTTTCAACTATTCATTTGTGGACCATCCTACTCTCATAAAACTCAATGAAGCAGTTAGTCCACTTATAGTTGTCATTAATTATCAAAACACAATTTAGGGGCCTAGATGCTTTCAATCTCCCCCTTTTTGGTAATTGATGACAACTAAAGAAAGGAGTGATATAAATGAGTTTTTCAAGCCTATTTCATACACTAGGTATTAGATAGACTTGAGAAAGAATTTTGAAAGATTTACTCTTATTCAATTTGAGTATTGTAAGATAGAGTAAGACTTCTTCAAAATTCTAGGAGTAGAAGAAAAACTCCCCCTACATATGTGCATATAATTTTTATTGAATTCCACACATATGTCTTGATATAAAAATTTTAGGGGAATTTCCCCTACAAAATGGAAGCTAGGCAAGATAATATACATATCCAATATTCAAAAATTTGTTAGCCTCATCAACCACATCCAAAGATAGATAAGTAAATAAATATTAAGCATAACTAGTTCATCACAACCGATTTTTAAAGGGGTTCAAGCACACACATAAGTATTACAAGCCCAAATAGCAAATAGTTCATGCGGAGCAAATAAACGTGAAATGCAAAAAGTTCATAGTTCATGTATGCAAATGCAAGAGGGTCTTCATCTTCACCAAGAGCAAGCTTCTCCTAAGACCATCCACTCATTTCTCTTCTTCTCCCCCTTTGGCAGCAAGTACCAAAAAGAGATGCCTTCACCAATTGAGCAAAATCAATCGTCTTGTGGTGGAGGCGGTGGAGGAAAATATGGAGGAAAAGGATAGAACGATGGCGGAGGAGTCGGAGCCGGGAATATAGAATAGAAATGATCCGAGAAACCCGTGAGACTTGCGTTGATGTGGTGAATATCTTCTTCAAGGCGTTGCTGCCGTGCCTCAATATCTGAATAACTAGAGGAAGAACCACCATAAGGTCCACTGTGACTTCCACTCACATTCATATCACCAAACCGAGCATCAAGAGCCTCAATATCAGTGTGTAACCCAGTGTGCACCTGCTCAAGCCTAGTCATGATTGGGTGATACATGGTGTCGTGAATGTGTTGGCCAAAAGTATTCAGGCGATTGTCCACATAGCCATAGAAGTTTTCCTCCATAGTGTTAAGCCTTTGATTAACTTGCTCCCCATAACTCTCAAAATGAGAAGAGAAACTAGCACTGATATTATTTTGGAGAGTAGTGAAGTAAGGATCAAAGTACCCTGCAGGAGGCTCCCAAAATTGCTGACCAGGTTGAGGAGGAGGAGGCACGTCTTGAGCACCTTCTTGTGCAGGAGCTTGTTGACCGGCATGAGGATTAAATGGAGCATGTGGATCATCAACCTCATTAATGGGAGTGAGAGCTCTCTGATGAAAATCTCTGTCATTAGAGAATGGCTTGTAGGGTGTGTGCTTTTCTGGCCTCGGACCATCATAATTTGTCTCCTGAATAATAAAAGACATAATATAGGGGGCAAAGTAGATGTTGACCTCAAGATTTTTCTTCTTATATTGAATTTGATGCATGATAGTCCTCACAACATCCATCTTCTCACCCATGAGCACATGATCTACAAAGTTCCTTGAATATCCAAGAAAGTTTTCTCGATATCCGCTCTTAGGAACTAGCGTGCACCTAGAGATCTTGTTCAAAACTGCAGGCCAATATTTAAGACCAGTGATGCGCCCATAGAGACGGTCAATGCCTTTTCTATTTGGCTCATAGTAGCCTGTAATGTCATCATCTCTCATTTCAGGGTCGTCTTGGATACTGACAATGTCAGGACCTGTGGTGAAGTGATAGTCAATTTTGATAGCTCTGGCAAAATCAGCAAAAGAAGCTTCATACTTGATCTTTCCAGTTATCCATTCAATTTTCTCATTTGCAAAATCAAGTTCAACCGTGGCATAGAACTGTCAGATGATGGTATTGTTCCAATCACATCTGTGAGTGAGAAACTCTCTCAACCTAATGTGTTGAAGCATCGGGATCAAGTCACGCATGACAGGCTGAGAAGACATATAATTAAGATCAATGGTCTGATGTGCGAAGACTGTCTTGTTCACAAGATGACCAAAGAATGTCTCTTCTTGCACTTTTGTATAGAAATATAGATTGTTAGTGTTTCGCTCAAGACCATATTGATACGGGCGTCTTTCTGATGAATAAGCTGCAGCAGTCCAAACTCTAAGAGCAGTGTTTGCTTTCTCATTGATCAGGACATCATCCTCACCCTCATCTTCATAGTCTTCATAAGGATCATCCACAGGAGTATTGCTAGGAGGAACATATTCCTCATCCTCTGACTCGGAGGAAGAGGAAGAATCACGAGCGCGTTGCCTCTTGGGAGCATTGTCCCTTTTTATTGCACTTTTCTTGACCCTTCCACTACAGTCATAAAATGAGTTTTCACAAATTAGAGACCATAGATAACAAATATGAGCAGCCATAACCCTATGATTCACCATTTAGGGTTCTTCAAATCACTTAGCCCGATCTCTAAATTTAACCGTGAGAAAGTGCACAAATTATAAGCAAATGATCCTCTCATCATAACTAACAAGTGCCCCAAAGCACATATCCAAACGTTTGATAGAATGAGAGATCCCCCAACTCAAACCCTAGGTAAAAAGAGAGAAATCCGAAAGAAATAGAGGGGGATTTGATTCAATACCGAGAGGACATGACGAGGGGATACCGAGAAGACATGAGGTGATCGCGGAGTGTCCGGGGATTGAAGCGGAGGGTCCATGAATCCGGCCAAAAATTGACTTTTGGAGGTGGGGATCTTGTGGTGTGAGGTGAGGAAAAGAGAGAGGAGAGGTTATTTTGAGCGGATGGGAACAAATGAAGAGGTGAGGAGGTATTATGTGCCCGGCGCTAGGGTTACAGGGCAAAAAAAATTGGCCCGACCGGACAGTCCGGAGACTACCGGTGGACAGTCCGGTTTGAAGGAAGTTTCTGTGTGAAAAGTTCCAATTTCATGGACAGTCCGGTCAACAATAGGTGGACAGTCCGCCACAGGCGGACAGTCCGGTTTACCAATGGCGGACAGTCCGGTTTGAAGAAAGTTTCTGTGTAAAAACTCCAATCTCGCGGACAGTCCGGTTTACCACTGGCGGACAGTCTGGTTTGAGTAGTCAGAGTCTAAATTCCTTGTCCAACTTGCTGATGTTAATCCAAAATCTTCCAATACTTCAAAATTCAAAGTTCATGATGAATCCATGATATCCAATAACCAATTTGTTGAAGATTTGGTCAGAAGAAGATTGCTTGAACTTGAGAATTTAGAGACCTCATGCATGAAATATGGGATATGTATGAAATGCATTAAGATGATTTTACTCATAAAGGTAAAAAGCATGAATGTGAAGTATGTATCATGTCTCAAGCCACATTAGAGAAGTCAATGACATTGAGTTCATTGAGAAGCTTGCAAAAATGTGATTCATCCAACGGCTTGGTAAATATATTGGCCAATTGATTATTAGTGCCAATTCCGTCAATCTTGATATCTCCCTTGCTAACATGATCTCTAAGAAAATGATGCCAAATATCAATATGCTTAGTTCTTGAGTGTTGTACAGGATTGTTAGCAATCTTGATAACACTTTGATTATCACATAATAAAAGAATATCCTTAAAATCAATGCCATAGTCAAGAAGAGTTTGTTTCATCCATAATAATTGAGCGCAACAGCTCCCCGCCGAAATATATTCCGCTTCGGCGGTAGAGAGAGCCACGGAGTTTTGTTTCTTAGAAGACCATGAAACAAGAGAACAACCAAGAAGTTGGCATCCACCGGAAGTGCTCTTTCTATCAATCTTGCAACCGAATAACCAACCAATTCAAATTGAGCTCCATTCGGATACCAAAGACCAATATTCGGAGTATACTTCAAGTATCTCATAATTCGCTTTACGGCCGTCAAGTGACATTCTTTAGGTGCGGCTTGAAACCGTGCACACATGCAAACACTAAACATAATGTTGGGCCTAGATGCGGTAAGGTAAAGCAAATTACCAATTATTGATCTATAGAGTTTGAGATCTTCCGGTTTACCTTCCTCATCAAGATCAAGATGACCATTTGTTGCCATAGGTGTTTTAATTGGTTTAGCCTCTTCCATACCAAGTTTCTTCAATATATCCTTGACATATTTAGATTGACAAATAAAGTGTCTTCTTTCAATTGTTTGATTTGAAGACCAAGGAAAAAGCTTAATTCACCAACAATTGATATTTCAAACTCTCTAGACATCATCTTTCAGAATTCTTCACAAAACTTTCATTAGTAGAACCAAAGATAATATCATCAATATATATTTGACAAATAAAGATATCATGACCAATCTTCTTAGTAAATAAGGTTGTATCAACTTTCCCAATTTTGAAGCCCCTAGAAGTGAGAAAATCTCTAAGCCTCTCGTACCAAGCACGAGGCGCTTGTTTCAACCCATAGAGAGCCTTAGAAAGTTTAAACACATGGTTCGGCTTCATAGAATCCTCAAAACCGGAAGGTTGTTCTACAAAAACTAGCTCATTTATTTTACCATTTAAGAAAGCACTTTTGACATCCATTTGATATAGTTTAATGTTACGAGAATAAGCATAAGCAAGTAAGATTCTAGTAGCTTCTAATCTAGCTACGGGAGCAAAAGTTTCACCAAAATCCAAACCTTCGACTTGAGTGTAGCCTTGAGCCACTAGTCTTGCCTTGTTCCTTACAACAATTCCATATTCATTTTGCTTGTTACGAAAGACCCATTTGGTACCAATAACATTGTAATTCTTGGGTCTCTCAATCAATTCCCAAACCTTCTTGCGGGTAAAGTTATTTAGTTCTTCATGCATAGCATTCACCCAATCCGGATCTTGTAATGCTTCATCTATACGGTTAGGTTCAATAGAAGAAACAAAAGAATAATGTTGACAAAATGAAGCAATGCAAGATCGAGTTTGAACACCCTTACTAATATCACCCATAATTTGATCAATGGGGTGATCTTTTGCAACATTATGATGAATCCTAGGTTGTGCACTTGGTTCTTGGGTTGATGAAGATGGAGGGGATGGTGACAATAGTTGAGAGTCATCTTGAAGAACATTTTCTTGAAGGATATCATTAGAGGGTGTATTTTGATCATTATTATTAGTTGAAGAGGGTGGATTCCCCCTTAGAGAGCACGACGCACCAACATCTTCATCTTCTTCTTGTCTTGGTCTAATGTCTCCAATCGACATAGTTTTCATGGCATTAGCCAAGCCTTCATCTCTAACATCTTCAAGATTATCTTTTTCATCTTGAGAGCCATTCGTTTCATCAAACTTAATATCATAAGCTTCTTCAACAATGCTCCTAGTATTGTTATATACTCTATAAGCTTTGCTACAAGATGAGTACCCAAGAAAAAATCATTCATCACACTTGCCTTGAAATTTTGATAACCGGATACCTTTCCTTAATATATAACACTTGCAACCGAAAACCCAAAAATAAGAAATATTGGGTTTTCTTCCAATAAGAAGCTCATAGGGATTCTTGTTGAAGAACCTATGACAATAGAGTCTATTTGAAGCATGACAAGCGGTATTGATTGTCTCGGCCCAAAAAGAATGAGATATATCATATTCCGAGAGCATTGATCTTGCCATATCAATTAGAGTCCTATTTTTCCTCTCAACCAATCCATTTTGCTCCGGTGTATATGTGGTTGAAAATTCATGTTTAATACCCTTCTCATCACAAAAGTTTTCAATTCTTGAATTCTTAAATTCACTTCCATTGTCACTTCTCACTTTCTTCAATTTGTTCTCAAATTCATTTTCCACCCTTTTGACAAATCTCTTGAAATATCACCAACATCGGCCTTGTCATGAAGGAAGAATACCCAAGTATATCTAGAATAGTCATCAACTATCACAAGACAATAACTATTTCCACCAATGCTTGTATAAGTAGTAGGTCCAAATAAGTCCATATGAAGCAACTCAAGAGGTCTTGTGGTTGACATGCTACTCTTGGATAGATGTGAATTTGAGACTTGTTTGCCGGCTTGACAAGCGCTACACAATTTATCCTTATCGAACTTGACATCTTTCAAACCAACAACATGCTCATGCTTGATAAGCCTATTTAATTGTTTCATGCCAACATGTCCTAGTCTTCTATGCCATAACCAACTCATACATGACTTAGAAAACAAACATGTGGTTAGGCTTGCTTTCTTAGAAGCAAAATCAACAAGATATAAGCTTTCATGCCTAAAACCTTTAAAGATGTTGGTTTTACCATCTAGAGAAGTAACCTCAAATTCATTACTAGTAAAAGAACATCTACATCCATTATCACATAATTGAGCAATTGAAAGTAAGTTAAAATTAAGAGAATCAACAAGTAGCACATTAGAAAGAGTGAGATCATTAGAGAGAGCTATGTTACCCAAACCTTTTACCTCTCCCTTGCTATCATCTCCAAAGGTGATGTTGTCAAAGCCGGAAATACCATAGTCAATATAAGAGAACATTTTCTTGCCACCGGTCATGTGATTAGTGCAACCACTATCAATCACCCAATGTCTTTCACCGGCTTTATAATCCACCTACAAAGATGAATTACTTTTGTTTAGGTACCCAAACTTGCTTGGGTCCTTGAATGTTAGTTACCAAAGCTTTGGCCACCCAAATTGATTTTCTTTTAGTGCCACTAATAGGTAGACCAACAAATTTAGCACAGACATTCCCATTAGCATTTTTTCTAAGAACATAGGATGCATCAAAGGATATGGTCTTCTTGTTCTTGCACATGTGATGGGCTTCCACCTTTTTCTTGCAAATAAAGCAAGTCTTCATCTTATCTTCCTCATTATATTTGACTTCAGATTTCTCAAAGATGGTTTTCTTAGGGATGAAAGCCGATTTCCCTTTTTTGGGCTCATAATCAATACCATTGCGGTTAAGAGTGAATTTTTGACTTGTCCAACAATGGTTGAATTTGGCATGGCTACCAAACCATTTAGCTAGATCCTTGGACAAACAATCAACTTCCTTCTTCAAAGAATCATTCTCCAAGATAAGAGATGCATCACTTGTGCAAGAACTAATACTTGTGCTACAAGAGAAGTTAGATGTACTAGGACAACATGAAGCACATTTTAATTCATCACATTTTGCACAAGAAACTACTTTGTCCTTGACGGTCTCATGCACAACTAGAGTGACATGAGCTTCCTTAAGCTTCTCATTACTTTTCTTAAGAAACTCATTTGAAACTTGGAGCTACTCATGGGACTTCTTAAGGTTTTCATGAGAAGTCTTTAGCTCCTCATACAAATTTAGAAGAGAGGAGTATTTTCTCTTCCATTCCACAATTTTATCACTCTTTTTGCGCAAGACATCGTCGGACTCACTAATCATCCTTACAAGATCATCATAAGAAAGTGAATCTTCTTCATCATCACTAGCTTCATCATTAGTTACCTTAGATTCACCTTTGGTCATGAGGCAATAATGTTTGGAGAAGAGAGATGGAGCTTCTTTGATAGCAATCCTGGCAAGAGCACTTGATGGCTTGTCATCTTCATCATCGGAGCTCTTATCGGAATCCCATCCCACAAAATAGGCTTATCCATTCTTCTCTTTCTTAAAGTATTTCTTCTTCTTACCATAATTTTTGTTCTTCTGGCTTGGTCAATTAATTGCAATATGCCCGGGTTCTCCACACTTATAGCACTTTCTATCTTCAAAAGGGTTTTTCTTTGAAGATTGGCCCTTCTTGTTGAATTTTCTCTTTGACATCATTCTTCTAAACCTCCTTACAAAGAGTGCCATCTCTTCATCCAATTCTTCATCATCTTCATCATCACTTTCTTCCTTTGAAGCTTTGGCTTTTAGTGCAATGCTTTTCTTATCCGGTTCATTGGCTTGAGCTTCAACTTGAAACTTCTTGAATAAGTCAAGAGTGATCACTTCCCCAAGTATTTGTGTGGGTGTCATGGTCTTCAATCCGGATCTCACAAGCAATGTGACGATTGTGTCATACTTCTCCGGGAGAGATCTTAGGAATTTTTGAGAGAATTCTTCATCCGGAACAATGAACCCAAGGCACTTGAGCTCATTCACAATATCATTTAGCCGGTTGAACATTGTAGGCACATCTTCATCCTTATTCATAGCAAACTCACTAAACTTGCCCTTGAAGATGTACAATTTTGCCTCTTTGACGGTGTTAGAGCCTTCATGAATTTCCTTGAGTTTCTTCCATATCCCATAAGCACTTTCAAGTCCTTTGACTTGGTTAAATTCCCCAATATCATTCTCCTCATCTTGCCTAGTCATGTTCTTATCATCTAAGATCACATAACCTTCAATTACAATTTTCCATATTTTCCTTCCCATTGCCTTAAGATGAGCCGTCATCCTAGTCTTTCAATAATCATAATTGTTCCCATCAAAGAATGGAGGTTTCACCACATGATTATTTCCCTCTAGAGCCATTTGTCCTGCTCCGGGATGATTAAATCCTTATAAATTGGAGTCCACAGCTCTTATACCACTTGTAGGATCAAGGACACCGGCTAGAGGGGGGTGAATAGACGGTTTTAACTAAAAACAAAACACTTAGGGGAAATTTAATTAGTACAACAAGAGAATTAAATTTCTAGCCTAAGTCGAGCTAATTGGGTTTGCAACCTAGGGTGATCAATTCAAAGCTAGAATCTAGGAATGTAAACTTGCACAAGAGTAGATGCGGTAAAGGATTGCAAGGTAAGAACCAATACTCAAGACACAAGAATTTATCCCGTGGTGTCGATGACTTGCCGGTCACCCCTAATCCACGTTGAGGTGGATTCAATGAACTCGATTGCTCCTCTACTAAATCTTCACTTAGTCCTTGAGCCAATCGATCAAAGAACTTCTCCAAACCTCGGTTCCACTAGGATGTTCTTCACCGCTCCGCGCGAGGTGAGCTCAATCTCTCACAAATTTGGCCACGGCCCTTCACAATCTCTTTTTAAGTGCTCGGTGGCTCACACGATCTCCAAGCCGTCTAGGAGGCGGCAACCTCCAAGAGTAACAAGCCAATGATGCTTGCTTGGAATCCCACTAGTGCCTCAATGATCAACCTCTTTGATGCAATGCACTAAACACTCTCTAACTCACAAGAATGCAATCACTAAGCAATGGTGAGTGAGAGATGAGTGAATGAGAGCTCAAGGATGTTCTAGTATCTTTCTCAAGTGCCAAGAGCGCTCTCATGCAGCCATGGGGTGAGTACATATATCCTCCCAACACAAACTAGCCGTTTGGAGGAGTTGGTGGGTTTTTCTGCGACATTAGCGGACAGTCTGCCAGCTACTGGCGGATAGTCCCCCA
This sequence comes from Panicum hallii, assembly GCF_002211085.1. Classification (NCBI taxonomy): domain Eukaryota; kingdom Viridiplantae; phylum Streptophyta; class Magnoliopsida; order Poales; family Poaceae; genus Panicum; species Panicum hallii. The sequence continues at coordinate 13,447,456 of NC_038044.1, forward strand.
GCTTCCTTAACGGTCAACTGTTGCAAAAGTGACATGGTCAGAACTAGCCGATATAGCCAAACCGGACAGTCCGCCATACAGGACCGGACAATCCGGTTGTTCGAAACTTTCTGTCTCAGAAGCTGGAGATAAACCGGACTGTCCGATGTAAGCAACCGGACTGTCCGGGGGTGCCGGACTGTCCGGTCTAACTAACCGGACTGTCCGGTTCAGACGTGAAGTGTAGAAACCTCGCTATGTGTGCATCTTTTCTCTTATGTGCCATGTTTCTCAAGGTATGCAATGCAAAAACTCGATCATAAGGCACTTAGCAAATTTCCGAGCAAACGAACGTCGGCCCCTCTTAATAGTACGGCTATCTAGCCTAAAAACCCGGTCGAGTTCTTCTCTACTCTTCTTTGGACCGGCAAAAATAAAATCCCTACATTATACCTTTGCCTTGAGCTGACCATTTTGAGTCTCTTCTTAGATTGTTGCGCCATTTGCTCCTTTTCAACTATTTATTTGTGGACCATCCTACTCTCATAAAACTCAATGAAGCAGTTAGTCCACTTATACTTGTCATTAATTACCAAACCATAATTTAGGGGCCTAGATGCTTTCAGAAAGTGATCTGAAGTCTTTTGAAGATGATACCGAGTTCTAGGCCTACGCAACCCCCGGTCGATTGCCTGTGAAGTTTGGAGTCTTCGTTTCTAGGATAAGCTGTATAACTCTAATAATGTTTATACTTTTAATTCTCTTTTCGTGATACTGTTTCTGATTATTCACTAATAAAGTCACTATATGTATGGAACTTGATCCTGGCATACATATAGTTATGCATTCGGTTTTGTCGTTAAAAACCGGGTGTGACACAGTCGAGGGTTAAACCCAACCCCAGTGATGTCGGCATCAAGACCATCCAGCTGCAAAAAGGTGACCCTTCCAAGACTGCTTTGATCGGGGGTGGCTTAGGCGACAAATAGGAAGGCGCGCTCGTCAGCTTGCTTAGGGCCAATCGTGACATATTCGCGTGGAAACTAGCGGATATGTCAGGGGTGACCAACGAGTTGATCGAGCACTACTTAAAAGTTGACTCTAAAGCCACTCCGAAGAAGCAACGAGTATGATGCTTTGCCCCCAATAAGAGGGAGGCCATCTAGAAAGAGCTAGCAAAACTACTCGCGGCTGGTTTTACTAAAGAAGTGTACCACCTTGAGTGGTTAGCTAACCCTGTACTAGTCTTGAAAAAGAATAATAATGAATGGATGATGTGTGTGAATTATACTGATCTCAATAAACACTGCCCGAAGGACCCCTTCGCGCTCACACGCATCGACCAAGTCATCGACTCTACAGCTGGCTGCGTCTTGCTTTACTTCCTCGACTGCTACTCAGGCTACCATCAGATAGCTCTCAAGGAGGAAGACCAGATCAAAACGGCGTTCATCACCCCCTTTCGAGCATACGCTTACACTATAATGCCATTTGGGTTGAAAAACGCATGAGCCATCTACAAATGGGCCATCCAAGTGTGTCTTGCGGACCAGCTACACCGCAATGTTGAAGCCTACATGGACGATGTGGTCATCAAGACCAGATCCCACGACGAGTTCATCACTGATTTCGAGGAGACATTCAACAGTCTGCGACGGTTCCGATGGAAGCTTAACCCGACGAAATGCATCTTTGGCGTGCCACAAGGAAAACTATTCGGGTTCATTGTTAGTCACCGAAGAATTGAAGCAAACCTAGAGAAGATCAACGCCATCACAGCCATGGATGCTCCAAGGATGATCAAGGACGTCCAGAAGCTCACAGGCTGCATGGCAGCTTTGAATCGATTTATCTCCCAACTTGAAGAAAGGGGACTACCCTTCTTCAAATTGCTCAAGCTCCATGATAAGGTTTAGTGGATCGAGGAGGCAAGCTAGGTGTTACAAGATCTCAAGCACCATTTGTAGTCGCCACCCATCCTGATGGCTCCCTAGCCAGACGAGAATCTGCTATTTTACATCGCCGCGACTACTCACATCGTCAGCACGGCAATCGTGGTGGAATGCTAGAAGGAAGGCCAAGCCTTCGGGGTGCAGCGGCCAATTTATTTCATCAGCGAAGTCCTCTCTAAATCTAAGGTTCGTTACCCAACGATTCAGAAAATACTTTACGGTATACTCATCACTTTCAGAAAAGTTTCGCCACTACTTTGATGCATACAATATCCTGGTGGTCTCCAACTTCCCATTGGCGGATATCCTCCATAATCAGGATGCTACTGGGCGCATCTCCAAGTGGGCAGTGGAGCTGGGAGCCCTCACACTAGTCGATTTCATGGCACAGTGGTGAGAAAACCAAGTGGAAGCCCCAACCAACTAGCCAGAGCATTGGGTCATGTACTTTGACGGCTCACTCAAAGCTCGATGGTGGTGGTGCAGGAGTACTTCTCATCATCGCGAAAGGAGAACAACTCAAGTACGTGTTTCAAATACTATTCGAGGTCTCTAACAATGAAGTTGCGTACGAGGCATTATTGCACAGGCTACGCCTGGCAGTCTCCCTAGGCATCAAACGACTACTCGTCTACGGTGACTCCTTACTGGTGGTTCAACAAGTCAACAAGAAGTGGGACATCAATAAGGATACCATAGACGCCTACGTTACGAAAATACTCAAGCTTGAGAAACAGTTCTCGGGGCTGGAAATTCACCATGTGATTCGCGACAATAATGTGGGCGTGGATGTGCTCTCCAAACTAGGTTCTGATCAAGCTAATATCCCACCGAGACTATTCATTCACGAGTTGCATCACCCCTCCATCAAGGCACCAGACTCAAGTTCCATCGCTCAGGGTCCTAAGAAACCCGAACGAGAGGTTTTGATGATCGAGGTTGACTGGAGGGTGGCCTTCATCGACTACATCCAGGAGCGCAAACTAACCCCTGGCATCGACCCAAAAAGCACTGAAGCTACTCGCATCCTACGGCGCAGCAAAGGGTATATTCTAGTCGGGGCTAATCTGTACAAGTGTGGATCAACATCAGGCATACTCATGAAGTGTGTCAGCACGGAGGAGAGCAAAGAGATACTCCAAGAGATTCACGAAGGCGTGTGCGGAAACCACGCAGCTTCTCGCACACTAGTCGGCGAGGCGTTTCGATCTGACTTCTACTGGTTGACTGCTTTGGCGGATGCCGAAACACTCGTTCATCGGTGTACCAACTATCAATTCTTTGGTAAACAGCCTCATGTCGCAGCTCATAATCTCATCACTATACCATCTTCATAGCCATTTGCATGCTGAGGTCTGGATATGATAGGGCCTTAACAACTGCATCACGAGGTTTCACACACGTGTTGGTGGCCATCGATAAGTTTACCAAGTGGATTGAGTACAAACCAATCGCAACGCTCACGGCGGATTGAGTGGTTACTTTCATCTGCAACATCTTACACCGCTTTAGCTTTTCCAACACCATCATTACAGATCTGGATCCAATTTCCACTCGCATCAGTTCTAGAATTTCTATGAACGCAGTTCCATTGAAGTCAAATATATTTTAATGGCTCACCCGCAGGCCAATGGTCAGGTTGAGCGCGCCAACGGCTCTATTCTTGATGGATTGAAGAAACAACTCTACGATGAGAATAGCAAAAAGGGTGGCAAATGGATCAATAAGATCTCATCAGTAGTTATGGGGCTCCGCACACAACCAAGCAAAGTCTCAGGACAGTCATATTTCTTTCTCATATACGGTCTGAAGCTATATTACCAGCTGACGTGATGTGGAAGTCTCCACGACTGAAGATGTTCGAAGAAGGTGAGGCTAACACTACACAACATCTCGAGCTTGACTCAGCAGAGGAAATCCGATGCAACGTATTGTTCCAGTCAACTCGCTACTTATAAGGAGTTCGTCGTTACCACAACAGGAACGTTCAACGACGCTCTTTCAACTTTGAAGATATGGTTGTTCAACGAATCCAGGATGATACTAGACTACACAAGCTTAAATCATGATGGGAAGAACCTTTCATTATCCACAAAGTTACAGGACCTGAATCTTATCGCTTACAGTACTCTGACGGTCAGGAGGTGCCAAATTCTTGGAATATTGAGCATCTATGTTGTTTTCATTTTTTATCAACCGAGGACATCTTTTATTGATGTCTGGAGATGGATACTTCAGTACAACTCTATTTTACCGGTTCACGACTGGTATTACGCGCAAGTTTACTGAAAGGGCCAGTACCTAATTACTAGTTTCCGACTAGTCTCTTCGGTTACTGAAGGGGCTTTGTGCTCATACTTTCAGTACAACTCCATTTTACTAATTTACGACTAGTACTACGCACAAGTTTGCTGAAAGGGCCTCGCTCCCTTCTTTCTAGTAACATATACTAGTTTTTGACTTGTACACTGTGTTATTGAAGGGGCCTCGCTCTCATGACAAGAAGTTTAGTAGTTACGACTAGTTCTACACATGTTTGACTACTTCGACTATTTATCTTGACTACAATCCTCGTTAGGACTGACTCCGACTAGATGTCTTCATCAACAGTTCATGCACCAGCGGCTACTTGCTCGATGCCTGGGTTTGGGGGGCTAGCACCACTGTTCTGCTACAACTACTTTATGCTTATCATCGGGCTCTTGGCTCAAGGGCTTGATGGGACAAGGCACTCAGCGTGCCTCAAGAGATAGCTCTCATGTTTTAACACTGGACGCTATAAAACTACTTGACAATAGCCGATCCAAGAGGCTTTTTAATATTTATCTTGGGTAGATGTTTATTAACCATTATTTCAGGAATGTTATTCCAAAATAAGGGGTTTGTTCAAATTATTACCTAGAGGTCTTATTTAGTCATTGGCTCAGAGCACAAAGATTGATTTGAGAGGTAATTTTGGATGTTTGTTGGGGATGTTATTTGTTTCACCATTTTTTCAGGAAATTCATCCCGAAAAAAGAGGTTTTCATATTTGCTATAACAATTTGCCGTGTTCACCATCAAATCTTTACCGTCATTTATTGCATGCCACGATTCTTTGGATTCTTTATTCCAAAATCTTGGAGATTTGAATTCAAGGTTCGGGGGCTGCGGGAACGTGTCATCAGCGACTTATTTTTCAAATCTGCTGGAAGATAAGGACAGAAGACTCAAGATTAAATTGTCCCTCAGCCTGATTCTACGAGTCAACCTAAGGCTCGAGGGCTACTCCATATAGAGTGTGAGTTTAATCGCACCCCATATAAAGAAGACTGGACAACTACTCGGGGCATGAGCACCTCACAACCTCGACGCAACCAAGAAAGTAATCGGAGGACACCTTCAAGATGAAGTTCGGAAGAACTTGCAGAAGTACTCAGATGCCTACGGTACTCGGCTACGAAGAGCTCGGGGGCTTGTCAGACTCGGGCACACGGGACTGTCCACGTAGCACACTTCTCCTAGGATACGGGATGGGACATGGCCCACGCCCTACATCTATTGTAACTACTCGTAATGCAGTAGGATTACTCGTATAGTAGTGAAACTAGTCGGACACAGTACGAAACTACTCGAGAAGTACTCGGGTAGGACTCCTGGACGTGTACCCGACTAGGACTTACATGTAAACCTATCTTCCCAGAGCGGACAGGGACCCCCTTGGGGACCATCATCATCAAAGGCAATACAAACCACACGGGATGTAGGGTATTATGCTCTCAGCAGCCCGAACCTATCTAAACCTTTTGTTCCTTTGCACCTTTGAGTTCCTGATTTCGACGACACCCTACCTACAAACTCACCAAATCGGGGGGTATCCCTCGGTGGGCGTGGCGGTAAAACATCGACAGATGGCGGGCGGCGGCCAGGCCTTGGGGGAGCGGGAGGAGCGAACGGCCCCGATGGCCCGCGCAGGTGGTGCGAACAACGGGAGGGACGGTGGCGGCGCCTGGGTGCGGGAGGAGCGGGCGGTGGCCGGGCTTGGGAGCAGGAGGAATGGAGGAGCAAACGGCCGCGATAGCCCCGCGCGGGTGGAGCAAACGGGCGGCGACTGGCGGGCGGCGGTGGCCTGGCTCAAGCGTACGGCGGTCGGCCAAGGCTACGAGCTGACGGGAGATCAAGTGCCACCTACCGGCGGGAGCGCTGCCCACTAGCGGGAGATCGAAGCGATGAGGAGAGAAAGAAAGACGAAGGAAGAAGGAATGAAGTTTAACACGGATTATGGAGATTGGGACATCACGTGAACCGATTAGCAAGTTTAGGAATTTTGATGTGCATTTCCAGAGTTTGAGGACCGGAATGACACTTCTTGTTCTTGCCAAGTTGATGTACCGTCCGTGAATTTTACTCTCTTGGAAAATTAAATGTAATGTTCGACTATTTTTACATGTGTATTTATTCGCGAAGATCACCACAAGGAAATAACCAAAGATAAAGATAATGGTATTCGGACCAGACGAGCAACAAAGTCGTCTTCACCGTGCAACATGACCCGTGGGCATCGTTGGCACCCTCCCAAAATTGTGCTCCATATTGTTACTGGAGTACGGGCCGCCGCCCCGCCACTGCCAGTGGCGTAGTAGCCGCCGTTCACGTCGGCGCCGCCGGCGCGGGCCTCCTCCAGCTCGAGGCACTCCTGCAGCTGCTCCACCACGTCGGTCATGGTGGGCCGCTGCGCCGAGGCCTGCGCGGTGCACTTGAGAGCGATCTCAGCGGCCTTCCACACGCTGTTGACGTCGCGGCCACCGCACATGCGAGGGTCCACGACGCCCTCGATGTTCCCGCGTGCCAACTGCTGCCGTGCCCAGTGGATGATGCTGGTGGGCTCCGGGTCTCGCAGGATGGCCGGCTTCCCCGTGACCAGCTCCAACAGCACTACGCCAAAGCTATACACGTCGCTCTTGGTGGTCGGCTGCATCGTTGTCTGATACCTGCATGTTTGTGTTGCCTGAATTAATCACCAGGAGGAGAAATCTGCAGATAGGTTCAGTAAAAGGTAGTATGATTCAGAATAAGACGTACTCTGGATCAACGTATCCAGGTGTGCCAACAAGTGTGTTCGTAGATACATGGGTGTCGTTGTCGTGATTGAAAGCCTTGGATAAGCCAAAATCAGCAATCTTGGCCTCCATATTTGCGTTCAATAATATGTTAGTCGCCTTCACATCCCTGTGAATGAGAACCGGGTTGCACCCCTTGTGCAGATACTCCAGTCCTGCACATTGGGGTTCAGGCTTCAAGTAAGACCCACACTTACACTAACAGACGGCCTGCAAGGTCAACTTATCAATGGCGTACCTTGAGCTGATTCCAGTGCAATCCGGAGCCTCTGTCTCCAGGTTAAGTTCTTCCCTGTAATTTGATAAGAGAAATTCAGAATATCAGGTGAACGGAGGCACCTTTTCAAATGGTCCAGCAGGTGAAATTAACATACCTGCTATATGCTCTTGCAGGGTTCCTTCGGACATGTACTCGTAGACAAGTGCCATGTACTCCCCATCCTTGCAGTAACCGATCATGGAAACGAGGAACTTGTGATGAATCCGTGTTAATATCCGAGCCTAAACAAGCAAGTAGGATCAAATTCACTGAATATATCTTGAGAACAAACGTCTGTATTTGATAGTGTTCAAGAGACACTACCTCTGCAAGGAACTCCCTGTCACCCTGATTGGAAGAATGATACCGTAGTTTCACTGCAACTTGGGTGCCATCCTCCAAGAAGCCATCATAGACTTTCCCGAATCCTCCCCGGCCGATCATTCGCTGGAAGTTGCTCGTTATCATATCCAGTTCCTTGTACGTGAATCGACGATTCTCAATTTTCAATGAACTGCTGTGCCCATAGGCGTTGCTACTCAACTCATTCTGCGGCTTCACAGAATTATTGCTCATGGCTCCTTCATAAGCAAAGAATGGCACAACAATATATGTTTAGGATGCGTAACTAGACAAGATAAGGCAAGTGATGTGCTGATGTGCCAAGCCTGCTGATACCTCTCTTTTTTCGTCTTAGAAAGCAAAATGCTAATACTATCACCAAAACCACAACTAGTGGTATGGCAATGTAGACGCCTAGTTTGCTCTTGCCTCTCGCAGGCTGACATGAACTGGTGTAGTCGCAGAGGTTTGGATTATTACTATACCTATCAACAAGACGATGTAAAGATGTTTAAGCAAGCATGATCACGATATAGTCGTGGGGACACCGGAACAGTAACCTTAAATCTAGCTTGCCATCTAGAAATCTTTTGAGAAGTCCGGGGGTATTGATCCATTGAGCTGGTTACCTGTCAAATCTCTTAGGAATACCAAAAAAGAAATAAGATCGGTGTGAGACAGATTAGCGCATGGGATTGGGAACAAGAAAAAAATTGATGCCCTCAAAAAAAATTGATGGTAATAGTAGGTACAGTACTGCCAGTGAAGGTAATTGTGAAAGGACGTCAGGAATTGAGCCTGTTAAACTGTTATCTGACAGATACCTGAGAGATGCACCAGGATTTACCCTTTTTCTCCCCTCTTCTTCATATATCGACAAGCAAGGAAAAAGGAAAACAGATAGTGAGATCCAAACTTACAATTTGTGTAAAGCCTTAAGATCAGTGAATGAAGGCGATATATGTCCAGTTAGGCCACTGGAGGACATGTTTCTGCAAGTAAAAAAAAAGTGAAAGGGTTCGGTATTTCCTCTCCTCATATTGTCATGACTTTCCTGAACAGACTCATATTTCTGTATAGATTTGAACTCACAAGGTGGTGATTCTTCGATAGCTAGATACGTTGCCGCTGCATGTCAAACCATCCCAGACGAGGGCCTTTGGACCGCATGGGTCGCCCATCCAGTTCTTCTTCACCTGATACTTCTCCTTGATTGCGGAGAGGGCAGACACTGTTCAGCATTGCGCCACCAAAGTTTTCAGTAATGCGGCACAGCGCAAGCTCATATGCATATATGCCAACGTTAATAATTAGTGTCGCATGTATATACTTTACGTACCGTCTTGGGCGTCCGTGCCAACGTTGGTGGTGTTGATGACCGAGTAAACCTCGACGGCGTTGACGATGGGCGGCAATGTCGAGTTGGCAGCGGCAGAGATGGAGATCTCGTACTGGGAGTATCCCCGGTAGGGTTCCTCGTCGAACATGGCGTTGGTGAAGAGGTACTCTGGGCTAAAAGCGCTCGAGTACCATCGCTTGCCGTTGAGGGAGATGAAGATCTGGCGCGCTTCATTGCTGCTGAGGTTGTCCAGCTCGGCGAAGTACATGATCGCAATGTACCCGGGTGATGAGTCGCCTGGCCGTGGCTCGGGGTCCCAGGAGAACTGGATGTTCCAGGAGGCGTTGCGCGGCGTGATCGCCGTCTGCATCACCTTCGAAGGCACCTCGAACCCGTCGTTCCCTACGTTATTCTTCACCCGGCTTCTCGTCGATATGCCTCTCCATTCTGTCGGGTCGCTCCAAGGGAACCATAGTCGATCGTACGGGTCGTCAGGGTATCTAATGACACGCGAGACGAGACATCAGCTAGTGGTACGGCCCATCACGCGGAAGACAAGGGACATGATGGGGACGATCATTTGCTCACCTGATGCCGGCGGAACCATGTATATCAGCACCTCCTCTTGAGCTTTGTAGTGACGCTGAACTGTGCCCTGTTGTTTGGCCTGACGGGGAGGCAGCAGTATCATCATCAAACGGCCCGAAGTTGATCCTCCCGAGCAGGACTAGGCCCTGCATCACGTCCACCTGCGGGTACAGCGTGGTCTTGAGCGGCCTCAGCTCCAGCCCGGAGATGAACGTGAAAGATACTTAGGATCTACTAATCGTGTATTAGCTCGGTAAATGACTAGACAGTGCAACATTAGGGTTGATCGAGAGATTAACAGAGAGAGAGAGATGGTGAAGATGCCGTACCCCCTGTTGAGGCCCCTGCCTTGGCATTGTTGGCCATCGCGTTGAGGGAGAAGCGGATCGGAGTCGTGGACGAGGGCGTACGGGCGGCGGCGAGATCGAGGAGTGTCGGCGGCGATGGCGCAGAGGCCGGCGGCGGTGGTCGGTGTAGAGGCAACGGCGGTGCTTCCCGTCGCTTCAACGCCTCCCCTTAGATCGGATCACCTAGGGTTTTTGGTGGGGATCAAGCACGGCGACGAACTTCGTATGCCGTGCCCCGGCCCCCCACCTACTATTTAATATGGCGCTGCGCGATGGGGGCCCATGTGCCATTGACTTGGCCGTGCGCCCCCGATCGGGGCGCGGGTCTAACGGACTCCGGATCGGTCGTTGGACCGATCCGGGTCGAGATCAATCTAACATTCTCCCCTTTGATCTCAACTTACTTACTCACTTCTTACGTTCGATTTCATTCAGATCAGTGCATCGAGCATGCCTTGTCTCAACAGTTATTACTGCTGGATTAACAGCCACAACACACTTTTCTGTTTGAAACAGAACCGTACTTTTGGGCCCTTACTGTCCAGGAATCATAGGCTTTCCCGTAAACCCATGCCGGCTAGGTGTTCTCTGAACACATTGGGCGGTAAGCCTTTTGTGAGCGGATCCGCTAACATTTTCTTTGTGCTCAAATACTCAAGACTGATTGTATGATCCTGGATTTGCTCTTTAACAACATAAAACTTTATGTCGATGTGTTTGGCAGCTCCACTCGACTTGTTGTTGTGAGCGTAAAATACTGCAGGCTCATTGTCGCAGTACATCTTTAGTGGTTTTTCTATGCTGTCAACCACTCTTAATCCGGGTATAAATTTCTTTAGCCATTTGACCTGCCCCGATGCCTCATAACAAGCTATAAATTCTGCATACATCGTAGATGATGCAGTTACTGTCTGTTTGGAGCTTTTCCACGATATAGCTCCACCTACGAGAGTAAACACATAACCTGACGTGGATTTTCTATCATCCTTATCTCCCGCAAAGTCTGAGTCTGAATAACCCTCTATCACTAGAGATTCAGATCTCCTGTATGTCAGCATGAGGTCTTTCGTTCCTTGCACATAACGCAAGGCTTTCTTAACCATTTTCCAGCGTTCTATCCCTGGATTGCTTTGGAATCTGCCAAGTATCCCGGTGACAAAAGCTAAGTCAGGGCGTGTACATACTTGAGCATACTGTAGGCTTCCGACAGCTGAAGCATATGATACCGCTTTCATCTGATCGATTTCGTACTGATTTCTGGGACACTGAAATTTCCCATAACTATCGCCCTTGACTATAAGAGCAGGTGTTGGCTTACTCGCATGCATACCGTACTTCTTTAGTACCTTTTCTAGGTATGCTTTCTGCGATAATCCTAAAACCCCCTTATTTCTATCTCGGTGAATCTCAATTCCTAAAACGAATGAGGCTTCACCTAAATCTTTCATATCAAACTTTGAGGACAAGAATTTCTTTGTTTCTAACAGCAGATCAATATCACTGCTAGCAAGCAGAATATCATCCACATATAAAATAAGGAAAACGAATTTTCCATTCTTAAATTTTGCATAAATGCAGTTATCCTCCTCATTTTCTTTGAAACCAAACTTTCTTACTGTTTCATCGAATTTTAAATACCACTGTCTGGAGGCTTGCTTTAATCCATAAATGGATTTCTTTAGACGACATCCCATCTTTTCTTTTCCTTCCACGACAAAACCTTTCGGCTGTGCCATGTAAACGTTCTCATAAAGATCCCCGTTGAGAAACGCCGTCTTTACATCCATCTGATGTAATTCCAAATTATAATGTGCCACTAACGCCATTATAACCCTGAAGGAATCCTTGCATGAAACAGGAGAAAATGTTTCATTATAGTCTATCCCTTCTCTTTGCGTGAAACCTTTCGCCACAAGTCGCGCTTTATATCTTTCTATATTCCCTTTGGAGTCACATTTTGTCTTGTAGACCCATTTGCAGCCTACTGTTTTGGCTCCTTTAGGAATTTCTTCTAAATCCCAAACATCGTTGGTACTCATCGATTTCATTTCGTCTTTCATGGCTTCCAACCACTCAGACGAATGAACGCTTCTCATGGCTTCTTCAAACGAAGTGGGGTCACCCTCCATCTGAATTTCCTTGCTATTATAGATTTGATAATCACTCGAAATAGCGGGCTTTCTTATTCTTTGAGATCTTCTCGGTGCCTCAGCTATCGGCACTTCTTCCACTTGGGGCTGCTGTTGCTCCCCCTGATGCGCGGCTATCGGTTCTGTCGGATCCTGAAGGACAGGTTCCTGGTTCTGACTCGTCGCCCCAGCTGGAGAACTAGCAGCAGGTGCTGGCACCATAGGTGACGCAGCAACTGGTGAAAAGCTAGCAACAGGTGCTGACACCGTAGGTGAAGCAGCAACAGGCAACACGAAAAATGGATCTTGGATCATCGGAGTAGGTACAAAAACCCGCTTCTCCTCAAGATCAATCTTCCGAGCTACTGTGCTCCCCCTCATCATCTGATCCTCCAAAAAGACAGCGTGTCTCGTTTCTACGAACTTTGTATATCCGTTAGGACAGTAGAAACGATAACCTTTTGACTTTTCTGGATAGCCAATAAAATGACAACTTACCATCTTAGGGTCTAACTTTCCGATATTTGGATTAAAAACTTTCGCCTCAGCTGGACAACCCCACACATGTAAATAGTTTAGTGTAGGTTTTCTCCCTGTCCATAACTCGTACGGTGTTTTAGGCACCGACTTACTCGGTACGCGATTAAGAATATGAATAGCGGTTTTTAACGCCTCCATCCACAAATTAATCGGTAACGTGGAGTAGCTTAGCATACTTCTCACCATATCCATTAGGGTACGGTTACATCTTTCAGCGACTCCATTTTGCTGAGGCTCGCCCGGTGTAGAGTACTGGGCTGCTATTCCATTTTCCTGTAGAAACCTTGCAAAAGGTCCAGGAACTTGGCCATACGGGGTGTGACGACCGTAGTACTCACCTCCACGATCAGATCTTACTATTTTTATTTTAAGATTTTGCTGATTCTCTACTTCAGCCTTAAAAATCTTAAATTTATCTAACGCTTCTGATCTTTCTTTGATTGGATAAATATATCCATAACGCGAATAGTCATCCGTAAACGTTATGAACGAATCATAACCGTCTACAGACTTTATGGGGAATGGACCACAGATATCTGTGTGCACTATCTCCAAAACCCCTGAACTGCGTTTGGCTCCTTTCTTTATTTTCTTAACGTACTTTCCTTTAACGCAATCGACGCAATATTCTTCGTTAGAAAAATCTAACGGATGGAGAATATTTTCTTTAATTAATCTCTCAATTCTCCCCCTCGAAATATGGCCCAAACGACAGTGCCATAATTTCGCGGAATTTTCGTCGTCGCATCGTTTGCGCTTATGACTTGCGTCGTTAGTCGTACGTTCAATACTCGTAGTATTGCTAACAGAATTTACAGTCTCATGCATAGGCAACATATAAAGTTTGTCTTGTCGGATGGCAAGACCAACACACTGACTTTCAGATAAAATCTCACATTGTTCTTTGCCAAAATGGCACTTATAACCATCATCTACCAAGCATGATACTGAAATTAAATTTTTAGACAAAGAGAGTACATAAAGGACATTATGTAACTTGAGTTTAAAGCCATTCTCTAACTCTAACGTGAGTTGACAAACTGCTTCAACGTCGGCTCTAACTCCATTGGCGACTTTCAGCCATCTATCCCCTCTTTGTAGCATCGTCTTTGTACTTATACCCTGCAAAGAATTAGCAACATGAACAGTTGCACCTGAGTCAATCCACCAAGTAGATTTAGAATAACTTACGTACAGGGTCTCATCGATAAATGTGATGACATCCTCACCTTTCTTAATTAAATGCCGTAGAAAATCTGGGCAATCTTTCTTGTAGTGTCCCGTCTTGTGACACCACATGCATTGATCTTTTTCAATGTGTGGTTGATCTTTCTTTCCACCCTTGCCTGGGTGAGTCGAAGAAGAAGAAGAAGAAGAGGGACCTCGTTTGAACTGAGGTTTCCCTTGTGGCCTCGTATATTTATCTGAAGAGTTGTTTCTTTTGTTATGCCTAACATAGTTGAGCGTGTCACCATGCGAGGCTTTGAGTCTTTCCTCTTCTTGCACACACATCGCAATGAGCTTCTCTAAGTCCCATGTCTCTGGGCTGATGTTGTAGTTAACAACAAACGTCTCAAACTCTTTCGGCAGAGAAGCCAGAACCAAATGGACAACGAAAGCATGAGGAAGCTCCATGTCCATAGGTTTTAGCTTAGATGCCATATTGCTCATTTTCAGTATGTGCTCTCTCACACCACCACCAGTGTACTTATCATTGACTAACCTCTGAATCAGAGTCTAAGCATAAGCTTTTGAAGAGCCAACAAATTGACTCTCCACTTTCTTTAAGTACTCAACTGCGGTGGGGCAATCTGGGATTGCTCCCCTGATACTGTCTATGATGGAACTTTTGATAACCATCAAACACTTTTTGTTGGAAGAGATCCATTTTGCTTTCTCAAGATCAAACTTCATTTGAACATTTGCATGTTCTCTCTGACGAGCTTGCCAAGCGGCAGAGGTCTCTTCCGGATCCCTCACCAGTTCCTCAGGACAAACTGGAAACGGTGAGGTGATAGCGAAATCGATATCTGACAGTGCGAGTGCCACTTCTAGCTTCTGTGCCCATACCCCGTAGTTGGAACCATCCAACAGCGGTATAGCATTAATGAATGTCATGGCATTAGATCCTGAAATTTAAATCAAGAAAGGTGAGAACTGCTTTTATAAAACAATAATTGCATATCTCAATTTAACGTTGGTCAATATTTAAGATATACAATTAACTAGCTGCATTAATTCTAAAACACCGTTGGGCAGAATTAGAGCAAATGCATGGAAACTGACTTAAAAATTATAATACTGCTATTATCAACGTTGGTCAGAAAATAACAATATTATAACTATAGAAAACTGAAAACTGACTCCTTTAATTATAATATCTCGTTGGGTCTAAAATAATTAAAGGATATATCTTAATTAAGTGTGCAGCGGAAAAATAAATAGTTCTAACTTTCAGAAACATTCTTATTTCTTTCTCTCTATAGAAATTATCACGTTGGTGAAAATTAAATAGAGATTGAATCATGCATTAAGTGGTTAAAAGTGTTTCTGAGAAAATAACCAAAGTCTTACTGTGCACCCGCCCAAACCAGCACAAAATTCGGCCCAAAACGGCCCTGCACGGCCCGGCCCAGCGCGGCCAACGCGCGCGCGCGGCGCCTACCCGCGCACCAGGCCGCAACCTGGGCCTGGGCCGGGAAAGTGGCGTCCCGCCTGGGCCTAAAGAGGCCCGCGCGCCCGCGGATCGACCGCGACCGTCCGATCAAGATCGACGGTCGCGCGTCGACTTCGGCGGGTCAAAACCCCCGCACGCCCGCGTCTCTCGGAAAACCCTAGCCCATTTCGCGTTTTCCTCCGCTCGCTCCTCCCCGGCCGCTCCCCCTGCCTCCTCCTCGCGATGACGACGGAGGCGACGGCGCCGCCGCGGGCCTCCTCGCCGGCGTGCGCGCTCGCCTGTGCGTGAGCGCGCCGCCGTCGAGTGGGCTCGAGGCGGCCAGCTAGCCCGCGCACCACGGCATGGTGGATATCCGCAAGCTCGACGGCTCGGGATCTCGGTCCAGTCGACGGCGGTGGGGTGCCGGAGCCCCTGAGCGGGCGGCGGTGCTATCCCGTGGAGCAGGTAGCTCCCGGTGGCGAGGTAAGCCCTCTACTTTTCTCGATTTGGGGCTAGATCGAGGGTTAGGGTTAGGGTTAGGGTTCGGGGAATGCACGGTGCGTTCGGGTTCTTTCACCCCGAGGGGTTTGATTCGTTTGTCTGGCTTTCTTTCGAGTTGATGCAATTCCCCTCCTTCTACTTGCTCTTTCTCTCTTACCCGAAACTAATTCCGATTAGTGAGGCTAACTGATACCATTGAAAGATACTTAGGATCTACTAATCGTGTATTAGCTCGGTAAATGACTAGACAGTGCAACATTAGGGTTGATCGAGAGATTAACAGAGAGAGAGAGAGATGGTGAAGATGCCGTACCCCCTGTTGAGGCCCCTGCCTCGGCATTGTTGGCCATCGCGTTGAGGGAGAAGCGGATCGGAGTCGTGGACGAGGGCGTACGGGCGGCGGCGAGATCGAGGAGTGTCGGCGGCGATGGCGCAGAGGCCGGCGGCGGTGGTCGGTGTAGAGGCAACGGCGGTGCTTCCCGTCGCTTCAACGCCTCCCCTTAGATCGGATCACCTAGGGTTTTTGGTGGGGATCAAGCACGGCGACGAACTTCGTATGCCGTGCCCCGGCCCCCCACCTACTATTTAATATGGCGCTGCGCCCATGTGCCATTGACTTGGCCGTGCGCCCCCGATCGGGGCGCGGGTCTAACGGACTCCGGATCGGTCGTTGGACCGATCCGGGTCGAGATCAATCTAACAGAACGGCGTCCCGGAGCCGGTGTTCACCAGGCAGACCTGCACGGAGTCATCCTGCACGAACACGATGGCCTCGAGGACGATGGGGGAGTCGGCGTCCGTGACGTTCACCGTCGTCCACAGGTTGACGCCAATGTACAGGTCGAAGATGGGCGGCCGCCCGAGGCCGTCGTAGTCCCCGTACATGAAGCCGGCGCGGAGGAGGTGCTTGGACGCCGGAACGAGAGGGCCGAGGACGTAGCAGTTGCGCGCCCCGTCGGGGAAGCTGCGCACGTTGTGGAAGCGCCTGGAGAGCATCGGCGTCATGTACAGGTTCGCGATGTTGTAGTTGGATCCCGCGTCGATGAAGTCGGCGTCCGGGGCGTACGATATGTTGGTGGTGTCACTCACATAGCTCGCCTTCCCGGGAGGCCGCAGTCTATGCTGATGAATCCTGATCGAGGAGCCTTGGTTAGTTATGGCAGAACACAGGCGATGCAATTTACCATGAAGAATTAGCTTCTGGAGGACGACCACACCCGGGTCTGGTTTTTGACGCCGTTGCGAGTGGCCGGGTTGAATTTGACATACCGGTGGTATCAGCGCCCGCTTGAAGCACGCCGCCGGGGTTGGCAGCGACGGTGAGGCATAGAAGAAGCAACAAGGACCTCGTCGCCATTGCCATCATGGATCGCTCCATTGCGCAGGCAACCATATGGTTGAGGCTCGCGCTACTCCACCTATATATGTAGGCATATATATGTAGCCAGTTTAACTCAGCAAATACCAATACTAAACAAGCAAGTTACCAATCGATCGAACAGATTCTTTCGCTAGTTGGCGTTTGAACACGTCAGTAGCACCTTGTTTAGCCACGTTGATCAGATCACCACATGTGGAACCAGTAGCTGTAAGCCTGTTACCATATGGGGCAGGTCTAGTAGCTGGAGGAGCTCTGCCTCTACTACTTCAGTTGAGAAGAAATGGTTAGTGGTTCAAGTGACTCTTTCAAAACGAAAAATTGGTGCAAGTGACCACGGAAGGAGAGCAGAGCACGTGCATGAATGGAGTTCAGTGGACGTGGCCCTTAGACCTTTTGCAAGTGGGATACTTTTTTTGTTGACATATACAGCCAGTAGCATCGTGAGGGTTGTGTTTGTGAGATTCGCGCTTCTGAAAGACTCTATTTTAATAATATAAAAAGAAGATATTCTTATCAGTAATCACAGTGGCTATAAAAAAATCGTGTAAAAGATTGCAATTACAGATGAGTTTTGTAGATATAATCACGTCTATAATGTGAATGTCGATAGGTCAAGCCCCATCGTCTCTGAAGGATGTGCATCAGGGATGGTTCCAAAATCATATCCGCAGGCTCCAGCTGAGATCCATTATTAATGTAGTATTTAGTTGGATAGCGAAGTAGGATGGAACAGTTCCATCCCTAATTTTACGAATGAGATGGTTCTACGTTCGAGGGAGGGAACGGTTCCAATTTATATTTGGTTGGAGGTACAAAATGAAACTGTGATTACTCTGTTAACTATCGTTATGTAGGGTCCACCTGCCGGTCATCCAAATCTTTTCTTCCTCTCTCTCTTCCACCTTAGCTCCTCCTCCCGCCCGCGCTCCGCCCCTCCCTCCCTCCCTCCCAAGCTCTGGTCGAGATCCACCCCACGCGCTCCCACCCATGCTCCGCCCTTGCCCCCTCCCACCTTGCACCGGTGGAGCTCCACGCCCGCCACTCCCACCCGAGCTCCACTCCTCCCTCCCCTCTGAGCTCCGGTCGAGCTCCGCCACGCCGCTCCCGCCTGTGCTCCGCCCCCGCTGCTTCAGCCCGAGTGTTGCCGGAGCTCTACCCCCGCTTCGGTATTTTGTATCGCGGCTATTAGTCACGATCCGGTATTTTATATTTGCCCCCGGATTTGGATCGCAACTATTAATCACGATCCTGATCTTTGCACTTTGCCCCCTAACTTATACAGATTAGTCTTCCCACCTCCTCCTCTCTTTCGTGCTCGGCCGTTGGCCGGACGGGCGGACAGCTGCCGCCGCCGCCCACCGGAGGCCTCGTCGATCATCAGCTCGGAGCCGCTGCCGTCGATTTGTGCAGGAGGATCCGGACTCCAGATTACATCGAATAGTTTTCCCTCACTTCCCAGTTCCCCTGCTTCCCGCCCCGCGCTGGCTCGCTCGTCGTATTTCGTCGACCAGCCGTTTGAAGCTGCGAGTGTACCGTCGCCGTCGTCGTTGAAGAAGAGAGCCCGACCTGGCATGGTACAACGAGCTCCAGGTAAGCGCTACGGAAAGATTTCACTATGTAACATGTTGACCCCCGATGATGGGGAGTTGGGCACGCGGCAGGCCAGCGGGACTGGAGGACGGGCTGGAGCGCGGAGCTACTTCCCCCACGTTCCAGCCTGCCTGCGGACTGGCACTGCCGGCGAAGAGGTCGGGACGCACAGGTGGTTCGGACTGAGGCGGAAAGGAGCAGCTCCGATTGCGCTTGCGCGGGTTCTCCTGTGACCGAGGCGGGCAGGCGCCCGAGTTGTAGAGATTCATGCCGGGAGAGTCAAACTGAGTCAGTTCACATGATCACATGATCACACCAAAGACAAGACATGCGACATTCGGACTAGACAGGCACCAAAGTATTTAACGTGCAGCAGGACCTGTTGGTATCGTTGGTACCCTCCCAAAGTTGCGCTCCATCTCAAACGCGGTGCTGCTCTGGTTCACGTCGGTGGAAAGGCCAAAGCCGTCCGCGGCGTAGCCGTTGCGACCCGAGTACGGGTCGCCGCCGCTGCTGCCGGTGTACGAGCTGCCATTCGCGCCGCCGCCGGCGCGGGCCTCCTCGAGCTCGAGGCACTCCTGCAGCTGCGCCACCACGTCGGTCATGGTGGGCCGCTGCGCCGCCGACTGCGCCGTGCACTTGAGCGCGACGTCCGTGGCCTTCCACACGCCGTTCACGTCGTGGTCGCCGCGCATGCGCGGGTCCACGACGCCCTCGATGTTGCCCCGCGCCAGGCGCTGCCGCGCCCACTGGATGACGCTCGCCGGCTCGGGGTCGCGCAGGACGGCCGGCCTCCCCGTGACCAGCTGCAGCAGCACGACGCCGAAGCTGTACACGTCGCTCTTCGTCGTCGGCTTACCCGTCGCGTGGTACCTGCGCGTTTTGGTGGTTGCACGGATGAATCGTCCAGGAAACAATGGAGAACGTGGTGAGTGGTTTGATGAGACGGCTATCTGGATTGACGTACTCTGGGTCTACGTATCCGCGCGTGCCGACAAGCGAATTTGTGGATACTTGCGTTCCGTCCTCGCGATTGAAGGCCTTGGTCAAGCCGAAATCGGCGATCTTGGCCTCCAGTTTGGAATTCAGTAGGATGTTGGCGCCCTTCACATCCCTGTGAATAAGAGGTGGGTTGCACCCTTTATGTAGATACTCCAGCCCTGCATGCAGGTCAGCTTTCAGGATTTTAGCAGAATCAAATCTTCAGTAACAAACTGACTGCAAATGGAGCTCATAAATGGGTACCTTGCGCTGATTCCAGTGCAATTCTGAGCCTCCGTGCCCAGCTTAAGTGTCCTCCGTTGCGGCCATTTCCTACAAAATGGATTGGCGAAATAGAATTTAACATATATTCAACAAATGCACTTCAAAATGGCATTATGAACAGCATCTCGTCCAGTTTGAAGTGTTCCTTCCACCTTGCAACTGAAAGTGTAGTAACTGCTAGACGACTTTACCTACCTTGAATGTGCTCTTGCAGGGTTCCTTCTGACATGTACTCGTAGACAAGCGCCATGTACTCCCCATCCTTGCAGTAACCGATCATGGACACGAGATTCTTGTGATGAATCCGAGTCAAGGTCTGGGCCTGCACAGGTGATCAAGACTAGTAAAAATTCACGGAAAAGTTCTGTATGCAATCTTATATCTGCAGACCAGAATTCGTCCTACCTCTGCTAGGAACTCCTTAACACCCTGATTGGAAGAATCAGACCGCAGCTTGACTGCAACCTGAGTGCCATCCTCCAAGAAACCATCGTAGACTTTCCCGAACCCACCTTGGCCGAGCACGCGCTGGAAGTTATTCGTGATCATCTCCAGCTCCTTGTACGTGAACCTGCGGTTCTCTAGCTGCAGCGAGTTCTGATGATACGCATCGCCTGGTTGCGCATGGCTCGTCGGTGTCTCGTTTTGAGGCTTCACAGAGTTCGTCGTTCCTGAATGGCAGTGAGCCAGTGGTACAATGCAAGAGGCATCAGTTCTGTGTTCAGGATGGGGAGATTGCTAGAGAAAGCAGTTGATGTGTCACCTCGCTTTTGTCTTCTCAGGAAGCAGCAGAGTAGTACCACCACTGATACTATCACCACAACCAGAACTACAGGAACGGCAATGTAGATGGCTAGCTTGGCTAGCTTGCTCTTGCTCTTGCCTCTCGTCGTCTGACACGAGTTGCCGTTGCTGCAGAGGTTTGGATTATTGCCATATCTGCAAAAGGATGATGTAAAGATATCATTACTACTTCAATCAAATTGTCAAGCAGTACTGCAGTATCATGCTGGCTAAACATATCGAAAAGAGAATCAGCGAACAAACCTTAGACTCAGGGAGCCATCTTGGATTCTTTTGAGAAGTCCAGAGGGAATGGATCCGTTGAGCTGGTTGCCAGTCAAATCCCTGAAAGAAACCAAATGTCATCCATGTCAGTCAACATGATGCATAGGAACACTCAAATCCTCTCTGTTCTTTTCCTTGCATCCAAATTTTGGCAGGTTCGCAGACTTACAGAACTGTCAGGGAAGATAATTGCGAAAGAGAATCAGGAATTGAGCCTGCCATATTGTTGTGTGACAGATCTCTGCAAGGAAGGAACCACAATATGTCACCTTATTTTGTTTCAGATACACTACGAAGTTGGAAAAAAAAATCAAGAACTCGACTCGTACATGTATTGGATGGCCTTGAGATTTGCGAAAGAAGATGATATATCACCGTTCAGACCACTGAATGACAGGTTTCTGCACAATTTCCAGTGGGTCAGTTTCTAACCAAAGTGAATTAGCTTTCCTTTTTCTTTCCCATTTTCCACGAGCATAAGTCAGCAATGTTCAGAAAAAAAACTTGAACCTACTTACACGCCTGTAATCCTTGGAGGAGTGGAAATGGCGTAGCTGCATGTCAACCCATCCCACGCAAGAGTCTTTGGAACGCAGGGGTCACCCATCCAGTTCTTCTGCACATGATACTTCGCCTTGATCACCGTGATGGCAGATACTGTCAAATTGCACACGAGTTAACACCCGCTCTGCTTATGGCAGATACTGTCCGGTGATCCGCCTTGATCACCGGACTACTAGCTACATACCGTCCTGGGAGTCCGTGGCGACGTTGGTGGTGGGGATGACGGAGAACACCTCGACGGCGTTGATGATCGGCGGCAGAGTCGAGTTGGCGGTAGCGTTGATGGAGATATTGTACCGGGCGATCCCCCTGTAGGGGTTGCTGTTGTAGGTGGCGTCGGTGTAGAGGTACTCCGGCGTGAAGGGCTTGGGGTACCACGGCTTGCCGTTGAGGTTGATGTAGAACTGGCGCGCGGCGTTGCTCGGCAGGAGCTCCACCTCGGAGAAGTGGAGGATGCCGATGTACCCCGGCGTCGGGTCCTTGGGGTGCGGCTCGGCGTCCCAGAAGAACTCGATGTTGCTGGAGGCGTTGCGCGGCGTGATCGCCGTCTGCATCACCTTCGACGGCGCCTCGAACAGGTCCTTGTCCAGGTTCTGCACCCTCTTGGCCGTGGATATCGAGCTCCAGTTGGTGGCGTCCACAAATGGGTACCAGAATCTGTCGTGCGGATCGTCAGGGTACCTGGCCAATCGATCGTTTTCGTCGAGCTCTCACTTAGGGTGATTGGCGTCTTGGCGATCATGGTGATGGACCAGCACAGCAGGGTCTTTTGCTCACGTACGTACCTGACGATGTCCGTGATCTCGGTCGGGCCGAAGTTCATCCTGCCGACCAGGACCAGGCCCTGCGTCTCGTTCGCCTGCGGGTAGAGCGTGCTCTTGAGCGGCCTCAGATCCAGCCCGGAGATGAAGGGCGTCCCGGAGCCGGTGTTCACCAGGCAGACCTGCACGGAGTCGCCCAGCACGAGCACGATGGCCTCCGGGATCACGGGGTTGTCGGCCTCCGTGACGTTCACCGTGGTCCAGAAGTTGACGCCGACGTGGAGGTCGAAGACGGGCGGCCGGCGGAGGCCGTCGTAGTTGCCGTACATGAAGGTGGCGCGGAGGAGGTACTTGAGCCCGGCCTCCAGGGACCGGAGCGTGTAGCAGCTGCGCGCGCCGCCGGGGAAGCTGCGCACGTTGAGGTAGCGCCTGCCGAGCTTGGGCGTGATGTACTCGGCCGAGATGTTGTGGTTGGAGCCGGCGTCGGTGAAGGCGGTGTCCGGGGCGTAGGACAGCTTGGTGGCCTCGTCGACGTAGCTCGCCGTCCCCGGCAGGCCGCAGTCAATGCTGATGAAACCTGCAGCCGTGCACTCCTATGAGTTGTGGCCTGATCTCCTATTCCCCGTACCATCCAAAATCCATGCATGCGCATGCAGTAAGGTCTGGGAACTGGGAAGGGAGCGTACCGATGCTGTCGGGCTGGGCGCGAGCTTGGAGCGCGCCGGCGGTGGCGACGGCGGCGAGGCAGAGAAGCAGCAGCCACGACCTCGCCGCCGCTGTTCTCGGCGCGGATTGCTCCATTGCACATGCAAGCAGCCACCCAAGCATAGTATAATGTATGTGTTGGGCTCAACTAGGCGCTCCTTTTATACAACGGCGGCTCGGGGCACTCCTTCCGGAATCAGGACAGGACAGAGGGGCTCAATGATCCTCTCTTGCTAAGCACATTGCTCACATCAACACCACCCAACAGCAGCGCAGCTATCCCGCCACGCCCCCCAACGACGTTGCCGCTGCAAGTCGTCTCGACCGCCGCCTGCCTGGCATAGGACAAACACATGCACAAACGAGTCACTGGCGAGTGGGCCCTGATCTAACCGTATCCGGCAACCTTATCCGGGGACCGGAATGTCAGTGACCGTAAATGATACAGCCATACACATACAGCACATGGTTGGAGGGTTGACTTGCCTGGGTGCTGGTCAACTGCCTTGCTGGGGGGCAAGACTTTGGGGGTGGCGGTGGGCCCGTGAGCGCCAGTGGACTGCTGACTTTTTTGCGGCGCCGGAAACTGCGACGGGGATTTTGGAGGGAGCTGGGGCAGAGGTTGCTGTGGGCAGTTCGTGCCAGAAAGAGATCATTTTTTATGTAACGAAATAAATCGTTTTTTATAAAAATTATAAAGAAATCATCTGACAAAGAAGATTGCAGCAGCTTACATACCACATTTCGGCATTCGACGCGACTGGCGAAGCTGCACTCTTTATCGTACCGGCACAGGCAGTGAGTGCTATTTTGGTGGGCCGGATGATTTGCGCAAGAAACCACAAGACTTGGGTTCGTGCAACGCGTTACGGAATGTCATGGCAGGGCGCGTACTTGAGTGGCAGCACAGAAGCTCTTACGATGGGAAAATTGAAATGTCGAGATGGCATGGTCACACCTATATTACCCATTTCTTCATGCAACCCAGCAGGTCTAGTCCGTTGGGCTGCAAAGAGCTTGCCATCAGATGGGCCATAGTAGCCAATGGCGACAATATATTTGGCTTTGGCGGACAACATTGCAGGAGGTCAAGAGCAGCCATCATCAACTGATGGCATTGCATTGAATATTATGCAGCGAATTCAAGATAGTGCGTGTACAGATTCATCGATCACCAGTGTTCATTTTATTGCTCTGGGTATCAGGATCGTATCCATGCGTCCTTTTCTACCCAAGGCATGTGCACATCAAAAGCAAAATCGATAGCGTGGCAAAGCTTAACAGCTCATGTACACATTCTCGGTGCGCCGCCAATCACTTAGATCTCTCCGTTGGAAGAAGTAGACGCGGACTGCTCGAAGGAGCTCGCCACGCGATGGCTGGCGCCCATCGGCAGTGGCGGCCTGTTGGCATGCCTATCGGCCTCACTCGCTTCATCGATGTCCTTCTGACTTAAGAAACTTGGCTGGTTAGTCGACGATAGCAGCCTCGCCCACATCCTGTCGGTGACCTTAACCTTGTTCCTTGTGGATGTCACCCTCTGCCATCAAAAGACAAGTTCAGTGCTTATCTGTTGTAAAATTGCAAATGTAGTGGAACTCTTCATTTCGTCTGCAAATTGCAAATGCGCACCCCAAAGCTCTTGCTGAGTCTAGGCAGGGTTTAGTGTTTAACAAAGCTATGCAGCAGATGTTTTGACAAACATGCCTTCAACTAGCATAAGAATATTGTAGTGCCTGTGTAAATGAATGATGGTTTTTTTATTACTCACATAGAAAGGTATAAAGGTATGTCTACCGTTGACCATTCCAACGGTGAAGCTGTACCCTGCCATTGCACCATGGATAGCGCTGTGAGCCAGAAGTGTGCAGTACACGTTGTCTGATGCATTGCTTGGAATGGCACGGATCATGTATGTAGGATCTGCCAATTCAGATGGAATATTGTTAAAAACAGATCTATAGATTGTTTTACAACCATATACATAGCTAAATGATTTAATTTAAGTGGCTACCTATGTATTTAATCGTCATCTCCATTTTTTTGCTCTTGAAGTACTCCTACAAGAAATTAACACATAGGTTATCAACTGAAACTTTCAAGAAAAACATATGGCAGTATTATAATCTCTGAGACAGTGAAGACGAAATACAAGATAAAGAATTGACTTGAGTCCTGTAGGAAAGATCTTGGCTATGTACCTTTATCTTGTGAGTCAACCAAAGACCAATATCAAGAAGCAGCTTATTTCCGGATGCATCCTGTTGTTCTGATTTGGCTATACTTTTTGCAATAAGATCCTGCCCTGCTCCCTCAGCAACAACAATAACCATGTGTTTGTTCTCTTTCAGCCTCCTTTCTATATATTGAAGCAATCCGCCTTCTCCATCCATATAAAATGGAGACTCTGGAATCAAACAGCAGTCCTATGGAAATTGGAAGTGAGGTAATAATTATACCGCTGTTTGAAATGAAGACACTCCAAGAACCCAGAACCAGAAAGAATGGACAACAGAACACAACATCCTGCAGGTACAGAAGGCATCAACTTACCACATCCCGACTAGCAAGAGTAGCATACATCGCAATGAACCCTGCAACAGTTGGGCAAGACTCAGAATTCAATGACCAGAACATGATTGAAAACAACAGATAAGTTAGTGAAGTCCTGATGCTTGAAAAGAAAGAAGAGTGCTCTTCGCTCTGAATTCAAAATGCAAATGTGCTGTGTGAACTAAGAGTGCCTGGTTAAAGAATACGATAATAATTGATTTTTGTTCTTTTCTTTCCAAGCATGGTAAATGCTTTCAACAACTTAAGGTGTCTAGATATCATTAAGATTACTATGCAAAGAGATAGAAGCAATATGTATGGAATCTGTTAGAGAACTAACCACTATAACGCCCCATCAGTTTTACTAAGCCTATTCCATTCTCAGCACTGCAAGCTTCCACATGAGCTGAATCAATGGCACGCTGGGCCTCTTCCACAGCCGTATCAAAACCGAAGGACTTGTCGATAATCTAAGAATCAAAAGATTTGGATATCACAACCTCATACAAGTGGTCACTTTAAAAGGCTATGTCGTGAAGGCTTTTTGCATTAAAAAAAATAAAGATATCTTGCGCGAAATATTACCGCAATGTCATTATCTATTGTCTTGGGGACTCCAGCCACAGAAACTTTCAGGCCACGTTTTCGGATTTCCTGCCAACAATTCGTAAGTAACATATCAGGATAAAGAATATCTTAAGTAAAACCACTGTTTAATTTCCACATTATTTCCTGCAGTACAAAGCATATAGGTAGACAATGCCGTTTCTATAGTATATGTTAACAAAATCAGCATTATCTTCTATTTTGTACCTATTACTACAATGCTATTTTGTAGAGGCTGCTTATTAACATATCTTCGATAATCATGCTGGAAAAGAATACACGACATGAGTCCACATGCCGAGTGATAATTACCTTGAATATCTCGTATGCTCCCTTCTGAGTTCCATCTCCTCCGATGATATACACCTAGATAAAGTGTGCTAGTATATCAGTCAACCTCCAATCAGAAGAGGTATGTCGATGGGTACAATAATAAAATCGTGTTTACCTGATTAATCCCACGATCTTGAATGTTATCAACAATCTTCTTTGTATCATGACCACCTCGTGATGTCCCCAGAACTGTACCACCCCTTTTGTGGATGTCATTCACACTCTTTGGTGTCAGGGGAAGGTAGTT
Organism: Panicum hallii; assembly: GCF_002211085.1. Taxonomy (NCBI): domain Eukaryota; kingdom Viridiplantae; phylum Streptophyta; class Magnoliopsida; order Poales; family Poaceae; genus Panicum; species Panicum hallii. The sequence goes on from NC_038044.1 coordinate 13,474,261, forward strand.
GCTAGAATAAAATCCTTTGTATCCATTCTGTAATTAATATAACATGTTAAGGCAGTAGAAATTGAACCATAATCAAATTTTTAAATATAGAATGATGAAAGCTGATTATCCTAGACCTGCTACATCCTACTATATATGGGAGGGTTACCATATTAAACCTACCAGTCAGCATACATATTGGTCGCTATCATATACAATACCTTACTTCAAATGGACATTTGACTAAAACATCAGCATTGGTCTAAAAGTCGACTTTTCTTTCTTTCTTCACTTAAAAAAGGAGACTAAAGCCTTTTTTAGATGCCTTAATTGATATATCAGGGTCCCTCCTGTCTGTCGGCCCAAATGAATGGCTTACATGGAATGGAAATGATTCATTCAAACACAGTCTAAATTTTTATACACAACACACTAAAACATGATATAATAGGCTGTGATAATAATTAAATAAACTGGCCATTCATTTATTTAACAACAGAAGCTACAGTGGAGGGGGCAGGTTGTGATAAAGCATGTGTGAGGTGCAGGATTAGAGTTTAACAGTTCATTTAACAATTCATTTGCGTGATATATGGCAATTAAAAAAAAGGATGCATACCTGTATTCCAAAGATGCTGTTGACATTGTACATGTGTGACAAGCCACACACCAATTCTCTGATAACAGTGTTAAGCCCAGGGCAGAGGCCTCCACAAGTTACAATGCAGGCTTTTACTTCATCAGGGCCAAAATAAATCTAGAAAGGCTCAAGTACAAGGGTTTCTGTCAGCCTAGAAACAAGTGATGTGTTCCCATAACTAGGAGGTGATTAATGTACCCTACCCTCTGACGAGGCCCAGCACGACGGAAGTGAACACCACGCCGGCTGTTCTTCTGAACAACCACCTGTAACAACAGAAGATGTAACTGCTAGTAAATTCACCGTCAACCACAATATCCCAATGCAAAGAATCTCAAATTTTATTTTTCTCCTGTTTTACCTTTTGCGGTACAGTATCATCTTCATTGACGAAGTACTGCCTGGCATAAGCAAAGTTTCATCTTAACATATTGCACAGCAACCAATGCACAGAACTGAATAAAACAACTGAAAGCAGCGAAGCAATTTAGGATAGGCAAGACAGGCCATACTTGACAGTTGAATAGGCTGGATGGTCTTGTAACGGATTAGGATAAGTCTGCCAACAAGAACAAAAAAGCAAACCATCAGAACAACAATCACAGTTTGACCTTCTTAGGTGAATCAAAGTAAGCACCCCTCAATTGAAATAGACAAATATCACTGGTATAGTGGTGACCATTTACTATAAATTCCCATTATCTGTATTAACTCTAGAAGAACGTAACTGCTTTTGGCAGGGCCCAGGGAGCATGAACCAACCAATTACAGTAACACCTTGCTTACTACGCTGGCATATCCTCCACTCACCCAGTGAAGCCCCCAATCGAGCGAAGTGGGCAATGAATCCACATAATCCCCATAACTTTGACAGTATATGTATACAGTTTATTTGTAAGCTTAACTGCTACACCATCTGAATATCCAAAATGGAATCTCCATAACAGAAATCACCCAAAAAATCAGCTACCCGCCACCAAAATCACTTCGCAGTTCATACTTGGCTAAAGCCGCAACTCACCGCCCAGAAGCCGACATCAGAAATACTATCAGCAGACCGGAACGCGACCGTATCCCTACAGCGGCGGGGCGGGAAGAGGAAGGCGGGAGGCGGGAGGTGGGGACGGATCGGTGATGGGCGCTCACCGGGATGTCGGGGACGTAGTCGGTGAGGTGCGGCACGTCGTCGAGCACGTACCCGAAGTCGCCCTCGGAGATCTTGACGTAGGCGGCGTCGGCGAGGCTGACGGAGGAGGCGTTGCGCAGAGCGCGGAGGTTCGGGTACGAGTCGCGCGAGATCCGCACGCACGTGGCCGAGAACGGCAGCGCCGCCTTGGGCGGATGCTCCGGTGGCGCGCGCTCCCCGTCGTCGTGCCCCAGCTCCTCCCGCTCCTCCTCCTCCTGGTGGTGGTTCTCGTCGGCGTCCTCCGGCGGCAGGATGATGTGCGACGCCATGGCGCGAGCGAGGCCTTGGCCTGGGGGGTGTCGCGCTCGCGGGGGGATGGTTCCGAGGTTTAGCTAGCTCCTAGTTCGCTTGATTGCTCTGCTGCGCCAGAAGCGGACGAGGCGGCCGCGCTTCCGGTGGTTTTAATAAATGAGCCGAGCGCCGCTGGGGAAAGGGGGGAGGCGGGGGTCCGGTCGGCGGAGTCGTCCAGCTCCAGGCCAGGCGCTGGTTTTGAGCGGAAGAGGTGCGTGCGCGCGCGGTTTCGCCACCTGTTTGGCGCGGGCGGTTACGTGGAGCTGCGTCGCGGTTTCGGGGAGACGGCGGCCATGCGGCGAGCGGCGATGGCCTCGGCTGGGCCGGGCGGTCGGCGTCCGTAGCAGACGGCGCGCCGCGGCACCGGTGCCGCTGTCACTGTGCGGTGTGTGTTGGGGTGCGCGGTGGGATCGTGTGCTTTTTCTGCCGGTGAGTTTGGGCTTGTGGTGCGGCGGCGAATGGCAGCTCGTCGGAAACTCGAAATCAGATGCCCGTGGTGCCTCTCGCCCGACGCCGTGCGGTCGCTGTCTCTGGTTTCAGGTTCGGTGACGCGGTCGGCCGGTCCCAGCCACATGACACGAGAGATCAGGCAGGCAAACCGTATGCCGCGCCGCCGCCACGGTGCGCGCGGGTTAATTCCCGGCGTCGCGTCGCGATCGCGTCATTCCTTGCGCCGCGGGAAAAGGGCGCAGCGGGATTGCACGCGCTCGTACCCGCGGGCGATGCTTTATTGTGGAGAACTGGAAGCACAGCTTCGATTTTGCCTGGCGTCTGTAATTTTGAAATCGGAACAATGACGTGATGATGATAACACCCATCAGTTCTGTGTGGAAGTCTGGTCTGTTTTGGTCATTTGGTCGGGCCAAAACTAAGTACGTTGGAATTGGTATACGGTTTGTCCAAATTATTCATTAGTGAGGTTTGTCCTTTTTGTTTCTTCGTGCATATGTGGAGTTTCTTTAAAAGCCAAAATTTCACAGTGTTAATAGACATCGTAAGTTAAAAAATAAGCATAGAATTTTTCGTTATTATTTTGATAGGCAATAAGGTACGCTTATGCGGGCCCGCAACCTTATACCGGAAGCCGGCAGGACTTGTGTGTTGTGGGCCTGACGCCGATGATGCAGGCTTCTCAGCTCGGCCCATCTGTCTTTGACCAGGCCTCGTCAGTATTTTCTTCGTCGCGGTCCGTAGCAAACAGCAAACTTAACAGCCTCTGCTTGGAGGCTCGGCGCAGGCTCACTGCCTCACTTGCTGCATGTTAATACTCGGGGATTTGCAGCATCCTGCATTGCATGACAGGACAGAGCTGCCTGAGCTGACCTACTCGGCTAGCGTGGCCACCACTACCAAGGCTGCAGGAGGCATGAAGATGAAGCTGCTGCTCCTCGTCAACAACAGCAGCTAGCCCTGAGGGCGGAGGAAGCCCGGCGCGGTGGCCTTCCCCTCGTCGACGGTCCAGATCAAGAAACGTATAAATGAGTAGAAAGAAGACTCAGGTCGCAAACGCATCTACCACTAGCTATCACCCACAGATGCAGAGGAGTCGGGACAGGTTTAGGCGCCTCGACTCTCAGTGTGTAGAGCGCGTCGAGCTCCTCATCCTCAACGTCGATCCAACGCTGTAGAGTTTCTCGCTCTGCTCCCTGTACGACCGCACCCACGGTACACCGGACCGGCGTGTCGTCGCGGCCAGCATCGAAGTAATGGCACCACGGGGCATGGGCACATCCACAGCACCCCGATGCAAGGGCCACGGCTGACCAGCTTCTACACCGGCAACCGTAGCTCGGGTTACAATGCTGCCGCCGGCCTGAGGAACACCTCATTTGAGATGGAGCATAGCTATGCAGGGTGACAACAGTGAGCCCAGGGCACGATAAAATTCCTACTTCATCCGAGCTATTCCGCTGCTGTTCTTCAGGCCGCGTAATTGTTAATTTGTACTAATTGTTTACAGCTTTGAAATATGGGAACAAGGCATGTCAGTTTTGCTTTCGGTGAGTGCCAATACCGATACGAATGGACGGCCATCATCCCCTTGTTTTGAATGGGCGGCCATGCAAACTTGAAGTCCACAAGAAATCAACCTGCACTCCAATGGTTCCATCCAAACCCCATGCTAGCCATTGATCTTCGCGCACAGAAAAGATACAGTGAATAGATAATCCTATGGTTAGGGATTGTGGTTTCACACCAACAAACATGATAAACAATAGCAAATGTTACAGCCAAAATAGCAAAAGATGTACGCCATAAATCCAACCAAGGCAGGATGATAGGTACGTCTTTCTGGCCAGAAAGCTCATTTATCCATATCAAACCTAGTGCAGCAGGGATACTCGGGAAAGAGCTGCGAAGGAACTTGCAGATTTTCATCAAAAACATGATGAGCGTATGAGTGCAGAGAAGGGGCACTTGAAACTGCATGATTATTATTCTATTTCAGTAACTATCCATTAAACATTGGCAAGTTATTCCAGCTGAGGGCTGCTGCAGGCTTCACCTTCAAATGTTGGAACAGGTCATGCAAGCCTACTGCCCAGTGCTCACTTTGAGAGAAACTTGCGGCTGACAGACTCGTAGCTAGGAACATGAATAACTGCAATAAGAGCATTTCAGTCAGTCGCTATACTATAACTTATAGTAGCACACCATGACTTGACTTCAAGATACCGAACAATCGAACATACCATCACCCCATGATGCCATTGTAAGTGGTGAAGACATCATCTTCTTTGCAGTTGACGAAATGTCATTCAAAGTGATCTCTTCGACAGTTTTCAGGAAATATTCAATGGGTTTCCTACAATTTAAGAAACATGAAACCAAATGAAGATGGTAACAGCTCTACTGGCCTATGTGTATAGTTACATTGTAAAATAATGCCCTACACTTCTGGACTCTGAAGAAATGTTAGCTTGCTCAGAAATGCACACAACTGCATGCATTACAGTATGCTAAGAAACTACTCCTATGTCCTCAATCGGCTTGGACTTGTTGGGGAGCCAAAAATATCTGAAGTAGTATCATAAAAAATCATCTAATGCAGCTATACTAGATTACTAGTACTTTGGTGAGGACACAGAACATAAATACAGCAGAAAATAGACTTGATTTATGTACTAGTATAGCAATACTCCTCATACCTTTCCCCGTAAGTCAGAACCTGCCTTCCAATATCTTCAGATGCTATGGACTGCATAAAGGGAAAAATATGTAGTGCAAAGAACACTTTAGGGAAACAAGTCATATCGTTGGGGTTTGATCAGGAGCAAGAACAGTGTACCCTTGATTCCAAGTTCATCAGAACGGCAGATTTGGTTGCCTCTTTAGCACGATCAAGCTGTTCTTGTGAAACTAAAAGAGGTAAAAGACAGGAAAAAGGAAAGTGACTGATGACGGTCAACCCAATGTGGAAATAGATTCTAATTTGAGATGATAGACAAGAAGGAAACCTTTTCCAGGAGTTGCAATCTCAAGGAGTTCACCTGCTGCCAAATCCACAGCCTTTGACGAAAAGTCTGGGCTCTGTTGAATGATAATAATATATTTTTTGTAAAAAAATCAGTCAACTGCATTTATTGCTTGAATACAAGGGCATACACAATTTAGACTATGCCATGAGACACTTACAGTGACTGCATAAATTCCAAAAAGACCCGAATTGTTATAGACGCTGTTGAAAGCAGAGAATGATTCGATCTGTTGGTAGTTGCTCAAGATACGGAGATCTGTAGGTACAGGATCAAAGGTCGTGTTAGGATACTACCTCTGTTCTTAAATATATGATGTTTAGGACAAGATGATTAGTTCATTTTAAATTGCCCTAAACATCATATATTTAAGAGAAAGGGAGTACATCACAAAGGTTCGCTTTATAGCTCTAAGAAAATAATGATTTGAAAAGAGGCATACACAATCGAGAATGCATTCCCTTTCCAGGCCCACCAGCAGAGAAGGACCCTCCTCCTCCCATGAGCATCTGCAAATCAACAAATTGATTAACCTATCTTTGAGGCATTAGATTTAAATATGCATCTAGCACATGTGATAACATATAAAAAAAAGTTAATTAAAAAACAATAAAAAGCAATAACTTATATACGAACAGGAATAACCTCTAGTATCCATAAGTATTTATATCACTCCAACAGTTGTCAGGCATACCTGAAGTACTGTCACAACCATTGCAGTTTTCTCTTGATTCCAGCCACCAGGCACCTCAAAAGCAAGTGCAATGTGTGTGCTCTGTTCCCATGAAATCTAACTTTAAGCAACATGGAAGTAAATCATTCATAACACCTAAAGCATAATGCTGCAATGCCAACAACTTACTGGAGAATCTGCTTGACAACGATAGTCCCCTCCAACATACACTGATTTTGGCTCTTCCAGACATTTCACACTGGGAAGGTCAGATAGAAGTGGTTCTACAACTGAAACCAAAGTATCATGCTCAACTCCTGATGCTGCAAGAACCATCCTGGGAGCAGTGTAGTGTTCCTACATTTATCAGAGGCAAGCGAAAATGTCACAGAGATGCCTTTGTGACTGAATATTAAATTGGAAAGTAAATCATGAATCTTACATCTACAAATTCCTCCAAGATGCTAACATCCAACTGGTTTACGGCAGATTCTGAAGCCATCAAAGGTTTTGCAAGTGCCCCAGAATATCCAGCTGAATGAAGTGCCTCCAGAAGCAGACCTTGAGGATTAGCAGACACTTCAGCTATTTCAGATTTTATCTTCTGGAGCTGTAGAAACGAATGTCGCAACATTAGTACATTGCAAGGAGAAAAGCTTAAGCTTACTTTAGTAGATCAAGTACCTGCTCTTTGACCTCCCATTCGAGAAATGCTGGATTCCTCACACTGTCAATGAGAACTTCAACCATTTCTGGTGTATAGGCCTTCAATGCATCATAGGTATAGCTCATTTGCTCACGGGAAGCCGATGCGGAGACATTTCCTCCAATGGCTTCTACCTCACGAACTAGCCGCAAGTGACTCCGATTTACTGTGCTCTTGAAGGCCATTCTCTCCAATAGATGTGACACTCCAGATGAAGCAGGTGTTTCATAAATGGAACCACAGTCAATGTACAGACCCACCGATACTGCTGGGCTCTGAAATTAAGTCCACAAGAAAACATGATTGTCATGGGGAAAAAGGAATCGCAACATTAGTGAGCGCTGAGCAATACCGGTGAGGTTTCCGAGGCAATCTTGACGCCATTTGGAAGAGTAGTGATTTTTGTCTTAGATGGTTCTACAAAGTCTGGTAGAGGTGGGGGAATAGTAATGCCTGGTAGTGGAACATCAAGGGGAGGAAGTTGGCTTGATTTTCCCCCAAGAAGCCAGCCGAACAGACCACCTTGGGACTGCTTTACAACACTTGTACTAGCAAGCCTGGTAGCACTGTGATGCTGAAAATTGAAAACAATACAGGTATTGAATATGTCTTCATGTTACAGACTGTTTCAACATCAAGCAAGGGAGAACCACGATTCAAAGGGCACGTGACATGGATGGGATTCATCTAACGCAACGAGATAAATATGAGAATTAACAATCACCATGGCTGCATGCCGAATTCCATCCACATTAGATTCGTAACTAATAAGAAAAAAAAATATCACGAATCGGAATTCCATTCATCTGTGTCCCTACATGGAAACAGGACTAAAGAACCCCACTTCGAACCCATCGCCACACGACCATATGGACCCGCGCGATCCATTGGATCTAATCTAAGGGTGCTCATCGGCTCCTACCGGGTGAATCGAGATGTGCCCGCAGCAGGGAAGGGGAGGGCCGAACCTTGAGGGAGCGGAGGTGGCTCCCCGCGGCGCGGTACATGGTCTCCGGCGAGGCGAGCTTCTGTAACTGCGGGGGCGGCGGCGGCGGCGGCGGAGGGGCAGAAGCCGGCGGTGAGGGGCGGCGCGCGCTTGCAGAAAAGCTGGATGGAGGTCGGAGGAGAACGACTGCGGCGGAGAGAAAAGGCCAGGGGGCTCCGCCTCGCACGCTGGGCCGCTCGATATGTGGGCTTGTTAGGCCGTTATGGAGTAATGGGCCTTGGTAGGCCGCTGATGCATCTGTGGGCTCTGCTAGGCCGCTCAGTTTTTTGGGCGTGCCACGTGCCACTCTCACTCACGGCCCTGCTACGATTTACAGCAGCATTTTCACACAGCTGATGTCCATGTGCATGGAGTCCCTTATTTGATCACATTCTGCACATTATAGGGCAGAGCTGAGGACAGTTTTGTCTTTGTTTCTGTTTTTGCATTAGGAAACCGCTATCCAAATCCTATCTCATCGCAATGATTCTGCACTCATGGTGGATGGGTTCATCCCAATGTCCCCAAGCACAAAATCCTACATGAATTCGTTGTGTATTGACGGCACACATACGCATTATCTGAGCGGGACATCGATTAAGCATTGTTAGTCATGTAAACAGGGCAAACAACTGCAGCAGGCAGAGAAAAATCCTTGTTGTCTTCGTAGCTTAATCAAGGAAGAATTAACTGAATGGCGAGATCGCACACCATGATTCTGCAGCAGGCGCTGGCGCTTGATGCGTTGATTGATTTCGTCGACGAGCATGCAATTAAAAGAATTAAGCAATTCCTGTACAAATCTGGATCCCCTCCACAGCTGGCTATTCTGGAATCTGGATCAACTGTCCGGAAAGGCAAAGCATAAATCTCATTTCCTCGATGGAAGAAGGTAAAAAGAATGACAATGTTGCTCTAAGCCACTCCCAGTGACATGTTTCATTTTGTGGTTTCCAGGATGCCACATCGTGAATGATGATGCATACATGATCTGTATACCCTTCTAAGATTCAAGCAACACGAAGCGAGGCGATCATACTTTTTTTTTATTGAGAACATGTAATGCAAATATTTCATAATACTTTCTTTTTTAACATTACAAATGGAGTGTTCTGCTAAGGGAAGAACAGGCAAAAGCAGTATATGGATTCCAAGGTTTTGTGGCAAACAAAAGGAAGAACACTTCTTTATTTAGGGCAAAGCATCACACGCTAATTATAAAGTCTGAACCATTGTATTCGGAGCTGCTTTTGTAAACGACGCCATTGAAAACCGCAAGAACGTTACCGTGCTGCAGGACCTATGCCCATTCTCGGTGCCCTCCCAAAGTTGTGTTCCATCTCAAATGCACTGCTGCTCTGGCTCACGTCAATGGCGGACTGACCGTCAGTGGCGTACGCGTTGTAACCTGAGCTGGGGTCGCGGCTGCTGCCGGTTGCGTCACCGCCGGTGCGGCCCTCCTCCAGCTGGAGGCACTCCTGCAGCTGCCCCACCACATCGGTCATCGTAGGACGCTGCGCCGACACCTGCATGGTGGATTTGAGCGCGATCTCCGCAGCCTTCCACACACCGTTGATGTCGTAGTCGCCGCGCATTCGCACATCCACGACGTCCTCAATATTGCCCCTCGCCAAGCGTTGGCGCACCCAGTGGATGATACTAGTGGGCTCTGGGTCGGAAAGGATAGCTTGCCGCCCCGTGATAAGCTCGAGTAGCACGACACCGAAGCTATAAACATCACTTTTGGTCGTCGGCTGCATTGTTGCTTGGTACCTGAAAGTTTGGGTTGCATGAAATGCTCATCACTAGAGTTTAGAGGTAAAAAGGGAAAAAAGGGAGACATTTGACAAAAAAAAGAAAAGAAGGACCGATTGGCGTACTCTGGATCAACGTATCCGGGAGTGCCAACAAGGGTGTTTGTGGATATGTGAGCTTCGTTGTCACGATTGAAAGTCTTGGACAAGCCAAAATCGGCAATCTTAGCCTCCAGTTTCGTGTCCAGTAGGATGTTGGTTGCCTTCACGTCCCTATGAATGAGAGGTGGGTTGCACCCCTTGTGCAGATATTCCAGCCCTGCGCATACATCATGCTCATGCTTCTATCAAAAACCAAAAGTCCATTACGAAATGAGCTGCAACTTAATTCACAATGAGTACCTTGGGCTGATTCCAGTGCGATTCTGAGCCTCTGCTTCCAAGTTAAGTATCTTCTGTTGCGGCCATTTCCTGCCAGGATCGACAGAAACGAGTAATTCAGGTCAACAGATGCGCTTTGATCCTGTAGTTTGAATAACACTTGAACTTGGCAGTATGAAATGTTACGGTGTGCCGTGCTAACTTGAACCGTGAAACAACTTGCATATGCCATACCTGCAATGTGCTCTTGAAGGGTTCCTTCTGACATGTATTCATAGACAAGGGCCATGTACTCTCCATCCTTGCAGTAACCAATGATAGACACCAGATTCTTGTGATGAATCCGTGTCAATATCTGAGCCTGAATCAGTAATTATGACGAATTAAAGTCCACGAAAAACCTTTTTGGGAACACAAACCGCATCTGACAAAATCCTACCTCCGCGAGGAACTCCTTGACACCCTGATTGGAAGAATCAGAACGCAGCTTGACTGCCACCTGAGTGCCATCCTCCAAGAAGCCATTGTAGACTTTTCCGAACCCTCCTCGACCGAGCACGCGCTGGAAGTTGTTCGTGATCATCTTGAGTTCCTTGTACGTGTACCGGCGGTTCTCAGCGAGCTGCAGCGAGCTCTGCACGTACGTGCCACCTGTTGGAACATGGCTTACAGGCGTCTCGTTTTGAGGCTTCACGGTGTTTTTCGTTGGTCCTGATATGTACATAGAAGAACAAACATCAGTTTTGTGTTCGGGACTGGAAAATTGCTGTAACAAACAGATGATGCGTGTCACCTTGCTGTTTCCTGCTCATCAGGAAGTAAAAGAGCAGTGCTACCAGTAGTCCTATCACCACAACCAGAACTACTGGGACAGCAATATAGACGGCAAGCTTGCTCTTCTCTTTCACGGTATGACATGAATCGGCGTTGGTGCAGAGGTTTGGGTTATTGCCATATCTAGAAATAATTTGATAAAAATGGTTTTAACATTTAACCATAGCGATCGTTTCATGATTTGTTCAACCAAGACAGATAATCAAAGAATGACCTTAGATTCAGGGAGCCATCTTGACTTCTTTTGAGAAGTCCTTGGGGAATTGATCCACTGAGCTGGTTCCCTGTCAAATCTCTGAAGAAACCAAATGTTGTTGATGTGAATCAACATGATGCGCAGGTGAAAATCAAGCAATATTTTTGGAAGTTAGCAACTTACAGAACTGTTAATGAAGGTAACTGTGAGAGGGTATCAGGAACTGAGCCTGTCAAATTGTTGTGTGATAGATTCCTGCAACATATATATGGACCATTATATGTATGACATGTTATATCTTACAGAGATCCATTGCGAGATTGAAATAGATCAAGAACTCAAGACATACAAATATTGGATGGCCTTGAGATTTGCAAAAGAAGATGATATATCGCCATCCAGACCGCTGAAGGATATGTTTCTGAAAAATATCCAACAATTCGGTTTAACCATAGCATTTTCCAAACTTAATTTACAATACACACACACACACACACACACACACACACACACTAACTACTTCATTCATAAATACATGACGTCGTGATAAACCTGATCAGAGTTTTGAAATTCTTAATATCAGTGGTTTTTAGATATTTAGTTTGACTATCAATATCTTCTAAATATTTAGTTTGAAAACATCAAAAGATCTATTAGATTTGTCTTGAAAAGTAGACCATTATCTCATGAATCTCTATCTCTACTATTACTAAAGCAAGCAATGATTCATTGGTCCGTCAATCAGAGTTCTAATCCAAATCCAATGTTGAGTTAAGGATCTGAAACCATTTAAAATTAGTGCTTGGTGAGTAAAATAGAAAAAGACTAAAATACTCGACCGACACATACTATATTATTATAAAATACATATGATATATAATATATATATTTTTATATACTAACCAATATATTTATATATTTTCTCGTAGCAACGCACGGTCATATTTGCTAGTTTGATATAAAGATCGGATCAGAGTTTGTCTTATGCCCAAAATATAGTATTTATTAAAACACAGTGAGCAGCTATTTTGTAAAACAAAACCGATCAAAGAAAGGATGGACCACGATGATCGCTTTCCCGTTTATTTTTGTCTTGAGTCTAGAACCCTGATGATCACAAGTGGAAGTGATTTGTACTTACACGCGAGTGATTCTTGGAGTACTGGATATGGCGTAGCTGCAAGTCAGTCCGTCCCACTTAAGAGTCTTCGGACCACATGGGTCACCCATCCAATTCTTTTGCACGCGATACATCTCCTTAATTGCAGTGATGGCATATACTGTTAATTGCACCCAAGTTTTTATTAAGACTAACACTTTGTTTGTTTAGGCCAATCCAATGGGGTTTCTTTTTCATTAGAGTAAAATGCACTGGCGGTCTCTAAACTTGTGATGGTGTGTCAATTAGGTCCATCAACTTTAAAAATGCATTTTTAGATCCACAAACTTGTTAACTTATACACCGCAGGTCCATACATATCCATGTGTGCATGTAATGTTGACATAACATACTGACTGTACGTCTCTCGTCTCATTTATCTCCCTCTTCTCTCAATCTCTCTGGTCCAACCCCGCTCGGGCCATCAAGAAATCCGAGCAAGTGGCGAGATCGACAAGCAAGCTGCTAGCCAAGAGGAAGACCACAGGAGGGAGATGGCATGTGGAAAAGAAAGCTAAGGGAAAATGCATTTATTCTCATCATAATCTACGTTACCAGTCTCCGGAACATACAATCGGCGTGTCATGTCAGTGTTACGTGCATACGTGGATATATATGGACATACGGTGAATAGCTTAAAAAGTTTATGGACCCAGGAACGCACTTTCAGTGTTGATGGATCTAAGTGACACACTCGTAAGTTTAAGAACTGACGATGCATTTTACTCTTTTCATTAAATAAGGTGCTATATATATAATATATATATGAGCAATTTTGATGAGGTTGTGGAGAATAATGGAGGGAGAAGAGAAGTGGTTCCATCTAGATGAAACTATAAGTGGGCACCGTTTGCAACAACCAATTGAATCTTAATTAAAAATCAAGAAATATAAATTCCCCATTAGAATTGGCCTTAGGCGCATGGCTCACCTGCACGCTCATGTTCGCATATTGTATATGTCTACGTGCACCTACCGTCCTGGGAGTCTGTGCCAACGTTAGTGGTGGAGATGACGGAGAAAACTTCCACGGCGTTGATAATCGGCGGCAGCGTCGAGTTGGTGGTGGCGTTGATGGAGAAATTGTACTGAGCGTAGTCCCGCATGGGGCTCAGGCTGTGGAGGGTGTCGGCGAAGAGGTAGTGCGGCGAGTAGCTCCGGTACCATAGCTCGCCGTTGAGGTTGATGTAGAACTGGCGCACTGCGTTGCTGGGGAGGCTCTGCAGCTCGGCGAAGTACAGAACGGCGACGTACCCCGGCGTCGGGTCATCGGGCCGCAGCTGGGAGTTCCACGTGAAGGAGATGTTCCCGGAGGCGTTGCGTGGCGTAATCGCCGTTTGCATCACCTTGGACGGCGCCTCGTATGATGCATCGTTGGAGTTTTGGACCGTACTCGTCGTCGATACAGAGCTCCAGCTGGTGGTAGCGTCGACGAGAGGGACCCATACTCTGTCGTGTGGATCGTCAGGGTACCTAATCGATCGATCAATCGTCCTCAATGTCAAGAGAATTATTGGTGCCTTGTTTGTCGGATTGATTAGCCTACTACGTACTTGGATTGAAAATTCGAAATAAATAGGCGGTGGACTGGGGATCTTTTGCATGCAAATGCTCACCTGACGATGTCCGCAGCATCGTTTGGACCGAAGTTGCGGCGGTCGAACAGGAGCAGCCCCTGCGTCGCGTTCGCGTGCGGGTAGAGCGAGCTCTTGAGCGGCCTCAGCTCCAGCGCGGAGATGAACGGCGTCCCGGACCCGGTGTTCACCAGGCAGACCTGCACGAAGTCGTCAGGCACGACGACGATGGCCTCGAGGACCTCCTCGCCGTCTGGGCTCGAGACGTTCACGTTGCTCCAGAAGTTGACGCCGACGTAGAGGTCGAAGACGGGCGGCCGACCGAGGCCGTCGTAGTTGCCGTACTTGAACGCGGCGCGGATGAGGTACTTGAGCCCCGCAACGATGGAGCGGAGCGTGTAGCAGCTGCGGATGCCGTCGGGGAAGCTGCGCACGTTGTGGTAGCGCTTGCCGAGCTTGGGCGTCAGGTACTCGGCCGAGATGTTGTGGTTGGAGCCAGTGTGAATGAAGGCGGCGTCCGGGGCGTACGACAGCTTGGTGGTGTCGTCCACGTAGCTCGCCGTCCCCGGCAGGCCGCAGTCTATGCTGATGAAACCTGCAACGGCACAATACCTTGCTCTTCAACTTTGCACGGACGAACGGTGCGTAGGGTCGTACGAAATGTTGTGAAACCGTCGGGATGATGAGCATACCGATGCTGTCGGGCTGTGCACGAGCTTGGAGTACTCCGGCGGCGGCGAGGCAGATAAGCAGCAACCACCGAGTCGCTGCCATTGTTCTTGGCTTTGATTGCTTCATAGCCCCAATAATGCAAGCACCCAGAGGATCCATATGTAGCAGCGAGTCCTTGTAGACGAAAGTCGGGAGTCCGAGTTGCTACTATACCATCATAACGTTAACCCTATATGGGGGAAACCGATCATGCCGGAGCTTGGCTAGACTAGGCAGACCCTCTTCTACATAGCCAAGAAGAAAAAGACTAACAACTCTCTTTCTCTGACGAGGACAATCAATTCACGTGCTCAAGACTTGGTTTTATATAGTGAGAGGTTAAGTAGATGAACTTAATACCTTACGGTTACTTAATTAGACTTATTCCTCGTCAAACTAAGGCTAGCCATGCATGGACTTTGGAGATGGGACCTGCGTGCATGTCAGCGCGATTGTGTAGCGGCAAGTAACTCGTTAGGTGGCAATGGATCCACCGGTAGCGGACCTATGAGTTGTGATGACCTTTTCTGAACTTTCCAAGCTACAAGTGGCAATAATATTTTTTCTTTTTGCAGGAAAATAAGAATTCACCGTCCTTCCTGAAAAGAAAAAAGGATGGATATTGATCAAAGTCTCCCTCACAGGATCTGTCTAAAAATCGCAAGATTAATTAGGAATGTGTTACATTCCAGCTGCTGCTGCTTCTTTTTTCCTTCTTTTTTTCTTTTTTGCTTCGGATGAACAAGTTGCATTACACTCATATTTGATTGACGACACACTGGGCATCGACTGTTTGGTAATTGTACTGAATAAATTTAAAATCTCCATCTTCAATGTTATCAAGAATTTCGCTAGCATCTGCAATCTCTTGTTTCAAAGAAAGGATCACCATCCTTATAAAAGAAGTGAACATTGACCAATGGTGTTAGGAGAATTTGTCTCTACAAGTCGTCATACGAACTTAAGATCATGAAAGTTGGCATTCTACAACCATTTTTGCGAGGAACAAGTTGCATTATACTTGATTGACGACGCTGCTCTGGTCATTGTACCGAATAACCTTTTCCATTTCACTATCACGGATAACTTCGCAGGAATCGCAGGCATGCTTGCAGCCAGTACATGTACTCCCTTCCGTACTCCCTTCCACTAAGGCATAGGTCAAACGCTTTGATCTGGCCTTTTGCACAAGAAGAAGGATCCCGTCAAACTTTGATTCCTGGAAACACACGCAAGCCGTGGGAATGGCAACTAGCGGGCACAGCTTCATGGTAGCATACACTTTTTGGCAAATTGTGTTAGGGGCTGTCATTATCTGCATTCTTATTCAGATTTTCTGCTAGCTAAATGGTCTATTTGCGATCCTTTTCCTTTCTAAAGTTTGAACATGAGATAGATGTGCCCTTCTAAGGTTCAAGCACTGAACTTAGTTGATTGATTATGACCTCACGCACTACTTTTTAGGGCAATTGAGCGCACACTTACACTTATAATTTTGGAACCTTTGTACATTTGAACTTGCTTTTGTGAAATAACATCATTGAAAAACCCAACAAGAACCTTCTTCTGTTTTAGGGCAAAGCCCAATAGCCGATACACATGTTATATTTGCACCTTTGTACACTCGAAATTGCTTTGGTGAAATAACATCATTGAAAAACCCAACAAGAGTGCCTTAGCGTGCAACAGGACCTCTACCCATTCTTGGCACCTTCCCAAAATTATGCTCCATCTCAAATGCAGTGCTGGTCTGGATCACGTCAGTTAACTGGCTATCAGCGGCATATGCGTTGTAGCCCAAGTCGAGGTCGCTGCTGCTGCCGGTGTAGAAGCTACCTCTTATACCACCTCCGGTGCGGTGCCCCTCCTCGAGCTCGAGGCATTCCTGCAACTGTGCCACGACGTCGATCATTGTAGGTCGTTGCACCGACGTTTGAACGGTGCACTTTAGTGCGATATCTGCCACCTTCCACACACTGTTGACATCATACTCGCCACGAATTCGCTTGTCAACAACGTCCTCAATGTTTCCTCGTGCCAAGCGCCGCCTCACCCATTGGATGATGCTCGTGGGCTCCGGGTCAGATAGGATTGCTTGCCTTCCAGTGACCATCTCTAGCAGCACAACACCAAAGCTGTAAACATCACTCTTGGTTGTCGGTTGCATAGTTGCCTGGTACCTGAAAGTTTAGGTTGTATGCATGTACAGCTCACCAAGAGAGGGCAACAAAAAGTCTAAGATATTTTATAGTGAGCACTTGATTGACGTACATACTCTGGATCAACATATCCAGGTGTACCAACGAGGGCATTCGTTGATACATGAGCTTCGTTATCAGTATTGAAAGCCTTGGACAAGCCGAAGTCAGCAATCTTGGCCTCCAGTTTTGCGTTCAATAGGATATTAGTAGACTTCACATCCCTGTGAATGAGAGGTGGGTTGCACCCCCTGTGCAGATACTCCAACCCTACAAGTACATCAAGTGTTCACACTTCCAGCAAAGCCAAAACTCAAATATCAATTGACATATAAATTGATATATAAATACGCAAAGAGTAAAATGCGCCATCAATCCTAAATTGTTCGGTGTTTGTCATCTAGGTCCCTAAACTATTTTGCACTTTCCTATCTCTGAACTCGCAAGGTTTGTTCGACCAAGATTCAAAAATTCATTGTAAGCACTTTTGGTTGTTGACACGAACACTAAGGCATCTTATACGAATGATGAAAATCTATGATTAGGACATGGATGAAATTTTATTCGTATTAACGGTAGCAAGTTAGACACAAAATTGTAAATTAATAGTTTGAGGACATAAGTAACAATAATGAAGTTAAGGAACATTGGTGTATGTTTATATTACCTTGAGCTGAGTCCAGTGCAATTCGAAGCCTCTGCCTCCATGTTAAGCGTTTTCCATTGCGGCCACTCCCTAAAAATGAATTGGTAGAACGAGAAATTCATATCAGCAAAGGTACTTTACAAATGACCATATAGATGAAATATACTAAAATCTTGGCAATTTGAAATATTACAGTGTGTTGTGCAAAAGCTGAACTCTTAACAGCTCGTATGTGGCATACCTGCAATCTGCTCTTGTAGGGTGCCTTCTGACATATACTCGTAGACAAGTGCCATGTACTGCCCATCCTTGCAGTAACCGATCATAGAAACAAGATTCTTGTGATGAATCCGTGTTAAGATCTGAGCCTGAACAAATGATCATGAGTGATCAAATTCTGGAGTAATGTTCCTGAAAAAAAAAAGCCTTGATTCAAATTCTGAAAAATTTTGAAGAACTCACCTCCATGAGGAACTCCTTGACACCCTGGTTTGAAGACTGAGACCGCAGCTTGACTGCCACCTGAGTGCCATCCTCCAAGAAGCCATCGTAGACTTTCCCGAACCCTCCTCGGCCGAGCACGCGCTGGAACTTATTCGTGATCATCTCCAGCTCCTTGTACGTGAACCTGCGGTTCTCAAGGTGCAGTGAGCTCTGTGCATATGCGTCCCTTGGTGCCAGGGACGCAGGTGCATAGCTCATCGGCGTGTCATTTTGAGGCTTCACAGTGTTGTTCGTCGATGTCGATCCTGAGTGGCGCATACAACAGTCGTAAGTTTTGTGTTCAGGGTGTGAGGAAATTGCTAGAGCACATAGTTTGATGCATGTCACCTTGTTTTTTTCGTCTCAGGAAGAGAAAGAGTACTGCTACCACTGACACTATCACCACAACTAGAACTACAGGGACGGCAATGTATACTGCAAGCTTGCTCTTTCCCTTTGGCGGCTTACATGAATCGGCGTTGGTGCAAAGGTCTGGATTATTACCATATCTACAAAGCAATGAAATAAAAAGTTGTATTCTTAACCAAAGTGTGAATATTAAAACTGTTCCAAATCAAATCGACAATATACTTTGCAAAACCAAAATAGAATAATCAGATAATCGACCGTAGACTTAGGGAGCCATCTTTAATTCTTTTGAGAAGTCCAGCGGGTATTGATCCACTCAGCTGGTTGCTTGTCAAATCTCTGAAAGAAACGAATGCTACTGGTCTGAGAACGTGAGGGGCAGATCAAGCAAAAAATATTGGAAATCAGCAACTTACAGAACCGTTAGTGATGGTAATTGTGAAAGTGCGTCTGGAATTGAGCCGGTCAAATTGTTATGTGATAAATCCCTGCAACGTAAATATATGTGCCATGTATGTTTCACTTATTCTGTTACATAGGTCCTTTAGGAGAAATTTTGAAACAGATCCATTACTCCATACGTACAAATATTGGACGGCCTTGAGATTTGCAAAAGAAGACGATATCTCGCCGTCCAAGCCACTGAAAGATATATTTCTGCAAGATATCTGACAATTCAGCTTAACCATAGCTTCTCCCATCCTGCTTTTCTAAGATACTAATAACCACTCCCTCTTGTCCCAAATACATGACATCTTGGACAGGATCCCATCAAAGTTTTCAAACTTATTTGACTTTAAGTACCTTTTATAAATTTAATTTTAAAACATGGTAATTATTATATGGACATGTCTTGAAAACTAATTTCATAATCTCATAAATTTACTAGATTTTATGAATGTATTTGAATAGGAGTTAACACGAAAGGTAGTTATGTAAAACTTAAGGTATTTTTCAAATTAAAAATTGCTGAGCTTTCTTCTTCCTTCTTTTAATTTTGGTTATAAGAAAAGCCATAAACAGACCAATAATTTGATTCATGTATTGTCAATTGTCATGTGTCTTGAGCACAAATTAGTTTTATGTACAAACGCCCCCGTTCACAAATAAATACTGTTCAGACTGAGTGTGGTCAACTATTCGAATAAATTCTAAATTAATCTTTTTTAATGGAATTGGATATTGGAAAAAGAACAGGTCCCTTTGACTCCCTCAAACATCCAGTCTGCCAATCTAACCCTGGACTTTTTTGTTGTTGCGAATCTAACCCTGGACTTTAGATGGACAAAAACAAAGATAGAGTAAAATAGATTATTTTATTATTTAAAAATGGTATTTATCTCCAAAGGTAGTTTCGTATAAAAAACCATTTAATGGCTAGTATCAAATGTCCAAATCATCACTTATTTGTCAGTGAATACTTACACGCCGGTGATTCTCGATCGACTGGATATGGCATAACTGCAAGTCAACCCGTCCCAGGCAAAATTCTTCGGAGCACACGGGTCACCGGCCCAGTTCTTCTTTTTCACCTCATACTTCACCTTGACGGCCGTGATGGCAGATACTGTTAATTGCGTTTAATTAGTTTCCATTAACAACCAAGCATATATACTTTGCGTCCACACATGCCCGTACCATCCGAGGAGTCCGTTCCGACGCCGGTGGTGGAGATGACGGAGTAGACCTCGATGGCGTTGATGAACGGCGGCAGCGTGGAGTTGGCGGTGGCGTTGATGCTGACGTTGTACCGAGTGGAGGCCGGCAAGGGAGCGGTGCTGTAGCTGTAGTCAGAGAAAAGGTAGTCCGGCCTGAAACCCAGCGTGGACCGCCACACCACGTCGTTGATCTCGACGAAGAACTCGCGCACGGCGCTGCTGGACAGGCGCTGCAGCTCGGAGAAGTACATGATGGCCATGTACCCCGGCGCCGGGTCCCTCGGCTGCGGCTTGGAGTTCCAGGAGAACGTGATGTTGTTCGATGCGTTGCGCGGGGTGATCGCCGTCTGCATCACCTTGGACGGCGCCTCGAACTCGTCGCTCTCTAGGTTCTGCACCCTGTCCGTCGTCCATATCACATCCCAGATGGTGGCGTCGGCCCAAGGGAGCCATACTCTGTCGCGCGGATCGTCAGGGTACCTGCAGACCAATCGATTGCCTTCGATGTCAGGAGTCCTGCGGACCTCGATATCATGTGACTGGCATCTTTATTTTTTGCTCACCTGACAATAGCATCGGCCTGCCCGAAGTTGATCCTCCCGAGCAGGGCCAGGCCCTGCGTCGCGTTCGCCTGCGGGTAGATCGAGCTCTTGAGCGGCCTCAGCTCCAGCGCCGAGATGAACGGCGTCCCGGAGCCGGTGTTCACCAGGCAGACGTGCACGTAGTCGTCCGGCACCACGAAGATGGCCTCCAGCCTCTCCACGCCGTCGGGGCTCGAGACGTTCACCCTGCTCCAGAAGTTGACGCCGGCGTAGAGGTCGAAGACGGGCGGCCGGTTGAGGCCGTCGTAGTTGCCGTACTTAAACTCTGCGCGGAGGAGGTACTTGAGCCCCGCAACAATGGAGCGGAGCGTGTAGCAGTTGCGCGCGCCGTCGGGGAAGCTGCGCACGTTGAGGTAGCGCTTGGCGAGCGTCGGCGTGATGTACTCGGCCGAGATGTTGCTGTTGGAGCCGGCGTCGGTGAAGGCGGCGTCCGGGGCGTACGACAGCTTGGTGGCGTCGTCCACGGAGTTCGCCGTCCCCGGCAGCCCACAGTCTATGCTGATGAAACCTGCAACAGCGAAGCACCTCTCGTTCTTCAATCGTAAGCAGAATCTGTGTTGTCGTGATGCATATGCCATCTATACATGCAGTAAGAAGGATCTGAAACTCTGTGAAACCATTGAGATGTTGAGCGTAGTACCAATGCTGTCGGGCTGTGCACGAGCTTGAAGTACCCCGGCGGTGGCGAGGCCGAGAAGCAGCAACCACGACGTTGCCACCATTCTTTCTCGCACTGTCATTGCTCAATTTCGCAAGCAAGCAGCCGAACAAACTGTTTGTGCTTTGAAATCTATGTACTAGGTACCCCTTATATGCGTAGCAAATCCTGGTCTAGATGATGAACAAGTACCATTTATCCCAGTGGCCTCTACCTTAATGGCGGGAAATACCAGTTGCTTAGCACATTAATGACATCAGAATTACAGAAAAAAATAATCAGGTCAGCACATTTTTATGCAGTACAAAGTTTGTCCTAGTGGATAACAAGCTTTATTTAGTGGCGAAAAATCCGGTTTACACTCTTGAACTATCACAAAAGTTCGATTTTCAACATTCAACTATAAAATCACGTAATATAGGTCATCCAACTATTGAAACCGGTCAAATTTAGCCCTTTGGATGGTTTTAAAGGTAGTTTTTCATTTAGTGAGAATTAAAAATATTCAAATATAAACTAAAAATTTATAAATAATTCATTTTAAATCCTGCTGTCAGTGGCCCTGGTGGCAGGGTGACGAGGAGGAAAGTAAGCAGCAGCCACAGGTCCACATCGTTTGCGGCCTTTGTTCTCTGCATTGAATGATCAAATGCCTTCATTGCACAAGCAAAGTATCCAACATCTATACATAACTGTATATATATTGAGTCCTTATTGTATACGATGAACAATTTGTCAATGCTCCCACAGGTTTCAGTTGTCAAAGAAAAATAAGGATTGTTAAGCACATTGACTGCATCAGCGCTACCAAAAAAACCACGTCCGCTACAAAGCTTGCCCATTGGCATAGCGTAGGTCGTCGCTGCGCTGCCCCCCTGGCGAAACAAACACAAACCAATTTTCTCGTAAGTGGCCCCCTTCAATGGCCCTCGTAGCTAACTAGAGATTCGCTTCATTGGATGGCAGTGGGCCTACACGGATAGTTGATTTAAGACTTCTTCTCCGCTCTGGAAATTGCAGGCCAGACATTTTCTTTTTGGGGGGAAAATTAATCCACCATTGTATCTAAGTGTGCATTGACCAAGGTTGCTACGTGACATGTATATGGGATTTTTTTTCTTTACGCGTCATCAGATTAAGATAGTGTTTGGGTTAACACAAGTGGAAATGAAATCAAGTCATAGGGGAATCAGATCAGATTTTTATGTATTTTATGGGACATGAGGGCGGGGTAAGACCACTATTGATAGTTGATACAGTATATATTAATATTGGAAAAAGCAAAAGAGTTACAGCACAAAAAGGGGGGAAAAGAGAGCAAAGTTGAGCTTCTAACAATTTTGTATACTACTAGGCAAAAAGAATTTCTCTTCCATCGATGGATAACCAAGGCTAACTCAAATTTGAAGGTATCTTTGCAGATATCAAGTGACGTTGATCTTTGCTTGAAAATTAATTAACTCAAATTTTAAAATTTTAAAACTCAAATTTGAAAATGTTAAAATTCTCAATATCATTGAAAACCCCAAGAAGAGCCTTATCGTGCAACAGGACCTCTGTCCGTTCTTGGCACCTTCTCAAAATTATGCTCCATCTCAAATGGGGTGCTGGTCTGGCTCACATCAGTTGACCGGCTATCGGCCGCATGTGCGTTGTAGCTCAAGTTGAGGTCGCTGTTGCTGCTGCCGCTGTAGAAGCTGCCCCTTGTACCATCTCCGATGCGGTGCCCCTCCTCGAGCTCGAGGCATTCCTGCAACTGTGCCACCACGTCGATCATTGTAGGTCGTTGCGTCGACGCTTGCATGGTGCACTTGAGTGCGATATCCGCGACCTTCCACACACTGTTGACATCACACTCGCCACGCATTCTCTTATCGACAACAGCCTCAATGTTTCCTCGTGCCAAGCGTAGCCTCACCCATTGGATGATGCTTGTGGGCTCCGGGTCACATAGGATGGCTTGCCTCCCTGTGACCAGCTCTAGCAGCACAACACCAAAACTGTAAACATCATTCTTGGTTGTCGGCTGCAGAGTTGCCTGGTACCTGAAAGTTTAGGTATGCATACATAGCTCACGCTAATAGAGGGCAAAAATTTTGCGATATTTGATAGTGTGCACTCGATTGACATACTCTGGATCAACGTATCCAGGTGTACCAACGAGAGCGTTCGTTGATACATGAGCTTCGTTATCGCGATTGAATGCCTTGGACAAGCCGAAGTCAGCAATCTTAGCCTCCAGTTTTGCGTTCAATAGGATATTAGTAGACTTCACATCCCTATGAATGAGAGGTGGGTTGCACCCCTTGTGCAGATACTCCAACCCTACAAGTACATTGGTGTTCACGCTTCCAACAAAACTAGAACTCGAAAATCAACTGCCCTATAGATTAACATAAATACGTAAAGAGTAAAATATACCATCAGCCCCTAAATTGTTTTGTGTTGTTGCTAATTTACACTTTCATATCTCTGGACATGCAAAGTGGTTCACCCAAGATTCAAAAATCCATTGTAAGCATTGTTGGTTGTTGATGCGAACATTAACAAAGCTTATTATATTGATGTTAGGAGATGCTATGTGGATTCCATAAAATTTTTGTTTGTTCATTAGATGGCATGTGAGAGACATGGCAGTGAGACAAATGATGGAGGTCCTTAATTAGGACATGGATGGCACTTTGAAGCCAACTAGTCGTATTAACACTGATTGTAATGGTTTGCACTAAGGTGAACTAATTAGCAAGTTAACGCCACAAAACTGTAAATTAATAGTTTGAGGACATAAGTGGCAATAATAAATTTGAGGAACGCTAGTTGTATGTTTTTACAATACCTTGAGCTGAGTCCACTGCAATTCGAAGCCTCTGCCTCCATGTTAAGAGTTTTCCGTTGCGGCCATTTCCTGAAAATGAAAAGATAGAACGAGAAGTTCATATCAATAAAGGCACTTCAGAAATGACCATACAATGAACAATACTGAAATATTGGCAGTCTGAAATATTCAGTGTGTTGTGCAAAAGCTGAACTCTTAACAGCATATGGCATGCCTGCAATCTGCTCTTGTAGGGTGCCTTCTGACATGTACTCGTAGACAAGTGCCATGTACTGTCCATCCTTGCAGTAACCGATCATAGAAACGAGATTCTTGTGATGAATCCGTGTTAAGATCTGAGCCTGAACAAATGATCATGAGTGACAAATTCCTCAGTAATTTTCCTAAAAATCTTGATTCAAATTCTAAATTTTTTTACCTCTATGAGGAACTCCTTGACACCTTGATTGGAAAACTGAGACCGCAGCTTGATTGCCACCTGAGTGCCATCCTCCAAGAAGCCATTGTATACTTCACCGAACCCTCCTCGGCCAAGCACGCGTTGGAAGTTATTCGTGATCATTTCTAGCTCCTTATATGTGAACTTGCGGTTCTCAAGGTGCAAGGAGCTCTGCGTGTGCGCGTCACCTGGTGGCAGTGTCGCTGGTGCGTAGCTCATCATTGTCTCGATTTGAGGCCTCATGGTGATGTTCGTCGATGTCGATCCTGAACAGCAGCACATACAACAACAGACATCAGTATTTGTTCAAGGTGTGGGAAATTGCAAGAGCAGACGGTTTGATTCATGTCACCTTGTTTTTTTCGTATCAGGAATGGAAAGACTAGCACCGCTGATACTATCACCACAACTAGAACAACAGGGACAGCAACGTAGACTGCAAGCTTGTTCCTCCCCTTTGCCGGCTTACATGAAGCGGCGTTGGTGCAAAGATTTGGGTTATTGCCATATCTACAAACATGAACAAATGAAATAAAAAAGGTTTGAATCAAAGTGTCAGTATTAAAACCGTTTCAATCAAATTGTTTTAAATTTGATGCTTCGTGAAACCAAAATAGTATCACATAACTGACTGTATATTAAGGGAACCATCTTGAATTCTCTTGAGAAGACTAGGGGGAATTGATCCACTCAGCTGGTTGTTTGTTAAATCTCTGAAAGAAACGAAATGCTACTGGTGTCAGTCAACGTGGGAGCTGGGTCAGGCGAAAAACATTATTTAGCAACTTACAGAACTAATAGTGATGGTAATTGTGAGAGGGCATCAGGAATGGAGCCAGTCAGGTTGTTGTATGATAGGTCCCTGCGTATGTAAATATTGCCATGGATTGTTTACTCATTGTGTTACATAAAACCATTTCGAGGTTGAAAAAGATCAAGAACTCCACACGTACAAATATTGGATGGCCTTGAGATTTGCGAAAGAAGATGATATATCGCCATCCAGACCGCTAAAGGACATGTTTCTGCAAAATATCCGAAAATTCAGTTTGACCATACTTTTATTTTGTCCCATTTTTTTAAGATACTAACTACTCCCTCCAATCGGCTATCGCCATATACATGAAGTCTCAGAGAAGACCTAGTAAAAATAATGTTTTCAGACTTTTTTACTATAAGTACTCTGTGT
The DNA here is from genome assembly GCF_002211085.1 of Panicum hallii. Taxonomy (NCBI): domain Eukaryota; kingdom Viridiplantae; phylum Streptophyta; class Magnoliopsida; order Poales; family Poaceae; genus Panicum; species Panicum hallii. The sequence continues at coordinate 13,499,884 of NC_038044.1, forward strand.
TTGAAACTATAAGATGTATTTCAATTTATTAAGACAAGTCTTTGACCACCAATTCTTTATTAATATATAATTTTGTGGTACTAAGCTTATCATTAGATTCGTAAAAAATACTCTCTTATGCTTATATTTTTATATCAAATAAGTGTAACATAAATATAGTAATCATTAGTCAAAGAGCTTGTTCGTTTGCTCTCTAGATTACATAATCTAGCTTATATAATCACACATGGACAAAAAACGGCATACATTATTCTTCAGATTATATAATATACACCCTTAGATTATCATAAGCAGTTCGAGATATGCTTATTTCATATTATATCATCTTGCTTTCATAAGTTGGATTATATAATCTGACCAGGAAACAAACCGAGCAAAAGTCTTGCCCTTACAAAATGAAATACATAATATAATTTCAAATGGAGGGAGAGTAGCTTTTAGATGTTTAGTTTTGAAACATGATAACTATATATGTGGATGTATCTTAGAGGTAATTTCATAATCTCATAAATCTATTATATCTATAAAAATAAATTGGTAGAAAAAATAGTCGTTAGAGATAAACACCAAAGGGGGTAATTAACTTTTATTCTGAAACATTTTCATCGTTTATAAAACGTCATCTGAGGCATTTTCAACTATACCATTAGTTTTTGCTAATAACACGTAGGTCCAAATCCTACATATCATTGACTAGCTAGCTTGGTGGTATGGATGAATAAGTCCCAACAAGATCCCTTTACTCCCTTAAACAATTCAGTTTGCCTCAATTTTGTTTGGGGGTTAGATACACAAACTAAATTATTTGATGGAGCAAACTAGACTTATTCTTGTACAAAAATGATATGAGTACATTTTATTTTGAAATTAAAAGGTACTCCCTCCGTTCCAAATTATACATCATTTTGGTAAATCTAGATACATAATTTTTGCTATGCACTTAGGTGAGTATTATATCTAGATATATAGTAAAAATTATGCATCTATATTTGCTAAAATGAACTACAATTTGAAACGAAGGGAGTAGTTTCATGGAAAAAAATGCATTATATGTGCATATTACAGCAGACTCGGTTGGTACTTACATCCTGGTGATTCTCGAAGGATTGGAATTGGCGTAGCTGCATGTCAAACCGTCCCATGTAAGATTATTCGGAACGCAGGGGTCACCCGCCCAGTTCTTCTTCACCCGATACTTGGCCTTGATCGCCGTGATGGCAGAAACTGTTAATTGCACCAAGTTTTTAGTCATGAGCTCATATGCATATGCTCATGTATATGCCTGCATATTGTACGCACCGTCCGAGTAGTCCGTGCCGACGTTGGCGGTGGAGAAGACGAAAAAGATCTCGCCGGCGTTGATGATCGGCGGCATCGTCGAGTTGGCTGTGGCGTTGATGGAGAAGTTGTACCGCGAGAAGCGGGGCAGGGGCTTCATGCTGTAGATGGTGTCCGAGAGGAGGTATGGCGGCGTGTAATCGCTCCAGAACCGCAGGTCGTCGTTGAGGACGAGGTGCTGCTGCCGCACGGCGTTGCCGGCGAGGAGCTGCAGCTCGGAGAAGTGCAGGATGACGATGTACCCCGGCGTCGGGTCCCCGGGCTGCGGCTCGGATAGCCAGAAGAACTCGATCCTGCCGGAGGCGTTGCGCGGAGTGATCGCTGTCTGCATCACCTTGGACGGCGCCGCGAATTCGCTGTCGTCTAGGTTCCGCACCTTGTTGCTCGTCGATATCGCCTCCCACCTGGCGGTGTTGACGAAAGGGAGCCAAACTCTGTCGTGTGGATCGTCAGGGTACCTAGCCAACCAGCAATTGTTTCCGAGCTCAAGAACTTGGCGCCTTTGGTCGGATTGATGGATAGAAACAGGTGATGGATCGGACCGGGATCTTTTGCTCACCTGACAATGTCCGCATCATCCGTCGGCCCGCAGTTGCGCCGGGAGAGCAGGACCAGGCCCTGCGTCGCGTTCACTTGCGGGTAGAGCGAGCTCTTGAGCGGCCTCAGCTCCAGCGCCGAGATGAACGGCGTTCCGGAGCCGGTGTTCACCAGACAAACATGCACGTAATCGTCCGGCACCACGACGATGGCCTCCAGTACCACCACCTTCTGGCTCGAGGCGTTCACCCTGCTCCAGAAGTTGACGCCGGCGTAGAGGTCGAAGACGGGCGGCCGGTTGAGGCCGTCGTAGTTGCCGTACTTGAACTCTGCGCGGAGGGTGTACTTGAGGCCGGGCACGAGGGACCGGAGCATGTAGCAGCTGCGCGCGCCGTCGGGGAAGCTGCGCACGTTGAGGTAGCGCTTGGCGAGCGTCGGCGTGATGTACTCGACCGAGATGTTGTGGTTGGAGCCGGCGTCGGTGAAGGCGGCGTCCGGGGCGTAGGACAGCTTGGTGGCGTCGTCCACGGAGTTCGCCGTCCCCGGCAGGCCGCAGTCTATGCTGATGAAACCTTCAACCGCAAAATCTCTCTCATTGTTTCAGTCGTATACATGCGTACGTATACGTATAGGATCTGGAATGTTGTGAAAGCGTCGAGATGTTATAAGCATACCGATGCTGTCGAGCTGTGCACGAGCTTTGAGTACGGCGGCGGCGGCGGCGAGGCAGAGAAGCATCGACCACGAAACTGCCACCATTCTTTTCGGCATTGTCATTGCTCAAGTTCGCAAGCAAGCAGCCAAACAAGCCGTTTGTGCTTTCAACTCTATGTGCTAGGTACCCCTTATATGCAGAAAATCCTAGTCTAGTCTAGATGATGAACGAATGCCAATTGTCCCAGTTTGTTTGGCCTCTATCATAAGGGGAGAAGATAAGTTTCAGATATAGATCGTTTTAGCTTTATACTAAATCAAATTTGCCTAATTTTGATCAAGTTCACTATAAACTTATTAGCATATGCAATACCAAATAAACTATATTTTGTCATCTATGTGTCTATTCATACATGTTTCTATAAACTTGATCAAACCTAGAGAAGTTTTACTTAGAACAAAATTAAAATAACTTTTACTTGGAACAAAATTAAAACGACCTAAATTTTAGAATGTAGGGTGTCACATTGATTATATCAGAATTAGAAAAATATTAATCAGGTCAGAATATTTTGTTCAAGTGCAAAGCTTGCCGTAGTGGACAACCATCTTTTATTCTTTTAGTGTAGTTACTACAGCAAGTGATAGTGTGAGGATACGGCTGTGTATATCCACCAGCGGCTAAATCCTGGTGTCAAAACCGTTTATAGATGCATAGCGTTTTGTTTGTAGGTGAGTAATAACTGCACTACTACTAATGACTAATATCTGTACCTGTTTGACATCCTTATGATGGTCGGGAAAGAAAACTTAGTGCATTAGAATATTTATGTACGTCATCAATGCACCTGGCAAATTATGTACGCTATCCGTTTTTTGAATATGTGACACATCAGATATTTAAAAATGAAGAAAGTAAACAAATAAGTCTCCTGAAAGTGGGACCTTTTATAACCGGTATGACATCAGTGGAAACTGCCATACATTCTTAGTTTGCTTTAAAAAACTAACAAAGTGGATATTATTGAGAACGGCAATGCTAGGGATCGGACGCCTCACCCACCGTCCCGTGTCACCTGTTTTTTACTTCCCCGCATCACCTGCTGTTACTCCGCTCTTTTCTTATCCACTCGTCTCCCCTCCAGTCTCTTTTTCCCCAACCTCCTGCTTCCCTGAGCAGCGTCGTGCCTCCTCCTCCTCGATTCCGCGCTCCCCCCGTCTGCATGCATCCGCTCCGTGTGGGTGCTCTGGTGGTGGTGGTGGCGACCTCATCGGCTGGACGCCACCACGGCGCAAGGGTGCATGGGCGCCGGACCTCCCTTCAGCCTGCGACGGCGGCTAGAAGGAGCAGGAGGGCAGCGACGACGAGTGGCGTGCGGGAGCGCTCGCGGGGGCCGGGCCGCCGCTCTCCCACGCCTTCCCCCACCCCGGTCGCCGCTCCCCCGCCAGGGGTGAGCCACGCCAGCAGTCGGAGGAGCTCCGGACGGCGGCCATGGCAGGCAGCTCCAGGAGGTTGCAGAGGAAGAGCGAAGGGTGTGGCAGGGGAAGCATCGGGTGGTGGGGAAGCACCGGGTGGTGATGTTGGTATATCATGATGTTGCAGTAATATGTTGGATGTTGCAACGGGTATCTCTTGGTATAGAGATTTTTAGATGCAATCTTACATTTTTTATGTTTTAGATATTTTGTTTTGACGTTACAGCGGAGCAGTTCGATCCATCTGACATCCATACGCTAGCAAGCCCGTATTGAGAAAGGTTGTTACCTACCCTATAGCAGAATTTACATGCAGCAGTATCTCAAATGTTGCGAAACCATGGCGGAGATGTTCAGCATACTGATCTTGTGGCATGAGCTTGGAGCAACAGTGGTGATGGTGGTGTAAGGAATATAGTCATATTAGATTATGATTGTAATTTTGGTGACTGTGTGACAACATAGTCAATGGGACTAATAATGGTGACTGTGTGACAACATAGTCAATGGGACTAATAAGTTTGTGAGCTTAAGTTTGTAGGATTTCTAGGATTTCTAGATTCCTTGGATCGAGTCCAATCGATACACAAGATAGTCCAATTCGCTATCAAAGTGTCCAAGTTGAGATGTCCAAATGACCGCAGCGATAATTTGGACAAAGTTCAGAATAAATATATGCACGGTTAAACTGACATATTAAAATATAACGTGTCAGTGTATTGGTAGTTGCAAGGATAATAAAGTGAAGAAGAAGTCAGTTGCACCGGTTGAACTGACCGTAAATGAAGGGAGACGTCGGTGCAATATGAAGAAGATATGGAGATCAAGTAAAGAAACACCAAAGGCATCATTTGAACCGATACTATGGTACAGAGCGTCGGTGCAATGGTCGTTTAGTTTGCGTGAGAGGTTGTGGAGCTGAAGGGACAAGAAGGTCTTCAGCACCAGTTAAATTGACGTGCGTCGGTGAATGCGTCAATGCAATGACGCAAGCAAAAGCAGGTATGGTAGACAGGAGAGCAACGGCTAGTATGCAAATTCAGAGTGATTGGTTAAATCGACGGCTGTGACCAGTTTAACCGACGCTTTATGCTTTTCTGGGTAAAAGCAAGCAACGGCTATTAGCTGCCCTCTAGTCTATATAAGGACTCACCACGGGTCTTTGATGTTGCTGGAGTTCATGAGAAGCCTCTTACACTCAGAAGAAGTTCTCCAAGCTATTGAAGAGCATATTGATCACATCCTTAGGTTTAGCACAATCTTTGTAAGTAAGAGTGCTAGGCTAGCTCTAGTTAGAGTGAGAGTGTAAGGTGTAGTTGCTTTGTGTGTTCGTTCTTGAGTGAATCAAAACTTGTATCTCGATGTGTCGGCCTATTAGAGTTCTTGATGGCTCGTCGGCAAGTCATCGACCTTCCGGCTTGGTGTGGAGCGGCGACGATGGCTTTGTGCGGGATGTGGGGACCTCCTTCCTTCGTGGAGAAGCTACTTAGCGGAGATGGCGTCAAGGTGACCAGGGATCTGACGAGAGTCTCGGTGGCTAAGCCTTGGTGGCAAGTCAAGAAGAGTCACGAAAGGGACTCAATGACCAGAAAGCAATACTTCTAATGAGTTCTTCAATAGCGTGGACGAGGGGTGGCCTTATGCCTACCGATACCACGTGATAAATCTTCGTGTCGAGAGTTTACTTCCCCTCGTCCCTTTCCCTTAAGCTTCCGCATTTCTTATTGCAATATTGTGTGTCTTTACATTTTTAGTGTAGTATTTTGCTATGATTGACTATAGGTTGCAAAACTCTTTGGGATAAGATTTTCACACTAATATATTTTAGTTTATATTTTTTCTAGCTATAGGTTAAGATTTTAGAATTTACTTAATTCATCCCTTTCTCCTCTTAGACTACGATCACCTATTGCTTTCAGCTAGCGATGAGAACGATAAGCGACAACTACCACAGCGTTGCTGCCATTGTTCTAGGCACTAAAATGATCGAATGCTTCATTGCACAAGCAAAGTAGCCAACATCTATACATATACATTGAGTCCTTATGGTAAATGATGAACAGTTGTCAATGTCACCACAGGTTTCTGTTGTCAAATTAAACAAAACGGATTGTTAAGCACATTGATTGCATCAGCACTGCTCAAAAAAAAAAACCACGTCCACTACAAAGCTTGCCCATTGATATAGCGTAGGTCGTCGATGCCCCCCTGGCGAAACAAACACAAACCAGTATGGCCATCATTGACTATATCTCTCTATGGAACCAGTATGAGGTCAGTGGCTGTGTGTGTACTGATATGATACTATGATAGTATCATAGTACTAGAGATTAGCTTGAGTGGATGGGAGCAGGCCCACGGACAGTTGACTTCTGACTTCTCCGCTCTAAAAATTGCATGGCAAAAATTTATTTTTTGAGAGAATTAATCCACCATCATATCTAAGTGTGTATTGACCAAGGTTGCTTGTACCATGTACGAGAATTTTTTTCCCCTCTGCACGTCATCAGATTAAGAAAGTTTTCCATCCAAGGAGTAGACACACAAATTGAAATCAAAGAGAAGTCACAGGGGAACAGATCAGATTTTTTATGTTTTTTATAGGACATGAGGGGTCAAGACCCATACAGGTTATGATAGATTAATTTCGGGAAAAAACAAAAGAGTTAGTATAGCCGGGGGGGGGGGGGGTAGTGGGGTACAAGAGACCTTGTAGTCATTCTGATATACTATGTAAATGGTTTCCTCCTTGCTCGATGGATAATTAACCACGGCTAACTCAAATTTGCAAGATGCTCGGAGACAATATAATAATAACTACAATGAAAACAAGCTTATTATTATTAGTTACTGCCTCCATTTCGAACCGTAGAACGTGTTACTTTTATCCGGAAATAGTGTACATCTAGCCTTCTAGATGCGTAGCAAAACTGATATACCTAGAAAAAATAAAACAATCTAAATTAATGGAAGGAGTATTAATCTATTACCTGAGGGATTCCACTACTTCAAGAGGCTGCAAGTATGCTTGGATGTCGAGATTCACAACTTCCCAACATTGCTGCGAGAAATTAAAGGGCATCCAAGGAAAGAGAGGTGGAGGACAAGACGCAGTCACAGATATCAAGATGCCTATTATTTCCTGGAAGCAGATCAGATAATTTTTCCCCTGTGACGATCGAATTTGGTTATATTTGATTCACAAAGCTGTTCTGGATCTGAATGTTGTTTTCCCGCTTTCACTGCCGTCGATAATTTTACAAGCACGTCTGTAGTCTGTAACGTTGTACTTGTATGTAACCTACGGGAATGCTAACTGGCAGTGTACTTGTATGTAAGCCGACGCCTAGATCCAGGGTCAAAACGAAATTTGGCCCAGCCCAACGGCCGGCACGACCGCTCGCGCTCGGCGGGGAGAGGGGCCGCGGCCACTGGCCCTGGGTGACACGACGAGGCCACGCCGCCGCGGTTTCTGAAAGCCACACGCGGTCTCGAGCCTCGACGCGGGGGGGTGCGGTCCATGCGGAGAGGTCCCACCTGGGATTGTGGGATCGGACTCCGGAATATGCGGCGGGGGGGCTGGCATCTGGATCACTGTGTGTGTGTGGAAGCTGCGCCGCGGCGAAAGCGACCCGCATTCGCTGATTGATTCGGCGGGTTGCCATCGGGGTGACGCCCGCCTGAATTGAAAGGAAAAGAAAATCGGGGGTCCGTGCTCGGTCGTGCGTCGGTTTTGCGTTTGCAGCCTCATCCATCCATGACGTTAATGTCGCTATCTGTGAGCACAACTTTTCCGGCCGTCTTGTTGTAAGATCACGCTAGCTGTCAACAATTTAGGCACAAGGGCACCATGAATATGAATGAATTCATACATGCGGTTGTGCGCTGTCCACTCTTAGGCGAGATCACCTCCTACATCTTCATCTGATATCTGCTTAGCACTTCACGTGACTAAGCATTTGATTTCTTTCATGTGCTACGGGCAGACCCATAACCAATTTAAAACAGGTGCTCTTGAATTTCAGTTGAGTGGAGGAAGTGCATTTTTAGTTGCAAAAAGGAAACGTGCATTTTTTTTCTTTTTGCAAAATACGAATAATTATCCAACCATCCGAGGACCAATCCGCAAAACACACCTCAGCCATGACTCATCCGCTGATCAGCGCTAAACCTAGGGGAAAGCAGATTTGCCGCAACCTAACACGCCACCTGTGCCCGTCGCCGTCCTGGGTTTAGTTGAGCCGCCCCGCTTCCTTCCCATTTTGGCGTCTCGAAGCCAGCAGATTAATCACCTCTCTCGATCCACAAATCCCTCCCTCCCTCTCCATTCCGCTCCCTGGAATCGAGGGGCGCGGGAGGACACCGCGAGGCGCGCCGGCTCCTAGGGTTTCCCGGCCGGGTGGGGGGCTCCGATCCGTGCGGGCGGGCATGAGGATTCGGGAGCTCCGGGATGGGCTGGAGGTGGAGGAGGACGAGCGGGCCGAGGAGGCGAGCGGCGGCGAGGTCGTCGCGGTTGTGCGGCTGAAGGCGAAGCGCGCGCTCGTCGGCGCCGGCGCGAGGTTCCTGTTCTACCCGACGCTGCTCTACAACGTCGTCCGCAACCGGTTTGAGGCCGAGTTCCGCTGGTGGGATCGCGTCGACCAGGTAGGTGCTCATCTTCTGCCCGTCTCCACCCTCCCATCTTCTGGAAATTGCGCTAGTGTTCGCGTGTTCTGGAAATTGCGCTAGTGCTGTCGTGTTCTGGAAATTGCGCTAGTGTGTTGGACGCGATTAGGACTTAGGAGCTTGGTAAAAATTGGGGACAGCTATACTGATGTGTTGTTACTTGTTAGTTCTGTTGCTGCTCCTCCAGGGCAGGCTTCCAGGCCTTGATTCACCAAACGTATGCAGACTCCGATTATTATGAACACTTATTCTAATAAGGATTGATACTAGAATCATAGGAAAATACTATATCTGAATTGTGCCAATATTCTCTCGTTGGGCAGGCCTTTCTGGTTTGTTCTGGTTCAGTGTTCGATCTGTACAGTACGCCTTTGGTTTGTGGTATTGCTTGGGACTATGTATGTGTTGCTGTTTTCATAGAAATGTGTTTAGGGATCGTGAGCTCAATCCAAGTAGGCTGAATTCGAGTATTGCTTCATTGCTTGGTCTATGTATATATTGCTGTTTTCATAGAATACGTGTAAGGATTTTGACTTCTTCTGAGCTTTAATTCAAGTAGGCTGAATTCGAGTATTTCCCCAATAGTAAATCAAGTTTCTCCCATTACGAGAAATTTGAGGAGCATTTCTTGTTATGCTTATGATGATATTTCTCTGTATTGCGTTGCAATCTCAATGTCATGCTTTGTTGGGCAACAATGATTAAATGTATCATATGGGTCCGGTCATTGGATCTGATCAGTTGAATTGCTGATTGAATAACTGTAGCCATACCTATTTAATTTGCAGTAGATATTGTAGCCTGATTTTCTTACCACCTCTATCTTCAGTATGTTTTGCTAGGTGCTGTTCCGTTCCCTAGCGATGTTCCTCGCCTGAAGCAACTTGGAGTTAGAGGAGTTGTCACATTGAATGAACCCTATGAAACTCTGGTTCCAACATCCCTATACCAGGTAAATGTTCCTTTACCTCATCGTCTAGCTGCAGGAACAAATAAATTCTATCTGAACTTATAATTGTTATAGCTTGACTGCTAGGCTATTTTCTAACCGAAGTATCTAGATCTTGAGTTTAATACTACACTTAAGTTGGAATATATAGGTCAAGCCCCACTCATTGTGAAATAGTAGAAATTTCATTATCGTCTATGTATTTGCAAAATATAAAGTGGTAAACTATCTGATCATATGTGTCTTTTACATTGCCTTGTTATGCATCATGCAATCGGCAAATCACGTCACATTGGCACTGGTAGACATGAAGTATGGAGGTAGCAACTAGCAAGAATGCAAGATATTGTTTTGTACTATCACCATATATCGCAACAGTTTCTTTTGGTCTAAATAATTATGTAATTCTGTTTTTCAGTCTCATGGTATCAATCATCTTGAAATTCCCACAAGGGACTACCTGTTCGCCCCCTCTCTAGAGCATATTTGTCAGGCAGTGGATTTTATCCATCGTAAGTATTATGCCTTTTTTCTGAACCATGGTGTCAAACATGATTTCAATTTCTGTCTGCCTTTAGGGTTTTTAGAACTTCTATGTGAGGCATCGACAGGTAACTTGTCTTGTTAGATGTCAACTCAGCTTTAGGATGCTAATTTGGTGGTGTGCAATTCAGATCAGGAAGTAGGTGGTAGTTGTTAGGTAGGCTTTAGGGGATGCATGCTTCGATATTTTCTTTGTCCGTAATTGTACATTTTGTCAACTTGAAAGTGAATGATTATATCTGTTAGCTTAAGATTATACTACCTTCGTTCTTACATGTTTGATGTTGGTTAGCTAAAAATTGGACAAACCGACGTCAAACATTCAAGAATGGAGGGAGTATCTATCTGCTATCACTTACCATGATGTATGTCAGGCATGACAAGCTTGTGAGCTAATCCGTAAGGTGCAGTTAGAAAGAGGCAGTTCTTTAATCAGTTAACGGGGGAAAGATAGCTTATTAAATTGTGCTGATCATCGTTTTCATTGGAATTAGAAATATTTAATACAGTCCTATTTGACTTTCCTTGCTATCCCAGAATTGATGTGTCTGGTGATAATCCTCAGAAGCATATTCATTTGACTGGATTGAATAACAAGAAGTCAAAAGACAATGCTGATTCACAGTAGGAAATAGTAATGGATCTCACAGATTCTCTGTCATTGAGCATGGTAGGGTCCAATATGAATAGATGAAGAATTGTACCACAATGCTAATGCTTCATGGCAGAAGCAACAATATAGTAGTAAATCCATGTCATTATGCCATGCTTCTTCTATGGAGGTTTGTGCAGTATTCGGGTAGGGCTAATGACTTGTACTTTTTTTTCCCAGGGAATGAAATGCAAGGTGGTAGCACATATGTCCACTGTAAGGCTGGAAGGGGACGAAGCACCACTATTGTTTTGTGCTTTCTGGTAGGACAAATGATCTACTTAGGCTTTAGATGTCTTGTTTATGTGCATTAATATAAACTTACTATGTGTGCTACATGCAGATCAAGTACAGGAATATGACTCCTGAAGCAGCTTTGGATCATGCACGATCTGTGAGGCCCAGAGTGCTTTTAGCGCCAGCACAATGGGAGGCATGCAATCTGACCTTGGCTATTTCTACTGCATCTATGCTAGTGGTTACTCAGTCTCCAGATTTTCCATGCTGTGGTTGCTGAAATATCTTACGTATTTGATGCAGGCTGTTAAAACGTTCAGCACACTGAACGCCACTCACGACACCAGATGCCTTTCGATTCAGAGCTCAAAACCAACCTGCCCAGCACTATCTTATGAAGAATCCAGTGAACACTTTGGCACGCTGACCAGCAGATGCCTTTCCATACAGAGCTCAGATGAAGACTCCTCAGTAACATCTGATGAAGAATCTAGTGAAGCATCCGTCACAGACCCTGAAATTGATGGCTACGCCACCACCGAGTTTGACAGCGAGCATTTTGTTTTGCCTCGCTGCCGGAGTATGCTGTCCAGGCCGACAAGCCCCACCGGGTGCAGTGACTTAGTCTTCATAACTGAAGCAGATCTCGAGGGCTACGAGTCCTTCACTGATGTTGGGGAGGATGATGTTGAAGACGGAGTGGAAGTAGTAGTCCGCCACAAGCCCATCATGAGGAAGCTCTCCTGCTTCCTTGGGTCCTTGAAGCTCACAAGCAACTGCGAACCCCCACCGAGTCGTTTGACTGAGGTTCGAGCCTGCTAGGTAGATCTGCAATGGTTTCTGCGATCCTTTTTGTACGTTGTGCATCGGCAGAGTGTAATTAGCGGCATGAGTTTGCAAAGCCAGCGGAATTCCCTCGGGAGAGAACTGTATGTTGTTGAGAGAGCTTTGGTCTTCGGGAGAGAAGTGTTTGTTCTGTAGAGAGCCAAAGGTTTGGCCATCGGGAGAGAACTGTTTGTTTGTTCTGTGGAGAATGAGATACTTGCATTCCTGCCTGATTGTAGGTTGTACCTAGTGTTTTCCTGGAATAAAATGGTGTGCATGTTTTGAGCGAATATCTGGCGCCTGTTCGCCACTAAGCTGCAAATCCAATTCAGTTTGTTTGATGTTTTGCCGTTTTGTTCGATGGATCCAGCCGCAGGGACTTTTGCTGGTACAACCGAAAAGCCCGGCACAACCTCATCAAGTGGGCCTCCAAAAGATGCATGAACAAAAGAAAAGAAGTAATGGTCGATGATTTTCTGCCTGGAACTGTTGTGCTCCGTATTTACAGTACACATAGAAGAGTTTTTTCCCCCTTGCCGAACAGCAAGAGTGCGAAACGGTCTAAGTTCCTCTCTAGTGATAGCGAAGCAAGAAACAGTTCAGCACCTCGTAAAATTCCCGCGGACTAATGCGCCCGTGAAGGAAATTCCCGCAAAAGAAGTGGGAAGAGAAGCGAAAAATAAAAGGAAACTTCAGAGATCCTCACTCAAGAACAAAAACATTCCTGCAGCGCTCTCCAAGCCAGCCTCCGGCCGACTACTGATGGTACCCGTTCTGAATCGGCGGCGTCCTGAAGCCGTTGCCTGCCGAGATGCTGAGGTTGGCGCAGGAGCCCGAGGAGGGCTTCTTGGCCATCCCTCCCAGCGCGACGTAGCTCTTGCACGATTTGACCTTCTGCTTGTAGGGGTTGTCCTTCTTGCGCAGGTCCTCCAGGCAGCGCACCTCCGACATGCACGCGAACGACTGGGACTTACCCTCGTAGTACCGAGACAGGCCCTTCCTGCACGCACCACCAAGGCTCTCGCGCGGTCAGGCAACAACATCCTTACCCTTCCGAGGAAGAGGAATCGACTGTTTTCTTTTTGCGCCGGCGAGGAGAGGTAGCGCTACTTACTTGGGCGGGAGCTGCGACATCATGGACGTCATGTCGTAGATGCTGTCCGAGTTCATCCTCCGCAGCGGCTGCGGCACGAACGCGCGCTGGTCGCGCCCGCCGTCCTGGAAGTGGTCCCCCTCGTCGGCGTCGGAGTCGCCGCCGCCGGAGCCGGCCGACGCCGCCTCGAACAGCTCCTCGTCCCCCTCCTCGCCCCCGAGCCTGAAGCTCATGTCGGCTCGCCCTGCACCCCGCCCTGCCCCTGACAGCGCTCTCGCTAGCTAGTTTGCCCACCCGAAGAAAACGGCCCGGCCGGAGACGCTGCTCTGTTTCAGCCGTATGCGTTTCGCTTTCCTTTCCCACTCTGCTGTGCTGATCTCTGGCTTGTGGCTGGGTTCGGGGCATCCGCCTCCGCAGCGCCGGTGCGGTGCCGCGTATATATTATATACAGGCACGGCACGGCGCGGCGCGGCCCGGCCACGCGCCCACTCCCCGCTCGCTGTCATCAAAAGAGAATTCAATGCAGCGGCCGCCCGGGCGTCCTTTGACCAACGCGGCCACGAGTAACGCGCGCCATTTGCTCCGAAGAAACGGAAACGAAAACGAAAAAAAGAACGCGCGCGGTTTGCACCTGCTCTGCTCGCTCGTTCGTGCACTTGCGTCGCGGCCGTAGCCGGCGCTGTTCGGATGCAGGGATCAGTTTTTATTTCGGATTATATCAGACGTTTGATGTTAAGTAGAAAGATTAAATATAAATTGATTATAAAACTAATTACATAATCCGTTGCTAATTCGTGATACGAATCTATTAAATGCAACTGATCCATCATTAGCACATATTTACCGTAGCATAATATAGTTAAACTATGAACTAATTTGATTTAATGGACTCCTCTCGCGAATATAATTAATTTATAATTAAACTATACTCGATACCAGCAATCGGTGACATGCATCCAATGTGTGAAGGGAGTAAAGTTGGACGGAACGAAACAGCGAGGGCACGGCGATGCGACGGACGCTGGCACGGGCCCGGCCGCGCTTCGGGTGGTGGCCGGCCGGTCCATGGGTGTTTGCGCTAATAATAAAGTCGGTCTGGCTGGCCACTCCGGCGCTGCCACACATGATTTTCGGCCCCGGAATCTGTTCCGCGCCCCGGCCTGTCGATCTTATCCTCATCTCAGTTTGAGCCTTTCAGGGGGTTGAGGGCATGGGGCCCGGTTTGGTTCGAACGCCTGCCTGGGGCTGCTGCGGGGCAGAGAGGTGGCATCCGGGAGCTGGCGCGTGGGGCCGGCACGGTGGCGGCGTGGTGGCCACGTCCCGTCCCGAGCTCGCAGGGAATGTTACTTTGCACGCGGGTACTGCCACGTGGCGTCCGATCCTACGGTCGTCGCGGCTGCGATGAATGATGGCTGGATCCGGTAAGATACGGCTTCCGCTGCGAGGAAAGAGGTGCCCCTGCGGTATGGCTGGTTCACACGTCACCGTAAAGCAGCTGGAAGAGAGAGCGGCCACACTGCCACGGAAAGAAAATAAGCCTGAACGCCTGACGTCGATCTCACGAGACGTCAAAGCAGGTGGGAACTCGTGAGACGAGACCTCTCGATCCGGTGTTTAGGCGCGACGTCATTTTCGAGCGATCTATCTCGTTCGAGACCTTTTATTACGGTCAAGCGAACTGGGAACGGAAGGAACGAGCGGAGCGTCAACAGATCAATTCAGCTCGGCCATCATAGCAGATTTACAGAAACGTGCAAGCTTCCCCGGCGAGTACAGCGACGACGAGTTTTGGGGGCCCTAAATAAAAGAAAAAACACGTTTACAGCCCTAGATAAGGAGCTGGCGTGCAGCCTGGAGCGTTGATTTTTGGTTATCTTGCGACGACAGGTAATCGGTCCTACTCCCGGAACAGTAGTATCATCGCGTGCTGTACACCTTTCCATTTCAAAAACCGACAGAGACACATTGTCAAATACAAAACCCCAGCTCAAAGAAACCTCTAGCCCAGTGGAACAACCACGGCGACATGACGAGTTCTGGAAGCCCGACACGCGTCGCCGGCGGGCGCTACGCGCCAAGTGCGTGTCCGGGTGGGGAGCGCGGTGCGCCCGCCACGCCGCGCCGCGGCCGGGACACGTAGGCCAGCGCCGTTCCCGGGGACGCGGCCACGAGGCTCCGGCCAGCGAAGTCCACGGGCCGGCTTTCCCGTGCCTGGCCCGCGTGCGCGGTGGCCCGGCCGTCGGCAACGCCTAGCACGATGTCACGCTGCCCGAACGCGCCTGCTGTCGACTGACGACTGCACACAGTGATGGCGGTGGTCGCTCGTCAGCCTTTCTCACATTTTCTTTTTCCGGTCGTCGAGGCGATCGAAGTGCTCTGTGCTCTAATCCTCAGCATTAATCGCCGCGCTTTGCGCGTCTAATCGAGGTTACGGCAGTCATCATCAGGACCTGGTTGTCCGCGTCACGGGTGCTCCGAGCCAGGCGTTGTGGATAGGCACGGAAGCCCCTTGTACGGACGCTTGGCACCGCCGGGCGTGACGTGACCGGCAGGCGGGGTGCCGACCACGTACAACTAGGGTAGAGTTCAAACCCTGGCAGCGATGGTTGCGTTAGGATTTGGGCTGGGTCCCGTTGTTTTCACTAGAGTTGTTCGGCCGATGCGGTAAATCGCGCCGTGTAAGCTGTGGCAGCGGACGTGATCGACCGGTCGGCGGTGAGCGGCACGAGCCGTACGCAGTTAAAGACCGGAGACCACACGGGGTTCCACCTGCCGACCGCGCGTGGTTGCATCCAACGGAACGAAACTGGGGACGGGCAAGACCAGTCCGGCCCGTGAAAACCGTCGCCGGAAAACGGCCAAACTGATCGCGCGCCGCGCTCGCCGCGTTTGCCGGGCTGGCATGGCTGGCTGCCTCGGGGTTCCGAGCCGCGGCGGCCGAGCGCCGAGCGCCAGCGGCCGGCGAGCGACGCGGTCACGCGGCATGGGCTGGGTGGGAACGGCCGAACCAGGATGGCCGCAGAGAACGCACCACCATGTGGCGTGTCGCGCGCGTGCGTCTGTGGATATGGGCGGCGCTCGTGGCGACCCCCTCTCTTTTCTTACTGATGGATCTGGATGCCTCCTGCTTATCCCCCATTATCCGGCAATCCCGAAACGGGCTCGCCGAGGCGGTAAGATTTGCTGCGTGACGCACTGCGCGCCTCTCGAACGAGTCGTCGTCGCGCAGCGCAGTAGAGCATGTTACTAGCAGCAAAGATACGACGGCCGGATCGATCGTGAGGAGCACGTGGGTTGGGCTTTGGACCATCTGATCTGATCCAATCATCAACGAGACTGGTCCGGGCTAGGTGCCACGTTTCGGCGCGCCGGGGCGAGCGGGAACGGGAAAACGCGGCCGGTCGTCACCACTTTTGGCTGGGCCCCAGCCCGACAGGGCCTTTTACCAGCCACAAAGTTCGTGTACAGCTGGTGCCATGTGACAGGTGCTCCTCCAGCACCTGCACGGCTGGTCTGCTGCTACGTGCGCCGTAGCCATCAATTGCAGGTTCCAAAGCCCCGGCGGCGCACGTATCCATCGCGGGATTCAGCTCGGCGATAAGCCGATAACGCCTTGTGCCTCCACAGCTTTTGGCCTCGAGATTCGGGGATGGGAAGCGCAGGAGACGTTCGAAACGGAGACGTCAGGAGCAAGAGGAGGAGAGGAGGAGGTTTCAGGGTTCAGATCAGATGCCATGTGCTAGGGCAGGGCCCCCTCGGGTTTCTTCTCTGTTCGGCGCGACGTGAAGAGAAGAGAAACCAACCATGGGAACTCGAGGCGGGTTCGGCGTTTGTCTCCACGGAACCGCGGCGGAGCTCCTCTGTATCTAGTCCATTCTGCCCCGGACTCGGTCGAGGTCGGATCGGATAGGATGGAGATCAGGGTGACCCCATCCGTATGTTAGGTTGGGCGCAGGCAGGTTGGTCCTTGATGATGATGTGAGATGCTGAACGCTCCTCGTGGTCGTGGCGTGGGGGCTGCGCATTGAGGCTGGACTTCACACAGGTCAACTTCCGTGCCAAGAAACGGTTGGGCAGACTAGTAGCTTCTGCGCGGTTTTTTCTTTCTTTCCTTTTCCTTCAGAACGAGCTCCCGCACAGTTGCTGATCCGGCTGGACTTACACTGTCGGGCCTTTCACTGGGCTTCTCTTGGGCTCGCGTCATGCTAAAAGCAGGCCCACGATGGTTCTCTTCGGGGGCCCGCGGGTTGCTCTTGCATGTGTGCCTCGACCAAATCCACGCTCGTTCTTTGCGGTGGCATGCAGCGCTCCGACACTTCAGCGCATCCATGGTCGAGCGCTCCGATATCCACATCCTTCCTGCGGCGGAGTGAGCAAGCGCCCCCCCGAAAGACGGCGAGGTCGACGGGCGCGAGGAGACGAACGTGTGGCCGGAGCGAGCGCGGGGATCCGGTGCTCCTTCCACTCCCCGATCTATTTATGCCACCCGCTAACTGCATCGCAACTAGAACTCGTCGGTGCAGAGAGAGTCCCCTATCTCGATCCCTCTCTCGATCCGTCCTAGCTAGCAAGCAGCCCCACGAGCAAGGAAGGCGAAGATGTCGTGGCAGACGTACGTGGACGAGCACCTGATGTGCGAGAGCGAGGGCCACCACCTCACCTCCGCGGCGATCGTCGGCCACGACGGCACCGTCTGGGCTCAGAGCGCCGCGTTCCCGCAGGTCATTGCAATCACGCGCCCTTTGCTATGTTCTTGTTTCTTTTTCCTTTTCTTTTTCTTTTGCTATGTTCTTGTTTGCATGTTCGCGCTGACATTTCTGGGGTGATTCTGTGTGTGTGTGTGGTGGTGGCAGTTCAAGCCCGAGGAGATGGCCAACATCATGAAGGATTTCGATGAGCCGGGGCACCTCGCCCCGACCGGCCTGTTCCTTGGACCCACGAAATACATGGTCATCCAAGGCGAACCTGGCGCTGTCATCCGTGGCAAGAAGGTGATGCATGACTGCCCATCGTTACTCTGCTGCTCCCCTGGTTTCTATTCCTTATTCTTGACGTCAAATTCGGTGTCAGTAAATACAAAACTAGCGGCGTTACATGTGGCTCAGCCATGGATTTTATTCTTGGATCGGAGCCGAGTTATCAGAAGAGAAACGTTAGCAATTGTACAGGCAATTTTGTTGAAAAATTATTCTTTTCTTCCGTATCCTGGTAATTGGAAGTAATCCTACAGTTGACCATATTTTCACCATTTTCCGTACGGAAGATGCTCAATCATTCTTCATGCCCTACACCAAAGTGAAAGGAAACGGGGACGCTACGCTAGCTACAGTGTTCAACAAGAATCGTATATAAACGGGTGATCATAAATCATTACCACTAGACATGCAGCGCAGCGAAAGTAGAGCTGAGGTAGCTTACCTTAATGTAGTCGCGCATTGGTGAAAAGGAAGCAGATTACGGCTCGTAACTCCTCCTCCTTGTCCTGCCGATCAGCACTACAGCAATACAGCAGCACCTCCTCGAAGTCCACACGTATGGGACGGGAACGCCGGTCACCGGTGTGTTAGCACCGCACACTCGGCTAGGGTTGCGTGGAGAAGAGATGTGACGGCAGTTTAGATTTGTGGCGCAAGAGTATTCGCCATCCACAGCCCCGTCTCTCATTACATAGACCCCACTTAATGCGCCTTCACGCAGGAAGTCTTCTATTAGGGTTCTAATACTTCTCGGATTAATATCCAATCCACGCATGATTGCCTTTTGAACGTATCATCAACACAAAGCTGCACGCACTTGTGGCGGTGTTGGTTTCTTCATCTTCCCGATGAGCCTCTCAATGGGGCTCTTTTTTGTGTGTGTTTACCTTCATAGTGGTCTCGAACAGAATTGACACGTTGTTAGCAATATATTCTGCCACGTGCCTTGATCTTGAACAAATGTTCCTTAGGACACCTAGATGTGTTGTGATATACCACGTACTGACATTAGTTTACTATGAGTGTATCTACTAAACTATTTTTTAACCTGGCTATGGCTTATGTGCGATTCTTGAATATATTAAAAATGCAAAGATTTCAACCATTTTATTTAATTCTTAAATACTGATGAATAGTACATAAAATTCAAAAATACAGGACACATCTCTCCCTAATGTTATTTGACATCCACCCATAGTATTCATAAGAAAGGATGAAGCCTATAGCTTGGATTATTACAAGTAAACCTGACATGGGAGTCAGTTTTACTATCTTCTAGCTCCCCATTTATTTTTCTCTAGACTAGTAGTAAAGCTGGAGTTTGAAAGTCTTTCTAGGTCGAGAGAATGTTACTTCTTCTTAATGAAAAAAACGTGGGGTGTTTCTAACCCTACCGGTCTAGCTTTTTTATTGAAAATTTTGCTACAGCACACTGCTCCTTCGTGAAATTAACTCTAGGACACTAAAATGTAGTTTCTTTGTTGTACACACTAGTTTCTTTGCAGCAGAACACCGCCTAGTATCTTGTAGCCAATAATTTCTCCAATGTCCCACAACATAAGCCGAGAATGAAGAATGTCATGTAGTAAAATTTCCTTTTAAAATATTTACAAACTTTTTGTTTTTGTTTCACAGGGATCTGGCGGCATCACGGTGAAGAAGACTGGGCAGGCACTCATCATTGGCATCTACGACGAACCGATGACTCCCGGGCAGTGCAACCTGGTGGTGGAGAGGCTCGGCGACTACTTGATTGAACAAGGCATGTAGCCGCCTAGATGATGGATGGTTCCAATAACAAACACATTGCATGTTGCCGCGTTTGCCTGGGCCTGGCCCTTGTTACCACTCTGCCTATTGCTCCTCTGAACATTTTCAATTCTGACTTCGTCGCTTTGGTTCACAATTTTTCGATCATTTTGGCTGCTGTATTGTGACTCGTGTGTAATGAACACTCTTACGAGTGTCTTCGTCTAGTTTGTAATGCAGGCACTAGGCAGATATATTTTGTGCAATGCTAGTAATATTAGGAATAAGCAAAGACAAGTTTGGTATAATATACAGGTCGTATGTGAAGCATTTTTCCAAACCACAATATACATAGCACCAAAATGATATAACCCCTCACTCAGAATCTGATATGCGAGGAGGGACACATCAAATTTAAGACCTCAAACAAAACTAAAGGGAGAAGATCGATTCATAACTCGACAGCGCACTTGGATACAGCAAAACAAAACCCTAGCTAATAACTCTCCCTCAAACGTCCAAAACCAACGAACTAATTAAGCAAGCATATCTGCGGTACATATGACTCTGCACGCGCCTCTCATAACATTGATTTGCCGGCGGCCACGGCGGCTTGGCCCCTGCGCCTTCCTGTCCTCCGCGCCGCGATATGGCCGGCCTTGGCACCGGGCGGAGCGTCGCGGCGGACGGTGGAGGCGTGGCCAATGTGCTGGTGGTTGCCTCCTCCGTGGGGGTGGTCCACGGGGTTCATGGCCACGCCGCGCACCCTGGGCCAGCAGTTCCTCTTCACGCGGAACTTGTGGTAGGCGTTGCCGGCCTTGAGCAGCGGCTTCTCCGTCCTGCCGCCGCCGGCGACCTGCCCGACCATCGCGCGGCAGTTGCTCTGCAGCAGCTTCTTGGCGCCGGACGGGAGCTTCACTCTGCGTCCACGATCGTTAATTGATTAGTATGCAACGGAGAAATTAAGGATCGCACATCAATTCGAACGCACGCGTACAAGCAGTGTGAATGCTGCTGCATCATGCATCAGGGTGATGTATATATAACCTGGCGGTGCCGTTGTCCGTGTTGTGGCTGATGACGATGGCGTAGTCGCCGGAGCAGCGCGCGAGGGCGCCGCGGTCGCCGACGCGGCCCTCGACGTTGCAGATGACGGTCCCCTCCGGGAGCGTCCCGACCGGGAGGACGTTGCCGATGCTGAGGTTGGCGCGGCGGCCGCAGTAGATGGGCTGGCCGGTGTACATGCCCTCGGCGGCGATGAAGAGCTCCTTCTGCTGCCCGTGGCGGAAGGGGTGGCGGAAGGTGACGCGGGCGAGCGGGGCGCCGCGGCCGGGGTCGTGCACGATGTCGGTGACGAGGCCCTTGAGGTAGCCGCTGCGCTCGCCGAAGTCGAGCGCGCGGAAGCGGGCGGGGCCCTTGCGGTGGTGGGTGTGGGACTTGAACACGGACCCCGCCGCGCCCTTGCGCTGCGCGCGGATGACACGGCCCATGGCGGCGGCGGCGGCGGCGGTTTCTTCTTGGCGATGGATCGGAGGACACGGCCGGGGTTTTGGTGCACGAGTTTATACGGGTCGAATTTATATGGGCGGTTCGTACGAGGCACGGAAGGGTTACGTATGTTACCTGGCTGGCTCATCTGGCGGCGTAGATCAGCCGCTGGGTGGTGCGTTTTGGGCTGTGAGCCGTCCGATCGGACGTGAGGATTCTGTATTAGAGTATACAAACGCCATCAAAGCTCCACTGCCTCGTGATGGAAATACGGGACGAGAGATAGGCAGGTGCTATCTAGGTGATTTGTTTTCTTTTTTGGTCGACGAGGAGATTTGTTGCTGGCTACTGGGACCAACGGCCCACCTCGCTCGGGTCTCGACAGGCGCCGTCAAGATAACTGGGCTGGACGCGAAAAAGGCCGAAAGGATCGATCTACGATGGGCTTTCTCACCTTCGTCATATGAGTACGGGCCTTTCTCACCTAAAAAAATCATTTTGCAATTCTCGGACTGACCAGCCAGAGTACTTTTTGACTCGGCCGGCAATTGCTACGCTCCGCCGCGGCTGACCAGTGACCACCACCCCAGTGGCAAGAGGCAGGACCAGGCGACCAGCAACGGCAGCGCGGCGTCCCATCAAAAGGCGCAGCTTTGCCCCCAGCCGCGGCAGCCGGCGCCGTCTGCAAGCCCAAGATCGAAGCCACACAGATGCCGCAGACCGCGCCGGGGCATTGCACTTCCCACCCACGCCTCCTCGCTCGTCACCCCGCAACCACCGTCACCCACGAGATGCGCACCGGCCGCCTACCCTCTCTCGGCGCCCCCGCCGCAACGCGCTCTCCGGGTCGGTGCCGGCCGGCCGCACGCCGCCGCAGGACCGCCCCGCACGTAACGTAACCGACGGTGTGCCTCACAGCTGCACGCCACTCCACCTCGCTCAGCCGGCCGGCGTCGCGCGCGCGACGCACGCACGCGTCTCTTCGGCCGGCCACGCGCGCGCATGGAGCCGCGGACGCCACGGTGTGGACGTGTACTCCAACTCGCTCGCGAGGCATGGCAGGTGGCGCTGGACCACCACCCAGTGCCGCGCCGTACCATACCGTCCGTCCGCGGATCTGACCCGCGCGGCCGCACGCACGCACGCCTCCGGCCGCCGCCGGTGACCAAACCCAGCCACTTGCGCGCGCGAAGTCCACTCTCCTCTGACACGCCGGCGGGCGCCGAATCGCCGGCGCCGGGCGGGAAGTCCACTGGCTCCTCAGCTCACGCTGCTAGCTGCTGCTAGATATTCCGCGCGCGCGTGCCCGCCGTGTTCACACCGTGCTTTCGTGCGTTGGCGGAGTTCTTCCGTGCTGGGTTACGCGTCGGACGCTTTACTCCGTCGGTCCATCCGTTGTTCGGCTTGCATTGCATTGCCTTTGTTTCGTCGCCAAGTAGGGTGCCAATTTGAGGTGCGAGGGAGGCGGTGGTTGCTCTCTCTCCGTCCCCTTTTCGAGTTCGGTCGTGCATGGGCATGGAAAGTGCGTGTGTCCCCAAGTTGCGGCCGCATGTAGCTAGCCCGGCACTACCTGCACCAGGCTGCAGCAAAGATTTCAGCAAAAGCTGGCATTCCAATTTACCTAATATCCTTCTTCAAATTCCCTAATTGGGTCGTGGACACAATTAATACTCACATGGCGAATTGTATGTGGGATGATTATGAGGGGAATGGAAAAATTCAACTAGCAAATTGGCAAATGGTGAGTATGAAAAAGAGTACGGGATGCTTGCGGCGTCCCTGTCTCCCTAAGCTCAAAAATCTTAACATAGCCCTCCTAGAATCTTGGGTTAAAAAATTCATTATAGATGAGGGAAAACTTTGGCATAACATTATTAAGAATAAATATGTGAGAAATGCCCTCAATATCTTTTATTTGCCTCATTCACAACCTTCTACCTTTTGGAAAGGGGCCATGTTTGCTGCTAAAGCTCTGAAATTTGGTTATAGATGGAGGGTAGGTGATGGAACTAAAATCAGGTTTTGGGGACACATGGTTTGGGACTGCACCTCTTGCAGCGCAATTTTGGGAGGTTTTTTTGTGTGTAATCAAATTGGGGTTAGACTTTCCTAGTTCTGGGATGGTGTAGATGTTAAGCTAACCTTTAGAAGAACCTTCTCTGAACATTTGATGAATAGATGGTATGAACTTTGTGAGATTGTAATTGAGATTGCATATAATGATGAAGGTGACTCTTTGGTACTAAGATTGCATATAATGATAAAGGTGACTCTTTGGTCTGGCAGTACGAGAGCAAAGGGACTTATACGTCCCAATCTCTCTATGCAATCATCGGCTTTAGGGGAGTTAAACCGGTCTACATCCCTTCGGTGTGGAAGATCCAAATTCCTCCCAGAATTTAAGTGTTTCTGTGGCTCCTGGCACACAACAAACTGATGACTGTTGATAACCTACTAAAAAGGAACATTGTCAAACCTCCACATTGTAGGTTTTATAATGAAGATAAATCTATTAACCATTTGTTCTATGAGTGTGTAGTGGCAGTTAAAATTTGGGTTTATCTCTTCCATTTTACTAATGTCAGGATTGAGAACTATTGGAGTACTAGCCTATCAGCTCGTGCTCCCGCACGGGCTAGTTAGAATTAATATAAAAGTAAGACTTATAGCTAATAATTATAATTATCTATCTCATATTCTCTTTCATCTATTAAATATTCTAACACAATACTTAAAAAATATATATTTATCATTATCTAGTTGCAATAGGTTTATTTAGTAACAATTTTTTTACTTTGCATCACACCTCCATATGTGTTTGATATGTATTTAATTGAACCTTTTGTTTGAACTATGTGAACAACATGAATTTTGGTATTCTTATCTTTTTCCTCATACATGGATATATGGTGACACACATCATGAGGAGTATTTTTATATAAACAATAATATAAATAATAAATTAATAATGATAGAAATAGTAATTTAGAATTGTATATTGGTGCACTTTAATATTTTTTGTTATAATTATAGTATTTAGATTCAGATTTATGGATTACTTCAATTTAACTTTTAATAACCACATAATTGGACTTATATGCAAATTTAGCGGGTTATTTCTATTATTCTTATAATAGCATAGGTGGGTAATTTACATGAAGATTAGGGGGTTACTTTAAATTACTTTTTATAATAGCAGAGGTGGGTAATTCAGATACATGTTTAGTGGATCACTTTAGCCTATTTTTATAATGGTAGAGGTGGGTAATTTAATGAAAAAGATAACAGATCCAATAGTTACTATGATTAGATTTGTCGGATTGATGGTAAGATGTTTCTAATTTTTGTGAGAATTTTTAGAATTTCTCTAATTTTTTAGAGTGTCCACCTAGGATTCTAGGTGGCTTCACGTAGAGGCTTGAAAAGGAGCCTCCAATTAGTAATAGTAAGATTGCCAGTAAATGGACCTGCGATAAAAAGTTTGCCCTTGTCAATATTATCTCTGCTGGAGTGTGTTCGAGCTTATAGCTAACTAGAAACAATATGATTTTTCGTAAACAGGACTGGCGGGACATAAAGGTGGTTCTGAGGACAATCTGAAGTGTATGACTTCATGGATGCTATGCTCAAGGAGGACCTCTGGGAAAGAGCGGGCTACCGGTGCAGCTTCTTGAAGGTGATCCTAACGACCCCTTTGGAGATCGCCGGTCCACGAAGAAGATCAAGATAGGAGCAGCCTGGCTCAACGCCTAGCAAAGAAGACACATCGCTTGCTGTTATGTGGTGTGGTCCGTTGCTGACTGCATGTGTCCTTCATCTTGTCTTTGAACTTGTTTTTGTGGACTGCTATGCTGTGGCGGGTGGTAGAGTTTGTGGCTCCTGTCGGCAGCCATTACCTGTACCGTAGTGACCCTTTTGTGAGAACACATTGCTGTAAACTAAAAACGTTTTGCTTTGTTCAATGGAATGGTGCAGGGCCGTGGTGCCTGTTGATCTAAAAAAAAGTTAGGAGGACTAATAATTTCCCCAACAAAAAAACACAGTTTCGACGAAATAAAAAAGGTGTTTGCAGATCTGTTCTGTTATGTTCTGCCGCATGGCCCTTTCTTGCATAATTGAAGGAACCGTATATAGCCCAGCACGAACATATTCTTCAGCAGCATGGGTCACCAACCATTGGCACACAAATTGCACAGTCCAACAGCAACGCCGGCAGTGGCCCCCCGGCTGCCGATCGCTGAAGCGAGCCAGTGCGAACCATTGCATCACCCCCCAACCCACACCAAATCACCAAGCCCGTCGCCCGACACCAACTACGCCGCAGCCACCAGCATCCATCCCATCGATCACATCACCTCACCCGCGCTCGCCCGGATAAGCGTCGCTCCCTCCGGCGCGGCGCGGCTCGCCTGGCCCTGGCCGGCCGGGGGCCCCTCGCGGCCTCGCCTCCACAACCCCCCAACCCCAATCATCCACCCCACGCGCGCACGCAACGCCGAAAGAGGACGACGCCGCTGCCGTCGCCGTCGCCTCTGAACCTGTGATAGAACACCAGCAAGGCAGCAGCCGTGTGTGCGATGAGTGCTTGCCGAGAACAGATGGGCGCTAAAGTGCAGGGCTGAAAGGAGAGAGAGATACAGGCTACAGGGATGTAGCTAGGGGGTTATAGAAATTTAGGCCAGAGAAAAAAAAAAGAACGGCGCCGGCTCGGGGCAGGCACCATGCTGGTGGTCTGGTACAAAAAAGAGGCCAGGCTCAGGCTGCAGCTCCGCCACAGATAACAGCCTACTTGCTTGCTTCAGCTGGCTAGCCGGTAGCGCCTCTCTCACGGCCTCGCCTCACCCCACCTCACCTCATCAGGGTTCTCGAGTTCTTTAGGTAGCTCTGGTCTGGCCAGGTGACTGCAGCTGGTCGATTGCCTGCCTCAGCAGGTGAGTTCTTGGCTCCTCGCTCTCTGCTGAATTCTCTTGCCGTACGATTCCGTTCGAGAAGACCTATGTATGAACTAGAGAAACCACCCTCGTCTGAATCGATCTCAAGGACTGATGCTAGAGTCTCGATGGGGTGCGTCTCGATGGGGTGTCTGAAGTGACCTTGTGCTGATCCTTTCCTCTGCTAGCTTGAGCACCTACTCCAAGGACACGCTTGCGCTGTAGAAGACTGGCTTTGTTTGTTCGACGCCAGGCCAGCTCGAGAGGGTTTTGCTGTCTCCTCGCCGGATAGGATGAGCTCCCAGAAATGCCTTTGACGTGATTTGATTTGGTGACAGCACGAGTCGTGTCTTTTCCCAGCTTTTCTCTTCCCGGCTCGCGTTCACTTTGACCTTGGAGTTGCATATACCGCACGTTTGTTTCGTACTTTCTCCGTCCCAAGTTGAGTGCGAGACTCAATTTTTCAAGTAGCAGCTTACTTGTACTCCTCCCAACTCCCCGTCAAATGCTATCATAGGCAGGGTAGGGTTTGATTGCTGTTTGAAGCCTTCAAGATTGCTGGCTCTAAAGCCCTGGCTACACACCACCACCATCCACATATTTATAGGCAAATTAAAGGTCTGTTTTCCTCCTGTGCCTCTCCTAGATCAAGTGCCATGGAGGAAGGCTCCGGAGGGAGAGCTCCTTCCACTCCTCAACTGCTAAACCTCATCCGAGGCGAGGGAGAATGGAAGGTGGTTAGGGAGGCAGCAGATGGAGGGAGATCGTCAAGAACCACCGCATGCTCTGAAGCCGAGGAGGACACGAAGCTGGAGCTGAAGCTCGGCCTCCCTGGTGTCCAAGAGGAGGAGAGACCAGCCGGCCCCAGAGAGAAGATGCAGCAAGGACAGGAGAGCTGCACGGCACTCTCCCTTGGTTGCTTCCCATCACATTCGAGGCTCGCCACTAGCACTGCTACTACCACAGGGGCAAAGAGAGGATTCTTGGCCACCGTTGGTGCCAAGGCAGAAGGTAAGTGTACAAAGGAAATTGAAACATGCAGCCGTTTATTAGTTCAGAAAGCTGCAATCTCGTTTTGTTTCTGACAGCTTTTTTTCTGTGTTTTTTGAAGGTTGTAATCAGAGGCACCAGGACAGGCAAGGGTGTGGGAACGAGTTAGCATTGGCAGATGAAAACGTGGCAGGTGAGAGGAAGAAAGGGTGCTGCCCCCCGTCGTCGTCGCATGACTCGGCTGCTGGGCCTGTGCGCAGCAGCAGCAATCTCCACCAGGGGAGGTGAGGACAGGCTTGTTTTACTGGCTTTCCCGTCTTTTTGTGCTCTCAGCTATGGAAGCTATGCTTGTTTATTTTTGTCATGGCATATGCGTGATCTTGGGAAAGGATTACGTAGTAAAACGTTCCTGTCTGCTTCAGCTTTACTTGCTGATCCTGGCTTTCTGGATCAATTATGAAAGCAAAGCAGTTCAGGAAACTAACGTCGCATAATTAGGGATGCAGCTACATGATTCAAATATTTAATTAGTTTGTTGATCTCATGAAATAGTTTAGTTTTAAAGGAAAAAATTTGAGAGTTACTGAAACTCACTGGTGGTCTGATTCAATGTAGAGGTGCTGTTCTTCCAGTGGTCGGTTGGCCTCCAGTCCGGGCCATCAGGAGAAACCTCACAAATGGCAGTTCATCTAAGCAATCCCCTGACCGGCAAAATGATGAAGCTGGTGACAAGGCGAAGCTCACCTGCAAGAGGAGCCCGCTTGTCAAAATAAACATGGACGGCATCCCCATTGGAAGGAAAATAGACCTCGCAGCATACGACAACTTTCAGAAGCTGTCATCTGCCGTCCAAGAGTTGTTTTCTGGCTTTCTTGAAGGTAAAAATTAAACAACAGAACACAGAAACTAATACTCGGTCAATTTGTTTTATAAAGACGAATGCTTGAGTATCTAAATAGAACCAATCAGAGACATCATCTTTTATTTCTGAAGAATATGATTTTGGTCCTGCAGCTCAGAAGGACTTAGACTGTACTCGAAGTGGAGAACAAGGAACGGAAGAGAAACTATTTTCTGGGTTATTGGATGGAAATGGCGAATACACTTTAGTTTATGAAGACGATGGAGGGAGCAGGACACCAGTTGGGGACCTACCATGGAAGTAAGCCTTCCCTGTTCCTTTCTCTTTCTATGTATATCACAATCCCCACACCTACTAGTTTTCTGTAAGTTTCTTAAGCATAAGGAACACTATAATGCACACATTTTTTTATCACCTTCAGTTACAATCAAATTTTCTTGCTTACTGTGCCATATTTACATTTCTACTTATTTTAGAATTTTGTCAAAATTTGAGAAGGCCAATTCAGAAGCATGCCTGTGTACTATCTTAATTAAATTGTTTTTTAATTCCTGCAGTGTATTTGTTTCTACGGCTAAGAGGCTGAGGGTTATGAAAAGTTCAGAGCTTCCCCATGGCATTGTAAGTATAGTGCAGATTCAAGCTGTCTTTGGTTTCCCTGGTATGGAAATTCAAAAACTTCATCTCTGGTGAAATTTGTATAAACTGAATTTTTTGCATGTGACATAAATCCCAGGTTTCCCACTCATTCATGTTTTTTCCCTTTTTTTACAGATTAAAACTACCTCTGGGAGGGCAGCAGATCATTAATATGAGGCCAGTCGTCCTGCCATTGGATCATGCAAGCTGTTTCAATCACCGGCTTCCTTCAGATGACTCTTTTTCGCTTGTAGAGATATCTAATAAGATAAATGTTAGCATATTACAGATGCCTAAGTGCACTGCATATTTTGTAATTTTCCTTGCTATTTCAGATATAGCTATGCAACATGATCTAGTAGGATTGCTAAAGCTGAAAAAAATGTGTTTTTAGTTTTACTGTGATGCGACAACTTTCAACTAACTACGCTGAGATGAAAAAAGGCATACGTAATGTTCAAATCACAATACTGAGCATGCTAACCAAGAAAACAAGCATATACAACCATGGAAAGCTGATAGCTCATCAGCAATGGAGGAGCAAACATTGTGTTGAGTTTCCAAATGCTAGGGTTGTAGAGTCACCATTCACCGACTCTCGTCATACCAATTCAGCATTAGAAAATTCAACGCAATGTTTTCAGGTCAAAGTATTTGCCACAAGCACCATGAGGAATGCTTTGACCTGATTCCAACATTTTACAGTTAAGATCTGCGAGAGTATGAGGTATACCCGTAATTTGTACAATAAAAAAGCAGAAAAACCCATACGTCCAGGCAGCAACTCTGGTACTCATTTTCACTGTTGAAACACCACTATTCATCAACAGCTAGCTGGTTTATAATCAGAAGCTCCATCTGCAGGTAATCAAGAATAGTTAGTGCCTTTTAAGACAGAGATTAGAACTGTAATAAGTTATACATAAAGCATAGGACAACAGACCAAAAAACAACCATTTCTTTTCCTGCTGCAGATGGAAATATTCACTGCCATGCTTCCAGCCTTGGAATTGGGGACAAATGAAAGGTCCCTGTCATTGGACCACTTCTGAATACCGAATGGCGGAAAAGAGGAAGAGACGGGGTGGATTACGAAAGAATCTTTACCTCCTTTTGTTGTGTCTCCTTCCCATACATCCGTATCCCCCCGTGCTGTGTGCTAATATGTCACCAGTGCGTATTTTAGTTGCTAGGCTAAAAGCTATATTGCCTTTGCAAGAACATTGCATTGGAGCAGGTGAAAGCGGCATGAGTACTTACAAAAATTAAGCATGCCAGTTGCCCAATCCTTGGCTTTTCCATATAGATACTACTGTAAGTATTAGTATCAGTCTGGTCTCCTGCCTGCACTATCGTGTTCCAGTATTCTACTCTTGAAAACAACTTATCAGACAAATACACATGTACTGTGGTGGATTGAGATGCTAGGTGAACATGCTACTGGAGACTGCAAATGCAACAACCTAAAGAAAAGGTTTCTTAAATGACACCGTAAATGGAAAAGATGAGCACTTAATCGTGATCGTCACATCAGCATAAAGGATATGATCAAAATTCAAATGAACAATTCAGCTTCGTCAAACGGTTCTTTGTTTTTCTGAAAAAAGGTTGAACATACCTAGTCTAATCATTGGAGCCATACAAGCATGCATAGTTCTTCATCATCAATGTCTAATCATAGGATCCATATCCGTACCAGCGCATATTGTTTATTCATCACCATTGTCCTAGCATATAGGTAGCTAATGCCTCAAAAGACATAACTGGTCCCTGCTTTTCTGCAGCCATTTAGACTGTAGTAAGACTCCAAGGATGAAGATATTATGCTTAACAATCACAATCTATGCATAGAGGTTATACATGAAAGTGCAAGAAAAAATAAGAGCGGTCTGCATATCCAGCATCCAGTAAAATACATGGTCATAAGCAAATTGCGGACAATGCAAAACACTTTCATATCTCAGCTAGTAGTATACTCCAATATATCATGCACTAATCCTCATGTGATACTTACATTGCGTAATTCATCAGAATTAATGGCTGTGGGGAGTGTGTATTAAAACCACCCTAGACATTGATTTAAGATCACAACCAGGAACCTTTACAAGACAGATAGATAACTATGAATGGCAAAAATAGAGAGCATCTCTTTTCCAGAAAGAGAGTAGATAGCATTTGGACTCACTGAAAATAACTGCTCAATGACAGCCACCAAGTTGGCGCATTGTGAACGGATAAAATCAAAGCATAGACAGTTCAGGTAAGTGCAACCAAAGAAAAAACTTTACAGCACGATAAGCAAATGCGTGGCGCTAAGCAGCTCTGTTCTCTGAGATGTACGAATGCTAGAAACATGCAGACTTGACAAATCTGATAAGTTAGGCATTGCACCAAAGAATAGCCTCGCTAGGTGCAGATTGTGCCCCCTATTTTGCCAGGTGGCCCAGTTAAAATAAGACATAGACCACACAGAACAATGGATAAGGATTAATCCTTATCTCTGTTTGTTCGATAACAGGCAGAGAGAGATGAAGAGATCCACGCTTTACACGTGCAACAACCAAAATGTGGAATATTTTCATTTGATATTTTTAATGTTCTTCGGAAGAACAAATAAAATGTCTGTCACTTGTACTACTGGCGGCTTATCCTCATTTCCTGAACTCTCTAGCCAAGTGGAACCTGTCTTCCAATACTATAACAGTGACCAGCTAATGGTCTATCAGATCGTACAGGTAATGGAAATTGACAACTCAACTGACTTCCTTGTCTTAACATTTTAGTTCCAAATTATCCAGTGGGACAAATTTCGACACATGAAAGCATCATGCAGCTAGAGGGAACTGATGGATAAGTCCTTGCTGCTGGTCTTTGTGGTCCTTAGCAGCAGCTAGCAGTCCTTAGCATCTTGGACTGCAGGCATCTTGGACTATAGGACAGCATAACAGCAGTTAGCATCTTGTAGTCCTTAGCATCTTGGACTGTAAGACAGCAGTTAGTGTTCTCTCTAGGACAGCAGTTAGACTAGTGTTAGACTAGCATTATTGGCTTCGTTTGCTGCCCAGCAGCCTGCTATATATATATGTGGCCACCCCTCCCGTTGGAAGGCATGGCATTGTGAGTGTGAATGAAGAAAACCCCGGAAAACTTCCCCAACTTGAGTGTCATCCTCTCAGCTCAATGAGAGTGAAAATTGAGTTACTAACATCTGGTATCAGAGCCATACTTTCCTGTAGGTTGGATATCTCTTGCTCCTTCCCTTCCGAAGCCGCTGTAGCAGCGCAGCCACCACCAGCAGCTAGTGCAGCAGCAGCAGCTGCTGCACCAGCCGCTGCAACAGCAGCAGCAGCTCCGGCTGCCTCTTCTCTCCCGTTCCCTTCCCCCTCTCCACGCAGCAACCCCTTGGAGGCGCGCCATGTCCGACGCACGTCTCAGCGCTCGGTCACCTCGAGCGCACGGCGCCAGCAAGACGCCGAGCTCGCCGTGGCAGAGGAGCGCAGTCGAGCGACGGCTCAAGCCGCTGCAGCAGCGGCGAGGGCGGCCAGGCTGGCTGCAGCGGAGCTGGCAGCTGCCCGGGCGGAGGTGGAAGCAGCGGAGGCGGAGGATGCAGCGCGTGCGGCGGAGGTCGAGGTTGAGACCTTGCGCGGCAGCCTCAGCGGCTCCATCGCCGGTGACACCACCGCCGACGGGGACCTTGAGGGGTTGGCAAGGGAGAGGGCGCGGCAGCGGACCGCGCGGTGGGCAGCAGCCCACCCCCACGGCGGCGGCCCGGAGGCCGGCGCGCCCGGCGGCGGTCCAGGGGACCGCGCGCCCGGCGGCGGAGGCGGCGCCTCTGGTGGCGGCGCTCCTGGCTGGGATGCGCGTGGCGGCGCCCCCGGTGTAGGATCAAGAACACCGACTAGAGGGGGGGTGAATAGGCGGTTTAAAACTAAAACTCACAACGCTAGAGAAAATTTAATTAGTAACACAAGAGAGTCCTATGTCATGCTACTACTATCTCTAAAAGGTTTGCAACCTAGGGTGACAAGATACAATTCAAGCTCTAATAAATTAAATTGCTCAAGGTAAAACAAAGATAAAAATGAGCAAGAGAGATAACCAAGCTTGACACACAAATTTATCCCGTGGTGTCGATGACTTGCCGGTCACCCCTAATCCACGTTGAGGTGGATTCCAAGAATTAACCGCTCCTCTATCAAGAACCTCTTGATCTTGAGCCGGCTAGAAACAAGGAACCACTCCACACCTCGATTTCACTAGAGTTGCTCTTCACCACTCCGGTGAGGTGAGCACAAAACCTCTCACAACCGAAATCGGGGCTTCTCAACAATCTCCTTCAAGAAGCTCCACGAAATCACCTTCTCCAAGCCGTCTAGGGAGCGGCAACTCCCAAGAGTAACAAGCCAATAAACCTTGCTTGAAGATTCCGTAGTGCCACAAAGCTCAACCCCTTGATGCAATGCACTAGGAAGCACTCTCACTCTCAAAAATGCAAATCCTCAGCAAGTGTGTGAGAGAGAGGGATGTCTTAGCTCTAGAGAGTCAAGAATGCAGTCCAAATGGCCAAGAGAGAGACCCAAAGGCCGGGCATTGGGTATATATAGACATCCCATCAAAAACTAGCCGTTACAGTCTTTTCTGCGAGATCGCGGACCGTCCGGTTTCAAAAACCGGACCGTCCGCCGTTATAAGCCAGAGAGTCAACGTGCATTAAATGCGTGTCAGAACTAGCCGTTACAGCCCTGGCGGACCGTCCGCCGACTAACCAGCGGACCGTCCGCGGTTAGGAGTTCCACCACTCCAGAGACATGGCAGTCTCTGGAACAATCCTTAAATCAGCCAGCGGACCGTCCGCGCGCAAGGAGCGGACCGTCCGCGGTTCATTCTAGAAAAACAGACAGAGACTGCAAGGTTTCTGGTTCAACATATCGCGAGTCCAGCGGACCGTCCGCCCCCCAGAGGCGGACCGTCCGCGGACCAGGCCACAAGACAGACCAGAGAACACCCTCTTCTGGAACCAAGAGAGTTAGAGTGGCGGACCGTCCGCCCAAGGTGGCTGGACCGTCCGCCCCGGGTGGCCGGACCGTCCGCCGGCCACAAGACACTCCCACTATCCATCAGTAACGGTAGCGGACCGTCCGCGCCCATGGTGCGGACCGTCCGCTTTTGAGCAGTCAGCTCTCAAACTTGTTCTTTTTCAAAATCCGACAAAACGAAGTTAGCCCTTATGCATGCACTTAGATATTTTGAGCAAAATGGCACTAGAGACCTGTCAAGCACGAGTACATGACCCCTCTTGATAGTACGGCTATCTATCCAACAAATCCGGTCACTTATCATCCACTAAGCACCTTGTGACCGGTAAAATTCAAAGGACCCTATTTTATACCTTTGCCTTGATCCCAAACTTTTCTCATCGTCTCCAAAGATCCACACGTTCGCAAATAACTCTCATTCATCCGTGGATCAACCTATACTCATTTTCTCAAAAAGAATTGTTAATCCACAAACCGTTGTCATTAATTACCAAAACACGAATTAGGGGCCTAGATGCTTTCACCCGGCTACCACGGCCTCCAGGCGGTGGTCAGGGACGTCGGTCCCGGCGGTGGGTGGCCCACCCTCACCAAGACCAACTACGTCGAGTGGGCCGCGGTTATGGAGGTGAAGCTCCAGGTGCGGCATATGTGGGAGGCAGT
The DNA here is from genome assembly GCF_002211085.1 of Panicum hallii. Lineage (NCBI taxonomy): Eukaryota > Viridiplantae > Streptophyta > Magnoliopsida > Poales > Poaceae > Panicum > Panicum hallii. The sequence continues at coordinate 13,534,187 of NC_038044.1, forward strand.
CCGGTATGACGATATCGACTACGATGCGGATCGACGGGCGCTGGATGCTCTCATTATAGCAGCCCCGCCCGAGATGCAGTTCACGCTTTCCAAGAAGCAAACTGCCAAGGAGGCCTGGGACTCTATCGCTGCGGCACGTATCGGCAGCGATCGCGCCCGCAAGACCACTCTCCAGGCACTTCGCAAGGAGTGGGAGAACCTAGCCTTCAAGCCAGGTGAGGATGTTGATGACTTCACCCTTCGTCTCAACACTCTGCTGCAGAAGGTGGTGCAGTTCGGCGACGACACCTACGATGAGGAGAGAGCCGTCGAGAAGCTCTTCCGCTGCGTCCCCGAGAGGTACAGGCAGACCGCTCGCTCAATCGAGTCTTTGCTGGACCTCTCCACCATGATGATCGAGGAGGTGATAGGTCGCCTCAAGGTCGTCGACAGCGACGAGCCACAGCCTCCCTCAAGAGGCATCTCCATCGGTGGGAAGCTCCACCTCACTCAGGAGCAGTGGGAGGCTCGGCGCGGTGACAGGAGGGGGGGGACCCCTCTCCCTCGACTGGTGGCTGCAAGCGCGGCAAGCCGCGAAAGGGGCGCGGAGGTGCCCAAGCCGGGGCACGAGGGCGCACCGAGGGTGGCGCCCGCGGAGATGCTCAAGGCGGCACCGCTGACAGGCCCAAGGCGGCACGAGACGACGCCTGCCACAACTGTGGCAGGCCCGGCCACTGGGCCAGGGACTGCCCGCAGCGGAGGCGTGGGGTTCAAGCCTACGTCGCGGAGGCCCAGCCGGATGATGAGCCGGCACTGTTCCTACTCCACGGGGACATGGGGCCGCATCCGGCAGCACCGCCTGCCACCGCTCTACTCCACCTCGACGAGCCGCGTGCCCGAGTCCTCCTCGGCGACAGCTGTGATGACGATAGGGTCGATGGCTGGTACCTCGACTCCGGCGCCACGCACCACATGACCGGGCGGCGGGAGTTCTTCTCCGACCTGGACGTCGACGTAGGTGGCTCCGTCAGGTTCGGGGACTCCTCCGCTGTGGAGATCAAGGGCGTGGGCTCCGTGATCCTCACCGCCAAGTTCGGAGAGCACCGGATGCTCACCGGAGTCTACTACATCCCGGCGCTGTGAAACTCCATCATCAGCCTTGGGCAGCTCGATGAGAGCGGCTCCCGCGTGGTGATCGACAGCGGGGTCCTTCGCATCTGGGACCACCGTCGCCAGCTTCTCGCCAGGGTGGTTCGAGGGAAGAATCGCCTCTACATCCTCCATGTCAGGGTGGCCCAGCCTCTTTGTCTTGCAGCTCACAGGGACGACGAGGCATGGCAATGGCACGAGCGCTTTGGGCACCTCCACTTTGAGGCCCTGAAGCGGCTCGGCGCCAAGGAGATGGTGCGAGGCCTCCCGTGCCTCGACCACGTGGAGCACCTCTGCGACGTTTGCGTGCTGATGAAGCAGAGGCGGCACTCCTTCCCCCAGCAGGCGAGCTTCCGAGCCAAGGAGCGGCTCGAGCTCGTACACGGGGACTTGTGTGGCCCGGTGACACCGGTCACACCAGGAGGACGGCGCTACTTCCTGCTGCTCGTCGACAACCTCTCCCGCTTCATGTGGGTGATGATCCTCGGCAGCAAGGGAGAGGCTGCGGACGCCATCAGGCGTGCTCAGGCTGCTGCAGAGACGGAGAGCGGCCCCAAGTTGCGCGTGCTGCGTACCGACAATGGCGGTGAGTTCACGGCGGCCGAGTTCACGGCGTACTGCGCGGATGAGGGCATCCAGCGCCACTACTCTGCGCCGTACAGCCCGCAGCAGAATGGCGTCGTCGAGCGGCGCAACCAGACGGTGGTGGGGATGGCCCGGGCCCTCCTCAAGCAGAGGGGCATGCCGGCCGTCTTCTGGGGAGAGGCGGTGGTGACGGCCGTCTACATCCTCAACCGCTCGCCCACCAAGGCACTCGACGGCATGACGCCGTATGAGGCTTGGCATGGGCGTAAGCCGGTGGTCTCCCACCTGCGGGTCTTCGGCTGCCTCGCATTCGCCAAGGAGCTTGGCCCCATCGGCAAGCTCGACGACAGGAGCACTCCGGGAGTGTTCATCGGCTACGCGGAGGGTTCGAAAGCCTACCGCATTCTCGACCCGGAGACACAGCGTGTGCGCACAGCGTGCGACGTTGTGTTCGACGAAGGGCGAGGATGGGCGTGGGACAAGGCGGTGGACGACGGCTCGGCTCCGATGTACGACGACTTCACCGTCGAGTACGTCCACTTCGAGGGAGCTGGGGGAGTAGACAGCTCTTCTTCGCCGAGCGTGCCTACCCCAGTCCTCGAGCCTCCACCGACGCTGGCGCCCGCCACACCGACGGCACCATGCCCTTCAGCTACGACTCCGGCTGCGCCGAGTTCCTCGGCTGCACCACCACAGCCGGCGACGCCGCGATCTCCAGTACCGATAGCCACTCCTCCGGGCCCGTCTACTTTGACACCTGCTCGTGCTGAGCACAGTCCGGTGGAATTCGCTACTCCGCTCTCTCACGACGAGGAGCGCGTCGATGCGTACCATGACGGCGAGCCGTTGCGGTATCGTACGATGGAGGACCTTCTCGGTGATCAGCCGGTGCCGGGACTGGTGCCTCACGACCTGGAGGCACAGTTGCACCTCGCATGCGACGATGGCGAGCCTCGATCTTTCGCAGAGGCCGAGGGACACGCGGCATGGCGTGCCACGATGCAGTCGGAGATGGACGCGATTGAGAAGAACCGCACTTGGGAGCTTGCTGATCTCCCTCGCGGTCACCATGCGATCACCCTTAAGTGGGTGTTCAAGCTAAAGAGGGATGAGGCCGGCACCATCGTCAAGCACAAAGCCCGCCTGGTGGCACGAGGTTTCGTGCAGCAGGAGGGCGTCGACTTCGACGATGCCTTCGCTCCCGTAGCACGGATGGAGTCCGTGCGACTCCTCCTTGCGCTAGCTGCCCAGGAGGGCTGGCGTGTCCATCACATGGACGTCAAGTCGGCGTTTCTCAACGGCGACTTGAAGGAGGAGGTCTACGTGCATCAGCCGCCGGGGTTTGCGATCCCCGGCAAGGAGGGTAAGGCGCTACGTCTGCGCAAGGCCCTCTATGGCTTGTGGCAGGCCCCGAGGGCGTGGAACGCCAAGCTGGATTCCATGCTCAAGGGGATGGGCTTCGAGCAAAGCCCGCACGAGGCGGCCATCTACCGGCGGGGCAAAGGAGGCAATGCCCTGTTGGTGGGTGTCTACGTCGACGACTTGGTGATCACCGGCACCAAGAATGTGGAGGTGGCGGCGTTCAAGGAGGAGATGAAGGCCACCTTCCAGATGAGCGACCTGGGGCCTCTCTCCTTCTACCTGGGGATCGAGGTGCACCAGGATGACTCCGGGATCACACTTCGACAGACCGCCTACGCCAAGCGCGTCGTCGAGCTCGCTGGGCTCATCGACTGCAACCCAGCTCTTACTCCGATGGAGGAAAGGCTGAAGCTGAGCTGCGACAGCACGGCGGAGGAGGTAGACGCTACTCAGTACCGGCGTCTTGTGGGGAGCCTCCGCTACCTCGCCCACACACGGCCGGACTTGGCGTTCTCCGTCGGCTACATCAGTCGGTTCATGCAGCGACCGACGACGGAGCACCAGCAGGCCATGAAGAGGATCATTCGCTATGTTGCAGGGACTCTCGACCATGGTCTCCACTACCCGAGGTGCCTTGGAGCGACACACTTCATCGGGTACAGCGACAGCGACCACGCCGGCGACATCGACACCAGCAAGAGCACGAGCGGGATCCTCTTCCTCCTCGGCAAGTGCCTCGTTAGCTGGCAGTCGGTCAAGCAGCAGGTGGTGGCCTTGTCCAGCTGCGAGGCCGAGTACATAGCGGCCTCCACCGCGTCGACTCAGGCGCTCTAGCTCGCTCGACTGCTTGGTGATCTACTCGGCAGAGACACTGGAGCAGTGGAGCTCAGGGTGGACAGCAAGTCCGCTCTGGCCTTGGCGAAGAACCCCGTTTTCCACGAACGGAGCAAACACATCCGGGTGAGGTATCACTTCATCCGAGGTTGCTTGGAGGAAGGAAGCATCAAGGCGAGCTACATCAACACCAAGGATCAGCTTGCGGATCTGCTCACCAAGCCCCTTGGGAGGATCAAGTTCCTTGAGCTTTGCTCCAGGACTGGGATGGTCCAATCTTCCTACAAGATGGTCCAATCTTCCCACAAGACGACGCACAAGACTTAGGGGGAGAATGATGGATAAGTCCTTGCTGCTGGTCTTTGTGGTCCTTAACAGCAGTTAGCATCTTGTAGTCCTTAGCGTCTTGGACTGCAGGCATCTTGGACTGTAGGACAGCATAGCAGCAGTTAGCATCTTGTAGTCCTTAGCATCTTGGACTGCAGACATCTTGGACTGTAGGACAACAGTTAGTGTCCTCTCTAGGACAGCAGTTAGACTAGTGTTAGACTAGCATTATTGGCTTCGTTTGCTGCCCAGCAGCCTGCTGTATATATATGTGGCCACCCCTTCCGTTGGAAGGCATGGCATTTTGAGTGTGAATGAAGAAAAATCCAGAAAACTTTCCCAACTTGAGTGTCATCCTCTCAGCTCAATGAAAGTGAAAATTGAGCTATAAGGTCAGCATCTGAAGGAAGAGACTAACAAGAACAAGACAATTGTTAATATATCATGGCATACAATCCGCAGATGGAACCACTCTTGCTTCTACTGTTAATCTAATGCATACTTTGCTACATCTTCCTAGCCTGCAAACAGAAGGCGTCAGGGGTATTGATGTACAGTACTACAGTGCGGTCTGCAGTAAGATGGTTCAGGCCACTTCTCTGACGCTAGATGAGATTATGCCTGAACAAATTGATAGCATATACACTGCGCCAACAGCGCATTGACGTTGAGGTTTACAAATGACTGTTCTTGTCAATAAGGAATTGCTCATAGGAACATACTCGATTGCCAGAAATGCAGAAGGTCCCAGGCCATTCACTATTTCCAAATCGTTTTCTGACCGCGCTAAGTGAAGGAGGAACACCAACTGTTCGAACACCTCTCGGTGCCAAACGGGACCCAATGCTGTGTGGTTCAATCCAATCGGCCTCCACGAGCGGCAACAGCGGCGGCTGTTCTGGTTCACCTCCCGGTTCCGGCCGATCGGTGGCCGGCTGGCCTCCCCACCCCACGCCGGAACGGCCACACTAGGAGTATCGCTAGCCCGCCGTCCCATCCGTCTGAGCAGCAAGACCGACCTGGAGTAAATAAGGCGAGGGGCGTCGGCGGTGGGTCGAGGAGTCGGATCGTCGGAGGGGGAGAAAAGACATTGGCGGCGCACGAACCCCTCTGTGTGAGGAGCGCCCGAGGCCTGTGGCCTGTCTGTCTGGTGCTGTGGGAGACGCGAAGACCGGGATTCGAAAGACCTGCCGCCCGCGGGTAAACAGGCCGTGGGCGAGTGCGGCCGACGGTGTGAGGAGAGAGGGCGCGGCAGGGTGACACTTATGGGCCGTAGTCGTGGCTGCTTTATTTTTACTGGAGTGCAACGGGCCGTGTCTATGTAAAGATCAGGAGAGTAGTGGGCCAGAAGCATCGTCAGCATTTGCTTCTGTATTGGGCCGATGGATGGAAACTGTTGGGGTTGTGGCACAGTGTGGTCCATCATGATGCATCCGTATTGATGAGAGGTCCGTTGGACGAGTCTGTCTGGGAGGCCTACCCCTTCCTCTCTCTGCAGCGGCGGCAGGTCGGACAGCTCGTCAGTCGTCAGACGGTCAGAGGTGGGTTTCGCAACCTGATCCTGCGCCGAGCTTTGCCTGGAGAGAGGCCGGGGCATTAGAGCATGGCCAACAGGTCGTTATATTGTGTCGATAACAGTCCACGTCGGAGAGAGAATAGGAGAGAGAAAGAAAACGTCGCTTGAGGTAGCGAGAGCCGATATCACGGACGTCCCACCCACGTGCTCGTCACCGCTCCTGGCTTCTCTCTTTCTTCCGCTCCGTCTCCCTCGAGTCTTGACCGTGGACGGGGCAAGCTTGTCTGCAGCCGCAGCGGACTGCGGATGGCAACCACGGCCGCAGGCCGTTGGCACGAGCTCCGGCAGCCAGCACGGACGGAGGCGGGGCGCAAGGCCGTTTGGGTCAACAGAGACGAGCACGGTGAGGCCACCGCAGGGGAGGAGGACTGCGACGCCGCTCTGCCGCGCCCTCGCGGCCCCACCGGCTTCGCGGCATGGCGGAGGGTCGACCGTGTGGCCGCCGGCGCGGCCTGATACATGGACGGCAGACGCGCGAGCAGGCTCTGCTGCGGGCGGAGGCAAAACGCTTGGCCGTCGGCGCGGCCTGGGACGCGCGGAGGTGGAGGAAGGAGCATGTGGGTAGGGTCCCGCAAAACATAGTGAACTGTGGCAAAAGATAGATTGTTGGATGCACTGTCTACTGTGGTACCTATAGATGAGACGTGGACATTCTTATCCTTATAGAGAACAAATTTACTTTATCTCTGCGGGTGCCTGCAACTTTCGGACAAGATCTCCATCCTACAAGGTGTCTGTATCTTTCGTCGTGCTCAACGGACGGCGATATCGCCAGCCCAGAGTGCCACATAGGACAGAAAACCATAAAAGATCATTTCACTAGCGAGAAAACTCTCGCTAGCCGGTAGCACGGCAACCGAGTAATGGTGGAGTTTGTGGTCTATGTGGTGCTACTGCTGCTCTGCGGTTGCTGTCTTGGCACGCCAATCAAGGATTAAAAATTATTGGAGTAGTCGTCTTTTTTACCCTCTCATGTTGAGGTGGAATGACTTGAAGCTAGTAACTAGGTGTAAGAGGCCTTCGTATCCATCCATGGTCGCAGTCTGACGAGTGGCTCCGCCTCAGACGCTATACGTCTCGTTGTCCGTTCCCCCCCTCTCATACGAAGTCCAAAGAGTAGAAGACCAGACGCCGCCGGCGACGTCCGACATCCACGTCCGCTGCGGGGTTGCAATTTGTCTCCACCCCTCGTACGGATCGCGATCTGTGCAACCCAGCCCAGGGGAGAAGTTTCTTCTCTATCGAGGTGGATTATTCATTCAGTCTCCCGGTAGATCTGTAAAGAGTATATTGGGTAAACTTAGCGGGAAAAAGTCATCAAATGCTGCGGTGGCGACGGCCTCTTAACTCTTAAGGTCGTGAGTGAGAACCACACAATGATATAAGTATCAAAATTTGATGACTCTCTATGCTGTTCTAGTTTTTCTCCTTTTGCAGTTAGTGTGCTATACTGCAAAGCTTTTAAAGGGTCGACGTAAGGATAATTAACGGGGATAACGCAAAAGGTTTCGGCGTCACCCTGCGTGCTCTCGGTTCCCACTGCTATAAAAAGCATCTCCGGTAGATTTTACACACAATACACACACACACAAAAGGTCTAATGAATTATAATTTGAGATGGATGTAGTATAAAATAGACTAAATTACACTTCAAATCCCTAAACTTATCCCGCCGTTTTATCTTAAATCTCCAAACTCTCAAATTATCTCACTACACTACGTTAAGTGGTCTATCTCATATCCAAATGCACCATGCAAATATTTAACGCTCAGGTGCCATAGCAGGTGACGCCACGATGGTAAACATTCGCGACCCCGTAGATTTGGGTCATCCTTGAATCTGCATCCTCTCTATCCTTTCCTCTCCGTCCTCTACCTCTCCGTCTGCTACGCCGCGACGTCCGACCAGCAGGCTGTGCGGGAGGCCGGAGGCGGCGCTGGTGGCCTGGGACCGGCGGCCTGGAGGAGCGCTTCAACGCGCTCGCGCGCGACGGCCTCCTCGCCCGTGAAGCGCGGGGTCGTCGGCGCACGCGAGCGCGAGGGCGGGGTCGAGCGGCTTCTCGACCTCCTCGACGCGGCTGCCCGCCACCGTCCACGTTCATCTCATCTGCTGCCGGCGCCGTAGTGCTCGTGGATGGCGAGGCCGTGGCGGAGTTCGATTTTGTGCCAGCGGAGGTCAATTTGAGGCGGCAGAGGCATTCAATTTCGGCGGCCATGGAGGCATTGGCGGCGTCCGGGCGGCAACAGGAGATGCGGCTCTCCCACAGCACACGCGATGCCAAGTCCTCCACACGCACGCGCCAGCACACGCGACGGCCTGAGCGGGACCGGAAGGGCGTGGGCGGGTGCGGCCACAATCGAGCGGAGCAGCGGTTGCCTGCGCGGCGCGAGGCTCGCCGGCTGGCGCGGGACCGGACGGACGCGGGCGGTTGCGGGCACAACCGCGCGGAGCCGCGATCGCCTCGGGCCGGCGCTCCCTGCCGTGGACCGCCGGCGGCGAGGCGGACGACGACGGGGCGGAGCGGTGGCGGCAGGTTGGCCGCGGTGACGGGAAAAAGGGAGCGCCATGGCCTCATCCCGCGAGGAGCCGGCACCCGGCAGCCCCTCGAGGAGCTGCGCCTGCTTTGCTTGGAGAAGAGAGCCCGCTTGTCGGTGGATTTGGCTTGCCTGTTTTGCTGGGCGAAGAGAGCGGAGAGAGAGAGAAGGCACGAACATGAACTTGCTTGTCGTGCTCCTCTGATTTTTCGGGGAAGAAACGAGCAAGACAAATTGGTGGAGCACGAGTTGATCGATGCTTGAGTGCGGAGCAGGCAGCGAAGCAACGTGGGTGGCGGACCAGTGCCGGCGGAGCCCTTGGCTGGCTGAGTTGCTCGAGGAAGAAGAAAAACATGGAGAAGAGGAGAGAAGAGAGAGAATCAAATTGGAGAATGACAAATTTAGGGGGTTTTGCAAATGTTTGCCAACGTGGAGCTGCATACCATATTGGCTTTGGGTGCTTGCATGGCACGTTTTAGAATATGGGATGGACTATTGTTTTTGGGTGCTTGCGTGGCACGTTTGGAACAGGAGATGGACCATTTAATATGATTTATGAATTAAATGGATGATTTGGAAGTTTACGGACGTAGGTAAAACTGCATTGCATGGCAAATTTAGAGATGTGAGGTATATGGAAGTACCAGCAAGTAATCTGCTGAAGATATACTGATAACGTGCCCGCGCGCACGCTCAAGGTTCACGCGCACGATTCTCGCCGCGATGGCTGGCCACCGCCGCCGCCGCGCCAGCCAGGCAAACTGAATGCACGTGCGGCCGGCGGCGGCGGGAAACCCCGCGGAACCAGAGCCCCCCAAAAGCCACGCCGAGACCATGGCGCCCGCGCCACGCCCGCGCGGCCACGCCTGCCTCCGCGCCCTGCCCCTGGTGCTCGCCTTGGCGTTGGCGTGCCTCCTCCCGCCCCACGCCGTGGCGCAGCAGGCCGACTAGGCGCGGCTGCTGCTCCGGATCAAGCGGGCGTGGGGCGCCGCGGCCGGGGCCTCGCACTGCAACTGGACCTACGTTCTTTTGGATTCCTGGCATTCTAGACTCTTTTCCACACTAATTACCAATTCTTTTCTTGGTCATTGAGATTCGTGGATAATTTAGCCTGCGACGCGGCGGGGCGCCGTCGTACCCGACGACATCGGCGGGCTCGCGGGCCTCACGGTGCTCGACCTCTCCAATACCAGCGTCGGCGGCGGCTTCCCGGCGTTCCTCTACAACTGCACCGCCATCGCGCGCGTCGACCTCTCCCATAACCGCCTCACCGGGGAACTCCCGGCCGACATCGGCCGGCTCGGGGGCAGCCTCACCTACCTCGCCCTGGACCACAACAACTTCACCGGCGCGATACCGGCGGCGCTGTCCAAACTCACGAACCTGACGTACCTCGCCCTCAACGGAAACAAGCTCACTGGTACGATCCCGCCGGAGCTCGGTGAGCTGGTTAACCTTCAGACGATCAAGCTCGAGGGTAATCTGTTCGGTGCCGGTATGCTGCCGGAGTCGTTCATGAACCTGACGAAGCTGACGACCGTCTGGCTGGCGAGCTGCAGCCTCGGCGGCGAATTCCCGAGTTACGTCACGCGGATGACGGAGATGGAATGGCTCGACCTGTCGATGAACGGATTCACAGGAAGCATTCCAACTGAGATCTGGAGCCTCCAAAAGTTGCAGCAAGTTTGGTACAGGTTGACCTGTCGATGAACCAACTGATCGGAACCATCCCAGAAAGTTTCGGGAGCTTGCTGCAACTAGAGCTCTTGAACTTGCAACAGAACAATCTCACCGGCGGGATACCGCCGAGCATTGCCCGGCTACCGTCCTTGGTATTATTGTGGCTGTTTAGCAATAACCTCACTGGAGTGCTTCCGGCCGAGCTCGGGAAGCAGACGCCGTTGCTGAGGGATATTCAGGTCGATGATAACAAATTGTCCGGTCCAATACCTGCGGGGATCTGCGACCATCACCAGTTGTGGGTGTTCACCGCCTCGGGCAACCGCTTGAATGGTTCGATCCCAGACAGTCTTGCCACATGCCGAACTCTCATTTGGCTTCAGGTCGGCGACAACGAGCTGTCCGGCGAGGTGCCGGCCGCGCTGTGGACAGAGACGAAGCTCATTGCCCTGCTCATGCAGAACAGTGGACAGCTTACGGGAACGCTGCCGAAGGAGCTGTACTGGAACCTGACGACGCTATAATTGGATAACAACCGGTTCAGTGGTCCCTTCCTGTAGCAGCCGCTCGGCTCCGGAAGTTCCACATCGCGGACAATTTGATCTCCGGCAGTATACCTGCAGAGCTTGTCACTGGGATGCCGCAGCTGCAGGAGCTGATCCTGACGGGGAACCTGTTGTCCGGGGTAATCCCTTGACTGTTCTGGTCTAAATCTTATTGTACATCGTGCGTGTATAACATAAGCTGTGTTGTGTTTTTCCGAAGCCATTTTGCGACTCCCGTATTGTACATACCGTGCCTAACAGTTAAAATTTGGATATTTGGCTAGCTGGTTGTGCATAAAGTGAACTTGCAAAAGAACAAAGGGTACTGGCGTTTCCAGCATGGGCAAAAAAGAAGTCACATCTTCCCAAGTCCCAAGCGGATATGATGCGCAGTTGTTAAACAGTTCATTTTAATTTCATGAAACAATGTAAAACACTTCATAATCTTAACTACTTAAATATATATCCTACAGGAGTCAAATGATACTTAACTAGGGCCCTGCAAATAGCGCGGTACCTAATTTTTTACTTTATTTTCCAACTAGCAAATATACCTGTATTTTGCTAGGGGGAAGCCATATAAACATATAAATATATTGATTAGTGTACAGTAGTTTTATAAAATATGATATATTATACATTATATATATTTTATAACAGTAACACAATTCGACACCCTAGGTGTAGTATTCTACGTCCAGCAGTTAAATTACTGAATAAATTGACTAGAAATTACTGAACCGAATATCCGTATTGCTGAATCACATTCACTAAAAGGGGGGTGTCAGTAATCATGCACTGCGGTTATTACTGAAAATTTCTTTAGCAATTAGTAAGGTGTAGCTGCATTTAAGGTACAACACGTCAGCATTTTATAATTGTATTTTTATTATAATTAGAAGAGTAAAAACGTAGGACGTGTCGGTCAAGGATTTCAATCTTTCCTTATTTTACTCGCCAAATGCTAATTCTATATGGTTTCAGATTCTTAGCTCAATAAATAGTGTGATTTCGATTTTGATTTGATTCTCTTCATAGGCCCACCACCGTCGTGGGCCCACCAAGATGGAAGGAAGTCAACGAGGGATAAGAAAGCGGTCCTCTCTTTGGAAATCGATAGAAATTTCTAATTCCTAAAAATTCATGCATGCATGCACCTATATTATCTTATAGCTATTGCACCTTTTTCCCCATCACGTGCCATAGACGGGGTGTACACGTTTACTATTACAGCTAGCAAACTAAAATCTTCTCCTTTATGCTCACCATCCTATATGGTTGTCATTACCCTCTCGGAATCTAACTCGTGTTAACTTTTTTCTATCCTTTCTTTTAATCATATTTACTCCCTGTAAATTAATGATATTAAGGCTATCTCCACCGGTGTGCTGTAAAAGGCCCGGTTCTCTAAATCGGAGGATGCTGTAGCTTCCGTAAAGCTCCAGCGGTACCCGCTAAAAGGATCGCTAAAATGGAGGAGTCCCTCTGCGTCCCGCACAGACGAAGGGGCGACCGGCGTCCTCCATGCCTGTCGCCCCTTCCGCGCGCGCGCGGGAGGAAACGGCCGGCCAAGGGAGGCGGCTCGCGCGGGAGGAGGGGCGGCGGGGCGGCGGGCGGAGGGGCGGCGGGGCGGCGGGCGGAGGAGGAGGAGGAGGGGCGGGGGCGGGCGGCGGCGGAGGAGGAGGCGGGGCGGGGGCGGGCGGCGGAGGGGCGCGGGCGGAGTAGGAGGAGGGGCGCGGGCGGGCGGAGGAGGAGGCGGAGGGGCGGGGGGCGGCGGGCGGAGGGGCCGGCGTGGAGGAGGGGCCGGCGCGGAGGAGGCGGCGCGGAGGAGGCGGCGCGGGCGGAGGAGAAGGGGGGGCGGGCGGAGGAGGAGGAGGCGGGGCGCGGGCGGGCGGAGGAGGAGGCGGAGGGGCGCGGGCGGGAGGAGGAGGAGGCGGGGCGCGGGCGGGCGGAGGAGGAGGAGGGGTGCGGGCGGGCGGAGGGGCGGCGGGCGGAGGGGCCGGCGCGGAGGAGGGGCCGGCGCGGAGGAGGCGGCGCGGGCGGAGGAGGGGCGCGGGCGGGCGGAGGAGGCGGAGGAGGGGCGCGGGCGGGCGGAGGAGGAGGGGCGCGGGCGGGCGGAGGAGGAGGAGGAGGGGCGCGGGCGGAGGGGCTGGCGCGGAGGAGGGGCCGGCGCGGAGGAGGCGGCGCGGGCGGAGGAGAAGGGGGGGCGGGCGGAGGAGGCGGAGGAGGGGCGCGGGCGGGCGGAGGAGGCGGAGGAGGGCGCGGGCGGGCGGAGGAGGAGGAGGGGCCCGGGCGGAGACGCGGCGGGGCGGAGGGGCAGGCGCGGGCGGCGGGGCGGCGGGCGGAGGCGGAGGAGGAGGAGGAGGGGCGCGGGCGGGCGGAGGAGGAGGAGGAGGAGGAGGAGGGGCGCGGGCGGGCGGAGGAGGAGGAGGAGGAGGGGGCGGACTGAGGAGGCGCGGCGGGGCAGAGGAGGAGCGAGGAGACGCGGGCGGAGGGGCGCGGGCGGAGGAGGAGCGAGGAGGCGCGGGCGGAGGATGCGCGCGGGGGCGGCGGGTCGGTGGAAACGGCCGTTGGAAGAAATTAAAGAAAAATAAGATTGTGGGGTACAGAGGATGCAAATAGAGGATATCGTTGGAGTTAGGTTTGGCATAGGGAATAAAGTTGATATGGAGGATGGAAATAGGGGATGGAATTTGGAGGATATCGCTGAAGATAGCCTAAGGGCCTATTTGGTATGACTCCAGCTCTGCATCTATACTGAAGCTGAAGTTTGTAAAATAGATTAAATATTTTATATTTCTATTTTAAATCTAAAGTAAAAGTATAATTACTTAGCGAATGACCCTTGATTTATTTACAACTCTAGCTCTAAGAATTTCTGGAGCTGAGCATGAGCAGCTCCAAGAACTCCATGGAATTTTTAGAGTTGGAGCCATACTAAACACATCCTAAATTGTGCTTCTCTATGGCAATTTTAAAGTTTTTTTTAGGTTGCTAACAAGCTCAGCCCACATGGATATATGACTATGAATTGTAAAAGTAGAGAGCATATCTCTTCCTGAAAGAGATGAGAACAATTTGAACTCACTGAAAGTACCTAACTCTTCAGTGGAAGATACCAAATTAGCTCATTGTGAAGGGGGAAAAAAATCAAAGCATACACTCCCTCTATCCTAAAAAGAATGCAACTTTCGCGTCCCGATGAGTCAAACAACTCAAATTTGATTAAATTTATATAAAATAGTATTATCATTTATATTACAAAATAAGTATCAGTAGATTAATCATATAATATATTTTCATATTAAATCTATTTGGAGATATAAATATTAGTATTTTTTTATAAATTTGGTCGAACTTAAAATTGTTTCACTTCTCGGGAGTGAGAGTTGTATTTTTTTGAGTCGGAAGGAGTACAGTTCAGGTAAGTGCAACGAAAGTAATACTTTACAACACCATAAGCAAAGTTGTGGTGCTAAAAGCAATTTGTTCTCTGAGAGGCACGAATGCTTGGAACATGAAAACCTGACAAATCTGATAAGCTAGACATTGCATCAAAAAAACAGCGTTGGTTGGTTGGTTGGTCCAGATTCAGATAAAATCAGTCCCGCCGATGGTTCTCCAGGTTGCAATTTGTCTCCATCCCTCACGCGGGTCGCGATCTGTGTAGCGCAGGGGAGAAGTTTCTTTCTTCTCTCTCGAGGCAGATTATTCAGCCTCCCGATAGACTTGCAAAAGCTCGACTGCTATCGACGAGCCATTTTTGCTAAGAGTATATGGTCAAAATTCGCGGCAAAAAGTCATCAAATGCTGCGGTGATGACAGCCTCTTGATTCTTGAAGTCCTGAATGAAAACCACCCAAAGATATAAATATCAAAATTTGATGACTCTCTTCGGTGTTCTTGTTTTTCTCCTTTTGCAATTAGTATGCTACACTGCAAAGCTTCTAGATGGCATACAATGTTTTTTAAACCGTTGGACTAAAACCAGAGACAAGCACAGGCTTAAAGCTCAGTTTGCGCGGAAATCAGTTCATTACAGAATTATAGTACACTTCAGACTCAATAGACGTTTGCATTCTAGAAGATGTCTATTTTTCCGTCATGGCCCCTTATCCGCAAAGAAGCTTGTCCGCTATCCTTCTAGATATTTTGGACTCCAAAGAGAAGAAAACTAGACGCCATAGACTACCGCAGCTTAACGCTTGAGGTTGAGGTCGATTCTTCTGCGTGCTGTCGTGCGTGCGTGCGGGTGGCGAGTTCATCAAGCATTTCTGAATTTCTGAAGATGTTCTGAGGAGTGATGACCAGCTACTCCAAGATGCTTCTTCGACCTGCTTCCTGAATGACATTCTTTTGGCAACATTTGAGTTGGGTTTGGCCTCTGCTCAAGTCATATACCTGACCAAACAAGCTCAAGTCTTACCACCTGACCAAACAATGCGAGTGGACAAATCACCATCAGGCGGGCTGCACTGCGGCGTGGCTTCGGCTTTGCTGTGTAGCATGACAAATTCCCCATGCCACAATTCAAAATATAATAGAAATATGAACGAATAACTTGCATGTGTGGAGATGAGCATTTTGTAACGATGACTTCAGCTTTTTAATCATTCCCTTCGGCATCTTCATAGAAACAGAGCCATTACTCCTATGTTTGCTGTGTGGTTCAATCCAGTCGGCCTCACGTGCTGCACAAGCAGTCTGTAGTCTTCCTGCACGAGCGGCAACCGCAGCGGTTGTTCTGGTTCACTTCCCGGTCGGCGGTGGGTCGAGGAGTCGGATCGTCGGAGGGGGAGAAAAAGACATGGGCGGCGCACGAACCCTGTGTGAGGATCCCCCAGGCCCTGTCTGGTGCTGTGGGAGACGTGATGGCCGGGACTCGAAAGACCTTCCGCCGGCGGGTAACAGGCAGTGAGCGGCCAGTGCGACCGGCGATGCGAGAGTGGGCAGCCGGCCGGCCTCGACGGCGCCGAGTGGCGAGGCCGGCGCGGCCGCTAACATGTCGAGGTCAGCGCCATGCGTGCGGGCGGGGTGACACCTGTGGGCCGTGGCCGTGGAACGGGCCGTGCCTATGTAAGAGCAGGAGAGTAGCAGTGGGCCAGAAGCATCATCAGCATTTGATTCTGTATTGGGCCCATGGATGGAAACTGTTGGGGCAGTCAGTGTGGTCCCCGTTGGACGAGTCTCTGTGCTGCTGCCCCGTTCTCTGGTGGTGGTGGTGGACGACGGAGCCGCTGCAGCGGCGGCAGGTCGGACTGCTCGTCCGTCGTCAGAACTCAGAAGTGGATTTCGCAATCTGATCCTGCGCCGAGCTTAGCCTAGAGGCTACAGGCCGGGGCGTAACCCGAATTCCCGATCGTGCCTGCAGCTTTCGGACAAGATCTCCATCCTACAAGGTGTCTGCCACGCTGTATCTTCGTATCCATCCATGGTCGCAGCCTGTTGAGTGGCTCCGTCTCAGTCACCAGGCCTCGTTGTCTGTCTCCACCTTTCTCATACGAAGTCGGAAGAGTAGAAAAACCAGACGCCGTCGGCGACGCCAGACATCCCCATCTGTCCCGCAATTGCAATTTATCTCCACCCCTCATGCGGGTCGCGATCCGTGCAGCTCAGGGGAGAAGTTTCTTCTCTCTCGAGGCAGATTACTCATTCAGTCTCCCGGTAGACCTCC
Source organism: Panicum hallii (assembly GCF_002211085.1). Taxonomy (NCBI): domain Eukaryota; kingdom Viridiplantae; phylum Streptophyta; class Magnoliopsida; order Poales; family Poaceae; genus Panicum; species Panicum hallii. The sequence continues at coordinate 13,550,433 of NC_038044.1, forward strand.
GAAGCTCGACTGCTATCCACGACCCCTTTTTTACAAAGAGTAAAGTATATTGGGTAAAAATGTAAAATTAGCGGCAAAAGGTCATCAATTGCTGCGGTGGTGACGGCCTCTTGACGTCCTGAGTGAAAATCACACAATGATATTAATATCAAATTTTGATGACTCCTTACGGTGTTCTAGTTTTTCTCCTTTTGCAGTTAGGTTGCTATACTGCAAAGCTTCTAGATGGCGACAATGTTTCATAGACCTTTGGACTAAAACCAGAGACTAAGCACAAGCTTAAAGCTCAGTTTGCGCGGAAATCAGTTCGTTACAGAATTACTCAGTAGAGGTTTGCATTCTAGAAGCTGTCTGTTTTTTTTTTCAGCCATGGTCCCTTATCCGAAGTGCGTCCCATCTCGACATCCTGTCCGCTATCCTTCTAGACGCCAGAGAATACGGCAGCTTGACGCTTGAGGTGGACAGATCGATTCGTGGACGTACTCGTACCTCTCCTCTGTGTAGCCTCGCGCCGTCGTGCGTGCGTGCGGGTGGCTGTCTCTTCACTTCTGCAATCTAACGAGAGAGAGAGAGAGAGAGAGAGAGAGAGAGAGAGAGAGAGAGAGAGAGAGAGAGAGAGAGAGAGAGAGATGTACTCTTCCTCTTCGTCTCTCGAAGCAAATTAACTTTTCAGTCCATGGAATGGATGGACAGTGTGGACTTGCACTGGCACTGGCACCATATTTCCATACCGCTTTGTCGCTTTCCAGAAAGATAGAACAAAAGAATGGTCAGGATTGTCGGATTCGCTGTGAAACCGCATTTACTTGCTTCTGCGGTGCAGAAATTTAGTGTGTATTGCTGCAAACCATACCAGTGGTGGCCATTGCTGCATAATAAGTGTTATCAGAGAGACAGAGACATGGTTCAGAGACTGTTCCATGCTGAAAATTTTGACCCCAAATACAGTAGCTCACAGGCCAAGAAGGCGTGGCAGCCTGTACAGTCAGTTCAGTTGCGATCGAGAACAAGGCAGAGACGCAGAGTTGGTAGGTGCGCTGAGAACAGCGGGCGCTAGCTAGTGATGAGACCTTTTTGTTCCCGTGGAAAGCCAGTATAGCTCTGCGAAGCCGGTCCACGCACGGCGACCTCGTGATGGTCAGCAAAGGCGAGCCCGCCTTGGAAATTTTCTTCGGCACCTGACGTTGCGCGGCGACGCTTCCCACCCCTTTCCTTCCCTACCCTACCCTCCTGCACCACCAGCTCACCTCCGGATCACGGGACGTCTGGTGGGATCGGCACTTGGCCATCTCTGTGGGAGGGAGACCAGTCAATGGGCGCCAGCGATCGATCAATCATTTGGTGGTAGCGTTCTAGAAGCGGGGCAGTTAATCGGCGTGGAAAACTATTCCGCCGCTGCGCCGCCGTCCTACACACTTTGTGTCGACTTCTAGAAGATGAGAACAGGAGAGCTGCACAGAAACTGTAAGCATATCTCGGTACGTACTCGATTCCTTGTTCTCGGAATTGTTTGATCCGCCAGGACCGCCACGGTGAACATCGACCTGAACCTAAGGGCACAATCGCCTCGAGTCCAGCCAGGAAAGGTGCCCGGCCAATAAAAGAACTGGAGAAAGTGATCGATCGTGAATGCTAGTACGCATGTATTTGCCATGAAGCACGTGTGGTATGTGTGCGGTCCGTTCGATTTTCGCTTTCTGTTTGTCGACGACCGACCGTGTAGTATGCCCAGTCAAAGTGTCAGACAACCAAACATGGGGGCCCGCCGCGATCTTATCTTGGACTTTCCCGTTTGACTCGCTTTGGCCGGACCGACCAGGTGGGGCTGACGTGGGAGGCCCACTCACAGTGGGTGCAAATGTCCAATCTCTGCGGCGGTAGCTTGACAACGACTCGATTTGACACGTGCTGAGGACAATTTTACCAGTGAGTGAGCCAACTAGAAAATTGGCACGAGGAATTTGCAACGCTGATTGGACTGACAGCTACCTGCATGATCGTTTGAGTTTCAGACCATCCTTCGTTGTCGCAAGTGATCGACCACCACCTAGCTGCAGCGGAATAGTTTGACCACTCCGCTTTCAGACAGGCAGCGAGCCGCCACGCCCTCCTTTTCTTACAGTAGTATAGCTCAAAGAGCAAGAGCATATCGTACTCAAGATCACCAAAAAATCAACGATGTTTATCAAACAGTACACGGTACTTGAAAGTTGCCACAAGGCCACGTAGCTAAGTTTGGTCCGTAATTTAGCCGCCACATCGAATAAAATCATTCCCGGACATGTCCCTTTCAAACTAAGCTAAAATTTGACCCGTCCAAACTCCAAACCCGGGAAGGAAACAGCTCGCAACCGCCAGTACCACATGATGACACCAGCGGAGCCGAACTCTGAAGCTTCCAAGCAACCATCACCCACCGATTTCCCCCAAAACGACAGGATAATTAACAGGGATAACGCAAAAGGGCCCGGCGCCACCGTTCCCACTGCTACATAACAACGCGCCCGCGCCCGCTCCAGGGTTCACACGGCCCAGGATGGCAGGCCACCACCACCAGCGCACCCGCCGGGCAAACTGAACGCACGCGCGGTCGGCGGCGGCGGCGGCGGGAAACCCCGCGGAACCAGAGCCCCCCAAAAGCCACGCCGAGACCATGGCACCCGGGCGACGCGGCCACGCCTGCCTCCGCGCCCTGCCCCTGGCGCTCGCCTTGGCGTTGGCGTGCCTCCTCCCGCGCCACGCCGCGGCGCAGCAGGCCGACGAGGCGGCGCTGCTGCTCCGGATCAAGCGGGCGTGGGGCGACCCGGAGGCGCTCGCCTCGTGGGGCGCCGCGGTGGGGGCCTCGCACTGCAACTGGACCTACGTGGCCTGCGACGCGGCGGGGCGGGTCGCGTCGCTGGCGCTCCCCAACGTGACGCTGGCGGGCGCCGTGCTGCCCGACGACATCGGCGGGCTCGCGGGCCTCACGGTGCTCGACCTCTCCAACACCAGCGTCGGCGGCGGCTTCCCGGCGTCCCTCTACAACTGCGCCGCCATCGCGCGCGTCGACCTCTCCAACAACCGGCTCGCCGGGGAGCTCCCGGCCGACATCGGCCGGCTCGGGGGCAGCCTCACCTACCTCGCCCTGGACCACAACAACTTCACCGGCGCGATTCCGGCGGCGCTGTCCAAGCTCACGAACCTGACGTACCTCGCCCTCAACGGAAACGAGCTCACCGGCACGATCCCGCCGGAGCTCGGTGAGCTGGTTAACCTTGAGACGATCAAGCTCGAGAATAATCTCTTCGGTGCCGGCACGCTGCCGGAGTCGTTCAAGAACCTGAAGAAGCTGACGACCGTCTGGCTGGCGAACTGCAGCCTCGGCGGCGAGTTCCCGACTTACGTCACGCGGATGACGGAGATGGAGTGGTTCGACCTGTCCACAAACAGATTCACCGGCAACATCCCGCCCGGCATTTGGAACCTCCGGAAGCTGCAGTACTTGTATCTTTACACCAACCTCCTCTCCGGCGAGATCACCATCAACGGCCCGATTGGAGCAGCAAGTTTGATAGAGGTTGACCTGTCGATGAACCAGCTGATCGGAACCATCCCAGAAAGTTTCGGGAGCTTGCTGCAACTAAAGCTCTTGAACTTGCAACAGAACAATCTCACCGGCGGGATACCGCCGAGCATTGCCCGGCTGCCATCCTTGGTGTTCCTGTGGCTGTGGGACAACTACCTCAGCGGAGAGCTCCCGGCGGAGCTCGGGAAGGAGACGCCGCTGCTAAGAGACATCCAGATCGACAGCAACTACTTTGTCGGGCCGATACCGGAGGGGATTTGCAGCCACCAACAGTTGTGGGTGCTCACCGCCTCCGGTAACCGGCTGAACGGTTCGATCCCGACCGGTCTCGCCAGCTGCTCTGCTCTCATATTTCTCCAGCTCCAAGATAACGAGTTGTCCGGCGAGGTGCCGGCCGCTCTGTGGACGGTGCCGAAGCTTCTGACCTTGTCTCTGCAAAACAATGGGCAGCTGAGCGGAAGCCTGCCGGAGAAGCTGTATTGGAACACGACGAGCATATACATCGACAACAACCGATTCACCGGACGGATTCCGGCATTGGCCACTCGTCTCCTGAGGTTCCACGCCAGCAACAACTTGTTCTCCGGTGAAATACCGGCGGGGCTTGCCGCGCCCGATGGGATGCCACTGCTGCAGGAGCTGGACCTGTCGGCGAACCAGCTCTCTGGGCCAATCCCAGAGAGCATTGCGTCGCTCACTGGCGTCGCGCAGATGAACCTCAGCCATAACCAGCTCACCGGCGAGATTCCGGCAGGATTGAGCTCCATACCGGTGCTCAACGTGCTGGACCTTTCGTCGAACCAGCTTTCCGGTGCCATACCGCCGTCTCTGGGATCGCTGAGGTCTAGCCAGCTTAACTTGTCGTCCAACCAGCTCACCGGCGAGATCCCGGCGGCGCTGGCCAACCCCGCCAACGACCAAAGCTTTTTGCGCAACCCGGGGCTCTGCGCCGCCGCATCGTTGGTTGGGAACCTCAAGGGCGTGCGCTCGTGCGCGGCCCGGCCAACCGACCATGTCTCGCCGCGTCTCCGCGCGGGCCTCTTCGCCGCGGGCGTCGCGCTCATCGTCGTCATCGCGGCGCTTGCCGTCTTCGTCGTCCGCGACATCAGGAGGCGGAAGCGGCGGCTCGCGCAGGCCGAGGAGCCCTGGAAGCTCACCCCTTTCCATCCCCTGGACTTCGGCGAGACCTCCGTGGTGCGCGGGCTCGCCGACGAGAACCTCGTCGGCAAGGGCGGCTCGGGCCGCGTGTACCGCGTCACATACACCAGCCGGAGCAGCGGCGGCACGGGGGGCACCGTGGCCGTGAAGCGCATCTGGACCGGCGCGAAGCTGGACAGGAGCCTGGAGCGCGCGTTCGCGTCGGAGGTGGACGTCCTCGGCCACATCCGGCACAGCAACATCGTGAAGCTTCTATGCTGCCTCTCCCGCGCGGAAACCAAGCTCCTCGTCTACGAGTTCATGGACAACGGCAGCCTGGACAAGTGGCTGCACGGCCACAAATGGTTGGCCAGGGGCACGATGGCGAGGTCCCCGTCGGTCCGGCGGGCGCCGCTGGACTGGCCGACGAGGGTCAAGGTGGCCGTCGGCGCCGCGCGCGGGCTGTACTACATGCACCAGGAGTGCTCGCCGCCGATCGTGCACCGGGACGTCAAGTGCAGCAACATCCTGCTCGACTCGGAGCTCAACGCCAAGGTCGCCGACTTCGGCCTCGCAAGGATGCTGGTCGAGGCCGGCAGAGCTGATACGGTGACCGCCGTCGCCGGATCGTTCGGTTACATGGCTCCCGGTACGTGCCTCGTCGTGATCGTCTTGCTGATCCTAGATGCCAATTTCTAGCGGCACATCGACTTAATTTTTGTCACGTTCCTCTGTGCAGAGTGCGCGTACACGAGGAAGGTGAACGAGAAGGTCGACGTGTACAGCTTCGGGGTTGTCCTCTTGGAGCTGACCACCGGCAGGGAGGCCAACGACGGCGGCGAGCACGGCTCCCTGGCCGACTGGGCGTGGCGGCACCTGCAGGCCGGTAAAAGCATCGCCGACGCCGCGGACAAGAGCATCAGGGACGCCGGGTACGGTGACGACGTCGAGGCCGTCTTCAAGCTCGGGATTATATGTACCGGCCGCCAGCCGTCCACGCGGCCGACGATGAAGGACGTGCTGCAGATACTGCAGCGCTGCGAGCAGGCGCACCGGAAGACCGCCGACGAGAAGGTCGCCGACCACGACGCCGCCCCGCTACTACAGGTGCGAGGAGGCAGCCGCCGGAAACAGCTCTCCGATACCAAAGTGAGCGACGATGGCGGGAAGGGCGGTTTCGACTGCAACGTCTGAAGAAAAGCAGAATGGGTAAATCAATGTCTGTAGGAACCCTGACCTCCTACTGAGGTTAGGATCTAGGACGGTACGGTAGCAGCCAGCCTTGTGCAGTGCTAGGTGATCCAAGCAAGTAAAGGATGGTCGCAGCTCACTATACCACTTCTTTTGGTTGCGGCCGACTGGGCGGCCCCTAAGATTTCCGAGTCTTAGAAGAGCAGAGCAAGGATAGTCACAGTTCAGTAGCTAACCTCAGCACCACTTCCTGCAACAACACTGATGGACAGACAATGCAACAGTGGCAGTTCCATCTTATAGGTGTGTGTATATGTACTGTAACTGCAACCATATAATTTTTGAAGCCATGAAACTAAATTCAGTGATATATATTTGAGGAAGCATTGAAGAGAACACATGGTTAAATTCGTTCGTGTCCTCCTCTTTATTGCCAACACAAAAAAGGTTAAAATTTTTGATTGGTTTACAACACCATACAAGGGGAAAAAATGGGCAGAACATGAATGGCATTGTTCAACCTCCAATTCTATGCTCCTGCCGTCCAAACATTTATGCCATCAGAGAACCTCCAAACTCATCGGTTCTATACTAGCTATATCCCGCTGCAGAGAACTTGGGTGCATCCAGAATAGCCAAGAAAGGAAGCTGAAAATTTCCCCGAGGAGAGCCCGGAATATAAGGAATGTTTGAAGGGAAAAAGGAAAAAAATGAGAAACTACACTCAAAAGTTTGATCCATGCTTGATTTCAAGACTAGTCGACATCGGCATATTGGGAGTGTGAGGCTGCAAGAAGAGCTGCTCCAATGCCAGAGCCATCGTTGGCCAGCTTGGCAACCACGGAGGATGAGGCCTCTTCACCGAGCAAGTCTGTAAGAGTAGTTTCTACACAACTGCTGAACTTTTTGTAATGTTCATACAGCCCACCATCCAAAGCAATGACGGTCCTCGGCATTTTACTGCCATTGCTTGGTACTTTGTCCCGGCCTATCTTCTTCAGGATGCTATATATACCAGCAGCGGCTAAGCGTGCCCCACGCTCAGCAACAAGGTCGCAGATGTGTCGAGTAATATATCTTACTTCCAGGGAAGTATCCGCAACCTAAACATGAGATTAAAATATGTCATAAGTGATCAATAGTCACTAAATCTTTGTGATAACCAAATTGGCACAAACAAGTAATACCCCAACAATATCCTTCAGCTTAGCTCCCAGAATTTTGAGGTCATGTGAGGAGTCATGATGCATGGCTGACATATCTGGTGTCCTGTGATACCACAATTAATGTATTCATAAAAATCGTTCTATAAAAACATAATATTCAGAAGTCTAACTTACTAAACATAATATAGAACAGGAGAAATGTCAAGACTATATTAGTATTGGCATGGGGACTTCAACTTCATCATGTCGCAAATAAACTATACAGCACATACCATTTATCTATCAAATTAGGAGTTCCAAGGTGTTTGTTTTTTGTCCCACACAAATAAATTATTAGCCTTCAAATACAATATAAAAATATCAATGAAGCAACACACAACTTCTCATGCCATCCAGCTAGTTAGTCAATATTTACAGTGTATCAGAGACTAATTTTAGAACTGCAACCACTTGAAACGAAACAGAGAGTTGACCAAAAATATTCTGAGATGTCACCTTCTTTGGATTACTTATTGATGTGACATGTAACTTTATAAGACACGCAACTTCCCTGTCTATTCATGTACGACTTTATTGCCACAAACTAAAAACTATCATGGGAAAAGACATCAAACTCTTGATGTCAGATGTGCTAACATTCAATGTAGATGATCATGGAAGTCGAGGAAACTTCTAACCAGCTGGGTAGCCAATGAAAGAAGAAGAAGAAACGACTTTGCCATACCAGCAAACAGGCATGAACAGCTCGGTGACAATAGATCAAGAAAGCATACCTCAGTACAAATGGCTGCTCCAGCTTAGATGGAACAACATCCCCAAATAGAGAAGCATCATGTGCCAACTTCAGTAAAATTCTTCGCACAATCTCTCCTAGATACATGCCAGAAATCATTTTTTCGTATATCTGTAGGAAGGCGTACACAAGTTATCCACATATACTCATGCAGTTCACCTAAAGAAAAAAAAAATTAAACAACCACGGTGACAATACCTGTTCTCCAGGGTTCAAACTTTCAAAGTCCATGGCTTTATCGTATTCTGAAAGAGGAAGCTTGTCGGATTTGAAGCTCCCCCATTCCGTATTAATTACCTAAAGCACCCAGAATGATTTCAAGGTTACACATTTCTCATGTGGACTGAATTCTACAACAGCGAAAATATAGTGCTAACTGCGTAAGACCATACAATGGTTCCATAACTTTGTTATTCCCATTAATAACTAATAAGGAGTTCGAGCACTAACCATGTTCCCAGATTTAGGCAGTAAACCAGTCCATTTAGGAATTGCATTTGCGTGCTCCACATATGCTGCATTTGTACCAGTGCCCAATATTACAGCTGCAACTACATCGTTATCCATATATCTCCCACCGGCCAATGTGCCAACTGTATCATTAACCTACAAAATATCAATACTCAGTCTAAATATTGGAGATATTTAACCATTTTGCATTATGTCAACATAAAAAAAAATCTGAAATAGACTTACTTGAGGCATTTACCATATGAAGAAACTGACAGTGTTTTCAATACTGTGCAAATTTGAATAAAACTGATAGTTACTTACCAACGCCGTAACTTTCATATCTAGCCCCTGCCTCTCCATGGCCTTGCTCAACTCAGATACAACATCTGCACCAACCTGATTCCGGGGAAATCAATTACCCGAATAAGAAAAATTGTTTTTTATTATAGAACACTTGACAACCAACATAGACATCATTCAACAGACAGACATGGTATTCTAATAGAGTCTAAGAAATGTGCTTCCAACGAAGATAACCTGAATTACTTTGAGATAAACAATTTGTTTGATCATAATCTTTAATATGGAAAACAAAAGAGCCGAGCAGGTAACTTTGTTTAAGGGTAAGTAATTCTACATGAATCACATTAACACAAAGACAACAATCAAAATTCAAACTGACATAACTGCTACAAAATTGTAGTGTAACTGAGAGCTTGTCCCTGAAGAAACGAGGAAATGCCAGAATCTCCACACTTTATATCAAACCAAATTCTATACTAGAAAAAAAAATGTAGGAAAAACTACATGTCATGTCTTTGTGGAAGGCCAATACATGGTAATGACTTGAAGCACTATAACCTGATAGTATACACAAAGATACATGTGTAGCCTTTAAATTGGGTCTGACAGGGAATATTTGACAGAAACTCATGTACTATCAAGAAATTTCGCTTCAATCCCAGCTTCCTGAACTACAGAAAGGAGTTCAATTGATGGGGTTATGTTAAAGTATTTTACCGTGCCGTTGACAGAAAATCCTTTTGTCCACTTGATGAGTGTTCCTGACGATATTGATATTTGGTTCACTGGGAAGGAAAAGGTGAAACCAAGTTCTCTCTGCCTACCCTCTGGGAGATGGAAATCTTCACCTTCAGTATCAACAAATTTGGCCAATGCAGCAGCAATAAAATCGAATAGTTCCTGTATCAACAATTCAAGATACATAAGGGGAACAGCATTGAAAACACGTACAACTTGAGAAAATAAAAGCAGAACATCGATACTCACCATGGAAGACCCGACCATCAGATGTGGTGGAATGGAAACCTCCTCATACTGTTGTTTGACAACACGTTTCTCCCTTCCTCCTAGCTGGACTCGCAGCACACGGAAGTTTGTGCCTCCAAGATCCAGTGCATAATACAGCCCATGTTCATCCCTGCAGAAGCAAGACCCAGATGATTAATGGATGAAGTGCAGCACAAGTGTTGGGGTTAATATTCTTCACTCATGAGTGGATTGCCTAAAACAAACTGTGGTGAAAGAATCATTACATTTAATAACCCTCATTTTACTGAACATCATTGTGACAATTTAACTACAGAATACAGATATTGCTTCTTAAGAGCACCATGATTCTACCAATTTAATGCACCAGATAAGTTCAGTTAGTGGATATAAAAATTGGTCAAACTGCTAAAAGAAATAACAAGGCAGACGGCCACATATTCACATTTCTACAGAATAATTACAGTCGGAGTGGGAGTAAATGTAATAAAAATATGTGCCATAAATTAACAGTTAAGCGTCAACGCCGAGAATTGCATTGCAAACACCATCCAGAGCTCGTCAGAATGCCTGCAAAATCGGTGCCATTCTCATGGATTTCTGTAACAGCAGGGCTATAGCTAGCTCGCTGCACGCGATCTACGATGTAACAGACATCGAAAGCTCATGCAACAACGATAATACCCATTTTAGCCCATGAGTCATGGAGAACCAAAGGAAGATAAGGTAGGAGTGGAGTACTCCCAATGCCGCTTAATCACGACAGGCGCAACCTCCCCATAAAAATCACAACAAATTCGTAGATCTCCACCCAACTTATCAAAAATCAGTCCATTCTAAGCAAAACAATAGAAAATCCCATACTTACGCGATCAGGAACGCACGTGCAGATCACGTCCGTATGCGACCTTTCCCCGAGAAGCCGGGCATCTCTCGGATCACAAAGCTCACAGCCCAGATCACAGCCCAAAGGGAATGAAAGGAGAAGCGAGATCAGATCGGAAGCGTAGCCTTTACCCGGTGGGGAGGTTGTCGACGTAGCTGATGAGCATCTTAAGCTGCGAGTGGATGTCCCCGCGCAGGCCGCGCTCCATCTCAGACACCATGGCGTCCGCGATGCTCCGCAGCAGCGCGGTGGGCGTGGAGAGGCTGCGCTCCACCTCCTCGATCACGGCGGCCGCCCGCCTCTTCCTATCCGCCTCTGCGGACCCCTGCAGCTCGGCCTCCCGCCGGCGCCGCCTGCGCGCCACCACGACCGCCACCCCGACGGCCGCGCACACCACCACCGCCGTGCCCACCGCCGCGGCCTTCCCCATCACTGCCGATCCCGGTCCCTACCTCGCGCCCGCGCCCTCACAGCGACCGATCCGAGCGCCGCAGTAGCTCCGCGTTCCGGATCCGAGGGCCAAACACCAGTGGATCACCTTTCCCGTCCTGCCCCGGCCGCGTAGGAGAAGAGGAGGACGGGGAGCCACTGGCACGGGCGTTTTAACCGGTAGCCAACCACCCCTCGGCATTCCGCATTTCACGGGTCCACCCTCGGGTTCGGACGGCTGGGATGCCTCCGTGGTCGGGCTGGACGGGCCGGATCGGAGCGTGGGGTAAACGGATCTGGGGGGCCTGGCTGGTAATATAGCTTCCGGGACGAGAGGATATGTGCTAATTACCGTATGGGTACGAGATTAGTTTGAGGATGGAAACAGATAAGCGTTTGTTCCCGCAAGAAATGTCTCACCAAACAAATCGGGTGAACTGTCGTGCTAGCCAGTGGGAACTGACGTGTGGTCCCAGTGAGCAGAGGCCCACGCTCCAGCGAGAGAAGTGGAGGTTGCGTTTGGCCGCGGATCCCAAATCGGAACGTAATTAGATAGGGATACGGGCATTGAAAGCGGGGAGCTCATCCCACGTGGACTGCCGGGCCCGGGCCCAGCGGAGATTCCTGACCTGACCTGAGGACGGGATGTCTCGCGGGCCTCTCGGAGATTCGTGCAGGACGGAGCCATCCGAGCGGCAGTTGCAGGGTCAACCGCCAGCAACTGTCCGCGGAGGTGGAACAGCTCCTCTTTCACCTCTCGAACGATCGCTCACGGGGAAACGGGAAGCCTAGTATCGTCCACCACCGACACCACACCGTGCAGCTCTCTGAGGTTGACATATACGGTGACTTTTTTTCAGATTCCCTATCCATGTGTTTGATTATGGGTCGAAGTGGGTTGGGATAGATTCGATCCACTTCGAATTTGGTTGCAATTTTATATAGGTTGGGATAAATTCAGATGAGAATTATATGGTTGCGGGTTGGGATGATCCCATCAAAACGGAAGGGACCATTCTAACCCACTTCGTCCCCGTCTTCTTCCGTCAACGCAAGCGAGCGGGCAGTACGGGCGGGCGGCGCGAGCAGGGGCACGGGGAGCAGTTGCTGGCCGCGAGTGGGCGGGGCGAGCAGGGGCGCGGGGGGAGCAGCGGGCGGGGCGAGGTCCGTGGCGGCGCTGTGCGATGCGCTGCGAGCCTCAGAAGTGGATTTTGCCGCACGCTCCCTAGCACGGACAGAACATGTGCACGTCTCGTCGACTTGGTGGCTTGCCGCTCACCACGGCCATATCCAGCCGGCGCAGTACTATCCCCTTGCAATAATGCATCGTCATGCGGCTGCCAGCGGGGACGGCGTGGAGTGAGGAGAGGAGGCCGAGATGCATGAGCGCGACGAGTGTGCAGCTCAGCCAGCATAGGCCGGGGCAGTCCGGGGGCACGTGGCAGGCGGCGGAGCCTTGGCGCGCAGGCCGGCGGCGCATGGCGGGCAAGGACAGATGCGTTTCCTGAAGAAGGAAGAGCGGAGGAAGAAGACGAGAATGACTACATGAGATATTGATATGCGGGTTCCACATGCTTATGGTGAGATATTGACATGCGGGTTCCACGTACTAACGGTGTGAAAACGGTCATCTCAACCTGGATTCATGTTCCTTGAACCAAATAAAAAATTAGGTTGGATCCAATCTCTCTACCAAACACTAGTAGGTTGAACCTAACTAAAAAATAGGGATGGACATGACGCATCTCCAAACTAAATACATACTAATTTATTATACTATACATACTCTCTCCAGTTCAAAATGTAGGTCATTTTAGTATTTCTAGATTCATATATTTTGCTACGTGTCTAAATATATATATATTATATCTAAATATATAGCAAATACTATAAATCTAGAAAAGTTTTTTCTACAAATTTTTCTTAGCGGATAAGTGCAGGAGTAGAGACATGACAACGCATCGATAGGGAATTAGAAATAAAAAAGAAGAAAAGATTGACACGGAATGAATAGAGAAGAAAAAATGAAACAAAAAGGAAGAATTGTATCTTGCATAATTTGAAAGTGGCTTGGACATAGCATTTTGTTGATTGGAAAAATCGATTTGGCCTACATTTTATTCAATAGATTGAAAAATTGCTGCATGTTCTATACCAATATATACTCTTATATATCCAATGGTTTACTTTTCCCTCATCATACATGCAGGTTAGACACCCCGTATATTTCAATCTAATTTTAAACAGATTACTTATTTCTCTTTCTAATAAAAAAATATTTTTTAATAGATTTTGGTAATAGGATATGCTCCAGCAGATTACCAATTCCATCGTTAATATAAAAAAAAATTGATGGTCGCCAAAACACACCTCCCTCTTGCTCAAATGTAGGGAGATTATTTTCAGCATCCTATCTTCCTATTTGTTGAGTAATCTGCTATGGCACTCACTATCAAAAATATAAAAAATGTTATTAGTAATGGAGAGAGAAAATATACAGGATACGAGAGATAAGTAATCTGTTGGAGATGCTCTAAGCATTTATTTTTAGTGTTGTCTTCCAAACAGCGTAGGTATACTCCTCGTTATAACTATGTTTCCGTTCCTGTGAGTGCTTTCAGACATGCTGTGACATGTGCTTGATAGAATACTTGGGAACCGTAAACTGCCGGCTATTAGTAGTATTTTGTGCTGAGCACGCAATGCAACATTTCTGTAGTTGCATGTATTGGTGTGTTCTGAATCATCTGTCATTTTATTGATATAGTACTCCTACAGACAGTTGGCAGGAATTTTAGGTCACATAAAACACCCATAGTTGACAGCCATTTTGACTTAACAACTGAAATAAAGAAGATGATATTATTAGAGAACAAAAGCAAGCAGCAGACAAGGTAACCTTTTTCACTATAGCTACAGTGTCGTAATTTCATAGCATACATACCATGTAACTGGGGTACTCTCTATTTCTTAATGATCATGTTGTGCGGTGCTCTCATTGCTCTACCGCTCGGATGGATTTGGATCTTGGAGGAAGAAAGAGAGGAGCCGCATCTTTCTTTGGAGTAGAAGCAGAGGAAGGATTTGCATGTATGTAAGGCCGGCAGGGTGCCCTGCAGATAGGGCTGGATCCCGAGCCGGCGGTTTGGCTCGGTTCAGCTTGGTCTAGCTCGCTAGCCTAACGAGTCAGCTCATCTCGGCTTATTAATAAAATGAGCAAAAATAGCGGCTCAGCTAGGCTCGTTAATAGCTCGAGCCAGCTCGTTAGGCTCGCGAGCCAAATAAAAAATAAGGGATTACTACCTTGAGATAGGTGAAATATAAAAGGTATATCAATTATAAAGTTTCAAACTTCCAAAATGCACCACGCATGGAGCATGTGCAAACCGCAACCGAAATAGTTTTCTAATTATATTTGTTCTAATTATTAGACTTCAATGATATAATGACAAAATTATAGAAAAAGAGCCAATACATAAATTTTAACCAAAAACTTTAGACAGATGGTACTTTGAAAGCCGGGCGGATTGAGTCGTTTCGGCTCGGCTTCCTTGGCCCCTCCAACTTGGTTAGCTCGTGAGCAGCTTGCGAGCTGGCTCGAGCCTACTCGTTAACACAACGAGAAAAACAGCTGTTCGGCTCGTTAAAAATCCATCCAGCCGAGTCAAATTGAGCCGAACAACAACCGAGCCGAGCCAGCTCGCTAGTTTTGAGCTCGTCGTCCAGCCCTACCCTGCAAGGAGCTGCTGTACCTGGACTAGGCAAGAATCGATTGACAAGGAGAGAGAGGCCTGGGCTGCTCTTTTCTGTTCCTGGCCCACTTAGCCCAACTAACGCACGGCCAAGCCCATTCAGCAACTAACTTATGGGCTTCTGGCTGTCGTCAGGGAGGCCGGCCGAGCTTGTTGCTCGCTCAACTGACGCCCGTCCCAGACTGGCTGTCGTCGTCTCGCTCGGAACCGAAAGCCAAGCCGCCGCCGCCGCCGAATACACGTCTCCGATCCGACTCCGATTCCGCCTCCGCCACCTATATATACATGGAGAATACACAGGTGGGCTATTGATCATATCGATCCGTTTGATCTGTGCCGTGGTTTCGTTCTTCTCATAAATGCTGCTGCCGAATCCTCATGTGATGCAGCAGATGAATGCTGAGGATTTGATGCAGCAGATGAATGCTGCTGCTGCTTCCCGCAGGCCAGGCTATGGGCTCCTGATTTTCCTTGGCCCGGGGGGCTCCGTCTCGCCGATGCTGCAGATGCCTGTGTACATGTTCGGTGAAGATCTAGCCGCCGGCACCGGTTTTTTTCGAGGAGGACTATGCTTACCTCCCACGCCGCAGCAAGCGTGCTCGCGTCGCCGCCACCAGCGAGGCCATCCTCGGCCTGCAGGAGGTGACACCTCGCGAGGGGGAGCAGTACGCCGTGTGCCTGCAGGACTTCCGCGCCGACGAGAAGCTCCGGGCGATGCCACCAACACTGCATCTCTGAGTGGCTCCGCCGTAGCGTCGTCTGCCCTCTCTGCCGCCACCAGCTGCCCACCGAGGAGGACGAGGAGCAGATTGCTAGCTAGTTGAGCAAGCATGCTTGCATGTGCTGGTGGTGGGGCCTTTTGCTGCTTCTGGCAATTTCTCTTGTACGGTTGTACCCGGCCGCCAGAGGAGAATTATGTAATATTACCAAATACGTTGAAACTGTCTATCCCTCCCCACCTGATGAACTATCCTGGATACTACACTACGCGGTTAATAAATCGCGGTCAATCCGTCCATAGCTTTAACTTCAATGAGTCGAGATTACATAGTAGGATTAGAATGCCACACAAGTAGATCCTAGCTGTTTGTTAGGTTCAGTGTGCTGGTACGTGATTTACCTTGGCGTCTTTAAGGAAAAAAAATAATATAGGCGAAGGTAGTACGACATGTTTCACGTGTGCTTATAAAAGAAAGAAATGTAATAAGAAGACACGTGCACGCCATACATCATCACTGGGTGTGAAACTTGTGACGAATTTGTGATGAAGGTCCAAGCCTATACTCCGTATTAAGCTCAGGTAGTGCCGGGTGCCCCCCGTCTTCATTTCTGCGTACGTGAAGCTGGAGCAGGCCCAAGTCGGTTAGAAACATGATGGGATATGAATCTCATGTTTTCACCAGCCCAGTGGGCCTTCCACCGCCCGGTTCCGTCTTGTCGCAACGAATCGATCGAATCCTCCGAGCGTGGATCAACGTTTGTTGATACCTGTGGCGTGGCGTGCGTACGGAACGGAACTACGCTTGCCTACTTACTGCTGCCCCTTCGTTTTTACACCTTCCCCTTCGTGGTGAAAAAAAAAACGGCGCAACGAAGCGCCGTCCGCCCGCAGGGAGAGCTGGAGCACTGCCGCCGCCGCGGAAAGGTTGCGAGTGCAGCGCTTGCTTCGCCTTGCTGCCGACCACAGTGAGCGCGTGCATCGTAGTAGCCCGACACTAGCAGCCTAGTAGGAATAGTACCGTTCTGTTATCTGCATGCGTCTTGAATGCGGCTCCAATGTTACCGCGCGCGGCGGCCGCACCGCCCGCTCATGGCTTCATGCGACGCGCATGCATGGCCATGGCAGCCGCAGCGCTGCACGTCTGCTCTGCCTCTGCGTGCGCTCTACCAAACGGATGGCCTGCACGGTGCAGGGGGCGCTCGCTGCACAGCTCGTCGCATCGCAGGGCCCCCCTCCTCCCCCCCCCCGTTAGCGTGTTTGGATCCCTCGACTTTAACCCTATCACATTAAATATTTAATTGCTAATTAGAAGTGATAAAAATAACTGCATAACTTTAAGACTAATTCGCAAGATAAAATCTATTAATACTAATTAATCTATGATTAGCTCTGCTACAATAAATATATGTTAATTATGGATTAATTAAGTTTAATAGATTCGTCTGGCGAATTAGCTTTAGGCTACCGCAATTAGTTTAATAATTAGCTCGTGCCTTTTGGGAACCAAACACTCCCTGAACTGAATTGAACACGACGCACTTATAGTTGTCCAGAAAGCCCGGAGCTCGACAGCCCGCCTATAAGAACGACTTTTTCGCCCGGCCCGGCCCAACCTCCAACATGCCCGAGCTAGCTCAGCCCGCTAGCTAATGCCGGGTATGGGCCGTTACCCCACACGCCGGGCGGCCCGGCCTGGCATGCCGGTAACCGGCCAACCCGGCTAAGGCCCGCCTGCCCCCAATGGTCGGGAGCCTAGGAGGGGGGCATATATAATCTGCCCCTCTCCCTCGCAACCGTTCCCCACGCCACACGCACCCAATCCTAATCCCTTTCCCAGCCACCTCCTCGCCTCTCCGGCTCTCTGCGACTCTGCATCTCTCTTGGCTCCTCCGCAGCGGCTTCTCGTCTCCAGTTCGGCCTTCCCCCTCATCTCCAGTGAGTAGATGTAGATCATGTAGGCCTCGCCGTGTAATACCCTAGGTATTTAAAATTCTAAGCAAGAAAATTTAACCATAGCATCATGCATAATAAATAAGAATCATCGAAACAATGCATTTAATTATGTGTGTGCATATGCATGTGTATGTGTGTGTATATGTGACTTTTTCCTTTTATGTTTATAATCCTTCATGTTCCACTTTTTATGATAAATGTAGTATAAAAATATATTTATATTTTAGTGCCTTACAAATTTACTTAAACAGCCTTTTGCAAATTCAAAATTTAAACGTAGAAAAAGACCAGAAATTCAAATTCTAGTTGTCTTAAATTTAAAATAACTTTTAAACCATGGCTCTAATGAAATTTTGCCTGAAAGCAAATTTGTAGGGTTATAAATTCTCAAAAACTTTTGTGTTCATAGTTTTTTGATTTTTTATATAAAAGTTTAAGAAAAATTGAATTTAAAATTGGCTTATTTTGTTTCTCTCTTTCTCTTCCCTCCCCTCCCCTGCTCTGCTCCAACAGCAACAGAGGCCGCCGGCCAGGTGGTCGGCGATTCCTGCCACCACGCCTCGCCAAGCTAACCACAGCCCAGCTTCCCAACCAACAGCGCCATCTTCCCCTCGCCCATGCCAAAATCTCCGGCACCCAGCCAGCCGTGTCCACGTGGTGTCGGATTCTCGACGTCTGCGCCGTGACACCGCCTCTGCTCGTCTCGCTGGTGCTTGTCCACCGCCCCGGCCATCCAATGGGTGGCAGCTCCTTCGCCAAGACGCCCCACCCTCTCCCCTCCTCATCCCGTGCTTACAAAAGCAATACCCAGGTCTCCCCTGCCTCGCGCACGAGCTCTGCACGGCGGCACCATTGCCACTACTCGACCACCTCACGCCAAGCTCCTGCCTCCGACCTCCCTCCACCAACATCAACCCCCAGGATTGGTTCCCCTCGACCCACTGAATTTCCCCGGCCCGGGCTCCCTCACCAGCATCACCGCAGCACCGCCGCCCGCCACCTCTGCCTGCCGGCGAGCAAGGTTCCCGCAGCCAACTACCCTCCCACCATCCTAGCCCCAACCAAGACCACCGAAAGGTAGCCCTTGTCCCCCCCTGCTTATCCACCCCTTTCCCATCGCCGCCGACGAGCGAGCTCGCCGGATTTCGGCCGGACAGAGCTTCCCCCACCATGAACAGTGCCTAACGACCCATTTGCTTTGATTGCAAAAGTTCTAGGATCCTTTCTGCAAGAACTAGAGATCTATCCGCGAAGCCTTAGTTTCAAATCTTGAAATCAAACAGTGAACTTGTAAATTCAATTAAAAATTATATAAAAATCTTAAAATGCAAACTAAATTTTGTTGAGATCCTCTTGATGAACTCTACAACTTTCGCAGATGACCAGTTGCGAACTAAAATTTGATCTAAATTAAATCTCGTGATAAATGACTCATAAATATATCTTCTGTTTCAGATAGTACTATGAATGATTTTTGGATAGTAGGTTAGTTTCTTGACCTTGAGTCTTGTGTAAAACTTTCAAGGCCAGAAACAATCTCTAAGGTAGTTCTGTTTAGATCTTGTTTGATGCATATTTTAATAGATTTATTTGTTAATGTTGTTCTGCTGAAACAATAAAGTTGAAACTTCTCCAGTAGGGTTATCGTGTTGCATAGATATTTTAGAAAAAGTTTAGAACTTTATTCTTCTGTCTAACATGCTCATATGTTTTAGTTAGGAATAAAATTATTAAATAAGTATAATAGTCCCTGTGCTTTGAAAAATATGAAATTGTCAACATAGTCTATTTTTGATAAGTTAATCATGCTAGAAAAGTTTGAGGATATGGTTCGTGGTACATGCTGGTGTAGGTGTGAATGTATGTTCGCGGTGATGCCCTTATCACTGTTGTTTTATATTCGAGGCCACTGTTGTTTTATATTCGAGGCCACGGTCGTCGACTCGTCCTCCGATGATGCTGTAGATGCTCCGCGTCGTCATTCTTGATTGATGCAAGGTCATCGAGGCTCTTTTCTTTTTACTGTGTTAGTTCGTGTTCTCTTGTTGGCCATAGCATCAAACATTCCTGCATGTTGTCCATTAGCGATGCAACAGCAGAAGTGACAGGAAATATAAAGAAATAGATTGAACTCAAGTGAGTTCGTGTCCAACGCAGCATTCCTCAATGCCGGTGAAGAACACTAAGGTCCCTTCAAATTCCAACTTTTTACACTCTTTCTCCATCACATCAATTTTAAGACACATGCATGGAGCAGTAAATGTATGTAAAAAAATAACTAATTGTACAGTTTAATTGTACATCACGAGACGAATCTTTTTAGCCTAGTTAGTCTATGATTAGATAAAATTTGTCAAATACAAACGAAAGCGCTACAGTATCACCGCTTGTAAAAATTTGCAATCTAAACAAGATCCAAGTGGATGATTACGGCGAGGAGAACGGATAAATCGCATCTGCCCGCTGAACGCTGATGACACCTGACGACGGCAAAGGCATCGCCGCCGAGTGCAGAAGCAATGCCGCTTCTCTTGTAGTCTTGTTCCCACTTCGCCTCTTCTTGCAGATGATGCCGATGGCTTCGCAGCGAGCGCACGCGTCGTGGAAG
Organism: Panicum hallii; assembly: GCF_002211085.1. NCBI lineage: Eukaryota > Viridiplantae > Streptophyta > Magnoliopsida > Poales > Poaceae > Panicum > Panicum hallii. The sequence goes on from NC_038044.1 coordinate 13,570,377, forward strand.
ATCACAGTGTATCACCGCTGGCGTCTACAACTTATTTTTCTCGTAGTCGGTGCTAGATTGTTGAAGAATATGGTCGTGATAGAAGCGTGTGCCATCGTTGTCGTCGCTGGCGAGCGGCCGCGGTTCTTTCGAATTTCTTCTTGGGAAGTAGAGAACGACGTGAAGATTTGATTTTGCTGCCTGTTTTCTCGATGGTCAGTGAGTGGCCGGCGCGGCGGCTTTTGTTCCTGGCGTGAATTCCCCGGCAGATCTGCCACCGCCGTGACGTGAGGCCTGGAACTGGAAGGAAGCCGATTTCGTCGTCCTCGCCGAGACCTGGTGAATGGTGCCTCATCTCTTCTCGTCTATTTCTTGTTGCAGATGAATTTGTTGTTCGGCCGCCGATCTTGCTTTTCTCTCTGTTCTTGCAATGGATGCCGGTGGCCTCCCGTTCTTATAGCTGTTCTCTGCTAGTCTGTTTGTGACCGAACTCAGAGATTCTGAGCATGCGTGGCTGTCGGCGAGGCGAGCGGCACTCCGGCAACGATGAAGCCTCGCCGTGGCTGATATTCATGCGGTGATGGCAACTGGCAGCGTGCCGTCGGTAACACATGATGCGGTAGGACCGATTCTTCTCTTCTTCTCTTCTCCTGCCCTTAGGGAAGAGCGTGCTCATGAAGTGTTAAAAGTGAAGGTAGAGACTAAAATAGAATGAACAAGTAATTCATTAATTGATTGAACAAATAATTTATTAAATGATTGACTGAACAGTGTGATTACATATTTATACATGATGAAAGAGTGTCCAAAGAATATATCCTTCGAAAGTTTATGCACTTTCCTGAACAATTATACGTATCTACTAAGAGGTATCTTTCTAAAAAAATGCAAAGTAATTGATCACTGATATAAATTTAATTCTAATAAAATCGAAGCGGGTGCGCAGGATCGGGACTTGATGACGGCGATCGTGTTCGTGGTGCCGTTCCGGCCTGCCTCGACCTTTATGGCCGGGCCGGGCAGGGGCAGAGCAGGGATCTCGTAGCTTTTATCGTATCGTATCGCGGCCTTGACTGCACCTTCAGTTCCGCTCCTCTTTTTTTTTTCTTTTGGCGAAAGAAAAGCCGTGCTGGTGATCTTGTTGGCCCTTCAATCTTTCTGCGGCCCCTCGTAGTGCTTCCCGGCCGGGGCGGGTACCACGCGCGCGTACAGAGCAACGTACGTTGGTACTGTAGTAGTAGGCACTACTTCTCTTCGCGTACATGGCGTCGTGGGCGTAACTGCTTGCGCTGCCACGCCATGAATCCCGAGCGAGATCCCACCGGTCCCCGGCGGGACGGCGAGAAAGGGCACCGCATCACCGGCCGGGCGACAGGCGTAGTGTACCGACTGGGGGCACGGATCAGATCGCTGCGCGGCTGCGCGCGACCGGGGGGCGCACGCGACGCGAGCCAGTGATCCTCTGGGCCCCATGTCTCGTGCTGCGACCTGTACGCCCGGCCGCGAGCTCCATCCAGGACGGGCACGCGCACATACGGTAGGGTAGACGCCTATACAGTGTGCCGTCGGCAGAGCTGTGCCGCTACACGCCGGCAGCCAGCGGGGCCCGCCGTACAGAGCCCCAGGTCCTGCTCTCCGAAGCCCTGGACCCTCTCGGCCCCTCCTCTCCCTCACCAGGTCGCAAGTACGGCGAGCCCACGCTGCGGCCGCAGTCTGGAACCTTATTCCTCGTCGGGATGACATCACCCGCCGTCCGGTCGCCTCGGCAACCGTGCCGAGATAAGTTTCGGCGAGTATTTTTTTTTTGTCCGGCGAGGCCGTGGCTTGTTTAAAAAGCTCCTTTCTACTGCGCCGCACGCGCCCGCCGCGTCACGCGTTTCGCGTCGCGGCGAGGGACGCGAACTAGGGAGGGGAGGGACCACGTGCCCGTTGTGGTTGCGACTACTCGAGGACGGAGGGCCATTATGTCCGTTTGGGTTACGGACACGGGCGGAGGGACCACGTGACCCTTCGGGCATCGGCTGCTGAAGATTTGTGGAATCTGAAGCAGCTAAAATGGCCAGCAACCATACTAGCGACGTGATTTCAAATTCGTTAGTAAAACATGGCAGCACTATACCTGTTTTCAAATTCGTTCGTGCAGTGCTGTGAGCAACCGGCAAAGAGACCACACCGCATCACAACAGGCTACTACGAGTAGTACATGATACGTCAACAACCGGCCATTAAACCTCCCGTCCGAGGGTCCCCGTCGCCCGTCGGCGATGCTACCACACGGAGGACGGAAGCCACGAGCCATCGTTCTCGCATTGGCCAGTGGATTCGGCAACAGGCAGGCTTTCCCAACAATGCTCATGTACTCCGCGGCATTTATGGACGGCAGTACCGCGACGGGCTCCCTCGTACGTGCGTCCGGCCTGCAGCATGGTCCAGCCCCGGTATCCGCGACTGCAATCGAACCGAGCCCCCAGCCCTATATAGCGCGCTCCCCGCCGGCCGCTGCCGCACCCGTCGACGGCGCAACCGCACAAGGGCGATCCGGCTGCTCGCACATTTACTCGGCCGGATCGGCGAGTACCCAGTACCGGCCCGCGCCGCGCGCCGTGCTGCTGGTACACGCCTACACGGTTCAGTGAACTCCCAGCTATCAGAGCATCATCCCCCGGTGCGCCTCCAGTGTAGAAAGGGGTGGGGTTTCAGCCGGGGAAGGCCCGAACAGCCGCAGCTCGGCCTCGTGGGCTCGTGGCCTCCCAGAAAGAAAATCATTTGCCGGATCGGATCTTGGCACGGCCCCTTGGCAGGACGCGGCCGCGCCAGCCAGGGCCGGCCGGCTCCCTCCAAAAGCCGCGCCCCGGGGCCGCTCCGCTCCGCTCGCGGCGGCTGCCTACCGCGCCCGCGCCTCGCCGCCATCGTCGTCCCTTTTGAGGTGCGAATGATTGCTGGCCTCGCGTCCCCACGACGGCGGCGTCCTCCCCGCCTCGTGCCGCTCGTGCCGCGCGTGTTTTGAGCCCTGCCCTCGGTGGCCTTGGCTTGGCGTCGCCCGCCTTGTTGCCTTGCTCTCTCGCCCCTCGGGCGGCTGCCGGGCTCGTAGTCGTCGTAGCCTAGGCTAGGGGCGCGAGGCGAGCAAGCAGGGGGAATCTTTTTCCCTCCCCCCGCCGAGCCGGCTGCGCCTGCGCCGTGAGAACACACGGTGTGTTGCGTCGCCTCCTCTCTGCGTTGGAACAGTGGCTGGTCTCCAATTTCCATCTCCTCTGACCTCTGCTTGCTCGGTGGTTGTTGGCTGCGGCCTGCGGGAAAGGTTCTCGGGAAAAGGTTTCCTCTTCGGGGGCATCACGTAGGCCTCGCCGCTTCCCTTCCCTTCCCTTCCCTTCCACTACTGGCTGGCACCTCTGCGAGCTCCTGCTCCTGCTGCTACCACCCACTCCGCTCGTTCTCCTCCCTTGGCGCTACGCTTCTGCATTTACTCTGCCGGGCTCTGGCGAGGCCCTCCCGGTTTTGGCCTCTCTGCTCAGTCCCTCCCACGTTTCTTGGCTGCCTGCAGCAGGCCTCTGTAAAAAGCTTCTTCCCGTTTCTTCTGGTGAAGCTTCTTGCCCTCTTCGAGTTCCTCATCATCCCCCGTCCTTGTATTTCCAATTGCAAACCTTTTGTCTAGAAGTTCTTTTGGTTTTGAAAATATTAAAAATCTTGTTTCGACCAAGGGTTGAAAGTTGAAACTGCAAGTTTTGCCGTTTGGTCCTCTGCATCTGCACTTTGTAGCTTTCAGAAACTCCCGAGAGTTCCCATACTGTAGTCGAGCGGTCGAGCCTCTACTCCTGCAGAGACCTTTTTGTAATCTCGTTGCTTCCCAGCCAGTTCCTTTCCTGCATCCTTTAAGAAGCTTGCTTCTCTTTTTGAAGCATCTTCTCCCCCTGCAGGTGCAGCTAGACGCACGCCATGGGCCGCGCGTTGAGGTGGCTCAAGAAGGTGCTCACCGGCACCAAGAAGGAAGGGGAGAGGGGCCGCAAGGAGCACAATGCCGCGTGCGCCAGCGGCGGCCTCGGCCTCGGGCCGCCGCCGGTGGAGAAGAGGCGGTGGAGCTTCGCCAAGCCGAGGCACAGCGTGGCTGACGGCGGCCGGAGGCCCTCGGTGACCGCCGTCGCCGCCGGGGAGCTGTCGCAGGTGCGCCCGTGCAACTGCGGCCTGGAGCGTGAGGCGGAGGCCGCCGTCGTGATCCAGAAGGCCTTCAGAGGGTACTTGGTAAGTTGCTGTAACCCAATCCGGTTCTTCGTGTTCATGATTTGCTGCATTTTTCTCCGTTTCATAAAAAAAAAGTTTCCGCTGCGTATCTAGCACTGTTTAACTGAAGAGTTGGGGTGATTTTGGCCACTCTTTTCCTTTCCGTCGGTACGGTTCTTTCAGTTCTGGGCAACGAATCGATGAACTCTGGCCGATTCTTCTGCATTTGCATTGGACAAGAGATTTGACTCCACGAACTGCTGCCATGCCATCCATGGCTGCTTGCTGTTGTTCCTTTCCGTTGAGTCGTTAGCTACTGCCCATTGTTTAATCTGCTTTGATTATTCACAAACTTTTCGCGATATTCTTGTTATTGCTAGAGCAGTAGACCGCTTCGTGAACTGCACAGTGTGACGCACCTAGTCGTCATCGCAGCTGTTTAATGCCCAATTCTTTTCGGTTTCCGATGCATCCTGAGGCGTTCCGATGTGACTGTAAAAATTTGAATTTTGCAATGCATGTGCAGGCGAGGAAGGCGCTGCGTGCTCTCAAGTCGCTGGTGAAGCTGCAGGCTCTGGTGCGTGGCTACCTCGTGAGGAAGCAGGCGGCCACGACGCTGCGCAGGCTGCAGGCGCTCATGAGGCTCCAGGCCAAGACGGCGTCGTCGCGGAAATCCGTTGAACAAGTGAGGATTTTGATACTACGTGATGGCCTTGCACAAGTATCATTCATATTTCCCGGGATGAACGTAATGAAATTTTAAAATTTTTCATCGTTTTTTGTGCGTAGGAGCGGATTGTTGCGCCCACGAAGCCGCTGGCGCTGCCGATGGTGCACCGCCGCCGGCTGTCCGACGGCGGGGACACTGGGTTCGACCGCAGCCCGAGGATCGTGGAGATGGACACGTGCCAGCTCCGGTGCCGGTCGTCCCGCATCACGAGCCGGTACGCCGCCGACCCGCCGGGCGCCTCTCCGCTGCTCTACTTCCTCAAACCCGCGTCGCGCCTCCAGGGGCAGGAGCTGGACCCGCCGCACCCGAAGACGACCCACAACACGCCCCGTCTCGGCGCGTTCCCGGGCTACCTCGGCTCGCCGGCGGCGAAGCCCGGCCGCGGCGCCACGTGCCGGGACGCCGGGAGCAGCCCGCGGTACATGGCGGGCACGGCCTCGTCCGTGGCGCGCACCCGGTGCCAGAGCGCGCCGAGGCAGCGGCAGGGCGAGCACGCGGCGGCGCAAGCGCAGGCGGCCGAGCCGAGGCCCAGCGTCGGGTCCAGGAAGCAGGCGCGGCCGCAGCCGCAGGCGCTGGACAGCTTCAGCTTCAAGAGCTCGGAGGCCAGCCGCGTGGAGGACTCGGAGCTCAGCGACGAGGTCACCAGAGACTACTACCTGGACCGGCTCTGGTGATTCCGCTTCCGCCATGGCACCACGAGCTGGTTCGGGAGAAGAAAAGCTTTAACATTTTGGTACATACTAGCGTTAGGATTATTAGGATCAAGATGGCTTAGGCCACGGCAAGATCTGACTACTAATCTAGAAGGATCATTATGTAGCTCAACCGAGCATCATCATCAGATCGAGGGAAATAAATTCTGTTCTGCCTATGACCATCCGAATTCTGAAATGTGGAGAAGAAAACAGTGACGAAAATGCCACAGCTCGTGATTGCCGATTGCGTGCTCCAGTTCCGAACTTCTGACTCCGTATCCCCTGCAGCTTCAATACTGATTCGAAGGATCTGATGCGCCTATAGTAGCAGCACGAATGGCACGGAGCTTGGAGTTGGAGCGAAGGAAATGAAGGCTGTGGCTGGCTGCACGGATGAGTTCTTGGCATGGCACTGGCAGGGATCCCTTGCAGTGAAGACAAAGGTTGTGGCTGTCCGGTCAGTCCTCCCAACTGCATCGCGTTTATGGATCGCAGATGGCTTAAATGTTGACGTGCCGTGCTCTGGCGTGAAGTATCAGGCACGGATCGTGAAAAATTGAAAAGGTGTACGTCTGAAACTGGTACTGGAGCTTGGTTGCGCCTGCAGCTTTGCGTACGAAGGCGTCTGTTGAGCGTTGACACGGCGGAGCCGGTTTCGGCTGCAAGGGTTTGCGAAAAAAAATAAATCCAATGCCCCTTCACGTTTGGGAGTGGCCTGTAGCCGACTACTGCAGTGTACCAACGATGTACACAGTTTGGTGCTAGCAAAACTCCAAGATTTCGGCAATGGACGCCCGTAACGACAGGGTCAACATTACCAACATTTCGAGCAAAGCAAGGCAGAGAGCATTTCTGCATGCAAACTTTTTTTTGGGCTCCCATGCTTTTGAGGCGACGAGGCCCGACGCGACGCCGGAGGCACGCGACGAAACCAGAAGGACCTCCCCGTCGCAGACGGCATCACATGACCCCGCAGCTGTCGGTTTTGTCCGGGACGGCGGCGTGACCCGTCGGAGTTGGGATTTGTTCGCACCCGCACGCCGCGACGCCGTCGCCTCGATCTGGATCCCGCAGCTACCCGGGCCGCGACAGCCCAGCGTGGCCCGATCCGCCCGCGCCAGCTGCGTGCTGACGCGCTGTGAAGTAAGCGTGTACGCGAGCGCTTGACGGTGCCAGTGGGCGAGTGGCTCAGGTCAATGCGGGGGTCAAATGCCGTGGTGGCCTGTTGATGGGAGTAAATGCTGGTGCCGTCGCTGGGTCTGTGGAAGAAATGGGGTGAATTCTGGGGAGTCTTTTGTGTTTGAAAAGTTGGAACGTGTTGGGACTTGGAACGGACAAGGGGGTAGCTGACCGAGAGGACTGTAAATATGAATGCTCAGCTCGAGTACTTCTCTGTTCTCTCTGCGAAATGCTCAGTTTTTACTGTATTTTTTTGGTTGCGGACCTGCAGTGAAGTTTCGAAGAGGCCAGTGTTGGGCTGGGCTGCAAATGCTTTCTTACCGGCGGCTAAAGCTGTCGGGCCTGATGATAGTCGGACGAAGAAGGCTGGCAGCAGGCCCTTGCTGTGGGGGAGAGAGGGCCCAGACCAGGTCTTAGGCCTTCCGAGTCCACAAAGGCCCGCGAGTGTAGCCGCAGCACCGCTGCACAGCACAGGGGCAACCAAACGAGAAGTCGAGACCAAGGAGGGAGATTGCTGTGAACAACAATCAATCTCGTGCAATTGCAACAGTGTGGGATTAGTATTTGCGTTATGTTTTCTCTCTCTTCACAAATCACAACAATCCAAGTCATGGCGTGTCAATGAGCCCCCTAGCTCCCGTGCTGCTACAACCGGAGCCACTCGAGCCCGTCGATGAAGTCGAGCGAGATGAACGGCTTGGCCTCCTCGTCGGTGAGCTCCCGCGACCACTGCACCCGGCCGGCGTAGTTGGCGCCCGGCCCCGTGCACTTGTACTGCCCGTAGAACACCGTCCTGCAACCAAGAGGAGCAAGCAAAGCCAGACCGGCGTCAGCTATCGGCGACACGAGCAGGTTGGAGAAGAAGGAGAAGCAAGCAAGAACCGACATCTCCCGGGTTGGGTCGCCCCAGTTGTACCACCCGCGCGGGATGATGATGTTGTCCATGTAGGTGTAGGCGAAGACGACCCGGGAGAAGGTGCCCCAGGCGCGGCCCAGGTAGAGCGCGCCGGACCCCGTCACCCGGCAGTTGACGAACGAGAACCCGGTGTCCTCCAGCAGGCTCTGCCGGCTCTGCGCCGTCAGCGCGCCGTAGTTCCGCGCGATCGCGTGCACATGGCAACCCTGCATGTTGTCACAGAACAGCAGCCATGGGATCGGAACACAAGAAGAAAGCAAAAGGCGAAGCAGGCAGGTAGGGGGAGGCGACGAGCGCGTCCAGCTGCGGCGTCACGGGCGGCCGTGCCCCGTGGCGTGCTCGATCGGCCGGCACCCCGGGGCCAGGCCAGGCCGCCCAGAGGAACCTGGCAGGCCTCAGGAAACCGCATCGCCGCAACCGTGCCGGCGCCAACGACAAGGGAGCCACATGAAGGGGTGAGGGTTCACCTCACTCCACTGACTGTGCCCCATTAAAAACTGAGAGGCTTGTGCATTACTTAATGGGCATCGACGACATTCCGTTTGCACCTGCTTTTCAGCGACTCCTTGGCAGTAAACCTGGTGGTGGGAGCACAACACTGTTGCCTACATGCCATTAGCCTATAATAATGTGCCCGTACTATACCATCCTCTTGTGATCTTGTCCGTGGCTGGACGTGCTGTAGAATGTAGTGTTACCATGTAGGGCCGGGCAGTCACAAGGCCGGGCCAAACGAGGACAGAGCACGGGGGGGATGCGGATGTGATGCGGTGAGCGGCGCATCGGTGGCGCTGGGTGGTGCACGGGCATGGCGCTGCACGGGGCTAGTGGGAAGGCACTTTGTCCCTGGGGTTGGTGCTTTGCTGGGACAGGGTCACAGATTCACAGTCCCATGCCTGGGAAGGAGGAACTCCACTTCGCCCCCGGGTTTAACAGTGTCTCTTGTCCCGGAGAGACTGCGATGACGGCCTCCGTGACTTCTCGGACACTGCCTGCCACGCAGCCCACAAGAAGATGCTCCGCTGCGCGGAAGCTGTGGCTGCTGACATCGTGCCTTTGGTTTAAGCTGTAGCTCTGTCTGTCCGCGCAAGGCAATGGAAGTGGAAGGAACGTGCGCGTACCTCGTAGAGGGAGAGGGCGTTGCCGAAGATGAAGTCGACGGAGCCCTCGATGTAGCAGTCCCTGTAGTAGTGCCGGCCCAGGTGGTCGTACAGCGTGTCCTGCGCGCCCAGGAAGTTGCACCCCACGAACGCCGCGTTGTCCGCCGAGATTCGCAGCGCCACGCCCTGCTTGCCCAGCGCGCCGGGCCTCGGCACGGGGGCCGTGTTCTGGGCAACCGGGAAACGGATGTCAGGTCAGGCCAGGCCCTCGTCGTGCGTATGTACGTGCCATCCGTTTCCACAGGATAGCTAGACAGGCGCGTCGAGGAACGAGCGAGACCTTGAAGGTGATGTTCTTGGCGACGAAGAACATCGAGTTCACGGCGAACGTGGCGGAGCCGAACGTGCCCATGGGCCTGCCGAGGGACCCGACCGTCTCCGCCGTGTCGCCCCACTGCACCACCGTCCTGTCAGCGCCGGCGCCCTCCACGGTGATGAACGCGCGCATCGGCGATATGTTCACCTTCTCCCTGCAGCCACGCTAAGCGCTGACTACAAACCCAAGGAAGAGCAAGGGAAGCAAAGAGGCGGCGCAATGTACGTACGTGTAGGTGCCGGCATTGACCTTGATGACGACGCGGGCGAGGTTGATGAGCGGGAGCGAGTCGACGGCGGCCTGGATGGACGTGAAGTCGCCGGCGCCCGGGGTCCGGTCCACCACGAGCGTGCGCGTGGGAAGGAGCGCGCGGTTGAGCGCCCGGCTGTAGCTGCTGTGCCCCGGCGCGCCCATGAATCGCACCCACCGCGTGAACTGCCGCTCGATCGCCTCCACCCGCGTCGCGTTCACCGGATACGGCTTCGCGGCCGCCGCAGCCGCCGCGCCGTCCTTCCCCGGCCGCAGGCGCCTCGTGTGCGTGTGCCGCGGTTTCCCGTGCCCGTGCTTCCCCCCGGCCGCTGCCACGCCGGCGAGCAGCGCCGCGGCGACGCAGCAGCAGAGGAGCAAGAGCCGCGCCCGCGGCAGCGCGGCCATCGTCTCGTCGAACAATGGCAGCCGCGCGCGGTGGCGGTGGCGGTGGGGCTGTGGTCACCGGCGCGCGAGCTGCCTGCTGCGACACAATAACTAGCAAGCGTCCAGGGGGGCTATAAATTCCGGGACGGGGATAGCGCCGTGGGGGAATTTATGGGGATCACGGGCGTGGCGTGGCGCGGCGTGGCGAGGCGGAGGAGGGAGCGACGAGGAATGACTTGGCTCACGAGCCGCGCCGGGGGAGCCGGAGGGGGAGGGACGCCTCTGATATGTTGGTTGGTTGCGGCCGCGTGCGCGCGCATCTAGCCGGCGGCGGCGTGGCGCTCGCATGTGCCCTCGCGTCCTCTGCCCGCGAGGCGCCCTGGCCTTACTACTAGCAAAGATGGGCATCCTGAAAGGAAGGCCGCACGGCACAGTGCCGCCGCGCTGCCTCCGTGCCTCTCCTCGGCAGAATTTCTCGTGCAGGAGTTGTCTCGGAGGCCGTGACAACACCAGGAAAAGCCGCCGGAATAACTAGCTGCTGGGGGTTGGTGGTGTGTACGGACCCGAGCGTAATGCGTTTTACTTTTACCCCGTGATTGAATTTGTTTGGAGTACTGTTCCTTGCTACGTATATGTGCCTGCTGCGTCCAATCTTTTCTCTTGCGGCGTAGTCGTCACGGTGCCCGCCCAGCGGCTCAAAGATCACGGGCTCAATTCACATGAAACCGGCAGTAAAGCACGAGATCGCTGCCGGTTTCACTCCAAGACCAGTTGGATCGCTCAGACGTAGTGTCCTGGACAAAAAGATAGGTTGCCGCTTGGAACGTCTCCTCCACAATCAGAGACATCTGGTGTGCCCGCACATTCCTGCCACGCTTACTATTTTTTTCTCCTGGAGAGCCAATATAAGAAAAGAAAAGAAAAGAAATTATTTACAACCCGCGAAACAAAAGAGCTTACGGAACACATTAGGCACTAACCTGTGCTAAGAAGCAAACAATACCATGCTTACCACTGATCGGGTAAATCGACGCATTGCTGTTAAGCAAGCAGAGTCACAAATTTACTCCTGTAGCCTGTCGTGTTCTCAACACCTCTGAACATGTCCAGCGAATCGTGAAGGTTAGGTTAGGTAGATACGGACGCGGGGGGAAGTGCTTCCTCTTTAATTCCCCCCATCTGATGGATTCCTCTCCAGTCAGTGTTTCCATGGCCTTAACTTTCTGTTCGTTTCTTGCTGCGCGCTTGCTGCCACCCGTGACCGCGGGCTCGCTCCGTGCGATCGCTAGCGGCTCCATAGATTCTGCCTCAGGGGAAGAGGACAACGCGAGGAATCGCTATGTGCCATACGCGTTGGCTGCTGCTCGCGGGCTACCGAGGCTTTACGTGGGCGCCATCGGCTGGCCCCCAGCGCGAGGGCTAACATGGCATGGCGACGGCCCACAAGCACCAGCCGGTGGAATTGCCTACAGCACCAGTGCACCACCAGTGTACAAGCGCATTTTTTCTGTAGAGTGAGATTTGTACACATGCATGGCAGACACCTTGTTGGAGCAAACCAGGCCGAAAAACATTCTAACCACACGGATAGGCAGAATTGGGCTGGTCCCAGGAACAGAAAGATTTTTGTTTTTGCATCGCTGGATAATCGGTCCAATCCCTAACAAAGGCAGGTCGAAGAGACCACCACAAAGCTGGAGCTGGGAGCAAGAGTCCACAGACCACAACACTCACAACTCATCAACTTTCTAAAACAGCTACTCCTTGCAAACTCAGAATTGTGGTGCACGGCTGGTAAATCAGGTCATCAGAGAGCCGACCCGGCCGAGGGATCAAGTATGCAAAGCGTCAGCCCCCGCGACGCTCTAGGGGCGACTCGGGCGCCGCCGCCTCCCATTCCTCTCGGCCCTGCCTCCTCCTCTTGCAGGTGCGGGGTGGGGGGGGGGGGGGGAGGGTGAGCTGGCACGACGGCGGGATAGATGGTTCGCTGGAGGCTCGGCCGTTGGAGGTGGACCGTCGGCTGGCACTTCTGGTGGGTCGGCTGGTGCTCCTGGTAGGCGCAGGCATGCGGAGGTTGCTTCGGGGCGCCTAGGGAGAAATTCCAGTATGGTGTCACGCCGGCTGGCAATGGCGATGCTTCTTGCGCTGCTTTCTGCTACCGGAAACCGTTTGAGGGAATTCTTATCCGGCGTTAGGCTGGCGTTGACATTGGTGACATCTCGTGGTGCCACTCCCTTCCTGGAGGCAATATCAATATCTCCTCACACCCATGCTCTAGGTGGAGATTTACATAAAAAGATATAACAAGCAACATATGATCGAACATCAAGTTTGTAAGCAGACAAGAGATGTGATAAATTGGTGTTGCGTGAAAATATTGCAAGGTGGAAGCGGGAAGGAAGAAGATGGTTGAAGCTTATCTTCTAACGTTTTTCTTTATTGTATAGCTTTCTTTCTTATTTTTTTGAAATTTTTTATTTGAGATTTAGAGTCTAAAAATTCTTGTAACATTTGGCCGTGCGTATTTGCCTGTGAATGTTGAAGGCTAATTTTTCTTAATCTAAAAAAATAAAAAAATAAATCAGAGGCCGGCCCTCATGGAGCTCGGCTCCGTGGCCGCCTCCTCAGCCGCCTCCATGGAGTCAATTATTTCTTGGATCCTCTTCGCGTCAATCAGCTTGAATGGCTCAGCTGTGCCATCATCCTTTCGGCCAACGATGGCAACAGTGCACTCTCACCTTGCAGCGTTTCCTTTATGGCAGACAGGGCATCCTTGACGAGTTGCTCCGGGGTATAGTCCTCGTAGCCCTTGCCCCTTGAATCGAGAACCAAAAGCAAATGCCTGGTAGTCTGGTACTCAACGTAGTTCCCATTGGGGCAGTTATAATAGAGATGAGCTCCACTCTCGTCCAGTCCGGCGACAAGGAGCCCAACACCATAAGGCCTCTTCCATGAAACGCTGTGTGCAAACCTGCAACAGCATTAAAGAAATAAGGTAAAGCCGACATTAAACCAACTGAAGTGTAAAACAAAATTACAGGAGTAATATAGATGCATGATGAAGGTGATAAGGAATTCATCTTCTTGTTTGCATAAGATCAAAAAAAGAAAAAGAATCACACCAACAAACGTGTTCAGTACTGATAACAGCCTAAAATAATAGGCATCGTAACATGGTTTTGTTTACTCAGATATGAAAGTATGATAACAATTAAGTTTGAGGATGGTATGTAATGAATTAACTCAAAAATTTTATCACACCAAACATACGTAATACTGGGCACAACTTGACCCCCTCCAGTAGTCAAACTGATGATATCCTAAGCACCAGTTTTCCCAACTCCACGTCAATACATAATTAAAGTTCATGTACAACAGCATATGTGCAGGAAAAAAAATACTTAAGGGGACGGACAGTATGTGTTGAACTTGGAGCTACGTTTGTTTGAAGCAAAACATATGGATGAAGTTGCCAATTGGTGATCCAGATACTAGAGTCACAGTCCGGTAACATTATTAGACTCGCAGCAACTTTTGCAAATAATATTTCACAGCTTCGTCTAACCGTGATTGAATGTTCAATGTCCCCTTTAACAACTGAGCAGTAGTACCTCCATCCAACAACTAATTCAAAAATTTCACGAAGTCTAACACTATGCCTAGTAGACGTCCACGATTAGGGGCCTGTTTAGATCGACGCAAAAACGCAAAAAGATTTCGCGTTTAGGAATCTAAACGGGCCGGGACGTGTATTTTTGCGTTTGGGCATCGGGCCGCGTGCATTGTGTCCCGCAGCTCCCCTCGCCGCGCCCCGCGTCCATTTCCTCTCCCCGTCCCCCGCCGCCTGCTGCTCCCCCGCCGCCCCTCCCCCGCCGCCTGCTGCTCCCCCGCCCGCTGCTCCCCTGCCTGCTTGCTCCGCCCGAAGGCCCTCCCGCCGCCGCCCCTCCCCCGCCGCCTGCTGCTCCCCGCCTGCTGCTCCCCCGCCGGCCCTCCCCCCGCCGCCCCTCTCCCGCCGGCCCTCCCCCACCGCCTGCTGCTCCCCCGCCTGCTTGCTCCGCCCGCCGGCCCTCCCCCCGCCGGCCCTCCCCCGCCGCCTGCTGCTCCCCCGCCGGCCCTCCCCCGCCGCCTGCTGCTCCCCCGCCGCCTGCTGCTCCCCCGCCTGCTCTTCCCCCGCCGGCCCTCCCCCGCCGCCCATCCCCCGCCGGCAAAAACCTGGCTATCTAAACACCTGTAAATGCAAAAAGGTGTAAAGTTTTACGCATGCAATTTTGCATTTTGCCTTTTTGCCTTTACACCGGAACTAAACAGGCCCTAGATATCAACCTGAACACACAAGAGCATATCTAGGCAACATTCTGCCTTTGGAGTGAACTGTGTACACTGTACAGTAAGGACTTTTCACAGGGAACTCTGACAATGCTAAAATCAGTAAAATTCTTATAGATCCCAACAGAAGGAAGAAGGAATTCATCACCCCAATACGCTTTTCGAGAAAAATCACCCTAATACGCAATGCACACATTAATCCAAATACGATGTATAACTCAAATTTTAGTCTGGATTGCCGACCCGTACAGAACCAAACGATGGAAAGGCTAATTATCAGCTATGCGTGAGAGCTCCCGGCGATCCAACGGATCAAAACCCTAAAACCAAACTAAAATTCTGTACGAGATCGCGCACAAATTCGAGCTCCTGCAGCAGATCTGATCCCTCTACCTCATCAAAACCGTAAAACATATAGAGCAGATCGAACCATCGAGACGGACCTGCGCCTTGTCCGCGAGGCGTAGCGCGAGCCTGGACACCGGGAGCGGCGCTTCGTAGACGGAGGAGTGATTGATGCACTCGTTGCGGAGGAACCGGGAGAGGACGCGGCCGTCGGCGGTGAGCCCCGCTAGCGCGACCCCCGCGTGGTCGGCGACGCGCGGAAGACCTTGCGCTGGTGGGAGGAGAGCTCGGAGGCAGCTTTGTTGACGGAGGCAAGGACGACGTGGGTGAGGGACCAGAGGCCGACGCAGGCGGAGCCCTGCTTGACGGCCTCCATGGCGTACTCCACCTGGAAGAGCCGCCCCGCGGGGCTCCACGTCGTCACGTCGGTGTCGTACTGGTTCCGGAACATTCTCGAAGCTTCTACTCCTCCCCCAACTCCGATTTCTCCCTCGCAATTTGGGGCCCGGGCCGGTGGTCCCGTGGTGCTCGTGTGCGGCGTCGGGTGAGTTTTCTTCTTCTTGGGCGGCAAGACGGAGAGAGAGAGAGAGAGAGGACGAAGGGGCCAGGGGGACTGGGGAGGTTTATTGGGGCCCGCATGCCAGTGAGAGAAGGTAACGGAGTTTTTTAGCAAAGGAAATTGCTTGTCTGGGCCGTTCGACGTGAAATTGAGTTGGGCCTATTCGCCCACGGACCTTGAGCAATCCACCCGCTTAAAAAAAAGAGCTAGAGGAAACTAGCTCGTCTTGCTGCCAAAAGAAAAGATAATCCTCTGTCCATGCGACTTCGAAACATCAATTGAAAAGCTACGGAAAAAATACAGTTTACTCATGAAAAAGGATTATTATTTTACAACACGTAAAGACTATTTTACAACAACAAACACACCTGAGAAAGTGATTATTTTAAAGGAACTTCACCGTCCCGAATACAGAAATAAAAAAGGCAGCTAGCCAGGTACTATGGTGCGTCCGCTATAGATGAAAGGAAGAGATGGACTGGGACCACCAGGTCACATACATAATTTAGTGGTTCACAGCTACAATGGTCTATAACTCTATATATGCGTGGAAGCTTGGAGCATCATCGCTCTGATCTACTTGTGCGTCATCTGCTATTTGTGAGCTGCGGATACCCCAGAAGGACCTCGGCCGCAGGTTCTTCTTTGTGGCTCGGAATAGCCAGCCTATGTGGGACTCGCAGGCTGCGCACGATGCAATCGTCCATGAGTACCTGCGCAGCAAAAGTCGTGCTTACAAAGTTGAAACAGGCATATACGCCGACTTAATTTTCAGAGTCGAAGGTTGTATTACAGAAAGTAGGTAGGAGACTAAAAGAACAATGAACACCGGATACAAGTTCATACCCTGGAAACCAGCTGTGAACCGTGGAAGGACTGCCAGTCAGAGCAAGCCCAGTTGCATTGCTCACTGTAATCGTCTCATGGACAAAACCATGAGGGTTGACATAGGCACCGAGAGGCCCATCAGTAGACATCACTGCCATGTCACTACGCTTTGCTATATGAGACTGCAGATGTAATAAACATGTCAGCACACTGGAGTGATAAAAGCATTCTCGAAATTCTTAGATTCAATTATGCATTTTTAATCTGATGTAGTATGATGATGGCCAACATTTGCAATATGGAGTATGAACACCTTGATTTATTTGTTAATGTCTCTAAATCATCATTGCACCATGCAACAGCCAACCAATGGGACTTCTAGCCTCTGATTGCAACCATAAAGACAAATATAGAAGGGGACACAGAGAGAGAGAGGGGGGGGGGGGGGGGGGCGCAAAGAGGCTAATCTAACAGGATCATAAAACATAAGAAGTGCTGCTGTGATACCATTTGGCAAACCTTTTGTTATGGATAGAATCCAATCAAAAGATTCATTAATTAGGATACTTGTTGAAATAGCATTACCACTAACAGTAGATTGTTACCTGGCAATTTCTACATTTAATAAGATTAAAGGCCTTGAGAAGCTGGATTTCTTTCTGTAGACGATATGAAATTCCATCGATCTCTAGAAGTTTTTGCCTCACAGATTCTGAGACTGGAAGTTTGCTTCCGATGTGAAATGACAAGATATCTGGCTTCCTTACATGATCGTCCATGCTTGGTTTTGCAATTATCTGTCTCCACAACTCTACAACAAAGGTGATGATGTAAGCAAAACAATTGACGAAACATTCCAGCATACCTAAGGCTGCTTGCACTTAGCTTAGTCACAGGAAAGAAGTTACGGTTATCAAACAATGGACATACGAAATATCTTGATGAGATAGGAACATTTGTCTACCTGCAGCCTTACGAGCAAGTGTATATGAATCATACATTTCATACACCCACTGAGGCCAAAATGATAATGGGGCCTGAGAAGCCTGCTTTGAGTAAGCATGGTACTGTCGTCGCCGTTTAGTATCTCTTGTTCTTGCAGTTAGCAATGGTTTGAGAGGTGTCAAGCAAAGATCTTCCTCATTGCTGATGTTGGTCTTCTTGTCTAAATGACTTGATGCACCACTTTCCCTCACAGAACGTCGCTTCTGCCTCCACTGCTGGTGCATCAAATCTACCTCTTCATCTGAGAATGATTTCTTTGAATCACTCGACTGTGAACCTAGATGGCACAGCTTTGTATCCATTGATGAACGGCTGCTTGCATTACTGTTAGGTGATGGAGTACTGCACTCTAGTTCTGAATCTATATGATCTTGTTTGATAGGAGACATATCCAAACTGATGACTGACGAAGAAGAGTGCAGATTAAACCTATTAGATGCAGCTAGCTGAGCAAATGCATCTCTTGGAGTTCTCAAGGGAGTATCTTCTTCAATGATTTGGACTTCACCCCACACCTGTTGAGAAGAGTAAAAATGAAATGAAGCCATGTTCTTTCCTGTTCCGCTTTCAAAAGAATGAGAACATGTTACTCTCAATAAAATGGTGGACCTACCACCCGATCAACATCAATCCAATGCCTCCTCAGACGAAATCGTTGCTGGCCACGGGCAACAACATTTAATGAACCATCATCCAACCTTCCAAGTTGACGTATCTGTATGGTGACCAAAAAATTATCAGCTCATCTAGCCAGTGTATTCAGAAGAAGTTGTTGCAACTTGTGATGTCGACAACATAACCATAAGGAAATGAAGCCATGAGATACTATGTATGATATAATCTTGAAGCTAAATGCACGCAAGGTTAATAATATTTAGCCAGTGGACACATGACTGAGACATCGCAGTGCATGCAACTGATTCATGGTTCTCTAAACATTATCCGATCACAGGGAAGATTGGTGAACAATTGCTAACCGGTCTGCAAAATGCAACAGAAAGCACAACAGAAACAAGTGTGAGAGACCTCTGCTGTTGTTCCAACTGAAGCAGTAGCATAATGTCGATGATTTGAGTGTTGACGCATGAGAACCTGTAATAGGATCTTAATCATTAAAAACAAAATCCAGAAGTAAAAGTAGCAAGGTAGGAGCTAAATTTAACATGATTGGTACACACCACGCCAATTGTGCATGGAGCATCGACTAGTCCCAAAGCTTTATCAATAGTTACTACTAATTCAGACTGAATTACTCTGAGAGGCAAGGTAGCTCCAGGAAATAGAACAATGCCTGCAAAAAGAAAATGTATAGCACCATTACTTTTTAGACATTCAAGAAAGATATTATTTTTATATTATGGCTGCAATCTGTTAATGCATAGTCCCACATGAGTCAAGTGAAAGAATGGTGGAATGTGTCTCATCTCCAATGCACAGGCTTTGCAGTTAAGATGAAGTGTTTTTTTTTTCACACAGCTTATATTCAGTATCCATTCCAGGATCCACATGACTGGAAAATAATTGCTGAACACACACACATATCCTTCTGGACGTCCCTAGGCACCACGCAAAAGCATGTTGATTTTTGCACGGTTTATATTTGCTTCATGAATAAAGTTGTGACATGATAATAATATTACAAAACAAGACAAGTTTCTCCATACTAGCTAACAGTACCAACAGCTATATAGGGGAGGAAATGTAGCCAGATTGTATGAAAATAATTCAAACAGGTAAATGCAAGCCACAACTCAGAAGAACAGATAAAAAATGTTATAAAGGGCAGTAGGGTGGAAACTGGAGCAAATGTTATTTGTGTCCCATCATGAATGTAGGAGAGCGAATACAGACAATCAGACATTACCTTGAAGATAGAACATTGGTAAGTTGATGACTGTGCCACCATCTAAGAGAGGAACTCTACCCCGAGTATCATCAACCTCTGAGTGATACAAAAGAGAACTTCATGATTTGCAATCAGCATGATAAAATATATTAAGATTAGGAAGGGCATTTACCACCAAGGTAGGTGTGTAGTGAGGCTAGAGATGTATTAAATGTGAATGGTCCAGAGGTGCTAGCCACTCCATCTCCATCGTTAGCTCTGATAAATAGAAATGTTCGAATAATTAAATGAGTTGGGACAAATGTCTTGAAAATACTATGAAAAGTTTGCAGGCAGTCTTTGAAGGCACCAATCTCTATACACAGTGAAGAAGTGAATGAGAACAAAATATAAGGCTGAGCATCACTCTAAGCTACTACAATCTTCAGCAGCCACCACATTTGATCATGAACTACAAGTCTACGGTTGCAAAAAAACACAAGCACCACAAAAATGAATACTTAATTGCACAAGAGATCAAGAGTTCAGGATAGTCGAATTGAAATTTGGTCACGGATGCAAATGTAACATTGCCCCAGCTTTTCAGAGTTGTTTTTCCCTTATGCTGAAATCCGCAACTCCCCAACCAAGACAAATACATTAGTTCATCAAGACTAAATTGGGGCCTTTAAGATCTTCATAATCTTAACTATCACCGATAGCAGCCTCCATATCGTAACCTCGAAATGTTTCAGCACGTTGATTGCCACTGATTAGAGCCTTCAGCAAATCAACTCTACAAGAAATGCGTAAGGAGCGTCCGTACGACAAATACACTACAGCGCAGTGGGAACCCTTATATCGCAGAAGGAATATGAATAAAAATACAGGCACACGGAGTCGAAGGAAGGGTTGTGCTGTGGCTTGTGGCCTGCGGATCACCTGAGAAAAGCATCGACGTCGTCGTCGTCGCCGCCGCCGTCACCCTCATCTTCCTCCTCCGCCTCCTCGTCGTCTTCGACCACCTCGACGTTGAGCTCCTCCATGTCTAGCTGCAGGATCTCCTCCATCTGCCGCCGCTCCCGCTCCGGGATCCCGTCCCAGTCCGCCATCACGCCGCCGGAGCTGGGGACGGAGGGAGACACCACGCCAAAAACGCAAGCTAGATTTGGATCCTTCGGTTCGTCTCCTTGCCCTTCTGTTGGGCTGTATCGCGGCCCATTATTCTATAAACAGACACTTCTCGATTCCGGAGCTCTTCTTTCTCTTCCTCTCGCATGGGCCCAAATGTACACAGCCCATTCATCACTCATGGCCCACTCCTCTCAAAAGAAAGAGAAAATTCCCTATTTAGTCCTAATAAACTTACCTCTCCCTTTATTGATTTTTTTTTCAGAACTTCTGACACCACGACATTCATTCTTCCATAAACTGGTCGTTGCGTTAGTTTTGAGCGCTAATGATGTTAACCGCCACATGAAAAAATCATTTTACCTCTATTTGTATTTCTATAACTAAATTAATATTAGAAATTAATATTGGTAACCAGATCATGAGCCAGATCCTGACCCGTTACAAAACGCGTCGCCCGCGGCCAGGGACCAGGTGGCCGACGGCCAGCACGCGCCGCTCGCGGCCAGCGCCTGTCGCTGGAGGAGGAGGTGGTGTCCGCCGCGTGGGAGAGGTGGCGCAGCCGCGCAGACCTTGATCGCTGGGCTTGAGCAGCCGCTCGCGCGGACGCGCGGTGAGCTGCGGCGGGCGGTGCTGATGCTGTGCAGGCATGCGGCTAGTGAAATGTGGATGTTGTGTGCGGCGCGCGGCTGGTGGCTGCCAAGGTTGGTAGGGGTATGAAGGGGCATTTTGATCCGTTTCTAAAAATCTGACAAGTTTGCATTGGGAATTCACGGTATTATCTAACGGAGGTAATAGAAGGACCAGTAGGACCAGTTTAGTCAAGAATAAATGTTGTGGTGTTAAATAGGGAAGTTCCGTAAAAAAAGCTCAAAGAACAAAGAGGTAATTTTAGGCGGATCAAATAGGGAATTTTGTCAAACAAAAAAAAAAGAACTGCGGTCCACCTGGTCCTCCGCCCCGGCCCCCGGCGTCCACTCGCCGCCGTCGAGCCGGAGCCCCAGCGCCTCAAGAATCAAAGACGGTAACCAGTCCTCGGCGCGCTTCACCTTCCCAGCTCCGCTCTCCTGGAAGGGGGTGGGCACACTCAGTGCTCCTGATCCGGATTTGTGTTAGTTCAACTTCAACCGCGTCTGATTCCCCCCCCCCCCCCCCCGGGCATTTGTGTGTTGTTTTCTCGAGTTTTTGGTGCTAGATTGCGTCTACGCTGATCCGTATTGAACTGGGCAGGTGACGGAAGGATTGCTTCTCGAATCGGGGACCAATCGGTTGTGGAGGCCCCTGTCTAAGAATCATATGTTGCCTGTGTAGGCATCGGCTGCAGCTTTGCCCCCAATTTGGATGTCGGAGAATGCGTTGCTGGGTGCCTTCGGCCCTTCACATCAACCAAGGAATCAAGATATCTAAAAAGAGGTAGTGTATCACTCAACACATATTGCCAATACAAAGTGTCAAGGATTGCAAAACTCGGGTGTTAGTTTGTGTTTTTTGTCTCCCAACTAATAGAACGCCGAGCTAGCTTTGCAGTCCTGTTAGAAGCAATTTGTATGCACCACTGAGCTCTGAATTGTGTGCTATTTGGCTCCTATTGGTGATGCTTTGCCTCAATGAGTCTGAGTTCCTGCGGGAGTAATACAATTACACAAAAGTCTTCAAATGCTTAAGAGTACTACTGGTGATACAGTAATCCCTAGGATCTTCCAAAGGCAAAACAAACTAGAGTTTTTTTGCCTTTTTGGAGGGTAATTCTAACACCAACCATATAAATCTTATGTTGCACAAAGTGGTGGTTGTTTAAGTTACAGGAAGTTGTATTTGTGGTTGCTAGCCTGCTATAGTGCTATTAGGGGTATGCTGAATACCTATTATTTTCAGCTGGCACAAACCATTGGTATAGATAGACTTGGCACACGCATGCAAGAGGATATGTGTTCCATGTATGGTGCTTCTTAAGGCCACGATCAGAGAATCTCATCATATGACTGTGGTCCACCATCTATGATCTGCTGCTCATTGGATGTATCAAGTAACATCTCAGGTGAAGTGTGTTACACTTATCCACTTCGAGAAATGCCCAAATTTTCAGGAAACCATTCTCTTAGAATTTTCAGAAAAACGAAAGAAATAAAAGAAAAACTGAATACTGTTTCAATGGGTGTATAGTGATTATTGTTTTAATTAGCGGTAGCTAGCAAGCAATTACCACATGGTGTCATTCATTTCTTGCACAATACAATGACTGCAAGACTTCACATGCATTATGATTAATCGTATTTCTCATATAAGATCACAACATAAGTGACATGTTATGTACTACTCCAAGCCTGTACGTCACATCTATTTCTAGGTATAAATACGATCACTTGGTTAAACTTAAACATTCATCATAATGAGTTTTCTATTGCTGTTTTATGTTTTTGTTTCGAAACACAACAGGTGGACTATGCATTTGTCGTGTCTTCAGTGTGCTGTACAAAAAGATAGCTAATATTGTCTGCTTATGCAATTGCTACTGAGATATTTCATCACCTGTTGTATGTTGAGGTTGGTACATTCTTCTAATAAGGAATTAGGGATGTCGCCATGAGAATTTTCCATTGATAAAGTGAAAGCGATGCCGCTGTAGCGATGTAGTGAAAACATGCTATAGGATCTTTTATGAATGCATGCATCATTCAGGGACGGTGGCAACTGCTTAACTTGCATGTAGACTATTTTTGTCCATGCGTTTCAACTTTCATTGCCATGAAAGTTTGATCTACATAGAATACTAGAATTTACTTTATTGATCTGTTCCATCACTAGGCTTTCTGGTTGTTTCACTCCACGTCAGATTCTCTTATCAAGATGTGATGCTGATTGAAGGGGTGAAGGGCACTTGCCGGACCAATCATTGAGTGAATCTATTTTACCACTTCTGCCACGTGGTCCAGTGATTTGTGAGAGTCGTGGCTTGTAATTTGTGAGAGTAACCGCTGAAAGGAACTATTGAAGTCATTTTCTTTGTCGAACTTTTTCTGTCTGTGCAAAAAGTAGGCATCTCTTAGCACAATTCTAATTCTCCACCGTTGTCTTTGATTTTACCGCTACATTGTATCTATCAGACAACATATTCATTTCTACAAATGCTAGGATAAGTCATCAATTTAGATTTAACAATAGTAAACCCTTTGATTGTAAACAGACAACATCACATTAGACATGATAATGGATGAACCATTTTTTTTTTGCGATAGTTCTTTTGCTTATTCACATTTGTAGTAGACACTAAACCTAGACGCATGACTTTGTGTAAAAATTGCCCCGCTAACCACTGAAAGAAAATGCTGTTTTGCTTCACCATCCGACAACTGTCATTTACTTCTTTCTGATTCGAGTTTGACCCTTTGAATTCTTGAATGATCTGTACAGTGGTTTATCAAATTCTGTGATATATTGGTTTATCTGTTTTTCCTCCTTGCAATGGGGAGACTTAACTAACTTATGAAACTTTCCAATTTAGATACTTCATCGGGTTATCCCACACTCAACTAATTACTTTAAAGGAGTTAATATATTCTTCTTCTCAAATCGAGGAATATAAACCTCTTTTGGTAGCTGTAACCTGGGCCTCCTCCATTCCTTTGCATTATCTTCCATGAAAAACAGCTCATAAACATCAGAGTGTGTATGGAGCTCAAAGCTAGAGTTGATGAATAAAGTAATACTTGAGCTGTTCATGTAATATAAGCACCTATACCAACAATGGCAAAATGATAGCAATTTGTCATCACAAGTAATCATAAACATTGGTCAGGAGAATTGTCTATGGACATTGTGCCAAGTAAAACAAAATGGCAATCTTCTTAGTCACCGACCTGCATAGTTCAAGTAAGAGCTGATCCGCAGGCCATATGTGCACAACATGCACCTCAAAGGAGCATCAGAAATGCAGTTGTTTAAGTCATTGTCCAAAATGTGGATAGACGTTGCACACCTTGTGTACGGGGCATGCTAATAATTGCTGTGCATACTTTGAGATATCTTCACTTTCATCTATGTTGTATGATAGTAGCAACCTCCTCAGCTATATAAGTGAACCTCACGTCCAACTTTTTACAAGCAAAGTGATCAACCAGTTGTGTATGCATTTTGTGCCTACTCTACCTTGAAGACATTCATTTGCCTTCCCATCATTCAACACTTGTAAATGGAGTGTTATAATTTACAACGCCAGGCAGCATGCTTGAAAAGGAGCCTCTTTGATCAGGCTTGTGTTCTATTCTTCTCAAGCATTGTAGTTGAGAAAATTATGTGATTCCTATTTGTTCAAGTATTGCAGTATTCCTACCAATAAATCCTTTGTACTACAGGAGCAACTCACTTCTGAGGCTATGCAACTCTACTTTTCAATCCCTTCTGTCTATGATTTATTTGTGTTATCTTTTGTTCAGCTTTGAGCAAGGAGTAGAAAACAGTGTTTATGCAACTCTACTTTTCAATCCTTTCTGTCTATCATTTTGCAGTCATTTCATATTAGTTGACAGAAAGCTAAGAAAAACCTGAAACTCAAAATGCGGAATTAAGTGTGTTAATGATATTTATATAGAGTTCAGAATTCCACTGTGAACCTTCACTTGGCAAATTGATGCTAAGATTTTCATGGCCACTTCTGTTTTTTTTTAAATACTGCTAATTACCTTACTTTAATGTGTGCTGATAAATCATTTGCTACTTTTTCATATTATAAATTTATAATGACAGGGATACTTGGATGAGCAATTTTGTCAGATTGAGGACTTGCAGGATGAAGCAAGTCCTAATTTTACAGAAGAAGTTGTTTCCTTGTTCTTCAAGGACTCAGCCAGGCTAATGACAAATATTGAGCAAGCTATGTAAGTGCAAGCAATGTCATAAAGTAGTACGACTCTCTGTTCTCTTTACATGTTAGCGACACGTTGCAGGGAGAAGAACCCCAGAGATTTCAATAGATGGGATGCACACATGCAGCAATTAAAAGGAAGCTGCTATAGGTTGGTCCACCGATATAGTTTCTTCTGTGTTTGTTTGACTGCATATATGATGCATGCCTCTGTGACAACTATTGATGATGGACTTTTAGAGATTGTTTGAACTTCTTTCCCTTCTAGGCAAGTTCATGATAAATATTAGTTACCTGTTTGGTGGGGGAGAGAAATCCTGCTTTTTCCAACAACTGACCCAACTTAGTTTAGGAAAACTTTGCCAAGCGGAGGAGAGACGCATGCAGCCCAGGTCGTTTTCATGGGTTGGAAATGTAATGTTTAGGCTTTATACTGTTTTCATATGTTATCAGTGAACTTACTGTTAATTTTCGAATATTAACAAGTGTACAGCAAATTTATGATTGGACCTAATTTATTTTGCTAAGAAACCAATGCAAAAGACAAACTGGGGAATCTTCCATTAAAGGAAGAAAAATAAACTGCATTATAGACCGGCTTACCCTTTATATAGCCTGGATAGGCGAAGAACCTGAGCAATTCTTCATCCTCAATTGTTGGAAACAATGACTAACAGCTACTTTACATATGTTTTCCTGAACGCTTAAACATTTTTGGTTGATTTTGATATGCATCTATTGAATGCCTTGCTAAATGGTAGATAATGTGCATATTTTGTTTTGATGAGATCTGCTAACGCAAAGGCAAATATTGGTTTGACGCAGATACCAAGTTGTGTAGAAGCAACCCACGCCACGATATTACTGTTACTGCTTATTTCATATGATGCATATACATTTTGACATGTGTTTTTATTGTAGCAACTTTGTGTCTTTATGATCCATGCCTAACATAACACTTGTTCACAGCATTGGTGCTTCCAGGATGAAGAATGAGTGCACATCATTCAGGAATAACTGTGGGGACGAGAATGCGGAAGGGTCTCTCTCCCTTTCTCTGTCCTTCTCTGAAATTTGCAGTGTGATTTGTTTTTTGGAATTTGTAACTTTGGATAGTGAGTCTTAAGATGACTATTTAAGCCAAATTCCTTACACTCCCCTATAAAAAGGCATGCTAAAAGTACTTTAGTTCCCATATTGGTATTCGAGTTCTGAGTATCCAACCAGGCAACCAGTGGGCACTTTTGCAGAATGCAATAAGATGGCCAATGCCACCTTGATGGAGTAAGCATGGCTTTGGCCATGGCATGTGAAACTGTACTAGCTCCACATGCTCTTCTGTTACTCTTTCTTTTAACATTAACTCCAATTGGATCGGCTTTAGCCCTTCTTGGCTATTGATAGTTTAACAGGGTAGTTGCCCTTTTTTCTGTGGGGGCTAGTAACTTTTCTCTGTGATCGAGACTTGCTAATCGGTCATTACTGATACACCTGCGTTTTGTCTACCCAGCTGCATGAGGTCTTTCCAGAAGGTGAAGAGGGAGCATGGTGTCCTCAGGCAGAAGCTGGAGTCCTACATCCAGGTAATCTTTGTTGACTGAGCAGCACACCCAGCTTCATCTCTTGAGAACCATTCATCACCTTGCCCATCTCACCTTTCTACAATTGTACTGCGTGCAGCTGCTCCGACAAGCCGGTCCTGCTGAGACTGCAACCAGGCCTGGGTGCGCTTAAGGAACTGGCTGTGGCGTGATGGCATCCAGGGCAGGCGCTCCACCACGCGATCGTTGCACACCAGCAGTAAAGGCGGGCCACGAATAAGAATTTTCCCTAAGCTACTACAAGTTTTTGACTGTATATCCTACAAAAATCCAGGCTCTCAAGTCTCCAGAGAGTCCTTAAGCTGGTGTTTGCTGACTAGTTAGGCCCGGGAAATAAGAGCAAACCTGTTGGCGCCCCACGGCGATGTAGCCTGACAGACCATCAGGTGTGCCATGTCTACGTCTATGTCTCTATAATAAGCAGTTAATTAAGTATATATTGTCAAATAAACTGGATGGAGTCTGCAGTTTGCATCGTGAGACCTTTGCTTTGCCCACGCTGCCATCCGGATTGGGATGGCTCGACGCTGCTGCGGCCTGCAGCTGCCCAAAACTGTCGGTGACCGTCGATGTTGCGATGAATTGCAATCAGGACCTGATGTACATCACTGAACTAACAAG
Organism: Panicum hallii; assembly: GCF_002211085.1. Classification (NCBI taxonomy): domain Eukaryota; kingdom Viridiplantae; phylum Streptophyta; class Magnoliopsida; order Poales; family Poaceae; genus Panicum; species Panicum hallii. The sequence continues at coordinate 13,597,302 of NC_038044.1, forward strand.
GATAAGGGCATGGCACGGCTATCCGCGTCGGTAAACCCTGATGGATGGATGCGGTCGAGATCTGTGTCATGGGGTGTGACTGAGCTATGATTAACCAGAACATGATATTCTCTCATCTGTAAAGCCTATACAGCCTATGGTTGCCCTGTTTTCCAACCTGACCGTGAAGTGGCAACCACTTGAAAAGTACTGCGCGTCAAGTGACTTGGCTCGGCACGGCCGGCTTCAGAATTATAATCTGCTTGTGAAGCTGAGAGCCTCCAAATTAAAAGCTCAGAGCTTCCCAAGCAGCCACGAGCCCACGAGTGGGCGAGGCGGGAGCACGATTGGAATTGTTTGACGCCGTCGACGGACTCAACTCTGCCGAATGTGCCGGCCACCAACTGGGGCCCGCGTCCCTGTCGCCGAGGAAAATCTCAGTTTACTCTTTTGGCACGGCGTATTTAGGGCGATGACTCGATGGATTTACTGAACTGCCACTGCGGCTGCTACGGGGGGAGGGATGAGGAGGGGTGTTCTCGTAATTCTTGGCGGAGACGGGGTCTTTGAAATTTGGGCTCCCCGAAGCTTCAAAAGAGTCTGGCGCGCACGTTGTATGGATGCTGGAGCCATTGGCGTACGTACCGTCACCGGAGCACTCTGACGCCGTCAGTTCCGGGAGCCGTCACTGGGCTCTTCGTCGTGACGTGGTAGCTTGTACGTGATTCTCCGTTCATAATTGTGATGCAGAGGGAATGTGATTATGAGCTACTCCATATAACCATGCGCCATGCCCAAATCACAATGTGCGCTAGCACGCTCACGTGTGTTGGATTTCATTTGGTGAAACTTATCCGCACACTTTTGGCTATTTAATTTAGCAAGGTTGTTTATATTTCTGTTAACCATTTTTCAGTGATGGATGATGATATATTTGTTAGCAATAAAACGGTTATGCTAACTAAATCCGTCGGTACACTTTGTTGGAGGCGTTATAGGGAAGATTCCTTTTCTTAACCCCTTATATAGGGAAGAATATTTGTGTGTATCAATGCGTCACTAAAATTGAATCTATTTCCCACCTCATCCTAATATACCCTTTCTACATTTCCATTCTCAACTCAAAACGCCATCGATTTTTCACCCTTTTTTGCATCCATCATCGCCGCCGGTTCGATTAACACTGCAAGTTTTCTCCAAGATCAGTTGGACTATGGAGCCTTAAGTCTAAAGTCACACTCTAATAGTTGCCGGAAGAGGAAAGATGAATTTTAGATGCCATACATCTAAACAATTAAGTATGTATGACATATATCAAAGCTATATATTTATAATTTTAACACATGCACATCAATATCACTCGTTTTAAAACCCAATATTTTTATGTTGGAATTTATCATTTTGCGTTTTTATGATTTAGGTGACTCGTCCTATATAACTACAAAAGTATTTTAATATATGTCCATTCATTGCCAATAAAAAAGGAGAATGACATCGCATCATTTTAGTAATCATCTCAAAAGCATTCACATCATGGTAACAATGATTTCACTCGATGGCACACCGAATGAAATTCAAACCTGTCTGTGGAACCATACCACTCAGCACTCATAGATTTCTTTTGGTGGATGCGGATCAGGATCAGGCTCTACTCTATTTTGAATGTTTTCTCTCGTAAATCCAAGAGAACTATAAATTGAATCCGCAGGCATAAAATGTCATAAAGATTCTTGGAAAACACAGGGAAAAAGAGACGGGTACCGAATAATATTTTTTAGATCAGTTAATTAATTACGATATTATTTTAATTTATTTCTCCTCTCAAATTATTTATGCATAATATCATTCTAATTTATATTATTAATTTTTAGATCGATCCAACAATCCAAAATAATACATGTAATCCTAGCTATCACTCTCGTCGGCCTCACTGTGAACTAACGGTAACGGCGACGGGGGCGCGAGTTCAGGAGGAGCGAGAGGCAATCCCGCAATTCAACTCGCGACGCGAGAAAAAAAATTCGAAAACCCCCGACCTACGCGAGAAAACAACAACCCATTCCGAAACGAAGCGAAACGAAACGAAACCAAGCGCTCAGGCTCAGAGGCCAAGGCGCAGCTCGGCGCCCGTGGCGGAGGAGGAGGCGGAGTCAAAAACCCCCGCGCCGCATTGCCCCCGGGACCCTCCGATTCGGCCCGCGCCGAGCTCGAATCCGCGCAACCTCGCCGACGGCGGGCTCGATCTGCCCCGGCGCGGGCGGAGGGGAATGGGGAGCGTGGACGGCGAGGTCGACGGGATCCACGCAGGTGAGCCGGCTGCTGATCCGGATGCGTTCGGGTTGTTGAATTCTGGACCTGGAGCTCGATATTTGGGTTGGGGAGAGGCTTTTCTCGTGATTTTGGGTGATTGTGCTGGCAAATGGTCAGCTATGGGAAGCCGGCTGATTTTAAGCACTTGTTTACTGTATGTTGAGCTGAATTTTAGCTAGGAGCCCTCGTTCCTAGGACTACTGTTGATTTTTTGTCAATATATTTACTGAAGTAGCAGCAGTTTGTAAGACCCTTGCTGTTTTGCTTTTGTTTGCTCTGAGATTTTTGTTTGGAGCTATTTGAGCCCGGAATTTTGATCTCGTCCCTCATTTGTATCATAATTATATCTATATCATACGGTGCTGTAAAATTCTTGTAGCTAATCGGCGTGCTGAGTTGGTCAAATGGCTCAATGCCTTATTCCCGGAATTCAATTTGCCATCGGATTCATCGGATGAAGAGCTGAGAGAGCTGCTAGGTGACGGTATGGTCCTGTGCCGTATTGCTAACACCCTCATCCCCGGTGTTCTTGAGGTCAGCCTTTGTTTCTCAGATAATATGATTTGCTTTCATTTTTGCTGCCCTGCAGAGATGCTGATGTTTTTGCTTTGAACGTGGGCATTTCATTTTTTTAAGGGGTCATGGGGCGGTTATGCATCGATGGATCAGAGGTCAGGCAATGTGAAGAAGTTCCTCTCAGTGGTTGCAGATATGGGGTTGCCAGGTTTCAGTGTGAAAGAACTTGATGAGGTGAGGGTTCCATTGTAAAAAAAAGTTGGTATTCATGCCAGAACTCTGAATTGCCATAATTGTTGAAGCCCACTTCATATTACATGATTGCTTTTTTTGGTACATTATTTCTCTTATTTCATAGTAGGGTGCTTATCATTGTCAGAAATTTTTTTGTAGTTTGGAGATGCGCCACTTCGCCAGTCGATACTCATTGGTGATCACAAAAAAATAAACGAGTAGAATGTATTTCTAGAGGCTATTTCTTTGTATTATTCGTGGTGATAAATACCCTCTTGATAATTTGTAGATATGATTGAACTACAATGATAACTTGCAGCTCTGGTTCACAATAAAAGATACTGTATTTTGTCGATTGCTTCTAAGAAGCAAGCCTACAAATATGGCTTTAGCTTTATATGTCACTATATAGTTGTACTGCCTTGTAACATGTTGTTGTACTCCAATATTTTTAAGTTGCTGAGGCTCATGAACAATGGGAACATGGGCTAAAATTCCACAGTTCTTGTATCTGTGTATTTAAAATGTGATGTACTAACTTTTATACCCCTGGTTGCTACATTCTATTAACTCATAGACTTGATGATTACAGGGATCAATGTCTTCGGTAGTGGAATGTCTCTTGGTTTTGAGGGACAGTGTTGATCCTAGATTAGGTGATGATAGTCCACCAGATGTTGCCAAAACTCCTTCGAGGAAACAATGGGGAGTTCCGGAAATGGACAGGCCTCAGGTTCCTGGTGCAGCACTAGGGAAAAGATCCCCTGGAGAGGACACGAGGAATGGTGTTCCAGAGTCCAAGGCCCATCAGAAAACTTCTGTCTTTTCTGGTATCCAGTTATTATTATTTCACACACAGTTTTCAAGAATTATCTAGAAAAGAAATATTCAGATCTGGATTACAGCTTAGATAGTTAGACTGTTTATGAAACTCAACTATCATTATTACTCTTATAGTATTGTTTCCAAGCTTCACATCCACAATATTAATACATTTTGCACTTTGTATTAAGTATCATCCATTATGATGGGGTGCTGATTCTATATCTGTTTGATCAACTGCGGATTGTTATATATCCTGCAGGGCAAAAGTTTCGAGAAGTTTTCCAATTAAAACGCGGATCCTATTCCGATCTTCCTGCCTCCAAGATTTCAGAAATGATGCACTCTAGTAGCTTAGATGTAAGTTCTTCAAGGATACTGCCCAAAATCGTTGAATTATGCTACCCTGCTATTTGGTATCCCTGTCTTAACAGTAGTAATCTTCTCACAGAATGCACCAACGCAGTCACTTATTAGTGTTGTTAATGGCATTCTGGATGAAAGCATAGAAAGGAAAAAGGGAGAAATACCACATGTATGTGTTTTCTTTAACTACATCACTCTCTGTTGATCACTGTTTACAACAATGCATTACTTTAACCTCCTCATCACAGCGTGTCGTTTACTTACTGAGGAAAGTCATTCAAGAGATTGAGCGCCGTCTCTGTATTCAAGCAGAGCATATAAGAAGTGTAAGAAAATCTTCCTAAAACGTGCATTTTCCATTTGGTTACACAATTTTTAGTCCTGAATTAGATATCATATTCTGCAGCAAAATATTATCATCAAGACAAGAGAAGAGAAGTACTCTTCAAAAATTAAAGCACTTGAAATATTGGTTAATGGCACAAATGAAGAAAATAAGGTAATGGTCATCCGTGGTTAGTTAGAAGTCAACATTATGACTGTTTAAAAGTTCTTTCGTCTTTTAATATTGACATATGTGTTTTTTCTTGTCAGATGGCCACAAACAGACTTCAGATACTCAAGGTTTGATCCTCATCCAATGGATTATAACTTCCTATAATTTCGAAAGCTTTCTCTTTATTATTCTTCATTTCAGTAAACATCACTGGCACTGCTTTACCACTTATATTGTTACTCTGTTAGTAGAATTTATGGTTGCAGATATAATAGAATAAAGATGACATATCTTCGAACTGTCAAATAAAAAATATCTGATGTCATAGAAAGGATGACTTAGTACACGGATGACTTAGTAAACATCACTGTTTTACCACTTATATTGGTAGAAGAAATTTTGGTAGCATATATGAATATCATTGACATATTAATATATCTTTTCTCATCTTTCAGGATGAGAAGTCAAAAATTGAAGAGAGAAGAAAAGTCAGTGAGCAAGATGTTCATCGATTAATGAAAGAGAAAGAACATTCTGAAAATATTATAGAAAGGCTGAAGAAAGATATGGAAGCCATGAATAGGATGCATAAGGAACAGCGTGAGCAAATTGAAAGAAAGGCAAAGCAGATGGAGGAACAGTTTACCACCAAAGTTAAAGAAGTTGAGTATCTTTTACTACAATCGAATAAGAAAGTTGAAGAAGTTGAGGCTGCCTCCAAGCTAAAGTCACAGTTGTGGGATAAGAAAGAGCACATTTTTCAGAGTTACATGGATAATCAACACTTATATTTCAAGGTTTTCTTATCTTTAGTTGTTACTAATCCATTTTCGCTCCTTTTATTTTCTTCACATGCTATCATTTAAAAATTGTAGGACATAAGGATATCATCACGATCAATTAAAAATGATATGTATGCTCTTCAAATGAAGTGGAGAGATGAGATTTCCAACTTAGGTATGTATTTATTGTTTTTGCTGTACAAAAGTTCATTGCAAATTTGATGTCTGATATCTTTGTTCTTTTTGCTGCTAAAATCCATGTAGGATCTGGGTTAAAATGTTTGGTTGATGCCGCCGAAAATTATCACAAAGTTCTGGCAGAGAACCAAAAGTTGTTTAATGAAGTGCAAGAACTAAAAGGTATTTTGGTTTCCAAATGTTCTTTGTCACCTTAAACTCTAGGTATAAATGTTTTAGTAATGGCCCGATCTATCATTTCTTTCAGGTAATATAAGAGTGTATTGTCGTGTTAGGCCATTTCTTCCTGGTCAAGATAAAAAATCTACCACAATTGATTATATGGGGGAAAATGGCGAGCTTCTTATTTCAAATCCATTTAAGCAAGGAAAGGATGGGCATAGAATGTTCAAGTTTAACAAAGTGTTTAATCCATTTGCTTCCCAAGGTATGTTTTCCCCAAATTTCAAACTCGCTGATTATTTCCTGCTTGTTGGGAAAAAAGGTTGTCACATAGATAGTTTTGTAGGCTGATTATTCTCTATAATTTCACAGCTGAGGTTTTCTCTGACATACAACCACTGATTCGATCAGTTCTTGATGGATTCAACGTTTGTATTTTTGCATATGGCCAGACTGGTTCTGGTAAAACTTACACAATGGTACTATTGTCTTAATCATAATCAATTGTCTATTACTACAAGGGTGATGTTACTGATTTAATCTTTGTTTTTGTTGTTATCTATTCTTTAGAGTGGGCCTAGCACATCGAAGCAAGACTGGGGTGTCAATTATCGCGCTTTAAATGATTTGTTTGATATTTCTCTAAGTAGGAGAAATGCCTTCTCGTATGAGGTGGGAGTACAGATGGTTGAGATATACAATGAGCAAGTTCGCGATCTTCTATCAAATGATATTGCACAGAGAAGATATCCTTTTTGAACTATCACTATGCCATTTCTCATCGCACTATAATTTTCAATCGTAGACATGTATGAACTTTTGATGGTATTGTTGCATCCAGAATAGTGTTTTTCTTGACATAAAGAAACACTTGGGATTTGGAGCACTTCTCAACCAAATGGGCTTGTTGTCCCGGATGCAAGCTTGCACCCAGTTAAGTCGACATCGGATGTATTAGACTTGATGGAAATTGGGCAAGCAAATAGAGCAGTTGGTTCAACAGCTCTAAATGAACGTAGTAGTCGGTCACACAGGTTAGTCGAATCAATTACTAAAGATTTTTCTTCCTGGACTTGAGGATTGCAGCTTATTTGAAAATTTGTTTGCAGTATTCTAACTGTACATGTTCGAGGGTTGGATTTGAAGAGTGGGTCCACCTCTAGGGGCTGTCTACATCTTATTGATCTTGCCGGGAGTGAGAGAGTGGAGAAGTCTGAAGTAACTGGGGATAGATTAAAAGAAGCTCAATACATTAACAAGTCACTCTCTGCTTTAGGTGATGTGATTTTTGCTTTGGCACAGAAAAGTGCTCATGTGCCATATAGAAACAGCAAGCTAACACAAGTTCTTCAAAGTTCTTTAGGTAACCAACTATTTACATTTTCTAGGGCAAGTATTTACTTAGTAGTATCATATCATAGATGTTTAAATGGGTTTATGTGAATCGTGTAAGTGTTTCTGTACAATTGTATTCTTGCAGGTGGACAAGCGAAGACGCTAATGTTTGTTCAAATAAATCCTGATGTTGAGTCATATTCAGAAACTATAAGCACTTTAAAGTTTGCTGAAAGGGTGTCTGGAGTAGAGCTAGGTGCTGCGAGAAGCAACAAGGAGGGAAAGGATATAAAAGAGCTATTGGAACAGGTTCTTATACTTCAACTTCTGTTTGTGTCTGTGCAATTTTAGTTTTGGAAAACTAGTATGCGGATAAAAAGGGCAAGCCTTTATCTGAATGTTCTGTTAGTTTGCTTCCCATCCTGTCTGAGCTATTTTAGTTTTAGAAAAATACCATGCTGAAGAAAAGGCAAGCCTTTATCTGAATTCTATGTTACTACTTACCAGAGTTCATCTTCCAAAGTGTGTTTCACATGCTACAATCACTTCTTGTCCCAACTTTTTAATGAACTTCAAAGGTCAAGTCGATGTGGTGATTGTATTAGCTAGTTACACAAAGGTATGGCATGTATGATCTGATTTTGATTAATCTTCGCATGATCAACCGATATTAGTACCAATCTTCACAATATTTGTGGAATGCGTCTGTCTTTTGTGAAATCGTAGTAGGTTCTTTGCAAGCTCGTGCTAGCTGAATTTTCTATAGTTCTTTTTCTAAGTATTTGTTCTGTCCTGCTTATGTTTAAGAATATGCCACAAATGGATAAAAGCAGTCATGATTCAGAATATTACAGTGCCATAGACTTACTCTTGGGTCAATCACACAATGGCAACTAAAAGGGAAAATATCAAGACTGAACCTTCTTAGTTCTTAGTGCAGTTTATAATCCAACCTGTTGGAGCTGTTGCATGAAAATTGTGTCTTTGTTTGTTTGTAAGGGTGTGACTTTTTTGTAATATATTCTGCTTGTGATGCCTCGATCCTTTTGTATGATTATCTCAGTTTGAAAAGGCAGCATTTTTCATATTTTATCCAGGTTGCGTCTTTGAAAGACACAATTTCACGCAAAGATATGGAAATCGAGCAGCTCCAGCTCATCAAAGACAAAGTAAAACCCCCAAATTTATCATCTGATAGAAATGGGGCTGGTTTGACAAAGAACACAGTAAACCAACCTAGCCAACTATTTTCTGGTGAACGAATGCTTAAGTCTAGTGACAGAGTTCTATCAGATCCTCTGAGTTATGCTGAGGCGAATGGAAATACTAACCATAATTCAACTGACATTGCACCTGGGGACTTAGATGAAGCAGAATATGAGGGCAATGCATCCGATGATGGTTTATCAGCAGGTGAAACCGAGAATTTCAACTCAGATAAAGCTGTTGAGATGACAGCAGAACGGTAAGTTATCTTGACTTGCTTCATTGCTTGATTATTTCTAACGAAATACCATTCGCTTGTTATTTCTATCTTTTTTCATTACATTGATTCTATCACCGCAATAGTAGCAAAGAATGACAACTTATCTGGTACTGTTAAAAAATTGCAGGCATAGAGTTCCATCAAGAATAACCAGATTCACTCTCACGAAGAATGGGCAACCATCTATGTCTAGGTCGAAACCAAAGGATGCTGTTTTGAAGACACCGAGTATGTATTCTAAGCCAATCAGGCATACAACTTCACCATGATATTCTACTGTTACTATTCTAATAAGAGTTATATTAATTGAATAGGTAATACAAAAGCTCCGTCAAGCCAATTGACAGGAGGCTCTTCAGCCAGGGGCTCTAAAAGATGGCAGTAGCGAAGCACGAATGCATGATTGTGTTGCTCGTTTGATATCCATTGTAATCCAAATGTGAATTCCTGGGGTAGCTGTAGGACCCATATATGATTGTAGCTTTAGAAATGGGGAGAAGTGAGACATTTCGATGGTCATGCTTGACCTTTTGCTTATGTGGATCAAACACCAAGCAATGCTCTATTGCGTGTGAAACATTCTGACTTGGGATCATTTGGAGAGGTTGGTGTGCCTCCGGGAGTTGTATATCAATGCACCAGTGTACCACTAATTTGTAGGCTGGAAACGCCAACTTTGATGGAGTCTGGAAGCATTGAGCTTTACAGCTTTACTCGTGTATTCTGCTTACCAACACATCACATGGAGTTTGGCAGTCACATGAGGGATCGTAAACTTGTCCTGTGTAATCATGATCGTTCAGACTGATGAGAGGAAATATCTGAAAAGTGCTAGCATTGATCTTTTCTCTAGTATGTTTCTGCTAAGGATTTTGGCAGTCACATGAGAAATGTAAACTTGTCCAAGATGTTTCTGCTAAGGATTTTGGCAGTCACATGAGAAATGTAAACGTGTCCTGTATAATCATGATCCTTCAGACTTAACGAGAGGAAATTGCTGAAAGTGCAAAAGAAAAAAAAAGAAAAGAAAAGAGTAAACATGGAGTGCGGTGAGCGTGGATCGAACACGCGACCTTCAGATCTTCAGTCTGACGCTCTCCCAACTGAGCTATCCCCGCTATGTTATTTTTTAAATTGATTATATAAATTGTTCTTTATTTTTTCTATTTTTTTCTTAACCTGTTCCGGAATCTGGAACCCCATATATTTGTATATTTAATGAAAACCTCTTTAATTTTCAGCTAAAAGTACATTTTATTGTATAACGCTACGAGCTTAACAGATATGCATGTTATTTGGTTGCTTTGATATGTTTTTGGCACATCCTGCAACCTTACAAAGTTACAAATGCTACTTGGTAGCATCCCACATGCATATAGATCCTAGGCAAGGTTGGCGGTTTAGTATCGCCATACATCACATATTTGATTCTTCGGTCTGCAACATAACACAGCTCGGGCCTCACTGGGGACTGAAAAAGAAAGTGTTCAGTAGAGTAACGGTTATAGAGCGTTGCACCTTATTTTGAACATCCAGGCCCGTCTAGCTCAGTCGGTAGAGCGCAAGGCTCTTAACCTTGTGGTCGTGGGTTCGAGCCCCACGGTGGGCGATGTTGTAATTTTTTTACTGTCCGGCGGCACCTTCAGCGAAGGTCCACTTCAGCTCCCTTCGGGAGAACGGGCAGCCACCATTTTCCTCCTGGATTCTGCGACGTCATTTCTCTGCCCCGTTTGACTATCTCTTTGTTCACAGCATCTGCGCGCTTCGAAAGTCTGAAGCGTCACCTGGTACCGGCGGAAGAAGCAGCCCTTCGGGCATCGCAGAAGTAAGATCAGTAGTCTGTTCAATTGTTCTATTTCCTGTCATCCTGTGGTTAGGCAATCGAAAACCATTGGTAATGGAATGCCAGTATGTCAGTGAGCTGGTTGTGGGTTGTTACGGCAGTGCTTACTCGGCACCAAGTGTCAAGACAATGTGCTGTTGCTGTTCTGTGCTGATGGCTTTTCAGTCTACTGTTGGCACCAAAAAGGTAGCAATGTATCGGATTTATTGGATTACCCCTAATGTTGGCAATCTCATTTAGGAGCACCAATATATAAGCAAGTGATGCATGCTATCACATCGCTGCAGTTGCGATAAATGGACTTCAAATGGACCTAAATGTCAACTCCTTAACTATCTTCCCTCTTTTTGGACCAGGGATGTCTTCTGTTTATACCCGAAGCTGCCTCCTTACCTTTGTGCAGTGATGATGCCCTCCAGTTTCAGACTTGACGCTGTAAGCAGCTTCAATCTGAGCTCCCTTGCAGAGTTAGGCGACAGCACCGGTTGGTGTTTGTTTGGTTTGGTTGCCGACGTTCCGACGAACTGTGCTGCAAGTTCTGCAACAGCCGCGGAACAACAAGGCATGCAGCCCGGCATGGCGGCCAGCCACGGGGCCCTAGTACATACCCCAGCATCAACACCATGGACGCTGCACATGAGCTCGTCATCAACAAAGAAACGCTACAGTTACAGCACTGTGGCCTGACAGGCGATCAAACAGACAGACACCATGGTGAGCGAGTGTGACTCGAGAGAACAGCCGACCGAGGAGACGCGTTCACGGCGGGCGTGTGACACGCGTGACGGACGACGGGCGCATGGCGAAGTTAGCTAGTACTACGTTCGATGGGGCGTTGGCAAGCGTAGCCACTGGTCTCATGGCGCGTGGTCGCCAGGCTACCGGTCTGATTCTGTCTGGAGCAGGGGATGGCTATACCGTCACCATCTCAAGAACATGGAGAAGATGTAATTGTAGGGGGGGTGCTGTTTGTCGAACAGGACTGGTTACTGTAAACCTATTAAGAAGGCGTACTTTCATTAATGTGTGACCTGAGAACCTTTGAAACGTAATCTGCGTGCAGGCAGCTTCCCGAGTATTTATTTGCAAACGAAAACAAAACACAAAAGATAAAATGTAATGTTTCCCTTCTTTTCGTTTAACGAAAATTACGCGAAATTCTTGCCGTTCCTTTTTCAAAAAGAAGTAATGTTTCGTAGAAAGACTCAACGCAAGGAAAAAAAACCACGCGAAAGGTCTGTCCAGACTAAATTTTAGATGACTGGACATTAGCTAACTAAATTTTAGTCCATAACTGTTTGGATTAATGGACTAAATTTTAGATGTAACACATGTAGAAATATCATTTTTACCCATGATTATACTGCTATTGTGCCTACATGCGCATAGTGAGCGGGTATGGTTTTTTCGTAGTTTGTACGTTAGTTTAGATCAAATTAGATGAGTTTCGAGGACTAATGGAATAAATTTTAGTTGGAGTGCAACAAAATTTTTAGTCTATATTTTAGTCCTTTTATTTGGATCATCTAATGGACTAAACTTTAAAGTTTAAAGTTTAGTTCATGGATCAAACGTGATGATCGCACCATCGTGTAAAAGACCTATAAGGATACCATCGACCTGCTGCGCTTTACGCTTTCCCGTCTCTCGAATTGATCGACGTCATCGACACCTCTCGCCTCATCAGGTGGTTTGCATTGGCCCGATCCAATGTTTGAGATCGCATTTCCTAATCATCACACTAACCACGTATCGTCCGTACCAAACCCACCCGGAGCAGCTCTCATCACGGTTCGCTTTTGCCTCCGAACGAACTGAGACCGCGCTACGCCGCAACGCCGAGCCGGCCGGCGCCCCGCGTGACCGCGACGCGCGCGACGCCGACGCCGACGGCAACGGCCCGGCCCTCCCGATCGCCCACGCCGCTCGCTTGGTCGTTCCACGCGCGCCGTGCCGATCCCTTTCCCTCTCATCAATCCCCGTCCAACTCCTGCAAGCGAAGCCAGGGCTGGTGGCGCGCGTGACCCCGACGCGCGCCGGCCGCCCCGCCCCGAGAGTGCGCATCACCGCGCGGCGAGAAAAGCAGTGGCGCGGAGGAACTCGTGGAGGGAGCCGCGCGCGGCCGCGGATGGGCTACCGGTTCCGTCCGCGCCAAGCTCCGGCGTCCGGCTCCCTTCCACCAACCCCACCCCCCCCCCCCCCCCCCCCGCGCCGGCTCTTTCGTGCGTTATTTCTCCGGCAACCCTGTCATGACATGTGCCGGGACGACGACGGCGGCGACGACGACGACCCGGAGGAACTCGCTTTCGGTGGCGAGGCTGGATGATGGTCAGTGGCGAGGCTTTCTGCCCGGAACTAATTGCGAGGCGAGCAGCTGATGGCGCTAGCTGCTCCTCCGCTGTGGTCCTGCCTGGCTTGAAAAGGTCTCTCGCCGTTTGCTTGCGCTGTGCAGGTGCGGCTGTAGGTCCGGCGGAACCATCAGAGTTAAAATCGCCTGCTTCGCGATAAGATCGGAATGAATTCTGACAGGTCCCTGAAGGAGGCCTCGCGATCAGCTTCAAAGCCAGAGACCGGTCCGGTACGCAGCTGAATGAGAGTGAGAACCCGGCCATGGAAGTTTCCTGAAGCAAATTTATCAGTAGAAACACAGCGTAGAATAGAGTATATACAGGTCAATTAGAAAGATCTGCCAGAGATCAAACACAGCTGAGGTGTCTGTTCATGTTCATCATCTGCGTGCGGTACGACAATGAGATGGGTAGCTCATCCTCTCTGCACTTTATTGAGTAAAAGGAAAAACAGCAGCCCACTCGAGCTGTGGAAATTAAGGCATATGGTTCAAAGCAGCTATCAGGTCCATCATTTCTTCTCTTCATGGAGGAGCAAATTAAAACTCGTAATGCACGGGCATTATGCCGTGAACTTTCAACTTGCCTGTCATGATTCAGCGAGAGCAACACATATAAACTTCTCGCGAAAAAGCACCAGAACTACTGTAATGATTAGGAATTACAGTGGAAAATACTCTAACAATACAGTGACCTTTTCTTTTCTTTTTAATGTCAGTGAATTTCTTTCAGCAGAAATACGACAAGTTCCATGATTTCACTTGATATACTTACTGACCGTGAAAGGGTATTTCATCCTATACTGATAGCTTCTGTCTCTTCCCATAGAACAAGATGATTCTCTTTTACCAAATAAGGTAGTGTTCATGAGAAAAGTTACCATATTATCCCCGTCCATGCATATGGTAACACCTGACAAAGTAGTTTTAGAGAATTTCAATAAGTGATAACAGGTCATATATAGCAGGATCTCCAGATGGGCGAGGATATGTGCAGCATGCTGATGCTAGCTTGGTAAATAGAAGTATGCATCACGTGATCACTAGGGCCTCTCTATATTATTATCTTGGTTATTTTGCGTTGCAGATCAGCGTACGTTGACACAAGTTCAGTGCAAATTTCGCGATGACTAATCGATGCAGTTAACCAACAAGAACTAATTCCGAAGCACGCTTTCATTCAGAAAAGATCAGAAGCTTCAGAGCATGCATCGACTGTCTACCTACTTCCTTTCCCTGATGCCACTGCTGTAATATCGAGATTTATAGGCGAAAACTGACTGCAAACCACAGCACTGGAAACAAGTGTAACCGTTCAGTCGTTCTACGGCAGTACGGCACACAGCACCTACCAGCAAGCTAGCCTTCTTATTAGCTCACTGAAATCCTTAGGAGAGTCTAAACACGCATGCATCAAGTTTCAACAAAAATTTAGCCCTCAACTAAGAACACCTAAAATTAAAATAGCCTAGTTTAAGACAGGAACTGAAAAGAAACGACGAACAAGTTCAGCAAGTATTGTGTTCAAGCCTCAAGGCCGGTAACAAAAATCAAGCACTGCAACTCACACATCAACTGTGAAAAAGGTAGGTAAAAGTATGATGAGCGCGCATCGATCGTCTAGGGATAATGTAACCTAACCCATGCATTGATGGATGCATGAACTATTCACAAGACTAAGAGGCAGAATCTGCTAGCTTCTGCACCCCCAACCCAACCTATCTATTTGGCCAAGTAGCGCGGCTGCTGCGTGCGCAGCTGCTCGTAGAAGCTCGTGATGAACTCGTCGGCGCGCCGGTCAACCGCGCCCCACCCCTCCTCGCTGTCGTCATCCCACAACAGGTAAGGAGAGTCCGTAATCCGCACCTGCCGCGGCGCCGGCCCCAGAGTCAGCGCCGGCCACGCCGCCTTCGCTTCGAGGTCGAGGTCGCCGCCCCCGTCGTAATTCGCGAGGTCCGTTGCCCTGGCCGCCTCCTCCTCGACGTCCATCAGCTCGAACAGCCTCGTCACCGCGACGGTCGAGCCGTAGTGGTACTCCGGCTCCGACGAGTGGTCGCGTCCCTGATCGGCGGCGGCGCGGTCCTGCAGGCGGAGGAGGCGCCGCTCGCGGCGCCGGCGCTTGTGCATTGGCGTGCTCTTGCAGCTGAACTCGACCTCGCGGGGGCGGTACTGGTAATGGCACACGGCGGCGGCGGGGTCCATGGACCGGCACGAGAGGGTAGGGGCCGCGGGCCTCGACGACGCGCGGCGGCGGCCGTGGCCGCGCCCGCGCGGGTACGGGTGCACCACCGCGGCGTCCGGGTCCATGGGCCGGCACGACAGCGAGGACAGGTACGTCAGCGCCGGGTGCTGCTCCCTCGCCGCGGCGAGGCTGCGGCGCCGGCGGCGGTCGCGCCTGCTGCTGGAGAGGAGGTGGTGCAGGTGGACGCCGAGCGCGGCGAGCTTGGGCTGGTGCTTCTTGACGACGACGAGGTAGACGGCTTGCATCGCGCGCCACAGCTTCTTGGCGCTGACCGCTGGGGCACCGTCGCCATTACGGCATTGGGGAGCACCGCTTGACTCCATCGGCGACGAATGGCCGCTGCTCATCATCGATCTCGCCTTGTTTCTTTTCTCGTCTTGGAAAAATCCCGGCGATCTTGGCCTTTGTCTTGCAGGAATGGTTGTCTTGTGTGTATGACAGGAAAGAGGAGAGGCGACGAGGTGACAGGTATTTAAAGGCAGGGGCGAAATTAGCGTTGGGCGTTGGGTTGGGCATCTGTCGTCTCCCTTTTCATTTCTTTTGGAATATCTGGATTTGATTGCTCAAAGAAGCAGCCACGCATGTAACACATCTGTCTCCCAGAACAGTAAGACATGTTTGTGCAAGTTTGTTACAACCAAATACCCTCTCACAACAACTCAAACTAAATAGCATAATTCAGATGCATTATCCCACCCAAAAACAAGAAAATTGTTAAATTTACAATTGCGGCAATTAATTATGAGCCTAAAATAACGCAGTTTTTATATCAGAATGCAATGTATATTTTTAAAGTCTTAATACCCATAATTGTCAATATAATGGTCTTCGTTATATTTTAACTAAAAAGTGCTAAATATGTTATAAAAATAGAACAATTATCAATATTGTAAATTGTTGTCAAAGTCACACGGAATAAGGTTACCTTATTTTTTTTGTCAGCCTGTCTTACAACGACATTTCAGAGCTCGCATTTTGATGAAATAACAGCTTGCCATTTTGATTTTGAATACCATCAATTTACGAAACTAATACCTTCTATTTAGTTTTTATTATATTATTAAATATTGAAAAATATAGTCATATTAATTATGAGCATCAATCCGATCCACACTGTTGAGTGGAGGACAGTGAGATGGTCAGATCGATCAATTTTGGCATTAATGCTGGCCAAATAGTTAGTGCAATAGTATAAAATGTCCTTTTGTATTATTCCTTTTTGTGTTCAATTTGTTTGATTCGTGATTGAGATAGGATCCGGCAAGGCTATCGCTGGAGCTTGCGTATCTGTTCAAATGAAGATATTCAGGAGCCATTAGGTTCTTAACCAGCATTCATTTCGAGATGTGGGCCCAAGCAACATATTTTTGTGCTAACGCAATGCTATCAAAATGTATCAGTTTGATCGAATATTTGAGCAATATGTTCAACTAACAATGAATAACGTGTTTGTAATGTTATAACTTTCTTGCACATGTTATCTAGTAAAGTTAATTGTCGAAATATTAAATACTATTTTTTAAAAAAAATTAACACTGATAGGCCAAACATATGTAGTTTCAAACAAAAACAAATGATGTTGCTAGATTTTTTTTCGTAAGAAGTACTTTAATATGACTATATCTTTTGTATTCGGTATATTTTTAGATACAGGATAAATCGACCTTTATATCTATTTGGTGGATATATATATATACGTGTGGTGTCATATGATTTGGATGTGTTCGTTCGTCGGTGTCCATATCCAAAACGTGACGGGAGCAGAGCTAGTAGCGTATCCCATCGATTTTCTAACGACAAATTAAGCAATCCTGTTCTGACTAGATGCTTCCAAATATTCTAGAGGTTGATCCAAAGAAATAGAAAACTACTATATATGAGCCCTCCGATCCCATGGTTAATTTCGATCGGTTTCTCCACCATCTTACTTGGGGTCGAGACAATGAGTGTATTGCTGAGTTCTCATCGAGCGAGCACCGGGAGCATAGGATCAAGGTGTGGAGTGGCTAGAAAGAAAGTCATCAACCATCTGGTCTTGCTTGGGCCCGTTGATAGGAATGTGGCGAAAAGGGCTTTTGAACTTTTTCATTGCTACTAGTGTGATTAGTCCATGCGGTCGAGATCACCGTGATGAATGTTCATGGTTAAACCCTATACAGACCTAGTATGAGAATGAGGACACTCCCCAGGAGACATACATAGCGATAAGCATTTCTATGAGGATCTTAATAGTTGAAGGATATCAATGCCAAAACGACGACACCAGGGTCCCACTGGATCTTTAAACCCAATTTATATTTAAAAATACTCATAAAGAAAAAAAGAAAAACTAATAAGAGTAAGCGAGTAACAGAAGGGTATAATTAATGGTGAACATAGTGTATTAACACACCCCGCACACCCACTTCGACCACTTTGATCCCTTTTCCGTGGGTATCTGTACGCTTCAGCTGGATGTTTCCGAATCGGCTCCATTCAAGTCTATCTCGATCTAGACCCATAACGGCGGCTGGGTGCCCCGGTGCTGACTGATCAACTGCAGATTGTTCAGGAGGCTTCGTTCAGTATTGCCAAAAACAAGCCAAGTTCGGCTACATGTGATGTGCCTAATCTCGATCTTTTTATTGGGCAGCTAATTTTGTTAAACTTGTCTTTGCCAACCTCTTAAGGATTCTTAACATGAGCTCGAACTTTGTGTCATTTTCCCTGCGAAAAGTTTGATGTACTCGCCCCCCTTATCTCTCCTTCCTTTTTTTGTGACACCTTTTTTTCCCCACGAGGACTTTGTGGACACCTGTTGCCCTCTGAAAATTTATGCGTCATTTCGTGCATGTGCACGACAAATGTTTAGCGCCTTAAATTACTAACCAGACCGCGGAAAAAGACACCATCTTCAACACTTCTTTGCCGGAGAGAGAAAAAAGAATCTAGGCCACCGGAGGAAATTTTTTTTTGGCCCAATAGTAGCCCGACCCAGTTAGACGTTTCGAACCCAGACTCTTAAGATGGGCCGCATGCAGAGCCGGGCTTGATTCCGTACCAACAGCGAGTCAACGCAACCTGACTGACAGCTGAACGACAGGGACACACAGATACCGCAGGTATCATGTGTGGTGGAGTACGTACAAAGCCACAGACACCTGATGGATGTGAACCAAACTGAGCTAGCATAGGTTTTTCATATACAAGTATACAACAGTATGGACGGATGTGAGCGTGCTACCTACTACAGCTAACCTGGCGCTGGCAGCATGCATGCCACACGATCGATCCTAGTACTGCACGTACAACTACAACGTATACATGCGCCATGTATAAAGACCTCTCAGAGCAACAGTGTACTCACCAGCTACTACATGCATGGCAACCCATACACTACATATACACATGCACATGCATGTTGCGTGCCAGTTGGTAGTACGTACACACACACACACAATATATATATATATATATATATATGTATATATATATGTATGTATATATATCACGGCAAGCGCAGGAGGCCGAGACCGAGCGGGCGCGCCCGTCGACCGTGCTCCTGCGTCGTCACACGAAGGGCAGCGCGCAGCTGGCTGCGCGGGCCAGCTTGTCGCCGCCGCATGCGGACGGCGTGGCGGCGGCGCCGTCCATGCTCCTCCTCCGGTGCTGGCCGCTCTTGCGCGCGATGTCGCGCATGGAGCTGGCGAGGGACAGCTTGGGGTTGAGGCGGACGGTGGAGTTGAAGCGCTCGCACATGGCCGCGTGCGCCTCCACGGCGCCGGCCACGGACAGCGCGGGCTCCCGCGCCTGCCGCTCCGTGACGGCCGCGGCGCACAGCCCGCACACCCACTTCCCCTGGAACCGCTCCCGGACGCGCCCGATGTACGTGGGCGTGCAATCCTCCGCCATCCCGCAGCACTCGCACCGCACGCTCCGCGCCTCCGCGCCGCCGTCCGCCCCCGGGTCACCGCCCTCCGACGAGCCCCACCGCTGCAACACAAAGCAAGCACACACCTCGTCCAGGTCAGTACACGTACGTGCAAATTATTATTCGCATCAATTCATCAGGATCTCTCGATCCAGCGCGACATGGCAGGTGACGAAGAGGGATCGTTACCGTGGGGGTCTCGGTCTGCCTCGCTAGGCGCCACGGCATTACGGCGGCCAACGACGGAACGGAATGGACCCGACCTCTCGAAGCTTCTTTAACCAACTGTTACACGGCCTGCTACCGCGAGGTAGTTAGTTAGCCTGGCCGACCAGTCACCTCACCTCTGCACACGGGCGGGCGGGCAGCTTGCACTTGCACTGTTGCGCACACGGGCTGGCCGGCTGCGGCTGGCGACGTCTCCCCGGGGGGCCTATTTATAGGCGCGCGCGGCGGCGGCGGCGGGGGCTGGCCCGGCCCCGCCCACAGCATCGCAGGCAGGCAGATCCATCCCCGGAAAGCGGAAATCCTGTGCGGCGCAAAAGGGGAGGAGGAACCTCTCCTGGCGATCTCGAGCAACTTGGGCCGGGCAATTGTTACCCGAAAAGCGTACGTCTCTTTTCCACGGGATCAGAAAATATCCTGTTCATCCAGCCGTCTTTGCTATGTTCATCCTCCTCCTCTAACAGAGAGAGAGAATTTCTTTCAAAAAAACAGAGAGTGAGAAAAAAAAAGTGCACGGTGGCCACGGTGTGCTAGCAGCTAGTAGATCTTTTCGATCGAGCTCTCGCTCGGACTGATCAGCTAGCTAGCTAGCTAGCTATAGGAGTATAGGCCACTGTTTGCTTGGAACCTGCTTGCTTCAATCTCTGTCGCGTCAGTTGCGGCCACTGTTTAGTGGAGTAAGCCTCAGGCTAAGAGCCGATCCACTGTCTCTCCGCCCATCATTATTTACCTGGGATTCTGATGATTAATCCGCCGAGTCCACTCTTAATCGTGAGGTTAAGGTTGTGCTCATTGGCTTTCCCATTTGCAGGCATGGCGGATGCGTGGATCGAGCAGCATACAAGCAGGACGGGGTGTCGAGATCGCGCGCCTGTGACTGCAGCAAGCGCCTCACGGGATGCGCGGATGCTCATTGGCTTGCCATGACAGAGCTTCATCGCCTAACCTGCTGATCTCCCGCCGGACGATGAGCGCCTTTTCCCCGCCCCGTTCCTTTTCTTTTCCTTTTCTTTTCCTTTTCTGATCGTCACTCTTGTCGTCCTCGCTCATCCGTGCTACTGTGCCTGGCCGAGACGAAGCTTTCGCCGGTGCCATGGTGACGACTGACCTACGATAGATACCCGAACGGAGCAGGCTGGCAGGAGGAGCTGGCGTGGGTTTCAGAGCAAGTGACCAAGTGGAGCTCTGAGTCTCTCACCTCCTGCTGTCTCGGTGTCTCCTGCAATTTGTAATAACTACTGTAGCAGGTGATCGATGGTTCATTGATTATTTCCTGGCCGCGGTGTGTCCATCGCAGCATGATGAGTGCTTGTTTTACGCAGATCACGCCATCGAGCAAGGAGCAACAGGGAAAGCACACACATCATCTACAGCCTCAAACAGCATCCGTCCTTTGGAATCACATGGCAACAAGGCATGCGAAATGAGAAAAACACGAGGAAAACCGAGCGCACGGGAGGCTAGCTAACTGTACATGCATGCACGAGCAGCAACGATGTCGTCATATATACACCAGCCATATCACAGTTACTAAGCTTGTATGATGACATCGTTCCGTCTTTTAAGAACGAATAGCCACTTGCATCCCAGGTTTGGATGCAGATACCGAGAGCCTCAGAATTTGGAATTAACATTGATAGCTCCGAATATCGGCTATTTAGATATCCTAGAATTCAGAATTGGAAATGAACCTTAATACCAAACAGCATTCACCCCACCCTCATGCAACCCTTCGCTTACAATACCAAGCCAACCCCCTCTGTATTAGGGGGGAATCATTTTCCCGTCCATCTCTGCGTCTTCTCCCTTTCTCTTTCTCCTCCATGACCCCGATCCCCTCCCTCTCGTGGTCCTCCGCCGTGACCCTCCGCCGCCGCGCACGGATCCTTGCGCTGCCCTTCCGCTGTCGAGCGCAGACTCGCACCGCCGAGACCCTCCGCCGTGCCATCCTCGGCCCCTCCTCTGCAGCTCCGCCCAGCCGAACTCCTCCCCAGCGCTGCCCTCCCTACTCGTATCGTGTTGGCCCGGAGCTTCACAAGGGGGAAGAAGAGGAGACGACAGCGGGCAATTGTTGCGGGCTGATTCCAATTTCACAGCATGTACATCCAAACGTGAATCAGTATTCGTCTATAGTTGAATTCTGTCTAGCAATTTCATGTCCAAACAATAGCTTTGGTATTACTGCCCACTTCCAAAGCTAGTCTGATTTGGTATCCAATCCAATTCAATGCCAAACTCTTCAATATCGACATCCAAACGGACCCTAAACATATTTCTCGTCATAACTTGAATCCATCCAGATACTCATGTATTAGGCATTATTAGGCATTACCTTAGTTGGTACTATTATAACATTTGCATAAGTTTGAAGCAGCTCCACGGCTATTTTGCCAGTGGTGAACGTTTGTTCTTACCTTTGCATAGTTTTTTGGTAAAGAAGACGTGAAGCAATCCTCAATGACATGGAGCTCGAGAGAAAATTTTGAAGGGAAATTGACAGTCTGATAGATATCGCTAACGCTATCTCTGTCTATGAGAAGCACTCCTTAGTGTGGAGGGGAAACAATCAATAAAATGAGTTTAAAGAGATGTTGATTGTAGTATATAGCATTCTTTGACGTTTCTCTAACAAATTTAAGTGGCTAGGAAAGTTATAAGGCAGGACTGATCTTGAACAATAGCAATGGACAGCAATAGTTAGCAGAAATTAGACAGCTACCAATGTGTACTGGAAATTAAAACATATAGGTGATCAGTCCATTATTCACCAACAGCTTTGCAATTCCTTTATTGAGGTAAACAGAAAGTGTCCACTTGACTACAGTAGTTTGAATTAATATGCTATATATATAAAGTATACAGATCCGTACTTAAAAATGCAAATATTGAGTGCAGTTTCCTTTAGTTTTGTGTCTGCATATTTAAACAGTTTTCTAGCACTCAGAGAGCCTTCAAGTTTGTTCCATTTCCATATCTCATTATCTAAGACCTGTTAATTATTTAGTGATGTGGACTTATATCCAAGTTAATAAGATTATAAGAGAGTTGTGAACAGATTAAACACAACATCTGCCACATGTAAACATCGAAATGTACATAAGTGGAAAGGAAAACCACTTCTATAAAGCTTACAATCTTTCTCGCGTACCGCCCATAGTATCTCCATATCCTTAAAAGTAGTTGTACTAGACTCCTATTAGCTGTGAAAGCATGACAAAAGTGGACAAGATGGTGTCGAATCTTGATGGTCCTAGAAGTAGTTGTCCTAGGCTCCTAGCAGTTATAACAAGCATGAGAAAAGTGGTCAAGATTGTATTGAACCAATGATCAAGATACGAGTGAGTCGGTCTTAGATCCTACACAAGTAACATAATGTAGTTCTATGAGAACTTCTTCAACCAAATAGTCACGTGACACACACTTATGACACATAGGATAGGTACTTGCGACAAGATGTAAATATTTCAGGTTCATGTATCATAAATATGTGTCCTTATGCTATATGCATGGATACGCAACATGTTCTTGCTTCGACGTACAACTTATAATAAAGTGCAGGAGAAGACTCACGAGATGTATCTGGCGATAAATATGATCCTCTTTACACTCGCTTTTTTCACTTTATTTGGAGCGTCATGAGATATCTTCTGCTTCACCCACCTACACCGATGCTACAACTCCACTGTAGAAGGAAAAAAACCGTTGTCAGTGAAACTGCGTGCTCTGCTCACCCCTTCAGTCCCGCACACATCACATACATAAAAACCACCAAGATAATTCACTAACGGGCCTTTTCTCCTGGGCCGAAAGTAGCGCCCGGCGCGTAGGCTGCTGTATGAACAACAACACACAGCTAGCAACATTGCGTTTCCTTTTAGCCCCTTCATGAACCAAAAAGTTCAGAATTGTAATATGGGACTTTTTTTGCATATTTGCAAATTAGAAGCTATTTCTACACCAAACTTATGCTCATCTCTCCATAAAAACAGTGGAAACCGATTCCACTCCTGACAATCGCAACGAGCTTACGAAACTGCTGAGAACGTTCCCGCTAGAGTAACCTTGCCTGGTTTTCAGGCTTTGCTCGGTTTCCTGCTCCCGCTGAAGTAACCGAAAGAATTCAGCGGCTGGCCATTCACGCACGCGGTGGGCAGCGCGGTAGCTCCCGGTTTCAGTGAACACACGTCGCAGATCCGCAGGTGTCTTGGATACGTACACAGGCACGGGACCGGTTAAAGGCGTCGTCACGGACGCGCGGCACGGGAAAGCTGCCGGCGCGACGCCATGGAACTATGGATGGAAGGCCGCCTGGGGCCGCTGGCTCCTGCAACTCGCGTCGCCCTGTTGGTGATACCTGCTGCTAGGCGCGGCGCTGGTCGCGTGCGTAACTCATGGGGTTCTCGCTCGCGCTGGTGGGCAGCGCGGTGCGGGTGCTTCCGCCGGCCCCACCGCCGCCGACGAGGTGCGGGGCCGTGCGCGTCGTCACGTGCCCGCACGTGCTCAGGGTCGTCGGGCTCCTCGCAAAGCTGCTGCGTTGCCGGTGGGAGGAATTTTTCCTCGTCCGGCCGGGACCAAAAGTTGGACGCGGGCGCCTGGCTCGCGTCGCGTGCCGGCCGCGCGGCCGACCTGCCGTCTCCCGGAACCAACAAGGGCGCCGCGGCGCTGGCTCCCAATGCATGTGAGGCCCCCCCGTCCCGGGCTCGCCCGTGCCGGTGCCTTCGGCTTCACAAAAAGCAGGGCTCCATCTTTCGTCGCCGCGGTCTGACCATAACGTCGCGCCTGGTGTCACATCGATCAGGGCATCAGCCATCTTCCGTTGCTGGAACGAGAAACCCGGCCGTGGTGTTCCCCTCCCAACTGTGCTGACTAAATTTGGGTCACACTCAGTGACTCTCCTAGCTAGCCTCCCCCGGACGTAGCTATCTATCGGCCTGTTTGCTGCATACAGCTATCATCATACCTGCATCACGGCATGGCAACGATGGTTACCGGAAATTCAGATGGCACATACTACTTGTGGTAGCAACTTCAATACTTCACCCAACTATCTGAACTCTGAACCCTGACGAATATGGTGGCATCGAACTTCTGAAAGCTCTGCGCATTTTTGGCCATAGGGTGAGAGCACCCACCATCGATTTCCGGAAACCGATGTTGCTGCACGTATGCCATTAAGGTATACCCAGGACACCCGCTAGGGTTTCTTCGTTTGCACGATAAGGACTAAGGAGCTATCGTTTTTCCTAACATGTACCGGGTGTACAATCATACCGTGGCAGACCATCTTTACTAACTACTCTCAGGTCCGCCATGTCCTGCTGCTTGTATCTATCTTGAACTGAGCAAAGGAAATTCTCTTCTTTTTTTGGGAAAAAAAAGCAAAGCAAATTCTCACATAAAAGCAGTAGAGTAGAGTGATGAGCGCCTTTGCTTCAGGCGAAATCCATCAGACGTCGACCCCTCGGCGTCAGGACATGCATGTCCTGGGCAGCTGGCGCTTTGCCATGGCCCTGTGGCATTTACCGGTGGGCGCTCTGCGCACAAGTGTCAGGCCCTTGGCAGAGCAGGTAGAGCACATCGTCAGCGCGTCGAGGGGGTAGATAGCAATGCAGCATCCACCCAGCAGGTAATTCGAAGCTTTCGGTGGTCAGGTACGTACCGGCCGATCACCCCAAAAATGGGCCCAAACGAGGAGGATCGATCCAACGGAGGCCGACCAAACTTTTTTCACAGCCAAGTGGTTAGAGTTGGATCCAATGCTGAATGGCGAATGCTCTGCCCTGCAACCGTATCCAGCCCCACAATAGCACACTCTGCACACTGCTACAGGTACAGCGACGCTTCTTTCACCATCGCGTATGCAGCTGGCTGACATGTGGGCCCTAGCTAAATGCCGGCGGTCGCGGTGTGATGATTTTCGTGAAAGAAAGGCTGAGCAAAGGGGAGAAAACTTGACCATTCAGAATGAGATGAGATGTCTTTTGTGTTCTCTGCAAGATTCTGATGATCATGTGCGCCTTTCTCACCCTAGCCAGCTGCTAGGAGTGCTTCGTACTTTGGTTCGGCTGCACACACCACACCTGTGAATTGTGACAGTTTGTGCGAACCTTATCATGCCAGTTACCACCGGCCGGTTCACCGGCGCGAGCGAATCATCTTGCTCGCCGAAATGCAGACAAGATTGGGATTCACATAAACAAGTAGAAGTCTCACGCTAGCTTTGGAGTTTGAACTTAAAACTGCTTGTTTACTCTTCCTCTAGGAGCTCTGCATTATACAAATCAAAAGATGCTAGCAAAGAGAGAAAAAAGAAGAAAAAAAGGCTAAGAAACTAGTAACTCCCTAGAATTATTTTCTAAGGGGTCAGAAACTCAAAATCTGAGAAGAGTCTAAAAAGCTCGAAAAAGCCGAGAAATGGAGAGAAACAAAAATAAGGGTTCCAAAAAAGGCTGGCAGATAATTAAAACTGGAGAAAAACCCTCCTAAAAAAAGATCTGTTTTTGGTTTTGCTGCATTATTCCTGGGCTATTGGATCAACTCTAGAGCAAACAAAGGCGGCGACGTCCCTAGATGAGCTGACGGAAGTCCGGCCCTATGCGGTTGTGGATCAAGAAGTCGTCGCCGATGAGCGGCCCCGCCGGCCCGTCGAGCAGCAGCGGGCCAGGCGCGTGCATTAGCCCGGCGGCGGCCCCCGCGCCAACGTGCCCCAGCGCCTGCGGCTGCGGCTGGTACTGGTGGTGCGGGTGCGGGTGCGGGTGCGGGTGCGGGTACGACTCCTTCTGGCGGCGCAGCTCGAGCACCTTGCGGTGGGAGTTGGAGTGCTTCGACACCACGAAGGTCGGGCTCGCCGCCGGGCGGTACTCCGGCACGAGGCGCCCAGACTTGTACCGGACGCCGCACGCGTTGCACAGCGTCTTGGGGCCCAGTGGCCCCGTCCTCCACTGCGGCGTCTTGTCGGTCTCGCAGTGCAGGCACCTCCTACCCTCGCCGGCCGACGCCGCGGCGGCGGCGGCGGTGTTCGGCGCCGAGGTCGTCGGCGCTTCCTTCTTCTTGGTGGGCTTCGACGGTTTCTTGGCCGGGAACGCCGGCGCCGCAGTGCCGGACTCGGACGGCGAGATGGCCGCGGACGCCGGGGACGGCGGCGAGGCGGGAGTGGGCGGGAGCACGAGCAGGCGGGAGGCCCAGCTGCATGGAGCCACGCGGGAGCGCTTGCTGCGCGCCTTGCCTGGCACGGGCGCCTCCGGTGACAACACGCCGCCGCCGGGCTGCGTTGCTGCGGCCGCGGGAGCGGGAGCGGGAACGGATGCCGTGGCGGCGGAGGCGGAGGCCGGCGGGATGCCGGTGATGAGCTGCAACTTCTTGAGGTCCTCCGTCGGGAAGTTGTCCTCCCCCATGTAGTTGGACAGCCATTCCAACTCCGCCAATTGGTCGTACTGCGCAGAGATTCAGAGCAAGAAACGAGTCAGCAATGGCGCCGCTAAACTCATTGAATCATCAGTGCCAAACTATTTTCGGCGCCTGCAGACTGCAGCAGATAGAGTGCGGGGAGCGTTTAGGATTCTGCTATTTTTGGCTGCAGGCTCCATCAGTTACTATTCACGGGACGTTTCCTCCATTCAAGGAGAACTTTAATGGGTGCCGGTGATAGTTGGACGGATTATCGGAACCGTTAATTCTTCAAAGAAATCGCGGAGAAATTCGAGCAATTCGCCGGAATTCATGCAAACATACGCGACATTCAGGGCGAGAGGCGAGGAATTTACCGGCTCGCACAGCCCGCCGGAGAAGTCCCCGTCGGCGAGACCGGAGATGGAGTTGCTGCAGCTGTCTAGCGCAGTCACCGTCGACGAATCGTTCGAAGCGTTCCCGGCGGCACCGTCCTCACCGCCACCCCCGCCGGCGCCGGTGCCACAATCCCCCGCCTTACTACCCTCGCCCCCGCCCCCCTCCACCACCGCCTCCTGCACCTCCTCCTCCTCGTCGTCGCACGGCAGGTCCAGTAGGTCGTCGACGAGGAAGAGGTCCGCCTCCTTCTTGACCCTCCCGCCGCCCGCGCACTCGGCTGGCACCTCCATTCACCGCAGAGAATTCTGTCTGATTTTGTTTCCTTGTTCCTCTCCCTTCCCCTCCGCTTATTCTGTCTGATTTTTTCTGCGAGAGGCAGGCGGAAATAACGAGAGAGAGAGAGAGAGAGAGAGGAGTAGGGTTTAATTGGGACGCGTCGTGGCGTTGGAGAGCGGAGTGGAGGAGGACGACGAGGGAGGTCAGCAGAGATGAACGATTCTTGAGGAGTAAATAAAGCCACAGCCGCCCACAGCCACTCCCTCCCCCGGCTGGAAACTACTATAGGCAGCTTTAATGGCCGGTTAAAAATGAGAATATCTCTTTTTATAGCAGTAAAAAAATCTATAAATTAATGGTGGAATCAAACAGGGCACAAGAAAATAAATGAATATTTGGAGGCTTCTCGGTCAGTTGGAGGATGACAACTGTAGTGGTACTATTCGAGAGAAGAAAAAACAAGGAGAAATTGATGGCAGATGGAAGCAAAGTGTCGTCTCAATTTCTTCTGGATACCACATGGCCAAAACGGCTACAATTTGCTGAGGTACATATACTGTTTCGTACCTTAAAGCTTGCATTCCTCCCGTCACAAATACAAATCTATTAAAACATGGATATGGTTTTTTATATAATGCTTTTGCTAGCAATATCTATAAAAAAATATAGTATTTTAATTGAAAGAGTTTATAGTATGAGAATATTTTTCATGATAAATCTAACAAAGTAATTCTTGTTTTGTTGATATGTATAGAGTGCTAGGTATTGATTGTGTCAAAGACAAATAAAACTTGCCTTATGACAAACTAGGTTGCTACCCTCAGTGTTGTCAATCTGCACATGTTCATATTACTTAAGTCTCTAAAAATTTATAATGTCTGCATGTGATGTTTATGTATACTCTCTCAATCCTACAAAAGAATGCAGTTCTACGAATTTTAGTACAGATTAGTGGTGGGAAAAATAACTTTGGTACCCCTATTTATCAGCAATTCACATTTCTCGATGGTGAACCATATATAAATGTAGCAAAAAAATATTAGGGATTTTTATTCTTCTGCAAAAGTTTTGTATGGAAGTTAGATGCATAATCAGCAAGAGGTCCAATTGGTACTATTTCTACTGATGTTAAACTTGGAATTCGGATTTTGATTGACATGTGGAGATGGCAGACACATTTGAGGATATCAAAGCCACTGTGTTTGTGCACTTGAGAAGAGAGCACCATCATATAAAAGTAACATCACATGTTGTGCCATCATAGCATTGCACATCATGTTAAATTATCATGGACTTTGTCTACACAAAAATGCAGCTACGATGGTAATCAAACCTAACATCGTGTGCTACTGTGCTATGCTACATTGACCGATCATTTTTTATTGTAAAAATGTAAAAAAAAAAACTATCTCCTAAGATACATCTACCACACGGTCCACGGTGAATCATCAGCCCACATCGGCGCTTGAGCAAGTGTATAAGTTAACACGGCGTTAAAAAGATGTTATCACCCACGTTATTAGCACCATCATTAGAGGATGAGGGTGACTAACCGACGTCGGTGATTGCGCCACGTCGAGCGCGCCGGGGTCTGAGCGCGTCACTGGCCCCTCCTCGTGCTACCACGTAACCACCACGTGGGCGAGCCGGCCGCTTCTCGCTCTTGGGCCGTCGGGTGACGCTTCGCCAGACACGTGTGAGACATCGGGCGGGGGGTGGGGTGGTGATAAATAACGCGGGCTGCGTGACTGCGTCAGATAAGGTCCGGCCCCGCAAGGTCTCCGATCCCGAGGTGGATTGGCCTCGAAAGGCGTGACAGTGCTGGGGCCACTTTTTTAGTTTAGTTATCTCAGCGACGGGAATCACGAGGCACCACCAGTTGAGCACCCACGCCGCTTCAAACTTCATCTAATGATTCGATAAAACATCTATAAGTACACAAATAACCATAGTAAGAACTCTGCTATTCGTTGCGGAGAAAAAGATAGGCTAAGCACAGTAGGCACTGCTACAGGAAAAAAATCTAATAGCACCTCTAGCAGCCTAGCACTAACATGCAAGCGGCATGATCTTTCTAGTCTACAGACTACAATTATAAATTGGAGGATTTTATCTAAAAGCTTGGGAGTGGGGGGTGGGGGAATCGAGCTTGAGATAGCAATTTGTTTTTTCTTGCATTATCTTTTTGGAAGACATGATATTAAGAGCATTGTCGGATCAGGCTACACCATATAAAAAAAGTGTCCTTGAGGACGACATGTCTATACTTCAATAAGATTTATTATGTCTGGTTAACAAGCATTGTTATTGCTATTATTCGGTTCAATGTGATCAAAGGTTTATTTGTAACATAGAAAAGAAAAAAAAATAGAGTATTCAGTTATAGTGACAAAAAAAATTGTGACACTTCCTAAACCCTGGTTACATCCCTGGTTGCATGTAAATGAGAGGTTTCCTTACTCGGCGCCATCATTTTCCTTTCCTTTGATGGCCAACATTGCGGATGAGGTTTTTTCGAGGCTGGGAACTCGGGCTTGGAGATGTCTGGGAGGTTTCGGCCATGATAATATGACAAAGTGTTTTTTCTTTCCCGAAAATAGGACAAAGTATTGATAGTGGGATTAGCATCACATCCAACGGATGGGGTTCTTCTGTTGGTGACTAGGGTATAAAAGGTGGATAGTTTTGGTGGTGTCGGGTTATGAGAGCGAATCTAGCGGTAGGGTGCCACTGGTAATTGAAGGAGCATGATGAGGGCACGAAAGCAAAACCTAGGTGGTTAAGTGTCTATCACAAGGAAGGAGGAAACAACCGGTACGCTGGATCTTAATTTGATGATCAATGTTCACCAACCAAGAGGAGTTACCTAATTACACGGAGCTAAGAGTTAACATAATCCATATATTATTTAGAGCTTGAAAAATTACAGTGTTATGTATTTTTTTCGCAACATAGTACATATGTAGATACTAACATACATGGATACACATTCACCCTCGTGAACCCTTGTGAACGTACACCTAGCTCATATTAGCATCTCTAGAAAGCTATATCGACATATCTTATGATTGGCGAGGTCGGTGTATACATCCGACTATTAACCCGGGCTAAGTTTATGATTCAGATCTGGTAGATAGATTTTACCACTACTCTCGGTTTATTGATAGCATATAATTTGAAGCGTAAATATCACTTTACTTTATTTAGAAACATAGTACCCACGCAGATAATTGTATGTGCACAATCCGATTAATAACTTAGTTACGTGAAAAAGTTAATAAACTAACGACAACGGGAAAACGTCACAAAATACAAAGTTTGGAATTGCCCCTATCTCAGCCTTGCCCGTTTCTCCGGTAACAGCCACACGGGCCAAACACTCCAATTTCCCACAGCTGCAACCCCACGTTCACCACGGCCCGGCCAGTAAAGCGAGGCGACGACGGGCCGCGGCTCCCACCGGCCACGTGAGCGCGAGCTGGCGGCGATGTCAGGCGTCATGTGAGGCGGGGTCGCCGCGGACGTGACCCCCGCCTCGGCGCCTCCTCCCCGTCCCCGTCCCGTCCGCCCGCGGTGGTGGTGGTGGGCAGGCAGGCAGGCCGCGCTGGGCTGGGCGGTCAATGCGCGAGCTAGCGTGGCGCCGCCCGTCCTCGCGCCTGGCTCCACGCCCGCGCCGCGAGCGCGTACGTGCGCGCGGGCGCGGCGAGCCCATGCCGGGACTCATCGCCGCGCTTGCTGCCTGTTCCGCCACGCCGCGGCGAGCTAGAGCAGCAGCGGTGCGCGCCTCCTCGATTATTAATCCTCCGTGCAATGATTGGGAACGAGACGGGCTACGCGCAGGTCGAGTAGCAGAGCAGTGATGATGAGTGCTCGAGAGGATGGAGAGAGAAAAGACGATTAGGGGCAGCCCTGCTAATTTCGTTTGTGTTTTGCCCACGTCGCTCTAATCTCTTGTTGGTACAGAGCGCGTAATGCGCTTCGGTATCTTTCACGGAGGGAGTACTCTGTTTCGCCTTGCCTCGTCACGTACGGGGGGCCGGGGCCGTGGAGGTTGACACCGACACGCACCGCAGAAAATTTGGCAACAAAAAGGCGAGAGAAAAGGAGGCCTTATGGTTTGGTCAACGGGCACCAAAATTCGCTTGACGATCGGACACGGAGCTCCGCATCCGCTTTTCTTACGACGATCGATCGATCGATCGATCGGCGAGCGCTTTCACGTTTGAAATTGAAAACGAAGCTTAGCACCGCGGAATTGCAACAAATTAGGCGAAGAGAGAAGATAGATGTATGTAATCTGCTGTCCGCCTCCCTTTCACTAGTGTTCTTCGACGCCATGCCATAAAATTCGGCCCTCATACTGACCGAGCCCATACGGCCCAAGTGAGCACAGCCGTTGTGTCAGCCCGATGGTCCGCTGCGCACATCGCAGCCATCCGGCCCATGCAGCGACCAGTGTTATCGACAAGCGCATCTCTCCTCTTTTCCTTCTCCCCGGAACACGAGAGCTCCATCCTCCATGGCTCCTCCGCCGCGGCGAAACTCGCCGCAAAACCCCACCCGGAGGAAGGTACGCGCCACCCAGCGGGACCCCCGTACTCTCCATAGGTTCCTAAACCCTAACTTCTCAGCTACTCCCATGTCGCAGGGCGAGGAGCCGTGGCTGGCGGCGAGCCTCCGCCCCGCGAACTTCCTCCCGGGCCTCGCCATCGGGTTCCTCCTCGGCCTCCTCCTCGATCTGTCCTCGTCGTGGAAACCCAAAGGAAGACCCGCCCCGGCTCCGGCCGCGGCGCCCGCGCGCGGCTCCAGCTCGAAGCGGGCGTCGAAGGGTTCATCCGGCTCCGGCGGCGAAGAGCTTAAGATGGTAAGTCGAGCTGCGAGTGTACGGCGTAAGTAGACACGCGGAGGTCTCTGTTGTTGCAGGTAGTTCGGCACGCGCTATATGCAGCCCACATTCGATTGATTGGACTCTGGTCCTGAAATCTTATCGTTCGCCATGCGCCGTATGGTTTTTTACACGATTATGTACTGCTGAGGATTGTCGATGTTGATCTTCCGAGTTGTGTTTCGGTGTAATAATGCTTTGTTAGAGTCCCACAACAATAGAGTTGGATTTGTTCTCAGTAATGGCAGTGCGATTTGCAGGTTTTGGTCGTGCGTCAGGACCTCAAGATGGGGGCTGGGAAAATAGCGTCTCAATGTGCTCGTAAGTTCATCTCCTAGTGGACGCATGCCGTTTGTTTTTGGATGCACCACTGTTTGATCATCCATAGGCAATTGTATGTACCTTGCTAAAATAAAATACATAAACTGCATCTGTTCTGCAGTGACCAAATTTTAGCCAGAGCAGCGCCATTTCTGGGGCCAATAGGGATAGTTGTTGATTTAGTTTTATGTAAAAAACCTTTTAAGACAATTTACATATCTTTCATTGCTAATCACTTGCAGATGCAGCGACTGGCTTGTATGCAGAGTTGATGTCAAGGTGCTAATGCGGTTTGCAATCTTGCCTCATTAGGTAGTTTTAGTTGAAGGATGTCCCAATCTACACCTTTCTCTTCAGAAACATAAATCTTCCTTAGTGTTACACGTCTGTAGGGTTGAATTTGCATAGGTACGCACATGATTGATACTGACAAGTTTTCACTGAATAAATGCTGTTGGATCACAACAATGTTTAGTTTATTTCTGCAAAGGTATTGACATTTCTTTATTGTATATTTGTTAAAGGCTCACAAACTAATCTATCCTCTCTAAGTAGCCACTGAGTTTTAAGCACTGAATAGTTGCGCCATTGTGTTGGCCACATGGCGTTAACTATTGCATCATCCATCTGTGGAATCTCCAGAGATGAGGCCTTAGCTATTGCATCACCCATATGTGGCCTTAACTGTAGTGTTAGCCCTTTTGCTGTTTGCTATGTTGTCGACTAAACACTTCATAGGAAAAGGTAACTTTTCAAATAATTTGTGATGTGGACATGTGGTAAATGTAGAGACTGAAATTGATGGTCGGTCCTCTATTTGTCTACCTTGTTCTCTTCAGTATTTTGTGAAAACTAGTTCTTTTTTCCATTATCTGATATATCATTTGCAGCAATCGAGGTCTTTTGAGACAGTGGGAGCAACTTGGACAAGCTAAGATTGTTTTGACATGCAAGAATCAACAGGAAATGTTAGTACTACCTACGTTCCCGTTGAGCATATTTACATGATGGCGATGCATACATTTCAATTTTACTTTAACATACCCCCCCCCCCCCCCCCGGCACGTGCTCTATCATCAGGAACAGGCTAAAGGAAACTGCAGAACATCGAGGTATCCCTACGTTTATTGTGGCTGATGCAGGCCGCACACAGGTTCATTCCTTAAATTTCGTGGTTCTACCTATTTTGATCTGTAAAATTAGCCCTCTTGGTAGCCACCGCAAACATCAAGAAAGCACCATCCTTTTGGATTTCTGAGATTCAACATATTCAAGTGATTCATAGTCTAAAATTTACTTGATTTATCATGATTTGGGTAATTTTCTTACTAAAATGATATACTTCAACTATTAGTTCTGCACAGGGCTTTTCCTTCCGGATGCTTATTTTTTTAAACTTATATGCCATTTTTGATTTTATGACGTGATGTTTCCATCCTCCATGCATAAGAAACAGGGTGGCAGCAATATTATCAAATGGAGGTGGTTCCATCTACCCTAACCATCGCTTATTTTCTTTGTAGGTGTTGGCTGGATCTAAAACAGTTCTTGCAATAGGGCCAGGTTAGATTCTCAATCAGAAGTTCAGAATTCAATGCTTTTTATCTCTCTATCTATCTTTCAATTTGCAAGCTTAAACTGTATGTCTGAATTTGAGAAATCCTTAGATTTCTTTTGTGCCAATGCAACACGAATTTTTCATGACCTGGGGATGTGTGCTGCAATTAACTTGTGCAGGGAGGAAAGCTGACATCGATTCAGTTACTGGGAAATTGCGTTTGCTGTGATCTGCTTCCCTGAGATGGTCAGTCCTCTATTCTTGTGATTGTTTTGCATCTTGCCAACATAGTACTACTTTGAGAATCCTTTTGAAATTATAGAAACAGCAGTACTTGTTGACGCAAATTGTATCTTCATGCAGCTTCCATCATACATTTGACTATTACTTTCTGGGCATAACCAGTGCTAAATTTGGACATTATGTTTTGTCTCTCTCCAGAATATTGCCTACGAAGAGCTCACTGTGTTTCTGATTAGCTCCAAAACATTTGCTCGTTTGAGATTCAAACCAATTGCTGGGTTGAGGTAATGGAGCAATATTATGATCCAATTGTTGTTTGAGGCATTACAATTAACCAATTGCTGTAATTCTGTATGCAATTGGATGCCAGAATGTTTCAGGGTGATGCCAGCTGTAGCCATTTGTAGGTTAACCTGGAGTGATTCGTGAAGATTAGTTTCAGGGTGGTCGATATGAAATGTTATTGTTCGTAATCTTGTATGCTTCATCCTGATGCACTTTTGTGACGCTGGAAAGGTATTTGCAGTTAGGAGTAGGTATCGTACTATAGTTCCTCGCTGAAAAGTAACGTATCACTTATTTACCTGTACCGTGTGTCAAGAGTAAACGTGAAACTTCAGTAATTCTCACGGATTGGGCATGGTAGCCTTTCTCGTCAAGCATTCATAGCATATGTAGCTGCGTTTCTGTTGGCTATTCTGCGTGCCTTCCTGGTTCCTTCAAAACGGTAGATCACACGGGATTCCTGAACTATCATGAAGTGTTCCTGCTGATTCTTTCCTCGAACATGCAAGTTGCCCCGAACGGCGAACGGCACTTGTAATGGTAATGCCTTCTTAAGTTTCCATTTTAGAACAGTTCACAAGCTAAGCCGAGGAAAGAACTACGACGATCATACGCTACATCGCGAAAGTTCGCATTAAGTTCATACGTGCAAGTATAGTTCAGAATTGGAAAACTGGAATGTACGCAGTAGTTACAAGAGCTAGTTTGAAATTTCTGCCAAGATTTCTATTCTCGACACTGTGAATTCGGGCTGGCCCATGCCAATTGGGCAAGTGCCAGCGTCACAAGGCACCGCGGACCGGCCCAATAAAAGCGAGCAACCAGGCAGAGGAGGCTTCCGCGCCCCGCCCCCGCCGCAACGAGCACGGCGCACCTACCCAGGCAACAACCAGCTCGGCCGCCTCCCCCGCTCCTCCACCGCAGGCCCCGCTCACTGCAGGAGGGCAAGGGCGCACCAACTCCGGAGCCCAAACCCTCAACCCCCAACCGCGCCGCTCCGCCCCGCGCCCATGGCCTCCCCCTCCCGCTCCCCCGCCGCCTCGCGCCGCGGCCGCAGCGCGCGGCAGTCCCCCTTCTTCCGCGACCTCGCCTCCCCGATCCCGTCCCACCGCGGCGTCTCCCGCTTCGCGTCGGCCACGTCCCCCGCCGCGGCCCCCTCCGCCACGCCGCCGCCGCCGCCCATCTTCACCCTCGACGACCGCTACGCCTGCGAGGACTTCTCCCCGGACCCCACCGCCTCCGACCTCCTTCCCCTGGCCTCGTCCCCTTCCCCCCGCGCCGCCGCCAGCCGCTCGCCGTCATGGGACCGGTCCCGGGGCGGGGTGTCGCTCTCGGCACCGGGATCCCCCATGGATGGGGTCGTGGAGCCGGCCCGGAAGGAGGTGCTCGCTTTGCCTCCGCCCGCGAGCCCTAGCAGCCCACCTCCTGCTACGACAGCGGAGGCGCAGTCGCCGGTGACCCCAGCGCAAGCACCGGTTAGGACGGAGCCGGTGGCTAACGGAGGGGAGGCTGAACGGGAGGAGTGGGTCACCGTATTCGGGTGAGAATATGATGCTCATGCTTTTTTTGTGTGTGTTGTATTAGCTTAGAAATGTGTGTTGGCGTATGCACATGGTAGATTTGGTTCTCGAAATAGCTTTGGTGTCTCTTCGTCATGACTAATGAGTTGACCGTCCTGGCATTTGGTTGCTCCTGTTTTGATTTTCCAGGATAGTAATTTGGTAACCCCAAATTGTAGGCCTTATATGATAATAAATTGATTTCTTTTCGTCTGTACTCTTTTATACAGATTCTCTACTGGAGATACCAACCTTGTTCTCCGGGAATTCGAGAAATGCGGAGTAATATTGAGACATCACTCTGGTCCAAGGTATGGTAACTGGATCCACATATTGTACCAGGTAATGATACATTCGACCACTGGCGTGCTTCCATTTTGTGTTACCGTTTGATTTCTTGTATATTTGTTATCTGAAACAGTTCTAACTCAGGTTGCTCTGTTGCTTACCAGCGTTTTTTAGTTGCTAGTGAACTGTAACAACACCATAAATCATTTATGCTTCCACGTCTCCATAAGGTTGAATAAATGTTCGTCATATCACTTTCAGTTAATAGGATGGTGTTTTGAGCTGAGCCACCATGAACACCTAGTTTTTTCTGCGTGTGTCTAAATGCGAATATGGATTGGTTATCCTTTGAACATGAGGCATATTGACCTGTTATGTTTTCATAATCACATCCTCAAGTATAGCGCACAAGGATTTTGGAACTATTATGCGTGCAGGAGACTAAATGGAAGGGCCAGAAGGCGAAGGAAGTGGAGGGTTCTGGTTTCAAGCTTTGGTACACGGGGATAACCTCGGGTAGGAATGGTGTAGGCATCTTGATCGATAAGAGCCTTAAGGATGGAGTTGTAGATGTTAGGAGGCAAGGCGACCGGATTATCCTAGTGCGGTTGGTTATTGGAGATTTGGCTCTGAATGTGATCAGTGCCTATGCCCCTCAGGTAGGTCTTAGTGAGAGCTCCAAGAGTCAGTTCTGGGAAGACCTTGATAGCATGGTTAGTACCGTGCCTATCAGTGAGAAGCTCTTCATAGGAGGAGACCTCAATGGCCATGTGGGTGCGACTAATGTAGGATATGAGCGAGTACACGGGGGTTTCGGGTATGGTAGTAGGAACGAGGGGGGGGAGGATGTTTTGAATTTTGCGTTGGCCTACGACCTGCTGTTAGCGAATACCCTCTTTAGAAAGAGGGAGTCCCATCTAGTGACCTTCCATAGTGGACAATACTCGAGCCAAATCGATTTTATCCTTGCTAGGAGAGAGGATAGACGTGCCTGCTTAGATTGTAAGGTGATATCTGGGGAGTGTGTTGTCCCCCAACACAAGCTTGTGGTGGCGGATTTTCGTTTTCGGGTACGTGCCCACCGGGACAAACGTGCCAAGATTGCGAGAACGAAGTGGTGGAAGCTTAGAGGGGAAGAGGCTCAGACGTTTAAGGAGAGGATGCTAGGCGAGGGGCCTTGGGAAGAAGGAGCAGATGTAGATGATATGTGGCTAAAGATGGCGACATGTGTTCGGAAGGTGGCCTTAGAAGTGTTTGGTGTGAGTAGGGGGGGCAAGCAGGAAGTGAAAGAGACTTGGTGGTGGAATGACGAGGTGCAAAGGGCTATTAAGGAGAAGAAGGAGTGTTTCAAACGCCTTCACCTCGACAAGAGCACAACCAACATCGAGGGATATAGATTAGCGAAAAGGTCTGCAAAGCGAGCTGTAAGTGTAGCGAAAGGTCAGTCTTTTGATGACCTGTATCAACGGCTAGGTACGAAGGAAGGAGAGAAGGACATTTATAGGATAGCTAGGACCCGCGAGAGGAAGACAAGGGACATAAACCAAATCAAATGCATCAAGGATGGGACAGGTCGACTTCTGGTGAAGGATGAGGAGATCAAGGACAGATGGCGAGAATACTTCGACAAGTTGTTTAATGGGGAAAATGAGGGTCCTACCTTCGAGTTGGACGACTCATTTGATGATACCAACAGACGCTTTGTGAGGAGGATTCAGGAGGCAGAGATCGGGGAGGCTTTGAAGAGGATGAAGGGAGGTAAAGCGATGGGTCCCGATGGCATCCCCATTGAGGTGTGGAGATGCCTGGGCGAGAGGGCGGTAGTATGGTTAACTAAGCTTTTTAACCTAATTTTCCAGTCAAACAAGATGCCGGAGGAATGGAGGAGAAGTATATTAGTACCGATCTTCAAGAATAAGGGAGATGTTCAAAGTTGTACTAACTACCGGGGGATTAAGCTGATGAGCCATACGATGAAACTTTGGGAGAGGGTTATCGAGCATCGCCTAAGAGGATTGACAAGGGTGACCCAAAACCAGTTTGGGTTCATGCCTGGGAGGTCGACCATGGAGGCGATTTTCTTAGTACGACAGTTGATGGAGAGATATAGAGAGGAGAAGAAGGACTTACACATGGTCTTTATTGACCTAGAGAAGGCGTATGATAAAGTACCGAGAGACGTCATGTGGTGGGCCTTGGAAAAACACAAAGTTCCAACTAAGTATATTACCCTCATCAAGGATATGTACAAGGATGCGATGACTTGTGTTCGGACATGTGATGGCGATACCAGTGACTTTCCAATTAAAATAGGACTACATCAGGGGTCAGCATTGAGCCCTTATCTATTTGCTTTGGTGATGGATGAGGTCACAAGGGACATACAGGGTGATATCCCTTGGTGTATGCTCTTTGCTGATGATGTGGTGCTAGTTGATGAGAGTAGGGTAGGGGTTAATATGAAGTTAGAGCTGTGGAGACACACGTTAGAGTCGAGGGGGTTCAGACTGAGTAGGACCAAGACCGAGTATATGATGTGCAACTTTAGCCCGACTAGGCATGAGGATGGGGACGTTAGCCTCGAAGGTCAAGTGGTGGCCAAGAAGGATACTTTCCGGTATCTAGGATCAATGCTTCAGAAAGATGGAGACATTGATGAAGATGTTAGACATAGAATTTCAGCCGGGTGGTTGAAGTGGCGGCAGGCTTCGGGCGTCCTCTGTGACAAGAAGGTGCCACAGAGGCTAAAAGGTAAGTTCTATAGGACGGCGATTCGCCCAGCGATGCTATACGGTGCTGAATGTTGGCCTACAAAAAGGCGACATGTCCAGCAACTGAGTGTAGCAGAGATGCGTATGCTGCGTTGGTTCTGCGGGCATACAAGAAGGGATAGAATCCGGAACGAAGAGATTCGAGATAGGGTCGGGGTGGCACCTATCGATGAGAAGTTGATTCAACATCGGTTGAGATGGTTTGGACATGTACAACGGAGGCCTCCCGAGGCGCCGGTGCGTAATGGAGTTCTAAAGCGGGGCGATAATGTAAAGAGAGGTAGAGGTAGACCTAGACTAACTTGGGACGAGACGGTTAAGAGAGACCTTAAGGAGTGGAATATCGCTAAGGAATTAGCTATGGATAGGAGCGCTTGGAGATTAGCAATTAATGTACCTGAACCGTGACCTTTGTTACTTTTTGTTTAACCCCTAACCCTTCCTTTGGCTTGTGTACTTTTGTGTTTCTTATTCTTGTTTTCTGTGGGTTTCATCTCTAGCCTACCCCAACTTGCTTGGGACAAAAGGCTAAGTTGTTGTTTGTTTGTTTGTTAGCTACTGATGATGGGTCTGTGGGGATCTATGCATTCTGTTGGTAGATGTTGGAAGAACAAAAAACAAAAGACGTAGCTAGTGAGGCTTGCTAAATAACCTTGGCACAATCGAGCTATTAGGCTTATTCACATAGCAATTCTCTGAACCCTTTACCATCAAGTAGTTCTGTTGTTGGTAGCAATGTTTTTTTTGGTATGTATTTAAATTAAGAACATTTTACTATCAATTTTACCTTTCTAGATGGATTTTCTCTTCATTAAAGTTCAAAAGTTTCAGATGAATTTAAACTGACTGCGTTCACCATTGTATATTTGTTCTTGAAGCGCTCATATGACGCTCGGAAGGCCCTTCAGAAAAATGGTATCCAACTAAGCAGTGGGCTCATAGTTGGAGTGAAGTCCATTGATCCAGTGCACCGTCAGCAGTTAGATGAGAGGTTAATTGGAAGCAATCAAGGAGGTTTCATGGTGTCCTTGCCTTCAAAGTCACTTACCCTGAAGAGTGCAGGTGCATCCAACCAGCTAGGAGCTTTGCCCCGGCCATATGACCCGAAGGCTAACACAAATGTTAACCGAGATGCAGGCCGTCGTGCAACCGGCAGCGTTGCTGCACCAGCAAAATCAATTGTAACCAATGTCATGGATTTGATATTTGGCATTTGATATGCCAGTGGTGACCTATGAATCGTTAGCATTCTCTGTTTATTCTGTCTACTCATTTGAGAATGCCAGTGTGCCAAAGAATGGGCAACAAATTTTGCTGAAATCGAGATTACAGAGAGCAAACTTCTTTCTTTTGGTGATGTAACATCCATATTGTGCAATTTTCACGTTTAGTTGCACTTCTGTTGTCTTATGTAACATTCATATTGAGGGCAGCTGTGGGATGTTGGCGGCTTATGATATACCGTTTGGAGTGGGAAATTTTGATATTTTTTAACTGGCCCTAGTCTTCTGTTACCTGCTTGAAAGTGGTGAAATTCTGGGAAAATTGTGTTGCCCTGTAAAATATGGGATTGAGACCGATCAGGTTAAAACCGAAGTTCGGATTTTATATTTGGGTTCTAAGTTCACACGAGTCCAGCTGGAGATTTCACTTTTCTGTTTTGTACAACAATATTTCCTGTGGGCCCAAGCTACTGTTGCCTGCTTGCTTTCCTTTTTTTTTGGCGAGAGAGAGAGCTGCTGCTGCTTTCTGATTGGCTAGTTTCCTGGAAAACATGTCATCAAACCAAATCAACGACCTAGATTGTTCGCTCCCCTCGAATTTTCACATTAGTCCTTGGGCTTTATCAACGTGGCACATTCTTCATTATTTCCAATTTATCACTCCAAAAACCATCTATTCCATCATTTGGACTGGCGACCATGCTCATTTTCTGCAAGATAATTTCCCCATCCAAACATGGAATCTATTAACTCGAGATTAACCTTCCTATAACTATAACCAATAAAAAAGCAACAGGCTTTATAATGGGTAGAGAGGAGTTGAGAACCTTTCAGCGGGGGTACCGTTACATGAATGACACTATGTCAGGGGTTTACTAGCAAAAGCGCAATAAATCCCGAGTCCCCTGTCCCCGGAGCTGGACTGGTGCTCGGTTCGCGATCGCGAGGTCTTCGTCTCCGCGCTGGGATTTCCGCGCCCTCCACCCACAACCAACGAGCGGCTGCAATGGCGGAGCCCGAGGTCTCCTCCGCGACGGCCGGCGGCGGCGGACGACTCCGCAACGCCTTCGGCGGCGTGCTCTGCGCCTTCACGCTCCTCCTCATCGGCGTCGTCGCGTTCTCGATCCGCCTCTTCTCTGTGAGATCCGTTTTGCCCCCGAGGCTCCAGATCCAGTTCGGTGCTCGCAAACCGCTCCCGGAATTGTGAGTGCTCATCCTTTATCTCTGTTGGCGCGCAGGTAATCAAGTACGAGAGCGTGATCCACGAGTTCGACCCCTACTTCAACTTCCGCGTCACTCAGGTGGGATTGCTGGTTCCGTTCATTTCACTTTTTCGTTTCGTTCTGGAGTATGTGAAATTGAGCTCAGGCCATAGGATATTACTGTGCTGTATTGATTTCGAGCTTGGGTGTTGGGAGTGTTCTGGGTTTTGGAAATTGACTGTTGTCTGGTAGATTTAGTTTACTAAGAGATGATTAGTGAAAGGATAAAGCAAGCGAAGGTCACAGAGGGGCATAAATTGTTGGCTCAGCCAGGTATATGTCCATATCTGGTCTAAATTTTCCCTTGTTACAGTTTTTGTCGAAGAATGGAATTTACGAGTTCTGGAACTGGTTTGATGATAGGACATGGTAAGAGAGCTCCAACCCCAATTGTTCAATACTGCGCGACTACTATGTACAATGGAATATGCCACACGAATAGTTGGCTGATTTTTGCTGTTGTTGCTGTTTTAGGTACCCTCTTGGCCGTGTGATTGGTGGCACTGTGTATCCTGGTTTGACATTGACTGCTGGAACTATTTGGTGGTATGTCATCAAAGGGACACACTCTAGTGTCTTGCATTCTGTCTGATTACTGCAAAATGTGCCTAAAGTATTTGTTTGTTCCTCTAGGTTGGTGAACTCTCTTAACATCCCATTGTCTGTGGAGACAGTTTGTGTGTTCACAGCTCCAATTTTCTCGGCAAATGCTGCTTGGGCTACTTACCTGTTAACAAAGGTTGTTTTTTCAAGGAATTATGGTCTCTCAGACTATTCTTAACCATCTGCAAATTATGTGCTTACTTTGACTTTTGCTATAGGAAGCAAAGGGCACTGGAGCTGGATTAATGGCAGCAGCCATTTTGGCAATGGTAAATTGCACCAACAACTTACCTACCACTTTTGGCCATGATAAAAGAAAAGGCTAAATTGGTACAAATAAACGTATTTGCTTGATTTGTTGATATCTAGCCATATTCATGTCATGGTTGAAATGGCAATAAGAATTTTCTTTGATTAAGTTAGAGGTATTGTTAGTTAATAACTTAATATCATCTTAAACATTCAAGTAGGTATAAAAAGAAGAGTGCTATACTTATGATTGCTGATTTGTTTATCCTAAATTGATATTTCTAAACTCGTTGCGAGTTACTGAATGGCTGACTGAATCTGTGTTATGTTGATACTTGCGTACTTGACAATTTGAATTTCTTGCAATACATTTTTACAGGATTTTGTTTACGTTGTGAAATTGTAACGCATTCAGATAGCAGCACAACGTTTAATTTCTATCTACTCTCCTAGTTCATAGAATACTGCATTATCAAAGCATTTATTCTTCCATACCCTAACAATACTGCATCGTTAATTGGAGTGTTGTTCTCTTGACATCATCACAGGTCCCCTCGTACATCTCAAGATCTGTTGCAGGCAGCTATGATAATGAAGCTGTAGCAATATTCGCCTTGATATTTACATTTTATCTGTATGTAAAGGTAATGGTCCTCAAGATGTGTCTTTCATTTTGCTTCTTTTGACATAATTCAATTCTGACCTGTATGCAAATGATATACAGACACTGAACACAGGGTCGCTCTTTTATGCAACACTCAATGCTCTCTCGTATTTCTACATGGTAAACTTTTTGAATTTTGATCCATGTTTTCCAAATGTATTTTATAATCATATACTAGTCTTTTCCAGGTGTGCTCTTGGGGAGGCTACACATTCATTATCAACCTTATCCCAATGCATGTTCTCTTGTGCATTGTAACTGGTCGTTATTCTTCGCGGCTCTACATTGCATATGCTCCCCTTGTAAGTGCATAAGCTTCCTCCTGTAGGTTTGCTCTTCTTGCCAGAGTGCTTGTCCAGAACTATGGCTTATCATATCAATGTTTGTTTTGCAGGTTATACTTGGAACACTTCTGGCAGCCTTAGTACCTGTGGTTGGTTTTAATGCAGTAATGACCTCGGAGCACTTCGCATCATTTCTGGTACCTAGATGTCTTCTCTCCTTTCTTGATTTTTCTCCATCCCACAGAACACTTTCCTTGCCGACTCTTGCAAATGTTTTGCATCTTGAGTTTGGGTTTCAAATTTTAGTATTCCTGATTTCTCAAGTATGAGAGGATGTTGGAGTAAGATAAAATGCATTTCCTAAATGTTGAGACCAGATGCAAGCATGCATTGACATTCTTCATTGCAGTTCATATATAGTATATGCACAATAAATAATTCCCATATTTCACAATATTTGTGCAACTACATTGACAGTGCAGACATACTAATAGAATCTGTGTAGAAGTAACAAGGCCATATCATTGCTAGTTTGGTACCACTACCATATTAAACAAATGCAAAATTGCACTTTCAATATTGTTGATGACAGTGTACTTATTGCAGGTGTTCATAATCCTTCATGTGGTTGCTCTTGTGTATTACATCAAAGGGCTTTTGTCTCCTAGGCTGTTCAAAGTTGCTATGACTCTTGTCATTTCTGTTGGCTTGTAAGTCTCTAACCTTACCAATCTTTCATAATACACAATAAACGTTTAGCCATCTAGCTATATCTTTGGACCTGAAACCAACAAACACCTCATCCTCAAAATATAGATACGACTGTTTCTCTTAGTCAATCTACCATCATCTCAACCTCCAAATGCTGATTGCAAGATCATTCCTGCAGAGCTGTTTGTTTTGCAGTAGTAGCTGTGCTCGTCGCGCTGGTGGCATCTAGTCCAACAAAAGGCTGGAGTGGCCGCAGTTTGAGTCTACTTGACCCGTAAGTTCTTCTAAAATGAATACTTAATTATAACCTGAACTGACCTGGGAACTGATAGACATGTAATAATACTTAAATATAACCTGCTGTTAATGGTTTTATTATTTTATTGTGGCTGGCAAAATAATGTCATCCTTTGATTCTTAGCCTCTGAGACAAAAAAGTGGTGTATATAGA
Organism: Panicum hallii; assembly: GCF_002211085.1. Lineage (NCBI taxonomy): Eukaryota > Viridiplantae > Streptophyta > Magnoliopsida > Poales > Poaceae > Panicum > Panicum hallii. The sequence goes on from NC_038044.1 coordinate 13,641,973, forward strand.
TATTGCCACATCTTAAAGTGTCCTGTTGTGTTTGTTCTGCTTCTCTTGTATTAATTGCCCCTTCATTCTTGCTTTTCTGACAGAACTTATGCAAGCAAGTATATCCCGATCATTGCCAGTGTCAGTGAACACCAACCTCCTACCTGGCCCTCTTATTTTATGGATATCAATGTGCTGGCCTTCCTGATTCCTGCTGGGATTATTGTAAGAAATACACCTTTTAAATTGAAATTGTACCAGCAACAGTCTTAGTTCTGAATAATCAATATCTACATGATCTACAGTCATGCTTCTTGCCTTTGTCCGACGCAAGCTCCTTCATGGTCTTGTACTTAGTCACTGCAGTTTATTTTTCTGGAGTAATGGTAAGAATCCTTGCAGTAGGAAAACTCTTATAATATCATATGTTTTCAATTTTATTTGTTAACTTTCTGGTGCATCCATGCTTTGATAGGTGCGGCTTATGCTTGTCCTTGCTCCTGCTGCATGCATTCTATCTGGGATTGCTCTCTCTGAAGTTTTCGGGGTCCTCACACGATCCATTAAATTTCAGCTGTCAAAATTATTTGATGATACCTCTGCTGCCGTTTCTGCTGTACGGTTGCTTCTTCATTTTCTTTGTAATAATTGATGTACCCTTCCCATCACTTGTTGACAATATGTTTCTTCTGGAACTAAAGTCAGGTGACAGTAGCACAGAGAGTTCTACAAATTCAACAAAAAGTGAAAATAGGAACGAAAAATCTGAAACAGCTCCAAAGGAAAAAACATCAAAGAAGAACCGAAAGAAGGAAAAAGAAGTGGCAGAGAGTGTTCCTGTAAAGACTAAAAAGGAAAAGAGGCTTGTGGTTCTACCTTTTGAATTATCTATTATGGGTATTTTGTTGCTGATTGTGTTAGGTGGTTTCTATGTGGTAAGTCCTCAGTTCTGTCTTATCCAAAAGATTGTGTCTTCATAGAAAGAGTGGCATCTTTACTGTTGTTGATGCCACTTTTGCAGGTCCATTGTGTATGGGCAGCAGCTGAAGCGTACTCTGCGCCTTCAATTGTTCTGACATCTCGCTCACGTGATGGATTGCATGTTTTTGATGATTTCCGTGAAGCTTATGCATGGCTGAGCCATAACACAGATGTTGACGACAAGGTATGCTCACAACTCATCCCTTGGCTTACTCTAAGGTTGAACTGGCTTACTCTTGAACTGGCTTTTATCCTTACAGTAAGATGTTTTACTCCAGGTTGCTTCCTGGTGGGACTATGGTTACCAAACAACTGCAATGGCCAACAGAACTGTGATTGTAGACAATAATACCTGGAACAACACTCACATAGCTACAGTTGGTACAGCAATGTCATCCCCGGAAAAAGCAGCTTGGGAAATCTTCAATTCTTTAGATGTCAAATATGTGCTTGTTGTCTTTGGAGGTTGGTGCTTGGTGGCGCATAGGGGGAAGATTCAATTTACCTTTTGTCCCAAATCCTGACATTGGATGTTTCCTTTACAGGGCTTGTTGGCTATCCTAGTGATGATATCAATAAGTTCCTTTGGATGGTTCGCATAGGAGGTGGTGTATTCCCTCACATCAAGGAGCCAGATTATCTTGTGAGTTGTAAACTCCTATATTTCATGAATATCTTATACACACCCTTTTGGTAGCATAAGAAAAAAATAGTAAAATATACACGCATTTGCTTCCTTCTTCCTTTATTCTGATTTCTGAGTTAATATTATCAACAGCGGGATGGCAATTACCGTGTCGATGCTCAAGCCACTCCAACTATGCTGAATTGCCTCATGTACAAGCTTTGCTATTACAGGTTTGGTACACTGATGTAGTAAACATTATTGTTTCCTTGAACATGCAGGAGATCTGCGTATCTTTGTCCTCAGCAAACCAATTTTAGTTGGAAAATCCAATCACCATTCATGCCCCCTGTTGACATTTACTTCCTTTGTGCCTTCTAGGTTTGTGGAGACTGATGGAAAAGGCTTTGACAGAGTAAGAGGATATGAAATAGGAAAGAAGCATTTCAGGCTAACACATTTTGAGGAGGTATTATGATGCTACTCTCTGTTCCAATTCGTAACTGTTTGAAATTTCACCTATTTTCTAACTCGACCCTTTGCTTGATGTTTACCCATCTTGGTGCTGAATAAAGGTATTCACAACTCACCATTGGATGGTCCGTATTTACAAACTGAAGCCCCAAAAGAACAGGGTTCGAGGCAAGTTGAAGAAGTTGAAATCTGTAAGGACGACAACCTACCATTATGACTTGTCCTTATTTGTGACTTGTGTGCCCATCCTAAACACATTTTATGGCTATTTTTGTACCTGCAGAACGCCAAAACTAGTTCCACCCTTGCGGCAGGCCGAAAGAAGAACCCATGGCAATAGATGAAGTTAACTATAGTGTCATTTACTTGATACTTGCTGTTGCTAGGTCAACTGCACTAAGCTTGTGAACCAGAAAACCACAGAACTAGATTAGAGATATCTGCACTGTTGTTGTATTCGACCCTTGTTATGTTCTTGGAACCGGCCAGGGTGCTGATGAAATTTTTGATAGACCCGAGCAAGTTTTTCGCGACCTTATCTGGCAATACATTTTAGTGTCACGTGCACCGAAGGTGTCAAGGTTGTCATACGGTGAAAGGTGTCGTTTAGAACGATGTCATTATGGTTGTTGGTATATTCGGTTTCATTAGAGATTTGAGGGTGAATCAAGCGCCTTGAAGTTTCAATGCAACTATTTTATTGGCCAAAAATATAATTATGAGTTGCTTTGTTATTTCTTTTATTGGATGTTGCTTGCTATTTTGTGCTGAGCTGACAAGTTCTTCCCTCATCTCATGCAAGCATTGATGCATGCACTATGCAAGAAGTGCATAAGATTGTGTGTAGCGGTTAGTTTTACAAATTTCGGATCCCAAGCAAACACTGAGTGCTAGGGTCTAGCTGCATAATTTCCGATGTGATCTAGCACTGAATCCAGTGCATATGAAACCGATCAAGAGGATCTGTATATGTTCAGCATTTCTAGATTCTCCACAAACCTGAGCACATTGCCATTCATTTCAGTGTGCCAAAGCATTTTCATTACAACGTTCATCACGACCAACAAGTGGGTCAGTGTTATCATATTATTTTACAATGACTTCTCAAATTTGCTATCTGAACAAAAAAATTTCCCGAAACGGAATGAATGGGCAAAAATCCAAGGTAAAGATATGAGTTTGAGACTATGCTAGTATGCAGATGTATTAAAATATGTTGTTTCATCAACTCCAGTTTTCAGGAACTGTAAAATTGGTAATGCCCAACTGTCATTCTGTCAAGCATCACAAGCTCAACTATCAATATTTATCCCGTAAATGGATGAGAAGTGAACACGCTCTACAAAGGGTCATCGAGTGTCTTGAATTGAAAGCTAGACTGTAGCTCATCAATTCACTCACTTTTGGTCTGTATAGACAGCATCAACGTCATCAAGCTCCAGCAATTTTGATACAAGCTCCTTGTTTAGTTCCATGGCCTCATCATCCACCTACAACAACAATATGGAAAATGTCAGATACTATGATGCTTGCAACAAAAGAATCCAAATGTGCAACATGATTATGGTCTACATTATAAAGAATTAGAAAAATTGGTCTTTATAGATTCAATTGTCATTTGTTTACACACTAATCTTGGTTGTCTTGTAATACCGATAACAAAATAAATAGCCAAAATATAATTACTAAGAAGGTTTTTGCATGTATTAAACCGTTTATTCAAGTATGGCGGCAACCTTCTCTCAGAGAAAAACTATTATAGCATTAATTCCCTATCTTGTAACTCTGCAGGCTTGACCATAGAAAGGGAAAACAGCATACCTCAACTGGGTTCACAGGAAGAAGTTCGTAGCCATTATCAGTTTCAAACTTCACTCCTTCCTCTTGTAGCTTCGATAGCACAACTGGATAGTTTTCTGATGTAGTAACTATCTTGTAAAACCTAGGACAGAAAGGGGAAGTTTTCAGATGAAAGGAGAATTTCTACGAAGGAATTTTGTGGCTAAATGCACTAAACAAGAAAGTAAAAGTACCAGGAATCTCGCATGAAATTTGTATAGTAGCTATAGAGCCACCTTAAATATGGTCCCGAAATTAAAGCATGCTAAGTGCCTAAGTACAGAAATTGTTGAGTTCATTTTGTTCTCTGACTTTGAACAAAACATTTCTGTATGCCTTTGAAAAAGCGACCACATAACCTAATTTGGTTTAACTGGTACTTAAAAGGAAAATGGACAGACAAACAAATGTATTGTAACTTAAATTTTCATTGATGTTCTAGTAAACACTGTCACGTCAAGCAAAAATGCATGCACTTTATATGAATAAGTACCTTTCTATTCCTTCTTCAGAGTCATCATCATCATCATCAAAATTTGGTTCAAGGACATCATCAGCACCAGCATCTAACGCAACGGAGAGCAGTTGATCCTTATCAGCATCAGTAACTTTTATGTTCACCACTCGAGCTTGTTTGAATCTGAAGGTAACAGACCCAGGATCAGCCAATTTCGCTCCGCAGTCTTTTACCACATTTCTAATGTCAGCAACTGATCTTGTAATTTTGTCAGTTAGGACCTCGACGATCATACCTACTCCACCAAAACCATAGACCTGTGAAAATGCTTCATATATTTAAAAACATATGTAAAACACATAAGAAAAGAATATCTGCACTCTGAATAACTCCTAACAGACAAGCCTATTCTATATATGGACCGACCAATTTTATTTTGCGCATACAAATATAGTATATTGCCACTAGACAAGCGATATCTATGTCATAAAATGAGAATCTGTTAACAAAGTATCACATCAGACTAGCAGCAGAGAAAGATTACCTCATAAACCTTTTCTGTGTAAGTATCTTGGTCCTTTTCTGATGCCCTTTTGATGTTACGCTCCAAAATTTCTCTGGGGATATCAAGTTCCCTAGCTTTCTCCAATATTGCTGCTAAAGCTGCGTTGGACGAAGGGCTTGGGCCACCCTTCTTAATGCTGTATGATGCCCATAAAAAGAGACAGATTAATTTATATGAATGGCACCTTGCGCTATAATGCTTGGTCTTGACATGCCATTTTAACAAGGCCTACCTCTTGCTAGGATTCAATGACACTCACTCTACTAGGTACTAATTAGGTAATTATTAATCATCGAACACAACAGCAATGCCCTAAACAGACATATGTAAGTAAAAACAGGTAAGCTACTCATGGATAATGTATAGCAGACATGTATTGTGTCATATCCGGGTTATTTAAAACAACAAAAAAGAAAATGACATCCAGGTTATTCAAAGAGATGGTGGCAATAGATGTCAGCAGGCAACAACGTAATGAATTAACATATGCTCAAAACAGTTCAAATTACAAAATCAATTGGAATACCAAGCTGTGATGAAGATAATGCAAGATCACAGGGTCCAGCAGCACCTACGCAGCAACAATTTCTTTTCCAATTTTGCTGTTGCGCTTCATCTTTTTCAAATTCTGGGCATCCTGAACCGAAGAAAATTTGGTGTGAAAATACACATTGAGAAGTTAAAGCTAGCTAAACTAAACAAGCAACGGATGTTTATTCCTGTTATTTGTTTATCTGTACGCATTTATCCTTATGCAAAATAAATTGATACTACTTAGCAGCAAAGCTTGCTCAGAGACATGGAAAATACTAAACATATGACATTTGTTGCTACATCTGCGTCCACTTCCATTATTCCAGACAGAGGCTTGCCAACCAAAATATGCATAGCGAGTCGTCAAATTTCGAACTACCGTAACATTGTGCAAGAATATCATGCCAAGAGCCCATCACCTTCCTTCCGGCGATCTTGCAGGAGCGTCGTCCCATGCAGAGCGGCTGGAACGTCGAAATCCTTCGCCTCGCCTCATGCCTCCGGAACAGGCCGGCGTTGCCAGTAGCTTCATTCCCTGACGACACCAACCAAACAATCAAAACACCAAACATTTCGACAGCCCAAGAGAACTAGATCCGCGGCGGAGGTGAGAACGGGCGCGCGAGCGGGGACGGGCGGGTTACCGCGGAGGAGAGAGGCTCTCCGGAGAGCGGACGCGGAGGAGGACAGAGACGAGGCCCTGTGGAGGAGCGCCCCAAGAGCCCGCGCGGCGGACGCCATGGTGCCTGGTGGGCTGGTGGCCGCGGGAGACGAAGCGCGCGCGGCAACTGTTCGACGATTGCGGCGCCCGGAGAGAGTAGTCGGCTGGGCGGAACCGGATCTGATGGGGATTGGAGGGGAACGGTTCAGATTTCACGCTTGCCATGCCCTACGGCAAATCTGAACCGTTGGATCCACCGTGCGCTGCCAGTCTGCAGCGTTGACACCTGGACTGGCTGTCCGAGACATGTCATCACCGCATACCAAAGTTGTCAGTTGTCACGTGCCTACTCCGCTAGTCTCTCTATACTGGAGGCGTGTGGGTGTGGATGACTCGTGGGCCCACGCACACGACTCACAAGGACCCGCTACGCCGTGCCCCACCTGCCAGAGACTACTGGAACGGCATCAAAGCCGACACCGACCAGCCGCGTCCGGAAGCGCCCCAAGCGTCGCGCATCGGAGGCACTCCCGTTAACGATCCAACGGCCCGCAGGCGCGAGGGCCCGCATGTCATAGAAGGCTCTCGCGCCCTCCAGCTGCTTCGCTCCCTGTCCCGTCCCTTCCTTCCGGGCTTCCACGCTCTTCTGGACTCCCGCGGAACTCTCCACTCCGCCTTCTTATGCTCACCGCTCTCCGACGCCGAGGCACAGTTCAAGCAGACACGCTAGCTGAAGCAAAGCAATTTCCGCAAGCACCTGGTGATCATATCTCGCTCAGATCAGAAACCAAGAGAGAGGTAGAGAGATTTCATTGCCGCTTGCTGTAGCAGAGTGTGAGGAGTAGCAGAGAGTGGCAGCAGCCATGAATCCCGACAACTTCACGCACAAGACCAACGAGGCGCTGGTGGCGGCGCACGAGATGGCGTCGGAGGCTGGCCACGCGCAGCTCACGCCGCTGCACCTGGCGGCGGCGCTGGCGGCGGACAAGGGCGGCATCCTGCGCCAGGCCATCACGGGGGCGTCGGGCGGCGACGGGGCCGCCGGGGACTCGTTCGAGCGCGTGCTGGCCAACGCGCTCAAGAAGCTGCCGTCGCAGTCACCGCCGCCGGACTCGGTCCCAGCGTCCACGGCGCTGATCAAGGTCATCCGCCGCGCGCAGTCCGCCCAGAAGAAGCGCGGGGACTCCCACCTCGCCGTCGACCAGCTGCTGCTAGGCCTGCTTGAGGACTCGCAGATCTCCGACTGCCTCAAGGAGGCCGGCGTGTCCGCGGCGCGGGTGCGCGCCGAGCTCGAGAAGCTCCGCGGCGGGGAGGGCCGCCGCGTCGAGTCCGCGTCCGGGGACACCAACTTCCAGGCGCTCAAGACCTACGGCCGCGACCTCGTCGAGCAGGCTGGGAAGCTGGACCCCGTCATCGGCCGCGACGAGGAGATCCGCCGCGTGGTGCGCATCCTCTCGCGCCGCACCAAGAACAACCCGGTCCTCATCGGCGAGCCCGGAGTGGGAAAGACGGCCGTCGTTGAAGGCCTCGCGCAGCGCATCGTCCGCGGCGACGTGCCCAGCAACCTCCTCGACGTCCGCCTCATCGCGCTCGACATGGGCGCGCTCGTCGCCGGCGCCAAGTACCGTGGCGAGTTCGAGGAGCGGCTCAAGGCCGTGCTCAAGGAGGTTGAGGAGGCCGAGGGGAAGGTCATCCTCTTCATCGATGAGATTCACCTCGTCCTCGGCGCGGGCAGGACGGAGGGGTCCATGGACGCGGCCAACCTGTTCAAGCCTATGCTAGCGAGGGGTCAGCTCCGGTGCATCGGCGCCACCACGCTGGAGGAGTACCGCAAGTACGTGGAGAAGGACGCCGCGTTCGAGCGGCGGTTCCAGCAGGTGTTCGTCGCCGAACCGAGCGTGGTCGACACCGTCAGCATTCTGAGGGGGCTCAAGGAGAAGTATGAGGGGCACCATGGTGTGAGGATCCAGGACCGCGCCCTCGTCGTCGCCGCGCAGCTCTCCGCGAGGTACATCATGGGTCGGCACCTGCCTGACAAAGCCATAGACTTGGTGGACGAGGCCTGCGCCAATGTCAGGGTGCAGCTCGACAGCCAGCCGGAGGAGATTGATAACCTCGAGAGGAAGAGGATTCAGCTTGAAGTTGAGCTCCACGCGCTCGAGAAGGAGAAGGACAAGGCCAGCAAAGCCCGGCTGGTTGAGGTGCGTATCTGAATTACTGAATTTTCTTGTCATCTGAATTACTGATTTTTCAAGTAATGTCTCGAGTAAACAAATCCTCTTGTGTTCTGTTTCGTACTGATGTTGCTTAACTGTGGCAATCCTTCAGGTCAAGAAGGAATTGGACGATTTGAGGGACAAGCTGCAGCCCCTGACCATGAAGTACAGGAAGGAGAAGGAGAGGATCGACGAGATCAGGAAGCTGAAGCAGCGCCGCGAGGAGCTGATGTTCAGCCTGCAGGAGGCCGAGCGCCGGATGGACTTGGCTCGTGTGGCCGACCTCAAGTACGGCGCCCTCCAGGAGCTCGACGCCGCTATCGCCAAGCTCGAGGGCGAAACAGGGGAGAACCTGATGCTCACTGAAACCGTCGGCCCTGAACAAATTGCAGAGGTACGATTGCAACTACAGAAATTTCCAGAGCATTACTGATTCTCTTGGCATGCATTGTGCATCGTGCTGAAATGGTGATCTTTCTTGTGAGCAGGTGGTGAGCCGATGGACCGGCATTCCGGTGACCCGGCTTGGGCAGAACGACAAGGAGAGGCTGGTTGGCCTGGCTGATAGGCTGCACCAGAGGGTTGTCGGCCAGACGGAAGCCGTGAACGCTGTTGCAGAGGCGGTGCTGAGGTCGAGGGCCGGTCTCGGCCGGCCGCAGCAGCCCACAGGCTCCTTCCTCTTCCTGGGTCCGACTGGTGTGGGCAAAACCGAGCTCGCCAAGGCCCTCGCCGAGCAGCTGTTCGACGACGAGAACCTGCTTGTTCGCATTGACATGTCCGAGTACATGGAGCAGCACTCGGTTGCTCGTCTGATCGGAGCACCACCTGGGTATAGCAAATGCAGTCCTCATTTTTATTTCAGTGACATCAAGCTTGCAAACAACTGAATTTTAGATGCTGACTTGGGATTTCTATCGTGGCTGAAGCTATGTTGGCCATGAGGAGGGTGGACAGCTGACTGAGCAAGTGAGGAGGAGGCCGTACAGCGTGATCCTCTTCGATGAGGTGGAGAAGGCGCACGTTTCAGTGTTCAACACCCTGCTCCAGGTGCTCGACGACGGAAGGCTCACCGATGGGCAAGGCAGGACGGTGGACTTCAGGAACACCGTGATCATCATGACATCCAACCTCGGCGCCGAGCACCTTCTCGCCGGGATGGTGGGCAAGAACTCCATGAAGGTCGCTCGCGATCTCGTCATGCAGGAGGTATGCACTCGAACCATCCAGAACCATCTATATGCATTCAGAATTTCTCTTTTTTCTCTGCAGTGTGATGCTCAATTCTTGTGGTTTTGTGTGTGCAGGTGAGGAGGCACTTCCGCCCTGAGCTGCTGAACCGGCTCGACGAGATCGTGATCTTCGATCCCCTGTCCCACGAGCAGCTGAGGAAGGTCGCTCGCCTTCAGATGAAGGACGTGGCCGTCCGTCTTGCAGAGAGGGGCATCGCGCTGGCCGTCACCGACGCTGCCCTGGACGTCATCCTTTCACTGTCTTACGATCCGGTACGTGATCATAGCATCCATCGGAGTTCAGAAAACTTATCGTGCGTTTCGATTGCTTTGATGCTGACTCCGTTCTGTGGTGTTCATCAACAACAGGTCTATGGCGCGCGGCCCATCAGGAGGTGGATCGAGAAGAGGGTAGTGACGCAGCTGTCGAAGATGCTGATCCAGGAGGAGATCGACGAGAACTGCACGGTGTACATCGACGCCGCGCCCGCCAAGGACGAGCTGGCCTACAAGGTGGACCGGAGCGGCGGGCTGGTGAACGCCGAGACGGGCCAGAAGTCGGACATCCTGATCCAGGTCCCAAGCGGCGCCGGCAGGAGCGACGCCTCGCAGGCCGTGAAGAAGATGCGGATCATGGAGGAGGACGACGAGGACGGCATGGACGAGGAGTAGAGGCCCGGCGTGCCGAGGAGCGCCCCGCCCTGCTCCGGCGGCGTCCTCGACTGTTCGCCAAATAAGCGTGTAGATAAGTCGTGTTGCGAAGGCACAATGTGACGCTTGTGAAGATGATGTTTTTCTGAAGTCTGATGCTTTTTGTAAGGTGGTGTTTGTCAAAACATCTCTAGCGGAATCCATGGATGAGTGATGCTTTTGTAAGTTGCAAGTACGTTTGACGCCGCAAAAAAGTGTCTCGAGTACATTTGTGAAGGGCCAAACTGATTTTGATACTCCCTCATCTAAAAAAAAAAGATGGAACTCTCATGAGGAGTCAAACAATTTAAAATTTAACTAAATTTATAAAAATAGTATTAATATTTATATTACAAGACAAGTACCACAAGATTAATCATATAATATATTTTTATACTAATGATACAAATGTTAGTTTTTTTATATAAATATGATCAAACTAAATTTGATCAAACTGAAGTTGTTTTGAATTTTTTTTCTTCATGGGATGGAGGGAGTATCAAAATCAGAATAACACCTCGGAATAATATGGAGTTCTGAAGCAAACTTTGTTCAATTTCTTTGATAATCTGATCTTTTGCAATCTGGGTTTCAGAGTTATCTGAAATCAAAATGGTAGGTACGCAAGCCTGAAACTCCGAGGAGCGTGTTCGGTGGCAACTGGCAACGGGGGAATCTGGCAAGAGGCGGGCGCACGCCGCACAAACCGTAGCTTGTTTTCTGAATGCACGCGCTGCGGCATCAGCAGCCGGAGCTCGGAGGGCCATGGTGAGCTGCCGCACGTCTTGGAAGAGGATGAGGGTTGGATGGTCTTGGTCATCACTCCGCCGCTGCGGCTGCAATGATGGGCGCCATCCACGCCGCGCTTGAGAAGGCCGGGGCGCCGGGCGTGAGCAGGGTCGTCGTGTCGGAGAGCGGGTGGCCGTCGGCCGGCGGTTTCGCGGCGACCGTGGAGAATGCGCGGAGGGAACGCCTGATGGACCAGGCCTACCGGGGCACGCCCAAGAAGCCCGGGCGTGCTGGAGACGTACGTGTTCGCCACTTCGCCATGATCAACGAGAACCAGAAGGCTGAAGGCCGGGGATCCGACTGAGAGGAACTTTGGGCTCTTCTACCCAAACATGCAGCCTGTCTACCCGATTAACTTCCCCAGTTAGCATGGTTTCCTGCCATGATTGCGGAATAATAGAGCTGAAGCCAACTTTTCCCAATATATAGAGATCTTAAAATGCTTTCAATTCATGTCACTGAGTCGATTTTTTTTTTGTAAAATCCAACAAAAGTTCAGCACTGAAACGAAATGTACAATTTGTGAAACGGCTGCTAACTTGGGCCAAATTGTTTCGGTCCAACCAAACAATAAGGCCCATCAGAAGCTACAAACCCAAGTCAATCAAAAATCAAAATCCACTAAAACCCTCTCGTCGTCGTCGAGCCGGTTCCCCTCCGCCAAAACCCTAGCCGGCCGCCCACCGCCCCGCCTCCCCCTCCTCTGCTCTTCTCCCGCCATGAACTACCGCTTCCAGAACCTCCTCGGCGCGCCGTACCGCGGCGGCGACGCCGTATTCGCAGGCGATTCCCCCGTCCTACTCTCCGCGGTCGGCAACCGCGTCGCCTCCACCGACCTCGCCGCCTCCTCCTCCCTCACCCTCCCCTTCGAGTCCTCCTCCAACGTCACCCGTCTCGCCGTCTCTCCCTCGGGCGACTTCCTCCTCGCGGCCGATGACAACGGCCGCGCGCTCTACGCCAACCTCCGCCGCCGCGCCGTCCTCCACCGCGTCTCCTTCAAGGGTGCGCCGTCAGCCGTCCGCTTCAGCCCCGACGGACAGCTCATTGCGGTGGCCGTCGGGAAGGTCGTGCAGATCTGGCGGTCGCCGGGGTTCCGCAAGGAGTTCTTCCCCTTCCACCTCCTCCGCACCTTCCCAGGCTTCGCCGCCGGCGTGACAGCATTCGACTGGTCCCCGGACTCCGCTTTCCTCCTCGCGTCCTGCAAGGACCTGACAGCTCGGCTCTTGCCCGTCAAGAGTGGACTAAGAGGCAAGCCCTTCCTCTTCCTTGGCCACCGCGCGGCTGTCGTTGGGGCCTTCTTTGCCACGGATAAGAAGACAGGGAGAGTCAGGGGGGTTTATACAGTCTCCAAGGATGGAGCTATCTTTACATGGAATTTAGTGGAAGGAAATGAAGACAGTGATACTTCACCTCCACCATCACCAGGGACGCCCGAGCAGGGGTCGGAACAGAATGATGCCATGGAACTGGATGGCGGGAGCAGGAAAAGGAAGAGTTTGGGAGAATCGGGAAAATCGGACACTACTTTGCTGCATTTGGCAAAATGGGAGCTGCAGGAAAAGCACTTCTTTATGCAGTCACCAGCCAAGTTAACAGCATGCGATTACCACCGGGAGCTTGACATGGTGGTTGTAGGATTCTCTAATGGAGTATTTGGCCTGTACCAGATGCCAGACTTCGTGTGCCTCCACTTGCTGTCAATATCAAGGGAAAAGATCACCACTGCTATTTTCAATAGTTTGGGGAATTGGCTTGTTTTTGGATGTGCCAAACTTGGGCAGCTGCTGGTATGGGAGTGGCGATCGGAGAGCTACATTTTGAAGCAGCAGGGACACTACTTTGATGTGAACTGCATCACATACTCGCCAGATTCTCAGTTATTGGCCACTGGAGCTGATGATAACAAAGTCAAGGTTTGTGCTAAGCAAAGCATTTACAATCTCTATTATTGCCTGCACTTGTTTTTTGCTTTGCGCGATCTCAATATATGTGAGAAAGTAGAATCTCATTACACATGATTTTTTGTTATTTTGTTATGCATTCTTTTTTTGCCGAATCGTTGAAACTTAATGTTTCTTATGATGACCTTTTGCCTGATCACCCAACTACACAAGCAAATGTTGCATAATACGGCCAGAGAAACCTTGCTTCATATTTTAGCCCAAACTACGAATCTGATTCTTCAGCTTCATATGATTAGAATGGAATCCTGTGCTTGTCTCATTGAGCTGCTACTCATACCAAGCTTATTCAATGTGTTGCAGGTCTGGACAGTTTCTTCTGGGTTCTGTTTCATAACATTTTCAGAGCATACAAATGCTGTTACTGCAGTTCATTTTATGGCTAATAACCATTCTCTTCTAAGTGCCTCCCTTGATGGGACAATCCGAGCATGGGATTTGTTTCGCTATCGCAATTTCAGGACATTTACCACCCCTTCGCCTAGGCAGTTTGTTTCTTTAACTGCAGACCAGAGTGGCGAAGTAATATGTGCTGGAACACTTGATTCATTTGAGGTGTGTGTAAGCTGCGACCCTTTCCCCTCCACAATTTCAGTTCAAGTTTCCTGTTTCCTTGACAACCAAAACATCTTCATGCAGATATTTGTTTGGTCAATGAAAACTGGTCGATTGTTGGATGTACTCAGTGGCCATGAAGGACCAGTGCATGGTCTAATGTTTTCACCAATCAATGTAAGAGATAATGCTTTGCTGTATTTTGTTAAATTTTCTGGTTTTCACAACTACAGTTAGTTAGAAAAAGGCAATACTTTTTGACTCCCATTTGTTGCATTACATTTTCTGTTCTCTGTGCTCTGTAACTTCATTGAAACAATAAACTTGGCTTTGTTTGGTAGGCTATTCTAGCTTCATCATCATGGGACAAAACTGTTCGCCTTTGGGATGTATTTGAGAGCAAGGGTGCAGTGGAGACTTTTCAACACTCACATGATGTTCTTACTCTGGCTTATCGACCCGATGGAAGGCAGATAGCATGCAGTACTTTAGATGGCCTAATCCATTTCTGGGACCCATCTGATGGTTTGCTGATGTATACAATTGAGGGTCGCAGGGATATTGCTGGGGGTCGCCTCATGACTGACAGGAGATCTGCAGCTAATACAAGCATAGGGAAGTACTTCACTACATTGTGCTATTCTGCTGATGGAAGTTATATTTTAGCTGGAGGAAACACCAAATATATCTGCATGTATGATGTTGGAGAACAGGTCAGCAAATCTTTCTTGTGAGAATTGTAACTTTGAGGCATAATTTTATATCAACAATATTAAAAGTGTCCCCAAATCTTACCTTTGAGGCATTGTGGTTATGCATTTTGCATATTCTCTACAAACTTGCTGGACATTATCTATTACTGTTTTCTATCCAATGTTGTGTCGTGCAACTTGGTATCAGAAATATTGGTGTCATTGTAAGGCATTGACATTTAGTTAGCAACCCGGATCTTAAGCCACTTTCTGAATTTTCTCCTTATAAAATAATTTTTTATTGTGTGAGCCTAATTGTTTGTCACACATTACAAGGTTTGAATTTCGAAATGCGCGTGCCTTATATTTTGGGAAGTTAGATAGGGAATCACCCTTGTTTTTATGTTTTTCTTTGAGCAGGTGCTGTTGCGCAGATTCCAGATCACTCGCAATCTCTCATTGGATGGAGTTCTTGATTTTCTAAACTCAAAGAAGATGACAGATGCTGGTGCATTAGATCTCATTGATGATGAAGACAGTGATGTTGAAGAAGGAATTGATCAACATACAAGAGGAAATTTAGGGCTTGGTTTACCTGGATCAATGGCAAATCGTGGAAGACCCATAGCTCGGACAAAATGTGTCAAGTTCGCTCCAACTGGAAGATCTTTTGCTGCAGCTACCACTGATGGTGTTCTGTTGTACTCAGTTGATGAATCCTTTATTTTTGATCCAACAGACCTTGACATTGACGTTACACCTGAGGTATTTACTTCATCATGCCCTTTCTTGCGGTGTGTTGCCTCATAACGTTATACTGATCAATTTGCAAATTTCTGTAATTTGTAGAAAGTTGAGGAAGCGCTTGCAGAAAACCAACACCAGAGAGCCCTTATACTTAGCCTTCGGCTAAACGAGGACTCCTTAATTAAGAAGTGCATATTTGCTGTGGAACCATCCAATGTAAGAGCAATTTGTTCTGCAATTCCTTACAAGTATCTCCAAAGATTGATCGATGCATTTGCTGATCTTTTGGAAAGTTGCCCTCATCTGGAATTTATCCTCCTGTGGTCTCAGGTACCATCCTCATTTTCTTCTCGCTCCCCTCTACTGAAGCTGTAGATTTAGTTTAGCATACCATTTTTTATCTAATTCTTCCCCACTTTCTTTTTAATCACAGGAGCTATGTAAGGTTCATGGTCACTATATTCAACAGAACTCCAGAACCTTGCTTCCTGCTCTGAAATCGTTGCAGAAGTCTATAACAAGGCTGCATCAGGATTTGGCAGACACTTGCTCTTCTAACGAGTACTTGTTGAAGTATCTGTGCTCTGCTGGTACAAAGAAATAAGTTGTGTTGAGAAATGCCAAGTCCAGTGAGTACAATTTTGCCGGTCAATATGACTGCAATTTCCACAGAAGGTTGATGTGTTTGCAATCACAAAGAAGGATGTGAGCGCACTGAACTTCCACAGATGAGGTTCATTCTTGAATCCTGCTTGTGCTTGATGGGCATTCTTGCTTAATGACATGGGTGGTGTCTGTTCTGCAGTAATGCTCAACATAGTGAAGCAACATGATTGATCCTCAGGATGAATTTGTGCCAAGTCCAGCAGGAATTTGGGTGGTTTTGTCGTAGTGGTCGTGGACCGTGGATAGTTGGTGTTTTTTTTAATGTATTTTCCATCGTTGTATCAGGATGCAATGTGCATCCCCAATTGAAAAAAATCTTGCCCAATTTTGTTAAAAAAAACGAGATACAAATTGCTAAAGGCATGCAAAATGATAACTTATGTGATCTCAAATACCAGTTGCCGGAGTCTTAAAACGGAATTTGATAACTTATGTTCAGAGGCCAAAGTGGACTTGACTATTATTCACAACTATTATCGTTTCTGCTGTGATGTTTCTGATCGACAGATGTACATCTGAAATGTTATGCGCTGGCATAGTTTGTCTGCAACGTGGATTTTCCAGAGCCTGGCAAAAATGTCGTGTAAAATATAAAGGCCCATTTGGCCCGTGAGCCCAATGGAATATATCTAATGGGGCCCAAAGGCCCTTCCTTCAGACCGAAGCGAGAGCACACGCACGCCAGCGGGCTCAGAACACAACCGCGGAGTCTTTCCTCTTCGCGAGCAGCGCGTCATCACGCGCTTGCACGATCTCCTCCCGCGAGCGAGATCTCACCACCGCAGCCATGGCGGGGAGGTACAACCAGGGGTACGGCGGCGGCGGTGGCGCGTCCATGGAGGTGGTCAGCACGCCGAACCAGGAGCTCGCCCTCACCAACTGCGCCTACGTCTCCCCAGGCGACCTCCGCCGCTTCCCCAACGCGCTCGCCCTCGTCGCCGACGTCTGGGTCTTCACCCTACGATATCCTTTTCTAGATGAATCTCGTAATCGATCCATGCTGTTCTGAGATCTCTCTCGCACGAGCCTGCCTGGCGCTTTAATCTGGTCTGGTAGCTTCAGTTCGAATCCCCGGTGTAGAGAATTCCGCGTTGATGTTTTGATTTCTGTAGCATATTTAAACTTCTGGCCATCTCGTGGTGATGAGTCGGATATTCGATTGCATTGAAATTTCGGTCGTCGTGGAATTTATCTCAGCATCGATGCCCCGTTTGGCTTAAGTATAGACTTGTAGTGGACTCCACTAATTATGGCCCTTCAGATAAGGGAATTGGTAACTGTTACTGAAACTTTTGATCTGGTCCATGCCATTTGCTTGCCCTGAAAAAGCCTTGAATTGTGAACCAACTTCGAAATCTACCATCATTTTGAAAGCATGGATGACTATTGATCTGTTTTCTTAGCATATTAGCATGTTAGTGTTGTACTGTTATTTATCATTTTAATGTTGTGCTCAAGTTTTGTAGTCAGTTCACCAGTGTGACTGTTGGTGTTGTCGCCCCAAAATCTAGTTATTTCAAAAATAACATAACCTTGCTTCAATTTTGAGAAGATTTGGCAGAATCCTGTGCGAATTTGATAATATTGTGTGTTGTCCTTCCTAAGGATTTTTACCTTTTCCCTCTCATGTTTGATTCTTAACGAATGTCCACTGCCCATGATGCTGTTACAAGTGGGCGCATTGCTCTGAATGCTATTCAGCGTAGGCAGGCGAAGGTTTCAACTGGGGATTCTGTTACTGTTAGCAGGTAGGAAGTTTTGACTGTCCACTGAAATGAATATCTTTATGGTGTTGTGTTGCTTTACTGTTTAACATGATAATGTTTTGTCCAGTTTTGCCCCCCCTGATGATTTCAAGTTGGCATTGCTCACTTTAGAACTAGAGTATGCCAAGGCAAGAGCCAACAGAAATGACGAGGTAAGCTATAACTGTTTATGATGCAGATCTTGCTAGTGCTTGATCAATGTGGTCTCATGCTTTATCTTGGCTCTCAGCTGGATGCTGTTGTGCTTGCCCAACAACTTCGGAAGAGGTTTCTGGATCAGGTATGGCACAATCAGTTGCCGTAATTTCTTCAAGTAGAGTTCTTTTTCATTGGGTTAATTTAATGTGAATGCTATTCATGATATGTCATTTGTGCGTTATTGGATTATGGATTGCTGTAGTTTATTACTGTCTACTTATTATATGCCCTAAATGTTGATCTGCTGGTTTTGTTTACAGGTCATGACCTCAGGGCAAAGGGTGCCATTTGAATTTTATGGAACAAACTATTTATTCACTGTCAATCAAGCTTTGCTAGAGGGTCAAGAGAGTTCCACACAATTGGACAGAGGATTCCTATCAAGTGATACATACATCATATTTGAGGCTGCTCCTAATTCAGGAATTAAGGTTCTCCCAAACATTCTCTATGATTATTAGTACTCATTTTAGTGGCGGATGTGGCACAAGCATGATCTACACCCTGTTTTTATTATATTGTAGGTGATCAACCAAAAGGAAGCTGCTAGCAGCAAGCTTTTCAAGCATAAAGAGTTTAACCTCGAAAAGTTGGGGATTGGTGGGCTAAGCGCTGAATTCACTGACATATTTCGTCGGGCATTTGCTTCAAGAGTATTTCCTCCTCACGTTGTTAGTAAGTAAGTATGGTATATGGATCACTACTTTTGCTACTTTTTGTAACTGGATGACCTTTCGCTAACTACCAAATTCTGCAGATTGGGCATCAAACATGTAAAGGGTATATTGCTATATGGACCTCCTGGTACTGGCAAGACTCTTATGGCCCGGCAAATTGGAAAGTTGTTGAATGGAAAAGATCCCAAGGTATGGATTACAAGTCTGCCATTTACCTAACTATTTGTGCGATGCCTGTTGTACCATCCACTTTCTACACTTATTTGAAGGACATTTTACTATATTTGAACCTTAGATTCAAAACTTGGATTGTGGAAGTTTGTTTATCCACAATTTTTAATGGATCAGAACTGAAAATAACTTTTCAGGTACTCTCAGTTTTGTTATTGTAAATACCGATCAAACGAAAAAGCTATAATCCTAGTCCATGTCGTGTCAATAAATTGCTGTGCACTATTAATAGTATACTTGAATGTAGGTCAGGTAGCCAGTGGCCATTGGGTCTTTACTTGTTTGATTTGTCAAAACTAACACCATAATCCCAGAGGCAAAGCTAGAAAATTTAGCCTGCCGGCTCAAGTATATGTTAGTCATATTGTCCATATGTAAGAGGGTTTGTAAAACCTGTGGACTTTCAAAAAAAAAAACTGTGCAGTCAACTTTGAATATCTTTTTTCCAAGCTCAGATTGTGAATGGACCTGAAGTTCTGAGCAAGTTTGTTGGAGAAACAGAGAAGAACGTGAGAGATTTGTTTGCTGATGCTGAAAATGAGCAGAAGACACGAGGTATGTTACCTCATCAGGAAAAGCCTTCACATATTTATTTGTGGAATGGACCCTTTTCAAAACATCATTCTTTTGACACAGGTGATCAGAGTGACCTCCATGTTATCATATTTGATGAAATTGATGCCATCTGCAAGGTGAAGTTCTGTTCCCTTTACTTTACGTCATCATCTGTATTCTTCTATTTCATTTGCCTACAGCTTTCACAAAATTCCATATTTCTCAAATACAACATGGTGCCAGATCAAAAACTTAGATTTCAACTATCATATCACTAGTCCACTAGACAAGCACAGGGTGTTCTTATCAGTTTAGATCTCAGTGGAGTCTGCAAGGGTACTAGTGCTTTTTTCCCTTGTACTTGTTGCGTTTGAGAAACAAATTCGTTTTAATTTGTTACATGAGTTATCCTTTAAACTGTGTTGCTACGGTGGGTGATCATGTATTGTAGGAAACATGTTGGCAAGGATACCTTGTATTAAGAAGCATATTGTCTTTTGGATACCATTGTTTCCATGAAACCATAACCTATGATATACTGTCCCTTAATATTTTCTTAACTCCCACATTGAGCTCTTTCATCTCTGTAGATCTTCTGTAGTTTGCAATTTTTGTCTATTGGATGCATCACTGCACTGCATAATTCGATCACTACAGCATCATCCATTTTCATTTAATACAATAGCCAAGTTTGCCTAAATGAAATCTAATTGTGCAGTCTAGAGGATCAACCCGTGATGGTACAGGTGTACATGATAGCATTGTAAACCAGCTCCTGACAAAGGTGCGTTCTCTAGAATCTGCAGTTTACATTTCTTTTTCTTTTACGTTCTATACATTTATATAATACTGAGTTATGATCAAAATTTGTACCTTTTAGATAGATGGTGTTGAGGCATTGAATAATGTGTTGCTTATTGGGATGACAAATCGTAAGGATTTGCTTGATGAAGCTTTATTGAGGTAATTTCTGTTTCTCTTTGCTTCATTTTTCTAGTTATTTCGTGAAGTCATCAGTTTAGTAGTTTAGGACCTGTTTGGATGTTGTTGTTCTATAAAACTGTGGTATGAAGAAACTGTAACTTTACAGACTAGAGGGGTGCACAGACACTGTTCAGAAAGAAAAGATGTCCTGGGTGGAGTTTCTAAAACTAACAAATAATACTATACAGTTTTTGCAATGCTGTGGTTTTCAAATACAACATTTGTTGCACTCAAACACCTTATAGCTTTCCAAAACCATAGTGTTAACTTTGTATCCAAACAGGCCCAGTAGCCCGATATGTGTCATACTGAAACAGTGGAGTTGCTTGATGAGACAAATAGGTATATCAATTGCGTCTATCAATGAATTCAAACTAGATCCTGAAAAACATACTAGATCATTGGATCGAATCCATGCAGTGCCAGTTTATCATTTATTTTGCACCTTCGATCACTCGCTCGTGTTGATTGCTTTATGAATTCTGCACCTTAACAGCAGTTACTTTACTTTTGTTTTTCTATATGCATAAGTCATTGCCCTTTGATACATTGTGTTGCAGACCTGGACGATTGGAAGTTCACATCGAGATAAACTTGCCTGACGAAAATGGTCGTTTGCAAATCCTTCAAATTCATACAAATAAGATGAAAGAGAATTCTTTCCTATCTCCGGATATTAATCTTCATGAGCTAGGTCTGTCTTTTTTTGGTGAATTCATATACTTTCAGGCATTGCATTCACAATAGCAGAGGTTTCTAATGTTTTTCATAGCATGTACTGCTTAGTTGGCTGAATCATGCTAGTGCTATTGTTGAACTTGTAATATTTGAATTTTTCTTTTCAAATATTTATTGCAACATTACTTCTGTACATTAGCACTCAGTTTATCATTGCAAATTATTTATTTATCGAATGGATTAATGACCATTAAAACTATATCCAAATGACACCTGATCTTCTGAATGAAGCTGCAAGGACAAAGAACTACAGTGGAGCAGAGTTGGAAGGTGTTGTCAAAAGTGCTGTCTCGTTTGCTTTGAACCGGCAGATAACCATGGATGACCTCACTAAACCTTTGGATGAGGAAAGCATTAAGGTCACTATGGATGATTTTGTGAACGCACTTCATGAAATTACTCCTGCATTTGGTGCTTCTACTGATAACCTCGAAAGATGCAGGTGTGTGCTGTAATATCTTTGAAAATTAATTTAACAATATGACATTTATACATATGTCAAATGCAAAACGGTTGGATTCTTTAAAGGGTATTGCTGGGATCCCCTCTCGTTGCATACCATATATCTTCTTTCAATGAGTCTATTGGGTCTTTTTTTTTTCTGTGTAGATTTAGGTCTCCTTCTGTCCATGTTCTATAGAGCTCTGCACACACTGTTAAATATTTGAAATTTTATGGATTTTTTCTATCTTTTAGCTAGCTTAGTAGGACGTTCTCTCTTTTTTTTATTTGGGTAAATATTTTTTTGTGCTGTCATGGACAATTTAATTTGACATTAACCGATTGCATGTTGTAGCATTTTCAGCAGCTCGGCCTATGACAGTTATTTGTTTTTGGATGCTCTTTCACACATATATGTGTTTTTGTAGTTAGTATCCTGTGTACTTATTCAATAACTACTGTTTGCTTAGTTTCCTGTCATCCTGTGTGTCTTCTTTAATAACTACTGTTTGCCTCCATGTTTAGTAGAACAAAGTTATTTTTTGGTTTTATCGACAGCTTCATCTTTATTTGAAAATATGCAGATTGCGTGGTATTGTTGACTGTGGCAAGGCACATAAGCACATTTACCAAAGAGCTATGCTTCTTGTGGAGCAAGTTAAAGTAAGCAAAGGTAGCCCACTTGTGACTTGCCTCTTGGAAGGTCCTGCTGGAAGGTACAGTATCTAAAGGCTAAAAGCATGTCCTTGTTGTCTTTAAACACTTTGGTGGAAACTTATGTCACGTTTACTGCTTCAGTGGTAAATCAGCTATGGCAGCCAGTGTTGGCATTGACAGTGATTTTGCATATGTCAAAATTGTAAGTTTCCTTTATTTCTGGTTTTCCTACATACTCTATATTAAGTTATAGGACTAAATTTCTGAATTGTGCTTTTCACTATAGATATCAGCAGAAACAATGATTGGTTTCAGTGAAAGCAGCAAATGTGCACAGATTAGCAAGGTCAGTGATATTTTGCATAACACATTTGGTAGCTTATTCCAGTTAGTTAATGCAAGTATGTTGAAGAATCTATTTGAAACTTTATCCCATTTACTGTTCCAGTGTTCTTTTGCACTATTTTCTTGTTTATTTTCTCTTGCCTGGTTTGTTTTTTGTGTGCTTTCTCACAATATATTAAGTTTTATGTATCTTGTTGTAAATACAGGTTTTTGAGGATGCATACAAATCTCAATTCAGCATCATAATTCTTGATGATATCGAAAGGTACTTGAGCTCTTGATTCTAAAAGAGAACTCACTGCCATGCAACATATGTACTTCCCATTTTGCTTGTTACTGTTGTTATGAATATTCTGATATGATCTTGTAGGTTACTGGAGTATGTGGCCATTGGACCACGCTTCTCAAACTTGATCTCACAAACTCTTCTGGTTCTCCTCAAGAGGGTCCCTCCTAAGGTTTGCACAATTGCACTCTAGTATTATCCTTGAGTGCTGCAAACATGTTGGAAATTGATGCTACCTGCTCTTCCTTTTCCTTTTCTTAAAATAAGGTCAGATCCCCCTTTCCTAATCTCATTTCACCTGCATACCTCTTTGTATTTTGCAGGGAAAAAACTTGCTTGTTATTGGAACAACAAGCGAGGTAGGATTCCTAGAATCTGTTGGAATGTGTGACGTGTTCTCTGTGACCTACCATGTTCCCAAACTGAAAAAGGAAGATGCCAAAAAGGTAAGAAAAGTACCATAACGGGTTTGTTGTCTCATGAGTAGTTGGAATGCTACATTTAACGGATTTGTAAGATTGTGGCAACATGAGCACGTGGCAGGGATACTATGGAATAGAATATACTGCTTTATTGCTGCTCTCTGCATATTTGATGGTCACAGCATAGTTTAAATTTTTTGCCTAGGATTTGTTAGGTGAACATTTTCTGTTTTCTGTGCAGGTGCTGCAGCATCTTAATGTGTTTGATGAAGGAGATCTTGATGCGGCAGCAGAAGCACTGGACGATGTAACCTTCTTTCTAGAATTCTTAGTAGCTGTTCAATCAGAACCCTGAATGATCAAATACTGATAATGCTTCCTTGCTGCAGATGCCAATCAAGAAGTTGTACACACTTGTTGAGATGGCTGCACAGGGGCCAACAGGGGGAAGCGCCGAAGCAATTTATGCTGGAGAGGAGAAGATAGATATCAACCATTTATTTAGCATCTTGAGTGATATTATCCGTTATTAAGCATGCTTGGAACGGAAATGGACTATTAGGTGTCCAACTAGGAATTTGTTTGCACCTTTACTTCATCACTCCTATCATCCTCACAGCGTGTAGAGTGGTTTGGTGAGTTGTGTTTCTTTGATGCGCCTACTCGAGCTGTTGCTGTTGTGCTGATTGGATCATAGTTGAATTTCACGATGTAGCATTTTTGTATTTTTTTTCCAAAAGAGAGACCATTTTTGTATTGTATGCTGATGTGTATACAGTTGATGTGGATCCAGCTATACACCACATAATAGAACTGAATTTGATGCTCTTTCTAGAGTAAAATGCCAGTCCTCGAACTTAGTGTCATTCCGGTCCTCAAACATTTAAAATGCATATTCAGATCTTTAAACTTGCTAATTGCATCATGTGAAGTTCAAATGGCTAATCGCATCATGTGAAGTTTAAATCATCATTTTTTAAGGACACATGATATGATTAGCATGACACACTCACCTTTGTTGATGTCAGATACGAACAATCTGTCATCTTAAAAGGTTGTACAATTTACAGTGATAATCGCGTGGCTTAGTGGCTATAATTTTTTTTGAGATCCGTATGTCTATAATTTTGACAAGCCATATATGAATGCTGATGCTTGCTGGAAGTACAAGGATTGTGCTGAATATTGAGCAGTGGGCACCTTACAAGCTTTGATTATGGCTAAATTTAATTAAAAACTCACCAAAAAAAATAAAAACTCAACGCATCCTATACATGTATTTCTATTCTTCTTATTTGATAGTCTATCCTTTGCTTTGGCTTGGTCCGGATCTTCTTTTAGAAAATAAAAATGTGGACATCATAACGTAATCCTATGAAATTAGGATAGGAAAAACATGGGGACAGAAATATCAAAGAAATTTGTTAGGAATGTGTATAAAATGGAGAATTGTGGAAGTGAAACACAAGACCAGAAAGAAACTTCTCTCTATACTAGAATCACGCTAAGGTGTGCACTATATTGCTTAGTTATACTCCCTCATAAAAAATGTTGCTTAATAGTACACTTGGATATTGAAAGATGTCTATTTTACATGTGTCACTAGCATGACCAAGACTACACAAACAAAGCTAACTGAACCAAGCCAGTTTCTCCTTCCCGGTGACACGGAGGGAGAGGGGTCGTGTTGCTCGTGCCTGAACCGCGGGTTGGACCCGTACAGCAGCTGAACGCCCTCGATATCGTCTACGCTCAGCTCCACCTTCCTTTCCCCGAAGTTGATGTACGGGTACATGACCGCCTCCGGGGACGACGAGTGCCCGAGCCCGAGGGTGTGCCCGATCTCATGTGTCGCCACGGATTCCAGGTCCAAGGCCGAGCCCTCCGTTTCGCTGTCCACGTCCAGTGTCCAATGCTCCGCCGCGTCCAAATGGAGCCGCCCGTCCTCCGGGCCGTAGGCGTGGGCGACGACGCCTTTCTCCCCGTCGAACGGCGAGCCGTCCCCGTGGTCGCCCTCGTAGAATCCCACCCTGACGTCGGCCTCGTGGTACGAGTAGTCCTCGTCGATCTCGACGAACTCCACGGGGATGACCTTCGCCCACCGGGCGAACGCGCTCCGAAACGCGGCGCGCACGGCCTCGGGCGGTAGGTAGCTGACGGTGGCTGCCGACGAGACGGAGTACGTCAGCACGATAGGGCCCGGCCCGGTCCACCGCGGCTCGCCGTCGAAGAACGTGAACCGGCTGGCCGCTGAATCCGACATGACCACGGCCCCGCGGCCATCGGAGACGCCGCAGCGCGGCGAGGTGATCCGGCCGAGCGTGGCGGGGTCGAGCCGGCTGGTGACCGGCAGGCCGAGCCTGGACTGGTACCGCTTCACGGCGGCCTCCGTGTGGTCGTCGAACGCGTCGTCGTGCTCCGCCCCGGGACGCATGTACCCGAACCTCCCCATGTGCCTCTTCAGCTCGGCGACGCCCGCGACGCGGCTGCCCCGCCCCGCGCCCTGCAGGTGCTTCAGCGAGCGCAACGCCGGCGCCGCGCCGTCCGGGTGCCGGTGCAGCCCCGCGGCGGCCGCCGGCGTGGGGAGTGCGGCGTTGGCCACGTGGCGGCACGGGAGGATGCCAACCAGCAGCGCCACCAGCAGGAGGCACGCCGCCGGCTGGCGCCACGGGAGCATCGGAGCCAGGCTGCTGAGGTGGCTGTCAGCTCGACTCGTCGAGGTCAACGCGCAGTCAACTAACTGTTTTGCTTCTATTGCGCCGTGAAAAGTACGCTGCTCATTTATGATCATACAGATCTACAGAAGTCACGGCTTTGTTGAGGTATTGTCGGATTCGGATTCCTAACGCCAGCTGGCCGGCAGCACTTCCGACTTCGACTCGACGGCGACCTCAGTTCCGAACTCGAAGAGGGAGCAGGTCGTCCATAAAACGTCGCGATCCTTCTCAGAATGGCCGCCCCGATCCAGTGAAGCTCAAACCGCATCCGCGCAATGGCATGCCCCACCTCCCTCCTCCCCGCGGCGGCGCCGTTCTTTCCGGGCCCGTGCCACCGCGCGCCGCAGCTGTCACCGTCGGCGCGGCCGTTCCAGCCGTCGTCCCGCGTCGTGCTGGTCCAGTGGGTGCCGCCGCCTCGCGGCTGGTTCAAGATCAACTTCGACGGATCCGTCTACCACGACGGCTCCGGGCGGGCCAGCATCGGCGGCGCGATCCGCGACAGCGCCGGCCGCGTCGTGCTTGCTTTCGCCGAGCCGACGGAGCACTCGACGGTCGGGATCGTCGAGGCGCGCGCCATGATCCGCGGGCTTCGCCTCGCGCTCGGGCTGGGCCTGCGGCGGGTGGTGGTCGAGGGCGACGACCTCGTGCTGGTGCAGCTGCTGCGCGGCGAGGAGACGCAGACGCGGATCCCCGTCGCGATGCAGGAAGAGCTCCAAGGGCTGCTGCGGTGCTTCGCCAGCTGCGACGTCAGGCACGTCTACAGGGAGGGAAACGCGGTGGCGCACACCCTCTGCCGGCAGGCCTACCACTGCCCGGGGGTGTGGGTAGGGATCGTGCCGTCTGCCGTGCTTGAGAAGGCTGAGGACGACCGGCGTGGCGTGCTGCACGAGCGCGAGGTGGTCCGGCGACCGGCGTAGGAGGTTCTCTGACTTGTTGGAGACCAAGACTAGAAGACCGACGAACGACATGGCGGCATGGCTGGGCGGTGGATCTGAATTCTGAGGCAGCAGAGACCAGAGAGGGCGGCGGGGCTGGCCGGTGCATCTGAGGCAACAGAAACCAGAGAGGGAGGCGGCGGAGGGCCAGCCGGTCGACCGGGCCAAGGACGTGAGAGCAAGCGTTGCAGAAGTGGCCAAACCCCACGCAGATCAAGAATGGCCCGAGCAAGCGCTGGATCGAGCGAGACTGATTCGGATATTTCATTACATCTTTATTTTTTCCCGTTCTGATGAATTTTATCCCTACGATTAGCAGTCTTTTTTTTTGCGAGTAAAGATAGTGCTTTATTAACTAGGAGGAGGTGTTTTTACAGTCATTAAGGATGAGGGTCGAAACACACACAGGCGCTTGCCTCATCCAAACATAAGAGTGTGTATTCCTTCTAGCTAACAAAGCTAACTCATTTGCAACTTGATTGCTTTCTCTCTTTACTTGAACTATCCTTCAATCATGGAGCGCCAATGACAGTTTGGATTTAAGGGCTGTTTGGCTTCCAGATGCTTAGAATAAATCCTGTATATTCGATACTAATTAGAAAGACTAAACATAAACTAATTATAAAACTAACTGCATAAGTCTAGGGTTTATTCGCGAGACGAATCTATTAAGTCTACTTAATTCATGATTAGCACATGTTTACCGTAGCATCACATGGGCTAATCATGGACTAATTTGGCTTAATAGATTTGTCTAAAAAAAGTCTAGGGGTTATAGAATTTATTTTATCATTAATCTATGTTTAATACTTCTAATTAGCATCAAATATCCGATATGATGGGACTTATAATAAATCCTATAGTAAGCAAACATAGCCTTATCCATCTTCTTACTTCTAAAGGCATTAACAACTCGGGCACAATCTGACTCAATTATGATCGGTTCATCACACCATTGTGTGCAAGGCGTATGCCTTCTGCACACGCAAGAGCTTCTGCTTCTGCCGCCCCTGCGCATCTAAATAGTACCACGCGCCATGCCGTGAATACCACTGAGCCAGTGCAGTCGACTGCGTGCGATGACACCAACCCCTGCAGCCCCACAAAAGAGCCATCCATATTCATTTTCATCCACCCCTCCGGAGGCGCCTGCCAAGCTAGGGCACCAGTCCAGTCGTCCTCTGATCAGGTCGACGAGTCTTTGCTTGCACCTTGCTCTGCTGCCAGTCTCTTTCCTTTCCAATCATCAGGATCCGGCCGGTGTCGGATTTCCGTCAGGCTTTCTTGATAGCACAGCAACAAGTGTACCGATTCAGAAACCGATACAGGTCCGGACAGATGGACTATATTATTGTGGACCGTCCAGGCTCTGGCTCTCCACAGTAATAGCAAGATTAGTTCCTTTTGGTCAGTCCGACTGTCATGTGGGGCCGGCACTACACGCGCCGGGCCCGCCGCGGGGCCGCGCACGACGTCGCCGCCGCCGCGCCGTAGGCGCGCGTGATGGCTGCGATCGCAGCTAGTCAGTTAGCCGGCCATATCAGGGCCTTAAATTTAGTGTTTGCCTTCCAAATTTGTTAGAGGAAAGACTATTTACTTGCTGTAATCGGGATGATCTAGGGTAAGCAATAATAAAATATTCCCAATCTCCCTTCTCTCTCTCTCTCTCAATCTCACCTCCTTCACCATTGGGCGTTCCGAGGAATTTCCGACGCCATTACCGACCGAGGCTACGAACTCCGTAGCCGAGGGTCATCTACTCTCGGACCCAACGCCCTTGACACCGCAGCTATCCAACAGCAATAAGAGCCAATCTGGCCCTGTATAAGTGAAATGTTCCTCATCTGGCAAATTCAAGTGTTCCCTCACTGCCTATCATAGCTCGTTGGCAAACCTTTTAACCTGTTTACACTCCTAGAAATGTATCATCTGCAAAAAGGAGGTGAGAGATACCCGAGGCTGCTCTTCATATTGCCAGCTCACTGATCTCCCTATTAGCCGTTCTCCAGTTAATTAACTGAGACAAACCATCAGCCACAAATAGAAATAAATATGGCAATAAAGGATCACCTTGGCGTAGACCTCGCGATGGGGAAATGGGCTGCGTTAGCACCCTATTGAAGCGAACTGGGTAGTGCACCGATGTCACACAAGATATAATTCATTGCACCCATTCACTTTGAAAGCCCAGCTTCATAAGGGAAGCTCCAGTGTGCTCCCAAAACTAACAGAGAAAAAGCACGGTTCGACTAAACCGAACTGAGCATGCTGGGGCAGTCGACTGCTCAATGTCAGAACAAAAATCGAAGCCTGCAGACGATTCGAACCATGGGCTACTATCTCAATTAAAATACTCCACGTATACGACTGGATGGGCGTTATACGTAGCGCAGGTGCTCAACCACCATCCAGTTCTGAATTTTTTATTGTTTCATTTGGAGCAGCAGTCGAATGCAGCAGTAGAGCATGCGAACCATACTTTTGTTCGGCTTAGGTGGATTTCAAAGGTCGAACCAGCACTGGAGGTGCCCTAAGAACACTGTTCAGAAATCCCCAGCTGTCATAGGCCTTGGACAAATCCAGCTTATAAGCACAAAATTTACTTCTCTCGTTTGTGTTAGAGTTAATAGCATGTATGCATTCACAAGCAATCAAAGCATTATCAGTTATCATTCTACCCGGAATAAAAGCACTTTGATTTGGAGAGATGATATTATGAAGCAAAGGTCCAAGTCTGTTCACCAGACATTTAGAAAACTACCTTATAGAGGATATTGCAGAGGCTGATCGGTCTGAAATCCTTTAAAGAGTCTGGGTAATTTACCTTTGGTATAAGAACAATGCTGGTATCATTTACACATTCCGGCATTATACATGTTTCAAAGAATTTTGGCACTACCGGGATGATATATTCCTTCGGTAACCCCCAATTCCTCTGAAAAAAACGAGCTGGAAGTCCATCCGGCCCTGGTGCCTTCAAAGGGCCTATCTGAAAGAGGGTATAGCTGATTTCCTCTTCTGTGTACGGCTTGCACAACGCCGTATTCATTTCATCCGTTACTTTGGCTTCGAATAAGTTCACCAAGTCATCTGGGGCAATAGTAGGATCATTAGTAAAAAGATCATTGAAATATTGCAGCGCCATACCTTTCATTTCCTCCTGGTTGGCACACCAGGTTCCATCATTCCTTTTCAGCTTTCTAATTGTGTTCTTTTTTGCTCTCTGCTTTGCGATGAAAATATTTTGTGTTCCTATCCCCTTCCTTCAACCATGTAATGCGTGATCTTTGAAGCCACATCATCTCTTCTCTATACAATAATTCATCTAGTTCCTTCTTAGTATGTAGTGTTTCATCTCTGTTACGAATTGCATCATCACTTTCCAGCAGTTCTAGCTCTTTCCTGAGCTCATTTATTTTCCTTGTGACATGGCCGAACCTCTCAATGCTCCAGCATTTTAAGGCAGCGGTCATGGATTTCAAATTGTCTGCTACACTACCCAGATCACTACCAGGATTCCTACGCAGCCAGGATTTTTCAATTTCTGCACTTAGGCTCGGCTCCCTTTCCCACATAATTTCATAGTGGAAGGGCTTGTGTCCTCGGATTTGGTTCTCCTCTTCTGCGAGGGACAGAAGCAACATCTTATGATCTGAACAGACACAACCTAAATGTTTAGTTCCGGCATCCGGGAAAAGAAGTGACCATTCAGAATAGGCCACACCTCTATCAAGTCGCACACGCACATTACGATTCCCCGGCTGGTTATTGTTGTAAGTCCAAGGAAGCCCACTAAACCCCAGATCATGTAGATCACAATGGCTCAGGATTTCTCGGAAGTCAAACATTTGCCACTCCGCACGAGGCATTTTCGAGAAGTGCTCGTATTGCCACATTGCTTAATTAAAATCGCCAATAAGCATCCAAAGGCCCATCCCACGCGCCACAAAGATCCCTCATCAAGTTCCACATGCACCTCCTATTTTCGACACGAGGCTCTCCATAAACAAACGTGACCCTCCATGGGGCCTGATCGGGATCCTCTTTTATTAAGACATCAATGTAACGTTCACCTTGCGACAAGAGGGAGACATCAACAGATTCGTCCCGAAACAAGGCAAGACCACCACTTAAACCAACACTAGCTTCAGCTAAACAATTACGCAAACCTAACCTCCAACACAAATTTCTAACTCTAGAAGTACTCATACGAGTATCTGATAAAAAGACAAATTTGGGGTTATGCGCCTTAACAAAGCCGCAAAGTTCACGAACTGTCCGGGAGTTCCCCGACCCCCGGCACTTCCAGGCTAGCGCATTCATTGCGCCTGGTGGGGCTCGCCATGAGCTCCCACCAGGTTGCTTGTCGCTTGATAATTGTCACCATCTCCCTTCCCGGCTGGTGGGAATTCTTCACCCACCTCCTTAGCTTCATGTCCAGTGCTGTTCACCCCACCTTGTCCAGGAGCTTGAACATCTACTGTCAACCCGTTGTTCTGCATGCCCCGGATAGACTCCAGGATCCCCGCCTCAGAGCTTTCTTTGATCTTTTCTGCTTCTCAATTTTCTTGACAGGACTAGAGCCCTTCAGGCCCGATTTCTTCTCTTTTGCCCTTGCTGCTTTAATAGCTTTCAGGTGGTCATGAATACTCCGAGGCTTTTCCTGCATCCCTTCTGTTAATGAGTTTGTCATAGAGATTGTAGGTGTATTTGTAAAGTTAATAAATAATAATGGTTCTTGAAACACAGTTTTAGTATCATCCTGCAAAGCGTGTACAATCATTTTCATTCAGCTAACACTGACCCACGAGTTCAAACTAGAGTCAGATCACAACGGATAAATAGTCGTTCAACGAGCGAGTGGGATGAACATGTAGCTTTGTCCTTCACACCTTAGCTTTTTTTCAAGAACTTGCCTGAGCAATCATTTGATTAGGAAGGAGCAACAGTAAGTTTACCCCACACTCGATCTCAAACCAAAATAGAAAGAAAAAATACAATGAAAGAAAGTAGAAAAAAATGACCTACTACTAGAATTTTTTTCCCGAAGAAGCAAGAGTAAGTTTCACAAAATCCCTAGTAAACAGAGTCTTCCATGTTCAATTTACCTTTGATTTGTGTACTAAAATTAACCGCTTGGAATATGATGTTCAATCCTATCGCGATGCCGGATGCCTTGGTCCGATCGCAACGTAATGGCGTAATTGTGGCGCAATCCTGATAGCCTCACAACTCAACTTCCTGCTAGTTATAAATATAACTTCCACTCGTCAAAGGCCTCATCGTCCAGAACGGATGGCTTGTTCGCTCCTCCCCACGGCAGCGCCATTGTTCCCGAGCTCCTGCTACCGCGCGTCGCAGCTGTCGCCGGCGGTGCAGCCGTTCCATCCATCGTCTCGCGTCGTGCTGGTGCGGTGGACGCCGCCGCCTCGCGGCTGGTTCAAGATCAACTTCGATGGATCCGTCTATCACGACGGCTCCGGGCAGGCCAGCATCGGCGGCGCGATCCACGACAGCGCCGGCCGTGTCCTGCTCGCCTTTGCTGAGCCGACGGAGCACTCGACGGTGCAAGAATGGAGGTAGAAGGACGTGGCAAAACAAGGCCAGAGCCCAGAACGGCATGACGGCGGGGCTCGCCGGTGCAAAAACAGCGGAAGGACATGGAGGAACAAAGCTGGAGTCCAGAACGACAAGGCGGCGGGGGCTGGCCGGTGCAAGAACAGAGTCGGAAGGACATGGAGGAACAAAGCTGGAGCCCAGAACGGCATGGCGGCGCAGGCTGGCCGGCACGCAGAGGGCCAACCGGCGCCGGGGCCAAGAACGCGAGAGCAAACGTGGCAGAAGGATCAAGAACGGCCCGGCAAGCTAGAATTGTTCTGGTTCTGATGAATCGTATTAACAGTCGTAATGTATCTGTAAAGTTGATCATGGTTTCTTGAAATACAATTTTGATGATCATTTCTTCAATGCCTATGTGTACATTGAGCTGACAGTGACCCACGTGCTCAAATTAGAGTTGGCTCTTACAATCCAATTGCAACAGATAAACACTCGTTCAGCGAGCGGATGAGAATGGTATGTAGCTTTCTTGTTCAATTTACCTTTGATAGCAAATATACCCGTGCGTGGCAACGGGAGAAACAAAATTCTTACATAACTCTTGCCCAACAAACATGGCTAAAATTCAGATGACTACTTGATTTATGGTTCACCTCAATTACTTTCAAAATGGATTTGAAATTCGTGGGCAAACCAGCAGGCTTATTAATTTTAGCTAAACACAACGGTAAAAATAGAATCCAAAGTTGTCACGATCAGAATTCTTAGTAGTAGCATTTGTCTTTGAGCAATATTAGATTGTAAGATCACACACCATAGAATCATAACTTGTATAGACATAGTTAGATGAAACAAATATTCTCGATCTCACATCACACTCTAACACTTAAGAACATTGACACCGAACATATTCTCTAGAATTCCTTTCAATTTGAATTTGATGAGTTATACAAAGGATTCTCCATGGCGATGGAATTCTTACTCAAAGTGTTACGTCGCATCGCAAGACGTGCTTTTTCATGATTCTTCTTTGTATATTTTTGCTCAAATGTCATATTTGCATATAGCAACCTCTGACGATCATGTATCGCTTTTGTGCTCTGGTTTTAAATTTACATAACGTGCCCTAGCATTTGCATGCCTTGCTTCAATTTGCTCGGATGTGCGTTGTATTTTATCTTGCACAAATTGCCCTAACCCCATGTGTTCATAGTGTACTACATCAAGTTCAGCTAGAACTTTCTTTTGTTGACGAGCTTCACGACGTTTTTTAGTAATTTATCCTTTTTGCTGACCAGATAGTTGTCCATAGTTGTCCATACCGTTTCTTTCTCGTTGTCTCTTACGTTCTTTAGGATCATTGAGTAGCTGCTGATCACTGGATGTTGTGAAGCTTCTCAGCCATAATCTTTTGCTTACAAAATTTGACGCTGGATTTACTTATAAATCTAAGAAATTTGCGAAGTTTTCAGCTTCTTTCGGAACAAAAGTTATGTGCAAATTGTATAGCACTTTCCCGTCACGCTCTTCTTGCAGCAGAAAACAAATAAACAATAAAATTTTTGCAGCTAAGCAAAGTTGAACCCTGTCAGCAGGTGGCCCTACCCATTACAACTACACAAGCCAGTCAATCTATCAATGCCGCAGAAATTTTTAATCGTTTTCGTGAGGCCGAGCGGCAGAAACTTTTAATCGTTTTCGTGAGGCTGAGCGACACGACGCCAGGCAGCAAACCACACGGCACCCAGCCACCCAGACCCAGCACCAAACCCAAAGGCCAAAGCGAACCATCAGTCCATCACCAGCCATATCCACATCCGGCACGGCCGCCACAGACCAGAACACACACCTAGCCTGCTCCTGTAGTCTCGTAGCCACCTGCGGCTCCTCCCCTCTTTCCATCCGGCGGCAAGAGACTACCTCCACTTGAAAAATGATACCGATCATCAGGAATACATGTACTATTTAACACCTGCCCCAAGACTACCTCCAAGATGAACTGAGCTGAATCAGCCGCTAGTTGAATCCATCTCTGATCTAAAAAAAATGTTTATTTACAACAAAGAATTTCAGTTCTCTATCAACACTTCCTGACAAAATTTTCGAGCCTTTGGGAGGGGAGCGTGAATACAAGTTAAATAGTAAAACCATGTTGGAATGCTGTTCGTCAGATCCGCAATTGTATAGGAGCAAAACTGCCAGGAGATTTACAGTTGAATTGCCTCCTTCCCACCAATTACTTTAGTTCGATGACTTCGTTTCGAGCTTGATTTCTTATCACGTGTACGCTTCCCTGGTAACTTCTTGGCTGATGAAGCCTTCCCAGGTTCCTTTGCTGCATTGTCTGGAAGCATCTTTCTTGGCTGTATCTGCACCATAGGAGGCCACAGGGGAGGCCGACCTCTTAAGGTAGCCTGCCGCTGTTCCAACAGTTCTCGGTGGTATGACTGTAAAGTAAGAGTGATGTAAGAAAAGAA
The DNA here is from genome assembly GCF_002211085.1 of Panicum hallii. NCBI lineage: Eukaryota > Viridiplantae > Streptophyta > Magnoliopsida > Poales > Poaceae > Panicum > Panicum hallii. The sequence continues at coordinate 13,676,621 of NC_038044.1, forward strand.
GTGATCGGTAGTGAGCAAATGGAACTTTAGGCTTTCTGATCAGAAAGAATGTGTTGTTTCCCTACTTCATTTATCACTAAAGCAAAAATCCTAGTTCTATGATCTATCGATAATGTATATCACAGCAAAAGTGTACAGAAAAACAGTGGCAATAAACCAAACAAAAAAAACTGAAAATACCTGAACAACAAAATCACGCCTTTCACAATCCAGGAACATGTCTGCAGTCCAATTAACTCTCGACCTTATTTTATCCCTAACCGTGCTGAAGCTTAGCTGATCTCTGGAGGTGAAGCGGTCAACTTCATTGAACCAAAGGCATGTAAACAGGTTTGTTATGGGGATGTGTTCCCTAATTATCACACAGCCCTCAGGGACATCTGTTAATCAGAGTATACTGATATCAGGAAGACATAATGTAAATATTAATAGGTCAGGAATCAGGGGGGAGAAGCAATTACCGCTCGTTATAGGAAGTTTAGCTGATGAATAATGGGTTAAACCCTCTCTTTTATAGAACTCTATTTGGTAATCAATTGAAGCATTATCATATTTTCCACCAGCCTTGTTGGCCTCAGCTTCCTCAAAGACATCAAAGCGCCTGTAATGCCTGGAAATAGCAAAGCTAACATTCTTCCTCCACAAGAATCTGTAACATAAGGGCAAACAAATGGAACATTAGTGGCACTTGCAACTAGAGAACTTACTTTCTAACACCATATCCAAATGTTCCCTGAGCTATGTGAAAAGTAAATAGTGCAGTTAAAATATTTACCTTTCTAATACCTGATAAGGATCCCTCACTAGCTTAAGTTTCCCATCAATCCAAATTGAATATCGCACATTAGGAAAAAGCCGATGAAGTAGTAATTTTGGAACCTGTACAAGGAAAAGATCACGGGGTCCATAAATGATAAAAGCAAACCCAACAAAATTGTTGATGCTGATTCGCATTAATAAATTTCAAGTCAGGAGAATATTAAGAATGGAATAACAACTACTAATATATGGAATCCACAGTCTTCCATATTCACTTCATGGAAAGAAACTAAAAACAAAATGGTACATTGCATAAACCACAGGTTTGACTGGGAAAAATCAAAATCGCCAACTGTACTACCTTTCCATTGCGCCTTGCATCTGAATATGGTAGGTTGCGGACAACAACTACACGCCAAAGCCCGATTCTTTTGGTATGGTCAATAGTAGTGGAGTTCTTTAGTGCAGCTTCTGTTTCTTCATCCAGAAACATAAAGAAGCAAACAGTATCCTTCGAAGATTCACTGATGTTTTCTGGTTGTTGCAGTATATCATAGTTTCCTGAGGAAATACATGTAAGCAAGTGTGCAAGAAGTTGGTAACAAGAACTGGAGTACATGGTAGTAGTTACCAAAAATAGCAGAGGCAACAACAGTCCTCTGGCACTGCTGCATCTCAGAACGATCAGCTTCATCAATATCGAACCCGGTATTAAGACCAGGTATCGTCCCTCTTACAAATCTGATGATAAACAGTAGGTTAGCTACAAAAGAAAACGATAATGGTCATTGTATACAGTCATCACATGGTCTTTAAAGCATATGAGATGTATGGACCTACCCACAATGTACTTTCATCAAATCTTTTATGTCGTAAGATTTATCTCGTTCCTCCAGGGATGGATAACCTCCAAACAAAGAACCACCATTTGAATCTTTGGAAACTAAATTCTCTTCAGACATATAATTTAAGCTTTGAAGGACAGGTGATGTGGATGGCTGAGCTGGTCTCAGTGCCAGTGCTTGCTCAACAGGCAAATAACAAACTGGACAGGCTATACAAGTTTAAAATACATCAGTTTAGATTCAGAACTAATGAAGCGTTGAATTGGAATAGTCAAGACTATAAACTTACGTCGTGGTCCAGTACGTTTTCTATCAATAGGTGGAGGAGACAAAGAGAAATTTTCACAAGGATGGTGATTCAGAACAACAGCTGGTGGAAAACTCCGTATGAGACCCTGAACTTGTTTTTGACTACTATCAGATTGTCTTTCCATCTGTGATCCTGTAACCAGACCATTCGCAGTCAGTGAATCTCTCTGGGCTACTGATCTGCCAGATGATGTCCAAACAGGGTTCACAAAGCTCCGGACATGATCAGAAAATACAAGCATCGTCTCAACACCAGGTGATGCATCTTCATCTAAACAAGGCAAAAGGAAAACCTTGCAGTTCAGTATATTGCAACAGTGCAACACACATACGATGGTGAAAAAAAAAGATAAGAAAAAACAAATACTTACAGCTAAAGGTTACATCTTACTTTAGTACAGAATTTTTTACAACAGATTTGTTCAATCCGGTTATTGTTCAAAATAATAATGTATAGAACACAACATTGGGCATGAAAAATGAGGTCACACTTTACAATTATAGTTGCACAACATATATACAGTAGAATCACCAGCATGGACAGATGCATGTGAAAAATGTGCTTTTAGCTGTGGCTGCAAGCTCAATAATAGTTGTTTGACAAACACATATTGCTAGGGAAACATTACATTACACCAAATAAGTGGCAGTGAAATCCTTTCCTTATTTTCTCAATAAAGTTTAACGGTGAATTGGTGATGGAATAGGCTAATCAACACTGGAGGCAAAGGCAAGAAGAAAGTGTGCATATATGAGTTACCACAATGTACATTTTGAAATCCCTCCTCTAAAGTTTGTCAAATGTTAACTTGGCATTACATAGGATAGTTTGGGTGTTAGGACCTTGATAAAAAATTTGAAAACCTTTAGCTCCCCACTTTTCCAGGAGGGGGATAAGATCTTAAGTCCCAAATAAGACTCCGGAGAACCAAACCAACTTTTTGGTATTGTAAGGTCTAACAATAAAAAGGAATCCAGATTGACTGCTTGACAAAATGGACCAAAGTATTCTAATGAATTGTTAAATGTCAAATTGCCAAATGGTCAGCAGAAGTCATATGAGTTGCATATTGAAATAGGAAAGCACCAGGCACAAACACTCTCATCCAGTTGATCAAATAATTTAAAACGAACAATTCTAGTAAGATGAACCCATCTACAAAGCTGGCACCGCAAAGGCAAACTTTGACAGCATCATCATCAGGTATCAACTTTAGAAATGACTAAGGCACATCAGCTAGATCAAACACAATATTTCCCAACAAGTGTCTACTTCAGTTCTAGAAAATTGGCTGATCCGTAGTCATAACCAAAGAACTGAAAACTTCGGATGCACTCCCAATATTATTGTTTAATCACACAGTGCTGATCGGAGTAACCTGAATTGCTACAGTATACTATTATAATCCCATTTGCATCATATATCAGTCAGCTAGAATCAAAGTTGGTGGGGAATAAAAAATGTGCATTAACACTCGCTAACATCCTAAAGCCCATGTCTAAGTAAACTTGCAATGCATGTAAGGTACAAACAAAAATTAATGTGAATGTTAGAATAATATTACTTTCAAGTTGCATTGCATCATTACTTTGAACTTACCGAGTAGACTACACAACCGCATGACAGAAAGAAAATAACAATACATTTTCACGATATCTAATCTAGTGACTGAAACAGCCTCACGGATTAGAAGTGGAGCACGAGGCGAGACAACCACCACCTTTACTGACAAGTGATGAGAAGAGGAAGCAGAAGGCCACCGCGACGGCGACGAGGAGGAGGAGCAGCATCCGCTGGCGGCGGCCGGCGAGCTTGCAGATCCGCGCGAACACGCGCGGGCCGCCGCCGCCGCCCGCCCCGCCGAGCGACATCTTGGCGGGCTTCCGCGCGGCGACCGGCGGGGACACCGACGGCGCGGGCGACGGCGACGAATGGCAGCCGCCTGGCTGCTGCTGCTGCTGCGGCAGCGATCCATAGCTCCCCGACGGCCTGAGCCCCAGCGACGCCCCGCCGCTCATGCCGCCACCGCGGGGGCGGATCCAGCTGACGGTGCTGGGATGCACGGGCGCACCCCGAAATTTTCCAACTTCCACATATACCCCTCGCGGCAACTCTTGACTGAATCCGGCTCGTGATGAGTCGTGATCATGGACAGTGTCACGGTGAGGTGAAAATGGTGGTCCGAGAAATTTGGTTTCTGGATAAAAGTAGAAATATTCAGCGAGAATACTGCAATTTGTGGTTTTACTGCACTCTCAGTACCTCACTTTTTTGAAATTTCAGAAATCTGCACTCCCGTTTCCTAATCGAATGCATGAACTTCATAAGAATTCTGCAGATAAAAATCCGATGCAGACGGTGCATTTTAACCTCAGCGTCCAAGTCTTATCCCCCTTTTGCGGGTAAAATAAATGCATCCTTTTTCTCTTGATGATTCCTATTTCATTCCAATAGGCAAATACATCTATCTGCACGCCTGGGGCGTGACGTGAAAGCTGGAGCACAAGCAATCATCAACCCGTAGGCTTTCTATTCTGAAGAAAGCTGAACTCTCCACAAATCGTGCCAATGATGCAGCAACCTACAAATTTTGACGAGCACAAAGTTATGGGCTACTAGTGCGTGACAACGTCAGGTGCACATGCGTGCAGGCATCTGGCGGAGGCAGTGTGCCGCTTGGCTTGTTTCGAAATTCCAGGAATTTTGAGTTCCCTTTGTCCGTCTCTCTGGCTCATTTTTGGAGACAACTTGTACAAAACTTTTAGACAGGCGTCCCCCCAGCTCGGTAACAGAGCAAAATGTTTGCTTGGTTTCTGTATGCTCTATGGCTAGCAGGCAACAGAGCACGTGGCGCACCTTTGTTGGATTCAAATCTCATCGAGCCAGATTTGCTGCCGCACCTGTGTGGGCTTCGTGACGCCGGGGGGGTGTTCTTGGTTGCGATGTCAGCCCATATGTTGCCCAGCCCACTCTTGGATTTCACAGCCCGCCACGCACCCTTCACTTCTGCTGTTCTGCTCATGGCTCCTAATCGGACCCTTCATACGCGGCCAACCCGTGCATCCCACGAAAGCAAAGCCCTACCAGACTCCTGCTCTCTCGCTCTCTACGCGAGAAACGTGCAAGGAACGGAGCGTTTTGGAAGGGAAACGATACCAGCCAGAAGCCAGCCAGGCATGTGCCGTCTCGGCGACATGTCTCTTGATCGGTCCCCAGCTCGATCCGTCTGCCGGCTGCTGCTGCGCGCGCCCACCCAGTTCGACGGCCCGACACACCCCGGACCGGAGGGCGGAGACGCCGAGCCCATCATCCTTGGAAGCGTCCGGACTCGTCCCGTCCGCTCTGCCGTGGCGCCGCGCCGCTCGCGGCGGCGTGCACGGTGTCGCATCTTCTGGAGCGCTCGGCCGGCGGCAGCGTCGCGTGGCCGGTCGGGTCGGGCAGGTGGGCGAGCACAGCACGGGAGCGGGCCGGCAGGAGGACGAGAGGGAGAGGCTGTCTCCACAGCACGGGCGCGGACAGCGTGGCGCGGGGAGACATACATACATACACACACACCCGTCCCATCCACCAAACCAGCAGTCAGCAGGCGATCACCCGACGTGGATCCGTGCTGTTCTCGAACCCATTCCAACCAACCTGGGCTGTCCCCGTCTCTGAAATCGCCTCTATCCGTTCCACGCGGGGCCCACAGCTACCGCGCCAACCAGTGCCGCCTCGCCACGTCCCCCACACATCCCCGGATATAAAAACCGGCGGGAAGCAACAGGCTGCGGCCACAGAAGAAGCGGCGATCAAGGAGCCCAGCGCAGCACACGGAGCCTGATCCCGCGGAAAGCTTCGGCGGGAATGGTTGTCGCGGAGGCCGCCACCGCCGCGGGCAACGAGATGAGCCTGTCCAACATGGTGCTGGGCTTCTACGAGGAGGCCGAGAGGGAGAGGTGGGCGACGGAGGAGGCCGCCGCCGGCGGCGGCGATGGCAGCGACGATGAGGGGTCCAGCGGCGGCGGAGGCGCCGAGAGCAGCGCGTTCTGGCAGGAGCAGTTCTCGCTGTTGCATTTAAGTCACTTCCCTTTCTCGGCGATCCGGAAACAAATCAGTGTATGTCTTTTTTGTGTTTATGGCTGCTGCTGCTGCTGAATGAACCTGACAGTTTGAGGTTCATCCGCTTGCCTATTTGGCAAGCTGTTAGCAGAATCACAATCATCTAGTATGATCTAACTAATGAAGAACAAGATCATGTCTTTTTTATTTTCAAGCCAATTGATTTGTGCGTTCTTGCTGCATCTGGACTCGTGCGCGCCATGGTGTCTAGTCGTGACAAACGCGCGCGTTGATTGATGCGGACGTGCAGGAAGCGCTTGCCAAGAGGAGCTCCGCGGAGAGACGGATCCAGGAGGACGCGGAGGAGGCTGTCAGGCAGATGCGCGCCACGCCCGGCGGCGTCTGCTCCTGCGCGAGCCGCGCGGCCGCGGGAGGCTGCCGGGGCTGCTCGCTTCACTTCGTGGCGGAGCGCCTGCGCGACGCCGCGTACAACAGCGCCATCTGCAGGACCAAGTGGTGTCGCAACCCAGAAATCCCATCAGGTAACGATCACTCTGCATTTTTTTTTTTGGCGCTTGCAGAACACAAAAAGGCTGGAGCCCAAATGGGACGAACAAGTGGAATGGTCCATCTGTTCTTTCTTGTCTGGTCACTAGAAGAAATCGTTGTCTGAAATGTGTAACGCCATGACCGTGCAAAACTCACATGATGACGCACATGGTCACTTGAGCCACCACCAACCATGATTCGCCCGAGCCCGAGCCCATCTGTGTGTGTGAGCAGGGGAGCACAGCTACGTGGACGTGGTGGTGCCGACGAGGAGCGGCAAGGCGGTGCGCGTGGTGATCGAGCCCAGCTTCCGCGCCGAGTTCGAGATGGCGCGGGGCGGCGCGGAGTACAGGGCGCTGGTGACCGCGCTGCCGGAGGTGTTCGTGGGCCGCTCGGAGAGGCTGCGGGCCGTGGTCCGGGTCATGTGCGACGCGGGCAGGCAGTGCGCGCGCGAGAGCGGCATGCACATGGCACCCTGGAGGAAGCACCGGTACATGGAGGCCAAGTGGCTGGGCACGCCGGAGCGGGTCGCGCCGGGGCCCGGGGGAGCGGCGGCGGTGGCCGTCGGCTCGCCCGAGAAGCCGCCCAGGTTCAGGGCGTCCATGCTCACGCTCGACTTCGGCGGCCGCACCGCGGTGGAGGTCGTGTGATGATCGCTGTCGATTCCCACCCTGGCGACGACGACTGAAAAGTCCCATGTTCATTTCGGGGCACATTACCTGTGAGGTTGTGAGTTTTCAGTTTACATCCACTATATCAGGTTGCTTGAATGCCCACGTGCCACTATGTAATGTGTATACTATACGTACACGTAGTCGTGAAGAAGCTGACGAGAAGAAGTCGGAATTGAGAGATTTTTGCAATTTAACCTATGACTTTTCTGACCATATTTCTAAATTTTTTGGCTCAAGATCCGAATCAAACGCGTTCATGTATCATCAATCCCAGTTTTCAGCTTGAAAAGAGGCCGGACTTTCCCCGGTCCAGCCCAGAGGATGTTAACGTCTTCTCACGCTATTCATTCCATCCGGCCTCAGCATGACCCAATCATGAACCAAACACTAATTTTCACAACAAAATTGCTACGTACCATAATAGTCGGCCAGTCTTAGTAGAATTTTGCTCTCTGTCATCCATGCATAATTGGTCATGGGCATCCAAGCATCATGGGCTGGTTTCTTGCTAGGCAGGGTGTTTGTTCAGTTGAGTCAGTCTCACTTTGTCTCCTTTGAGGACTTCCCTTTTACCCATAAGAACGCAAGAGAGTGGATGTCTGTTTTAGATGTGACATGTCTTTCTTGGAGCGGCTACAGAGACTTGTTTTCAGCTATTTATAACAATTCACTCATACTCCGATTGAAAAACTTCTTTAAAAAATCGATCATTTTTTCTGGTTACATAAAGCGACGTGGATGGGGTGTTACGCATCTGGTGGATGAAAAAATCTAACTGTTAACTAAAACAAAAATAGCCGATATTTAACTAGACACGGCCCGCTTTTCACAAGGCTTCAGCGTTGGTTTAGGCCCTGTTTTCTACCATATGCTCTCAAGTATCATCAGAACAACACCTATTGAGGTAGCCAAACAGGTGTTTACTATGATCCTAAAAAATGTATGCACTGTGTCCGAGTATATACCATGAAAAAACTTCTGATCTCTCAACAAAAAAAAGGAGAAGAAAATAAATCTACAGAGTTGCTATCTACCAGATAACACGCGCTACTAAAAATTGACAAGAAGACGCATAATTACAGTAACTTTGGGGGTGGAGGTCCGGAAAAATCAGGTTGAGTGTATGAGAGCCTCTGGATCCAGCTGGAAACCTTCTTCTTGTTCTGATCGTTGCATTCCTGGGGCTGGCAGATGAAGCTTGGGATTTTGTCGAGCATTCCATCTCTTTCAAGAACTGTCTTGAGGTTTTCAAGGATTGAAACAATCTGTCGAAACTCAGGCCTCTTCTCTGGTTGCCAGGACCAACACTGCTCAATCAGGAATTTTACTGCTGCCGGGCAGCTAGAAGGAATAGCCGGTCTCAAGTTCTGAAATGAGAACTCATGCTTGTCATTTTCATTTTCAAACAGCTCATCAGAACAAGAGCACTAGAGATATCGGGTATGAAAGTCAGCCAAAGTAGCCCAAAAAACTGATCATTTCTAAGCACGTTTTTCTCCGAACACAGAAGAAATGCATTTCATTGTATTAAAGAAGAGACTATTTTGTTTCTTAGTATTTATAGTGGAACTCCGCACTTATGGAAAATAAATTGATGAAACCTGTATGGGGAATTTGAGTTAGAAGAGCACACACCTTACTGACAACTGCAAAAGCTGCTTGGAGTGGCGTCATATCTTCATAAGGGAGTGTACCAGTGACTAATTCCCACAAGACAAGTCCAAAGCTATAAACATCAACCTTCCGGCCATATGGCTTGTGCTTGTACATCTCTGGTGCCATCCATCTATAAGTACCCGGGTCATCCCCTAACAAATTGCAGTGTGCTTCTTCACAGGCCACTCCAAAATCGACGACCTTAGCGCAGAATTCTCCATCAAATAGAATGTTCTCAGGTTTCACATCACGGTGAACAATTCCTTGGAGGTGAATGTATTCCAGGCCACGAGCGATATCCAAAGCAATAGAAATGACCTTCTCCATTGGAAGAGTCTTACGCTCCAGCTTGCGTAAGAAAGCCCTCAAAGAACCCCCAGAAAGGAACTCGGTGATGACACAGAAGACCGGTGGACAATTGCACGCTCCAACAAGCTATTCATAACAATTGGAATGAATCAGAAAACAGCTTTTGCTGTAATACTAGTGTGTCCGAAGACACCTAGAGAAGTAATGTGCCAAAATGTTGCTTCTATCCGATGGCATAGCCTTTGTTATATAGTTCTGATATGTACCAATTAAAATGTTTTAGATTCCTTTTTCTGAAATTATTTTTGGTGATTGTGCAAATAAAAAAAATCTGTACCTCCGTATGCCATATGATTGACAAATAAGATAACCTAACCTTGATTATAGGAGTAGCTGGCCAAACAAGTCGAATGTATTGACCAGAATATTCCTCTATATGCTTTTATGGCTAGGCGAAGATGCTTGCATTGTGCTAAGCGTGCTCTATTCCTGAGCAGAAACATCAGGATATTGTGGTAGGAAAATTCATGTGTGTAGACAAAAGAAGAAAAAAAAAGCAGAAAATAGTTGTGGCTCACATTAGTGCTGTCCAGGCGATGTGCCAAATTGCCAATACAATGTTATGGTGATGCATGTTGTGCCTGTTAAATATTTCAGGCGTGCTTCATACTGACTCAACAGCCATAAAAAAGGAGGCAAATACTATCTTTATAAGTTTATATTGGATTGTTCCATAAATAGGTAGAAAAGCGTAAGAACAGCAAATTGTAGCAATTATTGTGATTACATTTACGACAGAAGCATGCATTAATTCATTACCAAGCTAATTCAGGGGGTAAGCATCAGAACAGAAAAAAAACCCCATGTTTGTGGAACAAAAATTAATCATGGCTCACATGATTGCGATCCTAAATATGTGCCAAAACTCTGCAATGTATTGCTGATGCGTGTTGATGCTTGTTAATGATTTCAGGTGCAACACATACTACTCAACAACCATAAAAAAGGGGCAAGTCACATCTTTCTGCAAAAAAGGGTAAATCCTAGTATATATGTGCATATTGGATTGTCGATCCATGAATAGGTAGAAAAGAATAACTACACAAAAATAATATAGCAATTGTCACGATTGCGTGTGCAAAAGAAACATGCACTAATTCACTGCCAAGCCGATGCAAGGGTAAGCAGTAAGCACCAGAACAAAATGTTACAAGAAAGTTCATGTAGTTACCTTGATGACATTTCGATGTTGGAGCCTTGCCAGAATGGTAACCTCTGCAGTGAACTGCTTCTCAAGCCGAGCAGACAACTCGTCATCCTCACCATCATCAGGCTGCCTGATAAACTTCACAGCAACAGGTTGTTCCTTGTAGATCCCATGGAACAATCGGCTATACGCCCCGGATGCAAATCTGTGGCCGATGAGCAACTGCGAGCGGTCAACTGTCCATCTCTCAAGGATATCCGATGCAGCAACCTTTGCTGGTCCATCGTCAAAGTTCCTCCTCGGCCATGAGGAGGTCCTCCTATTAATCTTCAGTTTGCTTGGTGTTCTCAGCGAAGCGAAGCCGAACGGAGGGCTGTCATCAGGTGACCTTGGAGACGTGGGCTTCCTCTGCCGTTGCGGGCTGGAGAATCGCTTGGTGGCAGCCTTGGCCTCCTTGAACACGTCAGAGATGGCGCGCTTGGGGATAGGGGATTTTGCCCTGCGCTTCGGCTTTGGCGTCGGCTTCGGTACCTCTCCGGTGCCCTTCATAGATGCACTTCGCGCTCTGGAATCATCAACTGGTGATGCAGCATCCTGCGAGTAGAAAGGAGCAGGGCTGGAGCACACTCTCTGAAGCCTCTGGCTTTGCTCGTCCGAGTGGAAGGAGAAATCCAGCGCGTCCGGGCTCTCGTCGTCGGATGGCCGAACGGCATGCCGCTGTGGAATGTCCAAGCTCAGGCCGACCCCCTTCCGGTCCTGCTTCGGCGATGCTTGTCGCAACGAGCGATCACTGCTCCTGTCTCGGTTGAATTGGCCTTCTGAAGACGCATGCTTCAGCTTCCGTTCCGACTGAGGGCCTGCCGATTTGGCTTTGGGAATCGTCAGCCTTGCCGAGGCCGAGTTCGAGAGCACGGATCCCTTCGCCAAGGGCTGTAGATTCTGGCCAGGAAGCCTGCGCCCCGTGCCCAATCCGTTGAGCTTCAGTTCGGCGCCGCGACTGAACTGCTCGATGAACGCGCCGTACTGCTCCCTGCCGGAGCTGGACCTGACGATGGACTGCGAGAATCTGGTGCGCCGCACCCACGAGTAGTCCTCGTCGTCCATCTCCTCTGAATCTCAAGTCAAGCGGACGCCCAGAACAGGCAGGATACGGGAGAGCAAACAGCAACTTGCAACAAGGACTGAATAAAGTCAGAGCTTAGCTGAGGCAGGCGACAAGAACAGAGTGCGAAGCTGAAACTAGAGCTCCTCGCAATCCGACGAGCAGGCTCCGCATTCGATCCCCTCCCGAGGGGCTCGGAATCCCCCAAGCTCCACTGCTCCAATCCGACGCGCCATCCGCCGATCAGCGCCCGTCAGCCGCCGCCTCCTCCTCCTGAATCACCAGACAAGCAAGAGCAGCACACATGAATCCATGGAACCGAACACGAAAGAACCCCTCCAAATTCGCTCGCAGCCGCGAGCTGCTGCTCACCATGCTCTGCCCCCCTCATCCACGAAACAGAAGGAACAAGATCCTAATCGCTCGACGCGAACGGGCTCGGTTCGAGGGGGCGGAGAAAAAGTGTGGACCAACCGGAGGGCCGTACGTGGCCGCGCAACCGGGGAGGGCGACCGGGGAATGAGTGCGAGGTGACCGTCGTTCCTACCGCGCGCACGGGAAAGGGAAAGGCGAGAGACGTCGCTCGCAAGTCCCAACCCCAAGCAGACGACGCAGCGAACCTGCCGCTGGCGGCTACCCGGCTGCCCCGCCCGGGAGTCGAAAGCTAGTTTCCGCGCCGCGACAAAGCCGCTCGCTCTCTCTGACGCAGCGGCAACCACGGCCCGCTATATCCACGTCGAAATCGGAGCAAACCGAGTCCAAATCAGACAAGGGAAGGTCGCGGCTCCCAATGAAATGTCACGACCCAAAAATTAAAGCACGGGATTAAAAATTAAGTAACATCATCATGAGCATCATCAAAGCATTATGGAGCATCATATGCACTTAATTACATGTGACCATCCATTTTTCTTGTGTGAATTATGTATAAGTTGTGAAGTAAGTTTAAATTTTGCTATGTGACTGTGCCCCCAAATATTTTATTCAAATACTAGATTTCAAATGGTGATTTGTGGATGTTTTTGTGCAATTTTTGAATGCCTAACCCGAGCCATAAAATTCTTGGAAAGTTTGAAAACTGCAATGTTGTTAGAATTTTTGTGAACAATCCTTAACAGATTTTTGAGCTCTTGTTGTTGCATTGTGTTCTTGATGATTTAATCTTGCTTTGGTAAAATTTTGGTGATTTTTGGAGCCCGGGAAGTACACGTTTTTGAAATTGCAAGTTGAACCGCTGTCTTTCTTTTTCCCCTCTTCCCGGCCCCACCTGTCGGTCTCTCTCTCTCTCCCGCGCGCCTGGGCCCACGGGTCAGCGCCTCCCTCCGCGTCCCCCGGCCCTCCGCGCCCGCCCGTTGGGCGTCCGCGCGGTGGCGCACGCCGGCGGCCGCTGGGCCGTCCAGCGTGGCCACCGCCCCCTCGTCTCCCGCGCCGCCGCTTCGTTTCCTCTCCCCGTTCCCCTCTAAACCGCGCGTTTCCCCTTCCCCCGGCCAAACCCGAGCGCCCTGCCTCTTCCTCTCCCTCCAATCCGCCGCCGCCGCGCCGCAATCCGCCGCCGCCGCTCCGTCTCCGCCCAATCCCGCGCGGCCACACCACCCCCTCACCTTCCTCGCCCCGCTCCGCCCGCCCGCCGGCCTCCCCTTCGCCCGCAACACCCTCCCCGCGAGCGCCTCCGCCCGCCGCCGCCGCTCTCCGCCGTCCTGCTCTCCGCCGCCCCGCCTCGCTCGTCCGCGCTGCGGGTGAGCGCCCCCTCCTCGCTGCGCTGCCCGTGCGCGCTCCGCCTGGGCGCGTTCGCGCCCGTGGGCTGCGGTCCCGTGCCGGCCGTCGCCGCGTCGCGCCGCGCCGCCGTCGCGTCGCGCCGCGTCGCGCCGCGTGCGCGCGCGTTCGCGCGCGGGCCGCGCCGTGGGCGCGTGCTGGCGTCCCTCGTGGCGGGTCAAGGCCGCGGCCGGCCTTGACTCCGCCTGGGCCGCGCGCTGGCCGCCTGGGCCCACCTGTCGGTGCCCAGGGGTGCTAGATCCGGGTGGATCTAGCGCCGGCCGCCTCGCTTCCCCGTTATCATTTCATGTGATTTTGTAATTTGCATAGAAATTTCTGTAGGCCTCCAAAAATTGCGAAGTTTGTTTTGTTTGAATCCTCTATAGTAGATCTGCTTAGATAAATTAAGTTCATGCATGTTAGAGTTCTGTATTTTAAGTTATAAATTATTCTTGTTAAACCAACTTAATCCTTAATCTTATCTTGTGGAGCTCTAAAAATATCAAACTAAAGTTTGTTATATTCCCTGTCAAATGCTCTTTTTCATAGTGCAAGTGGTGTATATGTTCCAGCACTGTTTGATAGGTTTTTAATGTGTTTTTAGTTTTGCTGCCTGCAATCTTATAAAATGAATATCTTTTGATAGAAAATTGATAAAATGGTAAAACCACTTCTGTTATCCTTTTTATCATGTCTTGCACCTCTGGTAATTTTATTAGGATTTTTGAAAATGTTTTGCTTGGCTTGTAAGATTTATCTTGAGTTTAGCTGCTGAAAATCGTAAATATCATAAGTAATTCTACCAATAAGTTTTTGATACAAACTCAACTCTTGTGAGTTTATTTTGATATCCTCTGGGTGCAGAAATTAAATCATGATTTGTTCTTGTTAATTGTTGCATGAGCGAGTTTGCCTTCGGGCTTAGTATTTAAATTAGTAATCGCGCTTGTATTACCATAATGATATTGCTTTCGCGTTGATGTGACTTTTCTCTTCTATTGTTATGTCATCGCATATCATCTCATTCTCACATCATTGGCATCATCCTAATGCATGCATTTCATTCATGCATTTTAGTGACCGAGACGCCGGAGGACGTGCCTGTTGAGCCCGCCGAGTTCGTTGAGACCGAGCCGGGAGCCGAGTGTGTGGTCGAGCAAGAAGAGAACCAAGGCAAGCAGCTAAGCATGATTCCTTGACCTATTGAACTTGCTTAAATTTAGTTATTTCACTTGGGTATCTATGCTTATGATAAATACTTATCTATTGCATCTTGGTCCTATTTTCATGCAATGTCCTCCCTTGATTTGTATATCCATGTCCTTGGCACACGTAGCTAGTTGCAACTTAATTAACTAAATGCTTAGTTGTGCTTAGAGTTAGTATACATCTTGTAGGGAAAGTTGGAATAGGATCACTGGTTTCACCACCTTTGTTTATCTTGATCATTTCATCCGGTGTCGGGTTGTTGGTTGGATCGGTCTAGTTGGAAGTGGGTTGTTGGGGTTTGAGCGGAAGGTAGGGCCTGGAGAAAGGAGTCTCGGAGGCTTAGTCCGCTTAAACCGATTAAGGACCGTCCGTGGATGACCTTGGAAATTGAGCACTTATCGTACTACCACATATCCATTCATGGGGTGGATAAACCGAATACCCTCTAGTTTTAATCGTTGATGCTCGGTCCTAGATGCGTGGCCGTGGGGCTTTGTAGAGAGCCTTAGGGGTGTCCCCGGTGGACCTAGGTAACTCTCCGCGCAAGTTAGGCGTGATGTTCAACGGTTAGAACTCGTCGGGAAAGGTTGACGCGAGTACCCCCTCACCCCACGTGATCGGTTGGGTGAGTCGCATGGTCCTTGTGTCGTGTGGGTAAAGTTGTACACCCTTGCAAGGTTAATAAATCAATTCGAATTGCCGCGCTCTCGGTTATGAGCAAGCTCAAGTTTCGACGAATTCTTCGTAGTGTATTGATCTTGTTCGCATGTGGGTTATGATGCTTATGCCACCTCTTATGGTTGGTCAATGTTTAACTAAAATTTTATGGTGGGTTGGGCAAGATAATAAAAATGCTAGGATTGCTAGAATAGGTTTTGGTTAGGAAGTTCATGCTTATGCTATCAACTTAACCCTAAAGCTTTCTTGTGAGCCCTCATTTGCATACTCCTTGTTTATTTATTCGCGTAAGTCTTGCGAGTACCTTTGTACTCATGTTGCTATATTTCTTAACTAAGTTGCAGGTGAGCCGGAAATTGTTTTTGGCCACTTCTACCCCGCCGATCCCGGTGCGGGCGAGGAGTAGGTCCTTGTGGTGTCGACGGCGTCCTTGAGCAAGACTCCGTCTCGTTGCGCGTTTTATTTTTTTCCGCTGCGTACTCGTCTTTTGGGAAATTATCTTGTCACACTAAACTTCATGATCTACGTCCCGTTTATTTTGGATTGTGAGCCCAAGGCTTGTAACTCGTGTTGAACCGTAATTTCAATTTGAACTTGCTGCTTAAAATTACTCTTTGTGGTACAATGGCGAAATACTAGATTGTGAACGGTATGTGTATATGCATGATCTTGGGCATATGGTGGAGCACATACCGGGACTACCGGATTTAGCCTCATTTTGGGTGAATGTCGTGTTGGTCGTCACGATTTAGATGTGGGTTAACACGTGGCACGCCGAAGCGCGAGCGCGTGTTAGCTCTCCTCTTAATTATAACGACCGGTGACTCGTCCAAAATGGTGTTAAATTGGGCGGTTCTCACAGCGGGTCTTGGGCAAGATAATAAAAATGCTAGGATTGCTAGAATAGGTTTTGGTTAGGAAGTTCATGCTTATGCTATCAACTTAACCCTAAAGCTTTCTTGTGAGCCCTCATTTGCATACTCCTTGTTTATTTATTCGCGTAAGTCTTGCGAGTACCTTTGTACTCATGTTGCTATATTTCTTAACTAAGTTGCAGGTGAGCCGGAAATTGTTTTTGGCCACTTCTACCCCGCCGATCCCGGTGCGGGCGAGGAGTAGGTCCTTGTGGTGTCGACGGCGTCCTTGAGCAAGACTCCGTCTCGTTGCGCGTTTTATTTTTTTCCGCTGCGTACTCGTCTTTTGGGAAATTATCTTGTCACACTAAACTTCATGATCTACGTCCCTTTTATTTTGGATTGTGAGCCCAAGGCTTGTAACTCGTGTTGAACCGTAATTTCAATTTGAACTTGCTGCTTAAAATTACTCTTTGTGGTACAATGGCGAAATACTAGATTGTGAACGGTATGTGTATATGCATGATCTTGGGCATATGGTGGAGCACATACCGGGACTACCGGATTTAGCCTCATTTTGGGTGAATGTCGTGTTGGTCGTCACGATTTAGATGTGGGTTAACACGTGGCACGCCGAAGCGCGAGCGCGTGTTAGCTCTCCTCTTAATTATAACGACCGGCGACTCGTCTAAAATGGTGTTAAATTGGGCGGTTCTCACAGCGGGTATCAGAGCCCAGGTTTCACAAAGTGAACTTAAAAGTTTGCTAAAAAGGGGTTGAGAGCGAAATAAAATTGAATACTTGCATTAATATTTATTTTTCTAAAATTTGAACTTAAGGATTGATTGCTAACTTTCTCCCTTTGTCTTAGAGCTATTGTTCTCTCTAATGCTTCACCTGTCAATTAAATATGCTTAATTTCTTATGTTTTATTGAATAGATGGCCACTTTGATCATGGCGACTCGCGCTCCGGACACGATCGGGTTCCCGGCGATCCTCAACGAGATGTTGAGGAGCTCGCACTACTTTTTCCAGCCCGAGTATGAGGTCTATGCTCGCGGCTGTGGTGTTGGTTTGGTGGACTACATGGCGAGCCTCCACCTTGAGCCAAGGTGGATGGTGGGAGCTGTGAGGTACAACTTCCGCGCCTGTGGTACCTCCGTGCAGATGGTGATTCAAGAGGTGGCACGTGAAGCCATCGCCCGTCTTCGCCACGAGCACCGTGAGCTTTGGGAGGCTCCGTTCACCTACCTTCCGGTGAGGGGACCGGAGGATCCCATTGCTCATGTTGTCTCGCCTCCGATGGGACCGTACACTTTGGAGACGTGCATGGCGGACACCATTTCCGCCTACGAGATGGCGCACCGGAGTTTGGTATGGGAGTTGGAGGAGACAAGGAGTCGTCTCGTCCGCCTCCAATACCAAGTGGAGCCATACCTTCGTTCGATGAAGTTGCCAAGGAAGATCATGGACGACTGGGCGCGGAACACGCCGCATGAGGAAGCTCCTCCGTCGCACCGCTTTCCGCATGTGGTGGGTACTTGGGCCGAGACGCGGGGTTCATACAATCCCATTACGATGGGGTTGCCCGTGCGTCGGTTCCGCATGGTGCCCGCCACCCGTGCGAGTCTTTTGGGGTTTCCGGAGCCTTTTGACCCTTGATGGCTTATCGATTAGAGAGAGGGAAAGACGCCCATTAGTCCAAGTGCTAGTAGGAGGGACGTGGCACTTGGGGTAATGTGGTTGTAAGGTGGAACTAAGCGCTAGAACGTTAAGACACGCTCATTTTGTGATGGTTAAACTCTTTTGGATGCTTGTGAGTTAAGGACAAGTTACTTGCATGATTATGGTTATGCCTCGATGTGTTACTAGTATTTTAATTATGTGAGTTATTTGAATGTTTTCATACGTGCTCCCTTAAGAAGTTATATATGAGCCCTATATTATCATGTGGAAACGATGTGAGGTGACGACATATTGCACTCATATGTTGCATGCATGCACGCATACTCATATAACAGTTATAAATCATGTGGGTGACCGTTTTCCATCTTTCTTGCTCCCTAAATCTGCCCTAGTGACTCGAATGGTGATGATCAAATCTTTGTCACTCGGCACATTATTATATTTTCTTTGATAAGTTACCGTTCGAATCTCGATCTTAAGTCAAGTCATTACCTACGCCTTATCATTCCATCGTTCTCCTTAAGATTATCATTTCTTCCTCGGTCGCTAACTTATCTTAAATTCTTGCTAGGATGAATTTGCGTTCGGGAACCGGCGCGAACCGCGGGAACGGTT
This sequence comes from Panicum hallii, assembly GCF_002211085.1. Lineage (NCBI taxonomy): Eukaryota > Viridiplantae > Streptophyta > Magnoliopsida > Poales > Poaceae > Panicum > Panicum hallii. Next base: position 13,694,868 of record NC_038044.1, read on the forward strand.
CGGGTGGGAATAACAATAACAACAACAACAACAACAACAACAACAACAACAACAACAACAACAACAACGACCTTCCCGGACCTCCCGTCCACCCCACTTTCGCGGATGTGCTTGCCCAACAAACTCAACTACTTGGGCAGTTGGTCAATCACATCGGCAACTTGGGTAACATTGGAGTTCAAGCGCCTAGGGAGGAGCCGCAAGTAAACAAGTTTGGGGATTTCTTCCGCACCAACCCACCAATCTTCCGTGGCTCCAAGGATCCTCTTGACGCGGATTTTTGGCTTCACGTCATTGAAGAGAAGCTTAATCTCATCCAATGTGATGAGCATGACAAGGTCTTATTCGCCGCTCACCAACTCCATGATGCCCCGGGGGCTTGGTGGCGGAATTGGAAGGCTTCTCAACCCGCCAATCACCGTTTCACGTGGGAAGGATTCCGGACGGCTTTTCGCTCCTTCCATATTCCTAAAGGTATCATCGACATCAAGAAAAAGGAATTCCTCAACCTCACCCAAGGCCATCGGGATGTAATGGCCTATGTCAATGCCTTCAACACTCTATCACAATATGCACCCGATGAAGTGTCCTCCGATGCCAAGAAGCGGGAGAGGTTCTATGACGGCCTCTCGGAAGAGCTACAAGACAAGCTATCCACCACCAAGTTTGATGATTTCAACGACTTGGTGAACATTGCTATTCGCGCCGAGCACAAGATGAAGAGACTCGAAGCTAAGCACAAGCGTCCCGCTCCTACCTCGGCGGGTGGTAGCTCATCTCGCCCACGTGTGGGGCCACCTCCCCCACCGCGCGCGCCGGGTGTGCAACCACCGCGCCCGATGTGGGTGGTACGTCATCCTCAACCACCTCAAGGACAACCCCAAGGCCGGCCAATGCTTTTGGAACAACCCAAGCGGCGCTCCAAGGGGTCCGTGCTACAATTGTGGTGGCACGGGTCACATCTCCAAGTATTGTCCTTCACCAAGGCAAGGCGGCACCTCCAATGCACCAAGACCGAACAACCCACCACCGCAAGCCCCACGCCAAGGAGCCAAGCCATCGCAAGCTCCTAAGCGTGGCCGTCTCAACTACACCACCGCGGAAGAGGTTCCGGACGATGCCGAAGTGCTCATGGGTACGCTTCTTATAAACTCCCATCCCGCCCTCGTTCTTTTCGATTCCGGAGCAACCCTTTCCTTCATTAACAAGAAGTTCATGATGCATAGCAAACTCCAAATGCAAACCCTACCACAACCTTACCACATAGAATCACCGGGTGGGGAAATCATCTCTAAGCACTTTGTAGATAAGGTCCCAATTCTTATTGAGGGAGCCACTTTTCGAGCCAATCTTCTCATCCTAGATAAGCTAGGCTTAGATGTAATTCTTGGGATGAATTGGTTGGGAAAACATGATGGGGTTATCAAATGTGGGCCACGCACCATCGATCTCTTGCACCCCTCCGGGGATCGGGTTCTCCTCTCTCTCGCCACAAAGAAAGCTTGTCTCTATTCCTTGGCGGGTACCGAAACCACGGCGTTGGAAGATATTCTCGTGGTTTGCGAGTATCCGGATGTCTTTCCGGAAGAATTCCGGGCATGCCTCCCGATCGTGAGGTGGAGTTCGTTATTGAATTAATGCCCGGGACGGCCCCCATTTCCAAGCGTCCCTACCGTATGCCTCCTAATGAGCTAAGAGAATTGAAAGAGCAACTCAAGGTCCTTTTGGATAAGGGTTTTATTCGTCCGAGCTCCTCTCCTTGGGGATGCCCGGCTCTCTTTGTGAAGAAGAAGGATGATAGTCTACGGATGTGCGTTGACTACCGTCCGTTGAATGAGGTCACCGTCAAGAATAAGTATCCCCTTCCTCGAATCGATATCTTGTTTGACCAATTATCGGGAGCTCGCTATTTCTCCAAGATTGATCTAAGGTTGGGGTATCATCAAATCAAAATCCGTCAAGAAGATATTCCGAAAACGGCTTTCTCTACTAGATATGGTCTCTATGATACACCGTCATGTCTTTGGCCTCACCAACGCCCCGGCTATTTCATGTACTTAATGAATAGTATCTTCATGGAGGAACTTGATGTCTTCGTGGTTATCTTTATTGATGATATTCTTATCTACTCGAAGACTCGGGATGATCATGCTCACCATATCCATATTGTGTTACAAAAACTTCGGAAGCATCGTCTTTATGCTAAGTTTAGCAAGTGCGAGTTTTGGCTCGAAAAAGTATCCTTCCTTGGTCACATTCTTTCCAAGGATGGCGTCGCCGTCGATCCGAGCAAGGTGCAAGATGTTCTTGATTGGAAGCAACCCCGAAGCATCACCGATATTCGGAGTTTCTTGGGCTTGCGGGATATTATCGCCGGTTCATAGAAAACTTCTCAAAAATTGCCAAGCCATGACGAATTGTTGAAAAATGGGGTCAAGTTTGAATGGTCTCAAGCTTGCGAAGAAGCCTTTCAAACTCTTAAAGATCGTCTTACTACCGCTCCCGTTCTAGCTCAACCAAATATTCACAAGAACTTCGATGTCTATTGTGACGCCTCTCGCGTCGGTCTTGGTTGTGTTCTTATGCAAGAAGGCCAAGTGGTGGCTTATGCCTCTCGTCAACTCAAGCGTCATGAAGAAAACTATCCAACCCATGATTTGGAGCTTGCGGCCGTGGTCCATGCTCTAAAGATTTGGCGTCACTATCTTCTTGGAATCATTGCAATATCTACACCGATCACAAGAGCCTTAAATATATCTTCACCCAATCCGATCTCAACATGAGGCAACGTCGATGGCTTGAGTTAATCAAAGATTATGATCTTGAAGTTCACTATCATCCCGGCAAAGCGAATGTCGTTGCCGATGCACTAAGCCGCAAGGCTCAATGCAATTGTTTGACCATGGGACCTCCTCTTCATACTCTTTGTGATGAATTCCGGAAACTTGAATTAGGAATGGTCAAGGAAGGTCATCTCGGTGCTCTTATAATCAAGTCCAATCTATATGATCAAATTAAGGAAGCTCAAGGAAATAACAAAGGTATGGCCCGAATTCGTACACTCATGAAGGAGGGTAAAGCTCAATGTTTTTCTTATGATGATCAAGGGGTCCTATTCTTTGGGAAACGCATTGTCGTGCCTAAGGATCACAACTTGAGGCGCTTAATTCTTGATGAGGCTCATAATTCTCAATTCTCGATTCACCCGGGTAGCACCAAAATGTTTCAAGATCTCAAGCAAAGATTTTGGTGGACTCGCATGAAGCGGGAGATCGCTCGATATGTCGCCGAGTGCGATGTTTGCCAAAGGGTTAAAGCCGTGCATCTCAAACCGGCCGGTACCCTTCAACCGTTGCCTATTCCATCTTGGAAGTGGGAAAATATTGGAATGGACTTTATCACCGGGTTGCCGAAGACTATTCACGGGTATGATTCTATTTGGGTAATTGTTGACCGCTTAACCAAATCGGCTCATTTCCTTCCGGTCAAGACTACCTACCGAGCCAAGCATTATGCGGAATTGTATCTTACTCGCATTGTATGTCTCCATGGTGTTCCTAAAACAATTGTCTCCGATCGTGGTCCGCAATTTGTTGCCCACTTTTGGAGAAGTCTTCATGAAGCCATGGGAACCGACCTCACCTATAGTACCGCTTACCACCCTCAAACCGATGGCCAAACCGAGAGAGTGAATCAAATCCTTGAAGATATGTTACGGGCTTGTGTTCTTGTATATGAGAAAAGTGGGCCACTTGTTTGCCATTTGCGGAATTCTCTTATAATAATAGCTATCAAGCAAGTATCAAGATGTCCCCCTTTGAAGCTCTTTATGGACGGCGTTGTAGAACGCCCATCAATTGGTCCGAATCCGGGGAAAGGCCTTTCTTTGGCCCGGATTTGGTGAAAGATGCCGAAGACCAAGTTAAGATCATTCGCGAAAATCTTCGCATTGCCCAATCCCGTCAAAAGCTATATGCCGATCGTCGCCGTCGTGAACTCCATTTCAAAGTCGGTGATTATGTCTATCTTAAGGTCTCTCCTTTCAAGGGTACTCGTCGCTTCCGGGTCAAGGGTAAATTGGCACCTCGTTTCGTCGGACCGTTCCAAGTCACTAAAAGGATTGGAATGGTGGCTTATCAATTGGATCTTCCCCAATCACTTTCCACCGTTCACAACGTGTTCCACATATCTCAATTGAAGAAATGCCTTCGTGTTCCTACCGACGCCATCGACCTTGAATCACTCAATCTCCAAGCGGGTCTTACCTACGAAGAGCATCCTATTGCCATCCTAGATCATGTGGAAAGGAAAGTAAAGCGAAGCATGGTGAAGTTTGTGAAAGTTCAATGGAGCAACCACTCCGAAGATGAAGCCACATGGGAACGCGAGGATCGTTTGCGTCAAGACTACCCCGACTTCTTCTTCCAATGAGTGAGTCCTCAAGCTTCTCCCACCGCACCCAACCTTCTTTAAGAAGTTCATCCTTCTAGATATCTTATATGTGTACACAATCACAATCGAAGAGAAATTAGGGATGCCCTACCACGCCACCGCCCATGCTTTGTACATCCTTTCTTCGATGATTATCTTGTCTAGGTGAATATGGCCTTAGTACACTCGAAGACTTATCGTTCTCTATCTACTAAATCTCGGGACGAGATTTTCTTAAGGGGGGGAGAATTGTCACGACCCAAAAATTAAAAGCACGGGATTAAAAATTAAGCAACATCATCATGAGCATCATCCAAGCATTATGGAGCATCATATGCACTTAATTACATGTGACCATCCATTTTCTTGTGTGAATTATGTATAAGTTGTGAAGTAAGTTTAAATTTCGCTATGTGACTGTGCCCCCAAATATTTTATTCAAATACTAGATTTCAAATGGTGATTTGTAGATATTTTTGTGCAATTTTTGAATGCCTAACCCGAGCCATAAAATTCTTGGAAAGTTTGAAAACTGCAATGTTGTTTGAATTTTTGTGAACAATCCATAACAGATTTTTGAGCTCTTGTTGTTGCATTGTGTCCTTGATGATTTGATCTAGCTTCCATAAAAATTTGGTGATTTTTGGAGCCCGGGAAGTGCACGTTTTTGAATTTGTAAGTCGAGCCGTTGCCTTTCCTTTTTCCCCTCCTCCCGGCCCCACCTGTCAGCCCTCCCCCTCTCCTCCGCGCGCCCGGGCCCGCGCGTCAGCCACCCTCTCCGCGCCGCCCGCGCCTCTGCGCCCGCCCGTTGGGCGCCCGCGCGGCGCGGCACGCCGGCGGCCGCTGGGCCGTCCAGCGTGGCCGCCGCCCCCTCGTGTCCCGCGCGCCGCGCCTTTTCTCCTCCCCCGCGCTCGCCGTTTCCTCTTCCTCCTTCCCCATTCAAACCGCACGCCCCGCCCCTTCCTCTCCCTCCAGTCCGAGCCGCCGCCGCCGCCGCAATCCGCCGCCGCCGCTTCGTCTCCGCCCAATTCCGCGCGGCCACACCACCCCCTCACCTTCCCCGCCCCGCTCCGCCCGCCCGCCGGCCTTCCCCTCGCCCGCAGCACCCTCCCCTGCGACCGCCTCCTTCCGCCGCCGCCGCGCTCCGTCGCGCCGCCGCTCGCCGCCTCGCTCCGCCCGCCGGCGCTGCGGGTGAGTCTCCCCGTCGCGCCGCGCCCCTCGTGCGCGCGTCGCCCCGCCTGTTCGCGCCCCCCCTGCCGCCCTCCGTTGCCGGCCGTCGCCGCGTCGCGCCGCGCCGCCGCCGCGTGCGCGCGCGTTCGCGCGCGGGCCGCGCCGTGGGCGCGTGCTGGCGCCCCTCGTGGCGGGTCAAGGCCGCGGCCGGCCTTGACTCCGCCTGGGCCGCGCGCTGGCCGCCTGGGCCCACCTGTCGGTGCCCAGGGGTGCTAGATCCGGGTGGATCTAGCGCCGGCCGCCTCGTTACCCGTTATCATTTCATGTGATCTTGTTAATTGCATAGGAAATGTTGTACGCCTCCAAAAATTGCGAAGTTTATTTTGTTTGAATCCTCTATAGTAGATCTGCTTAGATAAATTAAGTTCATGCATGTTAGAGTTCTGTATTTTAAGTTATAAATTATTCTTGTTAAACCAAGTTAATCCTTAATCTTATCTTGTGGAGCTCTAAAAATGTCAAACTAAAGTTTGTTATATTCCCTGTAAAGTGCTTTTTCTCCTAGTGCAAGTGGTGTATATGTTCCAGTACTGTTTGATAGGTTTTTAATGTGTTTTTAGTGTTGCTGCCTGCAATCTTATAAAATGAATATCTTTTGATAGAAAATTGATAAAATGGTAAAACCACTTCTGTTATCATTGTTATCATGTCTTTTACCTCTGGTAATTTTATTAGGATTTTTGAAAATGCTTTTCATGGTTTGTAAGATTTATCTTGAGTTTAGTGGCTGAAATTTGTAAATATCATAAGTAATTCTACAAATAAGTTTTTGATGCAAACTCAACTCTCATGAGTTTATTTTGAGATCCTCTGGGTGCAGAAATTAAATCATGATTTGTTCTGGTTAATTTGTTGCATGAGCAAGTTTGCCTTCGGGCTTAGTATTTAAATTAGTAATCGAGCTTGTAGTGCCATGATGGTATTACTTTCGCGTTGATGTGACATTTCTCTTTTATTATTATATCATTGCATATCATCTCATTTTCACATCATTGGCATCATCCTAATGCATACATTTCATTCATGCATTTTAGTGACCGAGACGCCGGAGGACGCACCCGTTGAGCCCACCGAGTTCGTTGAGACCGAGCCGGGAGCCGAGTGTGTGGTTGAGCAAGAAGAGAACCAAGGCAAGCAGCTAAGCATGATTTCCTTGACCTATTTAACTTGCTTAAATTTAGTTATTTCACTTGGGTATCTATGCTTATGATAAATACTTATCTATTGCATCGTTGGTCCTATTTTTCATGCAATGTCCTCCCTTGATTTGTATATCCATGTCCTTGGCACACGTAGCTAGTTGCAACTTAATTAACTAAATGCTTAGTTATGCTTAGAGTTGGTATATATCTTGTAGGGAAAGTTGGAATAGGATCACTTGTTTCACCACCTATGATTATCTTGAGCATATTATCCGGTGTCGGGTTGTTGGTTGGATCGGTCTAGTTGGAAGTGTGTTTTTGGGGTTTGAGCGGAAGGTAGGGCCTAGAGAAAGGAGTCTCGGAGGCTTAGTCCGCTTAAACCGATTAAGGACCGTCCGTGGATGACCTTGGGAATTGAGCACTTATCGTACTACCACATATCCATTCATGGGGTGGATAAACCAAATACCCTCTAGTTGTAATCGTTGATGCACGGTCCTAGACGCGTGGCCGTGGGGCTTTGTAGAGAGCCTTAGGGGTGTCCCCGGTGGACCTAGGTAACTCTCCGCGCAAGTTAGGCGTGATGTTCAACGGTTAGAACTCGTCGGGAAAGGTTGACGCGAGTACCCCCTCACCCCACGTGATCGGTTGGGTGAGTCGCATGGTCCTTGTGTCGTGTGGGTAAAGTTGTACACCCTTGCAAGGTTATTGAATCAATTCGAATTGCCGCGCTCTCGGTTATGAGCAAGCTCAAGTTTTGACGAATTCTTCGTAGTGTATTGATCTTGGTCGCATGTGGTTTATGATGCTTATGCCACCTCTTATGGTTGGTCAATGTTTAATTAAAATTTTGTGGTGGGTTGGGCAAGATAATAAAAATGCTAGGATTGCTAGAATAGGTTTTGGTTAGGAAGTTCATGCTTATGCTATCAACTTAACCCTAAAGCTTTCTTGTGAGCCCTCATTTGCATACTCCTTGTTTATTTATTCGCGTAAGTCTTGCGAGTACCTTTGTACTCATGTTGCTATATTTCTTAACTAAGTTGCAGGTGAGCCGGAAATTGTTTTTGGCCACTTCTACCCCGCCGATCCCGGTGTGGGCGAGGAGTAGGTCCTTGTGGTGTCGACGGCGTCCTTGAGCAAGACTCCGTTTCGTTGCGCGTTTTATTTTTTCCGCTGCGTACCCGTCTTTTGGGAAATTATCTTGTCACACTAAACTTCATGATCTATGTCCCTTTTATTTTGGATTGTGAGCCCAAGGCTTGTAACTCGTGTTGAACCGTAATTTCAATTTGAACTTGCTGCTTAAAATTGCTCTTTGTGGTACAATGGCGAAATACTAGATTGTGAACGGTATGTGTATATGCATGATCTTGGGCATATGGTGGAGCACATACCGGGACTACCGGATTTAGCCTCATTTTGGGTGAATGTCGTGTTGGTCGTCACGATTTAGATGTGGGTTAACACGTGGCACGCCGAAGCGCGAGCGCGTGTTAGCTCTCCTCTTAATTATAACGACCGGCGACTCGTCTAAAATGGTGTTAAATTGGGCGGTTCTCACACTTATCCTTAGTGAAAGTAGTAGGTTACAAGTCTTGCCGCATGAAATCAGCTCGCTGGTCAACCTGACCCGCCTCTATATTAGAGTTGGTGGTGAAGTAAGCAAGGAAGGAATAGAGATCCTAGCAAGTTTACCCATCCTAGTCTCTCTTACTGTTCGCTTATCAGATGACAAAGAAGGAGATTCAGGCATCTTCCACCCAAGGCATGCAATCAAGAGTCAAGGGTTCCAGAGTTTGGTCAAATTTACATTCCGCTGTTGGTGTGAGGCAGCGTTGGAATTTGAGCCGGGAGCCATGCCAAAGCTCCAAAGGCTCAAGCTGCAACTCCTGGCACGGTGCCGGTGCAAGTATGGGCATGGTGGCCTGGTCCTTGGGCTGAGGAATCTGGCATGCCTCAAATATGTCGCTCTCAGTATTAACTGTGAGGCTGCTACTGCTAATCAGGTGCAGGCTTTCGACGATGACATCAGGGGTGCAGCAGGTGCACACCCTAACCGTCCCATACTCCAGGTTGAAAGAATACTTCAACATTGATGACTTAGGGGTTGAAGCAGACGACCATCCGACCATTCCATACTAGAAGCACCATGACCATGAATGCATAAACTGGTCGTGTCAATTTGTGCCGTAGCTTTAGTTTTTTTTATTTGGATAAAGGGGTAGTCTATTTCATTAAGTAAATAAAAGAGATCCTAGCCTCTATATACTATGGTACAACCATATTTTGGACACATTGTAATGGCTGCAACCAAAATTTGTCTCCTAAAATTATTCACGTGTCCATTTAACCATGTCTTGGACACTCATTGGACGGAGGGTGTAACTAAAAAAAATGGAATATTTGCCAAATAAACTTAGCAAGATTCCCTCTAAGAACGAATGTTGTATATTTTTATCAGAATTACAAAAGCAACACTTTTTTTATCTCAATGCTAATTTCCTCTCTAAGTTATCTTTGGTGACAATAATCTCTTTATACATAAACAAGGTAATAAATCTTAATCTTTAGTTCATGTTTTAATTTAGAAAAAAAATCCAAATTACTCCCCTCGTTTGTGTCCAAAGTCCGATAACCTCATAAACTATTTGTGGGAACAATTTACTCCCACAACTATGTCAATAGGCCCAAATGACACCTTAATATGATTTATCTTTTTCTCTCTCCACACACAAGTGAAGTCCTAAATTAAAATTTTACAGGACGATAGCAGACATCATAACATATATAAAAAAATACATATTGAAAATTTCATCATTACTTTGATTGGATGGTATATTTAACAATGCATGCCACGACTTTTTAGATCCTTTTTCCAAAACCTTAGGATTTGGATTCAACGACTCGGGGGCTGCACGACACGTGTCATCAATAACTTATTTTTTGAATTCATTTGGAAGATAAAGACTGGAAGATTCAAGATTAATTTGACCCTCAGCTTGATTTTTCGATTCAACTTAAGTCTCGGGGGATACTCCATATGGAGTGCGAGTTTCATCGCACCCATATAAAAGAAGACTACTCGGGGTACGAGCATCTCATAGCCTCGAGGCAGCCAAGGAAGTACTCGAAAAATATCTTCAAGACGAAGTTCGGGAGAACTTGAAGACGCCTTCAAAAGTACTCGGAAGCTTGCAGTACTCAGCCACGAAAAGTTCGAGGGGTTGTAAGATCCGGGCTATGGGACTGCGCATATGACATGAATATTCTAGAATAAGGGATGGAGCATGTCCCCTACCTTATAACTATTGTAAGCTACTCGGCCACGAGTAGACTAGTCGGAACAGAAGGAAACTACCCAAGTAGTACTTGGGTAGGACTCTTGGATTCGTATCTGGCTAGAATCTCAGTAATCCTGTCCTCCAAATTATATAAGGACGGGCAGGGATCCACTCCAAAACAATCCACATCTAAGGCAATACAAATCACCACACAGGATGTAGGGTATTATGCTCCTTGCGATCCGAACCTGTCTAAATCTTTATGTTCCTTTCACCTTCGAGTTCCAGATCTCGGCGACACCCCCACCTAAAATCTACCACCTCGGGGTATCCCTCAGTGGGCTCGGCGGTAAAACACTGACACAATTATTTCGAGTATAAATAAAAGGAAAAGTTCAATTTTCACTCTTGAACTAGCAGGATAGTTCGATTTTCAACTCTCAACTACAAAATCGGACAACGTTGGTCATCTTACCGCTGAAATTGGGCAAATTTAACCCCTTGTATGGTTTTCAAAGGTATTTTTTTCATTATTTAAAAATTTAAATTTGCTTGGTTTCAACTTTTCGATGGCCCACCGATATTTGATTTTATAGTTAAAGGTTGAAAATCAGACTTTTGTCACAATTGAAGGTTGTAAACTGGATTTTCCCCAAATAAAAATATTCCATTAAAAATAGAAATTGTTCTAAGTACAAAATAAAACATTCAAGAAAAAATGGTTGTTGAACAAACGAAAATATTCTAAGAGAAAATGGTTCCCAATAAGAAATATGTACCCAAAAATAGAATTTGTTTTGAGAAAATATTATTAGGAAAAAACAAATTTCTTCTCCCGCGGCTCTTCTCCCACGTGTAACCGAAATAGGACAAAACGAAACAGGAAAAACCGGAAAACCGAACTGCACAGCCGGTCCCGCCTCCCCACTGACCAGCCTCGTTGCGCCATGTGCCACGGCCGATTTGGTTGCATGGCAAAGAGCCAAAGAGGAACCACCGGTAGGGTCCACGCTGTTGCACCACCAAATTGTGAAATCCGACAGCGATTACGTACTGACCCTTGGCCGGCCAGAGCAGTAGCTTGATCTCTTGATTGGTAACTTGTCATGTTTTCCGCATGGGGGTGGTGTCTCCCATCAGCGTGGAGATGACATGAGAAACAATAAGCAAGCG